>NC_042624.1:80898944-83496444 GCF_901001135.1 Rhinatrema bivittatum
GGGGTTTTCTTCCAGGAACTTGTCCAAACCTTTTTTAAACTCAACTACACTAACAGTTTTCAACATTAATTCTGGCAATGAATTCCAGAGCTTATTTATTCGTTGAGTAAAAAAATATTTTGTCCTATTTGTTTTAAATGTACTTCTTAGTAACTTCATTGCCTGTCCCCTAGTCTTTGTATTTTTTGAAAGAATAAGCAACTGAATTGTGTTCGCCCATTCCATTGTACTTGTTATTTTTTAGATCTCTATCATATCTCCCCTCAGCCATCTCTTCTTCAAATCGAAAATCCCTAACCTCTTTAGCCTTTCCTTATAGGGAAATCTTTCATTCCTTTTATCATTTTGGTCACCCTTCTCTGTACGTTTTCTAATTCTGCTATATCTTTTTTGAGATAGGATGACCAGAGTTGCAGACAAAATTCAAGATATGGTCACACCACGGAGCAATACTGTGGCAATATGATAGTCTCTGTGGTTTTTTTTTCTCTGTTAGAAGTTATTTTGATATTTTTAGAAAAATGTTAAAGCCTTCCCAGTAGAAGTGCCTGTGAGAAAGTCAGTTTATCTGGCTACCTTTAGGATACCCCTGTGAGCCAACCAAGACTTAGGCCTGGATTCTCTAAGGCAGAGAATCTGGTGGTAATGGGGGGTGGGGGGTGGCGAAGCGGGGGGCAGTCCTGCGATAGCTGGCAGTGATCGCACCTCCGCATAAAAGGTGTAGTTATTCGGCGCAAAACTGGTGGCGATAAGGAATCTTACCGTCACCAGCGATGTGTCTGCAGCGTCGGCCCCGGTGCCACCCTGACTCCTCCTCTTCCGGGGCCAACTCTGCCTCAACTCCGCCCCGAGCTAGCATTAGAGAATGACCCCCTTAGTCAGATAATTTATCCAGCTAACTCTGAATAGCCAGATAACTTGTCAGGTTAAGTCAACTCCTCCCTGGAATGCCCTAGCCCCACCTACCCCTTAGCCTCATAACTATTTAACCAAATAAGTAGTTATCCAGATAACTGGTGGCCATTCAGTGGGCCTGGATATTCTGCTGCTACTACTTAGCTGGAAAAGTCCTAACTTATCCAGCTAATTAGTGCTGAATATCGCCTTAGTAATTTTTCATTGCACTAATAGGTAATGAGCTATTTTGCATACCTTTGCATGTCATTACTTCATTAGCTTAGATTTTGCATTAACATGTGTAAACTAGCTTGAGTTAATGTTAAATAACATTAATAATGCGCATTGACAATCGTATTACCATTAATGATGTTTAGTAAATTGGTCCCCTCACTGAGATCAAGACTCTGCACTCTGCAGTCAGTTTCAAGTTGGAGACCTCAAACTCACTGTCTCATCTTTGACCATCATTTCAGCTTTATAAACTGATACCCTAACTGGATGCATTTAATTTGTTCCAATTGCTCCTTCAACCTAATAAAACGATTGATTAGCACTCAAAGAACAATTTTAATTAGATGCTTGTTAATTAACATTTTAAATGAGTTCCTCAGTTTTGACTGTCACATTCAGTCATTGCTTTGATTTTTCCAATAGTCTGTTAAACAATAGATGATATACAAAAATTAAAATCTTGAATTTGTTATATTAATTGATTAGACTGTGTGATGCAGTATGACAAGAGACTTTAGAAATTATTTCCTTAACTGGAACTCTGCATCTTTTTTTTTTTTTTAATCTGAAGCTTCATTAACTGCCTACTTTCACAGTGGTCTAATTCATATTTTAATTATGCAGAGAGAGATGTGTCAAATACAATATTCTCTTTATATTAATATAGAAGTCAATCAAAGTGCAATCAGAAGCAGCCCTTGACGAAATGAATAATGTAAATGCCTTTGTAATGCAGATACAAGAAGTGCTGGAGCCCAGTGCAAGAGAAAGAGACAGATAAAAGAAGGGGATCTAGAGGAAGGGTTTCCCAAGCCTTTCCTGATGACCCCCACAGCCAGTCGGGTTTTCAGGATAATCACAATGAATATGCAGGAGATAAATTTGCATATGCTGGGTCTCCAATGTGTGCACATTCCTCTCCTGCATATTCATTGTGAATACCCTGAAAACCCGACTAGCTGTGGGGTCACCAGGAGAGGTTTAGGAAGCCCTGGCATAGAAACACGGGTGTATATATAAATAGGGAGACTGAAAGAGGGAGACAGAAAAAAGAAAGTAAAAAGCAGATAGGAGAACTGGTTGACCAATGTTTTTACCTACATCAGGCTCTACTCCCCCAAAACTGTGGCTTAGAAAAAATTATGATCAATAGTTATTTGGCAGTTTTTGTTGAACAAAACTAACTGCATTATTTGTTAAAAATTCCCCTGCAGCTCAGAGGCCCTGTGCATCCTGAAATCCATCCCCTCTAATATTCGGGTTTTTAGACTGGCTTCCACTCAGACTCACATAATACATTAATATGCATAAAGCTCACTTTCCCTTTTTGGATATGCAGAGTTACCCCCTCTTGGCAGCAACATCTGGAATTTGGTGGAGGAAGCAGCCAGAGCAGGAGCAGGATTCAAAAAAAAAAAAAAAAAAAAAAATCTTGACCACAATTCAATCACCAAATTGCTTCATTTAAATATATTCAAAACCTCTTATCTGCATCAACTCATAGGATTCAATGGAGTAAAAATAAATGAGAAAAAGCAAATTGAAACCTTGATTTGAAAAGCACTTAAATATTTATAGTTTTGTGACAAGAGACTTCTACAGAGGTTTTTGATAGCACATAGGTATATGTGCTAGTGATAACAGGAGACGACAGCAAGGCACACTTTGCCTTGCTGTCGTCTCCTGTTATCACTAGCACTGCACAACAAAAATTATGACCCCCTTTATAAACAAGACTACAGATCTTTATACATCTGGGATGTTCTGTTTTTCACTCCTGAACTCCAATTATACCATGGCCCCACATCTGTAAACATAGTGTAAGCCAGAAGCTTAGGATATTGTTCTTGCTCTGACTAGCACAGGTGAATTAAATTGCAAAGGGGAGACCCCCTGCTCACTCTCTGTTTGAAGTAAAGGCAAATGGTGACCTGTGAATTACTTTGCAGTAGGGATGTGAATCGTTTTCCATATCGTCTTAACGATAGAAATCGTGTGGCAGGGCAAGAAAATCGTCTTAGGCACGATTTTTTAGTTAAAAAATCGTTAAAAATCGTTTTTTCCGATTAGTGCGCACTAACTGGGAGTTAGTGCGCACTAACTGAAAATGATACAATTTGACACTTTTCAGGTCAGTTAAGGTCAGTTTAGGAATGAATATGTATTCCTATTGGCTGCCCTCTTATTTATTCATGTTACCAAGTTTCCTACTGACAGTATATGGGGGATGGGAAATGGAAACAGTTGGTAGCTTGACAAAACAAGTAATGTGATCAGTCAATGTGACTAGAACTTGTGCCCTAACCCTGATACCAGGGGTATTGTGATCTTCCTGCACACAGTGCCCTATCCCTATTAATACCAGGAGTGTTGTGATCTTCCTGCACACAGTGCCCTATCCCTAATACCAGGGGTGTTGTGATCTTCCTGCACACAGTGCCCTATTCCTGATACTGGGGGTGTTGTGATCTTCCTGCACACAGTGCCCTATTCCTGATACCGGGGGTGTTGTGATCTTCTTGCACACATCCCGATATCAGGGATAGGGCACTGCGTGCAGGAAGATCACAACACTCCTGGTATTAATAGGGATAGGGCACTGCATGCAGGAAGATCACAACACTCCTGGTATTAATAGGGATAGGGCACTGCATGCAGGAAGATCACAACACTCCTGGTATTAATAGGGATAGGGCATTGCATGCAGGAAGATCACAACACCCCTGGTATCAGGGATAGGGCACTGTGTGCAGGAAGATCACAATACCCCGGAGGAGTGAGGGTCAGGCAGCTCCCCCCTGTCTGTGAAGCCAGCCTCTCACTAGTAATGCAGGGAGGGAGCTGTCTCAGACTTCACCATCCCCCCCCCCCCCCCTCACCCACACACCATTCACTAGCTGGGACATGGGGGAAGTCAGGAGTGAGGGTCAGGCAGCTCCCCCCTGTCTGTGAAGCCAGCCTCTCACTAGTAATGCAGGGAGGGAGCTGTCTCAGACTTCACCATCCTCCCCCCCCCCCCTCACACCATTCACTAGCTGGGACATGGGGGAAGTCAGGAGTGAGGGTCAGGCAGCTCCCCCCTGTCTGTGAAGCCAGCCTCTCACTAGTAATGCAGGGAGGGAGCTGTCTCAGACTTCACCATCCTCCCCCCCCCCCCTCACCCACACACCATTCACTAGCTGGGACATGGGGGAAGTCAGGAGTGAGGGTCAGGCAGCTCCCCCCTGTCTGTGAAGCCAGCCTCTCACTAGTAATGCAGGGAGGGAGCTGTCTCAGACTTCACCATCCTCCCCCCCCCCCCCCTCACCCACACACCATTCACTAGCTGGGACATGGGGGAAGTCAGGAGTGAGGGTCAGGCAGCTCCCCCCTGTCTGTGAAGCCAGCCTCTCACTAGTAATGCAGGGAGGGAGCTGTCTCAGACTGGTATCAGGGTTAGGGCACTGTGTGCAGGAAGATCACAACACTCCTGGTATTAATAGGGATAGGGCACTGTAAGAGATGACTGTAGTAGATTGAATAAAGATCTGATGTTTCTGCTCTCCTCACACCAAACAGAAACAACACACAAGCAGAGAAGCCCTTCTTACAAAGCTGAGCTAGTGAGTTAAGTAGGAGGAAAAGTAAACATACTGGTGCCAGTGTGGCTACTTAAAAAATACACTTACCAACAATCAATTACATATATTTGAACTGTGTACAGTTCCAGCCAGGACCACCTTTCTAAAATGCACAGTGATTGGCAAATTCAACATGCACTAGCATTTCAGGTGCCTGCTAACAAAAATAATAAACAAACAAGTTCTAGTCACGTGAGTGCTGATCATTACATTACTTTTTTTGTCAAGCTTCCAACTGTTTCCATTTCACATCCCCCCAACCATATTGGTAACATCAATAGATAAGAGCACAGCCAGCCAATAGGAATACATACATACATATTCATTCCTAAGTGACCTTTACTGACCTGGGAAGTGTGAACACTTTGTTTCATTTTCTGTTGGTGTTCGTTAGTTTCCAGTTCCATTTCCCATCCCCCCAACCATCACCTCAGTGGTAACCTTGGTAACATCAATAGATAAGAGGGCAGCCAGCCAATAGGAATACATATTCATTCCTAACTGACCTTCAGTGACCTGGAAAGTGTTTATTTGTATCATTTTCAGTTAGTGCGCACTAAATCGAGTTAGTGCGCACTAACGGGGAGTTAGTGCGCACTAACTCGAGTTAGTGCGCACTAACACGATTTAACGATTTTTAACGATAAATCGTTAGAATTTCTATTGTATCGTGTTCTATAACGATTTAAGACGATATAAACATTATCGGACGATAATTTTAATCGTTGAAAAACGATTCACATCCCTACTTTGCAGTACCTCTGTTGGTCCAGAGAGAGAGGGGCCAAAGCAAATGCTTTCCTTTGAAGCCTACAGAAGTCCTTCTCACTTATGCAAATGTTAAATTACCCTCTGGCTCCACTGCAAGGGGGGGGGGGGGGAGGGAGGGTGTATTATCCCATGAACTGTAGTGACACCAAATGGACCTGGCTACAATTGCTAGGATTAAATGGGTATTTCAACAGAAGGAACATTTAGAGTTGAATGGAAATGTATAGCAAACTAGCCAATGGGAAGTAGATTTGGGGAGACAGGGGTTTGGGAGTCGGAGGGCCATATGGTTAGGACTCTGTAGCCATTTTCATGCTCACATCACACTGAAGAAGTAAGCTATCTTTTAGAAGCCCACTGACCCCTATTGTGCCTCATGCATAAGTTGCAGGCATAATGGAAGTACTTTGCATTACTTTATTTTTTGATTAATTGCAAAACCAATCAAGAACATCAATGTGGTGTTCCATAAAAGCATAAAACAGGGACGTTAGGGAATTATGGCATTCAACAAGAAATTGATGCATCTGGACACAAAACATTAAAGGGCAGATTTTCAGAAGGCCACGCGTGAGGCTGGGCCTAGCGCGCGCCGAGCCTATTTTCAAAAAGGCCCGGCCACGCGTGTAAAGGCCGGTATGCACATAAGGGTGGGCCTTCCTGAAAGGGGCAGGCCAGGGGGCATTTTCTGGGTGGGGCTGTCCGGGGGAGGGGCGGGGCAGGGCTAGAGGTGCCAGGTACAGCGGCCATTTGCTGCTGTGCCGGGGGGGGGGGGTCGCGTGCCAGCACGCGCTCCTTGGCAGGTAGTGCGAGCACATGGACGCGCGCACATACGTTTTGAAAATCTACCCCTGAGGTTTCCCTATTTTGTATCAGTCTTATATGCCTTCAGAACATGAATATGTTGGCGGACAATGGGATCTAAACCTAAGATAAGCAAGGAAAATGTTTAAAGCTACTCCTCTTCTGAAATTTATTCAAGATATGCTGCCTAAAGATTTGTTGCAGTAAGTTAGCCTCCATCATTTTTTTCAGACATTCACAGTACATCTGAACGTTCAAGCTCTGATGTCTGTACACTCCTGCTTATAGTGGGAAATTGATGGGACATGCAGATATGACTAACACAGTGTAATATTATTTGCTCACTGCTACTCCGGCAATTCAATATATGTCTAGCAAAATATTTTTCCCAGGTGCAAGACTGAAATGTGCTTTGGAGAAGCTGGGAATGATGGAAAACTGAAGAAACTGTTCATGACTCTACTTTTATATTACATGGAACTTTTAAGGAACAGGCCTTTAGATTCAACATTTATTTGAAAGAGTCCAAAAATTCTCCTTCCGGAAACATTGATAGGCTTACGAAAAGCATTTAAAGACTTTAGAAGTTTATCAAGGCTTCACTGGGAAGTGTTCTTGAGGAGGAGCCTTAAGATAATGCAGAAGAAAGATTTGCTGCATGAATTACAATATGTAAAGCTTTACATTATGAGAAAACATGCAGAACGAACTTATTTGTTTGCTATGAGGTATTTTAGTTGTGAAAGTGTGTGATGATGGCATTAAGAGAACTGCATGACACAGTGAACTCAACACAGAGAAGTAGTATTCACATTTAGATTGTGAATTCATATCTGGGTAAAGTCATTAGTGACTAAAAGTCAACTATGATCTGGCAATAGTTTACTAGAAACAGTTACAAGTAGATGGTGGCAGAAAAAGACCAATTGACCCATCCAGTCTGCCCAGTTATCCTGTCCATACTGCTCAGGATACATCCCAGTTGCCAGCTACAGAGTGTGACCATCTGCAAGAACTTTCTTCTTATCCAGGACAGTCATTTTGCCTTTCTTTTTAGTAAACCGCCATTTGGGGTAGATGAGCATACAAGATCCCCTTTTAGTTCCCTCTCGCACTCCATCTAAATACAAAACTCTGTAGTAATCTAAATAATCAGCAAAGTTAGCATGCTTGTTGCCCAGACATTTGGTCTCCTAGGTCCCCTGCAGATGGATCCAGCTCCATAGTTTGGTGCTATGATCACAGCCGGCTCTAAATGGCTATTGTTACTGGCGAGCCTCCGAAGCCCCTGCGTAATCTACCAGACAGACCTGGCCATGTGAGCAGGTGCATTTCCACCGGGACTTCTAGTTATTATTACACTACTTGCAGCTTGCCAGATAGACCCAGGTGGTAATCTCTGTCCAGTTCCCAGAGAACAGTTCTTGAGATAACTACATTCACATCATAATTGGCACCTTATTTGTTATGTCAAGATAGAGGTCACATGTTCAATGGGCATAGCCATGCCAAGTCTTGCATTACAGAGAAATAACTTGTTAATGAAAAAGTTACAGTACATATAGTGTTATATTTTAGCAGGGTAGTATTTCAACCTTACTAATCTTTTAAGTCAAGTGACTGATGTATCCCTGTAAAGTCTTGGTAGCCCTTAGGACTATATTAAGGAAAGGACAGATTGTACTGAATAAGCCCTAAGGCACGTGGGAGCTACATTCTCTGCTGGCCTTTTGATTCTGTATTGAAATTTTTCATAACAATATGTACTAATGTTAAAATTAACCAATAAAGTGGAAATTAGGATGAGGAGAATTAAATTGCATTACAACTACTCTGTTTAAAACATGGAACATCATGTATCGTGATTGGAGCTGGATTTATTATTTTGGCACCTATAGGCACTAAATTTATACCACCCCTAACTCTGGTGACATTATACTGCTTCCTCCGGTGGCAATAGCGACTCTGGCACGGCATTCCTCCTACCCATCTTCTCTTGATCCTCACCTGCTGCCCAGCTTCCCGCCTCTTTGCCCCTCCTCCTTCCCTCACCCCCCCCCCCCCCCACTGGACTGCATCCACCCCTGTGTGCCCTTCCCTGCCCTGCCCTCAGCTACTACTTCAAAATCAGGTGGCATAGGCTGACATTTGGGCCTGATCGTGCTCTGTATCAAATACCCCCACAGTGTAACAGCAGATTTTAATGTATACATTAAGGGGCGGATTTTCAGAGCCCTGCTCGCCTAAATCCGCCCAAAACCGGGCGGATTTAGGCGAGCAGGGACCTGCGCGCCGGGAAGCCTATTTTACATAGGCCTACCGGCGCGCGCAGAGCCCCGGGACTCGCGTAAGTCCCGGGGTTCTCCGAGGGGGGCGTGTCGGGGGCGGGCCTGGTCGTCGCGGAGTTTCGGGGGCGTGTCGGCAGCGTTTTGGGGGCGGGTACGGGGGCGTGGCTATGGCCCGGGGCGGTCCGGGGGCGTGGCCGCGCCCTCCGTACCCGCCCCCAGGTCGCTGCCTGGCGCGCAGGAGGCCCGCTCGCGCGCGGGGATTTACGCCTCCCTCTGGGAGGCGTAAATCCCCGGAGAAAGGTAAGGGGGAGGTGTAGACAGGGCCGGGCGGGTGGGTTAGGTAGAGGAAGGGAGGGGAAGGTGAGGGGAGGGCGTTAGAGGATTCCCTCCAAGGCCGCTCCGATTTCGGAGCGGCCTTGGAGGGAACGGGGGTAGGCTGCGCGTCTCGGCGCGCGCCGGCTATACAAAATCCATAGCCTTGCGCGCGCCGATCCAGGTTTTTAGCAGATACGCGCGGCTCCGCGCGTATCTACTAAAATCCAGCGTACTTTTGTTTGCGCCTGGAGCGCAAACAAAAGTAGGCTATTCGCGCTCCTTTTAAAATCCGCCCCTAAGGGGGCAATTTTCAAAATGATGTGGATTTTTGCAAAGTCCACAGGTGCATTTTTGCTGCGAAGTTTGCACTCTCACAGGAGAAGTATGTGTGTACTTTCCCTCTGAAAACTGCCTAAGCTAAAAGTACCTGCACAGATTTGCACCTGCTTTCTCTGCAGATGCTTTTTCTAGAAAGCATGCACAGTTTTGAAAATGTGAAGCTAAGCTTGGTGTTGCCTCTTCCAACCCATAATTGCATGCACTGGGTCTCCAGTGTAATGAATGATGTCTCTTGCATATTCATTGTGAACATCCTGAAAACTAGACTGGTTAGCTGTGCTTCCAGGAAAAGGCAGGGAAACAGTGCTCCATCTTACCCAAGAGCCCCAGGGTCCACAAGGAGATGGACTGATCTCCCATCTCTCTTGCCCCACTGGCACCATAATACAAAATGGTGCCAGCTGAATACTGGCTCTCCTGTGCCCCACACAAGCGGGGAAAATGGGAGCCATGGGTCAGCTGGCACCATTTTAAAAAAATGTCATTGGCAGGGCAGGAGTGAGTGGGGGTCACTGTTACCTTTGGTAGCTCCTGGGACTCTTGGAAAGTTGAGGTGGAAGGTCAAAGGGGATGGGAGGCAATTTTTGCAGGGGTCGTTTAAATCATTTGAAAAGGGGTTGTAGTTTCAAGGCTGGAGCAGGACTTAACTGTAAGTTACCTTTAAAAAAATATTTAAGACTTTGTGGGTCAAGAGAGGGGCAGGGAGGGTGTGACACCATGTGTTACCAGAGGTTTTTGGGGTGGGGAGGCATATTAAGGGGCCATGCTAGCCCTTTAAGATGGAATAGGGTCAAGTGACTGGAATGGGGTGGAGGCACCATCATCTGTTCCCACAGGCAGGTATTTGTGAATTTCCTATCTGTGGCAACACAAAGCACAAATCCATGGGATTTATTAAACTGTGGTACTCAGGTATTGCAGTCAAAAAAGCAAACAGAATGTTGGGAATTATTAGAAAGGGAATGGTGAATAAAATGGAAAATGTCATAATGCCTCTGTATCGCTCCATGGTGAGACCGCACCTTGAATACTGTGTACAATTCTGGTCACCGCATCTCAAAAAAGATATAGTTGCGATGGAGAAGGTACAGAGAAGGGCAACCAAAATAATAAAGTGGATGGAACAGCTCCCCTATGAGGAAAGACTAAAGAGGTTAGGACTGTTTAGCTTGGAGAAGAGACGACTGAGGGGGGATATGATAGAGGTGTTTAAAATCATGAGAAGTCTAGAACGGGTAAAAGTGAATCGGTTATTTACTCTTTCGGATAATAGAAAGACTAGGGGGCACTCCATGAAGTTAGCATGTGGCACATTTAAAACTAATCGGAGAAAGTTCTTTTTCACTCAATGCACAATTAAACTCTGGAATTTGTTGCCAGGGGATGTGGTTAGTGCAGTTAGTGTAAGCTGGGTTTAAAAAAGGTTTGGATAAGTTCTTGGAGGAGAAGTCCATTACCTGCTATTAATTAAGTTGACTTAGAAAATAGCCACTGCTATTACTAGCAACAGTAACATGGAATAGACTTAGGGGTAGATTTTATAAATTTGCGCGAGGGCGTACTTTTGTTCGCGCACGAGCCTGGCGCGCGTTGCCTGTTCCCTCCAAGGCCGCTCTGAAATCGGAGCGGCCTTGGAAGGAACTTTCCTTCACCCTCCCCCCACCTTCCCCTCCCTTCCCCTACCTAACCCACCCCCCTGGCCCTATCTAAACCCTCCCCTACCTTTGTTGCCAGATTTACGCCTGCTTTCAGCAGGCGTAAATCTGTGCGCACCAGCGGGCTGCTGGCGCGCCATCACCTGACCCGGGGGCTGGTCCGGAGGCCTCTACCACGCCCCCGGGCTGGCACCATGCTCCCGGTCCTGCCCCGAACCGCCCCCTGACCCTGGTCCCGCCCCGGACACGCCCCCTCCCCGCCCCTTTTACAAAGCCCTGGGACTTGCGCGTGCCGGCGCGCACAGGGCATTTAAAATCCGGCCCTTAGTTTTTGGGTTCTTGCCAGGTTCTTATGGCCTGGATTGGCCACTGTTGGAAACAGGATGCTGGGCTTGATGGACCCTTGGTCTGACCCAGTATGGCATGTTCTTATGTTCTTATACATCTGAATTCTTTGACCATGTGCCTGGTAAAAGAATTGGGATGTGGTTAGGGAAAAGTACACCATCCATCCAACAATCTGGAAAACAGAGGGATTTAAAGGAATTTGCAGTTGTTAGCTCTTGTTATTATAGTCATTAGGATCAGGAGCTGTTTCCAAAGCAAGTAGAAGTAACACTAAACAGTCAGGTTTGGAGATGACTTGCAAAGATTGGAAGGACAGACTCAATGCAGATTTTACATATGGTTATTATACAGTTATTAACCCTTAACATGTCCTACTGTACATTCGTCAAAGGCACTGTTATTTTTTAAGTTGATCACTAATGCTAACATTTGAAGTAATTTCAGGTATTTGATTCTAGAACAAGATAAATTCTGTAGCCTAAGGCTAAGGTACGTCCGTGGGACTAGTGAACGACAGAAACAAAACTGATGAAAAGCATCACTGAGCCTTTGATGGTCATTTATTAAATCGCGTTAAGGCGTTATCGTGGGTGTGATAAATAATGCATTGTGAGACGCATATGCAAATTTTAAATTTTTCCCAAGCGGAGGGAATGAATTAAAATGAGGGGTTCTTAGCATCGCATACCTTGGTCTGATCCAGTGTGGCATGTTCTTATGTTCTTATATACACCTTTTTTCCTGGCATTATGCCCGCAATAGCTACTGTATGTGTTACTGCTGAAATGGATTTGTGATTTTTATCATAGATCCCATTTCATGCAGAGAGAGAGAGAGAGAGAATCTGGGAAGGTACAAATATAAGTCAACTGTAGAGGGGCCATTCTGAACTCTGGGTGAGGTTTTGGTGGTGGCCTAGGTTTTGGGGGGCAGTTGTACATGCACAGTCAGAGGTATGAACAGCTGAGCTAGGTTGAGAGTACATTGCACAAATCTCTTCTTTGTGTATCTGTCACACTCCAAATCAAATCAAATCTTCACTGATGCCTACTGTGCTGTCCGTACCTCTGACTGTGCATGTAAAACTGCCCCCCAAAACCTAGGCCACCACCAAAATGTCACCCCTCTTACAGTGGTACAAAAAGTTGACTAATATTTGTACCTTCCCAAATTCTCTCTCTCTCTGCCTGAAAGCCTTATAAAGAATCTCTCTCTCTCTCATAAAATATCACACGTGCAATAAATTTAGTATGCATTGTGCTAAAATATCTATGTGATATGGTAAAACAGTGTGCGTTGCAGTATCTCTAAAATTACCCTAACAATGCCCCCCTCTTTTTTTTTTTTATCACGAGTGCTATATTTGTAGCAAAATGATAAATTTAGGTCTTTTTTATACATTAACAAAACATTTGTAGATTTTTCTAAATATTTATAGAAGATTGTGACCTAGTGTAGTTTAAAGTTGCTGTTTTGCATATGAATAACTAGATAACGACTGATTTTAAGTAGGCAATAGTAGAATGAGCTGTAGGAAGTCCGTTCTCTCTAAAATAAGGGTCAAATGGAAAGTTGGTTAGCTGATAAAATGAATTTTATAACATCTGAGTTTCATGGAAGGGGTAAGGATAAAACTCTCAGAAATGCTTATCAACCTTTTTTTTCCACTAAGGTGCTAACTGGTGTACTGGATACATTCAATTGTTTAATAAAATCAACACCCACTTATCTCCAGTTTGACCTATGCCAATATATGCATATATACAGTAAATATAATAAGAATCTTCTCATAGATATGAAAATCTGACTGTCATATATTTAATGTTTTGGTTATGTATTTGTTTTTAATGTACTCAAGACTGCTACTAAAAACTACTCAAGGTCTAGTCAAAACAATATTATCATATTGTTAGGAGAGAACAATGGAAGAGAATGGAATGTTTACAGATTATGTGTATGTAGTTCTAAAAAGTAGGCTGAATTATTCAGGGATGAATTTTTTTTCTGGTTTCTGGTTCAGCCTTTCAAAATATACTTTGATGAGCATTCATCTCCCTTAAGAAGGAAGGAAATCTAGTTATCCTGCACAATAGAGACACTAAAAGTATATGCCAGAATGGTCAGAAGGGGGTGATATATTTCTTGTTAATATGGAAGGCCTCAGAGGAAAGCAACGGTACCAATTATGCTCATCTTTTAAGCAAGAAAACAATATGCCCACTCCCTCCATCAATGAATTATTAGGATGTGTATGTGTGTATGTAAGGCTTATTGCTCTTTTACTTAAAAGATGCCCAAAATTAATTGGCTCCATGATTGTATTCCTTTGAGTCCCATCCATTCAATATGAATAGCCTGGTTGGCCTTACATTAATGACTCCACGACGCCCTTTGTTGTGCATGATACATGAATGAGTGGGTGTAAATCTAAACACTTATTTTGTGATTAGTCAAACCTGCATAAAATTAGAAAGAAAAATTCTGACGTATTAACTTTGGCATTCTACATTATCCTGTCACCTCCTCTATCAGTTCTCAGGTGACTCCTGAACCTGAATTTCCCAACGTCCTATCTTCATTAGCTGTAAGCGCTAACAGGACTGCTATACTTGTCATACCTATGTGAAATGAACAGGTGCAGCAATGTTTTTTTTTATGTTGTACCTAATATATTCCAAGCAATGCTTTATCTCACTTTAAAACTGATACTTTGTTAATAGGGAACCATGCCTGTGTACTACTGATGCTACTACTACTATAGTGCTATCAAGATGTGCACAGCAGTGCACTGTACAGTACGTGGAAGAGACAGTCCCTGCTCCATGGAGATTACAATATTGTCAAGAGGCACAGATGAGTCAAATAAGAATCTTAAAATGAAATGCTCAAGTTGCAGCAATAAAACATAGTAACAAAGAATTTATTTCAAAAAAATTGTGGGTTTTGTTTATGATTTCTTTTAAAACAGCCCATAATTAAACACAATGGAATATTTTAGTGCATAGGAGACAGGCTGATGCAGAAAGCTACATCCAGCCACATTTATTTAAACACACATTTTGTGAGCATAAACCTTACTGCTGATGCAGCCAGGAGTTTTATGCTCACAAAATGTGCATTCCAAAATATGAGCACTGCTTAGCACCTTCGCATGGAAATCCCACGCAATTGGAGGCATTAAGCAAGCAGTACTCCTCAATGCAGAGAGGTGCACTGGCCTCAACTCTGTTTTTGTTAACACTGAAAACTTTACTCCTGGTCAGAGGTGGAATAAAGTTTTCAGCATTGACGTGCTGGCACTTCATACCAGAGGGGCAGGCAAAAACAAAAGAAAAGTTTTTCAGTTCCTGACTTATCCGCTAAGTGGCAGCAGCCATCCACTGCCATTTAGCCGGAGAACTATGGATTTATCCATCTATCTGGTGGTGAGCACTCCTCCATCTATCTATCCAACATTTAAACTGCTGCAGCTCTCAGAGCCCTGGCTCATCTCCCTGCTATCTCCCCCTCTCCCCCCCCTTCCCAAGGTAAAATGTGCATTCAACCTATGTTGAACGCATATTTTCCAGTCAACGCTCTTTTTTAAACTCCTGATGCATTAGCATTAAAGCACATTCAAGCAGCAGCATTGTATAAATTATAATAAGCCTTCTTATCCCATTAAAATGTTGCTAGCAGTAATTTTGTTATGGGTTTGACAGTTGCTTGGTTTTGATTGTAGATATCACTGCCCTTAACTTAAGACTTGGGGTTTTAGTTTAGTTTAGTTTATTACATTTGATAAAATGTAATGCAATTTGATAAAATCATTGCAATTGATAAATTGCAATGTACAATAAATGTTTTTACAATACACAATTAATTAACACAATGATAAATACAATAATAAAATATCAACTTTAACATATAATAATAACATAACTTTAAAACCTGCAGGGTAACCCGCATGGAGTGGCAGTTATTACCATGAGAAACTTGCTGGGCAGACTGAAAGGATCATTTGGTCTTTTACTGCTGTCATTCCTATGTTATTATGTAAATATTCAAAATAATCCTGTGCAGGTTTCATTCACCCTGCCACTGGTATACCCCAAGCAGTTTTTACAAAAGCGAGTGGGAAAGCATCACTGGCCCTTTAAATGTGACTTTTGCATAGGAAGCTTTAGCCAATCTTTTACATAAGGAAATGTTAATTTTTTGTGGTCATTATTTAATAGAATAAAAGAAAAATATTTGCTCTTGCTTGTTTTCTCATTTTTTTCCCAGCGTAAAATCTTTTTACAAGGATCAAAATAACTCAGATAGAAAACAGCAGCAACTGTGAAGATGTAACAGTATTTCATACTGGATTTGCACTGGTTTCAAACAAAAGTAAGCATATTTAGGTTTGAGGGCTTCTGCAGGTAAATAAAAGGCATGTTTGTATTTGGGGGAATGTTTATTTGCAGGTTTGCAAGCAGATTGGATGGCTTTAATGGAGCATCTGTCATGGCTTCTCTTGTGCACTCTGAATACCATTTTTTTAGGCAGTGACAAATGTTTTCTTTTTTTTTTTTCTTTTTTTTATTAATCTCTCTTTAATATCGGATTTTGTAATAGTTGCAATCTGAATTTTTCAACTCTTTATCCTCCAAAAAACAAATCTATTTTTGGTGAATTGACCCTATGGGAAATAGTACACTGAAGAAGGAGGTAACAGGACTGACGTTTAGGCTAAAGCAGGTCCTGGTGTAGTAATGAAATATAGAGCTTTTCATAGACCCTCCACTCACTGACTATACTCTTCTAGCAGCCAGAGCCAGGCAGGTTCCTTCACTTTGAAAGAGAATTGCTCTAGGAAGGAGGTGGAGCCACAAGTGTGATCCAGTTCCTTTCTCCTGCCAGAAGCCCACACAAAGGGGCTATCTTTATGTCTTGCAGTGCAAATGCTGTGGGCTTCCTCTAGCCATGGACCCTGGTGTAGTTCCATTGTTCACTCCTGCATAAAGATGGCTTTGTAAAGTGAAGTCATTTGGAAACATTCTTCCACCTGCATGGCTCCTTGTAATGTTGAAGTGATAAACTCTGCTGTCTAAGGGCTAGATTTTCTAACGTCACAGGCCTCTGTGAATCGCGCGGTCCCTGGGGGTGGGGGGGGGGGTGTGGGCCTGTGAAAGCCAGCAGCAATCGCTCCACCGCGGTGCAATCGCTGTCGGCTTTCGCAAACCAATAGCGTCACCGTGAAAGGTGGTGCTATTGGGCACGTTATTGACGGCGATAAAGGTCCTTACCTTTTCACCGTCAGCAATGTCTTCGCAGCATCTGCCCCCGTGCCGCCCCAACTCCTCCCCTTCCAGTGCCGATGCCACCCAGAACCTGCCCCGATCTAGGTATCACACGCGAAAAGGAACTTTTCGCGTACGATCCCGATAGAAAATGACCTCCTAAGTTGCCTATGCCATTTGTAAAGACTTGAGGTTATCAGGGTCAAGTCATTGCATGACTAAGAACATAAGAAAATAAGAAGTGCCAAGGTCTACTGGCCCAGCATTCTGGTTCTGACAGTGGCCAGTCCAGTTTATAAGTACCTGTCCTAACCCAATAGTTGATCGATTTTTTGTATTTCACTCCCAGGGATAAGCATTAGCTTTCCCAAGTCTACCTGGCTAGTAACTATTTATGGAATTTTCCTTCAGGAACTTGTCCAATCCTCCTTTGAAATCCACTATGTTAGTTGCTTCGACCACATCCTCCAGCAACAGCTTCCATAGACTGATTGTGCACTGACTAAAAACAAATACTTCCTACAATTTGTATTAAATCAGCCGGATGCTAGTTTATGGCGTATCCCCTAGTCCTAGTGTAGTTTGAAAGGGTAAATATCATTCTCTATTTATTTGTTCCACCCTACTCATAATTTTACAAATTTCAATCATTTCTCTTTTCAGTCATCTCTTTTCCAAGCTAAAGAGCCTCAATCTGTTTAGTCTTTCTCCATAAGGGAGCTTTTCCATCCTCTTTATCATTTTTTTCACTCTTCTCTGTACCTTTTCTATGTCCATTATATCATTTCTGAGATGGGGTGACCAGAAATGCACACAATGCTCAAGATGCAGATGCACCATGGATCTAATCAAAGGCATTTTGTTATTCTAAGTTTTGTTCTCTATGCCTTTCCATATAATTCCTACTGTTCTATTGGCCTTTTTGACCGCCACCACACAATGAGCTGAAGATCTCAAAGTATTTTCCGTAAGGACTCTGATGTCCTTTTCCTGGGTGGTAACTCTTATTTTGGAGCCCAGCATCATGTACCTGTAGCTGGGATTATTTTTCCGTATGTACATTACTTTGCCACTATCCACATTAAATTTAGAAGCACTGGCTTCTAGTCTCATAAAGTTTTTCTGCAGTTCTTCACAATCCGATGACGTTTTAATGACTTGAAATAATTTAGTGTCATCTGCAAATCTGGTCACCTCACTCATCGTTTCTTTTTTCAGATCTTCATGAGTCTGCTAAATAGCACAAATTCCAATAGAGACCCCTGGGGCATGCCTTTAATGACCTTTCTCCATTTAGCAGGTCCATATTTAGGAATAGCCAACATAGACAACTGCCTGTGGTGCCAAATTTGTTAAGTGCTGGAGCATTGTCACTGCTGCTATGCCTCTATTGTTGCAGCTCCCGACCGTAGTAAGCCTTGGCCGGTTCCCCCTATCTCATTCACTGGCCATCAATGCTGCACCCTGGCACGGCGCGCTCCGCTCTGTGACAGACCGACCGCGGCCTGCCATGCAGCCACCAACGCCATCTTCCTCCAGCCAGTAGGGCTCCTCCTAGGTGCGCATGCGCACGGGGGAGGCTCTGCCCTTTAAAGGGGCCGTGGCAGGAAACTTCGGACCCCGAGAGATGATGTCACTGTATAAAAACCTCTGACTAGAAAGACCAATAAAGACCAGCTTTAAAAGTCAAACAGTGAAGTTTATTATAAAGAAATGTGTGGGTTTCTTTAGGAGTAGCAAACATTACAAAGCAAATGGTGCAAGCTCAAACCTACTCAGTACTCTTTTGTCTTACACAGCATTATAAGGATTTACCTTCAGCCAATCAACAGGTGTCTGCATTTACCCGCCCCTTATCCCTTGTCCAATTAGTAAGTTTTTGCATGTGTACGTGCTTTGTTGCTAGGGCACTTGTTCTGCTGGATGCACTTGCTGTTAGTTTCCAGGAAATCAGTCTTCTTAGGTTTCATTTTCTCAGCTCTGACACCACAGGCAGTTGTCAAGCTAAGTGTAAAACATTGATAAGACAGGCGAAGAGAGAATTTGAAATGAAGTTGGCCATAGAGGCAAAAACCCATAATAAAACCTTTTTAAAATATATCCAAAGCAAGAAACCTGTGAGGGAGTCGGTTGGACCATTAGATGACTGAGGGGTTAAAGGGGCTCTTAGGGAAGATAAGGCCATTGCAGAAAAACTAAATGAATTTTTTGCTTATATGTTTACTAATCAAGATGTTGGGGAGATACCAGTTCCGGAGATAGTTTTCAGGGGTGATGAGTCAGACGAACTGAACAAAATCACTGTGAACCTGGAAAATGTAGTAGGCCAGATTGACAAACTAAAGAATAGCAAATCACCTGGACTGGATGGTATGCACCATAGGGTACTGAAGGAACTAAAAAATGAAATTTCTGATCTATTAGCGAAAATTTGTAACCTATCATTAAAATCATCCATTGTACCTGAAGACTGGAGGGTGGCCAATGTAACCCCAATATTTAAAAAAGGCTCCAGGCGTGATTCGGGTAACTATAGACCAGTGAGCTTAACTTCAGTGCCGGAAAAAATAGTGGAAACTATTCTCAACATCAAAATCGTAGAACATATAGAAAGACATGATTTAATGGAACACAGTCAACATGGATTTACCCAAGGGAAGTCTTGCCTAACAAATCTGCTTCATTTTTTTGAAGGAGTTAATAAACATGTGGATAATGGTGAACCAGTAGATATAGTGTATTTGGATTTTCAGAAGGCGTTTGACAAAGTCCCTCATGAGAGGCTTCTACGAAAACTAAAAAGTCATGGGATAGGAGGTGATGTCCTTTCGTGGATTACAAACTGGTTAAAAGACAGAAAACAGAGAGTAGGATTAAATGGTCAATTTTCTCAGTGGAAAAGGGTAAACAATGGAGTGCCTCAGAGATCTGTACTTGGACCGGTGCTTTTCAATATATATATAAATGATCTGGAAAGGAATACGACGAGTGAGGTTATCAAATTTGTGGATGATACAAAATTATTTAGGGATGTGAATCGTTTTCCATATCGTCTTAACGATAGAAATCGTGTGGCAGGGCAAGAAAATCGTCTTAGGCACGATTTTTTAGTTAAAAAATCGTTAAAAATCGTTTTTTCCGATTAGTGCGCACTAACTCGAGTTAGTGCGCACTAACGGGAGTTAGTGCGCATTAACTGGGAGTTAGTGCGCACTAACTGAAAATGATACAATTTGACACTTTTCAGGTCAGTTAAGGTCAGTTTAGGAATGAATATGTATTCCTATTGGCTGCCCTCTTATTTATTCATGTTACCAAGTTTCCTACTGACAGTATATGGGGGATGGGAAATGGAAACAGTTGGTAGCTTGACAAAACAAGTAATGTGATCAGTCAATGTGACTAGAACTTGTGCCCTAACCCTGATACCAGGGGTATTGTGATCTTCCTGCACACAGTGCCCTATGCCTATTAATACCAGGAGTGTTGTGATCTTCCTGCACACAGTGCCCTATCCCTAATACCAGGGGTGTTGTGATCTTCCTGCACACAGTGCCCTATTCCTGATACTGGGGGTGTTGTGATCTTCCTGCACACAGTGCCCTATTCCTGATACCGGGGGTGTTGTGATCTTCTTGCACACATCCCGGTATCAGGGATAGGGCACTGCATGCAGGAAGATCACAACACTCCTGGTATTAATAGGGATAGGGCACTGCATGCAGGAAGATCACAACACCCCTGGTATCAGGGATAGGGCACTGTGTGCAGGAAGATCACAATACCCCGGAGGAGTGAGGGTCAGGCAGCTCCCCCCTGTCTGTGAAGCCAGCCTCTCACTAGTAATGCAGGGAGGGAGCTGTCTCAGACTTCACCATCCTCCCCCCCCTCACCCACACACCATTCACTAGCTGGGACATGGGGGAAGTCAGGAGTGAGGGTCAGGCAGCTCCCCCCTGTCTGTGAAGCCAGCCTCTCACTAGTAATGCAGGGAGGGAGCTGTCTCAGACTTCACCATCCTCCCCCCCCCCTCACCCACACACCATTCACTAGCTGGGACATGGGGGAAGTCAGGAGTGAGGGTCAGGCAGCTCCCCCCTGTCTGTGAAGCCAGCCTCTCACTAGTAATGCAGGGAGGGAGCTGTCTCAGACTTCACCATCCTCCCCCCCCCCCTCACCCACACACCATTCACTAGCTGGGACATGGGGGAAGTCAGGAGTGAGGGTCAGGCAGCTCCCCCCTGTCTGTGAAGCCAGCCTCTCACTAGTAATGCAGGGAGGGAGCTGTCTCAGACTTCACCATCCTCCCCCCCCCTCACCCACACACCATTCACTAGCTGGGACATGGGGGAAGTCAGGAGTGAGGGTCAGGCAGCTCCCCCCTGTCTGTGAAGCCAGCCTCTCACTAGTAATGCAGGGAGGGAGCTGTCTCAGACTGGTATCAGGGTTAGGGCACTGTGTGCAGGAAGATCACAACACGCCTGGTATTAATAGGGATAGGGCACTGTAAGAGATGACTGTAGTAGATTGAATAAAGATCTGATGTTTCTGCTCTCCTCACACCAAACAAAAACAACACACAAGCAGAGAAGCCCTTCTTACAAAGCTGAGCTAGTGAGTTAAGTAGGAGGAAAAGTAAACATACTTGTGCCAGTGTGGCTACTTAAAAAATACACTTACCAACAATCAATTACATATATTTGAACTGTGTACAGTTCCAGCCAGGACCACCTTTCTAAAATGCACAGTGATTGGCAAATTCAACATGCACTAGCATTTCAGGTGCCTGCTAACAAAAATAATAAACAAACAAGTTCTAGTCACGTGAGTGCTGATCATTACATTACTTTTTTTGTCAAGCTTCCAACTGTTTCCATTTCACATCCCCCCAACCATTACCTCAGTATTAGCCTTGGTAACATCAATAGATAAGAGCACAGCCAGCCAATAGGAATACATACATACATATTCATTCCTAAGTGACCTTTACTGACCTGGGAAGTGTGAACACTTTGTTTCATTTTCTGTTGGTGTTCGTTAGTTTCCAGTTCCATTTCCCATCCCCCCAACCATCACCTCAGTGGTAACCTTGGTAACATCAATAGATAAGAGGGCAGCCAGCCAATAGGAACACATATTCATTCCTAACTGACCTTCAGTGACCTGGAAAGTGTTTATTTGTATCATTTTCAGTTAGTGCGCACTAAATCGAGTTAGTGCGCACTAACTCGAGTTAGTGCGCACTAACACGATTTAACGATTTTTAACGATAAATCGTTAGAATTTCTATTGTATCGTGTTCTATAACGATTTAAGACGATATAAACATTATCGGACGATAATTTTAATCGTTGAAAAACGATTCACATCCCTAAAATTATTCAGAGTAGTTAAATCACAAGCAGACTGTGATACATTACAGGAGAACTTTGCAAGACTGGAAGATTGGGCATCCAAATGGCAGATGACATTTAATGTGGACAAGTGCAAGGTGTTGCATATAGGGAAAAATAACCCTTGCTGTAGTTACACGATGTTAGGTTCTGTATTAGGAGCTACCACCCAGGAAAAAGATCTAGGCATCATAGTGGATAATACTTTAAAATCGTCGGCTCAGTGTGCTGCAGCAGTCAAAAAAGCAAACAGAATGTTAGGAATTATTAGGAAGGGAATGGTTAATAAAACGGAAAATGTCATAATGCCTCTATATCGCTCCATGGTGAGACCACACCTTGAATACTGTGTACAATTCTGGTCGTCACATCTTAAAAAAGATATAGTTGCAATGGAAAAGGTACAGAGAAGGGCAACCAAAATGATAAAGGGGATGGAACAGCTCCCCTAAGAGGAAAGGCTGAAGAGGTTAGGGCTGTGCAGCTTGGAGAAGAGACGGCTGAGGGGGGATATGATAGAGGTCTTTAAGATCATGAGAGGTCTTGAATGAGTAGATGTGACTCGGTTATTTACACTTTCGAATAACAGAAGGACTAGGGGACATTTCATGAAGTTAGCAAGTAGCACATTTAAGACTAATCGGAAAAAATTCTTTTTTACTCAACGCACAATAAAGCTCTGGAATTTGTTGCCAGAGGATGTGGTTAGTGCAGTTAGTGTAGCTGGGCTCAAAAAAGGTTTGGATATGTTCTTGGAGGAGAAGTCCATTAACGGCTATTAATCAAGTTTACTTAGGGAATAGCCACTGCTATTAATTGCATCAGTAGCATGGGATCTTCTTAGTGTTTGGATAATTGCCAGGTTTTGTGGCCTGGTTTGGCCTCTTTGGAAACATGATGCTGGGCTTGATGGACCCTTGGTCTGACCCAGCATGGCAATTTCTTATGTTCTTATGTTCTCTTGTACTGGCCATATTCATACATCATGCTACCAGGGTATTTATTTAAACCCTACAGCAGTCTCCAGCTCCTTGCCTTTGCAACAGGTCGTCTCCTTGGAGTGCTAGTTGCTGTTCCAGACATCTCTTCTTCCTGCTCCTGTTCCTGGTTTTGTTCCTGCTTCTGTTCCAGTCTTTGTGTTCCTGTGTCCAGTCCTGCGATCCAGTTCCTGCCTTCCTGACCGTGCCTTCATCCTTGCCTCCAGCCTTCTCCTTGATCCTCCAAGGAGACGACCTGTTGCAAAGGCAAGGAGCTGGAGACTGCTGTAGGGTTTAAATAAATACCCTGGTAGCATGATGTATGAATATGGCCAGTACAAGAGAACATAAGAACATAAGAACATAAGAAATTGCCATGCTGGGTCAGACCAAGGGTCCATCAAGCCCAGCATCAGGAGGAGAAGTGGGAAGGAGGGGGAACAAGATCCCATGCTACTGATGCCAATAATAGCAGAGGCCATTCCCTAAGTCAACTTGATTAATAGCAGTTAATGGACTTCTCCTCCAAGAACTTATCCAAACCTTTTTTAAACCCAGCTACACTAACTGCACTAATCACATCCTCTGGCAACAAATTCCAGAGCTTAATTGTGCGTTGAGTGAGAAAGACTTTTTTCTGATTAGTCTTAAATGTGCTACTTGCTAATTTCATGAGTGCCCTCTTAATTATCCCAAAGTGTAAATAACCAATTCACATCTACTCATTCAGGACCTCTCATTATTTTAAAGACCTCTATCATAACCCCCCTCAGCCATCTCTTCTCCAAGCTGAACAGCCCTAATCTCTTCAGCCTTTCCTCATAGGGGAGCTGTAACCACATCCTCATTGCCAGAGGATGTGGTTACAGCAGTTAGTGTAACTGGGTTTAAAAAAGGTTTGGATAAGTTCCATAAACTGCTATTAATTAATAAGCAATATTTGCTTGAAATCTATTTAATGCTTGGTACTTGCCAGGTACTTGTGACTTGGATTGGCCACTGTTGGAAACAGGATACTGGGCTTGATGGAACCTTGGTCTGACCTAGTATGACATATGTTATGTTCTCATGTTATGTTCTTATATCTAGAAGGTTTCCATGCACAGGAGGTCAGCCTCATTCAATGGAAAGGAGGCTCTAGAATGAGGGTTCATTAGATGAGGTTGAAAGGGGCTAGACTTGGGAGTAACCTTAGGAAATATTTATTTACAGAGAGGGTGGTGGATGTGTGGAAGTGTTGAACACAAAAACAGTATCTGAATACAAGAAAGCATGGGATAAATACAAGGGATCTCTAAGGATGTGATGAGAATTAAAGTGCTAAATTAATTGGATGGATGGACAGACTGGATGGTCCGTATGGTCTTTTTCTGCCTTCATGTTTCTATATTTCTTTGGAACAGTACCTCTCTCACACTTTCATCTCTCATTTGCCAGCCCTACTCAAACACAACACTGCATATTACTATTAGGGATGTGAATCGTTTTTTGACGATTTAAAATATCGTCCGATATATTTTAAATCGTCAAAAATCGTTAGAGCCGCGATACAATAACAATTCCCCCAATTAATCGTCAAAAAATCGTAAATCGGGGGAAGGGGAGGGGAAGGGGGAGGGCGGGAAAACCGGCACACTAAAACAACTCTAAAACCCACCCCGACCCTTTAAAATAAATCCCCCACCGTCCCGAACCCCCCCAAAATGCCTTAAATTACCTGGGGTCCAGAGGAAGGGTCCCGGTGTGATCTTTTACTCTCGGACCTCCGT
Source organism: Rhinatrema bivittatum (assembly GCF_901001135.1). Lineage (NCBI taxonomy): Eukaryota > Metazoa > Chordata > Amphibia > Gymnophiona > Rhinatrematidae > Rhinatrema > Rhinatrema bivittatum. The sequence goes on from NC_042624.1 coordinate 80,923,619, forward strand.
GCGTTGTAGAAATGGCGCCGGCGCTACCTTTGACCTGTCATATGACAGGTCAAAGGTAGTGCCGGCGCCATTTTGTTTTTTTGTCCCCCGACGTCAGGAGCGTAGGAGATCGCTCCCGGACCCCCGCTGGCCCCCCAGGGACTTTTGGCCAGCTTGGGGGGGCCTCCTGACCCCCACAAGACTTGCCAAAAGTCCAGCGGGGGTCCGGGAACGACTTCCTGCACGTGAATCGTTTTTTCCGTATGGAAAAAAGATTTGCAGTAGGAGATCGCTCCCGGACCCCCCGCTGGACCCCCAGGGACTTTTGGCCAGCTTGGGGGGGCCTCCTGACCCCCCCAAGACTTGCCAAAAGTCCAGCGGGGGTCCGGAACGACCTCCTGCAGTCAAATCGTGTTGCCGTACGGCCGGTGCCATTTGCGCAAAATGGCGCCGGCCGTACGGCAACACGATTCGACTGCAGGAGGTCGTTCCGGACCCCCGCTGGACTTTTGGCAAGTCTTGTAGGGGTCAGGAGGCCCCCCCAGGCTGGCCAAAAGTCCCTGGGGGTCCGGGAGCGATCTCCTACGCTCCTGACGTCGGGGGACAAAAAAACAAAATGGCGCCGGCGCTACCTTTGACCTGTCATATGACAGGTCAAAGGTAGTGCCGGCGCCATTTCTACAACGCACGGAGGTCCAAGAGTAAAAGATCATACCGGGACCCTTCCTCTGGACCCCAGGTAATTTAAGGCATTTTGGGGGGGGGGAGTTCGGGAGGGTGGGGGATTTATTTTAAAGGGTCGGGATGGGTTTTAGGGTTGTTTTAGTGTGCCGGTTTTCCCGCCCTCCCCCCCCACTGGACCCCAGGTAATTTAAGGCATTTTGGGGTGGTTCGTGAGGGTGGGGGATTTATTTTAAAGGGTCGGGGTGGGTTTTAGGGATGTTTTAGTGTGCCGGTTTTTGATTTACACGATTTACACGATATTTAAAAAACCCAAACTGCGACGATCCAATTCCCTCCCCCTCCCAGCCGAAATCGATCGTTAAGACAATCGATCACACGATTCACATCTCTAATTACTATAATAGGTTATACAGTCATAGGTATCCTAGAATTTCACAAGTATTATTTTCATGAGCACTGATAGTATACCCTTTGCTTTATAAAATTAACTACAAAATCTCTCTTTTAAGTTTCTTACATTGCGAGTTCTCTTGTCTCATTATTGCTTTGCATATTTTTTCATGCAGTAGTTGCTACGTGAATCTAAATTTTATGTTTCTATTGAGTAGTTGTAGTATTATTTTTAAGTTTTTTTCATCAGAAAAGTACATGTATATGTAGCAATTGTGTCATATGGTATGTTCCATAATATAGTAAACCCCTGTGTTTTGAGCTATAGGGGTAGTGTCTTACAGAGTCATGTGAGCATGCTGTAAATGGAGAAGGTAGTAAGTAGTCTCTGAGAGCTTCTGTGAGGAACATAGGAGAAGCAATGTGATCTGAAAAGATCAGTAAGACAGAGGAATGATGGAGGAAAAAATGTCAGGCTCCTGATGAGGCTGTAACTCTTGGGAGGTTCATAAAGCCCAACATAGAGAAATCCTCACTTGCGTGGCAGAGATAAACAAATTGAAACTGTATGAATGGAGGCCCTACTATATGGAACCTCTGGAGTGGAAAGGATTCACTAAGTAGTACTTTCTAAGAGGGGAAGCATTCAATAGGTAATGACTAAGAAAATCCATTCCTTGGGAAAGCTAGAGGGAAATCACATACTTTAAAATCTTGGAGTGTTGGGATCATGGTTGTCAGTTCAATAGAAAAATCATAATAGAAGACAAAAATTTGCTAGGATTTCAGAAAGACTGGGAGAAGCCTTACTCTTTAAAATCCTTCACCTCTTTCATGAAAAATAAAATCTGGAGAGGGTTTAAAATGGAATACCTGATCTCTATATTGGAATTTTGAAACTGAGCCCACTCACTCAGCACAGAGAAGTAAGAACTGTATTCTCTCAAACTGTACTGTGGAGCAGCTTGCAAATTTTTAGGCTTGTAAATAAAACTCAGACCAATTTTGGAATACAGATTGGAATTGTTTTCAGTCATTTCAGGTTCCAAAGCAAATCAGTGCTGCCTTAGAAAGGACTTGATCACCCCCTTTTTTTTTTTTTTTTTGAGTGTTTCCACCTGCAATCCATACCCCAGCTGATCTATCATTAACTTAAAGAATTTAGGACTTTACTTCTGGTCACCTGTTACATACATAGGGACGGTAACTTTAAAACAAGCGTGCGGGTCATACACATGTGAATGGGTGCGTGAGTGCCCATATGCAGGAATTTTAAACTGTACATGCAATCACGCACATATGATTTAAAATACACCTACCGCGCATATGTGTGCCCCTAATTATAAGCAGTTAACTCGAGCAAACGTATTTCAAATATCTGTCTTAAGACTTTGTCAGCTTTAATGCGCGCAGGCAAGCAAATTTTAAAACATGCTCATGTGAAGGACATTCCCAGTTTTACCAATTAATTCATCAATTTGCCCACTCTGTCTAGAAGTCATCCAGACTCCTCTGGTTCTTCAGACTGCACTCCTCCCAGTTGACCAGGACCCCTCACCCAGTCATATTAGGACTAAACAGATATATATGCAGACTTACACTTCATCAAGAGCAGAAGTAAACATGCTCAACTAACAGCCTTCTGCGAGTTGTGGCCACTGGATTTAAAATTTGGATTTACATGCATACATTCTGGCCCTCCTCATGCGTAAGTTTTGGCCCTTCCCTTGACACGCCCCAGCTCTGCCCCTTCTTCAGTAGTGCAGCTGGGTACATTTTTCTGGCTAAATTTGCTGTACCGGGCTGTGTCTGAATATGGACCTCTATGTACACAATAAATAAATACTTAGATAACTACTCTCAATCTACCTCACCTCCTTAACTATTTTCACTGTTACAACCCAGAATTACTCACAGACTATCTCATTCCCTAACTCATTTGCACAATGCCCCACTTTCATATTCCAGTGTTTTTATTCTAGTTGAAAATTGTAATGCTACTGTAATTGTAAATTTGATTTAATTTTTATTGTAATCCCCTTTGAAACCATCTTGAGAAAAGGCATGATATCACATGTTTATAAATAAATATTAAATATTTATTACACAGAAATTCACATGCCAAACATCATAATGATATGCAAATTTCTGTATCAAAGAAGGAAAGTTGACATCGTGTAATGTTCACAAATCTCTTTCCGACCAATACAGTACAGTGCGCTCCGGAGGAGTGCACTGTTACCCCATGTTTGGTCGCGCGTTTTCAATGCGCTAGCTCTACCCCTTATTTGGTAAGGGGTAATAGCGTGTCCAAAATGCGCGTCCAACCCCCCTGAAACTAATAGCGCCCACAACATGCAAATGCATGTTGATGGCCCTATTAGTTATTCCTGCGCAATTCACTAAGTAAAATGTGCAGCCAAGCCACACATTTTACTTTCAGACATTAGCGTTAATTTCTGCCGGCGCCAAGGAAGTGCACAGAAAAGCAGTTTAAAATAATTAAAAAAAAAAAATGTTAATCGGCTCGCAGACGCTCAGTTTTGCCGGCATCCGGTTTCCGAACCCGTGGCTGTCAGCGGGTTTGAGAACCGACGCCGGCAAAATTGAGCGTCAGCTGTCAAACTCGCTGACAGCCGCGTCTTTTTACCGCGGGCCCTATTTGCATGTTTGTGCCCCCTAAATCGTGCGCACAGGAGAGCGGGCGCTCACCCGCTCTCCCGCGACCTTTACTGTATTGGCCTGTTTGTTTTAAGACACATTGATCCTGCATGCAGGACATATAGTTCTGATTTTCCTAAGAAAAAAAGCAGGAGAAGTCAGTGCATACAATAGAGTAACATTCAAGCAAAGAAGATATAGGTAGATAAGTGCCACTTAGTTCACTAAGTCTGCCAAATTGTTCATAAATACTCTACTGTGACAGATCATATTCAGTTTTAATATCTTCTCTTTCTTGTTCCGTCATCAACGTCTTTCTGCACCTAGAAAAACCTTGTTTAAATTCTTATACAGTGGCATTGTAGGTGACGGCAAATAAATCCAAGTATTTTGAAAATAACCAGGATTAGTTCTACAAAAGAGTCTTGTAAATGAAAACCAGGCATTGAATTGGATGCAAGAATTAAGTAGGATGCAACAAAATGGATATGAATATATGAAAAATTTGAGTTTTAGAGAAAACAGTAGCATTCTGGATTATCTGCATTGGATGCATGGCAGAAAGAGGAAGATTAGGCAGAGGTGAGTTTAAGAGAGATCGCAAGGGCCTAAACCAACAGGTTTGCAGAGGAAATGATAGGGAAAATACATCTATAGACAATATTGCAGAGATAAGCAACTTTGGCAATAGAAGAAATAGGGACACCAAAAGTCAGAGAGAGGTAAAAAGTTGTACAAAACCTTTCACTTCAAAAGTAAAAACTGGCAAGAAATACATATTTATCACTTGCAAATATTCTGTGTAATATCTTTCTGCCCCTCCTTCATAGTAGCAAATTGTGAATGACCATCAGATCTCACCTCATTATTTGCAAATATTAGTGAGAGTGTGCCATGTGGGTTTTGGTTTTTTTTAATCCAGTTATTCTGGACACAATAGAGATAAGTTCTTGCTTGTACTATGCTGATTTGTGTGTGTTGTTGAAAAGGGGAAGAGGGAAGAAGGAGATTGTTGATAGTGTTATTGTTGCTGCTTACTGGAAGAATTAACCATATTACTACTCTGTAATGCCGTAGCCTGCTAGTGCTGTGCTGCACAAATATATCTGGACACCAATCACTTCTACAGTAATTATAAAGTCACAAGCAGGGCCTGAGCAAGTGTTTCCAAATGCCTGTAAAAGTTGCTGGAAAAACAGACCTGTCTTAGGGTTGAAAAATGTCTTCATGCTGCCTGTCATTTTGCCGTGCTTCTGGCTCTCTCTCTTCTGAGGGGACAACCTCCTGCCCCACCCACTCACGTGCACACATCCTTTCCAGTGATGGTCTCTGGCATCTGTGAAAAAAAAAACATTGTAAAAAAAAAAAAGGGCTGGGCTGGGCCATCAGTAAAAAAAACAAAAAAACAAACCCAAAACCGACAGACTGTCTGTAAAATAGTTTCTTGAGAATTGGCAACCCTGGGCTGAGCCAGTCGTTATAACAGGGTTAGGGCCCACAGTCCATTACACAGCTGGAGTGTGTTCAAAACACCTTCCCAGCAGCAGCATACAGCATTGTGTTACTGAGTAGTGACCGTTGCAAATATTTTGTAAACATACATTTCTTTTTTTTTTAGTATAGAGCCTTGGTCCTTGCACAGACCCAAACCACTGTACTGTTTCTGTACCAGAGTGAAGGCTAATGCAGTTGACTTTCTCTGCTCGCTCGTCGCTCCTATTGCTTTCCCTTTGGAATTCCAAGGCCTAAAAGACCTTAACTCTCTACAACACCACAACTCTTTCTCCTACAATGCCCTTAAACTCCCCATATAAAAGCGAGCCCCAGCCTCCTCTGAACCAGTGCTAAACCCCTAATCACTTTTTCTATGCTCTCTCTCTCTAAAAGTCCTAATTATCACAACGGGCGCAGAATAACTAATGCGAAGAACCTATGCTACTGTGGGTTTGGCCTTTTTCTTTTGAAATCTGTAGCAGAGGTTTTTGTGAGAATGCGCACATTCATGAATCCTTCCCAAAATGTTCTCAAAAAGAGAAATTGACTTTTCATTTGCCCTTGCTATAGGGTTTCTAGTGGTGCCACACCTTGGGATCTTGGGAAAGTCACTTCCACCTCCACTACCTCAGGCACAAACTTAGGGTCTGATTTACTAAGATTTTTCTCCCATTCTGTGTCTGTGGGAAAAATGCTTAGCAAATGAGCTCTTTAGATTGTAAGCCCTCTGAGGACAGAGAAATACTTATAGGTCCAGAATGTTATCTGCTTTGATGTGCATGAAAGGAGGAAAATAAATGTAGTAAATAAACAAGTTCAAATCAGCCCCATTAAAAATGGACCATTCAAAGGGTGGGCAGTGTCAGGAACAGGACTGAGTCAGGGGTCAAAGTTAGCACTGATTTTCAGTGCTAGATGTCCAAACATATGTGCTGCAATAGCTGTTCTAAGTTTAGAAAGACTAATTTTGCTGCATGTATGCAAATGACCAGCTGCAAACTTAGGCCTGGATTTTCTATTGTCACACAGCTTAATGAATCCCGCGGTAATGGGGAGTGGGCCTGCGAAAGCCAGCAGCGATCGCACCACCGCGGTATTATGGCTGCTGGCTTTCGCACCCAATAGCGCCACTGTGAAAGGTGGTGCTATTGGGCGCGCTACTGGTGGCGATAACGGGTCTTACCTTATTGCTGCCAGCAAAGGTACCGCTGCGTCCGCCTTCTTGTCGCCCTGACTCCTCCCCTTCTGGCCCCGACTCCGCCCCCGGCAACCCCCTTAGGGCAGGATTCATCATTCCTCGCAGAATGATGAATCCCATGAAAAAGGGGGTGGGGGGCGGGCCTGCGAAAGGCTGCAGCTGTTCGCACTGCGGCGGTGCGATTTCGCCGGCCATGGTGGGGCCGGCTTCAGCCTTTTGCAGTGAATAGTGATACTGTAAAAGGTGTAGCTATTCGCTGCGCTACTGCCGGCGATAATGTTCCTCACATTATCGCTGGCAGTGGTGCCGCAGCCGACTCCTCCCCCTCCCCACCCTGACTCACCCCTCCCCCTAATTTGCATTATATCGCATGCGAAAAGGCCCTTTTCGCATGCGATAATGCTTTGGAAAATAACCCTCTTAGCCAGCTACCTAAGCCTGATTTATCAAGGTATTTTCCCATAGACACAGAGGGCCTTATTTTCTAAGGTTATCGCATGCTTGCGCTACCAGCACAAGCATGCAACAGCTAGAAATCGTAGCGCACGCCTGCGAAGGTGACATCGGGGCGGAGTCGGCCCCGGAAGAGGAGGAGTCGGGGAGTCACCTGGGCCGACTCCATGAAGACGGCGCAGACAGCGAAAAGGTAAGGAGCCTTTTCGCTGCCTATTTCATGCCGAATAACTACACCTTTTATGGTGTAGTTATTCGGCGTGTTGCCGGCATCGATCGCACCGCGGCTGTGCGATCACTGCCAGCTAGCGCAGGACCGCCCCCCCATTTCGTCCCTCCCCTGCCCCCTGTTACCACCGGATTTTCTAAATTCTGCAAATTTAGAAAATCCGCCCCAGAATGAGAGAAAAGCCTTAGTGAATCAGGTAGTAGATTAGGCTGAAAATTCACCTTAGCATAGGTGGCCAAAATCGGGCCTTCTAGGTCAAGTATTCAGGTGCTGTGGAAAAGTGACCTCTTAGTATAACAGACCCTTTATATCATGACATAATCAGGTATATAATTGTTTTGTTCATGGGAAATGGGAAGGGATGCTGTGGGCAAATTATGGAGGCAATTTTCAAAATGATTGAAAATCATCCTCTGTACTGTTAAAACATGGTCAATTGTATGGACATGGAAAGTATTAGAGGAGATGGGACAGAAATAACTTTATTAATGTGCACTCCTTGCAAGTCCCTAATTTGCAGTATTTGAACTAAATTTCTTCTCTAGTTTAATTACAACGCTTATCTGGAACAAATGCCTCTCTTAAACGTGAAAGAGACTCCTGCACACGATGTCGTCATCCTATATGCTTGCACATTCCTATTTCCAAAGCAGTTCAGAAGAGAACCAGTAGAATGACAGTTTTTGTCTTCTTGATAGAGAATGCATTTTGCAAAGTGTAACAAAACGTTGGGTAGAAAATGTGTTTAAATATGTGTAGGAAGTTGAATTCCATTCAAAAACTGGTAACATTAAGGCTTAGCCAACTACATGAGACAGAGATTGATTTACAAAGTGGTAAGGCCAGAGCTAAGGGCTTATGACTCTGTCACTGTTATTGCCTTCAGCGTTGAAAATAGCACTTTCTTTTTAAGTGAAGGCCAATAGCGCTGCTTGTGCCTTAAATTCCGCAGAGAAACGAAACTGCCCAATGTTTTTAATATAATAGTATGACGATGAACTAACCAGCTGGAGGGCAAACCTTGATGCCGGATGCAGTCACGCCCAGCTCTCTCCAAATAGCGCATGAATTGCGCTGTGATTCTTTCTCGTATCCCTGGAGTGCAGCTGCTTCCAGCCGAATGATTTGCGCTCCTGAGCAGCGACGGAAAATGTAGCCCTAGCGCTGGCTTGAAGAGCGCTGAAGTTAATGAATGAGTACGGCAATCTGTTGTTGTTTCTGGAAAAGTTAAAACCCACAATATGGAAAGCACGGCTGTTACTCGCGAACTGCAAGCTTTTTCCGCACGTCGCAGAGGCAAATCACAAAGGAGATGCTGTCAGCCTCTAGGCTCTGGCTTTTAGTCCTGTCCACCAGACTGAGCCCTCCGGTGTTGTATTTCTAGTGTGTGTAACATCACAAAGGTCTCCAGTCAATGCTGAATTGTGACATCACCAGGGGAAATCAGGCAAGATAAGAAGACAGAGTCTAAAAAGAGAACGTTTAGGTTATAACAAAAACTTCACTAATCACCCAATGTGGTGAAAATAAAGAGAGGCATTATAAAACATAATAATGATTTTAGTTAAAGGATTGTTTTTAAAATGTATCCAAAACTTGATATGAATTGTAAGTGTTCCTTTTAAGTAAGGGAATAAGGGGCATGTTGGAATGTAAAATACTGTTTGTTTGTTTTTTTGGTTCTGCATACCTATAATAAACTTCCAGGAAGAAGGGGGGAGGGAGAAGGGGGAATACTATATAGAATAAAAGTTTAGAATGTCAGTCACTTATTATATACAGTCTATATTTCCTAAAGTATGTTTCAGAATCACAATCGTTTCCATAATCTCCGTCAATATGTACAAAAAAAAAAAAGTCTGAACTCAAATCCAATTCTCTTTAGTAGTTCAATTATTGGCTGACGGACTGTAAGGGGAAAAACAGCTTACAGGAAACATCCCCAAGAGCCATACACTAGCACTTACTGTGCAAAGATCCAATGTATTTTCTCAGACAAAAAGCCTGTTTGCGTGCATCGCCGCCTTGTGGAGCAAGGCGAAAACTTACCTTTACCACGATTGTGTCGTTTCAATAACTGGACGCTTAAGTATTTAAATGTGAATAGAGAGACACAGCAAATCGGAGCTTACCAGGATCGTCGCAGTTCAGCTTACCAGGATCGTCGCAGTTCAGCTTAAATTAAAGACGAGCAACTGCTTCCGAAAAAAAAAACCAAAAAAACCTGTAGGAAAGCAAAAAAAAAAAAAAAAAGACACCGCTTATTAAAAGCATAAGTATTTTACACAAGAAAACGTGTTACATTAGCTAGGGAGTGTTCAACCATCTTTATGTTTCCTAACTGTTTAGTCAATAAATACTGTGTAGGAAAGTTGACAGTTACACAGAAATACAGATGTGCTGCGGATAATTTGATAGCGGATAAACTAAAACTTTCTCCTCGACCACTAAAACTTTGTCCGATGCTTACAGATCCTATAGTACAAACAGACAACTAGGTGCTGGAATGCCAGACAAACCAGAAATTAAAAGGAGCACAATTTTAGAGCCTCCTGACCAACTGGAAAGAAAAGGGGGCAAAAAAAGTATGGCTTCGCTTATATTGTTCCCCTGGATTGTTGCTATACTTCAGAATAAAATAAAAATATTACATACTTTACAGAAAATTCGACCTTGGTTTTATTGATCTAAAATAGTAAACATGGTGTTTGACTTTCCATGTTTTTTTTGCCATTCAGGTTTTTCCCAAAACAATCTAAAGTAATTCATTTTAGCAATTCCAATGTGTTGCCAATTGTATTGTCAAGACAAATATTGCCTAAGAGCGTTTTGATATCTATAATTTAAGAGAAAATCCCGCTTACATACCGTTAATAACTAATTTCTAAGATTTGCTTTGCTTTTAATATACTTCGCAGAAGATACAGATGTAAGGCTTCTGGAAATGTCAAATGATTTAAGATTCCTCTTTCACTGAATTTTAATTAACAAACATTTACAGAATAATATGATCTTTTTTCAAGCCTTGCAGATGCAGCTTCCGAAATACACAGAAGATGTTGCTAACAGAATACATACGTTTCGCCATAGTTTCTTAATCAACCGTAGCTCAAGTTTTAATCTTCTTTATGGAGAACGTTACATTTAGGCGCATATGGTCAGTTTAATTTCTGGTTTTTAGCAGCTCAGTTTCTGCTGCAGGCACTTGCACTGTGAAGTCATTTTGCCGACAGAAGAAAAAGGAAAACAAAAACAAAACAAAAAAAAATCCGTAATGAATTATTTATACTAAAATTAGAATAATTGATTTCTGATGGTGCTTTCTGTTCAGTTATATATATTTTCCATGCTAAAATTAATCCTTTTACAATTTGTAATGCAGCCATTTTTTTTGGGGGGGGGGAATAATTTCAAAAAGAATATCAATCGCGCCCCCCATCCCTCCTCCGGCCTCAAGTGGCATCTTTTAGCATTTTGTAAGAATTTAAAATTGTCTAGAAACCACATACCATAAAGAAGTGCTTCCCTCATTAAAGCACTTTATTTTTACTTTATTCTATGCAAAAAAAAATGGCATTGCTAAATGTTAAAGATTACTATATCTATATTTATAGATCTGTATCCCTATAGATCCATAAACATAAGGCAACAATCCATTACTAAGCACAATATGTGAGGCTCAACTGGACTTAGGCAGTACGCTATTAAAGAGGGGCTTGCTGTGATGGGGCAGTCAAAACAAGAGGATGCTTTCAGCTAGCAGTTAAGAACCATCACGGCAAATCTGTTTCAGTATCGACAAAAGCAGAGATCTCTCTACAGGCACCTATCCGCAAAGAAGATCAGCACAGCCCTAACTCAGGTACAGCACTTGATTGTATGATTCTCAATTATTCCGCTCTCGTCATCCTTTGTAACTAATATCTGTCATCTCTATCATGTACTGCTATTAACGCATGTTAGATGCATGTGTTTTCTCCCTACCCACAATCTTCTCGCATCCTATCCATCTAGATCAGCCGAGCTGTACCCAAGTACCTTATAGTCCCTCATTTTTCAGTGAAATTACACGCTTTAAATAGGCGGATTTCATCAATTAAATTCAACGTAATTTATGCTCGGTATTTTAAAAATCTATCTATCATAATATGTTCTAGTTTAATTAGAAAAAAATGATCGTCTATATTTATTAAATATATAACTTAGTCAAAAGGCTTGAAGACTTTAATTGCCAATATGCGAGTTAAGAAATATATTCTGCAAGCTGACATGAAAGCGAGGCTGTCATGGTATACTTTAGATTCATAGGGTCCTTAAAATGGTAATTCGAAGTAAAATGTAACTCAAAGAACTTTGAATCATTCATTAGCACCTTATAATTACTCTGCTAATTAGGTTGAACACAGTACTTAATCAGGAGTAATACGCCGGCTTGTCACTGGCACTTCCCATTACTCTGACATTCAACAAGAGACAGGTTGGAGTCGTCCTAGAGAAATTAACACAAGTTGCTACCCTCCAAAGAACCAGTGGAATCATTTCTCACTCCCGGAGGAATCGGCAATAACTATTTCTACTGGAAGAGGGACTCTAAAATAAAAGAATGAGAGAGTTCAGATGGGCTAATTAATTCAGGCAAACTATAGCGCTTAAATTCTGCTTTGGATTCTTGTTTATATAAACATACATTTATAGCGTATGAAGAATATATATAGATATAGATTATATATATAGATATGCATGTGTTAAAAATATTTTCTTCCAATTTGCTTATTTTCATGCTCGTAATTTACTTATTTTATTCGAGTGGAATGTTATTGTTTCCATAACACAAACAAGTTTTAAATATACCCCAAATGTGCTCATTTAAAGATATTTTTATGCGCGAAAGATCAAACAACTGAAGGCTTCGTCTATGAATACTACACTGAATAATGGAATTTAGTATTCTGTATTTATACATACAATGTACATTGTGTTCCTGTCCCGTCATCATTGGATACTTTTTTTTAATTTTTATTAATCCTGGCTCTTCCTTTAAGATAATAGCACAATTACTACCTTTTTTCTTTGTTTCTTTCTCTCTTCATATTTTTTTTTTGAGATTAGCGGCAAAGGAGGTATTTGAAAAAAATAAGAGTCCGGATTGCAAAAAGCAGGTGTGGAAAAAACTGTCCCCACTCCGCAGGCGTCCTCTTCCCATTGGCTGCTGGGGCACGGCGTCAATCTCGGCGGCAGAAGGGACCAATTGCAGCCGATCCGGGCCCAGTCCGCTAAAGGTTAGAGCGGGGAGAGGGAAAGGGGAGTCTGCGGACCCTGGCCGTGACGTCACGGGAGGAAGTGGCTGGAGCCGGGCGGGTGGGGAGGATTACAAGGGAAAGAGCGCGGTGGCAGCCCAGGAGTCAGCGGCGCGTCGTTTCTCCACACCTCAGCCTTGCCGGAGAAGGAAAAAAAAAGAAAAAAGTTGCCACAACTCCGGCGGCGGTGGCAACAGCAGGAGCCCGGCGAGGTGGCGAGCTGTGGGCTCGGTAGCGAAAGATGAAGTTGTGGCGGGGGCAGGCAGCCCGGCCCCTCGAGCTCCAGTAACTAGCGGACGGGCTGCGGGCAGGAGCCGGCACGTGCGAGCGCGCGCGCCTCCAGCATCCTTCCTCCCCGCCCCTCCCCTCCCCCCTTCTTCCCCCTTTTCGTTCGTCGCCCCGGGAACTTTCCCGTCCTCTCCCGCGAGTTGCGCCCAGGTGAAGGACACTTGGCTGCGGGAGCTGGCGACCACTTCGCGCCATCCATTGCAATAGTTCGCCTCCTCTTTTTTTTGTTTTTTTTTTCTTCCCTGTTTGTTTTGAAGTCCCTGTGTTGCTTTAGCTTCGATTCCCTCACCTATTCCCCTGCCTTTATTTGCAGCCAGCGCTGCCCTCGAGCTTTGCCCACGCCGGCCTGCGGGCGGGACCATGAAGGCGCGCGCCCAGGCATGAGCTCTATGGAAGGCTCCAGCTTCGGGATAGACACGATCCTCTCCGGCTCCGGCAGCCCCGGCATGCTGAGCACAGACTACCGGCAGCACGGCGAGGCCAGGCCGGCGGATTTCCGGGGCCAGGGGCCCCTGTCGCCCTGCTCGGACATAGACACTGTGGGGAGCGCCCCTTCGTCGCCCATCTCCGTCACTCTGGAGCCCCCGGAGCCGCACCTGATCCAGGACAGCATCCAACAGGGCCATCACCATCACCACCACCACCACCACCATAGCCAATCGCAGCAGCAGCAGCAGCAGCAGCAAAGTTTACAGCAGTCCCCGCCACAGCAACCACAGCTGGGTTCAGCCGGCTCTGCCCCCAGGACTTCCACGTCTTCTTTTTTAATTAAAGATATTTTGGGCGACAGCAAACCGCTGGCGGCTTGTGCCCCTTACAGCACCAGCGTGTCCTCTCCACATCACACCCCAAAATCTGAGGGCAACGGGGCGACAGAGAGCTTCCGGCCCAAGTTGGAGCAAGAGCTGCAGGACAGTAAGAGTAAGGTGGAGAGAGGACGGGAGGAGGTGCACACAGATATCAAGGGCCATGGTGAGTCCTCCGCAATATAGATTTCCTGAATTTGTGGCTGTGAGTGTGTGTCCGCCCATCTATATCTATATAACACGTTATATATACTCGGTGGAGTCCTTATAGACATAAAAGATGAGTGCCTGTGAATAGATATAGAGATCTATCTATTCTCCCGTCAGTATATTACTTCTTCCTTTTCTAAATTCCAAGCAGTAACCACAGTCACCACATAATAATTATTATTATTATTACCCCACTCTAGTTCTATTACTTTCATTTAGACTTGATAATATGCATTATCACCATTATTATCACCTCAGCAGTTACCAGTTTAAGGATTAAATAGGTGATACATACCATAGCAGGACTCCCACTGTTGTCAATAAAATGTAAGATAATTTAAAAATTTGGATTTGAAAAAATACAGGTCATTGTCTTGCTCTGGGTGATTTTTTTTTTCAGTTGAAGAGCAGTGTTGATTTTATTTTATTTAAACGGTTTTTGAGCGAAAATAAACTATATGTTATGAAAGATATACGTTTTGCCTTGTATGCATTTAAAAAATGTGAAAAGTATTTCCATATTTCTAAATGCTCTTTTCTATAATATTTTCTATAATCAGGAATTATAATTAATTCGAAAAATTACCCCCAGTGATTTTCAGCCTCATAACAATAAGCAGTAGATTTTTTTAAATATTGTAAAAATATGTTGCTTTTATTGTTCTAATTTAGCACACTTGTGTTATTTTCAAATCTGAAATGCACATGGAAGATTTGACAATAATATATATTTTTTTTGGGGGGGGGGGGGAACGTTGTTGGAAATGTCAGTTCTTTAACCGTGGAAGCTTTTCACTGAGGGATACTTTGAGGTGTGCAGCCACTGTAGACCTGTGTGAGTGCGTGTGTGTATGTGTGCATGCGTTTAAATTTGTCCCATGTTTGGAAACGTACAAAGAATAATAGAGACTGTCATGTTTACGATTCATTTTGGTATTTTAGCATTAGCATAACAGTGCGCAAAACAGATGTACAGTCTGGTCCGGCGATTTTTTTTTTTTTTTTTTTGTGCGGCAACCTCCCCAGTGGGTCAATTAGAGAGATTATTGTTCTTCCTGCAGGGAAGATCAAGGAGCGCTGCAAAACTGGTACAAACAGAGATGGATTGACATATTGATTTCCCAGCATTTCAGCAAGAAACCAAAGTTGACAAATAGAATCCGGAAATCTTAGCGCTGTCACCTGGACGTGCTCAGCAATCCGAGCTCTGCTTTGTGCCTGGGCGACACAGCCTTTCTGAAGTATTAAACCTACCCCCATACGCTCGCTTTAGTTTCATATTTCTCATTTGCAGTTGCCAAAAGAAATAAAACCCAAATTACAAAAAATAAAATAAAGTAAAAAATAAATAAGCATTAAAATATTAGGCAAAACAAAATGTTTTGTGGATTTATTCTGACCTGTCTTTCTCCCTTTTTAAAGTTTCAGAAGCTCTCTATGTAAAATATAAATTAATTTCATTTGTTTGTTGCCAAAATGTCACTTATTTATTTTAAGAACTTCACCGTTGTTTATAGCTGCAGTAGGCCATGAGAGTCATGTACCGAAGTCTTTTGGAATTTTGGTTCAGCTCGGGAGGTGTTTTCTGGATAAGTTTCTGGCAGGTTGCGATCTTGTGAGTTGCTTAAATTGCAGCTGTGGGTTATTTGGCTGTTTAGGCACGAAAGAAGAAGGCGATCGGGAGATTACGAGTAGCCGGGAAAGTCCTCCTGTCCGAGCCAAGAAACCTCGCAAGGCGAGAACGGCCTTCTCGGACCATCAGCTGAATCAGCTGGAGCGCAGCTTCGAGCGCCAGAAATACCTGAGCGTGCAGGACCGCATGGACCTGGCAGCGGCGCTCAACTTAACCGACACCCAGGTCAAGACCTGGTACCAGAACAGGAGGTAAGGGGCCGCAAGGTAGGCAGGAAAGCGCCCAGATTAATAACACACATATGCATACCCATCTTACCCGGAGCCTACACGGAAACTTGCTCATCAAACCCAAAACAGACAAAATAACACACTAGTATCACACTTGGCATCATAGGGGAAGTATTCATTCAATGTATAGAATAGGTTGTTTAGACTAGAAAATAAACGGAACTTATATATTGCCTTCTAAGAAATGGGTAATAAAACAATAGATGCAGTATACACTAGTTAAAGATGATTGCTTGATCACCATGATAATATAAACACGTGTTTTGTTCCATTTTCATAGCAAAGGAAGCAAGGTTTAGTAGTGAAAAACTTGTTTGAAACGAAAAAGGTAAAGGGGTTCTGTCCAGATTTAAGTTAATTGTATCGGGGTTCATTTTTTTCAGAATTAGTTTTGTGAAATGAACAAACGGTTTTGCTAAAATATAGGCTCGCAAGAAAGGATCAGGATAGGTAAAAAGATGGTGATTGAGCCCATTTTAAGATTCACTTCATATACAGACCATTTAGTCAGTGCGTACAGGAAGCATACAAATAGCTACATAATTAATAGAGTATTCGAGGGGGAAAAAAAATCAAAATCAACACACACATGGATAAGTAATGTGCACGTTTTGATGACAAAACTAGGGACAGATAAACTATTCCTGTGTGCCAACAAAGCAATGGTAAGCAATCCCACGTCGGTGTAATTATGCAGCGTTGCTCTTGGCATGGCTTTCTAATTCAATTAGACGTGGCTGCTTTTCTAGCTTACTTTTCTAATTTTTACTAGAAAGTTATTATCAAATGCAGTTCTTAGGTAAAAAAAAAAAAAGTCTACCAGTCTTCATTTGCTACAATTGAAGTAGAGATAGTGAATTTTAATTGTGATGGAACCGCAGATGACGCGGTTTGGGAACTACGTCCAGTTGTCATTTTTGACATAATTTTCTGTCTCATTACATACGGTTCCAGCCACCCTAATTCTGTCGGAAAACATTAGTGTCATTTGAATGCAATGTAAACAGCACGCCGTGTTTTGGTTATTAATTTTTTTTGCTGGGGTGGCCGTAAGTCTTTGCACAGGCTTGTCCCAAGGCTGGCGGAGTCCTCAAACCGAGGACAAAAGGAAGTGGCAAACTGTTTATCTGACATGATAAAACCATGTTATGAATGCCAAGACGGGGGAAACGTAGCCATGCATGTGTTTTGACGATTTTTCTTGAACTCTGATGAGGTTTTTGAAGAGATTCAATGATGGTAGAAAACTTCTTGGGGAAAATGTCTTTAAATTTCCTTTTTTTGTGTGTGTGTGTGTGTTTCTTGCTACCTTCAATGATCTAAGAGATCCTTTCTCGCCCTCTGTCTTCTCACACATTGGAGGAGATAGGAGCAGACTTCACATCTGTCTTGTTACGGTGTATAAAAGCCCTGTCATCAGCACATCATTTCTGTGACACTGCAGGAAGTCAGGGTATAGAGGGAGAAGAACGTTTAAAAAAATGCCAGGGAAGTTACAGCTTTCCTGTGCGGAGTTTTCTCTGGTAAGCATTACAACCCCCCCTCCTCCTCCTCGGAGAGAGAAATGCAGGGGGGGGGGGGGGGATATTATTCTGCTGTTACAGAATGGGCAGCCACGCTCTCAAATTATAGCTGGAAAAGGGACCGAGAGGCCGAGATGGCGATACCCCAGGGAAGGGCATGTTTTCAAGTAGAGCAGAAACAGTATTCTCTATTAGAAGAAGAAGATGAGCCACACTCACACACACACACCCATGATACTAACAGAAACGAAAAGTACGTTAATTAATCTCCATGTATTTGTGTCTGTCTCCGGCGGAGTTTTGTATTAAGCCTGTGTTTCCTTTCCTTGTGGCAGGACCAAGTGGAAGCGGCAGACTGCCGTGGGCCTGGAGTTGTTGGCCGAGGCTGGAAATTATTCGGCCCTGCAGAGGATGTTCCCCTCCCCCTACTTCTACCACCCCAGCCTGCTGAGCAGCATGGACAGTACCACGGCGGCCGCGGCCGCCGCCGCCATGTACAGCAGCATGTACCGGACTCCCCCTGCCCCTCACCCGCAGCTCCAGCGACCCCTGGTGCCCCGGGTCCTCATCCACGGCCTGGGACCCGGGGGGCAGCCGGCCCTCAACCCCCTGGGCAACGCCATCCCAGGCACCCCTCACCCACGGTGAAAACAAACAAACAAACAAAAAAAAAAAGCAGCACTCCCAGTACCACCTTTCACTCTTCCAGCAACCAAACTCCGGCAACCAGAACAACAACAAAACAAAAAACAAAACAAAAAAACATCAAAGGAAGAAGAATTAAAAGGAGCTAACTTGTGTGAGAGAAGCGGAGAGGGGCTTCTAATAGCCACCGACGGAAAGGACACCCAGCAGTTAATGAGAGCAGGGACTCTAGAATCGCCAGCCCAGAGTTAACCAGTAAGTGGAAAAGAAACCTCAAGTTATTGCACCAAATGATTTAGGGAATTAAGGAAAGCCAGAGTAGCACAAACAGGGAGAAAGATTTTTTTGGGGGGTTTTTTTTTTTGTTTTTTTTTTAAGGAGGTGTAATCCCGCAGTTTGGCTAGGTTCCGAACGGATTCGTGTACCAAATGGGGGTCGGGTGGCAGAGCGCTATTTCCCCAGTATTGTACAGGTCCCCACTCTCGACCGATAGGCCAAGAGGGGACTGTCCTCACTCAGCTACCGTCTCAGACCCTACCCTTGATCTTAAGCTTCTTTCCTCAAAAGAGGCCGGCAAGCGCTAGAGACGGAGCGAGACAAACGAACAGTCCAAAACCGGAGAGGGGATAGCGTGCTATAAAATTCTTTTAAATCAGAGAGAAACGTTGCACTGATTTCCCATGACCTTTGTCGTTGTTTTTTGTTTTTTTTTGTTTTTGTTTTTTTTTTTAAGTGGCATGCTCCTAATATAAAAATGTACATTTGAAAGACTGAGTGCTATATCATATTTATTATATGTCGTCCAAAAATAATTCACTTATATACACCCTAGTAGCAACATGATCTTTTCATGTTTTTTTTGATTCAGTAAAATAAATGCTTAGATAACAAGATATAGATTTTTTGTGACTGAAAATTAAAACAAATAAAGTTTATCTTTTTTTTAACACTTGCGGAAATCGAAGTAAGCTAATTTTACTACAGAACATTTATGACAATGTAAAATAGACACTGGTTTAAAAATCCTGTAAATTTAAATTATTGCAGTAAAAAAAAACCCTTTTAATAACATTTTGCTTTGTTTCCTTAAAAAATATTTAATGTTGATGGTAGTTTTATAGATGTTATGTTAATCAACTTTTTGTTTGCTGGAAAGAGATGATGGTTAAATTAATAGTCTTATGGGCTATCTATTTCGAAAGGTTGATTGAAGGTCTTGGTGCAGCAGAGTGGAAGGAAAAGTATTATGCTTTTGAAAACATTTAAAAATTTTGCAGTGGCTCCAAGTGATAGCAGTCGGCTGCTGTCTGTTCCCCCCCCCCCCCCCCTTTCTCTTTTTGAATATTTAAGAAGTTCATGAGGAACATGAATGGTTTGCAAGGTTGGGTGGCCTGCCTGGGAACCAGGAATGTGCTTGCCAGCCTGGCAGCTGTTCCAGAGCAGCAGAGAAGCTCACAGGACAGACAGCAAGCGGGAGGCGGCTCAATCTGAGCAATTATATAGGCAAAACCAAAGAAGGGAAGGACAAAAAAAAAAAAAGGACAGAGAAACAAGAAAAAAAGGAGAACAGCAAAGAAGGATCGAGGAAAAAGTGGGGGATGGGAGAAAGAGATTTTTCATCCTCCCTCCCAGAAACAATGTCATTCTTTAAAACACATACTCTATATTCAGCATTATTTCCCCCCCTATGGCAGATTATTCCTACAATTATTTTGGATTCATCTGGGAAAGACCAAAATTAAGAATGCAACATTTCTGATTCTAAAACTTGGTACCAAAAATGACTGTCAAATCAAGTAATCAGCTGACTTAGAATAAAAAATGCAATTCAAATGTAAAAATTAAAAAGAAATGTGTGGTGGCAAGCAAGAAACAGAATTAGAAAGACGTTGCTCAGCATGCAGCAAAAATCCTGCCGGCAGATTATTTAGTCTCACACTAATTTTCTGTTTGACTATTAGATTCCACATGCCAGTTGCTATCATTGTTGAGAGTAATAATCCCGGACCTTTGAAGTCGAATACAATATTTTTTCTTGAAATTAGATAGATATACAGCAATTACATATAAAAGATTCATGCAATTCCTTCTTATCATCTCCTCTGAGGTTTGTGATAGCTTGATGCTTTATTGTGGGTTTTATTCTGCACTGAAAGAGCCCCCGGGCACATTTATTTGGGCTTTGCTAATTAGGGAATGGTTTGCTGATTTCTCTGCTAATAAATTTGCGTTAAAACCATATTGACCTCTGCCTTGGTCTAACAAAAGAGAAGAGAAGGCTCGGAAACGCCTCCCTCATTTTCTGCCCTTGTCACAGCGGACCCTGACAATTATCCCGAGCTGGGGACTTATGGCAAACGCAAAGATAAACACAGCAAGGCCACTTATTTCTCAGCTCCTGCAGATTTATATTAATTAAGATCTACAAAATAAAATAAAATACATTGGTTTCTTGAGTAGGGCATCTTATTTCAGCAATGTATTCCTAAAACATCAGGATGGCTTTTATTCACACATTAAGAAACTTGTTGGCAAAACTAGATTACTTTTTTTTTTTTCTGTAGGCTGAAAAATGAAATATATTCAACAATTAATTAAAAAGAAGCCAAAGTAGAACAGTCTTTATTGTGAAGAGTTTTTTTTATAATCGATATTTTAAACCAAATATTGTTTACTTATATAACCCACCAAAAATTATAAGCAACAACTAATACAAACTTTAGGTAGAATAGACTGAAGTGGCACTTTCTTAGCTGCAGCCATAAGGATATATCAATCCATTTGTAGAAATATAGATACATATATGGAAAGATACACAACTACATTGTATGTGCATGTGTGTCTGTACACAGACACACACACATGTATACATACACATCTATCTATCTATCTATATAGATATATAATCAGCTACATAGGAGGTGTATTCTAAAATAACTTTTGAATAAATTGTGGGTGGTTTATTTGGTAGAAAATTAGGAAATTTGTGTATTCAATTATGGCAAAAACTAAATAAAAGTCTTTCTGGGTAGGTAACAGATAAGCTGTCTGATAAGATATCTATTCTGTAATTTAAGAAAACCTGAACATTTTGGTGGATAAATATTCTCAAGTTAAGTTCTCAGCTTGCTTTCTCTAACTTTACACCAGCAGTGCCTCCAATTTAATTTCATACTCTAATTTGTGCTAAACAAATTCCGTTGTTAAATGATGTTCTAGGCTAAATAAAATCACTTCTTCAGAAAACCATGCATGTGTTTTTAAACTAATGAAAACAGGCTTTGCGCTTTGGGAAAGTATTGTACTAAATATGTCAAAAGCTACAAATCTCCCACCACATAAGACGATTTTACCGTGTTCAGATTAACCTTATGTGAAATTAGCTCTTTAAAAACAATTACATTTTAGATTGGTCAACTTTGGGCAACTGAAGTTTAGGTGATTACAGAGTGGTTGCTGTTTCAGTCTTTTATTACCTTCAAAAATAGATACGCTGCAAGGAAGTAATGTATCACGCTAAGGACTTTCATACGTGTGTTTTCATGAATTATGAGCGTTTGCTATCAAGGAGTGACAGAGACAAAAGAGTCATTCACATCCAGCGAAATAAAACTCAATCTCCTTGCAATTGTATTTTTTTTTTTTTGTTAACACACATTTAACAAAGTGTGGGATGTGAAAGAGGCGGAGCCAGATGACAGCGGGCAGTTGCGAAAAACATTTATGAAGAAATGGAAATTATTGCTATGGTTCTTAGCTTTGTATTTGTACAATATGGTTACCTCACCCAAAGGATAAAAGTGAGGAATTGAAAAAAAAACAAACAAACCCAGGTCTTATAAGAATTTTAAATAAAGATTTTCCAAGTAACTTAAGTGTAAAGCAGTTTATTATCCTCCTACATTTTTCTTTTGATCACATTTTCTGAAATTCACTGTAATTTTTCAGAATTCAAATTAAGTATGTCTTTTTCATAACATTTTGTTAAAACGCTTGGTTCTGAATAATAAGTTTGTTGACACAGTGCTGGATTTTGAAGATTTTTTTTTTCTTTTAGTACAGCTGATGAAGCTAATCTCATTCAAAACGATTTTGTCATTTACCTGTTTATGAAGCATATTAAAGGGAAGTTGTACAATTCACGTGAAGGAAATTAAAGTATCCTTTGGTTAACTCGGATCCAGTGTACGACAGGGGACGGGAAAATTGGTTTATCTTCTTGTTGGGATCAGAATTTCAGAAGTGAAATCACAGAAGTGTGTTGTTGCGTACAGCGAGGAGATCCAGAGTAGGCCTCGGTCCTTCCCACCTAGTCTGCTTTTCACGCCTTCTGTCCCTTCTAAGATCCAAACAAAATGCAAAGGCATAACATAAATAACAGTACACAAACATGGAGGAGAAAACGATATATACATATTTTTTTTTTACAGCTTTAGGTAGTTTTGGTGTCCATTTTTAACAGCAAAAGAAGGGGTAAGTCTCCGTAAAAAAATACATTGAAGTATGGATTTTTTCCATCTTGTGAGTTGACAGGTATTTTTCCTAAAGTATGTCCCATTTCATTCTTCTCATTGCTCTTTTCTCCTTTTCTCGCTATCTTAATTGCGGCAAGCATTTGGATTTTTCTGCTGACCAAATGCAATTAACTTTTTTTTTGTACAAATAGGTATCCTCATTTTTCAGCAGCATTTCATCTAGAAACTGTATGTACCTTGCAATTTGAATAAACTCACAACAGTCTAATTTCAGTAGGACGTTACATTGTATTTGGTCTGAATTTATTCTACTTGTAGAACACCCTCCTCCTATTCCGTACTTTCATTTTTTTTTTTTTTTACAGAGTTTATTTACTTTCCCGCTACTTTTTGCCTTTCTGCAGCACCAGAGACAGCTCCTCACTGGTAACTGGAGCGGCTATTGCAGCGCCGGAGGACCCAAGGACGCTGAAACGAGCAGGCCAGTTACTCTGGTTTCTTGGAAAGGGCGCTGGTGAGAGGGGAGTATTTAAGGTGATTTATTCTTGTAGCCTTTTTTTTTTGTTTGGTTTTAAGCCCAAAATATAAATTCAGCAGCTCTATGAAATTGGTAGGAAAAGAAAAAATTGACGATATCTCTCCGTAATGAAAAAAAAAAAAAGTCAACGGAAGCCAAGAGTAAACAAATGTACACTGATTAGGTACGGAATGAAATGTTTAAGGAATTATTTCAAAAAGACTGATATTAAGTAGTTTCATAAAGTTTAATTAACTTTTAATGCATGCAACCAATGTTTACATTTTATTATCGCCTTATTGATGAAGCCTGAAACATTATCAACATTTACTAGTGAACCTAGGTAAAGGGAAGCGGAGCTCCTGCATTTTAACAATCGTTAAATATTGTGGTAAACAAGTTCGATTCATTCCCTTTAGTGCTTAATTAGAAAGAGCTCAATAATATATTAACGTTCTCTAATACTTTGCTGCAAAAAGATTTCAGACGTTCGACAACAATTCTGATTACATTTTTACGTTTTAGGTATTGTTATTTAGCACCTGGGGGTGATATACTGCACGAATTCACTGTGTAGCATTGTATGTATTATTGGAAAGAACCACCGCTGCCGTTTCCTCAATAAATCCTTGATTTTTTTTTTTGTGTTCCTTTTTATCAAAGAATCCTTATCGCTTGACTTACATAACAAGATAAACGATGCTCTTACCGCTGCTCTATTAATACAACAATTGTATCCAGAGAGGTGACTGTCACGGAAACGGTAAAAAATAAGCTGCGCTGTGTCTCTGTACATTCAAGTTTCTCTAAGGAATGCGTATGTAACACGGAGAACACTCAATAAACTCTGTAGTTTGACAATTCCACCTACATATTTAATCCATTTCAGAAAACTTTCCATGATTTCTTTTCTTTTGAAGAAATGAACAGACTTGATACTCTCTTTTTCAGTCTTGGCCAGTCATTTGTCTCATATCTAAATATCAAGTTTTGTTTACTTCGAGTTTGCTTTTGTCCTCTTCCTCACAGACTAAGCCAATGGTCTCCATCTTTCCTTGCTTATTCTTTATAAGGATTAAGGGGATATTTGGAGTAAGAAAAATGCGGAGCTGGAAAATTGTGGAATTGCTTTCCATCCTTATGCAAATATTCTTTACACTGCTTTGCGAATACCATTATTTTTCCCTTTTAAGTGTTATTTCAGAGAAAAACAAAATAGAGAAATGCTCTCAACTCAAGTGAAATAATTTGATTTACTTTTGGTTCCCGTTCAATCATTTTTTTAATTAGATGTATACTTACTTCTCAAACAGTTTGAAGATTACATAAATTTAACTCTAGAGGAACAGAAAGAAGCGAAAGATCTCGCCCTTCTAGAGCTTCTCCCTGCTCCCTCTTATAATTTTTCTTAAATATTCTTGCCCAGGTCCAGAAATTCAACTGCCATCCAGACTTGTACTAGAGTTTAGAGGTTCGTCTATCTCCTGCATGTGGCGCATTTTCTGACTGCAAACGTCTTTCTCATATTTTTTTTTTTTTTTGTATTTTCTCATGGAGATTGGGAGATTAGGCCTGGCACCCACAGCATTATTCAGGCCTTCGTTCGCTCCTGAAGGGGCCACTTGTGCTGCTAGCGCCTGATTTATCAAGGGAGTTCACTTATCGGCTGCCTATGGGAAAACCCTTTGATAAATCTGGCCCCTACTGTGCAAACTATAATATAATTGTTTTAGGCGGTAACGGAGCGGGTGAATTTCGTGCGATGACGCGTTAAACTCAGTCTACTGAAAAGGCAAAAACTTGTGTTTAGAGAATGCACCAAAATCTGATGCTTTCCTTTACCCTCTTTCACCTTTCTACGGGTTTTGTAAAGTCTAATTATATACATTGCAAACCAACTTTGGAAGTTAATGTCCTATAGGGACAATGGTAATTAGATAACTAAAGTACTGACTACTGTAAGTGCTTAGATCATATTAGCTGGTTTGATAGTGCAGACTTAAATAAATACTATTGCTTAGAAAAGCAGAAACCAGGGGTAAAATGCCAGTGCAGCTAGGAAGGCCTAATCTGTATTCCCAGAAATATAATGTCAAATAGGGGATAGTTTGCCCTTTGAGTATTTTCGAGATATATTGGAAAACGGTGCACATGCTTGAATAAATTGCAATAAAATCCTGAACAAATTTCATAAAAATTTGGTGAACATTAACTGTAAATTTACAAATAAGTATACGTTCCTGATTTCTCACTTAGATGACTGCAATGTAAACCTGTTAAGGTAAGTAAAAGGAAATTTCAATTATTTGTCGGTGTACTTCTGAAGAGACATTAAATATACACATTAAATATACCAAATTTAAACCTACCTAACTGGCCAGAAATATTCTGTAGGTGACACACACAGTTTGTCTGTATTATTATATTTTTATTGCACCACAAGATAATAGCCAGACAATAGTTCATATGCAGTGTAACGGTTTTTACTAAGGCCAGCACCAGCCATAATAGACACATTTTGAATTAAATTGGTTTAGTATTATCTATATACAAAATATATCTATCTGTGTATCTATAGGCAAAAGACGGTTTAGTTGGTGGGTTATGTCCTAGACCTACACTCACGTTGACCAGATGGAAGTGTAGACTTACTGTTGCTTTCAATATTTCATTGCATGTTATAGATTGCGTTCCAAATAATTCGAGTTTTGTAAAGCAATGTTTGAAACCGCATTTCCAAACCGGAATAGCAACTAATACCTCCCCCTCCCACACACACAACCATCCGCTTTCTCCGCACCTCAACAATCCCTTACTTTACCAAGACCGATAGCAGTTTAAGACACTCCCTTTGACCTTATTTTCTGACTGTTACCAAAACTGATTGCACTTATGCTAAATTATCAGAACCTTCTATAGCTATGATTAATGTATCCCAAAGCTGTAAGTAAATGGTCAAAAAATACGAATACAGCGATGAGAAGCTGCTTTTTTTTTTTTTTTTTTTTTATTAACCTCAACGCGATTGAGAAAACAGTTACTCCCTCCAGTTACATTAGCTCTCTTATTTCCCTTACTATTTTGTGTACTTCCGCTTTCAATTAGTTTTTCAATTTATGGTCTAGAATGCTACTAAATACTTTTTCTAAACAGTTGTCAGACTGCATTTCTCATTGAAAGAAAGTTTTTCATGATTAGCTCTCGGTGCATCCTTATCTGTGAGCCTGGAGCGCAGCCCTTCTAGAAGGCACCTGGCTTCGCCTTTTGCTTCCTCCATGCCTTAAGTTGCCATTATGCAGCACAACACGTGCGCTGGTGTGTCTAGCTGCCTAATTATACTTGCATAAGGCACAATTATTTTCACATACTTAGAGTGCTTGCGCAAAGACATTTATTAGGGTAAAATTCTATTAGAATTTATATAAACATTAAGACCTTTCCACCTCATTTAGTAAAGCATAATGACTCTTCTCATTTTAGTAAGTCTAATAGGAATGATAGTTAGGAATCTTATGGAAAGAGAACAATCCCTTTCTTTCACTAAAGTGAAGCAGAAGGATGAGAAAGATGAGAACTACAGGAGGCAAGCTTCAAATGAACAGAAAGGCCTGTAATAAATACATAGCATTTTCTAGCAAAGTGATGGAGTCACATTTGCTAATGTTGCAGATGACTTTTTTTTTTTTATATGGGTAGCTGGGAAAGGTCACTAACATCTTAATAACAAAATGAGTAAAATGGTAAATGGCAAATTTTACCTAGTGTTGTAATGGAAAGAAATACTCCCTTGTCTAGAGAAGGAGCTTTTTAGCATAGCGCCACCATTTTAGTAATCCAAAAATCCATACCTTTAATTTATTATATTTAAAATAGGGTAAAATCATATTTGGCCATTCATTTTTTTTTGTTATGAAAAGGAGAAGCTTCAACAAACACATTTCCAGTGTATTACCTGAATAAATTATTTGAAATGTGTATGAGTGATTTTGCCTTCATACAGTGTTATCTTCTGCAACCCAATATAATATTGCAAAAGGACACATGGCTTGGTTCTGTACATGCGGATGGAGAACACATTACCAAGACTTTGAGTAGAAATCTAAGCAAGAAAAGAACTAAGGATAGGAATTAAATAGCAATGTTTTACCCTTTCATTTACATGACACACATTAACCGTAACACAGAAGTTCCCGGAGAATTCTCTTGTTCCCTTGTCTCCAGGAGCCCATGTAGGGCGCTTTAATTGCCACATTTTCAAACTGATGTAATGGTGGGGATGTCTTAGTCATTACCTTAATGAGATAACACCTTTCCTTCCCCTCAACCTACTCATTATCACGCCTCTTGTTCAAATTTCAAGTACAAAGAGCTAGGCTTGTAAATCTGAAGCATTCTTGTAGGTCTTACACCCTTAAAATAACAAAATTAAATGCATGTTTAATGTATAAAAAAACAGGGCTGGGCCAATTAGAATGTTTTAAGCAAAGGTTTGAAAAAGTAAAACCAGATATCTGGGTGTCCATTAATTATTCTTGGTTGGATCCTTTTGCCTTGACCTATAGTGATGCTAAGGTGCCAAAGTGATGAATTTTAAGATGTTGGGCTGTGAAGACGTGCAGCTGCAACACTGATGGATTTAGGGAGGGAGGGTAACAAGGTTAGCTGCATGTGAAGTGTGAATTGAGATTTTTGCAAAGAGACTGTGATTGCAGATGGACATAATGTTTTACCCTTGCATGAAATCTTGCTATTATTGTATAATGGTCAGATAGAGTGTGAAATGACTTATTACTTTCCTTTTATTCTTTAATGAAGTTGGTTAGAGTAGCAGTAATGCTAGTCAATAGTACTAATGCGCAGAAGCTACAAAGCCAGAGTTGTTTCTTTCTTTCTTTCTTTCTTTCTTTCTTTTAAGAAAAAGCAGTTTTAATTTTCAGCAATTAAAAATTGTAAGCACCAAACTCATAACTATGTCTACATATAATGCAGGGGGTGGTTCAAGACAAACTGCTGCCTGAAGTGAAGGATGAGATGGTGCTCCCCCGCCCCTCCCCTCCCCCAGAAAAGGCACGGCACAGCTCAAATCATCAAGAGGGCCAAGGGTGGGGGAAGGGGGAAGTATCTTTGTAGTTTGGCCCTTTCAATGATTTGAAATGCCGCAGAAGGCAGAAAACAGGGGGCTCCAGAGGAGTTCCCAGAGGAGTAGCAGAGAGAAATGTCAGTGATAATATTTCTAGGAAGCTGGCAACTCTGCCAAACTCCCAGGAGCCCTAAGAACTGCCTCCCAACTTTTCCCCAGCATTTTCCCCCTGGAGGAGATGGGTGAATGGTGAGGGTCTTGTGTGGTGCACTTTCTGGGCAGTCCAAGGGAATTAGATGCCCTGGGCGATCCTTACAGTCTTGCAACTCCCCTCCTCCTGGCCCTCACCACACACAATTAAAAAGTATGCATTTTATAACTGATTTTACATGGAAAAGCACATTCAAAGCTATGTTTTTTGAAGTAAAAATATAAAAACAATATGTATATTATTTTTTTTACATGCACTGCTATGGTACCAACCACTGTAGTGCATGCAGAAAAGACACTTGGAACCCATATGGCATTTGTCATATTGTAAAGCACGTTGGGTGTGGGCTTGGCCCTCAGAAAGCCATAAATAAACACAATTATAATATAGTAAAGCCATACCAAAACAGCACTAACTGCCAGCATGCACACAGTAACAACCCTACCTATGAAAAGGCAATACTGCAAATATTACACCAGGCCCTAGAACTCCAATATATCTCCCATTAGTAAAGCAGAACAAGCTAAACTGCTATAGATCCGTACACAGAAACTACACACATCTAAAGAAACTGAGCAGAAACCTTACCTCGGTCACACACTCAGAACACAGACATTCACCAAATATACAATAAAGTGATCATAAAGTATAGACAGTCATGTGAAGACAAATACTGAATTGGGAATCACAAGAAGCCAAAATCTATGCAGTGCAACAATGGAAAAACGGAAACAATACTCTTCTTCATAAAACATAATAATAAAATCAAGAAATGTAACATGGCAATCATAACAGTAAAAACATACTACTAAAAAAGAATACATATTTCAAAACAGCTGACAAATAGATCATCATTCAATAAACTCATACAAATTTTTTAAAAGTTCTAAAAAACTAATGAAATATTTCAAAACATCAGACACTTCAATAATTAAAAGCAATAAGAATAAAAAATTGCATGCTCTTCATACCTGGGAACTTTGATTTCCATTCACCTCAAGACTGCTGTGGATTAATGGGGGAAGAGGCCGCACACAAACTTTGTCCCCTCTTAGATACCATACTCTTTAACACACATATGTACGTTCTCATACACACACAGGCTCACATTCACTTAGATGTTTCCGCACACACACACACACACACACACACACACACCAGCAGTTTCCACCTTCTGCCCACATAGCCGCTGAGACTTCTCTTTTTTCCTGAGCCGTAGGCTGATGCAGCTCCTGCTCCTTTTTTCTGGCCACTCTTGCCAGCACTACTCCTACCCCTTATGGCTGCAGCGGTTGTGCCTCTTTCTTTCACCTGGGCAAGCCCATACAATACAATTTCCTTTAACAGGCCCACGCAAGCAGGAAGAACAAGGAGGCACAATTATTATTACAGTCCTGACACAGCAGTGCTGCCCCCTAAACTGTAGCATCCTCCCCCTATCCCACACACACACTCCCTCTCTAATTCCCACCCTTTCCCATCTTTCCCTCTCACTCACCTCTTCTCCTCATGCACATCCCCTTTTCTTTCCTCCCCTCTTACTCACTCCTTTATGTTCTTTTCTCACTCAGCCCCTTTCCTTTCACTCTCCTCTTACTCCCCCGCATTTTCTTCCCCTCCCTTCTCACTCAACCACTTCCCTCACACACCTTTCCCTCGTCTTCCAGCTCATTCATTCTCTTCTCACTCCTCCACCTCTCACCTCTTCCTGCTCATTCAGCCCTTCTACCCTTTCCCTCCTCTTTCACCCTCTCTTCCCTCCCCATTTATTGACCCTCTCTTCTCACCTCCTCATCCCTTCCCTCTCTCTCACCCTTTCCCTCTACACTTTCACACTTACCCTCTTCTTTCTCCCTTAGGGGCGGATTTTCAAAAGGTTACACGCGTAACCCTTTAAAACCCCTCCTGCACACGCCAAATCTATTTTGCATAGGCTCGGCGACGCGCACAAGGCCCCTGGACGCTTTGAAAAAGGGGTGGGAAGGGGGTGGGGGTGGGGCAGGAGCGGGGTGCTGGTCTGGGGGCGGTCTGGGGGTGGAACCGAGGTCTCCGGCACAGCGGTTGTGCCGGGGGATCGCACGCCGGCAGTCGGCCGGTTCGCGCAAGTTACGCCTGCCTCGGGCAGGAGTAAAGAAGAGAACAAAGGTAGGGGGGGGGGATTTAGGTAGGGCTGGGGGGCGGGTTAGATGGGAGAAGGGAGGGGAAGGTGGGGGGGAGTGAAAAGAAAGTTCCCTCCGAGGCCCCTCCGATAAAGGATAAAGAGTCAGATTTTGAGAAGATTTTCTACCAAAGACTACAAATAGAAAAATGGCTATTTAAGACAGGCTCTTTCATGCTTTAAAATGACTACAGTTGTGGCCAGTCCTGTGGCTCAGGCTAAGTGCTGTAGCCTACTAGCCTGGGATATCTGGGTTGAAATCCCTCATCTGTCAGAGCTTGGCTCAAGTGTACTGCAGATATGATGCATTCAATGTGGATCTTATGCCACTTGAGGAAAAGGGTATGGCAGAGAGAGACCACCAAGGGAAGAATAGTGGTGAAAAGCAAAATTGTTCTGGAAAAGTTCTTCATATGATGAGGCTAGTTTGGGTTATATGACACCTCATTAATTTTATGCAGTTTGTATTAGCTTTGTCAATTTTCAATGAAGACAAATTTGTAGACAATTTGGAATCACAAGGTTAACATAATCCTAGGACAATTAATGCTTACATGGTTGACCTGTTGCTCTCAGAGATAACACAATTAGTCCCAGTAGCCCTCCATTCCCCATGATTGCAGTGCACCCCCAGAAGCCTGTTCTTATATCAATATCTTCCCCGCAAGGCCTGGCACTAGCACTCTGTGCTGGACTCAGTAATTTAGTACAGGACGAATGCTTTATCCAGTGCTGGGACAATGAGGTTTGGCACATTATATTTCATCTTGTTTATTTATATTTTTATTGGATGTTTTCCATTTGTTTGAAATGTTTGTAAACCGTTGTGATGGCTAATCTAAATGACGGTATATAGAAACCTAACAAATAAATACATTTTAAATTGAGCTATAAGGGAAACCAGTGCTACAGTGTGCACAGGCCAACATTAGGAAGGAAAACTTATTTTCCCATCAGGGAGGATAGACAGTTTTGTAAGGAGAACATTGGACTTTATGAAACATTTTAATGAATACAAATTTGTAAAAAAAAAAAAAGGGGGCACAATAATAGTTAAACATAATGGTATTATGAAACGTTTTAATGAAGCCGACCTTTGATGAATTGTATTCTTGCTCTGTCAAAGTTTGAAGAAATCATTTGGAAGATTATAGAAGCATTTCTGAGTAATGATGGACAGTTGACACACTGTGTTCACACATCGTTTCTCTTCAGATTCTGAAATGTTTAGCATTGCAGAAGAACTCATTTTTTCCTTGATATTTACTGTTGCTACAGGCTGGGGAAAGTTGGTTTGCAATTGGTTTAAGAGGCTTGCTCAAGTTTGAAGAAATATTCTTTTTCATACTTTGAGTCTTACCTTATGAAACTGTCAACATCAGGACAGATTTGTTGACTTCCTATCTGCCTGGTTTCACTAGTTGGAAAATCTATTTTCATTTAGACCGCGTTTGAATTGCGCTGTGCTTCATTTACTTTGCACTGGATATTAAATTCATTCAGCACCAAATTATTCCTGCTGGCACAGCACAGGACAATTTAATGCATGCAATGATATGAATTTATTTATTTGAATTTATATCATATCTTTTATGAAAATATTCAAGATAAATAATAATACAACAAATAGCATCAGAATGATGAGGGAGAGACACAGCGTATCAAAGTTTAGCATGCATGGTACATTTTTTAGCTTATATCAATGCAGTAAATGCTCTGCAGCTGGAGTTCAAAATTATTTGAAGCTGTACTAACTAACACTGGTGTAGCGACTACTTGTCTTGTACCTTAATTATACTATAAGAAGCAGTAGCGACTGGTGTGTCAGTGTAACCGCTCCACCAAAATACCTGTCACTCTTAAAGGATAGACTAGCTCTTTGCAGTCCAACCCAAGGCCCCTGTCTGTCTGTCTCTCTCCCATGCTGGAAGGATGCTGAAGAATGCTCCATGAGTGACTCTGGGGACCATGCAATAAGGTGCGTTCAGCAAAGCGTAGTTTTAACCTCAGTTGTACACACAGACGGTAACTTTGATACCAGCGTGCGGACACACATGTACGCACGTATGCCGGCTCACGCCAAAGGACGCAGCCATTTTATAACATATATCGTATATGCACGCATGGATTATAATAGGCTGTATACTCGTACATGTGCGCACATTTTAAATGTGTGCACAAATGCATCTTCCGCATAAGTTGTGGAACTTTATAAGGGACTTGTGCTGATGCCATACCCTGTTTTCCCAGTTCATCCAGTTTAGGGATACCACTTCCAACCTCCCCTAATTTATTAGCCACCCTTTCCCCCTTCCTGCCCCAATCTTTGAAACCCCGCTGTCTAGCCTAGATGTTTTTGTTTATGTACTTACACACCATCCATAGAAGTACTAAGGCGGCAGAAGACCCTGGCGCGGGCCTGTGCGCACATCTCTTGGCCTTCCCCCAACATGCCCACACCCCATGCTCATGCCCCGCCTCATTTTCTGAACTTTTGACTCGTGCGCTTAGCGGGAGATACACACATTTATGGGCACCTTTTAAAAGCCACTGGCCCCACTTGTGCGCATTTCTCCCGGCTTTGGCACGTGTATGGCTTTTAAAATTCACCCTTTAAAATGTGTGTGTAAAACTGCATCCTGCTTAGTGCCTTTGCATAGAAATCCCTTGCAAATGAATGCATTAACTATTACCTCCCAATGTAGAGAGAGGTGGGATGGCTGAATTCAGATTTTCTTAGCGCTGGACATTTTAATCCTGGTCAGAGGTAGAGTAAAGTTTCCAATCCTTGTGTCAGTCTATGGGCAGAAGCTGAAATTTTGACACCGGGACCTGTAATAAGAAAACATGCTTTGCACACACAAATTGATTTCTGCGCTGAAAACATTTTTGTGTGCATAAGTCATTTTGGGCCGGATTTTAAAAAGGTTATGCACGTAACCTGTCTTATATGCGCTGGGCCTATTTTAAAGAGGCCTGGCGACGCGTATAAAGCCCCGGGACGCATGTAAGTCCCGGGGCTTTACAAAAGGGGCGGTCTGGGGGCGGGGAATGGGCGGGGCTGGAGGCCTCCGACAGAGCAGCCATTGCCGCTTTGTCGGAGGATCTCGTGCCGGCAGCCTGCAACTTGCGCTTGCCCGGAGGAAGGCGCTAAAGGTAAGACAAAGGACAAGGAGGGGGGTTAGAGTAGGGCTAGGGGGGGAAAGGTTAGGGGATTGCGCGCGCATGTTATAAAATTGAGTGTACATGTGCACGTGCCAGGTAGCGCGCGCACATGTAGGCCACGCGTGCTTCTTTTAAAATCTACCCCTTTATGTGCACAAATAATATTTTGTGTGCATAAATGTCTTTTATGCACACAAAGCATAAGTTTTGTGCAAATACAACATAACTGACGGACTCCCCCACTCCTCTGAGTTTAAAATGTGCATTCAGCCTGTGCTGAGCACACATTTTATCTCAGGTTTGTGGGCACATTTTCCAGTCAGTGCACTTTTTAAACTCCCAATGTATTAGCATAACATTATTGTATTGCTTCAGGAGATGAAAAGGTTTTAATCCACACCTTATTGCATCGTCTCCTCTCTGTACAGCTAGTGAGGAAGAGGTAGTCCCATAGAGAATAGAGGTCCTTTGCCAATAGCAGCTTCACTGTTACCAGATCCTCAGGCAGAATTAGCTCAGTTATTCTGGGGTAGATACTTAAGTTATTTCCAGCTAAGTGAAACTTGTTCTATGGCAGGTCTAACTTATCCAGTTAACTTAGCCAGATAAGTAACGATATTCGTACTTAAGATAACTGGATAAGTTAGACCTGCCATAGAACAAGTGGTGCCTTGATCTGCGCACTACCCACCCACTAGATATCCGGCTAACTATTTAATCCAGATAAGTGACTTATCTGGTTAAGTGGTGGCTACTGAAGATAGCCAGATATTCAGCAGACACTGAATACTTATCCAGCTAAGTAACACTGAATATTGGGCTCTCTGAGTACATCATCTGACTGGCAGCAGGGAAGGTCTTTGGCCAATAGGAACCTGGTTATAACTAAACCTTGAAGTGTGATTAACTTGCTTGCTCTACACTCACATATTTATTTATTATGATGCTAGACCTAAACTGCAGGAAGGAGAGAAGGAGACAGTCAGTGAAGCAAATCATCCAATGATGAAGATGGGAGTTTCCAAACTCATGCTGCTTCTTTAGAAGCCAACTTTTGCAAATAATTGGGGATGCTGAACTCAACACAAATTACAACACCCCCAGCAAAAAGGAAGAACAAAGCAAGTTGGTTGTGAGTGTGACTGATCAGCCTGCATTTAAAGGTCCAGAGAGGAGGAGGCAATGCAGACATGGTGAAGAGTCACGTGGCTAAAACCAAAGTTAGGTCCCACCGGTCATTCTTTTCTGCAACCTCAGCTGGTCCCCACCAGTTTCAACCCTCCTGCTCCATTCACTTCCAATAGCCCATCCACACTACAGTCTCCTCCCCTACCCTCACCTGTCACCACCACTCTCGCTCAATCCCCCTTTTCTCTCGCTCTCCTAATCTTTTCCTCCTCACGTC
Organism: Rhinatrema bivittatum; assembly: GCF_901001135.1. Lineage (NCBI taxonomy): Eukaryota > Metazoa > Chordata > Amphibia > Gymnophiona > Rhinatrematidae > Rhinatrema > Rhinatrema bivittatum. The sequence goes on from NC_042624.1 coordinate 80,958,410, forward strand.
ATCTTTTCCTTCTGCCATCTTTATTTCCTCAGCACTCTTAATTCTTGCCGCCTGCATGGGCATGCTTTTGAATTTTATATTTGGGGGAAGGGGGTTTAATACCCATCTTTCAGCTCCACTCCCCCCTCCCCCCCACCTCACCTTAGCCTGCTTTGCTCCCATTTCCCATAGACCGATCCTTCTCTGTTTCTCTCCCCATCAGGTTTCTTCTCATTCCTCCTTAGATAGCTGACTTCTGCAGCCCTGGTTCACCTATCTCTTCACTGATTCCCACCCCCTCATCAGCTTGTTAGGCTTCCCTTCACTGGCAGACTCAGCTCACTTTTCAATTTGTGATTCCCTCTCCTCTACAGGCTTAGATCACTTCCTTGCTCTGCACTTCCTGAGTCCAGGCACTTTTTTTTCTGGAATTACACTTACCTCCCAATCCCCTAAGATGAAGATATTCCTGGGGGGGGGGGGGGGGGGGGGTGACAGATTAGGTCACAGGAGGCAACAATGCACACAGTTTTGCATTTTCAAACCTATATGTCATTTTCTATGGAAAAATACTTGCAGAAAAAAACAGGTGCAAATCTCTGTGCAGACATTTTCCTGGGATAATTTTCAATGATAAGGAATGCTTATATGCAAAGTTAATGGGCAAACGCATAAGCAGACTTTGCAGATGTGTGGGCATATATGAAAATATCCCAAGAACACTTTCTGGTGAATTTTCAAAGGAATTACGCATGTAAATGTAACATTCTATTGTAGCAAATCGGAGCGGCCTCGGAGGGAACGGAGGCAGGCTGCGCGGCTCGGCGCGCGCAGGCTGCCGATTTTGCGCAGCCTTGCGCGCTCCGACCCCAGATTTTATAAGATACGCGCGGCTATGCGCGTATCTTATAAAATCAGGTGTACTTTTGTTCGCGCCTGCTGCGTGAACAAAAGTACACACTCGCGCAACTTTTTAAAATCTGCCCCTTAGAGAATAGCCACTGCCATTAGCAATGGTAACATGGAACAGACTTAGTTTTTGGGTACTTGCCAGGTTCTTGTGGCCTGGTTTGGCCTCTGTTGGAAACAGGATGCTGGGCTTGATGAACCCTTGGTCTGACCCAGTATGGCATTTTCTTATGTTCTTATGTTCTTAGAAAACAGAGAGTAGGGCTAAATGGTAAATATTCCCGGTGGAGAAAGGTGAATAGTGGAGTGACCCAGGGATCTGTTCTGGGCCCACTGCTTTTTAATAAATTTATACATGACTTGGAAATGGGAACAATGAGTGAGGTGATCAAATTTGCCAATGACACAAAATTATTCAAAGTAGTTAAATCCTAAAAGGATTATGAGAATTTGCAAGAGTACTGTGCAAAACTGGAAGACTGGGCATACAAATGGAAAATTAAATTTAATGTAGACAAGTGCAAAGTGATGCACTTAGGGAAGAGTAACCCAAATTATAACTAGCACAATGCAAGTTTCCACATTAGTAGTCACCATTCAGGAAAGGACCTAGGTGTCCTCATTGACAATACATTGAAGTCTTCTACTCAGTGTGCAGCAGCCTTGAAAGCAAACAGAATGCTAGGAATGTTTCACAATGGAATGGAGAATAAAACAGAGAATATCATAATGCCTCTGTATTACTCCATGGTGCAACTTCATCTTGAATATTGACTGCAATTCTGGTCACCAAATCTCAAAAAAGATATAGCAGAATTCAAAAAGGTACAGAGAAAGGCAACCAAAATGATAAAGGAGATAGAACAATTCCCCTATGAGAAAAGGCTAAAGAGGTTAGGACTCTTCAGTTTCAAGAAGAGACAGCTGAGGAGAGATATGATAGAGGTCTATAAAATAATAAGTGGAGTGCTTACTCGTTGAAAGAGTACAAAGTCTAGGGGACACATAATGAAGTTACTAGGTGATACATTTAAAACTAATAAGAGAACATATTTTTTTACTCACCAACGGGCCGATACAGTAAGGGGCAGTAGAAAGAGGTGCGTTAGTGCCCGGCGTACCCGCGTTTGCCGCACGCACAGTTCGGATCACCTACCGCTCGATACTGTATTTAAATGGCATGCAAATTATGCGCGTACACTTTGAAAATCTGCCCCATTGTACTTGGATTATTATGTAAAAGTGATAAAAATAAAATAAAATTTAATAAAGGCACCTGGTCCACTTTAGCAATTATTGCAACCTCTCTACTGGGATGCCCTAATTTCCCTATTCTTTTAGTATCCTTGAAAGATACAGCATTCCAAACCATGTGCGTCTGAGCGACTATCGGCTTTCCCCCATCATCTAGTTTAAAAGCTGTGCTATCTCCTATTTAAAGGTTAGTGCCGTAGCCTGGTTCCACTCTGGTTAAGGTGGAGCCCATCCTTTTTGAAAAGGCCCCCTCCTCCCCTTCCTCAAAATGAGGGCAGTTTCAGATTTTATTGTATATTGCCTGGTGCATGCATATATTTCATTTACTTTTTTCATGTATAAAGTGAAAAATTCAATAACAAAAGGCAACAATGATAAATTGAGGAAAATGGTTTAGAAAAGAAACTGAAAAGAGCCAAAAGCACCCTCTTCCCTGCATCATTGTCCCATTCACGCATTGAGACTTTGTAGCTCTGTCTGCCTCTGGGTCAGAGCCGGCGTGTTCATTAAGGGGTAGATTTTATAACATGCGCGCATGGCCTACACGTGCGCGTACTACAAATGTATGCCCGATTTTATAACATGCGCGCACAAGTGTGCGCATGTTATAAAATCTGGGGTCAGCGCGCGCAAGGGGGTGCACAATTGTGTACCTTGCGTGTGCTGAGCCGCGCTGCCTTCCTCGGTTCCCTTCTCCCTAGCCTGACCTTCCCACCCCTTCCCCTAACCTTCCCCCCCCCCAGCCCTACTCTAACCTCCTCAAAGGTTTTATCCTACCTTTTGCGTCTGCACGCGATTCCTCGACACAGCAGCAATGGCAATGACTTACACACGTCTGGGGTTTTATGCACGCTGCCGGGCCTTTTTAAAATAGGCCCGGCGCGCGTAAGGCCATTTACACTTTTGAAAATCCGGCCCTAAGTGATCTAGGCAGTCGCCTATGGCACTGACCCTTATGGTGCTGCTCATGGTCCTTAGAAATACACAGTCAGCAGTGCGAATGAGGTAGGAGTCTGGGCCAGACCAGCAGGGGTGGCGTGATTGGGGGCGGGGGTGTGTGGCATGGCACAGGGTGATGCAACTGGGGGTGGGTGGGTGCAAGGCAGAAGTCACCTAGGGTGCCTACTACCCTTGCACTGGCCCTGCTCTGGCTCCTGCACATGGAATGGGGAGCAGCTCTTAGAATGCTGTCCTGGAGAATCTGGATTTCAATTTTCTACCTAAAAACCTAAATATGGATTCCAGAACAAGAATTTTAATTGTGCACATGGCCAGGTGTTTAAATCGGGTTTCTGCTGCGTAAGTCAGGGTATTTTAAAACCAGTGCGCATCCACACCATGATCAGTTTCACCAGTTCATCCAATAGTTTGCCCAGTGTTGAGCTAGGTCCCTCAAACCCCCCTGGTTTAATAACTTGCACTCTTCCCAGTTCATTTTGTCTCTCAAAGTTACACGTCCTCCATAGCAGAAGTAATGTTACGTGGCAAAGGATCTGGGCATGCGCTCGAGCAATTAAGCATTTACGTGCACATCTCACGCTCCACCCAGACCATGTTCAGACCATGACCCTTTTTTTGAAATCAAGAAAGATGTACACATAGCAGGAGATGGACCCAGAAAACAAAGTGGAAGCCGATCCAGTTGGCTGTGTAGCAGTAAGGATAAGGAGAATCGGATGATGAAAAAAAGCCCTTTATTAAAATCTGCCCGACTCTGGCCGAGTTTCGCTCTTTAATCTAGAGCTGCCTCAGGGGCAATCAATTTAAGCAGGACTTATTGTGAGCCTGCAGGGCCGATGCCACAGTATTGTGCATAAACTAGAAACATATAACCTGCTGTATCATGAATTACTACTTGAATTGGTGGTATTGTCACGTAGCACCATTAGTGGAGATCATTTCATTCAATTTGCATCGTCAAATGCGATAGAAATTGTGTGACAGCGGATGGTATCAACAAGACTTTAACCGCACTCTTCCCAGTTCATTTTGTCTTTCAAAGTTACACGTCCTCCATAGCAGAAGTAACATTAAGTGGCAAAGGATCTGGGCATGCGCTCGAGCACATAAGCATTTACGTGCACATCTCACGCTCCACCCAGACCATGCTCGGACCATGACCCTTTTTTGAAATCAAGAAAGATGTACACATAGCAGGAGATACATGTGGATCTAGGCAACATTTAAAATGTGTTCAGTGCGCAAAAGCCTTACTTCTGTGTATATCCCCTAATTGATGCTTGCACTAGGTTTTTAAATTCTCCCTCTATGCATATAAGTGTTCACTTGGAAGTTACACCCTTCGAAGCAGTGGTGGAACTTCAAATAAGTGAAAGTATATGCACACGAAGCCAATTACCTGAGTATTTTCACTTGTAAGTTTGCTTTGAAAATACTCAGTAAAGTCTACATGTACAATACACATGCAGACTGTACTGCTACGTGAGCTGTTTAAAAATGTGGTCAGTACAAATTTATTGCTGACTAAAAGATATGTTCATGCATACTTTTCTATCACTCCTTTGTCATTAAATATTTGCCTCCTGGGGCTAGAAGATGAAAGTTCCATTTTGTCTTTATTTTGTTTGATAGAAAAATGAAGAAAAAAAATGAAATCAGGTTTCAATATGAATTACAAAGATTTTCATTATTTTTTACTCACAAAGAATGATAATTCATGCTAAATACTAGGTCTTACCAGATATATCTGTTCAATGAAAGGATATCTTTCTGCCATAAATATATTATAATATTCCTAAATGAAACATAACCACTCTTTTTAGGGTAGCCTTAGCAAAACAAGCATTTTTCACCTCCCAGACTACCGCATGCATTTCTCTGGATTCTTACACACATCTGCCAATAAATGACAAATATGCATACACATCATGTCAACCGGCAATATTTTGCAGCCTTAATTGCTTTAGCTTCAGGCATTCTGTGTCAAACTAGTGTTTTATGTCCTAGAAGTAAGTATGCATCTTTGCAACAGTTAAATTATTCCCTAATATGAATTTTTTTCCCTCTAATGCATTGTCCATTAAGTCATTTAATTATTTATTCTAGATAATGCATGATGAAATCTTATATAGAATTTAAAGCTTTCTTGGGGTATTTTAGTTATGTTAGGGAGAAAAGAAAACCTAAATTACATTGACACAAAACATCCAGCATCTTTTCTCCCTCTAATTTATGCTGTCTTTTTTTTTCTTTTGCTACGATTGACTGCTTCAGTAGTGTGTGTAACCTACCGGTGTAGGGTAATTTGATGAGATTTAGTTTTAAAGGAGAAAAGAAATGCTAGAAACAGAATAATTTAATGCCCACCCAACTCATTAAAATGCCTCTGTATTTGTAGTTATCAAATTTTCTTTAAAATAGTATCTAAGCTTAAAACCTCACCTTGAGTTATTAGTCGGCCCTTCTATAGTAATACAAATAGTTGAATACTATGAAGGCCTTATAAAGACTCTCTCTCTCTCTCTCTCTCTCTCTCTCTCTCTCTCTCTCTCTCTCTCTCTCTCTCTCTCTCAGCCTGCATTGTACTGAAACAGACTTGTCAGGAGACATCATGAACTGTGATATACTGGCAATGTAGCCCAAATTGGGCTAATAGTGCAACTTGCGATAACAGCCTTTTGCATAGCTGATAGTGCAATTCGCGATACACATGCTTATTAGCATAAGGTACACCCCTTTTTGGTATCGCATGTGATACCAATGCGATATTGGAAAATGAGGCCCAAAGTTTGGATTACAAAAAAGAAAGGAATAGCAACTTTTAGGCAATGCCATATTTGGACCAAGATGTCTACCTGCATAACAGTTAAACCTCAGGAAGGGACCCATATTATTAGGGTTTCAAGTTCAACGAGTGGACTAAATCATGCAAACTTGTCTAGTAAAAGTTGTTCTGTATTTCAGAACCAGTTTATACCACATTTTTTAGTCATCACTTTGGAAGGTATTATTTTCTTCTGTACAAAAAAGAAAAGAATATCATGAAAATGTATAAAAATGACTGCAATATCATCATTAACTAACTTCGAATTGATGCATAAAGATAATAGACTTTTCTGTGCTCTCACCCTAGCTTGACAGACAGGCTACTTTCCTCACTCGAAATGACTTATACGTATGTCACTTTTAAAATTGCAAGTTACATGCGTAAATGTTGGTCCCACCCCAGAACACCCCTAGACCTCCCCTTTTTAAATGCATATATTTACGTACAAACTCTAAATTACATGCATATTTTCGATGTTAAAAAATACTGATTACACAAGGATAGATTACTTACTTGCATATATGCTAATTTTTATGAATGTAATGGTTTGAAAATTCACCCCATGTGTGCTTTTGCACTGGCAATTTAATCAGGTAAGATAATAGATAGTTTGTCCTTTCATGATTTGGTGGTTGATTTGGTGGCAGATTGGTAGTGTTTTTGTTGGATTGGTGGTGGATTTTATTCTTTTTGATGATAGAAAGCCAATATTCAGTACAACTTGGCCAGATAAGTAGGAACAATATCTGATACTGTTTAGCAGCTGCCAGTTAGCTCAAAAAGTATTTATCTGGCTAAATAGTTAGCCGGATAAGTGGTGGGCGGAAAATTGGCATAGTAAGGAGGAATTACTTATCTGGCTAACTTAGACCTAGATTCTTCACGGAAATAGCACCTGCGATAAAAAACATTTTCACATTGCACGCTGAGTAATGAGAGAGAGAGAGAGAGGCTCACATATAAGTAAATGGTAAGGTTTGTGGGGTGAGATGGGTTTTGGGAGGCAGTTTTACATGCACAGTCATAGATACGAACAGCACAGTTACCATCAGTGAAGATTTTATGTGATTTAGAGTGATGAAAAGTAAAAGAAGAGTAGATTTGTACAATTTACTCTCTACCTAGCTTGATTGCAGTTAGGAAAAGAGTCTCTCCCTCTCTCTTTCTTTTTTTCTTTTTCTCTTGAACCGACATTTGCGATAAAAACTGTTTTGGCCGGTATCAGGCATAAGGCACAGAAAAAAAGGTGTAGTTAAAACCTGCGTTGCTGTGCATTACTCTATCGCACACATGTTAACTGACCCTCATTTCCATTTACTCCTCCCACTCGAATGCTCATTTTAAATTTGCATACGCATTTTGCGATGCAGTATTTATTTATCATGCGTGTTTCGGCATTATCGCGGGCATTAGGGCCCTAATGCGTGTGATAAGGCCCTAACGGAATTTGATAAATGACCCTATATGCCAGATAAGTTAGACCTGCTCAATATCAGGTCTAAAGTTAGCCGGATAAGACTAACAGCATAGCCATGCTGCTGAATATGCTGTTTGAGTTAGCCAGATAAGTCTTATCCGGCTAACTCACTTAGCCAGAGTTGTTTGAATATCTTGGTGTTTTCCTTTCCCCACAAAGTGTTTGTCTCATCTGTGAGTCCTAAGCCACGAGAGGAAGAAGAGGCAGAGGAAGAAGAAGAAGAGGAGACATCCTTCACAAAGTGAATACAGACCCAGAATAAGTGGTTTTGGGGTTTTTCAGAGAATCAAATGTTCATCAGTCAGCTTTCAAGTCACTCTGGGAGATACCAGAGGCATAGCCAGGTATTCACACCTTACCTAGTAGGGATGTGCATTTGTGTCATACGTTTCCCATTACATGTCAATTACATGTGCATTCGTTTCATATGTTTCATACGTTTTATATTACATGCTTGTATAGGAATCGTATGAAACGAATGCACATCCCTATTACCTAGTTTATTGATGCTATTCTCAGGAGAGCTCATCAATATATTTCTTTTCCTTGGGATTCATAGCACCAACAACAAACCAGTGAGAAGCTTTTATGAAATTTCTGACTTTCCATCAGATTGGTAGACAATAAGATGTACTCACATTGTATTCAGGCCACCTGCTTCTTCTGAGAAGAGCTACAGGAATAGAAAATCCTTCCACTCAATATACAGGTGACCTGTACTACCAAAAATCTCATAACTGATGTGAAGTAAAGTATCCTACTTCTTGCCATGATTTCTTCATCTTCTTACAGTTAGGGCTAATTACTTTCTTTGGAAGTAGCCAAATTAGAGGTGGATTGCTGCTAGGTAAATACAAGCTTTCTTTTTGGGATTTGCCATTGCTTAAGGCTTGCTAGAAAATAAACAAGGGTGTATCTTATACCACTATAAATGTAATATAACAATGTCAAACAAATGGTGATATTTGACTTATGTTTGTTGCATTCGTGTACCCTTAGGCTGAGGTGGGATTGGCGCTACCTGCAGGGAGGAGCCCTGCAGATTCCTACCATGAGCAGGTGGATCCAAACGAAGCAGAGACCCAGCTGGAGCTTCACCTATACCAGCCCTCATTCCTCTTGGGGCCAGCAGGTCTTAGGTAGGGTCTCTGCTGTAAGCAAAAGAGGAGTTCCTTGGATAGCAGGATTATAGGTGGGTGGCGATCAGGCATGTCAAGAAGCAGGCAGAGATCGGTGGCAGGCAATGGTCAAGCGTGTGGAGAAGCAAGCAGAAGTCAGAAGCAGGCAACGGCCAACTGTAGTCCAAGGTCAGGCCGTGTTCAATCCAGGTATCCAACCGAAGGGAAGGGATGGTTAGGTGGGGAGGTCAGGCAAGGAGATGCACAGAAAGCAAGGAATAGTGAAGACAAGGCTGGAGAGAAGACAACCAGGAACTGGAGATAAGACACCGAAGACAAGCTGGGCTGAAGCTGAGATGCTGTAGCAAAACACTCTACACAAAGTTGTGGTACCTGTTGCTGAGGTGTATTGCAGCTGGGAAGCTACCCTTTTACAGGGCAGCCTCCAAGATGTCATCTCTAGGGGCCGCAGAGATTTTCCCACCATAGTTCTTTTAAATGTGGTAGTATGGCACATACGCGTGCCTAGGGGAAGGTGGGGCATGCTGGAATTGGTGGTGTCTTGCCATGTGAAGGCCCAATGGCTCCTCGCATCATCTGCAAGTGGAACCCTGCTATGCGAAAAGGCAGTGGTGCTTGCCAGCTTGGAGCTGGAGGTAAAGATGGTGATTCACGGGATAAGCCCATCGACCACCGAATGCAACAATATATTTTCCGAATTTAAATAGCATAACTGAAGTAGAATCAAAATTGAACTCCAAAAGAGGTGAGGTGGAAACATGGAACACTCATATTAAACACCGTTCTATGCAGAAAAGTATCGTCTACTGAAAGCCATCAATATCCAGACCCACACCTTATGAAATCATCCTTAGGCATTCATGCCGGTGATCACATGACCCATATTACTAATTGGCTACTGAATCCCAGATCTGGATACTAATGGTTTTTGGTAGGTATGAACATACTGATTGTGTAAGTTTTGAAGGGATTTTAACTGATTATCTAAGGTTGAATATATTAGTTTTATTTTATAATAATTCATTTTTAATGGTGAATCAGCATATTAGTTTGACATATCACTGATTTCTATGGTATTCAGCTACTTGTTGGTAGCAGTGATCATGTGACAGTTGGCATGCACACATAAAGAAGCATACATATACCGTGAGTTTGGAGAGCAGCATTTTTGGTAGGTATGGAGGCTGACACTGAACGCACTAATTCTAATAACTAACTCCAAACGATAAAAAAACTCAGACCCCTGCTTCATTTCTCCGACTTCCGCACAGTTCTCCAGTCTATCATTTTGTCTAAAATAGACTATTGTAACGCTCTCTTCCTCGGCATCCCTGCAATACATACCAAGCCTTTACAACTTTTGCAAAACGCCGCCGCTAGGATTCTGTCAAACACAAGAAAAAGAGACCATATTACCCCCACACTCATAGAACTACATTGGCTCCCAATAAAATCACGAATTCTTTATAAAGCACTCTCCATCATTCATAAAAGTCTGTTAAACTCCAACCTCAACTGGATCAACCCCCCCTCCTCCCCCGCACCTCCAACAGACCCACCCGCACAGCCCTTCAAGGAACCCTTCGTGCCCAACCCATCAAAACTTTCAAACTCTCCTCTACTATTAGCAGAGCTTTCTCCCTCGCCAGCCCCACCTTATGGAACTCCCTACCCCATGATATACGCCTAGAGACACATACACCCAAATTAAAAAAAAAACTGAAAACCTGGCTTTTCCAGCAAGCCTACTCCATATCCCCCCCCACCACTTAGAATTTCCCCCATTAGAGAATTCCTCTATAATATATACTCTTCGAGCTATGACTATGAATGCCTTCGATTTAAGACTAAGAATTTGCCTGCTGTTTTTTGTACTTTGAACTCTCCTATCTGTGTATATAGTTGGTTTACTCATATTGATTTATATTTATATCTAGTTTTCACCCCCCTGTTTAATGTACTCTATTGGTTATATGTAAGGGCCCCGCCCAAAAGTTAATCTTGTTCCACTGTTATATGTAAGGGCTCCGCCCAAATGTTTTTGTTTTTTGTAAACCGATGCGATGTGTCAACGGATGTCGGTATAAAAGAGACCTTAAATAAATAAATAAATAAATAAATAATTATGTAAGTTTTCGAGCCATTATTTCAGTATTTTTGTTTGGTAGAGATGGGTATTAGTAAATATCTCAGTCATGTAAGGTTAAGAACATAAGAAATTGCCATGCTGGGTCAGACCAAGGTCCATCAAGCCCAGCATCCTGTTTCCAACAGAGGCCAAACCAGGCCACAAGAACCTGGCAATTACCCAAACACAAAGAAGATCCCATGCTACTGATGCAATTAATAGCAGTGGCAATTCCCTAAGTAAACTTGATTAATAGCTGTTAATGGACTTCTCCTCCAAGAACTTATCCAAACCTTTTTTGAACCCAGCTACACTAACTGCACTAACCACATCCTCTGGCAACAAATTCCAGAGCTTTATTGTGCATTGAGTGAAAAAGAATTTTCTCTGATTAGTCTTAAATGTGCTACTTGCTAACTTCATGGAATGCCCCCTAGTCCTATTATTCGAAAGTGTAAATAACTGAGTCACATCTACTCGTTCAAGACCTCTCATGATCTTAAAGACCTCTATCATATCCTCCCTCAGCCATCTCTTCTCCAAGCTGAACAGCCCTAACCTCTTCAGCCTTTCCTCATAGGGGAGCTGTTCCATCCCCTTTATCATTTTGGTTGCCTTCTCTGTACCTTCTCCATTGCAACTATATCTTTTTTGAGATGCGGCGACCAGAATTGTACACAGTATTCAAGGTGCTGTCTCACCATGGAGCGATATAGAGGCATTATGACATTTTCCGTTTTATTAACCATTCACTTCCTAATAATTCCTAACATTCTGTTTGCTTTTCTGATTGCTGCAGCACACTGAGCAGAAGATTTTAAAGTATTATCCACTATGATGCCTAGATCTTTTTCCTAATATGGAACCTAACATCATGTAACTACAACAAGGGTTATTTTTCCTTATATGCAACACCTTGTACTTGTTGATTGAAATATTATAGTTTTGTTTTAGAGTGACTTGATAATGGAAGTGATTGTAGAGTTTTACTTGTAATGAATGACTGAGGTGTGGGTGTGCACGAACAGCATATATGTGCAGATAGTATTTCTTATGCTAGAGTAATATTTGTAGGGATGATGTTAGGCCACTTTCATGAGGAATGATGAAATTATCTAGTATGTCAACTCATTTTTGAAGACATCAGTAAATGACCACCGATGAATGAGGTAATATAAATAGGTTTGTTAAACTTTATAGGTGGGAGACTATAGGATATAAGGTATGAGACTAATTATACAGTATAAGGTATCATATATGTTGTACTTTATATTGCAATAAATACAAGACTTGTTATATAGGATGTGGATTGAGAGTGCCTTCATACAATACTAAACTGATGTTCAGCTATCGTGTCTGTAAGCCATACTCTGGCTTTAAAATCATTAGGCACCTCAATGTGGTTTTAAATTACTGTTTGTGTCCACTGGTTTGCGTGCTCATCAAATTGTTTTCTTGTATGCAAGCCACTACTTAACTTATACTTGCAAGTGTGTAGTCAATCTTGTGCTGCCGACACCAAGGCGTTTCGGAGCTTGTGCTCCTTCTTCACGGACTGTGCTTTGGCAAGAGAGACTGCTCAAACACTGTGGCAATTGTTACGGTGGCTGTATAAAGAACTGTGGGCTCCGGCGCTGAGGATGCAGAGTGTTGCGCTCCGTTGATAACTTACGGCTGCCGCGTCCTGCTCCTTTTTTTTTAATATTTGCCTCAATGTTTTTCCTGCAAAGTTCCTTTGGGCATTGCTGATCCTGGCCCAATACTAACAAGCCTTCTTTGGACTGCGATTCCCTGTATATCTATCTATCTATCTATCTAATAGTACAAAAAAATAAGGCAGTGAATTTACTTACTAGTGTTCCTGATGTGTGTACATACAATAAATATAGAAGAATAGCAACATCTTAGGGATTGGCACAAAAATAACACAACCTCTATTTATTCATTTTTCACAATTATATAAAATAATACAATATACAAAAGGATTGGCTAGCACCAGATGTTGAAAAGGGTAAAAGTCCAAATATGTCTTTATGCAGAGTTGTTGGTGATACAAAATCTTTATAAAACCTGTGGGAGCAGGGATCTGCTCCAAATTGTAGGAAAAACTGATGTTTGAAAATAAATGCAGCAGATAATATGGGTAACCGTCTAGGACATACACTTCTCACTGCACCCGCCCTTTCACAAAGACCAACACAATAAATATACAGACAACAGAGTGCGATCAAAATAGGCCGCAGCTTTATTACAAGTAATAACTAGATGCCCGAGCCCAGCATAAGCAAAATAACTATCCCACAGTACGCATCCACCACCAACCAGCAAGATAAACACCACCAGGCCACCCGGCTTGTAGATTACCGGCATTAACAATAACTGTACCCACAACCCCTGCCACCGCCCAGCAAGGAGTCGTACATTCTCACAGGAAATCCAGACATGACCACCGTCAAGTCAGCCAACCATTCAGCACCAGGCTGAACCCCCAATCGCCTCGGGCTACCCACCAAACTACCTGTTATCCCCAAAGATGTGGCCATGATCCCTAATGAAACAAATCTTAAAAGGCCTCCTGAAAGGTATTCAAAAACAAATCCAAACCAATAAAGGACAGGTGGACCCCATCTACCTGGAACAAACCGAAATCCAGATTCCATGACCAATCATGTCTAATAAGACGACTCCCCATTGAACCCAGCCAAGAACCAATCTGCTGATTGGCCTTAGTGAATGTGGCAGCCAAATTTTCTTATCCATCTCAGCAGGCCTTGGAATCATATTGGACCAGCAAATTACAGCAGCAGGTAACAAAATAGAAATAGACATCAAATCTTTTCTGACCAAACTGATGTATTTGCGGCCAGCCATCCTACCCTAATCGTTACCCCCCAGATGTATAATCAACACTTGTGGATGCCCGAAACAAACCAGCCCGCGATGCAAACAGGGAATCAACTTGCCCCCAAAGCATCCCTCTGTACCCCAACCAATGGACAGTTGCCCTATGCCGAGCCGACCAGCTGCGCCCCGTAAGGATGCCCACAAGCATGCCCTATAGGACCACACGATGTACAAATGGTCCACAATCCTTGCAATCCGCCCCGGCATGCAGAGCCTGCAAAGAGAAAACAATTAGTAATGATGAACACATCATAAAGACCCAAGGCGCACATACCCAAAGAAAGCATCGGACTTCCACCGCCCAATCCTCTGATTTACACCACCCGAAAATCCCAAGGAAGCCGCCAACGTAGCAGCCCCTATTCGGAATGAATGAGTTTCGAAAAGACCGACATCCAAACCGAGTGCAGACAAGCCCGATCGCAACTCCATCTCAAACTGGTACTCGGTCAAAGGCCGCAGGTCAGAGTGAAAAGCCGCAATTTCCTCATTTGGTTTATCAAAGGAAAAGTATCAAATGTCAAATGACAGCCCTGGTCTGACACTCGCTGAAGGTTTCAATGCCGTGATCTTAAATTATTTGATGATCAAACGCTACTGATATTTTTCCATTGATAAACTGAATGACGCTGAGCCAGCATCACTCAGCCTGTTACAATGTAGCAACGCAGCATGTCTGTACGGTGTTTATTTCAGCATCCCCCCATCCCCCCCCCCCCCCACCGTGGAAGCCAGCAATGGAGAAACATCTGAAGGCCTCTTTGTCGGGGTATGTTCAGTGGTGAACTTCCAGTGCATGTGTGAATGCTCTACGCTCTCTTTAATATAATAACCTACGCAGTGAACAGTTGATTTCACACGGGTTTATAATGGAACGGCTTCCTTAAGCATCATTTGTGCTGCATGTATTGTCAAACATCAGTTTCTCCTACAATTTGGAACAGATCCCTGCCCCCACAGGATTTATAAAGACTTTGGATCACCAACATCTCTGCATAAATAAATTTTTGAACTTTTACCTTTTTCAACATCGGGTGCTAGCCAATCCTTTTCTATATTATATTATTTTAAATAATGGTGAAAAATGAATAAAAAGGATTTTTTGTTATTTTTGTGCAAAGCCCTAAAGTGTTCCTATTCTTCTATATAGTCAAAAAAGAGACCAGACAAACCTTCCCAATGAATTAAATGGCATGTTAGTACATATCTATAATTACAGTAAGGTAAACCAGCACTCATGTAGCATCTAAGATACATTATAGTTGTATCAAAACTTTATTAAGAAAAATACAAAATTTCACAAAACTTAAAAAAGATGCAATATCAGTATACTAAATATTTTATATATTACTTAACAATATGATTAAATAATTACATATTTTAAAAAACTGGCAAATCTTATGAATAAATGGGCAAGAGTTTTTCTCCACAAAATGCGCACTTACCACACACACACACACACACACACTCTGATTGCTGCTTGAAATACCATAAACCTTCAATGTAAGGAATTACAGATATTGAAACTGATGAATATAAACTTTTTTATACGGCGCGATGTTAAAATTCTGCTATTTGGGACAAATAGTTAAATTAAATTAAATTAAATTAAATTCTGCTATTTGGGACAAATAGTTACATTTCTGTAAGAATTGCAGGGCTATAGGTACTTTGTGCCAATCAGTCTGCAAGCGAGATTTCAAAGGAAACTCCCTGCAGAGTTTCCCTTTGAAAAAGCAGGCCAGCAGGGAATGCAACTTCTACTATACCTGTGTATTCTGTGCCCGCTTTAAAGGAGGGGCACAGAGCTACTGCATAAGAGGACTGTTTACAAAGGATTTTATCTGGTTACATAAGTAGTTAGCAAGGAAAAATCAGCTGTTTACAATTGACCTTTCCCCCTATGTTGTTTCACTGTCTAAGTATATCTACCTGCAGTGAGGTCAGAGGGACCATGTTCAAACAGGCTATTTACACAGAAACACACATGTTTACACATGCACCAAGGGTAACACATTGACCTCCCACATGCCCCTAGAGTGAGAGATCGAGAGAGGCTAATGTATGCAATGCAAATATAGGAAGTATGCATGCTTTTGACTGCATCCATGCTAAGAACAGAGGAAGGCAGGAAAAAGTATCAGGCCTAGAGAATAAAATAGGAGACACTGTGCAGTAGCTGAAAACATCTGACAGTAGCAGAAAGGAAGGTGTAGAGGCATTTTGGAGGCTATGCTTAATGGTGCAAAGGACTAAGCAGCAAGATGCCATGAATGGATTGAAGAAGGCTGCATACAGCAGCATAGCTGGTGTGGTCCATGCACATGGATATGTGTGTGTGTGTGTGTGCAGCAGAGAGAAAAATACATCTCCTGGGAGGTAGACTGATAAGGTTTATAAGATAATTCAAAAGATATCTGTGAGAATTTAAACAGTAATATCTAAATCTCAGTGCTTACCAGGAATAGACTGCAGGGTGAAGTGTAACTGGTGACCTTGGTGTAATCTGCACTCTTTAGGTAGTGCCAGAGGAGAGCAATCCAGGAGGTGGTGATCTCAGCAAAAGAGCGGAGCCAGGAGGAGAAGGCTAGTGGCATGTGTTCTGCATGCACAGGAACTGGAAATATTTCTGTAAAGTGCCACACAAAGTACATGCACTGACACATTTACAAAACATATAGCTTGACAGGACCCTGGTAGAGAGTCCATCAAGCTAGGGCAAGAGATCAGTGTAGAAATCTCATCTTTGTGTGACTTTCCTCTCTCAAAATCACATCAAATCTTCACTGATGTGTACTGTGCTGTTCGTACGTCTCACTGTGCATGTAAAACTGGCCCCCAAAACCCTAGACCACCAGCAAAACCTCACCTCGAGTTACTAGCTTGCCCTCTTATAGTGGTATAAGTAGTTGACAACTATGAAAGCCTTATGTGAAATTTATAGCATTTTGATGAAAGTAGGCCCTAATTAGCCAACCTACTGAAAATTGGCTTCTAAACAAAATTATGTCCCATTAAATTCCAGTTTCTTGTGCTAATAGAAGAACAAAACCATCTGCTACTCAAAAGGAGAGAGCGAGAGAGACTCATAGTAATCAACTCTTTATACCACTATAGGAGGGTAAGCTAGTAACTCGAGGTGAGGTTTTGGTGGTGGTCTACGGTTTTGGGGCCAGTTTTACATGCTCAGTGAGATGTATGAACAACACAGTAGTACACATCAGTGAAGATTTGATGTGATTTGGCATGAGGAAAGTTGAGATTTCTGCAAGTTACCAGAGGAGGCAAATCTATAAAAACAAGCCTCCAAGCTTTTAATTTCTTTACTTAAAACATGCACCTGCTTTCTATCCTTTTTGACTAATGATGAGGCTTGCGAAATCAGACCTCCTCTTTCCCCTAATTGCCACTTTCCTAGCATCCCAAATCACTTGAGTGGAAAATTCCCGAACGTCATTTTCTCTAAAATAATTATTCAATTCCTCCTTCACCTTACCCACAAAAGGCCTCTTAGATAACATTTAAGTGCAAGCTTATGACGCATTCAGATACATCTGCCACATTCAACTCCACCTGAACTGGGCCTCGATCAGAAATGTAGCAGCTTTGATCCTAGCATTCTTAACTTTTCTAATAATAGTCTGAGAGAAGTAAACAATGAATCTTAGAGAATGGTTTGTGCTGGGGGAAAATATATAATCCCTGCAATCAGGAAGAAACAATCTCCAGATTCCATTCAGGCCAGGATCTTTTAACAGCCCATTGATTAAAGCATGGACCCGTTGGTTTGAAATCAGTTATATTTGATTAGTCAATCATAAGATCCTTCACCTCATTAAAATTCCCTCCCAAATCTTTAAATCCAATCATCAAAGTTATTAAGCAGCATGGATAATTTGCTGGATTTAATCTAGACAAGCCATCAGCTCTGCAGATATCTGAAGTAGTAATGGAAAAATGGCAAGCAGTTTTCTTTCTAAAATGAGAAATAGAGAAAACAAAATATTTGGGAATATATATTTGACATGATTTAAACATGAGCCTCACTTGGAACCCTACAAGGAGTATACAGGGATAAAAAATGTGTTTTGTTTTCAATTTTTTTGGCAGGGGAGTTCACCAAGAATTTAATTTCATTTAATGTTTATTTTGTTTTTTTTAGTTAAAATAAAACAAAATAAACATAAAAAAATGGAAAAAAAAAGAAACAGGGCCTCTCATGCTCACCATCCATCTGTCCCACCTGGAAAAATGCTGGGGCCAGGGTCCTTCCTGGCCTCCACTTACCTGTCCAGAGGGGGATCCACAGACGAGGCCTAAGCCCAGGCTGAAGCCTTGGCCTTGTGTAGTCCTAGGCCATGGTAGTTTGCTGTGATCTCAGCCTAGGCCTTATACAAGACCCAGGCTGGGAGCCTGGTCCTAATGCCTGGCCCTCAGCCCAGAGACCTAGTCCTGATTCCTGGGCCTTGGCCGAAGCACAAATTAAAGGCCAGGTCCTGACACCTGGTCCTCGGCCAAGACCAGATGCAGGACCCCAGCCCAGGGTCTGGCCAAGGCCTAGATCCCGGACCTTGGAGGTCCTCTTCTGATGTCTTCTTTCTTCCTTTCCAAATGATGGCTTCCACTTTGGACACACCAGAGTAAATTAACTCTGGCACATCCTCCCCAGCAGAGGGCACCATTTTGATTCAATTAACTGCCAGTCATCAAAATGGTGCCCTCCTCTGGGGAGGATGAGTCATAATTAATTAATTTGAAGAGCGGAAGAAGGAAAAAAGCCATCAGAAGAGGACATTTGTGGCATGGGCCTGACTCTGGGCTGAAGCCCCAGCGATGAGACCTGTCCTCTGGGCCAGGCTCCTACTTTGAGCTGGCCCCAGGCCCTGGCCTAGGCCCAGGCCCAGGCATTAGGACCCAACCTCTGGGCCAGCTCCCCGTGTTGAGCCTGAGCTCAGACCCTGGCCTAATCAGAGGCCCAGGCATTGAGGCCCTTTTTCTGGGCTGGTCCCCGGCATTGGGCCTGGGCATGGTCGCAGCATCTGATCTCTGACGGAGAAGGTAAGTGGGGGTCAGTAAATTTCCCAACCCTGGCAAAATCTCTGGGGTCTGGGCCTTTGTTTGGGTCTCGCCTGAGGCCTTGTCATCAGGTCCAGTGCTAGGCTGAGGCCCCGGCTTTATGCTCAGGTGTAGGTGAGTCCCTAGCCTCGGGCCTAGGCTGAAGTGCTGGCTTTCAGCCCCTGTTTTGAGTCTCGGCCTATTCCCTTGGTGAGGCACTGGCCTTGGGCCTAGGCCTAGGCCTAGGCCTGATGGATGACTTTTTTTTTGTAGATTTTTCAAACCAAAATGAGTTTCTGATGAAATTTCATCAGAATTTAAATCATTTTGTTTTGAAAATGACTCAAAACGAAATAGGAAATGTATTGTCATTTCCTATTTTATTTCTCCTGAATGCACATCCCTAATCCCTACTAAGTAGTATGGTCTAGTTGTTAGCTCAGGCAGGCAAGAGTAGAGGAATGTACCATCTTTGCCCCAGCAACCTCACAGAAGGTTGCTGCAATGATTTATTTTTGCTTGCATATAGGAAAGTGAACCCTAGTGTCTGTGTGGAATTTTTAGTTTGCATTTTAGAGAGTAGGAGCTGTTTCTCTCTCATTTCCGTTAAGTTTGTAAGTTTTTGGATCTCTTAGAGAAGCAAGTCTTGCGCAGGTTCAAATTCAACAAAGAAACCATGTTGTACCTATGTCAGCAGTTAGAGTGGGACCTGCAACCTATGACCCGAAAGGGGCATGCTTTATCAGTACACGTCAAGGTCACTACCATCCCGGCATTTTTGGCCACTGGTGCCTTTTGGACATCTCTAGAGGGTCACAGCTGGAATAAGCCAGTCTGCTACTTCCATATGTATTGATCAGTTCTTGGCTGCCCTTTTTCCAGAAAACACACCACTATGTATCCTTCTTTTGGAGCAGATAGTAACAAGACCAATCATGACTGATTTCTATCAATTAGCATGCTTCTTCTCTGTCATTGGAGCTATCGATTGCACTCATAACCTTATAAGAGCAACAAGGGGAGACAAGGCATCTACCACATCCACAAACGTTTCCACTCCCTTAATATGCAGGTGGTTTGTGATGCCAAAGGCATCATCCTGGATATTGTGCCCAGGTTTCTGAGATCCTCTCATGATGCCTACATCAGCTTGTGGTCAGGAATTCTTGACCACTTTCAGGAAAGTTACATCACCAGATACTGCCTTAGATGTAGGAATGCACTCATCACTATCATCATATTCAGGACTGTTCTAACACTGCCCTGTGAACTATCCTGCTGCCCAACTCAAGGGCATATCTAACTGTTCTTCTTTGCCTTTCATTTTTTCTTTTTAAAATTTTGCTCATTTGTTTCATTTTTTTTAAAATTTTAAACAAATGAAAAGAAATGAAACAAACAACAAATGAAATGATAAAGAAGAAAGAAAACTGAAATGTAAAACATAAGGAAAGAAAAAAATATCTGCACACGCCACAAGCAGCCACCCAGTTCTAACTGGCTCCAATTAGTTTATGGATCTGTCCGCCAGAAAATTGTACAAATCAAACCTTTTTTAAAACTCAGTTATATACTACTAGCCTTCATCACGTTCTCTGGCAACAAATTTTATAGCTTAGTTGTTTGTTGACAGAAACATTTTTTTTTTTAAATCTGATTTGACCAATTTCTTACCATTATCACCAGAGATATGCTTTGGTTTTATCAGTCCACTGGAATTAAAAATAAAAATTTTGAAGATCAGCAGTGATGATTTAGACAGTCACAGAACTTGGGGGGGGGGGGGGGGGGGGGGAGCACAGAAGGACAGTAACAGACCCCTGAGAGAGGCCTACAATGATGCATAATCACTGAGCCAGATTCAAGACTCAAAATACTTGTTTCTTTATTTTCTTTATTTTCTTTAAAATCTTTTCTATACTGTCATTAAGCTAGATACTGTACAACGGTTTACAATAAGGCACATAAATTAATATTGCTAACTGTATTAAATTATATCAACTAAACAGGTGCCATTAAGTTACGGTAACATAGTTTCGTAAAAAATACTCATTGGTGGGTGTGATAAATCACGTCCATTCCTATCTGTATCAGTTTTAAATAGATTAATAATTGTATCTTATCCTTTGTTGGTGAGCGAAAATAAAAAGAAAATACACACATGTTGATTAAGGTGATGTATGTGGGTGTTCTACTGACCGCATCCTACATTTCCCTGGATTCTACTCTCCATTCTCTTTTTGATATGCTTGCTTACATAGCCATGTTTTTAAACTTTTCCTGAAGGTTTTAATGCTTCTTTGTAATCTGATTTCTAAAGGCATGGTGTTTCATATTATAGGTCTTGCTAAGGATAGAGCCCTTTCCCTTACTTGGGTTAGTCTTGCTGTTTTGACTGAAGGAATAGTTAGTAGTGCTTTGTTTACTGATCTCAGGTTCCTATGAGGGTCGTGTACGCGAAGGGCTGTGTTCAGCCATTCTGCTTTTTCGTTATGTATTAATTTATGTATGGTACATAGTGTTTTGTACTGTATTCTTTGCTCAATGGGTAACCAGTGTAGTTCAGCT
Source organism: Rhinatrema bivittatum (assembly GCF_901001135.1). NCBI lineage: Eukaryota > Metazoa > Chordata > Amphibia > Gymnophiona > Rhinatrematidae > Rhinatrema > Rhinatrema bivittatum. The sequence continues at coordinate 80,979,610 of NC_042624.1, forward strand.
AGGGTTTCGGTGATATGGTCTCTTTTACTTTTACCAGTCAGAATTCTTGCAGCAGTATTTTGTTGTATCTGGAGTGGTCTTAGCGTGGTATATGGCGCCATCTTTAAAAATGGCACCGGCCATCCAGTGCTCCTACCATGTGACAGGGGCCGGCCAATGGCACGGATACCCTGTCACATGGTAAGGGCAAAGGCCATCGGCGCCATTTTGATTAGTGGCAGCTGACGGCCCGAGAGCGGGAGATTGCTCCCAGGACCCCCACTGGACCACCAGGTACCTGTAAAATGTTTTTTGGAGGGTCGGGAAGGTAGGGGAAGCAAAGGGATTAGTTTTAAAGGGTCGGGGTGGGTTTTTTGTTTATCGGCTCGGGCGCAGCCGATAAACAAAACCGTGATTGGGCCCGATGAAAAAAACCCACATGTGAATCGGAACCGGAATCTGAACCGATTCCAATTCCCATCTCTATTGACAATAGTCAATGGAAATGCAGATATAAAACTTGTGCTGAGCCCAGTATTATGAGTGGAAAGCTACCCTGTACCAGAGAAAAATGTTACTGTCACATCTGATATTATATAAAGAGAAATGGCATTCAACAGAACATATTAATGTTCATCATATTCCCAGACATCAGTAATGTCATTTAAAAGACCATAAACATGAGGAATAATTGATAACTCATATGCTTGTCTATAGTCACAAATGCTTTTTTTGTATTTCTTTTTTCTTTGCATGTAAAATTAGTGAAATAAGCAGAAATAATCACTTCCCTCCATGAGGCTTCCTTCTTTTTTATATTAGGGGACTGGTGATTCATTGAGACTAAGCACTTGTAAATGGCAACCTGCAGAAAACCGACATAACATTATGTTTCGAACTATTTTTGCACCAGGGGTACATTCTATGCTCAATGTCACTCATTTAGTGGCATCCCGAGCATCAGTGCATGCAAATAGAAGAAGTGTATCTGATATTATGCCATGCTAAAATTCTTTCATCTATAAAAATAGTCATCTACATTGCATTTTTCTAACAATCTTCCCTTATCTTTCAGACATCTTACATCCTTATCTGAGAATTAAGACTTCTTTTTCTGTAAATGTTGAGTGCTTGTTAGTGAGTTGGTACATACTGTAACTCATTAATTTTGCACATAACATAATATCTAACTTTCAGTTGGCCAAATTATCAAGACCCGTTCAAAAAATGATTTCACTGCTTCTGATGAAGAACCAATCGTAAAGACTGGTGAGGAATATAAAAAATTCCTGTAGAATATCATCAAATCTATTGCTTTGACTCACAACACAGAAAACAATTTTTAGCAATATGTTCAATAGGGATGTGAATCGTTTTAGGACGATTAAAATTATTGTCCGATAATTTTAATATCGTCTTAAACCGTTATGGAACACAATACAATAGAGATTCTAACGATTTATCGTTATAAATCGTTAGAATCGTGAGCCGGCACACTAAAACCCCCTAAAACCCACCCCCGACCCTTTAAATTAAATCCCCCACCCTCCCGAACCCCCCCCAAATGACTTAAATAACCTGCGGGTCCAGCGGCGGTCCGGAACGGCAGCAGTCCGGAACGGGCTCCTGCTACTGAATCTTGTTGTCTTCAGCCGGCGCCATTTTCCAAAATGGCGCCGAAAAATGGCGGCGGCCATAGACGAACACGATTGGACGGCAGGAGGTCCTTCCGGACCCCCGCTGGACTTTTGGCAAGTCTTGTGGGGATCAGGAGGCCCCTCCCAAGCTGGCCAAAAGTTCCTGGAGGTCCAGCGGGGGTCAGGGAGCGATTTCCCGCCGCGAATCGTTTTCGTACGGAAAATGGCGCCGGCAGGAGATCGACTGCAGGAGGTCGTTCAGCGAGGCGCCGGAACCCTCGCTGAACGACCTCCTGCAGTCGATCTCCTGCCGGCGCCATTTTCCGTACGAAAACGATTCGCGGCGGGAAATCGCTCCCTGACCCCCGCTGGACCTCCAGGAACTTTTGGCCAGCTTGGGGGGGGGCCTCCTGACCCCCACAAGACTTGCCAAAAGTCCAGCGGGGGTCCGGAAGGACCTCCTGCCGTCCAATCGTGTTCGTCTATGGCCGCCGCCATTTTTCGGCGCCATTTTGGAAAATGGCGCCGGCTGAAGACAACAAGATTCAGTAGCAGGAGCCCGTTCCGGACCGCTGCCGTTCCGGACCGCCACTGGACCCGCAGGTTATTTAAGTCATTTGGGGGGGGTTCGGGAGGGTGGGGGATTTAATTTAAAGGGTCGGGGGTGGGTTTTAGGGGGTTTTAATGTGCCGGTTTTGCGATTTTATGTTTTTTCGATTTTTCACGATTTTTCACGATTTTTCACGATATTTTACCCCCCCAAACGGCAACAATACGATTCCCTCCCCCTCCCAGCCGAAATCGATCGTTAAGACGATCGAGGACACGATTCACATCTCTAATGTTCAATCCCTAAAGACCCAAAGAAGAGAAACAAGCAGGACATCATATTGGCTGACCAGATTTCCCACTTATTGCTTCACAAAAGGAAAAATATACATGGTATTATAATATAATCAAAACCTTGGTTAAAGGTGCCAAAGAAATCAAGATGCAGGAGAAAGGCTTGTAGCTGGCTTAATGATTAAAGCAGTGAGGAGGAAGCCAGGATTCAAATCCTGCTTCTTCCACTGATGCTCCTTGTGACCTTGGGCAAGTCATTTCACCCACCATTGTCTCAAGTGTAAACTTAGGCCTCATTTACTAAGGCATTGTACCATTTTGTGTCAATGGGAAAAATGTTTAGGAGTGAATTTTCAAAGGCGTTACATGTGTAAAAATAACATATTATAGCAAATTTCAAAAGTCCTTTTATGCACGTAAAACCTTTTGAAAATTCAGCCCTATTGCATAAATTTTCAAGAGCTCCGCACATAAACATAGCAATTTTCCAAAGCCTACTTAATGCAAGTAAATCTTTTGAAAAGTCCCTCCTTAGTAAATAAGTCCCTTAGGCCTATATTCATCAGCCACAGCCGGAATAGGGGTGGGGCAAAAGTCTGCAGCCAGCCACTTCGCGGTAGTGCATTTTCACCCCCCGTGGTTGCAGCCGCGCCGCACACTATCGCCCCCATAGCGCCACTGGAAAAGGTGATATCATTTCCGGTGCTACTGCCGGTGATAATGTCTAAAACATTATTGCCCACAGCGCTACCAGAATCAAAATTTTTCTAGCCCCGCTCTAACCCCTCCCCTTTCCCTAATTTACATGTTTATGTCTCGCCGTGATAAGGCCACATCACGATTTGATGAAGGACCCCCTTAGATTGTAAGCCCTGTGGGACAGGGAAACACCTAGGGTACATGATGTAACTGTCTGAGCTTGGGTTTAAAAAAATGAATAATTAAATCCAAATCCAGTATTCAGCTTGTTCTCCCCCTCACCTCCACTGAGCTCCCAATATCACTGGCAAGATACATTTCAGCCACACAAAGTGACTATTTATCAATAAGCTTGGAACCTCTTCTTAGGTTCTCTGTATTAGTCATGGCCCCTCGGATTGATGCCTTACTATTGCTTTGCCTTCCTCCATTTTGCTAACACTCTCTGCAAGAAACCAAAATTGAAAACAAAATGTCACCACTTCATTTGTATTGCTTGCAAAGCTAACAAAAATTTGAAACAACAGTTTTCATATTAAGAATTGTTCACTGTTTATTTGTAAAACAGTATATTTACAGTTATTTCATCCAATTAAGAGCTGGCATGTAAACAAAGCCATAATCAGTTTGTATTAGACCGAACTGCAGCTTCAGCTTTTTATTAAATCCACAGAAAAGTAAAACCATTGCTCTTTTCTTAAAAAAAAATGCAGCATTGAAAGTAGGAAGAAAGGCAATCTGACAGTTATAAAGCATTTCTGTCTTGTTATTTACTATCCTGGAAGCACTAGATCCCAGGTTTAATTGTTTATTCAACTTACATTGGGAAATAAGCCTCCCCAATGCTTGTGAATTATGGAATAACGTTGAGCTAAGTGTGGTTTAGCAATTCCTAATGAGAACCTTTCTGATCATTTGCTATTTTTTGAAATATTCCAGGATAATTAGAATTGTCCAACACCTTTCTCTGCATAGAACACAGAATGAGAAAATTGTTTGGTTAAGAATCAATTATGTATTTTGTTATTTAAGTTTTATTGCTCACAGTTCTTTTTTAACCAATTGATTTGGAAATTGAATAATGTTTCAATTAAAATAAATAACTTGATGCTCTAGCCCTTGAACGGCAGCACTTGTGGTCACATTTTACATTCATTTTAATTTTTCGTTGACAATTAAGACCCTTGAAGTCATCTGAAGTCATCTGATATTTTGGTCCAGCAGCAAACGAAGCCCTCCGATTGACTCATGGGATCCAAGTGGCTGGTTCCCACTGTGCTCACACAGCAGTTTCACAAAGACTAAAAACAAGAGCTGTGGCAAATTGGATCATCATACAAGTTTCAACTGGCCCATTGTGTACAAGTAGTAAATTGGGAGCTGATATTTCTGAGAACTATTTATTAGCAAAGCTTGGTGAGATTCCCCCCCTTGCTTCCCCCTCCTCCTGAGTTTTCCTTTGCAAACAGCTTTGTACCAGTTTAGATGAGCAATCTAAAGCATTTTAGGTTGTGTTCAAGTCAAGATGCCAAGGGGCTCGTCAAACTCGATGAAAAGTAACCATCTGAACTGGATTTTCAGTATTGCAGTAGTTGGGTGCTTCCTTATTTTAATTGTATAAAATGTTAATGGTTACTGCATGTGTAGATGCTTGGGATACAAACAATAAAAGAGCAGATTTTCAACTCATCTCTTAATGCAGTCTTTGTTGTTGTGATTTTCGCTGACGATGTCCTAGTGACAGTCCATAGCAGAATGAACAGTCCTAACCATTTAGTGCAAAAAGGTGTGAAAACATACTAGGCTGTGACCAGTTAGCAGGAATCGTAGTTATGCGTGCTCAGACCTGCAGAGATATACCAAACCTGATTAAACCTTACAAAGGAATTGAGATAATCCACAAAAAGATAAAGTGATGGCTATTTAATTAGTTTCTTTTATTTATCCATACCATTGCTTTGATTTGTACTATAGTGAGCTGAAATTACCAAGCTGCTGCCACTCCGAACATCAGTGGAATCAAAAGAGAGAAGATTCTATAACCAGAAAGACTGAAACTCATATTAACCTCTCACAACATGATTCCCTCAACAATAACAAAACAATCAAGTTATTGAAATTCTGTCCTCTTGATCTTTTGTTCAAACAAGTTTGTTCTTAAGGCCATAAAACTATTTTTTTTTTTACTATCCTGCAGTCCAGTTAATTATCGCACAGTACACATGATAAAAATACTGTAGTCATAAATTAACTTCTTTTGCAAGGTAGAACAGAAAATGCTTCCACTTTGGTATGTCATTTTCAGGTTTGAAGAGCACAAGTTGCTGTAATTGCTTTATTTAAAGCCGCATTGGCGTCTGCTCTGCCAGAAATTGGCGTGACTATAGTATTTATTACATTTTATTTTAAATGAGTTACATACCGCCTTACTGATCTTCATCAGATCACCCAAAACGGTGTGTACAACATAAGAAGCAATAAAAACAAACAATTAATTACAAAATTCCAGCAAACAATTATACAAACAGTTCTAAACATATTATTAACATTTAAATGCCTCAAAAAATAATTCCTTAATTATCTGATCATAGCATAAGTTGCTGCAGAATCATTAATCCAAGGCTGGGAATAGGAAAGCCTTTAGCTTTTTTTCAAAAGGTTAATAATTTGCCTCTTGGCTCACCTCCAGAGAAAGTTTGTTCTACAAGAATGGGGCTGCAGCTGAAAAAGCCCTGGATATATTTATTTTGGGCAAGTCTCATTTCCCATAATGAGGGAATCTGTAATAGACCCTTCTGGCTGAACATAGTATTCTCTTGCGCATGTACTAGACCAAGCTATTAGCCATATACAGGGACCCCCGTCCCTCTTAGCATTTGAAAACCTAGAGTCAAAAGTCTGAACTTGGCCTTTTCCACTACTGGAAGCCAATGAAGTCAATGGAGCAAAGGGATAGGCCTAGCCCTTCTGGAATTATTTGTCACCATCCTCACAGCTCCATTTCGTAGCATTTGCAGTTTATGCATCGACGTCAAAGGCAGGTCCATATATAAGGCATTACAGTAATCTATAGCACTCACTGACAAGTGCATTACTATTTCTTTATAATATTCAATACCACGTCTCTTAGCCTCAGCTGGGCCTCTTTTTTTCTCTCTTTCATTCACAAATTTACACCTTCTTTGTCTCTCAGGCTCATTCTTTTACACTTCACACCCTCACTCCTCAAACTTTCTACCTGCATGCAAACACTTTTTAAGATAAGAAATGTCATATTGGGTCAGACCCAAACAGGGCAGTGCTAGATTTCTTGCTGCCCTGTATGAACAAATAATGTGCTGCCCCACCTGCGGTCTGTTTTTTTTACTGCTTAATTTGTATTTTTCTCCAATCAGGACCAGTGTAAGGCTCCCTAAGTGACATCTTTGGGCCTAACCCTCCCCCTACCCCAGCCCTCTCCACATATAATTAAAAATTATACATTTATAATAAAAGTTTCTACATGGAAAAGGACATTCAAAGTACAGCCTTTTACAGTACAAATAATATCTCAACAGCATGTATATTATGTTTACATGCACTGCTGTGGTGTCAAATAGAAAACCCTGCAAAAAAAGCAAAGAAGACATTTGGAACCCATATGGTGAGAGGCCTATTGTAACACAAATTAGCTGTGCGCTTGGGCCTCAGAAAGCCGTGAGTAAACAGTGCTAGAATTACAATATATACTAAAACTTCCATATCAAAACAGTACTAACTGCAGCACTTGAACAGTGACACCTCAACCTATGAAAATGCTGTGCTGCAAATACTGCACCAGGCTCTAAAATACTAATACACCTCCTATTAGCAAACAGAACAAGCCAGGTTGCTATAGATCCCTACACAGAAACTAATTGCTAGCAGACTTCCTTACCTTCATCACAAATGCAGAACCCAGACAGAGTCTCACTAAATATAGAATATAGAGAACATAAAGTGTAAGTAGAAATGTGCAGAGAAAAACTAAGCTGGAAATCTGAAGAAGCCAGACTCTATATGCAGCGCAACAATGGAAAAACAGAAACATCATCATCATTCCTCATAAAACATAAAAATAGAGGGGCGGATTTTAAGAGCCCTGCTCGCCTAAATCCGCCTAAATCCGGGTGGATTTAGGCGAGCAGGGCCCTGCGCGCCGGTGCGCCTATTTTACATAGGCCTAACGGCGCGCGCAGAGCCCCGGGACTCGCATAAGTCCCGGGGTTTTCAGAGGGGGGCGTGTCGGGGGCGGGCCCGATCCGCGCGGCATTTTCGGGGCGTGTCGGGAGCGTTTCGGGGGTGGGCCCGGGGGCGTGGTTACGGCCCGGGGCGGTCCGGGGCGTGGCCCCGCCCTCCGGACCCGCCCCCAGGTCGCGTCCCGGTGCGCTAGCGGCCCGCTGGCGCGCGGGGATTTACGTCTCCCTCTGGGAGGCGTAAATCCCCCGACAAAGGTAAGGGTGGGGTTTAGACAGGGCCAGGCGGGTGGGTTAGGTAGGGGAAGGGAGGGGAAGGTGAGGGGAGGGCAAAAGAAAGTTCCCTCTGAGGCCGCTCCGATTTCGGAGCGGCCTCGGAGGGAACGGAGGTAGGCTGTGCGGCTCGGTGCGCGCCGGCTATACGGAATCGATAGCCTTGCGCGCGCCGATCCCGGATTTGCGCGGCTACGCGCGTATCTACTAAAATCCAGCGTACTTTTGTTTGCGCCTGATGCGCCAACAAAAGTACGCCAAATCGCGCTATTTGAAAATCTACCCCAAAATCAAGAAATATAAAACATCAATCATAATAGTAAAACAATACTAATAAAAAGAATATTTCAAAACACCTGACAAATAGAATATCCAGTAATTAAAAATTCATATACAAACTTTTACAAATTTCCCAAATATCAATACATATTTCAAACTAGCAGACATCAAATAACACCCCCAAATGAAAATTAATAAAAATAAAAAAATCCCCTGCTCTGCATACCTGTGAACTTTTGATTTCCAGTCATCCTGAAAGTGTTGTGGATTAGGGTGTGTGTGTGTGTGTGGGGGGGGGGGGGGGCACACAAACATTTTCTTCTCTCTCTCATATACACATATTCTCTAACACACACATTCATTTTCTTGCACACACACTAACCTACTCTCTCTTTCACACATCCTCCCTCTCTCTTATACATACTCACACATGCTCCCTTTTCACAAACACATGCTCTTGCACACACATGCACACAGTCCCTTTATCCCTCTCACTCACTCCCTCCCTCTCACTCACACATGCTCTCTCTCATACAGACATATGTTCTCACACTCACACCAACTCTCTCACAAGTTCTCTCACATACACACACACATTGCCTCTCTCTCTCTCACACACACTCACACACACAGAATCTATTATGGCCTCTTTGTCACTTTTCTATTGCTAGCAGCCCTGAGGCCTCTCTACCAATGACCTCATGCGAGGCTTGTTCCTTTCTCCACTTACTCTGCCACCAGTGGGCTTCATTTTTTCTTGACTATTTTATGCCACTGGCAGAATGTGCTTCACTGATGGCTAACAGTGGACTTTTCTCCCTCTTCTCTTCTTCTGCTGACAGCCCCACAGGGGCCTCTCCCCTTCTTCTTTTCTTCTGCTGCCAGCTAAATGGGTTCCACTAACAGCCAGAACTTGGCCTCTCTCCCTTTTTTCTTCTTTTTCCACAGCTCAATGCTGGGCCTCGCACCCTTTTCTCTTCTGCTAATGGTGGGATGAGCACTGCAGATGGCCAGAGCTGGGCCTCTTGCTCTCTGCCACCACTGTCCCCTGGGTGTGCCGCCCCATGCAATAGCATGGTTTGCTCAGCTGGTAGCACCAAGCCTGAGACCAAAGATCCATCAAGCCCAGCATCCTGTCTCTGACAGTAGTCAATCCAGATCATAAATACCCAGCAGGATCCCAAAGAATAGATTCAGTCCTTCTTGCTCATAACCAAGGATAAACAGTGACTTTCCCCAAGTCTATCCGGCTATTAATGATTTATGGACTTTTCCTCCAGGAAATTGTCCAAACCCTTTTTAATCCCAGCTATGCTAACTGTTTTCCCTACATCCTCTGGCAACAAATTCCACAGTTTAATTGTGCACTGAGTGAAAAAATACTGTGTTCAATTTGTTTAAATGTGCTACCTATTAACTTCATAGAGTATCCTCTATTCCTAGTGCTATTTGAAAGATAACCAACCATTCCCTGTTTACTAGTCACATGCTACTCAAGATTTTATAGAGCTCTATCACATCTCCTCTCAGCTGTCTCTTCTCCAGATTGAAGAGCTCTAACCTATTTAATCTCATTTCATAGCGGAGCTGTCCATCCCCTTTACCATTTTGGTCATCCTTCACTGTTTCTTTTCTAGTTCCACTATTTATTTTTTGAGATGGGGGTGGCCAGAACTGCACACAGTACTCAAGGTGCGGTCACACCATGCATCAATACAGATGCATTATGATATCCTGTGTTATATTTTCCATTCCTTTCCTAATAATACCTAATATTCTGTCTGCTTTTTTGAGTGCCATGATGTATTAGGCCAAGGATTTCAAATTATTGTCCACAGTGACTCCAAGATCCTTTTCTGGGTGGTGATGCCTAATGTGAAATCCAGCATCATGTATTTATAGTTTGCATTATTCTTCCCTATATGCATTACTTTCCACGTGTCCACATTAAATTTTTGTTTGCCATTTAGACACCCAATCCCCCAGTTCTGCAAGGGAATTCTACACAATCAGCTTGTGGTCTGAACAATTGTGTGTCATTTGTGAATTTGATCACCACATTTATCACTTCCCTTTCCAAATCATTTATGAATAAATGAAAAAGCACTGGTACTTGTATAGATCCCTGATACACTCCATTGACAGAAATTACCAATCAGAAGTAATCTCTATTGCTTATCTTTTAGCCAGTTATCAATCCATAATAGGACATTGCTTCCTATCCCATGACTTTTAAATAAAGAGGGACATTTACAAAAGCAATTTACCTGGGTAAGTCTTGATTTGCCTGAATAAATTGGCTGTCTGAAAATTATTCAACCATTACCCAGTTAAAAGCAAGTGTGGAGATCAACAAGGTACACACTTTTAGCTTGGAGAAAAGTAGGTGATCCTTAGGAAATGTTTAAGTCAAGGAAGGTAAATAACCCACCTGTGTTGTATTTAGCTTACCTTTAGGAAAAGGCAGAATATCAAGGGACCAAAATTAAAAGTTTATTCAAGTTATGAGGATAAAACGAACCCAGCTCCCGATGCCAGAACCTTGGCTCAGTACCAGGCACAACACTGGGGCCCAACCCGGAGGCTGAGTCAGGCTCAGGCCTTGGAGTGCTCCTCTTTTGACTTCTTTTCTCCAGCTCTTGAAGCCAATTGAAGCCGTCCTCTGGGGTCACGTCAGAGTTAATTAACTCCATTGTATTCACCCCAGCAGATGGTGCCATTTTGATGTATGGTACCGTACCGTACAATGCCATACATCAAAATGGCACCATCTGCTGGGGTGAATGTGCTAGAGTTAATTAACACAGAGGATAGTGTCAGTTGGCGTCAAGAGTCAAAGAAAAGAAGATGGAAGAGGAATGCTTCAAGGCCTGGGCCTGATCCTGGGCTGAAGCCCAGGCTTTGGGACCCAGCTTCCAGGTTGGGTCCCAGTGTCGGACCTGGGTCTCTGGATTGGGTTGCAGTATTGGGCCTGGGCCTGGACCCAGGCCCTGACCTAGGCCAAGGCCCAGGCATCAGGACCCAGCCTCTGGGCCTGCATCTGGGTCGAGTCTCAGCATCAGGCCTGGGCCCCCAGACATCGGAGCTGGGCCTGATCCGTGACTCTGTAACCCTGAAGCAGATACATTTTTTACATTTTTGGGGGTCTCGGTCAAGGTCCCAGCATCAGGCCTGGGCCTCAGCCGAGACGCCATTGTTGCACTTAGGCCTAGGCTGCAGTTTGTGCATTGGCTGTGGCCTATGCCTAGGCAACACCCCTGCCTCAGACCCAGGCCAAGGCCCACACTCTGGTGTCCTGCTATGGCCTAGGCTGAGGCCCTTGCTTTGGGTCTTGGCCTATTCCATAGGCAAGGCCCCAGTTTCTGGTCTGGGACTAGGCTCCATTTATCAAGTTTGTTTTCAAAACAAATCATGAAAACCAATGAAATTTCACTGAATTTTCAATCATTTTGCTTTGATAACAAAATGAAATGAAATAGAAAATTTCATCTAATTTCCTATTTCTTTTCACCTGAATGCCTATCCCTAATAAATATCATCCTCCAAATGTTCATAAATATAAATAAATACATAGCAACATATTTTCAAATCTACTTGCATTATAGTAAGTACAAATCTTTGTGGGTACTACTTCCTAAGGCAATTTTCAAAAGACAAGGACAGTATCTGAATCCAAGAGAGCATGTAACAAGCAAAGGCGATCTCTGAGGGAGTGGTAGGGTGTGTAGAACTGAGCCATTGTTGTGGATTGGCAAACTAGATAGACTGGTTTTTTCCTACTATCATGTTTTCATGCTTCAAAGGGAAAGTTCAGCATCTTCGAACTTTCCTTTTGAAAATTGGTGCAATCCATGGACTTTGCATCAATGTGGGCACTTTTGAAAATTTTCCCAATATTTCATTCATCTTCCCCATTATTGCACACATTCATAGCATGAAGGACCCCCAAGTCTGAGGAGGAATCAGAGGACATAGATTAGATACTATTATCATACAGAAATGTTACAGGAAGGGGGAGGAGGAGGAATTTTATAACTGCATGCAGGGGTGGATATTTTATACTCATGGACTTTACAATAGTTTTCAAAGGGAAAGTACATATATATTTTCCCTTTGGAAATCATCCCTTCAAAGCTACTCATGCACACTGACAGGTGCTAATGTGCGTGCATGGTATTTTTTGTGAAAAATGTGTGCATTATTTTGAAAATGCAAAAGTAAGCACATAATTCCAAACTGCCCTAACTCTGCCCACAAAATTATCTCTTCATGTTGCAGGTAAAAGTACATGCATACATTTCCCTGTGCATGAATTTTTACCTGTAAATAGGATGGACAATTTTTAAAAATGCTCATTTCTATGGGCAAAGCACTATTTTATCTACTCAAATGACTCTGAAAATTTCCTTCTTAACAAGCATAAATCACTTACACCGACTACTTAACATGACTCTGCTCGAACAGCATAGCATCAATATACATACCTAGTAAATTTATCTTGCTCGTTCCTTGTATTGTTCCTTGACAGAACAAATGGCACTACATCATTTTTATTGGTTTACTAAACATATTTTATCCAGTTGGCTAGACAAAAGGAAATGACGCCATAAACAAGAATAATATAAACTAGGCATTTGGCCAGTGAGATCAATATCAGAGGGAGAGATTATCATGTGATGCTGAAGTTTCATTTCAGGGCAGAGACAGACATCAAACAGCATAGACGGAAGAGATTACACTGTCACTCCACAGGTATCTTTGTGCTTCCAATCATGCAGCACATATGCTGGCCCATATTTCTGTGGAATCCTATAGCAGAAACAAAGATCCTGGCCAAAAAAAATAACTTTTAACTTCTTTGAATGAAGTCCAGTCAGTTTGAGTGTCTGAATCACTTTGCAATCATGTCAGTCAACACATTACACATTATGAAACCCTTTTAAGACCCATTTAGGGCCAGGGACAATCTTGATAACAGTTTTCAAGAGAATTGTTCTAACTAACCGTATTTTAAAGAATGTGGCTCACTTTAAACTGGAAATCAGGCCTGGTGCCACCGGGTATACAAACCTTGCAATTGCACAGGGCGGCCACAGCCTGGGGGGAGGGGGCGATGTCGGGAACAGGGAGAAGCCCGTTCTACCACTGATGGACATGATCTCACCAGCAGTGAAAGAAGCAGGAGGCCTGTGTGACCGCCGGTGGACTCCATCCCACCGGCAGCAGAAGAAGCAGAAGGCTACCCAGAGCAGAAGATGAAGCCCATCCTTCTGCTCCTCTTCAAGTGCTGGGCCTGTGATATTCAACACTCGCGGTGTTAGCACTTCCTGTATTCTAATCTCACAATGCACCAAGAGTGTTAAATTACTGCAGCGCCAGCATTCAGGAGAAGCTGCAGAATGGCTGGTTCTCTGAAGTACAGACTGGCAGCAGCAGTAGGAGAGGAGGAATGACCCATGGACCCTGACTGCCTGGGTTGCATGTGTGTGTGTATGAGAATGAATGGGAGGCTGCCTATGATGAGTGTGTGTGTGAATGGAAGCCTGCCTGGGATGAGTGGGTGTGTGAATGGGAGCCTGCCTGGGATGAGTGGGGGTGCAAATGGGAGCCTACCTGGGTTGTGGGTGTGTGAATGGGAGCTTGCCTGGGATGAGTGGGTGTGTGCTTATGTGTGTGTGTGAATGGGAGCCTGGATGCCTGGGATGGGTGTATGTGTGAATGGAGCCTGCCTAGGATGTGAGTGTGTGTGTGTCTGTGTGTGTGTGTGTGCACATGCATGCATGGGAGACTTCCTAGGATGGGCAGGGTGTGTGTGTGTGTGAGAATGGGATCTTGCCTGGGAATTGGGTGGATGTGAATGGGAACCTGCCTGGGGTATGTGGGTGTGAATGGGAGCATGCCTGGGTTGTGTGTGTGTGAGGGAGAGAGAGAGTCAGGCTGCAGGTGGATCCCAACCTGCCAGCAGCTGAAATGAAGAGGAGTGCCTGTGGCTGCTGGCAGATTCCAACCAAAGAAGCGCTGGAGACAGCTGGGGGTTTGTCTGAGAGAGAGCATATGTGTGCGTGTAAGTGTGTGTGTGTGTGTATATTGTATAAGAAAGAGAGGAGAAAGTTTGTTCATCCCACTCCCACTAATTCATGACAATCTCAGAGTGACTAGAAATCAAAAGTTCTCAGGTATGGAGAGTGTGAATCTTTAAAATCCTATTTAGTTTTATTTTTCAGGTGTCTGCTGTTTTCAAATATTTTATTGGTGTTTGGGACATTTAAAAAAACTTGTACATGAGTTTTTAATTATTTGATCTTTTATTCACCTGTCAGGTATAAACTTAGATTGTAAGCCCTCTGGTGATAGGGAAATACCTATAGTACCTGAATGTAATCTGATTTGAAGGCGCTGAAAAAAGTGCGAAAAGCTGAATATAGATTTAAATAAATAAATAAATATTCACCAGCTGTTTTTGAAATAATATTATTAGTATGTTTTTACTATTATGATTATGTATTTATTTTATTTCTTGATTTTATTGTTTGATGTTTGAGGAATGCTGATGGTTCTGTTTTTTCATTGTTGCACTGCATAGAGTCTAGCTTCTTGTGATTTCCAGTTCAGTTTTTGTCTGCATATTTGTATTTCTACTTTATGGTTGCTCTATTGTGTATTTGATGAGGGTCTGTTTAGTTCTGCATGTGTGACTGACTGAGGGGAGGTATTCTCCTAATAGGAAGTGTTTTAGTGTTTTAGGGCTTCCAGAGAGTCAAGCCCGCACACAACACACATTACAATAGGCTGAATATCATATGGGTTCTAAGTGTGCTTTTTGCAGGGCTTTCTGGTTGGCATCACAGCAGTGCATGTAAATATAATCTAAGTGATATTTTTACCTCAGAATATTGTACTTTGATATTTTTCATGTAAAATATTATTATAGATGCATAACTCTTGTGTGTGGCTCGGGCCAGGGGGAAGGGGCTATAAGGTTCGCCTAAGGCACCTAATACCCTTGCACCAGTCATGGGTTCTGGTGTGTGTGGGGGTGTCAGTTTTTAAAGTTTGTATCACTGCAGGGAGCTGGGGTATGCTGAACTGTTTCAAATACATTTAAAGTGCTTTGAAACCTGTCTTCTAAACCATTTTCACAAGGGCCCTATTCAGGCCTCACATTTATTTATCTTATTTAAAATATTTCTATGCCGCCCAAGAACAGGAGCTGGCTGGAACCCAACTTGGACTGGAACAGAGTGCAGGTATGGTTGGAACTACGACTTGGACTGGAACAGAGTGCAGGTATGGTTGGAACCACGACTTGGACTGGAACAGCGTGCAGGTAAGTCTGGAACCACGACTTGGACTGGAACAGAGTGCAGGTAAGGCTGGAACCACGACTTGGACTGGAACAGAGTGCAGGTATGGTTGGAACTACGACTTGGACTGGAACAGAGTGCAGGTAAGGCTGGAACCACGACTTGGACTGGAACAGAGTGCAGGTATGGCTGGAACCACGACTTGGACTGGAACAGAGTGCAGGTATGGTTGGAACCACGACTTGGACTGGAACAGAGTGCAGGTATGGCTGGAACCACGACTTGACTGGAACAGAGTGCAGGTATGGTTGGAACCACGACTTGGACTGGAACAGAGTGCAGGTATGGTTGGAACCATGACTTGGACTGGAACAGAGTGCAGGTATGGCTGGAACCACGACTTGGACTGGAAACAGAGTGCAGGTATGGTTGGAACCACGACTTGGACTGGAACAGAGTGCAGGTATGGTTGGAACCACGACTTGGACTGGAACAGAGTGCAGGTATGGTTGGAACCATGACTTGGACTGGAACAGAGTGCAGGTATGGCTGGAACCACGACTTGGACTGGAACAGAGTGCAGGTATGGTTGGAACCACGACTTGGACTGGAACAGAGTGCAGGTATGGTTGGAACCATGACTTGGACTGGAACAGAGTGCAGGTATGGCTGGGAACCACGACTTGGACTGGAACAGAGTGCAGGTATGGCTGGAACCACGACTTGGACTGGAACAGAGTGCAGGTATGGCTGGAACCACGACTTGGACTGGAACAGAGTGCAGGTATGGTTGGAACCACGACTTGGACTGGAACAGAGTGCAGGTATGGTTGGAACCACGACTTGGACTGGAACAGAGTGCAGGTAAGGCTGGAACCACGACTTGGACTGGAACAGAGTGCAGGTATGGCTGGAACCCACGACTTGGACTGGAACAGAGTGCAGGTATGGTTGGAACCACGACTTGGACTGGAACAGAGTGCAGGTAAGGGATGGAACCACGACTTGGACTGGAACAGAGTGCAGGTATGGCTGGAACCACGACTTGGACTGGAACAGAGTGCAAGGTAATGGCTGGAACCACGACTTGGACTGGAACAGAGTGCAGGTAAGGCTGGGAACCCAGACTTGGACTGGAACAGAGTGCAGGTAATGGCTGGAACCACGACTTGGACTGGAACAGAGTGCAGGTATGGCTGGAACCACGACTTGGACTGGAACAGAGTGCAGGTAATGGCTGGAACCAACGACTTGGACTGGAACAGAGTGCAGGTATGGCTGGGAACCACGACTTGGACTGGGAACAGAGTGCAGGTATGGTGGAACCACGACTTGGACTGGAACAGAGTGCAGGTAATGGTTGGAACCACGACTTGGACTGGAACAGAGTGCAGGTAATGCTTGGAACCACGACTTGGACTGGAACAGAGTGCAGGTATGGTTGGAACCACGACTTGGACTGGAACAGAGTGCAGGTATGGCTGGAACCACGACTTGGACTGGAACAGAGTGCAGGTATGGTTGGAACCACGACTTGGACTGGAACAGAGTGCAGGTATGGTTGAACCACGACTTGGACTGGAACAGAGTGCAGGTATGGCTGGAACCACGACTTGGGACTGGAACAGAGTGCAGGTATGGTTGGGAACCACGACTTGGACTGGAACAGAGTGCAGGTATGGCTGGAACACGACTTGGACTGAACAGAGTGCAAGTAAGGCTGGAACCACGACTTGGATGGAACAGAGTGCAGGTAAGGCTGGAACCACGACTTGGACTGGAACAGCGTGCAGGTAAGGCTGGAACCACGACTTGGACTGGAACAGATGCAGGTAAGGCTGGAACCACGACTTGGACTGGAACAGATGCAGGTAAGGCTGGAACCACGACTTTGGACGGAACAGAGTGCAGGTAGGCTGGAACCACGACTTGGACTGGAAACAGAGTGCAGGTAAGGCTGGAACCACGACTTGGACTGGAACAGCGTGCAGTAAGGCTGGAACCACGCCTTGGACCTGAACAGAATGCAGGTAAGGCTGGAACACGACTTGGACTGGAACAGAGTGCAGGTAAGGCTGGAACCACGACTTGGACTGGAACAGAGTGCAGGTAAGGCTGGAACCACGACTTGGACTGGAACAGAGTGCAGGTAAGGCTGGAACCACGACTTGGACTGGAACAGAATGCAGGTAAGGCTGGAACCACGACTTGGACTGGAACAGAATGCAGGTAAGGCTGGAACCACTGACTTGGACTGGAACAGAGTGCAGGTAAGGCTGGAACCACGACTTGGACTGGAACAGAATACAGGTAAGGCTGGAACCACGACTTGGACTGGAACAGAGTGCAAGTAAGGCTGGAACCACGACTTGGACTGGAACAGAGTGCAGGTATGGCTGGAACCACGACTTGGACTGGAACAGAGTGCAAGTAAGGCTGGAACCACGACTTGGACTGGAAACAGAGTGCAAGTAAGGCTGGAACCACGACTTGGACTGGAACAGAGTGCAGGTAAGGCTGGAACACGACTTGGACTGGAACAGCGTGCAGGTATGGCTGGAACCACGACTTGGACTGGAACAGAGTGCAGGTAAGGCTGGACCCACGACTTGGACTGGAACAGCGTGCAGGTAAGGCTGGAACCACGACTTGGACTGGAACAGCGTGCAGGTAAGGCTGGAACCACGACTTGGACTGGAACAGCGTGCAGGTAAGGACTGGAACACGACTTGGACTGGAACAGAGTGCAAGTAAGGCTTGGAAACCACGACTTGGACTGGAACAGAGTGCAAGTAAGGCTGGAACCACGACTTGGACTGGAACAGAGTGCAGGTAAGGCTGGAACCACGACTTGGACTGGAACAGAGTGCAGGTATGGTTGGAACCACGACTTGGACTGGAACAGAGTGCAGGTAAGGCTGGAACCACGACTTGGACTGGAACAGAGTGCAGGTAAGGCTGGAACCACGACTTGGACTGGAACAGAATGCAGGTAAGGCTGGAACCACGACTTGGACTGGAACAGAGTGCAGGTATGGTTGGAACCATGACTTGGACTGGAACAGAGTGCAGGTAAGGCTGGAACCACGACTTGGACTGGAACAGAGTGCAGGTAAGGCTGGAACCACGACTTGGACTGGAACAGAATGCAGGTAAGGCTGGAACCACGACTTGGACTGGAACAGAGTGCAGGTAAGGCTGGAACCACGACTTGGACTGGAACAGCGTGCAGGTAAGGCTGGAACCACGACTTGGACTGGAACAGAGTGCAAGTAAGGCTGGAACCACGACTTGGACTGGAACAGAGTGCAAGTAAGGCTGGAACCACGACTTGGACTGGAACAGAGTGCAGGTACATGGCTGGAACCACGACTTGGACTGGAACAGAGTGCAGGTATGGTTGGAACCATGATTTGGAATGGAACAGAGTGCAGGTAAGGCTGGAACCACGACGTGGACTGGAACAGAGTGCAGGTAAGGCTGGAACCACGACTTGGACTGGAACAGAATGCGGTAAGGGCTGAAACCACGACTCTGGACTGGAAACAGAGTGCAGGTAAGGCTGGAACCAACGACTTGGACTGGAACAGCGGGCAGGTAGGCTGGAACCACGACTTGGACTGGAACAGAGTGCAGGTAGGCTAGCAATGAGGCTTAGACGGCTTAGACAGGAACAGACTAATACAAGACAGGAAACGGAGAGACAAGGACAACACCGAACATGGAACATAAATCCCAAAAATTAGTGATACAGGAAGACCCCAAGGAGCAAGACAAGGAGAGGCCTAGAAGGCCCAGAGGCTACAAGGCAAGACAAGACAAGCTGAGATCAGAGGCCCAGAGGCCATGAGGCAAGAGAAGGATAGGCTAAGGCAAGGAGCCAAGGGAGACTCGATACAGAAGCATCTTGGGACTGTCAAGACAGGGCTATATAGTGTTGAAGTTGGAGTGTGGTGCAGGCAAGAGGAAGGAGCTTGGCCAGCCTGGAGGGTATGCTCTTCAGGGTTCCCTGGTGGAGGGGAGGCTACATAGCAGCTGAAACCATAACACAAAGATTGATTGTGTGCTGAGTTAAAAAATACTTTGTTATTATCAGCGGTCCACAGGTTGCCCCATGGACAGCCGTCTCCTACCACTGGGACCTGAACCTGATGAATGCAGCAGGATACTGCTGACATGCAGCAGACGCTGCCACTCCTGCACTTCCCTGGGCCGACTGCTCTCTATGCAGCAGGACACCGCCGCTTCTGCCCGTCTCCATGCTTCCTCTTAGGCACGCATGCAACCTAATTTAATTTAAAGAGCCCACAGCAGGAATAGCCCCATGGTGTCCTTGGATGAAGCTACTGCCTCTGGCCTCTTAAAAGCCCTTGCCTCCTTTCAGTCCTCCCTGGTAAGAGGTCAGCCTGTTTTGTTTAGTAATGTGAGTTGACACCTTTCGTTCCTCAGCTCCTCTGTTATTCAGTTCCAGCTTGTCCTTGATTCCAGAGTCTTTGGTCCTTTGTCAGGTCTTCATAAGAACATAAGAAATTGCCATGCTGGGTCAGACCAAGGGTCAATCAAGCCCAGCATCCTGTTTCCAACAGTGGCCAACCAGGCCACAAGAACCTAGCAAGTACCCAAACACCGAGAAGATCCCCATGCTACTGATGCAATTAATAGCAGTGGCCATTCCCTAAGTAAACTTGAGTAATAGCAGCTAATGGACTTCTCCTCCAAGAACCTATCAGTTCTGCTACGTGTTCCTCTCCAACCTGTTTGCTCCTTGCCGTTCTGCTGCGCCTTTCTGTCCCTTGTTCCCTGCAGACAGATAACAATACTTAATCTTGCCTGAATTCCCTGGCCATCCTTGCTTGCCCGCCTGCCTCTGACCACTGCCAGTCTCAGAGTATGCCTAGTCTCCATCTGCTCCAACCCTCTACCTGAAGGATTTACATCATCTGCAGAGGTCCCCTCCTGCTGGCCCCAGCACCTGAAAGCTCAATCCGAGGGGAATGAGGGCTGGTACAGGCGAAGTTCCAGTTGAACCTCTGCCCTACACTCAGATACGCCTGATGATGATGGGGACCTGCAGGGCTCCTCCCTGCTGGGTTGTGCCAACTCCACTTCAGCCTAGGGTCCAGGCCCACTACATACTTTCTATGATTTGTTTTAATCTGCTGGTTGTTAGTTTCATTGCATGTCTTTTAGTCCTAATGTTATTTGATAGGGTAAATAACTGTTCCTTATTTACCCATTACATCCAACTCATTGTTTTATAAATCTCAATCATATTCCCCCTGAGTCATCTCTTCTGCAAGCTAAAGACCCCTAATCTGTTTAGTATTTCTCCATACGGGAGATTTTCCATCCCTTTATCATTTTTCTTGCCCTTCTCTGTACCTATTCTATGTCCTATGTGTTTTTTAAGATGGGGCAATAGTACAACTCAAAAGTGTAGTTGTACTATGGATTTATACAAAAGCGTTATAATATTTTCCATTTTGTTCTCTATTTCTTTCCAAATAATTCCTAACATTATATTTGCCTTTTTGACTGCTGCTGCACACTGAGCTGAAGATTTCAAGGTATTGTCCACAAGGATTCTGAAGTCCTTTTCTTGGATGATGATTCCTAACACAGAACCCAGCATTGCTGATGTGGCAGTTACTACTACCCTTAACCAATATGACTGATACTTTGATGCAACTCCAACATTGCTCTCTGCTTCAACAGCAAGTTATAATACTCTCTCAGAGGCATTTTGCTTTTAATTACTTGAAAAGGTTTTTATTACTTATTTTTACCTCTATGGCAAGCTTCTTTTCAAATTACCTCATAGAATGTTTAATTACTTTCTTATATCTAACTTTCCAGTACATATGCTCTTCTCTATTATCTTCATTTGAGTTTGCTTTCCATTATTTGAAAGATGCCTTTTTGGCCAAAACTTCCTCTTTCACCTCACTATTAAACCATACTGGTAGTTATTTGGCTTTCCTTCTACCTTTTTTAATGCATAGAATACATTTTGTCTGGATCTCAAAGATGGTAATTTTAAATAATGTCTACACACTCTGCAAGTTTTTAACCTTGTGAATCGATCCTTTTATTTTATTCTAACAAATGTCTTCATTTTACCATAGTCTATCTTTTTATAGTTAAATGTTACAGCAGTAGTTTTTCTTAGTATTCCCTTTCCAAATGTTATTACATTATGATCACTGTTGCCAAACTGATACACCACCTTTATGTTTTTGCACCAAATTCTGTGTTTCACTGCAAACTAGATTTAATGTAGTTCCCCCTCTGGTTAGTTCATGATCAATTACTGCATAAATCAATCATTGATGGCATCTAGAAATTTTGCCTCCCTTGCATATCCTGATGTGACATTTACCCAATCAATATTGGGTAATTGAAGTCTCCCATTATTATGGTATTGCCCAGCATTTTACTAGCAAATCTAATGTTTGTTAACATTTTATAATCTGTTTCTTCATCCTTGCCAAGCAGGCAGTGAAATATCCCCACTACTATACTCTTCCTTTTTATCCTTGGAATTTCTATGCATAAGGAATCCAGAGTGCAGTTTGTTTCCTGCATATCTTTCATCCTGTTTGACTCTATACTATCCTTAACAAATAGTGGCATCTCTCCACCCATTTTAATTGTCCTGTCATGTTGATATAATTTGTACTCTGGTATCACAGTGTCCAAATGGTTAATCTCCTTTCACCAGGTCTCTGAGATGCCCATTATGTTTATATCTTCTTTTCACCATACATTCTAACTTTCCAGTCTTATTCATATACAGACATTTTAAAGTAAGTTTATTTGTATTTCTGTTTTTTATATATACCCACAACCTGCTTATTATCAGAAGATACAGGCAGTTTGGAGTCATTTTTAGCTATTAATTTGTATTTAAAAACAGCTGAAGCTTTTTCAGCTTTTACAACCACCTCTCTGTTAGGACATTCAAAATTTGCAGTATTCTTTGAAGCTACCTCCCTCCAAATCATGAGCTGCTGAGTGACTGTTAGCTTTCCCTCATGTTCTAGTTTAGAAGCTGCTCTAGCATCTTTTAAAAAGTTTGCACCCACTGCCTGGTTCCACTCTGGTTAAGGTGGAGTCCATCTCATTGAAACAGGCTCCCCCTTCACCATAATGTTCCCCAGTTCCTAACAAAACTAAAATCCTCTTCCCTGTATCGTCGTCTCATCCACATATTGAATCTCTGGAGCTTAGCCTGCCTCTGAAGTCCTGCATGTGGTACGTGGAGCATTTCAGACAATGCTACCCTGGAGATATTGGATTTCAATTTCCTACCTGAGTCTAAATTTAGCCTCCAGAACCTCATCATGGCTTTTGTTTTCTCATTTTCATTTATAACACAGGCTAGACCTATGAATTTTCTTTTATTTTACTAAACAAGCTTACTGAAGTTACAGCTCCTCTAATTTCCCTAGAGTGTTAATAGTTCTTATGGAAGAAAGCTTAACAAGCCAGATAGATTCCAAGTTTACAACTGTGGAAGAAACCCCAGCAGTTCAATTTTATAATAATTGCATAAGTTATAGGACTTCAAAATGCAAGGTCAATACCAGATGATGCTCTCTCTAGTCTAGTGCTAGCTAGGGTTCCCGCTGTACTATATAGCATAATATGTTACAGTACCTAATATTCACATTTCTTATTCTATTACAATTGCTTTTCAAATCACTGATTATATAGATAATTATATAACATAAAATAACACTGAAAAGAATAATATAAAAATACTTTAATGCAGGGCTTTCCAAAACAGTCCTGGGGACCCCACAGTCAGTCGGGTTTACAGGACAGGAAATGAATATGCATACAATAAATTTGCATATATTGACTCTCCAAGCTATGTAAATTTATCTTATACATATTCATTGTGGATATCCTGAAAACCTGACAGGCTGTGGGGTCTCCAGGACAGGTTTGGAAAGCCCTGCATTAAGTTGTGATAAACTCTAATTCCAATTACCCCAAATACATGTAGATACATATTCTCCTTTAATTTTATTTATTTGGGCAGTTGACTGAACTGTTCTCTGCATCCATTCAGAAGGTGACTGGAGATAGGGCACAGGTTCCTAAGACAAAATGTGAGCTGTAAGGTGACAATTTTCAAACAGCTTGCATAGTTGCAAACTTTGAAAATTAGCAGCCACAACATATTTATCATAAAAGAGTCCAAGTGTTTTGTATCTGCCCTGGTATGTTTACCCATTGGGAAACGGGACTGAGGTTAAGTTAAGGAAGGAAAAGTACGTGCATTGATTTCATGTTGAAATCCCCCTGACTACTTCCCAGTAGATACTTTGCACCTGCTGAAAAGAAGGTGCAAACTCCATAGAGACCTTTGTGCTTGTTGTTTGCATGGTGGGAACATTTTCCAAGAGAAACTCTGTGGGAAGCTTCCCTTTAAAAATGAGCTGCAAGCTGCACTGAAGGACTGAAAAGTAGCCCTCTAACAGCCCGATCCAGTAAAGTCCGTGGGAGAGCGGACTAACGCCCGCTCTCCCGGCGCGCGCACCGGCCCCTCGCCGGTGCGAGCGATCCAGTATTTAAATTAGGCGACGCGGTGCAAACGAGGAAAAGGAGGCGCTAGGGACACTAGCGCGTCCCTAGCGCCTCCTTTTGGCCTGGAGCGGCGGCTGTCAGCGGGTTTGATAGCCGACGCTCAATTTTGCCGGCGTCTGTTCTCGAGCCCGCTGACAGCCACGGGCTCGGAAACCAGACGCCGGCAAAATTGAGCGTCCGGTTTTCGGCCCGACAGCCGCGGGCCGAATTCAAAAATTTTTTTTTTTTACTTTTTTTTACTTTTGGGGACCTCCGACTTAATATCGCTATGATATTAAGTCGGAGGGTGCACAGAAAAGCAGTTTTTACTGCTTTTCTGTGCACTTCCCTGGCGCCGGAAGAAATTAGCGCCGACCTTTGGGCGGCGCTAATTTCTTAGAGTAAAATGTGCAGCTTGGCTGCACATTTTACTTACTGGATCGCTCGGGAATACCTAATAGGGCCATCAACATGCATTTGCATGTTGAGGGCGCTATTAGGTGCCGCGGGTGGGCCGCGTGTTTTCCTCCCCTTACTGAATAAGGGGTAAGGGAAAACACGCGTCCAGAGCAGGGTGACAGTGCGCTCCGACGGAGCACACTTTACTGGATCGACCTGTTAATGAGTAGTGTAGTTTTCTAATGATCCTGAAATAGGCTCATTTGACTGAGAGCCTCGTTCTCCAAAAGACTTTCAAGGCTTAAAAAAATGGTTAATGCTATTATGAACCATGTCCCTTCCCATATACATGGCAGAAAACTTAAATTCTGAGAAAATATTATAGGAAAGTCAGACTGTTAAAGAATTAGTATTCAAAAGAGCCTTGCGTTCTTCACTGACTGAATTCTATTCATAACAAAACATTCTGAGGTCCATATTCAGTCACTATCCAAACAGCAAAGTTAGTTGGGTAAATGTATTCGGCTAACTTTGGAGGTATATTCAATAATGCATTCGCATTGTTTATCAGGGAGGCTGCTGCCGTTGCGTGCTTACTATACACTATATTTGTATTTTTGGGACCAGTAGACTCGGGTTGAAACGGGGGTCAGAAATGACCCCCACTCAACCTCCCCATTTGGCCACATTTTTGTTCTCCCTGCTGCTTCAAATGTGTGGGGGGAGCTGTTAGGGTCCCGGGCCTCCCGCTGAATATCTAACGCATGCCAGGGAGGTGTAGTTATTTTATCACAGCTGACCACCTTCTTAGTGAACCGCAGTAATAAATTAGCGTTGAATTGCCTAGGTATGACCTTATTTGCATGCTTTTGCATTATTCATGAATGCAAATTGCATGCAAAGAAGGTCATTGTAATGGGGAGGGTATCTGGGTGGGGTCATGCAAAATAGCATGTTTATCCCACTATCACAGCAATATTGCATGATATACGCTATATAATACCCATTAGAGCCTTTTATCTCGCATTGGGGCCCTAACGCATTTTGATGAATGACCCAGTAAGTTAGCTGGCTAACTTTGAATATTGGAATTAGCCAGGTAACTCAGCTGGCTAACTCGGCGCCTCCTAGGTATGCCCTCGGAATGCCCCTAAATTAGCCACCTACCTTCTAGCTGTAATTATTAGTGGGCTAAAAAATAGCCAGCTAAGAGCCTAAATATTCATTTAGCTGGATAACTTCAGAGTTATCCATCTCAATATGGACCTTTCTATATTCTGGCATGTTAAGTTCTTGATGATATTAAACACGAATAGAATTTTCTTGATTTATTGAAACTTTTTATGAAATCTGATTTTTTTTTCTTTTGGATTTTCTGATTCAAGTGTTACAAGGTGAATGTCCTATTAATCTAAAATAATTCTTGCTATTCAAAATATTTTGTATACACGGAAATATCTAAATGCTTCAGCTTCATTTTCCTTTATGTTTTTGCTGTTTACCATTAGGAACAACTTTTAGTTAGGGCATGCTACCCCAAACTCTAAGTAATGTCATTCCACTTGTGATTGATTGCTAGCCAGAGTACACTGTCATTCTGTCACATGCAACGCTGTGGCCTGGACATTGCCATCTACCAAAATCAATGTTGTGACAGTGCTGCAAATATAAAAGAGGAAAACATAAAGGGACCCTCTTTTCAAAAGATTTCTTTGCTATAGGCACAGAATGGTAGAAACCTTTTTTGAAAAACAAAAAAAAAATGAACCAAAGAGATCCAAAAGCAGAATAAGGGAAGAGCGTCTTCAGATCATATTTCAATAAGAGTACAAATCTGGCCCATCCTACATTACCAACTGGGTAAATGAAACAAAATAAACCTCAAAACTTTCCTTCTCTTTGCAATGCATGATGCCAACACAAATGGATGGCACATTTTCAGATATAGTCTTGCAGCTTATCTTAAAACCATTCTGCTACAGGAAGCCACTATAATGGAAGGACTTAAAACAGGATGCATAATAGTGAGTAAGAATTACACACAGAGTAACAATATCCCAAGAATCACTTTGCACAAGTGATTTTGGGTGATGACAAATGATTCAAATGGTTTTACTCTCATTAGCACCTTTACAATAAAGCTTAATGTGCACATTTAGAACATTTTGAACATGCCAAACAGCATGCTGTGCAGTAAGACTTTAACATGCACGCTAACATTTTACCAAGACACCTGAGTTTTATCGCATAGGCCCCATTATGTATTTTACTAAGTTGATGTAAAAGGTTATACTAACAAAATGTTATTTCTGTAAAAAAAATAAATAAAATTAAGAAGTAGTATCCAGTTGTACTCTGTTAAATTTCTCTACCTAAACTCATTCCTATTTAAAGTCAATGAAAGCAGGAAAGTGCATTTCAAAGTATTTTCGCTACTAGTGACAACAGGTAATTAAAAAGCAGCCGCCTAAAGACGAGGCGCAGCGGCATGTGCGGACTCCACTGAGAACCCAGCGCCACGCATGCAGTGAGTGCCGGGGAGGGTGTGTGTGCGAGGAGTGGCCTCTCCCACCGAGCGGGCCGATGATGCAGCCAGCGCGTCATTGCCCCCCCCCCCCCCCCCCCACTGCCCCCGCTGATGCGAGCATGCTCGGTCCCAGCCACGGAACCCGTGGGCTACAGGTGTGGGTGGGGGGGGAGGGGTGCGGAGGAGGTCCCCCATCTAGGCACAGTCGGGGGGTGGGGGGGTGGGGGGGAGCATGGCCAAAGATATGGGATGGCTCATTGGGCAATTCTAGCCCTGGTCTGTCCCATGGGGCGGAGATAGCCGCGCGAGGGTGGGGGGAGGTATCTGGCTTGAGTGCAGTTCCCCGGTCCCTATTGCTTCCTATCCTCTGCGCGTCTGCCTTCCTAGGTAAAACCCACCCACCCGACCCTTTTATGGGGTACAAGAGTCAGCAGTATACTTAGATTTTATGTTAGCAATAGATTTCTATATTTTGTCACAGCTGAGGTGGCTGTATCCAAGCCGACGGGGTGGGGGTGGGGGAGGGGCGGTGTTCCAGCTAGAGACAGTGCACAGCACATGATAAACAACATCAATGCGAGGGGGGGGGGGGCTGTCTGTCACCAGGGCCCGCTGGCCCCAGAGCGGCTGGAGACCGGATGCCCACACCCTTCCATGGGGCAGTCACCTTGCTTGGACGCGGCGGGTGACCGGAACGCCTTGTGATTTCCTCCCATGTGGTGAAGAGCCTTGCTTGGTTGCAGCAGGCCCAGGCCGGAGATGACGAGCTGCCTGCATAGTGGAGGACCCTCGGATAGCTTACCTATGTTGTGGCTCGAGTACAAAGCTTGTTAATACTGTTTATTGTAATAAAGCTGCGGTCAATTTCATTCCACATCTGGTTTACAGAGTATTTTGTGTATCTGAGGGTGTATTACTGTGTCTTCCCTGCAGATGGGGTAAGCCCTGCAGATGGGGTAAATGGGTGAGGGGAGAACCACCACATTTTGAAAACAAATACATTTCATTTCTATTGTTTTGTTTGCAAAATGAAATGAAGCAAACAGGACATTTTGTTGAAATCTCCTGTTTTCGAGTTAAAGAACATCTGTAAAAAGCATTCAAGTATCAAGGAAGTTTCCATAAGGCGCAGAAAAATGGAATTTATAGATTTTTTTCATAGAAGAAGCAGCTCAAGAATAAGGATCATGATATGAAGCTGGAAGGAGGAATGGTCAAAGAATTATGAGGACATTTTTATTGGAAGAGAGTAGTAGATGCTTGGAGGTGACAGGAACCCAAACAATGATAGATGCAATTATACATGGGATGGATACAGAGGGAAATGGCATTGGCAAAAGATAGATGATCAGAGACTGAGCAGGGTCTGTAGTGTTATAATAGGCAAGGACAACTAGGCAGACCTGGCAAATCAACAGGTCCTTATCAGAAGACAAACAATCCTGTTATTACATAATTTCTTTGAAAGAAAATTCCAAAGATTGAACCCTGCCAGCATCTGGCTGTTGGGTGTGCTAACCTATGGCATGGCCAGGAGATCACTGAGACCTTTCACTGTGAAGCGAGAGTAACGGATGTGAATCAGAGCTGATGCAATTAGTAGTGCAGGTGGGCTACTTTGAATCATGGTCACCTTATCTTACATTTTCTATATCTAAGTGATGTCATGCTAACAGTATTTGAATTGATCTCTTTCATGCACCATTGAATAGCTAATCATCACACAGGAAAAAGCAGTGATCTGTATCTTCATCTGGGATAATGGGATAGGCAAGTTTGACTGGTAGGATTTTATGCATTAGAGCAAAATGCCACTTGCTATTTTCCATGTAGATTTCTCCAATGCATTTTATTTTCTCTAGGAAGGCACAGTTTGATTTCCATTAGCAAATGAAGACTGCTACATTCTATAGTATAAAGCATGGTATTGCAGGTGCCTGTGTTACAATTATCAATATGTCTAGCCAAGAATACAGACCTACGATTATATATGTAATACTTTAAGAAGTCACATGCATATTATATACTTACTCGTGAGAAAAAAAAAAAAGCTAAGCAAAAAGCTAAGACAGCATATTATCTAATTCTTAATGTAAAATAATGCAGGCGTGCGGAAGATGAACATCTGATTTGTCACATCTGATACACTGTTTTATCCAAAAGGAAGAACACATTGTAGCATGCTCATTCATCTGCATAAATACCACCTGGCCCTTTACAGGCACCTACTCTGGAAGCAAAAGTTATCAGCAGCCCATTTGTACCCATCTTCCTGCTAGAGAGGGGAGGGTTGCGAAACAATGAACATATAGCACTGGGTGCTCTGTGGAACAGCATGGCGTGGTTGCTGCTTTACGACAAATTTTACAAGGGAAATAACGTTAGTCTAATCACTGTTGGAACCTTTTTAAGAAATGGCCAGTGATTTTCAGATTTCAAGACATAACCTGTTATAATTAATCAATGACCGAAAGAATACTCTCTTGCCTTGTTCAAAATGTTTTTGATTACCATTATGGACACGTAAAACTGAATAATTTACTCCATTCCTTCTTCTTAACGTAACGTGAGAGATATTGTAAGACCAAACCTTTGAATTTTTTTCAGTTCCATACAATCCAGCCATCGCTTTTTTTTCAGTTTCTAAAAAATGTCTAGTCACATTTGAAGAAGGGACTTATGTTGTATCAAATCATCATGCTCTAGGGCTTTTGATCAGAGGCATAGCTAGGATTGCCAGCTGGCTCCAGATTTTCAGGACAAGTTGATCCAGTCCTGGTTTTACCCCACGGCATGCAGGAGTTTTTCTTTTCATAAGGAATGCATTGGTAAGTCAGAACTTCAAGTTCCTGCATGCCGTGGGGTAAAACCAGGACTGGATCAATCTGTCCTGAAAATCTGGAGCCAGTTGGCAACCCTAGGCATAGCTTCATGGAGCTTAGGAGGCCTGTGCCCATTCACATTTGGATCAGGCCCCCTTCCACAGAGTCATGTCACATTTGAGTCAACCCCTTAAGGTGCAGCTGTTAGAGGGTTATTTTTCCCTTATATGCATCATCTTGCGCTTTGTCCACATTAAATTTCATTTGCTATTGGATGCCCAATCTTCCAACATTTTTGTGCATAAATCCCAATTTTAAAACTGACGAATCCAGCACACGTTGGGCTGTTACCTGTGCATATTTACTTTTGCTCTTTATCAGGTGTAAGTCTAAATAAAACTCGTTATAGCCAAAAACTGACTGGGTGAAGAGTCTGGTTAAACTGGGAGGAGTGCAGACTGAAGAACCAGAGGGTCTTGAGGACCTAGAGATAGACTCGGCAAACCTGTGGGCTACTTGGTCAAACTGGTAATTTCCTTCGCATAATGAAGCCAACAAGTCCTAAGGAAACATGCACAAATAACATTGCTTAAAATTAGGAGCACAAATACACGTGCTGGGCTTATTTTATATAATACGTATGCACTTGTGCAGATGATTTAAGATCCCAGTGAAAGTAAGCTTGCACCCACATATGCACGAATATGGGCGTGTGCATGTTTGTTTTAAAATTACAATAGTCAATAACAGACAAACCTGAATATCTATATTTTTGAAAGAAGATAATCTGGCAGTTCTTTGTGCTGTTTTGAAATATTCCACATTAATTGGAAGGGCCTGGATAAAGATTCCCAGAGTATGCAGGAGGCGGAGTCTGCCTGTACTCTCCATTTTCTGACTCTATAACATTCCAAAATATGTTTTACTTCTGCATGAAGAAGGAGCAAATCTGGTCATCCTCCCTTTTGCTTGAATAGGTCCCAGGGTTCCTGATAGGAGAAAAATATATATTTCAATTTATTTTACTCCCATGGAAAATCTTGGGAGAGAGCAAATACTTTTTCCTTTCACATTATCCAATTCCACTGAAATGGAACCAGAAAAAGTATTAGGAAGAAGTTGGAAAAAAATCTCATTTTGAAGCTGTTTCTGGATACTTGTAAAAGAAACAGTGCTGAGACTACCACAGCTAGGGATGTGCAGCAGGGATGGATTCATCCCATTTGGTATTCGCATTCGTCGGGACCCAAATCTGTTGCATCAGTTCTCGGGGGACCCCGATCCGTTCATTAGTTACATATGTATTCGTTTCCCAAAAAAAACCCCATCCCAACCCTTTAAATTTAATTAACTAAAACCCCCACCCTCCTGACCCCCCCAAGACTTGCCAAAGTCCCTGGTTGTCCAGCGGGGGTCCTGGAGCGACCTCCTGCACTCGGGCTGTTGGCTGCCGGTATTCAAAATGGCGCCGATAGCCTTTGTCCTCATTATGTCACAGGGGCTACCGGTGCCATTGGTCGGCCTCTGTCACATGGTAGGAGCAATGGATGGCCGGTGCCATCTTGTGCCCACCAGGGACTTTTGGCAAGTCTTGGGGAGGGTGGTCAGGAGGGTGGGGGTTATTCTTTAGTGATACATTGTATTCGTGGGGGTTCACCAAACGTTTCTTGACCCCCACGAATACAACGAATATGGCATATTCGTTACGGTTTGCCAATATGTTGCAAACGAATGCACACCCCTAACCACAGCATATCAAGGTACTTGTCTTTTGAAATACATCTTTGATAGACTCTTGTACTGCACAAGCATCCTCAATACACTATTCACATATGTTGCTACAAAGCCCTTCCATTCATAAATTTTTTTACAATCAATCTCACAGTCTAGATTTACAGAAGAGAACCGGAAGGCTCATGTGCATATCGTACCCAGCAGCCCCTGGGAGAGGACTCCAGAGTTCACCGTGAATGAATCCAGGCTTCAGGCTCCACAGCCCCAGCTTCCAGAGGCCCTGCATCCCTTGCAGCAGAAGAAGACTGTGGCATTATATATAAAAAACAGTGTTAATTTTTATGTATTGTTTCAATTACTTCTGTTTTTGGGATATAGGATGCTATTTTTAAGCTGCACTGGACACCGTTTTGTATGAAAGTATGTGGCTAACAAGATTTTCAAATAAATAAAAGCAACAGCATTGCTGGATTTACGAGGTAAGAAGGAGGCATTGTGGGTTAATCTGGAAAGAGGGAATGGAACATCTATTTATATTGGTGTAGGGATGTGAATCGTTTTTCAACGATTAAAATTATCGTCCGATAATGTTAATATCGTCTTAAATCGTTATAGAACACGATACAATAGAAATTCTAACGATTTATCGTTAAAAATTGTTAAATCGTGTTAGTGCGCACTAAATCGAGTTAGTGCGCACTAACTCCCCGTTAGTGCGCACTAACTCGATTTAGTGCGCACTAACTGAAAATGATACAAATAAACACTTTCCAGGTCACTGAAGGTCAGTTAGGAATGAATATGTGTTCCTATTGGCTGGGCTGCCCTCTTATCTATTGATGTTACCAAGGTTACCACTGAGGTGATGGTTGGGGGGATGGGAAATGGAACTGGAAACTAACGAACACCAACAGAAAATGAAACAAAGTGTTCACACTTCTCAGGTCAGTAAAGGTCACTTAGGAATGAATATGTATGTATGTATTCCTATTGGCTGGCTCTTATCTATTGATGTTACCAAGGCTAACACTGAGGTAATGGTTGGGGGGATGTGAAATGGAAACAGTTGGAAGCTTGACAAAAAAAGTAATGTAATGATCAGCACTCACGTGACTAGAACTTGTTTGTTTATTATTTTTGTTAGCAGGCACCTGAAATGCTAGTGCATGTTGAATTTGCCAATCACTGTGCATTTTAGAAAGGTGGTCCTGGCTGGAACTGTACACAGTTCAAATATATGTAATTGATTGTTGGTAAGTGTATTTTTTAAGTAGCCACACTGGCACAAGTATGTTTACTTTTCCTCCTACTTAACTCACTAGCTCAGCTTTGTAAGAAGGGCTTCTCTGCTTGTGTTGTTGTTTTGTTTGGTGTGAGGAGAGCAGAAACATCAGATCTTTATTCAATCTACTACAGTCATCTCTTACAGTGCCCTATCCCTATTAATACCAGGAGTGTTGTGATCTTCCTGCACTCAGTGCCCTAACCCTGATACCAGTCTGAGACAGCTCCCTCCCTGCATTACTAGTGAGAGGCTGGCTTCACAGACAGGGGGGAGCTGCCTGACTCTCACTCCTGACTTCCCCCCATGTCCCAGCTAGTGAATGGTGTGTGGGTGAGGGGGGGGGGAGGAGGATGGTGAAGTCTGAGACAGCTCCCTCCCTGCATTACTAGTGAGAGGCTGGCTTCACAGACAGGGGGGAGCTGCCTGACTCTCACTCCTGACTTCCCCCATGTCCCAGCTAGTGAATGGTGTGTGGGTGAGGGGGGGGGGGAGGATGGTGAAGTCTGAGACAGCTCCCTCCCTGCATTACTAGTGAGAGGCTGGCTTCACAGACAGGGGGGAGCTGCCTGACCCCACTCCTGACTTCCCCCATGTCCCAGCTAGTGAATGGTGTGTGGGTGAGGGGGGGGGGGGGAGGAGGATGGTGAAGTCTGAGACAGCTCCCTCCCTGCATTACTAGTGAGAGGCTGGCTTCACAGACAGGGGGGAGCTGCCTGACCCTCACTTCCTGACTTCCCCCATGTCCCAGCTAGTGAATGGTGTGTGGGTGAGGGGGGGGGGGGGGGGAGGATGGTGAAGTCTGAGACAGCTCCCTCCCTGCATTACTAGTGAGAGGTTGGCTTCACAGACAGGGGGGAGCTGCCTGACCCTCACTCCTGACTTCCCCCATGTCCCAGCTAGTGAATGGTGTGTGGGTGAGGGGGGGGGGGAGGATGGTGAAGTCTGAGACAGCTCCCTCCCTGCATTACTAGTGAGAGGCTGGCTTCACAGACAGGGGGAGCTGCCTGACCCTCACTCCTGACTTCCCCCATGTCCCAGCTAGTGAATGGTGTGTGGGTGAGGGGGGGGGGGGAGGATGGTGAAGTCTGAGACAGCTCCCTCCCTGCATTACTAGTGAGAGGCTGGCTTCACAGACAGGGGGAGCTGCCTGACCCTCACTCCTGACTTCCCCCATGTCCCAGCTAGTGAATGGTGTGTGGGTGATGGGGGGGGGGGAGGAGGATGGTGAAGTCTGAGACAGCTCCCTCCCTGCATTACTAGTGAGAGGCTGGCTTCACAGACAGGGGGGAGCTGCCTGACCCTCACTCCTGACTTCCCCCATGTCCCAGCTAGTGAATGGTGTGTGGGTGAGGGGGGGGGGGGAGGATGGTGAAGTCTGAGACAGCTCCTCCCTGCATTACTAGTGAGAGGCTGGCTTCACAGACAGGGGGGAGCTGCCTGACCCTCACTCCTGACTTCCCCCATGTCCCAGCTAGTGAATGGTGTGTGGGTGAGGGGGGGGGGGAGGATGGTGAAGTCTGAGACAGCTCCCTCCCTGCATTACTAGTGAGAGGGCTGGCTTCCACAGACAGGGGGGAGCTGCCTGACCCTCACTCAAGCAGAGAAGCCCTTCTTACAAAGCTGAGCTAGTGAGTTAAAGTAGGAGGAAAAGTAAACATACTTGTGCCAGTGTGGCTACTTAAAAAATACACTTACCAACAATCAATACATATATTTGAACTGTGTACAGTTCCAGCCAGGACCACCTTTCTAAAATGCACAGTGATTGGCAAATTCAACATGCACGTGTCTGCTAACAAAAATAATAACAAGAAGTTCTAGTCACGTGAGTGCTGATCATCACATGTCAAGCTTCCAACTGTTTCCATTTCACATCCCCCCAACCATTACCTCAGTGGGTAACCTTGGTAACATCAATAGATAAGAGCACAGCCAGCCAATAGGAATACATATTCATTCCTAAGTGACCTTACTGACCTGGGAAGTGTGAACACTTGTTTCATTTTCTGTGGTGTTCATGAGTTTCCAGTTCCATTTCCCATCCCCCCAACCATCACCTCAGTGGTAACCTTGGTAACATCAATAGATAAGAGGGCTGCCAGCCAATAGGAACACATATTCATTCCTAACTGACCTTCAGTGACCTGGAAAGTGTCTATTTGTATCATTTTGAGTTAGTGCGCACTAACGGGGAGTTAGTGCGCACTAACTCGAGTTAGTGCGCACTAATCGGAAAAAACGATTTTTAACGATTTTTCAATGAAATAATCGTGCCAAACATGATTTTCTTCTCCTGCCACACGATTTCTATCATTAAGACGATATGGAAAACGCTTCACATCTCTATAATATACAGACCTTCATCACAGACAGAGGAGATGAATAGAGAATTTATGGAGGATATTCACAGGATTGCTGTGAAAGGGGAGGTGCTGCTGAGAGGGGATTTTAATC
The DNA here is from genome assembly GCF_901001135.1 of Rhinatrema bivittatum. Classification (NCBI taxonomy): domain Eukaryota; kingdom Metazoa; phylum Chordata; class Amphibia; order Gymnophiona; family Rhinatrematidae; genus Rhinatrema; species Rhinatrema bivittatum. The sequence continues at coordinate 81,014,633 of NC_042624.1, forward strand.
TTCCAGAAGTTGATTGGGACATCCCAACTACAGTATCTTCTAGAAGCAGGAAGATCCTGGATTCTCTGTAAGGAGAACTGTTCTGTCAACTGGTAAATGAACCCACACCGGAGGGGGCAATACTGGATCTGGTGCTTACCAACAGGGAGAGGGTTTCTGATGTTGTAGTGGATGATCATCTGGGAACCAGTGACCACCAGAGGGTGTGGTTCAATATTAGGATGCAAGAGATGAAGGTTCATTATAAGGAGAGAGTCCTAGACTTCAGGAAAAATAACTTTCTCAAAACCAGAGTCGTTAGCTGGATGGGAAAATCTAGGGGAAGTAGAAAGGAAGTGGTCAAAACTGAAAGGAGATATGAGAGTAACTAATCTTTTTGTTAGGAATGTAAATAAATGAAGAGGAAAAAGAGATAGTTATGGTTTTCTAAAGAAGTAGCTGAAAAGGTAAGAGAGAAAAGTTAGCATTCATAAATTACAAGACATTAGAGAAAGAGGAAGGCAGGTAAAAATATCTGGAAAAATTAAGAGAAGCTGGGAAAGTAGTCAGAATGTGAAAATTGATATAGAAGAAAAATAGAAAATTCGGTAAAATGGGGGGGGGGGGGGGAGGAGACTTTTGTTAGATATGTTAGTGATAAAGGGAATTGCAAAAGTGGCATTGTGAGATTGGATGGTGAAGGGGAGGAATATTTAGAGGAAAAACAAAATTGCTTAACAAATATTTCTGTTCAGTGCTCACTGTGGATGGGGCCTGGAGCAGGACTACATAAAACAAACGCAAATAAGATTGGAAGTGAGGTAACTCAATCAATTTTCAGAACAGTGTGTTTATGGGGAGCTAACTAAACTTAAAGCAGATAAAGTGATAGGATCGGATGAGATACATCCGAGGGTAATGTCTTGGCAACTCTGCTGGCTGACCTTTTCAATGCTTCTTTAGAGTCTGGAGTAGTTCCAGAGGACTGAAAAAGGGCAGATGTGGTTCCTATTCATAAAAGTGGAAGTAAAGAGGAGGCTGGGAATTACAGGCCAGTTAGTCTGACCTCTGTGGTGAGCAAACTAATTGGATCACTGCTCAAACAAAGGATAGTGCAATTTTTGGAATCCAATGAATTGTAAGATCAGAGGTAGCATGGTTTTTATCAGAGGGAAATCTTGTCAGATTTCTTTGATTGGGTGACCAGAGTTGTATCAAGAGAGAGCACTAGACATAGGGCCGGATTTTAAAAAGGTTATGTGCGTAAATTGGAGGATTTATGCGTGTAACCGGTCTTATGCATGCCGGGCCTATTTTCAAAAGGCCCGGTGATGCGTGTAAGTCCCAGAGCTTCACTAAAGGGGCAGTCTGGGGGCGGGGCCAGAGGCCTCAGACACAGCAGCGAGTTTGGAGTAGCCTGGGAGGGAACGGGGAAGGCAGTGTGGTCGGTGCACACAAAGCGCGCCGATCCCCAATTTTTTAACATGCGCACGCCTGCGCGAGCATGTTTTAAAATCAGGTGTACATGTGTGCGCACCGGGTAGCGCACGCAACTTTTAAAATCTACCCCATAGTGTACTTGGAGTTCAGCAAGGCCTTTGACATGGTTCTGCTCAAAAGACATAAATAAATTGTGCATCCTTTGTATGGATCCTAAAGTGACCAACTGGGTTAGAAACTGGCTGAGTAGGAGGTGACAAAGGGTAGTGATAAATGGAGTTTTCTCTGAGGAGGGGGTTGTAACTAGTGGTGTACCTCAGGGATCAGTCTTTGTACAGGCTCTTTTTAACATTCTTGTGTGCAATGTAACTGAAAGGCTGTCGGGAATGGTTTGTCTTTTTGTCAATTATACCAAACCCTGTAACAGGGTGGACAGCCAAGAAGGCGTGGAGAACATGAGGAGGGTTCTAGCAAAGCTCGAGGAATGGTCTAAGGTCTGCCAGCTAAGATTTAATGCTAAAAAATACAGAGTAATGCATTTCGATGCAAAAACCGAAGGTGAAATTCTAAGCATAAAGGAACAGCAGGATATGGGGGTAATTGTATCTGATGATCTTAAGGTGGCCAAACAGGTGGATAAAGCAACAGTAAAAGCCAGAAAGATGCTTGGCTGCATAGGGAAAATAATGGTCAGCAGAAAAAGAGGTGATATTGCCCTTGTATAAATCCCTGTGAGACTTCCCTTGGAATACTGTGTACAATTCTGGAGTCCACACTTTCAAAAAGATATAAACAGAATGGAACTGGCCTAGAGGATAGCTGCTGAAATGGTCAGTGGTCTTCATTCTAAAGTATATGGGATAGACTTATAAATCTAAACATGTATATCCTAGAGTAAAGGCAAGATAAGGGAGATATGATAGAGGCATTCAAATATCTCAACGGTTTCCCTGCATAGGAGGTGGGCCTTTTTTTAGTGGAAAGGAGGCTCTAGAAGAAGGGGTCATGAGATCAGATTGAATGAGGGTAGGCTCAGGGTAGTCTTAGGAAATATTTCTTTACAGAGAGAGTGGTGGTGGTAGATGAGTGGAGAAGGGACCAGGGTGTCAACTTGAGAAGCGGACTTCCCATTTGCTGTGGCTTTCCTGCTCCTGCTGCTGCTTTGAATGTACAATGGGGTCACCTGACTAGTATCAGCCTTCCCTGAAACCACCCCCAATGGGTGCTGTTTTTGCAAATGATGGAGCATAGCACAATTTGAAAGATGTCCCAATACCTTCTCTCTACTGATGACTTTTCAACAATGAAAGTATTCTGCAAAATGCTGATCATCCATAACTGTGAAGTTCCTCCACACCCTTTAAAATGGAAATGAGGCTCACCTCCTGTGAGTCTTGCAGGAACACCTCTCTGAAACTCTGGATACTGCTGCTAGGGCTGAAATTTTCATTTCATTTTATTTTTCTGTTTGTATTTTTATTTTATATTTTTTTTATTTTAGATAAATGAAACAAACAAAAAAATGAAAAATAAAACAAAGCACATTTTTTTCAGGTGCATTCTCCTTTACATATGTGTGGATCCACGCCTTCCCTCAGACCAGAATCCTCATACTCACTCTCCCCACTCAGAAGAGGGGAAATATTAAGTATAACATAAAACTATTCTTTCTTTCTTGATATTTGGTTTCCTTTTGAGTTACTTCTAGGCTTTTTAGAATCCTCCTCCCCTCATCTCCATCAAAGTTATTTTGAGGACACATATGGAAACACAAAGACTTAGCAATCTCATAAATCTTCTTTACCTTAGGAAAGTAGGATAAAAAAAAAAAAAAGGACAGTCACTCAGGATGCCATTCAGACAACCAAGAAAGCAGAAAATTAGGAAGCACATACAACCACACCCCCAAAAGCAGGCATCTCTTCAACTTCATAACAAAACCCAGGAAATGCATGCATGCATAGATGCAATGGTGGCGTGCCTGCTCTGCAGGATACTGGCCTTTTGAAGAGGTTGCAGTATGCTCTGTATTAGTCAGGGGCAAAGAGAAGTTGAAGAAATTCAGAAATAAAGGGGTAACAGTTACAGTAAGAAACATAGACAAAGAGTGCAAAGGTAGGATAGATAGAAGAGGTCACATTGTATTTCATGATTTCCTGTTCTTTTACCACTATGAAAGAACACCAATAGAGAAAACTTTTGCAATGGTGCAGATACATGCTTATGTTCATATTTAACTTTCTTGCCAAATAGATAAAAATCTCTGTAGACAAAGTAGAATTTTTTGATTACATGAACAGATGCCTTCAAAGGAACTAAAATATTTTGTTAAATTTTTAGACCCTGCAGTTTCCTCCTTCTGCTTTGGGCTTCAGCTGAATTGGAGTCAATCTTTGCCGAGACTGCAGAACAATGAGCCTTCATTCACAGTTACCTGGGCTACTTTCCACAATTTTATTTTCCTCTGTAATTCATGGTAGGATGCCACAGACCATGGCAAGTGGTGAAACTAGGGAAGGGTGATGCGGCAGCTATCAGGCTGATCATTTAGAATTAAATCTAGGAAGGTATGTCTTTTTGGTACATTTTTCATAGATGGTAGCAACGGTAGCACTAGAAAGTAGCAGAGAATTAGTGGAGGTTATTCAGTCTGTGATTGCTATCGATATAAAACAGACAGAACTCCCATGGAAACCTAAGTGAACAATGGCAGGGGGCAGAAATGTCAGCATGGAGACACAGTTAGTAAAACTTGCTCCAGAAAGATTTAGTTATGCAACTGACTATGGCTATTCTTCATAACCTGAATTGCAATCATAGGTGTTGCTGTTGGGTGATTACTAGGATTCCCTACCCACCCTTGACAGGATAACAGTGCAGTTTCTGCAACATCTTGATGTGTTTTTAATTGTTTTTATTTAATGGGCTTTGCTTGTTAATAGAAACATAGAAAGGTGATGACAAAAAAAAGATCAATCGACCTATCTTGTCTACCTGACACTAACTGCTCAGCTCTATAATTCCTACCACTCCTTCAGAGATCCCCTGGGCTTGACCCATGCTTTCCTAAATTCAGATACTCTCCTTGACTCCACTACTTCCACTGCAAGGTTGTTCCATCTATCTACCATTTTTTCTGTAAAAAAAAATAAAATTATTTATTTATTTGGTATTTATAAACCACCAAAAAACAAAGCCCAAGACAGTGTACAATCAAACATACACAGTTTAAAAAAAAACCCCAAAACAAAACAGAACAAAATACTAATAGTTTCCTCAAATGAACACTGAATCACTAATCAGTTGAACACTAGCTCAAACAAATATGTTTTGAGCATAACTTTAAAAGTCTTTGCGCAGGTAGTCAAATGTAACGCCTGGGGAAGAGAATTCCAGAGAACTGGAGCCATCATGGAGAATGCTTGCTCTTGTGTTATTCCCAGCAAGTCTGGCACACAGTTGGGATGTCAAACAAGCCCCTCTTGGAGGACCACAAAGACTGAGTTGGATTGTATACATGAAGGAGTGTGTAAGAATCCATTGAGAGTAGTTTATGGGCTAACAGTAGAATCTTATAGGTAACTCGTAAGTGGACTGACAGACAATGCATCTCCTTAAGTACTGAAAAAATATGGTCATGCATCCTTAAGTACTGAAATATGGTCATGCATCCTTAAGTACTGAAAAAATATGGTCATGCATTTGTGGCAAAACTGAAATCAGTTTTGCCACAAAGTTGCAGCACCTGTGATACCCTTAGTGATGATGCTGGAAGGTTAATATACAATGCACTGCAGTAATCTAGTAATGACAGTATCAAAGCTTGTACAAAAGAGTGAAAATCAGCTGGGAATAACAAAGGTTTCACATGTAGCTTAAAAAAATCTGAATGAATCACTGTCTTAATTTGGTTGTTAAATGTCAAGCCTCTATCAATGAGAATCCCTAAGCTTTTCACATGAGAAGATACTGGCACCACTGTATTCTCGATGTAAACAATTGATATAATCCAATAGGGTTACCCCACTATAGGACTAAAATTTCAGTTTCTGATACATTTAAGACAAACTTGTTGTGAGTCAGCCGTTGTCTCAAAGCAGACACAACAAGAAACCGATGAAGAAGTTTCATCCCATGTGGAACCCATACAATCAGTATGGGTTCCACATGGTATCCCATACAGAGCCCTACCAGTAGTCTGCAGACCGGTGCCAAAAACTATTAAATAGTAATGCAGAGAGGGCTGAGTCCTGTGGGACACCAGTATCCAGAGGGTGCCAAGTAGAATGATTTAACCTGACTCATCCTTGCTGTCCTCATCCAAATAAGTGTGATCGAAACCAATTTAGAACAGTACCAGAGATTCCACATTCTCTAAGTCAATACAGCAGAATCTGATGATCAATGGAATGAAATGCAGATGAAATATCATTCCTTAGGCTACTCTTGAATCTACCCCCTATCACACTCCTTTCATGATTCATTGTTCCAGAGTCTCTTTTCCACCTCCTCCTCAGCATTACTTTGGAGATATTTCAATGTACTTATCATATCTCCCCTATGCCAGCTTTCCTCTAGGGTATACATGTTTTTAGTCTTTAAGTCTGTCCCCACATGTTATATAATGAAAACCATTGGCCATTTTAGTAGCCACCCTCTGGACAAACCTCATCTGGTTTATATGCTTTAGAAGGTGCAGTCTCAAGAATTGGACCCAATATTCCAAATGAGATCCAGCCAGAGACTTATATAGAGACAATTTGTATTTATTTATTTAAGGTTTTTTTTTTTATCTACTGACATTTGTAGGAACATCATGCCAGCTTACATCGAACAATATTAACAGAAACAAGAAGCTACATAGAACAAGAGAGATGGAACAGGGTCTTAAGGCAGTAAAGGGTAATTAATAATTAAATTGAACATTGAACATTGTCAGACCAGGGCCTAGACTGGGGCCTATGCCAGGGCCTTGGCAACTGAGACCTGGCTTCTGCCTGGCCCGCCCTGATTTGGGCCTAGGCCTGATCCTTGGTGACTGAGACTTGGCCTCTGGTTGGGCCCAGACCTAGGCCCGGTCTTTGGTGACTGGTACTTGGGCTCAGGCCGGTCCCCGGCATTGAACCTAGGTCTAAGCTTAGGCTCATTTTTCATTCCAAAACTAATGAAATTAATTGAGGAAGCCACAAAACGAACCAATGAATCCAAAGAAATTTTTTGAGGCTGCAGATCCCTAATCCCGCCTCTTTTCCACATCTTTATGAGTATTATTCTGTTGTGAATTTTTGTATCATCTGAAAAAGACACATCTTTCCTGATAGTTCATCTGCAATTTCACTTACAAAAATGTTGAAAAGGATTGGTCCAAGGACTGATCACTGTGGCACACTACTAGCAATGCCCCTCTCCTTGGAGTGAACTCTTTGTACCACTACCCTTTGTTATTTTCTATCAAACCACTTTCTAACCCAGTCAATCACCATCCCAGGGATGCTGAGTTTATTTAAAAGTTCCCTTTGTTCTCCCCGATCCAACTCTCTGGCCACCTAGGCAAAAATATTAATCATATTTATCTGACAACCTATCTTTGGTAGAACCATGCTGCCTTGGATCTTATAATCCATTGCATTTCAGAAATTGCACTATCCTTTGTTTTAGTAGTGATTCCATTAATTTACGCAGTACAAAGTTCAGACAAAGAGTCCCCTCTTTTCCACTTTTGTGAAGATGAACCACTCCCAATTCTAAAGAATCATTGAAAAGATCAGCCAGATGTATCCCATCCGGACCTATCACTTGATCTATTTTTAGTTCAGCTATCTGCTCGCAAACACAGTCTTCTGAAAATCATTTGAGGTGTATCTCTGTTCAATCCCATTTGTGTCTATCTTCAGTGGTTCTACTCCTGGCCTTTCCTTGGTAAACATTGAACTGAAATATTTGTTAAGAAATTCTGCTTTTTCTTTGTTAGCCTCGTCATATTCCTCCGCTGAATCTCACACTTTCAGTTTTGCACTTCCTCCTGTCACTAACACATCTAAACAAATGTCTTATCCTCCTGTTTTACCTTATTTGCTATTTTTTTCCATTTGCATCTTTGCTTTCCTGACTACTTTCACAGCTTTTCTTAGCTTTTTCCTGTCTTCTTTCTATGATCTCTTGCAATTTATGAATGTTGACTTTTGTTTCCTTACATTTTCAGTGACTTTTTTTAGAAAACTATGGTGGTCTCTTTTTCCTTTTATCTTTACTTTCCTAACAAAAATGTGGGTTGCCCTTACAATATCTGCTTTTAGTTTTTCCCACTGCTCTTCTGCTTAACCTAGATTTTCCCATCCAGCTGACAACTACTTAAAGTGCTCCACTATTTTAATAAAGTTAGTTTTCCAGAAGTCTAGGATACGCTCCTTTGAATGAACCATTACCACTCGTACTCTAATACTGAATCACACCATCCAGTGATCACTGGATCCAGATGACCATCCATTAGGACTACTGATTGTATTTAATATGTGGCCCTTAGATGCACATTTGCAAACTGCCTTGGGAGTTCCGTTAAATTCTGGGCAGGTTGTATACATTTGTTAAATCAATAAATCTCTAGCTCTTGCAAGTTTGATGAGCAAAAGCTGAGTCCAAGCATTGAACCCAGCCTTCCTGCCTAGCAGTGCACAGCATGCCCGCTAAGCCATTGAGCTATTGTAGTAAATAATATTTAATTAGATGTCCCAGATCCTATAGGCATTCGCCATCTCATTTCTTACTACAGCCTTTCACTTTGCAAGTGCTCTCATGTCACTTAGTGCCATGGACGTTACAGGACCAAATGCTTACCTTTGGGCCTGACTGACAATGGCATGGAGGGGGAGGAGTTGATGGCAGAGGAAGATGCTGGTCTTTCTTCCCAATAACATTGCATCCTGCAAAATGGAAATGCTGTACTTTAATATTGTAAACCACATGTATTTCAACAAAGTACATGGGTTCAATTCCTACTTTGCTGGACATGTATGGAAAAATAACAATCAAAGGGTTAACAAGTGAGTTAGCTCCTCTAATTGTGCTACTGCCCATGTGCTAATTTTGAATGAACTGTTTCAACATAGAAGCCAATAATAAACTAAGGAGTTTGCTAAGGTAAAGCACAATGCATCTACACTCTTCCGCAATACAGTCTTTCTAAAACAAAATGCCTTTTAGAAGACATCCATTTTGTAGAAGTACAAGAGAAACACTGGAGCAGGACAAATTCTGATAATTTGTATGCAGGTTCTAAAGCATTCCTGGATGCTGACTATTACACAAGGACAGAGCTATTTGCCTTCCTCTTACTGTTCCTCTCTAATTTGGATTTGATAGAATTCAAAGCTATTTTCATACAAGCATTTTTTGAAAATTACTGGCACTTACACATGGCTATTTCTCTCAGTGTTCTTTAGTAGATGCTTTCAATTGAGAAATGTCAATGGCTTGTTATGTTACAGCCAATGTAACTGCTGCTGTCTTTTTGGAACAAAGGAGTAATTAGTAATCATTCGCAATAAAAGCCTTTTTTTTCCCCCTCCTCTTCTAAGAGCCTTTGTCTTTCGCTGACCCTTTTGAAACTTGCAGTTTTGTAAAAAAACCTTGAGAGAAGGAAGCTTTCTTGTCTTTAATCTAAGGGCAGAGTAAGAGCCTAAGTAACTGTCTATGGTACCACTTTAATCAACTTAATGCAGCTTGCTATACTACAGGCTTTGGGCGAGTACAAAGAGACACTCAGATGTAAGCCTATGAGTGGATGCTTTCACAGGGCATTCAACAAAACAACAACTCTATGAGATAAGAGACGAGGTCCAAGAGGAGTCAATGACATGGCATACAGTAGATTGATACAGGCTGGAAAATGATGCTGTTGGGTTGTGTTGTGTCAGTGGAGGCGTAGTGGCAAAAGCCAGCTGGTCCTTCTGTCTGGCATAATTTCCTTTGTAAGGTGCTTGTGAGAAAGAAGTGCAGAGTGATGGACCTTTGTTTAGTTCAAAGGTTTTTACCTCTTTATTCTAAAGCTCCATTGTGAATTCACAGGGTTTAAAATATGTATCACTGTCCCTTTCATTTTATTCGTCTGAAAGAAATCAAAGGTAAAAAAAAAAACCCCACCACTTTTTGCCATGATTCCAGTCTATTTGAAATTTTATAGTGTTTGTACATAGGATATCCCAACATTTGTATCGAGCTAGAATCTTTCTGATTCTGTAAAATAGTTGGCAAGACAGTGGACTTCTAAAATGAGTTTCAAATTCCTTCATCCATATCATAAAAATCCGCCATCTGTTTTCCTTACAAAGCTGTATATTTCTTTCAAGATGTCCAAGGCATGAGAAAACACAAAAAATGTGATGTTTTACAAGATACTAAAAAGAATTTCTGGTGCTGCAGTGGTCATTAGCATACTGTTTTACATTGATTCAGAGTGTCTCATGGCTGTTCTCATCTCCCATAATTTGTATCTGCTACTTACCAGGTTTCACAGCACCTGCTACTACATTTTACCAGATTCTGTTATATTAGACACATCAAGTGTATTAAAAGAAATCTGTGAGATATAGAAAACAATTGAACCAGAGAAGCAGGAAAAAGAACATTGGCATGGATGGTCTACTATGAGCAGACAATATTGTGTTGATGTGTATTAATTATTGCACAGTTGTTTCTGCTAGACACATAGTTCCTCTGAGCTAACTACATTTAGTTAATTGCATGCAACAAACTTGTTCTTTGTTGCCTCTTCTTGGTATGCTATGCACTCTAAAAGGTGAATTTTAAAAGCCCTGTGTGTGCCAAAGCTGGGAGATATGCACAGAAGTCGGGCTGGCACGTGCCGCATGGATTTTAAAAAGTGCACGAGTACGCGCGTATCTCCTGGTACGTGCACACATGTTTGTTTTTTTTTGCAAAAAATAAGCGGGGTGTGGGCATGGTATGGGCAGGGCACGGGAGTTCCTAGATTTCTCAATGAAATCAGTGCATATTTATGTGCATCACTTTACTTCTGCTATGTAAGTCCTGAAACCAAAATAACTAAAGAGGTTAGTGGGGCTTTAAGGGTTTGGGCTAACAGAATAAAAGGAGGCTAGTTAGCTAGGGGGTTAGGAAGTCCTATCCTTTACCTGGGCATCCTGGGAACGATGAACTAGAGAACCTGGTAATTGCTTCGGCGCACGTGTCTAGTACAATCTCCCCACTTGCAAGGCAGAGACGGAATTTGCACGCACATGCGCACGTCGATATAAAATCGTGCGCACGTGTACACATATGCAGCCTATTTTATACCATGCACACATATATGCGCATGTTATAATATGGCTGCGTCCTCTGGCGTGAGCTGGCATACGCACATACATGTGCACTCATGGAGCTGTTTCAAAGTTACCGTCCATGTGTTGCATCCTTGGCCCCTGGGGCCGAGACAAGATTGGCTTTACTTGCAGGGAAGAGCCCTGGAGTTTCTCACTGTCAGCAGGAGAACCCAGGCAAAGCAGATATTGTTCAGGATACCAGTCCGTACCTTCACCTAAACCAGCCAAAGCTCCCCTCAGGTTGAGCCTTTCTATGCTGGGACCAGCAGGACCTAGGTAGGGTCTGTAGTTAGCTAGGGTCAGAGGCAGGTGGCGGTCAGGCGTATCCAGTGCCCGGGCAATGGTCAGAGGCAGACGGTAGTCAGACATATCCAAGGTCTGAGCCGAGGTCAAAACCAGGTATCCGTCTGAAGGAGGAGAAGAGGGATGGATAGGCAGGGCAGGCAGGTAAGGGCAAGAACAAGCTGGCAATGAAGATGGAGAAAAGCTGGATGAAGACTGAAGACAAATTGGAGGAAGACTGAAGGCAAGCTGTAATGCAGAGAAGTGACACAAACCATTAGCGAGTAGCTGGACCTGTTGCTGAGGCAAGTTGTATCTGGAATGTTGCCTTCTTATAGAGCCATGAGGATGACATTAGGGGCACGGAGACTTTCCCACCCATGGTCCCTTTAAGTGCCTGCGAGAGGCGCGCGCAGGCACCTAGGAAAATGCGGCGTGCGGGTGATGTCAGCATTCTGCCGTGTGGATGGCTGATGGCATTCTCTGCGCCAGTAGGCAGCATGGCATACTGATGGTGCTTCTTTGCATTGTGATGCGGTGCGCCTGGCCTGGGGCTGGAGGTAAGAGCGGTGGCTTGCAGGAGCAGCCTGCAAATCACTGAGCATAACACTAAGCTGACATGAAATATATTTTAAATTCCATCTTGATAAATTCAAAGTATAATCACAATGACTGATAGTTTTCATGAAACAGGTGGAACGAGCCAGTGTTCGTGTAAAGCCAAGATAATCTGTTAACAGTGCAAAACAATAGTGGTGACGCAGGGTTTCCAAAAGAAATATTTTGTGCATTACCTGGCAAAGTGAATCAAAGTCATCTTGTCAGATGAATGAAATGAGTAAAATTAAGATATGGCTACACACAAAGGGGCTGATTTTAAAGGCCCGGCGACGAGCATAAAGACCCGGGACGTGTCTAAGTCCCGGGGCTTTACTAAAGGGGCGGGGATGGCAGTCTGGGGGCAGGGCGGGGGTGGGGCCAGAGGCCTCTGACACGGCGGCCATTGCTGGGGGGGCTGGGGGTGGAAAGGTTAGGGGAAGGGGTGGGAAGGTCAGGCTAGGGAATGGAAGTTCCCTAGGAGGGAACGGGGAAAGGCAGCGCGGCTCGGCACGCTCAAGGTGCACAATTGTGCACCCCCTTGCGCGTGCTGACCCAGGATTTTAATATATGCGCGCGCATGTTATAAAATCGGGCGTACATGTATGCACGCCGGGCAGCGTGCGCACATGTACGCCCACACGCAACCTTTTAAAATTTACCCCAAAAGCAGCACTGATAATTCAAGTAAATAAATTTCAGGATACAGAAAGATCACATTCTGTCATAGTGATGGAAAAGATTGCTCTGCATCACTTCAAGGTAAGGAATAAAGGGACAGATTTTTAAACATGCATGCGCACATATGGACGTGACAATTTTATAACATGTGTGGGCGGCGCGAGCAAGGGGGGTACTTATGCAATTTTCACGCGGTGACGCATCCCGGCCTTCCCCAGTTCCCTCCCAGTCCGCTCCAATTAAGCAAATGTCTGCTGTACCGGCCGCCTCCAGCCCTGCCCTCCGCGCTCCCAGACCGCCCCCTTTACAGGCCCTGACACTTAATCATGTACCAGGGTTTACGCCCGGCTCATGTAAGGCCCGGGTTTACGCGCGCAGGGGTTTAAAAACGTGCTCGAAAATGAGCAGCGTTTATTGTTTCACATTTCTATAAGGGATTCTCGCATTCTTAAAATCAGAACATTTTCTTGCCTGTGATTATTATGTTTTCCAGACTCTACTACTTCAACTCATTATTATCATTATTTTATTATAAAATAGTGATGAGAGTGTGTACAGTGTTGCAGAAGGTAAATATAGATATTTCAATACAGGGATAGGATCAACAAACTTATGCAGAGTATTCTCTGTTCTAATAGAACTTACAGTCTCAGTGGAAGTGTGTGTGTGTGTGTGTGTGTGTGTGTGTGTGTGTGTGTGTGAATAAAATCAAGGTGATGTGTAAAACAATCCAAGTAACAAATATAAACAAAAAAACCCAATAAAATAAGCATAGATAAGATAATATTTACAAATAAATAACAAATGTAAATGTAAAAAAGATTGGTTTTAACTAAAGTATTAATTTAAGAATATAAATGGCATAAAATAAAGTTTAAAAATAATTTTTAAAAGCTTAAGCAAATGGTCAGATGTTAATTTGCTTCTTAAATTTAGAATAGATCTTTTCAAGGCAGATCACACCAAAGGTAAAGAGTTCCTCAGAAGGGGTGGAGATAAGAAAAATGGACTCTATTTCCTCCAACCTAAATTCTCTAGGGGAAGGTAAACTAAAAAACTCTTGCTGGGAGAAATGCAGAAAATGAGAGGGTTTGTAACAAATGAAAAGGTTTAAAAGGTAGGGAGGAAGACTTAGGTGTAAGTTTAAAGGTGTTGTGTCCCGCGGCCGTGGTATGCCACGGCCGTGGTCCCCTACCTCATCCGTGGTGGTGACCTGCCGTGGCAGCCTCAGGGGAAACCCCTGACTGGGTGCTCGGTGCCCTGGCCTGACCGTCGGGTGGAGAGCCATCCCTGCTCTGCCCCCGCGCCGTTTCTGCAGTCGTTCCTCCATGGAGGAAATCAAAGATGGCCACCGCCATCTTCAGGCGCAAGGCCGCGCCCCCTTCACTAATTTAAAGAGACCTGATCCCTTTAACAACCTCACCTGTCCTGGATCAGCCTGAGCAGAGGAAGTAAATAAGGGAGCTTCCTCTGCTCATTCTCTGACTTGGCAACGTCCTCCAGCGTTGTCTAGTCTGCTTGCCTCGGTGAGTTCTTGAGCTTGGATCCCTGTTCCTGTTTCGGCTTGGTCTTCCCGGTTCCTGACTTTGGATTGGCTTCGGTACTTCTCTGGTGTGCGACTCAGATTGGCAAGCAGTAATTCTCTGGTGTGACCTCGGACTGGCAAGTGTTGATCCCTTGGTGTGTGACCTTGGCCTGATAAGCGACAACTCTCTGGCACCTGATCTTGGACCCCACCTGGACTCCGTCTCCAAGGGCCTGCCTGTCTCAGCGGTCTGTGTCCCTATGGGCTCCTCCTGGGGGGACTGCGGACTTCCAGGGCGAAGCTCCAGTCAGCCCTTGCACCGACACCGCGACTCCTCGGGGTCCACCTAAGTCCCAGCGGTCTGGGTCCCTACAGGCTCCTCCTGGGGGGACCATAGACTTCCAGGGGTGAAGATTCAGATCCTCTTCTAGCCCCTTCATCTGTCTGCAGTCGTCTCCTCCTCCAGAGCCGAGGGTCAACTGCGCTCCTCTTCTGTTCTACCTCGCCACCCAATGAGAGAACCTACGGAACCTCCGCAAGGTATACCATCCTCTCATCGGCCCAAGGGTCCACAAGCCTGAGCATAACAAAAGGTAAGACATAAGACCTTGAGTCATAGTCTGCAAATAACTGGAAGCCAATGAAAATCCTGAAGAACAGGGGTGACATGATTAATTTTTCTCAAAAATCAATGTCTGCAGTATTTTGTGAAACCTGAAGCTTTTTCAAGGAATTCAATGATAAACCATGGTAGAGAGAATTGCAATAGTCAAGGCATTTAATAACTAAGGAATGCATAAGGGTTTTTAATAGGGATGTGAATCGTTTTTTGACGATTTAAAATATCGTCCGATATATTTTAAATCGTCAAAAAATTGTTAGGGCCACGATACAATACCAATTCCCCCGATTTATCGTTAAAAAATCGTAAATCGGGGGAAGGGGGAGGGCAGGAAAACCGGCACACTAAAACCCCCTAAAACCCACCCCCGACCCTTTAAATTAAATCCCCCACCCTCCCGAACCCCCCCCCCCAATGCTTTAAATTACCTGGGGATCCGGCGGTGGTCCAGAACGGCGGCGGTCCGGAACGGCCCCCTCAATAGAATCGTGTTGTCTTCAGCCAGCGCCATTTTTCAAAATGGCCGCCGCAAAATGGCGGCGGCCATAGACAAAAACGATTCGACGGAGGAGGTCGTTCCGGACCCCCGCTGGACTTTTGGCAGTCTTGTGGGGGGCAGGAGGCCCCCCCAAGCTGGCCAAAAGTTTCCTGGGAGTCCAGCGGGGTTCCGGGAGCGATTTCTCGCCGCGAATCGTTTTCGTATGGAAAATGGCGCCGGCAGGAGATCGACTGCAGGAGGTCGTTCAGCGGGGGTTCCGGACCGCCGCTGAACGACCTCCTGCACTCGATCTCCTGCCGGCGCCATTTTCCGTACGAAAACGATTCGCGGCGAGAAATCGCTCCCGGAACCCCGCTGGACTCCCAGGAAACTTTTGGCCAGCTTGGGGGGGCCTCCTGACCCCCACAAGACTTGCCAAAAGTCCAGCGGGGGTCCGGAACGACCTCCTCCGTCGAATCGTTTTTGTCTATGGCCGCCGCCATTTTGCGGCGGCCATTTGAAAAATGGCGCCGGCTGAAGACAACACGATTCTATTGAGGGGGCCGTTCCGGACCGCCGCCGTTCTGGACCACCGCCGGATCCCCAGGTAATTTAAAGCATTTGGGGGGGGGGGGGGTTCGGGGGGGGGGGGGATTTAATTTAAAGGGTCGGGGTGGGTTTTAGGGGGGTTTAGTGTGCCGGCTCACGATTTTAACAATTTTTCACGATAGTTTACACACTCAAACGGCAACAATACGATTCCCTCCCCCTCCCAGCCGAAATCGATCGTTAAGACGATCGAGGACACGATTCACATCTCTAGTTTTTAATGCTAAAATGACCCAGTGGACTTTAAGTAAAGAGCAGACAGAAAAAAAGATCCCAAATTACCTCTGTCAACTGATAAGCAGACTGTTAATGCAAACAAAACATATAGGGTCATTTTCCAACTTGCATTATGGTATTTTCGCATGCAAAAAATGCCTTAACGCATGTGAAAAGCACCATAACGCATGGTGCAATGCTAATTTTTAAAAGGGGAGGGATTGGGGCAGAGTTGGGGTGGACATTTTGTAAAAGTGGGCTGGCTTCACTGTTCTGTTCGTACATCTCACTCTGCATGTCAAAGTGGCCCCTAACCCCTACACTAAAACCTAAACCTCACCTTGTGTTACTAGGTGGGCTTCCTATAGTAGCATAAATAGCTAACTAATACAAGGGCTTTGTAGATAGTCTCTCTCTCTCTCTCTCTCTCTCCCTCCCCCTCTTCCTAGTGGTGAAATGAGCACTTTGCAGATAGGAGATGTTAAGAGCCTCTTTTCTTATTAAATTTCCATGCAAGGGTTTTCTTAAATTTGATGAAGCTGTATGTTTCCTTTTTTTTTTTTAGCCCTTTCAATTGAGTTGCTTTTTAGATATTAAGAAAATTGAGACTTAGGGCATTGGGTAAGATGAAAATTGTTCCTTGTTATGGTCATTAATAATTTTCAATATAGCTCCTTATTGATATTTTCCTTTTTACACGCTTCTATGGTTTCTTTTTCTTGGATCTTCAGAATGCTAGAATTTGGGATGAAAGGATTTTCTTTTGTTGGTTATATATGATGGAATTGTTAACCATTTTCTGGCTTGTCTATTCAGGACTATTCTTGATGTTTGTCATTCAGTTTCTGGTGTGAAGTGGTAATAGATCACAGAGATTGCATTGAGTTTTATGGAGACCGATTCCAGGTGGAGAAAGAGAAGGTGCTGACTGTGATAAAGATCCAGAGCTAAGGGAGGCAGGGGAAATGGTTTTGAAGTTTATTTAGTTAATTTATTTAATTAAACTTGATTACTTGATTACTCATGCTACCCTTTCAGCCCGGAACAAGTTAGAAGTGAAAATGAGCTGAGGCAATGAGAAGTTGCTGAGAGAAGTAAGTGATGAGCTTACGGTGCAGGAAGTGAGTGAATGAGAAATGATGATGCTACCTTCTTCCCCCCCCCATCTTCCTGATCCCCTATCTTACCTGAAACCCCAAAATTCCTTGCATCCCACTGATCCTGCCCCCACTGACAGAAGAAAGGCTCTACTTCCTACCAGCTTACTGTCCGCACTGTATTGGCAATTCCTAGGGCTGGCTTTGTGGTGAAGTACAGGGCAGCATTAAAGGACTAAGCAGCATATGTATATCTTTTCTCCATGGTGGTGAGAAGCATCAGGGATGGGGAAGGGGTCTGGGAGATTTGGCGGGGGTGGGGTGGAGAGTTGGGAGAGCCTGGGGGGATTGGGCAGGTAGTGGGCTAATTAGTGTGGTGATGTTAGAGAGGTCATGGGGGATAGGAGGGTGGCAAGGTTGGAATGTTGATGTCAGGAAGGTCATTGGGGGAATGGGGGAGTTCATGGAGATGCTGGGGGATAGTTAAGGGGCTTACCATGCTGTGCTGGTGTGTTGCCTCTTAAAGCCACCCATCCCCATGGAGTAGATGTCATGTAGTGAGCAGGCCTTGCAATATTTTGTTGATTTTGTTTTTGGGATGCAGTATGGGGGAAATGAAATAATTAGTTAATTATTCCCCTATCTGTATAATTCTTATATGCATCTATCACTCAGGCTAAATTGTTAGTAATTAGTGTGTTTATTAACACACACACTAACAATGTGCTAATAAGTGAATCGGCCCATTACTTTTTATTTCACTTTTCATCCAAGCTGTTATTTCTTAGTATTCATGCTCTAAAAACCCCCACATATATTAGTACATATTGTAGTTTAACTAAACTCATTGAACAATGAAAAAAATAATAAAGTAAAAATACAAAAGATTTCTACCATTCATGGGTAACTTGGATTCCCTTTCCATGGGTTGGCTAGATCTGGAGCTGTCATAGAAGTAACGTGCTTCTAATTTGGTGATGTTTGCCCTGCGTATATTTAATAAGGGCCTACAGGAGTTTTACATTAGCTCCTTATTTCCTCCTACATTAAGACATGCTTTAAAGTCATAGCCTCCAGGATGGCTCCTGTTACATCTCAGGAGTAGATTCTGTGACCAGAGTTAGAAAAATCTGCAGTAAAATTTGAAAATTCTATGACATACTCTATAAATGTTCAACTTTTTGCATATTATTAAGTCATATGCAGTGCATTTTTTTTTTTACATTATAAAAATAAAGCAGTTTTGCAACCGTGCTTCTATATAATTTGTTTGGTTGAGGAAAAGGGATCTCAGTTATTGAAGTAGAAGAAGATGGGGGAGGGGAAGTGGCACAGGGAGAGGATCTTAGGGATGATTAAAGTAAAGCAAGACAGGATCATGAGGATGGGGTAAGGAGAAGGAGAGGGAGAGGAAGATAGAATCAGGGATAAGGGAAGGAGACGGAGACAGAGAATTTTGAATGGGGAGGAGAATCTGAAAGGGGGAAAGAGGCCTAATGCGACTTAGTGAATGAGTCCCTAAGACTATACAGAGTTCCACTAGGAAATGATACGGATTGTTGAAAACGAGTCACACATGCAGTATAGTCAGTGTATACAATTTCTTTTTCTACATACTGAAAGTCAAAGAGAACAAAGAAAAGCAATCTTGGTGCTCTACCTGGCCAGTGCGGAGGTCACTGGTCAGTGACACTGCAGCTGTTCAAATAAAAACAGATCTTTCCTTACGCTGCAAGTGCCCACACTTCTGCTTGTTCAATGATACAGTAGCTCTGTAACAGTGAACAGACAGAAAATTGTACTGTCTCCAACAGAACAGCCTACCTTGTATTCAGTTTCTCCTTCATTTCCTTTCTAAATCTTTTTTTTTTTTTTTACTTTTTCTTTGACTTTGAGAAAGATCCTTAAAAACACAACCTCTGTATGAAATTCAGCATAGAAATGAGGGAATTAGAAACATAGAAATTGATGGCAGAAAAAGACCATATGGCCCATCAAGTCTGCCCCACCATCTTGTTTTAAATTTGAATCACAGACCTTTAGTCTGGGCCCTTTCATTGACACTAGGGTTTAATTGATACTGCTAACCCCATGCCTCTTAGATTTAGCTCCTTAGGGGTCCACAGAGTCTAACCTATTCTCATTTTATGTCCTATCCTGTTTTCTTTTTCTTTACAATTTCCCATTTACTTCCTCCCTATTGTTATTGCTGATCCCCCTGACTCATGGAATTAGCTCCTGTAGGATCTGCATAGTCTATCCCATGCCTTTTTGAAGTCCTTTACTGTCTTCTTTCTCACCATCTCCTCTGGAAGGGCATTCCAAGCGTCCACCACCCTCTCCATAAAGAAATATTTCCTAACATTCAATTTGAGTATTCCCCCCTGGAGTTTCATATCATGACCCCTTGTTCTCTTTGTATCTTTCAAGTGGAAGAGGTTTGTTTTTAGTTGTGCATCATTTATAACTTTCATGTATCTGAAGGTATGTACCATGTCCCCTCTACGCCTCCTCTCTTCCAGGATGTACATATTTAGGGCCTTCAATCAAGCCTCATAGGTCATATGATGGAGGCCTCCCACCATTTTGATCACCTTTCTCTGAACCACCTCCATTCTATCTCTGTCCCCCTTGAGATACGGACTCCAGAACTGAACACAGTACTCCAGGCTGGGCCTCACCAAGTATCTATAAAAGGGAATTATCACCTCCTTTTTCTTACTAGATATTCCTCTTTCTATGCAGCCCAACATTCATCTGGCTTTAGCAATTGTCTTATCACACTGTTTTCCCATCTTCAGATCGCTACACACTATCACCCCAAGGTCCCTTTCTTGCTCTGTACTCATCAGCCCTTCACCCCCCAACACATACAGTTTCTTTGAGTTGCTACTCCCCAGATGCCTGACTCTGCACTTCTTGGCATTGAATCTCAGCTGCCATATCTTCGACCACTCTTCCAGCTTCCTTATATCCCATCTCATTATCTCCACCCCTTCTGGTGTGTCCACCCTGTTGCAGATCTTAGTATCATCCGTGAACAGACAGATTTTATCCTTGGTCCCAACACCAGTGACTGCTCAAAATTGCATCTTGCTTTCATTTTCAGGCTAAAAACATGAGTAACTCATTGTTAATCTATGCAGGCCCCAGCTGGGATAGGCTGGTTGAAAAAATACTTGATCTGATTGGTCTTGCTCCTTCCTTGTCGCTTCCAATATGGTTTCATTCTGACTGGCTTCATTGGCTTTCCTTGAGTAAAAAATAAAAGCTGCAGTTTTGCTTGCCCCATAGACTTGAATGGGATCCAAAAATGAATGCAAATTAAATTTTTCATTATTTTCAGTTGCCTGTCCATTTTAAATAAAACAAAAGAAAATGCCTTGTTTCATTTCAGATTACCCATTTGTTTCAATCAAATGCACATCCCTAGCAACCAATCTCCTTATCATCCACTGAATAAGAGTTGTGCAACTCTATTGCATCTCCACTGTAAATTACATAAAAATGAAAGTAATAGCCATGCTTTTCAGCTTTTATGTTTTCATTTAAACCAGTATAACTCAACAAAGGAGCTTGCTCAATAGTCCAAACAGTTGCAAAATTCATTAAATATTAGAACAAGAATAACTATAAACCACAAGAGATGAGCAAACTCTACGGTAGATTACAATGCAAAGAAGAACATTTCATTGGCATAAATATTCCTCTGTGGAGAAACGCGCTTGCATTATTATAATAATTACACATTAGTGCCTCATTAGTAAGGGGTTACATGCATGCTGTTTCTTCTTCCTCTAGTGGATTTTTGAGCAGTTAACATTTTAAAAAGTCCTTTTATTTACAATGTATTAAATGCTGGAGTATGAGCTGTATAACATTATGTATAAACTCTGCAGATGTGTGCTAAGCAAGTTGATATACAATGAGGTTCTACAAAAATCTGCTTCTCTCTCTGTCTCTCTCTCTTTCACACACACACACACACACACACACACACACACACACACACATACACTCTTACACTCTTATGCTTGTGCAAATGGAGAATGACAACCCTCAAATATAAATATGATGGAGAAAGAAATCTTTTAGTCAATATATTTTCTAAACTAAGTAAAATATAAGGTGGACAATATTCAATAGGCCATCAAATTGCAAAGTACACCTATACTTTTAATATATACACTTTGTAGCTAATTTTTAAAGAGAGACTACCCCAGCTGTTCTTCATTGAAAATTAGCTAAAGGACGTCCATACAAAGAGCACATGTACATTGCACCTGCTATTCACGCAGGTGAACTAGTGGGGATAAAATAACACATACATTCTGGATTAGAAAATCAAAATGTAAGTGTGCCATTTTCTTCCTTAACATCCCTCCCTCCCAGAAGAATGCCTCTTTGTAACCCAGCTAAATCCCTCACTGTGAACACGCATATGGACTTTTAGTTGGGTAGATGAAGACAATTTTCAAGCAGGACAATTTATTCAGGTAGATCCCTATTTATCTGGGCAAATGGCTTTGAAAATGTACATCCTCCATATTTTTTGTATGATAGTAATAAAACAGTGTTCAGTATTTCTGAACTCAGGTTTATTAATACCCAATTTGGATGTTTAACCCCTTTTTCAATGGAATAATTATCTTTTAATCCATAGCTAATCATGTTGCATAGGATGTCAAAAAATGGAGATTCGGAAAGGGCTAGATCACTATCATTCTTTGTTTATATTACAATTAGTCAGATTTAATGTTAAATTCATTTGTGTAATTTAAGTTGGTTGACTTGAATATTAGTTTTTCACATTCCTTATCTAAAATAAACGCCTAGGTAAGAAATATTGCAGAATTTGTTGTTTTATATGATTATATGCAATCTCTTTAAGTAACAATGAGACAGGAATGACAGGGCATACATACCCCATACTTTTTTTCCCCCCTTAAACCATAAAATCTGATCAAGTGGCTTGGCAACTTTCATTGTTAAAACCCTTTTTTTTTTTTTTTTTTTAGTAATATTAATCTCCATGCAAGTTAACGAAGGAGGGAGTTTCCCTCCTTCCTGTGACTCCTGCTACTCGAGTTATAATCACATTATGGAAAGGAAATTAGTGATACCCTGAGAGAAATCATTCTATTGTAAGTTTTAGTCCATCACTAATTTCTGCTTTGGCTCCAAGAGGGAAGGTTTTAGCTTACAGCCTCCAGGAGCTCTGAGATGCTTAACTACTCCATTATGCTTAAGGAAAGCAGATTGACTTTTGAGTAAATCACCTTTACATTGCTTAGAAAAATAAAATAGTACATCAAGGAAAAATATACTAATTGATAGTTTTGTAAATAAAGTATGAGCACCGAGTTAAATTGGTTGTCTTCTTTTTCAACTTACTCTCTTAATTATGTGGTTCCAGGCTGCCTATTTTTGTGTTTCAATCCATCTTTATGAAGAGAATTTTATTAATCAAATTAATGATGACAATGTTTTACCTTGTGACAAATAATATATTTATTCAGGCACTAGTTTCGGATGATCCATGCTACTGTAAGCAAAAAAGAATTAGGAGCATCAATTTATAAGATCAGAATATTATGACGTGATTCATGCCCTATATGAGTTGTGTTTTATTTGTTAAAATGTAATCAGAAGAGGGGATCAGTTAATAAGTAATATGTAATTAAGAGCCAGCAAGATTAAATAAAGGTTATACTGTGTTTTTAATCAAATAATGTTTTCTCTAAAAATAAAATGTGAAAGCTGAAGATTCTTCGAAGAGCTAAATTTTTAATTCTGTCCAAAAGGATGGCACAAAAGTCATTAAATCTGAATAGCTGTATGGGCAAGTTACAGCACTGTTAGGTATGTATTTACAGTATTTTTAGAAAAATTTCTTTCTGTAAGAAAGGAAACAGACAGTATATGGAACTGCTCTTAGGGCTGGTGGAGTGATTTTAAGTAGTCGTTGATTTGAGTAGATTAATATTCTATTAGTCAGAAGACATGTATGCACTAAAGCTTAGTGTGCATATAAGGCTGTTTAGCATGCACAAAATATAGCATGCTATGCAAATTAGTGCATACATATTAAGATTAGCATATGTACACATATAAATGAAGGAACATATGCAAATGAGGCATTAGTGGGCACATGTGAAAGAGCATGGTATGCTCTCCTCGTCATGCTAATTACAGCATCCTCTCTGACATCTAAAATTTAACACCTGCCTTGGACCAAGTATTAACTTTTTAGTGTGCATGCGATTGAAAGGGCTCAGCTGCCAGCAGGCATTGTGGCTGAAAGATTATGGTGATATAACACTCCATAGGGTAGAGGGCACAAGGGTTTTACTGCTTCTAAAAAAACAGCTATTCCACAATGGATTCTGATGATCTTTGTTGTTATGGATGTAGTTAGTCTGACCAAAGATTATTGCAGGCATTCTAAGTCTTGAGCCAGAACAACAGTCTCAGCATTGAGGGCTTCTTGAGGTCAACAATTTGTTTTGCTTGACTACAGAGCTCTTTTTGGAGAACTTTGAGATTTTCCTGAACTGTGACATCCAACTGTTCTCCCTTCAAAAAGGCCTAACACATGAGTCTCCAGCTGATTCTCTCTTCTCATCTTTCAATAGGATCTCCCCATTTCTTCATATTGCCTATACAGAATACTATTAGGGCTGCAACCGATACCATCCCCAACCCTATAGGATGTGTGTTGAGGGTGGATGGCTGGATTCTGATGACCCTCTGAAGTCAAAGCTGACAGATTTTCTTCCTTGGCATCAATGGGATGGATGAGACAGAACTGGAATGCTTTGCGGATGACTGATGATAGAGATGTGGCCACTGCAACAAGAGTAGTTACAGGAGATATAACTAGAGGATTGAGGGAGATAGAGAAGAGGGAGATTGTGGCAGAGAGTGAGGAGGAGAAGACAAAAGAGAGACACCAGCGCACACTTGTGCCTTTCAAAAATATATCTGCATTTCAATACACAATGGAAATGCTTTCAATGATCTTTGCTGTCAATGACATTATTAGTGTGCCTAAAAAGCACATGAAGTGTTCTGAGGCTTGAGATTGAATAATAGTCTAAGCCTCAAAGGCTTCTTTGAGCTTACTTGTTATTTTGGTTTGAGTACAGAATGCTTTTCTGTCAGTTTACAGGCCTTTGCAGACTGTGTTATTCGGTCATTGTTCAGTCTACCTTTCAGGTTGCTTGTAAAGTGAGGAAGGCCTATGCCTTTCTGAATCAGGGTGACCAGATTCTTTTCTAGGTTGCCCCCTTCCATAATTCCTTTGCTCACCAACCACATCCTCTCATTCTGTTGTCTGAACACCCATAATAATATAGAAAACAGATGAACAGAAACACATCCTCAGATCTGCCGGCATGCGCATGTTATAAAGTCCAATGGACGCGAGCACAAGCATTTTGGAGTTTAAAATCCATATGTGCATGTGCGGGCGGCCCGCGACTTGTGGTTGCAGGGGGGATTTTAGCAAAATACACATGGTGACGCAAGCAGGCCTCCCCCAGATCCCTCCCAGTCTGCTCCAAATAAAGAGCAGACTGGGAGGGAACTTTCCTATCCCTAACCCTACCCTTCCTACCTTTTTCCCTCTCCTCCCCGACCCCTAACCTAACTGTACCTACCCCTAATTTTTTTTTACTACTTACTGCTCCCCTGGAGCAGAAGTAATCTCCGCGCACTGGCTGGTGCACATCTTTTGCAGGGCCCGGCACTTCAGCACGTAATAGGGATTATGTGCATGGCCAGGCCCATTCTAAAATGTGCGTTGCACGTAAGGCCTGGCCATGCGCATAACCCCCACTTTTTTACACGCATGGCCTTTTTAAAAACAGGCCGTAAGTTTAACCATTCTAAATCGAACCTGTTGAATGTAGAAGACTAGACATAGTGCATAACCCCCAAAAATCTACCCCTGCATGTGCCGAGCCTATTTTGCATGGGCTCGGTGGCGCACGCAAGCCCCGGGACGCGCGTATGTCCCTGGGCTTTCCAAAATGGGCAGTCTGGGGGTGTGGTGGTGGTCCAGGGGTGATCTGGGGGTGGGGCCGGGGGTGTGTCAGCGGTCCAGGGGTGGTCCCGAGTGCTTCGGCACAACGGCCTGTGCCGGGCCATTGTGTGCTGGCAGTCGGCCAGCAAGCGTAACTCCTGAAAAAAAGGTAGGGGGGATTTAGTTAGTGCTAGGGGGTGGGTTAGAAAGGGGAAGGGAGGGAAAGGTGGGGGGGATCGAAAAAAAAAAGTTCCCTCCAAGGCCACTTCGATTTCGGAGCGGCCTTGGATGGAACGGGGAAAGCCATCAGGGCTCCCCTTGGGCTCGGCACGCGCAAGGTGCACAAGTGTGCACCCCCTTGCATGCACTGACCCCGGATTTTATAACATGTGCGTGGCAGCGCGCGCATGTTATAAAATCGGGACTACCCTGCCACACATTCAGCCTATGAAGAAAACAAAATGTTGGCTTCCTTGAAGAAGCCATCATTGTTTCTTCAACAATGGCATTACTCCGCCCTCATTTTTACTTCCTTTGCAGAATGGGTCTGATTTACCAAATGTTGTCTCTAGTAAAAACTTTGAGAAATAAACATTTCCATCTGAAAACATATGAAAGGAAAAATAATGTAAGAATCAGAATTCAAACTGAACAGAAAGTTAGAATATGCATTATATGGGTTAGGAGAACAGAAGAAGAGGGATTCAATATTGGAATCAAGGCAAATAGGTGCCATTTCCTCATCAGTTGCAATGGTGCCCAGAAACCTAGTAGCAATGGTGCCCAAGAGCTCTCAAGGATGTGACCTAAACTATCAGCATCCACATCATGACTAGAATTTGATGGAAAAAACAAATACAATAAGCAAATGAAACATGAAGTCTCTCCCAGTATTCTAAAATTACTGGATAGCCTGCATTTTCATGCTTGCTCACGATCTCAAATTACAAAAGAACATTTGGGAAAATGATTAAGAAATTTAGAAAGTCCTGAGTCTTTTCCAGGAATCTGAAATTATCTCAGCATGTTAATATCCAAATATTGGAAGCGATTTACAAATGTAATTGAAAAGCTATGCTTTTTCCCAACTATCTATCAGGAATTGTACTGTCTTGTGTTGTCTTCTTCTTCCTCATCATCATTCCTGCAGAACTATGATACGCTTATAATCATTGTTGTCGTCAACTAGAGTAGAGGTATCCAACCTTTTAGAAGTGAGTGCCAAAAATTGTCAACATTGCTATTAATAATGTTGCCATGGCATGTCCATGCCAGGGGTTGCCAACCCCTGATCTGGAGGCATGTATGAGTAATAGAAGGATGCTCTTCAAGCATCATAGTGCCAGTATTTTTCTGTTTTTGAACTTCTGCTGTAAAATCAACCACTGAAGCAGTATTCTGCTCCATAGAGCCTTGGGAAAAAGTATAACAAATCTGCTACAATCAGGAGAAAACTTTCTTACTCTTATTGTTTTGTTGTCCTGGCATTATTTATGGGCTTTCCTCTCATTCCCTCTTATCAGGTAGATTCAGTTTGTCATCAACAGCAGCAACAAGAATGCCAAGAGCATCAGCACTGTCATCCTCATACTAACACAGCAACATAGTAATGGCAGCAGAAAAAGACCAAATGGTGCACCCAGTTTGCTCAGCAAGCTTCTTATGGTAGTAACTGCCGCTCCGTGCAGGTTACCCCCATGTTTCTGTTATCCTCACTGCCAAAAGGATATAAAATAGTATAAGAGTATGATGTCACTTTTCCTTTCTATCATCTCTTGCCCTAAAATATTATGACCTTTTCCTAGTTGTACTATGTGCCACTTACCTACCACAAAGGGTTTTTTTTTACTGGTCCTCAGTTGCAGCAGTTTCTGAAAAAAATGGAATCTTGATGATGCTAAGACTATCAGATTATACGATAAATGTTTGGCATATGCATCCTTTCCCACTCCCACATTCTCAGAAGAATGACTAGATGACAGGAGGATCTGCTTCCTGAAGTGGGTAGTAATAGTGGTACTTTCACTACACAGGGAAAGGGCACGCTTGCTGGACAATTAAATTTTGACAGTTTCTATTTTGAAGAAGGCTGGTGGTGACACGGTGGCTGCTTTTCTTGCTATTTCTCATTGGAATTTTCATCTTGGCAGGAGATGGATTCAGATGGCCTGTAGATTTAATTCAAACCAGTTGATCCGCAGATCTACATCATCTACAAAAGTTCATTTCCCTTTTCAGATCTGACTATTGAACAAATTCTTTGAGCAAGTCTCTTAATCTTTCTTTACTTCAATTTATCTAAATATTATTGGGTACCTAATTCAATAACATCTAAGGGGTACTCCAGAGGTGGCCAGAAGATGGCAGTATATGTTATTATGAAAATAGAAGATGCTGACACTTAGTGACCACTGCTGGTACTGCAGCCACCTTGATTTCCTGCACCCAAGGGTATTCTCACAATGGATTCATCCTGAATCTATTATTCTTGCCATCTAAGACACCTAGATTCATCCTGAATATGTTTGCTGGCAACACTGGACAAATATTTTCGGTGAATATAGACCACACATGTACCAGCAGAGTTTAGCTGCATTGGATCTATAGGCAGTGCTTCAGGAGCATGGAGAGGATGCCAGCCAGTGGTGAAAGCCACAAGGCTGGAGACATGTGCTGCTATTGTATAAGGAATCAGTGGGCTCCACTGGCAGCATGAGCTGCGCTCATTGTGCACTGTGCATTACAGAGAATGATGGCAAGGCAGAAAGCCGCAAATGTAGCACGGGCAAACAACCCAAGGCTAAAGCAGCAGAGGAGACTAGTTGTGATTCTAATAGTGGTGAGGGTCAAAGGGAAGAGGGGGAGGAGTAAGGTGAGAGAAGTGAGGAAGGAGGGGAGGAGGAGTTGCGAGGAAGAGGGGTGAGGGAGACAAGGAAGAGGAGCAATGGAAGAGGAGTAAGGGTAGAGAAAGGTGAAATGGGTGAGGATGATGTGGTAATAAGGAGGTGTAGGAGGAGGAGAGGGGGAAGAGGGAAAGGAAAAGAGATGTAAGGAGAGAAGGGGAAAGGGAGAGGAGAGAGGAGGCGGTGGAGAAATACTCATTTGATCACATAGCTTTTGTGGGTTTTAAGTACTTAACGTTAATAATAACATTACTTCTTCTCTTGCTTGCCTTTGGAAACTCTCAGTGCCAGAAATGTGCTGACAGATTATCTACTCCAGCAATGACAATGCTTTTTCTAAAGCACTGAATTGTAAAAATATGTTGGGGTCCTGCTATCATTATAATTATTGGTATTAATTATGCCAGCCACCTAGTTCACTATGAAAGTATTTCTATAAAACAATTCTAGTCATTATTAGCACTAGCTTCCCTTAAAGGGAATAATTTTCAAAGGACTTCTGTTAAAACACTCTTGGTTCTTTACCATCCAGGGTAAATGAGCATACAAGGTCTCATTCTTAATCTAACACCCAGTGCCTCCCCATCCTCACCTCATATCTCACCACCATGTTTTCTCCTAGGTTTCCATGGGCTTGCTTAATGATACTTGACCAACACCAACCTGTCAGCAGTGATCCATTTGATATTAGGGAGTTGTATCCTGGTGGTACCAACCTAGCTACCCCATGGCCTACAGAGTCACTAGGTTGGGCTCTGCCCTCTGTTTTCTCCTTATCAGTTTGCTGCACATTATCTGCACATTGCTAGCACCATGCCATCATCTAAAACAAGAAAAAAAATCACAATACAAATGTCAAGCTGGATCAGATTCTTGAGACCGTGCCTATCATCAATAAAATTACTTTCCACCAGAGAAATAAAAATTCATAAAAGTACTCTCCACCAGTGAAGTAAAAATAACAACTGCGTATTGTAGTTATATCAGTTGTAGTCTAAAATCAAGAATGGAGAAAGCCAATCCTCACAGTCAATAATCAGTCAACAAAAGTGAGGTGGAGTCAATTAAAAAAAAGTATTCTAATCCCACAAATTGAGAATTGTGCCAGTTTTTTTTAAATTATTCAGAATAAGGTAAGTCCATGTGTAGCACAGAGATTCAAAAAGTCACTGGTCCCCCGGCCTCTACTATGGCCATTCTTTGCCCCTTTCAGCAGTCTTTCGAGATTTATGTTTACTTAACATTGCTTGTGCAGGTACTGTATGTGCGTTTGATGTGTGGGTGCTGGTGGGTGGGGTTTATTAGTTGGATCCACTGTAGGGATGAATTCTGATTCATTTGTTTTATATCGCAGTACCCTCTCCCTCCCGATGCAGCTTCATAGACTGTCTTATAATGAATTTAAAAAACTGACATGATTCTCAGTTTCTGGAACTGGAATACTTTTTTGAATTGATTCTACCTCACTTTTGTTGGCTGGTCATATCAGTTGTAAACATATAATCATTGATAACTTATTATAACACAAAAGGCAACCAAGGGTCCATCAAGCCCAGCATCCTGTTTCCAACAGTGGCCAATCCAGGCCATAAGAACCTGGCAAGTTCCCAGAAACTAAGTCAACTTAATTAGTAGCAGGTATTGGACTTCTCCAATAACTTCTCCAATCCTTTTTTAAACACAGCTATACTAACTGCACTAACCACATCTTCTGGCAACAAATTCCAGAGTTTAATTGTGCGTTGAGTGAAAAAGAACTTTCTCCGATTAGTTTTAAATGTGCCACATGCTAACTTCATGGAGTGCCCCCTAGTTTTTCTATTATCTGAAAGAGTAAAAAAATGATTCATATTTACCCGTTCTAGACCTCTCATGATTTTAAACACCTCTATCATATCCCCCCTCAGCTGTCTCTTCTCCAAGCTGAAAAGTCCTAACCTCTTTAGTCTTTCCTCATAGGGGAGCTGTTCCATTCCCCTTATCCCCTTTTGGTAGCCCTTCTCTGTACCTTCTCCATCACAATTATATCTTTTTTGAGATGCAGCAACCAGAATTGTACACAGTATTCAAGGTGTGGTCTCACCATGGAGCGATACAGAGGCATTATGACATTTTCCGTTTTATTCACCATTCCCTTTCTAATAATTCCCAACATTCTGTTTGCTTTTTTGACTGCCGCAGCACACTGAACCGATGATTTAAATGTGTTATCCACTATGACGCCTAGATCTCTTTCTTGGGTATTAGCAAGTATTGGTAGCAAGTATTAGTAGCAAGTATTAGTAGCAATTAAAAAGACTTCTCCTAGGGAAGAAACCCTCTATTCCATCATATAAAACATAATATAGCTTTCCTTTCCAGTTAAAGATTCATTCAATTAACAAAAAATATGCAAACAATTTACTTATACCCTACACAGTGTCGTGCATTTTCAAACAGTTACATGTGTAAGTAGCCTATGCTCAGTAATCAGCCTTTTATAAACATCAAAAGTCCTGCATACCATATATTTTGGGGGTAATTTTCAAAGGAGTTACACGCATAAATGTAACTACTATTGTAGCAATTTTCAAAAGCCATTTACTCACATAAAGTGCACTTATGTGAATAAATCCTATGGACGATTCAATGGCATATATTGTAGCAATTTTCAAAAGCCCACTTACTCGAGTAAAGTGCATTTACATGCGTAAAACCCAGATTTACGCATGTAAATGCTTTTTAAAATCCGCCCCTCTGCGCGCAAATATATGCACAAAAAAAAGGGGCAGTCTAGGGGTGTCCTGGGGTGGGGACCAAAGTTATGCATGTAAGTTGCCATTTTAAAAGGTATGTGCATACATTTGGCAACTAACTCGCATAATTGAACACCTGTTATTTATGTTGCATAATTGATATCAGAATTGTTTTTGGAGTGCTGTTGGGTGGGTGGAGGATCTGGATTCACTGGGGGGAGTTCAGGCTGAAGAACCAGGGTGGGGTCTCAATGGCCTGGAGAAGGACTGGGCAAACTGGTAGAGGAATTGGAAAACTAGTAATTTCTATTACGCTTGCATGTTTAAAAATATACAGATTTACATGTACAATTCCTATCTTTTTTTGCATGTAAAATATATACGCATATATTTTTTAAATTGGTAGGAAAAGTACTCACTTTCAATGCATTGTATGTGTTCATGCAATAAAAACTTACATATACTTAGGGGCAGATTTTCAAAGGGGTATGTGCATAAGATACGTGCGTAACCCCCGAAAAGCTGCCCCTTCCACCCCTTGCGCGTGCCGAGCCTATGTTGCATAGACTCGGCGGCGCGTGCAAGCCCCGGGATGCGCGTAAGTCCAGGGGCTTTCCTGGGGGGGGCGTGTCGGGAGCGTGTCGTGGCCGGCGCATCATCAGGGGGTGTTCCGGGAGGCGTGGGCGCAGCCTCCGGAACATGGTGCGCCGGGCAGGCGTAACTTGAAATAAAGGTAGGGGGGGAATTAGTTAGAGCCGGGAGCAGGTTAGTTAGGGGAAGGAAAGGGAAGGTGGGGGGCACCGGAAAGAAAGTTCCCTCCGAGGCCGCTCCGATTTCGGAGTGGCCTCGGAGGGAACGGAGGCAGGCTGCGCAGCTTGGCGCGTGCAGGCTGCCGATTTTGCGCGCGCCGACCCCAGATTTTAAAAGATACACGCGGCTACGCGTGTATCTATTAAAATCTGGCAGGCTCTTGTTTGCGCTGAGTGCGCAAACAGAAGTATGCGCTCGCATACTTTTAAAAAATCTGCCCCTTATTTTATAAAACAGGCATATCTGATATGCACGATTTCTAAAATGCTATCATAGATCTCCGAGAAGCCATATATGCATGTATATCTGGCAGTGTGGAGTTGTTTGAAAGTTATTGTCATAGCCTTTATTACAATGCTTCCAAAAGTCTTCCTTTATGCTTAATTACATATTTCGTTATCTTATAAGAAAGCTTGATAACTAGATATTGTTGATAACCAGGTTTATTCATTTAACTCTGATAAGCCAAGTAAATAACTTTAAACAGCTGAGGTAGATGGACATCTTTTGTAAGTCATACCATCCATATTTAAGTATCCGAAAAACAGTAATAAATTCAATTATTTCAGAATATTTTGTATTTCTATTGATTTATTTTTAAACCCTGAACAATTATTTATTTAAAACAATATTTCTAAACCACTTTCCCAGTCCTAAACTGGCCTCCCAGAGCAGCGCACAAAAATTTAAAAACAAATTATTTTGTGCTCATTTTATGTTACTGGATTCATTTTATTTTATTTCAATCAGGAATGTATCAATAAGTAACTTTTGGTTTTAGCAGGCTCCATGTGGAAAGCCATTATAAGAGCCCTTGCTTTGATGCCTATTATAATAGCAGGCTAGAAAACACCAGAGTTAGCCTCAAGAGGAGACCACTACACTGAGTTCTTAGGGGCTGATTATGGCCTATTGAGGCAGAAAACTTGTTCGAGTTCAAACTCTTTGAATTCCTTGTTCACTCAATGGTATGTCAAAAAAGAGCATTCAATAGCTCATGTAGCAAAATCACCGCCACCCTAAATTGTCCCTATTTCTTCTTTGCATATGGTGTGCAAGAAAATCTTCAACATTCTTTCGTAGCACCATAATGCTTTGATATGGGTAACATTGCCATAACAGCCGGCATTAGGGAACTTATATTTTATTCTTCTTTTCAGTGTACATAAAAATCCCAGCTTAGTCCTTTTTTGTCTTTTGGATCCTTTGAACTCTTTCAAGCTATTTTGCAGGACTTTTTGTGCTTTGACTGTGCTGTGCATTCACTGTAAAATGCAGTCAATGCCGCAATGAGACCACAAGCAAAACTGTGGGTGCCTTAAAAGCAGGGACCACACAACTCTGGTGAGCATTTGCATATTTTAGCAACTCCTGTCATTGTGACTATAAAAGTAAAGAACGGACACCACTTACCTCAGTAATTTCATTGCCTAAATACTTATGCTCTACATATTTCATATCCCTGTGTATACCTGTTGTAAAATGTTGACGTCAAGTAAAGGGTGTTATTTATTTATTTATTTATTTAAAAACAATCCAGCCACAACATGACCATGGGAGAACATGCTTACATTGGATAGCAAGCTTTAAGAATAAAGTGCTGATTCAGACACAAAAGTAGACACTCTGAAGTAGCCAACCTTAGGCTCAAAGAGAGCAAGGCCAAAGCCAGACTGCTCAGTTCATTTTCCAGCTCAGTAGTTGTAGTAATCCAGCCTAGCCAGCTGCTAACAAGATTGTGTCTGAAGTTTACCTCCACAATGAGATAATCAGATTACCAGTCACAAAGATCAAATAATGACCCAGCTTTAGAGCAAGTTCAGCAGGTCCTTGATAGCACTGTGTGGTCCTTGAGTTTTGATTAAAAAAATTAAATGGCAAAACTTTTCCTCAATATTTTGCATTGAAGGTCTGGAGTACCTTGGCAATTCTTTCCAGAGACACTGGTTCCTTTTCTCTTCTTGATTTAAAATTGAGGCACACTGTAGGAGAATAGGAGGATGCGTCTGCTGTGCCCTTGTTCTTGGACTGGGTTTTAAATGAAAGGTGGAATTTTTAATTTGGTGGGATGAAGACGGCGAGGGTAAAATCTAAATAATTACAAGGCAAGGAACCAAAGTTATTGCAAGGAAGCTCTCTGTTTACTGTAGCATTTCCATTCGGCGTACTGCAGCAGAGTGACTGTTTTCCCAAACATTGCCGTTTGAAATTTTGTGTTTTGGCTACTTTATGATAGCTATTTCAGTAGTAAAGGGATTATTCCGAGAGGCATACAAATGTGATTGTCTCACAGCAGATGGTGCGCACTGCTTCACCTTTGAGGAAAGTTAATTAAGCCAAGCATATTGTGCCCATAGAGAGGAAAATGTAGATGAATATTGAGCAATCAAACTCAGTGTCTCTGTTTTTTCATGCCTTTGCAATGGGACACAGGATCCCATTGAAAAAAGAATTATGTACAGAATCAAATTAATTCACATCCAACTTTACTCTCTTCCCACGTTTTAACAGGGGGTGCCCACCAGGCCCTTCAGAGGTTTTGTCCACAATCAATGGGCCACACTGCTGTGTCCACTAAATTAAAGGAACCAGTGCAGAAAACTCTCTTGTGAGATATTAAAAGGGTGAAAGACTGTTTAATTCAAATCCTTCCAAAGAGCCTTTTCACAGCCCCTTACATAGTACAGTATAAATTAGTAACTCTCCCCTTTTATCATCGAAAGAATTTACAAAACAGAAACAATTACCTCTTGTTAATGAAAGTGAACACTGCTGATAATTAGCAAAATTGTGTGTGTGTGTGTGTGTGTGTGTGTATGTGCTTGCCTTGTTCTTTAAGATGATACCATTTCCAATTGATTTGCATAGCAAAATAGTAAATTGGAAAGTAATAATAATATTATGAAGAAAAAAAAATCTAGGCCAATTATATTTAACTTGCTCTTACATTTTCATACTCGGAGAATTAGAAGTAAAATATGCACTGCACTTTTTATTTCTTGCTGGCCCCCTTCCCAATGCCTCGTTCATTAGCTCGCAAGCATTCTCTGCTTAGCCCTCATCCGAGCTGCGCTAGGAAGCGATGCTGCGCCCATCTACTACGGTGTTTGAGGTGCAATTTAGTACAATGGAAAAAGGAAAAGAGAAAGGTCTATTTTTTTTTTTACTTTAAATCATATTTCTTTGCTTCAAGATGGAATTGGATCCTGTGAACTTAAAAAAAAAAAAAAAAAGTAGAATCTTTGAAGTTTTTGGTATCTTTTATTGGACCAATAAAGATAATGAAGTGTAAGACCATTTGAGACTATATAGGATCTTTGCTTATATCTGAAGAAAGGCCCTCTGTTTCATTGGCTTAATAATGTCACAACTGACAAAGAATCCAGTTTCCTCCAGGGCAAGAATAACTACCAGAACTCTGCACTGTAAAAAAAACAAAACAAATAGTGTAATGTAAATAAATGATAAAGGAAAGAACTAATAGAAAAATATATTTTAGTAGAAACACATTCAGCCCAATGTCTCAGGGGCAAAGTTGCTTCCTATTTGTGAAAGATCTGGCTTTGATTCTCATCTCAGGTCTTTCATTTCCAGGGCTGTCCAGGATTTTTGCAGGGGAAGTGCTGACAGGCCCTGGGAGGGAAGGAGCTGATTTACTCGCACTATAGCGACATCTAGTGGCTGAATTTAGGACCCATGATTGCAGGCTTCTGGAAGCAGCTATGGTGCCTGTCCCCCAGCTGAGGACTGTTGAATGTAATGACAGGGTTAAGTGAGCTGGGAGGGAATATAAACACCCACCCTGTTATCTGTAAGTTTCATACCCCCCTGTTATCTGTAAACCAGTATGATGTGATTTTCAATCACGAATGCCGGTATAGAAAAACTCTAAATAAATAAATAAATATAAATAAATAAAATATGGGGAAAATCATTTTTGGATAATTCTCACTATTGCTGTATGAGGGAATAATTTTAAATGAACATGTAGCTTGCAGATCTATGGAGTTTCCCTTCTAACATTCAGCGCCTACTTTCAGTACATTTTAATTGCATCTGCCCCTTTGTGAGCAATTGTCAGAAGGAAACAATGTAGGTAGTTTCTCTTTGAAAAGTGTCGGCAAGGAACATAGGGAAGAAAAATTATCTGGCTTCTTTGTACTGTTTTATGTGAGGTCTGTTGAATAGGGCACAGCACAGCATATACATCTGAAAATCCAAAAGCACGTGCATTGTTCACTCCCCTAACCTAAACACATACACACCCCAGGAAGGCCTCTTTTTAATCCTATTAAAAGTGAAAGTCCATGCATACTTTTAACTACTCTAAGGGGACAATTTTCATCCAAGGAAATCTAGCCTAGTTATCCAGCTAAATCAGTTTGAAAATTATCTTCCATATGCATATACTAAAGCTAGAGATGCTGTTCTAAAGCTGATCTGGAAGGCTGGCAGCTGTATTAAGAAAAAAAGGGAAAGAAAGGGGAAAGAAATGCTTTCTCATCTCCCTTGCACACTTTGCATTGCATTTTCACCCTTATGACCAGCACAGTACATCCAGATGGAAACGTTTCTACAGAAGCAACTGGGGGCTATCTCCTTTTGCCATGTCCTCAATTTTAACAAGTCCCAAGGAGCGGATTCTTTCTATGGGGGGAAAGGCTTAACCTTTAGGTCCAGGTGGTGAGTGGGAATCCTCTCTGAGGGGTGTTACTATCCCCTTTGCTTCATGCAAAGGGGATAGTTCAGAAGAAACTTTACTTTGATTTGCAGAAATTAAATACATGTCCAATCGATGGGTTACTTGTCTTACTTCACATCTGTGTTCGATCATGGGTCGCGCATGGGAAACTCTCTCTTCTTCACCCTGTGCAGGTGTCCTTAGCACTACTCTCTGGGAGCAGCTCACCTCCTTTTCCTTGTCTGCAGGGTAAGGGTCCCAGCCAGGAAGGGAAACCTATTGGAGGAAAATCCCCCAAAAAGTAGCTTACCTGCAGTCCAACAGAGACCCAGATGTTCCCAACTTGTGTCCTGCGACATTTTCCTGCCAGTTGGAGTCTCCAATTTGATCATGAAACTCTTCTCCTCTGGACTCTTTCTGTAGTTTGACTTCTTAGAGGAAAAGGTCTTTTTCTGGATATCAGCAGGGCTTTAATAGTCCAGCCACACAGTGAGGAGAAGTGGAACGAAAAAACCCTCCTCACTAAAGTCCTTTTTACTCTCAGGAAGGGATAGCCCCTACCAGGCAAGGGGTGCATTGGAATTGGGCAATCTCTCCCCCCCCTCCCCAAAAAAAAACCAAAAACAAAAAAACAGCACAGGAGCTAAAACCAGCTCCTCTCTCAACAAACCCCAAAGTAAACTGACCCCCCTCTTCTGGACAAGGACCGAACCATTGCAGGCATCCTCAGGGGAAGGTGCTGCAAGGAATGGTCTATCCTTTCTGTTACCTACCAGGCAGGAATCTAGGGCCAGCTAGTGCGGGGCCAAAGGTTCCCCACACAACATATTGCTCATTTCCACAACTCTGAAACATTATCTTCCACTCCGCAATTCCCAAGATAGTATAGCTTCACATCTAGAAACTAGTAGATCAACTCTGGTCCTGGAGTGCTGCAAACAGGTCTGGTTTTCAGGACATCGACAATGAACATGCATGAGATTTACTTGCAAACAATGGAGGCAGAACATATAAATAATATACCTCATGCATATTCATCATGGGCATCCTGAAAAGCAGACCTGCTTGTGGCACTCCAGGTCCGGAGTTGTCTGCCCCTGCCATAAATAATACATGTTATCTAGAGGAGGCTGGTGGAAAGGGGTATGGACGAAAGCTAAGATTCCATCTTTGGCTAACATCTTTAGAAGCAATCTGTTTTATTGAAGCCCCTTAACACTGCTTGACTCTGAAGTATATTACATGCATAATTGATGTACTTGGGAAATGAAGGCAAGGATGGCAGCCACCAAGGAGTAGACACATCTGATATTTTCCTCTGTTTACTTTGTTTTTACAGCAGTGCTGCCTATGCTATCACCTTCTCTTGCTATCATTCTCATTCTCTCCGTCTATAACCCACAAAGCTCTCGATATTATAGGTTCTTTGCTTTGCATGAAGCTCAGGGATAAGGACAGTGCAACTGATGTTGTGGGGGAGGGGGAGGAGAACGTGAACATTGAGGATAGAGGAGGAGGAGGAGGAGAGTACAGGGGGAACTAGGAAGTACCTGGAGGAGCTGAAAGGGCGGGAAAGGCAGAAAAGACCGGAGAGCAGGGAGAAAAACTATGAGGAAGGGCAAAGAGAATAGAAACTGGGTGAGTTTTTCTATGCCATTGCTATAATATTGTTTTAACAGAGAGCATTTCTGTGCACCACCACCACCACATCCTGGAAGGACTACTGGATCCCCAAGACCTGCGAATGACAGCTCCTTTCTTGTGACTTCTGTTTTGTCAGTGCTGACACCTAGTGCTGAGAATTGATTTGAACTCTCTCCTTTTGCTGAGATAAAAAGAAAGAATCATTCTGGCTTCCAGGTAGAGTGTCAGCTTTAATGATTTTGCATTACATTTTGTAGTATGATTATTAACTTTAAAGTAAAAAGGGATGCATAAGCCATAAGGATATATTAGCATTCTCAAATATAGCACTCAGAGCAAATCATACCGGGTGGAATATAATCCATAATTCAGATAATCTAAGTTTCAACTGCTCAGCTTCAGGCAGGGAGATGAGGCATAGGACTGAATGCTTACATTCACTCAGCTAACGTTGTGTACTCCGGCCATAGATCCTTTATTCAGTTTTCCATTTAAGCACTTATTAAGCCTTTTCTGTACAGACCATCATCTCTTTAATGCTGTCATATTGCATAAAATTGTTATAAAACTCAACAGTCTGTGCAGAAACAGCAGAACATGTCTTATTTGGTGAAAAGCTGACCTGGAGCACTCGCATTATCAAACAAATTACATTTCATTAAAAGTACATAAAAGTCATTTCATTATCATAAATCCACAAGAACTCAGACAAAACCAAACCTGCCCCATGACTTCCTTTTCCCTTTTACTACTAATCTGTCTAATATATCTTTATATTACTTGCTCTGGGAAGGAGTAAAGTTATTTCTATTTTCAGTTGATTCTTTACTTTTTTTCACCCTGAATAGACATTCAAATTTTTTTGTTAATATATGTCAACATGATCTATCTCACAGTTATGTAGTTAGGTATAATGAAGACCCCAGACCATTAAGTTTATTCTTCTTTGAACTACTAGCATTTAGGAAATTGTAAAGTTCTAAAGGAAGAAAAGAACCCTTTAGTAAAGGAATTCCTTTATGGCATCAAGAAGACAACTGGAAAGAATCTTTATCAGTTATAATTTCAACAAACCTGAAAACCAATTGCATTTCCATCATGTACGACTATAAAATGTTAGCTCAAATGGTCAGAACTATGACAGCTGGAAGCATATTCCAAATTATCTCCTCTACTAATCTCATGTGGATTGCCCCTTATTCTATTCATGTTTGAGATGTTGACAGGTCCTCTTCCAACTTTTCAGAAGGCCTTGTACTATTCTGCATTT
Organism: Rhinatrema bivittatum; assembly: GCF_901001135.1. Classification (NCBI taxonomy): domain Eukaryota; kingdom Metazoa; phylum Chordata; class Amphibia; order Gymnophiona; family Rhinatrematidae; genus Rhinatrema; species Rhinatrema bivittatum. Next base: position 81,053,566 of record NC_042624.1, read on the forward strand.
GTAAGATGATCAGATTCTCTTTCTCATCTCCTTCTTTCCCAGTCTCTCTTCACAGGTTTAATGTTCCAACCCTTTAATCAATATAGAGGTCCACATTCAATAAGCTTAAGAACGGGCAAGTTATCCAGTCAGATAACTTCTCCTGGATCTTCGCCAGGATAAATGTTCCACTGAATATGCTCACCTAAAGTTAAACAGCTACATGTAGCCGGATAACTTTAAAACCTTACTGGCTGTGTTTGAATATAATCAGTTAGGTTTTAAAGATATCCAGCTGCATGTGGTCGGATGACTTGCAACTTAACTAGATGGCTACCAAAGATATATGGTTAAGTGGCACTATTTTATTTTAAACCAACAAGAGAGGGAGCTATTTTAAATTTAATTCTTAGTGGAACACAGGATTTGGTGAGAGAGGTAACGGTGGTGGGGCCACTTGGCAACAGTGATCATAACATGATCAAATTTAAACTAATAACTGGTAGGGGGACAATAAGTAAATCTGCAGCTCTAACACTAAACTTTCAAAAGGGAAACTTTGATAAAATGAGGAAAATAGTCAGAAAAAAACTGAAAGGTGCAGCTGCAAAGGTTAAAAGTGTTCAACAGGCTTGGACATTGTTTAAAAATACAATCCTAGAGGCGCAGTCCATATGTATTCCACGCATTAAGAAAGGTGGAAGGAAGGCAAAACGATTACCGTCATGGTTAAAAGGTGAGGTGAAAGAGGCTATTTTAGCCAAAAAATCATCCTTCAAAAATTGGAAGAAAGATCCATCTGAAGAAAATAGGATAAAACATAAGCATTGTCAAGTTAAGTGTAAAACATTGATAAAACAAGCGAAGAGAGAATTTGAAATGAAGTTGGCCATAGAGGCAAAAACTCATAATAAAAACTTTTTTAAATATATCCAAAGCAAGAAACCTGTGAGGGAGTCGGTTGGACCATTAGATGACCGAGGGGTTAAAGGGGCTCTTAGGGAAGATAAGGCCATTGCAGAAAGACTAAATGAATTCTTTGCTTCCGTGTTTACTAGTGAGGATGTTGGGGAGATACCAGTTCCGGAGTTGGTTTTCAGGGGTGATGAGTCAGACGAACTGAAGAAATCACTGTCAACCTGGAAGATGTAGTAGGCCAGATTGACAAACTAAAGAGTAGCAAGTCACCTGGACCGGATGGTATGCATCCCAGGGTACTAAAGGAACTCAAAAATGAAATTTCTGACCTATTAGTTAAAATTTGTAACCTATCATTAAAATCATCCATTGTACCTGAAGACTGGAGGGTGGCCAATGTAACCCCAATATTTAAAAAAGGCTCCAGGGGTGATCCGGGTAACTATAGACCAGTGAGCCTAACTTCAGTGCCGGGAAAAATAGTGGAAACTATCCTCAAGATCAAAATTGTAGAGCATATAGAAAGACATGATTTAATGGGACACAGTCAACATGGATTTACCCAAGGGAAGTCTTGCCTAACAAACCTGCTTCATTTTTTTGAAGGGGTTAATAAACATGTGGATAAAGGTGAACCGGTAGATGTAGTGTATTTGGATTTTCAGAAGGCGTTTGACAAAGTCCCTCATGAGAGGCTTCTATGAAAACTAAAAAGTCATGGGATAGGAGGCGATGTCCTTTCGTGGATTACAAACTGGTTAAAAGACAGGAAACAGAGAGTAGGACTAAATGGTCAATTTTCTCAGTGGAAAAGGGTAAACAGTGGAGTGCCTCAGGGATCTGTACTTGGACCGGTGCTTTTCAATATATATATCAATGATCTGGAAAGGAATACAATGAGTGACGTTATCAAATTTGCAGATGATACAAAATTATTCAGAGTAGTTAAATCACAAGCAGACTGTGATACATTACAGGAGGACCTTGCAAGACTGGAAGATTGGGCATCCAAATGGCAGATGAAATTTAATGTGGACAAGTGCAAGGTGTTGCATATAGGGAAAAATAACCCTAGCTGTAGTTACACGATGTTAGGTTCCATATTAGGAGCTACCACCCAAGAAAGAGATCTAGGCGTCATAGTAGATAATACATTGAAATCGTCAGCTCAGTGTGCCTAGCTGTAGTTACACGATGTTAGGTTCCATATTAGGAGCTACCACCCAAGAAAGAGATCTAGGCGTCATAGTAGATAATACATTGAAATCGTCAGCTCAGTGTGCTGCAGCAGTCAAAAAAGCAAATAAAATGTTAGGAATTATTAGGAAGGGAATGGTTAATAAAACGGAAAATGTCATAATGCCTCTATATCGCTCCATGGTGAGACCACACCTTGAATACTGTGTACAATTCTGGTCGCCGTATCTCAAAAAAGATATAGTTGCAATGGAGAAGGTACAGAGAAGGGCAACCAAAATGATAAAGGGGATGGAACAGCTCCCCTATGAGGAAAGGCTGAAGAGGTTAGGGCTGTTCAGCTTGGAGAAGAGACGGCTGAGGGGGGATATCATAGAGGTCTTTAAGATCATGAGAGGTCTTGAATGAGTAGATGTGACTCGGTTATTTACACTTTCGAATAATAGAAGGACTAGGGGGCATTCCATGAAGTTAGCAAGTAGCACATTTAAGACTAATCGGAGAAAATTCTTTTTCACTCAACGCACAATAAATCTCTGGAATTTGTTGCCAGAGGATGTGGTTAGTGCAGTTAGTGTAGCTGGGTTCAAAAAAGGTTTGGATAAGTTCTTGGAAGAGAAGTCCATTAACTGCTATTAATCAAGTTTACTTAGGGAATAGTCACTGCTATTAATTGCATCAGTAGCATGGGATCTTCTAGGTGTTTGGGTAATTGCCAGGTTCTTGTGGCCTGGTTTGGCCTCTGTTGGAAACAGGATGCTGGGCTTGATGGACCCTTGGTCTGACCCAGCATGGCAATTTCTTATGTTCTTATGTTCTTATGTTCTTAAGTTGAATCCTGTGGCTCGATTCCCACTCCCTGCCCCCCGAAGATAAATAAATGGTCCTGCCAGGCCAAGGCTGTCCAATATGACTAAAATAAATTAGTATTGCGGGGCCTGCAGATTGGGATGCCTCTCGTTCCCCATTTTTGTTTTTAAACCTGGCTCTCTTCTACCTCCACCCCTTCCTACCCTCCATCTACTTGCAGTATCTTGGAAGATAGACCCCCCCCTCCCCCCCGATTTGTAAATTCCCTGCTGGGAGCAAAGTATTTTCTTACCTGCTCCCAGTTTTTCCAGCATTGCTCTGACAGAAGCCACACTGGAAGCATAAACTGTCAGTTCTCAGCAATAAGAAAATACCTCACTCCCAGCAGGGGATTTACAGATCCGAGGGAGGAGGGCTTCCTGCTTCAAAGAGGTTGCAGATAGGTGGTGAGTGGGAAGGAGGGAGCCAGATTTAAAAATAAAACAGATTAAATGGCAAATTATCTGGCTGCATAAAACCCCTAATTCATTGATTCAGAATATGAATAAATTACTTATAGAGCTATACACAGAAACAATTTTGTGGTTTGGTTTATTTCCATTCAGTTGCAATTTGTTATTGATTTCTTTCATTTCCATTTCCATTTCCAACTTAATTTCTTAATTTTGTTGTGTCGTTTCATTCAGGTCCATTAAAGTCATAAGAAACACAAGAAAGGCCATATTGGGTCAGAGCAAAAGTCCATCAAGTCCAGCAAACTGTCTTCGACAGAGGACAATCCAACTCACAAGTGTTTGGCAGGATCTCAAAGAGCAGTTCAATTTTTTCTTGCTCATAACCAGGAATAAGCAGTGGCTTTCCCAAGTCTACATGGCTACCTTCTTTGAGAACAAAATTGAAGATCTTTGTTGACACCCTCAAGACATCCATTTCCCAGAGACAAAAATAATTTTGACCAATAAAACAACCAGAATTTTGGGATTCATTTACCCCAATCCTGGCAGATGGTTTCAGAAAGATCTTAGTTATCTTATGGCCAACAATCTGTACCCTAGATCCATGCCCATGCATACTAGAAAAGTAAGGAAGTGTGGTCCTCACAACTTCGGCAACCAAAAAGATAAATTCCTCGCACCCTGAGGGTGTGCTCTCCTTTAATCTAAAAAAAAAAAAATTCCATAATTCAGCCACAAAGAAAAAAAAACCAAACCTAGATCCAACAAACCAGAAAACTACTGCCCAGTAATAGATGGCCGGCGCCATCTTTAAAAATGGTGCAGGCCATCCAGTGCTCCTACCATGTGACAGGGGCCGGCCAATGGCATGGATACCCTGTCACATGGTAAGGGCAAAGGGCCATCGGCGCCATTTTTATTAGTGGCAGCCATCGGCCCGAGAGTGGGAGATCGCTCCCGGGACCCCCACTGGACCACCATGTAATTTTAAAAAGTTTTGGCGGGGGGTCGGGAGGGTGGGGGAAGCTAAGGGATCTGTTTTAAAGGGTCGGGTGGGTTTTTTGTTTATCGGCTCGGGCACAGCCGATAAAAAAAAAAACTGATCGGACCACACTACAAAAATTTCACGATGTGAATCGAAACCGGAATCGGAACTGATTCCGGTCCCGATTCACATCTCTACTTGCTGAGACTACAGTTCTTTTATTTTGATGTCTCTTTTTTTTCTCTTTTACCCACCTTGCCCAGGATAGGCCAGTCTGCCATGTTTATTGTTTGAGTTATTAAAGTCCTGTTGTAGCATACCTGGCTGGGTCTTGGGTAGGGGGGTGCTGGGTGGATGAAGTCTGAGGGTGGGGAGTGGAATGAATATGTATGGCAGTGATCTGGACCTTTGGTGAAGGTCTAGGATATGTGATACAAAAGGGCGATTGGGGGAGGGTTGGTGGTATGGGAGTTGGGGGATTTGAGGTTTTGCTGGGAGTTCTTATAGTCCGTATTCTCATGTTCTATTTGCTGTCATTTGTCATGTTATGCTCAATGTGGGGAATTGCTCGGTGGGCAATTGGGGGCCTCAGCTGGGAGGGTTCCTGCTGCGTTCTATTTTCAACATGGTTTTTCAAAAAAGTTTGTGTGTTAAGTAATCTCTAATTCTGTCACTAATGTAATTACCTGGAATGTCTGTGGAATCAATTTGCCTATTAAGCATTCCAAAATTGTGTCTCTTCTGAAAAGACGGAAAGCAGAGCACTTAAAATTGGGCCGACACTGGGGAGGGGACATATACTAATCCTCGGCAACCACTAAGTCTGAGGGTGTGGCAATTTTAATCCAGCAGAATCTGCCCTTCACACCCGTCTAGGGCGCTACCTTATTTTGGTTGCGGATTTGTTTCACACTAAGGTGATCCTCTGTAACATGTATGCACCTAATACTCACAGTCCTAATTTTTATAGGGAGATCTATCAACACTTGCTCCCACACTTGGAGGACCTTATGATAATAGGCGGAGACTTCAATACCATTCAAGATCCAGCTTTGGATAAATCCCCTCCTGTTCGCCCGGCTTCTGGCTTTGGCAAAGGTCCGTCCTTTTTGGAGAGTTCATTGCATTTGATAGACGCATGGCGGGTGCTTCACCCGGGTGAAAAGGACTTCACACATATATCTCGCGCTCATGGAACTTTATCCCGTCTCGTTACTTCTTGGTCAGTATTCATGGATGCTCGCAGATTCGTGCGGCTGTGATTGATGACATAGTCATCTCTGACCATGCCCCCGTCCGGTTAGAGGTAGAATTGACACCAAATACTTTGGTTTCTTCTCATTGGCGCTTCCCTTTTTATTTAGCCTCTGAGGTTAAATTCCGGGAGTATCTTCACCAGCGCTGGGCAGAATATGCTGAGTTGAATGCTCAACAGGCGTCTTCCCCTGTGCTCTTTTGGTGTGCTGCAAAAGCAGTACACCGGGGGACATTATTTCTTTCATGATCCATAGGAAAAAGGTAATGAATCATAAACTTCTGGCCTTGACAGCTCAGCTGAAAAAAGCACGAGCCCAATTGAATGGGAACAATATAAGTGAGGCTAGAGCACACTTTTTGACTATACAAGGAGAGTTGAACACCTTATTGCACCAGAGAGCCCAGAAAAGCACCCTCTATTACCAATACAAGTTGTTTCAACATAGCAATAAGTCCAGTAAATTACTTGCTAATCTGGTGCGCTCGGCACGGGGTTCTCGTCACATACCGGCGTTGCGTTGGCCCTCAGGACAGTTGTTAACGGATCACCCGGCCATTGTACGGTGTTTCAAAGATTTTTATAGCTTGTTATACACGGCAGATGGATGGAATAGTGAAGCCTATGATTGGTTTTGCTCCAAATTTCAGCTTCCCCAGTTAACGGTTGAGCAGAAGGTAGCCTTGAATAGGCCTATTTCTTTGCATGAGGTCCTTTTGGTAATCCGACAGGCTAAATGTTTTAAAGCTCCCAGACCTGACGGGTATGGTGCAGAGTTTTATAAGTGCCTGGTGGATTTTGTGGGTAATCCCTTGGTGACTGCATTTTCTGTGATGCTGGAGGACGGCTCTTTCCCGGCTCATTCGAATCGGGCGCATATTACTCTTATCTGAAAATCCGGAAAGGACCCGTTAATGCTGGAGTCATATAGGCCCATGTCCCTTTTAAATTTTGACCATAAGATCTTTGCTAAAATAATGGCGGATTGTTTAGCAGAGATCCTCCCGACTCTTATTGGGATTGATCAGGTGTGATTTATTAGGAAACGCTATGCGCTTACCAATATTCGGAAAATTTTGGCTGCTACGATGATGTGTCAACAATCGGAGACCCCATTCTTGCCATTAGTTTTGATGCTGAAAAAGCATTCGACAGGGTCGAGTGGTCTTACTTATTTCATATTTTATGCAAACGGGGAGTCCGGTTTCATTCTATTCTTTTTAAATACGCAGCATTTGCGGATGACATGCTTGTCTTCCTTACGGATCCATCTCACTCTATTCAGCCTCTTCTTCAGTTAATCTGGGCTTTTGGAATCTTTTCGGGCCTACTTCTCAATATGCATAAATCCATGGCTTTAGCCTTTCCGCTAGATCTACAACAGAACTGGACAGATTATTTCCCCCTGAAATGGGCAGCAGACTCGTTCACTTATCTCGGGATTGTTATCCTCCGCACGTTGACCCGCATCTATGCCCTCAATGTTCACCCTCTTTTGCAGGCCACTAAGGATCGATTACGTGGTTGGGCCTCCTTACCTTTATCACTTGGGGGACTGGTTTAGTTATTTAAAATGGTTATCTTGCCTAAATGGCTTTATCTATTTCAGAATTTGCCCCTAATGTTACGTCGTGCGGATTTAACACAACTAGATAAGGCACAGCAGAGTTTCTTTTGGCGTGGTGGGAAAGCTGGGGTCCCCTTGACTTGGTTGCACGCACCGTGGGGAAAGGGGGGCCTGGGAGACCGGATCTAGTGCTTTATAATCTGGCCTGCAATCTTAGACTAATCCTGGATTGGATTCTGGGCACCTCTACTTTTATTAGTCTTCTCGCGGATCAAGCTTTTACTAATCCACTTGCTCTTACCTTTGTTTTGCAAGCGGAGTCTCTTAAACTTCACACTTTTCTGGTGCAGAGCGCTATCGCTAAACCCAGCGGCGGATTCCCGATGAAGACCGGCCCAGGGATTCATCGCCCAGGCCAGCCCAGGAGATACCATGAGGTCTGCCGAGCGCGGCTCTGTCATGGCCGTGCTCAGCAGACCACATGACTAGCGCGACCGGCCCACCAGGGGATGCCCGATCCCCCAATAGGCCAATCCACCCCTGGCTAAACTCCTCCATCAGTCGTGGGTTAAAATGGTACATATCTTAAAGCTGGATCGCATATGTGCCTACCTTCTGCCTATCCAGGGAAACCCGGACTTTCTCCGGGGATTACAGACTGACTGTTTTCGCTGGTGGGGTCTCTTGGTATTACTCAGCTGGGACATGTGTTAACCCCTGAAGGTCAGCTTATACCTTTTTCTGAACTTCGTGAGATTTATGCTTTACCCGCAGCAGAGGTTTTCCCATATTTACAAATCCAACATTATATTGCCTCACTACCCCAGACCTCCAGACAGGCTGCGTCTTTTAATGCTATAGCGGCGATTTTATTATTGGAGCATGTGAAGACTCCATCTCTTTCAACCTATTATCGTCTGCTTAAGCAATTAACTCCCTTGGACACGTGTTCCATACTGGTGGAATGGTGGAATCGTGATGGGGTGTTTCTGATAAAAAACGCTATTATTGCAGCTTGTTTCCGCCGCATTTCTCAACTCTCAGTTAATATGTATTACCGCGAAATGCAGTATATATTAATCCAGCACGGTTATATTTCCGCTCAGGATGCCTTTAATTCCAAAATTTCCTGCTCGCCTAATTGCGGGCGTTGTGGTTATCACTCTGGATCATTGTCCCATGCCTTTTGGGCGTGTCCGCCTATCCAGTCTTTTTGGCACAAGGTGGTCCGTTACTTGGAATCTGTGTTAGATATTCATATTCCTTTTTCCCCTTTTTGGATGCTTTTTGGATGCATTTTGCCCCTGTGTGTGAGAGTTTTGGGATCTCGCTTGTTTATTCATAAGGCATGTTTAGTAGCCAAAAAGGTTATTCTTTTACACTGGAGAGCCTCCGACTCCCCATCTTACTGGACCTGGTGTAATAGCTTACATCGTATGATGCAAATGGAGGCTGCGATTATGCGACAACCGCCGAGTCAAAGGAAAACGTTTCAAGCTATTTGGGATCCCTACTTGCAGCGTCTTCCACACCGAGCCCGCAGCTTGATATTAAATGAGTGACAATATGTAACGCGGTGATTCCTTCATGTGATCTTTGGAATTGACTGATGACTCTGTTGTAGCTATTAGTTCTGGAATATGGACCGGGATGGGAGGGGGTGGGTGTTCTCTGCAACTTAGTCTATGTCAGAGGGTATCTCAGGAACTCAATGCTCTCTATATGGTTCTTGTATATTTCTAAAAGAATAAAAATTGTTAAAAAAAAAAAAAAAAGTCGCCTGAGTATCTCTGCTGCATGCATAAGTGAAAAATTCCAAAAAAGGGACAGGACATGGTCTAGGTGGGGCATGGGCATTCTTGGAGCTTAACTTCAAATTAGCACAAAAATATTTATGTGCACAGGTGTGCACTGGGGTCCCCTGCCTCGTAACTTTACTTCTGCTATGGAGGACGTGTAAGTAATAAAATAAAGATAAATAGATTTATTTAAAAGCTTTTTTATACCGGTATTCGTGGGTACATCATATCGGTTTACAGAGAACTAAAAGAAATACATAGAACAGTGTGGGAGGAACGTAGAAAACACGGAAGAACCATGGAAATGCAGTAGGGAACTTTAAGAAAGGTAACAAGCAATAAACGTATGGCATAAAGAAACAGAAACTAATTATACACTATCAATGGGGAAAAGGGTAGCTTTAAGAAGGTTAACAAGTGATACAAATATGGCATAGCAAACAGTAACTAATATATACTATAAAGGGTACAGAGTAACAAAAGCTCAAATTTGAACTACGAGGAGAAATTGTACATTACACAGGTGGCGGGGGTAAAGTGTAAGCGCAGGAAGGTGTCAGAATACGCAGGAAAGGGAGTACAAGAAAACAGGGAAAGAAATATAAAGGAGGGGTACAGGGAGTACAGGTGGATAGAAGAGCAATAGAAAAGGAGAAGAATGTAGGGGGGAGGGGGAGACAAGGAGGGGAGGGAGAGAGAGGGCAGGGGGACAATAAAAAAGAGGAAAGAAGAAGAGGGAAGGAGGGGGAGAGATTGGAGAGATTGGTGGGGTTTTAAGGGTCGGGGCTAACAGGGGAGAAGGGAGGCTTTTAAACTAGGGGGGCTTGGAAGTCCTATCCCTTACCTGAGAGAACTGGGAACGAACTGGGAAAACTGGTAATGGTGTCGACGTGCATGACTATTAAAATCCCCCCCCTCTTACGCAATACAAGCGGCATTTGCGCACCGAGGTGCACATCCACTTAAAATTGCGTGCATGTGTGTGCACGATCAGGCTATTTTATAACCTGCGTGCATATACCGTGCAGGCCGACGAAGACGCACACATGGACGCTCGCACGTCTGTTTAAAAGTTACTGTCCAAATGTATTGTATGTTTTTTTCAAAAAATATTTTTCATTGCATTAGAAACTTATTGTATCATATGCAAATCAAAAATACTCTCACAACTGAAATTAAATGCTGGTTCAAATCATCTCGCAGCTTCTATTCGATTGTTTATAGAACTTAGTAAGTATCTGTTGAACAGCTTTATTACCAAAATGAAATGTTTGCTTTTGCTATTACAGTCTGTTGCGTTTGTGGACCCTTGGGCTAAGGAGCCCTGCCTTTCCCCACCATTGGCAGGCAGACCCAGACTAAGCAAAGGCCCAGCGGGAGCTTCACCTTCACCAGGTTGAGCCTTTGGTTATTGGGATCAGCAGATCTTAGGTAGGGGCCTCTGCTGATGGCGAGGAGATTCGTCAAGGAAGTACATGGAGGCTATATGGCATATCCAGGGGGCAGGCTGTGGTCAGTGGTAGGCGGCAATCAAGAATATCCAGAGGTAGGCAGTGGTCGCTGGCAGGTGGAGATCAAGCGCATTCAGAAGCAGGCCAAGGTCTATACCAGGTATCTGTCCGAAAGGAATGGCAGGATGAATAGGCTGGGCAGGAAGGTGAGGAGAAGAACAGGCAGGCAACGAGGGAGACGCTGAAGAACTGCCGAATAGAAGAAAGGATGCTGGACCGAAGAACCGAAGACAAGGACGCTGGAGCAACATGTGCTACTCTCAAGTAGGGAGACCTGTGGCTGAGGCGAGTTGCTGTTTGGGAGCTGCTCTTTTATAGAGCAGCCCTGGTGACGTCATCTCCAGGGGCTGCGGGGCTTTTCCCGCTGCGCTCCCTTTAGAGAGTGGGCAGAGATGTGCGCCCATGCCTAAGGAGGAGGCGCCATGCAGAAACTGCCGGTGGCGTCCCACTGCGTGTGCTGGCACACGCCCAGGTTCAGTGGCGCGTAAGTTTACTTCTGCCATGGAAGAAGTGCAAGTTAAAACAATTTAAAAACTAGCCATAAGTGAGGTGATTTAAGGGTCTGGGGTAACTGGGGGCAGTGAAGACTATTAAACTAGGGAGTGGAGGAGCCAGCTGTTAACTGGATAAACTGGTGTAACTGGCAATAGCATAAGTGCGTGCCCCTTTTTTAAAATCCCCTGACTTACGCAGTAGAAGCAGGACTTACGTGCCCACGTGTGTACCCACTTAAAGTTAGGCACACATGGGCATGCAGACTGGCTATTTTATAACATGTGCGCATATACAGGTGTAAGTTATAAAAGGGTCACAGACATATTCACATACAGATATTTCAAAATATGTTTGTTTAATTACATCCACAACTTGTCTAGCAGTTGAAAAGGGTAGCTTGGAATCATTTATCTCTGTCTGCTTTTTATTTATGTATTTATTTATTTATTTTGGGGGGGTTTTTTATACCGCATTCGGAGGTACATCATGTCGGTTTACACGGAACTGAATTAACAGGAAAAGAGAGGTACATGAAACTGTAACATTGATAACAAAAACAGGGTTAAGGAATTTCAAGAGAAAGGATAGTAACAATAAGTTAACAATATGAGAACAATGAGGGAGGATAAACAAATGTGAGGTTACAAAATAATGGATTAGGCATCAAGCAAGATATTAATGGTGAAGTATGATGGGCTAGGCAAAAGCTTGTTTGAAGAGCCAGGTTTTGAGTTTTTTCTTGAATTTCTGAGTGTACTGTTCTTTTCGGAGATCGGGTGGCATGGAATTCCAGGAAGATGGACCTGCAATGGATATAAGTATACCTTAAGAACATAAGAACATAAGAAATTGCCATGCTGGGTCAGACCAAGGGTCCCATCAAGCCCAGCATCCTGTTTCCAACAGACGTCAAACCAGGCCACAAGAACCTGGCAAATATCCAAACACTAAGAAGATCCCATGCTACTGATGCAATTAATAGCAGTGGCTATTCCCTAAGTAAACTTGATTAATAGCCGTTAATGGACTTCTCCTCCAAGAACTTATCCAAACCTTTTTTGAACCCAGCTACACTAACTGCACTAACCACAACCTCTGGCAACAAATTCCAGAGCTTTATTGTGCGTTGAGTGAAAAAGAATTTTCTCCGATTAGTCTTAAATGTGCTACTTGCTAACTTCATGGAATGCCCCTTAGTCCTTCTATTATTCGAAAGTGTAAATAACCGAGTCACATCTATTCGTTCGTACACCTTAAATATACCTGGGCTACTTCTGCCTCTATCACAATTTATCGAGATACCTCACTCCAAAACATGTGGTCCCGAGCAACTGTTGGCTTTCTCCCATAATTTAATTTAACAGCTGCTCTATCTGCTATTTAATTGTTGTGCCAGCAGCCAAGTTCCACCCTAGTTAAGGTGGAGTGCATCATTTCAGAATAGGCTCTCCCTTCCCCAAAATGTTACCCAGTTCCTAACAAATCTAAAGCCCTCTTCCCTGTACCATTGCATTATCCACGCATTGAGTTCTCTGGAGTTCTGTCAGTGAGAAAAACAATGCATTCTCTTTTTCACTCTAAAATAGATGTTTTTTATCCCATTTTAATGAAACTTGCAGGCAAGCATCTGCAGCAAAATACCTGAGGACATTTTCTCCTGCTTTCTGTGCAGGTAGATTTTTCATGGAAAATAACACGCAATGAAGATAACTCACACAGCTCTGTGCAGCTGCATATAGGTGCATATATGGCTGCATGGAGATCTATGATAGTATGTGTGTTATCAAATATGCATACACAAACCCCAATATACATGCATATGTGTGCTTATGCATGAATCAATGCAATGCTTTAAAAGCAAGTATTTCAAGGCATTGAATGCACATACTTTTCCTTCTAATTTTAATAATATATGTGCATATATTTTACATATAAAAATAAAATGGGACTTATGTAAAACCTGATTTATCCTCATAAGTCAGTATATTTTAAGACATGCATGGTAATTGAATTTGCCAGTTTTCCAATTCCTCTACCATTTCACCCAGTCCCCCTGGTTCTTCAGCCTAAACTCTCTCCAGTTCACCGAGATCTCTCAGCTAACTAATAGTACACCATAAATAGGGACCTTATTTTCAGTTTAAACCAGTTTTCACCCAAAAATTCCTGGAGTTTCACCCTAATTTTAGATGTCTTGAACAGCTGCAGAGGCATTTCCAAATCTCCCTAAAGCCAGTATAGGCAGAACAGCCTGCTGTATTCAAACCCCTTTATCCTACCTCTCCCCCACCCTCAGCAGTGAAAATGTATTTATGTATTTATTTATTTATTATTAGGCTTCAGACCTCTATTATTATTATTAGGCTTCAGACCTCTATTATTAATAGACTTCAGACCTCTTCCTGATGGCAGCCACTCTCTCCAACAGGATCCAAGAGGAGCCTTGCATGCTCAGTTCTGATTGCCTCATCACCATGTGCCTGGGAAGCCACTGCTTAGGTGAAAGCTTTCCCCAGCACATGGAAATGGGGTCATGCAGAACTGAGGCTGCACAGATCCTTTTGGCTTCTGTAGGAGAGCATGGTTGCCATCGAGAGAAGGGTTGGTCTGCTGGTTTAGCTCCAGGAAAAGGCTGGAACCAAAGTATTGGCCAGTGCATGGCTTCAAGGTGAGATGAGCAGCAGCTGCCCACCAGAAGAAGTTTCTGGCAGGATACCTGCATCTCTGGCTCAGAGCAGATTCAGAAGTGCAGTGTGGGGCTGCCCTGGAGAGTGCGGAAAGATGAACATGCTGCCAAAAATGTAGGGAGGAGGAGCCTGGGCTCACTACAGTTGGTAAGAATGAATAAAGTTTAGGTGAGCGGGGGGGGGGGGGGGGGGGGTAGAAGATTTTGTAAAGGAGAGAGGGGGATTCTGTGAGGAGTGAAAGAAAGGGGGAGATTCTTGGGGAGGGAGAAGCTTTTGGGGGGAATCTTTGGAGGAGGGGGAAGGAGATTTTTGGAAAGAAGAGAGACAATGAAAGAGCGGAAGGAGAGTGGGAGAAAAAGGGGAAATACTGGGGAGAGGGGGTAAAGGAGAGAGGGGGATTCTATGAGGAATGAAAGAAAGGGGGAGATTCTTGGGGAGGGAGAAGCTTTTGGGGGGAATCTTTGGAGGAGGGGGAAGGAAATTTTTGGAAAGAAGAGAGCCAATGAAAGAGCAGAAGGAGAGTGGGAGAAAAAGGGGAAATACTGGGGAGAGGGGATAAAGGGATCAGGATCACCTGAAAAATCATTCAAGGGAAGGTTATATAAGTGGATTTGGAAGGAATTGGATCCTAGAAAAATTATGAAAAAAAGTTTTCCCACTGATTTTCTCCTGCTTTATTATTCTTGTCAAAATAGACCCTGATAAATTCCCGGAAAAATAACAAAATAAAAACTGAAAATGAAGGTCCCTACCCATAAACAAGTCTGATATCAATTATGCAAGATAATTAGCAGGTATAAAATTATGCAAGCAAGTTGCCAAATGTACATATACAAGTCTCATAAAATATCAACTTACGCCCCCTTTTTTTCACATGTATGTACGCAAGCAAAACGTAAAGTACACACATACTTTCGAGGTTTATAAAATACCTACACGAGTTCAGGCTATTTATGCACATATATGCTAATTTTTATGCACGTAGCTCTCTGAAAATTCACCTCACAGGTTTGAAAATGCAGTCTCCTCCCACTATGTTCCTCCCCCAAGCTAAACATGCCCTGGAAATTGTTTCCTCTAAATGTAGCTAAATGTTTACATGTTGTGGAACAATGCATGTTCTTTTAGCCACAGTCAGTGAAGGTAATTTTCAGAAAGCCATTTTGTGTATATAAATTGCTATTTACACACACATAAAAGGCTTTTAAAATTGCCTTCCTGTGTTATCCAGACAACCAACATACTGACTAGGTGAGTAATGAGGGTTGAGCAGAGTAGTTCTCAGCAGCACCAAAAAGCTAGTGCAAGGTAAAGAAAGGGCCATATTAAGGTAAGTGCTAGAAAAGGGCTTGGGTCTGTTGCTTTGACTCCTAGGGAAGAAAGAGGCAGCAATGTATATAGCTGAGAGTCCCAACAATGATGGTTCCAAGAATTGCAGAGAAAGCTGGGAGAGCAAGAAAGGGAGGGAAGAGGAGTTGCCTCACGGCAAAAAAGTCTGGTGCATGGGAGTTATCCGATCCATATCATGCACGTTATATATACTGTACTTATATCGCTTAGGTAAGAAGATCATAAGTCCATCAAGTCCAGGCTTTTTAAAGTTGCCTATGAGAGAGAGAGAGAGCGTGAGAAATAAATAGATGCTTTATTCTTTTGATATTAACATCAATAAAAAATCTCTACTTGCACTGTATCGTAGAATTTCTGTGAGAAATAGCCTAAGTCACATTAGAGGGAAATTTTCAAAGGCATCTAGGTGCCAAAGCATAGAGTTAGGTGCCTAGATCCCTGAGTTTGATATTTGCTCCTAGCAGAGCAGTTAATTATAGCCAAGTAGTTTCACAGCACAACTATATTTAGCCGCTGTTAAAGTAGGCATTTCCAGGGGCATTATTTGAGTCAGGGGAGAAAGGTGCACATATAACAGAATTTTCAATTAAATGCTTTTAGTTCCTTTCCATGATCCCCAGTTGCACAAACAGCAGGGGCAAAATGCATGGGTACTTTAATGTCCATGTAGTACGTTTAGCCAATTCTCAAAGAAAAGCTATTTGAGTAGTTTCTCTTTGAAAGTTAGCTTCAAGTTACATGGGAACAAGGATACCTGTGGACCTTGCTGCTAAGCAACTTTTTGAAATTTGTGCCTATCAGGAATAAAAATTGGTATTACAGAGTATTCATTTTCTCTAGGTTGTACAGGTTGATTGAAAAGTCCTAGTGCACCTACAATACACTAATGAAATTACTATTAATATAAATTGTAAGGACTATTATCATGACAACAATTTATTTTTATTGTTATATAAAGGGAAAAGTACTATAAGTATTTAATTATTAACTACTATTCTGTAAATGTTTAGTTATAACTTTTTGGTAGTTTGAAAATATTAGCAATTATCTTGGCTGGATATAACTTATCCGGCTAAATTACAGAGTATATTCAGCAGCACAGCTATGTTGCTGAATGTATGCGTATATATTTGTACTTAAGCCATAAAGTTATAACCATCTAACGTGGTCGGTTAACTTATGCGGCCAAGACCGAATATTGCTCCTTAGCTGCATAAGTTATGTGGCTAAGTTACTCCACCCACAACTTATGCTGCTAACATTTTAGCCATGTAAGGGACTTATGTGGCTAAGCAGCAGCCACTAAACGTAAACACATGTTCAGCGGTTGCTACTTAACTAAAAAAGTCATGCGTATCTGGCTAAGTACCGCTGAATGTGCTTTGAATATTGAGCCCCCTAAGTTTATTGTCTATTTTAATATATTCTTTTCATGGTTTTGATATTATGAATGATGCCTTATATCTCTTGATTTTACTGCCTGATGTTTTGTGAGGAGTGATTATGTTTCTGTTTTTCCATTGTTCAACTGCATAATACAGACAGGCTTATTGTGGTTACCAGAGCATGTTTATAAGAAAGAGAGAAGGAGTGAGCCAATGAGCATATGTTTGAGCAAGAGGACTATTTAAGCCAGTGGGCCTGAGTGTGAGTGTAAAAGAGAGCGATTGAGCCAGTGAGCATGTGTGTGAGGAAGAACAAGTCAGTGAACATGTGTGTGAGCATGTATATGAGAGACCATGAGTGAGCCAGTGAGGATATGTGTGAACAAGAGCATCAGTGTGGGACACAGTGAGCATTAATTTCGGCCGGCACCGGGAAAGTGTACAGAAAAGCAGAAAAAACTGCTTTTCTGTACACCCTCCGACTTAATATCATAGCGATATTAAGTCGGAGGCCCCAAAAATAAAAAAAAATAAAAAATCGTAAAAAAAAAAAAAATTAAAAAAAAATCAGCCCGCGGTTCGTGGGTTGGAAGACGGACGCTCAATTTTGCCAGCGTCCGTTTTCCGAACCCATGGCTGTCAGCAGGTTCAACAACCGACGCCAGTAAAATTAAGCGCCGGCTGTCAAACCCGCTGACAGCCGCCGCTTCTGCCAATAAGGAGGCACTAGGGATACACTAGTGTCCCTAGTGCCTCCTTATTACCGTGGGCCCTCATTGGAATACAAAATCGCATGCCCAGGAGAGTGGCCTGGGCGCGCATCAGGAGAACAGGCGCTCGCCTCGGAGCGCTGGCTCTCCCGCACATTTTATTGTATCGGCCCAAATGACATTGGTACCTACATGTACCATAGCAGCTGTCTTCTCCCCAGAAATCTCTAAAATATTATCTAGGAAAGAGTAATGCACCAAATTCTCATCAGTTATATACTTTTTCCCTTGGTTAGGAGAACTACTTAAAAAAATCATCTCCTGCTCTTCACTCTAATAACTCAAAGATCACACAATGAAAACAATTTCCTCTCAGTGCAGAGACTAATTCTTCCTTTTCTTAGTAGACCTTAGTTTTCACAGTCTTAATATAACATATATCACATTACATGCATCAGTACTCACTCACTAGACACGTAATAGTTCTTTTCATTCTGAATAAAAATTCTGTAACCCTTCTGAATATTTTTCTGATGCTCATCCAAGCAACAGCAAGGGACTTCCCTGTTGTCCCTGGCTCTCACCCTTCTGAGGCTTCCTCATGCCACATTCTTCTCATCTAGTGTGGGATCTCCAGACAATCCTCCACCTCCAAGACTCAGGTCGGGCCCTTTGGTTGTTTCCCCTTGAGAAGAAATGCCTACTCTGCCTTGGGCCTTTTCCCATGAGGGGGAAAGCCCCTGCAAGGACCTCTCAAAAAAGAAAGGCCATCTGGATGAGCCCACTCCGCAGAAGGATTCTCTCCAACTCCTCCCACCAGATCTCAAACCCAACATTTTATACTGGAGAAGCACTCCCTCTACAGGAGAACTTGCCCCATTAACCACTCTTCCCAAATTTTACTCCATGCAAATGCATGTAATTTTATCACAAACAATGCAATCTAGTAGCCATTCAAATTACCACACCTTCTGTACTATCCACTGAGCAGTTACTGATAGTTTCTGCTCTCTTATAGTATAACCACGCCCCCTTCATGCCACACATTTAAACCATCACATATATGGAAATCAAGTAGTCTCCCCTACGCAGAATCTTTTTCAAGGGTTTCTTAGTGATGAAAAGGATTCCTTTTTAGGAGACCTGTCACATGTGTATATTGTTTTGTTTGTTTCTATTTTTTAATACATGCACTTTACTAATAATGCATGCTAAAATGCTTTAGCATGATCTAACACTTAGCATGTATTAAAATGACACAAAATGAAATTTTGCTCATTTTTTGTGATGTTTTGAATGGGAAATGACATAAAATGATTTGACTAATATCACTGATGTTTTTGTGTCATTTTAAATGACAGCTCATCCCTAAAAAGCATTGTAATAGGAAAGAACTATACCGGGATTAGTATGAATGAAATGAACAGAGGAAACTTGAAGGATGCAATAGGTTAGGGCAGAAAATGAGAGAGAGAGAGAGAGAGAAAGTAGAGAAGAAGAAGGCAGTAGAGGTCGTGTAGGACAAAGTAAGAATTTTAAACTCATTATGAAGAGTAATGTGGGGATCGCAGGAGGAAAACAACAGACATGTCATAGGCAGCAAAATTAAGGAGAACCTCAAGGTTACAGGCAAAGTTGAAGCAGTAAAGAGTGAATGCTGGGCCATGAACTAATAGTAAGACATGGAAATGAATGATAAGAAGGAAACAGAGGAGGCAGGATGGAAGAGGAGCTCATTCCTGGCTAAGTTGGAGGAAGTCAAACCACAGCCACAAATGGCCTGCATCCAGGAACCACAACAAAAGGCAGTGAAGGGCTAAAATGGCTCATTAACAGGCCGATACAGAAAGAAACGCGGGAGAACGGGCGAGCGCCCGCTCTCCTGGTGCGCGCACAGGCCAGTGCCCTGTGTGCGCGATACAGTAAACAAAAATATGCTAATTAGGGCCCACGGTAAAAGGAGGCGCTAGGGACACTAGTGCGTCCCTAGCGCTTCCTTTTTGACAGGAGCGGCGGCTGTCAGCGGGTTTGACAGCCGACGCTCAATTTTGCCGGCGTCGGTTCTCGGACCCGCTGACAGCCACAGGTTCGGAAACCGGACGCCGGCAAAATTGAGCATCCGGTTTTCAACCCGCGAGCCGCGGGCTGATTTTACATTTTTTTATTCTTAATTATTTTTTACTTTTGGGACCTCCGACTTAATATCGCCATGATATTAAGTCGGAGGGTATACAGAAAAGCAGTTTTTACTCGGCACCGGTGCCGAGAGAAATTAACTTGCCAGATTCTTATGGCCTGGATTGGCCACTGTTGGAAACAGGATGCTGGGCTTGATGGACCCTTGGTCTGACCCAGTATGGCATGTTCTTATTTTCTTATGTTCTTACCTTTGGGTAGGTGCTAATTTCTGAAAGTAAAATGTGCGGCTTGGCTGCACATTTTACTTTCTGAATCGCGCGGGAATAACTAATAGGGCCATCAACATGCATTTGCATGTTGCAGGCGCTATTAGTTTCAGAGGGGTTAGATGCGCGTTTTCGATGCGCTATTACCCCTTACTGAATAAGGGATAATGCTAGCGCGTCGAAAAAGCGCGTCCAACCGCGGGTTAACAGTGTGCTCCGCCGGAGCGCACTGTACTGTACCGGCCTGTAGGTTAGCAGTCTGAAATCCAAAGAGCAAGCTTGCATAAACACCATAAATAAATCCAAAAATGATTTCAATCTTTTCTTAAAAGATACATAACCATGGTGACCAGCAGCAGAGGAGAAGAAATTACCTAGCTCCCAAAGATCTTCTGGGTTATAGAATATGTCTTGGAAATGTACTATTTTACAGCAGAAAATATCATTGGAGACTGGACTATTTGTCTTCCTTGGTTGCTGGTCATTACAGCTAAGTCTTTTTTTTAATTATTTATACATTTCAAAATATTCAGAAATAAGCATTGTAAAGCTTGCAGCAAAAAGGGAAAAAAGAATTATACATTATACAAAAGAATGTAACAAAGCATTAAACTACCCTTATACAAGTCCACAATATGAGGCCCATAGAACTTAGAGCAAACTCTAATAAAGAAAATTCACAATGAAATGTTTGAAAAATACCAATAATTATCTCAAATCTGTTAAATGAAATGGGCTCTGGAGTAGAAGTGGAGTTCTGTGCTAGTCAACCAACCAACAGCTTTTTCAATTGGTCGGGCTAAAAAAAATAAACTTGTTACCACCAATTTTATTACACCCTTAGCAGGATAACAAAGAAAAAATTCCTCACCTAAACTCACAACAGCATTGCTATATTGAAAAAAGGACTTGTGTCTAATCTGTGTCTGTCTAGAAATATCTGGAAATATCCAGATTGTTTGCCCCATAAAGAGAGTATCCTTATTCGAGAAAAATAATCTCATAGGGGGTAATTTTCAAAAGGAGTTACATGCGTAAATGTAGCTACTATTGTAGCAATTTTCAAAAGCCATTTACTCAAGAAAAGTGCACTTATGTGAGTAAATCCTATAGACAAGTCAATGGCATATATTGTAGCAATTTTCAAAAACCCACTTACTCAAGTAAAGTGAATTTACTCCAGTAAACCTGGTTTTTACTCGAGTAAATGCTTTTGAAAATCAGGCCCATAATGTCTTATCACTCTCAGTGGAGCAAGAAATCAGGAGAGTAGCATGATCACTGACTAAGTCGTGAGACTGTTCAAGGAAATTAGTTAAATTGAAAGAACCTGGCTGATCAGAAATAGTAACAGCGACATTATTCCTTGAGGCAATACTCAATAATAAGCTTTAAGGATACTAGGAACGTGTTCATCAGCAAGAACTAAAATTTTCTTCATATACTTCAATAGTTGTTGTGGACCAATAAATGAAGTACATGGCAAATTCAAAAGGAGCAAATTTAAACATTTGAGATATATTTTCCAAGAACCCTATGAATTTTTGCATATTGGTACAATCCAGAATACTAGCTGTTTTAAATTTCTGGATAGACATCTTTAAGCTTCAACATTTTTATTCTTTCTTCATGGCCAGATGAAAGAGTTTGTTCAATACCCGCCTGCTCTTTAATAGTGTCCATAGATATAGATAAGGAAAAATCATCTAGTCCTTTACTGAAAGTTCTTTCCAACCAAACAATAGCTTGCCACACGTCTTCAAGACCTATAAAGCAGGCGCTGCAACACAGACTGCGTAAATGTGACAGTCTGGTGACCGCCCCCCTCCAGTCATTTACCAGTACCTGGAATAACTCCTTGCACCTTCATACCACTTCCAGGTAGGCCAGAGTCTGAAATCACCCGGAAGCTTGGAGCAGGTGGAGGTATTCAATTCTCAGGGCTAAGAGATGTTTCATCCTCAAGCAAACCATCCATTGCCCCCTTCAGTGCCTGCACTGAGGACAGCACCCGAGTGATCCTGAACTGGAATATCTACAAAAAAAACTGAAAAATAGTGTGCAGTACAGGAGGGCAAGAGGAAGAAGAAAATTTCTGTATTCAAGCTCGCCACTTAACCATAGTGTGGAAAATATCTTTTATCCAGAACAGAATTTAGACATACAAAAAAACCATTGTACCTGAGTCCAAATTGGGCCAAAGTGGCACACAGGCAGTGGTGCGCCCCAGGACACCTCCTTTTAGGCACTCACCGGTGTCTCACGTTGACGTCAGCTCCACATTGGAGGGGGGGGGGGGGGGGGAGCCAGGCAGCCAAATGATGTTCCGGAGACACACAGCAGCAGGGAGGCAGAGAGAGTCCTTCGGGTCCACCAGATGCCGTAGGCCGCCTCCTTTTAGGCACTCACTGGCGCCTCCCATTGATGTCAGCCCTGCATGAGGGGAGGGGAACCAGGCAGTCCAAGGATATTCTGGAGACACACACAGCAGCAGGGATCCAGAGAGAGTCCTTCGAGTCCACCAGTTGCCGTAGGCCACCTCTTTTTAGGCACTCACTGGTGCCTCCCATTGATGTCAGCCCTGCATGAGGGGAGGGGAACCAGGCAGTCCAAGGATATTCTGGAGACACACACAGGCAGCAGGGATCCAGAGAGAGTCCTTCGGGTCCACCAGATGCCATAGGTTGCCTCTTTTTAGGCACTCACTGGTGCCTCCTATTGATGTCAGCCCTGCATGGGGGGGAGAGGAGCTGGGCAGCCCAAGGATGTTCCGGGGACACACACAGACAGCGGGGAGACAGAGAGAGTCCTTCTCAAGATGCCATAGGCCGCCTCCTTTTAGGCACTCATTGGCGTCTCCCATTGATGTCAGCCTCGCATGGGGGGAGGGGAACCGGGCAGCCAAATGTCGTTACGGGAACAAACAGGCAGCAGGGAGGCAGAGAGAGAGTCTTTTGAGCCCTTGCTAAGTATTCTTTTGAAGTTTGAAATGAAGTATTTTTACTTATGGTGCTTGTGTGGACTTTATCTTTGGATTGTAAATTGCAGAAAGTGGTGACCTATCCATGCCGTAATGACAGACAGTAAAAGACATGGATAAGATGTAAAAATCTGGAAGATAAGTAGAATCTGAACATCATCTGTGTACAAAGCAATAGATAAGAAGGCTCATGGGAGAGCTTAATTGAGAAAAAGAGGGGCCCAGTAGAATGTCTTGGGGAATCCTTACTGAGATTGATTGAAAATTGGAGCATGAACTGTTCTATAACACTTGGATGGCATAGCCAGAAAGAGAGGAGGTTACCGGTGAAGTACAGAAGCAGAGGAAACAAGAGAAGTGAATGAAGCACATGATACTGAGAAAGTCAAACCACCAAAGTAAATACGGAAGCATGTTGCTTCTTCTCAAAAGTTGCACAGAGTTATGAATAAGCAGGGAAAGCATTCAATCTAGCTAAGACTGTTCAATTTCCATGGTAATTCAGAAAAATGATTTCGCTGCATAATTGGTTGATAAAAAAAAAAAAAGCGAAGCAAAATGTTTAATGGACAACCAGCCAAGCTACGAAAAATCACGAGATTAGTGGGAGGTTTAAATGCTGCCAGGGAGTAAGAAATTCTATTCAGACACAAGTATGATAATTGTTAGGGACAGAAATCAATAGGCTAGGGCATCCGTGCATCACTAAGTGCTCTCCTTACATGGCAGTAATTTGATGGTATTTCTTACCATTGGGAGGCAACTAATTAACAAAATTATTCCTAAAACATTTCTGATTCCTTTTCAAAGATCTATATTTGTCTTATTATTCTCAAACTTTGTAAAATACAGATATAGTTTACCTCTCAACCTCAGTAAATCCTATTATAATTTAGCGTACAGGCAAAGAGAGACTGGACAGGAGACAGCTGCTTTAACCATTTTCTGCGCCAAATAATGCTGCAATGATGAGACAACAGGACTTAAAAATCACTGAAAAGAGGTGACAGCTACAGGTCAGTCATACTATAGTGTACCTAGGAAATTAAAACCAGACGCAGTTTAAAGAACTTATTAAACAAAATAAGAGACAATGAACTGAAGTTAAAGAGGGGGAATATCCTTTAAGGAGCTCAGTCAGAGGGTCTTCAACAAAGGATGGTTGAAATGCATAAAAAAAACTGCCAAAGGCAGAAGCAAAATCAAGTAGCATAAATCCCATTGAAGAGGAAACTGGACCAACGTCTTAAGAGGAAAGGCTTCAAAAACTCTAGTACAAAGAAAAACTAGACTGTGTTGCCAGGATTTCTAGGCTTGACAGGCTGGTACTCACACATTTCCAAGCTGTCTAGTGCAGATGGCTTTCATTGTTTAGGGTTACAGGACTGGAGACTGTTGTAATGGAAGTTTCCAATGTTATGATGTAATATCACAAACAAAAGGTCAAATGGTACTACCCAACAAGCCAACAGCAAAGTGAGTATTGGCAAAAAATAAAATGATCACTTATATCCACAGAACAACTGGAACACTACTGAGGCTATAACATCATATGATTAAAATGCATAGATAATGCAATAGGACATTTGCATGCTTCCTCAGATGAATTTGGCAATATTATACATTATGATGCACACAATTTTATTGAAATTTCATTGTTGCCCTTCAAGAGTGGATTTTTACCTCACATCAAGCACCTGGGGAAGTATAATTTTTTTTCTGATTTTTACTGCTGAATAATTATATAAAAGCACTTGGCATTTTCAAGGACTTTTGTTCCATAAAACCTTGTGAGACTGGAAAATTGGGCATCCAAATGGCAGATGAAATTTAATGTGGATAAGTGCAAGGTGATGCATATAGGGAAAAATAACCCATGCTATAATTACACAATGTTGGGTTCCATATTAGGTGCTACAACCCAAGAAAGCGATCTAGGCGTCATAGTGGATAACACATTGAAATTGTCGGTTCAGTGTGCTGCAGCAGTCAAAAAAGCAAACAGAATGTTGGGAATTATTAGAAAGGGAATGGTAAATAAAACAGAAAATATCATAATGCCTCTGTATCGCTCCATGGTGAGACCGCACCTTGAATACTGTGTACAATTCTGGTCACCGCATCTCAAAAAAGATATAATTGCGATGGAGAAGGTACAGAGAAGGGCTACCAAAATGATAAGGGGAATGGAACAGCTCCCTTATGAGGAAAGACTAAAGAGGTTAGGACTTTTCAGCTTGGAGAAGAGTGGCTGAGGAGGGATATGATAGAGATGTTTAAAATCATGAGAGGTCTAGAACAGGTAGATGTGAATCGGTTATTTACTCTTTCGGATAATAGAAAGACTAGGGGGCACTCCATGAAGTTAGCATGGGGCACATTTAAAACTAATCGAAGAAAGTTCTTTTTTACTCAACGCACAATTAAACTCTGGAATTTGTTGCCAGAGGATGTGGTTAGTGCAGTTAGTATAGCTGTGTTTAAAAAAGAATTGGATAAGTTCTTGGAGGAGAAGTCCATTAACTGCTATTAATTAAGTTGACATAGAAATTAGCCACTGCTATTACTAGCAATGGTAACATGGAATAGACTTAGTTTTTGGGTACTTGCCAGGTTCTTATGGTCTGGATTGGCCACTGTTGGAAACAGGATGCTGGGCTTGATGGACCCTTGGTCTGACCCAATATGGCATGTTCTTAGTGTCCAAGGGTCCACCCAAACCTCACTAATTATAACATATATGTTCTCTCACTGACACACACATGCTCCCTGTCTCTCTCATATGCTCATGCTCTCTCTCTCTCACATGCAAACACACACACACATATGCTCTCTCACTTACACAGCAGCCGCATACACACGTTCAAGCTCCCTCTCCTTCTCACATACTCATGCTCTTTCTCTCTCTCTCACAAGCACACACACACATATGCTCATGCTGTCTCTCACTCTTTCCCCTCTTGAAACAGCAGCAGCAGTCTTCTTCTTCAGCTCCCATAGCCAACAGGATGACTTTTTCTTGGGGCCGACCCAATTCTGATCTAGTGCTCTTCCTGCAGCCCAGGCTGCTTCACTTCTCCTCCTAAGGCCTCACTGGAGTCATCAGCAAATTTCACAAAAGTTCTCGTCGGTCATTTTGTCTTAAACAATTAACCTTGCAAATACATTCTTCTGATTTATTTATTTATTTATTTAATTAAAGTTTTTTCTATACCGGCATTCGTGATTAAAAATCACATCATGCTGGTTTACATATAACAGGGGGAGTGAGTCAAATAACAGAACATTAACAAGTGCGATTTCTCAACTTCTGCGGTCTCATTCAGTTTAATTAATGTTCAGTCAGTTAGGAATAAGTACCAACTAATATATGACTTTATTCATACAGAGTAGTTAGACTTTTATTGCTTCACTGAATCTTGGTTGTTGGATGCTGACTATATTATTTTAAATCAAATCTGTCCTCCGGGTTACTCATATGTCTCACAACCTCACCAAAAAAAGAAGAGGCAGGGATCTTCTCATTACTTACAAAAGCATTTGGAAAATCAAAATTGAGCACCTCAGTGGTGACTCTTCTCTTGAGATGTTGGCAATTTCTCTAAATCACTTTTCAATTTGTTTAGTTTATTGCCCGCCCAAGCTTTTACAAACTGATTTATCTCCATTTCTTGAGCAATTGATGCTTTCCAGATTTGATTTAAATTATAATATGATCTTTCTTGGAGATTTTAACTTGCATGTTGATGTTGTTCAGATACCAATACACTGTGCACTGTTTTTAGATATTTTAAAATAACTTGGCTGGCATCAAATAATTCAAGTCCCCACTCACAAGCTGGGTCATACTCTTGAGCTTGTTTTTGTCAACAAATCTCTTCAACATTTTTGTTCACAATCTCTCTCAAATTCCTTTGTCTGATCATTTTCTTATTAAATTTCTCATACAGATTTCCCAATCCAATATTTAGAATCCCAAGACATCGACTAGTTTACCATGACATGGTACTGTTGATAATATTCTGTTTTCTTCTACTATTTTGTCTCCGTTATCAAGCATTTCATATGCTAACATTCCTGATGCCAGCTCTCAGTGGGATTCAATATTAGACTCAGTTCTTAATAAAATAGCCCTGCATTAAAACAGCTCGTCGAGTATTAAGGAAATCTGAAAGTAACTGGTGTAAACACCCATCTCCAGAACTTGCTCGTTCCTTTCTATCCCTGTTAAAAGCTATCCTTAGAGCATTATTCTCAGCAAATTTGAAAGCTTGACTATAATCCTAAAGCCCTTTTTGCTATTGCCAAAAGACTCACTAGCTCTAACCCTCTCCTTCCACAGAATCTTTCCTTATTCATTTTAAAGATAGAAAAACTTTGCTTTAATTTCTCCACTGTCCCAAATTGGTATGTGAATGCCCCTTCTCAAACATCCTTTGCTTGGGATACTTTTGACATTGTTTCTGCTAGTAAAGTTGGCCAACTCAAATGACACTATGTGTCCTTTGAGCAATTGTTCCATCAAAATCTCCAGAGAAACCTTGTCCCCCACTTTTGCTCAACTTATCAATCTGTCATCAACAGAGGTTGTTGTTCTTACTACCGTAGTTTGAAGAAAGCAGTAGTCCGTCTTCTTCTTAAAAAGAACAATTTGGACCCCCTCAGATCCTAATGATTACAGACCTATTTCAGCTTTACCATTCTTTTCAAAGATACTTGAGGCTTCTGTGCTCAGTAGAGATGTGAATCGTGTGATCGATCGTCTTAACGATCGATTTTGGCTGGGGGGGGGAGGGAATCGGATCGTCGCAGTTTTGTTTTTTTAAATATCGTGTAAATCGTAAATCGAGGGAGGGCGGGAAAACCGGCACACTAAAACAACCCTAAAACCCACCCCGACCCTTTAAAATAAATCCCCCACCCTCCCGAACCTCCCCCAAAATGTCTTAAATTACCTGGGGTCCAGTGGGGGGGTCCCGGTGTGATCTTCCACTCTCGGGCACACTAAAACAACCCTAAAACCCACCCCGACCCTTTAAAATAAATCCCCCACCCTCCCGAACCCCCCCAAAATGTCTTAAATTACCTGGGGTCCAGTGGGGGGGGTCCCGGTGTGATGTTCCACTCTTGGGCCATGGGTGCGTTGATAGAAATGGCGCCGGCGCTACCTTTGCCCTGTCATATCCTGCACTCGAATCGTGTTGCCGTATTGCAAAATGGCCATATGGCTGGCGCCATTTTGCAAAATGGCGCCGGCAAGTCTTGTGGGGGTCAGGAGGCCCCCCCAAGCTGGCCAAAAGTCCCTGGGGGTCCAGCGGGGGACCGGGAATGACCTCCTGCACTCGAATCGTGTTGCCGTACGGCCGGCGCCATTTTGCAATAACAATGACAGGGCAAAGGTAGCGCAGGCGCCATTTCTATCAACGCACCCGTGGCCCGAGAGTGGAAGATCACACCGGGAGCCCCCCCACTGGACCCCAGGTAATTTAAGACATTTTGGGGGGGTTCGGGAGGGTGGGGGATTTATTTTAAAGGGTCGGGGTGGGTTTTAGGGATGTTTTAGTGTGCCGGTTTTCCCACCCTCCCCCTTCCCCCGATTTACGATTTTTGACGATAAATTGGGGGAATTCCTATTATATATCGCCTCTAATGATTTTTGACGATTTAAAATATATCGGACGATATTTTAAATCGTCAAAAAACGATTCACATCCCTAGTGCTCAGTCAATTAACTGATCATCTAGAAAAGTTTGATTTACTTGATCCACATCAATATTTATTTATTTATTTATTTAGCATTTTTCTATACAGACTTTCCAATAACAAAATTATTGATCAATTCGGTTTACATTTTAAACAATAACAACAATGACAAGTAAATGTCTTACAATGAACAGGTCGAATTAACTTGGATTAAGATATATGGGGGTAATAACATAATTAAGATATATGGGGGTAATAACATAATTAACATGAGCGGTGCCTAATATAGGCTAGATGTTGGGTTTTGATAATAGACTGCCGAAGATAATAGACTGTCAAAGATAATAGACTGCCAAAGATCATGTGATTTCTAGAGAAGATCTATATAGTTCTCTAGCGTGTTACCACTGAGGGGATATTGGCAGGGATATTTCGCAGGTTGATGTTATGGGAAAGCTTGGTTGAATAACCAAGTCTTGAGTCTTTTTTTAAATGTAGTGGAGCATTGCAGTGATCTGAGCTCTGATGGGAGAGAGTTCCAGAGTTTAGGCCCAGCTGTGGAGAAAGCTCTTTTACTTAATGACTTCAGATGTGCACAGAACTACCTCTGCTTTCACTTACTGACTTTTTAAGGAGTGGAATTAACAATGGTCAGTAATTCTTACTTGTTTCTCCTGATATCTCATCTGTATTTGATACTATTGATCATGATATTCTTCTCTTTCAGATGCAAGAACGTGGCTTAACAGGACATGGCTTTGACATGGTTCCATTCATATCTTACCAATTCTTTCCAGCATATCAAATTTAAAAATGAAATTTCTTCTGCTTCTTACGTTAAAACTGGCATTCCTCAGGGGTCTGTACTTTCCTTTGTTTTGCTCAACATCTACTTAGCTCCCATTTACAAAGTTCTTTCTATCTTGACAGACTGCTATAAAGTCTAAGCTGATGACATACAATTTGTTTTGCGCATGCGCTCCTCCTGGAACGAAACCATTGAACACCTTAACATTTGTTTCTCTGCTGTTAAAACTTGGTTAAATCGTAACAAACTTTCTCTGAATATGTCTAAAACAGAATTTCTTGCCATTTTCAGTCCCTACTCCACCTTTGTTGAAAACACCAGTTCCTTGGATAATTCAAGTTTTCAGATTAAGAATCAAATTAAAAGCTTAGGTGTTTTGTTAGACAGCACACTAGCCTTTCGTCCTCAAGTCAAACATTTTATCAGACAAGGTTTCATCAGATTACATGTGCTTTCTGGCCTAAAGAAACTTTTACACACTGCCGAATTTCGTACTGTTCTGCAAGCCTCAATATTCCCTATCATTGATTACTATAGCAGTCTTTATGCTGGCCTTCCTTTTTCAACACTTCGGCCATTACAACTTTTGCTAAACTCCTCGGCTGGTTTGAAGCGATTGGATCATATTATTACCACAGTTTTGATCGAGTTACATTGGCTTTCAATTGGTGAGAGAATTAAATACAAAATTGCTAAGACAATTTCCAGATTGATCAATAATAGGGATGTGAATCGTGTCCTCGATCGTCTTAACGATCGATTTCGGCTGGGAGGGGGAGGGAATCGTATTGTTGCCGTTTGGGGGGGTAAAATATCGTGAAAAATCGTGAAAAATCTAAAAATCTAAAAATCGCAAAACCGGCACATTAAAACCCCCTAAAACCCACCCCCGACCCTTTAAATTAAATCCCCCACCCTCCCGAACCCCCCCCAAATGAGTTAAATAACCTGCGGGTCCAGCGGCGGTCCGGAACGGCAGTGGTCCGGAATGGGCTCCTGCTCCTGAATCTTGTTGTCTTCAGCCGGCGCCATTTTCCAAAATGGCGCCGAAAAATGGCGGCGGCCATAGACGAACACGATTGGACGGCAGGAGGTCCTTCCGGACCCCCGCTGGACTTTTGGCAAGTCTCGTGGGGGTCAGGAGGCCCCCCACAAGCTGGCCAAAAGTTCCTGGAGGTCCAGCGGGGGTCAGGGAGCGATTTCCCGCCGCGAATCGTTTTCGTACGGAAAATGGCGCCGGCAGGAGATCGACTGCAGGAGGTCGTTCAGCGAGGGTTCCGGCGCCTCGCTGAACAACCTCCTGCAGTCGATCTCCTGCCGGCGCCATTTTCCGTACGAAAACGATTCGCGGCGGGAAATCGCTCCCTGACCCCCGCTGGACCTCCAGGAACTTTTGGCCAGCTTGTGGGGGGCCTCCTGACCCCCACGAGACTTGCCAAAAGTCCAGCGGGGGTCCGGAAGGACCTCCTGCCGTCCAATCGTGTTCGTCTATGGCCGCCGCCATTTTTCAGCGCCATTTTGGAAAATGGCGCCGGCTGAAGACAACAAGATTCAGGAGCAGGAGCCCGTTCCGGACCGCTGCCGTTCCGGACCGCCGCTGGACCCGCAGGTTATTTAACTCATTTGGGGGGGGTTCGGGAGGGTGGGGGATTTAATTTAAAGGGTCGGGGGTGAGTTTTAGGGGGTTTTAGTGTGCCGGCTCACGATTCTAACGATTTATAACGATAAATCGTTAGAATCTCTATTGTATTGTGTTCCATAATGGTTTAAGACGATATTAAAATTATCGGACGATAATTTTAATCGTCCTAAAACGATTCACATCCCTAAATAATCAGTCTTGTCAATGGGCCAAGGCCATATTAAAATTTTACCAACCTTCCAGAAATTTACACTCTTCTCAGAGGGGCTTACTAGATGTTCCATCCCCTTAAGTGGCCTGACTACATATCACTCGGGAATGTTCTTTGTGAATTGCTGGCTCAGTCCTCTGGAATTCTTTCCCAATGGAACTTTGTCTGTGTGACTCGGTTGAAACTTTCAGAGGATTTCTAAAGACATTTTTGTTTAAATTAGCTTATTTTTAAGCATTTATAACCTTATTTAGTTGTTTTATTTAGTATGATTTTATACTGTTAACCTAATATTTTTATTGTAGATTTTATTTTTGTTATATTATGCTTTTATTGTTAAATTTTATGTATGTTCTTATGTACATCTCTTAGACTTATTGTTAGTGTTAGGCGATTCATAAATTTTATTAAATGTAAATGTAAAGCACTTCTTCTAAGACCCTGCTGATGCTTCTGGCAGGGCTGTAGCATTCCTTCTCCTCCTAATGTCCTGTTAGCGATTCTGGCAGGGCCACAGCACTGCTTCTCTTACTCAGGCTGTGCTGGTAATTCTGGCATGGCCACAGTGCTCTTCCTCTTTCTCAAGAAAGCTCTGCTGGTGATTCTAGAGGGGCTGCAGCACTCCTTCTCCTCCTAAGGCCCTTCTGGCAATTTCGGTGGTGCCTCACTACTTCCAACAGCAATAGGAGGCATTACCGGCAGCACTAGGGTGCCCTTCCAGTAGTGGTGCCTATGGCCAAGTCCATATTGGCCATAGGCACACTACGGCTCTGCCTCTCAATTTATTCTTCTCCAAGCTGTTTTATCTTTCTTCATAAGGGATCTTTCTGTCCTTTTTATCCTTTTTGTTGATTTTCTCTGTATGTTTTCTAATTCTGCTTTATCTTTACTGAGATGTAGCAACTAGAGCTGCATAAAATAGCCAAGACACAAAAGCACCTTCAGTACTGTGTGCACTTTTTATTGGGGAAATAAGCAAAGTCCTCCTTATGAGAATCTGCTAATTTCTCATATTGGTTCTGGAAGATTGATAAAGCTCTTAATAGCTTGATTCAGTCCTTTTTATAATATGAATAAGTTGAGAGTGAATATTTTTTACATTTTTGTTTCTGAAACTTTTTAAATCTAAATATTGAATGTTTGATTAAATAAATTAGTATTCTATATAACAAATTCTTGTGAACTCTTGCCCTGTTGATGCCATTTTCCACTCTTTTATCAAGTGATGACATTTACTACTGTAACGCCCACCTGCAAATTTTTTTCACTAAAGGGTTTTTGCAATAAATTTACCATAAACACTCATTTTTATCTTTTTGCACGTGTTGGTGTTTTGCAAAGTTTTTTACGCAAAAACCTATTTTGTGAAAAAACATTACAATTTAGTACATCAGCCTCTAAGTAAAAATAGGATGTCTTGCTTGCAAAATCTAGCAAAGTCAGGTTCTAAACCAGGGAAATAGAGAGAAGATTCAAAACTTTAGTATTCTCTATATGACATTCTGAAGATAAGAGCAGGTGGAATTTGCAAAATGCCTCCAATTTTTAGTCCAGCAAATGCTTTGGTTTCCTATTTTTCAAATGTTTAATGTTGTCCAAAAATTCTGTGAAAGAAGCTTCACAAGCAATGCAAAACACAATTAAAGCAAGATTAACAATTTGCACCTTTTTGAAAATTAACAGGGCTCTGTTGTTTTTATGTAGAACTTCATTATCAATTTGCATTCCTAAAGAGGTGTGACCTCTTTCAGAAACATTGTTTGGCTTCCTTAGAACTTAATTTTACACTGGCTGTGCTTCCTTTATTTTTGCACAATTAAAGTAAACTGGCAAAATAAAAGTCTCAAGAACCAGAGTGTGAGTCAGATTTCTGTAACCTGAGCTATCGGAGCTAACTGTTCATCCCGCTGAGTAGTAGCCCTGCAGGTTGTTAAAAGAAAAAAATTAGGTTTTGAAAATATATCAACAAAATTTTCTTCATGCCTGAACAGTCTCATACCCATAACCTTATGTATTAAACTGGCTCCAGGGAACAGTACAACCTTTAGCCCACCATGGTGCAAAGCTCTCTGCCGATTCTATGATAGGACAGTCTTGACTGATAATTCCCATCTTCCAGTATGCTGTTCTTTTCTGTCCAGAGCCCCTTTATACCTGATTTACAACCCAGGAAAAATACCATATGCAATATGACCTACTAAGTAAGGACTGCTTGGGTTAAGGATATTTTTTTATAGCTGGTTGTGAAGAAAAGATTTGGATTTATGTGCAGTGTACACAATCTATCATCAGGATCATATAGGTAATACACAGGGATCCTAACTTTCAAGACTATCTGCAGTACAGCATTTACACACTTAAATGGAGGCGTGGATATTAATAATACTAGTATTTTATAAACTATGTGGCAGCAGCTGCACAGTTTATAAAATGCCACATAGTTCTGATCCTAAAATACATGCATATGTTTCAGTAGAAGTGAATATTTCCAGTGCAAGAAGATGCATGCTTTCGCTACCAATTTTATAAAATGTGCTTGTATATTCTAGGGGCATAATAAACATAACACGTACATATAATAATTCTGATTTATACATGGAAGCAGGTATTTTATATAGTATATGCATATACCATTTTGAAAAAACTTATTTGGAATCACCAGTTTGCCAATACCTCTGCCAGTTCACTATGTCTGTTTCCAGTTCACCCAAACCTTGCACCCCAAAACTACAGAAAAGTGCGATTTCACTTACAGAAGTCAATTAGCAGGAGTAAAATTGTATGAATAAGTTTGATAATGTATACAAAATGGCAACTACTGCACATACTTCTGAACCCTGCCCTGGAAAACCTTAGCCTGCCTCTCTTTTCTACTGAATACGCGCATACTCTCAACATTTATGAAATAGCATATACGTATTTCATTTCGTATTTATATACCGCACATACCTAACTTACAAATCAAGGCAGTTTACAGCAAATAAAAAATACAAACAATTTCACATTAAAAACTTCAAATCCCATACCCCAACCCTCCTTAAAATACATATTCCCTTATCCCTCCTCCCTCATTGCTCTTCTATCCCACAGAGAAGAAATATTACTGATATATTTCTGCCTCATCCTATCTTCAAGCTGCCTCTTAGAGTCTTCTGTATTACTCCTTTCCCATCCAGTACCTAAAGATTATTTACTGGCTGAAAAGCCAGGTTTTCACCTTTTTACTAAATAACAGATAATCTTCCTCCAACCTAACCTCCCTTGGAGCCGAGTTCCAAAGTTCTGCCCCATCACTGATAATATTCTCTATCGGCTTTTCACCTTACATCCTTTTCTCCAAGCTGCAATTTGAGGAGATTTTCATTTTTAGACTAAGCCTTCATAATGGAATATAAGGTTTCAACATTTGCTGCAGGTATCCTTCCCCCTTTCCACGTACCGCCTTGAAAATCAACAGCAGCATCACTTTAAATCTGGGCCGCATTCTCACCGGAGGCCAGTGTAAATGATATAGCAGTGGTGCTGTACTCACCCTCCTCGAGCAATCAAAAATCAAATTGGGCTGCCCTTTTCTACACATCTGCAATCAGCGAATAGAGCTGTCTGGCAAACCCACTAACAAGGCATTACAAATAATCCAATACAGGTGTAAAGTAAGTCTGAAGAACTTTACGAAAAGTAGGTCTACTCAACAGAGTTCGTAAATTGCATACGTGGCACAGTTTTTTTTTTTAAAAAAATGCTCTCTGTACCATTCCTGTAATATGTGCATCCAGACTAAATTCAGAATCCAGCAGAACTCCTAAGGCCCTTACTTTCTCCACTGTTCCAAATTCATTCCTATCAAATTTGACCATTACTGGGTCACAGGGGGCTTCTCTCGTTTTAACTAACACCACCTCAGTTTTAGATGCATTCAGGAACAACCCATTATTTAATAACCAATTTGAAATTTTCAACAGCCCATCATTAACCTCCCATACTATAATTGATTGATCTTTCCCCAATGAGACCACCGATTGGATATCATCTGCATATAAAAATCCTTTAAATCCCAACAAGCGACTCAAAGCCCCCAAGGCCTTAGAAACAGGGGGGACAAAGCGGATCCTTATGGTACTGCATGTTTCATTTCAAAAACGTCAAAAAGCTTATCTCATACCATAATTCCTGAAAATCTATCACTCAAAAATGATGAAAGTCATTGCATCAGCTGACAGCTTCCCAATCATTCCCACCTGCTTGCTGTGGTTTAATAAAATACTATGATCCACTAGATCAAATACACTAAACAGGTCCAGGAAAATGTTTATTTCAGTTCGGTTTGTTTGCCAAACTGAAAAAAAATATTAAAAAAAAACCCCAAATAGAGTAATGAACCATAATGGGGCCTACTTGGGTCCCTGCTGCTGTCTGCAAAGTCTTCCAGGGCCTCCCTGGGCACATTTGACCTCCTCAATCCCTGCCAATAAGTCAGGGCTGGGGCCTACTCTGATGGGCTGAGCTAAGCCTATTCAGAGCCTATCTGGGCCTTCCCCCTTAAATGAGCTGGGCCAGGGACCTCCACAGCCCCCACTTACTCCTTCCACCAAGAAAGGGGGAGGAGCATTCCTTACTCACTCCTGCCCGGCTGGAGTCCCTTTAAGAAATGGCTCTGGCTAGCCCTGAGACTGGCACCAAACTGATGTCAACAAAATAGTGCCGGTCAGTGCCATTTTCCCTGGAAAGATGAAATCCTTCCCGTGTTCCAAAGTGGTAAGAGCAAATCCTTGGATCATCAGTTAGAATTTCAGCAAATCCTCCCATTGTTCTGAGGAAAATTCATCAGCCAGAGAGTGCAATATTCTAGTCCCTACAGTATTTTTTGCTCTCCATTAAGCGGACAATTTTTAAACTGCCTGTACTAGATCAAAGACCACACATGCTTTATGCCCGCAGGCTTTGCATTGGTTCTCAAAGCAAAAGTATGCAGCATTGAGGGTGGGCAATTTTCAGTTGTAAAACACTTCTTGTCCACGTAAATCACTTTGAAAATTGCTTTTTAACAGCCTAGTCAAATGTCTATTATTAAAAGAAGACTAGAAGTCTACCTTGGGTGTTTCCCCTTTGGGAGTGGAAGGGGTAGGAAGCTGGAGACAAGCTGTTTCATGGTTTTACATGAAAATAATGTGTGAAAGACCATTAACAAAAACAAACTCATGGCAACCTATTAATAGATGTGTAGGAGGGGAGAATTAAGAGATTTGAACAGGATCAGTGATAAGTAAATTATTATAATTTTATTTTCAGTCATCATTCTATTAATAAGAAAAGCATTCTTTATTGCATATAGGGCTCTTAGGAGTCTTTCTTGTAATGTCTTAAAGCCAAGTTGCCAAATACAGTTAGTGGCAGGTCAAGATATGCATAGTCTACTGCTTGGTTATTTAGACAAATTTGAAATTTGTGTTGGAGATTTTTTGTTTCAATTCTGCTGCTCTTGTGTGATCCAGGGCTACATGATAGAGAGAAAAGGAAAAAAAAATATGTCTTTTTATTCTGTAGATGCAGCATTTCTATATCTAGAGAATGTGTATTTCTATATTTCAAAGGCCAGCACTGGAGAAGTGGCAGGGGAAGAGGGGCAATGCGAAGAGTGCTGAGATCAGGAGAAGCAAAGTGTGCCCACCGGCCCTAATCCATGTCAATCTGAGGAAGGGGGGGCAGGTCTTCTCCCTTCCCCCTCCTCCTCCCAGTTTGACTTTCTTACCCTTTGCCTTCGAGATGCAGGGATTAGTTGTTGGTGGTGGGGGTGCTATCAATGATTTTTGTATAGGGCACCATTTGCCCTAGAACTGGCCCTGTTTGTCACCTGCATTCCTCTGCAGGTGACAAACAGGGCCTCATGCTGTACTGGGAGGTGAGGCTTTACTTGTGGGCCTGACGGCCTAGGGGGTGCCTCAGCTAACCACACACAGAAAAGCATACTGGTGGAGCATACATCTTACTGCATGCTCCACCAGCTCTCTTCTCTTCCTTCTTGTCCTTCACTGATATCCTCCCTGTTTCCCATCGCTGACAAGGTTCCACAAACATTTGAGCCCTGCCATATAGCTTTTCTTTTGTACTCATGCAAAGCTGGGACTGGTTTAGTGAATTCAAAGTAACAATGTGTTTTTATGCTCAACAATTCTTTCCACATAAAAGAGAGCTATATTAGGTTTGGGGAATGTATCCCTTAATATGTAAAGAAAAAACCCCTCAAATTTGGGGTTGCTAAAATATTATATACAGCCGGTTTAGCACGTACTTGCACTATTTCAACCAAAGGCACAATTTCTCCAGCGTGCTTTGCTCTTAACATAAATTAAGCAGACAGCTCCATATTCCCAGGGATACATTTATCTAGAATCTTATTTTAACTTCCATCTCTAGGAATTCTACAACTGTTGGAAAAGCAAGACTATAAATCCCAGAATGCCTTACATAGAGAGTTTCTAATATGAGCCCCTGTAAATATAGTCATCCCACTCTAGAGGCACTGGGAGTATAGTTAATCCAGCATTATATAAATATATATACAAATCTGCTCATTAAAAGTTCAAAAAAAGCATAGATCTAGTTTTTAGCTACAGATGTGAAACAGCCAAGCTAGCTAAAATGCAGGCAATAAGGAAAATGTCATGTAAAGGCTACGAGCACTTAATCACAAATGAGAAATTGACCAATTCTAGTTTAAAGCAGAATAACTTGCAGCACTTTTTTGACCTTTAAACCACATGCACGGATGTAAGCTTTTTAATTTCTTCTAAATTGGTATAAAATCTGAAGGCCGAATGCTTTAAACTGTTTTATTGCATTTGATACATACTCATTAAGTTTAAGGAGAAAGCTGTTTGCATGCTAAAAATGATCAGACAGCAAAAAGGTACCAATTATGGATTTGTCACCAGCATAGAAATCTTGGCACCTTTTTCCAAGATGCAAAAAGAAAATTAACTGTTCACTATGGGCTAAATTCACCCCCCACACGAGACTGACAAAAAGTTATGGTTGGAAAATGTTTGTTGTCTCAGACAAATAACATTTCTTAGTTTTCAAAAAGCCACATACATTTCAGAAAAAGCCGAATAAACCTCTTATTCAAGATATTAGGATGGCTCCCTTTCTCCAGCACACAACACATAATCAGCTTTATTTCAATATGCATTAGGCCTTTATGGGCATGCACAGTTACTCTGCTTGTGTTGGCAACAGCTGGAATAGGTCAAGAGGAAATGCACAGAACTTGCTTATGCTTGTAGTGTGACGTCTGCACAAAGCATGGGTAGGAAAACAAACATGCTTTCTCACATTTTATTCCCCACTTGACCTCTTCTAAATATGCTTTTAGAGGGTGATTTTCAAACAGTCCGTTCAATACAGATGCAGACTTTACCATGGATTTTCAAAGCTAGCTTACATGCATATATTTGCTTTGGAAATCCTTTGGTAATTGGTAGAGTACATGTACCAGTTACCTCGCTCAAAGTTACACTTGTTCTAAGCAGAGAAAACCTTGTGTGAGGTAACTTACAATTTTTGAAATAAAAAAACACCAGAAGGTCCATATTCAGCCGCTATCTGACTGAACAAGTTAGCCAGATAAACAGGGATGTGGCAGCAAGGCAGAGTGACAGCAAGATCACCAAAGGTGACGCATCAGGGGTATGTATGGAAGCAAGGGAGAGTGGCAGCAAGATCCCCAATATGTAGGATCTGCCCGTGGCAGCAGGACCCTCAAGGTGCAGAGTCTGGTGTATGGCAACAAGGCAAAAGGCAGCAAGACCCTCAAGGTATAAAACCTGAGGTACAGTAGCAAGACAGAATAGCACTAAAATCCCGAAAGTGTAGAGGCTGGGCTATGTGTTATTGTTTGTAAGGATTTTGGGTGGACCCCTGGACTCTGTGGCAGATGACCACGCCCATGGGGAAAGGTCCGTGAGGGGCCACAGGTCAGGCTCAGCTTAGGACAGACACACAGTTTAGATCTTTTATTAGACAGTGATGGTGAACCACCAGAGGTGGCAGTAGTGAGCTGGAATATAGCCCAGCTGGGCTTGTAGTCCCTCAGGCTCTGGAACAGCTGTGCTGTAGTGGAGAGAAACTGATATCGTGAGTAGCAGCAGTGAATGCAGAGTTCAGGATTAGAACCTTGTTGGTAATGTACTCACACAGCAGTCTCTCAGTATGGAGGACAGGAGCTGAAGTAAAGGCAGGCCCTCGAGGAGCGAGTACCTGGTTCCAGGGAACAGCTCTGAGAGAGATAGATGGTAACTCACAGATGGTATAGGCAGCGGTGTCTTCTAGGCAGAAGTGAAGTCCAGGTAGCGAATCCAGGAACATGGGCCCTCGAGGAGCGCGTACTGGTTCCAGACAGTGACCTGAAAGACAAAAGAGAGAGAGGCCCCCGAGGAGCGGGTACCCCAATAGAGTAGTCCAAGTGGAGGCAGAGTAGCTAGGTTCAGAGAGCGAATCCCACCGAAGGAGATCCAACCTTGCTAACTTGTAAGCTAGCAATCGCATAGGCTATTTGTATCCTGGATGTATGACATCATCACAGGGGGACGCCCCTGAGGTTCGCGCCACTGAAGGTACTTGAAGCAGGGCCGCGCGGTGCGCGTGCCTTTAGGCAGCTGAACAGCATGGTGGGAGGCAGCACCTTAGCCGGCCCGGGGACACCGGAGAGGTCGGCAGGAAGATGCTGCGGCAAGAACAGTGAGGGCACATTGAGCCATATACAGACCAGAAAAGAATATATTTGAGATGTTGGTAGCAGGTGGGCCATGGGGATAGAGAGAACAGACTAGGATGGATAAGAGGCAGGGTGGTAAAAATCAAATTCCTCCTAGAATGTAGGATAGTTCAGGATATACGATTTTTAAATAAGTTAATAAAATAAAGGAATACATGTCAGTGATCTGTTTTTGGTTTCAGGTAACAGAATGATATTCAGAAGACAGTTGATGTTCTTGTTCATTCTATCAAGGGCAATGGATGTAATTTTCAAACTCTCTGTGTATTTATGGGCTTTGCACCAATTCTCTAAGCCAGTGTTTCCCAGTCCTCTTCTAGAGAAACACCTAACCAGTCAGGTTTGCAGGATATCCATAATGAATATACATGAGAGAGATTTGCATACTTTGGATACCAGGGCATGCAAATCTATCTCATGCATATTCATTGGGGCAATCCTGAAAACCCGACTGGCTAGATGTGCCTCCAGGAGAGGACTGGGAAACACTGCTCTAAGCAAAAGTACACGTGACCTTTCACTTTAAAACTTGACGCACATGCACCTGCTTTTCTGTGGGTAGGATTTTGCTGGAAAATATGCGCATAGATTTGAAAATGCAGTCTATGTGTGGACTTTTCCTCCCCAGACCTAAGTACACCTCCTGGGATGTCTTGTCTCCATGCAGCTAAAAGTCCATTCATAGTGCAACAAGGCACAAACTTTTAGTCACACTAAGGGTGGATAATTTTTGGACAGTCATTTAACGAGGGCAAAATGCTTTTTACTCATGTAAATCGCTTTAAAAATTGTCCTCAATAGTAAAATAAAATTAAAATATCTAGAACTATTCCCATATTCTGTGTCCAATTTTGTACAAAAATTTCAGCTGAACAGAACTCTAGACAATGACAAAGTCTATTCTCATTAAAACCAAAAAGTGTTAAGGGGAAAAAAAAAAGCTATTTAAAATTAGGTAACTCGCCAGTCTTTCAGCAGTAAATTGACAGTAGGGATTTATAAAAATCCATAATTATAGCTCTTTTATCTGCAGTTAGGCTAGTTAATGATGAAAAAAAGGTATATGTCTTATCATATAGTTTTAATGAGGATTCTTTTTCCAGAGTTAAAAATCCCACCACATTAAATTCTGCCAATTTACTCCATTGCAAATTGAGCACTACCCTGTGTCAAAGAAAAAAACATCAAGCAGCTTATATCAGTTAGAGCTAAATGTGTAAGTCAGCATGTGCTTTAGCCTTTACTCATGAAGAGTATATTAGATTTTAAAAATAAATGGCTTTCTACTGAGTTGTCTTTGCAATGGCTTTTTGACTTTTAATTACATGTTCAGTACCTTGTGGGCACTTCTCACATGTACTTTGACTGTGTGCATATATCATTCAACCACAGTAGAAGGCCAAATTAGGGATTTTGAATCTTATTCATTTCTTTATTTTCCATAGTTACTTAGAAAAACTTTTTCTTCTTTTGGTTATGTCATAAAAGTGCCTATCAATGCCTATTATTAAACATCTTTTTATACCAATAAAAATACCTTATGTAAATCAGCAATTTTTTCCTTCCTCAATTTCTGCAGTGTTAGAATCACTTTTGCAGTTATGTATAAGAACATAAGAAATGCCATACTGGGTCAGACCAAGGGCCTTATTTTCTAAGGATATCGCACGCTTGCGCTACCAGCGCATGAGATAGCTAGCGAAGGTAGCGCATGCTTGCGCCACCTACATCGGGGCAGAGTTGGCCCCGGGCGAGGAGGAGTTGGGGCGTCACCGAGGCCGACTCTGCGAGGACGGCG
The DNA here is from genome assembly GCF_901001135.1 of Rhinatrema bivittatum. Taxonomy (NCBI): domain Eukaryota; kingdom Metazoa; phylum Chordata; class Amphibia; order Gymnophiona; family Rhinatrematidae; genus Rhinatrema; species Rhinatrema bivittatum. The sequence goes on from NC_042624.1 coordinate 81,094,990, forward strand.
CGGACAGCAAAAAGGTAAGGAGCCTTTTCGCTGCCTATTTCTCGCCGAATAACTACACCCCCGTTTCGCACACCCCCCCCCCCCCCCACCCCCCGTTCTGCGAATTTAGAAAATCCAGCCCCAAGGGTCCATCAAGCCCAGTATTCTATTTCCAACAGTGGCCAATCCAAGCCACAAGTATCTGGCAAGTACCCAAACATTAGATAGATCACAAGTTACTATTGCTTATTAAGTACTGTAATAGCAGTTTATGGATTTAACATTTAGGAGCTTATCCAAACCTTTTTTAAACCCAGTTAACTAACTACTGAAACCACATCCCCTGGCAATGAATTCCAGAGTTTAACTATGCGCTGAGTGAAAAAGATTTGTCTTCGATTTGTTTTAAATGAGATACTTGCTAACTTCATGGATTGCCCCTGGTACTTCTATTGTCTGAGAGAGTAAATAACCAATTTACATTAACTTGATCAAGTCCTTTCATGATTTTGTAGACTTCTATCATATCCCCCCTCAGTTGTCTCTTCTCCAAACTGAACAGCCCAAACTTCCTTAGCCTTACCTCATAAGGCAGCCGTTCCATGCCCCTTATCATTTTGGTTGCCCTTCTCTGCACTTTCTCCAGTGCAACTATATCCTTTTTGCGATGTGGCGACCAGAATTGCACACAGTATTCAAGGTGCGGTCTCACCATGGAGCAATACAGAGGCATTATGACATCCTCCATTTTATTTTCCATTCCCTTCCTAATAATTTCTAACATTCTGTTTGCTTTTTTGATCGCCACAGCACACTGGGCCGACAATTTCAATGTGTTATCCACTATGACGCCTAGATCTCTTTCATGGGTGGTAACTCCTAAGTTAGAACCTAACATTGTGTAATTACAGCAAGGGTTATTTTTTCCTATATGCATTTCTTTGCACTTGTCCATATTAAATTTCATCTGCCATTTGGAAGCCCTGTTGCGGTTCCGGTCTGCGGAGTTCCGCGGCCGGTCCCTCTCCTACCTTGGGGTTGCTCCGACCGACCGCGGCGGCGTCAGTGCCCGTTCGGGCCTTTTCGGGGCCTTCCCACGGTGCTCCCTCCACGAGGAAGACGCCACCGACTCTCTGCTGCTGGCCCCCTCCTTAGGCGCGCGTGCATGCAGGGGCCTGGAATTTTAAGGGACCAGCGCGGGAAACTTAACTCCGTCCCGGGGAATGACGTCAGATGCCTTCAGCTATTTAAAGCCAGCTGTGAGTTTTATTCTTTGCCTTGCAACGGGTCGTCTATGTAGAGAAGTGAGTTGCTTGTTCCTGATTCCAGTTTGTTCCTGATTCCTGCTCTGTTCCAGCTTGTTCTTGATTTCAGCTCCGTTCCAGCTTGTTCCTGATTCCAGTTCCGTCCTCACCTGCTCCTGCTCCTGCTCTCCCCTTGGCTCGTCTTCCTGGCTCCTGACTTCGGTACTTCCTCTGGTATTCCTGCTTCGCTGCCCGTCTCGACTCCTGGTCCTTTCCCGGTTTCTGCTGTCTGCTGCCTGCCCTGACCGCTGGTTCGTCTCCTCGTTTCGTATCACTGCTGCCAGTCATGACTTCTGGACTTCTGCTGGATCCTCTTCACTGCCGCCTGCCTCGACTTGGACAGTTCTTCAGACTCCTCTTCACCGGGAGATCCCACCTGAGTCCTGTGTGGTCTCCTGGCCCTGATCTGCCTCCCGGCTACGAGTCGCTGTGGGCCTTCCCTCAGCGAGTCTACTTCATCCTCTAGCCGGCTCAAGGGTCCACAAATTCAATAAGCCCAATCTTTCAGTCTTACTAGGTCCTCCTGCAATTCATCACAATCCACTTGTGATTTAACTACTCTGCATAATTTTGTGTCGTCCGAAAATTTGATCACTCGTTGGACCCCTTTCCAAATCATTTATAAATATATTAAAAAGCATCGGTCCAAGTACAGATCCCTGAGGCACCCCACTGTTTACATTTTTCCAATTAATCCTACTCTCTGTTTCCTATCTTTTAACCAACTTGCAATCCACAAAAGGACATTGCCTCCTTTCCCTGTGCAACTGCAAAGCCATTTTTGAGTTCGGCAGATAATAGTATGTAATTGGGTTACCAAGCCCCAAAACCCCTTTAAAAAAAACAAACAAACAAACAAGAAGTTGTTACATATTGGTGATATCAGTTTGTTTTATCGCAGGGAGCAATCTTTAAAAAGGAAAAGAAAAAGAAAAAACACACACAGTGATGTTGTAAGTTATTCCAATGTTTGTTCCAAAAAGGCAGCGAGAGCAAAATGGATCCAGATATTAATCTCAGAAAGAAACAGATAGAAGGAAAACATTTATAATGTTCACAAGGAAAGAGACGGGAAGGAATCCACAAAGAAGAGTGTTTTACAGTTAAATAGTGTTTTGGTGAAATATATTTGAAAAATAAGCCTGAGGATGGGAGAGGAACACCACTGGCTCGGAGATGAAGAGAGACCGCCGAAGGAAGGCCCCACAGCGGAACCCGAAGCCGGGAGGCGGATCAGGGCCAGGGAGAGCAGCAGGTCTTAGGTGGGGGTCTCCTGGTGAAGAAGCATCTGAAGAACTGTCCGAGTCGAGGCAGGCGGAGGTGGAGTGAAGCCAGAAGAAGTCCAGGGGTCGTGGCAGGCAGCAGCGGTGCAAGTCAAGGAAGCGGACCAGAAGTCAGGGCGGGCAGCAGACTAGCGGAGACCGGAGACAGGCCAAGGATCAGGACGGGCAGCAGAGAGGAATTACCAGGAGTCAAGCCTGAAGCCAGGAACCAGGAAGACAAGCCGAGGTGGAAGCTGGAACAGGAGAGCTGGAAAGGGACAGGAACACGGAGGCAGGAACAAGCAGGAACTGGATCAGGAACACAGGAACTGGATCAGGAACGCAGTAACTAGTAGCTCTGGGAGAGTGAACCCTGTTGCAAGGCAAGGAAGGTGAGTATTGCCAGAGTTTAAATACCACTCGACGTCTGATGTCATTTTAGGGGCGGAACCGCTGTTTCCGCCATGGCCCCTTTAAATCTAGACCCCTTGCGCGCGCGAGCTCCTAAGGGGCGGGGTTTCGTCGAGGAGCTCGGTAGCGTCTCCCTTGTGGAGCCGCCGCTGCGGAGAGGCCCAGCCGTGGACCAAGGAGGAACGGGGAACACTGCGAACTGGGAGCAGCTGGCAGCAAGCGAGGTGAGAGCCCGGCCATGAGCTCCCACGGCCGGGGTTCATAACAGAAAAGGTATTGAAATAACAAGAAATGATATTTCCTGTTTATTAAAAAAAAATATTTTGTGATCAGTTTTCTCATTTTAAGGCTAGAAAGGAGTTTGAGGTAAACAGGAAGTCAAGCAGGTCAGAGAATTCCAGTATTTTCTATTCAAAGCGGAAACAGAGTCTGTGTGGAAGGTTGAATAGAAGTGAAAAGGGAGAAAATCTGGGGCCTTGCAGATATAACTTAGACCTGCTGAGATGGTGCCCTGCTTGCAAGCTCCCTCACGCCGCTGTATCCTCGCCTCTTGGGGTGGTCTCTGCTGTGCTCTCGCTTTAGACGGCTGATTGCCACTTGATCTCACTCTTCCAAGCTCTTTAAAAGCCGGGTCTGAAACAAGTCCGCTAGGCCCTCTCATCCACCAGGAATTTTCTGTATATCCTCACCCCTTATTTTTTACATCCTGGGCACCTGCTTCCTTCTTCCTCTTGCCACAACCTGAAGATCTCTACCAGTGGCAGGCTTGTCCAGGACTAGGCTGCGAGTCTTTCCCCTCTGGACTGGCCTCTGTGGTATGGGGGAACTGGGCAATTGCTCTGGTTTCCTTTCCCTAATGCTAGTCCTATGTCTTTCTCCTCTTGCTCCTCTCCTCTCTGTTCATGTCTTCTCCTTGCTTGCCCAACAATCAAAATCTTATAACCACACCAATAATTTTATATAAATGTGGAAATATGGATATCAGCAAGCTGAACATGTAAGACCTTGCTTGGTCTCCGCTGGTCTTCTCAATCACGTACCCACCTAATATTTTTTGTAAATTTTCTATGCAACTAAAAATGAGATAATGAATGAATCTTCTACAGTCTTTGTCCGAAATGCTTTTTAAAACTGTTTTAGCAAAAAACAAAAGAATGAATCATAAAGTCTCAACAGAAAAGATAACATCACCCAACATCAGCTGATGGCTACTAGTACTGCTTCAGGGGATTAACCACAATGTAAGCTACTTAGCTTTAGATGGTGAGTTAGCTGAACAAATCTTCATGATTTAAATTATTTCCCCCTCTCCTTCCCTGCTGAACAGATAAATCTTGTCTAAGCAAATTGATGCCCATACAAAATTTATCCACATGAAAAAAGTAGGGACTAGGGATATTCACAGGGGTCAGTAAAATTTTAGCTGAACAGTTCTGATATTGTTAAATTTATGTGAGTAAATCGGGTTGGGATGAAAGGCTGTCCTAAAGTTATCTGGGTAAAGTTATCCAAATAACTTGGATAAATCCAGCAAAAGACTTATTCAGATAAGCCCTGTTAGACATTTAAATAATATGAATAACTGGTTTGTTGCCACACCGAATGGGCAGATTTTCAAAGGGTTACGTGTGTAACATACGCGCGTAACCCCCAAAAAGCTGCCCCAAGCTGCCCCTGTGCGCGCCGAGCCTATCTTGCATAGGCTCGGCGGTGTGCGCAAGCCCCGGGACGTGCGTATGTCCAGGGCTTTCCAAAATGGGCGGTCCGGGAGCGTGGCTGGGGGCATGGCAGTGGTCCGGGGCGGGTCCAGGGGCATGGCGGCGGTCCGGGGGTGGGGCCGGGGACGTTCCTGAGTCCTCCAGCACAGTGGCTGTGCTGGAGGTTTGCGTGCCGGCAGCTGGCCGGCGTGCGCAAGTTACGCCTGCCTTGGGCAGGCGTAACTCGCCGAAACAAGGTGGGGGGGGGGGGAATTAGCTAGGGCTGGGGGGGGGGGCTAGATAGGGGAAGGGAGGAGAAGGTGGGAGCGATCGCAAAAAAGGTTCCCTCCAAGGCCGCTCCGATTTCGGAGCGGTCTTGGAGGTAACGGGGAAAGCCATCGGGGCTCCCCTTGGGCTCGGCGCATGCAAGGTGCACAAGTGTGCACCTCCTTATGCGCGCCGACCCCGGATTTTATAACATGAGCGTGGCTGCGCACACATGTTATAAAATCGGGGGTAGATTTGTTCCCATCGGGTTTTGCGAACAAATCTATGCCCGAGCATATTTTTTAAGATTTGGCCCAAAATTGGGCTCTCAGTGTAGAAGCAAATACCCCAATACACATGTTGGAGCTGTATATTCAAAAACACAGTGTATGTCACAGACCTTTGTTTTAGTTATGGCATATTCATTAAATCTGTGATTTCTGAATTTTGAAGATAAAAATATGCAATCCCTAGCCACACTTAAGAATATAGTAAGGATGTGCAGAGGAAAACATTTTTGTTTTGCTTTGTTTATTCATTTTGTAGGTCAGTTTTAAGGAAACTGGAAGGTAGACATCATCAGAAGGATGAAGAAAATGCCAAGGCACCACGACTGTGGTAAAGTAACACCAAAAGTGGGATGAATAACCTAAGGCATTGTAATGAGGCAAAAGGGTGCCAGCAGTGGCACGAGTTTTCCATGGCACCATCAGAGGTGCAAAGCATGAGCAAAAGCGGAAAGAACACCTCGAGGTTTCAAAAGAGGGCACAAATAACAATAGCATGAACCCACAAAGGCAGCATGAGAGGGATAGAGGCACCAAGAGTGGCATGAATATCCTAAGAAAGCACCAAAGGTGGCAGGAACCCGCCCCCCCCCCCCCCAGGCACTGATTGAGAGACAGAGAAGCACAAAGAGTGGCATGAAGACCCCAAAGCACCATGAGAGTTGCAAAGCAGCCTCCCTTATGGCAAGAACACCCCAAGGTACAAAATATGGGATGTGGCAGCAAAGCAGAGTGGCAGCAAGACCTCCAAGGTGTAAAGTCTATGGGAGAAAAACACCCAAGATGTAGCACAACTGGTATAGCAGTAAGGCAGCAGGGTAGCAAGACCCCAGATGTGTAGAGCCTGGGGTATGGCAGCAAAGCAGAGTGGCAGCAAGGTCCCCCAAGTTGTAGCATGAGGGGTATAGCAGCAGGCAAGAGGGGAAGCAAGACCCCCAAGACATAACATAAGGGATATAGTAAAAAGGCAGAGTGGTAGAAAGGCTTCCAAGGTGTAGCATGAGGGGAATAGCAGCAAGAAAGAGGGGAAGTTAGACCTTCAAAGCATAGCATAAGGGGAATAATAAAAAAAGGCAGAGTGGCAGCAAGATTGCAAAGGTGTAACATAAGGTTTATAGAAGCAAAGCAAGAGTGGCAGCATGACACTCAAGGTGGAGTGTCAGCAGCGGGGCCCCAATTGTAGCATAAAGGCTATAAAGATTTTTTTTCCATAAAGGGTTTTCCCTTTTAGGTGGTAGCTTTTTGTGCTTTGTTGTTTAGGACATATATTAAGGAGTGGTCGTACTTATGAATATCAGGCAGTATATGGGCACGTGTGTTATTAAGGGAGCTGTTGCATCACTGATTGCCCTCAGTAGGAAAAAGCTCAGATTTGCTTTGATTATCATTTTAAAGCCGTTCTTACATTTATTTGTTGTTATCAGGATAAGATTATTGGCTACTCTCTGGGGTAATGCACCTCAGAGGATTTGTCACTGATTGTATCAATCACTGTGATATTTTACTTTTATGTTGTTTTTTTTTATCTATGGAGGTTTTATGATATTCTACAACCTATTATCAGGGTTTTTGTATTTTAATTGTTAAATGTTCCCTTGAATATTGGCTTCTTCCATCATTATGATCATATGCTTTGATTCTGTATTTACTTTTCTGTGATGGCTCAGAATATTTTTCTTGGCAGATTGTACCTCGCTTTGAGGTAATGCTATTAAAAGAGCAAAAAAAATGTATCATCAGAAAGGAACAAAGATAGTCCAAAAGAAGGAAGAAGTGCATTCTGAAATTGCACTATGATTATTCTTCATCACTACAGATCTTTTTAATGGTGAGCATAATGAGTTTTAAAAATGTCTTTCCATTAGCTGTCTTTAAATTACACAAATAGGAAAATCTAAACTGAATATTAAATTGCATGTAGTTGAAATTGTATAGGCATTTGCAAGAGGCATGCCATTAATGTTTTTAACCTTTGCTGAAAGACAATAGTTACAGGTGCAGATGCAAACAATAGTCTGATTTGCCCAGGTCCATGTGACTTTTGGACTGAAACTATTAGAGTTTCCCAACTCTGTCATTCAGACAGTTGTTTCCTAATGCTGGCCCATGAGCATCTGCAGCCAGTGGTATATGCATATGTGCACTGTCGTATGCCCCCGTGGCTATGGAGGCTGACAGGATATTCCCATGCAGCCAGAAGAAGGCGGGGGACACAGTAGTGCAGCACACACTGGCTGAAGGGATGCAGTGGCAGTGGTGGGAGGGGAACATGGCACAATGGTGCAGTTGAGCTGGAGGGCTGCATGCTTAGGTCTTGTGGTGGGTGGGGGGGGGGGGCAACTATTCATTCTCTCAATTTAATTTGGAAATCAATTATATAGAAAGAGTAGAAAAGGCACATAAGAGACCAAGAATGACATGAAAAACTCTAGAGTAAGGAAGATGAGGCAAGGCAGACTGAAATGGGATCTAAGAATGGTACAAAACATGCTTTTTAGGGTTGAACAAAGCTCCTCCAATAAAGTTAGAATCCAGGTTCAAACCTTTGAATTTTTGTGTTCATTTTTATTATTAGGGCAAATTCAACTTTTAGCAAGTTGAAATCTGACTTCCAATTTAAGGACAAAGTTGCACATTTTTCTATCCAAACCAGGTCATGAAGATCTGAACTGAGTGAACATAGCAACTGGAATCAAGCCATAGATGGCCTGTCCTGGTCTGACTCTGTCTAAACACCACTCACTGTGTTGGACTGACTTAGATTCAATCTCAGTAGGTTCGCATATCCCCTTAAGTTTTCTGTAGCTTTCTTTCAGTTTTAACGTTTGCTGTCCTGTTCTTGTATTGCATTTTTATGCAACCTCTCTGTAATTTCTATTTTTGTTTCAACATTACACAATTTAATGGTGTCCTGATAAATAAATTGTGTTAATAATTAACAAACTATAAATTACAGGTGCTGTGTAATTCAGCTACCCGAGAAACCATGATCACACCTGCAATTCTTGCAAACCACGATCACACCTGGCATTGCTTATTCTGCTCAAATGCCTCCTGTGGTACTGAAAACGCATCATCTGACTGCTACCAAAAATAACAAGAAAGGGTACAAAGCAGATGCTGACCACGATCATTTGTATGATCCCCAGATTCGGAAACCACCAAACATAAGGAAAGGCGATCAAATCTCAGGTACCGCTTTCCTTTCAGTCTTCTGTTTTTCTCATGCACTTACATAAGAACCCAGTACTGGCATTTTAACAAGCTCCTGTATGAACTCAGAAAGAGAAGTATTTATCTCACATTCTTTTTCACAGTGAAAGTTCCAATACATTTACTAACAGGTAAATGCATGACACTCCTTTCACGTGCTCTGGCCAAAAGCCACACATTTCCCAAAACGTACTATCTCGTGTACAACTAATACCACATGTATAACGCCAGCTATTACATGAGGATAACACATTCAAACAAAACAAAGTCCAGTCTCCTTGCGTGTATCCTGTAAGCTTCCCTTCCTGCATCATAATTTTTTTTAGCCCAGTCTCTACCTCGCTTATCTTTCCTTACGCCTACAAAGCTCTGGAATGCAAAAGAAGAAAAGTGTTTATGACCCACAAAATGAGATACTAATACAAAAAACTACAATCCCATCTCCCAGTGAAAAATCTGTCATACCACCATAAACATTCACTATTACTCGTCTTTTAGATACTCCAGCTGTGATGACAAATCTATTTATGATGGGACTAATGCTAATTTATTTATATTCCATCTTTCAGCCATTTCAAAGTGGATTACAGGAAGGTACTGTAGTTATTTCCCTGTCCCCAGACAGCTCACAATCTAAGTTGAAAGCTGTAGGAAGGAGAGTGAAGCAACTTGTCTGGGGTCATAAGGAGTAGTAGTGGGATTTGAACCCTAGCTTGCATGGGTTTATAACCCATCGCTCTTACCACTAGGCTACTCCTCCACTACTAAATAATGCCTGTGTAAGTCCTCAATTCTTTTTAATCATAGTCCTGCCATTTTTGTGACAAAAAAAACCAACAAAAAACTTATATATATAAGCACACAAATTTACTTCCCTTTATCCTCCGTGTTTCGGAGTCTGCTTCAGGGGTGCTCCAACTGTGTGCCAACAATCCATCCCAGTTTCTTTCATCAGCTGTAAAAATGGAGAAAACACTCATTGGATTTTATATGCCAACAAATTAATTTTTATTCCAATCAACGAGCAGCGCATTCTGTCCCAGTCAATCAAATTGCATCTTCACCATTCTTTTAGTTCTAGATTTTCAGATCGAGCACATCTGGTGTGTAAGATAATTATGAGACATTGACCAATTTTGGTTGTACATCCAGCCTTCAGAGACTCCCCTTGTACTGGAGGGCAAGAAATATCAAATACATGGTTGTTCACTCAACATTACCAAGAATGATACAAACAGCATTGAATAGCAGAATAGACATTATCAATGTGGTAATTGTTCTTTTTGTTGTCAAACAATAGAGGGTTCACAAAGGAAGAATCCCATTTCTCATCAGTACATAGTTTTTGCTTATTTAACATATTGTACATTGAAGATGTAGTTTATGTTAAAATACGTTGCTGTCCTTTGCTACATGTGGGTAGAACTAAAAGGATGGTGAAGATGCTGTTGACAGAGCATAGAAGTTGTTTTAACAATAAATGTGAAAAAGCACCTATGGTTAAACACTGTTTGCAAAGTCAGTATGAATTTGTTCATTTAAGATGGTTTGTCATTGAATAAGCTGAGCAACCCATTTAAGTTATACTTTTCAAAAACACATGCCAATTTTTAATTATTCAAAATAACGTGCAAACTCTCACCCTGTATAAAATTTCACCTGTTTTTTTAGAGGGCATAATTTGCATACATACTTTTAAAAATAAAAAGACTGCACATAAATCTAAACTCTACCCCCCAGAATGCCTCTCTGTTGTGCACATAAAACTATATGCCAAATTGGGTTACACACATATTTTTATATGTACAAACCCCAAGAAATTTCATAAAAGTCAAGGTTGTTGTCCCCAAAGTGTATAGCCAGCATGGCTGGGTAGGCTGATCCAGCTAGTAGCCAGGGTAGTAAAGGGATGAGCTGAGCCTAACATATACCCCTTCCACCACACCAAACAATGCTGGCTGCCATACCAAGGTGAGGATCTGAACTCAAAACACCTACCTATCTCTCAGCCCAAAACATGAATGAGTGTCCCATGATCCACACCATCCATTATCACCATTCCTGAATGAAGGAGAAGAGGGTGAAGTTAGCTAGACATACTGCTGGGGGTGCTATCCACCTACCTATTATAGGACACATAGGCTGCCAAATGCCACCTATCAATATGCTATATGGACCGGGCTGGAATACCAGAGGTCACTCCCAATTCTAAATAAATAGATCCCATACAATTCACACAGCAGTTCTGCTGCTTTCAGGCAACCCTTAACACGGTGTTATTGTTTGTAAGGTTTTGGGTGAACCCTTGTACACTATGGCAGATGACCACGCCTATGGAGGGGGAGTCCCGTGAGGGGCCACAGGTCAAACTCAGCTTTAGGACACACAACACAGAATTATATTTTATTAGACAGAGTTGAGAAGCCACTAGAGGTGGTAGTAGTGAGTAGAGATGAAACCCGGCTGGGCTTGTAGTCCTTCAGGACACTGGAACAGCGATCCCTCAATAGTGTGCTGTAGTGGAGAGAAACTGAGATAGTGAATACAGTGGACCATACACAGGGTTCTGGTATAGAGCCTGGTTGGTTGATTACTCACACAGCGGTTTCTCCCGGAAGGTAACACAGAAGCTGGAATAGAGGCAGGCCCTCGAGAAGCGAGTACCTGGTTCCAGGGAATGGCTCTGAGAGAATATAGATGGTAATTCACTGATGGTGTAGGCAGCGGGTTCTTCCAAGCATAAGTGAGCTCAGGCTGCGAGTCCGGGAACATGGGCCCTCGAGGAGCGAGTACCGGATCCAGACAGTGACCTGAAAGATAAGAGAGAGGCCCCCGAGGAGCGGGTACCCCAATAGAGTAAGTCCAATTAAGGAGAGGCAGAGTAGCTAGGTACGGAGAGCGAATCCCATCCATAAGGAGCCCCTTGCTAACTCGATTAGCTAGCAAAAAGTGTAGGCTTTTGTATCCGGGATGCGTGACGTCATCACAGGGGGACGCCCCTGAGGTACGCGCCGAAGAAGGAATAAGAAGCAGGGCCGCGCGGCGCGTGCGCCCTATGGTAGCTGAACAACATGGCAGTATGCAGCACCCAAGCCGGACCGGGGACGCCGGAGAGGACGGCAGGCAGACGCCGCGGCAGCCAGACGTCCATCAACCACGGGAGGAGTCGCCAAAGAGGTAAGTAGAGCGGAGTGGAGACGTTGGGCAGCGACAGTCATAACACGCGGTGGTGAATTGGAATCTACTCAAGGGGTGAAGATCATGGTGGACTAGGAAATGGCACCAATCCTTGGGTCTAACAGACATATGATCTTTCACTGTTTGTTTTGATCTTTATGCTGTTTGTATAAGAGGCAACAAAAAGTGAGCTGCACATTTAATACAGCTCAAGTTAATTAAAATCTCACAACTGTATTTTTTTCACAGAAGGGCAGGCAATGACTCACATTAAATAGATCCACCTGAATAAATAGAATCCTCCGAGGCAGGAGGAATATCCATCATTAGTGTAGAAGTTCTCTCCTTGGGCTTGTTTCATCTCCTATATTCATTAGCCAGATGAAAGTGCCTGCAGGACTGGACAATAAGGGGATAATTCTGAAAGCCATTTATGAGCATAAAACCTGCTTTTGTGTGTGTAAACGGCTGTTCTAAAATTGACCCAGGAGCACAGCGAGTAGAACTTAAATGTGTAACCCAGTTTTGTGCATACTTTTTATGTGCCCTGAGGAGAGTCATTGAGGGAGTGGTGGTGGAGCGGAATCAGCACATATGTACAAACTTCCAGATTTTAAAAAGACAACATGTACACGGGTAAGTTACACCCTCCGAAGAGGAGGTGTAACTTTACACGTATGAATGTTTGCATATACTTGGCCAATTACACAAATATTTTCAAAGAGAACTTATGTGTGCAAGTTTGCTTTGAAAATATTCAATAAAGTCTGTTAGGTGAATTTTCAAAATGTTGCGCACATTAAAGTGCCTAAGTAGCTTTTACTCGTGTACACACTATTTTATAAGCATCTAAAAGCATGCATGTATTTTCAGTTTCGTGTGCTCATATATACATGTTAAAAAAGGGGCAGCTTAGGGATGATCCGTGGCGGGCCAAACACATACACACATAAGTTGCTATTTTAAATGCCATGCGTGTAAATTTGCCAACTTATTTGTGTATTTTTACACCTGCTAATTATCTGGCATAAGTGATATTAAACATGTTTTGTCATGAGCGGGGAGCAGTGAGCCCAAGACCGCTGCTGTGATGGTATAGCTAGGGACGTGGGGGCACAATTCAGCTCTCAGCAGACGGCAGCAGACACACCCTCAGACCAGGACCCGGAGGACCACCTGTACTGACCCACCTTCTCCCCAGGTTGAGCCCTTGGGTTCTGGACTGGCAGGACTTAAGTGCACCAACACGAAGCAGAGATGAAGAGGTCCAGGCAAAGGTAAGGGCTGGTGACTGGAATCAGAGGTGAGGTCCAGACAATGGTCAGAGCAGGTGGCTAGAATCAGAGATGAGGTCCAGGCAGTGGTCAAGAGCTGAGAGACATTCCAGAGAAGGAAGGAAGACCAGACAGGGAGCTACAGGAATGCGGCATGAGCGGACCCAGACACAGGTGCACAGGAAGATAAGGCAGGAACCACAAAACATGGCAAGGGAGGCACGAACCAGAGGACACAGCAAAGGAGACAGAAACCACAGGACACAGCAGGCAAGGCAGGGACCAAAGGAATGGCAGGCAAGGCAAGAAATAAGAACATGGCAACTAGGACTGTGGCTGAGTCACCGATCGGCTGCAGAGCAGGACTTTAAATAGGCTTCTGGGTGATCTCATCATCTCCCTTGGTTCATGGCATCTGCGCGCACACACGCCTTCAGGACACATGGGCCAGTGCTGCACCGGCAGAATCATGATGCCCGCAGGGCCCGATCTATGCCGGTATGGTGTTGCTGCTGTGGCTGGAATGCCATTACATGTTTATTGTGTAGCACTGACTGCTGGATGGGAGCTCTGGCTGTACTGGGGGGGGGGGGGGAGTTCAGGCTGAAGAACCAGAATGGTCTCGATGATCTGGAAAAGGACTGGGCAAACTGGTGGACTAACTGGTAAACTGTTTGTTTACATTTCTACACGCATTTTTTAAAATTGATCAATTTATGTGCATAAATTGGAACTTATGCTAGGAAGTCCTACTTTAATTTCACGTGTAAAGTAGATGCGTGCATATTTTTTAAACAGTTAGAAAAAGTACATGCGTTCAAACCATTACATGTGGTTTCAGTGCATTGCGCGTATTCACTGGTAAGCATGCATATGTGTGCACGTCGCTGGATACAGCCACACGTATTTTATAATACACACATACGTGATATGAGCGGGATATAAAATACTGTGGTGAAAATACACGCAGCCATATACGCGCATAAATGTTTGAAAGTTATCGTCCGTGTCTCCAAGGTATGATTTTACCTCTACGCGGGCTGTTTGAAAATTACCCTCTTAGTGTTAGACCCCCAGTGGTCATCAGCAACTTACCGGAAAGAAAGCCTTCCTGCTGCCGGCGGCTGCATCCATTCAGCTGACAGCAACAGAACAAATGTGTTGCCTCATCTGTAGAGAGAGATTCACTTTAAAAAAAAAATGTTTGGAAAACTAGTTCAAAAAGCCCATAAAAAGTTAATGGCTCCATCAAATTAGTTCATCCAATTATAATTTTTGAAATCCACTGATACTCTCACAAATGGGTGCTTCTGCCTCAGAGTTCAAGCAGATTCATTCGCAGCATGGTCTGCAGCATGCAGATTTGATATGAAAAGTCACAGATTTGCATTATATCCGTTTGGATTATCCCCAGCAAAGCAGATTGATATTTTATGGACGTGCAGTCATTTGAAGCAATATAACAAAATGTCAACGGCATTTCCTGTGTTGTTTCACGTCATTTTATGAAATGAAAAAAAATAAATAAGACTGAGTTTTTTTTCATTTCTGTCATTTTGCATGCACCATTTGCAAACAGCATACACTAAAACCAACAACAAAAGAAATATCAATAGAATGAAATAGAAAGTATTCTTGCTCCTCAGTATCATGTCATTTTGTGTTTTTGCACAGCTTAGATTCTCTGCATGTTGTAGAGCTCTTTTTTTCTGATTGGTAGTCATTTGAATGTTTCTGAGCTACTTATTACATCTTTCCTGTTTTGCTTTAACTCTCTGTGTTCTCTTACCTGCTCTCATTGGTTCCTTGCCCCGAGGAAAGTCTGGAACTATTCATTTCCTGCAGAGACTTTCAGTTAAAAGAGGCTCCTGGCAAGCTAGCAGCTCTTCCTGAGTCTTCCTGTACAGGCTCCTTAAAAAGCATTGCTTTTTCACCTATTTATCCTATCCCACTACTAGTCACTAGTATATACAGCTTCTATCACAGGTGCAGTTGTTTCTCCTCTGACTACTGGACTTCCAGAAACTTCACAACTGATCTGAACTCTTTTCACACATTTCTATATCATTGCATTCTTCAGTTGAATGAGAATAAGGCAGCAAGGCCCAGATTTATCAGTTGGATGTCCCTAGGTCAGTGATGGTGAATTCCACTCCTTGAGTGCCACAAACAGGCTAAGTTTTCAGGATGTTCACAATGAATATGTTTGAGATAGATTTGCATACAATGGAGGCAGTGCATGCAAATCTTTTTCATGCATATTCATTGTGGGCCAGATTTTCGAACCTATGTGCGGGCGTAGATTTGTGCGCATGTTATAAAATCCAAGGTCGGTGCACGCAAGGGGGTGCACACTTGTGCACCTTGCACGCGCCGAGCCCAAGAGGAGCCCCGATGGCTTTCCCCATTCCCTCCGAGGCCACTCTGAAATCGTAGCAGCCTCGGAGGGAACTTTCCTTTCACCCCCACCTTCCCCTCCATTCCCCTATCTAACCTGCCCCCCAGCTCTACCTAAATCCCCTCCCCCTACCTTTATTATTTAAGTTGCGCCTGCCTCTGGGCAGGTGTAGGTTGCGCGTGCTGGCCGAATGCCGACGCACGATCCCCCAGCCTAGCATGCCTTCGGAGGCCTCCGGCCACGCCCCCACCCCAGAACACCCACTCCCCGCCCCTTTTTTCAAGCCCCGGGACATACGCACGTCCCGGGGCTTGCGCGCGTCGCTGAGCCTATGCAAAATAGGCTCGGCGCGCACAGGAGGGGTTTAAAAGGGATATGCACGGATATTATGCGCGTAACCCTTTTAAAATCCGCCCCTGTAGATAACCTGAAAACCTGGCCTGTTTAAGGCATTCGAGCACTGGAGTTCGCCATCACTACCCTAGGTGTAGAAACAGAGGGCGTTGGGTGGAGGAAAAGAGAGAGATGGAGTTGTCCCCTTCTAAAGGTGGACCAGGCTGAAAGAGGCGCCTTCTCCTCTTCCATTCTGGCAGCACTTTTCAGAGCAGTGGTTGTCCATTGCATCTGCTCCCTTAAAGGTACAGGCAAGGACCTCTGCACCTTTAAGAGGGCAGGTCTAACACCGCTGCTTAGAAATTTCCACCAGGATGGAAGAGGAGGAGGTGTCCCCTTCAGCCCGGTGCCCCTAGGCAGCTGCCTGTACTGCTTAGAAGGAAATCCAGGCCTGGAGGCAGCAGCACTCAAATGAATGTAGCCAGAAGCAGGGAGCTTCTTTTTTCAGCTGCTGTAGCTACTACTACTACTGTTAATCATTTATACTGAGCCTGAAACATATTGTCTATCCATGCAGGTATTTCCAATTTGCTAGACTATAAGCCGTATAGATTTTTAATGTGATGCTCACCTTTGAGCAACAGAAAAACTAGAGGAGGGGAAAAGAATGCCAACGCCAATCGTCCCCAGGTCAGACTTTCCGATGGGTCCTGCTCATGAAGCCCCATTGGTGACTTGGAGCTGAGGGCACTCAAGCAGAAATTCCTAGCATGAAAAGCACAGAACGATGGGCTTTAATAAGGTATGACCTTTTTATGTTGCTTCTAGCACTTTATTTGAAAAGTGCAAAGCGAGGAGTTTTATTTGTTGCTATACAACAGTTCACAAATGATTTTAGGCTCATAACACCACACGTCTAGCACTAAAATAAAAACCGTGAAAGCTACCACATTTGGTTTTGGATTCTGAAGGCATTTTCCTTTATGATGAATTCTGTGATTTTCTTACAGCTCAAAAGTGAGTCCTGAATGAAAAAGTTTGAGAAGGAATGCACTAAATTACTTTAGAGTCGTATTTTATTGTAAATTGTATGTAATTTCCTATCATATGAGTTTATACACTAATGCACTGCTTTGGTCTTGAAGTAATGTTAGTCATCTAGTTTGAAAAAATATTAAGTTGAAATCTTGTTAGAGTATTTTATTTTACATCAGAGAAAAGTGGCAAAGTTTTATAGTGCAAAATTGCCAGCATCACATGCCCAAACCATTATTTATGGCAGGAGTAATCTTCTAGCCTGTAAAATAGCTGCTCTTATTTCTGCACTCCCACTGATGTGACTAAAATGCTGACGAAGAAGAAATCTGCTTTCTCTGTCTCATTTGTCCACTATGATTATCTTATTGAATGACGTTTTTCTTTATTTTCTTTCTTTTTTCTTTTTTTGCAGTTTCATCTTCAGTTGCTGCTTTGAAAAATGTGATTATAAAAAGGGGGAAAAAATGGTTAAATGTGGTTAGTGCACAACCAAAAATGCTGTGTTATGAGGGAGTATGACATTTCGTAAGCATGGAAACTGCATGAGGGACAGTTAACCAGTTTATTGTAGAGATAGCTTGGCGATGTGGATGGAAGGGGAACAGGTTAGTAATCTGTGCTGCTGAGCAGGTGACGCAAGCTTTATTTTTCAGCTCAAGTTTCTGGTTCCTGAGAGCCAGTCAGAATTGTAAGTCCTAAGTCACATTTGGTGCGAGGGAGAAGCTAGGGGTGCTGTGTACTGATCTCTCACCTACGAGAGGTTCTGGTCTTACTGTGTCTAGTGGGGCAAAACATGGGAGGAAAGCTGGAAACTGTGCATGTTTCCTCCCTGACAAGAATCTGAGGCAAGATCCTTCTTGTCAGAGGAGGATAAACAGAAAGGGGATACCAGGTGCACCAAAGGAGCAGCAGGAGCATGTGCGTCTTATGCATTTTATGTGTGTCAAACATCAAGGTGATCAGACCTTTTTCCAGACCCATTTCATTTAGATGGAATACATTTGTATCTGTGTAGACCAGAGAGGTAACTTTGATTCTTTTGCTCGCTCCCTTCAGCATATGTTATTATATGTATAGGGACAAGACTTCAAAGTTAAGTGAATTATAAATTTCTTTTTCTCTTCAGAATAATAGTCATAAAACAAAATATAGCAGGTAAATAAGGTTTTAATGAGTTTTAACTCTGAATTCTGTAAAGGGGCACAAAAGATTCTGCTTTGACAGGGCTAAGTAGTATGTGAACAATAAAACCCAATAACCTGTGGAGTTCACAAAAGAACTTATTTAATTTATTAAACTGGAAATGAAGTGTTAGCTTGCGTCTTAAACAGATATAGGCTTGTGACACTGAAAGTGAAACATGAGTTATATAAACGCAGCTTTCACTATATAAATTCAAATTTAAATGCATCGCTCTCAATACAAAACACTCACTATCATACATAACACACTTTACAAAAATAATTCCCCATGGATCGAAGATATGCCACACTTCCATCAGACCAACCGCCCCACCAGAAACTCCCTTGCTGGCACCCTCTACACCCCTTCACTCAAAATTGCTCACCTCACATCCACCAGAGAGAGAGCCTTTTCCATTGCCGGCCCCACCCTCTGGAACTCCCTCCCCACCGAGCTCCGACTAGAACCATCACTTAATCAATTCAAAAAAGGAATCAAGACCTGGTTATTTAAACAGGCCTATCCCAACACTTCACAACCCTAGCACTGTGACTCTATCACAACACTCTGACTCTATCGCAACACTCTTACCTCCCCACCCCCCCTCAGTTTCCCCCTGCCCCCTGCCCCCCCATACTCCTCCCCCCACCCACCTCCACCACCTTCCTTCCTCTAAGCAGCTTCCTTTACAGTTACCAACGCACCTTTCCCACCTCTACCCACAGCTCCCTTGTACAGTTCCACCCCCTCCCCCTCCCCCTCTTACTTTTCCCTCTCCCTTGCCTCTTGTACAATTACTCATAATGATCGCCATATCACGTATATGACACCCCCCTCCTACACCACCCTACCCTCCATCCCCCCTCCCCATCTTGCCCCTTTATTCCCCTGCCACCCTTCGCCTCCCTCAACCCCTCCTCCCCCACCTCCCCACTGCGCTTCACCCCCCACCCCCTCGCACCACCTCCCCTTGTACATAATTAATTTCTGTCTAACTTTGTCTAATACTGTCTAATTTTGTCTAATATGGTTTATTATATGTATATATACTGTCTAATATGTCTAATATGTCTAACATGTCCAATATGGTTTATTATATGGTTTATTATATTTAGTATATGTCTAATTTTGTCTAATATGGTTTATTACATGTAATCTCGTTTAACTGTGACGCATGTTGGCACCACAGTAAAGTTAACTTATCTCTTAACTATCTATCTTTCCTCCACCTATCATTGTAATTTCCTTTCTCAGTTACATGTAAACCGACATGATGTTTTTTTTTACGAATGCCGGTATATAAAAGTTATAAAATAAATAAATAAATAAATAAGTACAGTATTTATCAACGAAAAAGTGTGGTAGAAGTTGAATCATAGAGAAGATAGAAATCAAATTGAGGTCTTGCTATTTTTTGACCTGAAAGTGCTTTGCTGCTCTTAGAGCTCATATTGGAAGCTGCCTTTCTGGGTAGCACTCACTGCTATTGTATAGTAAAGTGAATCATGCCCTGTCCTCAGTCTCCCAAATCTGAGGTCACCTTCATTGTAACCACAGCTGCTTTCTGCAAATGAAAGGAAATGCTCCTCTGGGATTATTCTTCACAGTTGACTTCTACTATGGCAGTTATTCTTAATTCCAGTCCTCATGGCCCCAAACCAGATCTGGATGCAGGACACCCATAATTTGCAGAATAAATTGGCATTAAGACCAAGTATATACAAATAGAGCCATGAGAGCAGGAGTAGAGAATGACTGTGCTACCCCCTGCTGGTATGCTTCAGATCCTATTCACAATGAGTCAGTTTGCTATAATCTCCTCCAGTTTTCTGTGGCAGCTCAGTAGTAGACTCCGTGGCAAACAGAAGGTTCAGTAGCAAATTCTGCAGCAGTTGCTATGCAAAATAGGGGGAACCTGTTCACTGAATTCATTTAATGAGTGATTATGTATTTGCTTCATTTTGATTCACTTCAAACACATGAATGAGAATGTAGAGATACTCAGAAAACTCTATTCATAATCTCCATGGGCCCAAGGGAGAAGCAGGGGGGTGAGTGCTGAGCCAGGCAGCAACAACTGGAAAGCTCCATCCGTACCCTACTCCCCCCCCCCCCCCCCCCCCCCCCACCTCCGCACCTCCACAGCCGACAGCAGCCAGGAACAGGGCTCTTCTAACTCTGCCTCCTTCCAGTGATACTGTATCATGAGCAACAACCAGCCCTTAAGGGCTGTGCCAGAGGTCTAGCCACTGTTAATGGGCCCCATGCCAAAGGCCACATCAAAGGACATGCCTCTTTTGAACGCTCCTTGGTGCACAGCCCTTGGTCTCAGAACCCAGTTGCACCTTGCTCTGGCACACCTGTTTTGCTTGCTACTCCACCATATATATCAATCTCACTGATCAAAAAATGTGTCCAGGATCCATGAGGCCTTAAGAGTCAAATATGGCCTCCTGCATCCACAAAGAGGGCAAAAAATAAAAAGGCTGAAGTCCTTCCTTAGAACACTCACATAGTACCGTACATAAGAACATAAGACGTTGCCATACTGGGTCAGACAAGGGTCCATCAAGCCGAGCATCCTGTTTCCAATAGTGAGCAATCCAGGTTACAAGTACCTGGCAAGTACCCAAAACATTAAGTAGATCCTGTGCTTCCAATGCAAGTAATTGCAGTGGCTATTCCCTAAGATAACTTGATTAATAGCAGTTAATGGACTTCTCCAAGAACTTATCCAAACCTTTTTTAACTCAGCTACACTAACTGCCCTAACCACATCCTCTGGCAACAAATTCAAGAGCTTAATTGTATGTTGAGTAAAAAACAATTTTCTCCAATGTGCTACTTGCTAACGTCATGGGGTGCCCCTAGTCCCTTTATTATCCGAAAGAGTAAATAACCGATTCACATTTATCCATTCTAGACTTCTCCTAATTTTATAGACCTGTATCATGTCCACCCCCAGCTGACTCTTCTCCAAGCTGAACAACCCTAACTTCCTTAGCCTTTCCTCATAGGGGAGCCATTCCATCCCCTTTATCATTTTGGTCACCCTTCTCTGTACCTTCTCCAGTGCAAGTATATCTTTTTGAGATGCAGTGACCAGTACTCAAGGTGCGGTCTCACCAGAGGCATTAAGATATTTTCCATTTTATTCACCATTCATCATTCCCTTCCTAATAATTCCTAACATTGTTTGCTTTTTTGACTACCGCAGTACACTGAGCTGATGATTTCAATGTATTATCCACTGTGATGCCTAGATCTCTTTCCTGGGTGGTAGCTCCTAATATAGAACCCAACATCATGTAACTACAGCATGGGTTGTTTTTCCTATATGCATTACATAGCACTTGTCCACATTAAATTTAATCTGCCATTTGGTTGCCCAATTTTCCAGTCTCACAAGGTCCTCCTGCAATTTATCACAATCCACTTGTGATTTAACTACTCACTCACTCATTATATTCCTTCCAGATCACTTATAAATATATTGAAAAGCACCAGTCCAAGTACAGATCCCTGAGGCACTCCACTGTTTACCCTTTTCTACTGAGAAAATTGACCATTTAATCCTACTTGCTATTTTCTGTCTTTTAATCAGCTTGTAATTCATGAAAGGACATCGCCACCTATCCCATCAATTTTTATTTTTCTTAGAAGTCTCTTATGAGGGACTTTGTCAAATGCTTTCTGAAAATCCAAATACACTACATCTACTGGTTCACCTTTATCCACATGTTTATTAACCCCTTCAAAAAAAATGAAGCAGATTTGTGAGGCAAGACTTGTTTTGGGTAAATCCTTGCTGACTGTGTACCATTAAACCATGTCTTTCTATATGCTCTATGATTTTGATCTTTAGAATTGTTTCCACTATTTTTTCTGACATTGATGTCATGCTCACTACTCTTTAGTTTCCTGGATTGTTCCTGGAGCCATTTTAAATATTGGGGTTACATTGGTCACCCTCCAGTCTTCAGGTACAATGGATGATTTCAATAATAGATTACAAATTTTAATTAATAGATCTTAAATTTCAGTTTTTAGTTCCTTCAGAAACCTGGGGTGCAAACCATCTGGTCCAGGTGATTTGCTACTCTTTAGTTTGTCAATCTGGCCTACTACATCTTCCAAGTTCACAGTGAGTTTGTTCAGTTCATCTGACACATCATCCTTGAAAACCATCTCCGGAACTGTTATCTCCCCAACATCCTCATTATTAAACACAGAAGCAAAGAATTCATTTAGTCTTTCTACAATGGCCTTTTCTTCCCTAAGAGCCCCTTTAACCCCTCGGTCATCTAATGGTCCAAATGACTCCCTCACTGGTTTCTTGCTTTGGATATATTTTAAAAAGTTTTTATTATGAGTTTTTTCCTCTATGGCCAACTTCATTTCAAATTCTCTCTTCGCCTGTCTTATCAATGTTTTACACTTAACTTGACAATGCTTATGTTTTATCCTATTTTCTTCTGATGGTTTCTTCTTCCAATTTCTGAAGGATGTTTTTTTTTGTTAAAATAGCCTTTTACCTCACCTTTTAACCATGCTGGTGATTGTTTTACCTTCCTTCCACTAAGCTCCAAGGAAAAGTGGGATTTCTTGTTTTAGGATGAAATATCAAACTAATGAAATATCAAACTAATGAACTAGGTTGACATTCTTAAAGGTGAATTTTTAAAGCCTGGCATGCACCAAGTCCGGAATATGTTGGGCAAGCACATGCCAAGCAGATTTTAAAAAGTGCCCACGTATGTACGTGTATCCTGCTACATGCACAAATGAAAAGTTCTGAAAAAGGGATGGGGAGTGGGCATGGTCTGGGCATGGTCTGGGTGGGGCATGGGCATTCCTGGATTTCAACTTCAAGTCTGTGTGTAAATACTTCTACATAACTTTACTTAAGCTATGGAGGAGATATAAATAATAAAATAAAGAAAAATAGATAGATCGGTAGGGTTTTCAAGGTAGGGGCTAACAGGAGAAGGGAGGCTATTAAACTAGTGTGTTTTGGAAGTCCTGTCCCTTACCTGGGTGAACTGGGAATGAACTGGTAAAACTGGAAATGGCGTCGGCGAGCGTGTCTACTAAAATCCCCCCACTTACTTGGTAGAAGTGGCACGTGCACGCATAAGCGCATGCTCACTTAAAATTGTGCACACGATTAGTCTATTTTACAATGTGTGCATATACACGTGTATGTGATAAAATGGCCATATCCCTGGACATGGGCAGACAAACCCGTGCACATGTGTGCCTGCTTAAAAATTACCTCCTGTGCACCTATTATACCTACAGTCAGTTGAACTTGCTGTACACAACCACTTTGAGTGAGTCTTTTAGAAAAGGCAGTTGATAAATCATAATCAATAAATAAATATTTCACACAGCTCATTTCATACAAAAGGACTTGCCATGTATGTTGCATCTTTCCCTGATCTTTCACTGGCCATGAAAAAATGTTTCACTTTTTACTTGCAAAAATTTGAGTCAAACATTGAGTTTTCATTTCAAAAAGTTTAATGTTAGTGGATATTCTACCTCATTTTAGGGAGATAGTGGATTTTGGCTCAGCAGCTTATTACTTCTCTTTTAGGCTTCTAGCTCAACTTGAACTGGGGCTAAGGTGCATTGTGTTACAATGTGTTACTTTTTGATTGCACCTTTGATTTACTGCTAGGCACAACGCCACCTCGAGGGCAAGTATACCACTTGTCCCTTCCGGAGACACAAGCCATGTCTAGTTATATTAAGGAGAACTTGGATCCAGGATTCATTCATCCTTCTAATTCACCAGCTGGGGCTGGTTTCTTTTTCGTTGCTAAAAAAGACGGTTCCCTCAGGCCCTGCATCGACTACAGAGGACTCAATACCATCATACGACGACACCGGTATCTGTTACCACTCATTTCTGAACTTCTGGACCGATTACAGGGAACCAAGGTCTTCACCAAACTCAACCTCCATAGTGCCTACAACCTTGTATGGATCCACCCAGGGGATGAGTGGAAGACCGCTTTCAACACTCATGATGGGCATTACGAGTACTTCATCATGAATTTCGGACTATGCAATGCACCCGCGGTTTTTCAAAACTAATGAATGAGGTACTATGGGACATGCTCCATTCGTCTGTTATAGTTTATCTGGATGACGTCTTACTCTTCTCTAAGGACATTGCCATGCACCGTCAACATGTAAAGGAAGTGTTGCAGCAACTAAGAGACAATCGTCTATTCGCTAAATTAGAAAAATGCTTGTTTGAGCAAGAGTCACTACCTTTCTTGGGGTATGTCGTCTCTTCAATGGGATTTCAAATGGATCCAGACAAGGAATCTGCCATTAGGGATTGGCCGCAACCTGTGGGGTCAAAGCCCTCCAATGATTCCTTGGGTTTGCAAATTTCTACAGACAATTTAGACCGAACTATTCTCGAAAGGTGGCTCCCCTTTCGTCCCTTACCAAGAAGGGAGCTAACGCTAAAGAGTGGCCCTTGCGGCACGTCAAGCTTTTGAAGATTTAAAGGACGCCTTCCTACTTGACATTTGCCTACATCATCCAGACCCCCAACGACCCTTCATTGTGGAGATGGATGCATCAAACATAGCAGTTGGAGTCATTCTTAGCCAAATCTCTGACAAGGGGAGATTACTTCCCTGTTCTTACTTCTCTCGAAAATTCTCTGCTGCAGAAAAAAACTATGGTATTGGCGACAAGGAACTCCTAGCCATCAAGCTAGCATTCAAAGAGTGGCGCCAATGGCTGGAGGGCACCCAGCATCACATTGTGGTATACACAGACCACAAGAACTTAGAGTTTCTGTGCTGTGCACAGCATCTAAACCCAAGTCAGGCTAGCTGGTCCTTGTTCTTTAGTCGCTTCCACTTCTCATTATGCTACAGGCTAGCATCTAAGAATATATGTGTGGATGCCTTATCTCACACTACTGAAATCGACGAATCATCCAATCCATTCCTGCAAAGGTTATTGTGGCAGCTACAGAAGTAGCTTCTCTGGGTAAGACAGTAGTCCCAGCTCGCTTAAGAAAGAAAGTTATCTTGTAGGGCCCATGATTCACTTACTGCTCAACATCCTGGTAGAGCACGAACTTTGGAACTTCTCACCCAGTATTACTGGTGGCCTCACGTTGCACGGGATGTACGATGTACGTCAGTTCCTGTCCTACTTGTGCCAAACAAAAGCCTTTGCCATCTGAAGGAAAGATGGTCATCTGGGTTACTGTAGACCGGTTTACGAAAATGGCCTACTTTGTCCCTTTGCCCAAGCTCCCATCTGCACCTGAGTTGGCCCAACTCTTTATGCAACATATTTTTCGCACTCATGGACTGCCCCTTCACATTACATCTGACAGAGGTCCACAGTTTACAGAATGATACTGGAGGGCTCTTTGTAAGAAGTTCGGAGTTCGCCTAGATTTCACCTCTGCATTCCATCCCCAAAGAAATGGACAAGTGGAGCGAACCAATTGCTCTCTGAAAACTTTCCTCCGAGCCTTTGTAGGTGACAAGCAAGATAACTGGGTCTCTATATTACCATTGGCAGAATTTTCATATAATCACCATGTGCATTCATCCACAGGGAAGGCTCCTTTTCAGTTCGTCTATGGTAAACAACCCAGATCACCCTTACCACTTCCTTTGTCGGTGCCGTCCCCTGCTGCCCAAATGTCTACTCAGCAGCTTCATTCCCTCTGGGAGTCTACACTACTCAAACTATAGCAAACGGCAGCCATCGCTAAGAAGACATCGCCGTCCAGCTCCTGTGTTTCACCCTGGAGACAAAGTGTGGTTAAGCACTAAGAATATCCATCTTCGCATCCCTTCTATGCGACTGGCACCCAAATTCATTGGTCCATTTCTGGTTTCTGAGAGGATTGGCGCTGTCTCCTACCGTCTATGTCCTCCCAGCACATTAAGGATTTATAATGTATTTCACGTATCTCTGCTCAAACCCTTGGTTCTCTCAAGATTCCATCAAAAGCCTCCTAATCCTTCCGAAGCAGCCGCCGAAGATGACACCATCTATCAGGTACGGGAGGTCTTGGATGTATGCTTCCACCATCGTAGGTGGGAATATTTGTTATCCTGGGAAGGATGTGGTCCTGAGGACAACATGTGGGAACCTGCTGACAACATCTTGGACAAATCCCTCCTTCATCAATTTCATCAGGACAGTCCGAACAAACCCAGACCCCCGAGGAGGGGGCGTAAGAGGGGGGGTACTGTTACAAATCCCGGCCACGAGACTCACGGCCGGGCTCTCACCTTGTCCCTGCCAGCTCCGTGTTGATTGCAGCATTTCCCCGCTCCTCGCTGGGCTGCGGCTGGGCCTCTCCGCAGCGGCATCTCCACGAGGCAGACGCCACCGAGCTCCACCAGTAGACCCCGCCCCTTAGGCACGTGCGCGCACACAAGGGGCCGAGATTTAAAGGGGCCACAGCAGGAAACCTTGGCCCGGTCCCTTGGATGACGTCAGACGCCGGCAGCTATTTAAACTCAGCATCTGCCCTCACTTCTTTGCCTTGCAACAGAGTTCACTCTTCGGAGCTATTAGTTGCTGTTCCTGAGTTCCTGATCCAGTTCCTGCTTGTTCCTGCCTTCATGTTCCTGCTCCAGTTCCAGCTTGTTCCTGCCTTCGTGTTCCTGATCCAGTTCCTGTTTGCTCCTGCCTCCGTGCTCCTGTTCCAGTTACTGCTTCCTACTCAGCTTGTCTTCTTGGTTCCTGACTTCAGCTTGGCTCCTGGTATTCCATGTCTGCTGCCCATCTTGATCCTTGGCTTGTCTACAGTCCTCACTGATCTGCTGCCTGCCCCGACTTCTGGTCTGTCTTCTCATTACGCTGCGCTGCTGCCTGCCATGACCTCTGGACTTTCTCTGGTTCCGCTTCTCCTCCACCTGCCTTGATCCAGACTCCTCGTCAGACTCTTCATTTCCTGCTGGTCTCCTGGCTTGATCCGCTCCCGGCTATGGCCTCCGCTGCGGCCTACTCCTCAGCGGCCTCTCTTCATCTCCTAGCCGGCTCAAGGGTCCACTACCATAACACATTGAAACTTCATTTGCAGCTACCAGGAGATTTTCTTCCCATTTATAATCCTATTTCCACTCCACTGCCCATCTAACCTAGCCGTCACAGCAACACTCCTTGATCAGCTCCCTATGGAATCTGGTAAGTGTGGACTCTACACATCAGTAAGACCTACTGCTTAGGCTCAATGTCTGGGACTCACTCCCTTTTCGGGGCTATGAACACTGCTCATCAGTAAATCCAGCCACTGGCAGTCCAAGGAGAAGGAGCTGGCTCTGAAAATGAACTTTGATCCCTTGCATGACAGCACACAGTGCTGTCACTGATTCATTGAGCTGGTCAAATATTTATATTTTCTCACTTATGCCAAGATGAGTTGCTTCAGTTATGTAAACATATTGAAGCTGAATTTGAAACCCTTAGTAGCTACAGAAACCATTGTTCAAGTTCTAGAAATGGAGATGCTATGCATTGATTATACTGATGTATGTATATGTTGAATACATTTTTATTACCATGTTATATGTAGGATTGTCAACTTTCCAGCATCAAATTTCTGAGCATTTGGAGATGCTGTTTAATGTCTTTGCTGAAAGAGTTTATGAACGTGCAACTTATTACCACTCTTTACCATTAGAAAAACACAGAAACAGAATATAATAGCAGGTAACGACCCATCCAGTCTGTCTAGTTTCCATCCTGCTACTGTGCCAGAGACCCTTGTTAACCTCTGACTTTCCCCTTACTTCTTTGCAATTAATGATCCTCTATACTTGTCCTGTGCTTTCTTGAACCGTTATTATTTTTGCCTCTATCACTTCCACTGGCAGTTTGTTTCATGGATCCCACACTCTTTCTGTGAAGAAATATTTTTTGATGTTACTCCTGAGTCTACTCCTTTGGAGCTTCATATCATGGCCACTATTTCTCAAACTTCTGTACTCTGAAAAAAGCTCGCTTTTACCAGTCCAGGGGCCAAACTACTGTTTTGTAAAATTGTCTAGGCCTCTGATTAAATCTTGGACTGAAGTCTATGCAAGGGGCACAAAATAAATGTATCTGATGCATACTGAATATAGCATAGCTATCAAAGTTCACACTGTAGATTGCAAAATTACAATCTACGGCTGGAAAACTAAAATCATTACATTTCCGAACATTTTAGCCCTCCTCTTTTTTCAGTACAATACCCAAAAAAAAAAAACCCGTAGAGTCCGGAAAAAATCAGGACAGTTGTATGCTGTCGAGATATTAATCTGGATTGGCAGATTCTAAATTATGATGAATAAATAAATAAATGTATGCGCAAAAGAAGACATTCCACATATTAGCCACTTCTTGCATAAATGTATACGTGGAGTATGTTTTCCTAATCTAGCACATCCTTAAAATTTTCTATATAATCTTAATTACAGCAAACCTGATTGTGTGACAGCGCAAAATTCTTTAAAGAATTCCACTTTGAATTATGGCATGAGGTAGCAAATCAATCTGTTGACAAAAAACTTCAAGATGGGAATTTTCAGTTTCCCTTCAGAATTTGTTGAACTGCAAGCACTTCATGTGAAGTTTCCCTTTGCAAATGTGACCGGTATGCACACATAGTTGAATTTGTATCTGCATGGAAGGAAGTGCAAAGCAAACCCGGGCAAGTAAGCAGTGAGATTTGGAAATGAAAGCTCCAATCGTGTTTTCACAAACTTCGCTCCTTTTAGATGGGGGTAAAAGTGCACATAGTTTTACCTGCATGGGGGGGGGGGGGGGGGGGGGGAGAGGGGATGAAATGTTCAAAAAGCAGTTTTATTTGGGTAAACACATATTATTCACCAATGCAAAAACATTTGGTTAATGCCCCCTAAATAATAATAAATAAGAAGAGAGCATATGAAATGTTTTGCTGAAATACCTTCATTCACATAAGCTGGAGAAATTAACATTTTGTGATCATTCTAGACCCAGGAAGTAAGGCATTAGTGTCACATGTCACATGTCATAAAAATACTCCAAAGTCTCATTTTATCCTAATTTCAATGGGCATTAGACTAGAGATGGGCAAGCGGACTGCATTCTGATTTGCTTTCAGACATATCTGCCATTAAACATTTTGGCTTGACTTGTATTTAACCACTTTGAAGAAGTTTCAGGATAGCTTCTGATATTTAAGGATCAGGACTATGGATATGAACATCCTTATATGAGTGGAAAACGACGGGCTTCAAAAGAGACCAAAATAAAAACATCTGCAAATAAATTTTGTAACCCTGGGATAATTGTTCCCGCTTTGCTCAGTCCATCTTTACTACATACAATAGCCTTACAAATAGAGAAGATGCTTAAGGGGAAAGAGGCCCTAAATTTGGGAGAGGAGAAGTTTTAAATTAGCTGTGAAAATCCTTCCCCTCATCAGCACTGCAGTTCAGGCTGTTTAGGGTAAACAAGAACTATCATAGTGTTTGTGGTTATTGCATTAACTCCATCCATACCGTCAATCACTTCTGATGGAAGAAAGAACAACTTTTGCATCATTTCATAACAACTCTTGTTTCCTATCAACAACATCTTCGCTCTGACTGTCACCTGTTGCTAACACTTCTACTTTTCCCACATTTGTGTTCTGTAATTTACAGTCCATCCTTTCTTTGTCTTCCTCTGATTTCCAAAACCCGAAGTCTTTGTTGTAATTTAGAGATTTTATTTTATTTGTAATGGTGAAATAACCGTAGCTCTAAACTGAGGCAAATCTATTGCTCATCACACAGACCAATAGGAGTAAAGATTACTTCAATTGAGGATAAAATGAATCAATGAGATTACACACTGCATTCCTATAACCTAACAGGAGATGAAGTGAAGCATGAGTCTAAAAATCTTTGATAAACTATTACATTTTACAGTCTTTTTAGTAAACAAACATTGTCTGAAAAATAGATTTTCTTTTTGACCTGGCAGTTTCTTTTGGTTTCCTTCTGAACGCAGTCAGAACTCTGTTGAGCTACGGTGCCATGAGCCATCAGGTGCAACTGTGCAGGGCCCCCTCCACCCCTGCTTTGTATGTTCGCCAAGCTCAGCCCAGCCTTCGGAGCGGCAGCTCCAGAACTCAGTAAACCTGCACCCTGCGTCTCTTCGCTAGGTGCCACCGTTCTGCAGTGATGGACATTTCCTCCCGCCAAAGGCTGTGAGCATTGCTTCCATAGCATCCCCCAGCCCCAGCTGATCTGCAGTGCAGCATCCAGGCCTGGAAGCCGAACCCGGCTCTTCCGCCTATCAACATCATGCATTTACCAGTGTGCCACCGGGCTGGCCCTGAAATTTTGATTTTTTTAACAGCTTTGGGGGCAACTTTCTGACTGTGCTCAGAAGTGTAAAGTCTGCAGGTACTTTTTTTGACTGCAGGCTTTACGCCGGTTTTCAAAAAGACAAAGCTCCCTTTGAAGATCGATGTGGAAAAAATATGCGTCCAGACCTGCACTTGCTATCTGTGCGCTTATTTTTTTCTGGGAAAAACTTGAAAAGTACACGTCTGCGTGCTAACTCCTCCCCGGCCCTGCCACCAGGAATGTTTCGCCTACACGAAAGTTTATGTGCAGAGTGGCTGCTATGCACATAACCAAAGCAAAGATAGGGAAGACAATTTTTAAAAAGCCCTTTTCCTTGTTTAAATCAAAATTTTAGGAGTGGAAATGGTTTTGAAAGTTGCCCTTTCCCATATATTAATATTTGTATTCATCATGGTTCATAAATCGTTTTCTAATGGAAATGGAAGTTCCAAATTTTGTTGACTTGATCCCCATGGGGTAGATTTTCAAAGGGATCTAAGCCACAACACTTCAGAGAGGATATAAAATAGAGGAATGAAATCCCCGAGTGACTGTGAATGAAAGCCCAGTTTGGATTGAACTGGAAGCCCAAAAAAGCAGGAGGAATTGCTCCCCCTAGCCTCTCTCAAAAAAGAAATGAATTCTTAAGATGATGTTCTGATATTTTTCCTATTCTTCCTTTATTAGCTCTGCATAAAACCTTGCACAAAAGCTTTCATTGAACTGAAGCATAAACTGAATTGATGAAGCTGGAGAATGTAATAAAGCAAAAAATAACTAATATTTTGTTCTAGGTGACATAAAAAAAATATAGCTATGAACAACTACTCGATGTGAAATTAATCCCTTAGGTGGAAAGAAAAACCTTCTTAGCTTATTTGTGACTGAAGCAGTCTTGAATTATGAGGTCTTTGGCTCACTCATGGGATAAATTTTGTACCCCAAAGATAATCGTTAGGTATCTTGAAATATTTGTATCAGTTATTGCTTTAGTTAGCAGCAGAAAACTGTGCATTAGTATTGCTTGAACAGAATTTGTACTTCAAACATTTTTTTCTGTGGTGCTTATTGCAGTAGGTAAATAATGAATACTATGAAACAAAATTAACATTGTGGAGTTGATTACACTGCTTAACAGTGTTAGCCATTCTTTAAAGAGGGATTTTTAACCAGATTTAATCTATACAACTTTTCACATCCAAAGAACAAGCATTTAATCTCTGTTTAACTGAAATTTAGTTTGCAATGTTGACACCTCTGCATTTCAACACTGGGATTTCTTTGTGGGACACAATCCCTTTCACTCTACTTAATATCCCATCTTGGTCTCTAAGGGACAATAATTGAGTTTAGGCTAGTTTTAAATAGCGATAAGGACAGGGGACCCAGATGGGTATTTCATTGATTAACACTAACACTGGCCTTAGGCCTCGGTGTCAGGCATTAGATTAGGACATTACGGAGAGAATGACAGAGTTTTGGTACTTTATTCCTCCTCAATAACATTCTTTCACATATTAAGTTTATCCCACCCTAGGTAGCTACTTTATCATGCAGAAGGCCTTAATCCACTGATGTGACTCTATCTGCTCTTACTTTGATGCTGCCTCTGTTTACAAGAGTAATGCAGCCTGTGTAAGACAAAGTACTCGTGACAGGAACAACTGAATAAGGCTTTTAGATTCACAGTGCTCTGACCTAAACAAAAAAAAAACAACTCAGGCTTTTTGAAATGAAGTTATGTTGTTTGCATCATGAAGAAACAGACATGAGTTTTTTCATCAAGAAGATTCAACTTTACTGATCTTCTTGTACTGCACTTTATCTTTTCTTCACCTTTGACCTCCCTTTCAGTGCCTCCTCAAGGCATCCTGAACGTAAGCCTTGTGGTGTTTTTTTTTTTTTTTTTTCAGAAGTAGGATTGTTGGTATCCCCTCTGGTGAATTTAAGCAGCTGATGGGGTCCGTGACAAGACTGGCTGCAAATTTGGTATACTGGCTGGGAAAGAGATTACGGGTCAGTCCCCAGTACTGGGACACAAAAGATTCAAGCAGTTCAGGAGTTTTTGGACATCCGAAAAAGATTTCATGACATTTGTAAAGATCTAAAGGTGCTTTGCAGGTTTCTTGTGGCCTAAACAGCTTACAGCAAGTAAAACTGTTGGCAGCCAGTAAGTGGTGTTTTCACAGCTACAGTATGTTATTTTCTAAGATATATCAGATCTGTTCCATGAAAAAGGAAAGTTGGGTTCCTTATACTGCAAAATGATGGTGAAAGGGGGCTTAGTAAAACCACTCACCATTGTTACAGGTACCCTTGGTTTTAAGGGACTCCCTATAGCACAATATTTTATTTATTAATACAGACAAATAATGGATTTTTATATGAATACCTTCTGTTGATTCAACTACATGAAGATAGATCGGTATAGATACAACTCTTTCGTAATTCATTTTACATTCTGTACTTTTCTTACTGCATAGTTAAAACAAACAGGCTTTCTGCTGTGACTATGTGAATCTCCTGCTGGTACCCTAAATTTTCCTGAGATAGAACATCCTTGTGTACTTCAGAAGACTTGAGAATTCCAACTTTTTCCAGCCATGCTTCACACGAATTGAGAATGCCAGCAACAAGGATACTTCTAGTTCTATCAATAGCATCCTCCACATTCAAAATGTAAAAAAGAAAAAAGGCTTTTTTAGTTAATATTTCATAAAATTTTTCACAAGAAGACTCATGCAAGCAATAGGTTGTTACAAAGGCTTTTCAAAGTTGAAATGCAACCACTGGAGATGCACCTGTTTGAATTTGGCTGCAGAGTTTTAGTTCTCTAAGATGGCGCAAGCTGACAAAGATTTTTGATCGCTGTGCTATTAACAGATGGGATATGTAAGAGAATGCAAGCCGCAGCTATCGGGCCACAAGGAAAGAGCGATGGCCGCTCCCCCGTGGGTATCTTTAAAAGGCCATAAGCTTCAGTAGTAAAAAAGAAAAGGTCTAGTACTGGTGTTAATTACACAGAAACCACACAGAAAGTGCTCACTGTCACCGAGTTGAGAGGTTGTGCATCCCTTCTCCCATAGATAAAAGACATGGCATGAAAACATGTGGCAGAGAACAATGAAGTAAAGATTAGCATAATCTTTTGCAGTATCCTCAGTAAGCTATCCATGAGTGAGCTGCTTTTTCTCATTCCTTTTGCTCTAATGTCTGGATTTAAGGAATGGTATTGTAAGAATAGGCTTTGTCCTTGAAGCCTGACAGTTGTGTTTTCCCGCCTTCATGTGATCATCTCTGTTGCTGGTTTTACTACTTTCCTAGTAATCAGACAATGGAAGGAAAAAATGAAGCGTCAGTTCATTGACGGAACCTTATCCTTGCTGTGTTACTCTTAATCCAGATTCATCAACCCTCTTATTCACTCTTTGTCCTCTGCCTCCACTTCCCATTCTCTTATCTTTACTTTTCACTCTTTTTATTTCTTCCAGACAAGCAGGGTTAAAAAAAAAATGTAATTGTAGGGTAAAAGAAAAAAAAATGGATATTTTGCAATTTTATTTTCATTCAATATTCTTCAAACAGAAATAAAAATAAAATGTACGTTGTCGTTCAAGCTGGCATAACAACAAGATTGAGAGGCATTATAGATTACAGAGAAAAGCATTAATATATGCCACTTCTTCACTAATATTACTTGGAAGAAATGGTAGCCAGGGTATTTATCGGCCCAAAGTCAACCTGTTCCTGGCCTTAAACAGGGCAGACATGCAAAACCAAAATAGCAGCTAATATACCATAATAACATGCATCTCTCACACCTAATAAAGTGAATTTTAAACAACATTTTTTTTCAGGGCTTTCAAAAGCAGAGTAATTTTTCTCTTCTCTGCTTGCATTGATTTAACATCTGACAGGAGCTGATTCTATCTAATTATAGCCAAACATTAAATATTATTGACATGCAGTCTCTTATTAAGGCATAACTTGTGTGAAACCCTAAATGCTTAGATTTTTTAGATTAGTTTACCTCTGGTTGTTATAGATTTTTAACATGGTTTAATATGTTTGCGGCTGGCATAGAGAATGGTTTCCTACCAGGCCCCAGTGACCTGTTTTAAGACTTGCCGCAGCTATGGGTTAAGTTATGGCACTTTTTTTTTTTTACTGCAGGGAGAAGACCAGGATTCCAAAAGTTTGGAGGCACCATCCCCAAGATCAAAATCTAAAATTAGGTCAGAGGTTGGAGAACTGGCTAGACCCCCAGAAGCTCTTCAGATTTACAGCTGGAGACAGTCTCTTATGTATATAAATCGTCATTAGGATTCTGACAAAGAAGGACACTGTGGGATTGCTGCGGGGTAGGCTCTTTGAATCTTATTCTTGATAAAAAAAAAAAAAAAAAGAGCTTCTGGCTTGCTGACAAGAGACAAGACAAGTTCAAGGAAGGCATTAAAAAACAGCTTAAATCTACTGGTGGTTATAGAAGTGTTTGGACGAATAGTATAGGATTAGGATGAATGCTTCTTAGTGCATTGAGAGCACAGAATTTGGAGCAAGCTGATGATTCCTAAAGAATAAAAACCACCACAGATTAAGGTTCTAGCTGTCTAAGCCCTTAAAAAGAACAACAAAAAACAGAGATATATCCAGGTTTTAACCTTAAAAATATCTGCTATGTTGTTACTATTGTGTCCTAAATCATTGTTCAGCAGCAAGGAAGCTTCATCTTAGTATAGCACAATGTAAGCTAAGCACAGGAATAACTGGAAAAGAAATATAAAAGACATTTTCTGTCTACCAGAACTAAAACATATGCAGGGATCTTCATTTTCAGTTTTTAGTTTATTTTTCCCAGGAATTTCTCAGTGTTTATTACAACAGGAACAAAAATGACATTTACCTGGTAAAATGAGTTATGTTTTTACACTAATTTCTCCCATTTTGGGTCATGCTGTCATAATCACAGGTAAATTCCTGGGCAAAATAAAAAAAAAACAAACCTGAAAACGATGGTCTCTAAACATCTGGTAGGAACTCTGATTTACCCTATTATTTAGTGCCTTTTATCCACACATAGGGGCCCAATGCACTTTAAAATGTATTTAATATCGCAGGGACCTGCAGACAGCCACCTCTGCAGATAACCTGGAACACATTTCTGGATCTGAGGCAATGAGATTTCATAGGAGGCTGCAGAGAAGAAACCATCTTATAATTGTTTGCCAATCAGGGTTGAATGAACTGAGCTACCCAGAGATTCAGTCAGAGTGAAGAGTAAAACTCAGGTCCAACAGGTTTTTCTGAAATGTGGTTCAGTGCCCGAACCGCCAATCCCCACTTCATTTACAAATACAAGAAAAAAAAAAACATTAGCACTATTTTCAAATGAATAATTGCTAGAGGATTACATTCTTCTAAATTACAAAGCAATACCAAGAAGTGCACTAAAAATTAAGAAGATTTCAA
The DNA here is from genome assembly GCF_901001135.1 of Rhinatrema bivittatum. Lineage (NCBI taxonomy): Eukaryota > Metazoa > Chordata > Amphibia > Gymnophiona > Rhinatrematidae > Rhinatrema > Rhinatrema bivittatum. The sequence continues at coordinate 81,130,646 of NC_042624.1, forward strand.
TTTTACCTCCATGGGATGACATGCTGGAGAAATATATTTTTGTGCAATAACTAAAAATCTTCAATAATCTTAATAGCCATGGAGTTTGTTCATGAAATAAAACAACTGCTTAAATTATTTCTTTGCATACAGTAGATTAAAAAAACATTTAACATTTTTCCAGTACATCAATGCAGATTTAGTAACAGGCTAGTCAGGGGCAGAGCAAACCAACTGGCTATCCAGGTCTTGCCACCCACATTGCCAAGGAAATATCCCAGTTGCCAGTCATAGATCATGTAAGATATCACTCCTTATCCAAAACAATATTTGTCCTCTTTCTTCTTTGTACCTAGGGATGTGAATCGTGTCCTCGATCGTCTTAACGATCGATTTCGGCTGGGAGGGGGAGGGAATCGTATTGTTGCCATTTGGGGGGGGTAAAATATCGTGAAAAATCGTGAAAAAATCGGTGAAAAATCTAAAAATCTAAAAATCGCAAAACCGGCACATTAAAACCCCCTAAAACCCACCCCCGACCCTTTAAATTAAATCCCCCACCCTCCCGAACCCCCCCCAAATGAGTTAAATAACCTGCGGGTCCAGCGGCGGTCCGGAACGGCAGCGGTCCGGAACGGGCTCCTGCTCCTGAATCTTGTTGTCTTCAGCCGGCGCCATTTTCCAAAATGGCGCCGAAAAATGGCGGCGGCCATAGACGAACACGATTGGACGGCAGGAGGTCCTTCCGGACCCCCGCTGGACTTTTGGCAAGTCTCGTGGGGGTCAGGAGGCCCCCCACAAGCTGGCCAAAAGTTCCTGGAGGTCCAGCGGGGGTCAGGGAGCGATTTCCCGCCACGAATCGTTTTCGTACGGAAAATGGCGCCGGCAGGAGATCGACTGCAGGAGGTCGTTCAGCGAGGGTTCCGGCGCCTCGCTGAACAACCTCCTGCAGTCGATCTCCTGCCGGCGCCATTTTCCGTACGAAAACGATTCGCGGCGGGAAATCGCTCCCTGACCCCCGCTGGACCTCCAGGAACTTTTGGCCAGCTTGTGGGGGGCCTCCTGACCCCCACGAGACTTGCCAAAAGTCCAGCGGGGGTCCGGAAGGACCTCCTGCCGTCCAATCGTGTTCGTCTATGGCCGCCGCCATTTTTCGGCGCCATTTTGGAAAATGGCGCCGGCTGAAGACAACAAGATTCAGGAGCAGGAGCCCGTTCCGGACCGCTGCCGTTCCGGACCGCCGCTGGACCCGCAGGTTATTTAACTCATTTGGGGGGGGTTCGGGCGGGGGGGGGATTTAATTTAAAGGGTCGGGGGTGGGTTTTAGGGGGTTTTAGTGTGCCGGCTCACGATTCTAACGATTTATAACGATAAATCGTTAGAATCTCTATTGTATTGTGTTCCATAACGGTTTAAGACGATATTAAAATTATCGGACGATAATTTTAATCGTCCTAAAACGATTCACATCCCTATTTGTACCTTCTCTGGTAACCAAGCATACAGGATCCCCTATTTAGTTTACAATATGCCTCGCTTCCCATATCGAACCACAAAGGGGGTTATTTACTAAAGGTTTATCGCGTGCGTTAGGGCCTTATCGCATGCCCAGGAATTTACCTTATCACATGCGAGAAGGCCCTAACGCACACGATAACCCCTACTGCATGTGAAAAGGGCCTTTTTGCGTGCGATAGGATGTAAATTAGCTGGAGGGGAGGAGTCAGGGTGGGGAGGGGAGGAGTCGGGGCAGGGAGGGGGAGGAGTCGGTCGCGGCACCGCTGCCGGCGATAATGTGAGGAACATTATCGCCGGCAGTAGCACAGCGAATAACAACACCTTTTATGGTGTCGCTATTTGTGTGAAAGGCTGCAGATGGCCGCATTGCGGCCAGCGAAATCGCACAGCCGCGGTGCGAACGGCTGCAGCCCTTCGCAGGCCCACCCCCCCCCCCCCGCTCCCTTTTTCGTGGGATTCACATTCTGCGAAGAATGATGAATCCAGCCCAAAGTTTGGTAATAATCTAAACAGCCACATGTGTGGCTATTGCATGAACATCTGGCATTCCAGGTCTCTGTGGTATTTCCCATTCTGGAGAGAGCATTAAAAAGCAGTTTTGTAGTTTGGAAAGAAGCCGTACTTTATGCAACTGAAACCACGTCCAAACTTTAAACCCAGCCCTTGTAACTCTACAAACGTTGGAAAGAGTAGAACCTGCCTTCCATTTATAGTTTGCACACTTACATTGATGGATATGTACCATTTTTTTTTTAATTCCCCAAATACGAGGAATTTTGATTATGTGTGGTATCTATGATGAACATGAAAAGAATAGAAAATATTTTCGTGACAGACCAGGAGTGCTTTTTGAAATTGATAATGTCCATTTCTTGTAACCACAGGCAAAGTAGCAAGCTGAGATGGTGTGTAATGCGTGTAAATCATAAATATTTCTCCTGTGCTGCTACTCCTTCCCATGCTCACACCCCATTTCCCCCCTCAGCACTCAAAAGTCTTCAGCCTACTAGCGCTACATGTGGGAAATGGATTTTGAAAGGTACTCAATGCACAGCAAGTAGAGAAAAATGCATATGTGCTAAAATTCCACAGCAAGCCTTGCATAGGTTGTTCTTGTGTGTGGTGAATTATAGATTATCTGATTAAAATACAGTATTGAACATGTTTTACATCTAAAGGTGAGGAATGGAAGATCAAGTCTGTGGTATTTGAAGACAGGAATTACAATTTCAACTGAGAAACTTAAAAATGAAATGCACACCGAGTCTGATATTAGTGACAGAATTACTACAAATGTAGTGAATCAATTCAGTCCTGAATGTGGAACAGAAGCCTACCTATAGCTATTTATAACCATCATCTCGCATGTTAGAAAGTGTATTCTGTTTTATTAACAACTATATCTGGAGCTTGCCATTTAAAACAAGCAATAAAAAAATAATGTGGTTAAAAGTTTAAACAAAAATCATTCTGTCCCCGTGCTTTATAGTCTCATTTTTATTTTATTTCTGAGGCTTTATAAGTGTTTCACATTTTTTAAAAGCTCCTCTGGCTCAGCTACTACTACCATTATGAATCTAAGCAAACTGGAGGACTTCTGACCAGGGTTGCCGACTCATGAAAATGTTTTTAATGACAATCGCCTGTTAAATTCAAATCACTGTTTTAAATTCCATTTATAGTGTGCACACTTCCCAAATATATAGTGCTCAGCACTAATTATAATCATGACATTGGAAAATCCAATGTTTATTTAAACTATCTAATTCAATTTTAAATAATATAAAAACATTTAATCACCAAATGCTGCAAAACCCCCAATAGTGTATCCACTCAACACTAGTGTTGCGGCATTTCCTGTTAAAGTGGTTTGAAAAGAAATGATGACACCATTGGCAAGATAAGGACTACCCTGAAGCAGGTAGGAAATGCCAAAGTTAATTAGGATAGCTCCCGTCACTCCTTTATACCCCTCTGCCAACAACCTTGAAAATGGTGCTGGTTGAACTCTTGCACTACTTTACCTCTTGTATATGCTAAATCTTCATTTGGTTGTCATCAGAAGGGGCAGAAGGTGTGGCAGGAATGGAGAAAGAAAGCATGGGATAAATACAGGGGATAATCTGATTTCACCCATCGCGGTGCGGCAGTGCTGCACACTATCGCCCTCCCATAGCACCACAGGAAAAGGTGTAGTTATTTCCCACGGTGCTGCCGGTGATAATGTGAAAAGCATTATTGCCCGTAGCGCTGCCGGGAGATAACTCCGCCCGAACCCCGCCCACATTCCTCCCCTTCCGCTAATTAGAATAAATCCACTGCAATGCGGCTGGTATCAGATGTGATAGGGCCTTATCATATGCGAGAAGGTCCTAACGCACACGATAATGGCCCATCGCAGAATAAAAAATGACCCAGTTAGTTGGGTGGATGGGCAGACTAAATAGGCCATACAGTCTTTTTCTGCCATCATGTTGCTTAGCCTCTGCCTGCTGAGTCACCTATTTATTTTATTTATTTATTTATTTATTTATTTAAAACATCTTTTAGCCTGAATATCCACAGCAGTTCAATGTGGGTAACAAATAAACATGCAAATTTATTCCAAATTACAGGGCCATTAATTGAGAAGCATTTTGTTTGAGAACACACCAATCTAAACTCCTTCCTTGAAGGGATATCTAGCTATTTTTAGGATTGAGATCATAGAGATTATTTAGGTACATATCCCAGTACTCTCTCCGACAAGCTATTACATTCATCATAGATTGTCTTATATAGGAAGAGAATAATTTAAATTGCAGCCATTGAGCTATTGGCAACCAAGTGGTGTAGACACCTGCTGCTGTGATGAGGTTAACACAACCTAAGGAGTGAACTCCGTAGGCCTCACCAACAGCTGGTGGATGTTCTTGGCCAAGAGACTGGTCTAGGGCTTCATTTTTACCAGCCCCATTCCCTGCAGATTGAGCCCTTGGATTCCAGGTCCAGCAGGGCTTAGGCGAGAGTCTCTGAGGGAACTGGAATGAGAATCATCCAGGGCCAAGCAAGAGTCAGAGGCAGGCAGCAGACAAGAGTTATCAGGTCCAGGCAAGAGGTCAAGTCCAGGTGGCAGGCAAAACATGGTCAGGTCCAGGCAAGAAGTCAGAATCCAGAAGTCAGCCCAAGGGTGGATGGAGACAAACTGAAGATACTAGATGAGATGAATAAGGAAAGCTAGACAAGGCAGGCAAGATAAGCTGAAGAAGATAAGTTTAGGTGAGGTGGGCAAGGCAAACTGGAGAAGACGAGGCTGGAACTGGAAGATAAAGGAACTCAGGAACTCTGGCATCACAAACTACACTAGGTAGAAGACCCATTGCTGAGGCTAGGCAGAGATGTCTAGGAGCTTTCTATATATGGCAGAGCTGTCGACATCATCAAGGTGTGCCTCGGGTCTCTTCCTGCTGTGGCCCCTTTAAGAGGTGCCACACACACAACAAAGGAGCCTAAAGGGAGGAGCAAGAACCATATGTCTGGCATGGATGGAAGACCTGGGAGAGGAATGAAATGCAGCATCTTCTAGAATCTATCCATGACCATCCATATGGTGGTGTTGATGCTAGAGAGGGGAAGGTCACAGATGAAATCTGTGACCTCATGGGTCAAGGATTCCATGGGGTCCGGCAGCAGCTGTAATAACCCCCACGGTCGTTTTCTGACACTTTTATGCATGGCTCATGTAGAGCAGGACCCTAGGTAATGCTGAACGTTGGTTTTCATATGAGGCCACAAGTAATATCGCACAATTAATTCCAATGTCCGGCTGATACTAGGATATCCAGACAGGTAGGGAGTCATGCGCCCATTCTAGAACTTTCTGCTGGGGTATGACAATCTTCCCAGGGGAGACAGTGAAAGTGGCTGTGAGTATGATTTTAGTAGGGTGAATGATATGTTGTAGAGGTTCCAGAGTTCCTTCAGTGTCGAAAGAAAAAGGAAAATGCATCACCTCGGCGAAATCAAAATGATTGAAAAATAAAGACTAGCAGGCTTGCCTGGGGTTTAATCTCTGAGCTTGTGCTAGATGTCCAAGGTTTTTGTGATCATATATTGGGTGTGTGGCTCTTTCCAGCAGATATCGCCATTCTTCCAGGGTCAACTTGACTGCTAGCAGCTCACAATCTCTGATGGTATAGTTTTTCTCAACAGGGGAGAACTTCCTTGAAAAGTAGGAGCAGGTCATGAGCATATCACTGTGATTATACTGCAGAAGGACAACATCTATCCCAAAGGTCAACACATCTACTTCAAAGATGAATGACTTGAATGGATCTGGGTGATGTAAGCATGGATCCCTTGTGAATTCCTCTTTGAGTTGTTGAAGGCTTAAATGGCATCTGAGGTCCAGTTTTTGGTGTCTGAGGCCTTCTTAGTCAGAGTTGTGAGGGGAGCCACCAAGGAGGAGTAGTTATGGATAAACTGCCTATAGTAATTGGTGAATTGCAGGAAGTGTTCCAATGTCTTAAGGCCCATGGGTCAGGGCCAATCCACAATGGCCTTCGATTTGTCTGGGTCCATGGAGAGGCCTTGGCGAGATATAATGTATCCCAGGAAGGGAAGTTTTTCCTGCTCAAAGGCACTCTTCTCTAGCTTAGCATAGAGGTAGTGTGCACAGAGCCTCTGGAGGACTTGTTTCACATAGCTTTGTGTTCCGTCAGTGACTTGGAAAAGACCAGGATATCATCCAAAAAGGCAATCACATGAGAGTAGAGCAGATCTCAGAAGATCTCATTGACCATAAATTGAAATACCGTGGGGGCATTGCACAACCCGAAGGCATCACCAGATACTCATAGTGTCTATCACGGGTGTTAAAGGCAGTTTTCCATTTGTCACCTTCTCGTATTCTAATCAAGTTGAATGTGCCTTGAAGGTCCAACTTCGTGAATATCCATGTACCATGGAGATGTTCAAAGAGTTCTAAAATTAAAGGAAGAGGGTAGCAGTTCATCTTAGCGTTGACATTCAGACCTTGGTAATCAATACAGGGAAACAAGGACCCATGCTTCTTCCCAACATAAAATAACCCGGCACCGGTAGGAGACACGGAAGAGAGAATAAAGCCCTGATCCAACTTCTCTTTAATACATTTAGTCATTGCTTTGGTTTCAGGAGCAGAGTACACACTCTGCCTCTGGGTGGAAATTTGCCAGCGAGCAAGTCTATGGCACAATCGTAGGAGCGGTGAGGCAGCAAGACCTCTGCCTGTTGTTTGTTGAATGCATTGCTGAACTCAGTGTATGGCGGTGGAAATCCTGGTAGCCCTGGAAGAGAGCAATGGACTCAAAGGGTGGATGACTGGACTCAAGATAGATAGTGTTCGTGACTGGAGGAGCTTCACTTGGAATTCTGCAAGGAGCTCTGATCAATCTGCAGATGGTGTTGCACCAACCAAAATAGGCCAAGGATCAAGCCATTGATAGCCTTGCGCAAGACATAGAAATGGATCCACTCCTGGTGGTACTGAGGAGACTGCGAGGGAGGTCAATAGAAGCTCCATGGGGACCCTGTATCAATGTACTATAGATTCATTGACAAAATTTCCAGCTGTGCCGGAGTCCAAGAAAGCCTGAAGGTGGAAGCAGGTGTCCCCGTAGGACAGAGAGATTGGAACTAAGATTTGGGAAGAGGTATTAGGTGGACCTAAGGCAGCCTTTCCTATGCATTCTAGGTCTTGGAGTTTCCGGACTTGATTGGGCAACTGGCTGCAAAATGCCCTGAGCCTGTGCAGTAGATACAAAGATTGAGGTGTCTCTGCCATTGATGCTCTTCAGGCGTGATACAGTAGCAGTCTACCTGCATGGATTCTTTGAATGGGATCCGCAATTCCTGAGCACGGGCTGGGGTCATTGGATGAAGAAAGTGCGGTACAAGGTTGATAAGGACTGGGACTGGCTTCTATCCTTTTCCGGCTCCCAGAAACATAAGTCCAGGAGGACTTTCAGCCTGATGAGCTCCTCTAAAGAGTCAGATGGGTCCCTCCCAGTCAGTTCATCCTTGATGGATTCAGTCAGACAGGCCTTGACAAAAGATGGCAATGAGACTATCATCCCTCCACTGAAATTCCAATGCCAGGGTTCAAATGTTTACTGCATCTTGTCTGACCATCCTAGATCCCTAAGGTATCTGGAAAAGTTCTAATGCCGCAAAGGGGGACCAGCCAGGCTAGTCAAAAATAAGGTGAAATTCCTTCATATAGCGGTCCAGGTTGTCTAGCAGTAGATCAGCTGCTGTGGTAAGGTTGACGCAACCTAAGGGGTGAACCCCATAAGCCATCATTGACAGTGAATGTTCTTGGCTGAGAAACTGCTCTAGAGCTTCACCTTTACCAGTCCCTTTCCCCACAAGTTGAGCCCTTGGGTTCTGAGGGCTTGAAGGGCTTAGGCGAGAGTCTCTGAGGGAACAGGGATGAAAAAGATCCAGGTCCAAACAAGAGTCAGGCAGGTGGCAGATAAGAGTGGTCAGGTCCAGACAAGAGGTCAGGTCCAGGCAGCAAGTAAAATGTGGTCAAGTTCAGGCAAGCGTTCAGAATCTAGAAGTCAGGTCAAGGGTGGTAGGAGATATACTGAAGACACTAGACAATACAGACAAGGAAAGCTGGATGAGCAGGTTAAGGTAAGCTGGAGAAGACAAAGCTAGGTGAGATGGGCAAGGCAAGTTGGAGAAGACAAGGCTGGATGAGGCAGGAAATGGGCAGATCATGGAGGAGTCGAGTTGGCTGGATAAATTAACTGGCTAACTCGATATTCATTTAGCCAGCGATTAATCTGACCAACTCTGATCGGGCCAAAGGACTGTCCTAAAGTTAGCCAGTTTTACATAAGTTTAAGATAGTCAGGTATATTCAGCCTTGCAGCTGCATCACTGAATATACATCATTAATTAGCCAGTTATGTATAACCAGCTAACTAACAGAGCTACGCAGCAGCTAAATATGGACTTCTTAGAAATTAGGAGGAACTGTGGAGAGCAATTGTTAGCTTGGAGTACTCCACATCCCTCCATGTCCATGTTATTTCTATTAATCTTCAACAGTTCTTAGGGATGTGCATTTGTTCAAAACAAATGCACAATCACAACAAATGAGGCTATTTATAAAAAATGAAAATAGGCCTTGGATAAACATACATGAAAATTTTAATGTATATTCATATTTCTTGGTAAAAATAAGTAAATAAATAAATAAATAAATGGGCCTCTGGTGGGACCAGACTTCATCTTAATCCTATTCTTGGGGCCTGGGGCCTGGGACCATGCCTAGGCCTAGGCCAAACATACTGCCAAAGCCCAGGTCCAAGCAAGGTCCTGGTCACCAAGACCTAAACCTAGACAGGAGGCCTAGGCCGGGGCCTGGGCCTAGACCTAAGCCTGATGCTAGGTTCCTTTTGCTGAGAGGACTAAGCCCAATGCTGGTGACACAAGGCTGGGTCCCGGTTGCCAAGGACCAGTCCAAGAGACTAGGCCCTGACCCAATACTGGAGCCAGGCCCAAAGATGGGTTCCAGTTTCTAAGGCTCAAGCCTAGGCCCAGATCCAGAGGAGGCCCAACCAAAGCTTGGCCCAGCATCTGGGCCTAGAACTGGGCCTGAAGGTGGGAACAGCAGAGGCCTGCACAGGGTCTCTGATAACTGAGCCTTGAGCATAGATGTAGGCCCAGGCCTGATGCTGGGGCCCAGTCTATACCAGGTCCTAGTTTTTGAGGCACAGGCCAGACCCTAAGCCCAGTACCTTTGCTGGGGCCTGGCCCAAGGCTATGTACCTGTCACCAAGGCCCAAGAAAGTCTGGGCCTAGGGCTAGGCCTGGACATAGACCCATGAATCCAGAGTAGGGCCAAGTCCAGGTCTCAGTCACTGAAGCCCAGGCTAGGACCTAGGTCTAGGCCCAATTCTGGGACCCAGACACCAAATCCCAGGTCTTGGCATGCGGCTGAGACCCAATGTTAAGGGCCAGGTCCAAAGCCGAAGCCCAGCTAAGACAAGGTCTCAGTAGACAAGCCTTGGGCCTAATACAGTTGTCCAGCTGAGGTGGCTCCCAGTTGCTGATGCCCAGACCCAATGCTGGGGCTCTACAGAGGCTGGGTCCCAGTCACTGAGGCACAAACCTGGACCTAGAATTAGGCCCAGTGCCAGGGCCTGGCCCAAAGCTGGGTCTAGGTCACAAAGGACTAGGCCTAGGCCTGAAGCTGGATCCTGTCTCTGAGTCCTGGGCCTAAGACCAAGCTCGATGCTGTAGCCCATCAAGGCTGGGTCCTGTCACTGGTCCCATATACAAGATAAACCCAGAGGTCTGGAATAAGGCTTTTTGATGTCAGGCCCAGACATTTGCCTAGCCTAGGTCTCAGCTGGGCCCCAACTTCGGACCCAAGCTTAGGCCTCAGCGATCAGGACCTAGCCTCAGGCCAGTTCCCAGTATTGAATCTGAGCCTCAGTAACTGGGACCTGGCTTTGATAGATCCCTTGCATCAGGCCCAGGCCTAGGCCTAGGCCTTGGTCCCAGTGACCGGGACCCAGCTTTATCCAGTTCCATCATTGGGCTTATGCCTAGGCCCAGGCCTCTGTGACCGGTATCCTACCTCGGCCAGTTTCAAAGGCAGTGTCAACAACATTGGCCTGAATCACCAAAGACAGCATAGGAAGGGCAAAGTGGCATCAAAAGCAGCATGAACATCCTAAGACACCAAGAAGGGGGAACAAAGAAGCACAGATAGCAGGAAAAACCCCAAGGCAGTGATAGAGGGACAAAGCAGCACAAATAGTGGCATAAACACACCAAGGCACCATGAAAGCAACTACCCACAGTGGCAAACACACCCCATGATATAGAATTTGTGATATGGCAGCAGTGCTGAGTGGCAGAAATATCCCCAAGGTGGTACATCAGGAGTATGGCAGCAAAGCAGACTGGCAGCAAGACCTCCAAGGTATAGAGTATGGGGTATGGAAGAAGGCAAAGTAGCAGCAAACCCCCATGGTGCTTTAAGTTATTCTGCCACTCACATATAAATTCTGGGAAATCCAGAAAAGGCAGATTGCTTTACAAGAAGACCAACTTTTCCATCATCTCTGGCACTACCCTTGAATGATGAGGGCTCAATGCCCTCTGTCATTGAGAAGAGATGTTCATAGGGCACACTCTTTAAATGTACTGCCTGTTCTTCTCTAAGGTTGCTCTCAAGACCATCATTACCATCTATCTACCCCACCTCCTCACTGGAGGTTAAGATATTACAGATTAAAACTCCCAAATTCTCTTCAGTTACTATATCTTCGATAGCTTCTGATTCAGAGAATCCCAGATCTTATGTTTTTGAAAATACTGCCTCCTTTACCTCAGAAGCATTAATCATGGAGGAACATGCTATGGTTTTTGGAGTTGCATTTTTGTTGTCTCTGTCCTTGCCCCTGCTCTGCTAATGATAGCCTCGTATGGCTCTCCCTCACATTTTCTCTGCTCCAAAGCAAGAGGAAGAAGAACAGGTGGCAGTAGCACATACTTTCCCAATTTTAATTTCTTATGGCTTGAGCTGGCTTCTGCTCCTGGCTTTCTGTGGCTAAATACGTCTCTTTTAAGTTTAGGGGCAGGACTCCTTTTTTTTTCCTCAATGCTACTAGTACTACTTATACTTCTGATAGACTGGTCTGGCTCTGCAAGAACATCCAGCTCTCTGCCCCTGTCATTTCTCTACCCACTGCCATTCCTTCCTCTCTCCTTTGCTTGAAGAGGCATAATGGAAATGGAAGTAGCTACAGGAGGTTTTATGTTACAATTTAATTTAATTTATTGATACTGTACCACTCACCAGTACCACTCTCATATTGAGTATCTATCATACACTCACAATCAGGTTGGCAGACTGAGTTCACTTCAGTGCTTAGCAAGTACAGTGCCAACTTGTCAAGCAAAGTTAGCAGCTTACTAGTGGCACTAACTCAGGCTCTGTATTTCTAGGGCTATCCCTCACAATGTGTGCAAAAAATGTCTCTTTTCCCTATTAAATCTAACAAAAAAACCAGAGTTTCTTTGCATATGCTCAGACCTTTTAGTGGGAGGACATCATCATCACTTAATACAAATGCTAGCTATAAGGTAGCTTAAAAAAAAACCCCTTCACCTTTATTTGTCCTCCATCTAGTCTACTTGCCTAGTTTTCCTGCCTCAGATTTAACCTGATTGCTACTTCAAACAGCATTAGTTGGTTGTTAAAGTTACCAGTCTCACTGCAGCACTTTTCAATTTACCATAAACTTGAATGGGGAAAATAAGCAAACGAAACAAAAGTTTTCATTTAAATTTGCGGGCACCCTCCATTCATTTCAAGGGTCCATGAATGAAATGAAAATGGTTTCATTCCTTGCATTTTTAACCATTCATTTAAATGAATGCACATCCCTAGCATGCTCTACTGAAGTTAGATGAAAAAAGTTCAGAAAGCTCTGTTTGAAGAATGTGGAATTTTTTTTAAATGACCTTGTAAATATTTATTGAAGTATAAAATGTATTGAAATATGTTTATTGATGTAATTTTTATGACACAGAGTAACCACTGAATTTTATGAAAGCTTAATCTAATAATGTTTAGTTAGTTACAAAACCTAGATTCCACTGGGCAAAGAAATGCGTTTCTTTTGATTACTCTTCTTAACCATGAGTACCATAATATTTCTCTATTTTATTGCCTTTCCAACTCTCTTTTTGTGGATGTACAGAAAAAATATATGATTAAACATGAAGGGCTTTGTTTATTTTCCTGTTCCAAGTAATAGAGTGTATTGCCCCCAATTTTTGATTTTAGTTCTTTTTTTTTGTTAGGGGGGTGTTCGGGTGTTTTTGGTTTGTTTAATATTTTTTTCAGTTCAGTTCATTTGCCAAACCAAATATAAAGTAAAATAAAATAAAAAACCAAAACATAATGAAACACCCAAACAGATTAAACAAAAAAGAAAACAGTCTGCCAGTGGCCTGACTAGGCATCCCTGGGCTCCTCTGACTCCTACTCCTCGCCTGACAAATCTGGCCCAACTGGGGCCTATTTTGACCAGTCCAGAACATTTTAGGGGCCACCCCAGAGCTAAAGCCTGCCTAAAGCCAGCCTGGAGCCTTCCAGGAGCCTACCTGAGGCCAGCCAGGAGCTACCTGGGGCCTGCCTGGGATCAGCCCGGGGCTTCCCTTGAGCTAACGTAGAGCCTGCCCAGGGCCGGCCTGGGTCTCTCCTTCTGTTTTACAGGTGCCATCACTGGGAATCTCCCGCATTTCTCCTCTTCCCAGATACTTGGTGGAAAGGGCAGGAACAATGTCCACTCATTCCTGCCTGCTTCCTGGTAATTTAAAAATGGTCCTTCCCTCTAGTGCAGCTGTACATCACAATGATGTCGACCACTTTGGAAGAAGGTGCTGAAGTGATGTCAGGCAGCACTATTTTTAAAGCACTGGGACTTATGCGGGAGCAAGTGGGCATTGTTCCTGCCCTTTTTCACTGAAGATCCAGGAAGGGAGTAAGTGGGGTCCAGGGTGGGAGCTCCCCAGCCCTGACGTCTTTAAATGGTGAGGATGGACCTGGGCAAGCCCCAGGCAGGCTCTCGGTTAGACTCCAGGCAAGCAGGGCCAGGAGTAGGGGTTGGAGGGACCCAGGGAGGCCAGGTCAGGGCTGCCGGAGGGTATTTTCATAGGAGGCTATTTTCAGTACATTCCACTCAGAACAGAACATGGCCTCATTTGTTGCAGTTTTTTTTGCATTTGTTTGAAATGAATACACATCCCTACCAAGTAGCCTCAAGGAAACTGACCACAGACAAGCTTCTAGCAAAATCAGAATAGTCTGTGATCTGCAGAAATCTGACAAGTAAGTTTGCATTCTTTTCGTCAAATTCAAAGATCTTCATTTTGCAGGATATATAATTCTGTCACTTCTAAGAAATGTTCATATTGTGGCTTTTGTCATTCTTTCACTGAAAAACGATGTACCACAAAACTGCTGTGTGTCTTTCACTCTTTCTTCCTTATTCTTTTGCCTGCTATCTCTTCCTTCCCCCTGCCCCCAATCTCCCTTTAAAGTTTTCTTTTGCATAAACTGATATCATAATCCTGACGCCATTGAAATAGATGATTGCTTCCGTAGGTTGAGTCAATTCCTCTCTGTTAGTCCCAGTCATCTTTCTGAATGTCTTCCTCTCTTTGAGTAAAGAAAGCAGTGGTAGCGTGCGCTGCCTCTTATTCAGAAATGTAGTTAAAGCTTCAATTAATCCGGTATGAGAATACGTCGAAATTTGACATACAGCTTCTTCTGTGTGTTTGCACACACTGAGAAGCAAGTCTGTGTTTGGGTTATATTTTTACAGGGTTTGATGTCTTTTTCAAAGATCTTGGAAAATTGAATGACTGAGGACACATGCTAGAATTCTGCCCTTTAGTTTATATGGAAAATCAAAAACATGCAAAGTTTGGTAGCAGCTGAGCTTTAGCAGATTAGACATACATTAAAGCATAACAAGAAAGCTTAGAAATAGGAGGCTTGTCAGTTTGAATGTTACTAAAATAATATACAAGATAAACAGTTCACGGAGGGTTATGCAGTTGAATTTCAATCAGGATACACAAAAGACTGTTATCCCGCTATCACTGCTTAACAAGAACTCATAAGATTTCTTACTTTAAAAAGTACAAACTCGATTTTGTGGACATGGGTAATTGACTGACTATCATGCCTGAGAAGCATCTACCAAAAAAAGAAGAAAACATTTTTAAGACCAAAGATTTAACTACAAAACCCAAGGCTCATAAGTGAAAATTCCTGAACTTTCACATATGATATTCTAAAAAGACATCTGCACACTAGGCATAGACATCCACTTACTCCGGCATTGAGTTCCACTACCTGCAACTCCCTTCTGACTTGACACTTTCATCTTGGGAAGACTGTATTGATTAGCTGGAATCATCTTCACATCTTTTCCCATCATAACTGTCTGCGCTGAAAACATTTGCTTCATTTCTAGAGGGAAAAATTCAGTGGAAACTGTTCAAGATAATTCTACCATGTATTTATTTATTTATTTTTGTTTGGTTTTGTTGTTTATAAGTGAGCCAATTGGATATGTAGTTTATATCTAATAATAGTACTAAATTGTGCTTATAGGTATATTATATGTTCCTGTATCATTCTGAAGTATTAGATGGCTCATATGCTTACATTTTTGTAGTTCTACGCAAATATACTTGTACAAAAATGCTGTGCATAAGCTTGTTTGTATTCTTTCTACTTTTGTCTAAAAAGAACTGGTACTTATCCATTTAAGCTACCAGGACATCTCTTTCCCATGAACATCATCTATGGATTAATTCTGTTTGCAGCCTGTCTGAACCATTCATGATAGAAAATTCACTCTCTGCAATAAGCAACTAAAAGGGATGCATGCAAAGGTATAGCACAATCATAGTAACATACTAGCATAGTAGATGATGGCAGAGAAAAAGACTTGTTAGCCCATCCAGTCTGCCAAGTTATCTCTGTCCGCATTGTTAAGGATATTTCTCAGCTGCCAGCCACAGAGGGTATCACTCCTTATCCAAGAGAGTATTTGTGGTCTTTGGTTTCCTCCATTATGGGAGGATGAGCATGCAAGATCCCCTATTTAGCGCCCCTCTTTTCATTTCTAACTGCAAAGCTTGCAATAGCCTAAATAGCTATGTGGTTAGCAATGGGAAGGGAGGCAGAAGACTGTTTTCCAACAGCGGTCAGAAAATTTCATGGATCCTCCAGTACATGGGATCAATATTAAAAACAATTAAGCTAACTATGCCAGATATTATTAAACAATTTAAAATATTTTATCTTTAACTCATTATTTTCTCATTATCTCCAATTTTTCTCTGTCGGGAATCAGAGTGAAACATAGTTGATCTGAAACTGGCATGACTGCAATGGAAAAGCTCCCACGTCTTGATCAGTAAATGAACAAGCCATTTTGTCATTTCTGGCTCCAATGAACTATAAAGAGCCTTTAGACATTAATGGCCTAAAGCTGTTTCTGGCTGACTGCTGGCAAGGTTTGGTTGTCATAACCGCAACATGTCTTAAACACATATAAAAAGGTATTATGACCTCAGGCATTAATCTGAAATCCTTTTCAGTTTTGAACATTGTTTTGCTTGTCCACTGCACGGCTTGTTTGTCCATTAAGACAATTCTTGTGCTAAAGGAATGCAGTCATGAGCTTATACCTAAAAACATAAGACAGCTATGGTCTCCTAACTCAGTTGAAGATGCCCTTATTCTGGCA
This sequence comes from Rhinatrema bivittatum, assembly GCF_901001135.1. Classification (NCBI taxonomy): domain Eukaryota; kingdom Metazoa; phylum Chordata; class Amphibia; order Gymnophiona; family Rhinatrematidae; genus Rhinatrema; species Rhinatrema bivittatum. The sequence goes on from NC_042624.1 coordinate 81,146,461, forward strand.
ACTTAAATATCAGAAACAAAGTAATTTGGAAAGAAATGCAGAAACTAAAAGAAGATATCTGAAATGCTATATATTTATTTATTTATCAAATTTATATATTTGCTTGCTTGTATATGTGACATCAATAAAGATCAACATTGAAAAACAGAAATAAAACAGAGGCCAATGCACTAAAGCGCATTAACAGACAGTACCCCAAAAGGTAATGCACTTTAAATGCCTGCATTAACCATTGCAAGTGGTAAATGCATGTTAACTGTGCTGTTAACACACAGAAACTAGCTTGTAATAGTAGTTTTAATATGATATCTATCCAACTAAGTTAATGAGATGCAAAATATGCAGACTAGCTCATTGCCTTTAGTACAGCAAAAAATGAAGAGCCTAACTTTCAGACTTATTCCTGGTACTGCATTTGCATGGAAGTGGACATGTGGAGATTTATCTTACTGCATTATGAACTGGGTTTTACGTGCAGCAGGTGGTTGCAGCTCATGAAATACATTATAGTTCTGCTCTGAAAGTAAGTGGGTATGTTTCAGTACACGCAAATAATTCCAATACAATAAAACGCTTGATTTCTCGACCTATTTTATAAACATACATGTGTAGATTTTTCATGTGAAAAAAATATATAATATGCCCGCATAAAAACCCTGCTTTATAAGCAGAGGCAGGTATTTCATTCCCTTTTGAAAATACTTACTTGTGCACATACGTGAAATCACTAGTTTGCAGATGCCTCTGCCAGTTCATCCAATCCATCTCCAGTTCTCCTCTAGCACTTCATCCTGAACTCCCCCAGTTCATCCATACCTCCCACCCAAAAATTGCAGACAAGTCCAGTTTCACTTGTGCTAGTCAGTTAGCAGGTGTAAAATCGCATGAACATGCAGTCTAATGTATATGCATGAATTTCTTATAAAATAGTAGCTACCATATGTACATCTTGACCCTGCTCTGGCGTGCTCCTAAGCCTCTCCTTTTTTGTGTGATAAAATGTGTGCATGAAATTGAAAATATGTGCATACTTTCAATATTTATAAAATAGCATGTATGTGCATATATTACTTTTGCGCATGGAACCCCTTTGAAAATGTATTCATAAGTGTGTTAAACCCCACAAAATGCAATGTAAACATGTTAAGGTACAAATCCAGCGTAGTTACATTTCTGTGTTAGTGTCCATTATTTACATTGGCTAAGATGCATGATAGTTCAGAGGCAAAATTTTACTTTTGGTACAATTTTTTCATTTCTGATGGATTTCGGGATTCAGTTTATGAAGAGCCCAATATTCAAATTGAATATCCAGCTACAGTCAGCAGGTACTTCTTAGCCACCTAAGTGGCTTAGAGAGCTAAGTTTTTAGCTGAACAAGTCAGGGGTGGGGAATGCGCAGATCTGAGAGGAGTCAAGTTGGCCAGATAAATTATCCGGCTAAGTCGATATTCAGAGTTATCTGGCCAACTCTGGTCGGACTAAAGGGCTGTCCTAAAGGTAGCCGGTTATACATCCCTACATTTTTACTACTGCTCAACAGAGGATTCCCACTCAGTCAGAAGCAAGCACCATGAGCTTTCATTCACAGCTACCTGGGATTTGTTTCCCCTATTCTATATCCCTATTAATGTCACTTTGTAAACCATTGTGATTTATACATGAACAACAGTATATAAAATGTTTAAAATAAAATAAATCTAAATATTTTTTTTTATGCTGGCTCTGAGCATCTGAGCTGGGATGTCCTCCACAGGACAGTGTGCAGCAGTGTCACTGGATCGACTCCCCACGTGGGTTGTTATTAGAGAAAACTATTAAATCTTCATTCTGCAGTTTTTTTCACAACAGTAGTAAAATACAGCATTTCATTACATTTTTTTTTACTGCACAGAAAACAAGTCTTTCAGTTCTTGCTGCTGCTGGGGAATTTTTAAAATGTTCATCACCCTTTAATGTTCATACAATTGTTTGTTTCATCCTGTTAGTGTAACTCTAGGATTCAAATAAGGATGCAGGGCTATCAGGCTTTTGAATTTTCTCGGTGTGCTAGGCTGCATATTAGCCATTGGGTAACAACAGTTTCTGAAGTCAGGTACCACCAACAAAATGCAAAGAACTATGGTGCAGCAGGTTTAAGGTTATCCAGCTAACTTACAAGGTCATCAAATCACATTAGGGCCTCATTGCAAGGTAAAAGGAGTCTAAAGTACGATAAACGCGTGATCTTTATCCTGTCATGCTTTTGTATGCAAATCTGATAATGAATATGCAAAATATAGCTTTTTATGCAATGTCGCAAATGTTACAGTGGTGGACCCTTGGGCCGGCTGAGACAGTAGATGTTATACTGTGGGGACCCACTGGAAGCGTCACAGCCGGGAGGCGGTGCTGAAGAGACTCTGGAGGAGACTTCACCACTGGAAGCCCGAGGTCCCCCCAGGAGGAGCCCGTAAGGACCCGGGCCTCTTGGACTTAGGTGGGACCCTATGCGACCAAGGATCCGGGCAGTGGCTGGTGAGGGCGGCTGGACCCAGAAGGCCGGAAGAGTCTTCACCTTCGGAAGCCCGTGGCTCCCCCGGGAGGAGCCCGTGAGAGCCCAAACCGCTGGGACTTAGGAGAATCCTCTGGGCCAGCAAGTACCGGATACCTGAGGTGGTGGAAGAAACCAAGTCGGAGTCCAAGAACGAAGCCGGGTCAGAAGCCAGAAGTCAGAGATCCAAACCAAAGCCAGGGGCAGAAGCTGAAGACAGAGTCGTGGGACAGAGCCGGGTTGGAAGCCAGAAGTCAGAAGTCAATACCAAAACCAGGAGCGGAAGCTGAAGACAGAGTCAGGAGACAAAGCCGGGTCAGAAGGCAGATGAGACGATCCAGATCCAAGCAGCAACTAGAAACTCAGCAAACTGAGAGAACTTTGTTGCAAGGCAGGGACTTGACCAAGCTGCAGGATTTAAATACCCTGCAGCGTCTGATGTCATCCGGAGGCCGTCCCCTTGATTTTCCACGCTGGCCCCTTTAAGAGCCGAGCCCCCGTGCCGCGCCTAGGGGGCGGGGCCCAGCAAATCGGGTCGGCGGCGTCTCCCTCGCGAAGGGAGAGCCGCGGCGGCAGCCATGTCGGGCCTGGTCGGCCGAAGACGAGTCCGCGCGGGCCGGGCCGGGCCGGCCCCGAGGTAGGAGGAGGGACCGGGGCCCGGCCCGGTCCCGTAACAGCAAACATTTAATGCACACTAACATGAGATTTAACATCAGAAATAACACCTTTTTTGGTGCGGTAGAGGGGAAAATGTTTTTATAGAGGAATAGCCACCGTTATCGCAATTCACAGACATAATAGCAACTGGTATCACAATTGCAAAAGCAAGGGCTTTGCTCACACACACCTTCACATTCCTGCTGGGCCAAATAAAATCACTTTTCTTACCTGTCCTGTTTTCCAAAATATCCAAAATGTTAGGAGGAAGTTTGATAGTAGTGGGGTACTGGCTGTTTCACTGGTCCAGTTATATGATGGAACTGGGATGTGAGTGCATATCCGTGTGCATGTATGCGCACAACCGGCAGAGTCCATACATGCACATTTTACCAAGTATGCACACAGGCATGCGCACACCTTGTGAAATGCTTTCTTTTGTGCATGCTCACCCATTGCCGTGTATTTGTAATGGATGCTCACACGTGTGTGCAAATCCCACTTCCACCACATTAGTAGGGGGATTTTAAAAGGGGAAGTGCGCTGACACCATCGCCAATTTCATCAGCTTGCTCCCAGTTCACATAGGCAAGGGATTGGACTTCCTAAACCCCTAGTTTATATGTCTTCCTTTGCCCCTTGCTAGCTCCAGCCTCTAATAACACACTGACCAGCTAATTAAGTTTTCTTTGATGACTTAAACACCATCCATATTAGTACTAAAGTTATGAGGTAGGAGACCCTGGCACGCACCTGTGCGCTTAAGTTTATATGTGCACATCTATTGATCTCCCCCCATACACCAATGCCCCCTTTTCACTAGTTTTCACATGTGCGCACAATGGGAGATGCGTGCATACTTGGGCAGCATAAAAAAAAATGTTCTGCGCGTCTGATAATGCTGTAATGTGCACATTAAAAAGCGCAGCGTGTGCTAGTATGGAAAAGTGAAATTTGGCATGCAAGTGAGAAGAGTTTGGTAATGAGCAGCTCCTAATGTTAAATGCAATAGAGTAACGCACAGCAACGTGGGTTTTAACTCCTTTTTTTCTGTGCATTGTGACCATGTTAGCTATGTGAAAATTATTTTATCAGGGGAGGGAGAGAGTGAGAGTGAGAGCCTCTGTAGAGAACAGTAAGTCACTCTACTAGCATTAAGGCCCTAAGATGAAATGATAAATGATCTAGAAAATTTAGATGTCTAGGCCTAGTTAATTTTCAAAGGGGACAGTTTAGGTGCCAACTCCCAAAATTAGGCTCCTAAACCCTTTGAAAAACTGACCCCCCAACTATTTGAACTTTTATGTTTAAAGTCTTTATTGTATTTTAGATTATTGGAATAAAAAGTTCCATCTTGCACAATGAAATACACCTTTTGATTGAAAACTGTGGATTTTCCTTCTGTGCATCACTATCCTATGGCAATTCCATAACTTGAGCATCTTCACCCCACTTTATATAGGGATGCATTGACCAATCCCACCACCCTGGGTGGGGAGAACCTCAGGGATGGTCTTAGAAATACAAAACCCTCTCCCTGTAGATGGAAACACTCTCTACAGTATTTAGAGATAAATTTAGTCTTTGTCCAGCAGGATTAAAGATGGAGGTAAGTGAAACCATCTAATCTAGAACTGCAACTTGTGTCTATGTTGGTTCATGGAGGGACTTAACCATATCAGCAGCTTTTGTTTATACAGAGCATTGGGGAATTGGGTCCTCCAAAATATTTCCATGAGATAGATATATTTTAACTGGATGAAGCTTCTTTATAAGGTCTGTTGCTTCTTAGCCCAGATAGTCACAGTCAAAGCTGTTTAAAAATTGATTTCTGCTCTATGGCTCACGGAGTGACCTAGAAGGGACAAAGGTTCATGTACACTGCTGCTTTGGCACTGACCTGCACTGGTCAGTGCCAAAGCAGCGGTATGAATACATCGCGCATTCTAAGAGAGAAAAAGCACTCTGACCAAGAAGATATAATCACTGCGACATTTTCAGCGTCAGCACAGCACTCAATGTGAAGGAGCAAATTTTGCCATCACCTAAAGAGCACATTTTCACAGCTGAGTCATAGAGATATATTCCATGCTTAAGAGTCACTCCCTGATGAAGAGGATTTACTCGAAACACTGCACTGTCGGGATTACAATACTTATTGCATGAAGTTATGTATACAATATCTTGGCGTCATAACTGTGAGTCTTTTATGGTATAACATTTAATTTTTGTATACCACCACAGCTGACTCGCACTGGACTATCAAGTTAGCCATCAGAATAATAGATTGAGCAACTTGTACATTCTGGGGTTTTCCAATGATTATAAATAACTTTTCTCTAACAACCACTAAGTTGGAGCTAGAGTCTCGTTAGTAGCCATTGGGCATATCCATATAGCCCAATTTAGGCACTTTATGAGGTTTCCCCAGTTCAAACATATACAATCCATTTCCAGCCAGACCATTAATATTTTTTGTTGAGTACACAAGTGTCTGGTATTATCTGGATCATTATTTTGAGTATCTATATAAACCACTGCAGTAAAATCTTATGAATGTGGAAGGCAATTTTCAAAGCCATGAGAGCTTTTAGCTGGGTTAGTAAGAGATGCTCTCTGGGAGAGGAAGGAAAACAGTGCACATACATGGGATTTTCAAAACTACTTGTGCTACTCTAGCTCTCCTCAGCCATTCATACAAATAGCAAATGCAACATATGCTGCACTTTTAACGCTCTTACTTTATGCGAGCTAATTTTCAAGTAGTAACTGATGTGCATGAGCTAAAATTACTTGCAGGCTTTGCGGCTACATGGGCTATTTGAAAACTGCCCCATAGTGTATTCTGTTAAATGTTCACAGTTACAGTTCTTTCTGTATATCTGCAGCTTGTTGCTAATGTCTGCATTAGGGAGGTGTAATTTTGTAACAGCCTACACAGGTCTGAAGCCCATGGGGAAACTTTTCTGAATGTTGTGTTGGAGGTGGACCCTTGGGCCGAGGTGGGGTTGACAGAACCCATAGGTAGGGACCTACGGGTCCCTATCGTCGGCAGGTGGCATGGGCTGAAGATAGAGGCTGCTGGAGCTTCACCTATATCAGCCCTCATTGCCCACGGGTTGAACCTTTGGGTGCCGGGGCCGACAGGACTTAGGTGGGCCTCGAGGTTGGTTTGAGAAGAAAGGTGGTTCAGCCCAGAGACAGCAGTTGATAAGTGGTATAGTCCTACCCTGGACTGGGTTCGGTACAGGAACTCAGGCACCAATGGAGCAGAGAGTAACTGGAGGCACTCAAGCAAAGAAAGGCCGGAGCCTTGTAAGTCCACGTCCAGGGAATAGGCTAGAGGAGGCGTCACTGACAGGCTTGGATCAGGGCCAGCAGCAAGCGGAGGTCGTGGCAAGCAATGAAGAATTCTGGACACGGAGACGTCTGTAGCATAGTCAATCAAAGCAATGGTCAGGGCACGGAGAAGGCAGGCATAGTCAATCGTAGCGGAGGCCCTGGACTGGAGATAAGCTGAAGAGTAGTCAGGCATAGCAGAGGCCCAGGGCTGGAGATAGGCTGAAGAGTAGTCAGACGTAGCAGAGGTCCGGGGCTGGAGATAGGCTGAAGAATAGTCAGGTGTAGCAGAGTCGAATCCAGAGAGTCCAACACATAGACAGGACAGGAACAAGGAAAACAGGAACCAGGAACCACGGGAGTCAGGAACAAGAAGTAGAGAGGATTCTCTATCAGCAAAGAGTACTCGGAATACGAGGAGACCTGTTGCAAAGGCAATGCTATGGAGCGAGGCCTGAGCTTATATACACGGAGGAGTCTGACGTCAACATTCGGGGCTGTGGCCAGGTTCCCGCCGTGGGCCCTTTAAAAGGATTAGCAATGCGCGCGGGCCTAGGGAGGGGCGCAGTGCCGATAGCAGCGAGTCTCTTCGCAGGCCATGCAGAGAGGCCCGACGAGCAAGGGCATCTTGGCTGGCAACACTGGAGACCATGGCAGAGCCGGAGGCACTGGAGGCGACCCGAGGTCGGAGCTGGCAGCCCACCGCCACCAGTGGAACCAGGAGCTGGAGTCCGTGAAAGAAGGTGAGAGGGCCGCGCCGCATTTTATGTGCCTATATACTTTTGGAAATCAGGCCTTATTTAGTTTTTTTTTTTAAAGAAGACCAGAGGTCCATCAAGTGCAATCTTCTTCTATTTAATAGATCACTAACCATAAAGAACAATCTGCTGAGAAATCGCAGTGACCAACCTCAAGCAGTCTATGACCAGCCCCAGAGAAATCACTGGAAGTGCTCCTAGCCACCCATCAGTGTCTGCAGGATCTTGCAGACTATCACTTTACTCTACAAGGACCAAGTCTGAAGCTAAAAAATTTGTTTTTCCACTGTTCTCCATGTCATGTGCTGAGGTACGTTCTTGATTCCCGAGTTTGTTTTTGTAGTTTATTTTCCTTTCTCTCCCGTTCCTGCCAAAGGATTTTATGCTACATACAACAGCAATGTCATGTATTCTCAGCAGAGCTGTTTAATACAGGTGACATTTCACAGCTATACTGAGCTACGTTCTTCAAAGTGGCATTTATTTTCATTGCATGCCCTTGAGTTACGCTATGCACAAGTTTCATATAAGATTTTAAAGGAAAACAGCACAAGAGAGACCAGTAACATGGTGCTCAAAACAAGCAAATCTGTAGTCATGGATCGTGGTTACTGAATAATAATCTGAGAAAGATGTGAGAAAATCCTTTATTTATATACTTTGAAGGGAAGCAAAAGTCTAGCAGCAGGAAGACGGAGTGCAAGAGCATTGATCTTCACTTTTGTGTGCAAAAGTATGTTTCTCTGTGACTACATCTAATATCCATGTGCATACTCTTGCCGATCTGAATTCTAAACACTTTGCCCTGCTCCAACTCTATTAATTTAACATTTTGAAAAGAAACAAAAAACATTGCTAGAGACAATAATATAATCTAAATCAAGTTTTAAAATTTCAGCTGGATTTCACCTGCAATAAGAAATTTAGTTTTCTGACTTTGGCTGGTTAACACTTTAATGTAAATAATCTACCTTAGGAGTCATCTAATCTGAACACTATGTGAAATACACCTTTAAAGAGCACCTATATTGCTTACAATTATTTGAGGGAAAACCACTCCGGCACCCTTTTTATCTTCCATGGAGTTGCAGTCTGAGTGAAGGGAGACCAGGTGTCCTCCCTCCCGCTCTCAGCCATGTGCATGTACAACGTTTCAGTAAACTAACATATAGGACAATTTGTTTGAGTCCATCTGATGCCACTGGGTGCGATGCACTTGTACCACAACCCTGGCAGCATTTGCACTTTTGGGGTGCCGGAAAGCAAGGTAACAATGGGGTCAGCTTGGGGAATGGGGAAGTATCCCCTTCTAATGCACAATTTTTGAATTGCTGCAGGGAGCCTTTTGGCTTACACTTTTTCATTACTGGTAACTTTCTGAGTGGGAGGCATGAACCCGTCAGCCCAAGTTTGGAATCCACTTGAGGGTAAGGGGGAACCATGGCCTTGAGACCAGACTTTTTTTTTTTTATTAAATAAATTGCCACTGAACCTGTTATATCCTTTTGAATATAGCCAGTTAAGCATAAAGTTATTCCGAAACATGTCCCCAGATAATGTTAGACCAGCTCCAGGGGATGGCTAGAGTTAGCCGAAGAACATATTTGGCTAAATCCTAATATCGGAGTTTGCCAGATAAGTTGCCAGCTAAAGCGTCCCCACCCTGGAACACCCACATAATACTTGCTAGGATAATTTTCAGCTGGATAATGATTTATCCAGCTAAAGGTTACCTGAATAAGTGCCGGCAATATTGAAACCTTAGCCAAATAATTTGTGAGTTATCCAGCTAAATGCCTTTGAATATTGGCCTTATAGAATTTGACCACATTTGGAGAATGTGACTTTAAGTAGTGACTGAAGAACAGAATTTGTAGTCCCAGGAATAGGTCTACAGATATTTTTACCAAAACGTTACAACACATATATACTAAGGACAAGCTGAGAAGTCCATTTACTGTCCTCAATATACATATCATTTGGAACATACCTCTAGCGGTTTGCAAAACTCTTTTTGAGACCTTTAATGCGAGATTCTGGTGCATTTCCTCTCTGAAAATGCATGTATGTTCTTCTGCTCTTCCACCTCACACACATGGCTCCATATATTTTAAGCTTTCCATTCAGGGCAGATTTCTACATCACTCATAATTTTAAAATCAGAGAGAATACAAAAGTTTAATAATTGGTTAGGCCCAACTAAACTAAGTCTAATCTCTGAAGGTAATTTATACATTAAGATATACTGCAGCAAATGAATGTAATCAAGAAAAACTGTTCTACAGTAGCTAGTTAAATGTAATAACCATCCCCCTTAAAAAAAAACACAGAAGGCAGCATTATGTGTGTCAAGAAAAAGTGAGAGAATTTTTGACACTCTGATGTCTAGCAGATAGCACTTAAATCATTTTTCTCCAAACTTCAGTCATAAAACTTCAAAGAGTTATAGCCATAATACAAATTTTTAGACTAAGAAGTGGTGTTTGAAGTTATTTTATAGGATTTTGCTGTAAGGGCTCCAATTGATTTGTAGTAGGATAAAAGCAGAAAACTTTATTTTCGAAGCTTTGTCGGAAAAAGCTTAGCTTCCATTGGTCATTCTGCCAATATATCTTAAGGGCAGGCTGAGGTCGACACTGATATATGCCCATATGAACTGAACTGAGTTTATACCTCCTGCTGTTTGTGTTGTGGTTAAAATCTGTCACAAACCTGGCAACGATTTATTAAATGTTTAATGAAGTAAGAAGCAAACTTCAAAAACTACAAACAGAAAAATAGAGCATCACATTAAAATATAATATAGGTTATATTTCCTTGGGTTTCTTTTTTTCCATAAGATGAAAAAAGCAAATCTTATAATATCTAGAAAATACCAAAGTTGAAAATATATATTTTACTTTCTTCTAGAATAGGAAGTAAAAAAAAAAAAAGAAAAAGAAAATAAAAGTTAAATGAGATTACCAAGTTTAAATAAAGCGGGATGAAACCTCAACTAGAAGATTCATTTCCATTCAAGGCTTCATCATAATAGGGCACATTGACAGGGTAATTTTCAATACTCAGCACATACGCACCTCAGGGTACGCCTCCATTTTATAAATTGTGCAGTGGGAGCTTCACAGTATTTAAAATACTACTTATCAATGCCTCAAAAGTATACAAATTTGTTTCAGTACACATGCATTTTATTTAATGCAAGGATCCGTATGTTTTTTGTTCGTAATTTATAACATTATATGGATATAGTTTGCCTGTTAAATAATTATAACATGCACATATTAATCCTCAGTTTATGCAGGGGTGCGGGTATTTTATAAAGTTGACTGATGTATGCGTGTGTCACATGTATGAAAATGCTTGTGTACATACTTCCAAGCACCAGTTTCCATGACATCCACCAGTTGACCCAGACCTTCACCAGTTCACCCATGTCTTCTACTACTTGCTCCAGAACCTCCCCTTCCTCCCAAAAACAGCTAACAAAAGAGAAGTCAAGGGAATCTGTTGCCTGAAGTGAGGGATGAGATGGCACTCTTGCCTCCCTAAGGTATGGTGTGGTCCAGGTCAAATCACTGAGAAGGCCTAGGTGGTTGGGAGGTCCTCCCTTGAGTTTTGTTGTGCAGGAATCCTTTGGAGTCTGGTCCTTTCAGTGACTTGAAATGTTGGGGAAGGGGGGATTTAGGAGTCAGAATTCCCAGAAAAGTGACAGAGTACAAGTTATAATATTATTAGAAAGCTGGCAACCCTGCCATACTTCCATAAACCCTACCACCTGCTCCCTCAGGAAGCAGGAGATGAGTGAATGATGTGTGTATGTGTGTGTGGAGGGGTGCATTGTCTCCCAATCAACTCCCCCTCTCATTCCGTCTTGCTTTCTCTTTCAGGATCAGTGCAAAGGTATTAGGTGCCTTAAGCAAACCTTACAGCCTTGCACTACCCTTCATTTATTTATTTATTTAAAAACGTTTCTATACCATCATTCAGTAAATTAACCATCACAAGAGTTTACAAAAAGGCACATTGGGAAAGGGTTAGGGCCAATGTTAGTCCTTTTTGATGATGGCAGCCTGGCCACCATTGCATGTTTTCACCCTTTCCCCTTGATATTTATTAAGAACATAAGAACATAAGAAATTGCCATGCTGGGTCAGACCAAGGCACCAATAAGCCCAGCATCCTGTTTCCAACAGAGGCCAAACCAGACTACAAGAACCAGGCAAATACTCAAACACTAAGAAGACCCCATGCTACTGATGCCAGTAGTAGCAGATGCCATTCCCTACATCAACTTGATTAATAGCAGTTAATGGACTTCTCTTCCAAGAACTTATTCAAACTTTGTTTAAACCCAGCTACACTAACTGCACTAACCACATCCTCTGGCAACAAATTCCAGAGTTTAATTGTCCATTGAGTGAAAAATAATTTTCTCTGATTAGTCTTAAATATGCTACCTGTTAACTTCATGGGTTGCCCCCTAGTCCTTCTATTATCCGAAAGTGTAAATAACCATTTCACATCAATTTGTTCAAGACCTCTCATGGTTTTAAAGATCTCTATCATATCCCTCCTCCAAGCTGAACAGCCCTAACCTCTTTAGCCTTTCCTCATAGGTGAACTATTCTATCCCATTTATCATTCTGGTCACCCTTCTCTGAACCTTCTCCAGTGCAACTATATCTTTTTTGAGATGCAGTGACCAGGACTGTACACAGTACTCAAGGTGCGGTCTCACCATGAAGCGATACAGAGTCATTATGACATTTTCTGGTTTATTCACCATTCCCTTCATAATAATTCCTAACATTCTGTTTCTTTTTGACTGCTGCAGCACACTGAGCCCTCGATTTCAATGTATTATCCATATGCTTAGATCTTTTTCCTGGATGGTAGCTCCTAATATGGAACCTAACATCGTGTAACTACTCCATGGGTTAGTTTTCTCTATATGCAACACCTTGCACTTGCCCACATTAAATTTCATCTGCCATTTGGATGCCCAATATTTTAGTCTCTTAAGGTCCTCCTGCAATTTATCACAATCCGCTTGTGATTCAACTACTCTGAATAAATTTTTATCATCTGCAAATTTGCTAACCTCACTCATCGTATTCCTTTCCAGATCATTTATAAATATATTGAAAAGTACAGGCCCAAGTATAGATCCCTGAGGTACTCCACTGTTTATCTTTTTCCTCAGAGAAAATTTACCATTTAATCCTACTCATGTCTTTTAACCAGTTTGAAATCCACGAAAGTACATCACCTCCTATCCCATGACTATTTGTTCTGGAACTGAAGGCAGGAGCGCTAGGGGGCGCTCCCGATTCTGGGGAGGTGTACCCTTGGGCCTCGGCGCGCCCGCAGAGGATTCCGGGAAGCACCGAGGCAGGCGAGGAATGCCCTAGCATATCATTGACCCGAAGAGAGTTATTCTGTCAGCTACACATCCGGTACCCCCGGGCAAGACCATTGTTCCCTGCAATCTAAGAAAGATATTGTTAGCATGGGCTCACGATTTGAAACTGGCTGGACATCCTGGTCAACGAAGAACACTGGCTAAGCTACAGAAGTACTATTGGTGGCCCACCATGAAGGAAGACACCCTTGTGTACGTAGCTTCCTGTTCCAATTGTGCCAGACAGAATCCTCTGCTCCGATGTCCTTGGGGCCTGCTTCAACCCTTGCCAGTGCCAGATGAACGCTGGACCCACATTGCAACATATTTTGTGGTGGACTTGCCACTTTCTGGAGGTAACAATACCATCTGGGTTACAATAGATTGATTTTCGAAGATGGCTCACTTTGTGGCTCTCCTTGGCTTGCCTTCAGCCATGGAACTTGCTAAACTATTCATCAGTCACATCTTTCACCTACACGGCATGCCTAAATACATTGTTTCTGACAGAGGAGCTCAATTTACAGCAAAGTTCTGGAAAGCTTTGTGTAAGAAATTCGACATCACACTTGACTTCACCTCTCCATACCATCCTCAGTCGAATGGCCAAACTGAGAGAATGAATAGAACTCTCAAACAGTTCCTTCACGCCTATGTTGGTTCACGACAGAATGACTGGGCTGAACTGTTGCCCTGGGCTGAATTCGCCATCAATTCGCATCCAGCATCTACTGGATCTACACCTTTTGAAGTGGTCTATGGACGACAACCCTTACCACCTTTACCACTTCCACTTTCCGTGTCGTCCCTGGCAGCTCAATCTACTGCCAAAGATATACAGCAGCTCTGGAGAAAGACTAAAGAGATGCTCCAAAAAGCAGGACTAAGAGCTAAGAAAGGCTATGACACTCACTGTAGCAAGGCTCCTGAATTCCAGCCTGGTGATAAAGTCTAGCTGTCTACCAAGCATCTGATACTCAAACTTCCAGCTGCTCGATTTTCTCCACGCTTTGTTAGACCCTTTCCTGTTCTCCAATGATTGGGCACACTCACCTACACTCTGAAACTTCCTCCAGCTATGAAGATTCATAATGCATTCCATGTTTCGCTGCTGAAACCTCTTGTTCTCAGTGAGTTTTCCACCAAGACATCGGAACCTACTCCTGTTGATGCAGAAGAAGACATCGAGTACAAGGTAGATGCCATCCTTGATGTAAGAAAGAGAGGCAGAGTTTGGGAATACCTCCTGTCATGGGAGGGATACGGACCAGAAGAAAACTCTTGGAAACCATTGGTTAATATCATGGACAAAGAGATGCTTCACCAATTTCATCGATCATATCCTCAAAAACCATGACCAGGTAGGAGGTCTGGAGGGAGCCCTTTGAAGGGGGGTACTGTTGCATCCGTTGGTCTCAGATGGCTTCGACCTCTGTGCCTCACCTTTCTTCCTTCTCTCTCCTCAAGCCTTGGGAAGATGGCTGCTGCTGCGTTTTCATGCCGCTCTCTCCGGCATCCCCGGAACGGCGACGACAATGGTGTTCGCCATGTTTCTCCTGAGGGCCTCCTAGGGTGTGCACGTGCATGCCACCCACGTCTTTATCCACATCATTGCGGGAACCTGAGGGGTGTCCCCCTCGAGTGATGTCACGCCATCCAGGTATTTAGCCTGCCCTTTGTTTGCTAACAATCTGAGTTAGCAAGGATCGTGAATGGATTGGAATCCCTCCGATCTAAGCTGCTCTGCCACTTCCTTGCTGCCGCTGGAAGCTCTCTCTGCCCTCCGGAGGTTTTATGCTTTCTTTCAGTGCCTATCTGGGATATCAGGTACTTGCTCCTCGAGGGCCTGCTCTCCCTGCCTTGGTGTCTACTATTCAACTACTTCTGCCTGCCAGGATCTCATCAATACAGCTATCTACTTCAGTGAGTAATCTAACCTTGTAAGTCTGTCTCACCTACAGCTCAGCGCTGGGAGCCTGCATCCGGGACTTCCTCTACTACCTCGTACTGCCTACCGTCTACTCAAGTGTGGGACTGGTTTTCTCTGCTGAGGACCCCTGGACTACTTCTATTGGATTACCTCGCTGCTGCCACCTCCTGGGCAGTATCTCCAAGCTGTATAATAAATACAAATCTTATGTGTTGCGTGATTAGAGTCTAGCCTAGTACTGTGGTTCCTCATGGGGCTCCTCCCCGTGGGAATGGCCATCACCGTAGTACCCAAGAATCCACTCCAACACCTCAAAACCATAACACTGCCGAACCTGATGCATCAGAGAGACCCAGCAATGCAATGCTGGTCTCTGGAGTAGCCCTCCAGACACTCGATAGCCCTTTCGGACCTGCCACATGGAGCAGCAAATGCGACAGTATGGGCAGTGGCTGAAGGGTGAGGACATCAGACAAAGACTCAGATGAAGTTGCAGATGTAGACTCAGATGTGGATTCAGACATAGACTCAGACGTGGATTCAGAAGGAGAGCTGCCATGCCACGCGCCCTACAAACCCAGCCAGGCTGGTCACGGACCACATTGGAGGCAAAGCAGACAACAGGCTCTGACATCGACTCAAATTCATTAGAGTGCAAGATGGCAGTGAATACTGAAGGAAAGCAAAATGGACAACTGGAAATCCGAGACGAAGGACGTCAGGATAGACAGATAAAGGTAACCAGCCACGACTCCTGGCAGCCATGTCCTGGACTAAGCCTCGGGAACCCAGCATGATCGATGCACCTGACATGTCAGTCGATGGAGGACGGAACCTCCAACCCGGCCTGGAAGACGCATCTGAAGGTATCCCGAAGTTGGACTGAAGACAGACCACAAGGAGGTAATATCCGGAACTTGGAACATGATGGTGATCTGATGGAAGATATGGAGTATCCTTGGCTACAACGGATGGACTTGTTCCACCGGGCACCCTACACAACCGAGCCAGGATGGTTGTGGACCACTCGGACCACTGCGAGCCCTACACAACCCAGCCGGGCTGGTCGCGGACCATGCAGGGATGGAACAAGTGAAGCCTCAGAGACTTGGAGACATCAGGACAAAGACATCAGGACTTGAAGACATAAGATGAGATGAGAGACCAGGGTGAAGACACGGGATCCCACACAGAATGGCGTGCCTAAGTGAAGCTGGGATATGAGGAGTCCTAAGGAGGACTTGCTCCTTGCAAAGGTGATGTTGGAATGACGGTGGAGACCTTTTATAGGGCTGAAGAGGTCTTCCCTCAATGATGTCACCAGGAGGGGCCAGGAGGGCTGGCCCTTTAAAAATAGCAGAGAGGCGTGGCCCTGCACCTAAGAAGGAAGTAGGAAGTAGGAAGTAGCAGGACCCTGGACAGTGTTGTCCCTGCCGCTGACGATGCTGAAGCAGGAAGCAGGCCGCGACCAGGCCCGCCGCTGGAGCGGTGGTGTCCGGGCAGAAGAGGAGCTCCAGGTGGCCTGCTGGCCACAAGGAGTCTGTTCGGCAGCTCCTGCCGCAGGAAAGGCCTGCCATGAGCGGCTCTATGCCGCGGATGACAGCAGAGATGGCAGCGGCCTCTAGGCCGCGGAATGGAAAAAGAACGCCAGTGGCAAGGTGGCGCCCTTCGGGCCACAAGAGAGGCAGGAACGTGGCTCCAGCCACGCAGAAGGGGCGGTGAAGAAGGCGGCCTCTGGGCCGCAGGAAACTATGGTGTCAGCGGCTCCTGCTGTGGAAGACCATGTGGGCGGCCTCTGGGCCGCGGAGAGCAGGCTGGAAGAAGGTAAGCGGCTGCCCGTAGCTCCAGCTGTGTGCAGCATCGCAACACTATTTAGTTTTCTTAGAAGCCTCTTATGAGGGACTTTGTCAACTGCCTTATGAAAATCCAAATACACTACATCTACCGGTTCACCTTTATCCACATGTTTATTAACCCCTTCAAAAAAATGAAGCAGATTTGTTAGGCAAGCCTTCCCTTGGGTATATCCATGTTGACTGTGTTCCATTAAACCATATTTTTCTATATGCTCTATGATTTTGATCTTTAGAATAGTTTCCACTATTTTTCCCGGCACTGAAGTCAGGCTCATTGGTCTATAGTTTCCCAGATCGCCTCTGGAGCCCTTTTTAAATATTGGGGTTACATTGGCTACTCACCAGTCTTCAGGTACAATGGATGATTTTAATTATAGGTGACAAATTTTAACTAATAGATCTAAAATTTCATTTTTGAGATCCTTCAGAACCCTAGAATGCATACCATCTAGTCCAAGTGATTTGCTATTCTTTAATATGTCAATCTGGCCTACTACATCTTCCAGGTTGACAGTGATTTGGTTCAGTTCATCTGACTCATCACCCTTGAAAACCATTTCTGGAACTGGTATCTCCCCAACATCCTCATTAGTAAACACAGAAGCAAATAATTAATTTAGGCCTGGATTTTCTAAAATCGCAGGCCTTAGTGAATCACGCAGTACTGGGAGGCAGGGGGGTGGGCCTGTGAAAGCCAGCAGCGATTGCACCACTGCAGTGCTATCGCTGCTGGCTTTCGCAAACCAGTAGCACCACCGTGAAAGGTGGTGCTATTGGGTGCATTACTGGCGGCAATAAGGGCCCTTACCTTTTCACTGTCAGCGATGTCTTCGCCGTGTCTACCCTGGTGCCACTCCAACTCTGCCCCGATCTAGTTATCGCAAGCGAAAAGGGACTTTTCACGAGCGAAAAGTCGATTTTCGCGTGCAAAAGCTATAGAAAATGCCCCCCTTAGTCTTTCTGCAATGGCCTTATCTGCCCTAAGAACCCCTTTAACCCCTCGGTCATCTAACAGTCCAGCTGACTCCCTCACAGGTTTCTTACTTTGGATATATTTCAAAAAGCGGTTTTATTATGAGCTTTTGCCTCTATGGCCAATTTCTTTTCAAATTCTCTCTTCGCCTGCGTTATCAATGTTTTACACTTAACTTGACAATGCTTATGCTTTTTCCTATTTTCTTCAGATGGTTCATTCTTCATGTCCACCAGCCATCCTGCTATCTACATTTCTAATAATTGAATCACCAACTATGATGGCCGGCCTAACCCTTCTCTCCTGGGCAGTAGTCCTGGGAGACTTATCCTCAGTGTGAGAGGACAATACATCACCTGGAGAGCAGGTCCTTGCTACAGGATCACTTCTTGCTACACCAGGGAGAACTTTCTGATCCAAGGCAGCCCTGGGGCTGTCTGACTGGATTTGGGACTTGGCTATGTCCCTGAAGGTCTCATCAATTTATCTCTCTGTCTGCCTCAGCTCTTCCAAGTCTGCCACTCTAGCCTCCAGAGATCAGACTTGTTCCCTGAGAACCAGGAGCTCTTTGCACTGGGTGCACACGTACAATCTTTCACTGGTGGGTAAAAAATCATATATGTGTTCTGGAATTTTTCTGCAAGACAAAATATCGCTGGTAACTTTCTGTGATA
This sequence comes from Rhinatrema bivittatum, assembly GCF_901001135.1. Taxonomy (NCBI): domain Eukaryota; kingdom Metazoa; phylum Chordata; class Amphibia; order Gymnophiona; family Rhinatrematidae; genus Rhinatrema; species Rhinatrema bivittatum. Next base: position 81,164,582 of record NC_042624.1, read on the forward strand.
TTTTCTCATGGGAGGGGCCAAATATCATGGCAATCCCCCTGTGATATTTTGCCCCTCCTGTGATAAAATATTACAGCATAATAAATTACCCCCTTAGTTCTTAGAAACCTAAAGGAGATGAAATGTCTTTTTCAGAAAATGTCCCGATTCTGCTGCTCTCAGAAAGCTCTGGATAATAAGTTTATAATTCTCCCACTCTCCTTCTCAGACCACCCCCATGGAGTGCAGACAAGAGAGGGTTGAGTTCTGGGCTGGGCCAGATCAGGTTGGGTGTCCTCCCCTCCCAGAACATTTTGACATTGCTGAACTTAATTTGTAGTCGATTTCCTCCCTTCTCCTCTGCCTCCTGGGGCTGCCTGCAGTTGATGTTATTTCCTTTTTGCCTGGGCAAGTCACCTCCCCTCTCCTCTCCCACTGGCCATTGATGTCAATGTTTTGTGGCCCTGCCCTTCTTCCCTCTGACCTGGCCAGGACGTCAAGCATAGGAAAAGGGAGCTGTGCTGAACTGCTTGAGCAGATCAAGAAATTGTTTTTCTAATCAGCAACGGGTAAATCAGAAGGTGCTTGAGGGCGCCCCTCGTCTCATGGTGCCCTAAGCGGCCACCCAAGTTGCCCTAACCCAAAGATCAACATTGACCGGTGGCATTCTCTCAACTTAAATATGCAGCTATGGAATAATTCTGTTCTTATAATCTTCAGATTCAAACCATTACTAACAAGGGAATACATTTAAGCCAAGAATTAGACTGTAATGTGTTTTGATTTAAAACTGGGTATCATATATCATTCTAGCATCAATTATTCAATTTACATCATAGAAGTCAATAATTAGCCTCTGCTTTTTAACCCATATAGTTATGAATGGTGGAACATTTTCAACAAGCAGCAAGACATAAAATCCAATAACAATGAAAAATTATGTCATCCTGATTGGCTGTCATTTTTCTGATAGAGATACTTTGCAGTCTCACTTTAATTTATGCACTAGCAAATTTCTTTCATGAGCAAACACCCCCATGCAAAAAAATACATTTGTGATAATTTTGATCTCAAAGCAGCCACGTAAAATACAATATGAATTCATATGAATTCATATGAATATCTAATTCTAACATGATTAATCAAATCCCATTTCTTGCAAAAAAGTTGTAACTCTGCTCGTTGACTTTCTTCTCTTGTACTCCTGTATATCATCCAGTTAGCCCTCTATCCTCGTTCATTGTAATTTCCTTTCTCAGTTACTTATAAACCGACATGATGTGTCCTACGAATGCCGGTATATAAAAAGTGTTAAATAATAAATAAAATAAATAAATAAACTATGAGTAGAACATGTTATGCAAAACACACAAAAATGTTTATCTTTATGCATCTCAGTTTAAATTAGCCTTTAATCAAATATACATTTTTTTTATGTTTCACTGCAGGACAGCATTTGTTATTAGTATTATTGCTACTAAGGTATAATGATGTATGTATCCCCAGTAGCTTCAGGTATATAGTACTGTGAATAAAAGTGCTATATAAAATAACAACAGCAACTATAATCATAATAAAAATAATAATAAAGAGATTGGTAAAAAATGACATTCCCAGTGTGGATCAGTTAATATGCCCAGGGAGGTTCACGATAGCATCACTGTGGAAGACTGCTCCTACATTGAATGGATGGCAGAGGCAGGTGCATGAAATTACATTGGTGGAGAACCTTGTGTTGCATGTCCCCGCCGCATTGGTGCCGCGACCAGGCCTGCTCACCTCGCGCTGCCTTCCACCAGCTCCGGCTCCTCGTCCCTCACAGCCACAGCCAGCTCCTGTCACCCGCAGCGTTCCCGGGCTTCCCCAGGCCCGTCAGGGCCTTCTGACTCTCAGCGCTCCTCATGCCGGGGCTCAGCTTCCTCCTCGACGTCGGCCCCACCCCTAGGCTCACGGACGGGGACCACTCAGCCTTTTAAAGGGCCTAGCACGGGAATCCGGTCTGCGGCGCCTGATGATGACATCACTTAGGCCTTGTATATAAGGCGAGGCCCTGCCCCCAGAACCTCGCCTTGACAATTGGGTCGACACTTCGGTGTAACTAGTTTGCTGTTTCTCGTTCCTGTGTTCTCCTGCTTCCTTGATCCAGTCTTGTTCCAGTGTTCCTGCGTTCCTGTCTTGTTCCAGTGCTCCTGTGTTCCTGTCTTGTTCCAGTGCTCCTGCATTCCTGTGTTCCCATGGTCCTCTCTGTGTTCCAGCGTCTCTCCTGATTCTTGCTCTTCGTTTCTCCTCTTGTCGTACGTCCTTGGACTGATTCACTGTACTGACCCCTGCTTGCCTGACTACGTTTGACAGCTGCCTGGAACCGACCACTGCCTACCTTCTGACCATGCTTGACTGCCGCCTGGAACTGACCTTTGCTCATCTTGACTATGTACGGACTGATCTTGGAACTGACCCTTGCTTTGGCTGACCACTCTCGGACGGATACCCTGGCTTTGACTCTTGTACTACATTTGGATACTCTGTTCGCTCCTGTGACCACCAGACCAGCCTGCTTGGACACGGCCCACAGCATACATCTGACTAGACCAGTAGGCACTGCCTATCTCGCCCAGAGGACCTTCACTTCCTGGCTCCTTCCCAAGGTCTCCAGTGATCCTGGTCCTAGTCTAGCCCATCCTTTCTTCACCAGCCACGCACCTTTGCTCGTGGTGGGCACACCCCTCCGCTATCTCTCTGGGAGACCCTCAGAGGCCCACCTAAGTCCAGGCAGTCTGGGTACCCAAGGGCTCAACCTGAGGAAACCCCGGATTGCTATTGGCGAAGCACCAGCTAGCCTTGTGTGCTCTGCCTCCTGGTGGCAGGCGCTCTCTGGGTCCGACCAGAGGGCCGTACCAGTCCTGCACCAGGCCAAGGGTCCACCTCCAGTGCAACACCTTGCCTATTTACTTAAAAGGAATATGTTGCTATATGAAAAAATTTGGTCTCCTAATTGGAAGAACTGTAATTGCCAATCAGAATAATTGATTGTACATGGAAACCAACGAAGGGTGAGATGATGGAGGTTACAGAAAGTTTGTGATATGGCTGTGTAATAACCAGAGAGATACATTAACAAGCTTCTGTTTCCTTCTGGGGGAGTATGATTGAACTGTTGTCAAGGTGTTTTCTTTTCAAGGTGTTCTTTTGTCTTCTTCTTATTGTGTATATACTAATATATATATATATATATACAAATAAAGAGTTTTTAAAAAAATTACATTCTCAGTATCATGATCCAAAGCTCTATCTTTCATTCAAATATTGTTTTGGGGGTCAGATCTTTCACATTCTGATCCATAGCTGGACATTTTGCTAACCAGAGAAATCAGAACAGAAATAAATAGGAGGAAGTTTTTTATACCCCGAGTTTTCCTAATTATGGCAATCCAACTAATATCCCCTTTGCATTCCAGACCACCTCCATATTGAGAGTGTGGAAGCCCTTGCAGTTGTGGTCAGGGAGAACTGAGATATTTTGGTGCCCAGGGCAGGCTAGTAATTCAGCACCCCCTAATAATTCAGTGCCCCCCCCCTTCAAACACTCCAAGCTTGCCAATAAAAATTGAACTGAAAATTGCAACAAGCCCAACTGTATTATGCAGTGTAACAATGGAAAAACAGAAACATCATCATTCCTCACAAAACATCAAGCAATAAAATCAAGAAATATAAACAATTATTCATAACAAGGTACATTTTAAGACCCAGGTGCAGGCGCACATGTGCGCACATTTGCCGGCGTGCGCACATGGACACAGTGATTTTATAACATATGCGCATACGTTATAAAATCGGCTATACCCGCATACATGTGTGCAAGCCTTTCTATTGCCTCGTTGCCTTACCTTTTGTTACCAATATATTTAGTTACTTTTTGTTAAGTTATAGTTTACCTTATTGTTAAAGTTATAGTTCCAATTTAGATATTATATGGTTTAGATATACTATTTTTAAATCTCAGTTCCCTGTAAAGCCTTCTACGCTGCTTTCATGTTCTGTGTAAACCAATGTGATGTCCTTAACGAATGTCGGTCTATAAAAACTTTAAATATATAAATAAATAAATAAGTAAATAAATAAATAAATAAAGTAAATATTGACATGCACATGTGTACACAAATGCCAACTCGAGCACATAAATGGGGGGAATTTGAACTCCAACACAATTACTAATCGGACAAAGTTCTTTTTCACTCAATGCACAATTAAGGCAGGCGTAACTTGCGCGTGCTGGCTGGCTGCCGGCACGCCATTCCCTGGCCCGGGGGCGTGGCCGATGCCTCTGAAGCCCCCAGGCCGGCACCACACCCACGGCCCTACCCCGGAACGCCCCTGAGTGCCACGCCGCCCCCGACACGCCCCCCAAGCAAAGCCCCGGGACTTATGCATGTCCCGGGGCTTTGCGTGTGCCAGTGGCCTATGCAACATAGGCGTGCCGGTGCGCAAGTCCCCTGCACGCGTAAATCCAGCTGGATTTACGCTCGCAAGGCTTTTACAATTTACCCCTTAGTTTTTGGGTACTTGCCAGGTTCTTATGGCCTGGATTGGCCACTGTTGGAAACAGGATGCTGGGCTTGATGGACCCTTGGTCTGACCCAGTATGGCATGTTCTTATGTTCTTACCTGTTTCCCTAATTCATACCCAGTTCGCCCCAGTAAAGGAGATGACTTTCTTAACTCCCTAGCTAACTTGCCTCTGACCCTTAAAACCCCGCTGACTAGCTTGGGTTTTTTAATTTTATTACTTACATGCTGTCCATAGCAGAAGTAAAGTTACACGGTAGGGGACCCCGACGCGCACTTGTGTGCGTAAATACTTACACACAGACTTCATGCCACAAACTCAGTCTGCCCAGAACCCTATTGGAGCGACTATCCCAAATTGGTTTAACTGGCAATACCTTACGTTGGTTTTCTTCCTATTTATCTGATCAAACATACCAAGTATTAATCAACAACAACCTATCAAAAATAATCACATTTAAATTGTATTAGAGATGAAGCTTAATGCAGGCTGTGCTTTTGGAACTGGTTATAAAGATACATGAATTCTGGTATCTATGTTTCTGGAGACAGATTCTATCACTTATTTGCATATTGCAATATATAAACAAATGTATTACTATTATGTACTGTATGTATCTTATCTATATCTATCTATCCAAAGCTTGTTAAAAATGGATATATAGATAATGTAGGCAGACACACAGTTGAAAGAAATCAGAAGATTTAGAAATATATACATGTGTAACTGCAGTCTGGAAGTACAAAGTAACGTTCATTCATTTTTTCTTGTTTATACCATAGGACATCTAGTGGAAGATTGTGTAACAGCACCACCTTACTGAGGCTTACATTCTTTAAAAACATACAGGTTGAGTTTTGAAGCAGCTTAGGTTTCCAAATACATTTGCACTTATTCTAAGATATTTCTGTCTCTCTCTCACTCTCTCTCTATTTATTTAACCATATCATCTGTAAAGATATAGAACGCTATTGGTTCTGCAAATACTAAATATATTGTAGGTTAATTGAATAAAAGCAAATGTTCTAATAGGAAAGAGAACACTATAAAAAAGGCATAGATATGAAAGATATAGCAAGTGTAGACCATGAATTAGCAGGGATTATGTTTATCATCAGGGCTCTTAGTTGTTGTATGCCTTGATACACTGAATGAACTCAGTATGATAGCAAAGCCATGCCTTCATACCAAGACACCCAGCAATAACAATGTGCCTTCCATAGCCATAGACTTATCTATTCACCACATGCGATAGACCAGACTTTATAAAAGGAACTTAGCTTTTTTGTAAATATGAATAACTATTATATGAAATATTTTCAGGTTGCAACCATAAAATATAAACATAAAATGAATAATACACTTACCAAGAGATCAGTTGCCTTTAAAGAGTAAGTGTACCTGTACCTATTTTACAGCAAAGCAGAGTAGATTTGTGAGCCTACTTTAGTTTTCACATTCTTTTTAAAGCTTTTAAACTAATGTCTCAAGTAATTAGAGACACAGAAATCCTATGATGTGGCTATTAGCAGGTTAATTAGGTAATAATGCATGAGATGCCATAGGTTATCATGGAGTTAGCACAATAGGATTTGTTTCAGCATGAAATGAACTTGAGTGTTAAAATTTAATCTTTATGTGCTAATATGCACGTGCATACCATGTTAATTATTACCAAAAGAGCCTTTAAATTTATCCAGATTAACAAATGGATAATTCAGAAATAGATTAGGTTTTGTAGGTGTCTTCACAGATTAGTTTGATAAAGCTTGCAGCTAGCATATGAATATTGTGCAGCACCACTGAATAAATGTTTTAGCCATATAATGAGATATAAATCACTTTATAGCTCAAGCCACTTAATAAAATAAAGGACACAAATAATTATTTAATTACAGGAAACATTAATAACAAAAATTTGCTTTCTTCCTAAAAAATTACAGCATATATATTTGTCATCTTAAGGCTATGTTTGTAGTTAACAAATGTGTGTGATGCTATAGGAGTTGTTGACCATTGTAGTATATTTCAAAAATATTTACAAAAATTCTCAAATCATATAGAAAGAAGACTGATGTTGGTTTCAAAATCTGGTTAAATAAATCAAGCTTTTGTTCAAGATATAAATACCATATTTAGCTGATCACTATTGTACCATTAAAATGCTGCTACAGAATAACAAAATTCATAAACATACCAGTGAAAGCATATCCATTACAGTAAGCCAACGATTTATTTGTGAAATATGCAGTAGGAAAAAAACCTCTCTTGCTTGCCTGGTTTGGAATCATGAAGATGAAACTAAGCCACAAACGTTATCAATAAAGGATAAAGGGCATATAACATCTTGTCTAAATTACTAAAGATGTTAACCCAGTAAATGTTTATTAATGCAATAATTAACTGAAGGCAAAGGAGCTGGTACATTATTTTCCTGAGTCTATCAGATATGGAAATCTTAAAATCAGCCAGGAAATTATCGTAGTCATACCCCTTTTAGTAGCAGAATCATGCCAATGTATGATATGAACAGTAATACAAAAGTTTAGAACAACTGAAAAGCTAAGAAAGCTAATGAAGATGAACAGCTCAGATGTAGTTTTACTGAAAGTATGCAGTCAAGATCAGATATCCTTTGAGTTTCAATCCATCACTAAGTGAATTTCAAGTCATTTTTGCATAGAAAGGCATATATTCATACACTATTTCACTGATAAGGATGCGCATAATGTACATTTCAAGTTTAACAAATAACCTTGTGAAAATAAGACGCTGTTTGCTTTTTCATAATAGGATTTAATGTGAAAAATAAGAGAGGGGAAGAAAGAAAAGAGCAGAGAAAAAAAAAGAGGCAGGAGGGGGGTCAAAGAGAAGAGAGGCAGGAGAGTGAGCAAAGAAAGAAAGTGTTTACACTGTCGGCAGCCTTGCAGATCCGGATCATGAGCACCCAATTCAGCATGCATTAAAACAAGTCCAAATTTGAATGAAATGTTGCTTATCTATACTGAAATATGTAGGGGGCTCAGGTGAAAGGCAACTTTAACTCATTTGCAGGAACAAAGAATGGAGACTGTCCAGTACCATCAAATATGACCACTATACTCCAAGCTGTTTTCTGAAGAAGATCAAAATAAGAGAAATGTCATAAATAATAGGATGGAGGGCATTTTCGACTCTTAACAAGAAAGTGATTTTAAACAGGAATGCTTTAGAACGTTACCAGTTTTTGCAATGAATCTTTTGCCACAGATTTGTGCAGGGATTATTTTGTCTGAACTCTCAAGCAGATCAACCTCACAGAATTGTCTATGGTAATAACCACCACTCAGGGCAAATGTTTAAATAAGATGGACTGGATATTGGAAACATTTCAAACAAAGGTATAATCCCTGGCTTGCAATATACAATGCTACATATATAATGAACCAGCCATTATAGTCACTATTAGGATTTAACTGGTGTGAAAATAGTATTATTAGATTAAATCTGAATCTCTATACAATCATAAAAACTTGGACTGGAAAGAACTGCAAGAAGTCATCCAGTCATGATGCCTGGACCTTGCCCTAAGCCAGGGCCTGGCTGAGGCCAAATGCCCCAGCCCAGCCTAGGTCCGGCCTGAGGCCTGGCCCGGAGGCCAAGTCCGGATGCCTGAGCCTTGATCTGGACCCAGAACTGATGCTGCAGCCCATCCCAGAGGCCAGGACCCAATGCTGAGGGTCTGGCCTGGAGACTGGGTCCCAATGCCTGGGCCTCGGCCTAGGGTGAGGCCCAGGCTGGGAGCCCAGACTGTTTCAGCTCTGATGCCGGTGTCCCTCTTCTTTCTTCCATGAAGCAGTCATTAAAGGCATCTAGGAACCTGAAGGTAGCCTCAGTACAGAAGATAAACTGTCTGTTCCTGAGGTATTTAAAGTTGAGGGCTCTAAATTTTCCTCACTCATCTGCTTTTAGTGCAGTGGATATGTTCTAAAGCTACCTGATGGTTATTATTCTTAAGAACACAGTAGAGGCTTTACCTCCACTGAATAGAGTATTTTACCTCTCTTTTAAGAAATGAATGAAAGCAAAAGATGAGAACAATGATCAGGCCAGGTGTCACTTGATAGCTTGAACCCAATTGGGCTCTTGGAAAAATCAATAGAGGAAGAAATCAACAGAGCCACCCTTTAAATTTTTTTTTTTTAATCTGTTAAAAATTCTATAGTAATACTTTTCTTTTGTTCTAGAACTAGTTCATTTCTGGGCCAAAAGAGTATGTGGAAATTATTTCTGAAGATGTATCAAGAGGGAATTTATTTTGGAGGAGAATTTTTTTTACATTATTATAAATGTAAACTACATCTTTTTGACCCTAAACATTTACAGGACAGATTTAAAATAGGGCTTGCAGTCTCATGAGTACATTGCACCTTGTATCCAAAAGGCTGCAAATACATTTTCAAAGAAAATCTCATGCAGGATTTTCCCCTTGAAAATCCGCTGGCTCTGGATGAGCAGCTCCAATGTATCTGCATTCAGAGCAGGTGCAAATGTGCCCACAGAAAGTAGGTGGGAGCTTTCAAAATGAAAGCCCTTCTTGCACTTTCCCTTCCCTGACCTCTCTTCTTCTCTTCCTGCCCCCTTTATTGACATGGAAAAAAGTGCTCGTTCTGTGACCCTCACAGGTGTTTTTATGCACAGTGGCTGGGTGGGCGTGTAATTTTCAATGGGACTTTTTACTTGAGTAAACAGCTGTTTACCCTTGTAAAAGGCTTTGAAAATGACCTTCCCCAGGGGCCAGCCTGCTGACTCAGGACTAGTGGCAAGTGCTGTGCACTGCCATGTGGAAAGACCTTGGTTCAGTCCCCAAGACAGGTCTTCTGCTTCCCGTATTAGCTGGGGCTGGGGAAGCCGTGCAGGGAAGCGGCCACAGCCCCCAGGAGGAGGGAGTCATTGGCATTACTTAAGGATGATACCTATCGGCTAGATTCAGGGCTCATGACTGCAGAGTTCAGGAACGAGACCTAGTACGTTGCCCCCAGCCCAGGACCATCACTGAAATAACCAGGAGAATGATGTAATAAGACCCATGCTGAAATCAGCACTATTTTTCAGTGCGTATTTTTTTTTTTAGTGCACACGGCAAAAGTAGGCGGCTCCGCGGGATGTAATAAGATGACAGCATGCAAATGAGATATGTGCAAAAATCCCACAGAAGAGCAAATATATGTGTCAATACCCGCACAAGCCCCAACAGAGAAAGCCGTGGGAAAAACAGAAGCTAAAATTATAGGCGCTAATAAAAAATGTTGGAGAGTTCAAACAGGGGCAAGTGATCAAAGACAACAAAATATGAGAAGTACATGTGATACATTGTTTTAATGAAACTGCATCCCAAAGTTAACTTCAACTTAGGTTCTTTTGAACCCACCTTCCACACAGTAAAGTACTACTACCTGTTGGTTCCTCGCAAATATCCTTGGTGTGGGTGGCATGGCTTATTCTGCGTTACTGTGATGATTGACATGGGGGTGAGCCCTTTACGCTGTGGCGTAGTTGAGGCAGCCTTGTAGACGAACCTACAAGGCCTACGGCGAAAGCTGACAAAACACATCCTGATGCTGGACAGGCTGGAGCCTTGTCTATACCAGGCACCTTCCCGGCAGGTTGAGTCCTTGTGTTCTGGTGGCCAGCAGAGTTTAGGTGGGTCCCCAAGGGTGGTATAGAGAGTAAGAGTCCAACGGCATGCCGGGGTCAGGACAGGCAGCAGGCTGGCGACACCAGGGCAGGCCTAGGGTTGGGGTGCAAGTTTCGACACATCCTCCTTGAAGCACAAAACTGAAACCTGGAAACAGAATGCCTACATTGGAATATTTAGAGAGAATTATATCAGGTGCCTCACACATAACCCCTCCCTGCCAGCATGTTGAGAGCTTTTACTGAATATTTCATATTGTTATCTGTACAAATATCTTTACAGAGATTATGCTCTGGCTTGAAGTATTTTACTTGCCAGCACCTCACTTACTATATTCACAGTAGTTCTCACAGGTACAGTGAATCCTGTTTTAATAAATACTGAATTCACTTGCTTTCATTGACAGATGTTAAAATATTTAACTAGATAGATAAATGAAGATTTTGTAGGGAGCATGGGGGTCATGTTCTCCTGGAAATGTTGGTCCCCTGCTACCCACATATTTTTATTTACTAAAAGTTTTACAACTTTCACAGAACATTTAAGACCTTTATAAACTATCTTCTCCAATTGTTTTTATTCATCCTCTCCAATCGCTCTTGCCCTTTCTGCTCCTTTTATGGTCTCAGCCTCCCCCCACTCACCCCCGGCAGGAAAAAGGAAGGCAGTGATGGATACCAAAGGCGATGAGCTCCCGGTGCCAAGGCCGACACAGCCTGGCCACTTCCACCATTTAAAGGTGGTGGGCCTCACATCAAAATGACACCAGCCACACTGGAGGAAGATGCCACTCTGGCGCCATCATCCAGGCAGATGGAGCCATTTTTAAAGCATCGGGATCTGGAAGGGAATGAGTCGGCTTCACTCTTGCCTTTTTCCATGAGGATCCAGGAAGGAGATAATTGGGGGCCAGGTTGGGGAACTTCCTGGCCCCAGCACCTTTAAATGGAGGCCCCAGTCCTGGTGTGCCTTATTGCTGGGCCAGCTCTGGGCAGGCCTCAGTACCAGGCCAACTTCAAGCAGGTTCCAGCCACGCCAGCTCAGTATTTTGGCCTGGAAGTGGGGTCACAGGGGCACAGAGAAGCCCAGTCATGGCCACCGGAGGCCCTTTTATAAATCCATTCATCTTTTTGTTTTGGGGGGGGGGGGGGGGAGGTATGTTTAATGTTTTTTTTCAGTTTAAAAACAATAAATTAACAAAAAATAAATGAAAAAAATAAATAAACCCCCTTATATGAAAAAACAAACCAAAATGAAACATTAGGGGCTATACATCTTTACTAATTAAGCTAACTGCAAAGGTAAGAAGACTTCAAACAGTAGAGCAAATTCAGTTCTTGATGTGATGGGCCCCTAAATTTAATCCACCTCATGAAGTATGGCCCAGCAAGAGACTTGGGATCTGGAGTCCCAAGATTTCTGTTTGAGGGGCCGATGCAAGACAGTACGCTCAGCCGAGCGCACTGTTTACCCCGCTGTCAGATGCGGGTTAAATAGGTGCTAATCCACTCCCTAATGCAATAGGGGGATTAGCACCTATTTAATGCGCGTCCGACTCAGAGTGAATGAGTTAGCGCTCATCACATGCAAATGCATGTGTAAAGTTTATTGATTATTGTAAATGTTTATTGTAAAGCACTGTTGCATATGTTTGTTCTAGTTCGCACAGCTGCAGTGTTTCTGTTATCTGTGAACCGATGTGAGGTTACTAAACAAATGTCGGTATATAAAAACTGCAAATAAATAAATAAATAAAATTTAGGGTGAAATCACTGGCTTAATTAATTTAGCTGGGATAGTTAATGGGCAAGGCATGTTGGCAAATGCAAGTTATCTTGAATTAACATAGGTTTGTTTGCGTAACTATGCCATCTGACTGCTTTGCTCTATTAAATCAGAAACTTAAAACAAATTATATCTACCGTATAAAATCGTTGCATGCTTATACTGGTACAATTTTTAAAAAAGCAATCATTTACCTCAAAAAGGTGTAAGTTCTGCTCCCTTAAACTATCGAATTTGTGTTCCAGGTTATCTGTTAATATCAGGTAAATCTTATCACTGCAGCCATTCCCCTTACAGATCAAGACCCACACTTCCTGCACAAGACACTATGACAAACCAGGTTTACCAAGCAAACCACAGAGGCAAATCTGCACCAGTCCTCCCCTTCCCACTGGGATATTTTGTATCCCTTTTATTTTTCAGAGTTTGTATAAAGCTAATAGTATTGCTATGTTTGTCATTCTCTGATGCATTGTACCTGATTTAACTAATCTTAATACGCTTTGCACTCTCTTGGTGGAATCATGGGTCACAAATAAACATTGAGGATGATGATGATGGAACAAAAAGGCGCATATGCTTTAATTCTGGCAACATGCTTTATTATTTTTTTCTTTACTAAAAACCCTTTTCTGATTCCACTCATCAGCATTTTGTGCTTCACAGAGATCAGTAAGAACCTATTGTTCCCATCATTCACCTGAGCCCTGAGAATGATCTATTTCTTTTTCGCTTAAGGTTTTCTATAATTTGTACTCTACAATACCTTTGCGAGGTTTAGCGCATACATGCCTGAAATTTGCCTGAAATTACTATGTCATAGGCTCACTGGGAATGTGTGAATTCTTAGCCAGCAGTGCCTTCAGGTGAGATGATTTTGGCCTGCCTACCATGGAGCATGTTTGGTTGATCTCGCTGATGCAGGGAATGGCAAAGTATTTCACCCCAGAGACAAGGAGCTGGACTTGCTTCACAGATAGACAGAAGCAGGCACCTCCTGAGTCCACATATTCCTTGGGTGGCTGTGTGTGCAGGTTTACAGTAGTATCTTCACTTGTCAAAACTTGCTGGGGAAAAGCAAGAGAATTCTGAGCCAGATATGTTCAGCATTACCATAAGGATAATATAGCAAGGTGTGAATGAGCCCCAGATACATGCACAAGTGCCTGAGGCATGGTACAAACCCTTTAGTCCATAAGCATGTCATTTTGTCTGTAGATATACTAACATACCAATCTTTTTTTACATGTTCAATATTGCATGTGACAAGCCTTGCATAGTTTCATACTTAGCTTTTTGCAAGAAATAGTGCTTTTGTTTAAAAAAAAAATCTCTAAGGTCTAAGGAAACTGCGTATTTATTGACTTCTATATCTGAAACCTCTCTGCTGAACAGAAGGGATTCTGAACACATCTGTTTACCAATTTCCTACTAGTAACAGCACCACGACAGCAATAACTAAATCACCTCCATGCTCTTCTCTATGAAGCCATTAAGCCTAGAAACATGCTGGTTTTGGCAATACAGAAATCAAAGAGGAGGCACAGCAGAGGAAAATCAGTGTTAAAGAACAAAAATCCACAGGCTGCTTCAAATATCAAGGAGCCCTGAAATTTTCCATCAATTTCTTTTCATGCCCTTCTGACATTTTCAACTTAAAACTATATTGCTTAACATCAAGGCACTCTGAGAGAGCTTCAGTTGGAGAAGGTAATTTTTGAGTGGGATTCAGCAGGAAAAGGTAATTTTTCAGAGAGGTTCACTGAAAAAAAGGTAATTTTCAGAACCACTTGCTACATTCTTTGGCTGCTATTTTGCCTCTCTTGTAAGTAGCCATAATGTCATTCCTGAGCACACTATGTCAATACATAAGCAGTGGCTAAGTTGTTTGTGTAAAGTAAGTTTACAAAAACCGTACCTTTAGGCTGTGCTTTTCCCGGACTGTGAAGATCAAACAGTGCAATTTCTCTTGGCGGTTTCATCAATTCTGAGGCTGGAGACCTGCGCACAGTCATAACTTCATAGCACAGCAAAAAAAAAAAAATATAAAAAATTGTTTATGAGGGGTAATTTAATTTTGTATGAAGAGGCATGCTGCAGTAATCCTGAGCCTCACTAATGTAGCTTTGTAAAGCCATCTTGCTTTGCTGCAAATGGACAAGAAAGCACAGAGCAGTTTTACTAGTTGATCCAGACCACAGCAATTTATATTGTTGTGAGATACTAAAGCCAAAATAAACAGACTTTAGAATGCGGGTTATTATATGTCATTTGTACAAGTGGAAGAGCACCACAAAAGGCTCGGACCTTTCATCTGCTTACCTTCTGAGCGCTCTAATTATTTTCCAGAAAACAGCAATGCCATTTCATTAATGGTTTCAAATGAATGTGCTTAAAATTGTTAGGCATCTCTTATGCGTTTATCCTTTGATTTTACTGCTATGGAAGAAATGACAAAAAAATAATTCTCTAGTAATACTAAAAGCAGGGCGCATGAAGAAACAGCCTTCCTTTTGTATTCAGCAAAAAAGCAATAATTGTAGACTTGCAATTTAGCCTCACCTTCAAATTACAATTGTTTCATTTCGGTTGCTTCTTTGCTCGAAAGCTTCCAGGTAATCTATTAATCCCAAATTAAACATAACTAAAATCTGGATATCGAAGGACAGTCACATATTTAATAGAGGATTAGATATTTTTTTTTAGAACATATAATGCTGCCCAATACTGTGCCTTTGCACAGTATGTTATCTAATCGTTGTTATTGATTCTTATCTGTCCATCTGTCTTTACATATCTGCTCCTAAGTGGAAACTATCTTTTAAAAGTGCAGATCAGGTTTTCATTAACAGGGGCAATTTCAGGACATAGACTTTTGTCAATATTCTACTGCTCAGGGCCTCTAACTCCATGGTGCAGCAGATTCAAGTTTGAGTCTGCCAGACCTTGCATGTACCACAGAGGTGATGTGCTCAAGCTCCAGGAAGGCGAGGCTGCTGCCGATACTGTGACAGTCCCTGCTGGCGCAGAAGCAGCGCTGAGGCTTAATCACAGAGGGGACTTCCTTCCACCCTCAGGCAGCGAGGAGCTCTCTGCTGGCTGACAGACCATCTGGTAGGGTGGGGATTAAAAAGAGGGGGAAAAGGGGATTAAAAAACCATGCCAGTGCTGCTTGCTATGCTTCTATCCTTGTATCTTTGCAGTGCCTCTTTAATTTAATCAAGACTTTAGACTGTCACCAGATTATCGTTCCTTCTACATATATATATATATATATATATATATATATATATATATATATATATATATATATATATATATATAAAGTTATCCAGCATTTACTGTATAGGTCGTTTGCATTCTCCTGAGATAAGCTTATTCAAGTGAACTATACTTCCTCAGGCCATTATAGTTTATTTATTTATTTATTTATTTATTTATTTAGATTCTTTTTTATACCGAAGTATAGCAGAATGCCTTTACTCCGGTTTACAGTGAAAAACAACTTCATACATAAAATGTATTCACAACGCACAAAAAATGTAGATAACAAGTAACATTTCGGCAAAGCAGAAGTAGAACACAAATAAAAGTTGCCTGTATCCACTGAACGCAATGACCAACCCTTCTTTTATTAAACACCTAGATACAGAGGAGCAGTCCCCTAGCTCCCCTCTCTCCCCCCCTCCCCCTCTGAACCTTTTTGGCTAATTAACAGTTTCAGAAGAAACAATGCTTTGCCATCACTTACTGGCAGACTTGTTCAGAACCACACAAATTGCAGGTGGATTTGGAAAACTTGCAAGGTCTTCATTGCATTATTTAAACAGGTTGAATGTAAAATATGTGAATGCTAAACACTAGAGGTACCTGAGACAGAGATGAGTCACCTTCTCAATGAAAATATACTTTACAATTACTTTTCTCCATGGAATTTCATTATATGATATTTAGAAAAAAAAAGAGGCAATGATGGGATATTTTGAATTAACTGGATTCAATATTTTTATATAGTTGCAGAATGGTGTCCTAAGCATCATATTTCAAGTAAAATAAAGATTATCTTAGCCTTTATTTTTTTGTAATTCCCCTTGGCTTTAATTTTGGTTGAACTGAACCCATGGAAAAGATGGCAGTTTTCTCACAGATTCAAGCACCTGATGGGCAAAGGTTCCTTTCTCTGTACATGGACAGATTAGCTTGTCACATCTGCTGTAAATTGCAAACAGATATATTAGGCTAATTAAACAGTGCAAGGGACTGACCTAAATTGTTCAGTGGTCTGTTGCTACATGTACTCTACTATTATTCCACCTCTTGTTTCATGCTTTCTTTTTTTTTTAATACTGATGGGAAATAGTGTAAGCTTACCTAATTGTAAAGCTAGTGGCACTTCCTGCACCCACCAGATATTATTGGTATTTTAAATGTGCTCAAAATGTAAAAATAAAATACTTGTGACATAACCATGTGAATTTCCTTTCAATTTGCCGCCATCCCTATTCTCTCTCCTTTTTTTTTTTGTCAGAAGTGTTTCTAAATTATTGTTTTTCTTGGCAGCTGTCTTGGTGGCTTGCCTCTGTCTAATTTCAGAAACTCATTATTAGGACAAACAGTTGCAGTACATCAGTAGCCTATCAGAATTAATTAAACTGGGAATCAACAGCTGACTGCTAATCAGATCACTTGCGGTTGATCAGTGCTGGAGACTTGTCATCAGGATATTTCTGCAGCCAGTTTAATTTTGTAGGCACAGTTTATAGCAAAATGTATAAAGTTAATATAATGCAAAATGTTATTAGCAATTTAAAAATTCTACATATTCAGGGTATTTTTCAAAGAAAATGTAAATGTAACATACTATCATAGCAATTTTCAAAAGCCCATTAATTCATGTTAAGTGTATTTAATAGGTTAAATCCTATTGACAATTCAATAGCAAATATTGTAGAAATTTTCAAAAGCCCTACAGCTAAATTTTAAAAAGGTTATTTGTGCAAAACAGGCCATGTATCCATGTATGTGGGTCGAACACATGCAACGCTTATTTTAAAAAGGTGTCACATCTGAGCGTATATGCTCATGCGAAGCAAAAAAAATAGGGGGCTAAAAAGGGTGGGGCATGGGTGGTATATGGGCATAGGCATTCTGAGCAGGGCAAAAATGTGTGTGCATCAAGCCATATTTTAAAACCACCTGCTGCAGCACGTAGCGGCCTGTTAAATGCGTGTATTTACTGTTGCTCCTGCTGAGGTGTAAGTCTGCAGGAAATCTCTGTTTAGGCCTAGATCGACTGGGTGAGGGGTCTGGATCAACTGGGGGAAGTTCAGAACAAAGAAACAGAGAGGTCTGAATGACATTGTGATGGACTGGGAAAACTGGTGGACTAATAGGTAAAACTGGGAAGGGCCTTCACGCGAGCATGTTTTAAAATCCGCTTCCCTGTGCTTGTTAAAGCCGACAAATCCTTAAGGAAGATACACGCTTTACATTTGCTCGAGTAACTGCTTAAAATTGGGAGCACACATATGTGCGATAGGCGTACTTTAAATCATAGGTGTGTAAGTGCGTGCCTGATTTAAAATTCTAGCATATGTTCACTCGTGTGCCCATATCCACATGTATGGTTACTCATGCGCTTGTTTTAAAATTAACCTGTTAGAGATTGCACGTTGGGACATTGGGGATTACAAGGGCATGGGGGTGGGGTGGGTACATGTTAGGGGGTGCATGGGGGGTGGGGGGAGGGAGCCCAATGTGGCCTACAAATAGGGCAAGAGACAATAGGTATATTTGGATACAGTAACAGTTGTACATTCCATTACTAGCATGATCAATGTACATGTGTTGCTAAAGTAATATAAAGTAAGAGTGAAATTGTGGGCAAGGATGACAAGGGATGACTTAAACCAATAGTCACTGGTATAATAAAGGTGCAGTTATGAGATAGAATTTCCTCAAGGACATTTCATAGATTAAATGATGGTCCCAAAAGCAGAGGAAACCTATGGTCTCCACTGTGTGCTCTATGTAAAGGAATATTCCCACTAGCTGGACTACCCAGCTTGCTCCCTCATGAAAAGGGGTACCTGGTGGTTCATGCAGAGTCCCTGTTTTAGGCTACTTTTGGCCCAGGTAGCAGAACACCACTTGTAGGTGCATTAAGGGAATGGAGAAAACCAAGCTACTCATTTCAGATGTCAGTAGAAAATATAGATACAAACCAGTATGGAGGTCACAGTAACAGCTACAGTGCACACTCAACTTTGTATTCCTATTTCTCTGTATAGATTGAGGGCCTAAAGAAGGTGGTCTAGAAGCTGCACTGAAAAAAGAGGAAGTGGCTGGCCCAGCTATGAGTCAGGCAGGATGGGGCTGGAGTTAAGTCCCTGATATGGTAATCAGAGAGATTTTATCACCAGCCACACTGCTGGCCTACCACTCAGCAACACCCTATCTCTGCCTTGAGGTTAAAGAAACCTTCATACAAACATAATTAGACCTTGGCATTTATC
Organism: Rhinatrema bivittatum; assembly: GCF_901001135.1. NCBI lineage: Eukaryota > Metazoa > Chordata > Amphibia > Gymnophiona > Rhinatrematidae > Rhinatrema > Rhinatrema bivittatum. Next base: position 81,183,105 of record NC_042624.1, read on the forward strand.
TAGTGTTGCATTCGTACCTTTTCTCGCCTCTCGCTCCACCCTCTCTACCTGGGATGCAACTCCCTTCGGCTCTGATGGACAGATGCAGCCGCGGCTTCTCTCCACCTCTTGGTCCCGGTTACCCTTGGCTGGCCTGACGCTACAGATCCGCCATGTTCCTGATGACGTAAGGGCGCGCATGCGCTCCAGACTTTGTACCAGCAAGGGCGCGAACCTCGGGGGTGTCCCCCCGTAGTGACATCATCCATTTGTACTTTAAAAGGTCTTTGTTTGCTAACCTTTAATGAGTTAGCAAGGAACTCCAACAGGACTTGCTTCGGCAGTCCACGATACTTGCAACAACGATCCGAGTCAGCGAGGGGAATCCTTCTCTACTGCTCGGCCTTTTCAAACTTACCAGGAGTACTCGCTCCATGGGGTCTCTGCTCTCTCTTCTTGATTTCAGATTGCCAGAACACTTGGAAGACTCCTCATTGCCTGGAAGCGATCGCGGACGTGAACACAGTGAGTTCTATTATATAGGAATCAGTACTCGCTCCACGAGGGCTTACATTCCTATTGCTCTGAAGACTCCCTTCCGTCCAAGACGTTATCGCAGGTACAGAGATCTAGAGTTACATTGGCAAGATTACAGATAGGAAACGGTACTCGCTCCACGAGGGCCCATGTTCCTAGAATCTTTTACAGACTCTCTTCTACTCTAGAAGCCATTTCATATACAGCAATTGTGAGTTCATATTACAGACTGTGGGAACCAGTGCTCACCTACGGCTCCTGTTCTTGAATGTACTGAAGTCTCTCTGTGGCATAGAGACCATTGCAGACATCTACTATTGTGAGTGTACCATCTTGTATCCAGTATACCTTGTCTACTCACTACTTCTAGTCTCTCTCTACAGCTCAGTGACCCAGAGATTATATTCCAGTATTAGAAGGACTTCAGCCTTGCCGAACACAGCGACTCACTACTGCCACCCCGGTGGTCCAGCTTCCAGTCTGTTAAAGAACTATTGTGTTTATCTCATATTCTAGCCTAGCCGGTGGTTCCTCTCAGGATCTCCTCCTGGGGGCGCTGTCATCTGCCATCAGCCCAGGGATTCACCATTTCCTCCAAGTGGTCATTCCTTTCACTATTGTCACCCTGTGGGAGCCAACCACTACTGACCACTAACTCCGCTCATGGAAGTATTATATAGACAGCTACTCCTCTTACTTGAGACTTGCCAGCAGCTTATATATACAGATTGCTACTCCATAGAGGAGAAATCCAATGAAGCACAAGAGCACTGTCTGCATTCAAAAATCATATAGCAACATGAAGAATGCAGAGAAAAATTTGTATAGTCTGTTGTAAATTTCAAATAATACTTCTTTATTATTGTTCACATGGCAACTCCACTGTAACTGTAATTATGGTAAAATTCAATGGGTCCCCTGACGTGGACCCGTGTTTCGCCGAGGCTGCTTCGGGAGGGACAAGGAATTAATGACCACAATTCTAAAAGCAAAACATCAGAAAGGACTATATTAGACAATAGGAACCAATGCTGAAAAATACTATTTTATACAGAACAAGTTTCAACATACCTTCATAAAGCTTACAAAGTGTACGGCAGGGAGCGCGTACAACAGTTTCGCCGAAATATTTTTAAAGCTGTCAAAAAGGTGCCAAAAAACATGTGGACCAATCAGCTGTACAAGAGAACCGACCAATCAGAGGTGAGATAGTGTACCCAATCAGAATTAAATGAAATAGTGCCATTCAATCTCTTTGTTAAGACCGAGTGGGGCAACAGTGTTTAAAATATGTATCCATTTTTGTTCTTTGCGGATTAAATACTCTGAATAGTTACCTACTCTACTTGGAAAAATGACAACCTCCGAAACAAAAAAGAATAAATCTGATATAGTGTGTGAACACTGAATCCAGTGTTCAACAAGGGGAGCATTTTCACAGGCATGTTTTATATTAGACCTATGTTCGATTATTCTGGTTTTGATCCATCTACTTGTTTTCCCTACATATAGTTTAGCACAAGGGCATTGGATAACCTAAATAATTCCTTGAGTGACAGCGTAATTGATATTGTTTCCCAGAACAGGGGTGTGTGAAGTGAGATAAAGTGCTTGTGTCTGGGCAGACTGAGCAATGCCCACAAAGTTTATGTATTCCAATGGCCTGATCATTTATCTGTCTTATACTAATATCTGAATGTATAAGCAGATCTCGCAAATTTCTCCCTCTACGATATGTGAACCATAGCCCACCTTGAAACATCTGTTGGAGAGATAATGCCTGCCAATGCTTACGTATAGACCGGGTAATGTGGTTACTTAATGGAGAAAAGGGTAAAATACAGTTTATAGAATTGTCAGTGCTACTTCCTGCAGGTAAAAATAACAGATACCGATTGACAAATAAAGCCCGTTTAAAAGCAGACTTTAAAACCTTACTGGGGTACCCTGTCAACCTAAACCAGGATGTCATCCGCAAAGAGCAAAAATGGATACATATTTTGAACACTGTTGCCCCACTCGGTCTTAACAAAGAGATTGAATGGCACTATTTCATTTAATTCTGATTGGGTACACTATCTCACCTCTGATTGAGGCAAGACTTGCCCTGGCTTTACCCAGGGCAAGTCTTGCCTCACAAATCTGCTTCACTTTTTTGAAGGAGTTAATAAACATGTGGATAAAGGTGAACCTGTAGATATAGTATACTTGGATTTTCAGAAGGCGTTTGACAAAGTTCCTCATGAGAGGCTTCTAGGAAAAGTAAAAAGTCATGGGATAGGTGGCGATGTCCTTTCGTGGATTGCAAACTGGCTAAAAGACAGGAAACAGAGAGTAGGATTAAATGGGCAATTTTCTCAGTGGAAGGGAGTGGACAGTGGAGTGCCTCAGGGATCTGTACTGGGACCCTTACTTTTCAATATATTTATAAATGATCTGGAAAGAAATACGACGAGTGAGATAATCAAATTTGCAGATGACACAAAATTGTTCAGAGTAGTTAAATCACAAGCAGATTGTGATAAATTGCAGGAAGACCTTGTGAGACTGGAAAACTGGGCATCCAAATGGCAGATGAAATTTAATGTGGATAAGTGCAAGGTGATGCATATAGGGAAAAATAACCCATGCTATAATTACACAATGTTGGGTTCCATATTAGGTGCTACAACCCAAGAAAGAGATCTAGGTGTCATAGTGGATAACACATTGAAATTGTCGGCTCAGTGTGCTGCGGCAGTCAAAAAAGCTAACAGAATGTTGGGAATTATTAGAAAGGGAGTGGTGAATAAAATGGAAAATGTCATAATGCCTCTGTATCGCTCCATGGTGAGACCGCACCTTGAATACTGTGTACAGTTCTGGTCGCCGCATCTTAAAAAAGATATAATTGCAATGGAGAAGGTACAGAGAAGGGCTACCAAAATGATAAGGGGAATGGAACAACTCCCCTATGAGGAAGGACTAAAGAGGTTAGGACTTTTCAGCTTGGAGAAGAGACGACTGAGGGGGGATATGATAGAGGTGTTTAAAATCATGAGAGGTCTAGAACGGGTAGATGTGAATCAGTTACTTACTCTTTCGGATAGTAGAAAGACTAGGGGGCACTCCATGAAGTTAGCATGGGGCACATTTAAAACTAATCGGAGAAAGTTCTTTTTTACTCAATGCACAATTAAACTCTGGAATTTGTTGCCAGAGGATGTGGTTAGTGCAGTTAGTATAGCTGTGTTTAAAAAAGGATTGGATAAGTTCTTGGAGGAGAAGTCCATTACCTGCTATTAAGTTCACTTAGAGAATAGCCACTGCCATTAGCAATGATAACATGGAATAGACTTTTTTTGGGTACTTGCCAGGTTCTTATGGCCTGGATTGGCCACTGTTGGAAACAGGATGCTGGGCTTGATGGACCCTTGGTCTGACCCAGTATGGCATTTTCTTATGTTCTTATGTTCTTATGATTGGTCGGTTCTCTTGTACAGCTGATTGGTCCGCATGTTTTTTGGCACGTTTTTGACAGCTTTAAAAATATTTCGGCGAAACTGTTGTACACGCTCCCTGCCGTACACTTTGTAAGCTTTATGAAGGTATGTTGAAACCTTTTCTGTATAAAATATTATTTTTCGGCATTGGTTCCCATTGTCTAATATAGTCCTTTCTGATGTTTTGCTTTTAGAATTGTGGTCATTAATTGCCTGTCCCTCCTGACGCAGCCTCCCAAAACATGGGTCCGTGTTGGGGGACCCATTGAATGTTACCATAATTACATTTACAGTGGAGTTGCCATGTGAACAATAATAAAGAAGTATTATTTGAAATTTACAATGGACTATACAAATTTTTCTCTGCATTCCTTGTGTTGCTACTCCTTAGCAGAGGCATGATAGATTGCTATCTCAGTAGCGAAGTACAATATATCTATTGTTAGCTCCTCTCCTCAGAAGAGTATCATTATACAAGATTGCTAACTCCTTTTCCTTGAAGAGTTGATCCATAACAGATTGCTACTCCTTAGCAGATTAGTATCAGATTGCTATCTCCTTTCCTTACAGGAGCATCTAACAGCAGGTCACTATCAGATCTACAGATTGCTACCTCCTCCCCTCTGGAGGAGCAGGTCATGTCATATCGCTACTCCTTCCCCTATCAGGAGAACAGCACAACAGCTTGCTAACTCCTCCCTCCTGGCAGGGTGAGTGACAGCAGATTGCTAACTCCTCCCCTCTGGAGGAGGAAAGCGTAACAGACTGCTGACTCCTCCCCTCTGGAGGAGGAGAGCGTAACATCTGGTCACAGGCAGCACTGCCATGATGTGTTATTTGGAAGGCACCCTCAGGCCAAGCTAGAAACCCTTCAGGATTTTTGTACCCACTTCTAAATTTATTACCACTGAAAGTATATGTCCCCTATCCTATACAACTATGTGCTGCATTATGGCCCTTGATTCCTTGCTATATAGACCACAACCCGATGCTCCTTCTAAGCTCATATCACAAGTGGGGCACCATCAAGTAAAATACTGCGGAACTGAAGCTTCCATATTTCAAGTAATCATTCGATGGCCTTTGCACCATCTATATAACATGGGTGTCTCTTAGCTAGGACCACTTGCCTTTGCCTATACTTCTCCCAGAAAAGGAATACCCTATATCTAGCTTTATGATTGTGCACATCACATACTAGAGCATATGAGTTCACAAACTGACACACATTTTCTGTTCTTTTCACAGCTGACAATTCATCCTTGGAGAAGACAGCAGATAGAATCCAGGATTCTCCACCTGGTCTCCCTAGGTCCTTGGGCAATTTTATTTTCTGTATATAGTTTGAAGCCTGGAATATCCCACCTATGTTTCTTTTTTAGTTTTAACAATTACAAATAGTTTTTAAAAGTTTAAACTATTTAAATTTACTTTGGGTGTGTATCTCCATTATTTACTACATACTATGGCTTGTTTTCTACATCAGTAACATCTCTTTTAGGATATATTATATCCATAACTCTCCAAACAATGCATAGCCCTGCATGTGACTTGTAATGCCAGTTTGTCCAATTTAAATTATACTCCTTGCATCTGCCCTTACAGCATATGTGATTGGTTTACTTGTATTGACCTTATACCCCTATAACAGCTACTAGTAAGGAAGACCACAAATCAAAAGGTATATATCAACAGGTACCTCTTACCTCCCCAAAAGGCACTAGGTGTGAGTTCAGCCAATCCACAAACAGGGGTTTTGAATGTAAAGGTTCTAATATGTTAAATAACTATCTTAGCATAGGGAGATAAGAAGCATGCATGAGATTGCCTTTTCTGAATCATTATTCTTGACAATAAAGAAGTCATGGGATATAGATGTACTGACAGGAGCTGCATTCACCTGAAGCAGGCTGCTGCTTAAAGGTCTATTAAATAGCTTCCATGGCCCATAGACTTCAGATGCAGCATATATGCAATATTTGAATACTACAGAGATGGAATGCCTACCAGCCTTACAACAGATGTCAGATTAATGACCAGTACCTAGCCTACTCCTCTCCATGCTCACACTGGCTTTCCTTGCAGGTAAAGCCCTGCTCTTTTGCTTAAGGCTTCCAGCCCCAATCTACAAATCACTTAAAAGACCTAACCAAACAGATAGCTCTCAAACACCTTTCAATGGCCATCTGCCTGACAGAAGACTGCTAACTTTCTGTTCAAGACATTCAAGATCATGCGCTTTTAGAGGACTCTTAGACCACAATTCTCAACTGAGAACAATCTTTCACTCCTTGGTATTTAAATTAAGTGGCCCCGTCACCCATTTCCACCACTGGTAAATGGAATGGGCTAGAACACTGAACTAATTTAGGTAATCATCAGAGCTTGTCTAGTACCTGGAGCTTGGTCTAAAGTGTAATTGTCATCATCTATTTCCCATTCATAATGAATTAAGAGGACAAAGGTAATTGGTAGAGTAGAAGAAAGAGTCTGAATATAAAATCTGGGCTGGATATATCATAAGATATAGGACATATACAAAAGACTTTGAGATATATACTGCCAAATATAAAGTCCATTTCCAGATGGAAAGAAATACTAGATCACAGGAAATACAGGCAAACCTTACATAGTAAACATCCAGACCTCTGATGATGTTTTCATCCACACATTCTATACTATCCTAACATCCAGTGTAAATATTGTGGAGATATAAAAGCAGCTGGTTCCATGGCATCAGGGACTTGCAGGTCTGGTCCGGGTCTTAGCCACATAGCAAACTATATGGAGAAATACTGGCCTGCATATGAAGTCTCTGAACAGATGATGATCATGATGTTATCCCTTGTGTAGACCCACTGCACTCAGAACTGGAAAAATATGCATATATCAATATACACATGTAGCACAGCTTCTAAGGGTATATGCACGAATGTTACTGCTATATATATAATGAATAACAACTATGCACAAATTTTCTATCTATTTTAATTATATACACATGTATGAATGTCACCCCTCCCCCCTTTATATGTGTAAATATGTGTAATTTATATGGGTTTGACTTACAGGCCCTTTTTGCATGAATATCTCTTTAAAATCTTATAAGTAGCTTATATTCATATACATGCTATCTAAAAACATCAAAGTACACATATGTTTTTGGTCTCTCACGCACATTTATGTGTGAAAAAATGGGATGGGCTAGGGGCATTCCAGGGTGGGACCAAGAGCTATATGCACAAGGTGCTATTTTATAATAGACTTATGCCCATACATTTAAACTTATTTGCATAGTTTTAAACCTGCAAATTATCTAGCATGCTTGATATCAAACTTGTCTATTGTTTACTATTGGTTGGATGGGAAGTGAGAGTGAACTGGAGGAATGTCAAAGTGAAGAATTAGGAGGGTCTTGTTGACCTGGAGAAGGACTGGGTGAACTGGTGGAGGTTCTGGCAAACTGATGATTTCAATTATGTGCTGTTGTGGGTTTGCCAATATAAACACTTAATACTGGCAGCGTAAGGAAAGATCTTTAAATAAAGTATGGAATATTCCAGAAGCGTGCAAAGCAATTCAGAAGCAGTATTTCAGAGCTTTGTCTCTCAGAGCATTGATTAAATAGATTACGACCTCCAATTTACTCAGAATTTTGCTTCCATTAGGTGTAAAGTGTGTAGGGAGCTCATTTATCCTTGAGTGTTGGGAGCTCTACACAGATTAATTCTGCTTTGTTGTTTGCTTACATCAACGCTTGTACACTACATAGTAAAACAGATATACTTTTAACATTACTAGCTAGAGATGTGAATCAGAACCGGAATCGGTTTGGATTCCGGTTCCGATTCACATGTGGGGGTTTTTTCACCGGGCCCGATCGCGGTTTTGTTTATCGGCTGCGCCCGAGCCAATAAACAAAAAACCTACTCCAACCCTTTAAAACTAATCCCTTTGCTTCCCCCACTCTCCCAACCCCCCCCACAAACATTTTACAGGTACCTGGTGGTCCAGTGGGGGTCCTGGGAGTGATCTCCCACTCTCGGGCCGTTGGCTGCCACTAATAAAAATGGCGCCGATGGCCTTTGCCCTTACCATGTGACAGGGTATCCGTGCCATTGGCCGGCCCCTGTCACATGGAGGGAGCACTGGATGGCCGGTGCCATCTTTAAAAATGGCGTGGGCCATCCAGTGCTCCTACCATGTGACAGGGGCCGGCCAATGGCACGGATACCCTGTCACATGATAAGGGCAAAGGGCCATCGGTGCCATTTTGATTAGTGGCAGCCGACGGCCCGGGAGCGGGAGATCGCTCCTGGGACCCCCACTGGACCACAAGGTACCTGTAAAATGTTTTTGGGGGGGGGGTCGAGAGGGTGGGGGAAGCAAAGGGATTAATTTTACAGGGTCAGGGTGGGTTTAGGGTTATTTTTGTGTGCCGTTTTTCCTGCTCTCCCCCAAAACGATAAGAGAACCCCCACAAACAATATCGTGGAGTTTTCCTATCGTTTCGGGGGAGCCCCCGATTTCAGACGATTTTGAAAATATCGACAATATTTTCAATCATCCGAAGCCCGATTCACATCCCTATTACTAGCTGAGCAAAATGTGGATATTATTTGCTTCAGTGAGACCTGGTTGTCTTCAAGTGATTGCCCCGCGAGAATTTGTCTTGCCTTTTAAGGTACTCCTTTTATCAATATGTTCAAGTAAAGAAGAAAAGGGGAGGAGTTATTTTGTTTTATAAGAGACATTTGTCATTAAAATTGACTCCTGTGACTGTGGATAATGGAGGTGAATGTGTGGTGATGAGACTTCAGGACTGGTTGCTAGTGGTTCTTTACTGCCCTCTGGGTGTCATTTGTAAGAATCCCATTTTTATGATATATGTTTTTAAACTTCTCTTCATTTACAATCTGAAAAAAATCTTAATTGGAGATTTAAACATGCATGTGGATTGTAAGCCGCTTTCTAGTTTTGTAGATTTTTATGAGGGGCTTGATAGTTTACAACCCACCCAATTGATTACTACAGCAGTTGACAAGGGGGATCATATTTTAGATTTATTGATAGTGTCCAGTCAATTTCAGGGTCTAATTAGTGATATGGTAGTACAACCTGTCCTTTGGTCTGATCATTGTTTTATTTCTTTTGCTTTCAATCTAGGATGAGAATGTGGAAAATATTTTAGGCCTGTGAATAGTAAACAATTTAGAGATGGGTCCTATTGATTCTGAATGTTTTAAATATGAATGGGAGCATGTCTCTAGCTCTTTTGATACAGCCTTTTCTGGTTTGTCATCTGATGTGTTGATTCAAACATTAAATCGTATCTCTGACAAAATTGTTCCTCTTCTATGTAAATCTCCTAAGTGGCAGAGACCAAGGGTTCCCTGGTATAATAAAGAATTATGAAATATGAAACAACACTTTCATCAAACTGAGAGATGCTGGTGTAAGCAGCAGTCAGCTGAAAGTCGCACCCATTATTTATCTTTATGCTAGAGATACAATTATGTTTTGAGATGGCAAAGAAAGCACATTTTAAGGTCTGCTTGTCTAATTCCTTACCCAAGAGAATTATTTTCTGTCCTTTAGATGATTGTTTCATCTAATTATTCCTCTGCTAATAATGTTTCTTTTTCTGCACAAGATTTTGCTGATGTTTGTATTAATAAAAGTAATTCTTTAGCGGAGACAGTTTTGAAGATACATCAACAGCAGCATAATGTTATTAACCCGACTGTTAACTAGAATCCGATTTGTGTTTGCCTAACCAGATGAAGGTTGTGTAGAATACCTTTGAGTCAGCTAGTCAGAGGTTGAAAAATATAAGTCCCTTTATAAAAAATCAGTTTGTTTACTCATCCCTTGCCCACTTTTGATTTTATTTAAGACAGGATTTTTTGGGATGTTTTGACAAGGTTATTTAACTGCTCTCTTACAAATGGCAATGTCTCTTTTTCTTTGAAAGTAGCTTCTGTTCTACTGGTCTTTCAAAAGAAAAACTTATTCACAGATGGCCCTTTGAGTTATAGACATATTTCTAAGTTAACTACTTTAAGGAAAATTTTGAGAAAATTGTTTATAAACAATTTAATGAATTTTAGATTGGAAATAGCATTTTATATCCATAATCAATGTGGTTTCTGCCAGAAACACAGCACTGAAACTATTGGTCTCCATTCAGGATTACATGCTTCATCAAATGGGTAGGATCTTTGTGGTTATAGCCATATATCTGGATATTACAGCTGCTTATGATTCAATTGCTCACTTAATTATATTATAGTGTTTAAGGGACGTGGATATAAATGGCCTTGTCATCCAATGGTTTGAATCCTTTTTAGCTGATAGGAAACAATAAGATTAATTTCAAGGGTCACATTTTGATTGGTACACACTTTATAGAGGAGTGCCCCAAGGTTTTGTTTATCAGCCACTCTGTTCAATGTGTATCTTCACCCTTTTTGTGTGTTAATTGAAAATTTAGGGGTCGAATTCAGAGTGTATGTGTTATGTTATGAGTAAAGTCAATAGTGGACCCTTGGGCCGGCTGAGGTGGACAGCGTCCACAGGAGTTAATAAGCCGGGAGGCGGCACTCAGCTGGAGCGGACTGATGGCGTCTTCACCCTGGAAACCCAAGACCCCCCCAGGAGGAGCCCGTAGGGGTCCGAGTCGCTGGGACTTAGGAGAATCGTGAATGAGTCCAAGGTCTGTGGCTGGCTGAAGGACGAGGAGAATCGTGAGGAAGTCCGAGGATCGTGGCTGGCTGAAGACAAAGGAGAATCGTGAAGAAGACCAAGGTTCGAGGCTGGCAGAAGACAAAGGAGAATCGTGAAGAAGAGCAAGGTTCGTGGCTGGCTGAAGACAAAGGAGAATCGTGAAGAAGACCAAGGTTCGTGGCTGGCTGAAGACAAAGGAGAATCGTGAAGAAGACCAAGGTTCGTGGCTGGCAGAAGACAAGGAGAATCAGGAACCGGAGCTGGAGTCAGGATATGTAGACAGCAAGTAGAGCCCAGAGCTGGAGCCAAGGCACAGCAGGACCAAACAGAACCTGACCTGGAAGCAAGGCACGGCTGGGACAAGCTGGAACCGGAGCTGGAAGCAAGGCACGGCTGGAACAAGCAGGAACCAGGGCTGGAAGCAAGGCACGGCTGGAACAAGCTGGAACCGGAGCTGGAAGCAAGGTACGGCTGGAACAAGCAGGAACCAGGGCTGGAAGCAAGGCACGGCTGGAACAAGCTGGAACCGGAGCTGGAAGCAAGGCACGGCTGGAACAAGCAGGAACCGGAGCTGGAAGCAAGGCACGGCTGGAACAAGCAGGAACCAAGGCTGAAAGCAACGCTGGGAAGCAACTAAGCACACAGTAGAGTGACCTCGTTGCAAAGGCAAAGCAAGGAAGTCAGACGCTGGTTTAAATAGCCGGCCAGCGTCTGACGTCAGGAACGGGGCGGTTCAGCACTTCCGGGTGCTGGACCTTTAAGAGCCCCCTGCTCGCGCGCGCGCGTTGCCTGGCAGTGGGAGGAGTCTGAGTCATCCCTCGGCAGCGTCTCCACGTGGAGAGAGACGCTGCCATGCGGCCCTGCAGGCCCCAGGAGCAACGGAACGCGGCGAGACCGGGAGAGGCAGCAGAAAGGTAAGGACCCGGTCGCTAGCCTAGCGACCGGGACCGCAACAGTACCCCCCCTTTTACGCCCCCTCTTCAGAGGACTAGGCCTGTCAGGATGGTCCAGATGATATTGCTGTAGGAGAGTCTTGTCCAAGATGTTGCGGGCAGGCTCCCACGTATTGTCTTTGTCTCCACAACCTTCCCAGGCCAGCAAATACTCCCAACGTCTGTTGGCGAAACGAGCATCCAGGACCTCTCGTACCTGAAACGTAGGATCCCCATCCGTGGTGGTGGAAGCGTCGTCAAGAGGCCTGGGGTGGAATCTGGAAAGAATTACTGGTTTTAAGAGAGAGACGTGAAAGACATCATGAATGCGTAAAGTGGTTGGGAGTCGTAGACGGTAAGAGACCAACCCTACTCTTTCTGCTACGCGGAAGGGACCACAGAACTTGGGAGAGAGTTTCTTGGAAGGTTGCCTCAAATGAATGTTCTTTGTACTAAGCCACACTCGATCGCCTGGGAGGAAGGTGAATGCAGGTTTTCGGTGTCGATCATAGTAGCGTTTAGCAGTGCGTGCGACTTTCTGAAGACGGTGTTGAGTTGAGGACCACAATTTACTCAATTGGTCCGCGGACAATTGAGCAGCGGGTGAGGAGGTTGGTACAGGTAGAGGTAACGGTGGTTTGAGCTGTTTACCGTACACAATTTGAAAAGGGGATTTCCCCGTCGCCGTATGTATCTGATTATTATAGGCGAATTCAGCCCAAGGCAAAAGCTCCACCCAATTATCTTGTTTGTGGTTAATGAACGCTCGTAGGAACAACTTTAAAGAACGATTCATGCGTTCAGTTTGCCCATTACTTTGCGGGTGAAAAGCGGAAGAGAAACTCAACTGGATCTTAAATTTTTTGCATAAGGCCTTCCAATACCTGGCTGTGAATTGAGGACCTCTGTCTGAAACAATGTCCTGAGGCAGACCATGAATACGGAATACATGGTGTGTGAACAGAGAAGCCAGTTCAGTGGCGGAAGGTAATTTGGGTAAAGGCACAAAGTGAGCCATTTTAGAGAAGCGGTCCACCGTGACCCATACCACAGTCTTGCCTTGCGAAGGCGGGAGTTCCACCATAAAGTCAGTGGCAATATGTGTCCAGGGTTCCGTGGGTATAGGTAACGGTTGTAGTAACCCTCTCCGGGGGCCATTAAGCGGTTTCTGCAGAGCGCAAGTGGGGCAAGAACTCACGTAAAGGAAAACATCACGTCGAAGACCTGGCCACCAATAGAAACGATTTATAAGATCCAAAGTTCTTAGTCTACCAGCGTGCCCCCCGGTCAAGGAGTCGTGGCCCCAAGACAGGACTTCCCTCCGAAGCCTTTTAGGAACCGTAGTCTTACTTGAGGAACAAATGGAAGTAGTAGTTAGTTGAACACAGGCAGGATCCAGGATGGTTCGTGGAGAGTCGTCCTCTTCTTCCGGCTGACAGGTACGAGATAGAGCATCGGCTCGAACGTTCTTCTCAGCTGGTCGAAACTTGAGGATGAAATTGAAATGACTGAAGAAGAGTGACCATCTTGCTTGCCGCGAGTTTAGTCGTTGAGCTCGGGCCAAGTACAATAAATTTTTGTGGTCAGGGTACACTGTCACCAGATGATTAGCCCCCTCCAGCCATTGCCTCCACTCCTCGAAGGCTAACTTAATGGCTAGGAGTTCCTTGTCTCCGATGCCATAGTTACATTCAGCAGGCGAAAACTTTTTAGAGAAGTAAGAACATGGCATCAATTTGCCCGAAGTATCGTGTTGACTGAGCACCGCTCCAACAGCCAGATTCGAGGCATCGACCTCCAAGATGAAGGGTCGTTGTGGATCTGGGTGTCGTAGGCAGGAAGCGGCTAGGAATGCTTGTTTTAAGTCTTCAAAGGCAGCCGAGGCGGTAGTGGACCAATCGTGAGCGTTAACCCCTTTGCGAGTAAGCGCCGTGAGAGGAGCTACCTTCTGGGAGTAATGTGGTATAAAATGCCTGTAAAAATTGGCGAATCCAAGGAATCGCTGTAGCGCCTTCAGGCCAGACGGGCGAGGCCAATTGACAATGGCCGCCACCTTCTCTGGGTCCATCTGGAAACCGGACGAGGAAACAATATATCCCAAGAACGGAAGCGACTCGCGCTCAAACTGACATTTTTCAAATTTAGCGTATAGATGATTGTCCCTTAGAGCCTGTAAGACTTGTTTGACGTGTTGGCGATGGGAAGAGAGATCTTGGGAATAGATCAGGACGTCATCAAGGTACACTATGACGAAAGAATGAAGCATCTCCCGGAGTACCTCATTCATCAGATTCTGGAAGACAGCAGGGGCATTACATAAGCCGAAAGGCATTACTAAGTATTCGTAATGTCCATCTCGCGTGTTGAACGCTGTCTTCCACTCGTCACCGGGACGAATACGAACCAAATTGTATGCTCCACGTAAATCCAATTTTGTAAAGATCTTGGCCCCCTGAAGTCTATCGAGCAGTTCTGGGATCAGAGGCAAGGGATAGCGATCTTTCTTAGTGATGGAGTTCAGACCTCGATAGTCTATGCACGGCCGGAGAGAGCCATCTTTTTTGGACACAAAAAAGAATCCTGCTCCTGCAGGGGAGTGCGAAGGACGAATGAACCCTTTGGCAAGATTCTCCGTAATGTAGTCTGACATTGCATGGGTTTCTGGCAGAGAAAGAGGGTATACCCTACCCCGCGGGGGAGTGGAACCAGGTAGTAAATCAATGGCACAGTCGAAGGGCCGATGGCATGGAAGCAGTTCAGCCTTTTGTTTGGAGAACACGTCAGCGTAATTCTGGTACGGCAAAGGAAGGTCCAGGGCAGAGTGAGAGAGTAATATCTCCGGTCTAGGAACGGGATCCAGGCAATTCTGGAAACAGGAAGGACTCCATTGCGCAATTTGGAGAGAGTCCCAATGGATCACCGGAGCATGTTGTTGCAACCAAGGGAGTCCCAGGACCACAGGGTGCACCGATTTATCAAGTAGCAAAAAGGAGATTGTCTCAGTGTGAAGCACTCCCGTCCGTAAAGTGAGAGGCATCGTAGTTTCAGAAATGGATCCAGGTAGAGGGGTTCCCTGGATAGAGGTAACCCGTAATGGAGGTATCCGGCGCTTAGTAGGTAGTCCTAATTGGTGTACCAGTTCTCTCCAGATAAAGTTCCCTCCGGCTCCGGAATCAATGAAAGCTAGAGTCTGAAAGGAGCCACCTGGATACTCCAACGTTATAGGAACTGTACATTGAGGAGTAGCATTAACATAGCCTAGGGGAACCTCCTCATCTCTCCCTAGACCTGAGCTTTTCCCGGTCTCGCAGGACACTGACCCAGGAAATGACCCTTAGTGCCGCAGTATAAGCACAGGCCTTGAGTGCGGCGACGTGTCTTCTCCTCCTCGGTTAGGGGCGCCCGACCAAGCTGCATAGGTTCCTCAGAGGGGCTGTGGGAGGCTGATGGTGTCTTGTGAGGTAAAGTCAGAGACCTGGAGAAGGAGGGTGCCAAAGAGACAGGCCGACGAGGAACTCGACCCTCCTTAGCTCGTTGCTGCAATCGCCGGTCAATCCTCCCGGCCAAGTCTATCACCCCGTTCAGAGTGAAGGGCAGGTCGCGAGCCATCAGCTCGTCCTTGATACGGCCTGCAAGGCCTTCCAGGAAAATACCCCGCAAACAGACATCCTGCCAGCCGAGTTCCATCGCCAGAGTACGAAATTCAATAGCGTACTCCGCCAGAGAACGGGATCCTTGTCGTAGCTGTAGAATTTCAGTGGTAGCGGTGGTAGCACGAGCTGGCTCGTCAAAAGTCTGTTTGAAGTGAGTCACGAAATCCTGTAAATTGTGCAGCATGGCGTCCTGTTTCTCCCACATGGGAGAGGCCCATAGCATAGCTCTCCCATCGAGCAGAGACAAAATATATGCTACCTTGACGGCATCAGACGGGAACTGCCCTGGTAGCAAAGTGAAGCGGATGAAACACTGATTCAAAAACGCCCTGCACGATCTGGCATCCCCGGAGTATCGAGTAGGCGCTGGAAGCTGAGTCTGCGCGGGAGCTAGAACCGCCGGTGGAGGCGGGGTTGTGCCACCGGAGGAGGATTGGCGTCCAAGCGACTGGCTAGGCGATCCACCGTAGCAGCCAAGACTTCCAGACATTGCTGTTGCTGCTGGATTCTTTGGGCCATGCCTGGGATGGCCTGCATAGGAGCGGAGTCCGCCGAGTCCATGGCCTTTGCAAACTGTTATGTTATGAGTAAAGTCAATAGTGGACCCTTGGGCCGGCTGAGGTGGACAGCGTCCACAGGAGTTAATAAGCCGGGAGGCGGCACTCAGCTGGAGCGGACTGATGGCGTCTTCACCCTGGAAACCCAAGACCCCCCCAGGATTAGCCCGTAGGGGTCCGAGTCGCTGGGACTTAGGAGAATCGTGAATGAGTCCAAGGTCTGTGGCTGGCTGAAGGACAAGGAGAATCGTGAGGAAGTCCGAGGATCGTGGCTGGCTGAAGACAAAGGAGAATCGTGAAGAAGACCAAGGTTCGAGGCTGGCAGAAGACAAAGGAGAATCGTGAAGAAGACCAAGGTTCGTGGCTGGCTGAAGACAAAGGAGAATCGTGAAGAAGACCAAGGTTCGTGGCTGGCTGAAGACAAAGGAGAATCGTGAAGAAGACCAAGGTTCGTGGCTGGCAGAAGACAAGGAGAATCAGGAACCGGAGCTGGAGTCAGGATATGTAGACAGCAAGTAGAGCCCAGAGCTGGAGCCAAGGCACAGCAGGACCAAACAGAACCTGACCTGGAAGCAAGGCACGGCTGGGACAAGCTGGAACCGGAGCTGGAAGCAAGGCACGGCTGGAACAAGCAGGAACCAGGGCTGGAAGCAAGGCACGGCTGGAACAAGCTGGAACCGGAGCTGGAAGCAAGGCACGGCTGGAACAAGCAGGAACCAGGGCTGGAAGCAAGGCACGGCTGGAACAAGCTGGAACCGGAGCTGGAAGCAAGGCACGGCTGGAACAAGCAGGAACTGGAGCTGGAAGCAAGGCACGGCTGGAACAAGCAGGAACCAAGGCTGAAAGCAACGCTGGGCAGCAACTAAGCACACAGTAGAGTGACCTCGTTGCAAAGGCAAAGCAAGGAAGTCAGACGCTGGTTTAAATAGCCGGCCAGCATCTGACGTCAGGAACGGGGCGGTTCAGCACTTCCGGGTGCTGGACCTTTAAGAGCCCCCTGCTCGCGCGCGCGCGTTGCCTGGCAGTGGGAGGAGTCTGAGTCGTCCCTCGGCAGCGTCTCCACGTGGAGAGAGACGCTGCCATGCGGCCCTGCAGGCCCCAGGAGCAACGGAACGCGGCGAGACCGGGAGAGGCAGCAGAAAGGTAAGGACACGGTCGCTAGCCTAGCGACCGGGACCGCAACAGTATGCTGATGACCTGCAGATGTTTTTTTCCTGTCACTGATTCATTACCCATAATTGTAGACAGGATGTGTTTTTGCATCTCAACGATTAACACCTGGATGGAGGAAAATTATTTGTGTTTAAATTTAAAGAAAACTGTGGCTATGTGTTTTTCACATAAATTGGTGGCCCCATATGATATTTTCTAATTGTCCTATTAATAGAGTTAATATTACAGTAAATCCAACTGTTAGGAACTTAAGGGTTTTATTTGAGCCTTATTTATGTTTTAAACACCAACTTCAAGCTATTTGAAATCAGTTTTTTTAAATTAAGGACTTTGCATCATGTATGTTATATTTTTGACACAAATGATTTTCTTATGTTAGTTCAATCGTTTGTTACTTTTTTGATTGATTATAGTAACATTCTTCACATTGGTCTCCCTAATTCTTATCTCAAGTGTTACATGTACTGCAAAATTCTACAGCTTGGTTGATTTTGAGAAGATCCCTGTGGGATTAATTTACGCCAATGCTGCCTGAATAACATTGGTTGTCTCCTCAACAAGATATTGAATTTAAGATATATTTGTTGTTGTTCAAAACTACCAAATTGAATGGCCCTAGTTCTTTAGCTAAATTGTTAACTTCTTATGTTCCAGGCAGAACTTTGTGCTCTCAAGATTTGGGTTATTTTGAAATTTCCTCTTTTAAAACTGTTCATTTGTCAGAGGTTAGGAAACTAGAATTTTCAGTAAGAGATCCTGAGATGTGGAATTCATTGCCATCTTCATTACATGATATTACATATATAGGACCAGATTTTAAAAGGTTACGCACAAAAATCCTGGGTGTTTACACTCGTGTCCGGGCCTTACACGTGCTGGGCCAATTTTCAAAGGGCCCAGCCACGCGTGTAAACCCCCAGCACAAGTGTAAGTCCCAGGGTAAGCGAAAGAGGCAGTCTGGGGAGTGGGGCACGGAGGTCTGGGGGTGGGATGGGGCGGGGATAAATAGCGGCCATTAGTGTGCACTAAGCAGATAGGGATCGGGGAGAGCAGGATAGGGGAAGGGGAAGGGGAAGGGGAAGGGAGGTTAGGCCAGGGGGTTGGGAAGTTCCCTCCCAATCTGCTCCTTAATTGGGGAAGGCCCTGATGTATCATCATGGGTATTGGCAGATCTCTACCCTCCCCTTCGTGCACCGACCCAGCATTTTATAAAATGTGCGCGCCAGTTGACAGTGTTTTAAATTCTACCCCATAATGAGGCAAATTTTAAAAGCCCCACATGTACCAAAATTAAGAGATATGCGCACAAGTTGGGCCAGTGTGCACTAAGCGGATTTTAAAAGCCGCCAGAGGATGCGTGTGTCTCCTGCTACACGCACAAGTAAAAAGTTTTCAAAAAGGGGTGAGGCATGGATATGATATGAGAGGAATGTGGGCATGATGGGGCCTGGCCAAGAAATGTGCACATAAATACTTACATGTCCTTGCATGCCCTGGGGTCTCCTGCCGTGCAAATTTATTTATGTATTTATTTAATTGCTTTTATATACCGACATTCGTTGGAGTACATCACATCAGTTCACAATATAACAGTTGGAATAGTATGACTGGGGTGTCTTACTATTGATACATTAAAAAATTAAACCTTAAGGATTGAACATTAAACATATATAAAATTAAACTTTAAGGATTGGACATTGAAAATTCCGTTTTAAAACTGGGCTAAGGTGCCTTATAACAGATACAATATAGCATATAACCATTTTAACATGAGATTAAGGTTATTTTGAATTTACTCCTGCTATGGATGGTGTGTAACTTTTAAAACAAAAAAATGTAGACAAGTCAGTGGAGTTTTAAGGGTTGGGACTAACAGGGGGAAGAGAGACTATTAAATTAGAGGAGTTTGTAAGTTCTTTATCTAAACTGGGTGAAATGGGAATGAACTGGGAAAATAGCAAATAGCATTGGTGCAGGTCCCTTGTTCAATTCCTCCACTTACACAGTAGATGCGGGATTTGCAATCATTCATTTAAAATTGCTCATACATGTCCAGGCGTCCAGCCTATTTTATAATATGTGCGCATGTACGTGCATACGTTATAAAATGACTGTGTCTCTGGACACGGGCCAATGAACATATGCACATGTGTGACCGCATACCTATTTAAAAGTTACCATCAATGGTTTTTAGAAAGAAGTTAAAAGCCTTTTTGTTTCAGGCAGCTTTTGGTGATGCAATTAGTAGCTGAGGGTAACTGCTAAATGATGGATTATTGTTTGTGATATTTTATTGTTTTATTATTTTACTTTGAATGTTATTTTAATATGTTTAACCCACTTAGCCCAAGAGATTTGTTATATGTGGGCTGTAAATGTTTTTAATAAATAATAACACCAATGAGCTAGTTTGTTTGTTTGCATAACAAAACATATTTTTAATACGGTAATATTATATTTTTATCTCATACATGCTAATGAGGTTGGGATTCTTGTAAGTCATGTGGTTTCTTGTAAACTGAGCTTAGAAGGCAGGAACCTAGAATAATTCTACAAGTCTAATCAGTGCAATTTCATAGTTCAGTAATAACAGCTTCATAAGAAAACCTTTTGAAAGCTTCCTAACAGTGTGTGTTTAAAAATATACTGTCTTCTATTTGTATACAGGGTTTTTTGTGAGCAAGTCATGACTTATTTTGTGTGTAAAATCTCTGCACATAGGGGCAGATTTTAATACCTATACACGGGCGTAGATTTGTGCTCACAACCCGGCGTGCACAAATCTACGCCCAATTTTATAACATGTGCGCACAGCCGTGTGCATGTTATAAAATCTGGGGTTGGTGTGTGCAAGGGGGTGCACACTTGTGCACCTTGTGCGCGCCAAGCCCTAGGGGAGCCCCGATGGCTTTCCCGGTTTCCTCCGCCCCCCTGCCACCTTCCCCTCCCTTCCCCTCCCTTCCCCTACCTAACCCGTCCCCCAGCCCTACCTGAACCCCCCCTGACCTCTATTTTAGAAGTTGCGCCTGCCTCTGGACAGGTGTAGGTTGAGCATGCTGGCCAAGTGCCGGCGCCCGATCCCCCAGCCTAGTGGCCCTACGAAGGCCTCTGGCCATGTCACCGCCCCACCCCAGACCACCCACGCCCTGCCCCTTTTTTCAAGCCCCGGGACATACGCAGGGCTCGGCACGCGTAACCCCCTGCATGCGTAAATCCAGCTGGATTTACGCGCGTAGGGCTTTTAAAATCTGCCCCATATGTTTTAAAAATAGATAAGAAAAGTGTGTGCTTTCAGTGCATTACAGATATTTAAGCATGGCCATATACAGTATGGGGCAGATTTTCAAAGGTACGCGTGCAGCCTACATTTGCGCTCACTACCCGGTGTGCACAATTGTACGGCCGATTTTATAACATGCGCGCGCAGCCGCGTGCATGTTATAAAATCAGGGG
Source organism: Rhinatrema bivittatum (assembly GCF_901001135.1). Classification (NCBI taxonomy): domain Eukaryota; kingdom Metazoa; phylum Chordata; class Amphibia; order Gymnophiona; family Rhinatrematidae; genus Rhinatrema; species Rhinatrema bivittatum. Next base: position 81,203,597 of record NC_042624.1, read on the forward strand.
TCGGCGCGCGCAAAGGGGTGCACACTAGTGCATCTTGGGCGCACGAGCCCTCGGGGAGACCAGCTGGCTTTCCCCATTCCCTCCCCCTACCTTCCCCTCCCTTCCCTACCTGTCCCGCCCCAACCTGAAAATCCCCCGGACCTTTATTTCACAACTTGCGCACGTTGACTGATGGCCGGCACGTGATCCCCCAACCCAGCAGCCGTGGAGAGTCCTCTGGCCATGCCCTGCCCCGCCCTGGACCGTCCCGCTCACGCCTGCCCCCGGACCGCCCATTTTTTCAAGCCCCGGGACTTACACATGTCCCGGGGCTTTATGCGCACCACGGGCCTTTTGAAAATAGGCCCGGCGCGCGTAACCCCCCCTATGCACGTAAATCCTTTGAAAATCTGCCCCATATGTACATACGCATATTTTATAAACTGCAAGTACCTCATAGGTGCAGGTTATAAAATATTGTTGATCTCTGTGTAGTAGAGATGTGAATCGTGTGCCCAATCGTTTTAACGATCAGGTTCGGATGGTGGGAGAAAAAAATCGGATCGTTAGAGATGTGAATTGGAATCCAATTCACATTGTTAATTTTTTAGTGAGGCCTGAGCAGATAAAAAAAACCCCACCCTGACCCTTTACAAATGACCCATTTGCTCTCCCCCACCCTCCCGAACCCCCCCCAAAATATTAAATTACCTGGTGGTCCAGTGGGGGGGGGGTCCTGGTGCGATCTCCCGCTCTCGGGCCTTCGGCGCCATTTTGGCTACCACTGATAAAAATGGCGCCGATGGCCCGATAAAAAAAAACCCACCCCCGACCCTTTACAAATTACCCCTTTGCTTCTCCCACCCTCCCGACCCCCCCAAAAACCTTTTACATGTACCTGGTGGTCTAGCGGGGGGTCCGGGAGCCATCCCTTCAATCATACCCTCGGTGCCGGTGCTGGAGGTTTCAAAATGGCGCCGATCACCTTTGCCCTCACTATGTCACAGTAGCTGTGTGACATAGTGAGGGCAAAGGCGATCGGCGCCATTTTGAAACCTCCAGCACCGGCACCGAGGGTATGATTGAAGGGATGGCTCCCGGACCCCCCGCTAGACCACCAGGTACATGTAAAAGGTTTTTTGGGGGGGGGGGGGTCGGGAGGGTGGGAGAAGCAAAGGGGTAATTTGTAAAGGGTCGGGGTGGGTTTTTTTTTATCGGGCCATCGGCGCCATTTTTATCAGTGGTAGCCAAAATGACGCCGATGGCCCGAGAGCGAGAGATCGCGCCGGGACACCCCCCCCACCACTGGACCACCAGGTAACTTAACATTTTGGGGGGGGGGGGGTCGGGAGGATGGGGGAGGGTAAGGAATTGGTTTTAAAGGGTCGGGGTGGGTTTAGGGGTTGTTTTGGTGTGCTGGTTTTCCCGCCCTCCCCCAAATAATTCCCGTGCCCTATTTAACAATACAATATAAATGCCCCTGACGATAAATCGGGGGCATTTGTATTGTGTCGTGCACTCTTAACGATTTAGAACGATTTTAAAATTATCTGACGATAATTTTAATCATTCAAAAACGATTCACATCCCTACTGTGTAGACATATACATGTAGCTTTATCCTTCCTATCCTCCATCCTCCCACACACAAAGCTTTACCCGTCTGTGGGGTTCTGGTAATGCAAAAGGGGCAGCAACGATCCCAGTATCCCCTGCCTTATGCATATGAAAATTATGTTGGCAATCCCTGATGCCAGTCCCACTTGTTGTTTGGCTGCATGTTGTACAACAAAATGGGGATTTTTTTTCTGCCCCATTTAGACTACTGGAACTCCACAGATGGGATAAACTGCATTGGGGGAGGGGTGTAGGGGATAGGGGAAGGCTCAGGTGCGATTATTTCAATGGCGCCGGGGGAAGGGGCAGGGAAGGGGTGACATAGTGGAAGATCAAGTCAGGGGCCCGAGACTGCATTTCAAAATATAAGAAAGAAATCCAACAAATGTCATTGGGTTTTTCTTTTTTGTTTTGTTTTCAAATGCAACATAATAAAGCAGTCCTTTGTTGCACTTTTATATCATTTGAAAACAAATGAATGGGTTGCAAGTCACACTTTTATTTGACTGACTTAATACATTTTTAACTAGCTTTAAGACCTCTGGTGCCTTTCTGCACTGACCTGCTAAAGGAGAAACATAGCTCTTGACATCTAGTCACAAATGTTTTAAGTTAGTTTAATAAAAAGATATCACCTAACAATGTATTTGCTGACCCTTAGTTCTCTGCATTCTAATTTGAAATGCATCAGTCATTTATGATGGTATCCCAAATCTTTTCAAATAATAATACATACAATTCAACACTATGTATTTGCCTTCTCGTGCTTTCAAATGTTATACGGTAAAGTTTGTTTTTTTTTACTGTCAAGAAAATATTTCCAGTGAAGACAACATACATAATGAAAATAAATAAGGAAGCACTAAAACTACTTTTTTACTGACCAGTGCACCTTCCAGCGCTTCCCCCTGGATTCTTTCACACAAAGAACATATTGTTATTGGGGCCATTATGGGACTCTTCTGCTTTGCTAGGCTCCACATGACTCAAGGGAAATGGCTATAGATTGCAGCAAAAAGTCCATCAGACAGAACACATATGACCCCACTGTTCCTTGCAAAGAATACACCAGAACACTCCAGCTGAATAGACAGATTTTCCAAATGTTTTAAATCAGTTTTGAGACAAAAAAAAGAGAAAATGCTAAGAAATGGATTGTGGCCTATGCACATTAAGCAATATGATGCCATTTCTATAGAAATCCACTGTAAGTGGCTTTATTTTTTATTTTTTGTTGTTGTTGTTGATGGTGAATTTCAAGGGAAAAAAAGAAACCCACAACAATTAAGCATCTATTGAAGAAAAGCAGACGAGGAAAAGATGACTACACATTAGCACAATAGCTCGGAGGCTTTTCATTTTAGTATACAAAGAGGGAACAGTGAAATGTTTTTCTTTATAAAAACCCTTTAAAATTGGTAACTATATCCTGCTCTTGGAGATGTATTACTTGTGGCATCCCAGTTTTTATCCATTGACAATTTTACATTAGAGTTAAATCTCTGCAGTTCAAATCTCACGGCTGAGTTACCTAGAGCCCATAAAATATTGAAACCTTTAGAGCAGCAGCCAGCCAGGTTGAGAGAAGTTCATGTCCAAAGCTGAGCTTCAGATTCTGAAACATCCCAATTGGAGTGTAAAGCAGGAGAAAGCACTGATAAAATTTTCATAAAAATGAGCTAAGGATATTTCAAGCGCATCTTTTTTTTTTTTTAACTTTATCTGAGCAAATCGAAAGGATATTAAAAACCTTTCTCAATTCAAATATTGCAGGGATCAAAAAGGTTGGATACTGCAGATTATAAATGTAACAAATAAATAAATAAATAAATAAATAAATAAATAAATAAAGTCAGTGCATGATTCATAAATTATTGTCAGAGAAGTGAGTCTTTCTAAGATTTATTCTCCTTTGAATGAAGCCAGCTGTGGAAAAAGAAAGTGAGTCTTTTTGACCTTTAATGTCACCAAATTTTACAGTAGAGCTGTCAATATAACCAAATAAACTGGTCATTTCCCCTGCCACAAGCAAAACATTGGGCTGTGCTCACTCACTGCAGGCTAGGAATAAGATTACTATAGTCCTGTATCTTGCAAACCACACTGAATAACTAAGCCCCAAACCTTTAAAAAGACAGGAAGAATGAAATTTATACTTTTTAAATTATGGGTACAAAATTAAAATTAGTTATTTTTATTTATTTAAACCATTTTATTTTTTGTGCTTCCCAACACATTCAGCATGGATTACAAATGCACATACATAATAAAAACAAACAAAAAGTAATTAAATAAAAAGTAAAATATCCCATAGGCAAATGGAAAATAAATTAATTAATCAGTAAATGCACTTTTAGACCATCACAGATTTGCTACTCAATACGGCACAACTCTAATCAATAAATGCTTGAGCAAATAAAATTGCCTTTACTGTTTTCCGAAATTTCAAATAATTATGTTCCTTATGTATCTTAAAAGATAAAGGGGCAGATTTTCAAATGGACACTCGTGTAAGATACGCTCGTACCCCCGGAAAACCTGCCCCAAGCTCCCCCTGCGTGCGCCGAGCCTATGTTGCATAGACTGCCGGCACACACAAAGCCCCAGGACACGTGTCGGGGGCATGTTGGGGGATGTGTCATGGCCGGCATGCCATCAGGGGCATTCCGGGGGCAGGGCCACAGGAGTGGTTCCTGCCTGGGGGCATGGCCGTGGCCTCCGGACCAGCCCCCAGACTGGAACATGGCGCGCTGGCAGCTGGCCCGGCGTGCGCAACTTACGGCTGCCCTGGGCAGGCATAACTTTTCGAACAAAGGTGGGGGGGTTTAGATAGGGCTGGGGGGTGGGTTAGGTAGGGGAAGGGAGGGGAAGGTGCAGGGGGGTGGAAGGAAGGTTCCCTCCAAGGCCGCTCCAATTTCAGAGCGGCCTCAGAGGGAACGGAGCCAGGCTGCGCGGCTCGGCGCGTGCAAGCTGCCGATTTTGCACAGCCTTGCGCGCGCCGACCCCGGATTTTAAAAGATACGCACAGCTACACGCATATCTATTAAAATCCAGTGTACTTTTGTTTGCGCCGGTTGCGTGAACAAAAGTATGCATGGGCGTAGTTTTTTAAAATCTGCCCCAAAGGGTTCCAAAGACTCAGAGCTGCCATAGAAAACATTTTCATTCTGGTTTCCTGCACATGGAGTTCACTAGTGGATGGAAAAATAAGTAACTTTTGTAATGGCAAACATAAAGAACATATGGGCACATTCCAAACAATTCTTTCAATTAAACAATAAGAATCAGAATCAGGGAAATGACTTTTCCCGGACCCCTGCTGGACTTTTGGCAAGTCTTGTGGGGGTCAGGAGGGTCCCCCAAGACTTGCCAAAAGCCCCTGGTGATCCAGCGGGGGTCCGGGAGCGATCTCCTGCACTCGGGACATCATCTGCCAGTAATCAAAATGGCGCCGATAGCCTTTGCCCTTACTATGTCACAGGGGCTACCAGTGCCATTGGTCAGCCCCTGTCACATGGTAGGAGCACAAGATGGCGTGGGCCATCCAGTGCTCCTACCATGTGACAGGGTCCGGCCAATGGCACGGATACCCTGTCACATGGTAAGGGCAAAGGGCCATCGGCGCCATTTTGATTAGTGGCAGCCAATGGCCCGGGAGCGGGAGATACCTCCAGGGACCCCCACTGGACCACCAGGTACCTGTAACAAGTTTTTGGAGGGTCAGGAGGGTGGGAGAAGCTAAGGTATTAGTTTTAAAGGGTCGGGGTGGGTTTTTTGTTTATCGGCTCGGGCGCAGCCGATAAACAAAACCACGATCGGGCCCGATGAAAAAAAAAACCACATGTGAATCGGAACCAGAATCCGAACCGATTCCGGTTCCGATTCACATCTCTAATAAGAACATACGAAATTGCCATGCTGGATCAGACCAAGGGTCTATCAAGCCCAGCATCCTGTTTCCAACAGAGGCCAAAACCAGGCCACAAGAACCTGGCAATTACCCAAACACTAAGAAGAACCCATGCTACTGGTGCAATTAATAGCAGTGGCTATTCCCTAGGTATAATTGATTAATAGCCATTAATGGACTTCTCCTCCAAGAACTTATCCAAATCTTTTTTGAACCCAGCTACACTAACTGCACTAACCACCTCCTCTGGCAACAAATTCCAGAGCTTTATTGTGCGTTGAGTGAAAAAGAATTTTCTCCGATTAGTCTTAAATGTGCTACTTGCTAACTTCATGGAATGCTCCCTAGTCCTTCTATTATTCGAAAGTGTAAATAACCGAGTCACATCTACTCATTCAAGACCTCTCATGATCTTAAAGACCTCTATCATATCCCCTCTCAGCTGTCTCTTCTCCAAGCTGAACAGCCCTAACCTCTTACTACCTTGAACATTACTTTCAGGAGGTGCCATAGAGCTGCATCTGAGGAATCATTGGCCGAAGAAGAGAGGATGTAGAAGGGAGATACACTCATCCCTTTCTCTTCACTTTTATGCACAAAACTGGCAGGGAAATGGAGCAAACTAACTGCAAGGAAGCCTCCAAAATAGCACACAGGGGCATGTCCCTTTGGCATGGAGCTTCGGCTGGGTGTCAACAGCTGCACACCATAGGGCACAGGGGTTTAGTGGGGACAGGGCTCCTCTCGATGACATCAGCAAGACATCCTCTCTCTCCTCTCGGCTTCAATGATTCTGCCGGGGAGCAGCAATGGAGGCAGCTGGTAAGTCCTCCTCTGCTCCCGCTGAGACTGCAAGGCACAGGGCTTTAGCAGGGACAGAGATGCTCCCAATGACATTGGCAAGACATCCCTTCTCTCCTGGCATTGATGATCCTGCCAGGCAACAGCAATGGAAGCGGCCGGTAAGTCTTCCTCAGCTCCCCAACAAGATCTTTACTAAACCAAGGAGCATAAATGTTGACTCTGCTTTCTGTTTTCAGTTTTCACAGGTGCAGCATTGTCATAAAGTTGTTTAAGAGTTAAATTCCACCACTAACTGCCTGCTCTGGGGGAATAAAGTTAAACCTTTGATTATCATCCCATCATTCCTTAAATAGATCCATATCTAAACTGACTCTCACACTCTTAACAAATTTAGTACAAACCGCAATCATTTCCACCTGTAGTTCAAAAAATAATAGTGAAAATATAGTTGTCATTAGTAGTCCGATATGCCACTAAACCATAATTCAGAATATGACCAAATGGATGCGTTAGATTACTAACCAAATGATGCAAACTGAAAGCATACATAGAAGCCTTAAAATTCCTAATGTAAAAAAGATTTGTCATCATCAAAATGCAAGTTAAAATCCCCAAGTATAATTAACTTGTGATATTGGAAATGTAGAGTAGCAATCATAGTTATGATTGCATTAACTACAGATCCCGTTTAACCTGGAGGAATATAAACCAAGCAGAAAATCCATGAATGCATTTGTATTAACATACTTCACAGCCATCAACACATTTAAATGGTAATTTCATCACAACTAAATCTTTCTTAAATATGACCCAGACACCTCCCCTTCTTTTTCCCTCACAAGATACTCCTTCATACATATATCCCCTGGAGGACAAAAATTATTCACCAAAATAACATCAGCCTCAGAATGCCATGATTCAGTGATAAAAAGGACAGTTATATCCAACTGAAGACTGGAAGATTGGGCATCTAAATAGCAGATGAAATTTAATGTGGATAAGTGCAAGGTGATGCATTTAGGGAAAAGTGACTCATGCTACAGTTACACAATATTAGGTTCCATATTAAGAGCTACCACCCAGGAAAAAGATCTAGGCATCATAGTGGATAATACATTGAAAATGTCAGCTCAGTGTGCTGCAGCAGTCAAAAAAGCAAACAGAATGTTAGGAATTATTAGGAAGGGAATGGTGAATAAAACGGAAAATGTCATAATGCCTCTATATCGCTCCATGGTGAGACCGCACCTTGAATACTGTGTACAATTCTGGTCGCTGCATCTCAAAAAAGATATAGTTGCACTAGAGAAGGTACAGAGAATGGCAACCAAAATGATAAAGGGGATGGAACAGCTCCTCTATGAGGAAAGGCTGAAGAGGTTAGGGCTGTTCAGCTTGGAGAAGAGACAACTGAGGGAAGATATGATAGAGATCTTTAAAATCATGAGAGGTCTAGAACGGGTAAATGTGAATCGGCTATTTACTCTTTCAGATAATAAGAACATAAGAGTGCCCCCTAGAAGGGGGGCACTCTTATGTTCTTATTATTTGCTAACTTCATGGAGTGCCCCCTAGCCCTAGAAGGGCTAGGGGGCACTCCATGAAGTTAGCAAATAGCACATTTAAAACTAATCGGAGAAAATTATTTTTCACTCAACGTACAATTAAGCTCTGAAATTTGCTGCCAGAGGATCTGGTTAGTGCAGTTAGTGTAGCTGGGTTTAAAAAAGGTTTGAATAAGTTCTTGGAGAAGTCCATTAACTGCTATTAATCAAGTTGACTTAGGAAATAGCCACTGCTATCACTGGTATCAGTAGCATGGGATCTACTTAGTGTTTGGGTACTTTCCAGGTACTTGTAGCCTGGATTGGCCACTGTTGGAAACAGGATGCTGGGCCTGATGGATCCTTGGTCCTACCCAGTATGGCAATTTCTTATGTTCTTATGTTCTTAACAATTAATCAATAATTTCTCCACCTTTTTTCCTTGCAGAACAGGCATTCAAATATGCCAATAATAAATAGTCATGATTAGAAGTTGTTTCAATAGTGCTTAATATAGGGGGGATACACTATTTTCCACAAAATGATCAGTAACTGAGGCAGAAAGAGTACCATATCTGCCCTGACCAAATTCAGCAGCAGAGCAGTTCTTACTCTGAAAAGTGCATCATTCATCAGTAAAGTGCTGATGTGCTTATGTTAAGAAGAAAAATCATGTGAAAATAGAATTCATTTTAACTATTGTCTTCAGCCTAGGTTATCTCTAGGAAACTATAATCCAAATTAAAAACACATGTAGCACTGTAGTGGAGAATTAATAGTGAGAGATGTAGACGTAGATTTTAAAAGCCCAGCATGCACTAAAATTGGGAGATGCACACAGAAGTCAGGCTTGCGTGTGCCCAATGAATTATAAAAACCACCTAGATGTGCACATATCTTCCACTGTGTGCACATCTCAGAAGATTTCAAAAAGGGGTGGGGTGTTGGCATGGTCGGGGCGAGATATGGGCATATCGGGATGTGGTCAAGAGATGTGCACATAAATAAATATTTACGTGCCTGGGCATGTGCCCAGATCCCTGCCGCATAAGTTTACTTCTGCTAGAGATGAGGTGTAAGTTTAAAATAATAAAAAAAACTAGCCATACCATAAGGTTTTAAGGATCTGGAGTAACTGGGGATGAGTGCAAGCTATTCAACCATGGGGGTTTAGAGGTCCAAGCAACTGATGGACAAACTGCTGAAACTGGCAATGACATGGACGCACGCCCCTTTTAAAATTCTTCGACTTACATGGTAGAAACCGGATTCGTGTACGTAGGCGCATGCCCACTTAAAATTGGGCACAGATGTGCATGCTGTCAGGCTATTTTATAACATGTTCACACATATGCCTGCAAGTTAAAAAATGGGCGTGTATCTTGGCGCATGCCGACGCACATGCACCAAAGTATGCATGTGTGCATGTTTGAAAGTTACTGTCCCTTTGTTCCTGCTAGATGTCTTACGTATTTTAAAATACATAGCAATTCCAATGATATTACCTAGCTGATTGGATGCAAGAGTTGGAGCTTCCTCAGCATCCTCCCCATATTTTTAATATAAACTGGTTATATAACCCTAAATTTGTGGTTTCTCCTAATGGGTGACTATGTTTTGGAGTGTTTTGAAGAGATGCACACAGGTACTGGTATGTCTTCTAAGCCTTCACAGTGCCGTCATGATAAAACCAAACAGAGTGGCCCAAAAATGGCAACCACAGAAGATAAAGATAAAGCTCTGCTTACACTGTCAAAGGTGGTTGACCTGCAGATCTCAAAGAGTTTATGGGTAGTCTTTGATGAGTGATTTATAAAACTACAGTTGAATATGGATGAAATTAAAGATGGGCTAGCAAGTCATGCTAAGATATTGAAATGGATGAGGAGTGCATCTCTGGGTAAGAAGACAGAATGAAACAGGCAGAACATTGAATTGCAGAGTTGTAAAATCTTTCTGCACAATTACTGGAACAGATAGAAAACCAAGAGAATCAAAACCATATTACTTAGGTAATAGCCACTACTATTAATTGCATCAGTAGCATGGGATCTTCTTGGTGTTTGGGTACTTGCCAGGTTCTTGTGGCCTGGTTTGGCCTCTGTTGGAAACAGGATGCTAGGCTTGATGGACCCTTGGTCTGACCCAGCATGGCAATTTCTTATGTTCTTATATAAATAATATTAGAATCCTCAGTTTCCCAGAATTGGTGAAAGAAAAAGAACTCTGCAACTTTATTGAAAAATGGCTGCTACGGATAGGCCATGCTGTGAGAGAGTGCATAGAGCTGGAGAATAGTGCGGGAAAGATGGCAAGCTGAGTAATAGCCCGCTCTTAAAATGATCTCATAAAGTTAAGCTCCTACAAGTTTTTCGTAAAATGAAAAACATAGAATACCAAGATAGCAGGAGCTTATCATTTAATGACTACTCTACATGTGTCATGGCCAAGTAGAAAGAAATGGTGCTGGCCTGTTCCAAGTTCTATAGCAAAGGCATTCCATGCGTTCTCCTGTTCCCTGCTCAATTAAATGCCACATATGATGGTAATGTACCTTTTTTAATAATCAAAAAGAAGCATTGTAATTTGTGGCCACTTTGTTGTCGATTGCTTGTAATTCTGAGATCTGATAACTTTTCAACATATGTGTCTTTTGGAGCAGTGTGTATGTTTTGGTCTATCCTTGTTGCAGTTACTATTTCAACAGAGTAATTTATCATTGCTTCTGCCATTTTATATAGGTTTTAGTGATGATCCTTTTTTCGGCATGTTATGCTTTTGAGATGCTAGGGATTGCACAGTCATGTTGATGTACCTGCTTTCATTCTTTACTTGGAACTGTTCTTTCTTGGAGACACACCATAAGTTAAAACTTTCAAGGTCACTGCCTTGAGTTGATTGTTTCTGGTTACTTCACTACTTTTACATAGACTTTTTTTTTGCTAGAGTAACAGGTCTTTGGTGAATTACTGGCCATCCTAACATCTAACATCAATGGACAATGTGCAACTTGCTTTTCAAATTCTCTTGGCTCATTTGCTAATGTGAAATCTTTTGTTTTGCTGCATTCTATCATTTTGTTGTTCTCTTTAGCTTCATGATGTCATGGATGAGACACCTTTCTTTTATTGTGCATATGTGTTTTTAATGATTTCAATTCTCGTGATATTGGTGGATTTGAATATTATTTTGGGAGTTATGAGTCAAGTTTTCCTTACATAATGCTATACAGTCATTCCATGTAAGGAGCATTTCAATTCTTTTCCAAGCTTTGAATTTGGGGAATCTGATAAGAAACACTCCAGGACCAGTGGAGAAAAGCTGGACCCCGGCAATGGCAAGGACGGCCTCCTTGCCTCCGAGGACCCCAGGAAGGAGCAGGAGCGGCTGCGATGGCCCCAGCCGCGTGGGAAGGTTTCCGGCGGCTCAGCCCTGCCGCACAGGGCAGGAGGCGGCCAGGGAGGAGCCCGGACACAGTGGCACGACTGCCGCGGAGGAAGCAGCTCCAGCAGCCCGACTGGCCGCTGCAGGTACGCGGGCAGGTTCATAACAATACTTATGCAGTTTCCTCATGGCGACGCATCCTGACCTTCCCCAGTTCCCTCTCAGTCCGCTCCAATTAAGGAGCGGACTGGGAGAGAACTTCCCTACCCCCCTACCTAACTTTTCTTCCCCTTCCCCTTCCCCTCTCCTCCCCACCCCCTAAACCTATCCTACCTTTTTTTTTTTTAAGTTGCTGTTCCTCCGGAACAGTAGTAAGTTGCGCGCGCCGGCACAGTGGCAAATGGCCACTGTACCGGCCACCTCTAGTCCCATCCCTCCCCGCCCCCTTGAGTGCCCCTTTATCTGGGCCCGGCACTTCAGCGCATAACGGAGGTTACGCGCGTGGCTGGGCCCCTTTGAAAATATGCGTGGCACACACAAGGCCCGGCCACGCATGAAAACCCCGTTTTTTATGCACGCAAGCGATTTAAAATCTGACCGTATATTCTTAGAAAGCGATCCTTTGTAACTTATGTGCGCCAAATGTCTATTCACAGCAATTCTCTCTCTTCAACACTTCCAAACTCGTACTGTTCTCAGATTATCATCTAGTAGTGGTGAGAAATGTTAATATGATTGCAGACCTAAGGCTGGATCACAAATCAGCTAAGGAAGCCAAATCAAATGAGGCCACACTGGGTGTTAATCTTGTCTGTGTAGAGTTAGGCCTACTTGAGAATTTGTGTGCAAATATGCAAAAAAAAAGCAAATTGAATTTGGCTATTCAGCACAGTAGTATCATCGATTTGCTATGTAATTTCTCCCCCATTTGTGGTGCTATGTAGTAAGGTGTGGGTGGGTGTAAGTGTGTGGATGGATGTGATGTTATAATTCTCATGGATGTTGAGTAGGAACAGAGTTATCCCAGATTGTATTGTTGAATGTCGGGTTGTTTTTAGAGAAAATGTATCTATGCGATATAACACACTAATATTGTCTTGATAGCTGGGTGGCATCTCTCTTCATTTGTTTTCTTTTGAATAAACTTTTATTTGATAGATTTGTTCTTGTATTATGCCACATAAATTCTTGTGCATGTGGTTTGTTTGTATCATATATTTCTGTCTACTAATAAAGAATATTTTGAAAAAGGCATAGAATTCAATTCAAGAGCATTTAGCTAAAGATAGTGATCATATCCTTCACCCCCAAGTCAGGGCTCTTGCACACTTGAAGCCTTGCCTAGTAAGTTAAAAGAAAACTTGATAGCATTTATCAAAAGGAAAGTGTGCTGTCCAGGAAAAGTGGCTAAATAATGGGCACCATCTCAGTTCTTTTGCAAGGAATTAGAGGCAGCTGCCACTTGAACAATATCCACTCTAATTCTAATTTGGCCTATTCAACTTCTCTCCAAATTGCTATCTAGCATAGCTTTAAAAGTTATAAAATTATCAATTCTTGTGTGACTTTACATCTATAATATTCAAATGAAAGAGAAAAAAAAGCAATATTAGCAATACACAGATATTAACAATAAGAAAATATGTTTGCAGTGGAGAAATAGAGGGAAAAGGGAAGAAAAGTTCATGGTTACCCAGTCATATGTGTGTGTTCCAGTGTACTTGCTATGAAAGTCTCTTCAAAGTAGCAGAAAAGAAATCAGCAAATCTATTAAAGTTACCATGGGCTGGCATCCTTCAGTGTAGCTTGAAAACACCATGGTCCCAGCATTCCAGTCCCTCTCCAATGCCAGCACCAGCATTGCTTTTCCAAAATTTGCAGCCTGGCTGTGCTCATGTTAAAAAGAAGCATAAGATTAGCATTGCTGGCATGTGAGTTTTAGAATGCTGACAGTGAGTGAACAGCATGCTGGTTAGGAACTAACTACCAGCTGGAGGAGTGGGTTTTTTCATCACAGAGGAGTCATGATTCTGGCACAGGAACCCTCTTTCCAAAGTAAAAGCATGATTTTCTCAGGTAGGATACATATGTGAGTCTCCCCTCTGATGGCAGGACTCAGTTTGCTAATATCAAGTGAAAAATACTGCCAACCCCTGAAATAGTATAATTGAAAAAAATACTGTTGTTCCCACTGAAAACCCATGGATAAGACTAGAGGAAACTTGCTCACCTGAGACCTTTTGCATTAACCTCAGTTTTTCAGTGGATGTCACTGTATTACATGTAAGCTGCTTACTGATTTGTATTTTGATGATAATGTAAATAAAAGCAGATAACATCAATAAATACTGAAAACAGACATTTTATAAAATTCACTGTTGATAAAAACAATCAACCAGACAATAGAAAGCAAAAGTTGAGCTACTGGAAATAGACCCTTTACTATAAGCCTCTGGTTTGCCACAATTCTATTATTGCGATAAGTGCTCTTGAATTTAGTCCCTGCTGCAGGACTGTGGCAAACCGGTCATTGTTGCCTGTCTTGAAAAGGAGGCATGGCAACACTACAGACCTCCGACAGTGGCAGAACAACTGAATGGAGGACTGTTTAAAGACATATATACGAGGTGATAATCAAGGTGGGGATGCCGTTGATGGGAAATTTTAATTTGCTGGGTGTGGAGTGAAAATCCCATCTGCGGAATCAATTAGTAGAGATATCCTGGACGTCTTTCAAGGGGCTCTCCTCAGATAAACAACATAGAATCCATGAAGGAAGGAGTGATATTGGACCGAGTTCTTAAGAACTGAGAAATCATTTCTAATGTCCAGGCAGCCACCTGAGTAAGAATCATGCGATGATGTGGTTTGATATATTAAGCCAAAGCAGAGAGAAGCCATAGAAAAGTCAATGCCCTGAACAGTAAAATGGGAAGTATCTTGAGGAACTAAACCGAAAGGATCAATAGAAAAGCAACAAAATCTTTATAAACAGAAAGTAAATACAAGCATAAGGGAAAAGAGACTGATAACAGTTTGCAAAAGAGGTGGCTGAGAAAGGGCAAAATAACTACATTCAAAATAATTCAAGAGTTCTCAGTATCTGATAAGGAAGGCAGGGAAAGGAATCAAGATGGCAAAAGGTGGATGTGGAAGCAAAGAGGGCTAGAAAGCTAAAGCTAAGTGACAAGTCTTTTTTCAAGTGAAAGGAGGAAGAGCAAGGTGGGGTTGTAAAACAGAAGAGAAAAGGAGAAAGAAAGAGTCCAAAATGGCCGCTCTATAGAGAAGACATGAGCAGACTCGCTCTGTGGTTTCTCTTGAAATTTGCCTTTCTTATAGACTATTACTTCAAATCTCACTATGCCTCACACTAAAAGAAAGGCAAAGCTGAAGTTTTCTGTTACCTCGACTCCGAACCCGGATTTAAGGCAGCCACGAATCGAGGCGCTGTTCGCTGGTTCTCTGAGAAATTTGCCAGCAGAAGGAAACGCGGGAACGCCTGATGCTGAGCAGGCATCAGGACCCCAGGTGGAGGAAACATCCCTCAGTCCTGGTGCACCGGTAACCCCAGAACCACCATCTGAAATCTTCAGCTTGTCTGGAGACGCTACAGCTGAATGGCTGGAAGGAAAAGTGGCATCAGAGAAGACACTAGTCCCAAGAAAGGTCGCGAGTGAAGCGTTACTTTCGGTGAGTTGAGTATCTCGAAGCTCCGGGGGCATGGAGGCCACAAAAGATCAGAAGGACGGTAAGCCCAGGGAACCTGAAGCTACAGGGAGGAGTGAGCCAGAAATTCACGTTGAAATGGGTATTTTGCCTCTGGTTAAACCTCAGGAAATAACAATTGATATCATTTGGAATATGTTTGCTTCTATGGACTCTTCTATAAAATCATTGTCAAGTCTATTAAGAGAAAATCTACAACATATTAAGAATGTTGATGGAAAAATCCTAAACCTGGAAAAAAGAGTGGAGGTGGATGAGCAAAAAATTAAAGATATAAAAGAAATTCAAAATAATTTAGTAAAGTCTGAGAATATGTGTTTCGATAGACTTGAGAGAATGGACAATGAGTCTAGACGGGTAAATTTAAGGATACTTAATTTCCCAAAGATAAAGGGACATTCTCCACGAGATTTATTCAGAAATTATCTTAAAGATATTTTGACGTTTCCTGAGGAGGGAATACCAGCCATATCCAAAATGTATTACTTACCAAGGTCTAAAGAAAAGAAACATGGAAACCATCAGCAACAGCAAGGAGAGAAAGAGAGAGAAGAATCTATAAACATTACTGCACTGCTTGAAATGACTTTGGACACTGTAATTGAAACTAGGGAAACTTTGTTAGTTTCTTTTGTATTCATCTCGGAAAGGGATGTGGTCTTAAGAAATTTCCTTAGAAATCAAGATTTCTTATTTTATGGTTATAGAATCTGGATTTTTCCAGATGTAACAAAAATTACTCAGGAAAAGAGAAGGAGATTTCTACAAATGAGGTCTGAAGCCATTAACAGGGGTGCAAAATTTGTACTCGGATTTCCCTGCAAATGTATTTTAATATAACAAGAATCCAGGTATATCTTCTTAGAACCATCACAGTTACGTGCATATTTGGATTCACATTCCTGAAATGAGTCTTAGGGTTTCGGTAATATGGTTAAGCTCAGGAACCTAATACAATAGAGCGTGATATTTAGTTAAAAAAGTATTTCCTCTTTTTACTGCTCAATTTATATTGGACTCCCCATTTACTTATGATTAGTACAGAAATGAAAATATTATGTCCTGAAAGCATTATTTTGATTGTTAAAATGTTACTAATTAACTGTTACTGAGAACAATTGTTCTGTATATTTGATTAAAATTCAATAAAAAGAAAATTTTAAAAAAGAAAAGGAGAAAGAAAAGGAGAAAGCAGAAATACTAAACAAATATTTCTGTTCTGCATTCACTAAGAAAGGGATTGGAGGAGGAGCATCACATGTTGACAAGGGGATGTATGTGAAGTGTGGTAGATGCCACTTCATTTACAGAAGAGAATGTTTGTCTGGCACTGGAAAAAACGAAATTGGAGGAAGCCTTAAATGATACATTCTAGAATATTAAAATCTGAGCAAAAAAAAAGGGAGAAAAGTTTTAAAAGTGAATTTTTAAAAAGTTGCATGAGGAAACATGAGTACACTGCAATAATATCGACAACGTTCTCTGGTGAATACTGTAGAGCCCTTCCAGAGGAGTTAAGGCATTGGAAATGGCTTTTCAAAATGCCAAATATATGTTCTATGACTGTCATGGTGCTCATGTGTGCCTGGTTATATTGGATTTCTGCTGCCTGGCACAGAGAGGGACATGAGAAGCCATGCTTCGCAGCCATAACCAATATAATAAACAACTGCTGCTATGATGTAATCACAGCCATAACCAGCATCTTCTGCAAAGAAATAACATTAATTGAAGATACAGCAATCCATTAATTCATTGTATGCCATGCCATCCAATAACAAAAAATATGACTGAGCCAAAAAGAGATGCGCAGCTCCAAAGTAATGCATACTATTGAGCTTATATTTTTGTCGGTTTTCTGTGGTAGTATTTTCCCTTACATTTCAGCTATATCCCTCCCAAAGAAGCTGTCCGGTGAAATATGGCCAGTTAGAGGACTTAATCTAAATAATTTTCCATCTGTATGATCTATTATGTGCTTTGGATAACTGTTAACATAAGTCAATATAGAAAATGATTTTTGATTATTTATATGGAAGATTACTGGAGCACAACCTTTCAATAGAATAAATTCAAGTTTATTTGACTATATTGGATTTCCATGATTTTTCCTTGCACTCTTTTCCTTCTTGAATTACTCCTGTAACAATATGTCATTTCTCTCTTGTGTGTGTGTGTGGGGGGGGGGGGTGGAGTTTGAGAGTGATGTGTGCAATCGATTGCACCCATTGGAGCGGATTTTAAAAGGGTTATGTGCGTAATATACGTGCGTAACTCTTTTAAAACCCTCCTGCACGCGCCGAGCCTATTTTGCATGGGCTCGGTGACGCTCGCAAGCCCCGGGGTGCGAGTATGACCTGGGGCTTGAAAAAATGGGTGGGGAGTGGGCGGACCAGGGGCGGGGTGGGGGCGGGACTGAGGCCTCCGGTGCCGGCACTCGGCCAGAGGGCGCAACCTACGCTTGCCCAGAGGCAGGCGTAAATAAAGAAACAAAAGTAGGGGGGGATTTAGATAGGGCAGGGAGGTGGGTTAGATAGGGGAAGGGAGGGGAAGGTGGGGGGCAGAAGGAAAGTTCCCTTGGAGCCATTGGAGCTCCCCTAGGGCTCGGCGCGCACAAGGTGCACAAGTGTGCACCCCCGTGCGTGCACCAACCCCGGATTTTATAACATGCACACGGCTGCATGCGCATGTTATAAAATCAGGCGTAGATTTGTGCGTGCCGGGTTGCACACACAAATCTACGCCCACATGTAGATTACAAAATCTGGCCCATTACATTTAGCAGGCCAGATATATATAAGAAAAACATGCTCTCCTGCCACTCTGTAAGCCGCTATGGGTATTTGATGTAGTCTCTGACCTATTTCATCATAGTACCTGGCTGAAATGTCTTGAAAAAGTTGACTGGTTCATACCAGCCACTACATTCTGGAAAGAAAAAGGTACCGAGAAGCTTGACCAAGCCTGGAATGGCATGTCTACGACCAGTTAGCGAATCAGTATCATCTCTAATTCTTCACAGAGAGGAACAATTGCCCTGGAGCTCAGTTTAAATGTCTGGACCACATCTGTCTCTGGTAACCCCAGCAGTGTTGACCTCAGGCAAAATATCTGCTGCCTGCGTGCCTCTCCGTGAACATCTTTAGCCAGGACAGTCTGCTTCTCTTGGACCCTCCTTTCTTCTTTCTCAATAAAGCATCTTCTTTCTCTCTCTTCCCTCCTTCATCTGTGTTCTTCAGCATCTGCTGCTCTAATTCTTTGGCTCGCCTGGAAAGCATACCAAACCATCGAAAAAAGAAAAGAAAAAAAAAGTACATAATCCAATCCATACTGTCACAGAGAAGCACCTATACACACCGGCACGGGGGCCTAAAAGAAACTAAAATAGCCACCAGAAATGTGACGTGACTTTTACTCCTACCCTGACTCAGGCGTTAAATTTCCCACATTTCAAAACACGTGCTTAAACATCTCCCTGCTAACGTGGCTCACTGTGGTCCCCTATAATAGCTAATGCCTATGTTTACAAGGGATTTGCATGCACCTGCACTAATCATACTACAATTTTCTTTTTTGCATGGGTTTTTTTTTTTGGCACTAAAACTCATATTACATACCTCATATTACAGATTCATATTACATACCCTTCTGCACTAAAACATGAGTAAAAACCCATGGTAGGTTCAGAGAGGTTCTGGTAGGTCCATGGAAGGATCCTTGGAGATAGGAGTGGCTCCATGGGACTGGAGAAGGTTGGATGTTTTTGTTTTCCCTCTTCATAAAAGTGATAGAAAGGAGGGCCAGCCCATATGACACTTGTCAACAATAATAGAGACCAACAGAAGTCTAAAATTTTTGGAATAAAAGGAAGTCATGATGCATAACTGGAAAAAATGTAGGATTTAAATTAAACCAGACTGCCCATTAGCTGGAAAATCTTCTATCATAATTAGGCAATCAAACTGTTTTCAGGCTTTTATAGTTAATAAACATCCAATCCATATTGTATGTCAGTAGTGTAAACAGTTTGAATCAAGTCCTCAGATTTTTCACCCAAGAAGGGATGTACAGTACTGTATTTCTCTTTCCACACATGCGGTTGAATTAACACAAGTCTGAAACTTGTGAGCAGTAGCAATAGCCAAAGCTTTAACCTTAGCCTTGGCAATTGGCACTACTGCTCACAGGTTTCAAACTTTTGTTAATACAGCCCTTTAGTGTCTGTTGCTATGTGTCCAATATATGTTCCTGTGTTTTTCTCTGCATTTTTTCTTTTCTAATGTTCAGCTATGTTTGGTTTTGACAATGGAGTAAATCGTTAAAAGAGGAGCAGAAAGCTGCATTGTTGGAGGTAGCACCCTTGAAAAAGGAAAATATACAAGGGGAGGGTAATTTTCAAAGGCATTTCTGCAGGAAAATATTGCTTTACTACAAAAAAAGGCCTTTTGCAAAATTGCCTGCCTGATATACAGTTAAATATACTTACATATGTCATACATGCACATAAGTTTATCTGGACTGATTGGACGTATTCCCGGGGGCAAGGCAGGGGAGGGTTTATACCTGCATGCATACTTGGCAATTTTCAAAAGCATGAGAGTAAATTTTCCTGAGAAATTTCTGCATAGAACTTAACGTGTCATTGTGTGTGGGTAGTTTTGGTGGGATAATTTGCAAAGCGACCTTACACACATAAGTTTGCTTTGAGAATTAGTGTAACTTATGTGCATGTTTGCCATGAAATGAATGCATGCCGTTGCAAAATTAGACCTTAAATGTGTCCTTAATTGAAAGTATAAACATTTCTTTCTCAAAGGCAATATTTTCCTATCTCATTGCTTTGCAGACCATGGTTGGTCGCTACTATGAGACATTCAGAGGTGCAAACAAATCACAGATGAAAGTAAAGCTTCATGGGACAAAGACAAATATGCCTCAAGTGGACCCAAAATCTTTTCAGGAGTGCAAGAAAATACCATGTGACGAATATCTCCAAATATTCATCCATTTAAGTGATTCAAGGACCATAATTTTAATGCCTGTATCCTTGCATAAAACATAATGGGTTGATTATTTTTTTAAGTATATGATAGAGCTGGTTTACATTTTCTTTGGTAGCTTTTTGAATAGAAATAATGCAAGCCTTTTGGGTTGAAAGCATTAACATACCTAAGTGGTCAGAGAAAGTTGTAATAAGTATGCAATGGGAGCAATTTTCTGCCCCTCCAGCAGCACTTCAGGTGATGTTGTTCATCTTTCCGTGGATTGCTCTGCCCAGAGCAGGGGTGCTTAGGGACTCCACGGGCTTTAAGTGTCCAGCTGAGAAACCTAGGCCATATCCCGGGGCTCAAGTAGTTCATTTTTTCAGTTGCTCTTGATTTAGTTAGAATGCTCCTTGAGGGAATTCATGCTTTCCATTGCTATAGTTTCTCATGCTCTTCTTTGTCATCTTTAAAAATCCATTAAAGGTCAGTGAGATAGTTTCTGCAAGCTTTCATTTCCAACTGTTTATGCACCTTAGCAAAGTATACCATTTTAATGATGATTTAGGACCGTATTCAAAAAAGGGACTTTCCCATTCTTTGCCTATGAAGACAGCTTAATTCACTGTGCCCTCAACAATCTCTGACAGCATCATGGTAGCTTAGCTTATGCTTTCAGCATTGCTACCGGAGCAAAGCTGAAAGTGCTGGGAGCGAGTAAGAGAACACCTCACTCTTAGCTGAGATGTTTGGGATCCTGAGGGAAGGGTGTGTAAAAATTTTGCGCTGGAGGGGGAGGGGGTAAGGGGTAGGAAGCAGGGCTGATGGGAGCAAGCTAATGAAAAAAAAAGGAGGAGCCAACCTGGGATCCAGCAACATTTTTCTTTTGGCAATTCGGAGAGCTTTGTGGGGTGGAAGGTGCTCAGCCTGGCAGGGCCATTTGCACAATTTCTAAGGACAAGTTATTCATTTAACTTTAGCCACATAACTTGTCCATTTACCAGCTTACTGAATATTGGCCTTTCAGTGCCTTATTTTAGTTACAACTTTTGAATAGGATGTGAAATTTTTATCACACCCTATATTTGAATATATTACATTGAATTAATTTAGGGTGCAATAAGTTAAGGCAATATCGCCTGGTTTTTGGTCTTGCTTATTGACTTGTAAACACATAACTAATTAATGTTGCATTAATCAACATAGTGCAACTTTTGTTTCAGACAGATAGATATGTTTTCCTCTTTACAAAAGTGGAAATAAGAAGGACTACAGACCAGTTAGTCTGACCTCAGTGATGAATACATTAATGGAATCACTGCTAAAACAAAGTATAGTGAAGTTTGTGTAATCCAATGGATTACAAGATCCAAGGCAGCATGGTTTTATCAGAGATAGGTCTTGACAGATTAATCTAATCAAATTCTTTGTCTGGGTGAACAGAGAGCTAGAACAGGAGAGAGTGCTAGATATAGAGGTATTTGGTTTTCAGCAAGAACTTTCACACAGTTCCATAGAGGTGACTTATAGACAAACTGAGTGCCCTAGGTATGGGTCTCAAAGTGACTGGCTGGGTTAGAAATTGGTTGACTGGGAAATGACAAAAAATAGTGGTAAACAGAGTTCATTTGGAGGAAAAGGAGCTACCCATAGTGTTCTCCAGGAATAGGTCCTCAATCAAGTTCTGTTCCATTTTTTCATAAGTGATATTGTGAAGGGGTTATTAGGAAAGTTTTACCTTTTTACAGATAAAAAAAAAGTCTGCAATAGAGTATATACCCTGGAAAGTAGAAAACATGAGGAGGGATCTAGTAAAGCTTTAAGAATGATCTAAAATCTGACAGATAAGATTAATGCTAAAAAAAAAATGCAGAGTCATCCATTTTGATTGCCAAAACTCAAGGAAGCAGTATAATATAGTGGTGAAGCTCTTATGTGTACAAGAGTAGGATCTGGGGGTGATCTGTCTCTTTGTGGCCAAACAGATAGATAGATGATGGCAAAAATCCAAAGGTGCACAGGGAAAGAAGCAGCCAGCAGGAAAAAGGAGATGGTATTGCCTCTGTATAAGTCTCTGTTGAGACATTATTTGGAGTACTATGTTCTGGAGACTGCACCTTCAAAAGGATATAAACTGAATTAAGTCAGTCCAGAATGCAGCTATTAAAATAGTCAACAGTCTTCATCATCAAGCATAAGGGGAAAGTCTTAAAGGAGGGAAAAGGGAGATATGACAGAGACAAACAGCATCAACCAATAAATGCACAGGTAACGAGCATCTTTCAATGGAAAGGAGGCTACAGAACAAGGCATCATACAATGAAGGTGAAAGGGGGTTGGACTCAGGAGCAATCTAAGGAAATTTTAATAGAAAAAAGTGGTGGCTGCATGGAACAGCCTCCCTGTGGGCAGTATCAGAATTCAAAAGAACATGGGACAAGCACAGAGGATCACTGAAGGAGAGGAAGGGACTATAATGTTGAGCAGGAGATGTGGATTGGCAGACTGGATGAGCGCTATGGTCTTTATCTGACACCATGTTCCATGTTTCTGTGTTGACCACATCCTCTAGCAATAAATTCCACAGATTGTGTGTTGACTTAAAAATATTTTCTTAAATTTGTTTTAAAATGTTCTTGGTTTTGTGGTATGTCCCCTAGTTCTAGTACCTATTGAAAGAGAAGATAATCATTTACTATTACCTTGTTCCTCACCATTCATGATTTTATAAATGTCTGTCATCAGTTGGGCTGGAATCTGTTAGGAAGGAAAGAATTGGTAGAAAAGGAGGAGAAGTAGGAATTTTTTTTGTAAAAAAAAAGCAACTGAAATGCAGAAGGCATAGGGAAGGGAGGAGATATACTATGGCTTATCTTGGAAAATATCATCTATAACAGTGGGGTCTACAGGCCTTCAACACAGGAGGCAGAACTGGACGGAAATCTGGTCCCAGATATCCAAAAAGTGGGAATGAACTGGGACGTGTTGGTGGGAGATTTTATACTACCAGATGTGGACTGGAGTATATTATCTGTAGAATCAATTAGAAATACACAAATCTTAGACTCCCCTTCAAGGGAGTCTCCTCAGACAAATAGTAAAAGAACCCACAAGGAAAGGAGTGACACTTGACCTGGTACTTATGTAATGGAATAAGCATATTATAATAAGTCCAAGTAGGCAGCCACCTGGGCATTAGTGATCATCAGATGGTAAGGTCTGATATAAAAGCCAAGGCATAGAGGAGTCACATAGAGGGTAATTTAAAAATGTCATTTATTCAGAATCAGCAACATATGTATTATTCAGCGGATAAAGATGTAGGTGGTCCCAGGTGTGTTGTTAGGGCAGGAGGAGGAATTAACAGGCGTAGATTACATTTTCCAAGAGAAAACATATCCACAGAAAAAGCAGGTGAAAATCTCTTTGCGTACATTTTCCCAAGACAATTTTCAAAGGCAAAGCATGCTTGTACGTTCCCCCTCTGAAAACTGGTGCTAAGCCCACAAATAAAAGTCCCAGCGAACTTTGCAACTGTGTGGGCAGATATGAAAATTGCTCCTTAAAGTCCAAGCCCTGGAGAGGAGAGGTGAGATGAGGGAAATATAACAGAGAAAGGCAAATAACTGAAAAGTATCAATGCTGCACAAGTAATGTTTTAAATGAAAATGAAGTTCTAAAACAAGGGGTCATTATGGGGATAATTGTGTAATGTGATGTATAAATTATCTGGCGTATGAGCACGTACACCAATTTTCAAAGCAAAGTTACACACATATCGCTGGGGAGCGCCGGGGAAGGGCTTGGAAGTAGGACTTTATGGCAGTGGTAATGGATTTATTATTATTATTATTTTTTTTTTTAAGAAACAAAACAAACAGTACAAACACAATTTTGTTCATTTTTCTTTCATTTCATTTTAAAAGTTAAATTAAATGGGAACATTTTGTTACAGTTTCCCATTTTTTTTCCCAACAAATGCACAGCCCATTGAATAGGGGATCTTCAACGTTCATCCATCCTAGAGGGTGGACCAAAAGGAAGTAGGATGACAGAAACTGTCTTGGATAAGGCGCAATATTTTACAAGCATTCATGTTCTGAGCTGCCAGCTGGGATATATCCTTGGCAGTGAGAACAGGAAGAACTGGGCAGACTGGCATGGCCAACTGGATTTCTTTTCTGCCATTATCCGCTATGTTATGGGCATGCTACTCTGCAAGCATTTGCCCTATTAGAAACGCCTTCTGAACAAAGCTCTCGGTGCTTTGAAGTTCTTATTCTGCAATTTGGCTTATTTTTGCCCAGTGGGTTTCCTCTCCACCTCATTCTTAAATGTACCTGAACTCTCAAAAAAGGTTTAAGAAATTACGTTGTCAGAACCTAAGGAATTCAATTTTCTCTCAGTGCATTAGTCACCGAGATAATAAAAAGGAACATCTAGAAGAAGATGCATCACAATAATCTTATTCGTTTTTTTTCCTTTTTGTGGGGGAGGAAAGATAATCAATAAGGAGGAGGGAGAAGGGATATCTGCAAAATTATTTTGTTTCAGATAAGATGATTTGGCTTTTAAGTCAGCTTTCACAACTCTGTGCTCTAGCCACTGGGTTATGCTATGACCCTGAAGCAAGGCCAGAGTTGGACTGACTGAGCTTTCCCGAGAACGAAAACTTCAGAGACAGAGGGAGGATAAAGGGGAAGCCTGGAAAGATCACTTTTAAATACTTTTGTCATTCAGAGATTTCAGACTTACCCTAGGCTCATGGGTGGTTTGGATGTCAGAAACTATTCTGCTCCAAAAATAAACAACATTCCTCCGCCATTTCCAAATCATATTCACAGAACATTGTAACTTTAAAGTGTAAAATATCTCGTGCACAAAAGTAATTTAGCAATGACGTGAACTTTCCATGGTAAGCATAGCTCCTTCAGGTGCATAAATTAAAGAGGAATTCATTCAATAATATATAAAAAGCACTTTTAGTACAAGGGCAATTTTGAATATCCATTTACCTGGGTCTGAAAACTGCCCGCCCCTTACCTGAATAAAAGTACGCATGAGGAATAAGACACAGAATTTTACCCACATTTGGAGCAGCACTTCCTGGGGGCATGCTCACCTCAAGGAGGGATATAATTACATTTTCAAATCTGTACACATTCTTTTCAAGGGAAAAAGCACCTGCAGGACAAGCAGGCAAAAAGCTCTGCAGTTACTGCTTCCCCGGACAATTTTCAGATGGAAAGTGCAAGCATAATTTGGTGCAAAGTATATGGGTAAAAAGTACTCAGGGATTATGCATCTGTGTGTATAGATCTCAAAACTGACCCCCATATAGCGAAATTTTGAAAGCCATTGACATGAGTATAAAATGAGTTATTCACACAAATCAGCGGTCTGAAGATTACCCTCCCCTACCAAAGGCATTGTTCCATTCCTGAGACTATGTTTAGGCCAAAGGAGGAAAAGTCCATGCGTAGATTGCATTTTCAAATCCACATGTTTTCCAGCAAACTTCTACCCCCACATGTACCCATGGCGAGTTTCAAAATGAAAGCATGTGCATACTTTCACTTTGAAACTTTTGGCAAAGCCCAGGGGTAAAAAAAATGCCCTTGGAATTGATCCCAAAATCAAATGAACATTTCCCCCATAAATTCTTCATAATTAAGACCTTTCTGAAGCATTTTGACAATTTGTTTTTACTCATTTTGGACTTTGTTATTTTTAGGCATGGAGGACATACACGATATGAACTGCTGATGTCATCACATTTGTACTATTTCAACCAGTATCCATTGACAATAGTCAAGGACACTGACAAAAATGGTGAGTCTGTGCTGCCCGTTGGAGCGCTATTTTTGAGATAAGTAATATAATATTTACTTCTTTCCCCTGATACAGTCGAGAGCAATGAAACATCGGCTGATGTCAAGTCATGGATCATGTTTGAGGTTGCTTCACTTGTATGAGTAGGTTATTTGAACTTTTACTTGCTATAAAAATGTCTTTAAAAATGTTTGATAAAGAAAAACAATTCCTAAGAAGTGGAGGGAAAGAGTACTAATGTGGACAATATGATATTACTTGAAAAAGCAAATTTTTATTAACTCATACTTAACAATAGTTAAAATAAATTAGCATCTCTGTCTTAAAGTTACTCAAAACAACATTGAAAAGAACACCCTACATTCAGGTGAACATCTCTGTTCTAAAGTTATCCAAAGTGACATAAGAAAAAGAGCGTCTAACTTGCATTCCTATTAGAAACAGAAATAAACCAGTCCCTGCCCCTATACAAATCTTATTTACTTATTAACAGCATAATATGACAAATGACATTTAGAAACTAAATGTTTCTAAACTAAGTAATCAATTTACTATAAGTGTAATCTGGTACTTCAGCATAAACGCTCATAAACTTCAGCATAAACGCTCATAAACATATATAGAGCGCTTGTAATGAAACAATAAAACACTTGCAATAGAGTTGAACTTCAAGAAAGATACTTTTTTAACTGCAAATGAGTCACATAAATCCAAAACAAAGAATCATCATGTTACAATTCAACCGTAGGAGTCCCACAGGGTTCCTCTCTGTCCCCTACGCTCTTTAACATCTATCTCTTACCGCTATTGCTATGCCAGCTCCTCTCCAGCCTCAATCTAAAACATTTTCTATATGCGGACGATATTCAGATAATAATCCCTGTTAAAGACACATACTTGAAAACACTAGATCACTGGGAAAACTGCCACCAACAAATCAAACTCCTCCTCACTAGTCTAAACTTAGTATTAAATTCCTCCAAAACCGAACTTCTGCTCATCTCTCCCAAGAACAGTAACATCACTTCCACTCACCCTGGCATCCCACAATCCACGCAACTGAGAGACCTTGGAGTTTTAATTGACAATCGGATGAATTTGAAAGCTTCTATCAACAAAACTACCAAAGACTGTTTTCACAAACTCCAAGTCTTGAAAAGGATAAGACCTCTCTTTCATTTGCAGGACTTTAGAACAATCCTTTAGGCATTAGTTTTCTCAAAGTTAGACTATTGCAATTCTATCCTACTAGGTCTCCCTTCCTCCTATACCAAACCGCTTCAGATGGTACAAAATGTGGCAGCACGAATATTAACAAACACCAGAAGAAGAGATCACATCTCCCCTATCCTAAAAAGCCTTCATTGGCTGCCAGTGCACTTCAGAATTCTCTACAAATCCATCTCCGTTATCTACAAAATCATTCATCAACATACTTCTATCGACCTGCAAATTCCTCTCCTCTTACACAATTCTTCAAGACCTACCAGAGATGCATATAGAGGTTCACTCCAGGTTCCTCCAACCAAAGCCACTAGACATATTACCTTGAGAGATCGGGCCCTCTCTACCACCGGTCCCCCTTTATGGAATTCCATCCCCCCAGACCTAAGACAGGAACCCTGCCTCCCAACCTTCAGGAAGAGACTTAAGACTTGGCACTTCAAACAAGCTTTCCCGGACTCCAGCTAATGTCCTTCAACTTCAAGTTCTATAACACAACCAGCTCATTTAACTGTTCGTTGTAAATATTTAAAATGCTATTAACCTTTTCTTTTTCCTTCCTCTCCCAGTTTAAGCATCCCTGTTTTTTGTAACTGCTTTCTTCCGCACTACAGTTCCAGTTTGTTTTTTCTTTCTATGCACCACTGTTTTAATGTAAACCAGCATGATGTGATTTTATCATGAATGCAGGTATATAAAAACCTTAAATAAAATAAAATAAATAAACAAGTTTACATAGAAACATAGGAACATAGAAAATGATGGCAGAAAAGGACCAAATGTTCCATCCAGTCTGCCCAGCAAGCTTATGGTAGCAACTGTTGTGCCATACAATTCACCCCCTTACTTAGTTTCCCAAACCATCAAAGTCAGGGCCCTTGTTGGTTGCTGTCTGAGTCCAATTTCCTGTTACCTCTTGCTGTTGAAGCAGAGAGCAATGTTGGAGTTGCATCCAAAGTATCACGCATGTTGGTAAGGGTAGTAACCGCCACACCAGCAAGTTACCCCCATGCTTATTTGTTTTCTGCTCATGATTATTTGTTTTTCCAGACCATAAAATCCAGTGCCCTTGTTGGTTGCTGTCTGAATCTAATTCCCCTTTACCCCCTGCAGTAAAAGCAGAGAGTAATAATAGAGTTACATCAACAGTATGAAGGTTTATTGGTTAAGGATAGTAACTGCCATAGTAAGTTACCCCTATGCACTCTTTTCTTCATTTCCATCCTCTAGCCTTTAGGGAATCCGGGATCCACAGTGTTTATCCCATGCCCCTTTGACATCTTTCACTGTTTTTGTCTTCACCACCTCCTCCAGAATGGCATTCCAGGCATCTACCACCGTCTCCGTGAAGAAATATTTCCCGATGTTGGTTCTGAGTCGACCTCCCTAGAGTTTCATTACATGACCCCTTGTTCTACTGATTTCATTCCAATGGAAAATGTTTGTCGATTGTGCATCATTAAAACCTTTTAGGTATCTGAAAGTCTGTATCATATCTCCCCTGCACCTCCTCTCCTCCAGGGTATACATATTTAGGTCCTGCAACCTCTCCTCGTAAGTCATGTGATGGAGACCCCCCACCAGTTTTGCCATCCTTCTCAGGACCACCTCCATTCTGTCTCTGTTCCTTTTGAGATACGGTCTCCAGAACTGAATACAGTACTCTAGGTGAGGCCTCACCAAGGACCTGTCCTTTTCTTACTGGTTATTCCTCTCTCTATGCAGCTCAGCATTCGTCTGGCTTTAGCTAACACCTTGTCACATTGCTTTACTGTCTTCAGATTGCTAGACACTATTACCTCAAGGTCCCTCTCTTGCTCTGTGCACAACAGCCCTTCACCCCCCAAGACGTACAAAACATTACAACAAATCATACAGTATTGAGAACGTACTGTATATATGACATTCAAAACTTAATCATATTGTTCTAACGGACTGCAATAGAGCACATGTTTCCTTTAAAACCTGAAATGCTCATTTTAATCATACCCAAAGAATATGCGAGACCAAAAATGAAACATGTCAAACTGCAGAAAATTGTATTCAAAAATTAGAAACACTACTGAAACACCATGGTGTTCCTCCTGGGTGTGATGTCAATGCCCCAACAAGGACCTTGTTTCACCAATACTGGTTTTTTCAGGGGGAAACCCGGACAAAAAGGACACCAGAAAAATCTTTCAAAGGCTCCTCTCATGAAAAAGGGGAAGCCAAAGATGCAAACAAATTCCCAGCA
Source organism: Rhinatrema bivittatum (assembly GCF_901001135.1). Taxonomy (NCBI): domain Eukaryota; kingdom Metazoa; phylum Chordata; class Amphibia; order Gymnophiona; family Rhinatrematidae; genus Rhinatrema; species Rhinatrema bivittatum. The sequence continues at coordinate 81,232,834 of NC_042624.1, forward strand.
TCAGTCATGAACCCAAAATTGATTTTAATCATAAAGCATCAAATTGTTGTATCAGTATCGTGACTGGTGCCTCACTTTCAATTCCTGCTGATATTCTTGAGACGCGGAAAGAAGGTATAGCATCCGCCCATTAATGAGGCAATTACGCACCTGTAGGGTTCTTAACATCCCTGCTGAACTGAACAATAGTCTTTTGTTTTTCAATACATTCACCAGGTTTTTAGAGTCAGTTAGCTTTCCTTTCAGCGGTTTTGCCTTTTACATGGACGCCCACTATATAAGCGACATAGCTGGTCATTCTTTATAATTGGCTGTTGAGCCCAATATATAGTATATTGGATCTAGGCTTTAAATAAAAATGATATTTGAGTACCTAAAATGGTATATCCATCAGAGATCCCTAAAATAGGGAAAGTAACACCACTAATGTTTAAATGATTTGAAAGATGCTTAATGTTGCAGGCTTTATTACACAATCACAAAGAATAGCAAAACTATTCAAAAGATAAAATTGGCACAATAATACACACATATATTGATCAATTGTCCTAGTCAATCATTCCTCATTCACACCACTTCTAAACTCTCTTTAGTGTTATGCATGTATAAACACTGACATAAAACATTGCCAAAATATATAGAGCGCTTGTAATGAAACAATAAAACACTTGCAATAGAGTTGAACTTCAAGAAAGATACTGTTTTAACTGCAAATGAGTCACCTTCATTAAAAAGGGGAAACAGGTGAACCAAAGTCCACAAGAAAGGATGCTTTGTAATTGTTTCACAGGAATGTTGTGTAGAGTCCCGTGCATTTCTTTATCACTTCATGTAGGTTTCACTACTATTTCTGTATCCTGTGTAGTCTCTGTTACACTTCTGCTATATCCTGTATTCTCTCTGTCCCTACAAAGGCCTCTGTTTCGCAATACAGGCTTCTTCAGAGGAAATTATGGTTCATGACTATTCTTGCATTGATACCATGGACTGTATTTAGTAAAGAGACCTCAATCTCTTATTGTTGATTCTTTATATGTCGATTTGCCAATTCAGTGTCTCAAGACTTTAACTGTTGTCAATTAGCAGCTTGCTAAATACAGCATAATCATATGTGAACTTCCAATGTCTTCTGAGCATGTTGGAAACCTTCCCATGTCTATTTGCCATAGTTGTATCAGTAGCAGACTTCAATGCTTCCTTGCAGTACAAATGCAGTGATGTTACTGTCACATCGGGGCTGACAGCAGCCTTCTTTCCTTTAGCGTCTCAAATCTGGAAAACAGAGAAGAAAGGAAGGCTACTGTCAGAATAAATCAAAAGCTAAGGAAAGTTGAAGTTTATAGCTATCTGCTTCAACTGCAGAGGGAGAAAGGAAATTGAACTCAAACAGTAACCAATAAGAGCATGGGGGTAGCTTGCTTGATGCGGCGGTTACTACCCTTAACCAAAAAGCCTGATACTACACTTCTGATGCAACTCCAACGTTGCTCTCTGCTCCAACGGCTGGGGGTGAAAGGAAATTGAACTCAAACAGTAACCAACAAGAGCCCTGACCTTGGCAGTCTGAGTAACTGAGAAGTATGGGAAACTGATATCTATCGGGCCGATTCAGTAAAGTCCGCGGGAGAGCGGGCGAACGCCTGCTCTCCCGGGATGCGCACAGACCACTCACCTGTGAGCGCGATTCAGTATTTAAATTAGGTCCGGCGGTAGAAATGGGCAAAAGGAGGCGCTAGGGACACTAGTGTGTCCCTAGCGCCTCCTTTTGGCCCGGAGCGGCGGCTGTCAGCGGGTTTGACAGCCGACCCTCAATTTTGCCGGCGTCAGTTCTCAAGCCTGCTGACAGCCACGGGCTCGGAAACCGGACGCCGGCAAAATTGAGCATCTGGTTTTCGACCCGACAGCCGCCAGCTGACTTCAACATTTTAAAAAATTTTTTTTTTTACTTTTTTACCCTTCGGGACCTCCGACTTAATATCGCCATGATATTAAGTTAGAGGGTGCATAGAAAAGCAGTTTTTACTGATTTTCTGTGCACTTTCCCAGTGCCCGAAGAAATTAGCGCCTACCTTTGGGTAGGCGCTAATTTCTGAAAGTAAAATGTGTGGCTTGGCTGCACATTTTACTTAGTGAATTGCGCGCGAATACCTAATAGGGCCATCAACATGCATTTGCATGTTGCGGGCGCTATTAGGTTCGGCGGGTTGGACGCGCGTTTTCCGCCACTTACTGAATAAGAGGTAAGGGAAAATGCGCATCCAATGGCAGGTTAACAGTGCGCTCCATCAGAGCGCACTGTACTGTATCGGCCCATATGAGAGCTTGCTGGTCAAACTGGATGGGCCATTAGGTCCTTCTCTGCTGTCACTTCTATGTTTCTATATCTATGAAGAGTTGTTACTCAAAACCTCTAGACCCAAAGAGACAATGTTGTTTGTGTGGATATAAGGAACATTATGAACTCTTAATCCTGCATTGGACAATTGACTTTACTAAAGTCTAATTTTGTTTGGATTGTGACCCCTTTGAGGATTAAATAATAATATAATTGTTTTCTTTGAAAAAAATGTTTTTGAATAATGGAAAAAATGAAGGTTATATTGGGGCAGATTTTCAAAGGGGTATGCGCGTAAGATACGTGCGTAACCCCCGAAAAGCTGCTCTTTCCACCCTCTGCATGTGCCGAGCCTATGTTGCATAGGCTCGGCGGCGCGCGCAAGCCCCGGGACGCATGTAGGTCCCAGGGCTTTCCTGGGGGGGGGGGGGGGTCTGGGGCATGTCGGGGGGGTGTGTCGCAGCTGGTGCATCATTGGGGGCATTCTGGGGGCGGGCCCTGGGCGTGGTTCCAGCCCAGGGGCATGGACGTGGCCTCCAGACCAGCCCCTGGACCAGAACATGGCACGCCGGCACGCATAAGTTACGCCTGCCTCGGGCAGGTGTAACTTTTGAAATAAAGGTTAGGGGGGGAATTAGGTAGGGCCGGGTTAGTTAGGGGAAGGAAAGGGAAAGTGGGGGTCGCCAGAAAGAAAGTTCCCTCCGAGGCCGCTCCAATTTTGGAATGGCCTCGGAGGGAATGGAGGCAGGCTGCGCGGCTCGGCGTGTACAGGCTGCCAATTTTGCACAGCCTTGTGCGCGCTGACCCCGGATTTTAAAAGATATGTGCAGCTACGCATATATCTTTTAAAATCCGGCGTACTTTTGTTTGCGCCGGTTGCGTGAACAAAAGTACGCGTGCGCGTACTTTTTAAAAATCTGCCCCATTATGTTTTCATTTTCACTGTGCTGAAACAAAATATTAGATTTTTGTAGTAATAAAAAGATTTTTTGTATGATCAGGATTTAAGTTTGAATCTGTTCAATTTAATTTGCTTAAGTTTAGTCTATACATGAGTGTTCATGTTCTGTCATTGTGTAGTATATAACTATCCAAGCACTTGATTGTATTTGTACACTGCCTCGTTTTCTTTCTCTACATACTATATATATATGTTGGGTTTTAGATGCCCTTGAGGTACATGAATGAAAAAACCAGAGGGCATTAATTATAACCAACTACATCTATGCCTTGCTGATACCATAATAGAATCGCTAGTATGTGAATTATAGTGCTTTGTAAATCTCTTTATCATTTCTTTTCTTTTGTAAATTTTTTCATTTTTGAGAGTATGAAGAAGAAAGCACTTTTTTGTTGTTATAGTAATGTAATTTCTAATGCAATTAATTTTGTTATTGAGTGTTCTTCATCAAGATTTTGAGTTTCTCGGACACAGAGATACAGAAGATTCTGGAGAAACCTTCTTGTTTTTTGAAGTGAGAGTGAGCATTCAGTTGATCAACAATGGATGACATTACAATTGCTCTGCCAATGACAGATCCATACAGAACTCCATGCTGACACATTAATTCAATATTGTAAGATCCAGTGGATATCATGCCTATATTCAGAGAATGAAGAATTTTTAACACAATGGGATGTGGTCCTTAATAAATGCAGTTTTGATTTAATGGTTCTCATTATCAAGATGGCACAACATACAGTTGAAGCAGTGAAGTTGGAAATCACTGAGATGTCTTCTAATTTGCAGTCATTGACGTCTAATGACAGTTATGTAACAGTTTCAAATTTTACAGGAAAGCTTGGACAAACTAAATAGAAATCTTAAAAAGGTCAAATGGGACAAGTTTCAATGTGAAAATATTGACTATCAAAAGCGTTCAATATATCCTTGGATGTCTCTGGCCATTAATCATTCATGACATCAGGTCAAGTTTGACACCTCAAGTGATGATTCATTGGATAACGAGGGTAATAGACAGAAGGACAACATTTCTGGAGTATACAACTGTTTTTTGTTTGTAGAACCTTGTCCCTACAAAAGAGGTCTGACTCTGTAATAAAAGGTGGAGACCATCTATCTGAAACATTTTGGTTACTAGACACCACCATATAAGGGCCTTGGTCACAGATGAACAGAATCCTCATACTGAATTTGTCTTCTTTTGCTCTAATACTGAATCAGTTACAAGTGCTTTCTAAAGGCTTGTCCTTTGTACCTATATCTCAGTTGAACACTTTTTCACTAGAGGTCAGCCTATATTGATTTGTTCGTATCTTGAGAATTAAATATTTTTTGTCCAACAAACAAGTAGAACTTTGGCTCTATCTGTTTTAAGTAACCCTTAGAACTGGGTTCCACCAGGTCCTATTAACCCAGTGATTAATGTTTTTCATCAATTGGTACAGCAAGAGAACAAATAGATTGGGTTACAATAACACACACATTCTGTAATTTACTGCACAGAAGTTTAGAGCTATGCATGAGTTACAGAGTACACCTTCTTTAATTATTAAACCTGTAGACAAAGGGAGCAAGGTCGTCATGATAGTGCAATTGTCAACTTTTTAATTTGGAGTACTACTTATCACTTGATGATGACCCTATGCCTAAGCTACAAGAGATAATTAAAGCTGAGGTGGAGTCAGCATTGTAGGCCGGCTTTTAAACTTTAAAGGAAGCAATATTTTTCTAAATTGAGTCACCCACGAATGCTGTTAAGTCCTAAAATTCACAAATGGTTGGATAATCCTTCTGGTGACTGATTGTGTCTGGTCACGGCTCCTTACTTGAACCACTGTCATGCTTTATATATCATTTCTTGGCCCCTTTTGGGCCAAAGTTAGCATCTTATATCAGAGATTCACAAGACGTGATTGTGCAATTACCTACTTTTCACTGTGATATGTCTAACATTTGGCTAGCCATGCTAGATGTGAAATCTTTATATTGTAGCATTCCCAGAAACAAACCATTGGTGTGGCAGTTTTGTTTCTACAGTTAAGGGCTTGTCCTCACCACATTCCGACTAGCTTCTTGGAATCTGTCTTGGAGATTGCTTTAACTAGTACATATTTTTTCACTTTTGACCAACAGATATATCAACAGATTTGAGGTACAGCCATGATTGCATCCGGACCTCAACAACCTATATGTACGACATTTAAAGAACAGTGGCAAGATCACCATCCTTTTCAATCTTCATTGGTTTTATGGAAACATTATATAGACAATGTGTTTGTTCTTTGGAGGGGTTCTTGTGAAAGTTTCCAGCAATTTGTGAAGTGAATAAATAGACTGGATGTACCCTTGAAGTTCATGGCCAATATCCATGGATCACATTGCATTCTTGGATCTTGCCATCATTAAAACTGACACCGGCTTGGTAACTACATTGTTCTGTAAACCCTCCAACTGTAATAGTTTACTGAGGTTTGAAAGTGCATACCCAAGAGATATGAAAGTGAACTTGTCAGGGAGCAAATGCCTTCATTTATGATGCATATGTTTTTCAATGCCAGAATTTCTTTATCAGGCTTGTCTAATATTTCAACTATTTTTGCAGAGTGGCTACCTGTATTCAGTCATTCGCAAGGCATACTTCAGGGCAACGCATTGCCATCATAAATGGCTCTTTTTACCATGAAAAGAAAATGACAGCAATCAACTTACATGCATTTTTCTCATTTCAGCAGGGATTCATGCTATACATGCTGCAATTTTGAAACACTGGCATGTTTTACAACTGTATTCTGAATTTGATATACCACCAATGATTTCTTTCTCTTGGGTCACTCATTTATGAAACATCCTGATTAAGACGGACTTTGTGTCTCCCAGACTTCAAGAGCATTTGGGTGACATTGCCCTTATGCGAAATGTTCAGTTTGCAGAGTGTCCATGGATACTTCTTCATTGACAGTGTCTTCATCCAACTTTACCATTCAACTTAAACAGGACTCTGACTGCAATATGGCAGGAGTGATTTATGTTGTATTATACCCTTGCAATAAAGCCTACATTGGGAAGACTATGCATTGGCTAGGGGTGTGCATTCGGATTGACCGCATTAGTAAAACGCAACTCATATTTTTTTTTTACTTAAAAAATTGATTCGACATAAACGATCGGATTTCCCACATATCGAACATAGATATGTTCGATATGTGGGAAATCGCGATTGTTGAGCCAAAATAAAAATATAAACCCTCTCACCCTCCTTAATCCCCCCCCCCGACTTACCACAACTCCCTGGTGATGGAGCGAGGAGTGAGGACGCCATTTCTGCAATCCTTGGCAAGAAGCATGTGACGTCGGCGGCACGTCGAGTGACGCCGGCGTCACGTGATTCCCGGCTCGTTCGCACCGGATGGCTCGTTCGGCCCAAAAGAACTTTTGGCCAGCTTGGGGGGGCCTCCTGACCCCCTCAAGCTGGCCAAAAGTTCTTTTTGGGCCGAACGAGCCGTCCGGCGCGAACGAGCCGGGAATCACGTGACGCCGCGTCACTCGACGTGCCACCGACGTCACATGCTTCTCGCCAAGGATTGCAGAAATGACGTCCTCACTCCTCGCTCGATCACCAGGGAGTTGTGGTAAGTCTGGGGGGGGGATTAAGGAGGGTGAGGGGGTTTAATTTTTTTTTTTGCACATATGTACATATACCCAACTCATTGGATTTTTTTTATGTCCATATTGGCCGCAAGTGGGACCCCCTTTCGGACATAAAAAATATGAACATAAAATTTTGCTCTGCACATCCCTAGCATTGGCTTGGTGTCAGGATTATGGAACATGGGAAGGGCCTAAAATGTCAGCATATTTTGGCACCTGTGGTGGCCCATTGTCTGCATTTTGAACATTCTTTGATGAACTGCAGTTTTGTGCCATCAAGATTCCTCTCAAAAGTCATCGGGGAGGTAATCATGCGAAGAGGTTGCTTCAGTGAGAGCAATTCTGGACTCATCAGTTAATATGTTAGAAAAATAAACAAAAGTTCAAGGAAAAAGAAACCAATTTGGTTCTCAAAGGGGATGGCTGCAAAAATAAAGGCAAAAAGATCAGTGCTCAGGAAGTATAAAGGATCCCAAAAAGAGGAACACAGGAAATGATAGCTGGTGAAAGTGAGGGAAGCGAAGAAAGAAATCAGAAAAGCAAAAGGTCAAATGGAAGAAAGGCTTGACCAAGAGATAAAGAGAGGTGTCAAAACATTTTTCAGATATATACGAGAAAGAAGGAAAGCCCAAAGTTGTATAGTAAAATTGAATGTGTCAAGGAGACAAGACAGGGAATGGTAGAAATATTAAACAAATACATCAGGTCAGTGTTTACTAAAGAAGACCCTGGAGAAGCACAACAGAAGAGTATGTATGGGAAGAGCTAGAAAAACTGAATGTGGACAAGTCCATGGGGCGGATGAGGTACATCCCAGGATACTATGAGAACACAGAGATGCTCTGGTGGGTCCACTAAATGACCTGTTCAATAGATCCCTGGAAACTGGAGTGTTGCCACAAGATTGGAGAAGAGCGATTGTGGTCCTGCTTCATAGCAGTGGTAGCAGAGAGGAGGCTGGAAACTACAGGCTGGTTAGCCTCATTTCGGTGGTGGGAAAATTAATGGAGATGCTGCTGAAAGAAAGGATACTGAACTAAATAAATAATAAATAAATAAATAACTATCTGCAAGCCGGTAAGTTGCTAGACCCGAGGCAGCATGAATTCACCAGAGGAAGGTCCTGTCAGACAAATCTGATTGATTTTTTTGATTGGGCAACTAGAGAATTGGATTGAGTAAGAGTGTTGTTCAATGTCATCTACTTGGATTTCAGTAAAGCTTTTGATACCATCCCACACAAGAGACTTGTGAACAAAATGAGAAGCTTCAGAGTGAGTGCCAAGGTGGTGGCACGGATTACAAACTGTTTGGCTGATAGGAGATAGCATGTAATGGTAAATGGAACCTACTCTGAAGAGAGCCGTGTTAAGTGGAGTGACACAGGGATAGGTATTGGGGCCGGTTCTGTTCAATATCTTTGTAAGCAACATTGCAGAAGGGATAGCAGGTTGTCAATTTGCGGATAATATCAAGATCTGCAACAGAGTGGACATGCCTGAAGTAGTAGAGAAAATGAAAAGTGATTTATGAAAGCTTGAAGAGTGGTCAAAAATTTGGCAGCTGACAAGAAGTGCAGAGTCATGCATCTAGGATGCAGTCATCGAAAAGAGCTGTATGTGAAGGTGGGGGAAAGGCTTATGTGCATGGACCAAGATTGGGTTCTTGGAATGTTAGTGTCTGGCAATCTGAAGATGGCAAAGCAATGTGACATGGCGATAGCTAAAGCCAGAAGAATGCTGGGCTGCATAGAGAGAGGAATAACTAGCAAGAACATGGAGGTGGTGATGCTCTTGTACAGGTCCTTGGTGAGACCTCACCTGGAGTACTGTTTTGAGCCCTTATCTCAAAAGACACAGGATGAAGGCAGTCCAGAGAAGGGCTACCAAAATGGTGTGGGGTCAGTATCAGAAAATCTATGAGGAGAGATTGAAGGATATGAATATGTATACCCTGGAAGAGAGGAAGTGCAGGGGTGATATGATACAGACCTTCAAATATCTGAAAGATTTTAATGATGTACAAATGTCAAACCTTTTCCATTGGAAATAAATCAGTAGAACTAGGGGTCAGGAAATGAAACTCCAGGGAGGACATCTCAGAACTAATGTTAGAAAATATTTATTCAAGGAGAGGGAGGTGGAGGTCTGGAATGCCTTTCTGGAGGAGGTGGTGAAAACCAAAATAGTGAAAGAATTCAAAAGGGCATGGGATAAATACCGTGGGTCCTTAAAGGCTAAAGAATGGAAATAAAGAAAAGAGTGCATGGAGTAACTTGCTTGTGCGGCGGTTACTACCCTTAACCAATAAGCCTTGATACTGTTGATGCAACTCCATCATTGCGCTCTGCTGCAATGGCAGAGGAAAAAGGGAATTGGATTCATAGAGCAACCAATTGTTTCCCCAGTCTGGGGAAACAACTATGGGGGTAACTTCTGATGCGATGCAGCAGATATTTCCATAAGCTTATTGGGTAGACTGGATGGACCATTTGGTCCTTTTCTGCCATCATTTCTATGTTTCTATGTTTACTTATATTTACCAAGTTAAAAAGGCAGAAGTAAACTATTTAACTGCAAATAATACTGAATGACATTATCAATAACATGGATCTCAAGGTTTGCATATTAATTATCAGAAGGTGCTAATTTGAGTGTTTTAAGCTGGCATTCACAAGCTTGTTTATATGCTATGTTCCACCTGGGCCTGTTTGGAAGTTTGTCAAAAACCTAACAAGCAGAAAAAGATTGTATTTCAAAATCCACATGCATGTTTAATTAAGCTAGGGCCACTGAGCATCTCCTCAATACAGTGAGCTGTTGAGGCTTAAGAACTACCAGAGCATCAGGCATTATCACATTTTGAAGCAGTGCCGAATCTTTAATATTTAAAGGACAAACAAACTTCAATATAAAATGCTAGCAGACCATAGAAGTGGTGCCCTAGGAATGTAACAGTTTGTAAATACAATTCCGCTATTATGTAGAAACCCCATGATATTTTGCATCTGATAGTTTTTCAAGTAAATACTGATCTGTTCATAAAATTAAATAACTGCAATTATTCTTTAGCTGTGGAGAGCATGTCAGTTATGTGAAGAAGGAATAACTATTGTAGAAAAAACTAATGAGTTTATTCACCTGTTTAGAGATTGGAAAGGAGACTGAAGCAAAGCAAATAGTTATATGGGCAGTTGGCAAACAAAAATATTTGCTATTCAAAGTTAGAATAGGGACTGTGCAGGATACCAAACAGAAGCAATGGGAGTGATAATGAGCATGTAATGAGTTATTTCAGGCCCACCCTACTACAAACTGCAGAATGCATTATCTGACTCATTACCCTATGCATGAGCTTGATGATTTCTTTTCAGACATGCAATGTTGCTTCTTTTATCTATTTGATTATTTTTTAATATTGTACTTTTTAGGAATTTCAAAGCAGATTACATTCAGGCACTGTAGGTATTTCCCTATCACCAAGAGAGCTTACAATCTAACTGCCTGATTCACTAAGACTTTTTTTCCCATTCTGTTTCTATGGGAAAATACCTTGATAAATCAGGCTTGACCATGATAACTTTCAAAGGGGGTGCATGATTGCACATTGATGCGTGTGCATCAGCACATTCCTGTTTTATATCATGTGGACATAGCATAGGCGCACATACGTATGAGCTTTATTTTGCAGCTGGGCATGCACAACCATGCACATTGGGATATGAGCAACACAAGTCAGGGAATTTTATAACAGTTCCATGTTACTGTTGCTAGTAATAGCAGTGGCTATTTTCTAAGTCAACTTGATTAATAGCAGATAATGGGCTTCTCCACTAACTGCACTAACCACATCCTCTGGTAACAAATTCCAAAGTTTAATTGTGCGTTGAGTGAAAAAGAACTTTCTCCGATTAGTTTTAAATGTGCCACATGCTAACTTCATGGAGTGCCCCCTAGCCTTTTTATTATCCGAAAGATTAAATAACAGATTCATATTTACCCGTTCTAGACCTCTCATGATTTTAAACACCTTTATCATATCCCCCCTCAGCCATCTCTTCTCCAAGCTGAAAGTCCTAACCTCTTTATCTTTCCTCAAGGGGAGCTGTTCCATTCCCTTTATCATTTTAGTCGCCCTTCTCTGTACCTTCTCCATCGCAACTATATCTTTTTTGAGATGCGGCAACCAGAATTGTACACAGTATTCAAGGTGCGATCTCACCATGGAGAGATACAGAGGCATTATGACATTTTGCATTTTATTCACCATTCCCTTTCTAATAATTCCCAACATTCTGTTTGCTTTTTTGACTGCCAGAGCACACTGAACTGATGATATCAATGTGTTATGCACTATGACGCCTAGATCTCTTTCTTGGGTGGTAGCTCCTAATATGGAACCTAGCATTGTGTAACTATAGCATGGGTTATTTTGCCCTATATACATCACCTTGCACTTATCCACATTAAATTTCATCTGCCATTTTGATGCCCAATTTTCCAGTCTCACAAGGTCTTCTTGCAATTTATCACAATCTGCTTGTGATGTAACTACTCTGAACAATTTTGTATCATCTGCAAATCTGAGTACCTCACTCGTTGTATTTCTTTCCAGATCATTTATAAATATATTGAAAAGTAAGGGTCCCAATACAGATCCCTGAGGCACTCCATTGCCCACTCCCTTCCACTGAGAAAATTGTCCATTTAATCCTACTCTCTGTTTCCTGTCTTTTAGCCAGTTTGTAATCCACGAAAGGACATCGCTACCTATCCCATGACTTTTTACTTTTCCTAGAAACCTCTCATGAGTAACTTTGTCAAACGCCTTCTGAAAATCCAAATACATTACATCTACCGGTTCACCTTAATCTACATGTTTATTTTCTCCTTCAAAAAAGAGAAGCAGATTTGTGAGGCAAGACTTGCCTTGGATAAAGCCATGCTGACTTTGTTCCATTAAACCATGTCTCTCTGTATGTTCTGTGATTTTGATATTTAGAACACTTTCCACTATTTTTCCTGGCACTGAAGTCAGGCTAGCTGGTCTGTAGTTTCTCGGATCGCCCCTGGAGCCCTTTTTAAATATTGGGGTTACATTAGCCACCCTCCAGTCTTCAGGTGCAATGGATGATTTTAATGATAGGTTACACATTTTTACTAATAGGTCTGAAATTTCATTTTTTAGTTCTTTCAGAACCCTGGGGTGTATACCATCTGGTCCAGGTGATTTACTACTCTTCAGTTTGTCTATCAGGCCTATCACATCTTCTAGGTTCACCATGATTTGGTTCAGTCCATCTGAATCATTACCCATGAAAACCTTCTCCGATATGGGTACCTCCCCAACATCCTCTTCAGTAAACACCGAAGCAAAGAAATCATTTAATCTTTCCACGACAGCCTTGTCTTCTCTAAGTGTCCCTTTAACCCCCTCAATCATCTAATGGTCCAACTGACTCCCTCACAGGCTTTCTGCTTTGGATATATTTTTAAAAGATTTTACTCTGAGTTTTTGCCTCTACGGCCAACTTCTTTTTAAATTTTCTCTTAGCCTGTCTTATCAATGTCTTACATTTAACTTGCTAACACTTATGCATTATCCTATTTTCTTCTGTTGGATCCTTCTTCCAATTTTTGAATGAAGATCTTTTGGCTAAAATAGCTTCTTTCACCTCAACTTTTAACCATGCCAGTAATCGTTTTGCCTTCTTTCCGCCTTTCTTAATGCGTGGAATACATATGGACTGTGCTTCTAGGATGGTATTTTTTAACAATGACCATGCCTCTTTCACATTTTTTACCTTTGTAGCTGCTCCTTTCAGTTTTTTTAAAACTATTTTTCTCATTTTATCAAAGTTTCCCTTTTGAAAATTTAGCACGAGAGCCGGGATTTGCTTACTGTCCCCCTTCTAGTCATTAATTCAAATTTGATCATATTATGATCACTAATGCCAAGTGGCCCCACCACCGTTACCTCTCTCACCAAATCCTGTGCTCCACTGAGAATTAGATCTAAAATTGCTCCCTCTTTTGTCGGTTCCTGAACCAATTGCTCCATAAAACTGTCATTTATTCCATCCAGGAACTTTATCTCTTTACCGATGATATATTTACCCAGTCAATATTGGGGTAATTGAAATCTCCCATTATTACCGCACTACCAATTTGGTTAGCTTCCCTAATTTCTCTTAGCATTTCACTCCGTCTCACCATCTTGACCAGGTGGACAGTAGTATACTCCTATCACTTATAGTCTTCCCCAATTCACAAGGGATTTCTACCCATAAAGATTCGATTGTGCATTTAGTCTCATGTAAGATGTTTATCCTGTTGGACTCTATGCCATTCTGGACATAAAGCACTACACCGCCTCCCGGGTGCTCCTCTCTGTCATTGCGATATAATTTGCACCCCGGTATAGCACTGTCCCATTGGTTGTCCTCCTTCCACCATGTCTCTGAGATGCCAATTAAGTCTATATTGTCATTTACTGCTATACATTCTAATTCTCCCATCTTACTTCTTAGGCTTCTGGCATTAGCATACAAACATTTCAAACTTTGTTTTTTGTTTGTATTTTCATTCTGCTTTTTAATTGATAGGGGTAAGTTAGAATTTTTTTAGCTCAGGTGAGTTTTTAGTTACAGGCACTTGGACTACTTTTCTTATTATTGGAACCTCATTGTCAGGATGCCCTAATTTTAATGCATCATTAGTATCCTTTGAAGATACCTCCCTCCGAACCATGCGCTGCTGAGCGACTGTCGGCTTTCCTCTTTGTTCTAGTTTAAAAGCTGCTCTATCTCCTTTTTAAAGGTTAGCACCAGTCTGGTTCCACCCTGGTTAAGGTGGAGCCCATCCCTTTCGAAGAGACTCCCCCTTCCCCAAAAGGTTCCCCAGTTCCTTACAAAACTGAATCCCTCTTCCTTGCACCATCGTCTCACCCATGCATTGAGACTCCGGAGCTCTGCCTGCCTCTGGGGACCTGCGTGTGGAACAGGAAACATTTCAGAGAATGCTACCCTAGAGGTTCTGGATTTAAGCTTTCTACCTAAGAGCCTAAATTTGGTTTCCAAAACCTCCCTCCCACATTTTCCTATGTCATTGGTGCCCACATGTACCATGACAACCGGCTCCTCCCCAGCACTGTCTAAAATCCTATCTAGGTGACACGTGAGGTCTGCCACTTTCGCACCAGGTAGACATGTTACCAGGCGATCCTCACGCCCACCTGCCAGCCAGCTGTCTACATTCCTAATAATCAAATCTCCAACTATGATGACAGACCTAAACCTTCCCTCCTGGGTAGTAGGCCTTGGAGAGATATCCTTGGTGCGAAAGGACAATGCACCACCTGGACAGCAGGTCCTTGCTACAGGATCCTTTCCTGCTGCACCAGGTTGATGTTCTCTAATCATCAGACCTTCTTCCTCCAAGGCAGCACCAGGGCTGCCAGTATGAAGTTGGGACTTGCCTACTGTCCCTGAAGGTCTCATCTATATTCCTCTCTGTCTGCCTCAGCTCCTCCAGGTCTGCCACTCTAGCCTCCAGAGATCAGACTCGTTCTCTGAGAGCCAGGAGCTCTTTGCATTGTATGCACATGTACAATTTCTCACCAGTGGGTAAAATAATCATACATGTGACACTCATTGCAAAAGACTGGGAAGCCCCCCTCTTGCTGCTGGACTGCTGCCTTCATCTCAAATTTGTTCAGTTCCTACTTAAGTTTTAGGTTGCTATGGGAGTAGGAATGTGTCTAATTAACGTCCTTTAAATGTATTAGTGAATTCACTATATGTCTAGTGGTGGCCTACAGGGAAATATCAAATTCTCAATAAGATTTTTGGTTTTGCTTTTTTTGTGAGTGGCACCTGCCTATAAATTAAAGGCTGAACTTGAGGTGGGTGGGTGAGGAGTGGGAGGGTTGGGAAATAGAAACAGTAACTTCAGTTAGTCAGCCAGAGTGATTCACTGCTCTCTTGATTAACAAATGTTGGTACCTAATCAAACCAAATCACACTACCTTAACACCTTTCCAAGGTGAGTAACTGAACTGAACTTTTCAACCTTTTTACTTAGATATGCACTGCTCCTAGCTTATTTCTAGCTTCTGGCTACCTTTTTTTTTTTTTTTTTAATATACAAACACTTTAACTTCTGCTTATTAGCTGCCTTACAGACTATTAAAAATAAACACACTAATGACTGCTTATTAGCTGCCTTACTGACTATTTAAAATACAAACAGTCTAACTTCTGTTTATTCACTGCCTTACTGACTATGAAAAGCACAACACATAAACACACTAAATAATGTTCCCATATAGTTAACTTCACCCCAATACTTTTAAAAAAGAAAATTTCCCAAGCAAAAACTTACTGATTCCTTTCAGCCACCAGCAAGGTGATCCGATCCTCTCCTCTCAGTGCACCCAACTCTTAAAATTCAACTCTAATTCCTAGATTTCTCAAAATCCTGTAAATATAGTGTAAATAGCACCCATGATAAAAAAAAGGGACATGGTTAGTCTAATTTCCAGGCTCCCGTATTGCATAAGTAATTTTTATAAGGCACAATACATTTATCGCACCTGCGCTATTTTTTGCTTCATGTACAGCCATTTTATAACATACTCACGTGTATGCGCATATGTATAAAATAGCCTGACCGTGTGCACGTGTGTACAATTTTAATTGACTGCTTGTCTATGTGCACAAATGCCACTTCTATCGCTAAGTAGGAGGATTTTAAAAGACACACACCGACGCCATTTCCAATATTCCCAGTTTGTTTCCAGTTCACCCAGGCAAGGAATAGGACTTCCAAACCCCCAGTGGGTTGCTCAACCCAAGGTAGCATGGATTTACCAGGGGTAGGTCCTGTCAGACAAATCTGATTGATTTTTTTGATTGGGTAACTAGAGAACTGGATCAGGGAAGAGCGTTCTATATAATTTATTTGGATTTTAGAAAGGTTTTGATATTGTCCTACACAGGAAACTCTTGAACAAAATGAGAAACTTGGGAGTGGGTGCCAAGGTAGTGGCATGGGTTGCAAACTGGTTGACTGACAGGAGACAGCGTGTAATGGTAAATGGAACCTACTCTGAAGAAAGAATGGTGTTAAGTGGAGTGCCACAGGAATCGTTTTTGGGACCAATATCTTTGTAGCAACATTGAAGAAGGGATAGAAGGTAAAGTTTGTTTATTTGCATATGATAGTAAGATTTGCAACAGAGTAGACTTGCTTGAAGGAGTAGAGAAAATGAAAAGTGATTTAAGAAAGTTTGAGGCCTGGTCAAGGATTTGGCATCTGGGATTCAGTGCCAAGAAGTACAGAGTCATGCGTTTGGGATGCAATAATCCAAAAATGCTGTATGTGATAGGTGGTGAAAGACTATGTACACAGTCTTGGAGAGGGACCTTGGGGTGATAGTGTCTGGTAATCTGAAAGTGTCGAAGCAATGTGACAAGGCAATAGCTAAAGCCGGAAGAATACTGCGCTGCATAGAAAGAGGAATAACCAGTAACAAAAAGGAGATGGTGATGCTAATATACAGGTCCTTGATGAGGTCTCACCTCAAGAACTACGTTCACTACTGGACCCCACATCTCAAAAGAATAGAGATAGGAAGGAGTCAGTGCAAAGAAGAGCGACCAAAATTGTGTATAGTCAACATCGGAAGAGGTATGAGGAGAAGCTGAAGGATCTGAATATGTATACCCTGGAAGTGATGAGATACAGGGGAGATATAATACAGACCTTCAGATACCTGAAACGTTTTAATGATGTACAATTGTTAAACCTTTTTCATTGGAAAGAAATCAGTAGAACTAGGTGTCACAAAATGAAACTCTAGGGAGGACAACTGAGAACCAACATCACGAAATATTCATTCCAGAGAGGGTGATGGATACCTGGAATGCCCTTCCAGAGGAGGTGGTGAAGACAAAAAAGGTGAAAGAATTCAAAGGGGCATAGGATAAACACTGTGGATTCCTAAAGGCTAGAGGATGGAAATGAAGAAAAGAGTGCATGGGGGAAACTTGCTGGGGCAGTGGTTATTACCCTTAGGGGCAGATTTTAAAAGCCCTGCGCGTAAATCCAGCCGGAGGGGGAACTTGCGCCCTGGCATGTTACATAGGCCACCGGTGCGTGCAAAGCCCTGGGATGTGCGTAAGTCCCAGGGCTTTGCTTGGGGGCGTGTCAGGGGTGGCGTGGCATTCGGGAGCATTCCAGGGGTGGGGCCATGGGCGTGGTGCCAGCCCGGGGACATTCCGGGGGCGTGGCCGAGGCCTCTGAACCAGTACCCAGACCGGGGAATGGCACGCCAGCAGCCGACCGGCGCACGCAAGTTACGCCTGCCTCAAGCAGGCGTAACTTTCTGAACAAAGGTAGGAGGGGATTTAGTTAGGGCTGGGGGGTGGATTAGGTAGGGGAAGGGAGGGGAAGGTGCGGGGGCTGGAAAAAAAGTTCCCTCCGAGGATGCTCCGATTTCGGAGGCACGCCCCTGCATGCGCCGACCCTGGATTTTATAACATGCATCTTCAAGGGAAGATGCCAATCTATACTAGAAATCTCATTTAATTTTCTTTCAGTGCATTTGAAATCAGTTACCAAAGCAGTTTTAAATGTATTTTATCAAGGTTGACAAGAGAGAATGTAAAGGAAAACGATAAAATATTCCATTTTTCCTACTCCCAAGATACAGTATCTAGTATATTATTTACCAGAGCCTACTCGGACACACTCAGTCATCAACACCAACAGACTCCCAACCAATATAACACCAAGAAAACAGAGATACCATCTGGTCCACCCTTGTAATCTCAACACAACCACGAAACGTCGTTCAAGAATTTCTCCAATATATAAAAACTAACACTCTTCCTTTATTTGTTCATCATTGTTACCTAACTTGTTTTCAGCTTTTACACTCTTTGTAAAAACCTAATGTTACTTTGTTATATTATTATTATTACTGTAAACCATTGTGATGGCAAAACCGAATGACGGTATATAAAATATATTAAATAAATAAATAGTGACTTTGAAAATGTTCCCAGGTCTGTGAGCAGCATATCTAGAAGAGTGTGAGCTAATGGACACATGTTGAGCCCAGAAGACTGAACCGCTAGGTAAGATACAAAAGTCTGTAGTCACTTTTCCAGGTACCCCCTCCATAACATCCCTTGCTATTCTGGAAAACATATATATTCACTCATATATTAAATGTTAAATTACAAATTTATGTTAATTGTTTATAATATATTGTTTATTATTTTATCATTTTAGAGGATATGTACTATATCTTAACATATTATGTATGTTGTTTATGTAAATCTCACAGAATGTAATTTTTTATTGAAGTTTGCAGAATACAAGATTTTTAAATAAATAAATAGTCTGCATGCCACGTGAGCCAATGGTTGATACACTTTTGTACTGCATTGCATCTACCTCTTCTGAAGAGTGGTGATCCAAGTTCTCAGTGATCCAACCTGTTGTTTCTGAAGCTGCTTTAATGCCAAAAAATAATTAGAAAAGTAGACAGTTTTTATAGTTTTTCTGTCAGCTAAATATCTATTTTTCACTTTTGCTAAAATAATTTTGTATATCTCTATCAATGTTATGTAATCATGTTTGTGCCTGGAGTATGTTCAGAAGCCTAATTGTCCTCTACAGAGCACTATGTTTCTGTCTATGGCTGAAGATTCTTAATGTGTTGTTGTGATGCTGGATGAAGTGAGCCTGAAAGCAGTAGAAATAAGTCTATTACCTATCAATCTTCCTACCCCTGCCAAGGTGTGTTCCATTCAGATGTGAGTCCAGGCATCTGGGGTGTGAGAGGAATGTGTTAAGCGCCAAACATGCTTAAGTTGCTTCTCCACAGACACAAGGATACCATACCAAAATTTGTAGAAACAAATATCAATTTTTTATTGTATATCAATAAGCAATACAGGTACGCTTGGGAGGAACAGAAGGGCAGGACTTCTCTGGCCAGATGCTGATGAGAAGTACTACTCACTGGGGTAGATTTTATAATTTTGCGCGAGCGCGTACTTTTGTTCGCGCACCAGGTGCGAACAAAAGTACGCTGGATTTTATAAGATACGCGTGTAGCCGTGCGTATCTTATAAAATCCAGGGTCAGCGCGCGTAAGGCGGTGCACATTTGTGCAACCTGCACGTGCTGAGCCCAGCGCGTGCTGCCTGTTCCCTCCGAGGCCGCTCCGATTTCGGAGCGGCCTCGGAGGGAACTTTCCTTTACCCACCCCCCCTTACCTTTGTTGCACGATTTGCGCCTGCTAAAAGCAGATGTATATCTGCGCGCGCCAGCGGGCTGCTGGCGCGCCATCACCCGACCCGGGGGCTGGTCCGGAGGCCTTGACCACGCCCCCGGGCCGGCGCCATGCCCCCAGGCCTGCCCCCGAAACGCCGCGTCACGCCCCCGAAATGCTGTGTCACTTTCGGAACGCCCCCGATACGCCCCTTTTACGAAGCCCCGGGACTTAAGCACATTCCGGGGCTATGCAAAATAGGCGCACCGGCGCGCGAGGGCCCCGCACTAGTAAATCCGGCCAGATTTACGCGCGCAGGGCATTTAAAATCCGGCCCACTGTGTCTCTCCCTGTACATCAGTGAAGTCTTCTTTTTATAGATAACATAGACAGTCTCAATCCCTAAATTGCATGAACCTATGGGAGGATCACATACACAGTTTCTATTGTCAAAATAAGAAATGGGACAGAGAGAAGTATATCGTGAAGAAATGAATGTGAAAGAGTACCTAGGAAAGGCTAGAATTACACTAATATGTAATTTAGTTTTCATATGTTATTTACTGGGAAAATGAAGCCCATGAGTCAGTATTCATGTTTACATGTCCTAAAAACTCTCTAAACAGAGACTTGTCCATGATCTGTATTATGAAATGTGATAGATGAGAGTAAGGAATAAGGCTATGCTGGGGGAAAATGTTGGGTTTTCTATGTCAAGCAAGCATGTTTCCTTGCACTTAATGAGGGCATCAAATAATCTACAATTTGTACTGCCATGATAGAAAGGCTTCATTCTTGTTATGCCTACCATATATAAAAGCATTCTTGTACAGTGCCTCAGCAATCTACATTAGAGATGAGCATTTGTTTTTCACGAACTAGACAATTTCAACAAAATTAAGGACATAAGAACATAAGAAAATAAGAAATTGCCATGCTGGGTCAGACCAAGGGTCCATCAAGCCCAGCATCCTGTTTCCAACAGAGGCCAAACCAGGCCACAAGAACCTGGCAATTACCCAAACACTAAGAAGATCCCGTGCTACTGATGCAATTAATAGCAGTGGCTATTCCCTAAGTATAATTGATTAATAGCCTTTAATGAACTTCTCCTCCAAGATCTTATCCAAACCTTTTTTGAACTCAGCTACACTAACTGCACTAACCACATCCTCTGGCAACAAATTCCAGAGCTTAATTGTGCATTGATTGAAAAAGAATTTTCTCCGATTAGTCTTAAATGTGCTACTTGCTAACTTCATGGAATGCCCCCTAGTCCTTCTATTATTGGAAAGTGTAAATAACTGAGTCACATCTACTCATTCAAGACCTGTCATGATCTTAAAGACCTTTATCATATCCCCCCTCAGCCATCTCTTCTCCAAGCTGAACAGCCCTAACTTCTTCCGTCTTTCCGTCTGCCTTTCTCTGTACCTTCTCCATCACAACTATATCCTTTTTGAGATGCGGCGACCAGAATTGTACACAGTGTTCAAGGTGCGGTCTCACCATGGAGCGATATAGAGGCATTATGACATTTTCTGTTTTATTAACCATTCCCTTCCTAATAATTCCTAACATTCTGTTTGCTTTTTTGACTGCTGCAGCACACTGAGCCGACAATTTTAAAGTATTATCCACTATGATTCCTAGATCTTTTTCCTGGGTGGTAGCTCCTAATATGGAACCTAACATCGTGTAACTACAGCATGGGTTATTTTTCCCTATATGCAGCACTTTGCACTTGTCCACATTAAATTTCATCTGCCATTTGGATGCCCAATCTTCCAGTCTTGCAAGGTCCTCTTGTAATGTATCACAGTCTGCTTGTGATTTAACTACTCTGAATAATAATTTTGTATCATCCGCAAATTTGATAACCTCACTCGTCGTATTCCTTTCCAGATCATTTATATATATATTGAAAAGCACCGATCCAAGTACAGATCCCTGAGGCACTTCACTGTTTATCCTTTTCCACTGAGAAAATTGACCATTTAATCCTACTCTCTGTTTCCTGTCTTTTAACCAGTTTGTAATCCACGAAAGAACATCGCCTCCTATCCCATGACTTTTTAGTTTTCGTAGAAGTCTGGTTCAGGGGAACCTAAAAACGAATGGAATTTTTCAGACATTTTGGAAAAAATCGTAGTTCGTGTTAGTGAGCGCTAACTATGGTTAGTGCGCAATAGTACGAAAATTGGGTCCCACGGAAAAAAAAAACGAACTGTGTGAAAAATGAAATTTCCCATGGAGGCCCGAAAACAAAGCCCGAACCAAAGCCCGAACCAAAAGAACTAAACAATGCATATCTCTAATCTATATCACCCTTTATGATGTAAAAAACCCCCCCATCCAATTGCTATGGAATCAGTGTATTCATTTATCACAATAATAAAGAAAGTAAATACCTATGAACATGTACAGATTTTACATTTCTGTACAGGAAAAGCTGACTTAAAATCTGAAAACTTGAAAAGCTAGTATAAGATGGAATGCTATGGTTATCATTTGCAAAACAAAATGATAAAAAAGGACATTTGCATAGGGTCTTAATCATTTTGTGTGTTCAGCTAAGCTATTTTTTTAAAATCCTGCCAAAACTCAGTGTACTGCATCTGTCATTTCTCAGCTGCCAATATTCAGTTATTAGAAGTACCATAATAAGGTGTGACTGGCCTCAGTTTACAGGAATACAGCATAATCCAAAGGGTCAAGTGGTAATTTGAAAAAAGATGGCTTTTTTTCTGTAACACGTGGTTAAACATAAGCTTTTAAATTGGTTTGTAAGTGATCTGCACTGTCCATTACAAAAAAATTGTGCATTCAATATGGATATTTGTGACCTAAATCATGACGAATAATGACTACACTTAATTTCTGTAATGAGCACAAACACTGGGATTTATTTTTCCTAAGCATGAAATGGGAAATGCTTTTCCAAACAGGAATCCATTTTAGATATTAGTATCTTTCTTTATTCATATTAATTAATTGCCTTATCTTAAAATATAACTCATGGCAATATACAATGCATAATAAAACATCCATAACAATTAGGACAATGTAATAATACCCATGCTAAAATTGGAGTTAGATTTTAAAGCAAGTTTTATTAAATACTGGTGTTAAAAAACATGGTCCCCACAGGATGCAATAAGTTAATGACATGCAAATAGACCAGAAGTTAAAAAAAAGCACACTAAATTGAAGAAGTGTACTTTTCTGACTCATGAACTATTTGCATGCCAACTCATGCTAAAAAAAAAAGTTCTCCAACATCCCCAGCATGCCGAAATGAAGGCTGGCCCAGCAAACCAGGCAGTCCAGGTCTGGGTCCGGGTCTAGCCCCCCTCTCTTGGCTCACCTAAGTCAGCGGGCAGGTCTGTCTAGCTCATCGTAGCTGGCAGGTCTGGGGTTGGTCCGCCCCCTCGCACTCCCCTTAGAAAATAAAGAACCATGCAAGTCCCCAGCTCCCTAATTTCCCCCTTCCCACTAGGGAACCTCTGCTGGAGAATCTCCTCTGGCAGGGCTGTCAGTGAAAGGACCAATCCCTTTTCAGAGTACTGTAAGGACAGCCTTCTGAAAGGGAATTGGTCCTTTCCCTAATACATGTCAGTGTGAAAGGACCAATCTGGAACAGCCCTTCCGAAGGAGGTTCTCGGGCAGGGGTTCCTGGGTGGGGAGAGGGATTTAGGGGGCTGAGGAGTTGCATGGTGCTTTATTTAATAAAAGGGAAGCAGGAGAGGGCAGACTGACCCCTGGCCTGCCGGCCACATTGAGCAAGACAGCCCTGCATACTGACTTAAGGTAAGCCAAGAGAAGGGGGACCCAGATTCTGAACCTGGACCCAGACCTCCTGACCTGCTGGCCAGACTTCATTTTTTGTGAGAGGAAGGGGGGTTAGCATGCTAGGGAGGGAGGTAGGACTTGCTGGCTGGCCTGCGGAAAGTTTGCCTACCTCTGAGCAGGTGCTAAATTTCCCACCGTAGTAAGAGACGCACGAGGCAGCCTCCCCACTAGTTCATCTTCTTGCATTGCAGGGTAACAGCTAATAAGGCTATTACTCTGCAATTTGCATCAGACATGCTGATGAGTCTACTGTGGGGTTTTTTAGCATTGTTTTTTTTTTTTTTACGCTAAAGCCCTTCTTACATACCAGAGCAATGTTAGAACCAAAAAACCCACTCTGAAACATGAGTAAAAACCCGTGGTAGGTTCAGTGCTGCCTTATTATATCAGCCCCAATGTGGCCATAACATTCTTTGAAGCCATATAAAAATAATGCCCATAATCTCCATTCCTTAATTGCCTCCTCCTTCAATATTAAACCATAATTAATATATTCAACACAATAACCTTGCCCAATGCATTACATGCTACCTCGAATCCTACTAACGAGCAAAATATCACATCTTCATATCCCAGTATAGTATATGCTCTCATCTTCTATTATAAGGCCATGGCAGGAAAGCATCAACCCAGTGGACAGCCCATCTAACAAGATAAAAACTTCCATGTATTGAACATAAAAATTCAAGTATATATTCCCTAAATAACCAGATTTTTATGCCAAAACTGCAGTCTTGCAGTGAGTCAATATAACACAATTGTAGAACTCCACACAAAATTACATTCTGTCATTCCTTTTCCTTACAAATTTGTTCTTGTGACAATTTCACCATTTGTTCAAATTAAAAAAAAAAATTTGAACCCACACCTTTTGACATCTCCCCAGTTCATTTATAATGACTTTGGTCTTGTCAGCTCATGGCTTGAACCTTTGCTGAATATGGGTTCAGTTGTATCATAAACAATCATCATTGCATTGTAAAACTGAAAAATCTCCACTGAAGTATTATTTTGATCTGTGTTGCCATAGTAATAGGTCTGTGCTCACCTCTTTGGAGGCCTTGTTATACAGAGTATCCAGGATTTGTTCAGAATGGCCCAAGTTCATCTGTCAAAATGGATTTTTACTTTTTTCCCACCCCCACCCCCTAAATAATGATCCAGAGAATCCCTGATTGGTAACAAATATTTTACAGCTATAATGAGAAATAGTGGACCAATCTTTACCATTATTAAATTAGAATAAATCATTTTGCACACATGTATTACTTAGGAATCTGCAACTCTAATTTTAGATCAGATATTCAAGTGTGTGTATTTATGATACAAAGGGAATTATGTAACTTCAAAAATACATCATAAGTAAGTTCACATTTTGATGCCCTGGAGCAAAAAAAAAATAATGGTTCTTATATCTAAATATGAATATATCAAGTCATTTTCAGCTTTGCCTGCTGCAAGGGTAGTATAATGATTATTTTCGTAATACCATGTATTGTGTAATGTCTCAAACAAGATGCCTTCATAAACTACAAGTGACATTCAGTGCTCATTTGTAAAATGTTAGGCATCATACATATTGATCATTGGCATCATGAAATGAAATTAATATTAGCAGTTACTCCCCCTGCCAGATCATTTGCTTCATGAATTTTGAAATGTTTGTCTGAACATGTCACCAAAGTATTGTGGTGGTAGAATAATAAAGCCACAAAAGGTAATAACAAATAGTTCCGTAGGTTGGCCTTTATGCAAATCACTGCCCGCAACATACTGGCATATTGGCATGGGAATATTAAATACCTCAGCAGGAAGAAGCATTGACATCTAACTAAAAAATAATCACTGTACATTTAGGGGCATATCACACTCTGAGAATGTATGCAATGTCAAATTATTGCTCTTTTACCATTGTCAGAAACCAAAAGACTGCCAGCAACTTATATGCATGCATACAGTCTTGCCTTTAAGTAGCTCCTGATCATGAAAAGTCTGCTTTGTGAATAGTTTTATATCAGGTTGCCAAGTGAAGCCCCAGCAGACACTTCTGGGGCAGAGACGCTACACATCTTCAGTTATAATTGACCTGGGCTTTGAGATTTCTCTGTCATGATACATTCTATAGAGCTGCATGATGGGAAGAAGCTTGTTATTCTTTCAGTAGTGCCAGTGGACAAAATCAAGTAGGCATGGGACTTCGGAGAGGAAGAAATATTGACAAATAAGTAATCACTCCCGTATATGACAGACACAGGAAGGTGTTGTACTCTCAAGATACTACTTGACAAGTCTAAATAAAAGATAAAATGCATATTTCTAAAAAATGACCAAAGCAATTGCATGCTATTTGTGCTAATTATATCCAATCAAATTAAATTTACAGTTTAAAGGAAAAAAAGCACATATTGATGAGGGATGTATATTGGGGTTTTCTATCCAAGATTAATGAAACTTCCAGGCAGGCATCAGCAGCAGAAGGAGCAGCGCTCCAAGACACCAAGAGTAGAGAAAAGTGGCACTGTGAGTGGGGCAAAGCGTAATGAACAATGTCATGAACAGCACAAGGCACCGAGAGAGTGACAAAGCAGCAACAACAGTGGCATGAACACCCCAAGGCAAGAGGAGAGAGGCAAAGCATCACCAACAGTGGTGAGAACACTCAAAGGCACCATGAGGGGGCAAAGTGATATCCAGGGCCATGAACACCCCAGGCCACCATGAGAGGGGGAAATCAACAGCAGCAGTAGCATCAACATCCCAAGGCATCCAAATGCGAGTAAAGGGCACCACCAACAGTGGCAGGAACAAACCAAGGCAATGTGAAAGGGGCAAAGCAAAAGGAACAGAGTGATGAACTAGGTACTAAATGAGTTATAAGGGGCACCATCCACAGTGGCAATGATACCTCAAGGCAATGTGAGAGAGGCAAAGCAGTACTAGTGCCATGAACAACCCAAGATGCTATGACAGGGTAAAGCAAACTGTGCACATGTTTGTGTGCCCATAGGTTGAGAGCCCCGTGCGCACGGCAAAATATAAGGTGCACATGAAATTCCAATATTATTTCAATCATACTGGCTAATAGCACACAAATTTGAACTTAGTTTATAAAAAGGTGCACAAAAGAAAATCTTTGCACGTGTAGCCTTTCAAAAATTAGAGGGAGCATTGAGCACAAGGCACCACAAGAGGAACAAAGCAGCACAAACAGTGGTATGAATACCCCCAAGGCAAAAGATGGGCAAAAGACACAAACAATAGCAGCGTGAATACCCCAAGACATCATGAGAGAGGCAAAACAGCACCAAGAATGGCAGGAACTCCACAAATCCCCTTGAGAGGTAGGAACACCCCAACACACCCTGAGAGGGGCAAAACAGCACCAATAGTGGAATGAACACTAGGGATGTGCAAGGCAAAAATGTTTGTTTTGGTTCATTTGTACATTTTGGTGGGGAAGAGGCTTGGGATTCAGTTTGTTTCATGTTTATTTCAGTTTAGTTTGTTTTCTGAACAAAAATAAACATTACATTAAAAAAAAAATAATTAAAAAGCCTCTCTCCAACTCCCCCACAGATTCCCCCCCCCCCCCCCCCCATTGACCCCTTGCTGCTCCCTTGTGCCTTCCACAGCTCCCTATCACTGCTGCCCTGCCATGGCATCAGCTTCAGGGCAGTCAGTGCCAAGTTCTTTTATGACCACATTCATAAATATGTCAATATTGCTTTATGGCTGTAAAACAACTTGACCCTGGCCAGCCCTGAGACTGGCACCATTTTTAAATCAGAACCTGTGGTGAAGGAGAAGCTGCAGATCACTTCTACCATTTTCAACCTCAGGGAGCTGCAGAAGGGGTAAGGGGTTGGCAGGAGGCAGCAGGGAGCAGCAGGAGGCATGGATTTTAATTTAAAAAAAAATATTTCTTGGCAAATAGTGCAAGCTATTTGTCAAAACAAAGATCCTGAAAATTTTTAGGTTTTATGGAGGTTCCAGAAATTTAATTCATTTGAAACACATCAAATTAAAAAAAAAATTTTCAGTTCAAATTTCACATTTATCTCAGATGATTGCACATTCCTAAAGAATATCCAAGGCACTAAAAAATGGGCAAAGGACACTAACAATAGTGGCATGAACAACCCAAGATACCATGAGAAGGGCAAAAGGAACCAAAGGAACACTGAGGATATGATTCCCTGATCATCCAGAGCAGCAATTCTCTACCGCTGTGTCATGACACACCAATGTGTCACCATGTCACGGCTCCCAGTGTCCCACTGCTCTGGTTGTGCTTCTCTCCTCCCTTCTTCCTGCCCTCAATGGCCAATGGGAAGGCTCCTACCTTCTTCCTGCCAGTGGAGTAGGAAAAAGGGAGGAAGTCTTTGATTGGCCAGTAGGGCAGGAAGAAGGGGCATCCTATAGCGAAGAAGCCTGACCCCATGGGTGCTCATCCCTGTGGCAGTGAAGAGGAAGCCCGACCCCCTTGAAGCAAGGCCGCCACGGGAGTTCATCCCTGTGGTGGTGAAGAAGAAGCTCTGGTGTGTATGAGAGACTGGTCAAGCAGATGACTGGTGTGTGTGTGTAAGAGACAGAGACTGGTCAGGGAGGTGACTGGTGTATTTGAGGAAGAGAGACTGGTCAGGGAGGTGACTGGTGTATGTGAGGAAGAGAGACTGGTCAGGGAGATTACTGGAGTGTGTATGACAGAGACTGGTCATGGGGTCTAACTGGGGTGTGTGTGTGTGTGTGTGTGTGTGTGAGTGACTGGTTGTAGGCCCTAGGGAAGAGGACTGTGAGGACAGAATTTCAGTAGGTAACTTTTCAAGTTAGCTGGACAAAATCTGCGATTTGAATATTTCCCCTTGCTCACTGGCTAAATTATGTCCATGCAACTCTTTACCCGACCTGCACAAAATTTATCCTGGTAAAAAGAGGCAGCACTAAGGGCATTCCCAAGGTATGGTTTCAATTTGTCTGGGCAATACCAAGATAAAGTTAATTTGGGTATGTCTGGTGAAAAATGTCTATCCTAAAATTACCCAGATGACTTTAGCCAGGTGTATTCAGTGCAACACTTATCCGGGTATTTTCTACTGAATATCCAGGGAACTTTACCTGGATAACATTCCTGTTCACCAGCTTACTCAATGTGGCCCTCCAAATGCCATAAACCTCTCTTCTTTTCTTTTTAGCTGGCAAAGAATAGGAGGGTCTAAGGTGGCACTGGCAACAATGGTTGTGAAAAGAAGAGGTCTGCAAATGACGGGTGAAATGCAGTAAAGAGAAATGCATCAGTCCATGCAGAGCTCCTTATTTATGAGTGGAGAACACTACATGAAGATCATCACCAGCTCACTATAAGCTATTGTTTCCCAATCAATAAGGAAGTAACTTTAAGCTCCAAATCCATTCTAAGCTATTGATATTTTTACTGAAAAAGGATCAATATGAGAAGGTTAAAGCATCTGAGTAAGCCTTTTTAAAGAGTGTTTTGACTGTGAGAAGTAAATGAATCGATTAAATGAATGGCAAATATTGGACAACCAAAGTAAGTCCTTTTTCTCACTTTCCAAAAACTGCTAGGCACCTTAATTGAACTATCAGCCATTTCCTTTTTTTTCTGTCTCTTAACTTTATATAGTTTTCTAGAATTTCTTCTTGTTGAAGCTCTCTCCCATCTGCATTGTAGGATAGATGTGTAGAGTAACTGCAGCAGCCACTGCACAATTTCAGGCATTACTTATTTTTTTAGGGCTGTGTGGCTGCTTAGGCCCTTTTCAACAAAATACAGCCCAGCAAGTATGGAGGATAATGAAATATGGATTTATTTACAGCATGAAACTATAACAGAAAGATTTCCCATCTGGGTTTGTATGGGTTCTAACCCTCCAAACAAGAACCTGGCTCTGTCAGAGCACCTTTTAAGCTTCTTCAGAATCCCTACCTAAATCTAGGCACATCCGGTTTACATCAGTTTTTGAATAGAAGAATCACAATATGTGAAAATCCAAAACAGGTAAGAAATATCAAATTATGTGAGACACCCAAATAAATATAAAAAAGAATACACTGCAAAGGATAAAATAATGCTTTTGAAAATAAGAGTATTCATATATACAGCTCCAAACGTACCAGCTTATTTATGTGATGGGCGCAAATTATAATTTACTCCTTAACTCAGTTGTATATTTTTATATATTTTTATTTGCAGATTAAAAATACTCTTAAATAAGGTTTTTGTTCTAGAAACTTAACTCTTTATGTAGCTTCTTTGTATTTGTAAAGTCCAGTTTCCAAATGTATTTCCTCCATGTTTTCTCAACATCTATCATCTGTGTAGCAACATAAATACATGTTTCAAAATTGAAAGCACGGTTTGCATCCAAAAATGATCATAATTAAAACACTTATATTTGATGGCCAACCCATTATAGCTATATTCAGCATTCTTAAGATGCCTGTCTTGGGGGAACATTGATCATTCTTCTATCAGAACATTAAACTTGTCTCCAGCAAGTCATCACTCTGATATGAACTTCAGTTGAGTTAAGGAATTGTGATTATAATTTGTGTCCATCACATAAATAAGCAAGTGTTTGGTGCATAAACATATTTATTTAAAAAATGTATTGCTTGCTCTATCTAAAATCCTAGGCAAGTTACAAACTACATACATAGAAATGTAAAACATACATTTTCACTAAACACAAACCATTGTTAAGTCCTACTACAAATCCCTGCTCGATCTCTCTTCACCATCTCTGAACCTCCTTATTCTTTAAGCTATGAATTATATTCTGCTGTTAATTCCTTGACCTCATAGCTTGCACTATTGCTAATGCCTCAGAAAAGTCTTCACATTTTTTTCTGAAACAGTTTATGTATGAATACTCCTTTGTTTTCATAAGCATATTTTTATCCTTTGCAGTGCATTCTTATTGATGTTTATTTGGGTGACTTACATATTTTGATTAATATCACATCAGTCCTTACCTCACCTGGGGGTCAGCTCATGGGTGGGCAATTAGTCTCAGCAGCCTGACTTCAGCCAGCTGGCAAACATCCTTTTGGGACTTGTGTAAGGGGCCCCAAATTAGTTCTTTACTAGATTACTTCAGTGATCTCACTAGACCCTGAATGAAAGGAGTGATGTCAATGGTTGCAAGGTGTGACTGCAAGGAGTGGTAGGTAGTTCGTACTCTCCAGTGGGAGGTATCAGTATTTTAACAAAACTCCTGTGCCCTCTTGATAGAGGGTTGTTCTTCAGGGAGACTTTTTCAAAGAGAGAGGTCCTGTGGTAGAAGGGTGCCTCTCTCATTAGATACGGCAGACTTGACCTCTTTGCAGGCCACCCCAGGTCTATCCCACAGGTTGCATGATCAGCAGTAAACCTTGGAACTTCTGGCCACCTCCATGGATCAGCTACCTTCATAGTCTCCACCCATCTGATACCTCAGGTACCAGCTCCACCCCGGTATGCTGGGGACTCCAAGCGATAACAGGGATTTTTGAACCAGTGCCATATGTACTTTCAACTACAAGTATCACTATTCCCCGACAACGAGACGAAAACTATGTATATTCTTTCTCTGCTGGACAGAACAGCCCTGGCTTGGGCCTTTCCCCTTTTGCTCAACTTGCAATAGTTCACAGAGCAGTTCCAAATCATCTTCAAAGAGTCTGGCCATGTAGCAGCTATGGCGTCCGGCCTGCCTCACGTCCATCAAGGCTCCAGAACCCTGGCAGAGTATGCTATAGAAATCTGGACACTGGATCCTGAGCTAAACTGGTGAGAGGACAGTTTAGTTGCCATCTTCCTTGAAGGCCTTTCCCCTAAATTCAAAGATGAGCTTGCTGCCCAAGATCTCCCTACTTCACTATTTATTTATTTATTTATTTATAACTATTTCTATACCGGCATTAGTAAGAAACATCATGTCGGTTCACATTTTAACAGTAGAGTGAAAGTACATTATAACAGGGAAAGGGGGGGAGGGACAACTTAGAAAAGCACTGGAAAATAGGTAATACTGTATAAGTATTAAAGCAACAACTGCAATATAACAATAAATAAAGTCAAGCGTATAACTGCGAAAGATAATAATCATACAAAGTATAAATGCAAGAGATAACAAAATCAAGCTAACAATGTAACGTCTTGAAGGACGAGAAGGGACTTAGCACGAGATAAGGAGGGGGATGAGGAATGGAACTTTCAGCGGGGGGTATAAGAGGCAAAAGACATGGGGCTGAAAGGGTAGAAGGGCTAATCAGGATAGGCCTGTTGAAACAGCCATGTTTTAAGTTTCTTCTTGAATTTGATTGGGCATGTCTCTAGGCGGAGTACTGTGGGCAGGGAGTTCCAACATGTGGGGCCTGCAATTATAAGGGCACGGTTTCTGGGGGCGGAGAGATGCGCTATTTTTAGAGAAGGCACCTGCAGAGTTCCTTTGTGGGTTGTTCTTGTGGGTCGGTTATTTTGCACAGGGCTGAAAGGTATATCTAGCCAGAGGGAGTTGTGAGAATGTATGGATTTGTGTATGATAGTTAGAGTTTTGTAGATTATTCTGGAAGGGATGGGGAGCCAGTGGAGGTCCTTGAGTATGGGGGTGATATGGTCTGTTTTACGTGTGTCCTCACTAGAGGAGCTCATCACCCTAAATGGCAAATGTCTTGAGAGAACCATCCAGCAAGAGGAGCATTGTTTTGGATTTCCAGCTGCGTTGAGGTAGAGGGCACGGGCTCCGGAGGGAAAACCCGAATTTTCCCCTTTCTCTTTGCAGGCATGATGATCTTAAGGAAACACTTCTAATTTTTGACCTATGTCACTCGCACCTTAATCCCGAGAAAAAAAAAGCAATTTAACAAAGTCAATCGAAGTCAGGCGAAGTCGGGCAAAGTCGCACACGCCCCTTGGGCGCACGTGGCTTCGGCGACGCTCCGGCTCGGCGACGCGCCAGAGGGAGTGCGCTTTTTGTAGAGAGTTCTTCCGGCACCTCCCTCTGACGTCGGGTGATTATTATTAAGAGGGGATGCTCCTTCGTGGCAGCCCCTCTTACTGCCCTTACCCACAGGGGTGCCACCAAAGATTGGCCACCTGAGGCTTTAGAGGCATTTCAGAAGTTAAAGAATGCCTTTTTAAAAATTTTTTTATTTATGCCATTTCAAATATACAAGCAAAGAAACGTATTATTGAAATACAGATACACTGTAATTATATACTTATCTATTTTTAAACTAAAACATAAATTCAGATCTGTATTATTTGAGGAAATCCCCAGGAAAGAAAAATGCATTCATAGCGGATAAAGGTAATTTGAGGAAACCCCCTACTAACAATTGAAAATTAGGAAAACACATAGTTTATCTCTACTTTGGCTCTGATCCTGTATCTAAAGACATTTGGGTTTGGGAATCAAGAAAAGATAGTATCTGTGATATTTCAAAGAAAACATATTTCTGATTTTGATGCAGTAATTCACATCTACATGGGAATTTTAAGATCATTTTTACCCCCTTACCTTCCACTTCTTGCTTTACCACTAGGAATTTCTTCCTCCTCACTTGTTAGCTCTAGAAAAGTCTGGGTATATCCAAACTTTTTCCCCATGAAAGAGTTCATATCTATTTTGCATGTAGAGGCAAAATACTGCAGCTCTTTCTGAAGCGAAAATGAAAGAAACATGTAACGTATTTCTAGTGGAAATATTGGTCTCAGAAGTAGCCTCAATTAAAGCTGTTAAATTTAATGAGGCATCTCCTGGTTTACCTTCTGATATAACTTCTTTAGATGCGATATAATATATTTTAGAGAAAGCAGGAAGAGCCTGCTGCAGCATTTTCAATATTTGACTCAGATATTCGTTAAACATATCTTGTGGTGTTATTAATGAATGTCTGGGAAAATTTAATTCTCTGAGATTTAAATATTTCAATGAATTTTCAATGGATTCCAGTCTCTTATCATAAAGAATATCAGTCTTAGTAAGTCTTTGATGACAACTTTATAGCTTAACCATTCTAGCTTCCATCTATCCGAATTTGAGACATGAGTTTCAATATCCGAGAATCACTGTTTGGAATCCATTGTTATTTTTGTTAGATTGAGAATAGCCATCTCTAAAGATTTAATAGTGGACCAAAGAGATTCTAACATTATTTGTTCAGGACTCTCCAATTGTAACGAAATGTTACTTCCTTCTCTCGTTTCCTCAATTCCCTCTTTAGCCAGGTCTCCTCCTCTTCTATCCTCTTGCTCAGTTTGTAATTTTAAGAAATCTGAAGAAATTAACTGAGGTGGAGGAGGAGTTCTCGGACCCCCGGGGCTTAAAGATGTTTCAGCTGGAAGAGCAGGCATCCGCTCTATGTCTAGCTCTTCAATAGCCCTTTCACCCGGTTCAGTACCATGTGTTGGAGTGAAGAAAGCAGGTATCTGTAATTGGGAAGGCTCTATCAAGGGAAATTATGTAGTCATCTCCCTTATTTTTGCCTTCCTTTTTGTGTGAGGCATCCTATATTTATATAACAAAGTCCACAACTCTTTCTTCAAATCACACTCCAGACAATTAACTTCTTTACTAGGTGGAGGTTGAGGATCTGAGGGAGTGAGAGATTAAATAAATCATATACTCACAATTTTGCTGATGGCTCTGAATAGATATAAATTAAAGTTAGAGATAAGGAAAATCCCAAAAAACTCCAACAAAGCCGCGTGCCCCTTTGGCGCACGCGGCTTTGGCGATGCGCCGGCATTGGCAAGTGCCGCAGGGGGCTGGCTTTTAAGCAAATAGCCAGTTGCCCCTTGATGACATCAGCATCTGGCAAAGATGTGCTTTAGGTCTGTTTGGGGCCAGGATGGCTCGCCTCACCCCTTCCTTTCCACCGGCAGGTAATAGCAGATCAAAACAGGCACTTCCTCTCTCCTCCACCTCAAAAATTCGCCGCAGGGGGCTGGCTTTTAAGCAAATAGCCAGTCGCCCTTGATGACATCAGCATCAGGCAAAGATGTGTTGTAGGTCCGTTTGGGGCCGGGACGGCTCGCCTCACCCCTTCCTTTCCACCGGCAGGTAATGGCAGATCAAAATAGGCGCTTCCTCTCTCCTCCACCTCCTAAAAAATGCCTTTATAGACGAGCCTTGCCTGCATCTCCTGGGTCCTAGATGACTCTTTGTCTTAGAAGTTGATGCCTCTACCCTGGGCATAGGGGCTGTCTTTAGCCAATGCACTCCAGAGGAAGTACTTCATCCATGTTTTTTATTTTCTAAGAAGATCTTACCAGCTGAGCATAATTACAGCATCAGAGATCGAGAGCTTTTCGCTGTCAAATTTGTTCTCAAGGAATGGTGCCATGTATTCGAAGGAACACAACTGTAACACGGTTACAGTATACATGAACCACAAGAACCTCTAACATCTATCTCAAACTCAGCAGCTTTGTTCTTTGCTCGCTTCAATTTTGAATTGTGGTATTACCCAAAACTCAAGAATCAATGAGCAGATGCCCTCTCTCACTCCTTCCAGACTGAGCATGTTCCAGAACCTCCCAGACACATCATCAATCTCGCTAAGATACTCCTGGCTACTATGATAGCCATCCCTACAGGGAAAACAGCCATATCTTCCAGACTACATGGGAAAGTGTTGAAATAGGTCCATGACTCACATATCAAAGGTCACTCTGGGTGTGTGAAAACTCTTGAATTGCTTCAAAGACATGACTTGTGGCCCCAAATGAAGCAAGATGTCAAGGCCTATGTTGACTTGTATTCCACCTGTGCACAGCAAAAAGTGCATTGCTGATCCTGGGGGCTGTTACCTTAGACCTGCTGCGACCGTCGCTGCTCGACGTCCTCACTCCGCCCTCTTTAGCTCTGTGGCAACTCCCTCCAGGTCTGATGGATGGCTGGCTCCCGTGGCGTCGCTATGCCATCTCTCTCCGGTGTCCCCGGACCGGCTCAATGTTGCAGATTCACCATGTTGCCTGAAGACCTAGGGTGCGCGCGCGCGCTCTGATTGAAGTACCAGCAAGAGCGCGAACCTCAGGGGCGTTCCCCTGAGATGACATCATCTACTTCCAATATTTAAAAGTCTCTATTTCATTATGTATTTGAGTTAACAAGGGATTGGATTGAGAATGTGTCTTGCTACCTACGGACTACTCCCCCCAAGCTACTCTGCCTCCTCAGACTTACCAGGGGTACCCGCTCCTCGGGGGCCTCACTCTTTTCTTTACTTTCAGATTACAGATAGGAACCAGTACTCGCTCCTCGAGGGCCCATGTTCCTGGACTCTCTGCTGCTTGGAAGCTGTCGCTGCTACAAACAATTGTGAGTTACCATCACTCTCTCAGAGCTTTCCCTGGAACCAGGTACTCACTCCTCGAGGGCCTAAACCTTTCTAGCACCTGAGCTTCCTTGAGACCTTATGTGAGTTTTGTCATCTAGTTCTGTTTATGAACGCTGCCTACTTTGCCTACTCACTTTCTACAGTTTCTCAACAGCTCAGCCATCCTGGATCGCTGTTCCAGTATTTATTTATTTATTTATTTATAATTTTTTTTTCTATACCGACATTCCTGTAAAATATACAAATCACATTGGTACTTGAGGGACTACAGCCCTACCGGGCATATCAGCTCACTACTGCCACCTCTGGTGGTTTCAAAAACCTGTTTAATAAATGAACTAATGTGTGTCTGTCTCCATTCTCAAGCCTAGCCGGTGGTCCCTCTTGGGATATCCTCCCGGGGACGTGGTCATCTGCCACCGGCCCAGGGATCCACCCACAACTATATCAGATTGCAACTCCTCATGGAGATTCATTACAGATTGTTACTCCCAGCTCTAACTCAGAGCTTTCCTAACAGATTGCTAACTCCTATCTGATTGCTCCTCCCATCAGATAGCAGAATACATCAAGACCCACCTGTCCATGGACTTTATCGTGGACCTCCCTATATCAGCGCCACCATGATTTGAGTGGTGATAGATTAGTTCTGTAAGATGTCACACTTCATCCACTATTAGGCCTCCCTTCTGCATCAGAATTGGTGCAACTCTTCACGCTCCATGTCTTTCACCTGCATGGTTTGCCAAAGCACATATTATCAGATCGAGGAGTTCAATTTACTGCACAATATTGGCACTCTCTATGTAAGAAGTTTGGTATCATGCTTGACTACACTACAGCCTATAATCCTCAAGGTAACAGACAAGTGGAGCACACCAGTCATGCTCTCAAGACCTTCCTCTGCTCATATGTCAATGAGTGCCAGGACCAACTGGGCCACTCTTTTATCTTGGGCCAAATTCTCTCATTACACACATGTCAAAGCAGCCACTGGATCTTCTCTCTTTCAACTTGTCAATGGGAAACAAACTCTGCCTCCTCTGCCTCTGTCCGTGGCAGTGCCTTCAGCAGTGGCTCAACTTTTTCCCCAGGAATTGCATGAACTATAGAAACAGACCAATCACCTGATTGAGAAAGCTGCTGAAAGAGCCAAGAAAACTGTGGATGCTAATAGAAGACCAGCTCCCCAGCTTAAGATTGAAGAGAAAGAGTGGCTGAGTACTCGGCATTTTTGCCTATGGCTCCCTTCCATGTATCTGACTGCACGTTACGTTGGGCTTTTCTCCATGTTCTGGCAACTGGGGCCCATCATATACCAATTAAAGTTACCACCTATATTGAAATTTCACTATGTATTTCATGTATCACGACTCAAGCCAGTGGTATTCTCAAGGCCCTCTAGAGTGCCGCCCGAACCACAGGAAGTGGCCATTGACAGAGATGCTGTATACAAAGTTAAAGAGGTTTTGGATTCCTGCCATAAAGGCAAGAAAATTGAATAGCTGATTTCATGGTGGAACTAGAGCCAGGAAGAAAATTCTTGGGAGCCAGCCTCCAACATTTTGGTCTTTAACCTCTTGATAGACTTCCACCATTGGTAGCCCAAGAAACCCAAAGCTTCAGGGAGAGGGCTTGAGAGATGGGGTTCTGTTATGTTTGGCGGTCCACAGGCTACTCCCATGGATGACTGCACTCACATTCCAGCCCAGGTGCTTCCTCCTTGCTCATTGCTCCTTCCGCCCGTGCTCCACATGGCAGCCTGCCTTGCTCTGATGCAGCATGATGCCACCGACTCCTCACATGGCAAGACACCACCAGCCTCAGCTAACATGCTTCTC
This sequence comes from Rhinatrema bivittatum, assembly GCF_901001135.1. Classification (NCBI taxonomy): domain Eukaryota; kingdom Metazoa; phylum Chordata; class Amphibia; order Gymnophiona; family Rhinatrematidae; genus Rhinatrema; species Rhinatrema bivittatum. Next base: position 81,270,104 of record NC_042624.1, read on the forward strand.
CTTAGGCATGCACACATCAGACCTCATCCCATTGAAAAGGCCAGTGGTGGAAAAAGCCCCATGGCACCAAATGATGATGTCATATGCTAAACCCTATAAAAGGCTCAATTGCTCCTGCCCTCATTACCTCAGCAACAGGTCCACCTACTCCTGAAATAGAGCACATTGTCTTCAACTCTAGCATCTTGCCTTCAGTTCTAGTCTTGTCTTCTGTCTTTGTTTCCTTTCACATTAAACACCTATTCTTCTTCTTGCCTAACTGTCCTGCCTATCCATCCCTCCTCTCAACTCGGACGGATACCCGGTTTGATCTTGGCCTATTCTTTGATACACTTGACTGCAGCCTACCTCTGATCACTGCCTGATCCTGGATGCACCTGACTGCCACCTGCCTCTGACCATCGCCTGGACTTTAGACTCGTCTGACCTCCACCTGCCTATGACCCAAGCTATCCAAGAAACACCACTTCTGCCATCAGCAGAGAACCCACCTAAGTCCTACTTGCCCTGGCACCCAAAGGCTCAACCCAAGGGGAGTGAAGGCTGGTATAGGCAAATGTCCCGCTGGGTCTCTGCTTCACCCAGGTCCATCTGCCAACAGTGGGAACCTGCAGAGCTCCTCCTGCAGGTTGCACCAGTCCTGCCTCAGCCCAGGGGTCCACAGGTATAACAGATACTGATGTCCTGTCACTTTAAGTATGAGCATGCACAAGAATTTCTGTATTTCCTCTCTAGCTCTTGGCAGAGAAGGATGTGTTACTAAAAGCTCTTGCAAAGTTTTAAAAAAGCTTACAAACTTCAGGATATGGCACTGGTAAAGGGCTGCTTCTGCTCTTCTCTGTGATGCAGTGTTCTCACACATTCACTCTGCCAGAAAGAGAGACAGAGAACTGCTTCAGATTTTTTCTTTTCACTGCAAGAGGTGCAGGGTGGGAGACAGTGTGTGGAGATTTCAGTTACAGCATTGCTAATGATTTTTTTCTCTCTGTCTTTCTGGACACCAGTAAGATAAGCAGTACATATTCAGAGACTGAAGAGAAGAGTTTTACCAGGTTGCCAGTCTTTTTGTCTGTTAGTGTTTAACATTTTTTTGTGTATGGAGTCATTCAGAACTAGTGCACTGTATATGTGGCTGTGTGTGTGTGTGTGACAGACAGCTCTCCATATAGTAGGTAGTACGGTGAGTGAGGGAATAGTTACAATATCATTTGTAATATCCAAACCTCCAGTAGGCAGTGCACTTCAACACATTCCATCATGTCAGGAAAAGGGAGAGGAGAGGATGTTGTCAGAATTGGCAGCTTTGGCAGGGGAAGCAATTAAAAAAAAAAGCTGTCCTGCACCTAAATTGGACATTTTTAGGTTCAGAATGGCAGGAGAGGAAGGTAGCTCAATGTAGAATAAATTTACATTTGGAAAGCATGTGCCACCACCACCTGTTACTGTCTCTCTTGTTTAGGGGCAGAGAGAAAAGGTGGGAGAGCCATTCAAGACTGGGATTAGCAGGGCTGGGTTAGCAGAAGTGCAATGACCAAAATCAACAGCATGCTTCTCTTTGATTATTGCTTTGAGACAATGAAGACATTATTTTCACTGACTGATTCTGAGTAGGGCTCTTGTCTGAGATTCTCTGAATTGGAAGATATTGAAGAGTAGAGATGCGTTTCGTTTTCTGGGTCGGGTTGGGTTTCAGTTCGGGTGCTTCATGGGAAAACTTGTTTTCCCACGGATCATTTTTCGGCAAAAACAAAGCTGAAACCCAAACCCGAAAACCAGAAAAATGAGTCAAAAAAAAAATCCGAATCGGAAAAAAACCCACCCCAACCCTTCAAATTTACTGTATTACAACCCCCCCACCATCCCGATCCCTCCCCAAGACTTACTAAAAGCCCTGGTGGTCCAGCGGGGTCCCGTGAGTGATCTCTCCCTCTGGGCCATCGGGCTGTTGGGCCTGCTACGACTCAAAATGTCACTGATGGCCCTTTGCCCATACGATGTCACAGGGGCTACCGGTGCCATTGGTTGGCCGCTGTCACATGGTAGGACCAATGGATGGCTGGCGTCATCTTGTGCTCCTACCAAGTGACAGGGGCCAACCAATGGCACCGGTAGCCCCTGTGACATAGTAAGGGCAAAGGCTATCGGTGCCATTTTGAATACTGGCAGGCGACAGCGAGAGTGCAGGAGATCGCTCCAGAACCCCCGCTGGACCACCAGGGACTTTTGGCAAGTCTTTGGGGGGGGGGGGTCAGGAGGCCCCCCAAGACTTGCCAAAAGTAATCATTGTAAAATTGACATCATTAAAGAATTTTAGACCTTATAAGTGATGAAAAGGAGCTGATTTGTTGCTGTACAAATCAACTGCTTTTCATCGCTTATAAGGAAAATTAGGGGTTACGTGTGTCAGTGCTGGCCCCACCTCTGGAACGCCATACCCTGCCCCTTTTCCACCTACTTTTTCTGGGGGCGCATACATGATTGTATGCGCACACTTCCCAGCTATTTAAAATTTGCGTAGCTCCCGCACAGCCCACTTACAGGCATATGTGGCTGTTTTTGCACGCGGAAAACTTTTTAAATCCACCTCATAGGCTCTCACAGGCATGCCACAGAAAACACAAACATACACAACACACACACACAGATAATGTATCTGAGAGGGAGAGGGAGTATGTGAGAGAATGAAGATAACATTTGTGCGGCCCTACCTCCCCCAATCCACGACAATCTCAGGTTGACTGGAAATCAGAAGATCACAGGTAGGAAGAGCTGAAGATTTTTAAATTCTTATTAGTTCTAATTATTGGGTATAATTTGATGATTCTGCTCTTTTGAAATATTTAATTTTGGGGAGGGAATAGAACATTTTTTAATTACTGGATTTTTTATTCATCAGACTGAAATATTTTATTGGTGTTTGGGAAATTTTGAATATTCTGTTCGTTAACTGGTTTGAAATATTTATCCTTTTAATGAATATGATTTTACTATTATGATTGGTTTTATATTTCTTAATTTTATTATTTAATGTTTTATGAGGAATAGTAATTTTTCTGTTTTTTTCCATTGCTGCTCTGCATATAGAGGCTGGCTTGTTGTGGGTTCCAGTTCAGTTCTTCTCAACACGTTTCTGTTTATATTTTCTGATCTCTTTATTCTGTATTTGGTGAGGGTCTGTGTTTTGCATTTATGACCGAGGTGAGGTATTTTGCTGGCATGTAATTTGTGTGTAGGGATCTATAGCAGTCTTGTTTCCTAATAAGAATTTTATTGGTGTTCTAGGGTCTGGTGTAATATGTGCAGTGTTGCCTTTTCATAGATAAAATTAGGGTTGTTTTTGTTTGGGAAGTTTTCTATATTGTAATGGTAATTCTGTTTATTCATGGATTTCTGAGGGCCAAGCTCATACCCAGTATGCATTACAAAAAGTCTAATTCCATAGGAGTTTCAAGTGTCTTTTTTGCACAGTTTTCTGGTTTGCACTAGAGGAGAGCATGTAAGTATAATATGCATGTTGTAAGTGTTATTATTGCTCTGAAGACTTTACTTTTGAATGTTCTTTTTCATGTAAAATTTGTTATACATGCATAAGTTAATAGTGTGTGTAGGTAAAGAGGGGGGTGGCTTATGTGCAAGGCTGTAAGGTTTGCTTAGGGTACCTCATATCCTTCCCTATCTATGGGTTTTGGGGTGGGGGTGTATGTCAGTTTTTAAAAATATAGATTGCCGGATGGAGCTGGGCTTTATTTGATGGATCCGAGACAGACACTGAATGAATCGGCCCTGACCTTACTAATACTGCTCTGCCTACCTGTTATGCTCTAGATATACTATATTGGGGTCTTTCTGACAATCTGTCTACCTGACATGCCCCAGATGTTCCATTCACCTACAACCTCCCCTGGGATAGTATATTCCAGTTTGTGGGTCCTTCCTTCTGGAGCAAGTTTCCAGAAAACATAAGACAAGAACACGATTATTTGCATTTTAGAAAAATGTTGAAGGACTTTCTGGTCACTTGTGCCTTTAATCTAAAGTCAGAATGCAAAACCCTGAACTCAAGCCAGGTATCCTCTGCTGGTTGGGACCATCTATTGTCTTCAACTTAGGTTGTCAGTCTTATACTGTGTAGACATACTAATTTATTAGTTTTGTCTTTTTCATTATCTTTTTTATTTTATTGTACTGCTTCCACTGTGTATGTTCACTTGTTACCCCACTGAGCTTTGTAGATCAGTGGGCTAGAAATCTTTTAAATAAATAAATAAATGTACCTACCATGCACCAGATGAACCATCTTAGGGATCTTGCTGCTACAGTTCTGCCTACCTGTCATGCCCCTGACATATCACTAAATGGGCCTTGCTGCTACTCTGCCTACCTTCCATGCCCCTGACATGCCACCTTAAGGATCTTCCTATTACTATGCCTACCTGCCATGCCCCAGATGTGCCACCTTAGGGGTCTTGCTGCTACCTCTCTGCCTACCTGCCATGCCTCTGATATACCACCTTGGGATTCATGCTGTTAATATGCCCACCTGCCACACCTATTGTGTATCAGCATGGGAGTTGTGATGTCTCCATGTTGTTTGCTGTTTGGATCCAGCCTAGTTCTTCAGAAAAAAAAAAAATACAAGTTTTTATTCCTTCTCCCACCTCTTTTCTGGTTCTTTGTTTTGTTGTACCCCTCTACAGTTCCAGCCTAGTTCTCCCATCCTGATCTTTGTTGGTTATATTGTGGTATTTTGTCCCCAGAAAAACATTTTGAAAAAAGGAAATAGATGACATCATTAGGGAGTGCCGCAGGAGCTTTCCCGCCTTGGGCCTCTTAAATCATGCAGTTTTGATACACATGTGCACTAAATAGGCCGGTGGCATCCTGCTGCGTTGGATTTGCTAATTCTGTATCCTTGTTGATTCAACTTGATAATACAAATTTACCAATTTCTCTTTGTGCAAACGTTTTGATGCTCAGATTGATACTGCTGTGACATTTAATTCTCAAATTAAAGTGGTTATTCGTACTGGGTTTTTTAAGTTGTGCAATTTACAGAACTTGAAACCCCTCTTACCAGCTGCTGAATCCAAGCATTGCTACTACCATCCTTAGACTACTGTAACACCATGCTGTATATTGGATTAACAGCATCATTACTCAAAGCATTACAGTTAATACCGAATGCTGCTGCTAAAGTAATATATGGATGTCCCATGCATAAGCATATTTCCCAAGTATTGATGCAATTGCATTGGCCCCTAGTGCATAAGAGAATTTGCTACAAAGCAGTTATGTTTGTGCACAATTTATTGACTCTTGATGCTTTCCCACAGGCTAAGGCCCTTCTGCAAATACACAATCCCTAGTGTGATTGGGTGAGAAGGGAGTTACCACCCAGGCATCAGAGTAAATAATACAGTGAAATCATCAGCTCAGTGTGCTGTGGCAATCAAAAAAGCAAACGGAATGTTAGGAATAATTAGGAAGGGAATGCCAAATAAAACGATGAATGTCATAATGCCTCTGTATCACTCCATGGTGAGACTGCATCTTGAATACTGTGTGCAATTCTGGTCGCTGCATCTCAAAAAAATATAGTTGCACTGGAGAAAGTGCAGAGAAGGGTGACCAAAATGATAAGGGGCATGGAACGGCTGCCCTATGAGGAAAGGCTAAAGATGTTAGGGCTGTTAAGTTTGGAGAAGAAACAACTGACGGGGGATATGATAGAGGTCTACAAAATCATGAAAGGACTTCAACAAATTAATGTAAATTGGTTATTTACGCTCTCAGATAATAGAAGGACTAGGGGGCACTCCATGAAGTTAGAAAGTAGCTCATTTAAAAAAAATCAAAGAAAATTCTTTTTCACTCAGTGCATAGTTAAGCTCTGGAATTCATTGCCAGAGGATGTGGATACAGCAGTTAGTATAACTGGGTTTAAAAAAGGTTTGGATAAGTTCCTAGAGGAAAAATCCATAAACTGCTATTAATTAATGAACAATAGTAGCTTGAGCTTTATTTAATGTTTGGGTACTTGCCAGGTACTTGTGACTTGGATTGGTCACTGTTGGAAACAGGATACTGGGCTTGATGGAGCCTTGGTCTGACCCAGTATGGCGTATCTTATGTTCTTATGTTATGTAAATACAAGTTTCTCCTCCCACCCTATTTCTTTTCTGATTCTCTACCTTACTGTTTTGTTGTACATCTCTAGCATCTCAACCTTGTTCTCCCACCCTTCTTTTTTCTTGATTATACTAGGGTGTTTTGTCCACAATAGCCCTCAGTCAGATAGACAAAATGCAGCCACAACAGAAAAGATGCACAGGAGAGACCTTTTACATGTACTCAATGTGGGAAAGGTTTTATTATGAAGAAAGAACTAATGCAACATCAGAAAATCAATAAAGAGAAGAAACTGTTCAGCGACTGAATAAGGAAAATATTTCTTAATAAAATTAACCTCACAAATTTCCAGGAAAACCACACTAATGACAGATCATTGTCATGTTTTCATTATGACAAGTTTCAGTTGGAAAGCAAATTTTACAAGAAACTCACCCAGCAGCAAGATCAAATTCAAGTAGGGAATGTTATAAAAGCTTATGTCACTAAACATGATATTTTCTGAACCAGACCAAAATATGCCCCTGGGATTACCTCCCCTAAATGCAGTTAAAAGTACATGCATTGTGGTACAGCACACATACTTTTGTTCATATTCAGTGATGGCAATTTTTAGACAGTCAATTTCCACATAAATGAATTTGAAAATTTGTCCTCTCCAAGGCCTCATAGATATGTCTCATGATTTTATTCAAAATGTTTGCCCTGGAGATATACTGGCTGCAAAGATGCAGAAGATTTGTTGCCTCACATTGTTGCAAGCAGGAAAGAGGAGACAAGGCCCATGGAGTATTAGATATGCAGGAGAAGGAGAAGAGCCTGTAGCCTGGAGAGCACAAGAGGGCATGCAGGCAGTGGCATCAGCAGAATTAATATGTCTATACTGCTGGGCCATCCAGAAGAAGAAGTGGTAAGATGGTACCAGTTAAACTCAAGTGCCATTTTAGCATTATTTGAAAATATTAAAGATGACATTGATCCTATGTCAAGCAGGTCACATGTCATACCTGGCCTTGTCAAACTATTAAACTTGTTATATTTTCTTGCCTCAGGCTCTTCTCAAAACACCATGGCTGTAGTTGACAGTCTTGAGCAGTTCACCTTCTCCAGCTGTTTCAGCCAGATACTACAAGCCATGAAAAGATGAGAGCGCATCAAATGTCCTATCCAGAGACCACAATGGCAAGATGTTAAATGAATTTATATGCCATTGCTGGCTAACATGGGTGCAATAGATTGTATACTTGTAGTGCTGATCCCACCTTGTGATGAGGACTGAACTTTCACAGCCCTCAAGCACTTTAAACTCCAGAATGTGCAGGTAGTAAATGACATGCACATGAACATTCTGAATGTGGTGCCCCAGAAACTGGAAAGAAATCAGTAGAACTAGGGATCATGAAATGAAATTCCAGGGAGGAAGACTCAGAACCAACATCAAGAAATATTTCTTCACGAAGAGGGTGGTGGATGCCTGGAATGCCCTTCTGGAGGAGGTGGTGAAGACAAAAACAGTGAAAGATTTCAAAGGGGCATGGGATAAACACTGTGGATCCTTAAAGACTAAAAGGTGGAAATGAAGAAAAAAGTGCTTGGGGGTAACTTGCTGGTGTGGCGGTTACTACCCTTAACCAATAAACCTTCATAATGTTGATGCAATTCCTATATTGCTCTCTGCTCTAATATTGCTCTCTTCTTTAATGGTAGGGGAAAAAGAAAAAAAGGGGAATCAGATTCAGACAGAAACCAACAAGAACACTAAATTTTACGGTCTAGGAAAACAAGAATGGGAGTAACTTACTGATGTGGCTGTTACTACCCTTAACTAATAAGCCTGATACTTTTGATGCTCCCATAAGCTTGCTAGACAGATTGGATGGACCATTTGGTCCTTTTCTGTCATCATTTCTATATCCAGAAACTTGTCCTGACTCTTGTATCATGCATCAATCCATCATCTTCTGACAGCTCAAGGAGGACAGGAAAGACCAAAGATGGCTGCAGGCTAAGTACGTCTTATTGTTTATAAAATGTTTACATATAAACTTAATGGGAGTGATTTTGTAAAAGGCTGCAGAAGAAAAAAATTGGCAAATACATGCATAAGTGAAACCAATTTTCAAATTTCACATCCTCTTGTACTGAAGGATAATGTTCCTTTTTCTCAATTTTTTCAGTTCCACAGGACTTGCTTTCACAATTAAGAATACAAAAGTATTGAGATTTTTCTAAAAAAAATTGATTAAAAAAATATATATTTCAATGTGTGAGAAATTAATATAAACTAGCATGTTATTTATTTATTTACTTTCTTTATTCCACTTTTCAGCACTTCAAAGAGGATTATATTTAGGTACTATGGGCATTTTTTTTTTACCAAGATTTATTGTTATCCAAATCTTCTTCGAAATGAGATACTCAGGATGTTTTAATATGTATTACAGGTGTCACAAAATTTACCTCAGATTGCTAAAATTATTAGAAAACACTGGCCAATGATGTCTTTACATTTATTCTTCCAAGATAGAAGGACAAGGAATTTGAAGGATTTTATCGATTCTTGATCATTCTCTTCTTCAGATATTAGGAGATGAATGTCTGACTGGCCACTACAAGTGTGGCGGCTTTTCCATTTGTTTGATCACATCACAATGTATTAATCTCAAATAAATATGCTTTACATGAATTTACTACTTGTACATCAACCTTTGTCATCTATGTGATTTTGTGTCTCTGTTCTTCCATTTTTGTTGGGAAGATCAGTAGGACTATTTTAGCTAAACACCACAGCTGTTTAAAGCTGAAGAGATTGGAAGCACTGGTTGTATCATATTGCTTACAGAAAGAATATTCCTCAGACTGTTTCCTCAGACTGTTTGAGACATTTCATTATTGACCAGGTTAAAACATTGCAAAGTAGGTGATTGGAAATGTTACTTATGTTGTATAGAACCAAATTTATTTTTTTCTGGAATTTCAAGGCCTTACTAGAAGTATCAAATAGGCGTGGAGGAGTAGTCCACTTGCCAATGTAGCAGGCTGTGAACCAGGGAAGCCAAGGTTCAAATCCCTCTGTCACTCCTTATGATCTTGGGCAAGTCACTTCACCCTCCATTGCCTCAAGCATAAACTTAAAGGGTCATGTACTAAGCTGCATTAGGGCTTACTCTGCGGTAAATGCCTTAATGCAAAGATATCGCACAGTTTTTGAAATACTGTGCATTATCTCCCCTGGCGCAATGCAGGTATGGTTCTGAGCTAATCTCCATGTAAATAATCTTATTATTAGTAAATCTAATGCAAAGAAGATTATTCAACTTGCATCAAAATTCGCAAGTCACAATATTTTAAGGAAAGTTAGCTACATCTCAAGAGGTGTAACTAACTTTACCCAGGAGCAATGAGACACTAATGCATGTTCTGATTCTCCCAGGGCTCCTGAATATTTCCTCTGGGTCCAATGAAATTCTTGGGGATCTCGAGAGACCCCAGCCACCCCTCACCCCCTTTGAAGTGGCCATTTAAAAAATAATGGTGAAGAATTGGCATCCTTGGATCTGCCCCCTCCATCCCAAACCCCACTCCCTTGTAACCAATTTTAGTCCCCCATCCCCAGCTCCCTCCCCCTAGTCCATTATAATCTCTGGTGATATGGGGGAGCCTGGAACAACCCCTAAGGTTCCAGGCTCGGCGCCTCCATTTTGAAAATGTCACCAGTCTGCTGAATAAGGGCTTTTGCCCCATCACGAAGCAATAAAATGACCACATAACTCCAGTTCTATGAACACAACACTGAATTCCTGTACTGTGGTGAATTCAATTTAACATCATGACTTTAATTCATAAGGCCTTGCATGCAGTAAGATATTTATTTATTTTTACTTGATATGCCTTTAATCCAAAAACATCGAAGTGCACCAATATGATACACCAATATGTCGCAAATTATGATCTGTTATAATTAGATATATTAGAATGGGGTTTTAAATATTAAAAGTGAGTTGCACCTATAACCAATAAAGGATTTGAGAAGACCTTTTGACATAGTAAACCTCTTATATTAAAGATAGGTGTTTTGAAATATGGAATTTATTAGTAACACTTTTTTATTCACAAAAAAGTATATCTAGCTTATTTATTGTACTGACACAGAATACATAGTAAGAAATCACACCTAGTTCCATTACACACATTGTCTTCTTTAAAATACAGTGACATAATGCAACATGACCATCTTAGATGGATGTGGCATGTAACAACATGACACATCAGCCGCAGAAGCACGAAGAGATAAGATTTTCAGAATATTGCAGGTAAAGAAACTGTTTATCAAAGAAATGAAAATTTAGATTGAACAATTTTTCCATACATTTTATCAAAGGTGTCTTTCTTGCATTACCAACAAAAAATAGCATATTTATGATTTTCCAATACTTACAGAAAAACAAGTTAGTTTTACAAATTTGAGACCAGCATATGGAAACATTATTATTAAGGCATGATACGTAGATATAAATGGTATAGTAAATAGAACTGCTTCCATATCCAAATGTTCTCCCAATGAATTAAGACAGTACTTTCTGCATAATCATTCTCATTTTACACTGAATGTTTACCAGTAATAACAGTAAAATTAATGAACATTGCTAATACTAATACTAATACTTCCTAATTACTAGGTATCCCTTATTATGGACACTGTATCAAATACTACTATTAAGAATCTGCAACTGGACAATTATCTTGGAGCTCAAAAATTCACTTTATTTCATATATTTATTTGGCATTGCTTATTTTTATATTTATTGCTATGTTAAATAGTTATACTTCTTATATATAAAATATTATATTTCTTTATTTATTTCCAGTTAAACTATTATCACTTTATTTAGTATTATGTTAAATTGTCAACCAGTTATACTGTTCCATATGTTCTACGGTTCCATGTAAAGCTCCGCTCTCTGTTGAGCAGTTCTTCGTTTTATGTAAACCGGAGTGATTTGTAGTCCCTACAAGAACTTCGGTATATAAAAATTAAAAATAAATAAATAATAAATAATACATTTTGCATATCCTCTGTAGCTGACAATCTGTAAGAAAACTTTAGATTCTACTTAATACCGAGAATAATCTGAATAATCTCATAGTAACTTTGATAAAAATCAAAGCAATGTTAAATATCAAAATTTAGTTGATGATTATATAAAATAAATAATAAAATACAGGAATAGTATTATATATCAGAGAGAAGACTGAGATCAAAGATCAGATAATGTAAGGATTTCTAAGAAATATTTGGCAAAAGCTGCTGCAAGGAGCATGCCAGATTCTGAGTTCTGAACTGACATTTTGGTAAAAATCCAGCTGAGAGATTATTATGATATAGACTCAATCTTATTAGACTCCACAAAAAAGCAATAAAGATCAATTTCTGACATGTTTACTAGATTGTTTGCAGGTTATAATACTTTGTATTAGACCAATATTCAGTCAAAGCTGGTATTATGCATAATTTTTCAAGATCAGATGTTTCTCTTCTTAAGGTCAAAGGCTCTCACCCTCTCCTACCCACCAATTCATGCCAGATATATTATAGAGAATGCAGAATATAAGTACTGCTAAATAAATCATTAAATAATCAAATAAAAACTTGGAACTGAAGATAATTATAATATGACTTTCTACCAAATATTAAAATTCAACACATATGAAACAAAGTTATAAGATCTTTCTTGGAGAGGATGTACTTGGTAGTGTTAATGTATAATAGTATTTTAATTTAATAGAAACATGATAACAGAAACAGACTGTATGGCCTATATAGTAGGAATGTGCAGAGGAACAATTTTTGTTTGTTTCATTCTTTCATTTCGTAGGGCACCTAAATTTATTTCAAATGAAAAAAAAAAGTGTTTCATTTGTTTTTTGTTTCCAATTAAAGTCAATAAGGGAAGCAACACAGCCCATTTTGGGCTCCCAAACTGGGATTTTTTAAATCATTTATAATGAAACTCATGGATAGATATCAGGAAGGTGAAGGCATACTAACAAATCAAGACAGTAGCAACATGGCACCAAAAGTGGCATGAATAGCCTCAGGTACTGCAAAGGGGAAAAGAAGCAGAATGTAGCAGGAGTTCTCCAAGGCACCATCAGAGGAGCAAAGAAGCAGTTAGAGGGGAAAGAACTCCCCAAGGCTTTAAAATATGGCACCAATATGAACTCTTGAAAGCCGAAAGAGAGGCAAAGTATCACCAAGAGTGGCATCAATACTCTAAGGCACTATGAAGGAGGAATAAAACAGAAAAGGTGACATGAGAAACCCAATAGTACAGATAAAGAGACAAAGCAACACAAAGAGAGGCATCAAGGCACCATGAGAGGTGCAAGCAAACCCCACATTAGCAAAAACTCCTCAAAGTACAGAGACTGGGATATGTCAGCAAGGTAGAGTGACAGCAAGACCCTCAAAGTACAAAGGCTGGGTATAGCAGCAATGCTCGGTAGAAAAATATGGCCCAAAAGGTGTAGGAGAAGAGGTATACCAGCAAGGCAAAGTGGCATGGAAGATGTCTGCCTTTCTGTTGAAGCATTTGCCACTTGTCAGATTTAGTACAAGAGAAATTGGTTTTGCTGCTGGGTTAAATTTTGTGCTTCTTGTGAAATTTTCTTTCCAACTGAAATTTGTCACAATCATAAAATGTAAATAGTTTTTCTTCAGTGTGTCTTTCCTGTAAATTTGTGAGGTTTGCTTTACTAAGAGAGATGTTTCCATATTCTGTAGCTGAATATGGTCTCTTCCCTTTTTAATTTTCTGGTTTTGCATTAGTTCTCTCTTCCTACTGAAATCATTCCTACAATCAGGACATGTAAAAGGTTTTTCATGTGCATTTTTCCTCTTGTGGCTGCATTTCTTCCTTCAACTGAGTGTTTTCAGGGACAACACACCCCAGTATACCCAAGAAACAAGAAGGGTGAGAGAACTAGGCTGGGATTTTAGAGATGTCCAATAGAACAGCAAGGTAGAGTAGAAAATAGATAGGGTGGGAGAAGAAACTTTTTTTTCTGGAAGAAAAATACTCCACTGTAACTAGGCTGAGAAACAAACAGCAAATAACATGGATGCTGCTAACTAAATTTTCCAAATTCTCTTCAGCTACTAGCTAATCAATATCTTCTGATCCAAACAAGATTCTTTCTCAGAATCAGTTGGTGAAAATACTACCTTCACCGCCTCAGAAGCAGGAACCAAAGAAAAGCATGCTGCTGGTTTTGGGCATTGTGCTTCTGTTACCCTTGCTGTGCTAATGCCAGTCTTGAATGACTCTCTCATCTTTCTTCTCTACTCCAAAATAAAAGGGAGAGAAACAGGCAGTGGTGGTACATGCTCTCCAAATTTCAAGTTCTTCTACATTGAATTGTCTTCCTAGCCTGCCATACTGGACCTAAGAAATCCCTCTTTAATTTAGGTGCTGGACCCTTTTTTATTGCTGCCCTTGTCAAAGCTGCCAATCCTTGTCAAGAACCCCTCCTCTCTCTTTCCTGACATAGTAGAATTTGCTGAAGTGCACTATCTACTGCGGATTTGGATATTACAAATAAAGTTGATACTGTAACTGTACCCATTACCTAGCTTGATTGGGCATATTTCAAAGTGTCTTATTGTCATTGCCAAATGGATGGAGGAAAACAATTTGGCCCAAAATTTATTAAAAACTGAGGTATTATGTTTTCTTTGAAGGACCAGACTACCTCCTGAGCTTGAATCATTCCCAATTTTGGTCAATGGAATAAAGAATCCAGTGAAAATAGTGACAAGGAATTTAGGATTCCTTTTTGGCTTACATTTAAATCTGCCTTCCCAATGTAAATATGTGCTTAAATCTGTTTTTTAAATTGCAAATCCTTCATCATGTGAGATATGTTCTAGATCGAAATGATTTTTATGCATTAGTCCAAACATTTTGTGCTTTCTACAATAGACTTTATAAAAGTAACACGTGTTTATGGACACTTGTGCAGCCCTTTTAAAATCTACCCAATGTACCCTTATGTGTGCATCTCCCGATTTTGGTGTGCATCATGCTTTTAAAATTCACCTTTAAATGAACTGAAAAAATGAAAACAAAAAAAAAATCGCAAAATGAATCAAAGCAAATTTCTTTGGCCTACTCATCCCTACTTTTTACCCATAGTCTTTGTATCAGTTTTCAAAAAGAAGGTACACATGTACTTTTCCTTGAAACTTGCCATGGATTGAAAATACCCATGGACATTTGCATCTGCTTTTATGCAGGTAGATTTTTATGGAAAATAAGACATGCAGTGTTGAAAATGCAAACTACATATATTAATTTCTGATCCTGCCCAAAACAAGTGCCTGGGAACACCTCCCCTAAATGCTTCTAATGGTATACATGCTGTGGAATGACATATGTATTTTTAGCCATATTGAAGAGCTATTATATATGGAGATTGTTATTTACCCTGGTAAACGGCTTTGAAAATTGTCCTCATAATTGTCTTCGTTTTATCTGTAGTATTATTTATTTATTTATGAACATTTCATATTCTGCCTTTTCCTAAAGGTAATCCTGAGGCAGTCTGCGTAAAGCATCAAGCGAGTGAGTACATAAGTAATGAATACATGCAGACATGGTACACAGATATGAGGTAGATTCCAGATAAATAGAAAAGTAGATTGCAAGTAAAGAGCGACCTTTGTTTTCAGTTTTTATTTTATGTTTCCTGGGTATTTATTAGTGTACATTATATTATAACAAGAACAAAAACATGAGAAATCAGTGGAAAAATAAAATAAAAACTGAAAAAGATGGACTCTATAAATAGATAAGGAGTAGGTAGGGTGCATTTAGGAAGGAATAAGGGTGCAAGTGATGTAAAATTGTATTTATGAAGATAAGAAGTAAGTTAAACACCAGTGGCATGAGAGATATTAAGAACCAGTTAGGTAGAGGCAGCCCAGAAGTGAGCGAAGCTTGTGGAATTCACAGTCAGGAAGATTTCTGGTGGGCAGGTGGTAAAGGATGAAGCTCTGTTATGGAGTCCAAATGAAGGCCTGGCTAAGCACCCAAGCTTTTAACTTTTTCCAGAAAGTGAGGAAGCAAATTTCCACATACAGCATTAGAAGTAACTTGCTCCATATTTTAGGGGCAGAGCAGCTGAATACGTGAAGTTTTGAGCATGATAGTGTAGCTGAGGCCATTGGAGGAGATGATAGAAGGGTCTGTTGGGAGGGTTGAAGTTCCCTTGTTGGGGGTATAGGAGAGAAGTTGGGAAGGATATTTAGGGGCCTGTTGATTCATGCATTTGAAGAGAAAGCAAAATGTTTAAAATTATATCCTGCTTAGTTTCGACTGGAAAACAGTGTAGTTGATACAAAATTAGTGTAACATGGTCAGTTTGAGTTTTATTGTGCAATGCCATGCAATACTTACAGTAGTCAATGCAGTTGGTGATCAGTGAGTATATGACAGTGGCCCTTAAAATATTCTCTTTGTTTTCAGAAATATTCAGTCATTAGGTTTTGTCAAACAAGTCCTATCAAATTATGTTGCATGCTGTTCTTTTGGACACTATCCGTCAAGCTCGGGTTATAAAGATGGCATTAATGGCAATATTATTGACCTGCTCTGTCCAGTGCTTAAATAGCAAACAAAAATGGTGGTGGGATTCCATGATGACTCTGTGAACATAACAAATGCAGGAATTTTTTAATTTGTGTTTAATTTTTTTTTAAACAAAACAAATAAAACGGCATATACACACACATAAATACTGTGTGTGTGTGTGTGTGTGTGTGTGTATATATATATATATATACAAATGTATATATACATTTTCAATTATATTTTCAAAAAACACAGACCATTTATAATATAGGTTAAGATTGAGCTTGCACATTTTTGTTAAAAAAAAAAAAAATGAAGCTTACTAAGATTTTCCAACCTTAAGTGCCTTCTTAGACAATGAAACTATACTGAGTGTGAATGCTTGTGTTAAATGACTGCAAGAATGGCCTGAGCACTTAATGTATACTCTAGTTACTGAATAGCGGGATACATTATTGAGCCATTATTGCACATATAGGTGGTCACCTCATAATTTTCTGTTGCCCCTATGGTTCCAGTAGCTTCCTGCGCATACTCTTTTTTTTTTTTTCTACATTTTTTTTAAAGTATTTTTTTTTTAATGAAAAGGCATTCTCATCAGTAAAGGTCAAGATTCCACTTTTCCATTTGTCACTGCCCTTTGTGGAATTGCCTTCTCCCTGTGGTGTTCAGAAGAGAGCTGCTCACTTATATTCTAAGAAAGAAAAAGGTGAATATAGGAAGAATGAAAATACATTGAACTAAAAACCTGACCTCAAGATTGTACAAGCCCCTTTGCAATAATTCCCCAAATACAGTCCAGGTCAATCCAGTAGTTTAGTTTCTTTGGAAGTGACTCTTTTCTACGTGACACATTTCTAAATGATAAGTATAGAAAGTACTTTGTAGTCTTTAATACATATTTATTTAAAAGTTTTTATAGTAATTTCTGGGTTTTGACACAGCAACATATGCTAAACAAATTCTTACAGAAAAGAAACAGTTATAGGTGCATCTGCTTTTTGATTACAATGCATCCTATAATGACATTAAATTAGTGCAAAATATTCAAAACATCATTCTTTCATAGATAAATGTTTTACCATCTTTTATTCTTGGAGTTTTGAATGGAATATCATTTACATGCATAACATTGTGCCCTCTTCTGCATATTTAGCTACAGGGCAACACAACTTTCAAATTTAGACAGTTTGTGCCTGTATCTTACATTTTGAAAACCAAGTTGGCTTTTGCACACCTTTGCTGAAAATTTATCCCATATGTGCATTTATTTTCATGAGCTGGCCTGCATGATTTATTTTTTAAGATGCAGAGATCAATATTCAAAGGATTTTTTTGGCCAAGTCCCAAACTTAGCCAGACAAACCTAGAAGTAAAATTTAAGACCTGCATGTGTGCACACGTGTGTTCATTCGCTGGCGCACGCACATGGACGTGCCAATTTTATAACATAAGTGCGTATATGCACGTGTTATAAAATTGGCTATCTAATGCGTACATTCGCACACGATTTTATATTGAAGCGCACATGTGCTTGCGAATGCTATCTCGAGCACGTAGGTGGGGGGAATTTTAGTAGGTATGTGTGGCGACGCAATAGACCTTTTTTCCAGTTCGCTCCAGTAAAGGATAGGACTTCCTAACCCACCTAGCTAACTTGCTTCCCATTTACCCTAATATCCTCAAACCTTAAAACCCTGCTAACTAGCTTCATTTTTTTTGTTGCACGACTTACACACCGTCCATAGCAGAAGTAAAGTTACGTGGTAGGGACCCCAGTGCACGTCTGTGTGCGTAACTACTTACGTGCTGACTTCATGGTGGAGTCCCGCTCCACCCATGTCCCACCCAGACTATGCCCATGCCCCACTCCATGTGAGTTTTAAAATCCATGAGACGTGCACCAGGCCGAGTCACACACATATCTCCCAGCTTTGGCATGCATAGGGCTTTTAAAATCAACCAGTTACTGACCAGCTGAGTTTTTTAGCTAGATAAATCATGAAACCAAGGGGAACCGTGAGCTTTCCAGGGTGGAACAAAGTTATCCCAACTAACAGGGTCATTCATCAAATCGCATTAGGCCCTAACACCTGCAATAACACCATAACGCCTGTGATAAATAATGCGTTGTCAGATGCATATACAAATTCTAAAAATTTAGTCAAAAGGGAGGAGTTTATGAAAATGAGGGGTGTTTTGCATACAAGAGAGCCTCTAGAGAGGCACACATATTAGTCAACTATTTATACCACTGTAGGAGGGTCAACTAGTAATAAAACCGACTCTCAAAAAATCAAACCTAGACACCTCAGACCCAGCGAACTATCGGCCAGTTTCGAACCTCCCCTTCCTATCCAAAATTATGGAAAGAATCATCAATAACTCTCCGAATACCTTGACGAACATCAATTACTCTTCCCATCACAATATGGATTCAGAAAGCACCACAGCATGGAAACTCTCCTCCTATCACTATCAGAATCACTCCTAAAAGCCCTAGACTCTGGCCACGCATACATACTTGCCCTTCTGGATATATCTGCTGCCTTTGACACTGTTAATCACAACACACTTATCACACGCCTTTCTGAAATAGGTATTTCCGGCACTGCACTACTCTGGTTCCAATCCTACCTGAGCAACAGGACTTACAGTGTTAAAAGTGGACAATGTGAATCTAAACCTAGAAGCCTCACACAAGGAGTACCCCAAGGATCTGCACTTTCGTCAACGCTGTTTAATATTTATCTAACTCCACTATGCCGCCTTCTATCAAAACTGGGTTTCCAACACTTTATTTACGCAGATGATGTGCAGATTCTCATACCTATAAAAAACTCTCTTTCAAATGCTCTGAACACTTGGAATGCTGCCCTCACTGAAATTAAAAAAACTTCTCACCGACAACTTTCTAGCTATCAATACGAACAAGACTGAACTTCTCTTCATATCACCTGCAAACAACTCCACACTGAACACAACAGTCCTACCCCAAGGCTACCCTCCGGCTGCACAACAAGTCCGCAGTCTTGGCGTTATTTTAGACAACAATTTTACCTTTAAAAAATTAATCGCTGACACTGTTAAAAACGGATTTTTTAAGCTTCACACACTAAAGCGTATCAGACCTCTATTACACCCATACGACTTCCGCACAGTACTACAAGCTACAATTCTATCAAAACTTGACTACTGCAACGCTTTGCTATTAGGCCTACCAAAAAACACGTTGCAACCATTACAAATGCTTTAAAATGCAGTGGCGCGCATCATCACCAACACGCACCGCCACGATCACATCACTCCTGTGCTTCAATCACTTCACTGGCTACCCATAGCTTCCCGGATCATATACAAATCGATTACTCTAATTCATAAGGCCATCTATAACCAAAACATGCAATGGTTTCCTGAGCACCTGTATTTCAAAAAAAACAAATCGTCCAATCAGATCCCAATATCAGGCCAGACTGCCGATCCCTTCTCCTAAGCTAACCAAACTTACATCCACTAAAGAACGTTGGCTCATCATAGCAGGAACCAAAATGTGGAACAATATGCCCACTGATCTGCGCTAAGAACCCTGCCACCGAAAATTTAAACAGAACCTAAAAACATGGCTGTTTAGAAAAGCCTTTCTTTGATGGATGGGAATCATGCAATTACATACTTCGCTTCTCAACCTACTCCTGATTCCTCTATTCTACCTTGCCTTTCCCATTACCCACCGACTTCCCCTTCCTCCCTCACATGGGGGGGGGGGATAAGAGAGTCAGACCAGCAGTGCGGGTCTGACTCCCTTCCCCCTACTATGATTCCCCCTTTCCCTTACCCTCCTTTTCCTTACAAATAACTCCCTTCAAGACAGACTTTTGTTAATATTGTTACACATATGTATTTGATATGTATACTCCTAGTTTTTCTGTTTAAATTAGCACTTTGCTTTTTCCACTTATGTTCATTGTAAAGCCTTTAACTGAATTACTGTTTGCTGTAAACCGAGGTGATGTGCATTACGTACCGCGGTATATCAAAAACTATAAATAAATAAATAATTCGGGGTGAGGTTGTAATTGTGGTCTAAGGTTTGGGGGGCAGTTTTACATGCACAATCAGAGGTACGGACAGCACAGTAGACATCAGTGAAGATTTGAAGTGATTTGAGGTGATGAAAGGTACACAAAGATGTGATTTGTACATTGTACTCTTGATCTAGCGTGTTAGCAGCTAGGTAGAGAGTGCATCAAACTAGGTTGAAAGTACACTGTACAAATCTAATCTTTGTCTACCTTTCCTCACTTCAAATCACATCAAATCTTCACTGATGTGTACTGTGCTGTTTGTACCCCTGACTGTGCATGTAAAACTGCTCCCCCAAAACCTAGACCACCACCAAAACCTCACCCCGAGTTACTAGTTGCCCCTCCTACAGTGGTATAAATAGTCATACTTATATGAAAGCCTTATAAAGTCTCTCTCTCTCTCTCTCTCTCTCTCTCTCTCTCTCTCTCTCTCTCCCTCTCTCCCCAGCTCTAAAGCTGGATAACTTACTACTTAACTAGCTATATTCAAAATATAGTTGATTAAATGACTAAAGAATAAAACATGGGAGCCTTCAGCCTCATCCACTCCACAAAAAAAGATTAAATGCAGGTATAGCACTTGATCACCCCCAAGCTACATTTCTAGAAGGGGCTTTCCCTTCATTTTAATATTTTTTTTTTCTTTCATAGAAACATGATGGCAGAAAAAGAATATAAAGTCTATCTAGTCTCCCCCATCCACTCCGACTCACCAACTACTTTCTTTTTTTTTTAATTAGTTTCAAACAAAATGGAATAAACATCAAACCAAATGAAGATTTGGTGTTAAAAAGAAACAAAAATCAAAACAAAATTGAAAAGATTGAAGTGCACACCCATACTGTATATTATACATTGTTTTCCCAATTGCATAGCTATTGCATGTTGTATCATTAATTCTCTTCTGAACCAGCCTGCTATAAACTGGAAGCCACTGAGTAAGTAGAAATCAAAGGAAGAAAACTTCATGCACCTGAATTCCACCTGGGTAGAGAAGAGGAGATTCTTGAATGTATTGCTATAAATGCTGCTTTTGCCAGCTCATACATTGATTCATATCTGTATTCACTTCTGTGTGGTCCACAAAGGCTTTCTGCAGTGTCTTTACAACTAGACAATCCAGAATTCTATTGGAGAAAAGGAACAATTTAACTGAAGTTTCCTCTCCCATAATCCCACTGTCTTAGTTTATGGCTTGGCTCTCTTAAATCAAGGCCTTTTATTAGTTTTTGTTTTGTGTCTGTCTGTGCCTGCCATAGATTGTAAACTCCAAGGAGTAGGGATTTTCCATTTCTGGATACCTGTACAGAGCTTTAAGCGTCTGGTTTGTGCTATACAAATGACTGATAATAACAGAAATAATAAATGGCAGATTTTTCTGATGTGAATTGCTGACATATGAAGAAACATGATGCCATGTTATAAAGGTGTTAAAAGCTAAATATTTGGGGTGTTGTTTGCAACACAGAGTCACTGCCTGCGAAGGAAGAACCCTATGGTAAGCATATGGTTTCAAGTTCTAAGGAAGAGCTGAGCCAGTTCTGGTCTTTCTTCAAGCCTTATTTTAAAGCAATCTGTGCACAACTCAGAAACTGGAGTCAACAGGTCAGGGCTCAGGGGGGTGTTGAGGATCTGGAGACACAAGTAAAACTGAAATGCTGAGCTTCCAGTTTAGACCAGTCCTAGTTTTTGGAACAGCATCTCAATGATTTGTGTAATTTGTACTTCTGCGTCTACAATTTGAAATCAGCCCTGCAGATACAAGAATGCATCAGGAACCAGTTTGTCAGAATCAGAACTGGCCTAAAATCTCCCTCCAGGAATCGGATGACATTACGGCTAATATGAGCATTTCTCTTTCTGTGCATAAACTGTATTATAAAACTGTAACTAGATCTGATAATCCTAAACGATCCCATTTCAATGAAAGGCACTAAGTAAATGAAAAATGCTTGTTTATAAGAACATAATAAATAATGACAATTAAAGGCCAATTGTCCTCTCCAGCCTTCCAAGGAGGTAGGTCAGAAGTAGAGTCGGTATGGTATTGGCAAGAATTAAAATCTAGCCGCACCCCTAAGCATAATACAGTCTTCATTCTGAGAAAGTTTATCTATTGGGGTACATTACTGCATACCTTTATAAGTTTATCTATTGGGGTACATTACTGCATACCTTTATAATGAGGATTAGTAATATATTAATAACATGAATAAAGTATAAAATGTGGGGTCACTCTCTTCCCAACCTTCCAGTCTCTCTCCATCATCCCTTGGACAGCGGTGTCGTTAGCACTGGGCCTATGGGGCCCGTGCCCAGAGTCACTTCCTTGGAGCCCTAGTCTCCAGCCGCAGGTGGAGCAGAAGAAGTTCTGCAGGGCTGCTGGCATTCCTGGAACCAATGGCTGATGAGGACTCCCTGCAGGACCGTTGGCATTTCCTACAGCCGGCAGCTGAGGAGAAAGCCCTGTGGGGCCACTTGCTTTTCCTGCAACTGGTGGCCAATGAAGAGGAAGAAGTCCAGAAAATTCCTCTGTGTGTGTGTTACGCTCGCTGCCACGGGACAGGCCCGCGAGCAACTCCCTCACCTTCCCGGGCTCCAGCCGGCTGTTCTCAGGCCCACGCTTTGGACCCAACGCCGGCTCTGCTCATCTTTGTGGCTGTGAGCCGCTGCTGTCAGCCACTCCCACGCGGCCTGGATGCCGCTGTCCATCTTCACGGCCCTGGTGCCGCTGCTGTCTCTGTCTCCGCATGGCAGGGGAATCCGCTGCCGACTTTGCCTTCACGCAGCAGGAGTGCCGCCGCCGTGGTCCAAGGGCTCACAATCCCCTAGAACAAGTGACCACACCCCCCTGCTCACAACAGTGTGTGAATGCCTTTGTCTGTGTTTGTGTGTCTGAGTGAAAGAGAGCCTCTGAGTGTGTGAGTGAAAGAGAGAGAGCCTCTGTGTGTGAGTGAGGGTGCCTCTATATGTGCGTGAGAGAGTGTCTGCATGTGAGTGACAGAACCTCAGTGTGTGTGTGTGTATATTTATGTGTGTGAGAGACAGAATTTGTGTGTGTGTGTGTGTGTGTGAGAGAGAGAGAAAGAGAGCCTGTGTGTTTGAGAAAGTGCCTCTGTGTGTGAATGAAAGTACCTGTGTATGTGGAGGGGGGAGGTGTGTGAGAGAGAGAGAGAGAGTACTTCTATGTGTGAGAGTGAAAGAGTGCCTCTGTGTCACTGTGTGAGAGTAAGAGAGATTGCTTGTGTGTGTGTGTGTGTGTGTGTGAGAGAGAGAGACTGCCTGTGTGAATTTAAGAGTGTGAGAGAGAGCCTGTGCATCTGTTAGAGTGTGTATATGAGAGAGATAATCCCAGGATGACTAGAAATCTAAAGTTCATAGGGAAGAGAGCGGGAGAATTTTTTTTATCATTATTAGTTTTAATTGTTGGATGTGATGTGTCTGCAGCTTTGAAATATTTTATTGGTACTTGGTAATTTTTAAATATTTTGGTATACAGTTTTAATTGTTGGCTGTTCTATTCATCAGCTGATTTGACATATTCTTTTTATTGGTATAGTTGATGTTTTATATTTCTTGATTATATTTGATGTTTAACAAGGAATGGTGATGTTTCATTTTTATATTGTTGCACTGCATATAGTATCTGTTTTGTTGTTCTAGTTCAGTTTTTGTCTGCATGTTTCCATTTATAATTTATGGTGTCTTTATTCTGTATTTGAGGAGGGTCTGTCTATGTTTTACATGTGACCGAGGTGAGATATTTTGTGAGCATGTAGTTTCTGTGTATAGATCTATAGCAGCCTGACTTGTTCTGTTTTTCTAATAGGAGTGTATTAGTGTTTTAAGGCCTGATATAATATTTGCAGTGTTTTCTTTTTCATAGGTAGGGTTGTTACTGTTTTAGTTGGCAGTTAGTGTGTGCCCCGGATCTTTATTTATTTATTTGTTTGTTTGTTTATTTGCTGCCTTTATTTCTATAAAGGCTTATATTCCACGCACTTCACTCATTGAGTGTTCAGTGCGGATTACAACAATCAATATTAAACCACCATAAAAAAATTAATAAACCACCATTATAAAAAATACATAAATGCATAACACAATTAAAAACTATTTTGACTATTGCACAAAGGCTTCACAGAACAGGATTGATTTTAGCTGTCTTCTAAAGTCCTTCACGTCAGTTAGAGTCCTCAATTGGTCAGGGAGAGAGTTCCACAAGACAGTGGTCACATACGAAAAAGCCTTCACCCTTGTCATCTGTAAACGAGCCACGTTATTCAATGGAACCTTTAACAGTGCTTTATTTATTGACCGCAAATTACGATTTGGTTTATACCATTCCAATTTATTTTTTTTAACTACATCCACTTTCAGAGAGCATAAGCTTGGGTACTAGGGTAAGGAGCTTAAATTTTGATCTTAACTGCACCAGCAACCAATGCAGTTCTTTCAATGCGGAATGAATGTGATCACCCTTTTGCAATCCTGTCAAAACACGGGCAGCAGTGTTTTGCCCCAACTGCAACACATATGATAATTTCTTAGGCAAGCCCACATAAAGAGAACTGCAATCGTCTAACTGACCCAAGACTAAAACTTGCAAAACAGTTCTAAACATGTCCTGTGGTAATATCTGTTTCAACAGTTTGACTAATTTTAACTTTAAAAAGGAAATTTGAGCCACACAACAAACTTGCGAATGAAAAGTAAGCTGAAAATCCAAAAGGATGCCTAAATTTCTTACCTCTGTTAATATTGACAATGCAATATTCTCAACTGTAATAGGAGGCATGGTAGAAATCAAGGCTGAAGGGCCCACCCATAACAATTTGTTTTTTCTAAATTCAAGACTAATCCATTTCTTGCCAACCAGTTTTTTAACATCATGAACAATCTTTGAAGAAAGATACAGGAAACTTGCCATCTTTATTACACGGAATATAGAGATGCACATCCTCCACATAAATAAAGTATGTTAGACCTAACTCCTTCAACAACCTCCCCAAAGAGGCAAGGTAAAGGTTGAATAAAGTAGAGGACAGAACAGAACCCTATGGAACACCTGAATCCACATTATACCAACTAGAGCTAAGTTCACCTAGTTGTACCCTTTGCATTCTCCCAGATAGAAAATATCTAAAACACTTTAAAACCTGTTCCGAAAATCCATATGCCTCCAACCTAGACAGCAAAATTGTATAATTAACTGTATCAAAAGCAGCCAACACATCATGCTGTACCAGGATACCCACCTTACCCTGATCTAGCTGCCCCAATAAGGTATCCATCAAGGACAACAACAACTCTGTGTTATATCCTCTATGGAAACCAAATTGATTATCATCAAAAAGATTATGCTTTTCCACATGTTCATCTAATTGTATTAATGCACCCTTCTCAATAATTTTTTTCAAAGTTGGCAAATTGGAGATTGGTCAAAAATTCAACAAGTCTCCAATGGGCTTACTTTCATCCTTTAAAGTTGATCTAACTATGGCTGTCTTTAAAGATTCAGGAACAATTCCTTCATTCAATGATTCATTCACAATAGATCTAATTACCTCATAAGTAAACTTCTTCAGAGATTTAACAACTATGAAAGGATATGGGTCCAACCTGGAAGAAATGGATTTCAAATGCGACATTATAGAAGAAACTTCTTTTAACGTTAAGGATCTAAATTCTCTCCATACTTCTACCTGGTCAATATATGAGTCAACATTATCAACAGATAATAATCCAAAAACTTGACTTTGGACATTTTGAATTTTTTAAATGAAAATATTGCACCAAAGTCTCACAATCTGGAAAATCCTGGTTGATATAGGATTGTATCATCAATTTCTTAACAGTAGCAAATAACTCTAGTGGGCAGTTCACTGACTTCCCTAGCATGTTGAAGTAAAAGTGTTGTTTAGCAGTCTGGCATGCAAGTTGATACTCCCTTAATAATATGCCATATTCCTGTCTAATTTGTTCATCTGCATAAATCCTCCATTTTTTTCTCTGCCCTGCGCAAAGCACATCTTTGCATAAACAGAGCACTCATAAACCAAGGAGCAGAATTGCTTTTTGCCCTTACTTTCTTTTCAAAGGCTGAGGCACCATGATTGTAAGACTCAGTAATGCTCGTATTCCATAATTGTACCGATTCATGAACAGGAGCTATACTCCCCACCTTTCATAAATTCTGATACATTAACTTTGGGGCGTACTAATTTCCTTATAAAAGTACTTTTCTTATGAAGCTTTTTATAACACTGAATCCTAAAGGTAATCAGAAAATGATCTGGCCATAATTGTTCTTTCACACTTAAGTCACTTATCACATGTATGTAATGCTTTGGTCATATTAGTAAATCAAGTATATGTCCTGCTTTATGTGTGAGGGTAGAGATCATTTGAGAATAATCCTTAGTGACCATAGCAGATTCAAAAACATTTGGGCAGCCAGTAGCAACCTCTTCTATATGTTCATTAAAATCACCCACAAATATACAATTATCATGAGCTACAGACATTGTAAGAAAAGCCTCTAATAAAGTTTCTCAATCCTGTATAGATACAGCTGGAGGACAATAAATTATCATAATACACTAATTATATACTCTAATCAATAATTCCTCCATACTCGAGGGAAGCTTAGAGGCATCCAATTGAACCCCCAAAAGTTCTTTTAGGTACCTAGCAATGCCCCTGCCCTTGGCCTTTCTCTGTATCCCAAATCAGCCTGCCTCTCCCCCTCTTTTCTTACCTCTCCTCCCCGCATCCTTGCTTTGGACCCAATCACACAGCTGGAAGGAGAGGAGAGCTGCATAAAAGCAGTTTTCCTCAGCTACTGAGCTCCAATTATTCATTATGAGGCAGACCACAGGCAGGGCTGACGTGTCCATTAGGCAAACTTAGGTGGTCATCAATGGCGCTGACCAGTAGGAGGCACCAAAGAGCAGCCATTTGGTGCCACAAGTGGAGCCTATCCTACTCCTGGCAAAGAGCAATAGAGATTCGTCGGGCTGCGAGCACAAATGAGATAGGAGTTGGGGCGAGACCGGGGGGAGGGGGTGGCACAAGGCAGAAGAATTGCTTAGGGTACCTAATACCCTTGCACCAGCCCTGACTACAGGAAAGGCACAATGCCTACCAGCACCACATAACTCAAAAGTAAAATGAGGACCATGGAAGAGGAAAGTCACTCAGTATATTTTAACGGAGCATACCTGCCCTTCTGCAGAATAGGAGAAGGAAGAACGAATTTGGAGATTGAAATAGGGTGGTGAGAAGTGCTGGTTCAGAGTCCTTGCATGTGCTGCTCCACTTCCAGCTCTGACTAATGCAGACACGGCACATGGTATGTTACAGTAGCCAAAACCCCAAATTGGTTCCTGAATAATTTATGACGGTGTTGGATGGTAAGAACTGAGACATTTATGAATGGTTTTCAACCTCCAATTCAAAGTCATTTTTACATAGTAACTCTGAGGATAGTTATATTTCTGTGCTCAAACAGGCTAATTTTAAAAGAAGCCGCAAGTGCCCATACATGCACATATCGGCACGCGAGCAAAGATACACTTAAATTTTAAATCATGCCTGCACTATGCACCGATGATTTAAAATACACCTACTGCGCAAAAGCATACTAATAATTTTAAGAGGTTGCTCAAGCAAGCCTACTTTGCGTATCTCCCATAAGACTTTGCCGGCTTTAATGCACATATGTAATTTAATGCACATATTGTAAATAGATCCTTCTGTAAATAAGTTCCTTTTATTTTGACGGTTGTTCTTTTTTCTCTATTTCATGCTACCTATCTTTCCCTCTTCTCCTGTCCCCTTTAGCCCCCTCCTCTTTCTGGCCTGCTCCCATCCCCTGCCCCCTGTTCATTGTAATTCCTCCTTTAATTGAGTTATTTGTAAACCGGCGTGATGTGCCATACGAACGTCGGTATATTAAAAGTTGTTAAATAAATAAATAAATAAATAAATAAATATGTAAGCGGATTTTAAAACATGTTTGCTCAAGGGACATTCCCAAAATCGTTCTCTCTCACATACAACAAGAGAAGTAAGTGAGGGGCGACAAGAAAAAAGAAGAAGAATAAGAAACAAACAGCATAAAAATGCATGAAAAACCATAGGCAGCATGAAAAATTCCCCAATCAAAATACATGGGATATACCTGAAGGAGCCTCTGAGTTAGATGCACGATTAGTCACTCTGGTAATAAGTCCCGCAACTACTCGCGACTAAAAAAAAATAAATGTGTTAGAGTTCAATTTCATTATATATTTACAGGGGTAATTAGCAAAAAGGTCATGCCTAAAGCCTGGGCTTCAAGGCGCATATCCAGAAACGCTTTGCGCCATTCTTGAATAGCTCTGGTTAAGTCTTGAAAGGAAACATTTGAATTGTTGAAATACAACTTCATCACCGGGCTTAGATCCTGCTCAGAAAAAAGGCAACTAACATTGCAGACCTCTCAGTCACTTCCCCAGTGGAATTTTCCAACTATGCAGATAGATTTGAAAGATACACCGCACTTTGATGAGATCCTGACTGATTAGAATTCTGCTTATAAGGAAGAAACAAATACTTATTAAAGGCAGGAATTTTTCAGGTAAAATTTTCACCGAGAATGTTGGGGAAAATTTGTAAATCTCAAATTTAAAAGCCTTAAATGATTTGCCATTGATTCCAACCTTCTAAGACAAGACTGACATTCATGGATATTAGAAGCATTAGCCACCTGTAATATCATTCCCCAAAACTTGAATGGAGGTCGAATGTTCCTGAAGAATTTCCTGTAATATCATTCCCCAAAACTTGAATGGAGGTCGAATGTTCCTGAAGAATTTCCTGTAATATCATTCCCCAAAACTTGAGTGGAGGTCAAATGTTCCTGAAGAATTTCCTGATGATCGTGAGCAACAGAATCCATGTTTCTAGGAAACAGCCTCCACTTGCCGGGTCTGGTCATTAAATGTCTGGGACAAACCTGCAATTAAATCCCAGAGGGAATCCAAGGTGACCACCGCTGGTTTATTTATCTCAAAAGAAGGCCAAGTAGCCAAACGCTCACCTTCTGAGATGGTCCCAGCCTTGGGCGCGCTCCCCATCGGGAACTCCAGAGGCGAAACGCCACTGACAGCACCTTCCTCCACAAGATGATCAAACCGCGGAGGATCAGAATAACTTGGCCCTCCACCAGACAGAATGCCAACAACTCCCTCCGTGTAGAGCTGTAGGATGAGGTCATCATCCAGCGCCTCAGCGTAATCGGTGCCACACTGAGTGGAAGCAGGCAGCAGGGTTCTGAGATCCGGCGGACTGAGGGAAACTTCCCCAGGCGAGAGCAGAGCTCCTCATCAGAGCTCCTCATCAGGCCCGCAAACCCAGGGAAGGGACAGCGACATCTGAGATCAAAGGCTAGTCCAACGGGAGTGAGGATTCGGAAGGAAAAAACCTCACTCTCCCCTTTCTCTTAATCGGCATAGTGCAAGGAAACAATGAAGAAGAAACAAGTGAATGTCGGAGCAAGAAGAAAACGTGTCTGCTCATACCGCCTTCTTCAGAATACCCCTCTCCCCCTTTTTGCACACATGCCTAATTTCTAGCTTTTAAAATACACATTGCTCGCTCGCAACCCAGATACTCGCATATGTGGGGATTTTAGCGCAAGCAACGCTTTTAAAATCAACCCCTTAATTTCTAATTTAGTTCCAAGGACAAAAAAAAAGAAACAGCTATGAAACCTGTTTCACTGAACTGGGGTAGTCCTTTCATTTGCAGAAACTACAAATAGAAAAAGATTTTTCAGTTTTTCCCTTGCATTCAATATTTGAAAAGAAACTATACTACCAATATAATCATAAGGAAAAAACTATTATAAAAACCGATGACACCGAATACATTACATCTGTGTTCAGGCTTTATATATTAAGCTTAGTTCAAATATAGCTTTTAAACAGCTTTGCTTATTAGCCAAATGAAATACAGTAAACCTGTAACTCTCTTGTGTCAGATTAACAGCTATTTCAAGCAACTGTTAAGATTTCTGTCACTGGCAAAAGCGAATTATGTTTCTTTACCAAACTTGTATCAACATGCCCATGAAGCTGAGCTGAGATAAGACTCTTTAATTTGATGTATATGTATAAAATGTTGTTAGCTATGATGTGGAAGCAACCTTGCAGTCTTTAAATTATCTTGCAGTACAGATTTCTGTGAAAAAAAAAATTATCTCTGTTTACCAAGATTTACAGCTTATGTTCTGTAGAATCTCTTGATCATATTCAAATTAACGTTGAACACTGATTCATGCAGCTACATCATTTGAAGATGCACGTGTTTTATTTGAAATGCAGTTGCATACGCAATCTGTTTTTCCTCTTTTATTGACTTTATTAGGGTGTGCTTATGAGACAGAAACCGAATCCGAATTTATAGTACACCTGATGTTGAGATATATGATTTGGATTTATATCCAAACAGAATCCAGTTTCCATGTAGATATTAATAACACAATACCGTGTTTGATATTATAGTCTCTGCCCTGATAATAGCATTCACTGCTGTTTTAATTTCTTTGCCACAAAGTACCTTGTAACTATCCTTCTGTCACTCACAACCCCCACTCCTAAGCAGCAGACCAACTCAGATATGCAAATGATTAACAGGAGGAGACTGGAATTAGGTTTCTATGACAAATCCTCTTTGCTATACAAATGGAAGAAAAGAGGACAATAAACTGAGACACCCCCCTCACAGACAAACACACACACACACACACCACCCCATTAGAAGAAAATGGGCTTGCCAATTAGATAGACATTAGACAACGATTGAATGTGATCTGGTGCTCACCACGAGGAGCCTGGGCCAGACCAGTAGCAGATTTTTGAGGCCACAGTTTGAACCCTGAGAGTCTTTGGTTCAAACATTTTTTGCTTACTTTACACATAATTATACATAATTAGTTTTCAAAGCGATCTAACCAGGTAACTAAGGAATGGAATTTCAAAGGGTTTAGCCAGCTGACATCAGTGATGAGCCAGCTAAAACTGAATTGTTAATAATTGTGCTGCACCCCTGCGCATGCACACACACACACACACACACACACACACACACACCACTCTTACTGGCAGCATTTAGATATCCGAGTTGGAGCAGAGAGGAGATAAGCATATGCCTCCAGGTAAGCGGAGGCAGTTTGGATTTTAGATTTAATTAATCACCTTTCCAAATCCAACTTCAAGGTGAATTACAAATTCAGGTACATTTGGTGGGCCCCAATCCAAGAGGGTTTACAAATTAATCTGGATTCCTGGGCCAATGGAGTGTTCCACCAAAAGTCCATCTTAATCTTTTACCACTGGCTCCAGCTGTGCTGCCAATGACTCTATTGTCCCAACATAAGGGATTTAGAAAAGCCTGCAACGGACTCCCACAATGACTCCAAAGTCACTACCGCCAGTTTTTGAGGGGATGAAAAAGGACTCACCACCAGAAGATAATGTGCCCACCAGTGCAGCATCTGAAGAGGAAATTCACGTCCTCCTGTATGCAGACTTCATCACCCAAAATGGAACCAGTGTGAAGCTGAATATTGAGAGTCTTCTAACACCCTCAGAAAACTCCGACTAGAAGCCAACTCCAAACCAGCCCCTTACTTCCTGGTCACGGCTTTGACCTCATCCACAAGCAACACTGGCTGCATGGCAAAGGAGTCATTTCACTTCTTTGGCAGCTCAATGCAATCCCTGGGGCGGAGGAAATGCTCTCCCCCCTGATGAGCCAGACACTCCCTCGCCAAGGCTCACAACAGGAACACACTCCTCGGTAACAGCAGGACCTTGACACATAAATGCTGTAATAGAAGACTGGCCTTGAAGGTGAGTACAATCAGAGGGGAAAACTCTCACTTTCCCTTTTCTTTTGGAAGGCATAGTCAAAGAAAAGAAAGAAGTATCAGAAGCAACAGCATAGTCCTAAACTTTCTCTGCTCACACTGCCATTCGCTCTTCCCCCTGTTCTGTGTTGATTGGTTACTTCATGTGACCTCTGATTTTCCTGTGATTGGCTGGTTTGTTTTTTAGTACAAATTTTTAAGATTGTTAAATGTTTTTGTGACATCATGAAGGTTTTGGGGCTTCTTTGCTTGTTCAGCAACATCCTGTATTCTTGTGTAATACAGTGTTTCTGCTTATGGTTGTCAACTTCTTGCTTTCTTTGTTTTGAACTGATGCAAAGGTCCATCTTCTTTGCACTGTCTTTATTGCAATGTTTTATTCTTACATTTTAGAATTAAGTTTTTAACCTCTGATGTCCCTCACGACCCACCTTCAAGTAAATACAGAACCATGTCAGGGGACCTACTGCTATGTTTTGTAGGGATGTGCAGTGGGGTATTTGTTTCCTTGTTGTTTCCTTTCATATCATTTTTTGCTTGATTTCATTTTTATAATGGCTTGTTGGGTTGTTGTTTTTTTTTCATTTTCCTTAATTTCGTGGTTAGTGAGCATGAACTGGACTTTGTGCGCACTAAATACAAGTTAGTGAGCACTAACGTAAAACTTAAAACCCTGAAATGTTTGCAAGAAGAGTAATGGAATTCACAAGGATATGGAATAAACATAAAGGATCCCTTGGGGCGGATTTTCAGAGCCCTGCTCGCGTAAATCCGCCCAAAACCGGGCGGATTTACGCGAGCAGGGCCCTGCGCGCCGGGAAGCCTATTTTACATAGGCCTCCCGGCGCGCGCAGAGCCCCGGGACTCGCGTAAGTCCCGGGGTTCTCGGAGGGGGGCGTGTCGGGGGGCGGGCCCGGTCGTCGCGGCGTTCCGGGGGCGTGTCGGCAGCGTTTTGGGGGCGGGTACGGGGGCGTGGCTACGGCCCGGGGGCGTGGCCGCACCCTCCGTACCCGCCCCAGGTCGCGGCCCGGCGCGCAGCAGGCCCGCTGGCGCGCGGGGATTTACGTCTCCCTCCGGGAGGCGTAAATCCCCCGACAAAGGTAAGGGGGGGGTGTAGACAGGGCCGGGTGGGTGGGTTAGGTAGGGGAAGGGAGGGTAAGGTGAGAGGAGGGCAAAGGAAAGTTCCCTCCGAGGCCGCTCCGATTTCGGAGCGGCCTTGGAGGGAACGGGGGGAGGCAGCGCGGCTCGGCGCGCGCAGGCTATACAAAATCGATAGCCTTGCGCGCGCCGATCCAGGATTTTAGTGGATACGCGCGGCTCGGCACGTATCTACTAAAATCCAGCGTACTTTTGCTTGAGTCTGATGCGCAAGCAAAAGTAGGCTGATCGCGCTTCTTTTAAAATCTACCCCCTTGTGTCTAAAGGATGGAAATTAAGAAAAAGGGTAACTATGTTAACTGAGGTAACCTGCATGGAGCAGCAATTACTAACAGAAAGCATGGGGGTAACCTGCAAGGAGTGGCAGTTACTACCCCTAACAGAAGGCATGGAGTAACCTGCAGTGAGCGGCACTTACTACCCCTAACAGAAGGCATGGGGTAACCTGCAGGGATTGGAAATTACTATCCCTAACAGAAGGCATGAGGTAACCTGCAGGGAGTGGCAGTTACTACTACTAACAGAAGGCATGGGGTAACCTGCAGGGAGTAGCACTTACTACCCCTAACAGAAGGCATGGGGTAACCTGCAGGGATTGGAAGTTACTATCCCTAACAGAAGGCATGAGGTAACCTGCAGGGAGTGGCAGTTACTAACAGAAGGCATGGGGTAACCTGCAGGGAGCGGCAGTTACTACCCCTAAGAGAAGGCATGGAGTAAACTGCAGGGAGCAGCAGTTATTAACAGAAGGCATGGGGTAACCTGCAGGGAGTGGCAGTTACTACCCTAACAGAAGGCATGGGGTAACCTGCACGGAATGGCAGTTACTAACAGAAGGCATGGGGTAACCTGCAGGGAGTGGGAGTTACTAATAGAAGGCATGGGGTAACCTGCAGGGAGCGGCAGTTACTAACAGAAGGCATGGGGTAACCTGCAGGGAGCGGCAGTTACTACCCCTAAGAGAAGGCATGGAGTAAACTGCAGGGAGCAGCAGTTATTAACAGAAGGCATGGGGTAACCTGCAGGGAGTGGCAGTTACTACCCTAACAGAAGGCATGGGGTAACCTGCACGGAATGGCAGTTACTAACAGAAGGCATGGGGTAACCTGCAGGGAGCGGCAGATACTACTTCTAACAGAAGGCATGGGGTAACCTGCAGGGAGTGGCCGTAACTACTCTAAGGAAAACATTTTGCCAGGCAGACTGAATGGATCTCTTAGGTCTTTTTTTCTTCCAACATTTACTATGTTCCTAAGTTTTGTCAAAATCAAGAAGTGGAATATTAGCCTACTGTGAATAATTGCCAGAAATACTTTGTATTCTTTCACATTTGTACAGGTGTATGGGGTAATTTAGTGATAATAAATACCCCAGTGCTCTTCACCTTGAACCAGATATTATGGACGCTGCACAGCTAACAACGTACAATGACCATCATACTAGGCTTCCTCGTCTAGGCTTTCGCCAAATCAACTCGGCCTTATAAATAATCATAGGTCATATAGTAAAGTTATTTTTAAGAAATTTTCTGTGATGCAATTAAAATTCACCGAAACAAAGGCGGTATTTAGCCAAAAGTAATGTCATGCTTTGTGCAAATCCAACATTGTAGATTTCAACTTATCTTTCACAAATCCAACATTAAAGATTTCAACTTATCTTTCAGCGCTTCAATATGTGAAAATCTTAAGCCATAGCGATAGTCGCAGTGCTGACCCGACACGGAGCCGTGTTTCGGACTGCTTTCACCATCTATCAGTCCTTCTTCAAGGGTGGTAATTCTGCGTCAAACAATAATTTACATCAAAGTTCAGAAAGTCTTAACTGATCCGTAGAAAATTTATAAGTGGACTATAGTTATAAGAGAAACAGCCGTCAGAGCGCACTAGTACTTACACAGTTGTTGAACTTTTTTCAAAAATGGCGCTTCAGCATTTTCCGTGGCATTTCCGGTATCTCCCGGAACCCCTGCTTTTGATGAAACCTTGACGTCATACAACTCCTCCCACTAATCAATTGACAGCCTCCACGCCCCTAAAATCAAATGAGCGTGTACCATTCAATGGAGGCATTAAGCCCGGCTGGGCTAACAGTGTTTAACCTGAAAATCCACTGCTGTTCTTTTGTATTGAGAACTTTATTAATATTTCCCCCGCGGGGATGGTGTTGGATTTTTTCTAAAATTCTCCATCGCAACATGTCAAATGAGTGTTGGAACTCTTTACAGTGCATTACCACAGGAGCTGTCAGTTTTTCTGTAGTGATACAACTGCGATGTTCTATTAAACGTGTGCGGACCAATATAAGTTGATTCAACAACAACAATATAAGTTGATTAACAACAACATTCCACATTGGAAGAATATGATGCTAAATTACAAGAATTTAATACTACTATTGATAAATTTAAGATCGAATTAAAGAACAGTAAAATTAGCAAGTTGAAAAGAGATGAGAAAGATTATGTTTCCGGAGGTATTTATCCTTGGCAGAGGCGCGCAAAAACCAATCAACCGAGAAAAGTCGCTTTTGCCGGCTCTTCTGAAGATTCGTCTGGGTCAGAAGAGGAGGTCCCTCCAGTTGCCAGTACTGCACAAAATTATAGGGGTAGAGGTACTTACCGATCATTTCGTCCTCAACAACGACGATTTTTTCGGAATTCCCGTCATCCCACGGCTCCAGATTTAGAACAGAGACCATTCACCAGATCTCAGAACCGGAACACAACATCGTAAATGTGTCTGGAACTCAGCTTACACAAGATCAATTAGCAGTTTTACAGAAAGGTCTAACTTTCATCCCTTATCATCGGTATGATGCTTTTTATACTAGAATAGCACTGTACAGATTTTTTCGGAAACTTCAGCTTGTATTGTTCTTTTCACTTAATCCCCCTAAGGCTGATTGCTCTATAGTCCATCCACGCTCCAATTGGTTACCAGCGGGCCCAATAGATCCACATATCAAAACTTATATGGAATTGGTTCTGTTGGATGTGGTTCAAATTGAATCAACTTATATTGGTCCCAGATTTAATCTTACAAAAGGAGAATTTGCCGCAATGTTGTCCTTAAAGAAAGAACAATCCATCATTATAAAAAAAGCTGATAAAGGAGGTTCAGTAGTTGTTCTCAGTAAAACAGCTTATGTTTCAAAAGTGTTACAACACATACAAGATCCAACTAAGTATGAAGTGTTGAGCAGAGATCCTACGGTTGAATTGCAGGAACACATTACGATATTGGTTAATGAATTTCTAAATCTGGGTTGTCTTACCTCTAGAGAAGCGCGTTATCTTGTTGTTGAACATCCGATGGCTCCCACGATTTACATGGTCCCTAAAATCCATAAGGACATGGTGGACCCACCAGGACGCCCAATAGTAACTACTATTGGTTCTCTCCTGGAGCCTCTGTCCACTTTTGTTGATGTAGTGTTACAGCCTTTTGTGTCTCAATCGAAGTCTTTTTGCAAAG
The DNA here is from genome assembly GCF_901001135.1 of Rhinatrema bivittatum. Lineage (NCBI taxonomy): Eukaryota > Metazoa > Chordata > Amphibia > Gymnophiona > Rhinatrematidae > Rhinatrema > Rhinatrema bivittatum. The sequence goes on from NC_042624.1 coordinate 81,306,501, forward strand.
ATACAAAACACATGCTGGTAAAACTTGATGAAATTGATAATGTGCAGGATACTCTATTAGTCACAATGGACATTCAGGCATTGTACACCAGCATCCCTCAGCGGGCGGCACTTAATATCATAGAGACTACTTTAAACAAACGAGTACGGCCACACCGAATTCCCACCACATTCTTGATGCAGTTGACAGAGATAGCTCTCTGTCAAAATTTTTTCATGTTTCAAAAAACGTGGTATAAGCAGATACATGGTACTACGATGGGGGCCACTATGGCCCCCAGTCTGGCTAATCTCTATGTTACACAATTCGAAGAGTCTTGTTTATATGATGCTGTGGAATTTCTAAATGTCTCACATTGGACTAGATACATTGATGACGTGTTTTTTTTGTGGCACGGAAATCAAGACACACTGATGCATTTTTTGAATTGGATTAATTCTTTGGACAGTAATTTACAGTTCACTATGGTATTTCATCAAGAACACATTGATTTTTTGGACATCCACATTTCTAAAAATGCTAACAAGTTGGCAACTACGATTTTCCGTAAATCTTGTGAACGTAACACCCTGTTGCACTTTTCCAGTTTTCACCCTTTTCAGTTGCGGAAAAATCTGCCAATAGGGCAATTCTTGAGGTTAAAACGAATTTGCAGTACCGGGGAGCAATTTCAGTTACAGGCAGAACAACTAGCCATAAGACTTTTACAACGTGGATATCCAATACGATATATTAAGTCTGCTTGGAAAAGAGCCACAAATGCACAAAGATGTTGGTTACTGTTGGATAAAACTATTGATAATTCCTCCCCGTTGGTCTGCACTATTCCTTTTTCTGACAGAGCTGCCTCTATTGCACGTTCAATTTTACATCATTGGTCTGTTCTACGATTGCATAATGACCTGTTTCAGAACAATCCTATTATTGCCTACAGTAGAGGACGCAATATCGGAGATACAGTGACACATTCGTTTCTACAAGAACCACCAGAAGATATTTTACCACATGGCACTTGGCCATGCACAGGATGTTCGATGTGTAACCAAGCTATCACTAGTGCGACCTGGACAGAGGCAAGAGGGTATTTACATACTGCTCATCATTATACTGATTGCCGGTCTACTCATGTAGTCTATCTGATTGAATGCCCGTGCAGACTCTGCTACGTAGGAAGAACAAAAAGGATGATCCGCACACGTTTAATAGAACATCGCAGTTGTATCACTACAGAAAAACTGACAGCTCCTGTGGTAATGCACTGTAAAGAGTTCCAACACTCATTTGACATGTTGCGATGGAGAATTTTAGAAAAAATCCAACACCATCCCCGCGGGGGAAATATTAATAAAGTTCTCAATACAAAAGAACAGCAGTGGATTTTCAGGTTAAACACTGTTAGCCCAGCCGGGCTTAATGCCTCCATTGAATGGTACACGCTCATTTGATTTTAGGGGCGTGGAGGCTGTCAATTGATTAGTGGGAGGAGTTGTATGACGTCAAGGTTTCATCAAAAGCAGGGGTTCCGGGAGATACCGGAAATGCCACGGAAAATGCTGAAGCGCCATTTTTGAAAAAAGTTCAACAACTGTGTAAGTACTAGTGCGCTCTGACGGCTGTTTCTCTTATAACTATAGTCCACTTATAAATTTTCTACAGATCAGTTAAGACTTTCTGAACTTTGATGTAAATTATTGTTTGACGCAGAATTACCACCCTTGAAGAAGGACTGATAGATGGTGAAAGCAGTCCGAAACACGGCTCCGTGTCGGGTCAGCACTGCGACTATCGCTATGGCTTAAGATTTTCACATATTGAAGCGCTGAAAGATAAGTTGAAATCTTTAATGTTGGATTTGTGAAAGATAAGTTGAAATCTACAATGTTGGATTTGCACAAAGCATGACATTACTTTTGGCTAAATACCGCCTTTGTTTCGGTGAATTTTAATTGCATCACAGAAAATTTCTTAAAAAATAACTTTACTATATGACCTATGATTATTTATAAGGCCGAGTTGATTTGGCGAAAGCCTAGACGAGGAAGCCTAGTATGATGGTGATTGTACGTTGTTAGCTGTGCAGCGTCCATAATATCTGGTTCAAGGTGAAGAGCACTGGGGTATTTATTATCACTAAATTACCCCATACACCTGTACAAATGTGAAAGAATACAAAGTATTTCTGGCAATTATTCACAGTAGGCTAATATTCCACTTCTTGATTTTGACAAAACTTAGGAACATAGTAAATGTTGGAAGAAAAAAAGACCTAAGAGATCCATTCAGTCTGCCTGGCAAAATGTTTTCCTTAGAGTAGTTACGGCCACTCCCTGCAGGTTACCCCATGCCTTCTGTTAGAAGTAGTATCTGCCGCTCCCTGCAGGTTACCCCATGCCTTCTGTTAGTAACTGCCATTCCGTGCAGGTTACCCCATGCCTTCTGTTAGGGTAGTAACTGCCACTCCCTGCAGGTTACCCCATGCCTTCTGTTAATAACTGCTGCTCCCTGCAGTTTACTCCATGCCTTCTCTTAGGGGTAGTAACTGCCGCTCCCTGCAGGTTACCCCATGCCTTCTGTTAGTAACTGCCGCTCCCTGCAGGTTACCCCATGCCTTCTATTAGTAACTCCCACTCCCTGCAGGTTACCCCATGCCTTCTGTTAGTAACTGCCATTCCGTGCAGGTTACCCCATGCCTTCTGTTAGGGTAGTAACTGCCACTCCCTGCAGGTTACCCCATGCCTTCTGTTAATAACTGCTGCTCCCTGCAGTTTACTCCATGCCTTCTCTTAGGGGTAGTAACTGCCGCTCCCTGCAGGTTACCCCATGCCTTCTGTTAGTAACTGCCACTCCCTGCAGGTTACCTCATGCCTTCTGTTAGGGATAGTAACTTCCAATCCCTGCAGGTTACCCCATGCCTTCTGTTAGAGGTAGTAAGTGCTGCTCCCTGCAGGTTACCCCATGCCTTCTGTTAGTAGTAGTAACTGCCGCTCCCTGCAGGTTACCCCATGCCTTCTGTTAGGGGTAATAACTGCTGCTCCCTACAGGTTACCCTCCTGCATTCTGTTAGTAACTGCCGCTCACTGCAGGTTACTCCATGCCTTCTGTTAGGGGTAGTAACTGCCACTCCTTGCAGGTTACCCCCATGCTTTCTGTTAGTAATTGCTGCTCCATGCAGGTTACCTCAGTTAACATAGTTACCCTTTTTCTTAATTTCCATCCTTTAGACACAAGGGGGTAGATTTTAAAAGAAGCGCGATCAGCCTACTTTTGCTTGCGCATCAGACTCAAGCAAAAGTACGCTGGATTTTAGTAGATACGCGCGGAGCCGCGCGTATCCACTAAAATCCTGGATCGGCGCGCGCAAGGCTATCAATTTTGTATAGCCTGCGCGCGCCGAGCCGCGCTGCCTCCCCCCGTTCCCTCCAAGGCCGCTCCGAAATCGGAGCGGCCTCGGAGTGAACTTTCCTTTGCCCTCCCCTCACCTTACCCTCCCTTCCCCTACCTAACCCACCCACCCGGCCCTGTCTACACCCCCCCCTTACCTTTGTCGGGGGATTTACGCCTCCCGGAGGGAGACGTAAATCCCCGCGCGCCAGCGGGCCTGCTGCGCGCCGGGCCGCGACCTGGGGGCGGGTACGGAGGGCGCGGCCACGCCCCCGGGCCGTAGCCACGCCCCCGTACCCGCCCCCAAAACGCTGCCGACACGCCCCCGGAACGCCGCGACGACCGGGCCCGCCCCCCGACACGCCCCCCTCCGAGAACCCCGGGACTTACGCGAGTCCCGGGGCTCTGCGCGCGCCGGGAGGCCTATGTAAAATAGGCTTCCCGGCGCGCAGGGCCCTGCTCGCGTAAATCCGCCCGGTTTTGGGCGGATTTACGCGAGCAGGGCTCTGAAAATCCGCCCCAAGGGATCCTTTATGTTTATTCCATATCCTTGTGAATTCCATTACTCTTCTTGTCTCCAATACCTTTTCCACCACCCTTTCTGTGAAGAAATATTTCCTGAAGTTGTTCCAGAGTCCCGTTCCCCCCCCCCCCCTCCCGCCTGCCCTTGAAGCTTCATATTATGACCCTTAGCTCTACAACTTTCTTTCCATTGGAAAAGGTGTGATTCTTCAGCATCATTAATTACTTCTAGATATTTTAAGTCATATTATATCTCACCTGTCTCTCTTCTCCTTCAGGCTATACATATTCAGGTCGTTCAGTCTCTCATATGGCTTTTGGTGCAGACCCCTTACCATTTTGGTCACCTTCCTCTGGACTGCTTCCATCCTGTCTCTATCCTTTTTCAGATACAGTCTCCACAAATGAACAGAGTACTCCAGGTGAGACATCACCAAAAATCTGTACAAGGACATTATTACCTCCTTTTTCCTGGTGATTATGCCTCTCTCTCTACGCAGCCCAGCATCTCTCTGGCCTTTGCCATCACCTTCAGACTGTCAGACACTATCACCGCGAGGTCTCTTCCCCAGCCTGCACACTTCAGTCTTTCGCCCCACTCCCATCACATACACTGCTCACAGTGACAACTTATTTAAAGTAGTTTCTTCTTCTAGGGAGCAAGCCATGCCAAGTTCTCCACACCAAGCTCTCTGTGCCTCTAAATTTGTCAGACCTATTTGCTATATTGTAGTATTTTATTATTATTGTATTGATATATTTTATTGTTTGTTATATTAATTTAATAGTTTTTTATTATTTGGGGGTTTTATGGAAATTATGTAGGTGAAATTTTGTGAACTGCTTTGAATGTCTTTGGGAAATCATGCAGTATATAAGTGTTTTAAAATAAAAAAAATAATATTGGCTGGTGATGTCATGAGCAGAGAAAACAACGTGAGCTGAATAATCCGTTTTCCCTATGCATAAGGGTAAAATGTTATTTATTTTAAAAAACTGAACTGACCATTTTTATAAAGAGAATTGTTGCACTTGAAATGCCTTAAAAGATGTATTTTATTCTTAAAATGTGAAGTATTTTTTATTTTGAACATTGCCATGCTTTGTAAGTATAACAACCTCCTTCAGAAAATCCACTTATTTTGTATTCTGATATATACCTCATAATGCCCCAAGGCATCCGTATATCTCGTTGTAGCTAGGCACCCTGCCGAGTGTTACTGTTGAAATAAAAATTAAGAGAGAGACCTCAAGGCTCAGATGACATCAATTAAACATGATAAAGTTTGAGTAGTGGCACCTTTTCTATTTTTCATTCTCTGTCTATAAATGAAAAGCTTAAATAATCTTGTTTACATGTTGACAGTAACACCCTGTTCTAGTTGTCTCAGGTACCTTAGGGTTCTTTGACAAACATCTTGGTTCATTTAAATAGAAAATGTTTTAATTTTTCCAGCTACAGATGATGGTTCACAAAGGTAATGCACTGGCGGGTAATGGATCTAGTGCTAGATGGTTTCATTTAAAGCTAATATTTTGTGGTTAATAAAGATACAATGTTGTTGCTTTATACACTTTTAAGACAGGACATCAGATGAGAAGATCAAGGGATAACTCAATGTTTTAATTCTCATAACTATACGTGTCTACATAACGAGACGTGTCTTGTATGTATTTCTACTATGTTTTACATTTCTGTCAATACAGTCTTGAATAGTTGCACTCTCTGACAGAACAGAAAGCAGTAATTGCAAACAGCTGTAAAGTATTACTCATCTTCCTAATCAAAATGACTTTCTGTTAAATAAACCATGAAAAAAAAGCTTTTCCACCATCAGTGCAGTGGTGTGGAAATGACACAAGCTGTAAAGAGTCCACCACGAAAGGTAATCAACAGATTGAATTTTCTTACCACACCGATTCTATGTGCTAATGTACTGCACGATAGTAAGAATGTCAAGGGAAAAAAAAAACCTTCTCCATTTCACAAGAAAACTTTCTGTAATAACACAAATGTTCCTTCCAGTATTTTACATGTTGCCTCCAGTTGGAGAGCCATGCTTCAGTGCATCTTCCTCTCAACTTAAAATTTAGCTGAGGATAATTATCTAACATGTCCCTAGATTCCTCAAAATGCTATAAATTTTGCATGAATAATGCCTGTGATAAAAAAGGGAGAGAGAGAGAGATTCTTCATAAGGTGCTCATATTAGTCATCTATTTATACCACTATAGGAGGATCATCTAGTAAGTAACTCGAGGTGAGATTTTGGTGGTGGCCTAGGTTTTGGGGGGCAGTTTTACATGCACAGTCAGACGTATGAACAGCACAGTACGCATCAGTGAAGAATTGATGTGATTTGAAATGAGGAAAGGTACACAAAGATGATATTTCTACAATGTACTCTCGCCCTCGCTTGATGCACTCTACCTGCGAAAAATCCTGATTCAGGCACAACGCATAGCTATCGCAGGCATAACTCTAGGAAAAAAGGGAAGTTATTTCCAGCATTATATCCCGCGATAGCATGCATAACGCTATCGCACACAGCCTTAGCACTTCTCATTTTCATTTACTCCGCCCAAATTCCTCCTAGAATCTGCCCACTTGAATAAATTCCCAAAATTTGCATGGTCAGCGCATGATGTGATAAATAACGCCTGCATTATGGCATTATCATGGGCGTTAGGGCTCAAACACATTTTGATGAATGACCCTGATGGCTTGGAACAGCACATGGGCACATTCTTACATCTACACCACATCCAGTTGTTCATTTAAATTCCAGCACTACTTTTAACTATAAATATGCCACTTTTAAATTAAAAGGTAAATTTTCTTTGGGGATCCTATCCTTGGCTGAAATAGCAGGAAGAAATTTTCAAACTATCCACATTGGGACAATATCCGTGGGATACTTTGAACCTAAGGACATTAGCACCTGCTGTTTCTGTGTCTCCTTTCTTCTGGAAAATAATGCATATAGAGTTGAAAATGCAATCTAAGTAGGTGTTAGGATTCGTGGGTTTCGTGGACCCTTGGCCTGAGGTGAGGATTGATACCACCTGTGGGGAGGAGCCCCACAGATCTTCACCGTTGGGAGGCGAGGTCAGCTGCAGCAAGAGATAGTAGTAGAGGTAGAGGAATAGAGCGACTTGCGTCACAGCCACATGATCGCAGGAGCTTGTAGAGAGAGTACTGTGAGAGATCCCAAGGAGCGGGGTAAGAGACACAGTTCGGAGGGGAACCCACAGTATTCAGGCAGTACTGGAGATACAGGTACCAGAGCAGGAACCTCAACAGGGAAGTGCTAGGCAGGCCCCGAGTAGTGGGGAGTGCGAGACAGGAATTTCTGGAGGAATACAATAGAGGCTGTCCCGAGGGACGGGGCTGCGTAGCAAGAGAGGCTCTGGTGTGATGATGTAGGCTGTCCCGCGGAGTGGGGAAGCCTGAGTCAAATCTCCAAAGTAGTGACATCAGCAACCCCGATGAGCGAGGCTGCACACGAAGGAATCTCTGACAGAGAAATGGAGGCACTACCCCAAGGAATGGGGAGGTGCAGAGTACAGTCGTAGGTGTAGAACGTAGGCGCTGTCCCGAGGAGTGGGGAAGTGCAGGTACAGCCGCTGGTGTAGAACGTAGGCACTGCCCTGAGGAGCAAGGAAGCGCCGAGTCGAGACTCCAATGTAGTAAGGCAGTTCGAGGGACAACCTCGAGGAGCGGGGAGGCCGACAGGCAGGACCTCTGGAAGGCACAGGGCTAGCCCGAAGAGCGGGGGAAGCCTGGAGACAGGGTCTCCAACTGGAGTGCAAGCAGGCCCCCGAGGAGCGGGTAGCCGAGCCAAAGTCCAGAGTTGCAGGAAGGCCCGAACAGGAACCACGGTCTGAGGAGCAGCGCACAGCACCAGTAGTGAAAGAACTCGTTGCCAAGTCAGTTTGCAAGGGGTGAAGGCAGTGCTTAAGAACTCCAACCTAGTGATGTCATCAGTTGGGGGACACCCCTGAGGTTCCCGCCATTGGGTTTTCAAAGGGGGGCCCAGTGGCGCGTGCATGCACCTAGGAAGGCCTGGAATCGGCGTGGGTGGCAGCAGCGTCCCAGCCATCATGAGGATCCCAGTGGTAGGTGGCGGTAGCAGCTAGCCCCAGCCACGAGAGCAGGTCAGCACATGATGTGAGTTGAATCGGTCGCAGCTGCCTGCGACCGATGGTCATAACAGTAGGTAATTTTCAAAGGAGTTATGAGTAAATGTAACACACTATCTTAGCAATTTTCAAAAGCTTGAAGTGCACTTATACGCATAAAACCTATTGACAATTCAATAGCATATCTCGCTGCAATTTTCAAAAGCTCACTTAAAACCCTTTTGAAAATTTCTTCCTATGCGCATACATTTTCTTCCCCACTCTAAACATGTTCCTGAGAGGGCCACTTTTCAATGCTGCTAAAAGTCCATATGATGTGGGACAGTTTGCAAACTTTTAGCCACATTGAGGGAAGGCTGTTTTCAGATAGCCATTTCATGCGGATAAGATGCTTTTTAACCAGGTAAGTCATTTTGAAAATTGTCCTCACAAAAATGTGAAAAACACAGGAAACCATAAGAGATGGGCTACAACATTGCAATTTATGATCATGGCCCTAAATCACATGTGTAAGGGACTTCCATTTTTATCCTGATTTCAAGTGATGCTCTTAACATGATCCAATAAATCCCACCCATAGATGAATGCCAAAAGTAAGAGTGATATTTAGGATCATTACCATTAAGCTAAATTTTTCCGACTCTCCAAGTCCATTTCTTTAAAAGCACACCTGAATATTCTTCCCCATGATTTCCTGGCTTCTAAAATGCTCTGCCTTTTCATCTGGAAGATATTCTGTATCATTAGTAGGCTGAATTCTATAGCAGCCTGGGTTCTGGTTTACTCAGTAGCTTCTCAGAAAAGCATCCCTCCTGCAGCAGAATTACAAAATTACAGAAAGCCTAAGCAATATTTGAAGGATGATAGCAGGTAATAATTGCTGAAGAGAGGACTATATCAGATGAAAACAAGGACAATAACAAATAGATAGGTTTAGTTGACAAAGAAGCCGAAGCACAGTAGAAGCCAGAAAAATAACTCTGAAAGGGAATAGACCAGAAGGATACTCAAAACAGTATTCCTTCTTTGTCAAATAATATTTCAGCTAGGGCTGATTTTACAAATACATGTATGTAGAGCTACAAAGTAGGATGTCTACATGGCAGGGATGACTAGGATGACTATGACCCAGAACTTCTCCTTTTGATCTCTGGATAAGACCTGACCCTGCTTTTCCAGAATCCGAGAGGAATTTGGATTTGCTTGGATTTGACCTGTTCTGTATTTACTAAGTTTTTACTAAAGCAATAATATTTCAGGTATAAAAGATCAAACTTCTACTCTGGAAACATTATCAAATTCCATACAAATGTACATGTATCAGCAACGTTTGATGACAATCTGAGGAAGGAAATCAATGCACTTGAATGCAAGTCCAACTTCTAACATAATACTCCACTGTTGGTACTCATTGAATATTTGTTGAAGATTGAGCATGTCCAAACATCTGACCATGTTGTTTGCATTTTTCTAAGATTTTTTTTATTAATTTCCATTATATTCAAGAATGTGCACCATTTTTTTTAGAAGCTCACTTTTTTCACATTTCTGTTGCATTTAATTTGGCAAAGATTTGTGCCATAGGTGCCAACTCTGTGATTGTAATGGGTGCTTGAGCATCTCTAATATTAAGCAAATTCTTTCACTGTGTCCAGGTGGAGGATAATTTGTATTGAGTTTATTACCCCCAATCATTTTTAAAACGTTGCCTCCTATAATTTGTGTTGAATGGGGCACTGAATGAAAACATAGGAAGCACTGTGTCAGCCCACCAATATTACAATTTGATAAAAGGAAACAATGAACTCAGGTGGGCAGAGATGATTTCTTTATAAAGCTAATGAATGTTTAAAGATGTAAGCTCTCATTGTCTGAGAAACAGTAGTCCCAAAGTTTGCATCTTTGAACAGTTGTTAGCTTATTAAAGATATCATCTCTTTCCAACTACTGTATTGGTTTGCTTTTAACTTATTTGAATTGAAACTTAATTTATATAGCCCAGTACTTTACCTTCAAATATTACACAACGTGATTCTCCTGTATAAACAGAAATGAATTGAATCACAGTGACTCCAATTCGCTCTGAATCCAAACTGAAGAAAGCAGGTTCTTTGATGTCAACAAAAATCACCTAACTAGGGAAAGATCTGGATTTACAGGTCTGTTTACTAAGCCACAATAAAATTGTCTGTTAAAATAGTTAAGACACCATAGGCTTTGTTAGGGGAGTTAATGCCTGATTTAAATAGAAAAGTGAGTGAGGTGACCAAATTTGCAGATGACACATAATTGTTTCAAGTTGTATAAACAGCAGATTGTAAGCAGTTGTAAGCAGCAGATTGTAAGCAGTTGTAAGCAGCAGATTGTGAGGACCTACAGAAGGACCTTGTGAGACTAGGAGACTGAGTTTCTAAATGGCCAGATGAAATTTAATGTGCATAAGTGCAAAGTAATGAACATAGGGAACAATAATCCCAATTACAGGTAGACAATGCAATGTTAGGAGTCACCACCCAGGAAAAGGTCCTCAGAATCCTTGTGAACAAAACCTTGAAATTTTGGCTCAGTGTTCAGCAGCGGTCAAACAGGCAAATAGAAAGTTAAGAATTATTTGGAAAGAAATAGAGAAGAAAACTGAGAATATCATAATTCCTTTAACAGCATCTTTAGTATTGTATGCAGTTCTGGCCATCTTCCAATCTTCAGGTACATCAGATGATTTTAATGATAGGTTACAAATTAATTGAAATAGGTCTGAAATTTCATTTTTTAGTTCTTTCAGAACCCTGGAATGTATATCATCCAGTCCAAGTGATTTACTACTCTTCAGTTTGTCAGTCAGGCCTAACACATCTTCCAGGTTCACCATAATTTGGTTCAGTTGATCTGAATAATCACCCATGAAAACCTTCTCTGGAACGAGTAACTCTCCAACATTCTTTTCAGTAAACACCAAAGAAAAAAATAATTTACTCTTTCCGTGATGGCCTTATCGTCTCTAAGTGCCCCTTTAACCCCTTGATCATCCAACAGTCCAACTGACTCCCTCACAAGCTTTCTGCTTTGGATATATTTTAAAAGTTTTTATTGTGCGTTTTTGCCTCTGTGGCCAACTTCTTTTCAAATTCTTTCTTAGCCTGTCTTATCAATGTCTTTATTTATTTATTTATTTATTTATTTATTTAATATAATTTATATACCGGAGGTTCCTGTATAATATACATATCACCCTGGTTCACAAGGAACAGTAACTTTCACTACATTTAGCAGTTTACATAGAACAGAATAAAAAAGAAGTTTTTACATTGAACAAACTAAGTAAACAAGTTTTTACATTGAACAAAGTAATCGAAGTAAGCAAATAGTGTATGATATTGAACCGTTAATAAACATGCAGTTAATAAGTCAATAAATAGCATGGAAAATATGAAGTCAATATGAGTATATGTAGTATGTATGTAGTCAGCATGCATATGTAAATTTCTGATTGAATAAAGGAAGAAAATAATAGATCTGAATAAATTGTTGTGGGCTTGAAAAGACTTTTCTTCGTGTTCTTGGCTCTAGGGGAAAGCTTGTTTGAACAGCCAAGTCTTAAGTTTCTTTTTAAATGTAGTGTGGCATGGTTCCAGACGAAGGTCTGGAGGGAGCGAGTTCCAAAGTGAAGGGCCCGCTGTGGATAATGCACATTTCCTCAGAACGGATTTAACTTGCCAATCCTTATGCTTTAACTTATTTTCTTCTGATGGATCCTTCTCCCAATTTTTGAATGAAGATTTTTTGGCTAAAATAGGCTCTTTCACCTCACCTTTTAACCATGCAGGTAATCAATTTGCCTTCCTTCCACCTTTCTTAATGAGTAGAATACATCTGGGAGTAGAATACTTCTAGGATGGTATTTTTAACAATGTCCATATCTGTCTCATACTTTTTACCTTTGTAGCTGCACCTTTCAGTTTTTTTCTAATTATTTTTCTCATTTTATCAAAGTTTCCCTTTTGAAAGTTTAGCACTAGAGCCATGGATTTACTTACTGTCCCCCTTCCAGTCATTAATTCAAATTTAATCATATTATGATCACTATCGCCAAGTGGCCCTCATTATCTCTCTCACCAAATCTTGTGCTCCATTGAGAATTAGATCTAAAAATTGCTCCCTCTCTCATTGGCATTAGCCTACCTATTGCACTCCTTTGTCCTGCACATGTGCTCCATTTTGGCCATTAGAGTAAACAGGACAGGAGGCAGTGGGGATTTCTCCTGCCCCCCATATTCTATTCTGGTATCTTGGATGGGGTAGGTAAGAGAAACTCTGGCAAAGGGGAGGACATCAGGGCCTCAAAGCTTCTTCAGAAACTCTTGAGTGGGTGGGGATGAAGAGAGGACATCAAGGCATTGAAGGCCCTTTTTTCAGCACTTAGCAAGGACCTGGGAGGTCCTTCTTTACATACTTGGAGGGAAGCCACCTTGAGAGGTATGTTAGCCTATATTATACACCAAGAAAAATCCCAAAGGGATAAACCAAAAAATAATAACTCTGCAAAAAAAAAAAATGTTTCCTCACAATTTTAGTCTTAAAGAGAGTCTTAACAATTCCTGTTTTGAATTGAAAAGTAGAGTGTACTACTCTAGTAAGTTTTCATACTACGGGTGGAAAGGAAAAAAGAGCTTGCCTTCACAAAAAACACCTTATATGACCCCACTTATATGACTACATTTTTAAACAATGAATTGCTGAATATTCCATGAGCTTGACAACCATCTTTGAGTTCATTATATAGTAAGTATATTGAAACCAGGAATACTTATCTGATTATATGTAATTGAATCCCCAGCTCGATAAGTCCAGATTACTTTGTTCAGTTCAACTTGCATAGGCTCGATGCTAAACTCCATTTCAACATGGTTCCATGTTTCAAGGTGGCTGTGAAACCTCTGTTTCAGGGAAACAGCAGTGCAAGATGTCTCTTTCTGGTGGCTTAACAAATGTCAGCCCTTGTTCGCTAATCACAGCATCTGGTATAAATGTCAATTCCAATGGAAGAATCGTGAAGAACTGAAATAAAACAATGATCAGCAATGAAGCAATTCAATTGTAAAATGCAATTAAAGAATTATATCAAAGAAAACCATTCAACTTCACATTTGTGCCTTGTGGGTGTACTGATTGCAAAGGAAATATGAAACATCATTCTCAGTGATTGAGCTCCCATCCACATCTAGTATTCCATATCGGGATCTGTTCTATCACCATCCAATATAGTGATGTAACCATCCAATATAGTGATGTAAAAATATGACCAAAATAAGATCTAACCTGGGAGTCCCCCAGGGATCATCTCTCTCACCCACCCTATTCAACATCTACCTCCTCCCGCTCTGCCATCTACTCACCAACCTAAAGTTAAATCACTACCTCTATGCGGACGACATTCAGATCCTCATCCCTATCACAGAGTCGCTTCACAAAACATGGTCCCATTGGAATAGTTGCCTCCAGGCCATCAACCGACTTCTCCCCAGCCTCAACCTTGTCCTCAATACCAATAAGACAGAGATCCTTCTAATAGCTCAGGACAACAACAACGTTCCTCTCAACTCCCCCAGTCCTTCCCAACTATCCAAAACTTCATTTAATCACTCACCACATGTGAGAGACCTGGGTGTTCTGCTCAACAACCAGCTCAACTTGAAGAAATTCGTCAATAACACCTCCAAGGAATGCTTTTTCAAATTGTAAGTACTTAGAAAACTAAAACCACTCCTACACCTCCGGGACTTCCGCTTGGTGCTCCAATCAATCATCTTATCTAACGTTGATTACTGCAACTCCCTTCTTTTGGGTCTACCAGCTAACACCATTAAACCCTTACAAATGGTCCAGAACGCGACTGCCAGGATATTCACCAATGCCAACAAAAGAGATCATATCACCCCCATCCTTCAGAACCTTCACTGGTTACCAATTAAATTCAGGATGCTCTTCAAAGCCCTCATGATGATCCATAAAGCCCTGCATAATATCGCCCCCCTCAATCTAAACTTCCAACTATGACCACACATCTCAAATAGACCTATCAGAAGAGCATACAAAGACACTCTTTATACCCCTCCTGCTAAAACCACATTAAGGAAGCATGCCCTTTCCACAGCTGGTCCCCCCCTTTGGAACTCCCTCCCTCCGGACCTCCGCCATGAACCCTGCCCGCTAGTTTTTAAAAAGAAGCTGAAAACATGGCTTTTCAGCCAGGCCTTCGCGGAGAGATAATCCTCCCACTGTAACTTGCCCGCTAGCTAATTCAGCTCTTCCTGTTATCCATCAGCTACTCCAGTTTTTCCCGTTATTCTGGCGTTCCCCTATGATTATTTGAAGTTTCATCATGTATAACCCAATGTTGATATTATACTTTAGTATATTTCTATTGTACCACATGTTCATTGTTTCTTCATGTTCATTATTCCTCATGTTCATTGTTTCTTCAGGTTCATTATACCACATGTTCATTGTATCCGCCCCACTGCGACAGTTCAGTTTCTATGTAAACCGGTGCGATATGTATCCTATACAGGAACATCGGTACATAAAAGTTAAAAATAAATAAAATAAATAAATAAAAGTGAAACAGCGATTAACCATTGGAGCATGTAATATATGTGTATGGAGACAACATTTGTGTTCCTCTAGTCTGTCTCTGATTTGGTGCTTAGTACTGCCCACATAAATACGTGGACAGTCACATTGAATCATATAGACCACAACAGTGGAGATACAATCAGTAAGAGCTCTGGGATCATAAATTTTTCTTGTATTAGGATGTGGCCATGCTGGGCCAGATATAGTACTGTTGTAAAATGAGCAAGATCTGCAAGGATGGTGATCATCACAATTGTCTTGAGTCTTGAAATCTGTGATATCCACACGTATTACTCATTTGCAAATATTGAGTCTGCATGTACAAGCAATAATTAGTCTAATATGAAATGCCTCATGAACAGTAAGTACATGTCAGTGTGTATGGACAATTGCAGCAATGGCTGCAGATCTGTTTGAATATTGAAGAATGCATGGAAGCAGAGTCGTTTGTTCAGATGACTTATACTGTAATCAAAGTTCACAATTAGCAAATACAGTTCTCCAGTACGCATTCTTCAGGACTTCTTATGGAAAACATTGTGCTGAAAATGTTTGGAATAAATCATGAGCCTGTTCTTTTAATGCTGTGGTAAATGAGCATATATGTCGTAAGTGTAGAAATTGGCTTACTGGTAAGGAACATCTCAAATAGTGAGGGTAGAAGCTGTCAAAACTTAAAGTTATTCCTCTTAATGGATTTGCGATACAGTGTGGTACTGATGTAATTGCCATCCTTAGAGATCATGATGTCTGTAAAAGAGATCTTGGACTAGTGATAAAACATGATGAGTCTGAGATTAAGGATCCAGGTTATTGATCCAAGACAGAAACTGGTGGAATCTTTCCTCAGTGCTGTTCCAGACAAAAAATATGTTGTCTATATAATGGTATCAATATGCAGTATCTTGAAAAAAAATCTGCCAGAAACAACTTAATTTCTTTGAAGTGAGAAATGTAAAGGTTAGCTAAATTAGGGGCCATTGAGGCTCCCATTGCTGTATCTTGTATTTGCATGTAATAATGAGACTGCAATCAAAAAAAAATCTGTGCATAAATCTATGCAAGCCATACACAAAATGAAGCTGGACAGAATTCTAAGTAGAGGTTGTCTTCTCTGTAATGTATCATAAATAATTGACAATGCTGTTTCTTGCAGTATGCTAGTCTAAAGCACTTCAATGTCTAAGGTGACCAATAGCATGTTATCAGTTAAAGTGCGCATTTCAGAAAGAACCTTGAGCATTTAAGATGAATCTTTTATGTAAGATTTAGAAATAGAAACAACTTTAATTTAGATGGTGGTTCACGTAAAGAACGCAAAGAGATGCAATGGGAGTGCCCAGAAGGAATCCAATGATTTAGGAATCCACTGGCACTTTAACCTCTTGAGGAGAAATATATTGTTTCTCTTATGTAGAATGAAAAGCAGATGGAAAGCCTGTTCCACGAGCTGGATGATATCTGAACAAATGTCTCCAGTATGGTCACAAGATAAAAGTTGGTAAGGCATAGAATTATCCAATTGCCTATGGGCTTCAGCCTAGTATTTTTGTCCATGTATAATGACCACAGGTTCCCCATTTCTCAGCAGGACAAATAACAATATTGGAGTTGGTGTGTACATAAATCACTTGTTTCTCAACTGTACAAAGATTGTAGAAATAATATCAGTGGTAGCAAATTGTGCCTTGCAGTACTACTTGTTTACAAACGAGTAAATAGGGGTCACACAGACATGGAGAAATCCAATTAGAAATAGTTCTTACCACTGAACATTCTGATGATTCTCCGTTGTTATGAAAAACAGTCTCAAATGAATCTTACTGTTTTACAATGAAACAAATAAAAAAAAAAAAGGCAAATTTCATTAGTTTTCATGTTGTTTCACTTTAAAGATTCAGGCCCTACCCCCTCTGCATAAAACAAACAAAAATCTGCAGGCCATCTTCCCATCCCCCAACCATAGCATCTTTTCCCATCTGCAGTCTGTAAAATAGACTTGAATTATCCCTAGTCACTCCTGCCCCTCCAATTCTAGATGGCAAAATGACATTGGCTGACCCAAGGTTGGGACCTTTTTGAAACGGTGCTGATCTCGGGTCAGCCAGTGCCATTCTGACATATGTCCCAGCCCCCTTGGAAGACCATGGATAGGGTATGATGTCAGGGTGATCAGGGGGTGGGGGGGGATGATAGCAGCAGGCCCAGGCAGGGCTTTTTGGTCATTTTGGCGGCATGCTTCTTGGGGGTTTTTTTGTGCACTATTGTCAAATCGCATGCACTAAAACAAAACAAATAAACACAGGAAACAAAAAATCCTGACCAATAAAATGATATATAAATATAACAAGAAAAACCCTGCATACCTTTAGTCCCATGTGCTGAAAAGGCACTTACTTCTGTGGGCCACAGCAATGGAATGTATTTATTTATTTATATGTATTTTTAACATTTTTATATACCTATAGCCGTTTGCACATCGTACCAGTTTACAGATAACAAATGGAAGGCCAATAGAAGGAGGCACATCCTTTACATAGAACGCATAAACAGTAACTTTGGTTAATTGTTTAGAAATTAAATAGTATAACATAAATAGCGAGTAAATAAAGAGTATAATTTCATACTTACACAGTAGTTATTTGAAGTAGAATTAGAAATGGTAAAGTACTATGATATGGAGAAACAGAATTGTTCAGGTTTGGAAATGTAAACCGAAGGTTAAGAAAAAGGAAGGGGTTGAAAGGAGGGCAGTAGAGATGAGGAGGGGAGAAGATTAATAAAGGCGGGGGAGGTTAAAGTAGAAGGGGGCGGGGTGTGGGTGTGTTAGGGGCAAGGTCAGTTTAAGCTGAGGCCTAAGTTATTTACTGAGGCCTAACTTATTCCTATCAGCTCTATAGGTCATATTTATCTTAGCCTTAAAAAGCCTTCACCTATCCCCGATGCTGCTGTTTTGAAGCCGTCCTCAGCAGGTTTGCCAGTCTGTGTAGGAAGACGCTGAGCCCCTTCTTCGACAGATGGATTCCATCTATGCTCAGCAGTCCTTGAAACATCATCCCATGGTCCAGGAAGCTGAGCACTCTCGTCAAACACCACTTACGCAGCTATGCATTCATCTTCAGAATGATAACTTCCTTGCCTGGACTTTTATCCTTGACTAGAAGAATGGAGGAAAATCCCACAAGTTCAACCGTCTGCTTTAGCCTCTCTTCCACAGCCATGAAGTTACTTTTGATATGATCTGTGTGGTACCTAGCAGTATCATTTGTGCCAACATGGATGAACAGCATTGGATAATAGTCAGTAGGCTTGAGAATTTTCAGCAATCTTTCTGTAATGTCTTGGGTTTTGTCATTTAGCAGACAGCAGACTTCCTGGGACAACATGTCTGGTCAGCAGATGGATGCCTCCATGCCCCTCAGACATGAGTCACCAACCACCACTACCCTCTGCCTCCTAGGTGCAGTGGTTGCTGAGCTCACAGCTTTGAGGCTTGCACATTTTGGCTCCTCTTTATCCTGAGATGGATCCTCCTCCTCTGTTTCTAGAGCTGCGTACCGGTTCTTCAACTTCAGGAAAATCAAAGTCATGGTGTAGGATCTAATAGCTATAGTAATCTTGGTCCAGCTGTCATCTTGTGGTCCAGTTTCACTTTCCCCTATGCCTGAGTGCTTCATCTCTGAGTTCCACCACCTGTTTCCTGAGGGAGTCAATCTGCGGGCATCGATCGCACTGAACCGGCTCCTCACAGTGGATCAGTTAGACTCCCGAGAGGTAATTCTCAAATAGCCGCATAGTTGCAAAGTATGTGGGCACTTGACTTTATATTTATTTTCCAAGAGGAACTACCCAGGTAGCTTTAAGAATGTGGGCTAAAGTTGCCCATATTTATTTAATTATTTAAAAAATTTGTATTTCTGCCTCATTCAACAAAGGTTGTCGTAAGCGGATTACAAGTTAATGCGTAAACATCAGATAAACATTTAACATATTACAGCATATTATGACAACATAAGATAAATCATAATGGCAATTTAATGACAATAATATCATCAGTTAAAATCAATATATATTTATTCTAAATTAATCTGAATGCTATTACCTCATTCTTACCATCTCAACCTACATTCATCTAATCTTGAGGTTACTCAGGGACAGTAAGCGAACCCAAATAATTTTCAGCCTTGATTTCCAATGGAAAACCATTCCAAAGTGTGAGACCTATCACAGAAAATGTCTGTTTTCAGCTGACTTGGAACCTAGCTTCTTTACAGAGGGTGCCATTACCAGCATATTTCCCACTGAGCACACCAACAGTGGAGGAAGGTAGCATTACCCACGTAACCTGTACCTGCTATTTTGTGTGGTTGGCCAAGATGATAAAATGACTCATGGGCTTCTGAAAATGTCTAATATGCACACTATTTTCCTCCATCGATCTAAACATGCCAAACCGGCTAAAAGTACATGATCTGCAGTAGTCCTGCTTACTTCTAGAGGAAGGCAATTTTCACACATGGTAATCTAGCGGCATTAATTCATTTTAACACTAGATTGCTTTGAATATTGTCTTCTAAAAGGTGAATTTTCAAAAGAGTTAAAAGTGTAAATGAACTACTGATGTAGCAATTTTCAAAAGCCATTTATCCACATAAAGTGTACTTATGTGGGTAAATCCTATGGACAATTCAATGGCATATATTGTAGCAAATTTCAAAAGCCCACTTACATGGGTAAAGTGCATTTGCACATGTAAAACTCAGATTTAAGCACACAAATGCTTTTGAATATCGGTCCCTAAAAGGGTAATTTTCAGAGCTATTTCTGCAGAAAAACAGTGCTTTAGCCTTGGAAATGGGTTTTTAGAGAACTGCCCAGCCTGTATGTGGATAAAAGGATGCTCATAATTTTATCCACGATGCCAGGAGGCATTCCTGAAAGTGGGATTGAGGGGGGGCTTTGCACTTACAAACATACTTTTGAATACTTTGCTTGGAAAAACTATCCACACAAATTAGCCGGTGTAAATGCGTGTGGATAGTTTTTCTGATAAATTTCAAAGGGTATGCACGTGCACACTTGCCCTTTGAAAATTAGTGTAAAGTCCACCAGTAATTGACTTTGCAGCAATGGGGACAGTTACCCCCTCCCCCCAAAAATGGATATAAATTCATATTTATTACTATTTATGATTTGCAGAAACACCAAACTATCTAGCACTACATATTTGAAGGGAGCGTAGAAAGATGATGGGAGTTGAATAAAAGCCTGGAATATAATTTACAACATATTATAGAATGAAAAGCTACGAGGAATGTGACAAACACTAAATCTGATTTCCTAGTTTGCACACCAGGGCCATGAACAGCAAACAACTGCAATTAAGAAACCATGGACTGAAATCAAAGTCTTTGAGAGACAATTTGCAAAAGACCAATCGCACTGTGCTTATTTTAATATTGTTTAACAGTAACACTTAATAAAGAGAGCATCATGATTGTGTGAAATAAATTTTCAGTCATAATGAATGCTATAAACTTAACCTCCTAAGTTTAAATAGGTTGCACTGTCTAGAGGGAAAATAGAAGGGAATTTATTTGATAAAGGTGACAGTTTTTCACACCTGAAAATAATGTTTTTCTTTGAGCCTCTCTTGATCAACAGTCTGCAGCAACACATTGCAGATATATTCTCTAGACCTTATGGCATGTACTTGTCACTACATGCATAACTTACCCTGGACTCCGGATCACAGAGATTTTCAACGTAATTTCCCACACTACAGGAGATTAAACAGACCGCATTTGAACAATGCACAAAAAAGCTAGGTCTCTTGAGTACCAGGAATAAATTCCGTCCAGCCAGCTCCTGTATCACTAATCTGTATGAAATATGGTTCCAAATCCTGTTTCAAGACAAAACTATCTTGAATATAAATTTGTGTTTACTAGAATTAAATCCAGGCGTGAGTTTCTTACAAAAACAATTTTTTTTAAACGTAGGCTGGAAACATCACACAGCTATTTTTTGGTAAAATGATTCTTTCACAATGATTTAAAATGCAGTACTTTTGTAGAAGGAAATATAATAATTGCAACAACTAGCAATTGTCTGAAGACTACCATCAGAAAAGCTTTTTTATATCTTCAGAATAATCTCTGTTATTTTGGGGATCTAACCCACTAACTAAGAATCTAGAAAGATCAGCCGGGCTGCAAAATTGTCCTCTGCAGAGTTGTTCAATATAAACACCTAAGTTTTCTAGGCAACTACATTTAGTCGCTGAAAAAAAAGGATAGAGTGGGAGATTGGGGAAGATAAATATGCACATACATATAATTTAATAAATGCATGCATGTTGTTTACATCCATAAGACTAGACTTATACTATCCTTCAAGGTGTTGAAAATCTATAGATGGACTGTGCCTCCCAATCACCTACCCAACACCCAAACTCTGATCATACAGAGAAAGCTCCCTCTTCCGGAAATGACTCCTCTCTTTCCCACCTTGACCCTTTCCTCATCCCATCTTCCCCAGAAAGGCAGGGCCTTACCTCCTTCCTGCTCCAGCACTGATTTTGCATATATGCCTTTCACTAGCAGCATTTGGAACTTAGAATTAGAGCAGGAAGGAGATAACCACACCTGTTCCTGCCTTTGAAGGGAGGCAGATGGGCAGGGGGAGGATAGTTTGGGTCTTGGGAGGAAGTTTCCTATTTGAAATTGGAGTTCTGGTCCAGGAAGGGGGGGCTAGTTGGCAAAATGTAGCTGATGATGTCCTAGTCAGCTAAATTTGGGTTAATTTTCAGTTATAATCTGGCCAGTTAGGATGTAACTGAGCATTTTTCCAACTCTAGCCAGCTAGAACATTGCTAGTTACGTTAGGGGCTACCCATCCTACTGAAAATTGCCCCTGGGAGGATAATGCAAAACTGCTTGCATGTTCCTAAATACACATGTATATGGGCACCCACGAAGTGTTATGTTTGATGGTCCACAGCCTTGCCACAGGGACCACCGCACTCACCTACCACTCTGGAGCCATTCTCTTCTTCTCACTGTGGCCTCCCGCCATGCTCCACTAAGCCTTCTGCACTGGACCCAACCTCTCAGCACACGGCATGGCTTGGCCAGGCTCTTGCCTGGGCCACACCATCTGACAGTGGTGCTTCCCCTCCTCAGCAGCAACGGGAAGCCACGTTCCTTCCAACGCCACTCAACCTATGCCTCTCTAGGCATGTTGGATTCTTAAAGAACCAGTGGCAGGAAAGTCCTGAAGGCACCTGTTGATGACATCATGGCCTAGATCAGATATAAGGAGGCCCCAGCCGACTATCCAGTGCCTTGGCAATAGTTCGTCTCATCTAGAGAAGTGCATTGCCTGCATTCCTGTTCCTGATCCTCGTTCCTGAGGGTGTTCCTGTGTTGGTTCCTGGCTTCCTGGTTGGCCCTTCCTTTGTCAGTCTTCAGTGTCCTGTCTTCATCTCCCCTTTCCACTCCTTACTTCGTGATTTGGACTCCTGGTTTCTTGACCTCGTACTGGTTCCTTGCTTCTCCTTGGATCTCCCCTCTAACTTCTGACCTTGGCTTGGACCTCGACGCTGCTAGTTCTCTGCCTGCTTCTGACTATGGCCTTCTCTTGCTCCTGACTGAACTCTGCCTGCCCTGACCTTAGCTGGATCCTCAACTCCTCCTGTTCGCTGCCTGCCAAGACCTCGGCCTGAATTTGACTCCGCTTGCTTTTCCTGTGCTGACCCATTGCTTCCTCATCTCAATGGATCTCCACCTGCCCAGTGGACCACACCTAAGTCCAGCCGGCCCCAGCATTCAAGGGCTCAACCTAAGGGGAACGAGGGCTAGTATTGGTGAAGCTCCAGTTGGGCCTCTGCTCCAGCCACTTCTGCCTGCTGTCAGTGGGGACCTGCAGGGCTCCTCCCTGCAGGTTGTGCCAACTCCCCCTCAGTCCAAGGGTCCACTTCCCCAATAGATTGCCAAGGCCATGGACCCAGCAGAGGCTACCACCCTTCAGGCCATTGTGGGCCTAGCTCTCAAGATCTAAGAACAGCAGCGCTTCCTCAAGGCTCTGGCAGCTTCCATGTAATGTCTCAATGCCCAGCTGGATGCTACGGAAATTCAGGTTCCCTCACCACCACAAGTAGCAACTCTCCCTGCTCTGGCAGCTTCTCATCGCCCCTCTCTTCCCCTGCTGGCACATCCCCTGTATGCTGAGGATCTGAAGCAGTGTCTGGGCTTTATTAACCAGTTCTACATGCACTTCTCACTCTAGTCGTCTCTATTTCCAGATGTGACCGCTAAGACTACTTTCATTCTCTCTCGCCTGGATGGTAAGGCCCTAGCCTGGGCATCTCCTTTCTGGGAACACTCTGATCCACTTCTCCAGGACCTGCTGCAATTCATCATGGCATTCAAAACGTTCTTTGATTACCCAGGCTACCAAGCTGCTTCCAGCTCAGACCTTCTCCACCTCCACCAAGGGAACCATCTCTGACAAATTATGCAATAGAATTCTGAACTATAGCAACAGAGCTCAGTTGAGAGAGGACTGCTTGCGCCTCATTTTCCTTGATGGGCTTTCTTCCCGAATCAAGGATGAGTGGGCAGCTCGAGATCTCTCAGAATTCTTGGAGGCTCTCATCGACCTGGCAGGCAGGATAGATTGCCGCTTCCAGGAATGTGCTCGGGAGGTCTGCTTACCTCACAGATCTGTCACCATGAGGCTCTGTTCTCCACCACCACTGACGCCATCCACTTCGGGGCTGTCCTCAGTTGGCTCTGTGGAGGAATGCAATTAGATCATGGTTGCCTATCTCCAGAGGAATGCCTATGGCTGGATTATGCCTCTATTGCTGTGGAGCAGGGCACTGAATAGCATAGTATCCAATCCATTTGGGAAACTTCCACACCTGGGGTCCAACAGGGACCTGAAACTAGGCTTCTTGACTCCGGCTCCCCAGCTTCCTGTAACTATCATCATGACTAGCCTGAGTTTCCCTGTCCTGGCCCTTGTGGACTTCAGCACTGGGGAGAACTTCCTTATGAAAGCCCTGGTGGACCATTTGCACATTCCAACCATTCCTAAGGAAGTTCCACTGATCATCTCCTCCATTCATGGGGACCCATTACCCAGGAAGATTACTCACACCATGGTGCCAGTAACCCTGTGCAATGGAGCGCTACACGTCGAACAGATCGCATTTCATGTCATCAACAAGGCAATCCATCCCATGGTCCTTGGACTCCCCTGGCTTCAACTCCACTCCCTGCAGTTTGATTGAAGCTTTCCAAATGGGGTCCCAACTGTCACAATTCCTGCCTAGAGAAGGTGGGGGTTCCTCCATGTCTACCATTGCTGGTCACGGTGCCCGGTCTGATTTCAAGCTGAGGTATCGCCCCGCGCTCAAGAATGCTCAAGCAAATGCACTTTCCCGTTCCTTCCTGCCAGAGGACCTTCCAGAACCACCTCAGCACATAATAGATCCCACTAGAATCCTCCTATCCAAGACAAGACAAGGAAAGGACTGGACTCTAGTATAAGCAGGACTTGAGACTGGAACAGACAGCACAAGACCAACAAGACAGACTGGGGCAGGATTCTGAAACAGAAAGGGTAAGAGCAGATGCCATTTAGATGCGCAGTTCTCTGGAATGTCAAGGGTCTTCTACAGATCCTCAGTCTGATTGTATGTAACCACTTTAAATATTTTTGTTTCATCTGTAAATTTGATCATAAGAACATAAGATTTGCCATAGTGGGTCAGACCAAAGGTCCATCAAGCCCAGTATCCAGTTTCCACTTTCCAACAGTGTCCAATTCAGATCACAAGTACCTAGCAGAATCCCAAACGTTTGATAGATTCCATGCTACTTATCCTAGAGATAAGCTGTGGATTTCCCAACTCCACCTTAAAAATTGGACTTTTAAGAACATGAGAATGTAAGAAATTGCCATGCTGGGCAAGACCAAGGGTCCATCAAGCCCAGCATACTGTTTTCAGCAGAGGCCAAACCAGGCTACAATAACCTGGCAAGTACCCAAACACTAAGAAGATCCCATGCTACTGACACCAGTATTAGCAGAGGCCATTCCCTAAGTCAACTTGATTAATAGCAGTTAATGGAACTCTCCTCCAAGAACTTATCAAAACCTTTGGTAAACCCAGCTACACTAACTGCACTAACCACATCCTCTGGCAAAAAATTCCAGAGCTTAATTGAGCATTGAGTGAAAAAGAATTTTCTCTGATTAGTCTTAAATGTGCTGCTTGTTAACTTCATGGAGTGCCCCCTAGTGTTCTATTGTCCGAAAGTATAAATAACCGACTCACATCTACCCATTCTAGACCTCTCTTGATTTTAAAGACCTCTATCATATCTCCCCTCAGCCGTCTCTTCTCCAAGCTGAACAGCCCTAACCTTGTTAGCCTTTCCTCATAGGGGAGCTGTTCCATCCCCTTTATCATTTTGGTCACCCTTCTCTGTACCTTCTTCAGTGCAACTGTATCTTTTTTAAGATGCGGAGACCAGAACTGTTTATAGTGCTCAAGATGCGGTGTCAGAGGCATTATGACATTTTCTGTTTTATTCACCATTCCCTCCCTCATAATTCCTAACATTCTGTTTGCATTTTTCACTGCTGTGGCACACTGAGCCAACAATTTCAATGTATTATCCACTATGATGCCTAGATCTTTTTCCTGGGTGGTTGCTCCTAATATGGAACCTAACATCATGTAACTACTGCATGAGTTATTTTTCCCTTGCACATGTCCACATTAAATTTCATCTGCCATTTGGATGCCCAATCTTCTAGTCTTGAAAGGTCCTCCTGAAATTTATCACAATCCACTTGTGATTTAACTACTCTGAATAATTTTTATCATCTGCAAATTTGATAACCTTACTCATCGTATTCCTTTCCAGATCATTTATAAATATATTGAAAAGCACCGGTCCAAATACAGATCTTTGAGGCACTCCACTGTTTATCCTTTTCCACTGAGAAAATTGACCATTTAATCCTATTCTCTCCTGTCTTTTAACCAGTTTATAATCGACAAAAGGACATCACCTCCTGTCCCATGACTTTTTAGTTTTCTTAGAAGCCTCTCATGAGGGACTTTGTCAAATGCCTTCTGAAAATCCAAATACACTACATCTACTGGTTCACCTTTATCCACATGTTTATTAACCCCTTTAAAAAAATGAAGCAGATTTGTGAGGCAAGACTTCCCTTGGGTAAATCCATGTTGACTGTGTTCCATTAAACCATGTCTTTCTATATGCTCTGTGATTTTGATCTTTAGAATAGTTTCCACTATTTTTCCCAGTTCTGAAGTCAGGCTCACTGGTCTATAGTTTCCCGGATCGCCCCTGGAGCCCTTTTTAAATATTGGGGTTACATTGGCCACCCTCCAGTCTTCAGGTACAATGGATGATTTTAATGATAGGATACAAATTTTAACTAATAGTTTTCAAAATTCATTTTTTAGTTCCTTCAGAACACTAGGATGCATACCATCTGCTCCAGGTGATTTGCTACTCTTTAGTTTGTCAATCTGGCCTACTACATCTTCCAGGTTCACAGTGATTTGGTTCAGTTCATCTGACTCATCACCCTTGAAAACCATATCCAGAACTAGTGTCTCCCCAACATCCTCATTAGTAAACACAGAAGCTAAGAGTTCATTTAGTCTTTCTGCAATGGCCTTATCTTTCCTAAGAGCCCCTTTAACCCCTCGGTCATCTAACAGTCTAACCGACTCCCTCACAGGTTTCTTGCTTTGGATATATTTTAAAAGGTTTTTATTATGAGTTTTTGCCTTTTTGGCCAACGTCATTTCAAATTCTCTCTTTGCCTGTCTTATCAATGTTTTACTCTTAACTTGTCAATGTTTATGCTTTTCCCTATTTTCTTCAGATGGAACCTTCTTCCAATTTTTGAAGGATGCTTTTTTGGCTAAAATAGCCTCTCTCATCTCACCTTTTAACCAAGCTGGTAATCATTTTGCCTTCCTTCCACCTTTCTTAATGCATGGAATACATCTGGACTGCACGTCTAAGATTGTATTTTTAAAAAATGTCCATGCCTGTTGAACACTTTTAACCTTTGCAGCTGTACCTTTCAGTTTTTTCTATTTTCCACATTTTATCAAAGTTTCCCTTTTGAAAATTTAGTGTTAGAGCTGTAGATTTACTTTTTGTCCCCCTTCCAGTTATTAGTTCAAATTTGATCATGTTATGATCACTATTGCCAAGTGGCCCCACCACTGTTACCTCTCTCACCAAATCTTGTGTTCCACTAAGAATTAAATCTAAAATAGTTCCCTCTCTCGTTGGTTCCTGGACCAATTGCTTCATGAAGCAGTCGTTTATTACATCCAGGAACTTTTTGTCTCTAGCATGTCCTGATGTTACTTTTACCCAGTCAATATTGGGGTAATTGAAATCTACAATCAATGGGGTAGATTTTTAAAAAGTGCGCCTTCGCGTACTTTTGTTGGCGCACCAGGCGCAAACAAAAGTACACTGGATTTTAGTAGATACGCGCGTAAGCCGCGCATATCTGCTAAAATCCAGGATCGGTGCGCGCAAGGCTGCCGATTTTGTGCAGCCGGCGCACGCCAAGCCGCGCAGCCTGCCTCCGTTCCCTCCAAGGCCGCTTCGAAATCGGAGCGGCCTCGGAGGGAACTCGCTTTCGCCCTCCCCTCACCTTCCCCTCCCTTCCTCTATCTAACCCACCCCCCCGGCCCTATCTAAACCCCCCCCCCTACCTTTGTCGGGGGATTTACGCCTCCCGGAGGGAGAAGTAAATCCCCGCGCGCCAGCGGGCCGCTAGCGCACCGAGACGCGACCTGGGGGCGGTTCTGGAGGGCGTGGCCACGCCCCCAGACCACCCCTGGCCGAAACCACGCCCCCAGGCCCGCCCCCGAAATGCCACGTCCCGCCCCCAAAACGCTGTGCCGATCGGCCCCGCCCCGACACGCCCCCCTCAAAAAACCCCGGGACTTACGCCCCAAAACCTGAACAGAAAAGCAGAAAACACTGCTTTTCTGTAGTTCCTCTGACTTAATATCATTCCAATACTAATTGGGAGGAACCACAGAAAGCAGCAACATGAAATAAAAAAAAGTTTTGATGGCAGTCAGGTTAGGAAAACAGATGCTCAATTTACGAGCATTCATTTTCCTAACCCGTGGCTGTGCACGGGTTAGGAAAACGGACGCTTGTAAAGCTGAGCACCCGTTTTCCTACCCCACGCACAGCCATGTCTCCTGGGTGCCCAAAGCCATAGATGCGCTAGGGACACACCCTAGCGCAGGGGTCGGGAACCTTTTTGGCTGAGAGAGCCATAAACGCCACATATTTTAAAATGTAATTCCGTGAGAGCCATACTAACTACAACCCCCACCCTCCTGACTCCCCCAAGACCTACCAAATTAATTTACTACAACCCCCTACTCTCCTGACGCCCCCAAGACCTGCCAAATTAATTTACTACAACCCCCATCCTCCTAACCCCCCCCAAGACCTGCCAAAAGTCCCTGGTGATCCAGCGGGGGGTCCAGGGCTCGCAGACAAATCTTTAATAAAAAAGTAAAAATCTAACAAAACCCCCCACCCTCCTGACACCCCCCAAGACCTCCAAAATTAATTTACTACAACCCCCCACCCTCCTGACGCCCCCCTAGACCTGCCAAAAGTCCCTGGTGGTCCAGCGGGGGTCCGGGAGCAATCTCCTGGACTTGGGCTGTCGGCTGCCAGTAGTCAAAATGGCGCCGACGGCCCTTTGCCCTCACTATGTCACTGGGGTCGACCAATGGCAGCGGTAGCCCCTGTGACATAGTAAGGGCAAAGGGCCGTCGGTGCCATTTTGACTACTGGCAACCGACGGCCCTTTGCCCTTACTATGTCACAGGGGCTACAGCCGCAATTGGTCGACCCCAGTAACATAGTGAGGGCAAAGGGCCATCGGCACCATTTTGACTACTGGCAGCCGACAGCCCAAGTCCAGAAGATCGCTCCCGGACCGCTCCTGGACCCCTGCTGGACCACCAGGGACTTTTGGCAGGTCTTGGGGGGGTCAGGAGGGTGGGGTTGTAGTAAATTAATTTTGGAGGTCTTGGGGGGCGTCAGGAGGGTGGGGGATTTTGTTAGATTTTTACTTTTTTATTAAAGATTTATCTGCGAGCCAGATGCAGCCATCAAAAGAGCCATATCTGGCTCCCGAGCCATAGGTTCCTGACCCCTGCCCTAGCGCATCCTTTTTAGGGGGGCTCATTTCCCTATTGCATCAAATGCCCAAGATATGGTAAAAACTGGGCACCCAGTGTGGACACATGTTTTTTACGCGCACTTTACTGCATCGACCTGATTCAGCCATTATCCTTGCTACGTTCTGCAAATAAGAGATTGTTGAAAATTCCATTCTTGAAAGAAGCCCAATTAAAAGAAACCAGGTCTAGAACTTTCTCTGTAGTAGGGCCAAGCTTATGTAATTATTTGTCTTCAGATTTAAGGTTGATTACTGATTTGACTATTTTTTGTAAACAGTTAAAGGTCCATCTATTTTATGAAACATTTACCTAATCTTTCAAGCATGTTGTGTTTGCAGCAGTGGGTTAAAGATGTTGAATGAATATTTTATAATTTTATGTTAATTATTAATTTTATTTGTTTATTATGAATGTTTTAGCTATAATCTGCCCAGCACAGATGTCTGCTGTGGGCAGAAAATAAATATTTTAAATAAATAAATGTGGCAGATTGGTGAGGCAAAACTTCCCTTAGCTAAATCCTTGTTGGCTTTGTCTCATTAAGCTATGACTATCTATATGTTCAGATATTTTGTTCTTTATAATAGTTTCAACCATTTCTCCTGGCATTGACATCAGGCTCACCAGTCTATAGTTTTCTGGATCATCCCTGAAACCGGTTTTTTTAAACCTGGGGTTATGTTGGACACCCTCCAATCTTCAGGTACCATAGCTGATATTAATGATAGTTTACAGATTAATAATAGTTGGTCTGCAATTTCATTTGTAAGTTCTTTCAGCATTCTGGGATGTATATCATCTGGTCCAGGTGATTTGCTACTCTTGGACCACTCATTGCTCCTTTTTCTAGATCATTAGTGGATAAGTTAAACATTGCTGGTCCCGGTACAGATCTCTGAGCCATGCCACTAATTAGCTCTTTCCTTTGGGAAAATTGACCGTTTAGTCTAAACTTTTGTTTCCAATCTTTTAGCCAGTGATTTATCTTATCCACAGTAAGACCTCACCTTCTATCACATGACTTTTTAATTTCCTGAGGAGTCCCTCGTGAGGGACTTTATCAAATGTCTTCTGAAAATCCAAATACACCATATTGACTGACTCACTTTTGTCCACATGCTTGTTCAAAGAATTCTAATAATTCGTAAGGCAGAAGTGTGTGGGTATTCTAGGCCCCAGAATAATATTTGCAGTGCTGCTTTTCATAGATAGGATTTTTGTTGTTTGGGTCCTGGGAGTTAGAGCTGTTTTAGTATAACATGTTAGATTAGGAATGCATTTTTTGTTGGGTTTTGTGTTATTTACAAAGGAGATTATGCCTCCCAATTTTCCCAATCTTCCTATTTTCATCTCTTTCTTTGTCCTAAGCTCACTCCTCCTTCCCAGCCCTTTTCCCTTCTCTCTCTCTCACCTCCTTCCTAATCCTCCCATTCCCACATTCTCAATCATTCCCCAGTTCCCCCTCTGTCTTCCACACACTCCTTGATCTACCATTTCTACCCTCTCTACTCACTCCCTCCTTAGCCCTCATCTACTTTCTTCTGCCTTTCATTCTCTCACCAGCTTAAGCTCCTTCCCTGTCTCCCTCTGCCCAGTTCTAATCCCTTTCTTCTCTTATCTAGAGTCCTTTCTCCCTCTTCTGCCTTTCTTCCCTAATCCCCTCTACATCCCTATGTCCTCTCTCTCTTTATTCCATCTCTTCTCCCCAGATTCAGTCTGCCTCACCCCCAATCCCCTGTACTCTTTCAATTTTCCTTCCACTCAATATGTGGTCCTCTCTGTCCGTCCATCCCCAGTCCTCTCCTCTCTCCAGTCCTCTCATTCTCCCTTTT
The DNA here is from genome assembly GCF_901001135.1 of Rhinatrema bivittatum. NCBI lineage: Eukaryota > Metazoa > Chordata > Amphibia > Gymnophiona > Rhinatrematidae > Rhinatrema > Rhinatrema bivittatum. The sequence goes on from NC_042624.1 coordinate 81,337,308, forward strand.
CCATATTCTCTCATTCAGCATGTGGTCCTCTCTATCCTTCCCTCCCTCCCCATCCTGGATCTTCCTTTCCCCCCTACTTAATGCCTCCACACCAAGTACTCCCTCCTTCTGCTCCACTCCTACCCTATCTGGCTATCCAGTGCTCCCTCCATGTGACAGGGGCCGGCCAATGGCACGGATACCCTGTCACATGGTAAGGGCAAAGGGCCATCGGCACCATTTTGATTAGTGGCAGCCGACGGCCCGGGAGCAGGAGATCACTCCCGGGACCCCCACTGGACCACCAGGTACCTGTAAAAAGTTTTTGAGGGGGTCGGGAGGGTGGGGGAAGCTAAGGGATTAGTTTTAAAGGGTCGGGGTGGGTTTAGGGGTTATTTTTATGTGCTGTTTTTCCCGCCCTCCTCCAAAACGATAAGAGAACCCCCACGAACAATTTCGTGGGGTTTTCCTATCGTTTTGGGGGAGCCCCCGATTTCTGACAATTTTGAAAATATCGTACGATATTTTCAATCGTCCAAAGCCCGATTCACATCCCTAGTATTAATCATGAAATGGTCGATATTCAGCCTTCAGATGGCTGTGCTAGTTAGCTAGATATACTTATTTTGGCTCTGCCCAGAAGGCCCCTCACTGCCCTTTTTTTGCTCAAGTAAATGTGTGTGCAAAAGTGAAAATGCGCGTGTATTACTGACATTTATAAAATACAGAATATGCAAGTAGAGGCTTTTTATATTTATTTATTTATTTATTTAACAACTTTTCTATACCGTCGTTTAGTAGTATACCATCACAACAGTTTATAGATAGGCACATAAATAAGTCTGGTTAGGATTCTAAATTAGCTAGTAGGTGCCAATAAAGTTTCGGTTACATGATTCAAATAATATATGCTATTTGGATTGTGGATTGGAAATTCCATATATATGAATAATAGGATATCCATATATATGAGAATACTGTACTCTTAAATTAATCTTTAGGTATGAGAAAAAATAATAAAAGAGGGATAACTGCTATTTGTTGACTTTTAACTGTGTGTCGGAGTTCTCTTTCTTGTCCGCTAGTATTCCTTACTCCCCACTCTCATTGTGAAAAGCTTTTTTGACGAGCCATGTTTTTAAACTTTTTTAAAGAGTTTTAGATCTTTCATTAGTCTTATTTCGAGTGGCAGTGTGTTCCATAATATTGGACCGGCTAGGGATAGTGCTCTCTCTCTTACTTGCGCCAATTTTGCTGTCTTTACAGAGGGAATGGTTAGTAGAGTTTTATTGGCTGATCTTAGATTTCTCTAGGGGACATATAGTCGTAGTGCAGTGTTTAGCCAGTCAGTATTTTCCTCATAGATTAGTTTGTGGATTGTGCATAGTGTTTTAAATTGCACTCTTTGTTCAATTGGCAGCCAGTGTAATTCCGCTAGTGTTTGCTCATTTTTACATGCGTAAAGTTTTTAAAATTCACCCCATGCTTCTGTGTCATATATCATGATCTCCAAATATTTGAGATTACTAATCTTTCACTGCTGTATTCTGTACTAGTTTGCATTTAAGATTAGACTTGCACATATTGATGTGCATATCATCATTTTTTTCTGTACTTAATTTCTTAAAAATGAAGACAGGCAAACTATGTTGTAAAATACAAGCAATGTTATAACAAGCAATTTAGAAGATACACTGGTTTTAAAGATGTTGGGTTGTTCTGTTGTTATTTTTAATATATTTAAATAGAAGTCCAATAATGTGAACATGACATTTCTCCCTATAAATTATTTTATTGGGCTATTAGTCTCAATGGCAGAGTGAAGGATTAGGCTAGTGGTTAGAGCAGTGGTTTATAAACCAGGGAAGCCAGGATTCAAATCCTGCTGATGCTCCTTGTGAGCTGGGCAAGTCACTTCAATCTCCATTGTCTCACCTACAAACTTGGGGCCTCATTTTCTAAACGGATCGCTCATGATAAGGGAAGTTTCGCATGCGAAATATCCCTTATCTCGTGCGATACCAAAATAGGGGCGGAGTCGGCCCCGGAAGAGGAGGATTCGGGGCGTCATCAGGCTGATTCCGCGAAGACACCACGGATGACGAAAAGGTAAGGCCCTTTTCACGTCCGAGTTCGCGCCCAATAGCTACACCTTCTATGGTGGCGCTATTGGGTGCGAAACCGGCAGCGATCACACCGCGACGGTGCAATCGCTGCTGGCTAGCGCAGGCCCGCCCCCTGTTTCGGCCCCCCGCCCCTCATTCCCTAAAGTATCGCAGGCCTGCAATACTTTAGAAAATGAGGCCCCTGGAGTCTAATTTTCAGAGCTATCTACAGTGGAGATTTATGATGGCTTTATTTTATAAACTGCATGCTGAGAGCTGTTCAGTTTACAAATTACCACATAGTTCTGCTCCAAAATTGAGCACGTATGTTTCAGTACATGCAAATATTTCCAACTCAAGAAAACGCATACCCTCTCTACCTATTTTATAAACATGCTCACATATATACTTGACGCATAAAGAAAATAAACGTATGCATATTAACCCCAATTTATACCCGGTGGCAACTAATTTATAAAATATGTACATATACGGGTAGATTTTAAAAGAAGCGTGCACTGCCTACATGTGCACGCACTACCCGGCGCGCACACATGTACACCTGATTTTATAACATGTGTGCACGCTGCCTTTCCTGTTCCCTTCCCCCTAACCTGACCTTCCCACCCCTTCCCCTAACCTTTCCCCCCCTAGCCCTTCTCTATCCCACCCCAAAAATTTTTATTTTACCTTTTGCGCCTGCCTCTGGGCAGGCACAATTTGTGCACGCCGGCAGGCTGCCGGCATGCGATCCTCCGACACAGCGGCAATGGACGCTCTGTTGGAGGCCTTTAGCCCCGCCCCTGCCCCACCCAGACCGCCCCCTGACCACCCCTTTTGTAAAGCCCTGGGACTTACACGCGTCCTGGGGCATTACACGTGTCACCGGGCCTTTTTAAAATAGGCCCGGCACGCGCAAGGCCAGTTATGCACTTAAATCCTCTGGATTTACGTGTGTAACCCTTTTAAAATCTGGCCCATACTGTTTTGAAAATACATACTTGCAAATGTATTTTAAATCATCAGTTTGCAAACACCTTCATCATTTCAGCTAGTCTTCCTCCAGGTCACTTCACCCTGAACCCCCACTAGTTCACACAGACATCCCACTCAAAGTTTGCAGCCATCAGATGTCCGAATTCCCTTGTGCCAGTCAATGAACAGGTGCATGAATTAGTTGGTACTGAAGGCACGTGTATCTCTCAAAAAATAACTATCATGGCGTGTACTTCTAAACCATGTGCCCGAATGCCCCTAGCCCATCTCTTCTGCTGGTAAAATGTATGCGTGGAATGGAAAATATCTGCGTACTCTCGACATTTATAAAAATGCATATCTGCAAGTACATGCTACTTATGCGAGTCTATTCTATTTTTACGCGCAAAATCCCTTTGAAAATGTACTCCTTAGATTGTGGGCTGTCTGGGGATAGGGAAATACCTACAGTACATGAATGTAATCTGCTTTAAAGTGACACAAAAGGAGGAATATAAATTGTAAAAAAAGAAAAAAGATTGTGATTGAGAGATGATTAATGGATTTACATTTTGATGGCTGCAGAAGTGATGTGCAGCAGAAAATTAAGACCTAGCAATCCTCTATATGCAGACTAATCTAAGATGAAATGTAACATTTTCTGACAGTAAACAATAGAAATTAATGAGTGGCTCATTAAGGAATATGTTACAGTAATTCATAAATGTCAGAATGGTGTTGGCGTTTATTCAGAATAATAAGAATGCAGGTGCATGAGAATAACAAAGCAAGACTGACTCAACTATCGTCTTGGATTTCCTTTAACAGCCATTGGTCAAGAAATATACATGGCATCTGCAAATCAGAAATCACAGATCCTGACTTGAGCAATTACGCAGAGAGAAGTGCTGAAGGGTTCAAAGTGGCCAGAACAAGCCTCAAAAGTAATGTGAAACAGGAAGCAAACAGCACTGCAATTGCCTTGGAGCCTAAAATAGACCGAGCTTCAATACCATAGAAAAATCGCCAGCTCCTCCATCATTTCTTTAAAGGTCAGAATATTTGTAGGTGGATTGGAAGATCAGTGATTTGCAGATGCGCTTAACAGCAGGGTTTTTTTTCCGCTGCCATGACCAGTTAAGCAAGACTTTCAAAAACACATCTGCTGGTAAACAGTTTGGCCCCACTCTGATTCATCTGCCTTATCTGTGCTGCTCATTGCTGCATGAATTCTTACCTGGATAAAGTCCCAGACCTCACATCAGTCAAAGTTAGGCTTTCACTACAGTCCATTACGTTTTTAGAGCACTACCTCAGTGGCTTCCAAGTTATTTGTACAATGTGGATCTATGAAACACACATAACTTAAGGAAAGACAAACTATGAATTGTTTTTCCTGCCTGTGCACACTGTAACTCATTCAATAAAGAGTTTTCTTTCTATAGACACTGAATGGAAAACGTCTTTTCTGAATAAAGACCATTGTCTCTCGATTAGGAGGCTGAATAATAGTAACTACAGAGCTAAACTGAGTGCTTTGTACTCAGTACTGTAAGTAATGAAATGCTAAATTGTACTGTAAGGGGTAATTTTCAAAAGGTTTTAGACACATAAATCTTGGTTTATGGATGTAAATTGACTTTTGAAAATTATCTGAGGGCTTGTATGGGGGAAAGTATTTTGCATGTAATTTGATTAAGTGCAAACTTTTCACTGTACTTGCAGTAGGCATTTCAAGGGGTGGAATTGGGAGCAGGGAAAGTATTTGCGTGCGTCCTTTCACTTTTCAAAAGTATGTGCATAAATGTACATGCAAAAAGTTACACCTGCTCCCAAGAAGGTGTAACTTTCTGAGCATGCGTGCATGAGCACACTGGGAACACCTGCAAATTTCTAAGTGGATCTGTGCACATAAGTGCGCTTTGAAAATTCAAGTTAACGTCTGCAGGCACTTTCCACCTGTAGACGTTGGCCATACAAGGGGCCACTGAACACAATACCCTCTGAAAGTGTACATGAATAGTAGACTATTTTCCTTGCCCATATTGCACCCTAGATTTGCATAAAACTCTTCAAAGAATAGTATTAACTCATTGACAGGAGATAGTTACATAATTAAATTTACTGTTTCTGTAAAATGGCCATCACATAATATAATGCACTAAATCCATGCAACTAAGTCATCTTTTATATTTATTAATCCATTGTAAATGAAGAGAACTTCTAATGGAGATAAGAACTGGTAAGAAAAATCTTCCTATATTACAGAAAAACCACAATACCCATGAGAAAGAGTTTTAAGTAATCCATAATTCCCATACCTACCTCTCTGCCATAAACTTACACTTGAACTGCTTAGATTAGCAGGTATAAATTCACACTTGTAAGTTTATGTCTGTTAAACTGTACGCAGTTCATATTTAAGAACATAAGATATGCTATGCTGGGTCATTAAGCCTAACAGTGGCCAGTTCAGGTCATAAATTAAGTACCCAGTAGATCTATTTCTTGTTTCTCACCCTCAGGGACAAGCAATGGCTTTCTCACATCTACCTGACTGACTACTGTTTCTGGCTTTTCCTCCAGGAACGTATCTAAACCTCTTTTAAACTCCATTCTCCGGCAACAGATTCCACAGCTTAACTGCGCAGCGAAAGGGAAAAAAAAAACTTTTTTTTTTTTTTTTTTAAATTAAAATGTTATTGAGATCGTTTCATGGAAGGTCCCCTTGTTTTAGTGTCATTGGAAAGGTTAAATAACTGTCCTATATATTCCTGTCCCACCCCACCCATGATTTTTATAAATCTCTATCACGTATCCTCTCAGCTGCCTCTTTTCCAGGCTGAAGAGCCTTAACCCATTTAGCCCGTCTTCATAAGGGAGCTGTTTGCCATTTCATTCTCTTTAGCATTTTGGTTGCCCCTTCTCCAGAACTGCCCTCATATTCAAGCTGTGATTGCAAAATGGATCAATACATATATAACCCCCCTCTCTGGTTTAGGCGCCAGGAAGGCAGTGGCACATGAGGGTCCCAGGGCAAGTTATAGGGTTATTTTCCAATGGCGGGGGGGGGGGGGGGGGGAGAATAAGCCCTCCAAGGTCCAAGATGGCAGGAGTGGCTTTTTAGTTGCTACCCGGGGGAATAACAGTTCTCCAATTTTAATGGATGTGAGTACCAATGAAATACACCGGAGGCTCAAATTGAGTGTCCAAAAATAAATCTTCATTTAAAAAGCTCTTGAATGGTAAATTGCTACTATTCACATCAGTTCTTGACAGAAGGATGATAATTACAAGTCCCAGTCCTTCTCAGTACTGAGCAGGGAAACTCTCACCCTCCTGGACTTGGATAAGTAAGGTCTCTGGTTGAGCAGCATATCCTAAGTTTGGATGGAAAACCCCTTCCAAAAATACTGTTGGCAAACAGGACTACAGTCTTTGCACAGTTTCCCCAAAGTTTCTCTCTCCCAGGGTGAATATGCAGGATGGCTGTCCTCAAAGTGGAATTTTAGGTCTTACTCACAGTTCTCCTCTTCTGTTGTTTCAATGGGATTTTTCCTTAGGAAAAATGCAGTAGCAGGGAACACAGCATCTTTCTACAGATGTCCTCTCTTCAGGAAGGAAAGGTGACCATAAACTTTCTCCTGGGAACGCAGAAAAAATCTTCACAAAAATGGAAAAAAAATATCAGGAATCTTCCTGCAGCAGGTCACCTCTGATCCAGCCTCCTCAATGAGAACTGGAGAGCAGTGAAATCTTCCTACTCCCTGATGGATACCCCAAAATCCTCCAGCCAAGGATACTAGGACTTTTGCAAGAAGGAAACTTCAAAATTGGCAAAATATCCAAAAAGCTCCAACACAGTTATGTAACTAGAACCCAGAAAGGCACTGGTCTCCTTCCCACTGGGGTATTGGACCAGCTGTGATACCCAGTACTGAAGCAGGGGGACAAACTCAAAAAAAACCACCCCTACTCTCTCTTAACCCAAATGCCACACTATGAAATGCTACAGTCTGCTTTTATAAACAGCAGGGGATTGGCTGTTCCAACCACCTCAGTGGCGGAGCTGTTCTGAATGCTGCACCCCTCTCGCCACTATCTTTTCTGTTCTAGCTCACAGGCTTCAAGACCAGGGCCAAATAGTGATGATCCCAAAGGGTCATCACACAAAGATATGGTATTCTCTGTTTCATTCTCCATATTTTTCCAAATAATTCCTAACTCTCTATTTGCTTTTTTGACTGCCTCCACCATTGAGCTGACACTTTCAAAGTATTTGCCACCAGGACTCTGAAGTGACTTTTCTGGGATGTGATTCCAGTGTACTGTGGCTGGAATTGTTTTTCATTATGTGCATCACTTTGCACATGTCCACATTAAATTTCATCCGCCATTTAGATGCAAGGACTCCTAGTATTTCAAGGTCCCTCTGCAATTCCTTCATTCGGCTGCTGTTTTATTTAACAAGTTTCAATCATTTTGTGTCATCTGCAGATTTCTTCACTTCACGCGCTGCTCCCTTTAAACGGCACAGGTTCCAGTACAGATCCCTGGGGCACTTCACGCGTGACATTTCTGCATTTGGAAAACTGACCATTTAGTCCCACTCTCTGTTTCTTGTTTTTTTAACCAATTATCAATCCACAGTAGGACAACACCTCCTATACAATAACTTTTTAATTTCCTGAGAAGTCTGTCATGAGGGACATTGCCAAATGTCTTCTGAAAATCCAAATACCTTGTATCAACTGGATCACCTTTATTCACATGTTTTACACATTCAAAACAGATCTAATAGACTGGTAAAGCAAGACTTCACTTTGCTAAAAATATGCTGACCCTTCCCCATTAAGCCCTGTCTGTCTATGGGGTCAATAATTTGGGTCTTAAGAATAGCACCTCCCATTTTGCTGGCATTGATTTCCCTTTAAGGCAGGAAAATACTTAATGCTTCTGAATGTAACTCACCTTGAGCCCAGGTTTGGAAAGGCGAGTAATTGACTCCAAATCCATTCCATATTTCAGACCAGGATGGATCTGAAGTGCTTCGTTTTACATTCATTTTCTTCCAATCTACTTTTATTTGGCTTCAAATGGCAAATACTTTTATTTACTGGGTTGCCTGACCTGCTATTTGCTTCGGACTTCTTTCCAGCCTCTAGATGGGACAATCAACCCTGTAGTATTTAGGCACTTTTTTTTTTTCTGAATATCCACTTCCGCTTGTCCCTCAGAAGTGATTTAAATTATAACGATGCATGCTTTATGGTTGTGAATTAGGTGATACAAAAAGCACTCTATTTTGCTAAAGGTGAGTAAATTCTAGTTTGAACCTTGAACAAAATGATTACTGTAAATCATCAGGCTGTGCATTTACCTTCCCTCAGGGTCTAAGTAATAGTTTAACCTCCTGAAAATGTTTTATTTTCAGATAAATATACATCATCTCATTGAAGAATTTGGGGGGGGGGGGGGGGTTCATATAGTTGACCATAGTCCACTCTTTTTTTTTTTTTTTTTTTTGGGAGATTCACACTGATTTAAGCACATTTTCTTCTACTATATGAAAAATGATTCATTCTTGAGTTGAGAAAAGCATCATATATAAAACTTATTTGCTTATCCAAATCAAAGAATATTTTGGAGGATACGTACATTTTCCTTTTGTGTGTGTGACGGGGGTCTCAGCCCGTCACTAATATTTTTCCCCAAAGTATATTTTCCCTAATGCATACTTTTCTAAGCTAGGAGTAACAGGAGGAGTTTGGGGTTTTGAAATTCCTCCCATTGCTTTAACCCCCACCTTTTTGGGGGAGAGGCAACTTGGGGTTTATAAGCCCTGAGAGCATGCTCAGTGGTCAGAGGGTTAGGCGTGGCTGAAGGAGCTAGAGATCCCTCCCAGGATCTCAACAGAATGGGTGAGTTGACTGCAGAAGAAAGAAGGATACAGATTCCTCCTGAGCCTTAATACATTGGAGCTGTTTTGCAGAGATTCCTCTGGAATCTGAACAATAGAGAAGAGTTTGGTTTTAAAGATTTTTGGTCTGAAGGGAAGAGAAGGGAAAGGAAGGGTTACCCCTCTTCCCCCCCCCCCCCCCTCCCGTCTCCCTAAAGATCAGGATTTGGATATCTTTTTGCCCAGGCGACAAGTCAAGCAAGGATGGAAAGAGAGGAATCTTCAAAAAAGCTTATCCAGACCTCAACTGATCCTCCCCATACAGTCACATACCATAAGACATTACAAACTCTTTAGTAACAATCTCCTTCATTACATCAAGTCCTCTTCACTGTAATTAATTTTGCATCATTGTAAATATTTTTGCTTTCAGTTAAACTCCTTCTTCTCTCCCCTCTACTCCCAGTTGTGCACCTCCCTGTTTTAATGTAACTGCTATTTTCTAACCATGCACTTGTTATAATTCGTTGTTCGCTGTATAGCTCACTCCCAGTTTATTGTAAACTGGCATGATGTGATTCTTATCATGAATGCCGGTATAAAAAAAACACTAAATAAATAAATTAAATAAATAAATAAATTAAGGACTTTGGACTAGAAAATCCCAGAGTCTCAACTCTGGACAAGTTGGATTTGCAGTTGAAGTTTTTGGGAAGTTTTGGTAACCCAGTTGAACCCTTTCTTGGATATGGGGATATATTTTTCCACTGGTTGTTGGTACATGTTGGAGCTGCACGCTAGCATCCCACCCTCACTGGTGAGGATATTTTTTCCATCAGGATAATAGTACAAGGAAAGTGAGAAGGGAGATAACACCTAAGAAAGACAAACTGATAATAATATTTATTGCCATATTTCTGATGCTATTTTTGATTTTTGGTATTATATCTTAGATCATCCTTTTTAAGTTACAGTAAAGACTTTATTTGAACACCAAACTTGGACTCCTTTGGATTTCTTTGTTTTCCCTTTCTCGTGTGGAAGGGATGAATGGACCCTGATGTGACTCAAAGGGTTTTGCCTGAGGTGGTGATTTTGGTTCCCCTGCCTTTGATTTTCCCCTTCTGGCACCTTCAAGAAATTTTGAGGCTAGAGAGTGAAGTTGCTGTGGATGATTGCACCTAGGGCCCTGGAAGTTAATCTTCCCCCCATCCAGACTCAAACCCAGACCCATACCACTCCTAGTGAAGGAAAAAGCACCAAAATGGTGGACTGGTTACATGTGATGTCTGTATCCACTTCAGCAACAAAGTGAACATTAATATTTATTTTTCTGTTCTACATGATTGCAAAGAGATGCCATTTGCATCTGATCATTTCTACAATGTTGTTTGACAATATTTACCTCTAAGTTCAGAAGGACTGGACATGGGGATTTTGAGGGATGCCAGGTGGGGCTGGAGGGTTTCTGTTTGTCTTGCAGGTGTGTAGGTGAGCTTTCAGAAGGGGCCTGGAGAATACCAATAAATTCAAAATTCAGGGAGGTAGGGGCTGAGAAAGCGCCTCAGTCTGATAGGCCTGCCACAGTTAACACCTTTTGGGGGACTTGGGAGGAGGAGAAAGGTTTGAGCACTATATCCAAGGTATGTTGGAGGTTTTTGTTTTTTTTGGGGGGGGGCTAGGGGGTGGGGAATCAGGCCTGCAGGCCTACAAACCTATTTTTTTTTTACTTTTAATTTGCTGCAAGCTTAACCAGCCCTGTCTTAAAATAGATCTTTAAGGTTAAAGTTATCCAAGTGCAAGTATCTTGATGTCTTTAGACCTGCTTTTATCACAATTGAACTTAACTCAACTTAGGTGGCTAACACTGATATTCAGTGCTCTCCATCTAAGTTTAAGCCCTGCTCCAAAAGCACCTTTGTTTTTAAATCTGAAAAAGTTTTAGAGGGACTTAATCAACTAAGCATTTCCAACCTGCAGGAGAAAGAGGGCAGGTTGGGGAATATTTAGATTGCAGATTTGTCAGGCTATGACCCAAACTTAGTCAAATAAACTCTTTTGAATTTTGACTTCAGTGAAATCAATATTGAGTGGGATGGTGAGCTGCAAGTTACTTACTTGAAAACTTACTGGGTAACTTTAGCCAAGATATTCAATTTATTTTATTATTTATTTATCAGGTTTTATATACCAACATTAAGAAAATATTAGATCAGAATGGTTTACAAAATACTTAAAATTCAAAAAGAATAATAATAAAAGAATGAATAAATACATATTATCAATAACAGTATTTCATAAAATTCAGACATAATAGAATTTTGAAATATAAAAGAAAAAAAATCATAACAATAATCAAAATACAATAATAATACAGTAATAAGACAGTTAAATAAATAAATAAATTAAGGACTTTGGACTAGAAAATCCCAGAGTCTCAACTCTGGACAAGTTGGATTTGCAGTTGAAGTTTTTGGGAAGTTTTGGTAACCCAGTTGAACCCTTTCTTGGATATGGGGATATATTTTTCCACTGGTTGTTGGTACATGTTGGAGCTGCACGCTAGCATCCCACCCTCACTGGTGAGGATATTTTTTCCATCAGGATAATAGTACAAGGAAAGTGAGAAGGGAGATAACACCTAAGAAAGACAAACTGATAATAATATTTATTGCCATATTTCTGATGCTATTTTTGATTTTTGGTAAACAAAATAAAATAAGATTAATATCAGCTCAACTGTTCTGTTCTTACTGGATTTGTTCATGTTCAATATATGCCTTATGAAATAGCCATGTTTTGAGTTTCTTGCTGACTGTACTCTGTTAACCTTAGAGTTATCAGGGTAAGTTTACCCAGATAACTTTAGACCTGCTCTCCACTACAACCAGACTTACCTGACTAAATTCTGCTAAGTAACACTGAATATTGGTGTTACCTGGCTAAGGGGGTCATTTTCTATCCGTATCATATGCAAAAAGGGACTTTTTGTGTGCAATAGCTTGATAGGGGTGGAGTCGGGGCGGCGTCGGGACCAGAAGAGGAGGAGTCGGGGTGGAGTTGGGGCGGGTGTGGTGGTAACTTCACAGTGGCACTATTGGTGTGAAAGCCGGCAGCGATAACACCACGGTGGTGCAATCGCTGCCAGCTTTCGCAGGACCGCTCCCCGCTTCACACCCCTCACCCCCATTACCACCGGATTCAGTAAGCTGTGTGACATAACAAAATCCAGGCCTAAGGGCCTTATTTTCCAAGTGGTTCGCACGCGATAAGGGACGTTTCGCACGTGAAAAGTCCCTTATCGCATGCGATACCAAAATGGGGGCGGAGTTGGCCCTGGAAGAGGAGGAGTTGGGGCGTCACCAGGGCCGACTCCACGAAGACACCCCAGACGACAAAAAGGTAAGGCCCTTTTTGTGTCCGAGTTCGCGCCCAATAGCTACACCTTCTATGGTGGCGCTATTGGGTGGGAAACCGGCAGCGATCGCACCACAACGGTGCGATCACTGCCGGCTAGCACAGGTCCGCCCCCCGGTTCAGCCCCTCGCCCCTCATTCCCTAAAGTATCGCAGGCCTACGATACCTTAGAAAATGAGGCCCTAAGTTTGAGTCCCACCCCCCAAAATGCTCCCATACTACCTCTTTTTATCCTGTTAAATTTTACCTGGGTATTATAGGGACGTGCAGAGGCAAAATTTTTTATTTGGTTCATTCATTTGTTTTGTAGGTCATCTCCATTCATTTCATTAATTTCAAACAAAGACTTTTTTGTTTATTGTTTTTTGTTTATTGATTTCATTTGTTTCCCATTAAACAATGTAGAAGCAATGCAGCCTATTTTGAGTTTCAAAATGTGGGTTTTCTAATCAGTTCTAATGAAACTTGTGGGTAGACAACATCTTGAGATTCCAAAAAAATAAATTTTACTGGCCTGGGTATAACTGAGGTTGATTTTCAAAAAATATTCAGCACTGCACTTAGGCAGCCAAAATTTGGCTGCCTAACTTTAGGAAATTTTTCAGCAAAGCTTAGTATCCTAAGATTTCAGCTAAAAAAAAAATTACCAAAATCTAGGCAACCAAATCTTGGATGCCTAAATTTAGACATGCTATTCATATATTATACATATTTTATGCCTTATGGGAGCAATTTTCAAAACTGTGTGGGTTGGGCAGCTCCAAAGTCCATTGGATCTTTTACATGCTGATTTTGCACCTGTTCTCCAAGGGAATGAATATGTGTACTTTTCTCTTTGAAAATCGCCAGAGGAAAAATACTCGCAAACATTTCCACATTCTTTTTCTATTCATATTTTTAGGCAAAAACACCACGCATACTTTTGAAAATGAAAACCTACATATTTTGCTGCCTCCCTTGGCCTAATCCCACCTCCATGAGATTGATTTATTTATTTATTTATTTATTTATTTATTTATTTAACTGTTTTATATACCGAAGTTCTGGTAACAGAGTTACTAATCATTTCGGTTTACATTACAACAATTGAATTGACAGTATATAGAATAATGTCTTACAATGAACAAGGTAAATTGAACTTGGAAAAAATAATAATAATAACTTAAATGAACAAGGAGAGTATAATTTAAATACAATATATTTTGAGGAAAAGTGAACATAATTGCTGGTACTGATTTTGTTGAGACTGAAGTCGGCGGTCATGGAGATTCAAAGCTTGGTTATTGGTATTAAGAGAATGCTTGGTTGAACAACCAGGTCTTGAGTCTCTTTTTAAAGGTGGGTGCCGATTGTTCAATTCTGAGGTCAGGAGGGAGTGAGTTCCAAAGTTTAGGGCCAGCGGTGGAAAGAGCTCTTCTACTTAGTGATGTTTTGAGCGGATGGGCCCTTAGCATGCCTCTCTGGGCTAATCTCATCGGACGGGAGGTGATGTGAAGCTGTAAAGGGATGGTGAGGTCAATTGGAGTGGAGTTATTGATGACTTTGTGGATTATTGATGTGGTTTTATAGAGGATTCTATATTTGATAGGGAGCCAGTGAAGGTTCTTTAAGATGGGAGTAATGTGGTCCCTTTTGTTAGATTTAGTTAGAATCCTTGCAGTGGCATTTTGCAACATTTGTAGAGGTTTCAAAGTGTTTGCGGGTAGACCAAGCAGCAAAGAGTTACAGTAATCTATTTTCGAGAATATGATTGCTTGTAGTACATATCTGAAGTCTTGGAAATATAGGAGGGGTCTTAGTCTCTTTAATACTTGAAGTTTAAAGAAACATTCTTTTATAGTGTTATTGATGAAACTTTTGTAGTTCAGCAGGTTATCCATGTGGGTAAAAATATGCACATTGAGGAACTACACACTTCTTCCTACATATAGGATTGAAAATGTTTAAATATCGCTTTTAACTGTGTAAATAACCATGTATATGGGTAAATAGCTTTTGATAATTGCTGTCCTTATGTAATAATAATTATAATAGCATTTATTTCTTGCATGCTTTCCTGCCAAAGGCAATCAGAGCATGGTACAGCAAAATATAACATAAAATCAACAAAATACAAACCTCCCTTCCCAAATTAAAATAATCAATAACCTAACCTAAAACAACTAACATTCCTCCGCAACTCCCAATACCACACACACACACACACACACACACACACACACACATACACACACACACCCTGCTCTTTCAAATCCATATTCATACATCTTTAGATACTGTAGCTCAACCATTAAATCCTCAGTTTTATGTACCATGTACATGTTGTATTTTATTCGGTCATTTGACCTCTGTGGTACCAGTATTGTGGTTCTTCTACAATTAGTAGTCATTGATATAATATTTTAAACTAACATTATATGTTATTTCAGAAATATTAGTTTTAATCAAAAGTTATGTATGGCAAACCTCCATTTTTTTGTAAATTTATAGGAAGTAAAGCCAATTATACATGGTTTAGACTGAATGTGATGATATTTTATTTCTTGACTTATATAAATGTCTTTGTCCAATCTAAGAAAATCTTAAATTGACCTAGAAATGTGGTAGCTCCCCTCACTGGCTTACAGACCTATTCATGCTCTTGAAAGCTACGAACTTTTTCGCAGTTTGCAGAATTATACAAAATTGTCTAATAATGTAGGTTAATGTTTAAACTAAAAGGAACTATTAAGTTAACCATCCAAAGAAAATTCCTCATATATCACTGGATAATAATTTAAAGAAGCAATTAAAGAAGCATAATACCTTTACTTATCCCATGCAATCTTCACACTACTATCGTGCCTGCATTCAGATTGTAGTCAGTCATGTTGAACTGAATATAAATCCTTTTTAATTTAATTTATTTCTTAACCTTCATTTCCTTAATTTAATTCTGGCATTTGTTTCTGTGGTTCCTTTTTTTCTGATAGATATCTTAGATCGTGGGAAGGGCAATTTTTCAAGGTATTTAGTTGGATAAAATGGCCAGACTGAAAATTGTGCCCCCCCACTCCCTCAAATGAGATTAAAAGTCTGACTCCTGTGGGCATGTTTAGGTTGGGTGAGTAAGAGAACACGTTTACAGGCTTTGCGTGATTTTTTTGTGCTTGCTTGCTCACCCACACAAATAGCAGGAGCAAAGTACATGCGTTCTTCTAGAAGACTATTTACAAAACATTTGACCTGCTTTCACTGTCTAGAAATTGCCCTGCTTTAAAGGCCACTGTGAGTCCAAGTATTATGGAACAACACTCATACTTGTAAGTCTCGGTGAGTAGAGTTGTTCCTGGGGGAGTTTACAGATCAAAAGAAAGGAAATAACAGGTGAGGTTTGCATTTTGAAATCTACATGAGGTTTTTGTTTCCATGAAAAAAGTACTCAGAGAAAAAGCAGATGTGAATAGTTTGAAAGTGAAAGTACACGTGTACTTTCCCTTTGAATATTGGTGCAATGCCTGTGGGGTAAAAGTACCCTTGGACTTTGCCACGGTTTGGATAGCTGGAAAATGTCCCTTTTATCGTGCATACTTTAGCACTTGCTGCTTTTCGAAGAGAGACAGAGTGGGTAGTTTCTCTTTGAGCATTTCCATAAAGTGCGTAAAGAATTCATGATCTAACTTGAAGTAGCAGTGGAGGAGTAGGCCTAATGATTAGAGCAGTGGGTGGGAAACCAGGGTTCAAATCCCACTGCTGCTCCTTGTGACCTTGGGCAAGTCTCTTTACCCTCCATTGCCTCAGGTACAAACTCAGGGGCCTGATTTACTAAAGGTTTTCTCCCCTTCTGTGTCTATGAGAAAATTGCTTAGTAAACAAGGTCCTTAGATTATAAGCTCTTTGGGGAGAGGGAAATATCTTCAGTACCTGCATGTAATCCATTTTGACATGCAGAAAAGCAGAATATAAAACAATAAATAAATAAAATAAGTATGGCACGTAAAGTTTAGGTGAGATACGCTCAGTCCACATGGGGCACGATTCTCTAAAACTTGACTCTCATTCTGTTTCCACGGGGATAAGATGTTGTTGAATCTTGCCCATACACATGAAACAAACATGAGTGTCCATGAATACGGGGCAGATGCAGTGCCCGCAATGCCCGGATGCTGCTGGTAATGGGGATCCTGGGTTACGTCATTCCCCCCATACACACACACACATCTCTGGCTGCCAGAAGCTCTCCCATCCCTTTCCCACCCGACGCACACTCACCATCTCCGAAGTCCCGGTTGATGGGGGGGGGGGGCTGATGAGGATCCTGGTGGGTGGGAGATGGCGAACCTCCACCCAACTCCCAGAGCACAAGGCTGCCTTGGCCACGTGACTGTTTCCGGTGGCATCCCGGTAGGCCACACAGCTGCGTAGAAGATCAGCCAGCCCCGACATGTTCTAGGATTGGCCGACTGCCCTGGGGGGGGGAGGGGCAGGATGTGCTCTTCACACTTAAAGAAGTGAGGTTTTCCAGTCCTCGCCCCTTTGGACCCCAAACTCCAGCAGCAGCTGTTGCTTTAGTGGCTCAGGAGCACTTTTCTTTTCCCATTCTCACAGGCAGGGCTCTAAAAAAAAATAATTTTTTTTTCTCTTGTTTATTGGATCCCAAGCAGACTGTGATGGGTTGCTCTGATATCCCAGTATAGTTGGCCTGATTTGATCAAGCCCTGCCTGCAGCTGGACACCTGGGTTGGCCATTCAATGGGAAAGGACTCTTGATATTTGGAGATCTGCACCCAGCATGTGAGTACCTCTCTCCCGCTGGCATTGTCCCTTGCAAATGCCCCATCGGTCGACAGCTGTGACACAGGCCCATCATGCCCCCCCCCCCCACTCAAGGCTCAGACTCCCCATTAGAGGGGAAGGCCCTCACAGAGGGGGTAGATGTGGGGTAGGAGTGTTCTAACCCTACTCCAACAGAACAAGTGGATGCTGTAGACAGGGAGGGGGCCCACTGCTCATGTTTGTGAGGTAAGGCAGGGGAATGGGGTCATTTTTTGTTACTTTTGCTGAGGATGTATATAGAGGCTAGGACATATGGATTCAGAGATTTCACGCAGACTCAGACTAGTTTGAAGGCCACAGGCCAACCTCTGAGTGAATTCCTATTTACTGTCTTGCATTGTGAAATGTTTACAAACAGGCAAGAGGCTACTTACTTAGTTATTCCACTAGGTCTATGAAGAGAAAGCCTGAGAGAAAAAGTGAATGTCACACAGCTGTGCCTGAAATTTGATTAGAAATCAGAGGGAGGGAACACCACTGTTTTCCACAAGCATTTGTAGTGTATAAGGAGAGACAGCAAGAGAGAGAGAGAGCGAGGAGAGAGAGAGCTCTGGAATGATGGTACAGGCTGATCCTTTGGAAACATAAGCTTTTTATATCTGTGTAGAAATTATTAGTATCTACCATTACTTCTTCGGTGTAATCTGATTTTATTTGTTTATCCTACTGTTGCTCAAATAAATTCACTCACCTAAATACCTGTTGGGAATAAGCTACTGGGTTCAAGCCCCAGGTATAATCCCAGTAATTACGTGTGGCTATTTATATAGGGGCGGATTTTAAGAGCCCTGCTCGCCTAAATCCGCCTAAATCCAGGCGGATTTAGGTGAGCAGGGCCCTGCGCGCCAGTGCGCCTATTTTACATAGGCCTACCGGCGCGCGCAGAGCCCCGGGACTCGCGTAAGTCCCGGGGTTTTTAGAGGGGGCGTGTCGGGGGCGGGCCCGATCCGCGCGGCGTTTTCGGGGCGTGTCGGGAGCATTTTGGGGGTGGGCCCGGGGGCGTGGTTACGGCCCGGGGCGGTCTGGGGCGGTCCGGGGGCATGGCTGTGCCCTCCGGACCCGCCCCCAGGTTGCGTCCCGGCGCGCTAGCGGCCCGCTGGCGCGCGTGGATTTACGTCTCCCTCCGGGAGGCGTAAATCCCCCGACAAAGGTAAGGGTGGGGTTTAGACAGTGCCGGGCGGGTGGGTTAGGTAGGGGAAGGGAGGGGAAGGTGAGGGGAAGGCAAAAGAAAGTTCCCTCCGAGGCCGCTCCGAGGGAGGGAACGGAGGTAGGCTGCGTGGCTCGGCGCGCGCCGGCTATACGGAATCGATAGCCTTGTGCGCGCTGATCCCGGATTTTAGTGGATACGCGCAGCTACGTGCATATCTACTAAAATCCCGCGTACTTTTGTTTGCGCCTGGAGCGCCAACAAAAGTACACGAACGCACCGTGTTTGTAAATCTACCCCAGCGGGAATAAGCCCCTGGGTTCAAGCCCCCAAGTATAATCCCAATAATTGTGTGTGTTTATATGGGATAAGCCCCTCAGGTAGCCCCCAGTGTAGACCTCAGTGAGATTAGCTCCCTCCCAGGTCAGAGCCCCTGGGCAGAATACCAGTGTGCATGGTCTGACTCTTGAAGCAAGAGGGGACAGCACAGGTAGGCGATGAGGTTAGAGTGCATTAGTGGGCAAGCTTCTTTTCAGGTCTCAGTCGAGGTTCGGATTGACTGGTTCTGAGGCCGTCCTTCGAAGGGCCCCTCGGCAGCTGATACAAATCCCTCTGGTAACCAGGCAGCAACTAGCATGGGGTCGAAGATCCTAACTTGGGTGGTATGACAGTGGTCCCAGAGGTCAGAGTTATAGGGAGGGCTCATTGTTCCAGGAAGCTGAACAGCAGGTTGATCCTCCAGTTGGACAGGGACCGTCCCCAGGTAGTTTGGGGGCAAAAGTCCCATATGCTCCCATGGATGGATTCCAGAACAGGGTCAGAGGACCTGATGGTGGCCCAGAGGACTAGAGTAGGGACCCAGGTCATGAGCATTTACATGCCCGTCCTGGGTGAAATGGTGATTCCAGTTCCCTAGACAATTACAGTCCCCCTGCACGATGGGGCCATCATGAGCAATGCGGCGAGCAGTGGTCTCCTAGATATGAATTTGAGGAAAGATGGCACTGTCATGACAGATGCTCCCATTTCCCTACCCATGTGTGGTGCCCCCCATCCCCAAGGTCTTGCTGTGAGAAGTTCTTCTAGCGACACTACTACAGGAACCAGCAGTAGAGATGAGTTTCGTTTTTCTGGCTCAGGTTGGGTATCGGTTCGGGCACTTTGTGGGAAAACTCATTTTCCCATGGATCATTTTTTGCCAAAAATGAAACTGGAACCCGAACCCAAAACCGGAAAAATGAATAAAAAAAAAAAAGAAACACGAATCGGGAAAAAAAACACAAATCGGGGAAAAAAAACACCCCAACCTTTAAATTATACTTTCTTACACCACCCCCCCCCCCCATCCCGATCCCTCCCCAAGACTTACTAAAAGTCCCTGGTGGTCCAGTGATCTCTCCCTCCATGCCTTCGGGCTGTTGGGCTTGCTATGACTCAAAATGTCACCGATAGCCTTGCCCTTACAATGTCAAAGGGGCTACCGGTGCCATTGGTCAGCCCCTGCCCAAGTGTAGGAGATCACTCCGGACCTCCACTGGACCTCCAGGGACTTTTGGCAAGTCTTGTGGGGGGACTCCTGACCATGCTCCTACCATGTGACAGGGGCTGACCAAGAGGGATCGGGATGGTGGGGGGGGGGGGTGTAAGAAAGTAAAATTTAAGGATTGGGGTGTGGTTTTTTTAAATAAATGTGCCCCTCCCCCCGCACTAACCCGAAAAATGAATTTTCCCCGAAGCTTGGGGAAAATCTGTTTCGTGGTTCCGGTCCCCCCGAACCACAATGAATGCACATCTCTAACCGGCAGTGCTTGTTGCACCCCCCCCCCCCCCCCCCCCAGGGTACACAAGACACATTTCCCACATAGATGACCATTCGAGACAAGGACGGTCAGTGTTGAGAAACTGTAGCAGGAGCCCCCTGAGTCCCAGCATGGAGCCATCTTGACCCAGATTCTTTCTACCTCTTCCTTTACAGAGACATCACATTCATTGTCATCGTTGACTGAGTGGTCTCATAGTGGTGAGAAAGTGCATAGAAGGTACGCGTTAAACCCCTCTCCTGAGCCAGTTGTGTTGCACGTTTGTTTTCATGATATACCCCCAGATTGTCAAGAGCCCAGGTGTACACTCGTAGACATTGTCTGGTAGCATCCACATAATTTAAATACCTTCAAAAAAGGACTAAAAACCTGGATGTTTACCAAAGCCTATCAAAGCACCCAATCACTCTCAGATATTACTTCACTCCGACTGGTCCTACGCAAATATGTGGAATCAATGCAAGCACGTAATACAAACATAACCGATATCACCTACCTTGAAAAACAATTTACATTTAGAATGCCTACAATATGTTATATTGACAATCACATGACTCTTTTGAAACTCTGTTAAACACCGAAACTTTATAAACCGTTGTGATGGTGAAACCGAATGATGGTATATAAAACTCGACAAATAAATAAATAAATGTGCAGGTGTTGAATGGCCGGACATCATCAGCAACAGGGCTCAGTGAAGGCAACGATCTAGGAGACACACCTCCAGATCAGGGAATTGTAGCTTCTTTAGCAGTTCCAGCTCGGGCTCCTCTAGGACATCTTCCATCTGCTTCAAGGATGTAGGAAGCATGGCCAAAAGGGCCATGAGTGAAGAAGAGAGGAGGAAGCCTCAAGGCCAGCCCAATGGGATGTGGTTAATTGGGCTAGGTTCTTTGCATAATTAGCTACAGTGGTTTGCCAAGAGGATATCTCCCAAACATTTGCCTTGTGGTCTTATGCGGATGCAATCCTGGGTGCTTACAAGCAGTATGAGGGTTTCATGTGGCTGAACTACAATGAAGTCCTCAGGGAGAAAATGATCTGTAACCCTGAGGTTACATGGAAGACAAAGGATACCAACCTGTGACTCACACATATGTCCAGGTAGGTACATGATCTCAAGGCCCTTGCAGGAAAGCAGGTAATGCACCCCTTTCAAGTATTGGCTGGTGACACAATGTGGGCCTTGTTTCCACGTGCCAATACCTGCTAAAAACAATGATATGCAATCTAGCTCTCTTATTGTCCTGGATGCCACAGACAATGAATTATACCTAATTTCAAATTAGGGCACTCCAGGTTGTGGATGAGGGGAGTGACCAGGATCAACAGCCAAGTCCCTCTGTTCTATGTAATTGCACTCTTTGAGGCACTGTTTCTGTTACTATGTAAACCACTTTGATTTGTAACCTCTTACAAGAAATTCGGTATATAAAACTGTTAAATAAATAAATAAATAAATAAATAAGTTGGAAAAGCAGTGACTTTGCTGCGTAGGCTACATGTGCACCACAAATGGGTTATAGTTTCTTGTGGGGAGCTGTTCAAAATAGATGGCGTTCATTTGTTGGAGATGAGCATTATTTTATTTCTTAATACTAATCACAAGGTTTTATGGGGACTCTGTTAGGTTTGGCCACAGCAGATTAATTTAGGAGCAAGTCTTTTCCACAGCTGTGCATGGGCTCTCATGATGAAGAAACTTACCTTGGTGGGTGTCTGAGCCTCTGGTGCCCAGTATGCGACAATCCTCATTCAGCATGGCAGGCCTGGGCAGTTCCTGGCTTGCGCGGTACAGGACAAGGCCTTTGAATACATGGCAGTCCTTGGGAGAGAGCTGCCTCTGCAGAAATGGGATGCAGCTTGCACTGGACCAGAAGAAGCCGTGGGAGTGACCCGGTTGGGCACAGCGATTGTTGGCCTGGATAGCTACCCCGGAATCCGGGCAGATGCAAGTCCCATGGGGGGGGAGGGGGGAGCATGGGGACAGGGGGGGGGGTTCTGTGACTTTGAAGCTGAGCACCGGGTTCATTGTTATCTTCTTGTTATTTGTAATAAAGCTGCAGCCACATTATTCCAAATTGAAACTATGTTTTATTGGTGATTCTGAGTGTTAACTGACTGTGATTTGAGCGGTGAAGGGTGGTCTGATCCCGGATGCCCTGGTTAATGAAATATGCAGAGAATGTTTCTTCCTGCCTAAGGTATATCTAAGAAGAAATTCAATCTTGCTTTTTCACTTTGGAATGCACACACATTTTAAGCTTTTGATCAGCTCTGGCAAATGGCTTCCCATATACTTTTCATTTAAGTACTGGGGATATAACTACAAATGCAAATATTGTTGATTGATGATCTCTGGAGACTTGTTCATTACCTGTCATTAAATGTTTTGTTTGCATAATTGATCCAGCCAATAAGTCATCATTGATTTATAGGAGTCTGTGCAGAAGAGTTGCTCTTTAAAAATTCATAACACTACTAATCTTTACAATCCATTAGCTGTTTATGTACCCACGGTCCTAAGATTGATTGACCTTGGAGTGAGATTCTCATAGATTTCACTTTTTTTTAACAAGTCCTCAGTAGAGAAAGGCAGCTTGCCTTGCTCCTTCATAACAAAACTTTGATTATTTTTTTTTTTTTACCATCCATCAAAACAGCAATTTTACATGAAATGATGAATAATAAAACATATGTAACACCATAATTAAACATTTTCCATAAACAGCTTTCTACTAATTTAAACTTGAGAGCTATGCTCTTTTGGTCTTCCTTCCACATCATCAGATTGAAGTGTGTAAATGTTCTAAAAGGCTTTGAATGTTTTATGACAAGTTCAAAGAATGATGGCATAATAGTTGAAGAGTGAAGCTATTAGTTTTAATATTTATATTGAGTGCTCTGAAACATTAATGGGACAGGATGTAAGATCAGAGCAGGACATATTTATCACAGCCAATGCCATGTGATAAAAATATTTATTTCCAAAACCTCACGGGCCAGTTGGTTTTACTTTCACTTGTCCTACATATTGGTCTGTCTTAAACTTATTAGAGCTTTTTTGATGAGTAACAAGGATGTCCACACAAAAATGTTGTGCTTCCATTTGGTCATTTGGTTTGTCCTTATTGGGGGGACATTTTTTGGTTTAGTTTCTTCATTTTTGGAATCTATGCGTGTAAATGCTGTTTTATGTGCAAAAACTTGGATTTCAGGCACGTAACCTGAAATCCAATTTTTGCATGGGGGTAACCTGCATGGAGCAGCATCCTCAACAGAACACATGGGGTAAACTTCACAACCCAGCCGGGCTGGTCGCGGATCACGCAGGGTCGGAACAAGCGGAGCCTCAGAGACATCTGGAAACATGGTGGACGACAGGAACATCTGGACATATCAGGAACAGAAGAGACATCAGCAAAGACCAGGACAAAGACATGAGATGAGACAAGAGACCAGGACGAAGACACGGGATCCCACGAAGAATGGAGTGCCTAGGAGAAGCTGGGTTCGAGGAGTCCTAAGGAGGACTAGCTCCTTGAAAAGTTCAAGCTGGACTGATGGCAGGGCCCTTTTATAGGGCTGAAGAAGAGCTCCCTTGGTGATGTCATCAGGAGGAGCCAGGAGGACTGGCCCTTTAAGTTCAGCAGAGAGGTGCGGTCTCACCCCCTAGGAAGAAGGGGCAGGACCTTGGAGAGAGAGGTGTCCCTGCCGCTCAGAAGAGCTGGCGCAGGAGTAGGCTGCAGAGCAGGCCCCGACATGAGAGGTGGCTCCCCTGCCACAGAAGATGGAGCAAACGGCGGCTTCCTGCCGCCGGACAGCTGCAGGATTGCTGGCAGCCTCTGAGCTGCGTGGAAATGCTGTCGGCAGCCTCCTGGCTGCAAAGGCCGCACCGGGGCGGCTCCAGGCCGCATGGACACACAGCGGCAAAGCCCAGTATGCCGGAGATAATGTGGGTGGCCTCCGGGCTGCAGAGCGCAGGCGGAGAAGAGAAACAAGGTAAGAGGCTGCTTGTGGGCTTGTTCCCAAAACGGAATCGCAACATTATGATTGTATGCTAATGCCATAAGTCTAAGAAGTAAGCTGGGGGAATTAGAGTATATAGCACTGAATGATGACATGGACTTAACTGTTATCTCAGAGACATGGTGGAAGCAGGATATCTAATGGGATAGTGCTGTTCCAGGGTACAAATTATATCGCAGTGATAGAGAGGAGCAACTTGGTGGTGCATTGACGCTTTATGTCCGGAATGGCATAGAGTCCACAGAATAAAGATCCTGAAAGAGACTAAATGCACAATAGAATTTTTATGGGTAGAAAACCCTTGTGTGTTGGGGAAGAGTATAGTGATAGGAGTATTTTATCATCCACCTGACCAAAATGATGAGACGGACAGTGAAATGCTAAGAGAAATTAGGGAAGCTAACCAAATTGGTAGTGCAGTAATAATGGGAGATTTCAAGTACCCCAATAGGTACCATCAGGACATGCAAGAGAGATAAAGTTCCTGGATGGCATAAATGACAATTTTATGGGGCAATTCTTTCAGGAACTGATAAGAGAGGGAGCAATTTTAGATCTAATTCTCAGTGTAGACCAGGATCTGGTGAGAGAGGTAACGGTGGTGGGGCATCTTGGCAATTTGAATTAATGGCTATCGGTATAGAAGAAACTCTAAATAAATAAATAAATAAATAAATAAATAAATAAATAAAATAAATGACAAGAAGGGGTCAGTAAGTTAATCCTTGGTGCTAGCACTAAACTTTCATAAGGGAAACTTTGGCAAAGTGAGGAAAATAGTTAAAAAACAAGTGAATGATGCAGCTACAAAGGTAAAGAGTGTGCAACAGATGTAGACATTATTTAAAAATACCATCGTAGAAGCATAGTCCAGATGTATTCCACACATTAAGAAAGGTGGAAGGAAGGCCAAAAAATTGTCAGCATGGTTAAAAGGTGAGGTGAAAGAGGCTATTTTAGCCAAAAGATCGTCATTCAAAAATTGGAAGAAGGATCCATCAGAGGAAAATTGGATAAAACATAAGCACTAGCAAATTAAATGTAAGACATTGATAAGACAGGCTAAGAGAAAATTTGAAAAGTTGACCGTGGAGGCAAAAACTCATAAAAAAAACTTTTGTAAATATATCTGAAAGAGAAGGCCTGTGAGACAGTTGATTGGACCATTAGATGATCGAGGGGTTAAAGGGGCACTTAGGGAAGATAAGGCATTGCAGAAAGACTAAACAAATTCTTTGTTCGGTGTTTACTGTAGAGGATGTTGGGGAGATATCCGTTCCAGAGATGGTTTTAAAGTGTGATGATTCAGATGAACTGAACCAAATAATAGTGAACCTAGAAGATGTAGTAGGCCAGATTGACAAACTGAAAATTAACAAATTGCCTGGACCGGATGGTATACATCTCAGGGTTCTGAAAGAACTCAAAAATTAAATGTCAGACCTATTAGTAAAAATTTGTAACCTATCATTAAAATAGTCCATTGTACCTGAAGATAAGAGGATGGCCAATTTACCGTAACCCAAATATTTTAAAAGGGCTCCAGGGGAGATCCGGGAAACTATAGACCAGTGAGCCTTCAGTGCTGTGAAAAATGGTGGAAACTGTTAGGGATGTGAATCGTTTTTCAACGATTAAAATTATCATCCGATAATTTTAATATCGTCTTAAATCGTTATAGAACACAATACAATAGAAATTCTAACGATTTATCGTTAAAAATCGTTAAATCGTGTTAGTGCGCACTAACGGGAGTTAGTGCGCACTAACTCCCAGTTAGTGCGCACTAACGGGAGTTAGTGCGCACTAATCGGAAAAAACGATTTTTAACGATTTTTCAACGAAATAATCGTGCCAAACATGATTTTCTTCTCCTGCCACACGATTTCAATCGTTAAGACGATATGGCACACGATTCACATCCCTAGAAACTGTTATAAAGAATAAAATCACAGAACATTTAGATAGACATGGTTTAATGGGACACAGCCAGCATGGATTTACCCAAGGGAAGTCTTGCCTCACAAATCTCCTACATTTTTATGAAGGGGTGAATAAACATGTGGACAAAGGTGAAGTGGCAGATGTGGGTATTTAGATTTTCAGAAGGCAATCGAGAGGTTTCCAAGAAAACTAAAAAGTCATGTGATAGGAGGCACTGTCCTTTCATGGATTACAAACTGGTTAAAAGACAGAAAACAGAGAGTAGGATTAAATGGTCAGTTTTCACAGTGGAAAAAGGTAAACAGTGGAGTGCTCAGGGATCTGTACTAGGTCCTGTGCTTTTTAATATACTTATAATGATCTGGAAAGGGGCTTAAATTTGCAGATGACACAAAATTCTGCAGAGTGGATAAATCTCAATTGGATTGTGATAAATTGCAAGAGGACCTTGTAAGACCAGAAGATTGGGTGTCCAAATGGCAGATGAAATTTAATGTGGACAAGTACAAGGTGATGCATATAGGGAAAAATAACCCTTGCTGTGATTATGCAATGTTAGGTTCCATATTAGGAGCTACCATCCAGGAAAAAGATCAGGCATCATAGTGGATAATAAATTGAAATCATCAGCTCAGGGGTAGATTTTCAAAGGGGTATGCGCATAAGATACGCGCGTACCCCCCGAAAACCTACCCCAAACCCCCCCCTGCGTGCGCCGAGCCTATTTTGCATAGGCTCGGTGGCATGCGCAAGCCCTGGGACGCGCGTAAGTCTCGGGGCTTGCAAAAAGGGGCGGTCAGGGGCGTGGCCAGGGCACTCGGTTAGGGATCGGGGGCGTGTCCGGGGGTGTGTGGGTGGTCCGGGGGCGTGGCCGAGAGCCCCGACACACCGGCCTGTGTCGGGGCCTGCTGCACCGGCGCACGTAAGTTACTACTGCCCGGAGGCAGTAGTAACTTCTCCGATAAAGGTAGGGGGTGGGTCTAGATAGGGCCGGGGGGGTGGGTTAGGTAGGGGAAGGGAAGGGAAGGTGCGGGGGGGTAGAAAAAAAGTTCCCTCCGAGGCCGCTCCGATTTCGGAGCGGCCTCGGAGGGAACGGGCAGCGTGCGCAGGGCTCGGCGCGCGCGTATCTTATAAAATCCAGCGTACTTTTTTTCGTGCCTGGTGCGCGAACAAAAGTACGCGCGCGCGTATGTTTTTAAAATCTACCTCTCAGTGTGCTGTGATGGTCAAAAAAGCAAACTTCCCTCCCCAGGGGTGGTTTTTTTGCCACAGTCTGTCCTGATTGTGCTTCAGGCCCAAGATGAAATGCAGTTCTTTTTTTTTTTTTTCCAAAAGAAAGGAATATAAAAGAAAATCAGTTGTACATAGAATGCATTATGTAATTTGAAACTTTGCCACAAAAGACCAACCTACCGGAGTCAGTGCTGTTAATGATTTTCAGAATCACAGACTCCAGAACTGAGTACTTTCTATAATTTGTTAATTCTGTTAAGAATCCTTCTTCCTATTGCTTCCACTCACATACAATCACATCATAAAACTAAACAAACCACTGTATTCTTTTATCTCCTTGATGCTTTTTTCCAATAGTTTTATCTTTTACAACACAATGCCTAAGGAAAACATTTTCAAAAGGATTTACATGCAGAAATGGACTTCTGAAAACTGCCACTTTTACACATGTAACTCCTTTGAAAATTCACTCATGAGTTCAGGGATTCTTCCGCTATGTGTTCTGCGTCAGTTAGGTGTTCCCTGCATCAGTTAGGTGTACCCTGGTATCAGTTATCTCTTTTTTTCTGCACTTGCTTTGGGATCAGATTGAAAGTGTCATTTATGTCTATCATTTGCAGACATTGCCTTTAGTAACAGAACCAGAAAATGCTGTAATTTCGAGCTCTTTTTCCCCTCAAGAACATTACATCAATGCTTATGCCTTGATAATATAAATTCTTATCGAAGCTGGGGTTAGAAATTGGAATTCATGTAGTTTAAAGAAAAAAATCTTAGGCAAGAGCAGCTTTCTTTGTGGAGTTTATTACTTCCCTCAGACTGCCATGTTCCAAGTTTGTTGGATGTAGGCTATCAGGTCATTTTAAAAAAAACAAACAAAAAAAAAATGATCATCAGGAAAGAAAATCAGGTAATATTACTTGATTATCTTTAGATGGATTTTTAGCCAAACCTATCAGGCTAGGTTTTTGACTAAAAATTTCCTAAATCTAGCCTGGCAAAATTAACACGGCTTAGATTTAGGCCTTCTGTTTTCTGGTCAGAATTAACCAGGTAACTTACTTGGTTAATGGAGATTTTGCCCAATTTGCAGTTCATAATGTCCATATCCAGGTAACCCTCAAACAACAACAGGATTGATGTTTCTCAGAGCCTGCAAGAAAAAAACAAACCCACCCAACAATAAACAACAAAGAAATATTACTTCAGGCCAATAGGCAATGATACAACCACAGCTTCTTAGCTTCTCTGGGATAGTCTCAGACTATTTAAGGGCTGTACCAGGCCACATCAGGGACCTTCAATGTAGCTCCCCCTGAGAAGATCCTTGAACTAGACAAAGTCCACAGATATCCATCAGGTTCCAAAATCACCACTTTACACAGTAGCTACCTGCTGAAATCCCCCATGCTAACTAGTGCAGAATTAAAGGGCCAATTAGCCAGGGCTATTTCCTCTCCCCTGAACTCATTGAGTCAAAAGTGACCTCTTACTGAAATCCCCTCCAGCACCAAGCTCTCCTAGTTAAGTAGGAGCTGCCCCCTCCTCCCATAGAAAGGCATACCCTGCCCCTCAGACATACTGCACTAGAAATAGCAATATAACAAAAGAAATGATTGAACTCGGAAAACAAACAAAATGATTAATGATGGCAACCAAACTGAAGTTACAAACCAAATTGAACTTTTGCTCCATGCAAATAAACTGTATTCATATTATCATATTCTTTGTCAGTAATCCAACATTTCACAGTTATAACTACTGTATAACATTCTGTTTAGCAATGATATCATATATATAATGTCTAATTCTTCATCTTTTTTTCATTTATTTACTGCATCAAGGTACTTTTCACCGAACTATATAATCCTTATCATAACACACATTGAAATAATTAACCAAAGCAATGCCAAGCATTTATATCATTACCAATCATTTAAGGTGCCCTTTCATTTTCCTTTACACTAACAAATTATTTTTTTATCAGATTTATATACCACTATTCTGTTTAACAATCAAAACGGTTTACAATTATAAACAATTAAAAACCATCTAACATTAATAATACATAAAGACAGTTTGAAATAAGACAATTACATAATAATAATATTTGTTTGGTTTTGTAAAGAACTGGAAATTCAAGGGCAGTGCAAGGAAAATAAAGAAAAAAAAATCCATAACCCAAAAGGTGCTATTGTTTGCATTCAGGAATAGAACTGAATAATGCATGTATGAATCAACATATTCGGGATAGCTAAGAAATTGGAAATCACACTCCACTGCAGCATTTTCCCTTGCTCTAGAGGAAAGAAGATCTTTGTTATGGATTTGGAAGACTAATAAAAAATCAGCAGCATGACTGGAACAGATGTTTTTTATGGACTTGGCTTGTTAACAGCCTTTTTAGCTTCTCCTAAGGACTTAAATCAGGTTTTGCACTCATCTTGAATATCTGAAATGATGTTAACATTGGCCAAAATATGCTCTAACAAGCAGCATTAGAGATGCTCAGGGTCCTGCACATGCCTGTGAATGAGGATACAAAACATTCCTAGAATAAACGAAGAAATAACAACGAAGGGGCATACAATATTAAGCCTGACATTTCCTTTTCTGTAGCTTGAAGGTGAATTGCTGAAATGTTCCTGGATGATACATTCCAGCATGAGGAACTGGTATCATTTGCATTTTTTTAAAAATACATTTTGTAGGCAACACAATGGTTTGCATGTCAATTTGTCGCCTAAAGGTGTACATTTATTTAAAATCTATTTTGCAACAGACTTTTCAGGAGTCTGCTTATTGTTGCCTCTCCCTCTTCACAGCAGGACCCCCATCCATCTCTCTGGAACCAGATCTTCTTCACCACCATAAGGACAAGGGTTGTCATGGGCAGGAGAGATGTTGGAGCCCTGCTGCTTGCAGTGCAGCCTTTGCCACATGCTGAAGCACCTCCTAGCGGCATCGTTCAGCAGCTACTGCAGTGCAGGCTGGAGGACCCCAGCATCACTCGTTACCCCGTAGAGATTCTGCCCTTCTGCCCTGGTAAGGACCTGGTTCCAGATGGGAGGCTGCGGATTCCTGCGGTATAAGAGGAAAGTTGCTTCTAAGCTCCTTGCCAGAGGATATCTGAAAGGTTCAGTGTATGGGAACACTAGAAATTTTGTGACACTGACTCTTTACAAATGACACAGGGATAGTTATTTTAAAAATCTGCCGTACAGGTGTGTACTGAATCACTATAGAATTAAAAAAAAAAAAATAAGTCAACAAAATCAGTCGTAGTTTTTTTTTTTTTGCAAAGTGAAACCGTTCTGTAATATTTTTCCAAATCTTGCCATTTCAGAGCTGGACTGAGTATGAATGATACAAATATGGTTAGTAAAGGAAGGTGTTACTGTAACATCGATTGATGAGACTGACTATAAAGATGGCACAATGAGAAGTCATAGAGAAGCAGTTGCTAGGAACAAATTAATTACACTTGCCATTTTCTAAAGTTTATTTTCTTTTTTTTATGTTTTCATACTGATAGTCTTCTTAGTTTGCAAATTTCACCCGACTAGAGGCAGCAATTAAAGAAGCTGAGACAATGGAGTTGATTCTGATGAAATTATAATAGTAAAACCTAATTATTGCCAAAAGTGAGGAATTCAAAGGAAGAAATGTCATGTTCTCTTCACAAAGGGCTGACATTGCAGTATCTGATCAATTCATGGAGCAACAGCAGTAGGAAAAGGGAGCAACATGACAAGAGTTACAGTCAAGGGATATGGAAAAAGTTACAAGAAAAATGGCAGGAAGATAGAGACAGAGATGGAGCAACAAGGAGAAGAGAAGGCAAGATGTAGAAAATCACCGGGAAGGTCAGTCATGGGACAAAGAGACAAGGGAGGAAGATTCAGAAAGGGACAGAAGGAGGAAACATAATGAGTATGAATGGCAGAGAGACAAGAGTCTCTCTGCCATTCATGTAAATAGTCCGTTGCTCTCTGCCATTCATGTAAATAGTCCTGTAAATAGTCCGTTGCAGTTTTTATTTATTGCTTTAATTCCTCCACCTCCTGCTCTTTGTATACTCCTCCTTGTTCGCCCTCCCTGTTCATTGTAATTTCTACCTTTAAAGTTACATTGTAAACCGGTATGATGTATGCATACTAATACCGGTATATAAAAGTTTTTAAATAAATAAATAAATAAATAAACAAGAGAGAATAGAGAAAAGGGAGGCAGAGAGCTGCAAACATAAAAGGGCAAAACAAACTTTGACAGAGGCATAACATGGGAGAGAGATTCAAGTAGATATAACAATTCAACTGCAGCAAGAAGCGAAAAAGCACAGAGGGAGAAGGGTGAGACAAATGGTCTAAAGGGAAAGAGATAATGAGACATAAAAGAGAGAGAGAATACTAAGAAGAACATTCCTGGGGATGACCTGGAATTGAGGAAACAGAGGAAGGTAAGGAGAGACTTGAACCCTACCATGAGAAGACTTAGGGCCAGATTTTAAATCACCCACGAGCATAAAACCCGGAGTTTTACATGCGTAGGTGACCTTATACGCGCCGGGCCAGTTTTCAAAGGCCCATCCACACGCGTAAACCCCTGGGACGCGTGTAACTCCCGGGGTTTGTGAAAGGGGCGGGGTGGGGGCGGGGTGGGGCTATAGGCACCTGGCACAGCGGCCATTTGCTGCTGTGCCAGGGGATCGCGTGCCGGCAGAGGGCCGGCGCTCGCAACTTGCTCCTGCTCAGAAGCAGGCACAAAAGGTAGGTTAATGATTTGGGGGGGGGGGGGGGGGAAGGTCAGGCTAGGGGCTTGGGAAGTTCCCTTCCAGTCCGTTCCTTAATTGGAGAGGACTGGGAGGGACCTGGGGAAGGCCCCAATGCATCGCCCTACTTAACTGCAAAAATCCTCCCCCACTTGCGCGTGCCGACCCGGCATTTTATAACTTGCGCGTGGACACGTGCGCTCAATTTCTAAAAACCTACCCCTTAGTCTATTCAGAAAACAGGGCTTGGTGGAAGTGAGAATGGACGAAATAAAAGGGGAAGAAGCACACCCAAAACAATTGTGGAGCAGAAGGGTGGTGAAACAGCTTTAAGAATCAAAAATGTGCTGTAAAAAAGAGGTAGAATGCTTTTATTAGCTCCTTCAGTTAGGATAAGCGTTCTTAATATACTTCTGTCTCACTATCACGAAATGTCATATCTTAGGCTTTGAGGGGATCATTTTCAAAGGCATTTCCACAGGTAAAACAATGTTTATGTGCAGAAATGGGCTCTTTAAAAATGGCCTACCTCCTTTGCATGAGTAGTGCCAGTCCAGATGCAATTTTCATGCCCAGAGAAAGCAGGCGTTCCTGGTGGCAGAGGGAGGGGGGGGCTAGTGCTCATGTGCATATGCATGCCTGGACACAAATAATTTCCCTGGGAAACGGACCCACTCAAATAGCAGATGCAAGTGCATCTTTCTGACTCAGTTTTCAAATTTCAAATCTACATTTCTGCACCCAATTTGAAAGTTAATCTTTATATGTAACTTTCAGTCATAATATATGCAAATCAAATGTTGTTTCATTTTTATTTTATGTTTGTTTTATTGTAAACCGCATAGAATGATTTTGCCACTATAGGTGGTTTATAATAATTTTAAAATAAATACATAAATAAATAAAATCAAAATTTGGCTGTTTTGCAAGGCTAAAACCCAAACTAAACAAGTAGAAAATGTGAGTATTCAGAGAGCACATCCAGAAGTGCATATAGCTTTTTTTTTTAATTACAGAGATGTATATGTTATATTCAACATATTGTCTAGTTGTATATGTTTGCTCCAGCTATTTACCCTTACTATTGCCACTGCATTTTGTCGCTGTCTCTTCGCATTTTAAAGTCTCAGCTTTTAACTCACTGTCTCAGTCAGTCCTCTGCCTTTGCACGCTCCCACTGGTCTTCCCCGGCTGCACACATTTTACAGTGTTACATGTTGCGCTTGGCAGCTCATGGCTCCCACGAGCTGCCGCACTCACCTCGGTGTTCTCCGATGCCGAGGAGGTCGCACCGCCGTGCAGAAGCTCCAAACTGAGCCCTCCTCTTCCTCGTGTGGCTGCTGCTGCGATTCCTCTGGTCCCGATGTGCTACCTCCCTAGGTGTGCGCACACGCCGATTCCCCCCTTCTTAAAAGGCCAGCTGTGGGAAACGGGGTATGGCACCCCTTGACGACATCATCAGCTCTAGGCCTATTTAGGCCAGCTCCTGCCTCTCACCCTTGCTTGGCAATAGGTCGACTCCTTTGGAGTAGTGTTTGCCTGCATCCTGGTTCCTGAGGCCTCTTCCTCGCTTCCTGAGTTCCTGGTTCCCTGGTTCTTCGTTTAGTTTCCTGAGTTTTTCTTCCTGGTCCTGCCCACCTTCAGCTGGCTCCTGCATCCTGTCCTTCGTCTGTGGTCCTCGGCTCCTTCCTTGCTTCCCTTTCGGATTGATCATGGCTTGACTCTGGATTGGACTTTGACCTTGTGCTTCTCACTGCCTGCCTCAAACACTGCCTGGACTCTGACCTTGAGTTTCATTGCCTGCCCCTGACCTTGGCCTCTGTACTTACTTCACCTTAGCTTCCCCAGAACCCTGGCTGTTCCTTTGTTGACCCTTCAGTGTACTAGCTGCAACTTTCCTGACTTCCTAGACTTCCACCATTGCAGAGGCCCCACCTAAGTCCAGCTGGTCCCGGCATCCAAGGGCTCAACCTAAGTGGAACATGGGCATGTAGTGGTGAAGGTCCAGCTGGACCTCTGCTTACATCAGCTCCACTTACCGACGGTGGGAACCTGTGAAGCTCCTCCCTACAGATAGCGCCAACTCCCCCTCGGTCCAAGGATCCACCAGCACAACACTACATTACATGAATAGTGTAGTTCTTCCGCAAACATTCTCCCTTCCCATCATGTATAACTGCTTCTCTTTCCTAGTCCCATACCCTTGTCAATATTAGAAACTGCAACTAGCGTAGCTGTTATAGAAGTACCATTTTCTTCCTTTACCACAGTGCTATCAAGTCACAACAACACATAGCCCCCAATAATATGTTGGTTAGACAAACTTGCACTTTCTCAGCTAGGGTGAGACCAGTGACAATGGACAAACCACCAAGTTTCTGCATAGTCCCTTGGGCAGCTTTTGCATGGTAAGGGGATCATGGACAGACAGGACAGAGAGACAGGTGAATGAACCTGATTGGATATAAGACATTTTTTTTGCAGAAAGAACACCTAAAATAAATTTGATGGTGCTGCCATTTTTGTCCACCACCAGTGTGTTTGATGTTGTTATTTTATATTCCTTTTCTTGATTATATTTATGTGATGAGGGTTGTGGCCATCACATAAATATAATCCCCAGAATTTTACAGCTATGGGCAGTGGGAGTGAGTTCCCATCTTTGAATCCTCCCCCAAGGTGGTATAAAATCCCTTGGAGCATAATAGTTAGAGGTTCAGGCGCGACTGAAGAAGCCAGGAGGAAGGAACCAGATACCCCTCCCAGGATCTCAGCAGAGAGGGCTAGAGAAGGAGAGTTAGAGATCACCCCTTGATTCAGAGCAGAGAGGAGACAGAGAAGGAGAGCTAGAGATCACCCCTTGATTCAGAGCAGAGAGGAGACAGAGAAGGAGAGCTCTTTCAAAGATTCATCCAGAGGCTCAGCTGAGAAAAAATGTTTGATTTTTGAAGATTTTTGACTTCTTGGTCTGCAGGGAAGGGTTAACCCCCCCCCCCCCCCCCCCCCATATCTCCCTGATGATTGGAATTAGATATCTTTTTCCCAAGCAAACAGACAAGCAAGGGTGGAAAGAGAATGAAAGACTTTTGAAAAGAGAGTCAAGAGCCTCAATGTTGGATCCTTGGATTTATAGTTTAAGATTTTGGAAAGTTTGGAACCCAGTTTTGCTATTTTTGGATTGGGGATATTTTCCAACAGATTGGCTGATGCTGGAAGCCACACTCTAGTTGTTCCGCCCCACTAGAAAGGATATATTGGCTGAGGAAGAAGGTGCAAGAGGTGGGAGAGTGAGGAGAAGGTCATCCATGGACAAGGAACACCCTATGCTTTATTTTGGTTATCTGCTGTATGCTGATTCTCAATTTTTGTGCTTTTTGCCTGGACC
The DNA here is from genome assembly GCF_901001135.1 of Rhinatrema bivittatum. NCBI lineage: Eukaryota > Metazoa > Chordata > Amphibia > Gymnophiona > Rhinatrematidae > Rhinatrema > Rhinatrema bivittatum. Next base: position 81,372,827 of record NC_042624.1, read on the forward strand.
CTGTTCTTAAATTTGCATTAAAGAATTTAGGTTGAGCACCACTTCGGGACTCCTTTTGAATTTTTTCCTGATGATTCCAGTGCAAGGGCTGAATGATGGATGGATATTGGGTTGAGTCTTATTTTCTGCCTATTCTACTCAGTTTGTTTCCTTGCTCCTTCCCTGGACGATACTGCACCTTGATGAGATGCCAGCAATTGATTGCACCCAAGGCTCTGGAAGATAATTCTTCCTCCCTAGCCGGACTCGAACTAGGACCCGTGGTCCCCCTAGTTAAGGATAAAGCATCAGATGAGGACCTGCTACATTTAGTTATAAGGATAAATGTTACAGGTAGTTTTGTGCAGAGCAGCTTGATATTTATCTAGTAGATATGTGCATTTGCGTGATCTGACTGGGAAAAGTGATCTGAATCACCCAATTTTTGGTTTGGTTTGGATCATCCAAACTGAAAAAAAAGTTCATTCAGAAAATTCCATAAATGTTTGGATTATTCATTTTGGCAAAACGTGTGTGCTATTTGTGAACAGTGTGCACTTTTTACAAATAGCGTACACTATTTTCCAAAATGAATAACCCAAAAATATGAAATCCCTGAAAATTAATTGCCTGAACCAAACTGGAAAAAACCTGCAAATCCCTTTTATCTAATACAATCCATGTTAGCTAAGAAATGTTTCAGCATGCATACTGCTCCTTTAAAGTGTCCTGTTCATTTCCTGGTTGTTGCTTTTTGCAACAGTTCCAGTATCTCATAATCACTTCCTTATCACATCTTGCTAGTGTTCATATATCTCACCATATTCCACACATCTCCATGTTATAGTACTGAAATGTCTGAGTTAGGGGTAGTATTTCCAAAAGCATTTATCTTGCACATACTACACTGCTTTATACAATACAAGATGGAAGAGGCGACATACAGATGTATGAGAAAACAAATGAGCAAACTCAGTGATGGTACCCACACTACTTTGCACCTACTATGAAAGGAGTAGCCCCACTCTAAAACCAGAGTTATTGCCAAAATTCCTGATGGCAATGTTAATGCTAACACATATGCAAATTATAGAAATAAAAATTTTGCAAATAATCCCTTTAGGTAGTAATGCTGAATTAATCCTGCAATAGTACCTTTGAGTTTGAACACGGCCTTCCTAATGCAGGAAAATTGCCAAGAGTGATCTCATTGCCAGGCGTGACATGCTGGTGTCATAAGGCCTGTGTACTAGTGACATGCATTCATTTTCATTTAATTTAATAGTTTATGTGCATATATTTCACATGTGTACCACCTATGTGTACATAGGTGGTACACATCGCCTTTTGTGTTAGGCGATTAATAAATTTTGAAATTGAATTGAATTGAATTGAATGTGCATAAACTCAAATTTAATGCGTGCAAAACAGACTGAACTATAAAAACTGAAAAAAAGAGGAGGAAAGAGGAAATGAATGAACTGAACAATTTTTGTGTGTATACAGAAAAGCTCAATAATGTAGCATGGTTCATCCACTTGAAACTTTATAAAGCACTATAACATCACTGGGATAACGACCTTGATAGAAATGATGAGAATGAAGAAACTGTAATTAGCTCACCACATTCCCATTTCAACCAATAACAAACCCAATGCAAGAAAACCGGACATTTTGGTAAAGGAGAAAAACACAAATGTGGCATTGCTAATAGAAGTGTTAGTGCCAAGCGACTATTATGTACAACACTAGTAGTAAAAGCCCATTGAAGGACGGGGAAATACTGTGAAGTGTTGGAAGTGTGTAATCAAGATGTGTGGTAGGAGAGAGTGCACGCCGAGCTGGGGTATACTGTGTATTAGTAGAGAGTGGATTGACTATTTAGAAAGGGGGGGGGGGCAGGGGGCAGAGCTGGAGAGTACAGCCAGAGAGGCAGAGCGCAATTTCCATAAGCGGTATAGAGAGTGGGTTGGGTAGAGCTGGAGAGTTCATCCAGATAGAGAGGCAGAGCTCAATTTCCATAAGCGGTATAGAGAGTGGATTGGGCAGAGCTGGAGAGTACAGCCAGATAGAGAGGCAGAGCTCAGTTTCCATAAGTGGTATATAGAGTGGGTTGGGCAGAGCTGGAGAGTACAGCCAGATAGAGAGGCAGAGCTCAATTTCCATAAGTGGTATAGAGAGTGGGATGGACAGAGCTGGAGAGAACAGCCAGATAGAGAGGCAGAGCTCAATTTCCATAAGTGGTATAGAGAGTGGGATGGACAGAGCTGGAAAGTACAGCCAGATAGAGAGGCAGAGCTCAATAGCCATAAGCAGTATAGAGAGTGGGTTGGGCAGAGCTGGAGAGTGGGGCAGAGTACAGGGAAATAAAGTGGTGGAATTCAAGTCCCATAAAGACAGAGGAAGAGTTGGAAAGTACAGTGAGGGAGGAGGTAGAGATCAATTTACCTACTGGTTATGCAGGTGCAGGGCAACTTTCCTCTTTATTATAGTTAGATTTGGAAAAAGAGAAAATCATCAAGTACCAAAAATGCAGAGACCAAGAAAATGTGGCAGAAATATACAGAAATAGTCTCATTTGTATTGGCGCCACAGCCTGATTTGAAAAAACGTCTAACAGCACCATGATATCTTGCTTGTATATATACTATACCCTATAAAATCCAGATGGAAACCCTGTGTGGCATACAGCAAGTATGAAGATGAGTACTAGCAGTAAATTTGAGAACACAAATTTGATAAATTTTATTTTTTTTATTGTTTTAAATATTTGGGGTTGTTTTTATATTTATTCTATGCTTTAGTAAATTGTATTTTTGTATTTTATATGTAAACCACATTGTTCTTGTTTTGGATCTGTGGTCATTCAAGAAACAAACTGAACAGACACAACATTGCCTAGTTTATGAGTGAGGTTCTTTGCTGTCATGGTATGTGCAAAACTAACAACACTAGTGAAAGAACCCACACATTACTCAACTTGTAATATCCTTTGAAATATCTCATACAGTATAATAAAAGTGACCAGTCATAGTAGGCACTACTGGCAAAGTCTTGCCTTCATTGCCTTGTAATTAATCATTGGTCATTGCATATGTGGCTGAGAATATCTTTCTCTTAACACAATGTTTTTTTGGACACCTTTTCATTTGCAAATAAAATTTTAACTTATCTTAAAGTAATTTATGGCACTACATTTGTCATTCAAAGAAACCCTGACACTGGTCATGTTTTGTTGAACTGCGTCAGGGGGGCTGTAGATGGACTGTTTCAATTCATATCTTATGGATCTTCATGCACTTTTTTTTTTTAACTGTTGTGCAACACTGAATCTAAGAAGCAAATAGAAAATACAGAGCAATTAATGAAACTTATCAGGTAGTGCAGAGAGTTTAGACTGTGCTGCAGCACGTACAATACTTACAGGTATTCCATCTCGAAACCCTTTGGCATCATTAAAAAAATGGAAATAAAGGGATTACATGGCACTAGTATTTATAGCATAAAGTTAAAAAAAAATTATTATTTAAATTAAATAATTGAGTACCATTGTAAGTCCAAATTTAATCCTGCTGGAGCAATTGTATTGAAAAAAAAATCCAATATTGTTCTCAGAAATGTAAATATGCTTCAAAACCACGTGGCCTGGGTCTGATCCCCGGACCTTAGCCCAGTCACATGGCTGGGGCAAGGTCAGGTCAACAGCATTTTGGAAAATGTTACTGACTGGGCCAGGTGCTAGGCTGCACCCGGCCCGATGCAGGATCCAGTTCAAGATAGGGGGGTTCTGGAGGGGGGCAGGGGTGGGGGGTGCATAGCAGATGCTTCAGGGGGGTGGGGATGGGGGTGCATAGCGATTGTTGTCAGGGGGCTGTGGGTAGTTGTGTTTCACTTCAGGGCAGAGTGTGAGGGCTTTGACTTTGGGGGGACGGCAGCGCTGTGTACACAATTTCAACATATTTTTCAATTTTGGGGCAGTCGGGGCCACCTCAACTGGTAGCCCCAGGTTGAAATGGGGTTCAGCACTGACTCGTACTCAACCTCCCCATTTGGCCCCGGTTTTGTTTTTTCGGGCCAGCAGCCATTTAAGGTGATGGTGGTCCCGTGACACAAAGAAAGGCCATACAGCCGCAATGCATTTTGGGGGGGAGAGGGCCCCACTATAGCAGCGACACCCCCAATCCCCCACAATAGTGAGGCCCTTCCTGTGAGAAAACATTGCGGCTTGATGAATCTAGGGGTAAGTCGGATAAGTAACACTTTTTATACTTATCCGGCTATCTGACTTAGCCGGATATGTGGCGTTTCAAGACTTATCCAGATAAGTAGTGACTTTGCTGTTACTCAGTTGGATAAGTCAGAACTTGTCAAGAACAGTGCCGCTCTTAAGAGTTAGCAGGATAAATTGGAATGTATTCAGATACCGGTAAGTAGCACACAACTGCTATACTTGCGCATTTTTACATCTCACTTTAAAAATATGTGTGTGGAGATTGCACCTGAGTAATTTACATGCATTTATTCCGGTAAATCGGCTTTTACACGTGTAAGTCAGGAGATTTTCTAACATGCGCATGGCAATGAAATTAGCGGTGTTACCAATTAGTCTACCAGTTCGCCCAGTGCATCTGCAGATCATTGAGACCCTCCTGGCTCTAGAGCCTGAATTCCCCCTATTTCTCCCAGACCCCCCCCCCCCCGCCCCCCCAAGTCATTATTTCACTTTTAAGATGGTTATGATCAGTTACTCCAGATATATTACAAGCTGCTAAACTTACATGCAGAAACTGTTTATAAAATAGCAACTTGCTCACATAAATGTTGGCCATGCCTCTGACCCATTGCATTTTTAGGCATGCAGATTTATTAACATACCTTTACTTATACGTATATTTAGAGGTTTATAAAATAGCATACATGCGAGTCTATGCTATTTACATGGGTATGTGCTTATTTTTCACATGTGCAACTCTTAAATTCACCTTTAAGTAAATTTCAGGGAGCACTTGCTTGGTAGCATCTTATTAGATCTTATTGATAATTATTTCTATTTGTTCTGGTTTACTTTTATACCCTAAAAGGTGAATTTTAGAAACCCTACGCGTGCCAAAGCCAGGAGATATGCGCACAAGTGTGGACATCGTGCAGATTTTAAAAGGCGCCCATTTATGTGCGTTTCTCCCAGAACATGCACAAGCGAAACGTTTCTTCAAAGGGGCGAAGGGTAGGCATAGAGTGCGCAAGGTGTGGGTGTGTTGGGGCCTGCCAGGCAGCAGGGTTTTAAGGGTCGGGGCTAACAGGGAGGAAGGATGTCTATAAAATTAGGGGGTGTTTGCAAGTCCTAACCCTAAACTGGGTAAACTGAGAACAAACTGGGAAATCAGGGCATGACGTCAGCCCGCGTCCCCGCAGTAGACGCGGGATTTTCACCCACACATGCATGCATCCATGTAAAATTGTGCGCACTTGTACACAAGTTCGGCCTGTTTATAAAGGGCCAGATTTTCAAAGGGGTATGCGCGTAAGATACGTGTGTACCCCCCAAAAACCTGGCTCAAACACCCCCTGCACGCGCCGGAAGCCTATGTTGCATAGGCTTCCGGCGTGCGCAAAGCCCCGGGATGTGCCTAAGTCCTGGGGCTTTCCGGGGGGGGGGGCATTTCAGGGGGCGTGTCATGATCCGTGCGTTATTGGGGGGCGTGTCGAGGGGGCGTGACGTGTTCAGCACATTATCCGGGGGCAGTGTCGCGGGCGTGGTTTCGGCCCAGGGGCGTTCCGGGGACTTGGCCGCGGCCTCCGGACCAGCCCCCGGACCGGAACATGGAGCGCGGCAGCCAGCCCGGCGCGTGCAAAGTTACGCCTGCTTCGAGCAGGCGTAACTTTCGTGATAGAGGTGGGGGGGGGGGGTTAGATAGGGCTGGGAGGATGGGTTAGGTAGGGAAAGGGAGGGGAGGTTGGGGGGAGGGCGAAGGAAAGTTCCCTCTAAGGCAGGCTGCGCGGTTCGGCATGCGCAGGCTGCCGATTTTGGGCAGCCTTGCACGCGCCGACTCCGGATTTTAATGGATACGCGCTGCTATGTGCGTATCTATTGAAATCCCACGTACTCTTGTTCGCACCTGGTGCACGAACAAAAGTACGCGTGTGCGCAGATTTATAAAATCTGCCCCAAAATACGTGTATATTTATGCCTTTGTTATAAAATGGCCGCATCTCTGGACGCGAGCTGGCATAAATGTGCACATTTGCGCCCGAGCGGCCTTTTAAATGTTACTGTCCCTGGTACCAAATTTCTCAAAGGGAACTCGCACACTTCATACATAGATGTGTAAATTTAATATTGAAGCAGGTATTCAGCACCACTTAGCCAGATAAGTGTTGACTTATCCAGCTAAGTTGCGGCAGCTGAATAACTGCCTGGATAACTACTTATCCGGGTACGTTTTTCTCCGGCTAAGTGGCGAGCAGGCGAGGCCATTCTCGGGAGGAGTTGAGTTAGCCGGATAAGTTATCCCAGCTAAGTACGATATTCAGAGTTAGCTGGATAACTTATACTGCTAGCTCTAGTTGTGCCACAGACCTCTCCAAAAGTTAACCAGATGAACTTATCTGACCCGCTGAATATCCATGCTAAGACGGATCGGTTTATCTAGCTAATTAGCTGAGCTGTACAGCAGCTGAATATGGACTTCATGATAGTCTCAAAGGTTAAGTTAATCACTCCATACTTCAAAGCAACAAGTGAGCAAACAAACAGGACTACAAACAGGGATTGTCAGTATGGAGGTGGAAGATTGATTCCACGGGAAAGAGACTAGCTAATATTACTTGCAGAACAGCTAAGGAAAGGTTAGGGATGCTGGTATGTCTTTCTCACTTCTTTCAACAGGTGCCAAGACCTCCTAACAGCAGAAGGATGCCCGGGAAACTTTGTACCAAAAAAGCTCTCTCCACCCGTCCACTTACCCAGCATTTCTCTCTCTCCTCTCCTAATGCAAGCTTCCTGTTGGGATGGGCTCCACTAGTGACCCTGGACCCTAGCATCTTCCTCTTCTTTGGCTGCTGGCAAGATGGACTCCTCTAGCAGCAGGGAGCATCTTTCCCCTCTTCAGACGCAGACAGGCTGGGTTCTGCCAGCAGACCCAGCCCTGGTCTCTTCCTCCTCTGACTACTAGCAGGATGGACTCTGCCACCATCCCAAGCACAGGGCTTCTTTCTGTTCTTTGGATGATGGCAGGATGGGCTACACTAGCAGCACTGTCCCCAGACCTCTTCCTCCTTTTGTCCACAAGTGGCCCTGGCCCCAGGCCTCTTCCCTCTAATCAACTGCTGACAGAATGTGCGTGCCAGCAGGACCAGCCCCAGGCTTCTTCCTTCTATTTGGCCACTGATAAGATGGGTTCTGCCATTGGCTCATAGCTTCTTCCTCTTTTCCAGCCACTATTGGGATGGGCTCCATCAGCAGCCCCACCCTGGGCCTCTTTCACCTCTTCAACTACTGGCAGGATGGGGTCCATCAGCAGCCTGGGGCATTTTCCTCTTCTTCAACTGCTAGTGGAATAGGCTTTACCAGCAGCCCCAAGCCTCTTCCATCTCTTTGGCCATTGCTGGGATGGGCTCTACCAGCCATCTCCCCCCAGGCCCCTTCCTCTTTTTTGGCAGCTAGCGAGATAGGTTCTCCCAGCAGCCCGGGGCCTCGCACTGGTGAGATTTTGCTACTCCCAATGGTTTGGTGTTCTAGACAAATGAAAGCACTGACCTTGTTGAAGACATTCGTAAAATTGCTGTGAAAGGGGAAGTACAATTGCTAGATAACTTCAATCTGCTGGATGTTGATTGAGATATCCCAGCTGTGGTGTCATCTAAAAATGGAGAGATCCTGGATTGTTTATATGAATAAGTGTTCTGGCAACTGGTAACAGAACCAACAAGTGGAGGGGGGGGGGGGAATATACTGGACCAGGTGCTTATAAATGGGGAGAGGTTTATGATGTCATAGTGTGGATCACCTGGAATCTAGTGGTCACCACATGGTGTGATTCAGTATATAGGCAGTGGTGATTTATTCCAAGACAAGGATCCTTGACTTCAGGAAAACTAACTTTCTTAAGATGGAAGAGTATCTCAATGAGTCATTAACTGAACAGGGTAAGCAAGGGAAAATCGAAGAGCAGCGGATAAACCTAAAATGTTTTTGTTAGGAAAATAAACAAAGGTAAAAGACAAAAGAGTCCACTGTGGTTTTCTAAAGTGGCAGAAAAGATAAAGGAAAAAAGATTATCATTCATAAACTTCAAGCAATCACAGAAACAGGAAGACAGGCATGGGTGGAGCCAAGATGGCAGCATGAAAGGCTGTACGAAGTCGATCACTTCTGGCTGGAATTAAGATATTTTCTAAATGCCTAAAAAAATTAGTGACAGATTGAATGGGATAATGATCTTAATATATGCTCCAGGACATGCCTATTTTTCTGTTTTGTCAGTGTTATTTCCCTGTTTCTTTTTTCTCTCCTCAGTTTTTATGCTTCTCCTCCCACCCATTATATCGGAGTCTAATGGAAGTCATCATATCATACAGATATTCTTGATGTTGTTAGTATTTTAGATATTTTTCTTTATATATTATATATTGTGGAGTGATTGGTGGCATTCTTTCTGTAGCAAGGTTACTTGTGATGATATCTGAAATTCAATTAAAAAAAAAAAGAAGAAGACAGGTAGCAATATCTGGAAAAGCTAAGAGAAGCTAGGAAAGTATTCAGGAGAGTGAAAGTGCAAATGGAAGAAAAAAATAGCTAATACGGTAAGGGAGAGGGGTAAGATATTTATTTTAGATATGTTAGAACCAGGAGGAAACATGGTAACATAATAATGATACACTACACTGAGGGTAATTTTTATACTATGGTACTCTTCTACCAAGTAGTCAATATCAACAAAAAGAGTCCTCACCCATTTACAAAATGTAATTTCAGAAATCCAATTTATTCATGAAAACACATAAAATAGATCCTGTCTAGACAATAATTCCTAAACTAACACACTCATTCATCCATACCACAAACAAACATATCACAATTCCCATCAACCCCTTTTTTTATAAAAACAACAAATATATTATATAAAAATCCCAGCACCAATGTGTAACACTGATAGTTAATATAATATCACATGTATCTTACAATCTTTTACTCTTTTAATTTAAATAGCATTTCATAATATATCACAATAATGCTGCGACAAAACCACTGTGTGTGTTGGAACCCGATGTTCTCATGTTCCCGCATTACACACTATACTCTTCTTATCAAACCGGTGACAACGTCCATTGGACCTGCCCGACAAGGAGCCCTTGTTTCGCCCGCTTCATCCGGGCTTCATCAGGGATATTATCGTCACTGTCATCTCAAATTCGATCTGTATTAAATACATATATACATAATAATGACAATCCACCATTCTTACCCCTAAAATCCACTTACTTACCCAAAAAAATTATATAGAAAGGATCTACCTGTGCAAAAGCGCTTTTAATTCTCTGCTGATTAAGATATGCAACATCCGTTGCCGAATTTCAGAGCTTTATATATCATTCAAATCTTCAAGTATATAAGAAAACCATTTCTCAATCCAACATGCTTCCGCTAATTCCAGGGACCAACCCTGTAACCAAAACATAGCGAAAGACATAAATATAATACCAGCAGCTCGGACCATCTCTGGCTACAACGTTTAATCTCCTCCATACTCACATTTCCTCCGGAACTGATGTCATCACGTCTAAACGACAAAAAGTAAAGCCATACACCAGAACCTAGGCTTATATAGTGTCACTCATTAAATCCTTAACTGGTCGTGAGGTTTACTCATAGGCTTAAACATTAACTCATGTCCAAACACTCTCCATATCCACCATGGTGGCGATCATTAATCCTCACAGAAAGGCTTGCCATTCAATTGGCCCATTAAGTCCATAAGGTACACTTGTCTGCCAATCAAAAATGAATCTTTGCTCTACTCTTCTCAAGACAGCGGATAAATCACCTCCCTGCTGTAGCATTATTCTTTTAATAACAAAGAATCGTAATTCATCAATCTCATGATTAACATCTAACCAGTGTTTCACCAAAGGAGCGTTTATTTTTTCCATTTTAATCCTGCTCTTGTGTTCAATGATGCGAAATTTCACAGAGCGCGTGGTTTGTCCTATATAAATCAGAGAGCAGGGACACAAAATTGCATAAACTACTCCTGCTGATTCACAGGTAAATGTATCTGGGAGAATATATGGCCGTTTTAAATTCGGATGACAAAACTGTTGTATCTCTAAGACCTGAGAGCACACTGAACACCGCCCACACTTCGTCTGTCCCGTCATGTAAATATTACTTTCAAGGACATTATATCGAGTCTTAAGATTGTCCCATAAATTCCTACGTTTTTTGACAGCAAAAATTGGACTATCTTCAAAAATTCTTAAAGGAGCCAACACATTCCAATGATTTTTAATTACATCTCTAATTTTGGAAGATTTAGACGAAAATGGGATCGAACAAATGGTACGAGATGGAGATTCTTTATGAGCTTTAATTAATAAATTGTCTCTGTTCGAGTACAATGCTCTTTTATAAGCTTTTCTGATCACTGATTTGGAGTAACCCCGCGCCAAGAATTTATCACTCAAACCTGAAGATTGTTTTTTAAAATCTTCAACAGACGAACAAAGTCGTCTGTATCTCAAAAATTGTCCTGTAGGGATGTTATTTTTTAATTGTCTCGAATGAAAGCTATCAGAATGTAACAAATTATTCTTATCTGTAGGTTTTTTATATATTGTAGTGGCCAACCTATTTCCCACAATATAGACTTTCATATCCAGAAAAGGCAATAACCGAGAACTAATGTCAAAAGTAAATTTCAAGTGTGGATTCGCTCCATTAATCTCCTGCCAGAAAATCCTCAATTCGTCCATAGTACCCCTCCAAATTAAAAAGATATCATCGATATATCTGACCCACCACACCACTTTATCCCACCATGGAGAGACACATACCATTTTACTTTCAAAATCAGCTACATATAAACACGCGACTGTGGGTGCAATCGGGGATCCCATTGGAATCCCTGATATTTGTAAAAAAAGTTGATGTTTATAAGAGAAAAAATTACAAGTTAACACCAATTCTGTCATTTTCAACAAAAATGCCAATTTCCTATCTGAAAACCCCATGGTAGACAACACTGTCTCAACCATATCTAACGCTGCATCTTGTGGTACATTTGTGTAAAGTGCTGTAATATCCGCTGTTGATAGCAGGATCTCTTCTGAAAAAGATGAAAGCTGATCTATATGGTTGAGAAAGTCTATTGAATCTTTAATATAAGACGGTATAGACTGCAACTTCGGTTGCAATATATTATCTAAGTATTTGGCCAACGGTTCTAAAATAGAACCGATGCCAGACACTATAGGTCTTCCTGGGGGAACCGTAAGCGATTTGTGTACCTTAGGAAGGATAAAGAAACGGGGGGTAACTGGATGAGTAACTGTCAAGAAGTTAAATTCCTTCTTCGAAATAAGTTTACCATCCAATGCTTCCTGTAAAAGATCATCCACTTTTTCATGTATTTGGGACGTCGGATCATAAGTTAACTCCTTATAAAATTGTGCATCCTTTAATTGTCTCATAATTTCAGAGTGGTAGTCACCTTCATCCATGACAACCACTCCTCCTCCTTTATCTGCAGACGTGATGATAATGGAATCATCATCACGTAATGCCTTTAAGGCTTGCCATTCCTCTTTACACAAGTTATAAGAGGGAAATTCAATAACTTGCTCTAACTTAGAAAGATCGCTCAAAACCAAAGTTTGGAAGGCTTGCAACAGGGTACTGGGGGGTGTCGGTGGTACCCATCGTGAAGGTTTATACAATCTATTTCCCCCTATATCCATTTGGGTGTCTCCAAAAAATTCTTTAATCTGTAATCTTCTAAAGAACTTATATAGTTCAACCCTAGTCTGAAACGCATCATACTTCGCGTAAGGCGCAAATGAAAACCCTTTATTTAACAAAGAAATCATGGGGTCTGTCAAGGGTTTAGTCGAAAGATTAAATACAATCGAATTCTTTAATGTCACCTGCGTAGATTGTAGTTGGTTGAGGTCTGATGTGCTGTCTGGGGTCTTGACCCCCTGAAATTCTTGCCCCCCCGAGCCCTGGATCCTAAAAAAGAGGAAGTTAAAGGAGCTGTCACAGATGAATGACATTCTACATTTTGGTCTATCATTGGTGCCTGAAAACCCACACGTCTCTTATCTTTTTTCTTTTTATCGCCACTCACTTCTTCAGTGGAATCCTCAGAAGATGAAGAAAAATCTCCATGTTTTCTACCTCTCCGTTTTCTATTTACATTCATCCATGGGTAAACATATCCCACTGTGTAATCCTTCTCATCTCTATTCAATTTCTCAATTTTCAATTCCCTAGTTTCTTTTCTGTATTCATCCAGTTGTTCTTGGATATCCTTTAACTGATTCTCCATCGTACCATTTGTAACATCTTCCTGTAACTTCGATAATTCTACCTCAATATCCTTATTAAGAATTTCTATTTGTTGTGTTGTAGTCTCCACAATCAATACCATCAAATCATGGGAACACTTATTCAAGATGGCATTCCATCTATGAATAAAATGTTCATTCTCTGAAAATAGAGACGGTTCTTTATTTAATCTCAGACCACGTGGTATTCGTTTCATGTGGCAGTATTCCGCCAATGTTGCCGCATGTAATTCCATTCTAATGGCTTTACGTTTATTATTCGTGTAGCTATCCCAGCTACTCTTTAACGGAGTATGAGTTCCGGAGTCAAATAAATGAAAATTAGCCAGTATATCCGATGCCGCCTGTTCTGAATAAGCATACATATCATCCATGATCCCTCAAATCCTGGCAACCCTAAGGTACACTACACTGAGGGTAATTTTTATACTATGGTACTCTTCTACCAAGTAGTCAATATCAACAAAAAGAGTCCTCACCCATTTACAAAATGTAATTTCAGAAATCCAATTTATTCATGAAAACACATAAAATAGATCCTGTCTAGACAATAATTCCTAAACTAACACACTCATTCATCCATACCACAAACAAACATATCACAATTCCCATCAACCCCTTTTTTTTATAAAAACAACAAATATATTATATAAAAATCCCAGCACCAATGTGTAACACTGATAGTTAATATAATATCACATGTATCTTACAATCTTTTACTCTTTTAATTTAAATAGCATTTCATAATATATCACAATAATGCTGCGACAAAACCACTGTGTGTGTTGGAACCCGATGTTCTCATGTTCCCGCATTACACACTATACTCTTCTTATCAAACCGGTGACAACGTCCATTGGACCTGCCCGACAAGGAGCCCTTGTTTCGCCCGCTTCATCCGGGCTTCATCAGGGATATTATCGTCACTGTCATCTCAAATTCGATCTGTATTAAATACATATATACATAATAATGACAATCCACCATTCTTACCCCTAAGTAAGTGGATTTTAGGGGTAAGAATGGTGGATTGTCATTATTATGTATATATGTATTTAATACAGATCGAATGTTCACTAAAGAAGGGCCTGGACTAAGAAAACTGCTAGTACAAATAGGAATAGAATTAGGTAAGACCTCATAGGGCTGATGCTAACTTTTTGTTGTCATGTTAACAATTGCTGTACTGCCTCCTCCTCATTCAACTTTCTTCTTTTTTTTTTTGTATCATTTAATTTTATTGTTTTTTCAATAACCAACTCACAATAAAAAGTATCTGTCTCTGTCTCACTTTCGCAGTATCAGTCTTGCACTTTCTGTCTCATACTCTGTCAGGCTCACACACTTGCTTAGTCTCAGTCTCTTTCCCAGGATTCCTTTCCCACTGAAAAAAAACCCAGCTCTCTCTGGTGATTCAAACTTTAAAAATGAACACACAAGAAGCCAGACTCTTTAAGCAGTGCAACAATGGAAAAACAGAAACATCACCATTCCTCAAAAATTATCAAACAAAATTAAGAAATATAAACCATCAATTATAATAGTAAAACATTACAAATATTTCTAAACAGCTGAGGATCAGAACATCCAATAATTATAAACTCATTTTTATTTAAAAACTTTTCTATACCGTTGCTAAGTTAAATACCATCGCAACGGTTTACATGTAGGCAAAAGTGTACTATAGTACATTCTAACAGGTGCCATCAAAGGTTCGGTTACAATATATCATTAGACGTAGTCATTTAGTGAAGTAGTTCATGACCAATTGTACCAAGGTACTTAGGTACTTACACCGGTAGTTTTATCACACATAGTATTATAGTTATGCTTTATTGTGGTGTAGCGTTCAAAAACCAACAGACATATCAAATAATACCCAATAATTACTCATAAGGATTTAGAAAATCCCCCACTCTCCAAGCCTGAGAACTTTTTTATTTCTAGCCACCCTGATATTATCATGGATTAGTAAGAGAAAGGGCACATAATATTTCGCCTCTCTTTTTCATATACTTTCTCTCTCTAACACTCACATGTTCATTTTCTCACACACATGCCCACTCACATACTCCCCCTCTCTCACACATACACACATGTTCACACACCAAGGCAGTCACAGTAGAAGGTATAAGGTAGATTTTTAAAGGGCTGCGCATGCGCCTATAAATGTGCGTATCTCACTGCGCACAAAAATACACACTATTTTATAACCTATGAGTGTAGGTTATAAAATACTCTCCACGCATGTCTGAAGCTGTACACACATACATATGTGTGCCACTTTGCTACTGCTGCTTGTTAGGTGCAGGATAACATCGAGAGAGAGAGAGAGAGAGAGAGAGAGAGATTTAGAAGAAAATGGAATTGAGCCACAGTACCAGTGAACTACCACTAGATGGCATAAGAAACAGTGTTGACCTATGTTATATGTTGGCTAATGGAATGTTCCAGATACAATTGATATGGGGTTCTAGTGTGGGTTTCCCTTTAAGAGAGCTAGAAAGATGCTTCTATAGAGGAGTGGTCTAGGAGGGTATATAATCTAGGTCAGGTTTGGTGGGAGTTGTGGACTAAGGAACCTCCAGCATGGTATAGGACACTAGAGGAAACCAGTCTCCAGGGGGTGGGCCTAGGTATTCCTCCATGTGGAGTGGGCCCTTCAGGGGTTCTTTCCCTAAAGGGGATAGGCCTGATGCCTGAAGTCTTTGGTGTTTTCTTTCCCCGACATAAACTGGCCATGGAAAAGGACCCAAGAATAGGGTCTTGGAAACTCTTTTCTTGGAGAAGAAAGGGGTTTCCAAGTCTAGGAATGCCCCCAAGGATGATCAGAGTGTGTAGGAGATTGAGGAAATCCTAAGCACTGCTGGTGAGATGGACACAGGACCTGAGGGGAGAGGCACCTTTTAAACCATGGAATAAGAGTAGCTCCACTGGAGGAGCTCTGTGGATTGTGATTAGCAGAAGGGAAAGGAGTGTAAAATGTTTGAGGTGTATTAGTGACCCTGAGGAGTAATATATAGATGTGAGCCTCATGCCCACTTGTGAATCAAGGGAAAGAGTGAGTTTCTGCTGAAAGTTGGTTCAAAGAAGTAAGTTGATATAGGTTAGGGATGAGAACTCCACATTCCTATGGGGAATAGGTTTTGAAGAAGGAAAAAGGGAAGGATGGAAGAAAAGGGAAATATTCTAAGGAAACAGTATCATAATTCTTGTGGTACAGTACTGGTGATGATATAACCATATCTTGGCTGAAAATCTTGTTGAACTCTGCATATTCAGTAATCTTGGTCTGCCCTTTGCATTATTGTATATAGTTGCTGGCTGGTAACCCCAGAAAATAACAAGTTCATGGTTTGCATTAGATCTTGGTAATATGTCATGTGTATGTGAGGTACCTTTACAACCAGCAACAAGATGCAGGGCAGAGTTCGCAGAGGGAAGATCTGGGAGGAGCTCCCTGTCCAGACCAAGAGGAGCAAGCTACCTCACAGTCTCTAGCTCGGGTCCACTTCACCATCTGCATGGCCCTAACAGAAACATACAGCAACAAAGGAACCTAAAAAACAAGGTTTTTTTTAATAACAAAACACCCTGTAATAAAATTACCACAAAACATTTTCAAAACCAAAATCTTTAACAGTGTATGTTCCAAATCTCAGCAAGCCATTCAAAGTGCCCTGCACTGCATGGGCCACTCGGTCTTTTCACTAATGTGTGGGACAATCAATCCAAAAGCAAATGGAAAAAACTTTTTTTTTAGAAATTTTTTAGCATTTAAATAGAAAACTTCTTCAGAATTCACAATGCAAAATTATATTTATTTATTGAATGGAACAGTATCTTTGCTTGAATTTGATATTTGAAATTCAAGGAACAAAGTCTTTGAAGGCGGAAGAATTGACTTACTGGCAGACTTTCCTTGAGAGCTCGCAGATGTGAGCTTGTGAAATGCAGTAAAGTGTTTTGTTAGGTTTCAATAGGCTCTTTTTGTTTGTCAGTTCAGTAATTTGGGCCATGTAGATGGTGAAGTGGACCAGATTTTCTATACAGGGAGGTAGAAAAACCTCCTCTAGTTTTACAAATAAGAATATCCAAAAAGGGGATTTATAGTTCCCGAAAGTCCACTGTAAAATTTAGATGACTATTTAAATTGCTGAATCCCTAAAATCCTGAGAGCCTGACACTTAATAGTCCAGCCCTGTCAGAACCTGTCAGCATTTTATGTTCCCCAAGTGGGGCTACACGATACAAGCTTAAATTTATCTTAGCAAAGTATGCAGCCTTGGCTTTAAATTACCCTACAGAAAACTTGTTCACTCATTAATTAATTGTTCATTTATACAATGAAGAGAAGTAAGATTGCCAGATACAGTACTAATGTATTTCTCATAGGCTAAAAGAAAATTATTCCGTACCTGCTAATTTTTGTTACTGTAGTACCACGGATCAGTCCAGACAGTGGGTTATGTCCCCCTTCCAGCAGATGGAATCAGAGCAAAACTTGAGAGGCGCCCTATATAAGCAGGTGCACCCTCTGCATCCCTCCAGGATTCAGAATATCAAAGCAGAAGATAAACAGGTTGGATGAATCAAGTGACCGCATAATAAATGAAAGAATCAGAAACACGGCATAACGTGCCAACTTGAAAAACCATGAAACTTGCAAGGAAAATCATGCAGAGATGGTATACACAAACCGCTGATAGAAAAACCCAACTCAGAAAACTCAGGGAGTGCGTCTGGACTGATCCGTGGTACTACAGGAACGAAAATTAGCAGGTAAGGAATAATTTTCTTTTCCCTGTATGTACCTGGATCAGTCCAGACGGTGGGATGTACCAAAGCTTCCCTACGTAGGGTGGGCCCTGGATAGCCCTGCTCGAATGACGTGCGCACCAAAGGAGCCAAATCCCGGTGACAGAAGATGCAGTCGATAATGCCGAGAAAAGGTGTGTAGGGATTTCCATGTAGCTGCCCGGCAAATCTCCTGCGGAGACACTGCCTGGCTCTCAGCCGAGGAGGCTACTTGGGCCCGGAGAGAATGGGCCCGGATCCCCGCCGGAGACTGTCGACCAGTTCCCACATACGCTGAAGAGATCGCTTCCTTCAACCAGTGAGCAATGGAGGTCTTGGAAGCCTTGTTGCCCTTCTTGGGACCACTCCAGAGGACAAAGAGATGGTCTGTAACCCGAAAGTTGTACGTCACCTCCAAATAGTGCATAAGGACGCGCTTGACATCAAGGCTGCGGAGCTCCCTGGAGTTCTCCGAGGAGAATGATGGAAGTTCCACCGATTGATTAATATGAAAAGCTGAGACCACCTTTGGCAATAAGGAGGGAACTGTGTCAAGGACACCCCAGAATCCATGAGGCGTAGATAGGGCTCCCTACATGAGAGAGCCTGAAGTTCCGAGATCCTGCGGGCTGAAGCAATGGAGACCAGGAAAACCATCTTGAGCGTCAGATCTTTAAGGGTAGCTCTGGACAGGGGTTCAAAGGGAGGACCGGTCAGGACCCAGAGTACCAGGTTGAGACTCCAGGAAGGACACAGAGCATGGACCGGATTCTTCACGTGCTTGACTTCCCTCAAGAAACGAACTATGTCAGGATGCGATGACAGAGGAGCTCCATCCAGATGTTGGAGGAGCGAGCCAAGTGCTGCCATCTGGACTTGCAAAGAATTACAGGCGAGGCCTTTCTCCAGGCCCCGCTGAAGGAAAGAAAGGATCTGGGCTATGGAAGCCCGACGGGAAGATATGTCGACGGATTGACACCAGGCCTCAAAGACCTTCCAGACTCAGACATAGGATATGGAAGTAGAAGTTTTCCTGGCCTTGAGCAGAGTAGAAATAACATCTTCTTGATAACCTCGTCATCTCAGCCGACGCCTCTCAAAAGCCAGGCCGCAAGACAGAAGGAATCTGCCCTGTCTAAAAATACTGGACCCTGACGTAGGAGGTTCGGTAGATGTCCCAAGCGTAGGGGACCGTCCACTTTGAGGTTGATCAGATCCATAAACCACGGTCTACGGGACCATTCAGGTGCCACCAGGATCACGGTATACACTGTGCATCAGCAGCACAAAATCCATGGAAAACGGACTTGGGGGGGGAGGGGCCAAGGGGGAGAAATCGGGGAGGGTCCCCGAAAAAGCCCCAGAGGGGGTAGCCAGGTCCGGGGGGGTCCACGGGCATCAGAACCGGCGATGGTAGCGAAAAAACGAGGTCTGAATCTTCCGAGGGCTGTGCTGGAAGAGGCGGGTCTGAAATCAAAATGGCCACCGTTCCCGCGCTAGACAGGGACAGGGCGACCCCCCCCCCCCCAGAGGCTGGTGCACCTGCAAACACGCGGCTGAACGAGTCATCAGGGTCGAGGGTCCCTCCCCGCCGGGGAGGCACCTCGAGCACAAGCCTTCCCTGGAGAGTCAGGACCCAGCTCTCTGTAGGCTCCACATCGCGAAAATTGTGGCATGGGGGGAGGAAGGCACACAGCTCGATTATACACTCACCCCCGAATCCTGACCAGAGCGGGAAAGAACCTCCGCTCAAAGTGCCAATGACTAATCCTCTGAAGGAACTTGCAGTTAATGAATTATAGTTCTCCCTTTTTTTTCTTTTTTTTTTTTAAGCAGAGGAATTACGCCTCTCTGCTGACACTGCCCCGAGGGAAGACACGTCTTAGGGCAGTGAGTCATTGGAAAGAGGGGGAGTGGTTGGAACCACCAACTATCACCCCAAAAAGCTGACAACCTGAAACTTCTGTAAAAGAAATAAGACAGAACTTACCCGAACCTCACTGGAGGATAAACAAGGGAAAAAAGTTCTGCCTGCAAGCTTCTGAGTGCCGAGGCACAGAGACCTTAGCAACAGCTTTCTTTTTTTTTTTTAATACAACTTGATCCAACCAAATAGAAAAAGGCAAAAGTCAGAGAAACCAGAAGAACTACTGTTCAATCTGTATCAAAGATAGGAGGGGGGACCGTAGGTTATACCACTCGCATCTGCTGGAGTCAGAGGAATACTGGACGGATGCAGAGGGTGCACCTGCTTATATAGGGGTGCCTCTCAAGTTTTGCTCTGACTCCATCTGCTGGAAGGGGGACTTAACCCACTATATGAACTGATCCGGGTACGTACAGGGAATTGTTCGCGGAAACATCACAGCTGCCTACCAGCTGCTCAGAGTGGGAGTTCTCAGGACAATAAGGAAACCAGTCTCTGGGCCAACAGGCCTATCCCAGTATTCTTATCTATGGAAGTGCTGCACTTGTCAGTAATGCAATTTGTTAAAAAGGAGAACAAACACATTTGATATCTGGACACATGGTAAGCAAGTCACCACTTCTCCTGCAGTCTACAGCTATTAGATTGCGGTTAATCATGTTAGGATTCATTTTTCTGGAAAAAAAAATAAATTACCACAAGTCAATACATGCGGTTCCTTTTCTCAAGCCAGAGAAATCCTGCTGTGCATTCCCCACTGTTCTTGTGGGAGTACTTTACAACTTTAACAGATCTTTCCTGAGAATGTCCCAAGAGAAGAGAATGACAGCTAGAAAACATCCTCAAAAAAGGTTTGAAAATGTGTTCCTTGATTGAGTGTCAGGAAGACAATGAAGCAGGGGTAGTAGGTGCTTGACACAAGTTTGATTATCAATTGCCTGACTCTGATCAAAGAGGAACCAAGCAATTAGCAATCATCTGGTGCCAGATCAAGACAAATTTCCTTCTACACTAAATATGAAAATTATGACAAATGAATTGAGATGCAGTGATTAAATCTTTTTAACTGCTATTAATATGATGTGGTTTTTATTTTCTTCTTGTTAGGCCCTTGTGTATCTTTGTGTATCCTTGAGTATCCTTAATCACTAGAAGACAAGATAGGAATATTTATACATTTTAAAACTAGACAAAACTCAGACCTATAATGATGTACCAGATAGACTCTGCTGAAAAGAAGGAACAGAAAGTGAGCTATAATCTCATTTGTGCATGATACCATATTGATTTGTTAAGGACTACATTAAATGTTGAATAGATTAATTGCATATTTGTCTGCCAGGCCCCATGCTATTACAGGATACGACGGAACACAAGTAAAAGCATATCTAAGTAATTTGTCCACGCGCACTTAAAATTGCCCCCATATTCTACCATTACAAATCTCTGCAAGTCATTCAATTTTCTTTATTAATTATGTGCAGAATACCCACTCTGCCTCATGACGGCATCAGTCCACTAGATGTATTAACAGAAACTGATATCCTCAGATCCTATCTATTTAAAGGGACGGTAACTTTCAAACATTTGCGCGCGTTCATGGGCCCACACCCAGGTCATTTTATAACTTACGTGCACATGTTGTAAAATAGCCTGGCCACGCATACATTTGCTCCTGATTTTAAGTGGGAACATGCAAATTCCGCTGCTACCATGCAAATCGGGGAATTTTAAAAGGGCTGCGCACCGGCACCATTCCCAGTTTTACCAGTTCAGCCGCATTTAAGAGAGAGGTCCTCTACCCCCCCCCCCCCCACCCCCAGATTGATAGCCTTCACTCTACCCGGTTAGGCCCCGACCCTTAAAACCCCGCAGATCTGCTGAGTTTTCTTTAAATTTTAACTTACATGGCATCCATAGCAGAAGCGAAGTTACGCGGCGGGGGCCTCGGATTGCGCCAGGTCGTATCAGTATTTTACAGGCACATCTTTGGTTCACGCCCCGAAATGCCAATGCCCCTCCCAGACCACGCCCTGCCCCTTTTTGAAAGCTTTCGAGATGTGCATGCTGCGGGAGATACGCGCGTATCTCAGCCAGCTTTAAAAGTCCTATAGGCACGCACGAGCCCGACTTCTTTGTGCATCCCCTAATTAATGCATGCGTTGGGTTTTTTAATTCACCTTTACAGATTTCCACTATCGGATGAAAATTCCCAATTAAACAGAGTTTGTCAGGTTGATTTTGAATAACGCACATGCAAATAAGTACAAATGAAATTATAAAGGTGTACAAAGAAACTGCTTGAATGTGTTTGATTTTTCCTGCCAAAAGCTTGGATATAACATTCAATAGTGGTACATCTGAGAAAAAAGGAAGAGCAGTGGCTTCCACTGCAGCGCGCTAGACAGCTCTGTAAAATATCAGACATATATAGAACTGCAACTAGAGGAATCAATTGAAAAGAAGGAAACTAAATATTAATTTAAGTTAAGCAATTTCCTTCTGAAGCTCTACTTAAGCATTTGAGACCACTAAACAATTATCCAAATTCTAAATTGCTCTCTGATTAGTATGGACCTGTCCATAGGCAGAGAGTAATTGATTGTAATAACTATTCAGTATACATAACCATGCTGCCAGAGGAGCAAGCACTGGCCAGTGCTAGAAGAGATCAGATAATATTTACTCTGAACAATGCCTCACGTGCAAGGAAATACATTCCTCTTATAACCTTCAGGTAGCAAAATCTCAATTTGCGCGTCACGTTTATAAGCAGTCAGTTCAAAGAGCTTTCATGGACAAGCATACCTATAAATCAATATTTGTAGCCAGAAAAACTAACAATGAGCTTTTAATTTCCGAGTTAGGAATCATACGGTAAGCGTCAGGCAGTAAATGCACGGTGCAAAGTCAGGGAGCAAAATATGTAAAGCATCGTGAAAGATGCCAGGTTACATTACAGAAAGCTTCTCTAGTTCCTTATTTCCAAGAAGTATTTGAGGGAAATTAAAATTCTGGGGAACCAATTGCCTGGGATTATATCTAGTTAGGAGGATCAGAGGACACCTCTGGGCCTACTGTAACTATAACTTTGGAATGCAGATAATCAATGCAGTTTTCCCACAGTATGTTTTACTGTATGGACACTTATGATTGTTTAATATATGACATGTGCAGCTAATGAAAGTTACACTTTCCAAGCGGCTGTATGGAAAATTAATGAGAAATTAAGAAAGTAAATTACATCGTCCCTTAACTTAATCAGCCACACTTGAAGCTTCCTGCTTTCACATTTCAGCTTCCTGCCGTTGGGACCTACGGTCAAAGCTAAGTCAGCATCTTCCTCTGCACAGATAGCAAATACCTTGCAAGACATTTGGCTTTGTCACCTAGCAAAGCCATCCCAGATTAGTATGCAAATAAGGCAGCACAGGAATAAGCCACAGCAGCAGTGCTAAAGCTCTAAATGATCTTTCAAAGTAATTAGAAAAATTTCATCGCACTAATTTGACATGGCACATTAATAAAGCAGTGTTAAAGGAGTTCTGGAGAGTCAGGGCTCCAGCACGGAAACAGGAACCTGCCTGAAAATCCACCATCCAGATACAACATGACAATTAACAAAGTCCCTAGAAATTATCCAGCTGGGGGAATTTCATCCTGCATTTTATTTTTGACACTGTGCACTACTTTGGCATGTAGCAAAAGAAGAGGCCAAGAATCAGACCTGTAAACCTTTTGATCTTCTAACAAAGGCCACAAGCTTTATTAATAAGTGGCTGGGGCAAGCAGGGCACCCACTGCTGCCTGACTTCTGAATGAAAAGAATTGTAAGGGATACATTTTCAAAGGCTTACACAGGGGTTGTATCTGTAAAAATCGACATATGCATGCATGCATAGGGAGCCTCTGTGCCTGGGAAGTGGATTCTCAGAAGAGCGGGAGTACCCACGGACATTTGCTGCCATGGGGAAAAGTATAAACAGGCAAAGTGGGGGATTTCCAGGAAGTTCGTGCTTATTTACATATTTTACAAATGGAACGCGGGTATATGTCATCAAACATGAACGTATGCGCGTGCACCTGCCGATCAAATCGCAGAAATTAAATCTGACTTTTCTTTTTTTCTGCAGTTTTGTTTTTTTTAAGGGGGGTCTGAAGCAAATGGTGGAGGGTACGGGTGAATTGATGGTCTGGGTCAAATGGTGGAGGGTATAGGTGAACTAGATGTAGGTGAACTAGTGAAGGCCTGGGTCAATTGGTAGAGGTATTGGTGAACTGGCAGCTTGGAGTAACGATTTTCATAAACGAGATTTATGCATAGATCAGTCAATTTATAAAATGCCCACCTCTGCACATAAAATTAGGGTTTTTACATGCACATGTTACAATTATTTCACACATAAAATATATGCACATATTTTATAAAATAGGTGTGTAATCTATGCAAATTCCTGCATTAAAACAAATGTGCATCTACTGAAATATACAGTATTACTATCCACACTGTAAGGATATGTTCTAACTGCCAGCCATACCGTGTGACCATTTTTAAGATATCTCTCCTTATCCAGGATACTTTTTATCAGCATCGCTGAGCATATAAGATTCCCCACATGTCTTTCTATGTCTAACCACAAAGATTTCTAATAACTAAATAGCTACCAATAATTGCATGGCTGTTGCCGGAACAGCCAGCATCCTAAATCCTCTGAGTAGCCTGCCAGATTCAGCTATGGGATAGCGTGAAGTTCCACAAAGATTTCTAGTTATTGGTGTACTTTGCAGCCTGCCAGACATACCCAGCTGCTAGTTAATTCTTTCATTGTAGCATGCCAGATAGATTCAGATGTGTGATTGCTGCATTTCTGCTAGGGCTTCTTACATGTTATATTGCCCACTTGCCATTCATTCTGGCAGCCCCAATACTCATCGTCAAATTGTTCATGTGTGGCACTTTAAATACTTAAACACGTGTTGCAAGATCATGCTTCTGTGATCTTTCAAATATTTGCAACAAACAATCCTCTGTGCTTATCCTATGTCCTCTGTGGAGGTGATTTTCAAAGCTATTTTGAGCATAAAGCATGGGTTTATGGAAATAAATAGCTTGATTTAAAATTGCCCAAGGATTATGTGATAAAAGTATGTCTGTTACCTGATTTTATGCATGCCATTGTATGTATAAAAGATAGGCATTCTGACAGAGGGAGTAAAGGCAAAGTCCGGATTTACATGCATTCTTTTGATTTTAAAAAAGTTTATTTATAAATTAACATGCACAAGTTATACCCTGCAAAGAGAGAGAGTAATTTTGTGTGGGTGAGACTGCCCAATTTTCAAAAACCATTTACCCGTGTAAAGTGCACTTATGTGGGTAAATCCTATGGACAATTCAATGGCATATATTTTAGCAATTTTCAAAAGCCCACTTAGAACATACTAGGTCAGACCAAGGGTCCATCAAGCCTAGTATCCTGTTTCCAACAGTGGCCAAACCAAATCACAAGTACCTGGCAAATACCCAAACATTAGATAAATCACAAGCTATTATCAGGGCCGGCGTGTCCATTAGGCGAACTTTGGTGGTCGTCTAGGGCAGCGAGCCGTAGACAGCGAGCCGAAGAGCAGCCATGTGGTGCTGCAAGCGGGGCCTATCCCGCCCGCGGCAAAGAGAAATAGAGAATGTGTGCTTCTCAGGGCCGCGAGCAGCCTGCTGCTCATGGTCCTGAGAAGCACAAAGTTGGTGCCGAAACAGGTAGGGGGGGCCTAACCGTGGAGGGGGTGCGACCGGGGGGTGTCAGCGCAGGGGTCACCTAGGGCGCCCAATACCCTTGCACCGGCCCTGGCTATTATTGCTTATTAATTACCGTAATAGCAGTTTATGGATTTTTCCTCTAGGATATTATCCAAATCTTTTTTAAACTCAGTTACAATAACTGTTGTAACCACATCCTCTGGCAAAGAAGTCCAGAGCTTAACTATGCGCTGAGTGAAAAAGGATTTTCTTTGATTTGTTTTAAATGAGCTACTTGCTAACTTCATGGAGTGCCCCCTGGTCCTTCTATTATCTGAGAGAGTAAATAACCAATTTACATTAACTTGTTCATGAATTTGTAGACTTCTATCATATCCCCACTCTGCTGTCTCTTCTCCAAACTGAACAGCCCTAACTTCTTTAGCCTTTCCTCATAGGGCAGCCGTTCCACGCCCCTTATCATTTTGGTCACCCTTCTCTGCAATTTCTCCAGGTAAAATGCATATTCATGTGTAAAACTAAGCTTTAAGTGTGTAAATGCTTTTGAAAATCAGGCCCTCTGGGAGAGCATTCCACACATCCTCTACACTTTCCATGAAAAAATATTTCCTGACATTACTTCTGAGTCTATCTCCTTGGAGCCTCACATCATGACCCTCTTGCTTTAGAATAGGGGAGGTCCACTCAGGTCCACTCTGAGCGCCACAAAGAGGTCTGGATTTCAGGATAGCCACAATAAATATGCATGAGATATATTTGCTTGCACTGTCTCCATCTGGATATCCTGAAAACCAGACCTGTTTGTGGCACTCAAGGATAGAGTTGTCTATTCCTGTTCTACATAACGTTGACAACTGGCTGGTTTTGGATTGGACAGCCAGTTTTCAGGCATTCTGTGCAATGTCTGGTCAGAACTACCGACCAAACGCTAAAAGTCCGGTTTTGCAAGGTGGTTGCTCCTCTCTCCCACAGTCTCTTAGTTACACGGTGAGAAAGGCAGAGTCAGAGTCTCCCAGAGGTGAACTGTGCTGTATTCCTGCCCCTTGTCTCCTTTCCCATGTTGTGATTGGCCAGCATAGGGAAAGGAGGTGGGGCACAACATAGCCCTCAGTTCCCAGTGGCTCGACAGATGTCTGTAGCTATGGCCCTCTTGGTCCCACCCCCTTCCTCATAGCGTGCTAGGCCAAGAAGTGAGGAAGGGGCTGCAGTAAGTCTGCCGAGACAGATACAGGGTCAAAGGAGAAGGTGGAGCGACAGATGGCGATGCAGGGTGGGTAAGAGGAGAGAGACACAGAAGGGACAGTAACAAAAGGGGAGGAAAGGATAGATCAGCACATGAGGGGCATGGAAAAGTTGAAATAGAGGGGGGTACATGAAGGGAGAGAATGGGTCACAGGGTCTCTCACAGTCCAGCCAACAGCTGCAGCTGTCTGAGAATTTGCTCTGTAGGCTGTACCTTCCTCCCTCAGATCTCACTCTGGACCTATGACTTGCCCCTTAATAACTTGAAATTTACCTGGTGTTAAACAAAAAAATATATCCTGTACTGCAGTGATCCCCCTCCCTCTCTCTGTCCATGCCTCTACCCCCTTCTGGCCCTTTCCCTGTCCAGCATCCCTTATCCTGAACTCAGTCTTTCCCCACCCTGCTCTCCTCAGGCCTGCTGTTGGGCTGCCCAGTACCCTGGCCAGTGCGGGTAATATGGCTGGCCATGGGGGAAGGGGGGCAGTGCCTCCTTGGATGACATGACTGGCCAGCTGCCACATAGGGGCTAAGGAGCACTTACTCCACATGCAGCACTGGTGCCCACCCAGCCCTCTGGGCAGTTGCTTTCCCCACCTGCCAGCCCTGGTTCCCCTTTCTTTCCCCCTCTTTGCCCAGCAGGCTTCTGACCCTCTGAGAGCATGTGTGAGAGGGAGCATGTGGGAGTGTGTGTGTGTGTGTGTGTGTGTGTGAGAGAGAGAATGAATGTGTATAAGAGAAAGCCAGAGGAGAAAGTTTGTGTCCCCCATCACCCCCTAAAGATCCATGATAAGAAATGGGAGCTAGAACAGAAATTGTTACCTGTATGCAGATGAGGAGAGGCTAAAAGATCTGAATATGTATACCCTGGAAAAGATCCTTGA
This sequence comes from Rhinatrema bivittatum, assembly GCF_901001135.1. Classification (NCBI taxonomy): domain Eukaryota; kingdom Metazoa; phylum Chordata; class Amphibia; order Gymnophiona; family Rhinatrematidae; genus Rhinatrema; species Rhinatrema bivittatum. The sequence continues at coordinate 81,399,978 of NC_042624.1, forward strand.
GCCAGCCTCTTTCCTCTTTGGCCCCCAAGAGGAGCCATTTCGTTCCATTTGCTGCGGTCCTGGTCAGTCCCTCTCTGATTAAAAAAATAAATAAATATAAATTAAGCAGATTCTCTTGCAGCAGGAGCTCTTTACATTTAATAGCTTCCTGCTCTAAGGAAGCTGAGCTGCTGCTGCCTTGCTGTGGGGAATTTTGGGTCAGGTCCTAGGGCTGTCCTGTCCTGCCACTTGGCCCTAAAAACTTTAAAGCCACCTGCCTCTGTTTGCTGCACTCCTGCCGGTTCCTGCCGGTCAAAAAAAAAACCCCCACAATTTAATAGGCTTGCGTTCCGGTTGATATACATCCATTTGCATTATCGTTAGGAGATGCTGCCAAACTCCAGGGAGGAAAAATGTCCCTGTACAAATGTCCCTTCTGCCAAACTCCAGGGAGGAAAAATGTACCTGTACAAATGTCCCTGCTACCAAACTCCAGGAAGGACAAATGTCCCTGAGGTTCAACTCCTCGGCTGTAGCTCAGCAGGGCCCAGCACAATGCGCTATGGGGGTTTTAGGTACCCCCATCCTGAAGGCCCACTGGGCCGGAACCCTCTGGTCCCGACCCCTTGGGCCTCCCGCCTACTGGCATTTCTGACCGCAGGGGAGCTAGAAGCCGACAGGGAGGAGGTAGGTTGCCTGGACCACCTCAAGGAGAAAAAGATTCCATCAAAAGAATCACGAAGCATGGGGCAAGGGCCAAAAACCCCTGAACAGAAAGCATAATTTAGCTAATTTGACAAAAAATGGGGGCCACAGAGGAAAGTAGCAGCAGCGGCACTGGTGCCCTCAGCACCAATATGACTCAGCATGTCCCTGAAAAAATCAAGGATCGGGCAGCAATCCAGATGCAAGTCGTCCCGCCTATCCTTACTAACACATTCCCTGATACAGATGCATAAAGTCCAGCATCTCCTTGTGAGCCCAGCACCAGGAACTCACACAGCCCAAGTGAGAGGCGGTACAGGTCCCCATCCTGGCCAGCATCCCACTCATCGTCCAAACTTTACACACCAGCCCTGGCCCTTGGCACCGACTGTACCACTGGATGTACCGCTCCTACGACTGTCACCCCTATGGGGACCCAGCCAGTGCCACGCATTACTGGGGCTACAGGCCTTACGAGATTGACCCACGGCCTAGGTGGGACAGTTGGCCTCACTATTCCCCTCCTGCTTTTCGATCTCCGCAGTGTTCTCGCTGAGATCCCTCACCTTATCCTGAATAGGGTCAGGAGTACGGAGGGGGCAGTCACTTTCATGAGCAAATAGACGTAGCCATGGTCACCATGAGCGGCCGCCAGTGCCTCTGGGTGGCCCACAGAGAAGAGGAGACGGCAATGAATGCAATCACAGACAACACTCGTCATCAGCCGACTCCCATCGCAGTGTCTCTGCTCACAGATCCTTGACTCCCAAGCCACTGCAAAGGTCTCCTTCATCATCAGTGCGGCCAGACAAGGAGCAGGGTAAGCGTGATGAGCATAGCGTAGAAGAAGTTCTCCTAAAGGACCACGCAGGCAGGCCAAGGGTAAGACATTTGTCATCTTCCTCTTCCTCACTTAGCGGTTTTCCAGCTCGTTCTCCTCTTCCTCCCGTAGTTCAGGTCCCACCTCTGTGCTTCGCAGGCAGGATTGGGAGGACGCCGTCCACCCCCATGAGCTATTGGAATCGGAACACCAACTGTGGGAACTGGTGCCTAGGCCTCTAAGGCGGCGTATCAGACACAGGCACTACATTGACTTGTTCCGCTTGATGAAGGGACAAAGGAGGCAGGGCCAGACCAAGCGGGAGAGGAGAAAGGAGCTGGAAGCAGCCAAGCACAAGCAAAGAGAGATCATAAATTGGGTGCTTGATTTCACGCATTTCACTTCAGTTGTGGTGCGCTCCAAGCCTGCTGTAATGCAGTCCTTGCTCTCTTACTTAGATACTATTCTGGGCGCATAAAAAGAATGCAGTGGTTTCAAATGGCTCAACTACGATGAGGCCTTCTGGGAGAGAATGGCTAATAGGTCTGTCATGTCGTGGGGAAGACAGGATGTTGGCCTGTGGCTCACAAAAATGTCTACCCGGGCTGTCCACGCTAAAGCTAGTTTGCAGCCCTTTCGTAGTGAGCCGGCGCCTGGCGAGCAAGCTAAGCACACACAAGGCGCGGGCAGAGCATGCTGGAAATTCAACCATGGCGCCTGCTCCGTGACCAATTGCAGATTTACACATATCTGCAACCAGTGCATCACACTACACCTGGCCAACAAATGTCCACGGAGTGACAAGTGAAGGAAAGGACCAGGCCTTAGCCCCAACCTCAGTGAGGTTGCAAGCAATGCTTCCCTGGTTGGCCTGCTACCCCAACAGGGCCACGACAAATACTGTACTGAGCAGTTCCCGAGAGAGTTTCCTTATTCCCCACACGGGTCAGCCACAATCCGCTAAGGTAGCCAACACACCTTCAGCGTGCATCCTAGCTGACATCGTGCATAAGAAGCTCGGAAAGGAGGTTCAGCTGGGGCATATTACCGGCACATTTGCCGAACCTACCCTAGAGCACTTGGTGCTCTCCCCTCTAGCAGTCATTCCCAAAAAGGAGCCCAGAAAATACAGGCTCACACATAACCTCTCTCACCCACTTGGAGCTTCCATGAATGACCATATTCCCTCAGAATACTGCTCAGTGCAATATTTGTCCTTTGACACTGGGTTGGACTTACTAAGATCTTGTGGTCAAGGCACCATCATGGCTAAAGCAGACAGCGAGTCTTCATTTAGGCTGCTCCCTGTGCACCCTAGCACATCCCTAGTACCTCCTTATTAGCAGAAGCGGCGGCTGTCAGCAGGTCCGACAACCGACACTCAATTTTACCGGCGTTGGTTTTCAAACCCGCTGACAGCCACGGGTTTGGAAAACAGACGCTGGCAAAATTGAGCATCCATTTTTTAACCCACCGACTGGCGTACATATTTTTTTTGTTTTTTATGTTTGGTGCCTCCGACTTAATTTCGCTATGATATTAATTAGGAGAATGTACAGAAAAGCAGTATTTTCTGCTTTTCTGTACACTCTTCCCGGTGTTTTCATAGTTAACACCTGTCCTTGGGCAGGTGTTAATTTCTGAGAGTAAAATGTGCGGCTTGGCTGCACATTTTACTTTCAGTATTCCGGGTGAATAATAATAGGCTCATCAACATGCTCATCAACATGCAACATGAATACTGAAAGACAACGACAAACCTTTTCCGTCAGAAAAAAATCAGCAGAACCAGGGGTCACGATTTGAAACTCCAGGGAGGAAGACTCAGAACCAATGTCAGGAAGTATTTCTTCACGGAGAGGGTGGTGGATGCCTGGAATGCCCTTCTGGAGGAAGTGGTGAAGACCAGAACTGTGAAGGACTTCAAAGGGGCATGGGATAAAACTGTGGATCCATAAAATCTAGAGGATGTGAATGAAGAGTGGGTGGCTCGCGAGAATGATGGCTACTACCTGGAGATAATACCCTTATTCAATAAACATGCACATGGTTAATGCGACTCCAACATTGCTCTAAGACTCCAACGTTGCTCTAAGCTTCAACGGGAAGCGGAAATGTGGAAATAAGGATTTGCATTCACAAAAAAGCGGGGAATAGCTTGCTTTTAACAGCGGTTACTACCCCAAAGCAAATAAGCCTGATACTTCACTTTCAATGCATATCCAGCATAGCTTTCTGCTTCAACGGCAGGGGAGAAAGACTAGAAAGACTGATACTTCACGCATATCCAGAATAGCTCTCTGCTTCAACGGCAGGGGAGAAAGTCTGATACTTCACTTTCAATGCATATCCAGCATAACTCTCTGCTTCAACGGCAGGGGTAATAAAGAAAAGTGGATCTATATACAGACAACAACAACAAGGACTGAATTACATAGTCTGGGTAAACAAATAAGCATGGGTGTAGCTTGCTTATTGTGGTGGTTACTACCCCTAACTAATTAAGCTAGATATTTCACTTAGTTGCAGTTCCAACACTGCTCTCTACATTAATGGTGGGGGTGGAAGGGAAATAGAACCAAAAGTTTACTAAGAGCCAAGAGTAATAGATAAGTATGAGAAAAAAAAAAGTGCGAAGCTTGCTGGGCAGACTGGATGGGCCATTTGGTCTTCTTCTGCCATCATTTCTATGTTTCTATATGTTTCATTTGCATGTGATGAGCGCTATTAGTTTCAGGGGGGGTTGGCCGCGCGTTTTTCACACGTTATAAGCCCTTACAGTATAAGGGGTAATAATAGTGCGTCAAAAACGCGCAGCCAAACAGGAGCTAAATGGTGCACTAGACCATTCTGTATCGGCCTGCTAGTGAGTAAGAGGGAGCCTAGCGAGGCTGGGGTGGGGGTTGATAGGAACCCACGGGTGTCCGGTCTGCCTGGTAATTGCTCTTTAATACATACAAGGATAAACTGTATAGGCGGTTCCCTGGCAGGATCTAAAATGTATGCAACCATCAACCATTTCCCATCTCCCCACACTCATACACATACATCCTTAAGTGTCCAGTCCTGGTCTATGGAAAAGTTGGCAACCTTAGTTCTAAAGCTTACCTTCTGAGCATCATTAATACCTTTTAAAAAAAAATAAATGTTAGAATATGCTAAGTATGATTGTTGCAAAGGTCTCCAAATTCCAAGACAAAGAAGCAAAACAACAACCAAAGAAAGATTGTGCAGTTTGTGAGAAATTCCCCCAGTAATATAGGAAACAAAAACACATTTTAGATCCTTCTATGTTAGGCTGCATGCAACAGTGTGAGTGAACACAGATTTCATCTTATCCTTTGGGGTAGGAGTGAAAATGTTCTAAAGAGCAAAGGGTACGGTGACATTTACAGAGCAGTGAAAGAAGCCAACCCTAGGAGAGCCTGGCTGTCATTCGACAGTACTTAGCCTTTGAATAGAGGCTCTACACCTAGGGATTTCAATCCCTTACGTTTTAAAGACAATTAATTTTTATGGCTCTAAAAATTAAAACACTGACCTAACCCGTTTAACAAGAGTCTGCCTGTCTTTTTGATAATATACTGGAATTTGCTCTGTTCTAAGGTTGAATCCTGTGTGTTGTTTAATTCATTTTCATGTGTAATTTTAGCCTGACACTGTACATAGCAGAATGGTGTGCCAAGGAAGAGAAAAACAGGATGAGGAAATGCAAAAAGATGACACCCTGACAATATGTCACTGCTCTACACATTCAGGACTGAAATAGCATTAAAAATGAGCTCTGCCTGAAGTTTCAGGCACTCAGCTAATAGCAGGTTACACGGGTCTGCAAATAATATAACTCTGCAATAACAAATGTATATAATATCACCCTTATTTGTACATTTGGAAAATTAGTAGTAATGCACTGACTTAGGGTAAGGATGTATTTTAATTTACAAATGACATAAAAATATTGACAATATTTGTCATGTCACTGCTGTCATTTGGCATCCAAAATGACATAAATCACATTTTGCTATGTGATTTGTGTCGTTTTGGATGCCCTCCTTTCAAAGATATTCCATTGTGTCTCGGCCCACGCCGCTCCATCCCACCTCCCACCAAATCCGTGTAGAAAAGAGTGGCTCCAATCCTCCAGCCAGACCACCCTCCCCCAATCCCCCAATTCATTTTGTAGCCTCCTCCAAACCTTCTCCCCCAAAACTCCCACACTCCCACAAGCTAGCAGCAGGGCTCTCCCTTACCTGCTCCTATCAGGGTGGCCAGCATTGGTCTAAGAATGCTAGGCTAGCTATGCTAAACCAAAGATTGCCAGCATAACCAGCATAGCATTGCATTTTTGTCGGAGGAGCGTTATGTCAGTAGACTACAGACAGCCAGCATAGAAAGTATTGTTCCGATGCTATGAGAGCAATGCACTATTACTAGACAAAAGATAGCCCATGTAGCTATCAGAGTGTTGCCAGATCATTGTAGGATGCCAAGCCAGGAGTGGGTAAGTGGGAGTCCTGCTGCCAGTTTGGCATGGGAAGTTTTCAGAGGTTCTAGGGGGTTGGAATGGGGATGGAGGAGGGGGAGGGGCTGACCAAAGGCCCAGATCCAATTTTTTTGCAAACAGATTGCTTGAGAGGCAGGCCTGGACCTTACAGGATTTTGTTTTTTTTAAGGGCAAGTCAGAGGAGGGGAACAGGAGAGAGGCTCACTGGATCCAAGCCTTTATTTAAATGATGGACAGGAGGGGGATATCCAGACCTGACTCCATGTTTTTTAATAAAAGGAAGCAAAACAGAAACGAAACAAACATCGGAGTTTAAAATGACACAAACGAAAGGTCAAAATGATGCAACACAAAATTAAACATTTTTTTCCATGCACATCCCTAACTTAGAGATGAGTTAAATTTGAACCCCATTTGAACCTAGACAGGATGGGGACTTGGATAGAACTAGAACAGGTCAGGAGCGATAAATCTTAGTTGTCCACAGCTTGGTTGGAAGTGGACCCAGTTTGGGTCGGTACATCCACAGAGGCACGCTCAAGGTGAAAGCACGTGAAGATTCATACACTACATCTGAAGTACTTGGAATTTAAAGCCAACATCATCCAAGCAGATTCAGATATTCTGAGGAAAACAACTGGCCAGATTCAAACCTGGTCAGAAGACTCTGATTATCTGAGTGAATCTGAGACAAAAGTTTGAAGATCCAGATCTGGCTTTACACTAAGTCAGAGGAGGTTTGGCTATTGCAATTTTTGACTTTTCTAATGTTAAGTAAAAATGACACAAAGCGGTTGGCACCTTACAGACTAAGCAATTTATTGAGGAATGAGCTTTTGAGGACAGAGCTATTAGTATTTTGATTCTGAAGTTATCAAATTTCGAAGATTACAAAATTGTGTCAATTATGGCCCAGAGAGACTGTATTTAAATGTCATCTGCCAGTTGTAGTACAAACTAGAGACCATGGGCAGTTATTCTCTTAGCAACCACATTAAAATATTTCTCTGAACAGTCCCCTTGTAGAGAAAAAAGACAGGACAATACTTTAGGGAACATTTCATAGCTGGTAGGAGGGTTATAAATAAACAAATGATAACAACACCAATCAAGGCTCTACGCTTAAAGCCTGCAGAGTCAATCTGCTTCTGGCTGTGGAGCTTACCAACCAGCAAAGGCAAACTAATTAGTCACAGACAAACACTTAGGCAATCACACCTTGTGAATGTAAGCGTCTTCCTGTCATTTGGCAAGTCTCTCGGCTGCCTCTGAGCGTGAGACAACAAATCCCCTGCAAACCAGTTCCTCCTCTCTCCCTGTTAGTGAGATCTAACAGATCACAATGGCTGGAGGTGAAAGGTAACAGTCTAGTCAGGTAATGACATCGTCTTCAGCGGCCCATATTAAAATGGTGCCACTTGTTTAGACTAGCCTATTTGCACCTACCTGCAGAGGGCCTTTTTAATGTAATTATTAGCCTCTGCGGCCCTGTTTAGGATTCGAAAATATCATTCATTTTCATCTGGCATCAGCTACCGCTGATATCTCCTATTCAGTCTCAGTCACCTCGTCTTTCCCCAGCTAACTGCAAACGCAGAGACAGGCTGGGCTAGATGAATTAACAAGTACAAGTTGGCAGGTGAGCTATGTGCCAAAAAAAAAAAAAATAGAAAAAGAAAAAAAATACAAGAATTGACAATGTATTCTAATCGCTATCAGACTGTGAAGCTATTGAAGAAATATATTTTTAAAAGGGAAGGGGGCTTCCTTTGCTTTTGCAAACAAAAAGCAACCCTTGGTAGCTAATTCCATTAACCGGGACCGCTTTGGAGTATCCTTGTGCAATAAAAATGTGGCTGCTTCCCTTCAGAGTACAAAACAGTTTCTATATGTATGATTTAGATCTACATCTTTACATTGGTGGTAACAGCGAGCACATCCTTTCACTCCTGCTTTCATCAGATGCGTGTTATAAATGCAGTAAAAAAAAAAAAAATTGCATGTACAGTAGGTAAGAAGCAAATTGCAATGTACAAAACACAAACACCATCACTGCGAGCACTTACAGTATGCTTCCAGAGGCTTCAGTGCATTGTGGTGGTGTCTGATCGTGCCGTCTGATCGTGGGCTCCAGACCTAAAACAGAGGGATTTTTTACTGTGTGGAGTTATGCCGATGTACACTCTGAGCCACACTTAAAGCTGCTGATGTTAAACGTGAAAATGGAAGTGAGTTCCAGGGGGGAGATTCACATCTAAAGATTCAGCTGGGTATAAGTTAGCATCAACCTTGAGCTCATCTCTTACATCATCTGTTGGGCTACCTGTCCCCTGCCACCTGCACTGAATCTGTAGTCATTCTATAGGCTGCACTTCCTCCCACTGATTGATTATTATTTATTTTTATGTCTCTGTTTATAGAGCGCTCTATTGCATGCCACATAACATCACCTAACATACCATAGAGTTTAACTAATCTCTGCCCCCAAAAGCTTGCTATCTAAGGGATCTATTTATTAAAGCAGGTTAAAGCCACAGTCTAATATGGTACATACAAACCAAATGAGATGCAGAAAGTAGCTATGTGAAAATATTTATGTTAAACTGAACGTAGCCATTTTAATGCCACTGCACTTTGTGTGGTCCCCTGCAGCCCACGTTAACTGGTCCAGAGATGTGGGACCAGTTAGCTTTGGGCAAGGGGTTTCTTGCATGTGTAAGGTGGGCTTCAGTGTGGGGGATCTCTGTACCCCCTGAAGTCACCAATTCCCCCCCCCCCCCCAGACTTAAACCAGACCCCCTCCCTACCCACAATCCTCCCAGATATCTCTGACCTACCATTCCTTCCCCCTCCCCCACCAAAATAACCAAGAACTCCCATGTACCCACGCACCCACCCCTCTCCCCAGGATCAGGGAAGCAGCACGAGGAAGAAAGCAGCCTTTTCGACTTGTTCGTAACATTTTTATGTTTTTACTCCGTAACCGGATGTAATATGATGGCACTTTTAATTTTCATATTGTAATTTATTCTGTGCCTTGATGTAAACCGTTGTGATGGTTAAACACTTAACAACGGTCTATAAAAGCTATTAAACTTAAACTTCTGCTGCTTCATTGATCCCCACCTGAATGGCGGCTTTGCCACCTCATAGTTTGGCCTGCACATGCTCTGAAATCAAAGCATGCATCTACCCTGGGAATGGAGAGTCATACTACAGCACATATGCTATTTTCCAATGAGAGAAGGAAAAATAAGCAATATCAGTAGGAGCAGTGCTAGTTGTATTACAGTTGGTGCGCTGAACAGAGTTACCAAATGGCTTCATTTTTCCAGGACAGGCTGATCCAGGCTTACTTTTGCCCCACTACCTGCATGGACACGTAACTCTGATTTTCCTAAGAAAAGCAGGATTACAAGTTCACGTGTTCATTGCTTTGCTATTTGATCCTGGGTACTGATTAAGGATAGTAAGGAATAAGCAGCGTGACGGCAGTGATCCTAGTATTGGCAGGAGTGCTCCAGGTGAGGAACACGTATTCAACAGATAAATCACTGTCTGTACTGTAAAACATTTGTAATGTTAGTCTCTGTAAATCATAAAGGTGCATCTGCTCAGCAGTTTGGTGAATGCTCCTTAATCTGCCTTTCCTTGCTTACACTGCATTCTACTTTTCTGTTGTGCATATGGCTCATATGTTGTTGGGGTTTTTTTTTTGGGGGGGGGGGGAAGGATTGGGGTCTTTTTTGCTGGATTGTGATTGTGGTATTTGCTTTGGCAATGTCACTTTTAATTCAGTATTTTCATTATTTATTGAATGTATTGTAGCCTACCTAGAAACTCTGACTAGATGGGCAGCCAAGAAAGAATAAATGGAATATCTGGTTGGTTAAAAATTACTTTGTACATCACATTTTGAGCCAGATATATTGAGCATTTTTCCCATAGACAAAAAGGGGCTGATTTACTAAGACTTTTTTTTTATTAATGTTCTTTGTCTGTACCAAAAACTTTTAGTACATCAGGCCCAAAATGGATAAAACTCAGAAAATTTGGTCCTCAATCAATCAAGATAATTTTTTCAGAAATGGGCCTCAGAGGATAATTACCCATTGCGTAGTGATGCCCACTCCTGAAAGAATCGTAGGGAGTTTTTCACTCATTTACAGGTACATTTGTAATTGTAGGGTTACCGATGGCTCCATTTTTTTCAACACTATGAAAAGAGAGACAATAAACACCACTCAAATAAATATTCCTATCCAAATCAATATTCCCAGAAAAAAAAGAATATGGTAAAAAAAACAACAAACATCTTTTATGACAGTTTTTTTTAACACACCCATACAAAAAGAAACATATAAAAGACAAGTTCAAAGGGACTGTATGCAGGCATATAAGTCTTTATGCGCACATGTTAATGTGAATAGAAATGGGGTATTAGGCATTAAATAGGCTTGGTTATAATATATAAAACCTGCCTTCCAGATCTTAATCATTTACCTCCCTTTTTTTTTTTTTTTTTAGAAAAGTGATAATGTGTAAGTCCAACTAGAAATAACTATGAAAATAAACAGTCTATCACCAAAATTCAAAAATCCATCACATTTATAAAAACACATCTGCTCAGTTCTCTCTTCATCAAACACAATTCCCAAATCAAGAAAGCCTGACATTGGCTGACAATTTTGCAGAATGCCTGCATGAGGGGAAATTCTAAATAGCCAATATTTAGATGGTGCTCAGAAATCCCACTTTGTGCCAGCCATCACAGTCACTCCAAGATCCAGCATAAGTGTCTGCAACAAGACTAGGCGACATTCAGTGAAGCTACTTGGTGATACATTTAAGACAAATGGGAAAATATTTTTTTACTCAGCGCACAATTAAACTCTGGAATTTGTTGGCGGACAATGTGGTGAACTGTATTATGTGTGCAAAATTCAGTGGTTTCTCCATGTCACACACTGATTGAGCACAAGAGCTGTTTAAACACCAATAAGCTAATGCCCCTTTTAGTGATACTTTCAAGAATACCAGCACACTTCTCTACACTAGGAGTCTGTGTGAGACATTGAGTACAACCTCGCCTGCACTTGTCTTTGTACTAGTCGCTGGAGCTACTCAGCTCCTGCCACTAGTACAACGGTGGATCCATTGCTCACATACACTTACATCCAGTGGTTTAAACACCAAGCAAGATCTCTTTGTGTTTTTATAATATACATTTTCGCTTAGATTGTCTTTGGCAGATTTTTGCGGCATAGTAACTCCAACTACAGTGAGTGGCTGTGTGATTTCAAGACCTTTTCTTTGACGATGTTGTTTGCATACTCTTTATCACCAGTGTCCATTCAAGGCACAGATGCCAAGCTCCATGTTAAAACACAAGAACATAAGATTTGCCATACTAGGTCAGACCAAAAGTCCATCAAGCCCAGTATCCTGTTTCCAACAGTAGCCAATCCATGGATTTCCCCATGTCTATCTTAATAATGGTTTACTTGGGTTTAAAAAAGGTTTAGACACGTTCCTGGAAGACAAGTCCATAAACCATTATTAAAGTGGACTTGGGGAAATCCACTGCTTATCCCTGGCATCAAACAGTGACCACAAGAATATTCTATGATCCTGGGGGAACTTGCTGGAGAAATTGGAGCATATGATCAAATTTTTAATATCAGAGCCATGGCTGTGAGCTACACATGGGAGATCAGAACAACTGAGCGTAGCTGCAATGAAGGCCAGTATTTGAATGTAGTTGCCCTGATCTCACCAACGTGGGGGAGAAGGCCAGAAAGCAAAATGATTTTTTTTCTTTCCTTTTCTTCAGAACAAAGTCCCAGCATTTTATTCAAGACAGATTGATCCAATCCTAGTTTGACTCAGTCTCATGCATGGATTTGAAGTTCTGATTTTTCTATTGATTTCCCTATAGAAAAGCAGGACTGCGAGTCCATGCATGCAATGAGATAAAACCTGAAAAAAAAATGGTCTTCCTAACTACCGGATTACTTTAATAGTTCTTCCTTAACATGCTAGCTGTGACCAGCCCCTAGAAGTACATAGATGAGAATGGTTTATTCCTTGAAACATGCTTACAAATGACAAAGGTTTATGAACATCAGAACCACAGCACAGGTCTTCTATTTACCTTCTTTGTTTCTGGCCCTGTAAAAAAAAAAAAATTGCTGTGTTTCTTGCATAATACAGGAGGGTCTCATAATGTTAAATAGCACAGAGTCAGCAAGTTCTCAATTCCAGCATAATTTAACACAGGAAAAAAACCAAATAACTTCTTTTAAAATTTTACAAAACAGTAATCTTTGATCTACGGTGTTAAAAGGAAAAAAAAAAACATCTCTAGGTCTACTGCACATTTTGAATGATGTTTTAAGCGAAAGATCACTTGTACTATGTTGGAAAGTCATAAGGATAATTGGAAGCATTTCTAAAGTAGAAAGCATAGTAAAAAAAAAAAAAAGACCTAAGGCAAACTGAAGAGTAATTTAACTTTTTTCAACAACTATGCTATTTCTGGATGAACACATTGTAAAGGAGATGATCTTAAACATTAAATTCAATTAATGGCTAATTCTTCTGGAAAAGAAAGGCATTATTTCTAGAAAATAGATTTTCAAAATGATATTACCTAAAACATCCTAGAAGGCTAAATTATTCTATACACTTTAGATATGATTTTGGTGATGACAACTGGCTGCCCTATTTCTTATCAAGGTGCTCTTGCCTGTTCTACTGCACATGGTGTGGCACATGGACTAGAGGGCCACAAGTAACCCTCTCTAGCATAGCACTGGCCTGCTCCCACATCGTTATTCTGCAGCCCACCAATAGACCATCACAGCTGCTGGAGAGGAGCAGGGGCTGTTGGCTCTACATGTGTAGGCAAGAAGGAGAATTTTCTAAGGGACTCAGCATGCAGTGTGGCTGTAAGGAGAGTATCAGCTGCTGCAGCAGTAGATGGGAAACTGCCTGTATTTGGGAGGTGGGTAGTTTCCCCATCTACTGCTGTTACCATTACATACAGCTGTGCGACGCAATGTGGACAATTTTGAGATTGTTGGAGGGCATAAGATCACTGAGCACAACAAGGAGGAGAAGAAGGAAACACAGAAGGGCTACACAGAGGGAGGGATTGGGACTGAGGTCCACAAAGAAGGAAGGAAGGAAGTGAGAATGAAAAGAGCCACAGTGAGAGAGGGTGAGAGGACTAGAAGTTGCCACAGGAAAGGAGGAGAGAGGGACAGAGAGCCACCTCAGTAAGGGAAGGAAACAGATAGGGGAAGGAACACACAGAAAAGAAGAAGGGGGAAAAGAGAGGCCTCAGAGAGGGGAGAGGTGAAGGTGACTACAGAGAAGGAGTGGGGAGAGCAGAAGGAGACTGGAGGAGGGTGAGAGAGACAGAGAGATGCCCCAGGGAAGGAGGAGAGATGGGGAAAGCAAATATGGGGCAGAATGTGAAATGAGAGCTGGGAGACATCAGGTAAGAAGGAAATAACAGAGAGAAGACACAGCTTGAAATGAGAATGGAGAGCTTAAATATATAAAGGATAAAAGGAGGGAAATATAAAACCAGGAGACAGATAGATGTGATTAAAATATAAAAAGAATGAAAGATAATGTATCATGAAAACATCTAATCTATAATGTTTTGTAAAAGAATGCAAAGAAGATCACATCTCAGCTTTATAACTGTCTATGGGATGAACAGCCATGCCTCTACCTACAAAGAAGGTGGAGCTCTTGTGGAATGGGCTCTGATAACTTATGGAGCCTGTTGTCCATTTAATATCATTTCCTTAATCCATCTTGCTAAGGTAGCTTTTGATGCTGCTTCACCTTTATGTGGTCCTCCAAATAAAATGAATAATTGTAATTCTTCCTATTTATGAAATTAATTTCTAATGTCTAAATATTTGATGAGAATACATCGTACATCCAGATACCTCAAATACTTACTTTTTCCTTTACATTCCTCCTTTGAAAATGCTAGTAGTGATCAAGATTGCTTTAAATGAAAACTTGAAATCGCTTTTCGTAAAAACAAAAAAAATGAAATAATAGATGAATTATTACTGAATTTGGGTAAAATGTAAAAATGGATCCCTACAGGAATAGTGCCTGAATCTCTGAAATACGTCTTGCTGATATTATGGCAACCAGAAAAACTGTCTTTACTGTTAGAACTTTAATAGTGGCATGCTTCAAAGGTGCAAAAGGATTATATAAGTGCTTTTAATACCAAATTAATAGGGTCATTCACTAAAGCTTTATCGCATGCATTAGGGCCCTAACGCAAGCGATAAGGCCATATCGCATGCGAAAAGGAACTTTTCGCATGTGATATAATGCTAATTAGGGGGAGAGGAGGAGTCGTGGTGGGGGGAGGGAGGAGTCGGCGGTGTCTTTGCTGCCAGCGAAAAAATTACCAACATTATCATCAGCAGTAGCGCGCCGAATAGCGCCACCTTTCACGGTGGCGCTATTCGGTGCGAAAGCTGGCAGTGAAGACACCACAGTAGTGTGAAGGCTATGGGCTTTCGCAGGCCCGCCCCCCCTTCACCCCCTGCCCCCCTGTTTTCACTGGATTCATCATTCAGCAATGAATGATGAATCCAGGCCTTAGATTCTACTGTGGCACAATTCCTCAAAATGGAGGATGTAATATTTTAACTCCATGCAAGAAGCGAGTGACATCCAGATAGGATGCAACACTTTCCTTTAATTCATTCTCTGTAACATGATATTGCTGCTAGCTGAATTTTTGAAGTATTTAATGCTACATCCTTTTCTAAACATTTTTCTAAAAAATAAAATAAAATATTTGGTATATCTGCATGCCAAGGGGATGTTCAACAATCTTTGCAATTTCCTCAAATAAACACCACATACATACATGTGCTAGTGATGTTGAATTTTTTCTTGCTTTTAACAAAGTAGAAATCATGGAGGAAGAGTAACATTTTTTAATGTAATTTTGACTTTTCAAGAGCCATGCCGTAAAATAAAATGGAGACAAACCTTCCATTATTATTGGACCTTGGAGTACAAGATCCCAGGAACCTGATAGCTTTAGAGAGTGATCCATTTGTAATCTTATTAGGTCTACATACCATGGCCTCCTTGGTCAATCTGGCGCTATTAGAATGACCTGACTCTTTTTCATCTCTATTTTTCTCAATGTTCTTCCTATCAATGGAAATAATGGGAAATATATACATTAAATCCAGCTTTGGCCATGACTGAATTAGAGCATTTATCCCTTTACTTCTGTATTCTTTGCATTGACTATAAAATCAATGACATTTTGCGGTTTTGTAAATCGCCATAATATCTATCTGAGGTGCACCCCAATGATTCACTATCTTTTGAAAGGCCTCTTAACTGAGTTCCCACTCGCTTGGATCCAGAAGATTTCTGCTTAGAAAATTGGCTTGTACATTTACTTAACCTGCAATTTGCAGTACCGAAATCTGTAAAAAATGTCTTTCCGCCCAATTGAATATGAAATTTGTCTCTTCTGATTTTCCTTGACTTTGAGTTCCACCTTGTTTGTTTTCATATGCTACTGCAGTTGCATTGTCACATAGTATTCACACTACTCTCCTCTTCACAATGTGTTGAAAATGAATCTTATTCTCTGGCTTCAAATTTGTTGATTTACTAAGTAGTTTATTTCCTTGTCCATTGACCCTGAACAAATTGTTTTTGGAAATGTACTCCCCAACCTGTTAGACTCAGATTGGTGGTAACTAAAATCCACAATGTTGCTTCCATGATCACACCCGTTAATTAGATTGTATATCTCTGACCACCGAAACAGACTCTCTCTTACTTGAAAAGATGACACTCATAGTCTTGAGTTTGAGGAGACCAACGGGAAAGAAGAGAATTCTGTAGAAGTCACATATGAGCTCTGGCTCATGTCACTAGATCTAGAGATGCTGCCATTGCTCCTGATAGTTGAAGGAAGTACCATGTTCTTGGGACTCCTTGTGTTGACAATTTGTTTACTTGTTCAATTATCTTGATCACCCTCTTTGAAGTCAATAATACCTGACCTTTCTTGCTATTGAATAAGATGCCCAGATACTCCAGAAACTGGGAGGGGTTAAGATTGTTTTTTGCATAATTAATTAACCAGCCTCAACTTTCTAAAAACTGTATCACCCTGTTGGATACTGTGACACTGTAATAAATCTGCTGCTCGGAGTTAGCAATCTGTTATCGAGCTCCTCCTGTAGAGGGAGGAGTTGGCAATCTGATATGGATCTCCTCCTGAAGAGGGAGGAGTTAGCAATCTGTTGTCAATCCCTGCTGCTAGGAGTAGCAATCTATAGGAACTGCTTCCCAGGGGGCGGAGTTAGAATCTGTAATACCTTATCCCGCCACAGGGAGGCATTGGCAATCTGTTATAAGTCCGCCAGGGAGTTAGCAATTGGTTATGGATCACCCTGCCAAGGGGAAGAGCTAACAATTGTAATACTTCGTAGGTGGAGTTAGTGTTCTGTAGTGGGTTGGCGTCCCACAGAGTGGCAGTCGTATAATACTGCTCTAGTAGTGTCTCCATATTCCAGCTAGGCTGGAATATGGAGACAAACACAGATAGTTCTTTATTAGACTGGAAGTAGAAACACCAGAGGTGGCAGTAGTGATCTGATGTGCCTGGCAGGGCTGAAGTCCCTCTGATACTGGAATTGCAGTCTCTGGGTTGCTGAGCTGTAGAGAGAGACTATAGATAGTGAGTAGCCAGGGTATACTGGATACATAACCAGTAGTAGATGATACACTCACAATTGTAGAAATCTGTAATGGCCTCGATGCAACAGAGAGTCTTCAGTATTCAGGAACAGGAGCCGTAGGCGAGTGCTGGTTCCTATATGCAGTCTGGAATGAGAACTCACAATATCTGGTATGAGATGGCTTATAGAATAGAAGATAGTGTTTGGAGGGATTTAGGAACATAGGTCCTCGTGGAGTGAGTACCGGTTCCTATCTGTAATCTATAATCTATAATAATAATGCACAGATATAGATATATAATAGCTTCTGATATAGAAGAGCGTTGAGAAGGGATTTAGGAACATAGGCCCTCGTGGAGCAATTTATAATAATGACTCATGATCTCCGTACCTGCGATAACATCTTAGACAGAAGGGAGTCTTCGGAGATTAGGAATATAGGCCCTCTTGGAGTGAGTACCAATTCCTATCTGTAATAGAGCTCACTGTGTTCACATCTGCGATCACTTCCAGGTAGTAAGGAGTCTTCTGAACATTCAGGGACGTAGGCCCTTGAGGAGCGAGTACCGGAACCCATCTTAGCAATCTGAAATCAAGAAGAGAGAGAGTGGGGCCCCCGAGAAGTGGGTACCCCTAGGTAAGGTGGTGGAGGCAAAGCAGCGGAGGATGAAGTGGGTCAGAATGATCCCCACAATCAAACCCCCTTGCTAACTCAATTCATAGCTGCAAGTAAAGACCTTTTAAACTGGAAGTGGATAATGTCACTATGGGGGGACGCCCCCGAGGTTCGCGCCCTTGCCGGTACAAACTCTGGAGCACACGCGCGCGCCCTTATGTCATCAGGAACATGGCGGATCTGCAGCGTCAGGCCAGCCCGGGAATTCCAGGAAGTACGGCGAGGAGAAGCCGCGTCAACATCTGTCCATCAGATCCGAAGGGAGTCGCCTCTAAGATAGAGAGGGTGGAGCGAGGGCGAGAACAAGCACAAACGCAACAGACGCTTCCTTGGGTAAAATTTTGCTCTGATCAGCCAGTTGTCCAAATACAGATGAACCATGATCCCTTCTTTTCTTAAAAATGCTGCTACTACCACTATTACTTTGGTGAATGTTCTTGGAGCCATTGCCAAACTTTGAGACAATGCCCTAAATTGGTAATGTTCACCCATTATACAGAAATGAAGATATTTCACATGATCTTCCCAGATAGGAATATGAAAATATACCTCTGATAGGTCTAGTGATGTTAGAAATTCACCCTGCTGTATGCACAAAATGACTGATTACAGAGTCTCCCTAGGAAATATGGCACTCATAGGCTTTTGTTCACTCCCTTTAGGTCCAGTATTGATCTGAATGTTCCATCGTTTTGTGGAATCATGAAGTATAAAGAATAGCATCCTTTTCTTTGTTCTGGAAATGGGATAAAGCATATTGCCTTCAACATCAACAGCATGTTTAGTGTGGTTTTGACTACCACTTTGTTTGTTTGCATTCCACATGGTGAGATCATGTAAGTTTCCTGAATCTGATATGCTTATTCCAATGTATATCCCTTCTAAGATCCATTGGTCTGAGGTTATCTGGATCTTCTCTTGGTAAAATTGTAAAGTCAGTCGCCTATCAGCCACAAACCTTCCTTGGGATGAACATATTGTTCTTGATGAACCTGATGTTTCAGACTTTGACTTTCTTGCTCTTCGAAAGGACTGTGTTCTTCCATTAAATCTCATGTGTGACAAATTGTGTCCCTGGTCAATATCTTCTGATGTCATGTGATTGTCCTTGACTTCTGCATGTCTAAAAATTTATTCTACCTCTGTCTTCTGGTAGTCTTGGAGGTTTTGATCCCCCAAGCTTTTCACTAACCTTTTGAGTTCCTCTCTGAACAAAAGCTTCCCCTAAAGAGAAGCTTGCATAGGCATGTTTTTGACCAAGAGTCAGCTTCCCATTGATGAAGCCAAAGTTGCCTTCTAGCTCCTACTGATGAATCTAGTGATTTTGAAGAAGTCCTTAGAAGATCATACAGGCTGTCTGAAAGAATCAATCAAACTGATTCTTCATTTTCTGGGAGTTGTTGCACCCAGCATAAGATTGCTCTAGCTATGTAATTATTACAAATAGCAATTTGTAATGAAAGAGCTGATGTTGAGAATACATGTTTCAATATTATCTCTGTTATTCTATTCCCGAGATCCTTAAGGGTTGCACCTCCTTCCACAGGGATAGTTGGTTTTCTGGATACTACAGAGACCATAGCACTATCTTTTGACATCTGAAAAAGGTGTTCTAAAATATAATGAGGAAGTGGATATAGTTTTGAGATAGACTTTGGTCTTCTGTATCCATGGTGACTCCCAGGCAGTTAATAACATATTTTTTGTTGCAGAATGAAGGGGAAATGTCCTAGATGTTTTGCGAACCTCTTTAATAACTGGGTCCCAATCTGGGATTTCCTCCATTTTGTTTTCTTAGATTCTAAGTGATGAAATCACTCCTGAAATTAATGCTGCAATCTCATCCTTAAGGAAGAGAGTTTACATACTGGATCTTCCTTTCCTTCAGACTGAATTTCCCCTTCCTCAATAGAGCCACAGCTACTCCTTTCATATGGATCCTCATAATCTAAAAACGTATTTCTCCTGTATCAGGCGAAAGAAAATTCTGAAGAGATTTCTCCAGTAGCAGGCAAGCTAGTATTCAAATCCAAATCCAATGCATGATAGACCTCACAAGCTAAAACTGGTGGTTCAGAATTTTTCTTTCTGTTTGCCTGTACCACTCTGAAAAACCATATGGGTCATTTTCAGTATGACCACCATTCAATCACCAACTGCTGCATCATTATCCCCTACTCTCTCTTCAGCCTGGGGTATATATGAAGAACTTGACTTGCCCTCTGAAGCCCCTAACTCACTCATCTGAGCTATTTTTGCCACTTATTCTGAATCATTTTCATCATAGAAGCAAGTCTCACAGAGAGAGCCTTTTGTATCCGCGGCTTGTCTGCTACCGCAGGAGAGACAGCAGCGGCCTCACTCCAACATTAGTATCTTATTAAAATAAAGGGCTTTCAAGATTCAGCACTCTCTCTCTCATGGGAATAGCCAATATGCAGTCGCTGTCAATCATAATTCACTCACAGTAGCTTACCTCTAGCCCCAGGGAAAAAAAACTCTTTTTTTGAGAGAGAAAAATATAAAGAGTGAATAGAAGGGGAGACAGTAACTTTAAGAGGATCCTCTTATTATCCTTTTCTTTAATTTAGATTCCCCTTCGAGCTCTATCAAGACCCTTAATGGGACTGGGAGTTAACAGCATCAGAGCTCACAAACTCTGAATCCAACAGGTACCTGGCCCACAGACAGTTATATAAATTGTAGTTAAATCTGCGCTTATTTGGGCTATTTTAACACAAATTGTAATTTAAAGCTGTTACAGAATTTCCTGCTGCACCACATCTTCTGTTTGCTGGCGACAGAGAATACTGGCTTTAACTGCCCTGCACCACATGTAAATAGAGATGATGTCATGGGAAAAGGTCATGTGATCTGCCTCAATTACCAGGAAAAAGAATGGCATATAGGACATTTTGAAGAAGAAAGTAGATAGAAGAGAGATAAAGATGAGAGCATGAAAGCAGCATAAATGAAAGACAATATAAGAGAACAGGAAGCTAAAGTTTTTGTGAATAGGGTTAAGTCCAATGGGGGTCAGAGAAGCCAGGACCCCCAGAAAAGGAATTGTCTCCCAGCTGCCCCCCCCCCCTCCCCAGTCTCGCTGGACCTCTTTGAGTGATTGGAGGGAAAGGCACTTGGTACTTGCCCTCCTGAAATTCACCTTGCCCTCTGTATGCCTCCCCCGCCCCCCCCCCCCCCCCCCCCCACACACACACACAGTAAATTTTCTGGAGCCAATGCTGTTTGTGAAGAATAAAATACTAAGAAAAACAAAAAAGATAAAAAAAGGTTTGAAAATGTTTATTATATTACAACTTCTTGTTATGCAACCAGAAAGGTGCAAACATTTTCTTTTTTGATTTTTAATGATAACATCTCTACAGTACTATGCAGGATATGCTTTGTAATTACTCTCTATGCAGTAGGTGGAAAATGCATTTCTTTGGTTTCACTGCCATAGACATCACAATCCAGAAGTTAGTCACAGCCTTCTAATGTTTTTCAATAGCTTGGTCTCTGAGCTGTCCCTCTCCCGTTATATTGCTTTTAATGTGGTACACGTATGCCAAGTCCTAGCTGTGTCTTTGTTTTTCCTCACATTTAACATATATGGTTCAAATCACAAATACAACTCATTCATCCACCATAAACTATTCATGTAACTCAACTAATTCTGGTTTTGACCAGTTTCAGTCTGACAAGGCACATTAAACTGAGCCAGATCTTCACATCACTTGAAGGCCTTTTGCTTTGGAGGAGTGGCCTAGTGGTTATAGTAGCAGGCCAAGTGCCAGGCTTCAAATCCCACTGATGCTCCATGTGACCTTGGACAAGTCACTTAACCCTATGGTACCATAATCTGCTTTGAAGTGCTGCAAAAAGCAGAATATTAAAAAAAAATCTAAATTAAAAAAAAAAACACAACCCTCTGTGGCAAGGAAATAGTTAATGCACCTGAATTGTAACTCACTTTAAGCACAGGTTTGGAAAGGAGAGTATCTAAATCCAAGTGACTTTTTCAACAACTCACAGAGAAAATTCTTTTAACTGGGCCACAGCTTATTGAATCCAATCAGCCCGCTAGCTAATTATCCAAGCTCCTTCTAGTTTCAATATGGATATATTTATTGAAGCAGATAAATGGTATTTGATTTAACATTCAATATTATCTGCCTCTGTGAAGGAAGTACTAGGAACAGCATTCTCAAACCTATGAAAAAGCTAAAAGAAGTTAAAACAGAAGAAAATATGCTCTCTGATGATACCAAATTGCTCCTTCACCTACAAAGACTATCTTGATTCAGTTGTTCTTAACAGCAAAGCTAGAAGTACCCAGGGACTCCATTGTTAACCATCTCAAGTGAGAGGAAGATGTCCCTAAAAAAACCAAAAATGACTACAGTTGATTTTTTTGTAGTATCTCTGATTCTTTTATACTTAACTTCATCCCCACAAAATCTTATTTATCAAACTGCAGATTGTAACCCGGACTTCTTGATTACTTTTCAAAAACATATCCAGCGAAATTCTGTTCAGAAATATGTCTTTATATAAGGGGTGCAGAGATTCTTTTTCATTTTGTTTTGTAGTTTAGGTGTTTTTTTTTTTATTTGTGTTTCAGTTCCTTTAATGTTTATTTCAGTTCAATTCATTTAGTGAACGCAAATAAACATTACATTTTAAAAAAGAAATAAAACAATTTTGATGTTTTTGCAGCTTTCATGGTTTTTATTGTTGAATTCCCAAAAACAAAAAACAATTGAAAAATACTATAAGTGATTTTAAGAGTGAATTTGTTTTGTTTCTTTTTTTAAATGGAACACAGGGGTTTCATGGTGTTTTTCATTTACATAGCACCTTTTGTGTAAAATGCTAAATTCTCTAATTTGTGGAATTTGGATTGCAGGAAATCTTCCAAAGGGGAAAATAAAGGAGGAGGAATACTATCATTGCCCAGTTGCTGCAGAATAAGCTAAGGCAGAGGAAGATAAGAAGACTTGCCCAAGGTTGCACAAAGAATCAGTGGCAAATGGGAAAGAAGCTCACATCCCAGATTTTCTCCAGACTTGCAATTCAAGCCACTGGCATGCTCCTCCTTTATGTTTTTATTTACATTTATTTAAACTTTAAGTCCTTGATGGACCACACGGAGATGATCAAGTCATCTTGTTTTCTGGTAAGCCCAGTGTAGAGAGAGCAAGAAAATATGTGTTGAGCCTGAAAATAAGGAAATAGTGTCATTGAAGACTGAGTGAGACATTGCTTGCTGTGCTTTCTCAGGCTTTCTCCTGCAAGAACAGGTTTGACCCCCTGAAACGCATCTCACTTGACAAATAAAAATCAGTGGGGACGGAGGCCCAGATTGGTTATCATCTTAAGGAACATATGCTACATATGGTGCTCTGTTAATAAGTATCACACCCCATAATGGAAATATTTTTAGACAAATGTACGCTCTGGCATATAGCCAAGCGCTCCCTAGTGAATGACAATGCACCGTTAATGAGTTATTTTTGGTGAATTTGGCACTAGATGCTAATAGCACCAATTTGTCCCCAAAATGTTAAATCATTTAGCACTTCTTTGCAGGCGATAAATGGATCTAGAACTTTCCAGGGTTGTTACTGAAAATTGAGATTTAAGCAAGGGAAAGAAATCACAAATACTGTGTAAATGGTGACAATGAATGGAGGTCTGTGCCCCCCCTAGTGCAAGCTTTAAGTGGGTGGGGTCGAACAAGCGTGGCCACTGAATACAGGAAGCTCCGTGGCTCAGAGTGAATGAAAAAGGTTTATGCTGTAGTCTATTAAATCTCCTTCCAAGCAAGTCTGTCTGTCTTTCATATCATATTATGTTTATCATATAATGAGAGCACTTGAGAATTATTCAGAAGCTATTTAAAGTTTTCTTCCTAAGGCTGTAAGCTGTTTGCTCTGGCACATAGACAGAGAGAAGACAGGTTATTCATTGTTTTATTTATATCGGAAGTCTTATGCATAAAGAAGCAACTTTCAAAGCTATTTACCCCGGGTAAATAAATAGCGATTTATCTGGGAAAATAGGCCTGTCTGATAATTGCCTTCCTTGGAAAGGCTGTGTTTTGGTTGGGGAATTTTTAAGTCTGCGTGCTTACTTTTTTCTTCCTTCCATCCAACTTCAGAAACAAAGACGCGCAGATTCCCCCAGTAGTTTTATCACTAGGTACAAAACATTAGTTATTTCTTAAAAAAAAAAAAAAAAAAAAAAGCTATGTATATGGGGTTTTTTTGTTTTTTTTTAAATTGCATACCAAGTCCACAAGTACAAAACTGCCCATGGACTTTACACCTAGGCAAGTTACCAAAAATTCCCCCCAATTATAAAACTTACCTTTTAAAAGCCATCCTGTTTGTTAGCCTAAACCTTGGAATGGCTTGTAGAAAGAAAACCCCTCCCTTTAATTTGCTTTGAAAAGATTTTGCCGTGGACAGAGAGAAAAACCCAAGTAAGGCCCTTCACATGGTCAAGGAAAGATCAGCTCAAAGAAAAGTTTTGGTTTGTCATAACCAATAAAAGAAAGTACCATGTGGGTCTTGGGCCTACTGCAACCAACTGCCTGCGTTAGGCATCCTTGACAGGTGAGGATACACCGTCCGAGGGCCTGGCGTACAACTGAACAATTACAGCAATGCCAATCTATCTGACTATACTGTGGCCAGCAGTGAACTGCAGCTCATGTCCTGTTGTGTCATGAAGCTTGAAAACACTGTGCGGCGTGACACAGCATGGCATCAACATGACATAGCAGGTAGAAAAGGTCCCAATTTAGTTTTCTAAAGAAATGCATCTACTTTTTGTCAGACTGCTGCTGTCAATTCAGAAGATAGTTAGCTGACCCAAATTTTCCACTGACAGAAGTGGACAAATTCTCTAGGAAATGTGTGTATTTTTTTCCATTAGGGAAAGGTAAGATTCCATCCCAGCACCTCTCGGCTGAAAGTGCTTTTTTTTTTTTTTTCCTTGGGTTGCAATGAATCAATGATTTCATTTCTACATCACAAATCCTAGGACCAAAAACTGCAAAAAAAAAAAAAAAAAAGTATGTGGTGGAATTTTACTTACCCGCATTTAATTATTTATGTAGCCTTCTTTAAACATATTTGGCTCTTCTGAAATCTCTCTTTAGAACTGTATTCCATTTCTCATTGCTTACCTATTCTGTTTGTTCTCTGCCTCCCTGATCCTTTTCGATTTTCTGCAGGTTAGCAAGTGCTGCATTGTCTGCTTTTGAAATGTGTCTTTAGGCATGCTTTTGTTTGACAAGAACTGCCAAGGCTGAACTGACAAAGTCTGTTTGAAAATCCGTTTCCAGGTATGCGAGATCAGTGCGCTGGCTCGGTGCATTCTGTGATTAGTATTTTTCTACAGAAATTTATATCAACATTTCAATTTTAGGGAAAGATGTTCTCCAAACATGTCTGTCAGTGAGAAACTTGTTAAAAGCAAGTAGTGCAAACATTTATATATTTAAATGTATAAATATACTTATGGTAAAGAGTTGACATATCACATCCTGTAACTTAAAAGAAAGTATAGAACCTTATCCATCACTTCGTCACTGATCTTGTTGGTAGATGACAATAAGAATCCATTTTTAGAAACCTTCCTTTAACTGTAACAATGTTGTCACTACCCTCGGACCATAGTTTGGAAGATCTAATATAGAGGAATACTGTATCCAGTCTTTAAAGATTTGCTATAGGGTCAAATCAGAAAAAAAAAACCCTTAAAAAAAAGAACCCAGTCCTCTAACCTTTTTCCCCCAACTAGTGTATATATTGTATATATATTTTTATTTTCTTAAGGACAATTTAAATACTTAAAATAAGGATTGTATATAATAGACACAGCCCCCAAGTTTCAGTGGTAAAGTTTCGGAAATCCTATGGCAACTCTGTGGCACATTTGCATACAGTCATAGATTTATGAATATTAATGCAAATTGTTTTACATTTTAAAAATAAAGGAACTTTCCAACTTTGGTCTTGTGTCTGTACAATTTAGTTTGCTTTTTTGGGCTAGGAAAGCTATCTCAGGTATCAAAAGAAGGAGAAGATCTTGGGAATGGAGAAAGGAGAGGGAGAGAAGGATAAGGATGGGGATGGGCAGGGAGGATTGTGGGAAGAGGAGGGAAAGGAATGGAGAAGAAGTAGAAGAAGGCTCTGTGTTCAGGGGAGAGAAGGTCAGGCATGCTAGGATCAGGCGAGAGAAGGAAGGAGGATCTAGGATCAGCAGGAGGGAGAAAAGGGAAAGAAAGGGTAGCTAAGATCAAGGGGGAAAGGATCTGGATTGGGAGAGAGGGAAGGAGGGAGGGAGGGAGAAATCCCGCCCCCAGCACTCATCCTCCTCCCTCCTTGCATCCCCACCCTTTATTTCTCATGCCCCCTCCTCCCAGATCCTCCTTCTCCCATCCTTGATCCTCTCTTTCATCTCCCACCAATCCCATTTGGCCTCTCACACACATAAATGCCCAGTGCCATTCCCACTCCTCCCCACAAACATTCCCAAATCGATACCCTCCCCCAGCCTGTCCCTTCTCTGACTTCCTTCTCCAGCCTGTTCCTTCCCTGACCTACCCCCAAGCCAGTCCCTTCTCTCACATTTCCCAGCCCCCTCACTTTCATATTCCCTAAGCCCCTTCACGTACCTCCCCAAGTCCCTCGTTAACACCCAAAGACCCTTCCCCCTCCCCCCCCCCCCCCAGCGGGTCCCCTCTCACCCCAACAGTCTCAGCTCCATGCTGATCTGGACCAGCAAGAAGAAGAGGAAAAAAAGTGAAAATGTCTTGGACCACAGCCATAGAATTGCTAGAGATCAGAGGTCCTGGATATAGATCATCCAAATCTGTTTTCATTGCACACTAAGTTGTTTTATTATGTTCTCTCACCCTAGCTTAATGGACTCTATAACAGAGTACCATCAAGCTAGGGTGAGAGAACATGGTACAAAGTTTCATCTTTTTGAGACTTTCCTCACTCCAAATGATATCAAATCTTCACCAAGGTATATTGTGCTGTTTGTATGTGCTGTGTCAGAGGTGGACCCTTGGGCTGAGGTGGGGTTGACACAACCTGCAGGCAAGGACATACAGGTCTCCACCATCAGCAGGTGGAGTGGGCTGAAGCTAGAGGCCACTGGAGCTTCACCTATACCAGCCCTCATTCCCCTCAGGTTGAGCCTTTGGGTGCTGGGGCCAGCAGGGCTTAGGTGGGCCTCGAGGTTAGCTAGAGGTGGAAGGTGATTCAGCCCAGAGACAGCAGCCGGTAGATGGTGTAGTCCTATCCTGGACAGGATTCGGTACTGGAACTCAGGTGCCAAAGGACCAATAGGTAACTGGAGGCGCTCAAGCAAAAGAAGGCCTAAGCCTTGTAAGTTCACATCCAGAGGATAGGCGGGAGGAGGCATCACTGATAGGCAAGGATCAAAGCCGGTGGCAAATGGAAGCTGTGGCAAGCAACATAAAACTCTGGACAAAAGGTAGTCTGTAGTGTAGTCGTTCAAAGCGAGGGTCAGGACATGGAGAAGGCAGGCATGGTCAATCAAGGCAATGGTCAGGGCACGGAGAAGACAGGCGAGGTCAATCAAGGCAATGGTCAGGGCACAGAGAAGGCAGGTGAGGTCAATCAAGGCAGTCGTCAGGGCACAGAGAAGGCAGGCATGGTCAGGCGTAGCAGAAGGTACGGGAATGGAGAGAAGCTGAAGAGTAGTGAGGCGAAGCGGAGGTCCGGGGCTGGAGAGAAGTTGAAGAGTAGTCAGGCGTAGCAGAGGTCCGGGGCTGGAGAGATGCTGAAGAGTAGTCAGGCATAGCAGAGGTCAAATCCAGTCCAACACATAGACGAAACAGGAACAAGGAGAACAGGAATTGGGAACCACAGGGAATGGGACACAATGAAGAGACGAATCTCGGATCAGCAACGAGTACTCGCAATACTCGGAGACCTTTTGCAAAGGTAACGCTATGGAGCGAGGCCTGAGCTTTTATACGCTGAAGAATCTGATGTCAGCATCCGGGTCTGCCATGAGCCCTTTAAGAACTACTGAAATGTGTTAAATAAATACTGATGTGCGCACGCCTAGGAAGGGGCGCTGCGCTGATGGCAGTGTCTGTCCGCAGGCCTCTCCCTGTTCGTTGGAGAGGCCCGATGAACAGGGACATCTTGGCTGGCAACAATGGGTAGCATGGCAGGGCGGAGGAAATGGAGGGAACCCGAGGTCGGAGCTGGCGGCCCATTGCCACCAGCGAAGAGGAGCCAGGAGCTGGAGTCCTTCTGAAAAGGTGAGAGGGCCGCGTTGCAGGGCTGCTGCGGGCAGCACGCATAACAGTATGTCTCCTATAGAGATATAAATAGGTGCACACATTGAGACCCTCCCCAGAGGTTTTCTCTCTCTCTCTCCCCACAGACCAAACATTTATGGTGAATTGCATTATGGCCTTATCACACAGCTTATCACTATGGAAAAAGGTGTCGTTATTTCTGGTGTTGATAGCATGCCATATGGCCCCTAATTCCCACCCAGTACTCCTCCCACCCCAAAAATTTGCATTCACACTGTGTGGTACTTTGTTTTTCACATGTGATAATGCATTATCACATGCAAAACCCCTAGTTTTGCAGCTGAATATTTGGTTAAATCTACCCTTTCAAAATTTGCACGAGTAGATTTAAGCCCATCATTTGCACAGCTGCGATTACCTGGCTAAATTTTGCCGGATAGCAATGGATATCTCACTAATCTGCTAAATTTGACAACCTGACCTATGAACAACTTTTACCCTGGCTCCTTTGTGGCTAAATTTGTGCAGCTTGCAAGTTTAACTGCACAAATTTAGCTAGTTAAAGGGGAAAAAATTTAAACAGGTAGATTTTTCCAGCTAAAACATAACCAAAACTAAGTAAGTCTTTGACTGTCGAATCCAATGTGTCCTTACATCCTTTTGCCATTTAAGATTTGCTTCTCTAGCTATCAAGATGCTAACAACACAAAAGGAGAAAGAGAATAAAGAAAATCAATATTAAGTGAATGAAAAACAAATAGCTTAGAGATAAAACTGGGAAGCTGATGTTCTGTGCCATTTGACCAGCTAAATTCACAAATAGCAGGACATATGGCAAGATTCGAAAATCCTACTGAACTGACAAGCCCAGAATGAGCCAGATAACCTTTTATTTGGCTAAAATGTTATCCAGCTAACTTGGGGACAGGGCAGGGGCATTGCAGAGAAGAGTCAGCTATCCAGCTAAGGGGGTTATTTACTAAAGGTTTATCGTGTGAGTTAGGGCCTTATCGCATGCAATAAGGCCCTAACGCACACAATAAATCCCTATCGCACACGAAAAGGGCCTTTTCGCATGTGATAGGATATAAATTAGCTGGAGGGGAGGAGTCAGGGCAGGGATAGGAGGAGTCGGGGAGGGGAGGGGGAGGAGTCGGCTGCAGCACTGCTGCCAGCGATAATGTGAGGAACATTATCGTCGGCAGTAGTGCGGCGAAGAACAACACCTTTTACGGTGGCGCTATTTGTGCAAAAGGCTGCAGCCGGCCGCACTACAGCTGGCAAAATCGCACCACCGTGGTGCGAACGGCTGCGGCCTTTCACAGGCCAGCCCCCCCCGCCCCCTTTTTCTCGGGATTCATCATTCTGCGAAGAATGATAAATGCAGCCCTGTTAGCCAGATAAAAGCTGATATTCTTCATTATCTGGCTAACATAGCCGATAACTTTAGGATATCCAAAGTGCAATCCTAAAGTTAGCTGGACAAATTTATCTGGTCAATTTTATAGCTGGGTGTTTTCACCACATGTTTGTACCACTGAATATCCCTGCAAAGTTAGCCGGATAAGTTTATCTTGCTAACTTTGCTAGCTGGCCAATGGCTGAATATGGTCCTCTTGGATTATTAAGCCCCCTGTGGCAGGGAAATACCTACTGTACCTGAAATATAACTTGCCTGGAGCTCGAGTTTAGAAAGATAAGTAAATTAAATCCACACTCCAAATGTAAATTGACAGCCATAAGGGCAGTGGGGTGTTAGAAGCTTATATTTTGGTCACATCTCCACCATGAAGAAGAATTTATTACATAACTAGCCTTTTGGCAATGTTTTTTTTTAATCTATGTGGAATTTCATGCATATTTATGTGGCTGAAATATGCACTTTTTGAGGACAATTTTAAAGGTGATTTATCCAAGTAGGTGGAGAGTTACCCATGCAAATCCCTGAGGCTTTTGCACTCTCTCCCCTTCTCCCCACCCGCAGCTGTTGGCTAAATGTAGCTGCTGAGTTTTACAAGACACCTAGACAGAGCCATCAGAAAAAGGGGAAGCTCTGGTGACACATGGATGTCATAGGGAGGGAAAGTACACGCAGGATCCGATTTCCAAAAAATACCTACAGAACTTCAAACTATCTGGGCATTTGAAAATTGCCACGTTTCTAAGCCATAAAGCGCCCATTTCGGTATTAGGCAGCGGATCACCGTCACGCTGCATCTGCAGGTCACAATGGGTCAGTTCTGCAGTGGAATCACTTGACCACGTTTGCATATAGTTCTCGTTATTTCAGCACCAGCACTTACTTTTTCTTGTACACTAAGACATGGGTGGCGTTGATCAGCGTAACCAGTGCCCAGAAAAGGGAGAAAAGCCTTCAATTGAGGTGTTTCAACACCTCGTTTTCTTAGGCTCGCACCTTGCTGAAAACCTCTTGGAGGAGGCTGAAACATTAGATCGCATCACGAATACAGGCTCCTTTCCATTGTGTGGTCCCGGTGGCTAATTCATTAGTGTCTTATTCTGCACTGTGTGCCTGGTGTCTTCGGGCTTTCAGTATCCACTCTTGTTTGCTTCATGTGGACTTTTTTTTTTTTTAGCAGCTAGTTTTGAATGCCGATTTCTCTTCCTATTGTTTTGCATCCTTTTCAGCATAAACTTGGATCCCATGTGGTCCAGAGATAAACCCTGCAGACCTTCTTTCCAGCCCAAACAGATGTTTCTTCTGATTTAGAAGTCAGTAATTATTGAAGGTAAGCATATCTGGAGTTTAAAGCTCTGTATCAAAATGTATTATTCTTACCCTCTCACAGAAATCTTCTCTCTTGTGACCTGCCTTTGATAATTCTGAAAACTCTAATGAGACAGCATAGCTGGCCGGGCAAGAATGGAGCAGGCATTAATATCTTCATCTTTACCTTCTCCCATCCTCCTTGCCATTTTCCTATACTTCCTTCCCCACCCACAACTTTTCCATTGTTCCGTAAGGCCTGACAAGTTAAACAGAAAAAGAGCCTGTAAATCCCAAATGATCTTCCCACGTTGCCATGACAGTGAGCATTAGCTGCGTCCAATTTTGTTACTCCAACCAAGATTTGTAGCTTGTGAGCTGCGAACAAGGACAGCTCACTGATATTACATGCCTTAACAATTAACCACCTAATTCAGTTTTATCAGCCTGCCCATTTTTGCTTGCCACCAAGACACAGAGAACATAGAAACCACACAAAACATAGTGCCGACTTTGGCCTTTTAGTTATTCAAGCTATGAAAAGCAATATAGTAAGCAAATTGTTACGAATTTAAAGATTGCCAATATTCATCTTGATCGTTTTACATAAAGTTTCATATGCAATGCAGTGTATTTTATAAGGAGACTGAAAAAAGGACTACACCACTTACGTTTGGTATTTCCAAAGTTCATTGCTAAGGGGATCATTTAGCATATACACTACCATGAAAACAGTCAATAAAGACATGCTAAAATAATTCATACCAGTTAACATTATTTGACTTGCCAATTATATTATAAGAATATTTTCCAATCTGTTAGGGATGCAAGATAAAGCCTGGATTATAAAAAAAAAAAAAAAAAAAGAAAGAAAAATCATGAAGCTCATAAAGCTAGATGAAATCGCACTGCAAAAATTGAGAAACTGAAATTCTTTGACCAGTTTCACTTCCTCGCAGAGTGCATGAAAGGAATATTTTACATAGTTCTCACCCTCCAGGCGAAGCAGAATAAAGCCTCTGGCCTGATTCCAACCCCATTATCAAAGGACCACTCACCTAATCTAAAAAAGCAGCTTTTCATCAATTTATCATTAACAAGAGCATTACAATATAATATAGGGAAATGACTTTCCACCGGGGATTCAGTTAATAGGAGGCTGGAGCCAGATAACAAGCATGGCAGTGACTATGCCACAGTAGGTGAAGATGATATACATATATTTTAGGCAAGCAAGCCTGCACTGTAGCTCCTCTGCTGCTGATGAGATTCCTGGAATAGTACAATTTTATGAAATAGCAGGAACGGTTTCGTTTTGCTTTCTATCTGCCTCATTTATCATTTTAGAACTGGCTGCGAGTGTCCAGTGCTAATAAAATTAACTTTAAAATGCATTTAGAGAAACAAGACAAGGTATTTTCTTTCTCACTTATTACTACATGTCTTAGTGGTCTAGCACTGGTTCATGTTGTGGTAGTATACATTCTATCCTTGGTGCCACAGGAACAATGAATATAATTTTAAAATTAAAGATGCATAACCGTAGTATACATATTGAGATGTAAGCAACTGAGGAGGGAATTTTCAAAGGGGTTACACGTGCAGTAACACCTTGTACATTTAACCGAGAAACAAAGCAATTTTGAGAACATGGAGAGAACACATGAATTCACATGATCACGCAGGAAAGTAATCAGATACAAACTGGGCATGTTCCGGGCATATCAGAAGGTTTGGAGTTAAGATGTTTACACGTTATTTCCTATTTTATAATGAATGTACATGTGCATATCATCAGGAATGCGCAAATGTTTTTACACCTGCTATTTAACACACCAATTTCATATTTTTATTGTGGCTTTGGACTTGGTGTTTGGCGTGCTGGCTTCTGGTGGTGAGTGGAGAGTGGCGAGGGTAGAGGGGAAGTATATGGGGTGCTAAATGGGAAACCATTGTCCCTTCTCCTAAGTTTGGCTTCTCATGTTAATTTTTTGGGAGGTCTGTTCTTCTGTCTGATCCAAGGTTTGCTTACATTCGGGCCAATACAGTACCAATGCGTAAAAAAAAGTGCGGTAGTATCCGGCGCCCGCTCATTTGACGTGTGCACATTTTGGTTCTCAATCCGCTCGATTCAGTATTCAAATTAGACGCAAATCCAAGCGGCGCCAAAGGAGCGCCAAAAGCGCGCCTATCAAGCGGTAGGCGTTCGCAATCGATTTTACTGTATAGGGTGTTATAGAGCACCTATACAGTATCCAGGGTGCACTGGTTCTATACCTGTCATTTCCATGGAACAGCAAATGTCATTTTTAAAATGTTACGAAATGTTATCGATCTGGAAATGTTACATTCCAAACTTTTCATCGATCTGGAAACTTATCCCATTGTTCCCCTTTTGTGACATTATTGCTGGGTCATAATCCTACCTTGGACATGTATATAAGTCGCATCGCCAAGTAAAAAAATCCCTTTGTATTTGATTCGGGCCAGGACAGAGCGGTTACAGCGGTACCTTTGGATATCATTCAGAAGATCAGCAACGCTTTCAGCAGGTAATTGGATGGTTCTTTCCAACAGACCCCGCATGGACACTGGGACCACTGCCCTGAGCTGCCCTGAGCATCCGGACGTCCATGATCGGAGGCCCCACTATCTTCCATGTCCAGGCACTCAAGGCAGCGGCCATGGACGTTGGAAGGCAGTGGGGCCTCTGATCATGGACATCTGGAAAGAGGCGGGAACGTCGGCCCCTACCTTCCACGTCTGGGCGCCTGTGAAGGCCTGGGAAGGCACTCAAGGCAGCCTGGATGTCCGGAAATAGCTGCTTTCCAACGTCCATGGCTGCTGCCTTGAGCGCCTTGAGCGCCCGGACGTGGAAGGTAGGGGCCTCCGATCATGGACGTTCCTGCCTCTTTCCAGATGTCCATGATCAGAGGCCCTGCTGCCTTCCAACGTCCATGGCCTCCGGACGTCCATGATCGGAGGCCCCACTCAAGGCAGCGGCCATGGATGTTGGAAGGCAGCGGGGCCTTCCATCATGGACGTCCGGAAAGAGGCAGGAACATCCATGATCGGAGGCCCCTACCTTCCACGTCCGGGCGCTCAAGGC
The DNA here is from genome assembly GCF_901001135.1 of Rhinatrema bivittatum. Classification (NCBI taxonomy): domain Eukaryota; kingdom Metazoa; phylum Chordata; class Amphibia; order Gymnophiona; family Rhinatrematidae; genus Rhinatrema; species Rhinatrema bivittatum. Next base: position 81,433,580 of record NC_042624.1, read on the forward strand.
GCTCAAGGCAGCGGCCATGAATGTTGGAAGGCAGCTATTTCCGGACGTCCAGGCTGCCTTGAGCGCCTTCCCAGGCCCCGCTCAAGGCAGCGGCCATGGACGTTGGAAGGCAGCGGGGCCTCCTATCATGGACGTTCCCGCATCTTTCTGGACATCCATGATCGGAGGTCCTGCTGCCTTCCAACGACCATGGCCGCTGCCTTGAGTGCCTTGAGCGCCCGGACGTGGAAGGTAGGGGCCTCCGATCATGGCGCTCAAGGCAGCGGCCATAGACGTCTTTATTGCATGTTCTGCATGTGCTCTTCTTCTGTTTTGTTGATTTTCCCTCTTTATTGTATTCAGTCTTTATTGTATGCTCTGCATGTGCTCCTCTTCCTTCGGGGTCATTCTGTTCTTGATTATCGCTCCATTCATTGATCCCTTTCCTCCATTTTTTTTCTCCTATTCAGACAATCATGTCAGGAAAACATTCCATTGCACGGGTAGAGGCAGAGTCTGGAGATTGGCAACAGCTGAAAGGCACTAGTTCAGGCTGTTGCTTGATGCTGTCCATGGGCCTCTCTTGTTTCTGGTTCAATATTTTTTGCATTTATTCTTCTTCTGTCAATTTCTGTCATGCTGTCTCTCCATTCATTCTTCTTTTTTTTTCCCATTCAGGCCCTATCATGGCAGGAAAACATACTATTGAGCAGGTCAAGGCAGAGTACAGTGAACATCAGGCGCAGGAAGGCACAAGTTTTAGCCAGCCGTCCAAAAAGCGAACCCGCAACGCTCGCTTCACAGATGAAGAAAAGGAGTTACTGTGCCTTGCTGTCTGTGACAAATATAAAGTTCTCTTCCAGTCCAAGGTTTCTTGCTCCACGAAGAAACGGATTTGGGAGAAGATCGAACAGGATTTGAGCTCCCTTTCTGTCATGCCCAGGAACATAAAACAGGTACAGCACCGGTGGCGCGACACTAGAAAAGAGGTAAAAAAAAAGGCAGCCAAAATTGACACGGTAGCAAAGAGAACCGGTGGAGGTCCACGTTGTAATATGTGTTGACACCTGTGGAGGAGCTGGTTCTCAGTACTGTGAGGCCAGAGGTTATCATCAGCATGCACACAGGCGATGACACAGGAGCAAGTCGAGGTAGGCATAAACATATATCTTGTTTGCATTAGATGTTGACGTTTGTGTTCCTGAGGGGAAAACTGACAATTCTAACTGCAACCTCTTTCTCCATCTTTCTCCACAGATCGCGTAAACGTTGGTGACGTAACTAGTGACAAATCCATTCCCACGCTAGACGATTTTGTATTCCCCATGTCGAACGCGGACTCCCCCAGCCAACACATCTCCACAGAGGAAGTGGTCACACTTAATCTGTTCGAGGTGTCTCCTGAGAGTCAACAACCTGAGACATCTGCAGCCCTGGAAGCATCAATAACACAACCTGAGGCATCTGTCATCATGGAACCATTTCTAGCGTCAGAACCATCTCTGCTACAGGCTGCTGCTCCACAGGCAGAGAAAATATCACAGGACTTGGAACAGGCATTATTCGGAATAGACGGCCTAAGCGAGCAGTTTATGAATGGAATCACCTCTCGACAGGATCAACACAATGACTTGATGCTCCAGGAAATGAGGCTGATCCGAGCTGACATCAATGGTGCGCTGGCTTCCCACGTGATTTTGATGAAGGAAATGATGACAGACTTGATCGGTGCCGTTAGAGATGTCGCCTCAGCTTTTCGTTCCATTAAACAATAAATTTGAAATAAACATTTTTTTTCCATAAACTGATGTGGTTTTTTTTTATGTGCCATGCCACTCCTCACAACACACAAAAGTTTCATGCAATAAGTATTGTAAATAAATTGGTGAAATCAAACTCGTAAAATTTATAAATTCAAAGAAATATATATATTTTTTAACTATTTATAAATGTCTTTTTTGGTCAAAATAAAATTATTTTTTTCTGAAGGAAAGGGGAGGGACCGTACCATGGGGGAAGAGGAGGATCATCGTCATTGACGTTGATCAGACGGTGCCCGTCCTACAGGAGCCCGCGCCATGACGAGCAGGGACTGAGCTCCTGCCATTGTGCCCCTCAAAGGCTGAGGGCCCTTCCCCAGCTGCTGCGCCGGCCTCCGGCCATCGACCCGCCCCTGGAAGCCCAGGAGAGACAGGGTTGACAACGTCAATGACGATGTCCTCCTCATCTCCCATGAGAGCAAAAGTACACAATAAGCAACCAAATGTCCGATCTTATACAAATTTATTGTGTAGAAACAATGTATGCAAATGAGGCTCATTTGCATACATTGTTTCTACACAATAAAGCTGTATAAGATCGGACATTTGGTTGCTTATTGTGTACTTTTGCTCTCACGGCTTTATTAAGCAACCTTCCTTGCTGCTTTTTTAGCTCCTCATCTCCCATGGCAGGTGGGGCAGGTGGGGCAGGAGAGAGGGGGGGTGGCAAAATAACGGGGGGGGGGGGCTCAATAACTGGGGGGCTCAATAATGGTGAGGGGCTCAATAAGTGGGGGAGCTCAATAAAGGGGAGGAGCTGAATAACTGGTGGGGGGCGATAATGGCGAGTAGCGGTACATCGTCGCCTTCCTCCTCTGCCGATGTGTCTGAAAAGAGAAAAAGTGAAAGCGTTACTGCTGTCGTGCATGCACACATCCAGAACGGTAGGAAGGAGAACTTATCGACATTTTAAACAGGACCCTAACCTCTAGCATTACAGTGAGCATGACATTTAACAATGCAAATGTGATCGGCGTGCCACATGGCATTAAACATCCACATACTTTTACTATGCTGATGCTATTAAAGGCTAACCTTGCTGTTCTTCTGGAGGAGCTGATTCTGCGGTCGATGACCCCTCCGTGGTGCTCTCTGAAAACAAAAATAGTAAAAGTGTCACAGATGTGCATGCAAAGATCCAAAATGGCACAAATGTTAAATTTCTTATTGACATTACTAAAGAAGACCTTGCCGCTTGCATGGCAACCATGACAATTGCTAACATACCTTCCTCCGCTCTGCGGTGGGCCCGCAGGGCCTGCAGGTAATTGGGCTCCTCCCGCCTGATGCGCCTTGCCCGCTTTTTCAATGCCTCAACCTGGCGGGAATACAACAGAAATAGGAAACACAGGTTGATATAAAACTTTAACTTTGCTTTAGAGGCAGAAAACAATTCAAACCAAACAAGTCAAGTGTCAGTTTTTCTTTTCTCACCCACAGCAATACAAATCAACCCCAAAATACTAAATGTAATTTAACTTGGATTTTTCCCTGCTAGCTAGAAGTATAAGCTGTGTCATTCTTACAAGCAACATAGACCAGACCTTTGCCAACCACAACATAGGCCAATGAACTTAACTCCCTCGAGTATGAAGCCTGGGCATTGTATCGCGCCCTGAGCGCCTGCCAGGCCTCGTTGGCCTGGTCCTGGTCCCACAGGTGCCCAGGGCAGAAGTAGAGGTGGTGCTCGTCGGCTACTATCATGGTGGTCAGTAGCCAGACGTCGCCCTCACTGAAGTTGGGAAGCCTCCCACGCGGCATCCTTGCCCTTGCTGTAAAGCATAAACAAATTGGCCGTCCGGGCATGCAATTCCACGCGCAAGCGTCCTGCCACCTGCTCCCGGCATCTGTACAGGTGATGGACCCACGGAGCCGCAGGGCCGTCTAATTGTAGATGCCGGAAGAATGCCTGGTGCGGCATCCTTCACCCGGCATCCATACAGGCGTCCATGCCTGCGATAGACCCGCGGAGCCGCAGGGACGCCTAATTGTGGACGCCAGAAGAAGGCCTGGTGCGGCGTCCTTCACCCGGCATCCATACAGGCGTCCATGTCTGCGATGGACCCGCGGAGCCGCAGGGACGCTGAAATAACTTAACGTAAGAAGCTATAATAAAAGGAAAGGAAGCTATTTATTGAGGATTAAATGGGAACACAATTCAAGAACTATAAATTATGCAATGAAAAACACAGATAAGACAAGGGAAAATTTAAACTCTATTTTATTTGTCTCACAATTATTTGTTATTTTAAATCAAATTTGCTGCTTGCTGGGAAATGGTTTGATGGATGGATGGATCAGCTTGCTGGTAAATGGTTAGATGGATAGATCACAGCTCCTGAAAGAAACACAACACAAGATTTAACATACTGTACAGGCATTAAAAGTATTATATCTCGAATTTTGCAGAGCTATGAGCAACAATAAAAGCACCATATCAGTATGGAAAAATGAATGTATAACAGATAAGAACTTACAGGAGAAATACGTTTCGATGATCCTTTGTCAGACATCATTCCCCCATGCAGTGTTGGCCACCTCAGCAGCCAGTTCCACAGGCTGATCTGGCAGCAAGTTTTCTGCTACCTCTGCATCCACACCAAATCGCTGACAAATGTTGTGTAGCATGCAGCAGGCAACAATGATGTTCGCCACCTTGTCTGCACTGTACTTCAGGGCTCCCCCAGAATGATCCAGACATCGGAATCATCCTTTCAGAACTCCAAATGTACGCTCAATAACGTTTCTGGTGCTGCCATGAGCCTCATTGTAGCGTTTTTCTGCCACAGTGCATGGAGACTGGAGTGGAGTTAGCAACCAGGGCTTACAGCCATAGCCACCATCACCTATAGGGGGAATAATCAGGAATGCATCAAAAACAACATAACATATATAAATGCACACATATTGTATACCGGACATCCCAGATATAGAATCCCAGGCTGTAGCCGATGTCACTTACCAAGTAGCCAGCCTTCACCATACTTCCCCTCTGGGAAGTGAGTGCCCATAGACGAATGTGCCAGAATGCAGGCGTCATGGCAGCTCCCAGGATACTTCGCTACAACAATTAGAATCCGAAGGTGTACATCGCAAACGACTTGAACATTCATTGAATGGAAGTGCTTGCGATTCCGGAAGGAACTCTCTTCCTCCGACCTGGGGGTAAACGCAATATGGGTGCAGTCTATAGCACCTAACACGTTCGGTATCCCTGCAATATCCATGAACCCACTGCGGATCTGTTGCAGCTCCACTGGATCGGTAGGATACACGATGTACTTCCTCATGGCCTTCAAGGCCTGTGCCAGATGCCGTGAGAAGGAGGCCTGTGTCATACCCGCAATGACACTCACGGGTACCAAAAACATTTAAGGCACCAAGAAGTTTCATCAACCCTGGCAAAGCATGGTGGCGATTGGCCAGGGGATCAAGGTCGCAGCGCAGATCTTCATAGAGGAACAGGATTACCCGAGAGCTCAGCCGGTAGGTTCGGACTACATCTCGCTCTGACATGCCAAAGGTAGTTGTCCGTGGGCGAACGATACGTCCAGGTCTGCCGATGGCCCGTCCTGGTCTACCGATGTCCCTGTCATGTGCATGGACGACTCTGTCCCGCTGTGCCTGCGTGAAAAACAACACAAGAAAATCAGCATAACCTAATACATCTTGATTATTCATTTAAGAAATAGAAGTGGAGCCTCAGGGCGCCTAATTGTAGATGCCGGAGGAAGGCCTGGTGCGGTGTCCTTCTCTCGGCATCCGTACAGGCATCCGTGTATCCGCTGGACCTGTGGAGCCTCATCTTGTAGAAGCTCAGGTTCAACAAGAAAATTATACTATACCTATGCCAGCAGTTAAGGGAGGATCTGCATCCTTCATACAGGCCACTCCTTGCCAATTCACCTCAAGGTCACTACAGCCCTGGCCTTTTTTGTCACTGGAACTTTCCAGACATCTTTAGGGGGCATAGCAGATACCTCCCTATTCATAGATCAGTTTCTGACTGCATTTCTCAGGAAAACACATCAGTATTTATCTTTCCCACATAGCAAATAGCAACACCATCAAATTATGACTGATTCCTACTAAACTGCAGGTTTTTACTGTGGTTTTGGGGCTAACTATTGCACACAAATGGCTATAAGACCACTTGCAGGCAACAAGGCCTGCTACTACCTCAATATGCAGGTAGTCTGCATTAATAAGGGAATCATCATAAATGTAGTGACCAGATTTCCGGGTCCTGTCACAATGCCTACATCCTCTCCACAGTCAGTAATTCATGACCGCTTCCAGATTGGCCCCATCACTGGGGGTTGGTTTCTAGGTATGTATGCTGCTCTCACTACAACAACTTTGTAACTAACCTCTGCCTCTTTCTCTCCTGGTCTCCAGGTGGTCCTTGCTGCTTTGCCCCAAGAAGCCTGCACCAGATTCTACCATAGGCCTGCCTTACCGCAAACCTGTTTGTAATATCTCACTCTCCTTTTCTCTGCTTTCTCCCAAAAGATGAGAGAGGATATCCATCAAAATCTCTCATGATCTCCCATCACACCTTCAGGCTGAGATAGATGAACACTACAAGAGGACCCACAGACAGACCAGGGAAGTCATTGAGAGAACTTCTGGACGGCTCAAAACACATTAACACAGCCTGGATAGATCAGGAATGTCATCTCTACAACTCAATAAAAATTTATGACATCTTTTCAGCCTGTTGCATGCTCCATAATTTAGCCCAAATCTAAGGTCTGCCTATGCCAGAAGGGGATGATGCTTATCTTACAGTGCCCAGTGATGAAGAGGAGGAGGAGACAGATGAAATGAGAGAGGAAGAATGACAGGAGATACAGCACCAGGCTCACCACCTGGTTGTAAATGAAAATATTGCCCTTTGGTGTTTCAGCAGGTAGCAATAAATCATGCTAAGCAGATTTGATTTTTTGCTATAAGCAGAAAAAAAAACACTTCTAAATAAAAAATAAACACTTTGATCCCAAGAAATGTTCAAGGTGAAGGTGCATTTATTAACTGGTGAAAGGTGATATATGTGCATAGGATTTTTTTTGGGGATGACTTTTCCTTTTGGGGGGGGGGGCTCAAGTATCTTGGACTTTCCTAGTCTTGTGTTTCTATGAAGGGGTGATGGGTCTATACTAAGCGTACCTTCGGAGGCCATAGGCACAGAAGTCTGTGACAAGGCAAGAGAGCTGAAGAAGGACAACAGAGGTGAGAAAGGCTACTAAGAACTGAGGTTTGGGAGGCCAGGAGAAGATGGACTGGCAGCTCGGGTGTGGTGATTCACATTAGAGGGTGTGGAAGATGAGAACATTCCATAGGCAGCAAAGATAGATGGATTTGAAGGCACTAGTGTGTTCACTGGGGTAGGAGACCTCCTTAGATATGGGGAGTGTAGTTGGATGAGAAATCCTTAGAGGAGGTGGTGGAGCTATAGTTGAAGGAAGCAGCCTTAGAGGTGGTGGAGTCATAGTTAAAGGAGGCATCATTGGTAATGTTGGGCATGCAGGGGTAGCTTCCAATCATACTAATGGGATAACAGCTGGTGAAGGTTAAAATCATGGTGGTAGTGATGTAACTGTAGGGGAAGACAGCATCCAAGGGACTCTGTGGCTGCCAGGGAGTAGTCCATGCTGGCTTTGGCTGGCATGGAGAAATACGCTGAAGCATCTCCCTCAAAAACAGAATTATTGGCATTCATTTCCTCCTGCAGTACCTGTTTAACTCCTGAGCAGGTCCTCTTACAGCACTTCTTTTATGCCCTATATTTCCTGATGTAATAAAACAAGGATGTCTGCCAGTCTATCATTTTGAGCAAACATGTTGCTGTCTGCAGGAATGAATGGCAACTGCTCATCTGCACTTGGCAAATAGCTTGGCTCTTCCCCGTCAGTGCATACTTCCTCATCACCCTCATCAAAGTGATCAGGAAAATGTGGGTAACTATATATATGTTTGGGCCCCATCCAACGTCTCATTCTGCTCCTTATTCAGTTACTCCCCCTGTCTGGCATCTGCAAACTCCCAGGTCTCCTCCTCTTCTGACTCGCTTGATGCATCAGGAGTTTCCATTAGAACTGTGGGATGGCATCTTGGCCTTGCCAGAAACCTGGGGCCATGGCCATCCCAAATCATGGTGTGCCTCTTCATCTGCAAGAAGGTAAAGTACACCGTCATAAATTACTCTTTCTATAAGGCTTTGTCTCAGATCTCACATTGGACCTCCTTTACAGTAATGGAGAATTGCCAATGGGACTCATTCAACAGCCTCCTGCAACAAAACTGCGTTTTATTCCACCACATCCTAAGGTCTCTATGCTACCATTATGCAGTTTTCAACAAAGACAAATGGATATAAAGAAAAAGTAGAAACATAGAAACATGATGGAAGAAAAAGACCATCTAGTCTCCCCATTCGCCCAATTAATTTACCATTATAATTCCCACCACTTCCTTAGAGATCCCCTGTATCCCATGATTTCTTGAATTCAGATACTGCTTTTGTCTCTATCATCTTGACTGGGAGGCTGTTCCATGCATCCATCAATCTCTCCGTAAAGAAATATTTCCTAAAATTACTCCTGAGTCTACCTCCTTTCAACCTTATCTCATGACCCCTCATTCTAGAGCGAAACTGAGATATTTGAATGTCTCTATCATATCTCCCCATATCTTGCCTTTCCTCCAGGGTGTACATGTTTAGATCTTTAAGTTTATCTCCATATCCTTTAACATGAAGACCACTGACCATTTTAGTAGTCACCCTCTGGTCCAACTCCATCCTGTTTATATCGTTTTGAAGGTGCGATCTCCAGAAATGTACACAGTATTCCAAATGAAGTCTCACCAGTGATATCACCTTTTTTCTGCTGATCATTCCTCTCCCTATGCAGCCAAGCATCTTTCTGGCTTTTACTGTTGCTTTATCCACCTGTTTGGCCACTTTAAGATCATCAGATACAATCACCCCCAGATCAGGCACTTCCTTTGTGTTAAGAAGAATTTCACCTCCAATACTGTAGCATCCTAAATGCATTACTCTTCATTTTGTAGCATTAAATCTTAGCTGCCAGACCTTATACCAGTCCATGAGCTTCATTAGATTCCTTCTCATGTTTTTCACACCTTCTGGATTTCCATCCCTGTTATCATTGGCAAAAAGACAAACCTTTCCTGACAATCTTTCACTTGTTGCAATGTGCTAAACATGACTGCAGGCCCTATCAGCCTTTTGGACCATAGTTTATCAACATCATAATAATTATAAAACTTATAGATAAGAAAGGGAGAGAAAGGAAATTCTAGAGACATAACTATATACAAATAAAGGCTCCAGGAATCTCAAAGAGATAAGTTCTGATAGACTGAATGGGCTGGAGGCACTTGGTGGTTGGCGCATGCCAACAGCTCAAAAGCAGCCATGAGGTTCTCCTGAGTATGAGCAAGGTGCTCCATCTCTGCCATCAGCCTCCTATAATCAGCTTGCATTTGATCGAACCCTTCCCCCATCTTCAGAACAGTGGCGCTAATAACCATGAGAGACAGGGCCTCTGGGATAGGAGCAGGAGATCTTGCCACAGAGCCTGCCTGAAAGCCATGGGGTGCTATCCTGATTATAATCTAAGCAGCTCTCCATCTTGCTCACCTCCCTCTCCCAGCAATGGCACGGCATCCCAAGGGCATGCGTCCTGAGGATCTGGAGGGGGAGGAAGGGAAAGCTGAAAGTCAGGGTCAGATCCAGGAGGAGCTACACTGCAGCTTCATTAACAAGAGGGTCTTCTTCCATCTCCTCCTCATCAGAAGAGCTGCTGGTATTTGTGAAAAGAGAAAAAAGTGTGTGGCAAGCCATCAGCTGGTGCGCACAGTGGTTTGATGTGGAGCATCATAAGAACTGTAAATGTGTATTCCAGGCATTTATAAGAAGGGATCTTTCTGTGGGACACCCATCCACAATAAAGGGTTGCAAGACTATTCATAGATTCTAACAGAAAAGGAAGCTTCTGTACAGCCATCCTGTACAGCACGGTGCCCACTTAGAGTTAACAGTTTGGAGATAGGCCTTGTGACAGGGTGGGTTTTGATGGACCCTGCCTTGGATTCTCTCTCAGTGTTCATGATGCTGCCACTAGGCAAAGGAACCTTGCTGGAAGGGATACACAGAGATTCCCTGGTTTATAGTGTTCTCATTAGCATCTGATTAAACATATATAAGGCCAGATTTTAAAAGCTGTGCACACGTAAATTTCGGGGACTATGTGTGTGGCCGGGCCTTGCACGCACCATGCGCATTTTACAAAGGCACTCAGCCACACGCGTAACCCTCGTTACACACCAAACTGCCAGGCAGAAAAAAGGGGCAGGCCAGGGAGCGTGGTCTGGAAGGGGAGGGGCAGAGCGGGGGCAGCAGGGACAGTCATTCAATGCTGTCCCTTGGAAGCATGTGCCGGCCAGCTGCCAACACGTGGAAATTACTTCTGCTCCAGAGGAACAGTAAGTAGTAAAATAAAAAATTGGGGATTAGTTAGGTTAGGTTTACAAAATCAGCACGTTCATGTGTGCACAGACTTTTAAAATCGACCCCATACTTTATATTTCCTGATTTTATTGTTTGATGTTTTATGTAGAATCGTTACTGTTTATCCATTGTTGTACTGCATACAGAATCTGGCTTGTTGTAGTTTCCAGGTCAGTTTTTTCCTGCACATTTCTGTTTATACTTTATGGAGTTTTTATTCTGTATTTGATGAGTGCCTGTATCAGAATGAGGTGAGGTAAGCATATGAGTGAGTCAGATACCCCATGGACTAGTTCTGAAAAAATCCCCCAGGCTGCTTGGGGGTCAAAAACCCTAGATCAGTTAGAGGCTAGAGAACTAGTTAATTGAAAGAGTATTTTCAGATGGTTTGGGGCCAGAAAAATATTGCCTCTTCACAGTTTTAATATCTGCTCTATAAAATATTGTGATCTAGATGTAACTGCCACTGGATTTGTGATTTTGCCATTCTCCTTCCCATTAACCAGCTATCACCTAAGCCTTTTATCATCCCTCTGCTCCCCATTCCCCCCCCCCCCCCCCCCGCCCCCCCCCCCCCCCCCCGTGTTACGAATGTGTCACAGATCCCTGACTTGGAGGAGATGGACCAAGGCTGACCCATGGACCACCAGTGTGTGCAAGGGCTGCCAGAACCACCATGCATCATCTCCCTCCCCCGAGTCAGGTAGCAGCAGACCAGCAGGGTGTAGGCGCTTGGTTACACAAGAAGCAGAATGAGACAGAGTTAGATTATTTAAGAAAAACTGTACTCCATGGAGTACAGTGCATTGTGCTAAATTTCAGTATCAGTGAAAATTAGTAATCCATAACCAGTAAGTAAATATAGTGACATGCTTTCTGTAGCAAATATAAATAGGCTTACAGTATTTTCACACATAGGATTCACAAGTGTACAGATCCTGTTATATGCTCCAGAAGGCACTCAGATTCCAAAGGTTTCAATTAATCTTTTCCTCATCCCTCCTCTACTACTCATCTCTCTTACCTGTAGTCTTTTCGATCTATTTAACCATGAACCTAATTTTAACACTTCGACTATACAGTATCTTTGTCTGTCATAAATTAGCTAGACACCTATTAAATTTAGCTAAAATTCATCATTAACTCATTTCCAATCATTCTTCTTCTAATTGCTAAAGCCTTGCACCACTAAATGTGAGAACAGTTGTGAAGAAACATAAGCCTTAAGGGAAATTTTAATAAGTAAAAGATTTGGCTTCTTTTGTCTCAACTAAAAAGTCTGCCTCCTTCTTGATTATCATGCATTTAATGGTCTAGCTTCCTCTTTCTTCCTCCTCACCTCTAAACCATATTTAAATTAGTTTTGTTATTCTCTTTGGCATATTTCCACTGTGTTTTATTCACCTCCTTTCATGTTCCTGGAATAATTTCAGCCCGTTAAGAAATAATCTTATCCTAATTTTAATTCTTTGCTAATTCTGTTATCCTTCTTTCATTCAGCAACGGTCAAATGATTGCCTAGGATACTGTTTGTATCCTAGAGGATCATAGTTTTTATAGGGGGTTGGTATTCAGCAGCAATAGCAGACAAAGTTAATCGGTGAACTTTAAGCAGTGTACTTTATCCAGCTTTTCAGCCATCCTTAATCAGATAAGTTTGCCCTTGAATATCCAGTTAAATCTAATTGTGCAAAATGAAAGCAGTTCGATTTAGGAAGCCATTTTTGTAGATTGCTGTAGCCAGCTTGGGGGATACCAAGCAATCTTTCCAGGCTGGAGACACAAACCCTCACTGACTCCAGCCTTTTCTTCATATACTTTCAGCTTACAAATAATAATAGAGTGCCTTACCTCAGGACAGTGCACTCACAATCCTTCACCAGAGAGGAACTAGAGCTCCTGCTCCTGGAGAAGCGGGGCCTCCTGATCCCAGCTGGGCTCAAACATTTATCCTGCCCACATGGCTCTCTCCCACTGTGGGAATTAAGGTGGACCGGGCCAGGTGCCTGGTCCTGCACAGGTTAAAGAGGGGAAATAGGGCTACTTCTTCACACAGCTAAATTCTAAAATCCTACCACTGGCATACCCCTAAGCCAGCCCCTTTTTTTTGTCCATTTAAACCTCTGCACACAGAGATTTTAACCAGACAGTGGAGGAGAGAGGGATATCCAACCAGTTAGATTTCTGAGGTTAAAAGCTAATATAGCCACATAAAGCTTTTGAATATCAGCTCCCATAGGGAATGGATTATAAGTTCTATATAAATATTTTTAAGAACTTCTTTAAAGCATCTGGATAAATGTAAAGTGGCCAGGAATAATAACAAAGGCTTTTTATATAGAAATCTATATCCAGTCTGGTCAAGCATATTCCATTAGCAAATATTCAAGTGTTCAGAGCATAAAAGCACAAATCCAGTCTTTTACACTATTTTTTCTTTCAAATTTAAAGCCCAATAGCTTTATGTACATATGGCTTACAATCAACTAACTTGAGATTCCAGTGATTAATGCAGTAATAAATTTCATGAGTAATAAAACAACAAAATATCTTCCCCAAAATAAATGAATAAAGTGCAACCATAAATTTAAAATCATGCTTGAAACACTGAGAGGTCCGTATTCAAAGCATTTAGCCAGATAAATCACAAGTTATTCAGCTAAATAGCAAGTATTTGAATACTGAGCCATGTATCCACCGAGAGTTTAGCCGGAATGTTTATTATCCGAATAAATCTAACTGGATGAAAAAAGAGGCATTCAGAGATGTTCCAGGGCAGAGTAAAGTTATAAGAACATAAGAAATTGCCATGCTGGGTCAGACCAAGGGTCCATCAAACCCAGCATCCTGTTTCTAACAGAGGCTAAACCAGGCCACAAGAACCTGGCAATTACCCAAACACCAAGAAGATCCCATGCTACTGATGCAATTAATAGCAGTGGCTATTCCCTAAGTAAACCTTATTAATAGCAGTTAATGGACTTCTCCTCCAAGAACTTCTATGGCTAGTCCTAATTATTTTTCATACAATAAGAACATAAGAACATAAGAAATTGCCGTGCTGGGTCAGACCAAGGGTCCATCAAGCCCAGCATCCTGTTTCCAACAGAGGCCAAACCAGGCCACAAGAACCTGGCAATTACCCAAACACTAAAAAGATCCCATGCTACTGATGCAATTAATAGCAGTGGCTATTCCCTAAGTAAACCTTATTAATAGCAGTTAATGGACTTCTCCTCCAAGAACTTCTATGGCTAGTCCTAATTATTTTTCATACAATAAGAACATAAGAACATAAGAAATTGCCGTGCTGGGTCAGACCAAGGGTCCATCAAGCCCAGCATCCTGTTTCCAACAGAGGCTAAACCAGGCCACAAGAACCTGGCAATTACCCAAACACTAAAAAGATCCCATGCTACTGATGCAATTAATAGCAGTGGCTATTCCCTAAGTAAACCTTATTAATAGCAGTTAATGGACTTCTCCTCCAAGAACTTATCCAAACCTTTTTTGAACCCAGCTACACTAACTGCACTAACCACATCCTCTGGCAACAAATTCCAGAGTTTAATTGTGCGTTGAGTGAAAAAGAATTTTCTCCGATTAGTCATACTTAGCAAGTTTTCAGTTGTAACTGGCCTTGTGTGGCCAGATATCAGATCTCTTCAAAAGATATCCGGTTAAGTGGCACTGTAAAGCAAAATAAAGAAAAACACACCCTGTGGGCCTATGACCCAATTCCCACCTCTCTCCCTAATATGCCTTAAGTGGCCCTAAGGGGCCAAGCAACCCCTACCCCACCAAACCCCCACCAAAGGCTTTTAAAACAATTCTCATGTTCGCAGATTTGGCTCCTACCCCCTTCCTTCTCAATTCTTTTTAAAGGTTCCCTCCCTCCCTGCCTCCCCACCCTGTACCCACCTGCAACTTAAAAAATACGCGCGCACACACACACACACACACACACCCCCCATGGACCTGGTAAATCCCTGCCGGGAGCGAGGTATCTCTTACCCACTCCTGGTGCTTCCAGCGCTGTTCTGATAAGAGTAGTGCTGGTCTGGAAGGGAAAGCTTCCAGCACTACTGAGGGGCAGGGAGGGGGAGGGGGTCCCGATCTGCAACCCTGGGAAAGCTTAACTGAATATGGACCTCTGAGAGAAGAATGCATTCCCAATCTCTGGATCCAGTTCTCTGGATGTAATGTATTTCCTTATATCTTTCGATACCCTTCAAAGAGTGATTTTTTTAAGCTTGTCAAGATGAAAACATTTGAAAATATCCAATTGCTCATTGTGAATGTCAGTAAAATGACAAGCTACAGAATATTTCCTCAGATCATTTCTTCTGATTCTGACTGCCATGCTCCAGAATTTCCACTTTCAGCTGCTCGATAGTACAACCCATTTATTTCATACAACAGACAGAGAAAACATAAATAGTGTTACAGTTAAGATAATTTCTGACCTTATTTAGTCTTCAAATGTATCTTCCCCTGAAGTAAACTGAGAGCAAGTATCTATGCATATTTTGTGGTGTCCGCATGGGGGAATGCCAACATTTTCACTGTCAAAATGTCTATGGCTTCTTTGTGCTGCAATTTAGAGCCTGGCACTGGTGGCATTTTCATGCCTCGTGCTATGGGTATTTTTTTTTCCTGTAGCTTCTTCTTACACAAAAGAAAACCATCATTATTATTCCACCTGTAACCCTAACTCAGGGATATAAAATAACAAAAGGATCTGACGCATTTGGAGCTAAGAATTAGTTCTCTCAAATGTATTTGATGGGTTAGGAAAGGGGGGGTCATGCAGGTGGTGAAGTGGATCAAGCTGGAGGCAGTGGAGGTAGGTTGCTTATAACTTAGACAACTCTGGGAACTGCAAAATACCCTCCCCTCCATGAACCCCCATCCTTCTTAGGACATTGAGGGCTGGCCCCACCCTGGAGGTTCTAAACAAAACTCACGCCACTCCAGGGTCAATCAAACACTCAGCTTTGTTTTCTGGAATGTTCCTCCAGTAGCTATGCATAAAACTTATAAAGGAGCATACTGAAATACTCCGAGTTCATGGAATACCCAGTCGAGTTCAATATTTAATACAACGAGCTTTTTCAACTTTTTTGGTTCCTTAGGGTCTTCATGCCACTTTTGTTGGTGCCTTTGCCCCGTTTCTGATGTTCAGGCCACTTTGCCCATCTCATGGTGCCTTGGACTGTTCATGTCTTCATTTGGTACTGCTTTGCTGTGCTCAATGGTGGCTTGTTGTTGTGTTCATGCCACTTATGGTGCTGCCTTGCTCTTTTTTTTTGTTGCCCTGGGATGTAGATTGCATTTTCAAGTCTACGTGTGTTATTTTCTGTAGAAAATTTACCCACACAAAAAGGAAGTTAAAAATCCAAGGGTGCTCTATACCTGCTGCAGTTTTCAAAGTCAAAGTATGCTCATTTGCATACTCCATGGATAAAAGCTGCTCATGGACTTTGTCTAACCATGAGCAGTCTGAAAATTGCCCCCAAATTGACTGCAGGCTTGTTGCTTGGTTTTGTATTGTGTACAGTGTTTGATTGCAGATGGATTTCTTTACTATCCAGAGGGTTTGAGTTAATCTCATTATTTGTGGATTATGATGCCAGCAAGTAGGGATGGAAAAAAAACATTTGTTTCATTTCACTTTTCACTTTTCATTTTTTTTGTTTTTGTTTTTAATTCATTTTTTTTATTCATTACGGGGTAGATTTTTTAAAAAAGCGCGTTCATGTACTTTTGTTTGCGCACCAGGCGCAAACAAAAGTACGCTGGATTTTATAAGATACGCGCGTAGCCGCGCGTATCTTCTAAAATCCTGGATCGGCGCGCGCAAGGCTGCCGATTTTGGGCAGCCGGCGCGCGCCGAGCCGCGCAGCCTGTCTCTGTTCCCTCCGAGGCCGCTCCGAAATCGGAGCGGCCTCGGAGGGAACTCTCTTTCACCCTCCCCTCACCTTCCCCTCCCTTCCTCTACACCCCCGGCCCTATCTAAACCCCCCCCTTACCTTTGTCCGTAGATTTACGCCTGCGAGAAGCAGACGTAAATCTACGTGCGCCAGCAGAGTGCTGCGCGCCGTGCTCCAACCCGGGGGCTGGTCCGAAGGCCTGGACCACGCCCCCGGTCCCGCCCCCGAAAAACCGCGCCCCGCCCCGAAACGCCTCGTCATCGGGTCCCGCCCCCGACACGCCCCCTTCTGAAAACCCCGGGACCTACGTGCGTCCCGGGGTTCTGTGCGCGCCGGCGGCCTATGGAAAATAGGTGCGCCGGCGCACAAGGCCCTGCTCGCGTAAATCTGGGCGGATTTACGTGAGCAGGGCTTTGAAAATCCGCCCGTACATGTTTATTTCACTTGGCTTTTGTTTATTTCAAATAAAATAAACACCAAAGCGAAAAGGTAAAAAAAAAAAAAACAACAAAAGCAAAGAAAAAAACAAAAATCCTCCCTTCACTGAAAAAGCACCCCAGGACCACCACCATTTAAAAACTGAAAATCCCCCACCTTCCCCAAA
This sequence comes from Rhinatrema bivittatum, assembly GCF_901001135.1. Lineage (NCBI taxonomy): Eukaryota > Metazoa > Chordata > Amphibia > Gymnophiona > Rhinatrematidae > Rhinatrema > Rhinatrema bivittatum. Next base: position 81,450,452 of record NC_042624.1, read on the forward strand.
TGCTCCTACCCCTTCTGTAGGGTCTCTGAAGCAATCCCTAGTCACTCCTGCTCCACTGGCACTGACCAATCCTGAGACTGGCACCATTGTGTTGTATGGCCATATGCTATTAAATTGTCCCACAAAACTTTGCTGACTCAGGACTACCCAACACCATTTTGAAAACGGGACCCAACAGTGTGAGTGGGGATCGCTCCTGCCCTGAGACCCCCATGTTTGGGGTAAGAGGCATCCGATGGGGTGGGAAGAGACAAAGAAGAAGGCCCAGGGTGGGTCAGGTTTCAAATTTTAATGTTGGCAGCACTGTAGTTTTTTTGTTTCTGGTGTTGCGGGCCCAGTCGCGGCAGCCGCGACTGGGCCCTTAACTCCTTGGCCCCGGTCCATCTCTGAGGGTCTGCAGCCTGTTTCGTGGCATCCCCGCGGGGGGGACGCCGCCGAGAAGCCCTGCCTGGACACCTTCTCCCTAGGCACGAGCGCGCGCAGTCCGCGCTTATGAAGGCCGCTTCCCACCACTGGAAGCTCCACCTCATCGATGACGTCAGACGCCATGGCCTATGTAAGGCCGCCGTGGAGCCCAGGACTTTGCCTTGCAACGGGGTTCCTTGCGATTCTCAGTTGCTCCGTGCCCCGGAGTGTGCTATTGCGTTAGCGACTCCGTTCCTGCCTGAGACTTGTGTTCTCTCCGCATTCAAGTCTTGCTTTTGTCTGGCTTGCTTGCAGTAACCTGTTGTGCTTCAGTTCCAGCTTGGTTCCAGGTTCCAGTAGCCAGTTCTGCTTCAGCTCCTGTCTGGTTCCAGTAGCCAGTCCTGCTTCAGCTCCTGTCTGGTTCCAGTAGCCAGTCCTGCTTCAGCTCCTGTCTGGCTCCAGTAGCCAGTCTTGCTTCCGCTCCTGTCTGGTTCCAGTAGCCAGTTCTGCTTCAGTTCCTGCTTGTCACCAGAGCCCTGCCTGCCTGCTTCAACTCCAGCTTCAGTGATCGCCTAAGTCCCAGCGGCCGGGCTCCTATGAGCTCCTCCCAGGGGAGTACCGGCTTCCAGGGTGAATCACCTAAGTCCCGGCGGCTGGACTCCTACAGGCTCCTCCCGGGGGAGTATCGGCTTCCAGGGTGAACCTCACCTTCTGTTCCTGCCTGGTATCCGCCTCCCGACCTGTCAATCTCCAGAGACTATAGTACACCTCTCCCCAGTCTCTCACAGGTCGGCCAAAGGGTCCACTAAACACTTCACTCACAACATCTGGAACAAAAAGGAACAAAAAAAAAAAAAAAAAGATTTTCAGCACCTTTGTTTAATTTTCTAACAAAATGAAACCAGGTTTTTTTGTTGCATTTTTAATTTTGTTGCAAATCAAATGCACATGGCTATCATCAGGTTTATTCAGCACGGACAGGAAAGAAGCAGTTTTGACTTCTGTGATTCTCCTGATCTGATGGTGGCATGGTAGATGACATATAATGCTGGCAAGCATATGTACTGCTAGCACAATGGTGCCCAACATGTATTTCACTTGAGTACTCTCTTTCTTTCTTTCGCTCTCTCTCCCTGCGACAGTAGAAAAGAAATGCTAGTAATCACTAATTCCTGACAATATTCTAATCACCATTCTATTTTAGGCATGTCTACATTTTTCATCCTTCCTGAGTAATAACTACAGTGTAACTTGTCACTATTGGCCGATGCTTTTTTGACCTTTATGAACACAGTGTACGTATATAGGAAGCTTATTTGTGCTAGTAAATAATTTGATACATGCCCATCCAATAGGCAGATAGGTCCTTTCTATTCACAGGTCATTTTAAGGTCATATTTCACTTCACAATATATTGCCCACAAGGTGAACCAATTAGCTATTACTTGAAACCACTGCTATAGAACTATTTCTGTATGGATAAGTACACTGGTGACACATGCCATTAGCTGAGCTATTTCACAAGTTCCCTCAATAAATTGCAAGGTTTCTGGGTATAACTCAACTAATAATGTGTGTCACCACTCTGTGTCTGAGAGCATAAGTTGTCAATTATTTCTCTGAGTACTCAGTTGTAACTTCAGCACAAACATGTTTATGGAGAAGAGAGGTTCCTATTAACCAGAAACATTTTGTGTTATATAGGATAGGCAAAACAAGCTATTTCCTCCATCCAAACTCATCTGTACTTGTCATATGATTTATTATAGTAGAAACTTTATGTCTCTCATTCTTTTATCAATTTAAGTTTTGGACATGGGGTCAGTATAATTGTTTATAAGGCTTGCATGCATTATAATAACACTGAAGAGACCATATGTGCAATTGGAAGGCAAACTTATTAAGACCATCATTCTCATACCTTCAGAATGCTAGGAAGACAGAGATATGCCCCAGCAGCTGGAATTGCAATGAGTCACAACTAGATAGTTATTACTACAGACATTTCTGACTTTTATCATAGTTCATAAAAATTCAACAAAAATTGTCCATATCAGATATCACATTTTCGTTCCATTTTCCTGAGAACAAGGAACTGGAGGGATTGTAGAGATGGACATCTAGATAGAACCATCTGGTCTTTATCTGTCATCATGTTTCTCTGTTTCTGTACTGAACTTTTATTCCAATAGGTGTGTGTGCATGTGCTTATTGCATACAAGATTTCCATAAGACTCTGTGCCTTTTCATTCATCTATACTTAATTTTCTGAGGTCATGGGTTTTTTTCAAAAGCAGGTGGTGCTCAAAATATCAGCTTTGCTGTTTGTAATCTCTGTTCCTCCCTGTGTTGTGTTTTATTCTTCAGTATTTGTATTTCTTCTAAAGATATTTTATACATGATGAGAGAGAAAGATTATAGGGCCCATCTAATCTGCTCAAATGACTGTTCTTCCTGTTGCAATACCATAAAACCTCCTTGATGTCTGGCTTTCCTTTATTTCTTTGTGGCTAGGGATTTTCTCTGTTTATCTTAATTTGTGGGGGAACGGGGATAGAACACCGTTCCAGCACTTCCTTTCAGGCTTAAGAGGCAGAGCAGCAGGGGAGCCTGGATGTTGGACTAAGTATGAGACTTGTAAGAACAAGAGAAGACGACAACAAGGCCTGAAATAGCCTACTAGTGAAGGTGGTAGAAGCTTGGGATAAATATAGAAGGCAGAAATAAGGTTGAAAGTTCAGGTAAAAGGCATGAGATGGGGGAGCTGGTGTTGGTTTAAGAATGTAAATTCATATGCTTATCCACCCAAAGTGGTAGACAACCAGAAAGGAATTCAACTGGGCAGACTGTATAGGCCAGTTGATCTTTATCTGCCTTCATATAATATGTTATGTTATGTTATGTTATGTTATGTTTTCTCTGCTATTTCCATTGGAAGACCATACCATGCATCCATCACCTACTCTGTGAAGTTATATTTTCTGTTGTTGCTTTCGAGTCTATATCTTTTAAGCTTCATACTATGGCCTCTTGATCTAGAAAACTTTATCCCCTGGAAAATGCTTTCTTCTTGTGCTTTTATACCTTTGACGCATTGGAATATCTCCCCTCTCTTCCATCTCCTCAAGATTATACATATTCAGGTCTTTATCTCAACTCTCAATTCATAGGACTATTGGTACAGATCCTGCACCATTGTAGCAGCTCTTCTCTAGATTGCTGGTACTCTGTCTAATCCTTCTAGAGGTATGGCCTCCACAAATGGTCACTCCAGACTCGGTCTCACCAATGACGTGTGCATTATTTAACTGAAAAATCTTTACTTTTATATAACGTCTCATCCTCTATTCCTACATATGTCGTCCCCGCCCCCCCCCCCCCCCCCCCCCCCAAGTTGTTACTGCAGTATTCGTTCTTTTCAAGGCCAATATTCAGCCTCTCCATAGTGCTTTGTATCAAATGGAACTGCAAGGAGTTTCCCTTTGAAAATCCCATGGTAGCCACCAGTGCCATGGGAATTATTTACCCTGCATACTTTGCAGCTATAGGAGAAAAATGTGTGAGGTAAAGAATACATGGGGATTTCAAAATAAAATCTCTGTGCTTACTTTTTGAGACCTACTCCAGAATTATCCCTTTTCCCCCCTGGGTGGAGCATTTTTCAAAGGGGCCTTCCCTGCTGGTAAACACTCATTTTCCTGCACAGATTCCCTTTGAAAATGTACCCCTTGATGCATTGGATTATTTAATTACTGTCAGCAAAAGATCCCTAAATTTAATGAGATATACAGTGTATGAGAAACTTCCAAACCTAGCTTCAAATGCATATTTCTCCTCAGAAATTAAATAAAATCTTAAATACCTAGAGCCCAATATTCAAAGATATCTGGCTACCTAAGTTACCCAGATAATTTAGAAGGGATTTTCTGCAGCACAGCTATGCTGCTGAATATAACCGTATAAATTCTAGTTAGCTGGATAAATGATATCTGGATAACTTTAGACCTGCTATTGAGCAGGTCTAACTTATTTGGTTAACTTAATCAGATAAGGCTGAATAAAGGTACTTATCAGTTATGATAACCAGATAAGTTTCCCTGCCTCGATCCACCCATTTCCCACCCCCAAGATATCCAGCTATCTACTTAGCCAGATAAATACTTATCCGGCTAAGTAGTGGCCATTGAACACAGCCAGATATTCAGCGGCTGTCACTAAGATGGATAAATCCCTATTTATCCAGCTAACACTAAATATTGGCCCCCTAATCTGTGAAACTCCCTTCATAAGGAAGTCAGATTAGTGGGAAAATGCTTGACCTTCCACAAACTTTGGGTATCTATCTAGGTGTTCAATTTATGACTTATTTTCAGATTTTAGTACTGTTAGACTGACAGTTTGAGATTATTTATTATTATTATTTATTTTAAAATCTTATATTCCTCAACTTTCTTGCACGTGCCATTCAGAGAGGATCACATTCAGAGCATAAAACATTAAAATCAATACAATTTCCTAAAACAAACACAAATATGTAAACATACATAACAATATTCTAATATTAAATACTGATCAATTAATTTATCCAAATGATGGTTTATGTCAACTTTGATGCTGTTTTAGTTTATTGTAATTGTGAGGTATATATTTTATTTTGTGTTTCTGTTTTATTTTTATGATTATATTTATGTTTTTATATTGTAAGTCAATGCTCACTGATGGAGCCACTTCTGTGTGCTGACAGAAAAAGAATAACCAAAGGTGAGAATGCAAGATGGAAGAGACCATCTCTAATCTCCTCCCCTTCACTGGCACAGGGTATACAGCCCCAAGCCAGGCAGTGCAGCTATGGCATGAAGGAGGCCCAGATGGGCTAGAAGATAGAGGCTGCACACAAAACAAAAAGGAAATAACAAAAGAGGGATCAGCTAGCCATGAAGAGTGGATAGGAAGAAATCAGAGCATTTCCTGGGAAAGAAATATTACCACAGGGGGAGGGCAGGAGGCAGGATGCTCCTCACTCACCTGACGTCCGTATGCTTCCCTATGTGGCCAATGCACATAAACCGAGGGCTAGAGCTCTGCCAATCCCGTGACCAGTTGTTGCCAGACAAAAGCCACACCTAGTGAATCTGGTAATTTTATTGAGTAATTTGAATGCAAGGAGAAAAACTCAGCTAAACTAATCTGCTGTTCTCAGCAATTCCATAACCTTATATCATTTCAAATTATACATTAGTATTGAGTAAATTATTATTTAGTATATAATAGTTCATTTGCTACTAATCCTAAGATGTACAGTAATTATTCCTCCATCACTGTCAGTTTTACCATAGACCATTTGTTACTTTTTAACAAAAAAATAACGTCTAATTCAGATTGGCTACAGCTAGTTTGGACATAACTCTGTCCTCCCTTATCTATGGGCTACTGTAATTCATAGCATGAAGAAAATTTCTAGCTAAATCTATGAGGCCTGCACATTTCTGCTTAGCTAGACAGAGAAAAGCACAAATGCAAGGCAAGCTGGGCATACTAAGACTCTGCTGGAAGTTGTTTATGGATGTAAATGCATATTTTATATTCATTTATCACTTTTTCAGGATTATAGGGCATTTATTTCTTCCTAGTAAACAATACCACTGAACTGCACTAGGCAGTACTGGATTTAGGTACAAGATACCTAAGCTACAGTTTAAGGCTTCAGATTATGAGGGGCCTCTAAAAACGAAATAAAAAATCATAAATTTCAAGTTTTACATTTTTTTGGGGAATGCCATGGGGTCTCTTAAACTTGAAATAGTTTAGGGCCTCAGCATGTCTTAATCTGGACCTGCTTCTAGGTCTGATGCCCTTACACAGACTACTTCTCCTTGTCATCTCTATATAGTGCTATTCGACATATGTCTATTAAATAGTTACATATAATTAAAGTACAGAAAATGGCATTGGTAATTAGAAATGTAAGCAAAATAGTAGCTGTTAGACAGCTAGTATATTATTATAGCTCATTTTTGGCAAAATTATATAAAATATCCTTTGGTGTCATTTCCTTCTACACCAGGGGTCCCCAAACTACATCCCATGAGCAAAATCCAGCTTGCTGAGGCCATTTTCGGGGAAGAGTGAATGGGAGATGGGGGAAGATGGAAAGAAGAAGAGATACTTTGGGTGGATGTTGTAGAAGTGAGGAAAAGTGAAAGGGTGATGCTGGTGGAAGAAAGAAGAAGAGACGCTTTTGAGAGGGATGTTAGAATAGTGAGGAAGAGTGAAAGGAAGATGCTGTGGGGGAAGAGAGAAGAAGGAGCAGGAAAGAAAGAAAGAGATACTGTAAGGGAAAGAGAGAGAAGGGAAGAGAAGGACAGATGATGAAGGAAATGCGAAAGGGAAATTATACTGATGGGAGAGGGGAAAAGAGAAGAGGAAATGTTTGTTACGAATTAATATGGCTTAATTGCTTATGGTGCTTATACTGTATATTTTATTGGCTTAATTAATTAATTTATTTTATATGATTATTTATTCTGTTTTGATTTGATTATTGCTAATTTTACATTTTGTACCCTGCCTGGAGCACCTGTCTAAAAGGGAAGCTCTGAATGCATTAAAAATAAATAAAAATAAGTGCTGCTTTCCTTGAAATGCTGGCTTTATTTTTAATATGTAGTCCGTCAGGGCTTGCTCAACTTACATGATATGTTAAGAAAATAAGGATTATAGGTTTGCTCAATGGAATCTGCAATAGAATTGACATATCAAAATTGAGACAACTCAAAGAAATAAAGAAGTCAATTAAAATACCAATCCAAGAACAGTAGAGAAAGGAAACCAGATCTTCCAGTGCACCTTCAAGTCCGATTACATCTCAAGCTATTTAGTTTACCTCCTCTATGTCAACTTAAAATTTAGCAGTACTGGAAGTATTGACTGGAATAATTTCAATATCTCAGGGCACCGATCAAATAGACAGCTATAATTTTCTGGGCAGGAAAAGAGATTGCAGCTGCTCTGAAAGTTACTTTCTTATCAACTTTCTTTTCTTGCATCATTTCTGCAAGGCTTCCCCCTTCCACCTTTAGAGTGTTCTGTGTTGGCAATAAGGGAGCTGTGAAGTTTCAAGCATCCTAATAACAGTGCTCTACCAATAAACACCTTTTCCCAAATTATGTCTCATGGCTTCAGAATGCTTAGACCCTAAGAATCTCTTCCACTCAGGAATACTCAACTCTACTTAAAATCTCCATCATTACTGTATTGGGACTAGAAACCTGCTAGCATGGCCCTAGAAACCAGCACATCTGCAATTATCAACTTTCCAGTTGATGGTGCCAAAAATGTATTTTAACTGCAGCTGGTTCTACATGTCGGCACCCTAACTTGTAGACTCATTACACCAATCTTTGTTGTAGCATTCTCGCCTTTCTAATTAGATGTTCTTTCTGACAAACTGTTGTATAATTCATTCTAAAAGATTTCCATCTCTCTAGTGAGCTTCCGACACCAGCCTAAGATTTTTCAACTGAGTTGCCCAGTTACTATTGCTTTCACTGGCTGAGATAGCTGTGAATAGAGATTTCTCCTGGGTATACTGTTGCATAGCTCAAAGACAATTATTGTAACTGCAGTGACTCCAAGACCTCTACCATGAACATCACATATACAAACAAACGTGAAGTCCACACTTCTTCATTGACCTTTTGTAAAATTGCTTTTGTGTTTCTATGGAACTAAAAAGGACAAATGAACTGCAAGTAACCTAAAAGTATTCATGCAGAGAGCATAGTAAATTAAGGAAGATACAAAATGCTGTCTCATCTGGTGATGCACCAAGTGCATATGGTAGATTTAGGTTCAAAGGTGCTCTGAGATTTTAGATTTTCTCATCTGACTGGTAAGCACTGAAGAAATGATGTGTCTAGTCTCAGGGAGAGGAAAACAACTGTATCTTGGCTATGGATTCAGTTACCTTAAAATTGCCAGAAGTCAGAAGCCACTTTTGGTAGCCAGTTATGGGACTATTGATTTATTTCTGCCTATGAACATAAGAATATAAGAACATAAGAAATTACCATGCTGGGTCAGACCAAGGGTCCATCAAGCCCAGCATCCTGTTTCCAACAGAGGCCAAACCAGGCCACAAGAACCTGGCAATTACCCAAACACTAAGAAGATCCCATGCTACTGATGCAATTAATAGCAGTGGCTATTCCCTAAGTAAACTTGATTAATAGCAGTTAATGGACTTTTCCTCCAAGAACTTATCCAAACCTTTTTTGAACCCGGCTACAGTAACTGCACTAACCAAAAGTAATAAAACAAAATTAAAAAATAATTATAGACTATCAAAGGAAAGCCATTTCTTAAGCAAACGCAAGGAAAATAATTAACTAAATGGATGCTTAATTAGTTTGTAACTTGTTTCAGGTGATCTTAGCATGAACTCTAGGCACAAGTATTAGCTCCCATGTTGATTCTTATTTCCTTTGTTTTTAATTCTTTTGCTAGGAAAAGTTTTCTCTTATCTCTGCTGAAACCCTAAAACTGATAGTGATGTAATTTAATGTAATTTAAAAGTGTTCACCAGCCAGCCCTTGCATTCAAGCAAACCTGAAGGCTACCAATGATGACTAAGGGAGCTAAATGTGAGCTTCCAACTTTCAAGGCAAATTGCCACTTTTTTTTTTTTTTTTTTTACCAAGCTGCACACTTTCATAGTTTCATAAAAAGATCTATATAATTAGTTTAGCTTACCAGGAAAAAAAAATTGAATGACAAGGTCAGGCTGTTGCCCTTTCAGTAAATTAGAGAAGATTGCCGTAAATTGCACAATATAATGAAACACCAATTTGCATATTTGCTGCAATATTAAAAGGGATCAGTTTTAGCTCGCAAAGCAGAACAAACAAAAACATGCATTTTAATAACTCAAATTACTCCCAGGAAGTGACCCTCAGCAGAAAGTCTGATTATCACTACTTAATTAGAAGCCATGGAAATTTAAATCCCCCTTTAAATCCTACTCTGTATGCTGGGGAAGATGAAGCCATGAGTTTTGTCTTAGATTCAATATTTACTCTTTACTAATATGTTTGCAGGAGAGACTTTCCAAGCATTACCAAGACATGCAAAAAAATTAATATTCAAAGGAAGCGCGTACAAAACCTGTGTTGTCTTGCAGGTGCAAAGCAATTAACAAGCTGGCATTTGCAGTGCTTTAATTAATTAATTAAAATGCAAAGCTGCTTTTCATTTCTTTAAATGTTTGAGTGTTTCATCCGTCAATAATAAACTGGTACCCAGTGCCCTGCACAACAGCTGGCAAATGAAAATCTTTAGTCAACACTACAAAAAGTACACAGGAATTTTACACTGCCACCTTGGCAGGAATGATTTGACAGCTCTGAACTTTGTACAGTTCGAAAAAATAAAGCCATTGTTCATGTAGCATTCAGAAACAAACATTATTTATCTTCCCAGTGACCGAAAATAAAACAAACACTAGAAGCGTTCTGTTGTGTTACTGGAGGGTGAAGTGAACAAACCCACCCAGATGTACGGTAGGTAAGCAGACACAAAACTTTCAAAGAGAGAAGCTGCCCGGGTACTTTCTCTGTTAGCTACAAGGTACCCCAGTAGTATGCACATACTTAGCACCTACTATTTTTTTTGTAAGCTGGATGGATGCTAGAAAATCCAGGTGGACATGAGAAACTTAAATATACTTGCATACTTTCCCTCTCCCAACCTAACCCCATCTCCTGGAATGCCCTTTTTCTCCCCTGATAAATAAAGCTGCCTAGTGAAACTATATTTTACCCACCTAATAGGGGCAACAATTTCCATCCCTTCAGATCAAGCCGTGGCTCTCCTTAGTTACTTGGCCGTATTCTTCTGAAAACCAACCTCGGAAGTCCAGAAACGGAGATACCAAACTGATGCCGCCCCATCACTACGAAGACCTAAAGTGTTAATTTGGGATTCAGCTACAGAGATGCCTGTATTTCAGTTGTAACAGTTCATTCAGGCATTATTAACAAAAGATTGTAGGCGTTCTAGGAAGGACACTATCATGTGACTGGAAATACACCATTAATACTTCGGCAGAGTACAATAACTGAACAATGACTTTTCGGCTCCCTGGGAAAATATTTTGTTCAATAAATATTTAAAAGACAACATTCATTAAGGTACATTAATTAAAATATAAATACTGCATTTCTACCTCACTTAGCATTCACTCAGCTGGAACTAACTGTATTTGCTTAATCTACAATTTTAGATGTATTAGCAAAAATAAATGTTGGTGAATGTAAAAGCCTGATTACATATCTTGGGTAAATTGGTGATAATGAGTCAAGAGACTTTGTGTTCATTCACATACATTACAATAAGAATCATTATGAAATTAAAGCTAAGATTAATCCTGCTAATGACACCATGGAGCATCTGGGAATAAGATAACCCAGATGTCAAATTCACTGTGATACTGTGCCGCTGTTTGATAGAGTAACCCCTTGAAGTGTTCTTCTAAGGCAGCTAGCTGGTACCCCACAGTCCCAGCACTTGAAATGCAAATGAATGACAAGATAGACTAATAATGAGAGCAGATTCTAGCAGTAAGGAAAATGAATAAATTAAAAAAAAAATCTGAACCACCGATAAGAACAAGCAGCAGGCACCCTGATGTCCTCAATTAGGGTGGATGACATCTGCAGTGTATTTCTCGCTAATAAAGCCCTCACTCTGTATTCCAAAGCACACGATTCTAACACTGTTAACATTTTAATGTCTTGGGCGTGCATGGTAACATTAATTACAAGATGATTTGGATGACTTCTGAATCTCTTTTATGTCTTCTACTGAGTAAAAATGTGAGTTGCAGCTTTGATATCATAAATAAAATGTAGAGAGACCTGCCAAGCATTTAAACTACCCTGAAGTAATTCAGATCCGCTAAGTTACATTAAACCCTTATATCTAAGTGAGATGCAGTCTTCGTGAATTTAAAGAGGGTCAACGGCTATACATTTTAATGGCATAATTTACCTAATGCATACCATACTATATAATCAGCTTTTTGCATTGGCTTGTAACTTTAAACTAATTGATTCATTATTATTATTCGACATCTTTGTGGCTTGTATATGCAGATCCAAAAAGACAAAATTTGACCTCCGCCTATAATGATTCCCTTTGCTATGTTCTCTAAGCTGAGAATCATCAGTAAGCTAAAATATTTCATACTGATCAAACACTGGCAGGGTCGATTTTATTAAGCTATAGACTAAAGTGTTAATAAAAAAGATTCCTTTCAAATATTGTGCTTGATTCCTAACCAAGTAAAGAGCTCCATCCTTTAGTTGCCTCCAAGAAGTCCTTTATATGGAATGGGTTTTATCTGATCACATGTTTCATAACCTGGATTTCATTCTAGAATTACAGAGATTGCAAGAGAGCTATTTGAATTTTTGACTGACAGTTCATAAAGAATGCTCTGCTCTATGATTTAAAAGTAATGCATCATAGAGTGACCAATCCAAACCATCCAAGCAATACAGAAAGATCAATGGGCCAAACACAGTAGTATGCAATTCAAGGACCAGAGCCAAGAATATGAATAAAAAACATGCTTATTATATCAATCTGGGACTCAAAATAGGTCCCCTCTGCCACTGAAGGAACATATCTTGACTCACATTTCACCTCAGCTTCTCCACAAAGAGGTAGTCCAATTAGCTAATACCTCATATATATTATTAATAGCCACATAAGTATATAGAAAAGCAGATTCATTTTACTTAAGTCTATCAAATGGGTCATGGCCAATTTAAAAAGCCACATGATATCTCTCCTTAATCATTTCCTTTTCTGATCACTTCCTCTCGTTTTATTTGTGATCTGGCGAATGAGAGTAAATGTTTTAAATGGTTAGATTATTTTTATGTGCCTCAGTGTAAACTCCACCTACTAGGCTATATATATCCTACTTTTTGATTAAACAACACTCTCTGAACCTAACATGGTAAAATAAATTGGTTTTTAATTCATATTTCTAGTTCTAGTCCTTGAATTGTGTGGTGTTATGATCCACCTGTTGTTCTGTAGTTGTCTGAATTTTCTCCAGGATTCCTTTTCCTTTTTCTACTCATGAATAATTGTAGCCTATAATCTAAATTCTCTGTCTTTCATTCATTCGGCTGGTAGAAACACTATTCAAATCATCAATGCAATCAAAGAAGAAAGCAAGGACTCTAAAGTTGATATTATCATCCATCTGGGAAGCAATGACCTTGCTAGAAACAGCATCCAAGTGGAACAGAGAGACTTCCAGTCTCTGGCAAAGCAGATTAGTCACATGGTGAAGACTATTGCCTTTCCAGAAGTCTTACCTGTTCATGGAAAGGGAAAAGAGAGACTAAGCCATATACATAAATTCAATAAATGCTCAAAACTTGGTGCAAAGAACAAAGTTTTGGATATATTGGAGAATGGAGCAATATAAGGAACAGAAAAGGGCTCTATGTCAAAGATGGCTTACATCTGTCTGTGGCAGGAAAAACGATACTAAGGGATAAATTCAAATCCTATGCCATAAGGCATTCAAACTAAACGATGGGGTTGGCAGGAGGACATTGGAACGTCACTTCCCAACAACAACAAAAAGAAAACCAAAACCAAATACATAAACAAAGGAAAAGGGTGAAGGGGATAACAAAAGTCAGCTGAATAAAGCAAAAAACAAGACCAAGAAAAGCAGTAAACAGAATGAGAGAGACTGGAAAGCTATGAGCACAAATGCTTGTAGTCTGGGCAATAAAATCCCAGTCTGGTACAATAATCAGGGGTAAGTAAACTCCTCTGTACAACAATAAACACTACAGTCTGTTATCCTATCTTTATCATACCAGTATTCTTCAAGGATGATAATAATCTTATTGTCCATAAAGAAAAATTTTCATAAGGTGCTGCCACTACAAGCTGTCTTCATATTAATTACTGAATAATTCCTTATAGCGAGCTTCAAAATTTAAGGCAATTCCAATATAATGAGATTTTCATGCTGCTCCACTCCAAGTATATACACGACACACATTTACTCACACACTGAACTCCCACAAAGAAAAAGTATGATAATCAATTCAACAGAAACTCCCTCGACTTCAACGAACGCTGCCATTCCCAGACATGCAAGCCCTAATGGTGAAGGTGGTCTTGGACATTGTTGCTTTTCCGGAGACATGGTTCACGGAATCTCATGATTGGGATACAGCCACACCGGGGTATAACTTGTTAAGGAAGGACAGAGAGGACAGAAAAGGGGGAGGAGTAGCTCTTTATGTCAAAAACAATATCCAGGCAACTGAACTGCAAGGAATAGGGGGGTAGAAAAGAAGCATTATGGGCTGGCCTAAAAAAAGAGGATGTTGCATCCATTTTTTGCTGGAGTGGTTTACAGATCTCCAACTCAAATGGAAGAACTAGACAGAGAGCTGATTGAAGACATCCAAAAAGGTGGGAAGGAAGGGAGATGTGTTGATTGTTGGAGATTTTAATCTGCCGGACATAGACTAGAGGATCCCTTCTGTGGAATCTAACAGAAGTAGAAAGATAGTGGATGCCCTGCAAGGGGCTCTGTTCAAACAAATGGTAATGGAAACCATGAGGGAGGGAGTAAGTCAAGAATAGCTCCCTCCCTCATGCTCACAAACGGGGATAGTGTCTTAGCACCAGTGATCATCAAACTGTATGGTTTGATATTGCAAATAGGATACGGAGAAGTCACATGAAGACCCGAGTTTTGAACTTCAAAAATACGGACTTTGCTGAAATGGGAAAATTCCTGGAGATGGAACTTGAAGACTGGGAGAAAATGGGAAAGGTGGAACAACTGTGGCCAAACTAAAAGGAGCAATTACAAAGGCAACTAATCTTTACATTAGAAAAGTAAACAAAAGCAAGAGAAATAAAAAAACATATCTGGTTCTCAAAGCAGGTGGCTGATAAAATAAAAATATAAAAGAACAGCATTCAAGAAACATAAAAAATCCCAAAAAGAGGAACACAGGGAAGAATTTCTGGTTAATCTGAGCAAGATGAAGAAAGTAATCAGGAAAGCAAAAAGTCTGGCGGAAGAAAGGATTGCCAAATAGGTGAAGAGAGGTGACAAAACTTTTATCAGATACATCAGAGAAAGGAGAAAGGTATTAATCAGTTTGGTGTTCACTAAGGACGACCATGGAGAAGGACCATTGCTGGTTAACAAGGCTGTGGATGGAGGTGGATTTGACGAAACCCCATTTACAGAAGAGAATGTATGGGAAGAGCTAGAAAAACTGAAAGTGGACAAAGCCATGGGGCCTGATGAGATTCATCCGAGGATACTGAAGGAGCTCAGAGATGTGCTGGGGGGTCTGCTGAGTGACCTTTTCAATAGATTCCTTGAAAAGAGGAGTGGTGCTGAGTGACTGGAAAAGAGCAATGGTGGTCCTGTTTCACAAGACTGGGAGCAGAGAGAAGGTTGGAAATTACAGGCTGGTTAGCCTCACCTCTGTGGTGGGAAAATTAATGAAGACTCTGCTGAAAGAAAGGATAATGAACTACCTACAATCTGATGGCTTGCTTGATCCACGACAGCATGGATTCACCAGAGGAAAGTCCTGTCAGATGAATCTGATTGATTTCTTTGATTGGAGGAATAGAGCATTGGATCAGGGAAGAGCGCTCGATGTGATTTACTTGGATTTTAGTAAAGCCTTTGATACGGTCCCACATAGAAGACTTATGAACAAAATGAGAAACTTGGAAGTGAGCGCCAAGGTGGTGGTGTGGTTTACAAACTGGTTGATGGATAGAAGACAGCGGGTGATGGTAAATGGAACCTGCTCTGAAGGTGTTAAGTGGAGTTCCTCAGGGATCGGTGTTGGAACCAGTTCTGTTCAACATCTTTGTGAGCGACATTGCATAAGGGATAGAAGGTAAAGTTTCTCTGTTTGCAGATGATACTAAGATCTGCAACAGAGTGGACATACCAGAAGGAGTGGAGAAAATGAGACGTCATTTAAGGAAGCTTGATGAGTGGTCGAAGATATGGCAACTGGGATTTAATGCCAAGAAATGTAGTCATGCATCTGGGATGCAGTAATCTGAAGGAACTGTATGCGATGTGGGGTGAAGCGCTGCTGTGCATGGAACAGGAAGAGATCTTGGGTGATAGTGTCTAGTGATCTAAAGATGGCGAAGCAATGTGACAAGGCAATAGCTAAAGCTAGAAGAATTCTGGACTGCATAGAGAGAGGAATATCTAGTAAGAAAAAGGAAGTGATAATCCCATTGTACAGGTCCTTGGTGAGGCCTCACCTGGAGTACAGTTCTGGAGACCGTTTCTCAAAAGGGACAGAGACAGGTTGGAGGCAGTCCAGAGAAGAGCAACCAAAGTGGTGGGATGTCTCCATTAAATGATTTATGAGGAGAGGTTGAGGACCTAAATATATATACCCTGGAGAAGAAGATGAGCAGAGGAGATATGATACAGACCTTCAGATACTTGAAAGGTTTTAATGATGCATGATCAACAACAAACCTTTTCTGCTGAAAAGAATCTAATAGAACTAGGGGTCACAAAATGAAATTCCAGGGAGGATGATTTAGAATCAATGTCAGGAAATATTTCTTCATGGAGAGGGTGGTGGATGCCTGGAATGCTCTGCCAGAGGAGGTGGTGAAGACAAAAATGGTGCAAGGTTCCAAAGGGCATATGATAATCACTGTGGATCCCTAAAGGCAAGGGGGAGGGGAATGAAGAAAGAGGCATGGGGTAACTTGCTGGTGTGGCAGATACTATCCTTAACAAATAAGCCTTCATACTATGATGCAACATCGTTGCTAGCTGCTTTGACGGCAGGGGGAGGGGAGCGGGGAATTGGATTCAGACAGCAACCAATAGGGACATTGAACTGTGCAGTCTGGGAAAACAAATAAGCATGGGGGTAACTTGTTTGATGTGGCGGTAGCTACCCTTAACGAAAAAGCCTGATACTACACTTCTGATACAACTCCAATATTGCTCTCTGCTTCAACTGCAGGAGGTGAAAGGAAATTGAACTCAAACAGTAACCAACAAGAGCATGGTGCAGCGATTTCTACCCTTAACCAAAAAGCCTGATATCCACTTCTGATGCAACTCCACCATTGCACATTGCTCTCTGATTCAACGGCCGGGGAGGGGGGGAGGAAACTGGACTCAAACAGTAACCAACAAGAGCCGCTGTGCTGGGAGCCTCTGACCCTGTCCCCTCCCCACCCCTTTTTCGAAGCCCCCGGACATACGCGTGTCCCGGGGTTTTACGCGCGTGGCCGGGCCTTGCTAAAATAGGCCCAGCGCGCCTAGGGCTTTTAAAATCCAGGCCTAAGTGAGCACAGAGGCTTCTATTGTGCAAAATTCAGAAATGCGTAGGAAATTATGCAGAGCAACAAAGCTCCATGGGACAAATTCAAATATCTGTTTTCTATCTAGGGAAGCAGTGCTACAAGCTGAACATCTCCATGTGTTCATTTAACCATGTAAATGGAATGAAAAAGTTTGAAAAAAATCTTTTATCATTTTTTTCTGGAAAATATGTTAACACTATAGATTTGCTTGCCCTTATACAGATGTAAAAAATGTGATAGACTTGGATACATATGAAATAGCTACAAAACGAATTTATTTTATTTAACAATCATTTATTGAGTTGTATGCGCACGTGATAAAACAGCAAAATATATTTCCATTCTCTTTTCTTACCAAAACCAGCTTTTATATAGTGCCATCAGTAATAATTCACACAAGAAAAATTATAGGTAAAAAATGAAGTTATTCTCACAGCAAAGAAACTAATTTTATAGCACATTGCTTGGTGTGAAAGAAATGAACACACCAACAGTGGAAAATTATGGAGAGATAAGTTGTACTTTATTTTGTTTGAATGCGCACGTGAACATACAGTAAACGTTGGCAGAGGATGAGGAAATTGATGGCCATTGATAAGTTGGATTTTAACCTTTTTATTGCTACTGTTGATGCCAACAAAAATGTTTCCAAAAAAAAATGTATTTAACACGTTGAGCAGATGTGTTGTTTGAATTTTTTTTAATAAAAACGATTTCCCACCATTTTGGAATTATTTGAATTACTGTGGGGAATTGCCTCCTCTTTTGTGTTAATCTTTGTTTTGTCTTTGGAGAAAGTGGCAACGGACCCTCAGATAGTAACTTTTAAACAGGCATGCGGGCCTACACGTGCACATGTTCATCGGCCCACGCCCAGGAATGTGCCCATTTCATATAACGTACACGCATATATACGTGCATGTTATAAAATAGCCTGACTGCGTGTAAACGAGCACAGGCATGGATGTGGTCTAGGCGAGGCATAGGTATTTCAGGGCATGAACCTAAGATGTGAGCATAAATACTGACATGGCCCAGCACGCAGTAAGGCTCCTTGCTGCATAACTCTACTTCTGCTATGGATGCCGTGTAAGTTACAATTTAAAGAAAACTAGGCAGATCTGTGGGGTTTTAAGGGCCAGGGCTAACTGAGGGTAGTGAAGGCTATCAAACCAGGGGGGGGGGGGGGGGGTTGGAGGACCTACTCTATCTCTTAACTGGGTGAACTGGGAACGAACTGTCTATTCATTTTTTCATTTTATCTTTCTGGGTCCATCTCATTTTCTTAAAAAAGTGGAAACATGGGTTTAAACCCATCACTACCTTTTTGAAAGTACTTGCATTGGAAATATTTGCATGTAGTGAAACATACACGTAACCTTTTGGATCTGCAATACATGGTATTTTATAAACTGTGCAGCTCCTGCCACACAGTTTATAAATTAATCACTGTGCATCCACTTATGCATGTAAACGTTGTACCATGGATACGTTTGAAATTTAGGCTCAAAGGGGTAGATTTGAAAAAAGAACGCGCGCATCCATGTGCGCGTGCTACCCGGCGCTCACACATAGACACACAATATTATAATTAGCACGCACCAGTGCGCGCATGTTATAAAATCACAAGTGGCGCACGCAAGGGGGATAGGGGTCATAATTGCGCGGCGATGCATTGCCAGCTTCTCCAGTTCCCTCCCAGTCCGTTCCAATTAAGGAGCGGACTGGGAAGGAACTTCCCTACCTCCTACCCTAACCTCCCTAGGTCCCCCTCCATTTATTTACCTTTCTTTTTTGCTCCTGCAAAGGAGCTGTAGCAAGTTGTGTGCACCGGTGCCGGCGCACGATCACCCCAGCACAGCAGCAAATGGCCACTGTACTGGGCACCTCTAGCCCCCCCCCCCCCCCGGACCACCCCTCCCACCCCAGGACCGCCCCTCTGCCGAGGCCCGGCTCTTGTGAGCGTAACAGGGGTTATGCGCGCGGCTGGGCCCTTTTTAAAATGCACGAAGCATGCGCAAGGCCCGGCCGCGCATGCTTCGTGTTTTACGTGTGTGGACCATTAAAAATCCGGCCGAAAGTGCAACATAGGCAGAATAAGTTATATTATAAACTAAAAAGTTAAAAGTTAATTTATTCCTATTTCCAGTAAATGCATTGTGAAACAGGCATGAAGAAAGTTTTCAGACCACTGCCATGAAGAAAGATGTTTCCAACAGGAAATTTGCTTAAATGAGTGAATAAATAGATTTTTATCTTTTCACTTTCTTCCTTGACTTGCGCTGTACATACTATCCTTCATTTGGGATATTGCATTTTTAATTGTTTGGTCAATTATATACAGCACATCCTAATTCACATTGCGCTTGCTTTGGCTCTACCTCAAGATATTTTATTCTAGCAGCAGAATCAATACTTGAAAAAGGGACGGTACTCTGCCACTTATATATTGCCAAAACAAATAGATGGTCATCTAGAGTGAAAAAATGATTGCTATGGATACTCTAGGCTGTTTGAATTGTTGATTACATTAGTAAGAAAGACAAACAGAAAGGTAGGTGAACCACACAAATAAATATGAAAACAACAAGCTTGGTACACAGAAAGAGAAATATTTAATAAAATATATGAATAAATAAATATTTTAAAATGGGCGATAAAATATTACAAATTTGATATCAATAAAAGCATATTTACAATAAAATCAAACCTAAAATTAGTACAATGATGGATCCAATACACCTGACATGATCACGTTTCGCCAAGATGCCTGCTTCAGGGGTAATTATATAATTGATCGTTCTTATTCCCGCCTAGCTAAATGAGTTTAAAAATCACAAACCTAAAAACAGCTGTAAAAATTCTAAGGCTCCCCTAGGAGGCACCAGAAATGGTGACATGAATGTTCTTCCTTACGTATTTGCAAACAGAAACCACAGCTCACGGTGGACAGTCTGCAGCAGACTTTGCAAATTGATTCATTCTGTAGTGCAGTTCTGCAGACTGTCCACCGTGAGCTGCTCCTACCATAGCAATGCACCTCATGATAAGACCTCTCCCTCTCTGAATGCTGCTGCTTTTCCTACTGCTATAAAAGGAGGGCTTTATTTAAAGCCATTTTGCCAGCTCTGTGCATGTTATGTATAAAATAAGAGACTTCTTGTAAAGAATCTGCTTGCATAGGCTCTTAAAAAAAAGAGCCACAATCATTAATGACCCAGGAAAAAAGGCAACCATACCCCATCAGTCCAAGCCAGTGACCCAAGCTCACTGTTCTTCTGTTGTTGGCTGCATCCAGCAGGGATTATTATCAACAAAGGGATAGGCATATTGACTAGGTTGCTAGCTAGTGTTATTGCCCTTGTGCCTTCTGATGTGTGCAGGGCAGAGTTTGGAGCTTTTAGCAAGAGATGTGGCTATTTATTTATTTATTTATTTAAAGATTTTTTTATATACCGGGGCACGTTAGAAACATCACCTCGGTTCACAATTTAACGTAACATAGCAACAAGCTTTACAATAATTTAAAGTATAGTAACGAGACAGATAACTAAATCAACTTCAGAAGAATGGTTAAATAAATAATTCGAGAGGAGATATGGTTAAATAAATAACTCTAAAGGAGAGCATAGGAAGAGGGAAATTTTAACTATTAACAGGGTGGCAGGATGTAGACGGTGTAGAGGGAAGAGGGGAGGGTGGTAGGAGTGGGAGCCGGGATGTATGAGGAGGCTAGGTTTCATCTATCTACACGGCAGCAGTAGACTCATGTAACAGATGATTGGGTGGGGGTTAGGCATTCAGGGACAATGGCTTTCACCCAGGAAGGAAAAAGGGGCTAACTTCATCACTGTGTCAGCAGACTCCAGCCTCTGAGGTGATGCAGAGTGAGTTAATTAACTCCTGCATGACCCCAGAGGATGGCGTCATTTGGCTTCAAGAGCTGAAGAAAGAAGACAGAAGAGGAGCGCTCCAAGGCCTGGCCTGACCTTGGGCCGAGGCCCAGGTGTCGGGACCCAGCCTCCTGGTCTAGCCCAGGTCCTAGCGTCAGGACCCACTCTCCAGACGGGACCCTGTGTTGGACCTGGGCCCAGGCCCTGGTCTAGGCTGAGGCCCAGGTGTTGGGACCTGGCCTTCGGGCTGCGCCACAGCATCAGGGCTACCTACCATGGCTTCAGCCTATGCAAGCTTGGGCCTAGGCTAAGGCCCAGGCAACAGGGCCAATCTTCATTGGATCAGGTAAGTTTCCCTTTGTTTTTGCCCTGGTGCCACTCTCAGGCATAGGCCATCCACCTGCTGTAGGCCTCTGCCTATACCCTAGGTGAGGCTCCAGCTTCTGGCCTAGGCCCGACACATTAGTTTAAAACAAATGTTACAAATAGGGTTTGTTTCAATCAGTCCTATTTGTTGCATTTTGCGCATTTGTTTTAAACAAATGTACATCCTTACTGCCTAGTCCTACTCTAGACGATCTTCAATGTCTATGACAGAGACAGTTACTGCGATGGCTACACCTGGCCTCCCTGAGCAAAGTAGCCCAAAGCAGCTTTGGCAGCGAGTTTCCAGGTCCTTGAGACATTGAATCAGGTGCAGATAATATGTAGACATTTTAAGTCTACTAGAATGATGTGTAGATAAAGTACCCCAAGTTGGGTGCTTTATTTTTCACTTGGGGGGGGGGGGGGGGGGGGGGGGGGGGGGGGGGGGGTATGGGTCCAGGTTCAGTCTGGAAGAGAAGGAAGAATAATCTCCTGTGGCCCTCTAGCATGTCTATCCACTCTTTACTCTCATTGCTTACACTGAAGGTGGGAGACCTCCAACAGGTGCCAAACAGTTCAGAGAAGGATCAATAAAGGTAATAATAGCAACAAGGGTAGGAAAATCAAGAATAACACTCTCAGGAGTCCAGGAATGGTGTTCAAATAAAATATTTTTTACTGCAACTTGAATAAAATAATCCAAGCCACAATGCCAAAAATACATAACAGTATCAAAAATATAATAATAATGAAGATGATTGTTAGTTTGTCCATCTTAAGTGTTACCTCCCTTCTCACTTCTCTTGCACCATTATCCATGGAGAAAAACTGCTCTCCTTACAATGTTGGAAAGCTGGAATGAGGTTCCAGCATGAAGTCAATCAGCTAGTAGAAGAAAATCTCCAAGCACAAAAGCTGCAGGACAATTGTCCCCACATACAAAACCACACCACTTCAATTGGTCCAAGTTTTAACTTTTCTTCAAACTGGAAAAATGGAATCACTATCTCAATGGGTTTAGACCTTTGAGTCCTTGTATAAAAATATCAAAGCTTTTTACCCCTGCTTCTTCAGGTCTCTCAAAAATCAGACTCTTGCTTCAAATCCTCATTCTTGTCCCAAGTCCTCAGTGATACCGGGGGAACACCCTTCCCTTCAAACTGGTCACGTCAAAGTGCAAAATATTCTTTAATCCAAACTCTGTCACTGTGCAATTGCAAAACTTGAGCAGAGGCCCATCCAAAAAGTACTCAGCACTCTTCCTTCTGAGACCATGATGGACCGTTTGGTCTTCTTCTGCCATCATTTCTATGTTTCTATATATATGTAAGTCCCAAAACTTCTCTCTCCTTCTCCTAGATCCTGTGAGGATCCAAAACTCTACAAAAAGTATTTGAAATCCTTGGCTGAATCAAAATACTAACTTCTTGGCTCTGAAATCTTAGGGGGATCTCTAGCTGCTTTCACTTCCTGTATCACCTTCCCTCTCAAGTTCCTCCTTTCCTCTGAAGTTCTGGGCAAGCTCCTAATCCATATATACCCCAGATGCCATACCCCCAAAAAGGTAGGGTTATCACATAGGGAGGAATCGAAAGTACAAACCCCTCTTATAGATACTGAATATTCAAATTACAAGGGCAATATTAGTGATGGCTTGGACTTCCCATCAAAGACACAAAAAGCAGGGTGGGGGAAATAGGAGAAATGAATAACCCAAAATGTGCGTGTAATATGGAAAAGGGCAAAGTGATGCACGAAGGGAAAAATAATCCCAACCACAGGTACATGATGCTGGGTTCCATGTTAGGAGTCATCACGAGGAAAAGAACCTTGGAGTCCTTATGGATAATACATTGAAATCCTCAGCTCAATGTGCAGTTAAAAAGAAATAGTAAACAGAATGTTAGAAATGATCAAAAAAGGAACAGAAAATTATATTGCCTCTGTTTCAATCGATAGGGCGATCCTACTTTGAGTATTGTGTGCTATTCTAGTAGCCCCATCTTGAAAAAGACATAGCTGAACAAGAAAAGGTGCAGAGAAGGACAACAAAAATGATAGAGAGGATGGAATGGCCCCCTGTGAAGAGAAGCTACATGTGTTAGGGTTTTCATCTTGTAAAAGAGATAACTGATAGGGGACATGATAGAAATGTATAAAATCAAGCGTGGAATGGAATGGCTAAATAAAGGAAGGTTATGGACTTTAACAAGGGGACACTCCATGAAACTAACAACCAGCAGATTGAAAACAAATCATAGAAAGTATTTTTTTCACTCAATGCACCATCAACCTGGGGAATATGTTGCCAGAGGATGTGGTTAAGGCGAGAGGAAACTTCACTACATTGGACATGTTTGGCAGTTCAACAGAATTGGGTGTTTGTCCCAGAACTGCAAATATAAGCACATTTGTACCATTTGTGCTTCCCACCAACCAGCCTCTCTGTGTCCAAAAAAAGGGATGGGTGGAGCAGGTAAATAGTGACCTTACCTTTGACTGGGCTCCCTTTCCAGTGTGGCGGAGGGGTATGGAGGTTGCTCTTGCAGCACAATCCAATTAGAAAACAGCAGAAACGCTATCACAGGGTTTCAAGTATGTTTTCAGGATACCTTATACAGGAGCATGGAGACTATCCTCTGTCTCATGTTTTGTGAATATAATTCATGGGAAGCAGGGCTCTGAGTTGGGTTTCCCCATGTTTCTGGACCTTTCCTTGAGAGGCCTTTCATGCAAGTGATTCTGTTTCTATAGACAGTGGTCCTGAAGAAAGAGCTGGGTAAAAACAGGTTCATCTATAACCTGTCCTACCTGACTGGGGACTCAGTCAATAACTTTATCTCTCTTGGGGAGTGCTCTGTGCAATATGTCTCATTTGATAGTGTGTTGAACATGCCTAGAGAATGTAGCACACATGCACTAATGGCCAACGCAAGCATAGAGATGGCATTTTGATTGCTCCCCATACACCTTAACAGTTTTTCGTTGTTAAGCTTTCAATGTGAAAGAGCATACAACATTGATAAATGCATGCTGAGGGATTGCTCTATTTCATGAGCTTATTTTGAAATGTGTAGTACTTCTCTATATTGGGTTCTGGTAAAGTACATAGAAGTCTCAAATGCTCACTTTCTGGATGACTTTTTGTTTATTGGTCCAGATGGCTCTATAGCTCATTAGATATTCTTACAAGTATTCCAGGCTTTGACTGGCCATTTAAAAACATAAGAGCATAAGAATTGCCATGCTAGGTCAGACCAAAGTCCATTGAACCTAGCATCCTATATCTAACAGTAGCTAGCCTGGGTCACAAGTATTTAGGAGATCCCCAACAGTTGATCTGTTTCTTGTATCTCACTTTCAGGGATAAGTGTTGACTTTAATAACATTTTATGTCCATCAGGAACTTGTCCAATAGGGATGTGCAGTATAAGTGAATGCATCACAGGACTATTGCAAAATTAATTGTGTTGCATATATTATTTTTTTAGTGTTTTTTGAGGGTGTGTCATGATTATAAATATATATCTGCAAATGTGATTGGAATGTGATTCTCTCACTGCTTGCCTGTATGAACACAGCTATTTTTCATTCAAAAATTTTTTTAAGAAATTGTTTTTGATTATATAAAAGATGGAATATTAATTAATGGTCTGCTTTTGTTGTACTGGATATCACTGAGAAGAGCCTTTTGTTCTTTATATGAAGGCCTTATTTATTCATTAAAAGTCTGGCAATTCTTATTTCAAAAACTGCCTTGAGCTTCTTTTATAATGGAACATTTGAATATATATGATTGTGACATATGGGCATAGAATTACAGGCATGAAACCTTTTCCTGGCAGAGCTGTACAATGACACTGGTGTCAAAATTACAGTGATATGACTTTACTGATGATAGAAATATATTTTTGCAGTATTCCTTCAGTGGTGATAGAAATACTGAGTTACAAACTTTTAATGTCATTTAAAGAAAGGGAATGTATCTTTTTTGAAATAATAATCTTTAAAATATAACTATGTATGCTGAGGTGATTTGGCGAAGTAAGAGCGTCACCTTGAACTTCCATGAGGGACCAGAAACAGTTAGTGTCCCTTTGTGGTTCTCACTCCAAAATAGCAACCACTTGATTACCAAGAGGCACCATAGTGCATATATATTGTGTCAAGGACTCCTTGATGGAATAATAACTCTCTGGCATACAGCTATCATTATTATCCAATTTATAATTCAATATGACATCACAATAAAAATGTTGTGCCTACAATTAAATGCTACTATTGTTTTCAGAGACCTCCATTACATAAGTATAATGTGCTATAAATTCTGTAAGATTACGCTGGTTTCTCTATGTAAATACAGTATATATAGTTGAATTTTCATAATGATGAATTTTCATAATGATGTTAAAAATGAACAAAATTATTCCTTGTTGTTGGGCTATGTCTGCATCTGATTTCTCTTATTCTCCCAGTCACTGAATGCAACATTAATCTAAGATACAGCAAGTACTCTAACACAGCATGCAAAAAGCTAATGCACAATTCTTCAGTTTCTGCTTCCCAGTCTTATGACTGTTGAGTAGAGGTACCATGAAGCAATTACATCATTCATCATTCAAAATCTTCACGTTGATTACTTTCATTTCAAGGAGTAAATCCAGCATTATTCAGAATCACATGATGATCTGCAGCCAACCATAATGCAGCAGTTGAGAATTCCATTAACAGCTGTCCTCCTGTGCATGGTTAAGAATATAAGAACATAAACATGGGCGCGGCGACACGCGCATGTTATAAAATATAATGTTCACGCATACATGCGTGCCTGATTTTAACATCCGCGTGCATGTGTGGGCAGCCTGCGACTCACATGCTCAGGGGGTTATTTTCAAAAGTATGCACGACAACGTGATCAGGCCTTTGCCCAGTTCCCTCTCAGTCCACTCCAATAAAGGAGATACAGAGACTGAAGGTGGGTGAAGAATGGGGAGAGAGTCAGGAGAGAGCCTAAATTAAAATAAAAAAACAGCTGGAAAGGAGGTAGAGTGAGAGAGCTGATCTTTGGATCTGCATCTATTTCTAAACATGGTGGGGTTTATAGGGGGGATGCATGGTCTATCAGGGCCATTTATGACATATGGATGGGGTGGGAATCAGGCTGCAGGCCTGTAAATCTTTCTTAAAGTTTAACAATGTCACTTAACATTATATCTTTGATGATATCAAGGTAATTGGAAAATTATCCAAGCCACACAAGGCTGGATAAAACCTAAGCGATTATATTCAAACTAAGGGGGTCATTTTCTGACGGGATCACACGCAATAGCTAAATAGGGGCGGAGTTGGGACGGGGGTGGGACGGGGCGGACGCGGGACGGACGTAGTGGAAATAATGCTGGCTGCGAAAAGGTAAGAACCCTTATCACTGCCAGTAGCGTGCCCAATAGCACCACCTTTTACGATGGCGCTATTGGGTACAAAAGCCGGCAGCAATAACACCACTGTGGTGCGATCACTGCCGGCTTTCGCAGGCCCGCCCCCCGTTACCGCTGGATTCTCTAAGGTCTGTGACCTTAGAGAATCCAGGCTATAGCCAGTTAGTTTTTTAAGTTATCTGGCTACATGTAGCTGATTAACATTAAGTGAGTTTATTCAGTGGGACATTTATCCCGCTGAATATCTGGGACAAGTTATCCGGTTGACAGTAGCTGGATAACTTCTCTGCTCGCCAGCTTACTCAATATGCCCCCCACCCATTATGTTTATTTGGATACATAACACTCCAAGCAGCCCTTAAGATATTTGGGATGCATACGGTTTAGTGCCCCGAATATTTATGTAAGAATATTAAACATGACTAAAAGATTGGAAGGTAGAGAACCCTTCACAGTACTGGAATGAGAAGCTTTCTCATTTTCAACCCAAGTAACATGGGCACAGCAATGTTCTGGAGAAGCTGTGATCTAAATACAGGAAATGTTTTTTTTTGTAATCCAGTATAAGGTGAGTTACAATAATTATATAATTGCTTTATTACTAGGAAGCACGGAGGCCAAATCATCTCAGTAAAGCTGGGAGCAAGTTTCGAATGATCCAGCGCTGAAAAAGGAGGCCTTAATCACAGCAGTGATGCGTGTTTGCATTGTTAAGCAAGGATCTAGGATAGCATTTCAAATTTTCCCATCATTATTTATTTTGGGAAGGCAGGATAATGTCCAGAAACTCTGGGGTGGTGGCAATTTGTATCTTTCAACCATCATGGCCCTTAGGGATCCTTTTCAGGGTCATCAGCTTGGTTATGCCAGATGGGGGTGTGGTTGGACCCAGCAATAAATGGCAGCAGATTGGCAAAGCAGCAGCCTCCACCTTCTACTCTAGCTATCGGCGGGGGAGGGAGGGAAGCAATTTCCACAGGTCTAAAAGCTTCCAGGTGGATGACCCAGTGTGACCTGGCAAAAACTTAGCACCATTTTCATTCTATAAAAATCATCTTGCGCACGACATAGATCTCTTGCACATTCCGGGATATCATACACCCCCTATTAATATTCAATATACAATTTTCAAATTTTTCATTTAATTATTCTGCCCGCTTCTGATGGATTCCAGCCAGCAAATTCACTCTCCACACATGACACAGTTCCTGCCCTCTGACACTCAGCAATCTGGGGATAGTTTCCTGCGTTGCACAAGTGCTGCTGAAAATGTTTGCCCCAGTCCTCACTCAGGCAGAATTTACCATTGGCTATGTCCCAAGTGGAAAGAGTTACTCTCAGGATGTAGCTTTGCCCCTGCCAGTGACCCACTTCATGCATATTAAAATAAACCAGCCTCCCAGTTATGGTATTTTATGAAAAGATAGTGTCAAATTAGTCTTTTGATAAGTACCTCTGTGGCCTAAATTAAAAAAAAAAACAAAAAAAAAACCCCCTACAGATTCCAATGCCAACTGGCCCATACGTTCTGACATCTCATTTACTCTCATAATTTCATTGCAGCATTGTAACGTCAGCTCTGACCCTAACTCCAGCAACACCCTAGGGTTTTGCAGGGGAAAACTTTTGATGATGTAGTGCCTGAGGCCAGGCAACATGGATCTTCCTTTTCATATCTTGGTATGTGGCTAAGATAAAGGATTTGTAATTTTAGACTCCACTAAATGCTACCAAAAGTAATTAGCTGATTTGTGTATGTTTGTGGGAGGATACAAGTACTAGTCCCCCTTAAGTTATAAAACTGATAATGAATTCAAAGCTTGGGAATCAAGTCAACAAAACTTTCATACTCATTTCTAGCATGCTCTACATCAAATTAAGTAAAATGGCTTGAAATTATATCTCTACTTAGTGTATTAGCAAACAAATCCTGCAGTGGACGGGGTGCACATTTTTATTACATTATTTTTATTACATTATCACATAATCACATTTTTATTCCATAGTGTTCCATTCATTCCCTACATCCCCAAGCTGCCATGTATTGGCTGCTGTTCATGAGTTGTGACCTGTGTTTCCCCACCATGCACTCAAGTTCAGTCACATTTCATGTCTGAAGGTCAAATAAATCCAAATCCAGATGATGCAAGTGGTTTTCAAAGTTAAAATAATAACCCGCTACATTTGTACTTCAATAATATATTGTCTGGAAGACAATTACTTGGAACCATTTAAATTTGGAGATTTTGGAAATAAAAAATAAAATTCAAAATGAGGTTTCCTGGAAAACTGCATAAGTGTTTTCCCTTCAGTCGCAGTAACTGATCTGACATATTGGGATCATCTCCACTACATAAGAACTTAAGAACATAAGAAAATGCCATACTGGGTCAGACCAAGGGTCCATCAAGCCCAGCATCCTGTTTCCAACAGTGGCCAATCCAGGCCATAAGAACCTGGCAAGTACCCAAAACTTAAGTCTATTCCATGTAACCATTGCTAATGGCAGTGGCTATTCTCTAAGTGAATTTAATAGCAGGTAATGGACATCTCCTCCAAGAACTTATCCAATCCTTTTTTAAACACAGCTATACTAACTGCACTAACCACATCCTCTGGCAACAAATTCCAGAGTTTAATTGTGCGTTGAGTAAAAAAGAACTTTCTCCAAAAAAAACAGAGAATATCATAATGCCTCTGTATAGCTCCATGGTTCAACCACATGCTCATACTCATGCTCATGCTCATGCTAACCAGTTGATACTGTTCTTAATCCAGTTGATACTAGGAAAGTATTTCCAAGCCGTACAACTTTCTAACTTGAGAACATTAAATGTGGTATGCATAAAAAAACACTATGCTGTTCTTATGTAGATAGCCAATGAATTCTAGGAAATCATGCACTCGTTGCTAAATTATCTAGTATTCTCCCTAAAATCAAATTTGAAGAATGCAAGAAAACAAGCACAATTCCAAATAAATCCCTGTCATGTACCAGGAATGCAGCCTATGATAAAAGGGGACTTTCTATATTCATAGGTTCTTATGGCCAGGATTGGCCACTGTTGGAAACATAATGCTGGACTTGATGGACCCTTGGTCTGACCCAGTATGGCATGTTCTTATGTTCTTACATTGTTCAGTTCTCTAGCCAGAAATAAATGTTTCTCATAATCATTTTGTTAGTTAAAAATTCATTCACTTGTACTATAATAACCATTATTGCAACTGTAAGGATTTGTGCAATGGCATTACTATAATAATGGTTACTCAAGTAATGCAATTCTACTAACAATTAATACAATCTCCTTATCACATGGTTGCCATTTAGTATCTTCCAGATATAATCTCTCTGATCATAGCATGACTGAATTAAAGATAAATCAATTTAGCAGGCCACACTTTTGAATATTTCTACAAGCAAAAATGTTCCCGATCCTTTATGTTACAAGATTTTACTTTTATAACTAAATTTCTTAGTACCTACAGACAGAAATAGCAAGAAAGTCAACATTTTAAGAAGGAAGTGATAATAAACCCGTGAACCTAGCAATATTTTATTCTGTTACTCTAACTGAGAGAATGTAAAATATTAATTTGTCTGCATTTAAAAAGCACAGGCTGAGAAACAAAGGCTGTGGGCTAATCATGATTTCTTCAAATCAGAAAGAATATCTAGTCAAAAAAAACAACACATTTCTTAGTGGAGCAAATGCCTATAATTCCTTTTAAAAAGCAGTATCACATTAAATTGCATTTCACCCCTACAGAAAGATTTTGAAACACTATAATCATACAAAGCTGCTAAATTTGTTGCTAAAGAGATCTGCTTTTTTTCTATTAGTGCTTCCGAAAGTCTTTTTCAGAATACGATTGATCAAATACTGCCCTCTGGTGAGAGGATTGTGAGGTTTTTTTGTTGCATGTTCCAATTTATCTTTCTAGCACTAAGGCAACTTCAGGAAAGGCCATCAAGTTTAGTTGAAAGAGTCTTCTTAAAGCACTAAACTTTGTAATGCAAGCAGCACATAAAAAAAGACAAATGGGAGAGTTTATAACACAAAGGGACAATGGGAAATATCATTCTTTCATTCCCCGATTTGTTTCTCCCATGCTTCCAATTTGTTACGTGACTCTTTCTTAAAAGTAGTTCTAATAAGACGGGCAAAGGCTTATGAATAATTAGAAGAGGATGTGCTCAGCTCCATCAATCTTCTAACATAGCACCACTGCTGGAAAGCTCTAAAAGGAAGTTCTATTCTGTCTACTTAAGCTGCAAGAGCATCCGCCAGCTCTGGCATGTTTCCCCTCCTTGGGAGTCATCAGCATGATTCAGATATTGCTTCAGATACAGATAATGTCACCAATCCTCTTAGAAAGCTAAGCAACACTAAACCCAACCAACCTCCATATGTCAACTTAATGAAATCCTAGCATGGAACAGTTTATTTTCTGACACATTGGCTTTTATTTCTTTAGCATTCACACCTTTATGAAAGCAGGACGATTTAAACAGAAGTTTTCTCATGAGGAAGACTGTGAGGACCCATACTTTGACATAGCAAATCATCTACTCTGTGCATCATATGAGTACAGATACTCTAGTTTAGTGTTTCTCAAGCTGGTCCTGGAGCATCCTCTAGCCCATGAGTAAGTAACTCTGCTCCTGGAGTGCTACAAACAGGTCTGATTTTCAGAATATCCACAATGAATATGTATGAAATATATTTGTATGCATTGCTTACACTGTATATACAAATCTATCTCATGCATATTCATTATGGATATCCTGAAAACCTGGCCTGTTTGTGACACCCCAGGACCAGAGTTGCCTTATCCTGCTCTAGCCAGTCTTGTTTTCAAGAAATGCACAATGAACATGCAAAAGATGCAGTGCATGCAAATCTATCTCTTGCATATTCATTGTGAATATCCTGAAAACCAAACTGATTGAGATTATACCAAGAACCAGCAGAGGCATAACTAGCCTATGGCCAATATGGCCACAGCCATAGGCGCCACGGCTCAAGGGCACCACTGGCCCACCAATGGGGGCTGGCGGTGCAAGAGTAGCGCATGCACGCTATCACTTTCCTACCTATCCAAGCCCGTAGTTGAAACTTCATCCCTATAATTTGAACTGCAGGACTCTGTTTCAACAGATGCCTGCAGTGTTCAAACTTCAAGAGTTTGACCGTGAGGTTCAAACAGCTGTTGTTTGAACCACATGGAGCTCCTTAAAGCAGAGCCCCGCAGTTCAAATAGAAACATGGGCCATAAGAAGAAAGAGGTGCCGTGCCCGCAGCAGCAGGAGCACACAAGACGATAAGGACATGGGGACTTGTGGGGGAGAGATCAGGTAAAAAAAGAATGGGGACTAAGGTGTGAGAGCAGGGGACGAACAGGGACTCCGGCACTGGGGGAGAGAGCAGGGGAAGAATGTGGACCGAGGGCGATAGCAGGGGAAGATGGAAATGGGGAAGACAAGGGAAGAACAGGGACCAGGGGTGGGAGAGCAGGGGAAGAATGTAGACTTGCAGAGGAAAAACAAGGCTGTCACTGGGGGATTGGGGTAGGAGAGCAGGTGATGAATAGGAATTGGAGGCGAAAGTGTGGAAGGATGGGCAGGGGATGTGAGAGCAGGGAAAGAGCAGGGACTGGGGAGAGGTGGGAGAGCAGGGGAAGAAGGGGGTCTCAATGGCTAGAGGGAACTGAAGGGACTTGTGGATTGGAGATGTGTGGCTTCAGAAGGGCAGGGAATCTGACACAGAGTGGGGAAGCAGAGCAGGGACTTTAGAAGCAGAAGGCAGGAACTCAGAGACTGAGTGGGGATTTGGGGCAGGCAGTAAGAACTCATACCCCATGTATTAGTTCTGCTGGGGAAGGTATGAGTGAGAGTGTAAATGGCCTGGATTGCTGGAGGGAGTGTGAGAGAGGAAAGAGAGTTGGATGTTGTGAAAGAGACAGTGAAAGAGGGGTAATAGAGGTTAAGACAGATGAGGGAAAGAAAGGGAAGAAGATAGGAAGAGAGAAGAAATGGAAAATGGAAAGGTGATCCTGTAAAAGAACTTAAAAGAAGACCTAAAGTAAGACCACTATCAAATAAACTGACCACCCAACAAAGGTAGAAAAAAAAACCATTTTATTTTATTTTCAATTTTTATAGAGAGGAATATCTCAGTTTTGGGAATGTGCATTTCTTGTATCTTTATATACTGCTCAGAATAGGTGGAAATTCATTTCTTTTTCTAAGAACATAAGAAGTTGCATTACTGGGTCAAACCAAGGGTCCATCAAGCCCAGCATCCTGTCTCCAACAATGGCCAATCCAGGTCACAAGTACCTGGCAAGAACCCAAACATTAAATAGATCCCATGTTTTGTTTCTTTTTCTCCCTTGTTGCACTGCTCTTAGAGTCTGGCTTCTTGGAGTTTCCATTTTAGTTTTTGTTTGCATGGTTCTGCTTCTAATTTTGGTCCTTTATTCTGTATTAGATAAGGGTCAGCCTGTGTTCTGCTTGTATTACTGCAGCAAGACATTCTGCTAGCATGTAATGTCTGCGTAAGCATTTATAGCTTGTTCTGGTTTTTTTTCAGTGGGGGGTGTACTGGTGTTCTAGGGTCTGTAGTAATATTTGTAGTGCTGCTCTTTGAAAGATTGTTGTTGACTGAGTCTTGAGCGTTAGTGCTGTTAAAGTAAGACAGTTTGCTAAAAAGATTCTGAATGTATTTTTTGCAGGGTTTTGTGTTGCATCACAACGTGCCAAGTAGTGGAGAAAGTTTGTTTTATTGTCGATGAAATCTAGACCCTAGTTACATTAATATAATAAAAAATCTTGCAATTCAATAGAAGAGAAAAAGGCATGACATTATAGTTTAAAGGCACACACTCCTTTTCAACCCTTACTGCTTATCAAGAAAGAGATCATTTTTATATTAGAATCTGTTGGGGGTAGATTCTAGATTTTATTAATATTGCTCACCAGTTAGAGATATTTTTATAATTAGCAGTATATCAAATTGAATGAAAGAACAAATAAATAAATTATTAGTTGGCAGAGGATAAAGTTTACACTTTTGGGATCATGGGCACAATTATGTTTAATTTTAGATTATAAATAATAGTGTTATGTTTTAAGTTAAAAACAATAGAGAGCCTCCAAGCTCCTGTTGTGCATAGGGTGAGGGCACACTTTTTTACTTGGCCATAGGTGCCAAATTTCCTAGCTGCAGCTCTGAGAACCAGTTTGGGAAACACTGTTCAAACTGCCAAAATTTAGTAGGAATAGGAATAAGCCATATTGTATGTTAAACACTAAAGGTGTCAGCGGGAAATATTTTCATATGTTTTATTTCATTGTTTAATTCAAATTTTGTCTGATGTTTACTTAATTTATTAAAAATAAAATAAACCCCAAAGTGAAACAAATAAAAAAGGGGGAAAAAACAAGAGAAAAGGAAGAGCCTTCCTGTTGCCAAAAACCACCCAGACCTGCCAAGATTTCAAACCGAACCCCAAGTTCTCCAGATGCCTCTTACACTTTTACGAGGGGTCTCAAGTCAAAATGGGTTTGGATCGATTAAAACTCCTTCATCAGTAATGTCTTGTACCAAAGAATTGCAACAGAGATTTTTGCGGGAACCACTTGGCAGAAATGTACAGACCTACTGCGGCTGGAATGATCGAGTCTGCCCCATGAACGGAAAAGAGCAAACAGGAAATGGCAGATCATATTGCCAGTACTTCATCATTAGTAATAGACAAGAAAGCACAGAGAAGCCCTGCTTGGACCATGCAGCAAGACAGATTTGCATGAGATAGTATGCAAGTCTATCTCATGTATATTCATTAGGGATAAACTAAAAACCCGACCTGTTGACAGCTTTCAAGGGCTGGGAGCGAATACCTCTGTCACACCCTGAGGACACTAGGACAAACTGAAGCTACAGATGCATATTTGTAAGATGCACCGCTACCAGGGTCAGAAAGGGACACCCTCTTGCAGTTAAAACTAATGACTAAACAATAGGGATGTGAATCGTTTTTCAACGATTAAAATTATCGTCCGATAATGTTTATATCGTCTTAAATCGTTATAGAACACGATACAATAGAAATTCTAACGATTTATCGTTAAAAATCGTTAAATCGTGTTAGTGCGCACTAACTCGAGTTAGTGCGCACTAACTCCCCGTTAGTGCGCACTAACTCGATTTAGTGCGCACTAACTGAAAATGATACAAATAAACACTTTCCAGGTCACTGAAGGTCAGTTAGGAATGAATATGTGTTCCTATTGGCTGGCTGCCCTCTTATCTATTGATGTTACCAAGGTTACCACTGAGGTGATGGTTGGGGGGATGGGAAATGGAACTGGAAACTAACGAACACCAACAGAAAATGAAACAAAGTGTTCACACTTCCCAGGTCAGTAAAGGTCACTTAGGAATGAATATGTATGTATGTATTCCTATTGGCTGGCTGTGCTCTTATCTATTGATGTTACCAATATGGTTGGGGGGATGTGAAATGGAAACAGTTGGAAGCTTGACAAAAAAAGTAATGTAATGATCAGCACTCACGTGACTAGAACTTGTTTGTTTATTATTTTTGTTAGCAGGCACCTGAAATGCTAGTGCATGTTGAATTTGCCAATCACTGTGCATTTTAGAAAGGTGGTCCTGGCTGGAACTGTACACAGTTCAAATATATGTAATTGATTGTTGGTAAGTGTATTTTTTAAGTAGCCACACTGGCACCAGTATGTTAACTTTTCCTCCTACTTAACTCACTAGCTCAGCTTTGTAAGAAGGGCTTCTCTGCTTGTGTGTTGTTTTTGTTTGGTGTGAGGAGAGCAGAAACATCAGATCTTTATTCAATCTACTACAGTCATCTCTTACAGTGCCCTATCCCTATTAATACCAGGAGTGTTGTGATCTTCCTGCACACAGTGCCCTAACCCTGATACCAGTCTGAGACAGCTCCCTCCCTGCATTACTAGTGAGAGGCTGGCTTCACAGACAGGGGGGAGCTGCCTGACCCTCACTCCTGACTTCCCCCCATGTCCCAGCTAGTGAATGGTGTGTGGGTGAGGGGGGGGGAGGATGGTGAAGTCTGAGACAGCTCCCTCCCTGCATTACTAGTGAGAGGCTGGCTTCACAGACAGGGGGGAGCTGCCTGACCCTCACTCCTGACTTCCCCCATGTCCCAGCTAGTGAATGGTGTGTGGGTGAGGGGGGGGGAGGATGGTGAAGTCTGAGACAGTTCCCTCCCTGCATTACTAGTGAGAGGCTGGCTTCACAGACAGGGGGGAGCTGCCTGACCCTCATCCTGACTTCCCCCATGTCCCAGCTAGTGAATGGTGTGTGGGTGAGGGGGGGGGGGGGGGAGGATGGTGAAGTCTGAGACAGCTCCCTCCCTGCATTACTAGTGAGAGGCTGGCTTCACAGACAGGGGGGAGCTGCCTGACCCTCACTCCTGACTTCCCCCATGTCCCAGCTAGTGAATGGTGTGTGGGTAAGGGGGGGGGGGGAGGATGGTGAAGTCTGAGACAGCTCCCTCCCTGCATTACTAGTGAGAGGCTGGCTTCACAGACAGGGGGGAGCTGCCTGACCCTCACTCCTGACTTCCCCCATGTCCCAGCTAGTGAATGGTGTGTGGTAAGGGGGGGGGGAGGATGGTGAAGTCTGAGACAGCTCCCTCCCTGCATTACTAGTGAGAGGCTGGCTTCACAGACAGGGGGGAGCTGCCTGACCCTCACTCCTGACTTCCCCCATGTCCCAGCTAGTGAATGGTGTGTGGGTGAGGGGGGGGGGGAGGATGGTGAAGTCTGAGACAGCTCCCTCCCTGCATTACTAGTGAGAGGCTGGCTTCACAGACAGGGGGGAGCTGCCTGACCCTCACTCCTGACTTCCCCCATGTCCCAGCTAGTGAATGGTGTGTGGGTGAGGGGGGGGGGCGGGAGGATGGTGAAGTCTGAGACAGCTCCCTCACTGCATTACTAGTGAGAGGCTGGCTTCACAGACAGGGGGGAGCTGCCTGACCCTCACTCCTGACTTCCCCCATGTCCCAGCTAGTGAATGGTGTGTGGGTGAGGGGGGGGGGGGAGGATGGTGAAGTCTGAGACAGCTCCCTCCCTGCATTACTAGTGAGAGGCTGGCTTCGCAGACAGGGGGGAGCTGCCTGACCCTCACTCCTGACTTCCCCCATGTCCCAGCTAGTGAATGGTGTGTGGGTGAGGGGGGGGGGAGGATGGTGAAGTCTGAGACAGCTCCCTCCCTGCATTACTAGTGAGAGGCTGGCTTCACAGACAGGGGGGAGCAGCCTGACCCTCACTCCTGACTTCCCCCATGTCCCAGCTAGTGAATGGTGTGTGGGTGAGGGGGGGGGGGGAGGATGGTGAAGTCTGAGACAGCTCCCTCCCTGCATTACTAGTGAGAGGCTGGCTTCACAGACAGGGGGGAGCTGCCTGTCCCTCACTCCTGACTTCCCCCATGTCCCAGCTAGTGAATGGTGTGTGGGTAAGGGGGGGGGGAGGATGGTGAAGTCTGAGACAGCTCCCTCCCTGCATTACTAGTGAGAGGCTGGCTTCACAGACAGGGGGGAGCTGCCTGACCCTCACTCCTCCGGGGTATTGTGATCTTCCTGCACACAGTGCCCTATCCCTGATACCAGGGGTGTTGTGATCTTCCTGCATGCAGTGCCCTATCCCTATTAATACCAGGAGTGTTGTGATCTTCCTGCATGCAGTGCCCTATCCCTATTAATACCAGGAGTGTTGTGATCTTCCTGCATGCAGTGCCCTATCCCTGATATCGGGATGTGTGCAAGAAGATCACAACACCCCCGGTATCAGGAATAGGGCACTGTGTGCAGGAAGATCACAACACCCCCAGTATCAGGAATAGGGCACTGTGTGCAGGAAGATCACAACACCCCTGGTATTAGGGATAGGGCACTGTGTGCAGGAAGATCACAACACTCCTGGTATTAATAGGGATAGGGCACTGTGTGCAGGAAGATCACAATACCCCTGGTATCAGGGTTAGGGCACAAGTTCTAGTCACATTGACTGATCACATTACTTGTTTTGTCAAGCTACCAACTGTTTCCATTTCCCATCCCCCATATACTGTCAGTAGGAAACTTGGTAACATGAATAAATAAGAGGGCAGCCAATAGGAATACATATTCATTCCTAAACTGACCTTAACTGACCTGAAAAGTGTCAAATTGTATCATTTTCAGTTAGTGCGCACTAACTCCCAGTTAGTGCGCACTAACTCGAGTTAGTGCGCACTAATCGGAAAAAACGGTTTTTAACGATTTTTTAACTAAAAAATCGTGCCTAAGACGATTTTCTTGCCCTGCCACACGATTTCTATCGTTAAGACGATATGGAAAACGATTCACATCCCTACTAAACAATATGTAAAACTGATTGATGGTAAAATGAACCTACCTAATTTGATACAATAATATTAAAAGCAGTTACACTGAGCTTTTTATCTAATACACCCCTAGATTTATCAAAATGCTATACATATAATGAAAATAGTGCCTTCGAAAAAAAAAGGGTTATGGTTAGGCTAATTATCCTGTTCCCTCACAGGCAATTTCCACAAGGTGCGATAAATGTAACGGTTCACGCGGCTGATTAATGAGAGAGAGAGTGCCTCTATATAGAGACAGTCTGACACTATATATGTACCACACTCTCTCTCCTCTCCCTCCTCCCCCCCCCCCAACTGGAATACTCAATGTGTTATTTATCCCGTGTGTTAGGGCAGTAACGTGTGTGTTAAGACCCTATTGTCAAATGATAAATGACGGTGACTTCCTCCCCAACAACACTGGCCTGGGAGTGCCTGAACTCATTAGATCTCATAAAACTAAGCAGGGTCAAACCTAGCTAATACCTGGAGGAAGGACCAGTCACTGTAGACTGTAAGAAGTAATGACAAACATTTGCACTACTCTGCAAAGAGAAAGGCTGAGGGCCATAATCACCAAACCTTGAACAACCAGCAATAGATTTCTTTTTTAGTCTATAAAGAACAAATAATGGCTTGGGTTAACCTAAAATATTTCTTTAAAGAATCTAGTTTGTGCTACATCATATTTTCATTTTACTTTGAGATTGCTACCCTACTAGCATGACTAAGGATTATCATGTGCCTTTGTATAAAGTAAAATGTATTCTAAGTAGGGATGTGAATCGTTTTTCAACGATTAAAATTATCGTCTGATAATGTTTATATCGTCTTAAATCGTTATAGAACACGATACAATAGAAATTCTAACGATTTATCGTTAAAAATCGTTAAATCGTGTTAGTGCGCACTAACTCGAGTTAGTGCGCACTAACTCCCCGTTAGTGCGCACTAACTCGATTTAGTGCGCACTAACTGAAAATGATACAAATAAACACTTTCCAGGTCACTGAAGGTCAGTTAGGAATGAATATGTGTTCCTATTGGCTGGCTGCCCTCTTATCTATTGATGTTACCAAGGTTACCACTGAGGTGATGGTTGGGGGGATGGGAAATGGAACTGGAAACTAACGAACACCAACAGAAAATGAAACAAAGTGTTCACACTTCCCAGGTCAGTAAAGGTCACTTAGGAATGAATATGTATGTATGTATTCCTATTGGCTGGCTGTGCTCTTATCTATTGATGTTACCAATATGGTTGGGGGGATGTGAAATGGAAACAGTTGGAAGCTTGACAAAAAAAGTAATGTAATGATCAGCACTCACGTGACTAGAACTTGTTTGTTTATTATTTTTGTTAGCAGGCACCTGAAATGCTAGTGCATGTTGAATTTGCCAATCACTGTGCATTTTAGAAAGGTGGTCCTGGCTGGAACTGTACACAGTTCAAATATATGTAATTGATTGTTGGTAAGTGTATTTTTTAAGTAGCCACACTGGCACAAGTATGTTTACTTTTCCTCCTACTTAACTCACTAGCTCAGCTTTGTAAGAAGGGCTTCTCTGCTTGTGTGTTGTTTTTGTTTGGTGTGAGGAGAGCAGAAACATCAGATCTTTATTCAATCTACTACAGTCATCTCTTACAGTGCCCTATCCCTATTAATACCAGGAGTGTTGTGATCTTCCTGCACACAGTGCCCTAACCCTGATACCAGTCTGAGACAGCTCCCTCCCTGCATTACTGCATTACTCTCACTGCATAGTGAGAGGCTGGCTTCACAGACAGGGGGGAGCTGCCTGACCCTCACTCCTGACTTCCCCCATGTCCCAGCTAGTGAATGGTGTGTGGGTGAGGGGGGGGGGAGGATGGTGAAGTCTGAGACAGCTCCCTCCCTGCATTACTAGTGAGAGGCTGGCTTCACAGACAGGGGGGAGCTGCCTGACCCTCACTCCTGACTTCCCCCATGTCCCAGCTAGTGAATGGTGTGTGGGTGAGGGGGGGGGGAGGATGGTGAAGTCTGAGACAGCTCCCTCCCTGCATTACTAGTGAGAGGCTGGCTTCACAGACAGGGGGGAGCTGCCTGACCCTCACTCCTGACTTCCCCCATGTCCCAGCTAGTGAATGGTGTGTGGGGGAGGGGGGGGGGGGAGGATGGTGAAGTCTGAGACAGCTCCCTCCCTGCATTACTAGTGAGAGGCTGGCTTCACAGACAGGGGGGAGCTGCCTGACCATCACTCCTGACTTCCCCCATGTCCCAGCTAGTGAATGGTGTGTGGGTGAGGGGGGGGGGGAGGATGGTGAAGTCTGAGACAGCTCCCTCACTGCATTACTAGTGAGAGGCTGGCTTCACAGACAGGGGGGAGCTGCCTGACCCTCACTCCTGACTTCCCCCATGTCCCAGCTAGTGAATGGTGTGTGGGTGAGGGGGGGGGGAGGATGGTGAAGTCTGAGACAGCTCCCTCCCTGCATTACTAGTGAGAGGCTGGCTTCACAGACAGGGGGGAGCTGCCTGACCCTCACTCCTGACTTCCCCCATGTCCCAGCTAGTGAATGGTGTGTGGGTGAGGGGGGGGGAGGATGGTGAAGTCTGAGACAGCTCCCTCCCTGCATTACTAGTGAGAGGCTGGCTTCACAGACAGGGGGGAGCTGCCTGACCCTCACTCCTGACTTCCCCCATGTCCCAGCTAGTGAATGGTGTGTGGGTGAGGGGGGGGGGGGGAGGATGGTGAAGTCTGAGACAGCTCCCTCCCTGCATTACTAGTGAGAGGCTGGCTTCACAGACAGGGGGGAGCTGCCTGACCCTCACTCCTCCGGGGTATTGTGATCTTCCTGCACACAGTGCCCTATCCCTGATACCAGGGGTGTTGTGATCTTCCTGCATGCAGTGCCCTATCCCTATTAATACCAGGAGTGTTGTGATCTTCCTGCATGCAGTGCCCTATCCCTATTAATACCAGGAGTGTTGTGATCTTCCTGCATGCAGTGCCCTATCCCTGATACCGGGATGTGTGCAAGAAGATCACAACACCCCCGGTATCAGGAATAGGGCACTGTGTGCAGGAAGATCACAACACCCCCAGTATCAGGAATAGGGCACTGTGTGCAGGAAGATCACAACACCCCTGGTATTAGGGATAGGGCACTGTGTGCAGGAAGATCACAACACTCCTGGTATTAATAGGGATAGGGCACTGTGTGCAGGAAGATCACAATACCCCTGGTATCAGGGTTAGGGCACAAGTTCTAGTCACATTGACTGATCACATTACTTGTTTTGTCAAGCTACCAACTGTTTCCATTTCCCATCCCCCATATACTGTCAGTAGGAAACTTGGTAACATGAATAAATAAGAGGGCAGCCAATAGGAATACATATTCATTCCTAAACTGACCTTAACTGACCTGAAAAGTGTCAAATTGTATCATTTTCAGTTAGTGCGCACTAATCTCCCAGTTAGTGCGCACTAACTCCCGTTAGTGCGCACTAACTCGAGTTAGTGCGCACTAATCGGAAAAAACGATTTTTAACGATTTTTTAACTAAAAAATCGTGCCTAAGACGATTTTCTTGCCCTGCCACACGATTTCTATCGTTAAGATGATATGGAAAACGATTCACATCCCTAATTCTAAGTCATAGTCTCAGGAAAACACTTATTTGGTACTAAACTGTTGCGTTTTTGACTTTGGAATGTCCACATTCAAAAGGATCTGTGTGGTTTAGTCCCAAACTTAGTCAATCCAATCTGGTGTTTAAATATATCCCCCCCACGCTCTCCCTCCCTCACCAGCACAGTTTCAGCTTGATAATCAGTATCCGGCTAAAACTTATCCGAATAAAACAGATGCATTCTGGAGGCATTCCAGAGGTTTCTGGCTAACTTAGGCATGTTCAGTGTATTGGGCTCAGTTAGCTGGATAAATCTAGGACTGCCTCAGAGCAGCCCTAAAGTTATCCAGCCATGGGCATTCAAAAGAATATCACCAGTTAAGTGGCCACCGGGAAAAAGAAAAGAGAATTGGTTCAGACCTGGCAGCCCAATTGCCCACTCTCCACTCAAGTGAGGTAAAGTGAGTCTAACCCCCCCCCCCCCCACACACACACACACACACACACCAAAAAAAAAAAAAAGCTTAAAAGCATAATAAGGTCGATCCCTCCAATCGGCACCCCATCTTCCCACTCTTCACCCCCTGCCACCCCACCGCCACCCCCCAGGTTGTTAAAAATGACTTAAAGCTCTGTCCTCCTGCCTCCATGTCAAGCCTAGCATAATTCTCCTGCCCCAGCTGGACCCTTCTAAACCCCTAAACATGACCAGGAGCTTGGAGCTTGGAGCTAACGTCCAGCTCTTCGTGCATCCAGCATGGCTCTGAAAGCAATGCTAGCCGTGTAAGCATCTCTAGATACATTCCTGTCAGGCCCCTTCCATGTGCCTCGCATTGTTTGTTACAGGCTCCGTCTCTAAAAGTCGTGAAACTGGTGACTACTAGATAGAGAGCTCTTTCTGGTGCAGCATCCTGCCTTGGGAATTCACTTCTGAAGGAAATTTGTTTGTTATCTTATCTGATTCTTTTGAAAAAGTCTGAAAACATGACTTTGCGCTAGTGTTTTATTAGGTCTATTGCTACTAACATGATGCTAGCGTTGTCTATTATAGATGGTTTTATTGTGTGTTGAATCCATTGGTTATGTGGCTGTTTAATTTATTACTGATTGTATTAATAGTCAATTGGCTGTAATTTTTTTTATTTTATACATGCTATTTTAGTATGTATATTGCTTCCCACATCATTTTATTCCATTCTGGACTTTTATTACGCATTATTTTTTTCTTACTGTACTGTGTTGAGAATAACTGATATAAATCAAATGAATGAATGAATGGGGTCATGAATATATGAGAGGTGCTCTGTGCCATGCACACTGCTGGTAACAAAGTGAGCCACCTATATCCCCCTCCCCCGCCCCGGTTGCCGTCAGCTCACCGGCACCATAGGAAGAAAGGTGGGTCATTACTCATTACCAGTGGCCGCGCCATGTCCGCTGATTGTCCTGAGAGTATGGGCCCCCCATTCCCCCATCTCTCCCTCCATGGCTGCTGGATCTGGCTGCAGGGATTCCTTTATTCCCCACAGCCACCATGTGGACCCGGCCCATATGACTGTGCAGCTACTTTCAGCTCTGTACTGGTGGGCTATGTGTCTCTCATAAGCTAGGGGGTACATCTGTGGCCAGTCTGAATGACCATGAGCATTGGCCAGCTGTGAGTGACATCAAGGGACAGCGGGTAGGATGGGCGGGGGTGATTCAAAAAGAGAGAGCAGCCTTTAAACCTCCCCTTTCAGTCTCTTCAATACCGCGGTCCAGGGAGGTTGTTTCCTTCTTGGTTGGCTGCCTTATCCATTCTGAGCTGCTGCTCTGTGCACCTTTTACTGTGGGGGGGAAAAAAAAACTTGCCAGTTCTCTTATAGAGACAGGCAATCCTCAATTTAAAAAAAAAAAAAAGGAATCAATTCATTTAACTGATTTAGATTGGAGCCTGGTTGTTCAGAGAGAAGTCTTACACCTCCCTCTCTTCCAAAACCTGTTCAGCTAGGGGATCTCTCTTAAAGGGACAAAAAACATATCTTAAAGGAATAAGAAAATATCTACCGTCCCTGAATGTAATCCGCTTTGAAGTGCCTGAAAGACAGAATATAAATTAAATAAATAGCAGCATAGCTATGAATAATTTAATTATAATTGGTTATTCCCTATACTCTTGACTACATTGGACATTAAGTTCAATAAAATCTTGCAGCTGGCACGGGCCTGATACCAGGAGATTCATACTCTGGAGTGTTGTCAGTGGTCCCCCAGCCCTAAGGGTCCTCCCTGTCCTGGGAGCATCTGCTCTTTCTTGCCTCTACAGGCTTAACACAGACTGAACTGAATGTGTCCCAGCACACCACTCAAGGAAGTGTGACGGTGGAGACCATTACAGCAACAGAAGGAGCTGCAACAGGTGAGAAATCCAGGAAGGTGAGGTGCCAACAGCTGAGACTAAAGAGGTTAGGACTTTTTAGCTTGGAGAAGAGACGACTGAGGGGGGATATGATAGAGGTGTTTAAAATCATGAGAGGTCTAGAACGGGTAGATGTGAATTCGGTTATTTACTCTTTCGGATAATAGAAAGACTAAGGGGCACTCCATGAAGTTAGTGTGTTGCACATTTAAAACTAATCGGAGAAAGTTCTTTTTTACTCAATGCACAATTAAACTCTGGAATTTGTTGCCAGAAGATGTGGTTAGTGCAGTTAGTATAGCTGTGTTTAAAAAAGGATTGGATAAGTTCTTGGAGGAGAAGTCCATTACCTGCTATTAAGTTCACTTAGAGAATAGCCACTGCCATTAGCAATGGTAACATGGAATAGACTTAGTTTTTGGGTACTTGCCAGGTTCTTGTGGCCTGGATTGGCCACTGTTGGAAACCGGATGCTGGGCTTGATGGACCCTTGGTCTGACCCAGTATGGCATGTTCTTATGTTCTTATGTACCATATGGGGATGACACCCTAGGAGCCCATAAAA
This sequence comes from Rhinatrema bivittatum, assembly GCF_901001135.1. NCBI lineage: Eukaryota > Metazoa > Chordata > Amphibia > Gymnophiona > Rhinatrematidae > Rhinatrema > Rhinatrema bivittatum. The sequence goes on from NC_042624.1 coordinate 81,494,990, forward strand.
TCCATGAGGGCTTTGCATGACTTGACTCCAGTGAAGCCCTGAGGGAAAAAATGGCAGGCAATCAGTCTGTAACATGGAAGACAGAAGATAACAATTTGTTTCTATCAACCACGTACAGCAGAACACAGAATAAGAAATTGTTCTCTTCTTTCGAGGGAACAACAGCTTGTACACACTGGCATACATGGCTCTTTCCAGCTCCAGTGTTGTTGATCTTGTAATTCACTGGGGATAATGGTTATTAAGCTCAGTGGAATATAAATAGTTTTAAATAAATAAAATTTAAAAAAGTGACTTGTTCCATCACAGATTTCTGATACATCATGTATGTGCCAAATGCATGGCATCATATCCCATTCCCAAGTGAACCCAAAGAGTTCCCACTTCTGCTCCGGTGTGCTGGAAAAACCTTGAGCCATGGTTAGCAATGCACCCAGAAGTGAAGGCAGCTGAAGTCCTGCATTGGGGATTCAAGGAAGGATTTTAGATCCCCCCCCCCCTCCCGAAATGCCTGGACCATCCCCCCCAGACTCCCTGTCTGCGAATTGCCTTACAAGTGTCATTCATTATAAACTCACAAAGAAGCTTGAATTGGACAGGATAGTGGGTCCGTTTCCCACTAAACTATTCACTAAGGTGCCAAAGAAGTAATCTTGCACTGTTCAGAGAGTGTGGTAGGGATAAGTTAATGGACAAGGCTGACATGATCTGTGTTCTGTCCCAATAGGATATGTTTTTATTTGATGGAGCCTATGGTCAGAACATTTCTGCTTGGGCCCACCATGTACCAGAGGTTCACAATGAGATTGCTAATGTAAGTGGTCATTATTCAGCATGCCTGCCTCAGAGTAAGACATTGTAGGCCATAAGATCCTGGCTTATCTGTGGTCATTTGGAGCCAAGAAACATGGAAGCTGTTGCAATGATCTAGTTCCAAATCCACCTGGAATGCCTATGTCAGGTTACAACAGAGTGCTGACCTTCCTCACATGAAAAGGAAGAGGAGTGGAATGATCCTGGAAAAGATGGCGATTAGAATAAATAATAGAGGCAAATTGGTTGAGATTGTCAAGGGGGATTGTGCACTTGCAGTTGATCAGTCTAGTGTTCTTTGCAAAAACTAAGAACTAGGCTAACCCCCATATCCAGCTTTATAATTATATGGATCATGACTGAGAGGGCTAGAGAGACATTAGGTTCTATGGGTGAACAAAGACCTGTCACATGCGAGCAGTTAATACTGTGTGGCATGCACGCTCCAGTACAGCATCATCTCCTTTCATGGCCATGCTAGTTCAACCCTTTTTCACTGTCTTAAGGGTGGGTGAATTGGTGAACTGGTGGCATGGCCTTCAGTCTTAAAGACAGTTCCTGGTTACTGTTACCTGGGATTGACTTTACTCAGAATAAGTTAAGTATATTCATACAATGATTGAAAATGGATCAGTTGCCTAAATGAATTAGGATTTCCCTGATTGCTGTTCTGAGCCTAGTCAAGAATGTCACTGCATAAATGGTGATTAAACCACAGGGTGGCCATCAGTTCCTTATGCATCATACCAAGACCAGCAAAAGCAGATTCCGCTTTCAGAGTTATGTAAATAGGCTTTAAAGGCGACAGGGCTCAAAGGCGAATGCTACAGTACCCATTCCTTTAGAATAGGAGCAGCCTCCAGTGTGGATGCATTAGGTATTCCTCTTCAGGGGATACATATTATTGTTAGGTGGTGCTCTACCTAACAATAATACCTGGCAGAGCAAGAGGCCCCAGTAGGGAGTGGATAGTTCCCCTTGCACTGCCATGTATTAACTGATTGTTATTTATTCATTGTATAGAGCAAGACCTAGTAGGGATTATTGACCACTCATTGGATAGTAAAGGGATCCAAACCATGAATGGTGAATGAGGGTTGTAAGGAATGGCAGCACATGCCAACAATCAATTGGATTGGCAGGAGGCATGCTCTAGGAATACCTGCTGCCATAAATGAAAGAAATGGGGATCAAGAAAACACATCTGATGATTCTTAGCTGTTAGCGCTCGTCCCGCCAGGAGAGTGGAGTGAGCGATCTGATATCAATCAGCTCCTCCCAAGGGGAGGAGTTAGCGATCTGATAGGCTTGGCTCCTGAGGAGGAGGAATTAGCAATCTTGTTAGTGCTCTGCTTCCCCAGAGGGGAGACGTTGGCAAAGTGTTATGCTTCGTTCCTGTAATGGGAGGAGCCAGCAACCTGTATGATCCTCACGGGGGGTTAGCTATCTGATATGGATCAGCTTCCGCAGAGAGAGGAGTAATGGTCTGATGTGGGTTGACTCCCACAGAGTGGCAGATGATGATACCACTCTATTTGTGTAAGGAGTAACACTTAGTAGAAATAGTGAATCCCTGGGCCGATGGCAGATGACAGCGCCCTCAAGTGGAGATCCTGAGAGGGACCACCGGCTAGGCTGGAGTATTGAGATAAACACAGATAGTTCTTTATTAGACTGGAAGTAGAACCACCAGAGGTGGCAGTAGTGAGCTGATGTGCCCAGCAGGTATGAAGTCCCTCTGATACTGGAATTACGATCTCTGAGTTACTGAGCTGTAAGGAGAGACTATAGGTAGTGAGTAGATAGGTTATGCTGGACCTATAACCAGTGGTAGATGATACACTCACACTTGTAGATATCTGTAATGCTTTCTTATGCAACAGAGATTCTTCAGTATTCAGGAACAGGAGCCACAGGTGAATACTGGTTCTTATAAGCAGTCTGAAATAGAACTCACAATAACTGTGTATGGAATGGCTTCTGTTACACAATAACTGTGTATGGAATGGCTTCTGTTACCATAAATTACACACCCTCACACACCGCACACACCGCAACGACTTTAGAACAGTCCTACAAGCCCTCATCTTATCTAAAATAGACTACTCAAACGCTCTACTCCTAGGTCTCCCGAAGAACAGCCTTGCCCCCCTGCAGCTGCTATAAAATGCAGCTGCACGAATATTAACAGGCACACGCAGAAAAGAACACATCACACCTATTCTCAAACAACTTCATTGGCTCCCCATCACAGCCAGAATTCAATTTAAAACCCTCACCCTTATACACAAAGCCATCCACAATCCAGACATGCTCTGGTTCTCAGACTTTTTACACATCCGTTCCTCTTCCAGACCTACCAGATTACCCTACACAGCAACCATTCACACACCTTCCCCCAAACTCTTCCATCTAACAGCCACCAAAAAATGCGCACTATCCCTAGCTGGACCCTCTTTATGGAACTCTATGCCCACCCACCTACGCCTTGAGACCTGCACTAAGAAATTGAGACAGAACCTCAAGACCTGGCTGTTCACACGAGCCTATGCATGAGCCCCTTCTTCTTATCACTCCCTTACTCCCTCACCCCTCCCACCCCCGCTCCTCCCCCCCCCCCCTGCCCTCCTCTCCCCCCTTCCCCCCTTCCTCAGGCCCTCCCCTCTCCCTCCAGGTCTATGACCGATAACTCCCCCTCTTAAATCACTCCCTCTTGTATTTTTATTGTACATAATCTACACTTTTGTATCTAACTATGTTTTGTGTTTACCTATTGTTCAGCAAAAACCTTGGTTTCCCTCCTCCAACCCCCCTTCCCCTTGCCCCTCCTCTCTCTCCCCCCCCCCCCCCCCCCTAGTTCTATTATCAGTTTCAATGTAAAGCCCTGTTGGCTACTTTTTTGTTCCATGGAAACCGATGTGATGTTTTCTTAACGAATGTCAGTATACAAAAAATGTTAAATAAATAAATAAGTAAATAAATAGAAGAGAGCTTAGGAGAGATTTAGGAACATAGGCCCTCGTGGAGCGAGTACCAGTTCCTATCTGTAAATATGTAATAGTAATCCATAAGATATAGGTATGTGATATCTTCTGAGGAAGAAGAGAGTCTGAGAAAGGTATTAGGAACATAGGCCCTCATGATGCGAGTACCGGCTCCTATTCTGCAATCTGCAATGGTAACTCACGATCCCCATACTTGCGATAACGTCTTAGACTGAAGGGAGTCTTAGAGATTAGGAACATGGGCCCTCGTGGAGTGAGTACCGGTTCCTGTCTGTAATAGGACTCACTCTGTTCACGTCTGCGATCACCTCCAGGCAATAGGAGTCTTCTGAGTCTTCGGGAACGTAGGCCCTCGAGGAGCGAGTACCGGATCCCCTCCAACAATCTGAAATCAAGAAGAGGGAGAGCGGGGCCCCCGAGGAGCGGGTACCCCTGGGTGAGTTGTAGAGGCAGAGTAGCAGAGAAAGAATTCCCCAAGAGTTGCGAGGAAGGGGTTCCTACCCTTGCCAACTTGATTCGTAGTAGCAATCAAAGACCTTTTATGTTGGAAGTGGATGACATCACTACGGGGGGATGCCCCCGAGGTTCGCATCCTTGCTGGTACAAGTCTGGAGCGCGCGCGTGCGCCCTTACGTTATCAGGAATATGGCGGATCCGTAGCGTCAGGCCAGCCCGGGGATACCAGGAAGAAAATGGCGAGAAGGAGCCATGGGAGCATCTGTCCGTCAGACCCGAAGGGAGTCGCCAAAAGGTAGAGAGGGTGGAGCGAGGGCGAGAACAGGCACGAACGCAACATTATCATATACCTTGAAGCAATGACAGGCCTCCTGTCAAATGGAGGATAGACATCGCCACCTTCAAGAACCTTCCATGACCTTTGTTTAGTAGAAGATTATAATCTCGAGAATTATTATGCACTCCACATTAGGTAAATGAGGGGTGGCCAAGTTCAATGGACAAGTGAGCAAGTTCTTATCATTGTTTGTGGCAAAACACGTATGACATGATTAGGTAGATACATCTCATTCAGACCAGATAGTGTTCACTTCTCAGACAGGGGCATTGAGTTATTCCTGGATGCCCCGTGATGAGCCATATCCAAAGTCTTATAGGTCAGGGATTGGTCTCTGGGTTCCTTATGTTATCAGTTCCCCACCATCCTGGGACCATAACTTTAGTTGGGGAAGGGGACATTACCCCTGCCCATTATGTAATCATGTAATATCCACATGGTAAGAGGGAAGTGGCCCTATGGCGGGGTACTCAAACATGAGGGTTAAGGAATGGGGGGAGAATCTGAAGTTTTTGTGTTATTGGGCTACGGTTATAGCCCCTACCTCTGTTAAGTTGCTCAGGTAGCCCATGGCAAGGACCAGGTTCAGTGGTTTAGGCCTTGTCTGTGCCACTCAAGGCTGTAGCCCATTATTGGTAGCCTTGCATTTGCGCAAGGTGGCTAGTGGTTCTTAAAGTTATGATGTCTGGAGCCTTGCTATTTGTGGAGGTTCTCAGTGGGCTCCACATAGTCAGCAGAATAGTGATCCCCAATGGCATTCTCACCCCCCTTTGAAGAAATATAAGGAGGGGAGAAAGTGGGGAGAAAGTGGGGAGAGGTACAGTGGCAAGTCTTGAGCACTCAGATTCCCCTGTCAGGTTATCTAATAAAGTTACAGTTTAATTATCCAATTTCAAATAGTAATATATTAATGACAAGGACCAAATGGTCCATCCAGTATGCACATCAAGCAAGTTTCTTATGGTAGTAATAACTGCTGCTTCGTGCAGGTTACCCCATTTTTTTGTTAAGGGTAATAACTGCCATCTTTGCAGGTTATCCCCAAACCATATGTTAAGGGTAATAATGTTTACAATCAAAACTAAGCAAATGCCAAACAGTGTATTATGTCTTTATTTTATCTATAAGGGAAGGAGGCAAGATTCAGCCCTATATCAAGTTAATAATCAGCACTGCAAGGCCCCATGCATGGTCTCCACTGTTATGGGGTGGGTTGCTCATCCCTCTGGTGCCCCCAACTCACCAGTACCACAGGAGGAGAAGGGTTTCATCACTGGTGGCCGCCCTGCTTTCTCTGATTGTCCTGGGGATAAAAGGTACCTGCTCCCTGGTCTTACTTCCCTTCCCGCTCCATGGCTGCTGGATTCAACCACAGGGCTTTCTTTGCTCCCCACAGCTATGTGGGGAGCTGGCCTGCATGATCAGGCAGCCACTTCCAAGTCTGTCCCAGCAGCACACATTCAGGAGCACTTGCAGCCAGCCCAACTAGCCCGGGGACTGGCTGGCTGTGGGTGACATCAACAGACTGAGGACAAGGCAGGCAGGAATTTCAAAAGAGGAGGGCAGCCTCCAACTCCCCGCTTTTTGTCTTTGCCTACTTATCGCAAAAAGTTTCTTCCCCTCTCATCCTCCCTTTACCTATGCTGTAAGGTAACTAATCATTTCATATATTAGTTCAGTGGTTTTAAACTCACTCCTTGCCAGTCAGGTTTTCAGGAAATTCACAATGATTATGCATGAGATAGATATGCATTCACTGCCTCCACTGTATGCAAATTTATCTCATGCATATGCATTGTGGATATCCTGAAAACCTGACTGGCTAGGTGTTCCAAGGACCGGGTTGTGAACCTATTAGTAACATTATGCTAACTACAATACACTGTACTTATTGGTCACAAATTATATTTCCAGTGTCAATTATATCTTAATAATGGGTGTCACACCTCTAGAAGGTGAGCCCTTAGACTACTGTCGGGTTGGTACGGTCTAGTTCATGCGAGTGTGGACTAGGCCCAACAGGCAGCAGCTGACGTGTTGCAGGCTGCGGACAGGCCAGGCAGGGTCTGGGCAGAGTTCAGGCAGAGATAAAAAGCAGGCCAAGGTCAGGGCTGGCAGAACTGAGGAGGCAAACTGAGGTCAGGGCAGACAGCAAGTGAAGCAATGTCAAAGGGCCGGGCCAGGTCAGCAACGAGAAGTCAGTCTAAAGACAAAGCAAAATCTTGGCAAACAGAACTAGAATGGGCGAAGAGACAGGAGTTGTGCAAGGCAGGTAAACAGCGAGGACTGGTGTGGAGATAGGAACAGGTAAACAGGTGTGATGACAACACCTTGGCAGAGGAATCCCAGAAGGACCTGCTCCTGAGGCATTGGTCTGTTGCACTGAGCTTCCTTATATGCCTAGAAGGTGATGATGTCATTAGCGGGTGCCACAGGAAGTTCCAGCTGCTGGGCCTATAAGACTCAAGAGCAGCTGACTTGCCTAAGTCAGGTCCACAGAATGGAGCACAATGCTGAGGGCCATGTTGGAACGAAGGGAAGGTTAGTAGCATTGCCTCTGGGGTACACAGTGCGTGGTGCATTACAATGAGGAACATGTGATTCTGTATTATATGAATGTTCTGGTAGTGTGCTCAAACTTGAGGATTAAGGAATGGGGAGGTGAAAGCCAGAGGGGAACATATTATTGGGCTACAGTTGGTGTCCCAGTCTGTGTTAAGTACATATTAAATGTTCTTAGCCTTGTTAACCATCTTGATGCCTGAAAGGAAAGCCAATCTATCAAATTAATAAACTAAACTAAAGTAGCTTGGGTGGCCTTGGGCAGGGACCAAGTCCAGTGGTCATGGTCTTGTCCCCACCAATCACAGCCAGAGCTCATTGATATTGGGACTATTAACCTCGCATTTGCACATGATGGCCGGTGGACCCTGCAATGTGATGGATGAGGCCTTGCTATTGGTGACAGACCATGGTGGGCTTCACGTGGTCAGCAGAATATAGATCCTCAACAGCATTCCCAACACTTCTTTTAAGGAAGGAATTATTGAGAGAGTTTAGGGCAAACTAGAATAACAAGTCTTGAGAAACCAGTTAGATTTCCCTGTCAGATTATCTGATAAAGTTGCAGACTAATTGTTCAACTTCCAGTGACTGTGCTGTGTGCTTTTATTTGACCTACAAGGGGAGAAGGCAAGATTTGGCTCTTCCTCATGTTACTTAATGTGAAAGTCAGCAGCATGTAGGCCTACTCTTGATCTAACTAACAGGAGATATTCATTGGGGACATCAGAAAGCAGAAAGATAATTCAATAAACTACAAAAGGAATACATAAAAAAAAAATAGAGCAAATTAGTGATTTTTATAGAGCTCTTAAAAATGTAACTACTCAATGCAAGTTAATATCACTAACATATTATGAGGCTACAGAGGTCCAAAGAATACTTAATAATGAATAAAGCAAAGAAGAATTCTTTGACTGAATTCCCACTGTACATGACAGAATTTCAGCAATAGTAGTCTTTGAAGGATTGTCAAACAAAAGAACTTATTTGGCACAGAGGTTAACTCTTGCACTTACTATGCAGCAGGAAGCCTTGCTGAATTTTAGCCAGGGCAATAGCTCATGCAATGTTTTCATTAATCTACACTGAAAGACTTCATTGATGGAGCTTAGATGCAATGCCTACATAGCCCAGCTTTGTCGGATACTGTGACAATATTAAACTTGACATTTATCCGCATAATTCTTCCCAAATAGAAATGCATCACATTTTTCCTCAGGTACAAGTTGCATTTTACATTGAGTAATTACGTACAGTACTGTCTTTATGCTCATGGAAGCTAACATGAAAGAATCCCAATTTTTATGGGATACTAGAGTATTCCGGTGCCATAATAGCAAACTAATGCTACAAGGATTTAAAATAATAGAAAATGTTTCACATAACATAAATCCATAAGACGCATAATACATATAAGTGTTAATATCTACATGCCTGGATTATCTCATATCTTGACAATCATGAAAAGTAATCTGTCTCCTGCTACACCTTCCTTATCCCACTCACTACCCCTAGTTCAACATTTCATTCCTGTGTATTAACAATGCACTGACAAAATCAAACCACTAAGCACACCACATAAAATAAAGGTACAAATGAAGGAAATCAGACACTCGTTCAAATTAGGAGTGTTTCAGTTTATTCCTTCTAAACCAATGAAGGTTGAATAAATTGCAATATTGTTAGTTTTGTTAGTCATTTTCTTTTATTTGGAGAACTTGGATAAGAAACTGAGGGATAGATTTTGGGGATTGGAAGAGTACCAGGATGGGTTTGTTTTTTTTGTTTTTGTGATGAGGGCAATATTTATTTTAAAATGAAACAAATGAAAATGAACTAAATTTCATCCATTTTTTCCATTTCATTTAGAAAATGAAATTACATTTCCTGTTTCATTTGTAACAAAACTATATCCCTATGCAACAGCTAAGTCACAGATGTTTTGAGTTAATGCAATAAAAAGGTATCACTTGCAGCTTATTTCTTGATCCTTTTTTCATACGCTTTCAAGTGGAATAACACGGCAGTTATAAGATGTGCCATGCTGCGTCAGACCAAAGGTCCATCAAGCCCAGCATCCTATCTTCACAGTAATGGCCAGTCCAGGTCAGCAGATCCCAAAGAGTAGATCTAATTCCTTGTTGCTTTCTTCCAGGGATAAGTGGTGACTTTCCCCATGGCCACCTGGCTAATAATTGCTTATGGACTTCTTTCCCGGGAACTTGCCGAACACCCTTTGAAACCAGTTGTGCTAGATGCTTTGATCACATCCTCTGGCAACAAATCCCACAGCATGATTTTGTGTTGAGTGAAAAGATTCTTTCTCCAATATTTTTTAAATTGGTACCTGCCAGTTTCATGGAGTGTCCCCTAGTCTTAGTACTATTTGAAAGGGTAAATAAGTGTTACCAGTTTGCCTGTTCCACCCCACTCAAGATTTTATAAAGCTCTATCATATCCCCTGTCAGTCACCTCTTCTGCATGCTGTTTAACTTTCCTTCAGAAGGGAGCTGTTCTATTCTCTTTATTGTTTTTTGTTCCCTTTCTCTGTACCTTTCGAAGTTCTGCTATATCTTTCATGAGATGGGATGACCTGTCACACCATGGATCTATACAGAAGCCTTATGATATTCATAGTTTTATTCTCCATTCCTTTCTAAATAATTCCTAACAATCTATTTGAAAATTGGCATTAAATTTGCTTTCTCTGTACCTTTCGAAGTTCTGCTATATCTTTCATGAGAAGGGATGACCTGTCACACCATGGATCTATTGTTATGAAATTATACCCCCTGAGCATGCCTTTTACCCCACTCACTCACTCTGGAGATGGTTTTCAAGGGTGATGATTCAGATCACCAATTCACGGTGAACCTGGAAGATGTAGTATGCCAGATTGACAAACTGAAGAGTAGTAAATCACCTGGACCAGATGGTATACACCCCAGGGTTCTGAAAGAACTAAAACATGAAATTTCAGACCTATTTCAATTAATTTGTAACCTATCATTAAAATCATCCGGTGTACCTGAAGACTGGAAGATGGCCAATGTTACCCCAGGGGTAATCCGGGAAACTATAGACCAGTGAGCCTGACTTCAGTGCCAGGAAAAATCATGGAAATTGTTATAAAGAATAAAATCACAAAACATTTAGATAGACATGGTTTAATAAGAAACAGCCAGCATGGATTTGCCTCACAAATCTCCTACATTTTTTTGAAGGGGTGAATAAACATATGGACAAAAGTTAACCAGTAGATGTGTGTATTTGGATTTTCAGAAGGTGTTCGACAAAGTCCCGCATGAGAGGCTTCTAAGAAAACTAAAAAGTCATGGGATTGGAAGCGATGTCCTTTTGTGGATTGCAAACTGGTTAAGACAGGAAACAGATTAGGATTAAATGGTCAGTTTTCACAGTGGAAAAAGGTAAACAGTGGAGTGCCTCAGGAATCTATACATGGACCGATCCTATTTAATATATTTATAAATGATCTGGAAAGGGGTTCAATGACTGAGGTGATCAAATTTGCGGATGACACTAAATTATGCAGAGTAGTTAAATCTCAAGCAAATTGTGATTAAATTGCAGGAGGACCTTGTGAGACTGGAAGATTGGGCTTCCAAATGGCAGATGAAATTTAACGTGGACAAGCATATAGAGAAAAATAACCCTTGCTGTAGTTACACAATGTTAGGTTCTATCTTAGGAGTTACCACCCAGGAAAGAGATCTAGGTGTCATAGTGGATAATATATTGAAATCATTGGCTCCGTGTACTGTGGTGATCAAAAAAGCAAACAGAATGTTAGGAATTATTAGGAAGGGAAGGGCATATAAAACAATGGATGTCATAATGCCTCCGTATCGCTCCATGGTGAGACTGCATCTTGAATACTGTGTGCAATTCTGGTCACTGCATCTCAAAAAAGATATAGTTGCACTGGAGAAAATGCAGAGAAGGGCAACCAAAATGATAAGGGGCATGGTACGGCTGCCCTATGAGGAAAGGCTAAGTTCAGTTTGGAGAAGAGGCGACTGAAGGGGGAAATGATAGAGATCTACAAAATCATGAAAGGACTTGAACAAGTTAATGTAAATCAGTTATTTACTCTCTTAGATAATAGAAGGTCTAGGGGACACTCCATGAAGTTAGCAAGTAGCTCATATAAAACAAATCAAAGAAAATTATTTTTCACTCAGCAGCTCTGGAATTCATTGCCAGAGGATGTGGTTACAGCAGTTAGAGTAACTGAGTTTAAAAAAGGCTTGTATAAGTTCCTAGAGGAAAAATCCATAAACTGCTATTAATTAATAAGCAATAGCAGTTTGAGATTTATTTAATGTTTGGGTACTTGCCAGGTTCTTGTGACTTGGATTGGCCACTGTTGGAAACAGGATACTGGGCTTGATGGACCCTTGGTCTGACTCAGTATGGCATATCTTATGTTCTTATGTTTACAGGATTCATGTTTTTAACATACTTGAAAAAAAGTGTTAATAGCTTTTGCCTCTTTGGCAAGTCTCTCTTCAGATTCTTGCTCGGCCTGCTTTTTTGATGGTTTATATTTAATTTGTTAATGCTTATATGTACAGCACCTGCGTCATCAGGTTCTACTTTCTATTTTTTAAAAGATGTCTTTTTGGCTTTGATAGCTTCTTTCACATCAGCATTTAGCCATGTTGGCAGACACTTCTTCTTTTGACCATTTTTAATATTTAATTTGTGGAATAATGTGAAAAGGAATTAGACTTGTTATAGACAATATTATTTAGTAAATGCAAGATTAGTTTGTAATAAGATTACTGTTTTATTTCACCTGATTTATGAAGCCCAGCCAGAGATGTTGTTTATTCCAGAGACCTAGTTGACTAAGGAGGGAGGAGTGGTGTCTTCATAGTTTTGCCCACCTGGTTTTAAATTTATTCATCAGTTTAAGGAAAATAAGAGGGGTGGTGGGATGGAGGTGGTTTATAAAAGTTGTTTATATTTAGTTTAACTAATGTGGGTCCAGTGGGATGTAATTATCTTTTATTGAAGCTTGAGAGGCCCCCTTCTATTGTGATTTATTTTAGTTAATCAGGTATTGATGTTCTTGGTAAGCTCCAAGATATCATTTTAGATTTGAGTCCTCAGTTTGCCTCATTTTTAGTGATAGAACCTTTGATAAATTTAGGATTTTAACATTGTTTTACTTTCATTTGTCTTGAAACAAATGGTTGAAATTGCCACCCATACAGGTGGTCACACTCTCATGTTATAAGCTCAGAGGAATTGAGAGTAGAAGGTCAGCACCAGTGCCTGTCTGTGAACTTAGTTCCATGGTCAGATCATGCTATTGTAAGATTAAGGTTTGTAGAGAAGGGTTATCAAACAGGAGAGAATCAGGACAAGTTAGGCTACTGGAACAGAAAGCCAGTGGATCCTGACCTTTTCAATACTTGTTTTAGTGTTTTTTTGCTTTGAGTGGTGGAAGCTAGGGTAGAGAGTCTCATCGAGCAGTGAAATACTTCTATTTGTAAAATATTAGATGATATTGCTCCGCTTAGATGGATACTCAGGTGCAAACAAATCTTATCTTGGTTTGTTGATGATCTTTGGACTATAAAGTGTGGCATCTAAAATGTTGTTAGAAAAAATTACTGCTATTTTCTGATCAATATAATTGGAGAAAATTGGCCAATAGATATAGGAAGATAATATGGTAAAAAAAACTTTCTCCAGTTCTATAGCTTAAGCACTTAAGGTGGTCCACTTTCTGTTGGGTCAGTCAAAAGACAATGTTGTAAGTCAACTTATGCACACAACAGATCCTTCACACCCACATATTTTATCCATCCATTGTGGCCGTCATAATAGGCATTCCCGGTCAAGCAAAATATCTCCTTTGCCTTATTTTTAATCATAGGCCAGTGATCAATCTTTTTGTGTATTTTTATATATTTTGTGCACTTAACATAGACATCTTAATGTGGTATCAATGAAACAGTGTTCCCCGACGGGGATGTACTCTACTCAAAATCACTTCTTGTGAAAATGTTAATGTTGAAGCATTACTATAAGAAAAATTAACAGCTTTAAGTACCAAGTAATCACATTTAAGGTGCTTATAGATGTAAATTTTCATAAGAGCATCACACAGAAAACATTTAACATAGCAGCTATTCAATTTTAACAGCATCGCCTTACAGGAACAGTAGTCAGCATTACCTTCTTTCGCCATAAACTCATTTTGGCGCCAAAGTGAGAACCGGAAGCTGACTTGAAAATTCGGTAACCACTTAAAAACTAAGACGTGATTGACATATATTTAAACTATCAAGACCCATTCAATTTCAAGATTTAATCTTCTAAGAGTTATTGAGTCCAAAAAATATATCCAGAATTGTTCTCTCGAATTGAGGTGTTTAGTGCAATTGCTATGTCTGAAAGATTCTTCAATATGCTCCAAAATGCCCCATTTGAAATCTTGGAATTGATGATTGAATTCCATATAATGGGCTACTACTGGAGCATTTATCTTGCCAGTATTGATACAATTTTTGTGTTCTGTTAGACACACTTTTATATTTCGTTTTGTGTGTTCAACATAAATTTTTTGGCAAGGACATTGTAAAAAATAAATCATATATGACGACAAACAATTAGTATTGTGGTACAGCTTAACAACTTTTCTTGAAGTTGGATCAATCCATTGACTACCCACTATTGACTGTGTGCAAAAATTGCAATTGCCACACTGCTGATATCAGTAATTGGAGATAATTGTGTAAGAGATTCTGTAGGGAAGAACGAATGAACTACTATATCTTTAATGTTTCATCCTCTTTTATATGCAGTCACTAGAGGTGTCTTGAATACGAAATGTAAAGTTAACATTGACCAATGTTTAAAAATTACTGCTGCAATGTTTCTGGCCAACAAAGAATATTGCAATACACATACCAGCGATATCTCCGTTGATTCTTTATTATCCGGTAATAACCAAGCCCACTCTGCGTGTGCCGCCCTTTTGTATACTCTCCATATTAACTTAAATGGACAGCCTCGTTCGAGTAATCTTGCACTTAAATCCTGAGCGTGAGTTAAAAAGTTTTTGTTCTTGGAACACAGTCGGCGAATTCACAAAAATTGGCCAATGGGGAGATTATTCCTCAAGTTAACTGGGTGAAAACTGGAATAATGTAGTAAATTATTTCTTTCTGCTGATTTCCGATATAACGATGTTTCCAGTCTACTACCTTCATTATAAATCAAAATGACCAAAAATGCTATTTGTTTATCATGGTATTCCATGTTGAATTGTAGATTACTGTCTTGTGCATTGAGCCATGAGATGAATTCTAACAGATGGTTATAAGATGTCCATAAACAAAAGATATTGTAGATATATCTGCACCATACAGCGATATACTTGTAAAATTTGAATGTATATAAAAAACGCTGTTCAAAATGAGTCATGTAAAGATTGGCAATCCTTGATGGCATTGTTAAACCCATTGATGTTCCATGCTGTTGTAAATAGAATCCATCGAGTGCAAAAAAATAGTTGTGGCATAAAGCTAGTTAAGATTGTTGTTGTGAACTGGAATCTCATAAATTGCTCATTCGTGGCATCGATAGCTTAATTCAAGCTTTCATCAGTCTTATTCTTGTAGACTGTGAATATACATTTTCAATCATTGATTCCAGTTCCTCAAAGCGATTGGGACACAGTGAAAGAATTTTTTAAAGTTTTTTTGGAGCTACCACTATATAATAAAATTGTTGGGGCTCCGTTTTGTCTTTTTAACGCTGTTTGTTTTTATAGCAAGTTGTGCATGAGAATTCTTTTAACAGGTGAAAAAGAGGGCGGTATAACTACTCTTTATTAGAGCTACCGCAGTTCTGTTTGTATGCGGGTTACCGCTGCTCCGTTTAGTTAGGGCTGAAGTAAGTTTTGAAACAAAAATGAAAATAAGGAAAAGGTAGAGGGGAAAGGGTGAGGGAGGTGGGGGAAGGGAAGGTGGGGTGGCGGGGTAGGGAAGTTCCCTCCGAGGTTGCTCCGATTTCGGGGAGGGAATGGGGGAAGGCAGCGCAGCTCAGCGCGAGCTCGGCGTGCGCAAGGTGCACAATTGGCACCCCCTTGTGCACGTGTGGCTGAAGTGAGGTATTCCAATAGTGTGCAGTTTCTATGTAGAGATCTATAGCAGCTTGGCTTGTTCTGTTTTCCTAATAAGAGGTGTATTACTGTTTTAGGCCTGGTAAAATATTTGCAGTCTTACCTCTTCATAGATAGAGTTGTTGCTGTTTGAGTGCTGGCAGTCAATGCTGTTTTGATATAGAAAGTTTATTGCATTCGCATTGTAATTCTGTTTTCTAGTGTCTTTCTGAGTGCCAAGCCCATGCCCAAGACACATTATAGTAGGCCTTATACCATATGGGTTCCAAGTGTCTCTTGCTTTTTTGTAGGGTGTTGGTTGGTACCACAGCATTTCATGTAAATATAATATATATATTGTATGTGATATTTTTACCTCAGAAGACTGTACTTTGAATATCTTTTTCATGTAAAATCTGTTATTATAAATGCATAATTTTGAATTGTATGTGGGGAGAGTGTGATGGAGGTGGAGGGTGCAAAGGTCAAAGGTTTGCTTAGCATGTCTAATACCCTTGCACCGGCCTTGGGCATCGCTGTACAAACATTTAATAGTTTCCCAACTCGTGGTGTCATGTGTTGTACAATGGGCGAGGACATAGTTTTTCAATTGGCGATCAGTATCAAATTGCCTGGCTATGGGTCTACTGAAAATGGAGAAGGGGATGGGGAGCAAGGCTGCTGGGGCTTGGGAACAAGAATGCTGGAGGCTAGAAGCAAAACTGCTGGGGGTGGGTGTATGAGCGCTAGAGAATGTGTGTGTGTGTGTGTGTGTGTGTGTGTGTGTGTGTGTGTGTGTGTGTGTGTGAATGATTGTGTGTATGAAAGCCAAAGAATCTGTGTGTGTGTGTGAGGGAGAGAGAGGTTATGTATGTGAGAGAAAGCCTTTGTGTATATGTGAGAGAGAGAGGAGATATGTATGAGAATCTGTGAGAATATGTGTGTAAGAGAGAGCTGTGTGTGTGTGTGAGTGAGAGAGAAAGCGAAGATTGGATGTGTATGTGTGAGACAGAGGGTTTGAGAGAGCATGTGTGTGCGAGAACGAGGATAAAGTTTGTGTGGCCTCCTTCTCCCAATCCATGACAATCTCAGGGTGACTGAAAATTTAAAAAATTCCACATATGGATAGCAGGAGATTTTTTAATCTTTATTAGTTTCATTATTGGACATTATCTGATGTGTCTGCTGTTTTGAAATATTATAGTGGTGTTTTGGGAAATGTATAAACATTTTTCTGAGATTTTAATTAGTGGATGTTCTATCATTAGTTGTTTTGAAATATTTTTTCTTTTTATTAGTATGATTTTACTATGATTGATGTCTTATTTTTCTTGATAATAAATTTATTGTTTGTTGGTCTTTCTATGATCTGTATGTGTGTGACCAAGATGAAGGATTCTATTAGTGTATGGCTTCCGCATAGGACTCTAAAGTTCTGTTTTCAATAGGAGGTGTATTGGTCTTCTAGGGCCTGTTGTATTATTTGCATGCTGCACTTTCCTGGTAGGGGTGTTGCTGTTTGAATCCTCTGAGGAGTTACTGCTGCTATGATATGACAAACTTGCTACATAGATACTGAGTTTATTATTATTATTGGCAGGATTTTGTATTTTGCAACATACCGGTACTGAAGAGAGTCAGTGTTGCTGTTCCTGAGAGTTTGGATTATTGTTTGTATGGTGACTTGTATGGGGAAATAGTCATTTAGTACTAACACTTCTATTAGTAATTTTCTTTTACCACTGTGTCTGTTTTTCTAGTATCAAACTTTTTATTGGTTGGTCTGGGAAAGAATAATTATATTCTATGATTTACGCAGAGATGTACTTAGAATAACTACTTGCACAGGTATAAGAAAGTGGCGGGAGGCTAACAGCATCTCTGTGAGTGAGCTAGAGTAGGGGTGACTAAACATTTTCAGCAGTGGCCCCCCTTCTATTCATGCAATTGGTTTGGGGTCTCCCAGGATTAGTGAGAGGGATGTAGGGGAGGCACACAAATGCATTGGTCCCTGGGCTCCGGAGACTCTCACTATGCCACTGCCAGGTATATAACTAGAATAAACCCTATCCTATTTTCTTTGAGGTTGATATTCAAAAGCCATTTAGACCGGATAACTGAAAAATTATCCATCTGAATGGCTAACCAGCATTATAAAATGTTGTATGTAGATAAATTCAAGCCACGTAAGTTATGTGGATTGAATTTAGCCACATAAGTCAGGGGCATTCTGGGGGGAGAGCAGGAGGTGGTTCGGGGAGGACCGTAATTAGCCGCATAAAATATGCAGCTAACTCTGGTCATGCCATAGGGTTGTCCTAAAGTCAGCTGGCTAAATTTAAGATAGCTAGGTATATTTAGCGGCGCTGCCATGTCACTGAGTATCTTGGTTAAGTTAGCTGTATCCGGCTAACTTAACTAGCCGCACTGCGGCTGAATATTGGCCCCATTGTTTGTAGGTGAGGTAATATTAGCGGCACAGGCACTAAATGAATCTCCTCTGCTTTAAACTAGAAAATATACCTAAACTTAACTGCATTATTTTCTAGGAAATAAGTACATAGAGAGACACTGGAGTCATGAGGGCTAATTGAAAATAAGGATTCTCAGATTTGTATCTGTAAGTAAAAGGCTCCGAGTTTTCGATGGGGGGAAAAAAAGTTTTCTGTAGTCACTAATCACTTTTACCATGTATAGAATTTCATGCTAGAATTATCTCCACATAGGATGTCAAATATAATTTTTTTTTTTTAAATGTAGTCCCTTGCCAAGCTACAGATATTCATGTTTAACACCAAGGTAGCAGTTCAGGGACTGATAACTGTATGTACCTTTTGAATGATGCATAGAAAGCAGCAGTTACACAAAGACAAAGCCACCAGATTGGTCTCAGGGAAACCCAATGTCTGAATTTTTCATGACTCCTGTAGCACTGAAGGAATAAGAAAACTGGCTTCTAGTGGTGGGAGATAAGCACTGTGAAGGTCAGAGCCGAGAAACATGCAAGAGAACCAGGACTTGCCTGGGGAAACCGAGCAGGGTTTAAGCTGCTTAAAAGAATTACAGCTGCTTTGTATTTTACAATCACTACAGTTGCTTAATAATAGCTTATTCTCACAAATGGAAATATAACAATATCAGTCCTATGTGCCTTACTTTGTAAGTCTCAAAAGACTGAGAAAACAAACACGTTTTCAGCCTGATCTCTCTTACCTCATGGTCAAACTTCAAAACTGTTATTTCTCTGTATACATTATGATGCCTCTGCTTTTCTTTGTAATAATGAAGATACCTTTTAACTCAACATAAAAATGTATTCAAGTAATTAGGTATAAATAATTCTTGGTTTGTACCTGTGGAAAACTTGCAGCCTTCCTGGAAGGAAGTGATATCTTATTTGTTAGATTGTCCAGCAGTTTGCAGGGGTGCTCGTGTATATTCCAGTTGAACTTTATATGAAAGGTACAATGATTGCTGGAAAGCACAAATGATAGGAAAGAAATAAATTAAAAACCCTACAGTGTCTAAGCAATTGATAACTTCACCTGTCATCATCTGGTTAAGCTCTTAATGAGATCCTTTCTATTCTTGGTCACATCTGATTTTTTTTTTTTTTAACACAAGCCCCTTTGAACAGCTGGGAGTTCATTGAGCCTTCTTTGATCAGAGAATTCGTCTGAAGTTTTTCCATTAAAATAAAGGAAATTGTGGTCCTCTCTTAAGCCATGTTTCTGATTTTATTTCCCCAAGATTGTTTCGGATTCTTTTCAGGCGTACAAGAGTCTTAAGCAATTAAATATATAAATTTTTTACATAAATGTTCAGAAATTTTACACTGGGAGGAAGCTTTGCCACAAGAAACCTCAGCTCTTTTGAAGGCTGCTTTCTAATGATGACCCTTGGCGTGCTGGCACACATGGGACTCTTCTCAGAAGAGTCTGATGAAAATTAGTCTATTCTCATTTCAAACAGAATTTTACTGAAGTCCTGATCAGAGCAGCAGCATGGAGTCCAGGGAGACGACACACTGCACTTGATTCATTCCGCAGCCTCCCTCTCCTGATAATTGTTGCAGGAACACATAGTGACGAGACTGTAGGATGTGAGGGGTCTCTCTGGATGTACTCCAGTTGTTGCTCTCTGTTTAAAGATTTAAACCATCAGGGTATGATAAGGCTTTTTTTGATGTGCACTGAACATGGAGCTTGGGTACAGAAGAAGGGAAAAAGGGCTTCACCAGAAGGCAATCATCTTTCAGAGCCACAGTAAGACAGAGCGAGGTGGGAAAGTCTCTGCTTCACTACAGACATGTAACAAAGGCAGATGAAAGGCTTGGGGTGAAGAAGGGGTGAGATCTGGCTGTGAGGCAGATCTTGCATAATGGGATAGATGCCATAAAATGAAGAAAAACCACTTAGTCATCCTGTTTCATTAAGACACACTTACTGAATGAATTTAACCATATTGTATATTTTTACAATAGTGCACATACTGACACTAGGGTTACTGTTTGCCGTAGGCATGTTTTGAATTGATTTCATGAGGTTTTATTTTATGTCGTTTCCATGCAAACCAAGTATTTGAGGGAGGTAGTCAAAAACTATGTACAGCAACTATTTACCAAAGCAAACAATAGTGAAAAATAGCAATACAGCAAACACCTACTCGTATTAAGGGATGAAAGTATAACATCAACCATTCAAGCAATATTAAAGGCAAGCCTGTTGATTTTATTCCAGCAGAAACACTTTTCTCTTTGGAGGACAATTTTCAATTATCCTGCATAGTTGTAAAGTACGGGAGGGTACTTTTAGCAATCATACTTCATGCATAATGTGGATGTGCCTAAAGTTCCTGTGAACTTTGCACCTGCTATTTAGTGAGCCAAGAGGGGTAAAATATTGCCCGTACTTTTGAAAATAACATGCATGCATGCTATTTTCCTCCCCTTAACATGCCTCTGGGAATGCCTCATCACAAATTGGCCAAAGGTAATCAATCTGTTCTAGCAATTGTACATATAAACAAACTCTAAATCATGTACACAAATTACTACTATAAGAACATTTATAAGTTATTATGAATACTGTTCCTTGCCTCCCTCATATACTCCATTGTAAATTATACCCTCTTTTCGTGCCCTCTCTTATTTCTTACTCCAAGTTAACATATCCTTGTTATAATGTAACTTTATTCTCCTTTCAAATTGTATCTGGTTAATGGTTGTTTATAGTTACTGCTTGTTCGATGTAAACCGAGTTGATTTGATTTGTATCAAGAAAGTCGGTATATAAAAACCCTAAATAAATAACATAAATAAACAAAGGTATGCATGCTATGGAAGCCTGCATAGACTTAAGCTGGCCAAAGGACGACATTTTTCAGAAAGGGCAATTCAGATAAAGGATCTATTCAGGTGCTACTGCCGTAATTGGCAATGATTGTAAATGGTTCCCTGGAAGAAGGTACTCTGCCTCCTGCTTTAAATGGGCAATAATTTATCTAGCATTAAAAAAGAGATATTCAGGTTAGTCTCAATTTTCCAGGCTGCCGTCTATTTCCCATCTCCCTTTTATTGGAAAGTTGATAAAGTGGATTGTAGAACGGCAACTAACAGATTTTTTAGAGGACAATAATGTTCTATCAGATAAGCAGGCCAGCTTATGAAAAACCTCATAGCACAGTAACTGCATTATTAGTGGCAACCATACCAATGATCTTTGAAGGATCCTGGATATAGAGAAAGATTAGGTTCTAATGTTTCTAGTTATTTTATCTGCTTTTTGAGATCTTGGAATATTGCTTGTTGGTTTGGAAGGCTTTGGAATAAGGGGTACTGCCCTTGCATGGTTCTCATCATTCCTACCATCAAGAACCCAATAAATTCATTGGATTAATAATTATTTTCAGATATGTGAGTTATTGTACAAGGTTCCTCAAGGATCTATAATCTCCCCAATATCTTTTAATATATACATGATCCCTCTTGCAGCCCTAATTGAATCTGTTATGTAAATTGCGCCGGTGATGTACAAATATATAGTTCATGGGATACCAATCAGTGAGCATCTGTAATGCAAGTAGATTCTTACTTACAGAGAGCTGAGCTAAATCCTGATAAAACAGAACTTCCACACTGGCAACTAGACTGTCCTTAATTACAAATTGGTTCTTGCCCCATTTCTCCAAGTGCAGAAGTGAAATTCCTAGGTGTATGGTTAGATTCCTAACTTATAATGAAGAAACATTAGCATAGTAATAAGAGATTTTTTTTCCATTTATGGAATATGAAGTATCTCCGCCCATACTTGGGTCAGGATGAACTTTGTACAGCAGTGCAATAGACTGTCTCTGTACGGATTGACTACTGCAATTCACTGTTGATGGGTTTCCCAAAATATCACATTTATAGGCTCCTAATAACCCACTATACTGTTGTTCTTTTAATCACCAATACTACAAGGTATGAGCATATACAGCAGTATGTAAAGCATTGCATTAGTTACCCATTGTTTACAGAATAAAATTCAAGTCATTATGTATAATATTTTGTATCCTTCATGTTTGTGCACCACAATATGTACCGGTATCTAATTCTGTTTCTAGTTATCAGCCAAATGATTTTTATGCTGCTCACCATTTCTATAGCCAGATTAACTGAAACTAGTCAAAGAGCTTTCTCCTGTATTGGCTTGGCACTCAGGAATTGCCATTCAATTTCCGGTTACTGGACTATTATATTGTATTCCACAAACAATGCAAGGGTTGTATTTTCAAGAAAGCTTTTGACTAGATTTATCAAACTTTTTGGTTTGTCATGAGATTAGTGTTTATGTTTGATTGTGCATCGCTTTATAGCCCTATGGGAAGAGGCAATTCACAAACTTAATACATAAGTAAATAAATAAATATAAGAACATGAGATATGCCATGCCCTGTCAGACCAAGGCCCAATAAGCACAGCATCTTGTCTCTGATGGTGGCCCATTCAGGTTACAAGTACCCGGCAGATTCGGAAAAGAAAATCTATTGCTTGTTGCTGACTTTTAGGGATAAGCGATGGCTTTTCCATGTCTACCTGGCTAATAATTGTTTATGAACTTCTCCATACCTCTTTTAAAACCCCCTGAGCTAGTCACCTTTAACCCATCCTCTGGAAACAAATTCCATTGCTTGATTCTGTATTGAGCGAAAGAATACTTTCTACAATTTGCTTTAAATATGCTGGTTGTTAGTTTTATGGCGAGTCCTCTCGCTTTACCATAATAACCATTCCCTGTTTACCTGCTCAGCCCCATTCATCATTTTATAAACCTCTGTCCCCTCTCAGTCATCTCTTTTCCAAGCTAAAGGACTTTTAGCCTTTCTTCCTGAGAGAGCTGCTCCATTCCCTTTATCATTTTTGTTTTTGCTCTCTGTACTTTTTCTAATTCCGCCATGACTTTTTATGAGATGGGGCAACCAGAACTGCACACAATACTCAAAGTGCAATCTCACCATGGATCAATCCAGAAGCATTATGATATTCTCTGTTTCGTTGTCCATACTTCGCTAAATAATTCCTAACATTCAATATGCTTTTTTTGACATCACCACACACTGAACTGAGGATTTCAAAGTATTGTCTACAAAGACTCTGAGGCCCTTTTCTTGGGTGGTGATTTCTAATATGGAGTCAGTACTGAATACACGTGGCGTGATACAATGCGATGTGATAACTCAACACAGTACACTTCCTTTGATTCCTTCCTAACGTTGTTCAAGAGGTGCAGGCAGGGCACATTGATGGCCGTTGGCGTTTTGACTTCTGCTAGGGCACCTTGATAGCTTTGTTATGAAAAGTGCATGCCAATGGACTGTTTTAACTTTGGTGCCTATTTGTGAAATCCATCATCCGTTGCTTTCTTTTCATTGGTAAAAAGGTGAACATTTGTAACCCATCTTTTCGCCCGGTGTCCCACAATTTTGGTATATCCGTTGTGAACAGGAAGGTCACACGGAGACATATGCAATACCTAATTGGAAGCTTAGCATTCACAGTGCAAGTTATACCTATGGGCAGGGTGTTTCTGCACCACATGATCAAGGCAAAGATAAGTTTGTCCAGAGACCACTTATTTTTATTTATTTATTTGATTTGTATTCTGCTTTTCAGTGCTTCAAAGCAAATTACATTCAGGTACTGTAGGTATTAAATTCAGGTACTGCCTGTGGATAAGCAAGGCTTTGAGAGAGGACCTGGCCATCCAGCAGGCCTTTCTAGCAAGTTTTAAAGGGGTATCAGCATGGCTACCTATCCATCAGCAGCCACGACCTCTACCTGTATACATGGTGGAGACGTCAGTTTTGGACTTTATTTCAAAGACGCTTGGTATGCAGCTCAATGGCCAGTGGATTGGGTTCAGTGAGCTATGCACATATATCATCCTCCTTCGGGGACAAACGGTGGTGCTTTGTTGCAACAATGAAGCAGTGGTTTAGGTGATTAACTAACACTCCGCTAGTTGCCCTCTCATGTCTAAGTTACTACGTGAGTTCTTACTTTGCTGCCTTAACAAAAATATTTCACCCATGTGCAAAGCATGTTCCAGGAACTACCAACAAGACCATGGATTCTCTATCTCTTTGCAAGTGGTCCCTCACCTCAAGTGGATGCAGTTGGACAACTTGTACCAGCTCACCTATGGTCCTTCAAAACCAGGCAACATGGTCCTTCAATCTGGAATACCTATGTGAGAAACTACTGCAGAATTATTATGTTCCTACATGACTGCACATGGAGAGGCACACAGGCTCCCAAGGAAATGGTGATCGAGTACATATTGCAGGCTAAGTGTCAAGGTTTATCCAGAAGCATGGTTCAATCACATTTAAAAGCACTGGTATTTTATATACATGTTCAGCAGGGGTGTGAGGGAGTGCATTCTTTGATGGCGCTCATGATGGGTTGAGTCCGGGAGAAGCGACCCTACTTTGATGCTTGTAGATCACTTACTCATGACCAGCTGCTTCAGCTTTGGCACGTACTCCCTAGCATTGCTCCCAAAGAGTTTAAGACTATCTTGTTTTGAGCTGCTTGTTCTTTGGTGACTTGGGTGTTAACAAATTCACTGCTGCTTCTTGCAAGGCACTCATATGTACAGGATTGTCATTCTCTGATGTTACTATACATAATGATAAGATGACAGTGTTCTTGCAACAATCAAGGCAGATCAGGTAGTCCACAGCCAGTTTGACACCTTGACAGCAGTACCAAGTTTGGTGACATGATCAGTGCAAACTACCCTCATTTACATGACTATTAGGCCACACAGTGGTGTATTTTTATTGATGCACAATGAAATATGCCCTTTAAGCCATTTTCAATTCACTGCCATTTTCAGGCAGGCCCTTCACACAATTGGCCTACAGAGAGAGTGCTACAGAACTCATTTGTTTTAGCTAAGTGTTGAGTCAAGTGCAGCTATGGCCAGGTTATCCAGGGTTGCCATACAGTAGATAGGCTTCTGGCACTTCATGGCATACATATCTTACATTAGACAAAAATATGGCTTTCCTGCATTCGCCCAGCATTAATGCTCCCTTTTGTATAACTATACATTGTTTTGTGTCTCTTCCCTGCAGATGTTGTCCAGCAACATTACTGTGGATAGTCAGCCATTTATTCATGACTGATGTATAGCGGCGGGCCATTCGCAGAAGCTTTGGTAATGATCTCAGTTTAGTGGCCAATGGGGGAGGATGATTAGGTGGATCAGAAAAGATGCATGCATTGGAACCATCTCTTACCTCCTCTGAGCAGTATGAGTCAGGATGAGGCTGTTGCATCGGAGGTGGACCCTTGGGCTGAGGTGGGGTTGATGCAACCCATAGGCAAGGACCTACGGGTCCCCACCATCAGCAGGTGGAGTGGGCTGAAGCTAGAGGCCGCTGGAGATTCACCTATACCAGCCCTCGTTTCCCTCAGGTTGAGCCTATGGGTGCCGGGGCCAGCTGGACTTAGGTGGGCCTCGAGGTTAGCTAAAGATGAAAGGTGATTCAGTCCAGACAGCAGCCGGTAGATAGCATAGTCCTATCCTGGACTGGATTCAGTACTGGAACTCAGGCGCCAAAGGAACAATGAGTAACTGGAGATGCTCAAGCAAAGGAAGACCTAAGCCTTGTAAGTCCATGTCCAGTGGATAGGCAAGAGGAGGTGTCACTGACAGACTAGGATCAGAGCCGGCAGCAAGCGGAAGTTGTGGCAAGCAATGTAGTACTCTGGACACAGGAAAGTTTGTAGTGTAGTCGTTCAAAGCAAGGGTCAGGGCACGGAGAAGGCAGGCGTAGTCAAACAAGACAGTGGTCAGGGCACAGAGAAGGCAGGCGTAGTCAAACAAGGCAGTATCAGGTCACGGAGAAGGCAGGTTTGGTCAGGCATAGCAGAGGTCCAGGGCTGGAGAGAAGCTGAAGAGTAGTCAGGCGTAGTGGAGGTCCGGGGCTGGAGAGAAGCTGAAGAGTAGTCAGGCGTAGTGGTGGTCAAATCCAAAGAGTCAGTCCAACACATAGATGAAACAGGAACAAGGAGAACAGGAACCGGGAACCACAGGAAAACAGGAACACAACGAAGAGACGATTCTAGGATCAGCAACGAGTACTCAGAGTATGAGGAGACCTGTTGCAAAGGCAATGCTATGGAGCAAGGCCTGAGCTTTTATATGCTGAAGAGTCTGACGTCAGCATCCGGGTCCGCGGACAGGTTCCCACCGCGGACTCTTTAAAAGAACTGATGAGCATGCACGCGCACCTAGGAAGGAGTGCAGCGCTGATGGCAGTGTCTCTCCGCAGGCCACGCAGAGAGGCCCAACGAACAGGGACATCTTAGCTGGCAACACTGGGTAGCATGGTAGGACAGGAGGCACTGGAGGGAACCCGAGGTCGGAGCTGGTGGCCCACTGCCGCTAGTGAAGAGGAGCCAGGAGCTGGAGTCCATCTGAAAAGGTGAGAGGGCCGCGCCCACTTAACCTCATTATCATATACCTGGGAGGTAATGACCTGGGCAAAATGCAGGGTCTCAGACTGTTAAATACCATCAGGGATTACCTCATATCTCTATTCATCAAATGGTCCAAGATCATCCCTTGTCATCAAATGGCTAGGAGTCATTGATAGGGGAGGTACCACTAAAAGGTCAACAGGCAGGTTGCCAAAGCTGTATGCATGAAGAGAGGTCTCCACCTTTACCACAAATGGGCAGACTTGCATTGCCTTGACCTTATTGGCCCAGATGGGGTACACCTCTCTGACATAAATAATCTAAACATCAAAGAAGTGAAACCGCAGCAAATGAGACAGTTTCTCTTGCAATCTTAGCAGCTGGCCAGAATGATATTACAGCTTAGTTTAAAAGGAGGTTGCCTCTTTTCCCAGCTCTAAATCTAGTAACTGGAGCATGCTTGACACTCTGTTTGGCTACCCTCCTATAGATCACATACATAACGATGAATCAAGAGCACTTTTGGATCTAATGGCTATAGCCATTTATTAGATACTTAACACGGACATCTAAATAGGGTGCTTGAGGCCTGGCTGATGTTTCCTACCCTTCTGCAACACATTTCTACAGGCATTGAAAAGAATAGTACACTCTCTGGATGATTAAACCATGACTTAGTTTAGGTGGGACTCTCCATTGCACCCACCCCCACCCCCACCCCCCAGTCCCACTAGGATAGCGGATGCGAATAGAGGCTTCCCTATGGCAGGGTGCTCAAGCACAGTATTGGTGGGAGAATAGTTTAGGAGAGAGTCCAGGAGGTACTAAGGAGGGCATGGCTAGGCCACGGCCTTGTTACGTCTTGTGATGAACCTAGGTGTAACAGGCAATGGGCCCAGAGGATTGGGCCACGAAGACACCCTGCAAAATTCGATGCCTTTGCATAACTCCAGCCATGTATTTTTACATTCTACTTTATTATTCTTCCACCACTTCTGCTCAAGCTGCCTATCTCTGAGCTTTAATATCCCCAACTCTACTATATAAAATGGGAACCTGTTCATATTGGCGCACTTGTATCTATTTTTTTGGAATGAATTTATCTACTACCTTATCTAGTCCCAATAATCAACCATCACTTCAATAATACTAATACCCAATGATGCCGGGAAAAGGCCAAGTTTTTCTGCTACTGTAAGTGGATCCAGTTTAGTCTTATCCCTCATTTTCCTCATCTGCAATGAATGCAGATGTTTCAACTCAAGACTGTGCAAAGAACATGTAATAATGAAATGATCTGACCACAGCATAGTGAAAACACCAAACTTTCCTGCATTTATCTGTAAAATTCTATCCCCTGACATAAATACTAAACTTAAAATATGGCCCCCAGAGTGCATAGGTTCAGAAATAAATTACTTAAAACCAAACAGAGAAATAGAAGACATAAAATCAGCCTGAGTCCCAACCAGCTCAGAACCTACCTGTATATTAAAATCACCTAAAATAATCAGATTACAAACAGTAAGAGCCATCTCTAACATTGACTCCAAAGAGATTCTTTCTTTCTGTGGAGCATAGCAAATTAATACAATTAAATAATTCCATTTCCTTATTGTACTATCAAACCCTCAACAAACAATTTGGGGGAAAGAGTGCCATACAACCCCTAAGGAATTTTTAAACAATAAAGCTACTCTCTCTCCTCTCATACCATCTTTGGGACAGTGAACCATATTATAATTTGGCGGTCTTAAATGAGTTCATACAGACTGATCATCCACCCCAACCATATCTCTATCACCCCACAAAATCAGCTCTATATTTCTCAATAAGTTCACTAATTAAAACAGCCATTTTTTTATTTATTTTTTTTTTTTACAGAGTATGCATTAAATTACAAAAACATACTCTTATCTACCTATCCCATGCTCACATCAGAACATATTTGAGCCAAGCATTCCCACTAAGGAGCAGGCCTTACACCTAACTCTATTTCTATGATAATTTTTTTCTGCCATTCTGCCCTCATTCCATAATCACTGGAATCAACCACCCTTCCCCACCCACCTCACCCTTTATTTCACCCATACTTTGTTACGACTGTCGCTGCCCGACATCTCCACTCCACCCACCTTAACTTTTTTGCGACTCCTCCCACGGTTGATGGACGTCTGGCTGCCGCGGCGTCTGCCTGCCGTCCTCTCCGGTGTCCCCAGTCCGGCTTAGGCACTGCATCCCGCCATGTTGTCCAGGTGCCATAGGGCGCACGCGCCGCGAGGCCCTGCTTCTTATTCCTTCTTTGACGCGAACCTCAGGGGCGTCCCCCTGTGATGACGTCATGCATCCCTGATACAAAAGCCTTCACCTTTTGCTAGCTAATCGAGTTAGCAAGGGATCTCCTTACGGATGGGATTCGCTCTCCGTACCCAGCTACTCTGCCTCTCCAACTTTTGGACTTTATCCTAATGGGGTACCCGCTCCTCGGGGGCCTCTCTCATTTCTTTCAGGTCGCTATCAGGAACCGGTACTCGCTCCTCGAGGGCCAATGTTCCCTGACTCGCTGCCTGAACTTTTCTCTTCTGCTTGGAAGAAGCTGCTGCCTATATCATTTATTTATTTATTTAGTTAGTTAGTTAGTTAGTTAGTTAGTTAGTTAACTCTTTTCTATACCAACATTCATGATACAGATCATATCATATTGGTTCACATGGAACAAGGGAGTTATAACATTAACATTGAGGAAGAAGCAAAGTTACAATAAAACCAGGTCGTGTGAACTTGGGAACTGAAATAGCCAGGGGCAGAGGATTAACGTAATAAACTTAACAAGGATATACTGGTTGTGCCTTATGTCAGATATAGAGTGCTTTGTATTTGTAGCACTTATATACAACCAGGATAATAGCTACCAAAGCAAAGCAGTGTCAATGCTGGGGGTATTTGCAGGAGGGTGGGGGGGAGGCTTACTGGTGTCTTCTCAATTCTGTCTAATAAAAGATATAACTCTGTGTTATGTGTCCCATAGCTGAGCCTGACCTGAGGTCCCTCACGGGACTTCCCCCCCCCCCCCCCGTGGGCGTGGTCAGCTGCCACAGTATCCAAGGGTCCACCCAAAACCTTACAAACAATAACATACTTAAACCATCAGCAGAAAAATAAAAGCCATAAGCAACAGACTATTCCCTTATCCACATACTCTCCCACCCAAACAAAACCCCTTTCAACCAACCAGAGTCCATGCAACATCATACACTAGTGTCATGCAAAGGGGCTCAGCAAGGGGCACACCCTTAGGAGCAGGTAACCTGTAGCACAAAAGTCAAATTACTCATCACACATATGTAATAATACAACTAAAAACAAATTAATGAAGGAACAACACATTTTTTTAATAAATTTTGTAGATTTTTAGAGAAATGATTTTCCTTATTTTATGCATTTTTTCAATATTTTCTGGATTTTGAGATTTTTTTTTTGGGGGGGGGGAGGGATTTTCAGATTTTTTCAGATCAACTTAAAAGTCTTTCCACACCACCCAAACCCATATCCTAACTTTCAGAGGTCTTCTGGACTTCTATCCCTTTTCAATGGAAAGGTCATCAGCTTCTTTAAGAAAGTTCCAAGAAGAAACCAACACTCTGTCCAGGAATTTTCTTTAAAGCAGGAACAGTTCCACCAAAAAGTCAGCAGGTGGCATCCACACTCAGGAGCTTCACTGTAACCTCAACACTCTTCAACTGAGGGAATCTGGAAACTCTCCAGAGGATCTTCTCAAAAGAGCACACCTCAGGATTAGTACCAGGCACCAATGGGGCACCTGCAAGAAAATACAACCACATACAAAGGACAACAAATAAACATGTCCTCTGCTTCAGTCCATCTCCACTGGTTGATTCTCTCTCAGATCTTAATTGTACCACTAAAGATGGGGCTTCTCAACATCTACCACCACCAAGTCTAGCATAGTTCCTATGGGGGCCTCATGCTCTCCTTTTGCACTGTGGGAAGAAGATGCAACATAACCTTCTTGTCCTTTAAATCCTTAAACCACTCTGTGGTTCCCCAATCCCTGCAGCAACAAAGTCGCCAACCATGTCTGTTCTCAACTCGGAGTCTACCTCCATTTCTCTCTCATATCTGAATCTTCAGATACCATTCCCTTGGTAGGTGATCCCTGATGGGTGAAGATAGAACTTCTTCACTAGGACTCCACCGAGTGGGGCCCTTCTGAACCGGAAGAAGATATTCCAGGGGTCTCATGTTCCAAACCTCGCCCATCTTGTAAGGCCTAATCAAAAGGTGCGGGATCCCACCCTTCTTAGGCATAAGGTCACTAGGGATCATCAATAGGTCCCGCACCTTGGATTCATAAATATTTACCCCATGAGAAACACCTCATTTGCACCAGAGTATAATCTTGCAGTATATGACACTAGGGCACTTGTCTCATCCTACTATGACCATCCTCTCTAACAGAGTCCAGATCCACCGGAACAAGGGTAATAAGGTCACCCTGCATTAGGGTGCTGAGCCATCACCTCATATTTCTCCAGTTCAGTTCTGTTTTTCACTTGGACAAATTTCTGTACTGCACCTCACCTCTGCTTCACTACATCTTGCTCCATGTACAACTCCTCTCATTCTTCCAATACGCATTGCTCTTGCACATACACGTCCACCATTTTCACACTCACCTCTGATATCACTCTATTCTACCAGAGTTGCTCCTGAATGACATGGCATATAGGTCTGGCATCCCTCCCAAATAGACTCCTTACAGGTAGACAGTGGGCTGAATCCTTGATGCAAAAATGGAGGTCTCCATCTTTAATTTTCCTATTTCCATATTGTTTCATCCGATTTGTCTGAAATCATCAATGTGCCTTCTTCAGATAGGGGACACAACTCCAGGCACCTTAAAAGCCTCACAAACCCCAAAGGCTTCATATTGGACACTAACTGATGAGACCCCTGTCACACTGAGGGCATTCAGACCAGTTGAAGCCACATGCTACATGCTTGTAAAGAACAGGGAGACTTTCCTAAGGCTAAAAGGGGGCACCTCTGTACACATCGTTAATGCTCAGAAACAGCCACATTTTCTGTTTATGATTTTGTTTTCTGTATGTACTTGATTATCCTTTGGGACTTTCCCTTCGGTTATTCCTGTTTCCATGGAATAAACCCACTTAAAGAGACAAAGAGGCCTGTTTACTAAAGATTTTCTCTCATTTTGTATCTACGGAAAAACTTGCTTACTAAACAAGACCCAGAGTTTGAAATATTTATCCGGATGTGCAGGGTCCCTGAGGAGCCACAGACACCTAGCCACAAGTTAGCCCAGTAAAAAACTGAAAGTGTAGATATTATTACCCAACTGCAACCGAGTATAAGAGAGAAGGAGCTAAAGTGATTTGCCCTAGGTCATACAGAATCAATGAGAAAGACAGAGCAGGGGCTCGTGAAGAATCCATTAATTCCTAATTTGTCTTTGTTTATGAACTGTAGCCTGCTGAGACTTGAGCATGATTGGCTGATACCCCAACATTCTGTTTTCTAATTGACATGATAGTAAATTGCTATGTTGCATATTTATTAGCTGCAAATTATTTGTAATTGTTTGTGGTTTGTTGCCGATATTATATAGCCTTCAGCTACTGAGAGCATCTGTTACACCTGAATTATTGATACAGGATAACCTAATGCATTTGAAATTCACAACCTGACTGAAAACCAACTGGTAGTCCATTATTAATTAAATTAGTCTAAAGAATGAAAATGTTGTTCCAAATCTAATTCTCCAAATAAAAAAATAACTTGCCTCAATCAGATTATGGAGAAATACCTACAGTATCTGAATGCAATTCACTTTGAAGTGCCTGAAAAGCACAATATAAATCAAATCAAATGAATTCAATTACTATTTCATTTAAAATAGACAAAGCATATTTTTAAACAAAAGTCAGTGGGCTCCTGTGTAAGATGCATGGGTCACTCGTTAAGTAAACAGGTCAGCAGAGAGGCAGAAAATTCCCATCTCTCTATATCAAGCTCAAGCACAGGCTGGCTCACATGCTGTGAGCTGCGCTACTGGTCAACCAGAATGAAGTCCTGCATCTGCCATAACTGTACAACCCCCTCAGATCAGTTTTGACTGCTGCACTCATCCTCTACCTTGGTTCTTAGCTCACTGAAGCATTTTATGCAGTTTTGTCTTGCATAGACTCCAGGCACTAAGAAGTGAATGCATGAGCAAACATTCTAAGATAATCTATGGAAATGAATCAGTCATAACCTGAGTCATTTCATCTGATCTACCCCCCTCAAAATGAGATACAATACTTGCGGTTTCCATTAATTTTCTTTGGGGCCTTAAAAATACTGCCCCTGGTTGGCTCGATGGCACAGTAGCAGAGCTTCACGCTGCTATACAAGGACCTGGGTTCAATTCCCCCATTGTGTCTTCTGTGGAGGCAGGAGGGAGAGAGTGAGTCATCATAAAACACCTGGTGGCTGGATTTTAGGGACTGTGAGTGCAAGGTTTCTGAAAGAGCCCTAGTGCATGGCCCCTAGTCATGG
The DNA here is from genome assembly GCF_901001135.1 of Rhinatrema bivittatum. Lineage (NCBI taxonomy): Eukaryota > Metazoa > Chordata > Amphibia > Gymnophiona > Rhinatrematidae > Rhinatrema > Rhinatrema bivittatum. The sequence goes on from NC_042624.1 coordinate 81,527,863, forward strand.
ACATTTGCTGTGATGACTAAGTTGGGAGTGTACGCCTTCCTCTAGGGTGGTGGACATATGTGAATTGTTGATTTAGTTTTATATTGGTTTACGTGTATGATATTTCTTTTTGTTTGGATACACACACACTTTTCTTTACAAAATGTACTTCTTGAATGAGTGTTAAAATTCAGGAAATCTAAAGTTTAAAAAAAGGCAGAAAACCCCAGCTGGTTGCAAATGAACGCTCATGGCACCATGCCTCAAGAATTGCCAATTCCAATTGTTAGCCCGAAGGAGCAGGAGGAAAAATTGTCAGGCCAAAATAATTTTTTTTAAACTCCCATACGTGCCCTTGTAAAAAATAAAAAATAAAAAAAACATTTCAGATAAATTGGGTAGTAAACACTTTTGTTGATCAAAATAATTTTGATTTGCTGCTGTAAATTTTTCAAATGTGCTTTTAGCTATGAGGTGAAATACTATTGTTTTAACAATTAAAGAAATGGCTGTGTCTTTTTTAACTTTATGCATTTATGATAATCATACATTATGTAGTCATGGAATAAGAAATCTTATCTCTAATTTAAATACTGTATTTGGGATGCTCCCAGTCCCCAACTTCTCCATACAACAACTCCAACCTTAGCTGACCATTTGTTATGTACTTAGCTGCATGGTTGATATTCTAAGCTGCGAACAGCTTCGCAAATGTCTATGGGGTAGATTTTCAAAGGGTTACACGCGTAACCCCCGAAAACCTACCCCAAACCCCCCACTGCGCGCGCCGAGCCTATCTTGCATAGGCTGCCGGTGCACGCAAAGCCCCTGGACGCGCGTAAGTCCCAGGGCTTTCCTGGGGGGCGTGTTGGGGGCGTGTCACGGCCGGCGTGTCGTCGGGGGCATGTCACAGCTGGTGCATCGTCGGGGGCATTCCGGGGGCGTGGCCATAGCCTCCGGACAAGCCCGCGGACCAGACCATGGTGCGCCGGCGGCCGGCCCAGCGTGCGCTAGTTACGCCTGCCTCGGGCAGGCATAACTTGTGCAACAAAGGTAGGGGGGTTTAGATAGGGCTGGGGGGGGGTGGGTTACGTAGGGGAAGGGAGGGGAAGGTGCGGGGGGGTGGAAGGAAAGTTCCCTCCGAGGCCGCTCCAATTTCGGAGTGGCCTCGGAGGGAACGGAGGCAGGCTGCGCAGCTCGGCGCGCGCAAGCTGCTGATTTTAGCCAGCCTTGCGCGCGCCGACCCCGGATTTTAACAGATGCGCGCATATCTATTGAAATCTGGCGTACTTTTATTTGCGCCTGGTGCACAAACAAAAGTACACGTGCGCGTAGTTTTATAAAATCCGCCCCTATGTGTTAAACCGGCAAATAGCGCACATACTCATGGTTTTTTAATTTAACATATGCTATTTGCCGTTTTAACATGCATAAATTTGAATTTGCAAAGCTGTTTGCAAAAATTATGCTGGATAGCTAATGAGCTGAAAATCAGGCTAATGAGCTTCTCAGCAATTCAGCATTAGCAAAATCATGCACGAAAATTTTGCAAAAGTGTAATTTTTGGCAAAACTTAACTACACCTCTTTGCAATAAAATCTGCAGTTTTGCTTGGATTTTATCATAAGAGAAATGCCACAAAACTCATTGCCATATTACTTAAATGAGTTGACATAGCAAGAAAAGCTTTCCATGGCGCAGGTTCATTTCTGCGCATTCCCTTGTTTAGCACATAGGCCCCCAAAAGGACTCTTCTAAAAGAAGGTTTTTAAAAAATGCCCCTATTTTTCCCCTCTTTAATCGAGCAGCCTACTCCTTGCCCCTCACAGACGACATACTCAGATATCACAAATACTCATATTAGTCCTAAGAGCAGGAAGGAAGTCTCCTGCAAGACATTCCTTCAAAACCACTCTATCATGGGCAGAGGTGGACAAATTAGCCATGGCCCTCTTCCCTCCCTGGGCTTGTGCGTGTGACCTCCACAGCAGTCCCAAGGACCACCAGCCCCATCAGGCAGGAGAATCAAAGTCAAGTCGCTTGTGCAGCCGGAGTTACAGGGCCGGCCTGTTCCAAAAGAGTTTAAGATTACAATAGTGCATTGTTTGACCTCTACTTTGCGTAAATCCATTGGGAGATTTGTACCAGTAATAACAGCTCCCAGAACTGAACATTTCCAATTATTCAGGCAGTTGTGGGCTAAGTGCTTGATGTAAAGGAATTTCTTCTGCAGGGCATTATCGTCTAAGAAATGTCTTCCCTGTTGGTCATTATTAATTAATCAATGCTGAAGTCTCAAGTGCCTTATTGCTGTTATAAAATGGTTATTCATGTGTGACAACATGTGCATAAATTGTATCTAATTAACATGGCATAAGGAGCCTCTGCACCTTATTTCTTAATTCTGATTTAATAATACACTTACTTTCCTTACTTTTATCATATTAGTCTGATGCTTTCATAGAGCATAAAAAGTGTAATCCTAATCGAATGGAATATTCTATAACCTAGGATGCAGCTATGAAAAAAAAATTGTGTGTACCAGAATTATGCATTTAACTGCTTCTTCCCGTAATGCACATTTTCTCAATGAACATGTTAGTCCTTTGATTTTCTCTATCTTGTGAAGTCTAGCTGCATTTTATTGCGTAATGCATCTTGGTGACACTGACGCTTTTTGAATTCTGGTTCATTGTCTGGCACTTGGCTGTCTGGGATGGTTCCTCTGGTTTCCATGCTGTGACCCATTGTCCCTAATGATTCATGAAGAAGGCCCAGAGAACTTCAGCATTTTCAGCTTCTAGGACTGAACCTGCAGCAAAGGCAGTAGCATATCTAGAAAGCTGTAATTATTTTGGGGAAACTCTCCTACAATTTGTACAAAATGAAAACCATTGAAGTTACTTTTTTAACTCTTTATTTATACAGTAACTTTCAGTAATACATAACAAGCAAAAACCACACGGCATGTTACATAAAGCATAGATTAGACAAAAAAAAATCCCGATAAATATCATCATATAATGCCTTCTTTCAAATCCCCAAGAGGGGGAATCATAAAGAAAACTATGGGACTAATATAAACAAGAGAACACATTACAAAAACGGCACCGACTGTAAAAGAACCACAAATACTAAGCTGAAAAGTGCGCAAACAGGTTCAGGAGTGAAGCAGGTCCCATAGCAATCCTACTATCTAAAAACTCCTTCAACTGCAGAGAGAAGGAAACTAACAAAAGAATTGGTATTCTATAAATATTTTCAAAGTAAAGACTTCCTTTTCTGTGGTGAGAAGGTACCGACTTTTCCTGATATTTTACGGGCTACCCAGGCCTGTAGAAAATGATTTCTTGCCTATAAACAAAGAGGGGCAGATTTTAAAAGTCCTACACATGTAAATCCAGGAGGATTTTTGCAAATAGGGGGGGTTACGCGTGCCAGGCCCATTTTCAAAAGGCCCAACGGCGCATGTAAAGCCCCGGGACACGTGTAAGTCCCGGGGATTAAAAAAATGGGCGGTCCAGGGGCGGGGGCGTGGCCAGAGGCCTCTACAAGGCCACTGGGCCGGGGGATCGCGTGCCGGCAGTAACTTGTGAAATAACGGTATGGTGGGGTTTCGGGCTGGGGGGGGCAGGACAGGTAGGGGAAGGGATGGGAAGGTGGGGGGGGAATGGGGAAAGCCAGCTGGTCTCCCCGAGGGCTCGGCACGTGGAAGATGCACTAGTGTGCAGCCCCTTGCGCACACTGACCCTTGATTTTATAACATGCACGCAGCTGCGCGCGCATGTTATAAAATCGGGCGTACATTTGTGCACACCGGGTAGCGCGCACAAATGTAGGCTGCACGATACATGTTAAAATCTGCCCCAGAGTACTCGATGTGGGGGCTAGTTTTTATGTAAAATTCCCCTGTAAGTTCTTAATCACACATTGTAACAACAAATTTGTTTTCATTGATCCAATCTACTTGGATCATTTCCTTACAGTTAAGATGACAGGAACTCACGTGAGTGTCAAATACATCGACTGATGTATGTATTGGTATGGCAGAAAGTAGTTTAGCTGACCTCCTTGCATAATATGATTTACATATCTTAGACAAATTGTAAAAGTTGCCTTATTCCCGCTGGGCCGGATGTTAAAAGGGTTACGTGCATAAGGTACGCGCGAAACCCTTTTAAAACCCCGCTGCGCGCGCCGAGCCTATTTTGCATAGGCTCGGAGGAGCGTGCAAGCCCCGGGACGCGCATAAGTCCCGGGGCTTCGCTAGGGGGACGTGTCGGGGGCGTGTTGGGTGGGCTGCGCAACGATTGAGGCGTTCCCGGGGGCGTGTCAGGGGGCGTGGTGCCGGCCCAGGGGCATTCCAGGGGCGTGGCCGAGGCCTCCGGAACAGCCCCCAGGTCAGGAGATGGCCCGCCAACAGCCCGCTGGCGTGCATGAGCTACGCTTCCCAGAGGCAGGCGTAACTTTTAGAATAAAGGTGGGGGGGGGGGTGGATTAGGTAGGGGAAGGGAGGGGAAGGTGCGGATGGGTGGAAGGAAAGTTCCCTCCGAGGCCGCTCCGATTTCGGAGCGGCCTCGGAGGGAACGGGCAGCGTGCGCAGGGCTCGGCGCACGCAAGGTGCACAAATGTGCACCCCCTTGCGCGTGCCGACCCCGGATTTTATAGGCTACGCACGCATCTTATAAAATCCAGCGTACTTTTGTTCGTGCCTGGTTCGCGAACAAAAGTACACGCGCACGCTGTTTCTTAAAATGTACCCCACTCTGTTCTCCAATAAAATGTGGGCTAGATGTAGCAAACAATTGCTATATATATATATATATATATATATATATATATATAACAATTGCTTTTTTCCTTTTTGTAGTAGTTACTTTCTGCTATTATATGTAATGTATATGAAATAATTTAATAAAATATAAATTTTAAAAAAGCCTTCAACTGTCTTGGTTCATAGGTTTACCTGAAGTTTCTTTTAAGCAATACAAGATTCCAGATGTTATATAGTTACTCTGGACTTAATACAATTGACAGAGGATAAGTTTCAGGCAACATGTACATTAGCAGTACATCAAAGGGTGAAATATCAGGGCAAGTGACAAATGTTAATATATAAAAGTTAATGTCTAAAGCATACAGGGGATAATTTTCCATTGTCTTACTGCAAAGATAAGTATGTACTTGAAAGCCTGCAGAGGAAAGGCAATTTAGGAACACCAAATACCTGTGTACTTTTGAGTCTGAAAATTGGGTTATGCGGATAAACGTATGGTGATGTAAAGTTAGACGTGTTAGCAGCACGCCAGCTACATATGCATCACAAAACACATCCTAGAATGGCTCCATTTTTTAACAAGTTTGTGCAATAGATCTTTCAGTGGTTAAAAATCTACTTTCCCACATATGACTGGCTTAGGTGGGTTAACTCTGCTTTCACCCATGTCTTTGAAACTTACCCTAAAATGAACAGGGAGAGATGGAAAATTTTGAGAATTTTTTTCCATCATAAAAGGAGAGGATTTTAACAGTTTTCTAGTAAAGTTGAAGGCCTTTTCCAAAAGAGAAACTTTTCACTAAGGGATCGATTTTAAAAAGAGCGAGCGCGCATCCATGTGCGCACGGTTCCCAGCACACACACATGGACGTCCCAATTTTATAACATGCGTGCGCCAGTGCATGCATATTATAAATTCCAATGGCCATGCACAAATGTTCGTCGGATTTTAAAATCCGCACATGCATATATGCGGGCAGTTCGCAACTCGCGCGCACGCGCGTGGGGGGGGGGGGGGGGATTTTACAAAGCAATGCACACCAACACAAACAGGCCTCCCTCAGGTCCCTCCCAGCCCGCTCCAATTAAGGAGCAGACTGGGAGGGAACTTTCCTACACCTAACTCTATCCTTCCTCCCTCTTGCCCTCTCCTACCCACCCCCTACAACTACCCTGTCTCTAATTTTTTTTATTTTAATACTTACTCCTCCACCAGAGTAGAAGTAATCTGCGCCCGCCGGCCAGCTGCCAGCATGAGCTTCCCTGGGACGGCGGCTAATGGTGCTATCCAGGCCCATCCCCCTCCCCGCCCAGATCATGCCCCCTGACCCAGCACTTCTGCGCGTATTGGGGGTTACGCGAGTGGCCAGGACCATTGTAAAATGCGCGCGGCATGCACAACACCTGGTCACACACATAAACCCCGAAATTTACGCATGTAGCTCTTTTAAAATCCAGGCTATTATTTCCACCTCATCAAATCATAACCTCCGTATAATTACAATCTCAATCTATTTGATTTGGATGTTGTATTTTACCTTAAATATGGAAGAGAATTAATGTTCCTTCAAGTAAAGCCTTTTCCAGAATGTTTCTTATCCATTTAACAACAAAAATAAAAACTGACTGTGGATCTTGGGCTGTGACTTTTGTTGGTATGTTATCAGATCTGAGTTAAATCCTGATATGGGACAAAAAGGACATTTTAATGTGGACATTCATGCTGATCCAGCTCCATTTTTCTTTAAAAATGATAAAAGGGTCTAAGATTTGATTCAATGTCTTTTAGGCCCAGAAACTGCTGCTTTTGAAGGAAGGTTTTCATTATATTAGATGTAAATACTATAATTACTAATTAATGTGCTTGATTGTATTAAATTAATTTAATATTAAACAAAGTTCTGTACTTGATGTTAATTTTGCAAGCAAAGATTGTAAATATGTTATTTTGTTGTTTTGAGTAGTTTGGATTTGAGGAGGATAACCAATGGGACAGTGCTATATCAGGGTACAAATTATTCCACAATGATAGGGAGAATCAGCTCAGTGGAGGTGTGGCACTTTATGTCCGGGAGGGTATAGAGTCCAACAGGATAAAGATCATACAAGAGACTAAACTCTCAGTAGAATCTATATGGGTAGAAATCCCATGTGCATTGGGTAAGAGTATAGTGATAGGAGTATACTACTGTCCACCTGGACAAAATGGTCAGACAGATGATGAAATGCTAAGAGAAATCAGGGAAGCTAACCAATTTGGCAGTACAGTAATAATGGGAGATTTCAATTACCCCAATATTGACTGGGTAAATGTAACATCAGGACTTTCTAGAGACATAAAGTTCCTGGATGTAATAAATGACTGCTTCATGGAGCAATTGGTTCAGGAACCAATGAGAGAGGGAGCTATTTTAGATTTAATTCTTAGTGGAACACAGGATTTGGTGAGAGAGGTAACGGTGGTGGGGCCACTTGGCAATAGTGATCATAACATGATCAAATTTAAACTAATAACTGGAAGGGGGACAATAAGTAAATCTACAGATCTAACACTAAATTTTCAAAAGGGCAACTTTGATAAAATGAGGAAAATAGAAAAAAACTGAAAGGTGCAGCTGCAAAGGTTAAAAGTGGTCAATAGGCATGGACATTGTTTAAAAATGCAATCCTAAATGTGCAGTCCAGATGTATTCCACGCGTTAAGAAAGGTGGAAGGAAGGCAAAATGGTGGAAGGAAGGCAAAATGATTAAAAGGTGAGAAGTAAGAGGTGTAAGAGGCTATTTTAGCCAAAAAAAACATTCTTCAAAAATTGGAAGAAGGATCCATCAGAAGAAAATAGGAAAAAGCATAAGCGAAGAGAAAATTTTAAATGAAGTTGGCCGTAGAGGCAAAAACTCATAATAAAATTTTTTAAAATATATCCAAAGCAAGAAACCTGTGAGGGAGTCACTTGGACCATTAGATACCCGAGGAGTTAAAGGGGCTCTTAGGGAAGATAAGGCCATTGCAGAAAAACTAAAATAATTCTTTGCTTCCATGTTTACTAATGAGGATGTTGGGGAGATACCAGTTCCGGAGATGGTTTTCAAGGGTGATGAGTCAGATGAACTGAACCAAATCACTGTGAACCTGGAAGATGTAGTAGGCCAGATTGACAAACTAGAGTATCAAACCACATGGACCGGATGGTATGCATCCTAGGGTCCTGAAGAAACTAAAAAATGAAATTTCTGATCTATTAGTTAAAATTTGTAACTTATCATTAAAATCATCCTTTGTACCTGAAGACTGGAGGGTGGCCAATGTAATCCCAATATTTAAAAAGGCTCCAGGGGTGATCTGGGAAACTATAGACCAGTGAGACTGACTTCAGTGCCGGGAAAATAGTGGAAACTTTTCTAAAGATCAAAATCATAGAGCATATAGAAAGACATGGTTTAATGGAACACAGTCAACATGGATTTACCCAAGGAAAGTCTTGCCTAACAAATCTGCTTCTTTTTTTTGAAGGGGTTAATAAACATGTGGATAAAGGTGAACCGGTAGATATAGTGCATTTGGATTTTCAGAAGGCGTTTGACAAAGTCCCTCATGAGAGGCTTCTAAGAAAACTAAAAAGTCATGGGATAGGAGGCGATGTCCTTTTGTGGATTACAAACTGGTTAAAAGACAGGAAACAGAGAGTAGGATTAAATGGTCAATTTTCTCAGTGGAAAAGAGTAAACAGTGGAGTGCCTCAGGGAGCTGCACTTGGACCGGTGCTTTTCAATATATTTATAAATGATCTGGAAAGGAATATGATGAGCGAGGTTATCAAATTTGCGGATGATACAAAATTATTCAGAATAGTACTTTTAGGTTAATTTAAGATATGTTTTAGTTTATTTTGATATATTTTAGGTATAATAAGGTATTTTAGGTTAATAAAGTATTTAGATGTATTTTAGGTTTAGTAATGTTTTTTAGGTTTAATAATGTATTTTAATGTATTTTTGATTTGATAAGGTATTTTAATGTATCTTAGGATTAATAATGTATTTTAAATATACTTTAGGTTATTAATATTCTGTATGTTATACTTAGCTGCTTGTTTTATTTTGTTGTGAACCGTTACGATGGATCCCTAGTGACGGTATATAAAACTTAAATCTAAATCTAGTTAAATCACAAGTGGATTGTGATATATTACAGGAGGACCTTGCAAGACTGGAAGATTGGGCATCCAAATAGCAGATGAAATTTAATGTGAACAAGTGCAAGGTGTTGCATATAGGGAAAAATAACCCTTGCTGTAGTTACACGATGTTAGGTTCCATATTAGGAGCTACCACCCAGGAAAAAGATCTAGGCATCATAGTGGATAATACTTGGAAATCGTTGGCTCAGTGTGCTGTAGCAGTCAAAAAAGCAAACAGAATGTTAGGAATTATTACGAAGGGAATGGTTAATAAAACGGAAAATGTCATAATGCCTCTGTATCTATTATAATAGAAGGACTAGGGGGCACTCCATGAAGTTAGGAAGTAGCACATTTAAGACTAATCGGAGAAAATTCTTTTTCACTCAATGCACAATTAAGCTCTGGAATTTGTTGCCAGAGGATGTGGTTAGTGCAGTTAGTGTAGCTGGGTTTAAAAAAGGTTTGGATAAGTTGTTGGAGGAGAAGTCCATTAACTGCTATTAATCAAGTTGACTAGGGAATGGCCTCTGCCATTCTTGGTGATTGGGTGCTTGCCAGGTACTTATGGCCTAGTTTGGCCTCTGTTGGAAACAGGATGCTGGGCTTGATGGATCCTTGGTCTGACCCAGCATGTCAATTTCTTATGTTCTTATGTATAAGATGTTCTCTGTGAGGAGGATTATGCATGTTGTGTATATATTTATTTATTTATTTATTTATTTTTAACTTTTATATACCGATGTTCCTGTATAGGATACATATCGCACCGGTTTACATAGAAACTGAACTGTCGCCGTGAGGCGGATACAATGAACATGAGGTAGAATGAACTTGAAGAAACAATGAACAAGTGGTACAGTATAAATATACTAAAATACAATAGAAACATAGGGCATATAATACATAAAATATAATACATAAATATAATACATAATAAAAAATATAATAAATAAATATTATAATAATATAATAAATATAATAATAAAAATATAATACATAAAATATAATACATCTAATACATAAAAACATAAAATACAATAGAAACATATAAACCTTTGCTTTTAATGTTTGTAACTACAAAAAAAAAACTCTGTAAATGGACCAAAATGTCAAGACAATATGGGGTGGATTTTAAAAGGGCCACGCGCCCCGGCACACCTATTTTGCATAGGCCGCCGGCACGCGTAAAGCCCCGGGATGCGCGTAAGTCCCGGGGCTTTCAAAGATACGGATTTTATAAGATACGCGCGGCTATGCGCGTATCTTATAAAATCCAGCGTACTTTTGTTCGTGCCTGGTGCGCGAACAAAAGTACGCGATCGCGTATTTTTTAAAAATCTGCCCCTATGGGCATAAAAATAATTTTATTGATAAATGTTGGTATTGCAGCTCCCTCACTCATTTACGGATATGAATCTTTTGCACTCACATTATTATTAAACTAAGTAATCTATATATTTTTTAATTTGTTTTTGATACAGCTTAGTTTACATGTTCTGTTTGGATTAGAATGGCACCATTGTTTTATTTTGGGAGGATTTTTATGGGAAGATGGTGTTAACTCAGCAGTTTCCTGCTGCTCCTCTGGCCTTCCAGTTCAATCAGAATTGATATCTTTCAGGCTATGGCACTATGAGACCAAGGTGGGGTGATCCACTATTTTATTATGATCATAATTTATATAGCACAAACCAGATGTAAGCAGCGTTGTATGGAAACATAGAGTGGACAGTCTTTATAATCCCCCTCCCAGTTCTGCCCAGCCATCACAGCAACTCTCCTTAGCCAAAGGTCAGGACCTGTCTAATGTGAAACCTAAAAGTCCACTTGGTATCACTGTTGAGCAATGGACAAGACTCCATCCTCCCAAAGACTGTGAATGCTGCCTTTGCAACATCCCCAGCCCAAGCCAACACAGAGAACAGAAACTGAGCCAGGGAATCAAACCCAAGTCCCTCTGCACAGCAGCACACAGCATTGCTGCTGCTTGAAAATGAAATGTGTTATTCTATTATTGCCATGTTACAATTTAAGAGGTTTATATAACAAACTGCAAACTTTTTCTTAGACAGGCCTTATGCATGTTAAAACATGCAAAACAGTATAAAAACCTCCTAAAATTCTGCATTAATGAGCTGCTACGATGCAACTCTCATGCAATGCAAGTCAATGCAGAAATCAGCAAAAATGAGCAGGCAAAGACATTTTCATGGGTTGGTTTTCACAAGAATGATAACTGCAGCTCAATAAAATGTAGTTATCTCTTTCAACTGGGCCCTGTAGTAAAGTTTCTCATGCAATTCTGCTACAGAGCTCATTTGCCTCCCTTGCAAACCTTTGCAACCTGCGGCTAACCTGCAGGAAGCTCTCTGAGTTACTTCCCCGAAGTTTAGAACTGCTCATTTTTTTAGAACAACTATCGAGTTTAAACCTACCAGATAGGGTTTCTAAAATGTTGTATTTTTTCTCTTTGCAACATTAGTATCTTTCAACAAATGTATGTGAAGCTATTTTCTTCAGATCATAAAAAATTGATTTATTTATAATGCTATAAATAAACTCAGAATTAAAAAAAAAGCAGAATCCTACAATAACTTAAGATGAAAGCACTAAGAGCCATATTTCAGATGAGTGTTAAACCACCAATCTTTCATCACTAAAATAATGCTTAAGCAATTATGAATGACAGCTATTTTTAAGAAAATGGTTAAATCCAAATAAATTATACATTTCTAAATGTTGTGTATAGTCTTTGCAAGTCAAAAAGTAATTTGAATTTTAGAAGATAAAAGTAGACATCTTCCCAAAGTAAACGAATTGGCTTTGGTCTCTCTGCTTTAGTCCTCTAAATTATATATGATGATCTCTTTTAAAACTTTGGCAAAGCAGAGACATTAGAACAACCCACTGTATCTTGTTGCTTGTTTATATCAGCATTTTCAGCAAGTACAAATCCCTGATTTATTTGCAAACAAATTAATTAATGTTTCGGCAGCTGTTTGCAGCCAGTCTGTGATCTAGTTTTAACACAGATGACACGTCTCTTTTTATTCCACAGGGACAATTTTTGAGTACTCTTACATTATATTCCTACTATCAGTCCAAATGATAAAAGAGCTGTGAATTCTGAAGGAGCCAAGCTGACTTTAGAAGATCACTCTCCTTCCATATTTCCTGTTATTCCCCAATGCCATCTTTTCCTGTGCTATCTTATAATTAAGGCTGCATAATGTTGGTTTATAAACAGCTCTCTAGCATCAAAAGGTGACATTTTTAAAATGCTTTCCATTCTTGAGTTTATAGACCCTTGGGATTGTTATTCTAAGATGTATAACTTGGTATGAAATGGCATTTTTATCACGTTGTATGTAATGGAAAAAAAATAGAGAATATTGTTCTGTAACCAATGAACAAATAAATGAAAGTAGAAACCTTGACTGCTGGAGCATAGTATAAAGTAGCTGGATCACTGCAGGTAACATTTGTAAACTTGGGATTGTATTGCTCTTGTTTAAAAAAATAAGCACAGAATCCCCAAAGTCTCAGGAGGCTAAATTCTCTTAGTTCTCTTTGATGAGACTACACAGATTTTGTTGACTAATTGAGATCAATCCCAGCTGTAAATTGCTTAGCTATCTTAGAGCTTTAATTAAGTTACCGGAGGGAGCTGTTTATCAATTAACACTTTTTACAAATTATTAGTAATTATATGGACTTGGTGTATATGTATTCTTCCGCCTGCTACACCCAGTTGCACTGCCCTGAGCCTATAGAAGTGAATTTACCATAATCGTAGAGTTACTCACCTTGTGCTGCTAAAGTGACTATCTTAAATTATAAAGGGAAAAGCTTTCCGACTTAAAATATTCTGCAATGAAAGAATAAATTTAACACCACCATATTAACACATCTTTACTCTGGTTTGTGCTGTTAGGCTGGTTAATTCAGTGACATTACTGTTTATTTTATGGCCTCCCCATAAGGCTTCAGGTGTACACTTCCTTTATAACCAGCAAGATTAAATAAAAGTTGCTAATGTATTCCGACATCCAAGCTATCTATTGCTATGTGTAGTTCAGTCTGTGATCATTTTAATTGGCTTAATTAAGATGCACAAGTCTGATTAATGTTTAATTATTTTATTTATTTTTTTTAAACAAAGAAAATGAGTCAAGCAGTTTGACATTTCTTCAATTATGTTAGACGTTTCCAGACTTCAAAGCATTGTTGCGTTAGACAGCTAGATACTGGCTGAACTGATTAAAGAATAAAGACCACTCATTAGAATCAATGACAGTAACTTTCAAACCGGCTTGGGGGCGCAAATGTGCGTCGGCCTGCGCCCAGGGATACGGCTATTATTTTATCACTTATGCACGCATGTTATAAAGTAGTCTGGCCGCGCACACAGGTGCGACAAATTTTAAGTGTCCTCACACATGGGCGTGAAAATCCCGCTTCTACCATTTAAATCGGGGGATTTTAAAGGGGGTGCAAGCCCACACTATTCCGTTTTACCAGTTCATCACCCGTTCACCCAGTTAAGAGAAAGAGCCACCAAATCCTCCTAGTTTAATAGTCTCCACTCAACCCAGTTAGCCCCTAAACCTTAAAACCCTGCAGATCTGCCTATTTTTCTTTATTTTTTAACTTACATGTCATCTGTAGCAGAAATAAACGTTACGCGGCAGGGGTCTCAGCATAAGTCTTTAGTGCACATCTCAGGTTCACGCCCCCGAAACACCCATGCTCTACCCAGACCATGCCCCTTTTTGAAGACTTTCTAAACATGCATGCTGTGGGAGATATGCGCATATCTGGCCAGCTTTTAAAATCTGCTCGGCGCACATGAGCCTGACTTATTCATACTACAGTTCATAGAATTTCTTTTTACCTATTTTGCATGAGATTAGCGAACTAAAAAAGACCAGCAAGGCGCACTTACAGATCTGCTGCAAAATCTCTTTGTCAGCATGTACGGGTGGGATTTCATTCACAATTTCAGCACTACAATATAGCATATTCACTTGGTAAATAAGTAGCATAATTTATAAATATCTATACATATATATGCATAGATATATATATATAGTACTATCAAAAATATGGGGCGGATTTTAAAAGCCCTGCTCGTGTAAATCCGCCCGGATTTACGCGAGCAGGGCCTTGCGCGCCGGCGCGCCTATTTTCCATAGGCCTGCCGGCGCGCGCAGAGCCCCTGAACTTGCGTAAGTCCCGGGGTTTTGTGTCGGGGGCGTGTCGGGGGCGGGGCCGATTGACGTGGCGTTTTGGGGGCGGGACGCGGTGTTTCGGGGGCGGGCCCGGGGCGTGGTTTCAGCCCAGGGCGGTCCGGGGGCGTGGCCGCGCCCTCCGGAACCGCCCCTGGGTCGCGTCTCGGCACGCCAGTGGCCCGCTGGCGCGTGTGGATTTACTTCTCCCTCCGGGAGGCGTAAATCCGTGGATAAAGGTAGGGGGGGGGTTTAGATAGGGGGGATGGGTTAGGTAGAGGAAGGGAGGGGAAGGTGAGGGGAGGGCGAAAGAGAGTTCCCTCCGAGGCCGCTCCGATTTCGGAGCGGCCTCGGAGGGAACGGAGACAGGCTGCGCGGCTCGGCGCGCGCCGGCTGCCCAAAATCGGCAGCCTTGCGCGCGCCGATCCAGGATTTTATAAGATACGCGCGTATCTTATAAAATCCAGCATACTTTTGTTTGCGCCTGGTGCGCAAACAAAAGTACGCGAACGCGCTTTTTTAAAAAATCTACCCCTATATGAATATTGTATACAATCTCTTTCAGTGCTCCAGTTTTTTATAATACTGGGTAATTTTGTGACGCTTTAGTATATGCGTTTTGCCTGTCTGTTTTATACCAAATATGTATGTATATATACATATAAAATTATGAAAAACAGAAGCACAAAATTTTCTCCTCAAAAAAAGAAAACAATATAGTGCCTTAGGGGCGGATTTTAAAAGCCCTACTCACGTAAATCCGCCCGGATTTACGCGAGCAGGGCCTTGCGCGCCGGCGCGCCTATTTTCCATAGGCCTGCCGGCGCGTGCAGAGCCCCGGGACTCGCGTAAGTCCCGGGGTTTTTTGTCGGGGGCGTGTTGGGGGCGGGGCCGATCGACACGGCGTTTTGGGGGCGGGACGCAGCGTTTTGGGGGCGGGCCCGGGGGCATGGTTTCAGCCCGGGGGCATGGCCATGCCCTCCGGAACCACCCCCGGGTTGCGTCTCGGCCCGCTGGTGTGCGCGGATTTACGTCTCCCTCCGGGAGGTGTAAATCCGCGGACAAAGGTAGGGGGGGTTTAGATAGGGCCGGGGGGGGTAGGTTAGGTAGAGGAAGGGAGGGGAGGGCGAAAGAGAGTTCCTTCCGAGGCCGCTCCGATTTCGGAGCGGCCTCGGAGGGAATGGAGGCAGGCTGCGCGGCTCGGCGCGCGCCGGCTGCCCAAAATCGGCAGCCTTGCGCGCGCCGATCCTGGATTTTAGCAGATACGCGCGTATCTACTAAAATCCAGCGTACTTTTGTTCGCGCCTGGAGCGCGAACAAAAGTACGCAAACGCGCCGTTTTTAAAAATCTACCCCTTAGATAATAAAAATATATAAAGGTCAATTTTAAAACGCATGCGGGCGCCCATGTGCTGATTTTATAACATGCATGTGCCGACGCACGCATGTTATAAAATCCGCTACCAGTGGCACGCGCATGTGTGTGCGAGTGCCCACTCATGCGCATAAGGGGATACACACGCTCATTTATAAGTTTACCATCCCTGAGGGTAATTTTCAAAGGATTTCCACGAGTAAGTGTAACTACTTTTGTAGCAATTTTCAAAAGCCGTTTACCCGCATAAAGTGCACCCACGTGGGTAAATCCTATGGACAATTCAACAGCATACAGTATAGCAATTTTCAAAAGCCTACTTACAGATGCAAAGTGAATTTATGCATGTAAATGCTTTTGAAGATCAGACCCTAAGTCTTTATTTTGGCGATATTCATCTACAACTCAGTCACTTTTGATTCAAAACTTTTTTATACTACTGAAATTTTAAAATACAAAAAAATATCATTAAGCTTAAAAAGAAGATAACTTTGGCATGTTACTCTTTGAGATTTGGCTTACTGTTAGGAGGCAGCACAATAATATTTTTCTTTGATTATTCATATCTTTGGTCATATCTAAAAGAAATCACTATATACTGTATAGTTTAAATCACTGCTGTTTTTTCCTTCGGAAAGTGCTCCTGTTGTCCCCAGGGTTATTGCTGGTAATGGACTCAATGTGAGGAGGTCATAGTGTTTGAGGCATTGTAGTGCTGCTGGTCAAACTCCATGTATCATGATTCTATTATGTGTCAGTTCAAATTTCTCAGGCAAAAACAGAACTACAAGTCCACAGATGTAATAGGGCAAAATCCAGATCCGGATCAGCTTATTGGGATTGACCTGAGTCAAGAGGCAACCAGTGCCAGTGTGTCCAGCCGCCCTAAGCTTCAATAACGTCACGTCCTCGCATGTTCGTGATCTCTCTCTCCCTCTCTCTCTCTCTTTCTCATGCAAATTGCACATCACAAAGCATCCCAGCTCCTCCAATAAATACACACCCAAAACAAAAGGAAAATGCACCCAGCTCCTTGCCTCACCCACGCCAAGTCTCGTCCCTCCTGCACTCCTTTCAAAACTGCTGCCCCTAC
This sequence comes from Rhinatrema bivittatum, assembly GCF_901001135.1. Classification (NCBI taxonomy): domain Eukaryota; kingdom Metazoa; phylum Chordata; class Amphibia; order Gymnophiona; family Rhinatrematidae; genus Rhinatrema; species Rhinatrema bivittatum. Next base: position 81,544,496 of record NC_042624.1, read on the forward strand.
CAGCTACTCTGCTACCCCACCCTAGGCCATCGCCAACCCCTTCCTAATGTTTCTGCCAGCTCTGGTGGCAACCCCTAACAGAAGTGCTCTCTTTCCCTGTACTGACATTTATATATACATTCTGCCTAGGGTGGCATCCTCCCCTGGGAGATTGGGCCTGTCGAAAACTGAGGCAACCAGCCTCCTCTCACCAGTTCATTGTTTTTTAAACGGTATCAGTGTTCAAAATAACAATTAAACACTTGGTTACTTTCACCTCTCACAACAAATGTAAGCCTCCTCTTTATCTGAGCACAGTAGCCTCTCAATATTTAATAGATCAAACTTTGAGCTTGAAAGTCCAGTTTAGGTCAGACTCTACTTAGCTGGTTTAGAAGGTATCAGGAGTGGGGGGGGGGGGGGGGCACTGACCTGCTGCTATAGTGCCCACTATATGGCTCACATCCCTCAAGTTGCCAGAACATATTCTTATCAACAATCTCCTTTTTAACCCAGGGCTGGATTTAAGATTTTTGGTACCCATAGGCAGCATTGGAGAGCAGGAGATGCCAGAGTGCCAAAATGGTAACTTTTCAAGTGGTGCCAGCGCACAGCACTAATGCTAGAAGGAACAGGTTCTTCTTTAACCTGGATATTTGGTTCCCTCAAGCTTTGGCACCCTAGGCAGTTGCCTATATCTAAATCTGGGCCAGTATGAACCCCTAAGAGCCAATCACAGGTGTGGCCACAGGTCTGTACCTCAGACTAGACAGTCCCCTCTGGATTGTTCTGCAGTAGTTCATTTAAGATGGCCTGTGGCTAATGGGCAAAGTTTTAGCCTCCTGAATTAGTCCTCCACTGACACAATATCAGCCAGAGCTTTATTTTGCCCTAACAACTTTCCAGTGAGTCGCTCATTAAATGATCGCTGTTGTTTGACCCCTGGCAGCCAGATCGACAAACTAAAGAGTAGCAAATCACCTGGAGCGGATGGTATGCATCCCAGGGTTCTGAAGGAACTAAAAAATGAAATTTCAGTTCTATTCGTTAAAATTTGTAACCTATCATTAAAATCATCCATCGTACCTAAAGACTGGAGGGTGGTCAATGTAACCCCAATATTTAAAAAGAGCTCCAGGAGCGATCCAGGAAATTATAGACCAGTGGGCCTGACTTCAGTGCCAGGAAAACTATTCTAAAGATCAAAATCACAGAGCATATAGAAAGATGTGGATTAATGGAACACAGTCAGCATGGATTTACCCAAGGGAAGTCTTGCCTCACAAATCTGCTTATTTTTTTTGAAGAGGTTAATAAACATAAGGATAAAGGTGAACCGGTAGATATAGTTATTAGATTTTCAGAAGGCGTTTGACAAAGTCCCTCATGAAAGACTTCTAAGAAAACTAAAAGGTCATGGGATAGGAGGCGATGTCCTTTCGTGGATTATAAACTGGTTAAAAGACAGGAAACAGAGAGTAGGATTAAATGGTCAATTTTCTCAGTGGAAAAGGGTAAACAGTGGAGTGCCTCAGGGACCAGTGCTTTTCAATATATTTATAAATGATCTGGAAAGGAATATGATGAGTGAGATTATCAAATTTGCAGATGATACAAAATTATTCAGTCATTAAATCACAAGTGGAGTGTGATAAATTGCAGGAGGACCTTGTGAGACTGGAAGATTGGGCATCCAAATAGCAGATGAAATTTAATGTGGACAAGTGCAAGGTATTGCATATATGGAAAAATAACCCATGCTATAGTTACTAGATGTTAGGTTCCATATTAAGAGCTACCAACCAGGAAAAATATCTAGGCATCATAATGGATAATACTTTAAAATCGTCGGCTCAGTGTGCTGCAGCAGTCAAAATAGCAAACAGAATGTTAGAAATTATTAGGAAGGGGATGGTGAATTAACAAAGAAAATGTCATAATGCCTCTGTATCGCTCCATGGTGAGATCATGCCTTGAGTACCGTGTACACTTCTGGTCACCGCATCTCAAAAAAGATATAGTTGCAATGGAGAAGGTTCAGAGAAAGGCAATCAAATGATAAAGAGGATGGAACAGCTCCCCTATGAGGAAAGGCTAAAGAGGTTAGGGCTGTTCAGCTTGGAAAGAGATGGCTGAGGGGGGATATGATAGAGGTCTTTAAAATCATGAGAGGTCTAGAACGGGTAAATGTGAATCGGTTATTTACAATTTCGGATAATAGAAGGACTAGGGGTCACTCCATGAATTTAGCAAGTAGCACTTTTAAAACTAATCAGAGAAAATTCTTTTTCACTCAACGCAGAATTTAGCTCTGGAATTTGTTGCCACAGGATATGGTTAGTGCAGTTAGGGCCAGATTTTAGTACCTACGCCCGATTTTATAACGTGCACATGCAGCTGCTTGCAGGTTATAAAATCCAGGGTCGGTGCGTGCAAGGGGGTGCACACTTGCGCACGCCAAGCCCTAGGGGAGCCCCGATGGCTTTCCCTGTTCCCTCCGAGGCCGCTCTGAAATCAGAGTGGCCTTGGAGGGAACTTTCCTTCTGCCCCCCCCTTCCCCTACCTAACCCGCCCCCCAGTCCTACCTAAAACCTCCTCCATACCTTTGTTATGCAAGTTGCGCCTGCCTCCGGGCAGGTGTAGGTTGCGCGCACCAGCCGAGTGCCAGCGTGCAATCCCTCAGCCTAGAGGCCCTACGGAGGCCTCTGGCCAAGCCTCTGCCCCGCCCCAGACCGCCCACACCCCGCCCCTTTTTTCAAGCCCCGGGATATATGTGCGTCCCGGGGCTTGCGCGCGTCGCCTGGCCTATGCAAAATAGGCTCGGCGCATGCAGGGCTTTTAAAATCTACCCCATAGTGTAGCTGGGTTTAAAAAAGGTTTGGATAAGTTCTTGGAGGAGAAGTCCATTACCTGCTATTAATCAAGTTTACTTAGAAAATAGCCACTGCTGTTACTAGTGACAGTAGCATGGAATAGACTTAGTTTTTGGGTACTTGCCAAGTACTTGTAGCCTGGATTGGCCACTATTGGAAACAGGATGCTGGGCTTGATGGACCCTTGGTCTGACCCAGTACGGCAATTTCTTATGTTCTTATGTTATTAAAGGATACTGGAGCTTTCAAATACTTTCTAGATTGTAACATCTCATAGAAAAGATGGGATGGACCTCTAAAGGGAAAAAGTAAACTAATCAGATAATCAAGTACATTTTGGGAATGAAATGAATTTATGAGAAAGTGGCTGAGGCAATTATAGTAGCAGAGTTTAAGAAAGAATAAGCTCAGGTGGTCTGTGGTCACAAAGAAGTGTAGAAAAGCTTGAAATTATCTGGAATTATGGCATGAAGAGGAGGCAGACTGGATGGGCCCCACAGTCCTTATCTGCTGTCATATTCTATATTTCTTCTATCAGTAATGTTCAGGCTTCCAGTGCTGCTTCCTGGCACACCAGCAGGATAAAGGCTCTGTATTCCAGGTCCATGATAGTCCTGGCACAGATAAGTAAAGAATCTGTTTCAAAAAGTGATGTCTACTTCCTAAGTGTGTGTAGCATTATAAAAAAAAAAAAAATGCACTGCTTTGATTTTAAAAAATATATAAGAAGACCTTCTCCCTTATCTTCTCTTTCAAACCTACCAACCCCTTCCCAGAAAGCATGCCAGTGTGGCAGCAGGAAACTTTGCTGGCACCTAGGGCTGCAGAGATGTCTTCTCTGAAAAGATCCCTCCATACTGCTCTTCATTGTTGGCATCTGCTTTCCTGGGTCAGAGCACATCACCCCTCGTCAGCCCCCAGTGGACAGCAGATTTGAGAGGGGTCTGGTGTGCATGCATAGCACTGCAGACTGAGCCACAGGTTTGGCTCACAGGGGTAGGCGGGCGTTGTGATGGTTTCAGCTTCTCTCACAATAAGAACAGCAAGATTGACTCCGTGGCAGCAGGAGATGATATCGCTTAAATATACTATTCCTGCTGCTGCCTGCCCACACCACAGCCTTTGGAGGGAAGGGGTTGCATTGACCGTTCAAGGCTGCTAGCAGAGCCCATCCCTTTGGCAGCCAAAAAAGAGAGAGACTGCCAGCGTAGCCCATCCTGCTTGCAGCCGAAGAAAAGATAGAGGCCTGATGGCCAGCAGTGGAGCCATTGCCACTGGCAGCCCTGCGAGGGGGGGAGGGAGGCAGAGGATGGCGACACACCGGTTGAGAATCACTAGTCCTGGTAATTAATATCGGAACTGCATATTCCTATTGGACTGTATCTAGCGAGAGCGCAGTATCCAAGGTTTTTACTCTACTCTTATGCACTTCTCAGTTCATCAAGGGGCAAGGGACTACTGCTTAATAGGGAAGATTTTTTTTTTTTTTTTAAATCTAGGTTGAAGCAGCATCCACTTTTCAGCTAAGTGGAATTTTCAGAGCAGAATGGAACTGTCAAAACTCTCACCAGCACATACAGTATATCTTTCACTTGACTTGAACAGTCCTTCTTATTAGCACAGATTACAGCTTGTTAGAGATTCAGTCTTAAAAGCATCTTCAAGCTTACTGTTTCCAACAAAGGAAGCATTCGTTACAGGCTTCACTAGAAACTTTGCCCCCATCTTGAATACTTGCTGCCCTTTCTAAATCTTGGATTTCTTCCCCAGGAGTGTCTGTTCAAAGGGGAGATTTTATTGCCTCCAGGGGTTGTTAAACTGATTGCAATACCACATCTTTAGAGCACTTCAGTGGGAATTAGGCTGGTTCAATGCTGTCAGACTTAGAATATAGCTGTCAAATAGTATTAGAAGTAAAACATCCCTGATAAGAAATAATGACCAAATGTCAAACCGCTCCTCAATGGCAGCACCATGGAATTAAGCCTGTCAATGGGAAGTGAAATATTGTATACATTATTAAAAACCCAACAAAAAATAAATAAATAAAAAATGACATGCATAACAAGGCACGAAGGCAAAAAATCAAAACATCTTGTAAGGATGCATTGCTTTTCTGGTAAAATACTCATGGCCAAGAATAAAAAGAGCAGGAAATATTACAAGAGGATGTGCAGGGTATCAGTTTATCCTCAGCCTGTTTAGTGTCCATGTTAAAAACCCCATGGAAAACTGAGCACCCTATGAATGTGATGGAGATTGTCATTTTCTATCTGTGCTAGGAAATACTTCAACAGTCTCAAACTACAGAACTACTGCAAATTAATTTAATTTTGTGTGCTAAACACAAGGATGTTTGTATTCGAAAATGTTTGAATTATTTATATTAATTTTTTCTTGAATATTTATATTTAAAATGAATGACAGTTTTATTAAGATTAAAAAAATACATTTCTTTCTTTTAGCCCTTTGGTCTTCTACAGAAATTAACATGCTTTATTTAAATCATTGCGATGCAGAGAGTAGCCAATGTTGAAATCAGTGCCACTAGTCTGGAATATCCATTGGTTTAAAAAAGGAAAATAATTTACTCATATAATTGAATAATTGAGAATATTAATGCTGAGAAAAGCTAGGTCTTTGCTGCCATCTGCTGGTTAAAACAAAGACTGTTGTGATAGCAAAAAGTAATTTTCACAGATGCTATAATTATTTGTTGAAGTCGTGATGGGTTGCACTACTGCTCACAAGTTTCAAACTTGTGCTTTTTCTGTGTCGTTACCATGTGTCCAATATATGTGCACACAGTTCGCTGTGTAATTACAGTTAAAAAACAATTTGCATATGTACCAAGGATATAGATCCTTTATATGGTTGAGATCATCACTTGTCTCTGAGTGTACCAGGGACAGGGCCGGAGCGTCTATTAGGTGAACTTCCACGGTCTCCTAGGGCGCCGAGCCATAGGAGGCGCCGAAGAGCAGCCACTTGCAGCCCTGAGAAGCACACAGTCGGCGCCAAAACAGTTAGGGGAGAGGCGCGACCGGGGAGGGGGCGTGACTGGGGGGGGGGGGGCGGCAGTGCAAGGGTCGCCTAGGGCGCCCACTACCCTTGCACCAGCCTGAACTAGGGGTACTTTTAATTAAATTGGACAGTCTGAAAGCCTAAAAAGAATTAAACAAATTTTAATATTTATATAATCGGAGGAGGAGGAGCATGGCAGGATCAGTGGCAAAGTATGATTCTTGCTGTATTCTTTGTGATTTTAGCTGCATGTCATAGGACTGCATCCCAGCTACTTTTACAAAGATATGCTTCTCTCCCTACTGCTCCAACTCCCACCCCCACCCCTTTTCCTAGACAATCATATCCACCAAACTATTCATCTAGGATATTTAAATTTCCCGAAGCAACTCCTTAAGAATTTCAGCCTAATTGCTGGCTAGTCATTTCTGATCCAGGCATCAGGTAAGTAAATGTGCTGTGTTATACTCTCCACTGTAGATAGATTAACACAAAAAGACGCTTGAATTATAATTATATACAAAAAGATGAGCAAACTGACAGAGGTTTGAAGCCTTGACAAGCGGTGCTGCTGCTTACAAGTTTGAAATGTATGCTAATTCAACCCCTTTTTGTATTCATTACCATGTGTCAATATATGCACATGCACTTTTGTAAGCACATTAGAATGATTTTAATGTAAACACTGGAGTTATTTGTAATGCATGATGCTAATTCCCCAAGAAGATTCTATTCCCCAAATTTAACTATTTGGAATATTCATATTGGGGTGGATTTTCAAAGAGTTACGTGCATAACCCCGAAAATCCGCTCCTGCGTGCGCCGAGCATATTTTGCATAGGCCCGGCGACACGTTCAAGCCCCGGGACGCGTGATTGTCCCAGGTTTGAAAAAGGGGGCGGGAGTCGGCGGGGTGGGGTGGTCCAGAGGGCGGGGCCGGGGCAGGCCCAGAGCCTCCAGGCACAGCGGGCATTTGCCGCTGTGCCCAGGATCGCGGGCCGGCTGTCGGCCAGCGATCCTGCCCGGAGGCAGGTGCAACTTATCAGATAAAGGTAAGGGGGGGTTTAGGTAGGGTTGGGGGGCGGGTTAGGTAGGGGAAAGGAGGGGAAGGTGGGAGGGGGGCGGAAGGAAAGTTTCCTCCGAGGCCGCACCGATTTCGGAGCAGCCTTGGAGGGAATAGAGGAAGGCTGCATGGCTCAGCACGCCCAAGGTGCACAAGGGTGTACTCCCTTGCGTGCACCGACCCCAGATTTTATAACATACGCGCGGCTGCGCAAGTTCTGAAAGTGCCGAGCCCTAGGGGAGGCACGATCACTTTCCCCGTTCCCTCCGCCCTCCCCACCTTCCCCTCCCTTCCCCTACCTAACTCGGAGGGAACTTTTTTTCGGCTCCCTCCCACTTTCCCCTCCCTTCCCCTACCTAACCCACCCCCCTAGCCCTAACTAAATCCCCCCCCCCCCCACCTTTGTTGCAGAACTTATGCCTGCCCAAGGCAGGTGTAACTTGCGCGCACCGGCAGCCATCCCCCGGCACAGGCCGCTCTGCCGGAGCACTCGTCTCCGCCCCCAGACCACCCCTGAACTGCCGCCACGCCCCCGGCCCCACCCCTGGACCGTCCATTTTCGAAAGCCCCGGGACATACGCGTGTCCCGGGGCTTGCGCGCACCACCGAGCCTATGCAAAATAGGCTCAGCGCGCGCAGGGGTAGGTTTTCGGGGGTTACGCGTGTAACCCTTTGAAAATCTACCCTTATCTGAATAGCCAGGCTATATAATGCTGGTCATATACAGTCATAGCTATTTTGTAGTACTTATTTATTTATTTATTTATTTATTTATTTATTGTTTTTGTTATACCGAGTTTCATGATAGGCATCACATCAACCCGGTTTACAAATAACCAGGAGTGTAAAGCATAACGTAACGTAAAAAACAATATTTTCAATAAGAACCTTGAACTTTAAATACAGTGAATCAGAAAAAGGGAGAGGGAAAGTTACAAAAAACAAGGAAAATAAACTTGGGATGGAAGGGGAGAAATTGAACCGCACAATATTTACATTTCAGCCTATTGATACATTAGAATAGCAAGTGAAAAAATAAGACTATGAAACGGTACATAGGTAATCAAATGAATAAATATGACACAGTTGTGAATGGTAATAGTATGATAAATATTCAGCAGGAATTAGTGAGAGAGGGTTTGAGGTTGGTTGATTCGTGTTTACATTCCATTATTGCATACGAGTTAGTGCTAGTGAGAGGAGGTTTTATTCAAGGCTTGGAAATGCTTTTTTGAAAAGCCAAGTTTTTAGTCTTTTCCTAAATGTTAAAGAGCATGGCTCTTGTCTCAAATCAGGTGGGATCGAGTTCCAGAGAGCTGGACCTGCTGATGAGAAGGCTCTGAGACTCAAGGATTTATGTTGGTAGGTTTTGGCCTTTGGAATTTGGAGTGACTCTTTGTAGTGTTCCCTGATAGGCCTGGCGGAGGTGAATTTTTTAAGTGGTATTTGTAGGTCGAGTTGCGTGTGTTGGTTGATAGTTTTGTAAATGATGTTAATGGTTTTGTACATGATTCTATAGTGGATCAGAAGCCAATGGAGGTTTTTGAGAATAGGTGAAATGTGGTCAATTTTCCTGGAATTTGTAAGGACTCTGGCTGCAGAGTTCTGAACCATTTGTAAAGGTTTGGTGTAAGAAGCTGGGAGGCCTAATAGTAATGAGTTGCAATAATCTAGTTTGGAAAAGATTATTGCTTGCAAGATTGTTCTGAAGTCCTGAGTGTGAAACAGCGGTTTTATTCTTTTCAGGATATGTAATTTGTAGAAGCAATCTTTGGTGGTTTGGTTAATGAATGTTTTGAGGTTGAGACGATTGTCTAGGATGGCTCCTAAGTCTCTTACGTGGGTTGTTTGAAGGAGTGTGGGTGGTTTAGGAAGTGTGTTATTGTTTTCCGGTGATATGAGCAGGAATTCTGTTTTCGAAGCATTGAGTACAAGGTTTAGACTGTTGAGGAGAAGTTTAATTTCTAATAGGCAACTGTCCCAGTATTCCATTGTTTTTGAGATTGATTCTTTTATAGGGATTACGATCTGTACGTCGTCTGCAAAAAGGAAATGTTTCAGGCTTAATTTTGTAAGTAGTTGGCAGAGTGGTAGCAAGTAGACATTGAAAAGGGTGGGTGAAAGTGATGATCCTTGCGGCACTCCTCTATTAGAAGGGTGGTATTGGGATTCTTTATTATGAATTTTGACTCTGTAACCTCTGTTTTCTAGAAATGTTTTGAACCAGTTTAGTGTGGCACCTGTTAAACCAATGTTTGCCAGCTGTTTTAGAAGAAGGGCGTGGTTGACGGTGTCAAAGGCCGCCGAGAAGTCAAGGAGGATTAGTAAATATGCTTGGTCTTTATCAATACCAGAGAGTAGGTAGTCCATGAGTGAAATTAGTAGCGTTTCGGTGCTTGCGGCTTTGCGAAAACCATATTGGTTTGGGGACAGAATGCTGTGGTCCTCTAGGTAGTTGGATAGTTGGGTGTTTACCAGTTTTTCCATGATTTTAGCTATAAATGGTAGGTTGGAAATAGGGCGGAAGTTGTTGGGATCACATGCATTTAGATTTGGTTTTTTTAGCAGTGGCTTGATTGAGGCAGTTTTTAGGTCATCTGGGTAGATGCCATGTGATAAGGAGCAGTTTATAATATCTGCTAGGGTTTTTGCTATTGTGTCCGGGATAAGAAGAAGCATTTTGGTAGGGATTTGATCAAATGGGTGTGATGACGGTTTCATTCTTTTTAATACATTTTGTATCTCTGTGATTGTGATGGGTTCAAAGGCATTAAGCTGGATGCCTTTATTTTGGGGAAGATATGTGTTATCTGGAGACGTAGTGTTTGGAATCAGCTGATTAAGGAGATCCGATATTTTTTTGTTAAAATGAAGAGCCAATTTGTCTGCTTTAGTCTGGGCTTGTTCGGGTGGTATATCTGGAGTGATAGGTTTAGTGAGGCTGGAAACGAAGGCGAATAGAGCTTTTGAGTCAAAGCTGAGATGATGAACCTTTCGGGCATAGTAGTCTCTTTTGATTTTCAACGTGGTACTTTTGTAAAGATGGCAACATCTTGGCAACAGATGTCCATCACTAGTATTTTTGCTGCAGTCACTTCTCTACATTTTATTCTGTTGAAGTCAGCATATTGCTTACTGTTTAGATTCTCATCAGTCTTCAGCATATTACTAATCCATTGTCTTTGTATTTAAACAAATACAGAAACTTCAAGCAAACTCTTCAGCCCTTTCTGTTATTAAATAGTGATTTTCAGAATTTCCTGTGTTAATGCAGCAAACAAATACAAGAATCAATTACTCCTTCATCACTCTACAGCAGGAACTTGTCCAAACCTTTTTTTTTTTTCAACCCAGCTACATTAACTGTTTTTACCAGATTCTCTGGCAATGAATTCCAGAGTTTTGTGATAAGTAGACAAATATTTTCTCCTATTTGTCTTAAATGCCTAGTAACTTCATTGTATGTCCCCTAGTCTTTATACTTTGTGAAAGAGTAAATAACTGATTTGTTTACCCATTCCACTCCACTCATTATTTTATAGACCTCTATCACATCTCTGCTCAGCCACTGAAGAGCCTTAACAGCTTTAGCTTTTCCTCATAGGGGAATTGTTCCATCCCCTTTATCACTTTGGTCACCCTTTTCTGTACCTTTTCTAATTCTGTTATACCTTTTTAAGATACAGTGACCAGAAATGCACTCACCAAAGGCATTATGATATTCTCTGTTTTATTCTTCATTCCTTTCCTATTAATTTCTAGCATTCTATTTGCTTTCTTGGCCGCTGCTGCACACTGAGAGAGGATTTCAACATACCGTATTATCCATGATGACACTTAGATCCTTTTTCTGGGGGTAACTCCCAATGTGGAACTTTGCATTGTGCACTAGCTATAATTTGAGTTGCTCTTCCCTATATGCATCACTTTGCAATCGTCCATATTAAATGTCATCTGTCATTTCAATGCCCAGTCTCCCAGTCTCACAAGGTCCTCTTGCAATTTCTCACAATTCTCTTGTGATTTAACAATTTTGTATCACAGCAAATTTGATTACCTCATTCATCACTCCCAACTCTAGGTCATTTATAAATATATTAAAAAGCAGTGGTCGCAGAATGAATCCTTGAAGCACTCCACTATTCACCTTTCTTCATTGAGAAAATTTACCGTTTAGCCCTAATCTGTGTTTTCTATCTTTTAACCAGTTCTCAATCCACAATAGAACATTGCCTCCTATCCCATGACTTTTTAACTTCCTTAAAAGTCTTTCATGAGCTATTTTGTCAAATGCTTTCTAAAATACAGATACATTATATCAACTAGCACACCTATATCCATGTGTTTATTCACACCTTCAAAAAAAACGTATAATTGCTGATGCAAGACTTCCCTTGGCTAAATACAAATTGGGCGCGTATGTCCCGGGGCTTGCAAAAAGGGGCGGGGTGTGGGCAGTCCGGGGGCAGGGCGGGGCCTGAGCCTCCAGGCACAGCGGCCATTTGCCACTGTGCCCGGGATCGTGGGTCGGCCATTGGCCAGCATGCGTAAGTTATGCCTGCCAGGAGGCAGGTGTAACTTCTTCAACAAAGTCTTAAAGCAGGAGTGGCCAACTCCAGTCCTTGAGAGCCACAAACAGACCAGGTTTTCAGGATACCCACAATAATATGCATGAGACAGATTTGCAAGCACTAGCTCCATTATATGCAAATCTGTCTCATGCATATTATTGTGGATATCCTGAAAACCTGGTCTGTTTGTGGCTCTCAAGGATTGGAATTGGCCACTCCTGCTTTAAGACTTTATCAATTGAACAAATTAAGATGCAAAATGAAGCCCAACAGCGACATGGGGCCTATCCAGTCTTTTGCAGTGTGCCACATGTATGATTATCTACCTGTAGGTGAGAGGTTATATATGTGCACATGGTACAAGGAGCTCTTGGCTTTCAGAGTACGAATCAGATCTCTGGAGGCTAGAGAGGCCGACCTGGTGGTGCTGAGGCAGACATGTGTCTAGAGAACTTCAGGGACATAATAGAGTGGTCCCAACTCTATTATGTCAGGAGTTGGCCACCCCTGACTTAAAGGCTGATAAGGAGTAGGTATGTCTCAGTATAAGGGTTGCTAAATGTGATTAGAGTTTTTAAATGTATTTATTAGGTATCTTTTAAAATCTATGATTTTTAAATTTGATAAATGTGTAATTAATGTTAGTAAGTAAATGACCAGCAGCAGAACTAAAATTAATCAATCACTAAAAATCAGAGTTAATTTAATATTATTTTAAGTGACTTATTTTTTTGAAGACTTTCCTTCTAGTGGGGGTAATGATCTTCCCTCTACTACTCTAATTTTTGGGCTAACTTGAAATTCTATTAATTTTATTACCAACATCTTTCATTTCCTGGAATTTTGGTAGATATAAGATTATATTGAGGCTATTTGCAAAGACCAGGCTACGCTAGGTAGCATGGAGATATTACAGTATGTTTTTCACTGTTGTAGACCATGGCTGAATTTTGACTTCATAAAATTACTGTAGCTAAAGCAAAAACCATTTATTATCTTATACACAATTTAAGTCCACATCTGGGTGATTTAACATATCCAAAACAAGACAAAGATCACATAAATCATGATCTTTGCAGAAATGGCCAAGAGCACATTAACAGAAAAAATAAAATGTATCTATTTATACTAGCAAAAGGTACCTGGAGTTGCTTGAGTAGTCTGGTCTATAACAATCTGTGTGCACATGTGTATGTATACACATGTGGGTATGGGGGCAAGCTCCTGCCAATGAGTGCCTGCTTGTACACCTACCTGTAAATGTGCCTGCAAGCCTGTGCATGCTTAATCTTATGGGTGTGCCTATGTCTGCCTGTTCCTGTGTGTAGAAGCATGAGAGACAGGGCTTTGCAGACAGTGCATATTAGTGAACAGTACCTGGCATTGCTTGAGTTGTCTGATCAATAACAAACTGTACGTGTGTTCCTGTGTCTGTATACATGGGTGCCTCTGCCTGTGTGTGGGGGATGTATGCCTGTGCCTGTGTGTTTGTATGCCTGTGTGAGTATGTGTGTTTGCGTGCGTGCAACAGTGCTTTGCAGACAGAGGATATTGTCTTTGCACAATGCACCTTCCACTGTTATGAGTGTTACCTGGTAGCCACAGACAGACAAGACAAGGCAACTGACTGACCAGCCAATACAAGACTTTTACATACCAGGAGATGAGAGAAATGGGGGCATAGGCAACACTACCTGTACCTGAACATCTAGCTTGTTGCAAATGCATGAATTTTGAGATTTTGATGGCATACAAGAAAAACAGCAAAACTGACCAGAATTCTTAAAGTTGTATTCGGATCCCTAAATCCCACTTGTCAGCTATTGGTGGAACCTCATGACACTTAATATACAAAGCTCATTATTACTGCAAATAGCATTTCTAGGATACTCCCTAGCCCTATTTTGTATTTTCTTTTAAAAAAGCAAATAAGATTCAGCAGTGCATGGTTCGGAGAAATGTATCCTTGAAGGATACTAATGAAACAGGAGAGTTAGGGCATTCCAACAGAGAGGTTCCATTAAAAACAAACATAGTCTATATGCCTATATGTAATAAATCACCAAAGCTAATGATTTCCGAATTATCCCAAACAACTGAAAAGCAGGTTGTTAAAACAAACAAAAAACACACTTTGAAATGTCTGTATGCCAATGCCAAAAGTCTAAGAAGTAAGATAGGAGAGTTAGAGTGTATAGGAGCAAATGATGAGATTGACATAATTGGCATCACAGAGACTTGGTGCAAGGAGGATAACCAATGGGACAGTGCTATATCAGGGTACAAATTATATCGCAATAATAGGGAGGATCAACTTGGTGGGAGTGTGGCACTTTATGTCTGGGAGGGTATAGAGTCCAACAGGATAAAGATCATACAAGAGACTAAATGCTCAGTAGAATCTATATGGGTAGAAATCCCATGTGTGTTGGGTAAGAGTATAGTGATAGGAGTATACTACCGTCCACCTGGACAAAATGGTCAGACAAATGATGCAATGCTAAGAGAAATCAGGGAAGCAAACCAATTTGGCAGTGCAATAATAATGGGAGATTTCAATTACCTTTCAGTGTGTCAATTTTCATTTAATTTTTTGTAGGACCATCATAACACCCACGGTTTGCAAGCATGTAAACTTGTATTTTCAACCGCTATGGGCCATTTTTAATCATTGGTCCGTTACCGCAATGTCCTTTTTATTAATAGCAATGATTTTTTCTTTGTCATTTTTGTTATTTTTGTTATTTTTTCTTAAAAAGATGTGGAACAGTACTTCCCTTTTCGATGGCGCTACCGCGCTTTGGAGATCCAAAAATTTTGATACAGGTCCAGTCCGACGTACGTTTCGCAGGGCTGTGGATCTAAGAAACATACTTCTTTTCACTAATACTGCCTGGAGAATAACATCCATTACAGTCCCTGAAGCAGCAGCCCTGCGAAACGTACGTCGGACTGGACCTGTATCAAAAATTGTTGGATCTCCAAAGCACGGTAGCGCCATCGAAAAGGGAAGTACTGTTCCACATCTTTTTAAGAAAAAATAACAAAAATAACAAAAATGACAAAGAAAAAATCATTGCTATTAATAAAAAGGACATTGCGGTAACGGACCAATGATTAAAAATGGCCCATAGCGGTTGAAAATACAAGTTTACATGCTTGCAAACCGTGGGTGTTATGATGGTCCTACAAAAAATTAAATGAAAATTGACACACTGAAAGTTAAAAAATCTATTCCAAACAACGTGATTGGTTGAAATATTTTGTATTGTTCGTTGTATATTGGACTAACTGTACGAATACTTTGTAGATTTCAATTACCCCAATATTAACTGGGTAAATGTAACATCAGGACTTGCTAGAGACATAAAATTCCTGGATGTAATAAATGATTGCTTCATGGAGCAATTGGTTCAGGAAAAAACAAGAGAAGGAGCTATTTTAGATTTAATTCTTAGTGGAACACAGGATTTGGTGAGAGAGGTAACGGTAGTGGGGCCACTTGGTAACAGTGATCATAACATGATCAAATTTAAACTAATAACTGGAAGGGGGACAATAAGTAAATCTGCAGCTCTAACACTAAATTTTCAAAAGGGAAACTTTGATAAAATGAAGAAAATAGAAAAAAACTGAAAGGTGCAGCTGCAACAGTTAAATGTGTTCAACAGGCTTGGACATTGTTTAAAAATACAATCCTAGAAGCACAGTCCATATGTATTCCATGCATTAAGAAAGGTGGAAGGAAGGCAAAACGATTACCGTCATGGTTAAAAGGTGAGGTGAAAGAGGCTATTTTAGCCAAAAAAAAAATCCTTCAAAAATTGGAAGAAGGATCCATCTGAACAAAATAGGATAAAACATAAACATTGTCAAGTTAAGTGTAAAACATTAATAAGACAGGCGAAGAGAGAATTTGAAATGAAGTTGGCCATAGATGCAAAAACTCATAATAAAAACTTTTTAAATATATCCAAAGCAAGAAACCTGTGAGGGAGTCGGTTGGACCATTAGATGACTAAGGGGTTAAAGGGGCTCTTAGGGAAGATAAGGCCATTGCAGAAAGACTAAATGAATTCTTTGCCTCCGTGTTTACTAATGAGGATGTTGGGGAGATACCAGTTCCGGAGATGGTTTTCAGTGGTGATGAGTCAGACGAACTGAACAAAATCACTGTGAACCTGGAAGATGTACTAGGTCAGATTGACAAACTAAAGAGTAGCAAATCACCTGGACTGGATGGTATGCATCCTAGGGTACTGAAGGAACTCAAAAATGAAATTTCTGATCTATTAGTTAAGCCTGGAGGGTGCCAATGTAACCCCAATATTTAAAAAAAGCTCCAGGGGCGATCCGGGTAACTATAGACCAGTGAGCCTGACTTCAGTGCCGGGAAAAACTATTCTCAAGACCAAAATCGTAGAGCATATAGAAAGACATGATTTAATGGAACACAGTCAACATGGATTTACTCAAGGGAAGTCTTGCCTAACAAATCTGCTTCATTTTTTTGAAGGGGTTCCTCATGAGAGGCTTCTACGAAAACTAAAAAGTCATGGGATAGGAGGCGATGTCCTTTCGTGGATTACAAACTGGTTAAAAGACAGGAAACAGAGAGTAGGATTAAATGGTCAATTTTCTCAGTGCAAAAGGTAAACAGTGGAGTGCCTCAGGGATCTGTATTTGGACCAGTGCTTTTCAATATATATATAAATGATACGACGAATGAGGTTATCAAATTTGTGGTTGATACAAAATTATTCAGAGCAGTTAAATCACAAGCAGACTGTGATACATTACATGAGGACCTTGCAAGACTGGAAGATTGGGCATCCAAATGGCAGATGAAATTTAATGTGGACAAGTGCAAGGTGTTGCATATAGGGAAAAATAACCCTTGCTGTAGTTACACGATGTTAGGTTCCATATTAGGAGCTACCACCCAGGAAAAAGATCTAGGCATCATAGTGGATAATACTTTAAAATCGGCTCAGTGTGCTGCAGCAGTCAAAAAAGCAAACAGAATGTTAGGAATTATTAGGAAGGGAATGGTTAATAGAATGGAAAATGTCATAATGCCTCTATATTGCTCCATGGTGAGACCGCACCTTGAATACTATGTACAATTCTGGTCGCCACATCTCAAAAAAGATATAGTTGCAATGGAGAAGGTACAGAGAAGGGCAACCAAAATGATAAAGGGGATGGAACAGCTTCCCTATGAGGAAAGGCTGAAGTGGTTAGGGCTGTTCAACTTGGAGAAGAGACTGCTGAGGGGGGATATGATAGAGGTCTTTAAGATCATGAAAGGTCTTGAACAAGTAGATGTGACTCGGTTATTTACACTTTCGAATAATAGAAGGACTAGGAGGCATTCCATGAAGTTAGCAAGTAGCACATTTAAGACTAATCGGAGAAAATTCTTTTTCACTCAACGCACAATAAAGCTCTGGAATTTGTTGCCAGAGGATGTGGTTAGTGCAGTTAGTGTAGCTGGATTCAAAAAAGGTTTGGATACGTTCTTGGAGGAGAAGTCCATTAACGGCTACTAATCAAGTTTACTGAGGGGCGGATTTTAAAAGCCCTGCGCACGTAAATCCTTCCGGATTTACGCACGTAGGGCCCTCACACGCTGGCACGCCTATTTTGCATAGGCCGCCGGTGCGCGCAGAGCCCTGGGATGCGCGTAAGTCCTGGGGCTTTCTAAAAGGGGCGGGGAAGGGGCGTGCCGTGGCATTTCGGGGCGGGCCCGGGGGCGTGGTGCCGGCCCGGGGGCATGGTCGAGGCCTCCGGATCAGCCCCTGGGTCGGGTGACAGCACGCCAGCAGCCCGCTGGCACGCGCAGATTTACATCTGCTTTTAGCAGGCGTAAATCTGCCAACAAAGGTAAGGGGGGGGTTTAGATAGGGCCGGGGGGGTTTAGGTAGGGGAAGGGAGGGGAAGTTGGGGGGAGGGCGAAGGAAAGTTCCCTCCGAGGCTGCTCCGAAATCGGAGCGGCTTTGGAGGGAACAGGCAGCGCGTGCTGGGCCCGGCGCTCGCAGGTTGCACAAATGTGCACCCCCTTGCGCGCGCCGACCCCGGATTCTATAAGATACGCGCGTATCTTATAAAATCCAGCGTACTTTTGTTCACGCCTGGTGCACGAACAAAAGTACGCGATCGCGCAATTTTTTAAAATCTACCCCTTAGGGCAGAGCTTTCCAAACTTTTCATGTTGGTGACACACTTTTTAGACAAACATAATTTCACGACACTGTAATTCAGTCTACTAGTAAACCAGAGGTTAAAGGTTAAACGAACGAAACATATTTCGACAATTTATGTATGTTTCCTTAAATATATACATAAATAGGTTGTGTCGTGAAACATTTTATCTCATGAAAACCTTAAATTTATATTAAAAATATATATTCCAAGATTCATGTTATTGTTATAATTTATGAGAAACAATAATAAAACAAATTGTCTGTCCCCCACACCCTCATCTCTCTCCTCCCCCCAGCACATGTCTGGCCCCCACACACTCATATCTCTCCCCCCAGCACGTTTGCCCCCCACTCACTCATCTCTCTCTCCCCAGCACATGTCTGGCCCCCACACTCATGTACCTCGTCTTTTTGATTGTTGCCAGTTAAGTGCTTCACTCCCTTCCATGATCACCAGACACTGCTGCTTGCAGTCAGTACTCCTCATGGCCAGGCCTCATCGGCAGCAGCAGCCAATGCAAGGATGGCTGGGCTCGTTCCACCCACCAAGCCCCCCAAAAAAACACGATTGACAGCAAAAATCACCCAATAATAAGCAACCCATAAACTGAAAAAAAAAGTGAATCTCTAGAAAAAAAAAAGCCCAAACTCGCATCAGAGTTGACCGGGCTTGCGCGACACACCTGCACACTGCAGGCGACACACTAACGTGTCCCGACACACAGTTTGGAAAGCTCTGCCTTAGGGAATAGCCACTGCTATTAATTGCATCAGTAGCATGGGATCTTCTTAGTGTTTGGGTAATTGCCAGGTTCTTGTGGCCTGGTTTGGCCTCTGTTAGAAACAGGATGCTGGGCTTGATGGACCTTGGTCTGATGCAGCATGGCAATTTCTTATGTTCTTAAATTAGAGAAATAATGATGGTCTCTTAAGTTAACAAATATACCTTTATTCTGTACTGCATCTGTGTTTCAAAAGCTATAGAATATAAACTTCTACCTAGCTTGGTTATAACTCAGTGTTGCACACAGATGAAATATTTGATTTAGAGAACTGGTATGATATACAGTCATGGACTTTTCCTGACTTCTACTACTGATGGGCTCACAGAAATATGTACTAACAAACCAGATGAAAGACTTAGAAATGATCATGTGTATTCTAATTCACTAAAAATTGTATCAGAAAAATTATAAATACAGCCAGCCATACTTTAATGCAGTTCAGCAGTCATCTCATCCTTGCAGTGGCATGACATACTGTTTTTGGTTCGGTGATCATGCCTTATATCTCTTATTCTCTCTAATTATGCTGTGATATGAAACACCGTTCTAAGCCTAGGACAATGTACACAAAATAACTAGATCCATTGTATTTTTTAATTAATGATTCAAACTCTAATTTTAATTAGAAAACATTCATTAAGAAAAGGCCCTTGGATCATACCAGTACAATGTACAAGTATGAATTTAAGAACAGACTCATTAGGCAGTCAACAGATTTCTAATAGTGCAGTTCATACAACATAAAAAGGCAATAGGTATGGAAATTCTTCATATGCCCTAGTTATTTTGACCTTGGAGAAGTATCCTGAGATTTGATGCACTTTAACATTTTTCTGCAAAATAAACTTGCTGCAATATGCTAAATGCCACCATTTTAAACTGCAATGCTTTTCTCATCAGAAAAGAATCCTAGTGACTTTGGCATGCAAAGCTACTGATGTTAAATAGAAATGTCCCAGCAATAAAAACATGTGCATGGGTGCAGGAGAAAGGAGCAAACAGACGTAGTAATAGATAATTTAAACTGGAAAATTAGGATGGTCCTGAAAAGACAAATATAGCAAGTAATTTAAAAATATATATTTGGTTATCTCCTTTACTGCTTCATTCATTAGCCCTTTTTAAAATAAGGTAGTATGTACTTTCATAAGCATCACTTAGCTTTGCTCATTCTTTTAACCCTTCATGCCCTGAGCGTACAGAACCACAGACCATCATCAAAAGAAATTTCACTGGAATACTAATATAATGCTTTCAACACTTAACACTTCAGGACTCAGATTTTCAGGCTTTAGCACTTTAACTAACGAAGAGATTCTGGATTGGTTAGTTTGCTTCACCCTCAGGGGCTGTCTGGCATTATAGATCAGGGACCTCATTGTCATACCCCAGCTGCTGCACAAAGCCAAAAGAAAAAAAAAAAAAAAAGATTTACAACTATTGCAGTGATACTGAACCAGGGATGCAGAAGCTGTACAACTGGGACTACAGTGACTCTAAATCTGTAGGCATTATGCAGAAAGAAAATGCAGAGTTTGCTGTCAGGGGAGTCTTCCAAGAGCAATAGGACACTTTTGAGAAATCTCTGAAGAATAAATTTAACAGTTATTAAAGAACAGTACCCTGTTATTGTCATACCTGAACTTTACATCACACAGAAAGATGCAAGGGATTTTCAGGAGGACATCTGTCATTTAACAGTGACAGTGACCTCAGCTCTGACAAATAATTCAAATCCCTGATGAGGGAAATGAATTAACCCTTGTGGTTGCTGGGTGGGTCAGGAGACCATGTATTAATTCTAAAACATTTTGTATTAATACATTGCTTCAAGTACATCTGTTTCTTGGTGCTAAGATGTAGAAAATTGAATTAAACTTTCTTTCAGACTACTTGAAGATATGTTTATTTGTCCACTGAATTAAATGATGTTTCCAATAACTATAATAAATAGACCATATTAAGCGTGCAAACGTTGGAACAGCTAGAATTTTAGGTGCAGTGTTTCTAAGAGAGGCATCTAACCTATGGACTGGTGATCAAATGAGAAAATTATATGATTCAGTTTTATTACCATAAGGAAAAACATTATGGCATATATAAGCAATATTAACATGCAACATGGAAGAACATAGAAAAAGCTGAAGGAATAGTTCTGCAGTCTATGGCAGAACTTCTCTAAAAATCAGATTCAGACCCCAACTGACTCAGCCTCTCACCCATCTTTAGAATAACTTACAACTTTATTGAAAGTGCTTGAAACTTGAATATAGTTCCTTATTTGCCCATATTAGTTAACAATGATTTAAAGAATTTAATAAAAATATTGCTTCCATCCCAAGCATTTTTAATCACAAAATATCTGCTTGTGCACTTAGACCAGGAATGGGCAAATCTTTTAGCCTGAGGCTTCACTGGGGGGCCAAGTCCCAGCAGAGTGGCCAATGAGAGCCTGAGGGAATACCCCCTTGCAAACCTGGAGCCAGAAGGGTCTCCCAGAAGACTGAGAATAGGGAGGGGGAAAGGAGTGCCTTCTACAGTCTATACAGAGTGGGGGGAGGGGTCACCTGAAGTCCGACAGGCTAGTGGCAACATTCCTTACAATCTGAAAATGTCCTTTCTGGTGATGTGCTGTAACTGCCATTGGTTGGCGACTGACACATATCTGTGGTTAATGTTTCCTGTAAATTGTGCCTACACACCCAGGTCATGAAACAAGCATAGTTACACATACATACAGCATGCACAAGAAAAGGAAAATAGAATGGTGTTTCAAAGAATTCCACACACAATTTTGTATACTACATTATACATACAAATGTGAACACTACATTGCCCACAAGAACATTTTGCATACAGAAAGGTAGATTTTCAGACGTGTGCGCGTGTGTCCATGTGCACGCCCTACCCGGCGCGCACACATGGACGCCCGATTTTATAATATGCACGTGCCGGTGCGTGCATGTTATAAAATCGGGGGGTCAGCGCGCACAAGTGGGTGCACATTTGTGCACCTTGCGCTCGCTGACGCCCGCGGCCTTCCCCAGTTCCCTCCCAGGCCACTCCAATTTAAGAGTGGCCTGGGAGAGAACGTCCCTACCCCCTACACCTCCACGGGATTTACGTGCGTAGGCCTTTGAAAATCTGGCCCAGAGCATACAAAAAATTAGAAGGAACATTGTCTGTGGGCCATAATTATCTCGCTTCAGGCTTCAACTAAAAATAATTGCTTTAAAGCAAAATTCTTAGTAGATATAGGATATTAGTAATTGCCATACATGCATGTGCTGTGCATGGTGGATAATGTTTTATGCTAAATACATTTAATAATTACAGCAAGTAGAACTATTATAATTCTTTTATTCCAAAAATGAAATAGAAGTTTGAAGGTTTTAAAGTACCAGCTCTATGCCACTATTATGGATCTTATTTATTTGATTTATATTCTTTTTTTCAGACACTTCAGAGTGGATTATATTCAGGTACTACAGGAATTTCCAGTGATGGATTTAGGGTTTTTGCACCCTCAGGCACAATTCATGCTGTTGTGTTCCCCCCCCCCCCCCCCATCCCCCATCCCAATTTACACCGAGTTTGGACAACAGGGAGCAGAAACTCTAAGGCACAGTCCCCCTTTGTAGCTCAGGGATAGAGTCTGTGGCAACAATTTAAAAATTCTAAATCAAATTGGCAAACATTATACATTATATTACATTATACATATAAAGTAGCTTTACCGTGTAATTATTAATATAAGCAGTATAATTTATTTGAATTAGGTGAAGGAAAGTGATCTCAAGCATCAGTACAGGGAGGAGGATCAGGAATGGGAGAAAGAGAAAGGGGGGAAAGGAGTGTGAGAGGGCTAGGGATGGGGAGGATGAGAGATGAGGAAGATTAGGAATCTGAGATGGGGAAAAAGGAAGGAGAGAGAGGGAGAGAGAGAGAGGGAGAGAGAGGGAGGCTCTTGGATTGAGGAAGGAGAGGAGGGTTGGGGCCTAGGTTCCAGGATATGAGGAGAAGGGAGAGGCAGGAAGAAAGATTCCAGGATCTGGGGGATAGAATCCAAAATCAAGGCAGGGAGGGAGGATATGAATTGCAGTGGATGAGGAGGAAAGAAGAGAGGAGAGCCAACTCTGCTCCAGACATTTCATTTATTACAATTTAATATACCACCCGTTAAATAAAATTAGCCAAGCAGTTAAGAATAGAACATCCATCATACTGACAGTAAGTTAACAAAGAAAAAATAAAAACATCTATAAAAAAAAATAAAAAAATTACATAACTAAAAATACCGTGACAGAGAAATATTGGCCCAACTTGCTAACAGTAAGATTTGGTAGAAACTTCATAATAGACTAAGATATTTAGTACTTAAAAGCCAGGATTTTACAGCCTCTCTAAACTTCTGATAGTTTGATTCAACCTGAATATCAGGAGGAAGAACATTCCCAAAGAGCCGGAGCCTGGTAACTCAAAGGATTCTCGAGTAGCCTCAGGTCTGATAACTGATGGAGGAGGAAGCTGAAGAAAACCTAAGACAATCACAGAGTACTTATTGTGGAATAAGGAACCCCAGAATGAAGTACATGAAAATTTAAACATAAAACCTTGAATCTTATATGGCAAAGAATTGGCAGCTAATGTAAAGAGTACAAAGTAGGGGGGGGGGGGTCACACGGTCAAATATTTTTACCCCAGAAATAACCTTGGCAGCAGTATTTTGGAATAACTCTGAACATTTTAGTTTGAAAGAGGAAGACCAAGAAGAAGAGAGTTACAGTAATCAATTTTTTACATAAAAAAAGCATGCATTAATAGTTTTAGGTTATGAAGATCTAAGAGAGGTCATAGACGATGAATATATCTGAGGAAAAAGAAAGATTTTTGAGCAACATTAGAAATATGGACCCTAGAAAATTTAGAATCAATTTATACCTCTAACGCAGAGGAGATGTTCTTGACAGAAATTGGGGTATCAAGCATGACAGGAAACTGGTGTAGATGATTTGTGACAAATCCTCAGGACTTCAGATTTAGCTGGATTTATCTTGGGTTTATGTTCTGACAGCCAGTGGACTATCTGATCTAATCAATGATTCAAGTCAGTAAGTGAAAATGAAGCATTGGCAAGTTAAATGTAAGACATTGATAAGATAGGCTAAGAGGGAATTTGAAAAGAAGTTGGCCATGGAGGCAAAAACTCACAGTTAAAATATATCCGAAGCAGAAAGCCTGTGAGGGAGTCAGTTGGACCGTTAGATGATCAAGGGGTTAAAGGGGCAATTAGAGAAGATAAGGCCATCATGGAAAGAATAAAAGATTTTTTTTTACTTCAGTGTTTACTGAAGAGGATGTTGGAGAGATACCCGTATCAGAGAAGGTTTTCATGAGTAATGATTCAGATGGACTGAACTAAATCACAGTGAACCTAGAAGATGTGGTAGGCCTGATTGACAAATTGAAGAGTAGTAAATCACCTGGACCGGATGGTATACACCCCAAGGTTCTGAAGGAATTAAAAAATGAAATTTCAGACCTATTAGTAAAAATTTGTAACCTATCATTAAAATCATCCATTGTATCTGAAGACTGGAGGGTGGCTAATGTAACCCCAATATTTAAAAAGGGGTAATCTGGGAAACTACAGACCAGTTATCCTGGCTTCAGTGCCAGGAAAAGTAGTGGAAAGTGTTCTAAATATCAAAATCACAGAACATATAGAAAGACATGGTTTAATGGAACAAAGTCAGCATGGCTTTACCCAAGGCAAGTCTTGCCTCACAAATTTGCTTCAGTTTTTTGAAGGGGTTAATAAACATGTAGATAAAGGTGAACTGGTAGATGTAGTATATTTGGATTTTCAGAAGGTGTTTGACAAAGTTCCTCATAAGAGGCTTCTAGGAAAAGTAAAAAGTCATGGGATAGGTGGGGATGTCCTTTCGTGGATTACAAACTGGCTAAAAGACAGGAAACAGAGAGTAGGATTACAAGGACAATTTTCTCAGTGGAAGGGAGTGCCTCAGGGATCTGTATTGAGACCTGTACTTTTCAATATATTTATAAATGATATGGAAAGAAATACGACGAGTGAGGTAATCAAATTTGCAGATGATACAAAATTGTTCAGAGTAGTTAAATCCCCAGCAGATTGTGATAAATTGCAGGAAGACCGTGTGAGACTGGAAAATTGGGCATCCAAATGGCAGATAAAATTTAATGTGGATAAGTGATGCATATAAGGAAAAATAACCCATGCTATAGTTACACAATGTTAGGTTCCATATTAGGAGCTACCACCCAAGAAAGAGATCTAGGCGTCATAGCGGATAACACATTGAAATCATTGGTTCAGTGAGCTGCGGCAGTCAAAAAAGCAAACAGAATGTTGGGAATTATTAGAAAGGGAATGGTGAATAAAACGGAAAGGGGTAGATTTTATAAATCTATGCGCGCGCGTACTTTTGTTCGCGCACCAGGCGCAAACAAAAGTACGCTGGATTTTATAAGATACGCGCGTAGCCCTGCGCGCGCTGCCCGTTCCCTCCGAGGGAAATCAGAGCAGCCTCAGAGGGAACTTTCCTTCTGCCTCCCCCCACCTTCCCCTCCCTTCCCCTACCTAACCCACCCCCCAGCCCTATCTAAACCCCCCCACCTCTGTCACAAAAGTTACCCCTGCTCAAGGCAGGCATAACTTTCCGCACGCCGGGCTGGCTGCCGCGTGCTATTTTCCAGTCCGGGGTCTGGCCCGGAGTCTGTGGCCATGTCCCCGGAATGCCCCCGGGCCGAAACCATGCCCGCAGCGCTGCCCACCCGGATGACACGCCAGTCACGTCACGCCCCCCGATACGCCCCCGATGACGCGCGGGTTGGGACACGCCCCCCCCTCCCCAGGAAAGCCCCGGGACTCACGTGCGTCCTGGGCCTTTGCGCGCGCTGGAAGCCTATGCAAAATAGGCTCGGCGCGCGCAGGGGCGTTTTAAAAGGGTTACGCGCATACCTTATGCACGTAACCCTTTTAAAATCCAGCCCAGAACGTCATAATGCCTCTGTATCACTCCATGGTGAGACCACACTTTGAATACTGTATACAATTCTGGTCGCCGCATCTCAAAAAAGATATAATTGTGATGGAGAAGGTACAGAGAAGGGCAACCAAAATGATAACTGGAATGGAACAGCTCCCCTATGAGGAAAGACTAAAGAGGTTAGGACTTTTCAGCATGGAGAAGAGACGGCTGAGGGGGATATGATAGAGGTGTTTAAAATCAGGAGAGGTCTAGAACGGGTTAATGTAAATCAGTTATTTACTCTTTTAGATAATAGAAAGACTAGGGGGCACTCCACGAAGTTAGCATGTGGCACATTTAAAACTAATCGAAGAAAATTCTTTTTCACTCAACACACAAATAAACTCTGGAATTTATTGCCAGAGGATGTGGTTAGTGCAGTTAGTGTAGCTGTGTTTAAAAATGGATTGGATAAGTTCTTGGAGGAGAAGTCCATTATCTGACTTAGAAAATAGCCACTGCTATTGCTAGCAACAGTAGCATGGAATAGACTTAGGGGTAGATTTTATAAATCTGTGCTCGCGCAAACAAGAGTACGCGGGATTTTAATAGATACGCGCGTAGCTGCACGTATCCATTAAAATCCGGGGTCGGTGCGCGCAATGCTGCCCAAAATCGGCAGCCTGCACGCGCCGAGCCGCGCCGCCTGACTCCGTTTCCTCCGAGGCCGCTCCGAAATTGGAGCGGCCTCGGAGGGAACTTTCCTTCCGCCTCCCCCCACCTTCCCTTCCCCTATCTAACCCCCCCACCTCTTGTTGTACAAGTTACGCCTGCTGAAGCAGGCATAACTTGCGCGCGCTGGCGGCCGGCCCGGCGCGTGATTCCCAGGCCTGGGAGCCGTTTCAGAGGCCTCAGCCATGCCCACAAACGCCCCCAGGCCGGAACCATGCCCGTGGCCTTGCCCCCAAATGACGCACCGCCGCGACATGCCCCCCGACACGCCCCCCCCCCCAGGAAAGCCCCAGGACTTACGCGTGTCCCAGGGCTTGCACGCGCCGCCGAGCCTACTCAACATAGGCTCGGCGCGTGCAGGGGGTACTTCGGCCAGGTTTTCGGGGGATACGCACATATCTTACAGGCATACCACTTTGAAAATCTGGTCCTAAACTTTTGGGTACTTGCCAGGTTCTTATGGCCTGGATTGGTTCCTGTTAGAAACAGGATACTGGGCTTGATGGACCCTTGGTCTGACCCAGTATGGCATGTTCTTATGGTACTATGGAAAGCATGATTTGGACATCATCTACATATATTGAAGGTCTAAGGACACAGTCCTGAATCAGTGTGACCAATGGGGACAAAAATATATTAAAAAGAAGGAGGGGCTAGGATAGAGCTCCGAGGTACGCCAAAAGAGAGAGGCATGAGATCAGATAATTGAGGTTCCCACTTCATTTGAAAAAAAGCGGTCAGAGAGATAAGAACTAAACCAACTCAAGGCTCCATCAATGAGATCGATCTCTTTAAGTCTCAACAAAGAAGGTTGTGAGTGATGCTTTCGAATGCTGTGCTCAGGTCTAAAAAGATAACTGAGGGCATCTTTTCCCTCATCAACCTGAGGTCTGATGTCATTCATGAAAGCTAGCACCAGTTCTATGACACTTCCAGAAACCTGACTGAGATGTTTGCAACATGCTAGCTAACAAAATTATTTAAGCTGGTCAAATACCATATTTTCTATTACCTTTAACAAAACAGCAAGATTTGAAATAGGTCTATAATTTGACAGGGTAGCATGGTCTAAAGGCTCCTTCTTTAGAAGTGGATGAACTCTGGCAGATTTCAGTTGCATAGGAAAATTGCCAGATGACAGAGATGTGTTAGCAATAATAGAGATAGGTTTAGCTAGACCAAGAGAGGGATTTTTCAATAGCCTCGAAGGCATGGGATCTAGCTGAGATGCAGTAAGATGAAGAAGCTTCAATAATAAATCAATACCGGCTGCTGATGTCAAATTAAAAGAAGAAAAATTACTTCCAAGAGAAAAGACTGGTGTACTTGAGGTGAAGGACGAGTTAACTTCCCATCTGATGTTGAGTCTATTACAGATGTAGCTTTTCTTTCAAAAAGAAAGAAACAAAACTGCTGAGGAAAAAGAGCTCACTGGAGGAAATTCAGTAGATTTCTTGGAAAGCTGAGCAATAGTTTTAAATAGAAATATTTTTTATATGAGGAAAGAAGTTTAAGCTGATAATGCTTGCTGGCTGCAGCTGATTTGTTCTTATGTTTATGCCATGTTCACTCAAAATGACAAACTTGCCTTTTTAAGCTTCTCAAACCAGCATAATACCAGGGCTTTGTAGAAGGATGGATTATTTATGCCTACTTTTAGGTGCCACCATGTCAATGATACTAAGGATATCATTCCAAGAGTCAACTTGACAACCAGGAAAAAGTATTGCAAAGCTGTCAGGAAAAGAGATGAAATCAGAAGCTAATAGGTCCAGGTTGATCTGTTTAAGGGGGTCTTTTATCATAGTGCTATATGGCGTTTTCGCATGCAAAAAACACCTTTAACGCGAAAAAGGAGAGAGAGTGAGACAGTTCAACGGGTCCCCCGACATGGACTCCGTGTTTCGCCGTCAGGCTGTGTCAGGAGGGACAGATATCTTTAAGACAGCATTCTGTAAACATAAATATAAAACATCAGAACCGGAATAGAGAGGGAAAGCCGACATAGAAATAAGAATTAACTGACAACATAGCGTATGCGTTGTATATCAAAGTTTCCAGGGAGTGCACAGGCTTCCAGTGCTACAGTGATTTAAAGCCCAAATTTCGGCGCGAAAATTACAGAAAGCTCAGAGGGAAGGAAAAGTAACCAATCAGGACACTAAAAGTCTAATCAAATAGGAGAACAGAAAGGACAGCCAATCCAATCACTGCAAGATAATGTCAAGTATAATAATTCCACTCTAAATCAGCATTCAATCCTTTAGGTGAGACTGTATCTAATACAAAAATCCATTTTTGTTCCCGCTTCAGTAAAAACTCAGAATAGTTACCTCCCCGCAATGGGGGATAAACCACTTCAAGAACAAAGAAATATAGATCTTGTATATAATGTGATGCCTGAATCCAATGGTCGACCAGGAGAGCATTTTCCCATTGTTTTTTGATGTTAGAGCGATGCTCAATGATATGAGTCTTTATCATCCGAGTGATTTTGCCTACATATAATTTCTGGCATGGGCAACAAATTACATACACCACCCCAGAGGTGGAACAATCTGAGGAGCTATATAACACATACGTTTTATTAGAAAATGGGTGACAAATGATGTAATGTGAGAGGTCAATGGGCAAACTGAACACTGGCCACAAGGCTTATGTCAACTTTGAGGTTGTATGTGTGAGTTGGTAGGAAAGTGTGCAGAATGAACCAACATGTCCCTTAGATTGTTTTCCCCGACAGTAGGTGAACCGTAGGGGACAATTAAAGAATTTATCTAATGACAATGAGAACCAGTGTTTCCGGATAACCTTAGAGATTTTAGAGCTCATGGTGGAAAATGGGAGAATACAGTTAGCAGAAGTATCAACTGGGCAGTTTTGAGGTAAAAACAGTAAATCCCTATTTACATTATAAGCACGTTTGTAGGCTTTCTTCAGGATTTTCCAAGGATACCCTCTTTCACAAAACCTAGCAATCATCTGCTTAGCTTAGGACATGAACTCAAGCTTAGAAGAACAGAGCCGACGCAATCTCAAAAATTGGCCCGTGGGAATGTTATGTTTAAGGTGCCGCGGATGACAACTATCAAACGTCATGAGCATGTTCCGATCCGTGTCCTTACAAAAAATAGAGGTAGAAAAACCTGCTTTTCTGTACACTCTCCAACTTAATATCATGGCGATATTAAGTCGGAGGTCCCGAAAAGTAAAAAAAAAAAAAAATTTGAAATAGGCCCGCGGCTCATGGGTTCAAAAAACCGGACGCTCAATTTTGCCGGCGTCCAGTTTCCAAACCCGTGGCTGTCAGCGGGCTCGAGAACTGATGCTGGCTCCTGTCCGAAAAGAGGCGCTAAGGACGCGCTAGTGTCCCTAGCACCTCTTTTTACCGCCGGGCCTAATTTAAATACATTTTTTTATCATATTGCGTGCACAGGAGAGCGGGCGCTCGCCTGCTCTCTCGCGTTTTTTACTGTATCGGCCTGCATGTAAATTGGGATTTACTGTTTTTACCTCAAAACCACCCAGTTGATACTTCTGCTATCTGTATTCTCCCATTTTCCACCTCGAGCTCTAAAATCTCTAAGATTATCCAGTAACACTGGTTCTCATTGTCATTAGATAAATTTTTTAATTGTCCCCTACGGTTCACCTACCTTCAGGGAAAAAATCTAAGGGACATGTTTCAGTCTGCACACTTTCCTACCAGCTCACACACACAACCTCAAAGTGGACATAAGCCTTGTGTCCAGTGTTCAGTTTGCCCATTGACCTCTCACATTACATCATTTGTACATCCATTTTCTAATAAAACTTATGTGTTATATGGCTCCTCACATTGTTCCACCTCTGGGGTTGTGTATATAATTTGTTGCCCATGCCAGAAATTATATGTAGGCAAAACCACTCGGATGATAAAGACTCGTATCATTGAGCATCACTCTAACATCCAAAAACATCAGGAAAATGCTCTCCTGGTCGACCATTGGATTCAGGCATCACATTCCTTACGAGAGCTATATTTATTTGTTCTTGAAGTGGTTTACCCCCCCGTTGCGGGGAGGTAACTATTCTGAGTTTTTACTGAAGCGGTAACAAAAATGGATTTTTGTATTAGATACAGTCTCACCTAAAGGACTGAATGCTGATTTAGAGTGGAGTTATTTTACTTGACATTCTCTTGCAGTGATTGGATTGTCTGTCCTTTCTGTTCTCCTATTGGATTAGACTTTTAGCATCCTGATTGGTTACTTTTCCTTCCCTCTGAGCTTTCTGTAATTTTCACGCCAAACTTTGGGCTTTAAATCACTGTAGCACTGGAAGCCTGTGCGCTCCCTGGAAACTTTGATATACAACGCATACGGTATGTTGTCAGTTAATTCTTATTTCTATGTCGGTTTGCCCTCTCTATTCCGGTTCTGATGTTTTATATTTATGTTTACAGAATGCTGGCTTAAAATATCTGTCCCTCCCGCCGCAGCCTGACGGCAAAACACAGGGTCCGTGTCGGGGGACCCGTTGAACTGTTATTGTAAACCCAGTGGAGTTGCCATAAGAAATACTAATAAATTTGTTTGAATTGTTAAACCGTTAGACCTGCAAGGTTTTTTCTGCACTTCTCTTGTGTGTAGTTATATTGCTGAGTGCAGTTCTCGCTCCTTTGTTGTATTAATAAACTGCCTATTACCATAAAATACACCCTTTTCGTATCACATGCAATATTTAGTGCATTTGATAAATCGAGTCCTAAGATTCCTTCAATAAACAACTTTTGTGACCTGGAAGGACCTAGGAAACTTGAGGTTAAAACAAAAGGATATTAAGGAATGATCAGTCCAGGGAAAATTAGATGAGATGATAGACTCACCCACTTCAAATAGAAAAATAAAATCCAGAGTATGACTGGCCTCATTGGTAGGGAAACTGACCCACTGGATGAGACCCAAATAGGAGGATAAAGTACAAAATGTTTATCTGCATCTCAGACTGGGTTATCAGGATTGACATTGAAACCACAGAGAATTATTAGATTTTGATGATGTATTGCAATGTCAGTAGTAAGATCTGGAGAATTATAGCTAAGGAAACACTGCTAGAGGACTGAGTTTGAAACAAGAAAGAATCAATATTTTTTAAATATCTCAATTCAAACTTTTTACATCATAAAGTTTTTAAATAAAGTACAGCAACTCTCCTCAAGAATGATGTGGTCGATATTTATAGAGAAAAGAATAACCAGGCGAGCAAGCTTGGATAAGCAATATAGGTCAACATTTTTCAGCCAAGTTTCAGTAAGAAATAAAATACGAAATTTAAAGGTAGAAATCAAGGGGTTGATTTTAAGAACCACACATGCACACATGGACGTGGCTATTTATAACATGCGCGGCTCTATATCAGTGTACCATCAAGCTAGGGCGAGAGAACATAGTAGAAATCTCATCTTTGTGAGACTTTTCTCACTCCAGATATGTCAAATCTTCACCAAGGTGTACTGTGCTGTTCGTACAGCTCACTCTACTTGTAAAACTGGCCCATAAACCACCACCACCACCACCTCATCTCGAGCTATTAGCTGGCCCTTCTATAGAGATATAGTTGACTACAATGAAGTCCTTATATATAATATCTCTCTCTCAGAAAAGGAGGGGGGAGGAACCCCATGTCCACTGGAAAAGTTTCTTGGTGACCCCCAAATGCTAGGCAAACCTACCTTGCATATGCATTACTGATACAGACCAGCCTTCAGATACAATATTGGCCTTGATGAAGATTTGCAAATTTCTATGGAGGACTGGGATGAAATTTGACAATCAGCATTCCCCCCCCCCCCCCCCCTTGTTGGAAGGGAAGGGATGTGGTCAGCAGGGCACCTATTTCCAGTTTTGCAACCACAGTTGCCTTCTGGCCGCCACCACTGAGGCTACCCTCTGGCCAAGGTACGCACTAGGTTAGAGCTTGCATCCGCTAGGAATGCTGCAGTGGGCTCCATCACCTCTCTGGAATGCGCCCCTGGGCTATCTGCCTCTCAAGAGAAGCAGACACGAGCGATCTACCAGGGAAAAACAGGAAGTGATCCACAGCATCATTGCTGTCACGTTAAAGGCTTGCTTAAGGATGGACTCCAGCTGCCTATCGTGCGCATCTTTCGAGGCCGCTCCTACCTCTGCTAGGATAGTTGTTCGCTTTGAAAAGGCACAAACCAGAGCATCCACTTTCGGGAAACACAGGTGTTCTTTGGCCTCTGGATCCAGAGGGTACAGGGCCTCCAATGCCCAGCTTCCTTTAAAGCTGGCATCCGGGGCATCCCATTCCAGGTCAATTAACTCCTGGATGGCTTCCAGCATTGGGAAATAGCAAGTGGCTTTCTGTAGAGACAGCAGGATGGGATTCTTCTTTGGCTCCAACATAGGGTCCATGCCAGGAACTCCCAGATTCTTCAGGGTCTGGAAAACCAGTGCCAGCAATTCATCTCTGTAGAAAAATGATACCATGGTCCAGTATGGTTCCAAGCCTGGAGGGATTTTCCTGTCCTCCAACAAGCCTGCATCCCCTTCGTTGTCCGTGGTGTCTGGGACCCTGTCAGGGATACCCTTGGTGAGGCATGTCCAGAGGCATTCTAATAGGGCCAGGAGGACAAGGCCTTCCTAGCTGGGGCTCAGTCTAGGCAGGGGCAGCAGCTGAATGCACCTGAACAAAGGCTTGAAGGCCCTGAAAGAATTCCACCCAAGAGAAGGTCACTGGGTCCATGCCTAAGCCAGAAGGAACTGGGGTAGGCACAGCTGAACTGCCCTCTCCCAAGGAGGATGTAATCCCGGGATTATTTTATTTTATTTATACAACTTTTCTATACCGTTGTACAGAAAGCAAAATTGCTTACCTTGTAATAGGTGTTATCCCAGGACAGCAGGATGTAGTCCTCACATATGGATGACGTCACCGACGGAGCCCAGCGCGGGAAATCTTTCTGTCAAAGTTTCTAGAAACTTTTAACCGGCCGTGTGAGGCCACTGAGCATGCCCAGCATGCTATGATATTTTCTGCCACAGGTGTCTCTCTTCAGTCTAGTATGTAGCAAAAGAGTTTAGTAAATTAAATCATAAAAAAATATGAGCCCAACTCCGCGGCGTGGCGGGTGGGTTCTGTGAGGACTACATCCTGCTTTCCTGGGATAACACCTATTACAAGGTAAGCAATTTTGCTTTATCCCAGGACAAGCAGGATGCTAGTCCTCACATATGGGTGAATAGCAAGCTAGAGGCTGAGTCCTTTTGTTGTGAAGTATTGTTGAAAAGGAATCAGCCGGAGATCATAGAAGATTGGATGTGGAAGGAGTTGGGATTAAGCTGGAAACAAGTTCTTTAAGACAGATTGTCCATAGGCTAAATCTTGTCTTCCTTCTTTGTCCAAGCAGTAATGAGCTGCAAAAGTGTGAAGAGAACTCCATGTTGCTGCTTTACATATGTCAAGGATAGGCACTGAACGGTAGTGTGCTACTGAGGTTGACATTGCTCGTACTGAATGCGCCTTTACTCGTCCTTGGAGAGGAAGGCCTGCTTTTTCATAACAAAATTGTATGCAATCTGCTAGCCAAATTGATAAAGTATGTTTACCCACTGCTTTACCTGGTTTGTTTGGGTCGTAGGATACAAACAGCTGTGTGGATTGTCTGTGTATTGCAGTGCGGTCTATATAAAAAGCTAGTGCACGCTTACAATCCAAGGTATGCAAGGCTGTTCCTCCTGGATGGGAATGAGGCCTTGGAAAGAATATGGGTAAATTTATGGATTGATTCAAGTGGAATTCCGTAACTATCTTGGGAAGGAATTTTGGATCAGTACGGAGAACCACTTTGTCATGTAGGAACTTAGTATAAGGTGCGTATGTGACAAGTGCTTGTAACTCACTAACCCTTCTAGCTGATGTAATGGCTATAAGGAAAATAGTTTTCCAGGTGAGAAATTTAAGATCACAAGAATCTATGGGTTCGAAAGGAGAACACATGAGTCTTGTTAGTACCAAATTCAGATCCCATTCTGTGACAGGTGGTCGAATTGGTGGCTTAAGGTGAGTTAAACCTCTCATAAATCTGCTTACGAGAGGTTGTGTGGAAATAGGTGCATCTGCTATCTTGTTATGGTATGCAGAGATTGCACTTAAATGTACTCTTACCGATGAAGTCTGGAGACCAGATTCTGAAAGATGGTATAAGTAGTCTAGTAGAGAAGTTGTGGGGCAGGTGAAAGGATTTATGTTCTTTTCGGAGCACCACAAAGTGAACCTCTTCCATTTAGAAGCATAGTTCTTTCGTGTGGAAGGTTTACGTGAAGCTATAAGCACTTGAGATATACTGGATGAAAGATTGAGTGGTTGCAAGATCAAGCTTTCAACATCCATGCTGTCAGGGATAGGGATTGAAGGTTGGGATGTCGCAACCGACCCTGATCCTGAGTTATGAGAGTGGGAGCTACTCCCAGTCAAATTGGATCCCTGACTGAGAGGTCTAGCAGTGTGGGGAACCATACTTGTTGAGGCCAGTATGGGGCTATGAGTATCATGGACCCTTTGTCCTGTTGTAGCTTCACTAGAGTTTTGGTTATGAGTGGTATCGGAGGATACGCGTATAGTAGGCCTGAGCTCCAAGAGTGAGCGAAGGCGTCCTTGGCTGGCTGATTGTTCTGTTTGTGAAGAGAACAGAATTTGTCCACTTTGTGATTCAGATGTGACGCAAAGAGGTCTATTGTTTGTTGTCCCCAACGCTTAAATATCCTGGTCGCTACTGCAGGATTCAGGGACCATTCGTATGGTTGGAATTGACGACTGAGTCGATCCGCTACTACATTGTGAATGCCTGCGAGATAAGTGGCTCGTAGGAACATTGAGTGGTTCAGGGCCCAGCCCCAAATTTGTGCAGCTTCTTGACAAAGGAGATACGAGCCCGTACCTCCCTGTTTGTTGATGTACCACATGGCTACTGTGTTGTCTGTTTGGATTAGAACAGTCTTGTGTGAAAGGCAGTCCTTGAACGCATGCAGTGCATAACGTATAGCTCGAAGTTCCAGAAAATTGATTTGATATGTTGCTTCGAGTTTTGTTCAAGTCCCTTGAGTGTGGAGATTGTC
Organism: Rhinatrema bivittatum; assembly: GCF_901001135.1. NCBI lineage: Eukaryota > Metazoa > Chordata > Amphibia > Gymnophiona > Rhinatrematidae > Rhinatrema > Rhinatrema bivittatum. The sequence continues at coordinate 81,579,864 of NC_042624.1, forward strand.
TATATGAGCTCCCCATCCCAAGGTGGATGCATCTGTAGTTAAAGTTATCTGTGGGACTGGTTGTTGAAAAGGTAGGCCTTTGCACAGGTTGTCTTTTTTCGTCCACCAAAGTAGAGATGATCTTAGTTGGTGGGTCACTTGAATTGGATAATGTAGTGGTTGAATGGCTTGAATCCATTGTGATCGTAAAGTCCATTGGGTAACTCGCATGGCAAGTCTTGCCATTGGTGTAACATGAACTGTGGAGGCCATATGACCTAGCAGTATCAGAAACTGATGGGCTGTGGTTTGTGTTCGTAAGGAAATGGAATTTGCTAGTAGAATGAGGGAATCTGCACGATCTATAGGTAGAATAGCCTTTGCTAGATCTGTGTTCAACTCTGCTCCTATGAAGTGAAGCAGATGAGTTGAAGTGAGATGGGATTTTTGATAATTGATGAGAAATCCCATGGAGTGAAGTAGAGCAATTGTTCGAGTGAGAGAAGTTATTGCTCCTTATTGAGATGGACTCCTTATGAGCCAGTCGTCTAGATATGGGAAAACATGGACACCTTCTTTGTGCAAGTGTCCTGCTATGACCGCTAGACATTTGGTGAAGACTCTGGGAGCAGATGCATCCAAAGGGTAGAACTCTGTATTGGTAATGTTGATGGTCTACCTTGAAGCGCAGGTACTTGCGATGAGGAGGGTATATTGGAATGTGAGCATAAGCATCTTGAAGATCCAGAGAACAAAGCCAATCTCCTGTTTGTAGAAGTGGAAGCATGATGCCTAGAGAAACCATCCTGAACGTTTCTTTTTTCAGAAATTTGTTGAGATTTCTGAGGTCTAGGATGGGACGTAGGCCTCCTGTTTTCTTTGGAATGAGGAAGTATCGGGAGTAGAATCCTCTGCCCTGCTGTGTCCGGGGCACTGGTTGTATGGCCCTGGATCTCAGAAGGGTGGATAATTCTGTCTGTAATTGATGCAGTTGAGAATTTTGTCGTGGGCGGGAAGTTGGTGGAAATTCTGGAGGAATTGAGGTGAAATTTAGCTTGTAGCCTCGAGAGACTATGGAAAGTACCCATTGATCTGATGTTATGTTTTGCCAATTTGTGTGAAAGTAAGATATTCTTCCTCCCACCGGTAGATTTGGCTTGGGATTGAAAGGTTGGGTCTGTTCTCTGGTCTTTGTTTCAAAAGCCTGTTGCAGGGCCTGTCTGTGCAGGAGGTTGTGGACGAGCAGGCCTGGATTGTCTGGCCTGGGAGCATTGTGTAGGTCTGCTGGACCTACCCCTAGAAGTGTGGGGGTAGTATCTGTGTGGCCTGTAATAGGAACGTCGCATATCTCTTCGTGGAGGACGACGAGAAGACCGAGTAGCAGGCTCTTGAGGGGTTTGAGACAGCTGACGAAGAGTCTCAGTGTGGTCCTTAAGCTGTTGTACAGCTTCTTGAATTTTGTCCCCAAACAGATTGTCACCAAGACAGGGCAGGTCCACAAGTTTGTCTTGTACCTCAATTCTGAGGTCAGATGCTTTGAGCCAGGCCCATCTGCGAGCAGTGATTCCAGCTGCTGCTGTCCTGGAAGCAGTCTCAAAATTATCATAGACTGCTCTCACCTCATGTTTGCCTGCCTCCAGTCCCTTTGTTATTACAGCTTGTGCAGGCTCCTGGAACTGGGTGGGTAAAGAGGTTACAAACTCTATCATCTGCTTCCAGAGGTTCCGCTGGTATTGAGTGATATAGAATTGATAAGCAGAAATTTTTGTGCTCAACATGAAACTCTGATAGACCTTTTTTACCTAGTTTATCCAGGAATCTGTATTCTCTACCAGGTGGGATGGATGAGTGTGGGCGCACACGTTTAGATTTTAACTGTGCTGACTCCACTACTACAGACTGGTGTGGTAATTGTTGTTTGTGGTAGCCTGGAGCTGGTTGGACTATGTAAGTAGTGTCCACACGTTTATTCACTGCAGGAGTAGAAGCTGGGTGTTCCCAGATTCGTTTTTGGAGATCTAGTAAAACCTCTTGTACTGGTACCGCCAGTACTTGTTTGGGTGGATCCACAAACTGTAAAACCTCAAGGGTTTGTGCTCTTGTGTCTTCCTGTGCTATAAGTTTGAATGGAATTGAGTCAGACATGCTGAGTATGAATGAGAAGAAGGAAAGATCCTCTGGGGGTGACTTCTTTCTTTGATCAGGAGAAGAAGGGTTAAATATGAATTCCTCTGAAGACAAATGAGAGAGTTCATCATCCCAGGAATCTTCAGAATTTTCTCTATAAGGTGATTTTGGCATTGATTTAGATGGGACATGGAGTCCTGAAGGACCTGGCTGTGGGTCATCGATGGAAAATCCTGCAGAAGTAGTATGTGGCCTATTAGATGGTAAATTATCGATCACTTCTTGATACCTTTGTAAAAGGTGTCGATAAAAAGACTCATCTTGAACTTCTGGAGGTTCCAATGAAGGTTGCCGCGATGTTCTCGATGTCGTGGTCGGTGGAATTTGCACCAAAATCATCGACGTCGATGGAAGTGGTATTGGCATCAAGGGACTCGATGGAATATGAGCAAAGAGTGATATGGATTGTGTCCCGAGCCTTGGTGCAGTGGTTATGAAACCGGTCGAAATCCTTGGCGGCAAGAAAGGCACTGTCATCGGTGGTGCCACCGGCATCGGTAGTACTACCGGCATCGATGCTGTAGGCATCGGGATCGAAACTGGAGTCATCGGCATCGATGCTGAAAGCATCGGCATCGACACGGATGGTGTCGGCATCGACGGAACCGTCAGAACATTTTGCTCTTGAAGAGCCTGTAGGACCGCTTGTCTTATTAATATAGACAATTCCGGCTGTACAAGTGGTGAAGTCACCGATGTTGTACGCGGTGGCGGTACAGAGATGTCCATCAACGAAGTGTGAGTAGTAGTTGGAATCAGCAAAGACGAAGGCCCAGGCATCGAAGGTGCCGGTGTTTCCTGTTGTCGGGGCCACTTTGGCATCGATTTGTCCTGGGACATCGATGTAGAAGATGACGGACGTTGATGCCGGTTTGGATTTTTGGTGTTCTGCCGATTTAGTCGATAGCACCGACGATGGTGAGGACGGGCGATCACCGGATCCATCCGGATGCGGTTTTTTAAGTAAAGCCCTCTTGGTCGCTCCGGCCGGAGACGACCTCGATGATTTTGAGGGAGAAGGGATTAACTGAAGTTGAAACAGATGTTCCATCTTCTCTTGTCTGGCTTTCCGTCCTTTTCCTGTCATTTCCACACATTTGGGGCATGTACTGACATCGTGTTTTTCTCCGAGGCAGAGTACACACTCCAAATGCGGGTCAGTTATCGACATATTCCTATTACAAATCGGGCACTTTTTGAATCCCGTCGCCATTTTGGAATCGATGGCCGTCGATGGATGCGAATGTGAGGAAAGGGATTCCTAGAAAATATGAGAATGAGGGAAATGGTACTCACCAGCCGGCGAGCTTGAGAGCTCCTATGAGAGAGAATATCAATAAATTGAAAAAATATCGACTTTTTCAGTCACAAGAATGCGGAGAACGCAACGGCTCTAGTCCCGCGATGCGAACGGCAGCGAGGAAAAGCGAAGACTGAAGAGAGATACCTGTGGCAGAGAATATCATAGCATGCTGGGCATGCTCAGTGGCCTCACAAGGCCGGTTAAAGGTTTCTAGAAACTTTGACAGAAAGATTTCCTGCGCTGGGCTCTGTCGGTGACGTCACCCATATGTGAGGACTAGCATCCTGCTTGTCCTGGGATAAATGAGTTTCTATCACTATGGTGTACATAATAATATAAAATAAAAACATAAAAATATAACTAGAATAAAATTACATAAACCATCTAATAAGAATAAACAACACTAAAAGGTATCTAAGTTCATTACGTAAAAGAAACAGTAAAAAATAGACAGTAAAATAACACTCATAAAATAGAACTCATAACTCTCGACCAGTGACTTAGGGATCAACCTTATACACTTGTTGAAAACACCATGTTTTTAACTCCTTTTTAAATTTTCTCAGTCTCAGATTTTGTGGTAGACTATTCCAGAGTTTTGGTCCTGCGATTGAAATGGCACGGTCTCTCACCTCACTCAAGTGGGCGCATTTAACTGTGGGAACTATAAGAAGATCCTTGTTAAATCTGGGGTATTACTGATAAGGTCATGGCTGACCCATCCTCAGACTAGGAGGGGCAGGACTTGGAGCAGCTCTGGCCTCCTCACAGTGCTGACACAGGAAGGATTCAAGGTCAGACTGTGCAGCCCTAACATGGCAGGAAGCATAAAGAGTGTTGCTTGTGATTCTTTGCTGCCAGAGCCATAGTTCAGTGCAGCTTGTGCGTTCAGCCAGTTAGCACTTGAACTCGAGTGCACAAATCTGCCCCCATGTGCATAAGCGTTCAGTTGTGCACGAATATATGTGTGCAGTTATGCACACAGAACACATAGCTATGCGTGCACAAGCCTGAAGCGGGGTCTAGGCCATTGGAGGGCCACTCAACCTCCTAGGAAACCTTCCCTTGCCCCAATGGGATTGGGAACATCATTGGTACAGTATGCCAAGCAAGACACCAAAGGAAAGACTTACAGGAGTTCTTCTTTTTCTTGCCTGACCTCAGCACTTACTGGCTGAGTACAGAGATGGTCTCCGGCTGCAGGGGGAGAGGACATAGGCTGTCACCACCACGCTTGGCTTCCTGCACCCACTGCCTTTCAGCTGCTTCAGCAGCAAAGCCCATGCTGGGAACCAGCTACCAAAGCAAGGCACACCACTGAGGGATCTCAGAAATCACCTCAAGAATTCTGAACTGGGGAGGGACCATTAGGTATCACCAGAGAGCAGAGCTTGATGTTTTTCCAATTTAAAGGTAAAATTTCCTCTAAGGAGCACTGTGTTCCCGATAGAGAAGGCACTATCCACATCTGCTAGGAGACTGAGAGATACTGAATGGCTGAGGGCACTGCAGGGGTATATCTAGGGTGCCATCAGCTATGAAACCGGACTCCATCTGCTAGCAGGGAAGCACATATGAGAATCCATCTGGCTACATGCTAGGAAACTAAGCTGAGAGATTTACACCAAGCTCAGGAAAGCAAATGTACTACTTCCAGGCAACCTTAGTAACATGGCTAGGGGAAGTTGTTTACCCCTTCTCCTTTAGAAAAGGCAACCATGTTCTTACCTCCATCTGCCAGGAAAAAATCCCTCTAAAATGCCCACTCTCTCTATTGCTATTCTTAAACAGAATGGAGAAGCACCACTACCTCTCATACCTTCCCTCTTAACAGGGTGGCAGGAAAAAACCACCACTACCACCATGCATTACATAAAAGGTTCCTGAACATACCTGCATGAACCATGTACAGACATGCTTATAAGTGCACACACAAACTCTATACCTATGCACTTCTGTATCCATTTGCAATCAGGCCAGTGTTAAATGACTTTATCATATCTGCCTTTAAGAGGGCAGGAGACCTGGCCCTGACGAAGATGGAGCAAGGAGTAGCTCATATAACCCAACCACCACCTCTTAGAGCACTCCTGGTCCTAGGCCCACTACTCTACAAAACTCCTTCTCCCAGATGTCAAGGGAATCCATTTCCAAACAGAGATCACAAGCTCCTCTGCTTTGGAGTAGGGGGCAGAAGCTCCAGGACAGGAACAATAGGGTAAACTGCTGCATCCATTTTAGTGCAACACCCCAAATCCTTTTCCTAGATCCAGCTTTCCACCTGTGACAGAGCCCAAGAAAAGGAAGAGAGCAGAGTTGCTTACCTGTAACAGGTGTTCTCATAGGACAGCAGGATGTTAGTCCTCACATATGGGTGACATCATCAGGATGGAGCCCAATCACGGAACACTTTTGTCAAAGTTTCTAGAACTTTGACTGGCACCTACTGGGCATGCCCAGCATAGCACCAACCCTGCATCCAGCAGGGGTCCCCCTTCAGTCTCATCTTATAGTAAAAGAGCATGCGAAAAATAAGAAAACATAATGAACCCAACACCGTGGGGTGGCGGGCAGGTTTCGTGAGGACTAACATCTTGCTGTCTTGTGAGAACACCTGCTACAGGTAAGCAACTCTGCTTTCTCACAGGACAAGCAGGGTAGTAGTCCTCACATATGGGCGAGTACCGAGCTGAGGATGCCCGAGCAATGCACCAAATGTACCCAAAAACAAGCAACAGGCACAACAACTGGGGTGGAATTTGGTAAGGGCATCCTGAACCCTAGCAGGTTGGAGGAAGGATGTTGATACTTCAGTTCACAAACAAGTTGCATAGCACAGACTGGCCGAAGATGGAATCTTGTCTACCAGCCTTGTCTAAAAAATAATGGGCTGCGAAGGTGTGGAGAGAACTCCAGGTAGCAGCCTTACAGATGTCAGCAAGCGGCACCGAACTTAGGTGCACCACTGACGTTGCCATGGCCCTGATAGAGTGTTCCTTGACACGGTCTTGAAGCGGAATGCCTGCCTGCTGATAGCAAAAGGAAATACAGTCTGCTAACCAGGAGGAGAGAGTCTGCTTACCCACAGGTTTACCCAATTTGATGGAATCGAAGGAAACAAACAATTGAGTAGATGTTCTGAGGGTAGCTGTACAGTCTAAATAGAATGCTAGAGCACATTTACAGCCAAGGGTATGTAGAGCCCATTCTCCTGGATTTGAATGGGGTCTGGGAAAGAAGGTGGGTAGTATAATGGATTGATTAATATGAAACTCCAATACTACCTTAGGCAGAAACTTAGGGTGAGTGCAGAGTAGTACGCTATCATGCAGAAGTTTAGTGTAAGGCGCATAGGTGGCTGTCCTGTAATTCATTAACTCTGCGAGCGGATGTGATCGCCAAAAGAAAAATCATTTTCCAGATGAGATAACAGATCACAGGATTGGAGAGGCTCAAATGGAGGTTTCATGAGTCAACCCAAAACCATGTTGAAGTCCCAGGAAGGGCCGGAGGGCACAGAGGAGGTTTAAGGTGAAGCAAGCCCTTCAAAAAGCCCTTCAAAAAGCATGTTACAAGGGGTTGTACTGAAATGGGTACATCCCCGACACCTTTATGGAAGGCACTGACATGTACCCTGATAGAAGAAGCTTTGAGGCCTGACACTGACAGATGCCAGAGATAGTCCAGAAACTTCGGTGTGGAACAAGTGAAGGAATTGATGGACATAGAAGTACACTATACCATAAACCTGTTCCACTTATAACAATAAGACTGCCTAGTGGAAGGCTTTGGTGACGCTACTAGGACACGGGAAACCGGCTCAGAAAGGTGAAGAGGTTAGAGTATTAACCTTTCAACATCCAGGCAGTCAGCGACCAGGCCTGGAGGTTGGGGTGGCGAAGGCAGCCTTCGTTCTGAGTGATCAGAAGTGGGTCCTTCCCCAGAGGAATGTGCTGGTGCACAGACAGGTCATGGAGAATTGGAAACCAGACCTGGCGTGGCCAATGAGGGGCTATCAGAATCATTAGCCCCTTGTCCCTTCGTAACTTCACGAAGAGTCTTTGAAATGAGTGGAAGTGGAGGGTACGCATGAAGGAGACCACTGGCCCACGAGAGGGAGAAAGCATCTCTTGGCTGAAAGCGTTGGCTGCGAGTGAGGGAGCAGAAGTTCCTTACTTTGTGGTTGTGGATCGACGCAAAAAGGTCGATGTGAGGGTAACCCCAACGTTGGAATATTGAGTCCGCTACAGTGGGGTTGAGGGACCACTCGTGCAGTTGAAAAGTGCGACTCAGTTTGTCTGCCAACACATTGTCCACTCCCAGCAAGAAGGTGGCTCTAAGGTACATCAAGTGGAAAAGGGCTTCCGCCCATATCTGTGCAGCTTCCTGACACAGGATGTAGGAGCTCGTTCCCCCTTGCTTGTTGATGTACCACATGGCCACCTGGTTGTCCGTTTGAATCAGGATGACCTGGTTCGAAAGGTGATCCTGAAAAGCCCTGAGATCATATCTGATTGCACAAAGCTCCAGGAAATTTGGTGTTTGGCTTCCTCTGGAGACCAAATGCCCTGAGTTTACAGGTTTGCAACATGTGCACCCCAGCCAAGGTTAGAGGCATCTGTTGTCAAGGTTATTTGAGGTTCTGGAACCTGAAATGGCAGGCCTTGTAACAGATTGGATTGGATTGGATTATCCCCCAAGCTAGCGACAATCGGAGCTGCTTGGTGATGTGGACAGTGGAGGGTATTGGCTGAGAAGACTGAGTCCACTGAGATCTTAAGAGTACACTGCATTACCCTCATGGCAAGGCGAGCCATAGGAGGACATGCACTGTGGAGGCCATATGACCCTCTTGGATCATCTGATCCAATTCCTCACAGAAACCTGGGGCCTGGATATCCGGTTCCAGAGTAGGAGGCAGCACTGGCGTAGCCGGAGGGTCCACCGGTGAAGGTGGCATTGCGCATCCCAGCACCTGTCCAGGTGGGGGGACGCCTCTGTGACCCAGAGACAGAAGAGGACGAGGCCTTTTCTGTACGGGACTTCTTTGTCAGTGGCTCAGACGACGTCGATGCCAAGGGCTTACTCGTATCAGTGGCCTGAGGTTTACGATGACAGTGTCTATGTTTTTTTGATGTTCACCTCGGTGTTTTTCCTGAGGAGGAACAAAGTGGGGTCGACACCCATGGAGTCGAGGCCTGTTGGATAGCAGCGGATTCCCGGTGCTGGCACGATGAAGGCCCTGGTTCAGACGACATTGAAGCTATCGATGGAGTCGGGGGTTTTGGCCGAGAGAAGTCCCATCTTATCGAGCTGAGCCTTGTGACCCTTTGGTGTCATTTGGGTACATTTGGTGCAAGTAAGAACATCATGGCTGGACCCCAAGCACATCACACAGACCGTGAGGGTCAGTGATGGACATTGTTAGAGTGCAGTCGGGGCATGGACAGAAACCAGACACCATGGCCTCGACAAAATTTAGTCGCAGTGTGGTTGATGGCCGGTAGGCTGCAAGGGGAAAATGACGGGAATCGACCGTAAACAGGTAAAAACACCGTTCGACCGCAGAGTAAAGATATCGATAAGGGGATCCCTGTGGGGTAGAAATTTTTTAACAAAGTTCTGTGAGGAAAAATTCCTGTCAGGAATCTCTGAAGAACTCCTTAACCCACGTGGCTACTGCTGTGCAGAAAACAGATGACTGAAGGGGGACCACTGCTTGATGCAGGGTTGATACTATGCTGGGCATGCCCAGTAGGTGCAAGTCAAAGTTCTAGAAACTTTGACAGAAGTGTTCCGTGATTGGGCTCCATCCTGTTGTCACCCATATGTGAGGACTACCATCCTGCTTGTCCTGTGAGAAGTAACATTTACACAGCAACCGAAGGCTGCAATGATCCCATGCTACCAGATCTACTCTCAAAGCAATGTGGCACTTGTCACCTCCCTTGTGCTGCCCCCCCTTCTCCGGTCTTGGGCTCCCTGCCTCTCTGAAGGTGGAGCTACTGAAGCTTTAAACTGTGCTATTTCTGGGAAGGGAAGTCTTTTCTCTCCTGCCAATCTTCACTACCTTCAGGGCCACCTTTATATCTCCTTTTTTGTCTGCACTTTTCTTGAATTCTACCTCAGGGGAGGCAGGGAGAAGGCAAGCACTCAGGGATTTCTTAACGCTGCCTTTGGGGATCTATAGGGCATCCCCTGAGGAACTATAATTTTCTGAGGTTCTCCAAGACAAATGATTCAATGATACTACTAGATCTACCAGACTGGGATGCAGCAGCACTCTGAGGATCAGTCCCAGGGTCAGGGGAACAGCAAGGCAGGTGTTTCAGCCACAGGGCATCAAATCTTAATAGGCCCAGGCTTGGGGCAATGGTAGCACCCTAAGTTGCCTGTTGCCTTATAGGGGTGGCCCAGGTGGTAAATATCTAGGGAAATATCCCACTTTACTTCCCCCAAGGAACACAATTCATCCAAAAAATTGGGTAGTACATTGGATAGTACCACCTTTGTCCCAGGCTGTTCTAGGGGCTTCTACTGCTGGGTTGTGCCCATTCTCAATCCCCTCCACCACAAGACTCATGCTACTGCAGCCATCAATGCACAGAACATTACAGTGTATCTGCTCAATTTAAGAGCTGTCAGCTAGATCTTAGGTCCCATTTCTTTGGTCACAGTAGAGGCTCATTTGTGGATATTTACACCTGGCAGCATATGGTACCAGCCCATGCCTCTGCTGCCTGGTAAGCTCAGCCGCTCGAATGAGAGAACGTCACCCAGCCTTGTCCAATGCTTGCTGCCTTCGGGCAAGTCTTCCCCTGTTTTTAGTTGTCTTCCTGTCCCCCTCTCCTTGGGCAGAGTCCCTGTCCATAAGTGTACTGCTGAATAAGGCAGAGCTCTCTGACATATTCATCTCCTGGGCAGTACCCTGGAAGTTAAATGTCTCTGGGGCCTACCCCAAATGTGTAAGCACCATTAGAGGTTGGAGACATCAGTTGGATGGCGATGTGTTTTCTAGGAAAGGTACTATATTCTACATTAGGGTGCTCCATCTCAACTAGAACTGCTTTGTTGGCCACCTTATGTGGTTTGATCTGGAAGGTAGGGGGGAACCATTCTGTCCAACCTCATCCACATCTTTCAATTGTGCACTATTGGGCACAGGTGTTACCTCAACCTGGGGTGGGGGTGGGGTGAGATTTCCTTCTACCTCAACCATCAAGTCCCCCCGGGAATCTATGTGATTGGGGGCTGTTTCCTGTAGCAGGGAGAGCTCACATCTGTTCAGCCCCCAAGCCCACACCCTCTATTGATCCAGCCTCAGGGGACTTCTCTACGGCAAGGAAAAGGACCTCTTCAACATCATTTAATGCTAGGCTAACCCAAAAAAGCCAAACACACTGCATAAAACCTTGGGATTTTGAAATTTATTCCTTCAACAGTCTGGAAACATTGAGCAATGCCAGAGTTAAAGAAAACAGTATCTAAAAAGATTTTATTGCTACAAATTGATACAATGTGTCACAAATCACTAACCTAAGTTTGTAACATCTGCTTTATCGTATAGTGCGTGATGCATTCCAAAAAATAGCCATATTCACAGTAAAGATAAAAATCTTACTTCTTTATGACTGAAATTTCCATTCTCAATATCAATGTACTAGAAAGTATGCTTAAAATACACTGAATACATTCTCTTTTATTCTAATTATTTCTTGCCCACTATAAAAGCGCAACTAAAATTTACCACTTTTCAAAACAAATGTAAGATTTTCAAAATTATATAAACACGCTCTGGCCACAGAATACATGCTGGGTGGAGATATAGGGACAGAGTGGATACACAACATATTTAGACTGCTAAAAGATTTGTGACTTGGTGCACAAAGCCACAAGACAACAAAAAGTAAAAAGCATTTCTCAATATCTGAAAATTTTTTGCATTCATTCATCAGTAGCTTCAGCAGTGTAGTCACTGGGATCAGCTGCATCTTCACCATCAGTCTTGTCATCCAGCTGCTCTTCTTCTTGATCCTCTTCTTGATCCTGTTCTTGATCCTGATCGGGCTCCTGATCTTGTTCCTGATCTTGTTCCTGATCTTGATCGGGCTCCTGATCCTGTTCTTGTTCCTGATCCTCCTGAGGTGTATCTGCAAAAGGATTTTCCCCCTGAAACAAGAAAGTTCAATACTATAGATATTCTACAACAAAATAGTTTTACCTTAAAAACAGTGTTCCAAAATTTAATCTTGAAGCTAATACATTTCTACTTATCCTTCAGCCTATCTCAAAAAGTTATTCATATAAAGGAAAATTAGTTCTTACCTGTTAATTTTCACCCTGTAGTACCACAGATCTGTCCAGACCGTGGGTTGAGCCTCCTGTCCAGCAGATGGAGGCAGACCAAAACTGAAAGGGTATCCTATATCAGGACAGAGCCTACTACCCTGCTGCCCCTTCAGTATAACAATTGTTAAAGCAGATTAAGAATAAAGATAACCAGTAAAAGATCAAGCAAGTAACGAGAGAACTCACAAAACCTAACAATTGCAAACACTGAATGGACTCTATATGATCGCTCTTGCATAAATATCCATTGTCACCAAAACAGATGCTTCCGGTGCCTTTAAGGATAATCACAGATTAAAAACATCCAGTATCCTGCAAAAGGAGGAAAGGCGCTTTTGAGTGGACGGCAGAAAAGTACAGGGAAGGGTGTCTGGACTGATCCGTAGTACTACAGGAAAGAAAATTAACAGGTAAGAACTAATTTTCCTTTCCCTGTATGTACCCGGATCAGTCCAGACAGTGGGATGTACCAAAGCTTCCCTACAGAGGGTGGGACCGAGACAATCCCGCTCGAAGCACCTGCCAACCGAAGGAACCAAACACTGGCACCTGTACATCAAGGCGGTAATGTCGAGCAAAGGTATGCAGGGATTTCTACATAGCCGCCCTGCATATTTCCTGCGGAGAGACATATTGACTCTCCGCCCAAGAAGTAGCCTGAGAACGCAAGGAATGAGCATTCAGGTCCTCCAGAACCGCCTGGCCTTGGCAGATATAGGCCGACGAAATCTCCTTCAACCACCAAGCAATCGTAGTCTTAGAAGCTTGGTTGCCCCTATTTGGACCACTCCACAGGACAAAAAGATGATCGGAAACCCGGAAGTCATTGGTAACCTGAAGATAATGCAGTAACACGCGTTTTACATCAAGGCGGCGAAGATCACTCACAACTGTACTCGCTATATCCCCAGGAGAGAAAGCGGGAAGCTCCACCGACTGATTGACATGAAAAGAACCAACCAACCTTCAGCAACAAACAAGGTACAGTCTTGAGAGAAACTCCTGAATCAGAAATCCGCAGGAAGGGTTCCCTACAGGACAACGCTTGAATCTCCGACACCCTTCTGGAAAAGCAGATAGAAACCAGAAAAACGGTCTTGAGCGTTAGATCCTTAAGGGTAGACCGATGGAGAGGTTCAAAAGAAGCCTCACAGAGAGCCCGAAGGGCTAAATTAAGACTCCACGAAGGACAAGTGGACCGGATTCAAATGCTTGGCGCCCTTGAGGAAACGGACAACATCAAGGTGAGATGCTACCGCGTAACCAACAATGTTGCCTAAGAGGGAACTGAGAGCGGACACCTGGACATGCAACGAGCTGAATGACAGACCCTTGGAGAGGCCCTTCTGGAGGAAGGAAAGAATCATAGAAACCGGAGCTGAACAAGCCGAGACATCCGATTCCGCACAGAAATTTTCAAAAGCGGACATAAGCAAGAGAGGTAGATGGCTTACAGGCTCGCAGCAGAGTGGATATATAACTTCGTCTTTGCCGTTCAAAAGCCAGGCCACTAGACAGAAGCGATCCGCCTGGTCAAAAAATACAGGACCCTGCCAGAGCAGGCGTGGAAGATGGCAGAGGCGAAGAGGGCCGTCCGTTGCCAGGTTTACCATATCTGCGAACCACGGTCTGCAGGGCCATTTCGGAAGCCACAAGGATGACCGGTCCCCTGTGGAGTTCTATTCTTCTGAGAAATTTTGCCACTCTAGGCCAAGGAGGAAACACGTACAGAAGAACATCGTGGGGCCAGGGAAGGACTAGTGCATCCACTCCTTCCGAGCAGTGCTCCCTCCAGTGGCTGTAGAATCTGGGAGCTTTGGCATTGCTCAAGGTTGCCATCAGGTCCAGATGTGGCGGACCCCAACTGCTGACGATCAGATCCATCGCTCCGTCTGACAACTCCCACTCGCTGGGATCGAGATGCTGACGACTCAGGAAATCGGCTTGCACATTCTCCTTGCCCGCTATATGGGAGGCTGCTAAGTGCTCCAAGTGATGCTCCGCCCAGGTAAAGAGCTTGCTGGCTTCTAGGACCATCAGGCGACTCCGGGTGCCCCCTGTCAATTGATATAAGCCACCGTGGTGGAGTTATCAGAGTACTCGCACCGCCTTGCAGCGAATCAGAGGAAGAAAAATCTTTAGAGCCAGGCAGACCGCCCGGGCCTCCAGGCGATTGATGTACCAGTGGGATTGAACAGGGGACCAGTATCCCTGCGTAGCCTGGGATTGGCAGACTGCTCCCCACCGGAGAGGCTGGCATCTGTCACGACTAGAATCCACTGCGAGTCTGTAGGGACGTTCCCTTCAGGAGGTGCATTAGCAATAGCCACCATTATATGTCGGTGATGGTAGTCTGAGAGCGGGAGAGGTATCTGAAACTGTCCCAACACCGGCTTCCAGCGGGATAGCAAAGCTTTCTGTAAAGGTCACATACGCGCAAAAGCCCTGGGGACCAGTTTGATAGTAGAAGCCATGGTCCCCAGCACTTGGAGGTAGTCCCACGCCGTAGGAAGCGGGAATGAGAGATTTCGCACTTGATCCATCAGTTAGAACGCCCGAGCGTCCGGTAGGAATACCTTGCCGACTCTGGTATCGAAGCGCACCTCCAGAACCTGGGAGGGCTGCAGATTGCTCTTGGGAAAATTGATTATCCACCCGAGGGAGGTGAGGAGAGCAAGGACCCGGTCGACTGCCAGCCTGCAGAGGGTCTCCGACTTGGCCCGCACGAGCCAGTCGTCCAGGTAAGGATGGACTAGGACTCCTTCTCGCTGGAGAGCAGCCACAACCACCATGACCTTGGTAAAAGTGCACGGCGCGGTGGCTAGACTGAAGGGCAGAGCCTTGAACTGAAAATGCTGGCCCAGGATGTTGAATCAGATACTTTTGATGCTCACGCTGAATCGGTATGTGTAAGTAAGCCTCCATCAAATCGAGAGAGGCCAGATATTCGTTGGAGCGAACAGCCGCTATGACCGCCCTCAGGGTCTCCAACCGAAAATGTGGTACTTTGAGGGCCCGGTTGACTCTTTAGGTCCAAGATTGGATGGAAGGAACGGTCCTTTTTGGCACAACAAAGTAGATGGAATACTGGACGGTGCCTTGTTCCTCCACTGGAACTGGGACTATGGCCCCCAGCTCCTGGAGCCTGACAAGAGTCTGGCATATGGCAGCCCGCATCCGGTGAGCGCAAGGAGAGTCTATGTACAGATCTGGCAGGTCTCGAGCAAACTAATGCGTAGCCTCTCTCTATTATTTCGAGGACCCACTGGTCTGACGTGATTTTGGTCCATTCCTCTAAGAACAGGGAGAGACGACCACCTAAGTTTGGAACAGAGGAATGGGCCGGCCGGATCTCATTGGGAGGCGGGCTTTGCGGTGGAATGTTGTGGGTTACCATCTCGGAAGGCATGATGGCCCTGAAAGGAATGAGACCAGGACTGAGATCTGGAGGAATTTCCTCTAGAGAAAGCTCCTCGCTCCAGAGTATTATACCTTCGCTGGCCCCTGAAGCGGGAATGTGTAGGGAAAAAAAGCCCTTGACAATTTCAGGCGGTCCTCAGGTAGCTTATGGACATTGTTTTCACCCAAGGATTTAATAAGCTGTTCCAGGTCCTCGCCAAAAAGCAATTTACCCTTGAAAAAAAAAGTGTGCCCAACTGCGACTTAGAAGAGGAGTCCGCCGACCAATTGCGCAGCCAGAGGAGTTGTCTGGCCGACACTGCTGAAACCATCGCTTTTGCCTGGACGCGGAGTAAGTCGTAAAGAGCATCCGCCCCATATGCTATAGCGCCTTCCAACCTTTCAGCCTGCTCTGCCTCTACAGACGTGAAGTCCTGGGTGCTGAGCAATTGTTGAACCCACCCAAGGCTTGCCCGCTGCATGAGACTGCTGCAGATCGTCGCCCGAACTCCTAAGGCCAAGACCTCAAAGATACGCTTGAGATAGAATGCGAGCTTGCGGTCCTGAATATCTTTAAGAGCTGTGGCCCCCAGCACTGGAATAGTGGTGTGCTTAGTGACCGCCGACACAGAAGAATCCACCATGGGAATTTTAAGCATTTCCAGGCAATCCTCGGGGAGAGGATAGAGCTTGTCCATAGCTCGCCCCACATGGAGCCCCGACTTGGGAGCTTCCCATTCCTGGAGAAGCAGCAGCTTGTGCATGGGATGGAACGGGAAGGTGCGTGGAGGAGCCCTAAGTCCCGCCAGGACCGGGTCCACATGAGCCGGCATCGCGGCTGTGAATGTATCCACTGAAGGACTCTCAATCCCCAGCTCCTGAAGGATAAAAGGAATGAGCGGCTCCAGCTCTTCCCTCTGAAATAAGCGGAGAACTCTGGGGTCATCCCCTTTGAGGGGGGGGTTGTCCCTGCCAAATCCACATCCGGATCCTGGTCCGGAGCCGCAGGTGGAGTTGGTGGATCCGGAGGGGGCCCAGGGACCGCCTGCACCCTAATGGACACCTGCGCATCCAGCGCAGCGGGAGCAAGTGGGGAGGGCATCCGTGGGATTTTAGCGGAAGCAGGATCGAGTAGGGGTTCCTCCTCCTCCTGTAAACTGGCCAGATAAGATTTGTGCATTAACAGCACAAATTCCAAAGAAAAATGTGACCTGGATTTTCCGGAGGGGAGGGGTGGGGGAGGAGGAGAGTCAGGACCTGCCTCCTGAGTCCGCACAGGGCTTAAATCAGGAGGAGAAATATTAAAATCAGGCCCCTCTCCCTTCTGCAGCCCCGAATCGGGAGCTGCAGAGATTCCCAAGATTGTCGCCGTTCCTGTGGTTTGCCGACTCGGGAACGGCCTGGCCCTGCCGTGGGAGGACAGACTCCGGGTCGCTGGCTTGATCGTTGCCGGGGAGGGATCTTCCCCACCCGGCAGGCATCCCAAACAGAGCCCTTCACGTGACAGTCGCAATGCAGGCTTTCCGCAGGCAAGGCAGAGATTTGAACGCGGCATGAAGGTAAGCAGAGCTGCGAGGCAGAGAAGAAAAAAAAACAGCTGAGCTGTGCTGCCTTGAGGAGCGGGTGCAGGAGAATGAACCCTGCTCGCTCCTTTTCTGTCAGAAATAAGCTGCCCAGTAATAAAAAACACCCTTTAAAGATGTAGTGCCTCAATTTTTTTTTTTTTAACTTTGAAAATGCAAGGGAATGAACTTCCCTGCAGGCACAGCCGGGGGATTAAGCGTCCCGGGAAAGAGGCAGCTATATAGGGGGAGTGACTGGACCACCACCAGTATCTCCCCAACACAAGGTTCACCGGGAAGAGAGCCTAGGCTGCATCACACAAGGGGCAAGCACCCCATGGCTCCCCAAGAGCAAGGAGACAGTGCTGTCTCCTGAAGAAACTGAGCTTTTTTTTTTTTTTTTTTTTTTTAAATTGAGAAGGAACAAGAATACTTGCTTGATCTTGAAAGAAATAGAGGAAAATGAACCCCACAGGGCTAAGGCTAAATAATAAAGCCAGGGAACCGTAAGGTGAGCTGCTGGCATTTGCTGGAGACAGACAAATACATAAGGGCTGCAGGGTAGGTTCTGTCCTGATATAGGAAACCCTTTCAGTTTTGGTCTGTCTCCATCTGCTGGACAGGAAGCTCAACCCACGGTCTGGACTGATCCGAGTACGTACAGGGAATATCCTTTTCAGTCACACAATGAAGACCAAGGAAATGGATGCCATGAAGATCCTCCAGAAACAAAAGTGGCCAAAGGATGACTGATAGAGCCCAGTCTTCTCCCATTCCACCCACCCTTACCATCCCGTCAGCCTGCAGAGAACAGTTAAATGGTAACTGTCAATTTTTCTATTATATCAACAAGTTTTATTATTGACATTTCTATCATGTAATGTCATTCCTGCACGAATTCTCATGTATTATATGTATGTACAGGAAAATTTGCAAAATGAGAGTTGTGTTGCAATTATGGTGCAAAGAATCAGCAAATAAAATATGTATAGCAGGTAGTATGCTAGGTGTATCACTGCATGTTGTAGCACTATCGTATATTAGGAGAGTCATACATGTTAATGTAGCTAAACAGTATTAGAGTACTGCATGACATCCAATATCCTCGCCATCCTGGAAATACACTACACACTCATTTTTATGTATTTTTGTGAAAATGGGATGGATAAATGGCAGACTGCATTAATGAAGAAAGCTTGAGATTCACATCTTACCTCTTGCATGCTCAGTTGTGTGTGTAAAAAGACTCAAAAAAACCCTCTACGTTTAGTTTAGAATAAGCGGTGGTGCTTATGCTGTTGAAATTTTAGCTATTATAGGAAAAAGTAGCACACTTGTTATAAGCAGCTTTTTCATGGAAAATCTTTAACAGTGTTTAAAGATAGGGGAAGGCTAATAAAACCCCTAGAAAAAATTGGGTGAGAGAAGCAGGCTTGTTTCACCACCCTTTCCAATATTTCTCGCACAAGAACATTTTAAAAGAGGTGTTAAATTGTATCATAGGAAGCAATGGAAACAGCTGAGCTATAGCTAAGCTCCAGCCCAAACCTACACTAGCCTCAAGTAATAAGATTTCCACTAGATGCCCTCTGAAGAGTAGAGTTTAGTTACACTGACTTCTGAGTTATTAAATGTCCCTAACATTTGTAGAACATCTTACCTTGCAATACAGGTCATAACGCGCTTTCACAATTGGATTATTCAGGATGCTTGTTGCAGTCAATATACTCTCCCTTTTTATTTGTTCCTTGTATGACTAATTAAAAAAAAAAACAAAAAAACAAAACAAACCATGGCCAATGTTACATGCATTACTGTTTTACATCACAGCAAAATGACATACAATATGATTTGTCAAGTTATGGAATCCCCAAATTAAGTTTGGATTCCATTTTATATTTGTGTTGGGACAAAAATATCGTCAATTGCTGCACAAAAGTTTCAGCTTATTTAACAAAATTACATTAGACAAACCTGGTTCTGCTTAAACAGTCAAAACTTTCCCAATAACCTGAACCTGAAGAACACAAATCGGATATCAACCAAACTTTCTAGAGGGTAGTAATTTGCCCACATTGATACAAACTTCATGGATACTTTTACCTAAGGGATTTCCACCACTAATTAAAGCAAAAATTTGCACAAGCTTTTGCTTTCATTATTGCCCCCAGAAAATTTACTTGCAGAGATTACACCTGATCTCTGCAAGTAATTTCATTCAGAAACAGCAAGTTTGCTTCATGAACATAAACTGCTAAATCATTGCCCTCAAGCCTTAACAGCATTGAAATAATCTCTTCAAGGAGGCATTTAATTTAGAAATATTGGCTTTTACGATTGCTCTCCCTTGCTGAGTTCTCATGTCCTGAATGGTACCTGTACAATTTTGCAGCATTTTGTTTTTAAAAATGTTTTGATTACTTTTTTAAAATTAGGTTTGTTTGATAATTTGTGATGTCTAAAAATTTATGTATTTGATGACTTTTCATTCTTATGTTTGATCATTTGTGAGGCCTATCATGGGTTGTTTTGTTTTTTTTTAATGTATTTATGAATGTTACTTGTATTCTTCAAAAGTTTGAAGTGGGGAATAAAGTTATACATTTTTTATATAAATATGCACTCACATGATCCAAACTATGTTGGACATCTACTGAATCATCACCCCTGGGGCAGGGAGTTACCATACAATGGTGAAACCTAATTGGCTGGATTTATGGCCCCCCCCAGCCAAGGATTGGTGTTTTAATTATTAGACTCAGAAAGGTAGGAGGGGATATAAAATAGGGAAAAAATTCCCAGGTAGTCGCAAATTAAAAGTCATAGCTCCAGATCTTATTCCTTGTTTCAATGCAACTGGAAGCCCATGGGGCAGGAAGAAACTGCTGTGTCAAAAATGGAGAAATTACCTGATAATTTCATTTTCCTTAGTGTAGACAGATGGACTCAGGACCAATGGGTATAGTGTACTCCTGATAGCAGTTGGAGATGGATCAGATTTTAATCTGACATCAGCCCTAGTACATATACCCCTGCAGGAAGTGCAGCTCTTCAGTATTCTCCTCGAAAAGCATTGGGGATATGTGTGTGACTGACTGATTTTAATAACTTGAATAACTTCATAACTTGAATAACTTGATTAACTTGATTAAATTGAACTGGTTGAATTGGCTATAGCTGGAGACCGCCAGTGCCCTCAACCGGGAAACGTCGACACCCGGTAGGATGGGTGTCCTAGGTGAAGGAAGCATAGCTTACCCTTGAATCACTCGCTCCCGGGGATGTCCCCCGAGAATTCCATGAGTAATGGCAGCTGTGGGTGGGATGCTGAGTCCATCTGTCTACACTAAGCAAAACGAAATTATCAGGTAAGTAATTTCTCCATTTCCTAGCATGTAGCAGATGGAATCAGGACCAATGGGATGTATAAAAGCTACTCCCGAACCGGGTGGGAGGCTGCCCGTGACCCACTTAGTACTGCCCTTGCGAATGCCGTGTCCTCCCGAGCCTGAACATCCAGGCGGTAAAACCTGGAGAAGGCGTGGATGGAGGACCATGTCGCCGCCCTGCAGATCTCGGCAGGCGACAGCATCTTGGTTTCCGCCTAGGACACTGCCTGGGCTCTAATAGAGTGGGCCTTGACTTGTAGGGGCGGCGGCTTGCCTGCTTCTACGTAGGCCACCTTGATGACTTCTTTAATCCAGCAGGCAATGGTTGCTCGTGAGGCCGCTTCCCCTTGCTTCTTCCCGCTGTGAAGGACGAATAGGTGGTCCGTTTTTCATACAGGTTTCGACATTTCCAGGTATCTGGATAGGAGTCTGCCAATGTTGAGGTGGCGAAGACTTCGAGCCTCTTCCAAGTTCTTATGTTCATCTGGCGATGGTAGCGAAATGGTTTGGTTGAGGTGGAAGTGGGATACCACTTTGGGGAGGAAAGAGGGAACTGTATGTATCTGGATGGTTCCCGGGGTAAGCCTGAGAAACGGCTCACGGCAAGACAGTGCCTGTAGCTCGGATATGCGATGGGCTGAACACACTGTCAGTAGGAAGGCTGTCTTCAATGTTAATAGTCAGAGAGACAGGCTGCGTAGGTCTGAATGAGGCTCCCGCTAAGAAATCTAGGATCAGGTTGAGGTTCCAAAGAGGTACCGGCCACTTTAGGGATGGTCGGATGTGCTTGACTCCTTTCAGGAAGCGAGAAACATCTGAGTGAGAGGCTATGCTGTTGCTCTTGGTTCCAAAGCATGATAATGCAGCCACCTGTACCTTGATGGAATTGAGGGACAATCCCTTCTGTAGGCCGCTCTGTAGGAATTCCAAGATCGCAGGTATTTTGACTGGTCCTCGCACCAGGCTTCGAATACTCTCCAAATCCTAAGGTATGTTAGAGATGTGGAGAACTTGCGTGCTCCGAGTAGAGTGTCAATTACCGCTCCCGAGTATCCGCTCTTCCTCAGGCGAGTCCTCTCAATGGCCAGACCATACGAGAGAATCGAGCTGGATCCTCGTGGAGGATCGGCCCTTGTTGGAGCAGGTCTCTGTGTGGAGGTAGTGGCAGCTGGGTCCCTGTCAGTAGTCTTTGCATGTCTGCGTACCACAGTCTTCTTGGCCAGTCCGGGGCCACCAGAAGGACTGGTCCGCTGTGTTCTATTTTGTGAATGATTGCGCCCAATAGAGGCCACGGCGGGAAGGCGTATAAACAGTCTCCTGTGGCCAGGTCTGTACCAGGGTATCGATTCCCTGGGACTGAGATTCCCGCCTGCGGTTGAAGGAACTGGGTACTTGGGCGTTGGACCGGTTTGCCAGAAGGTCCATGGTCAGTGTTCCCCAACAGTTCACTATCAGTTGGAACACCGCGGGCGACAGCATCCATTCTCCTGGGTCTAGACTTTCTCTGCTGAGATAATCCGCCTTGATGTTATCTTTCCCAGCGATGTGGATGGCCGAGATCTCCTGGAGATTTGCTTCCGCCCACGCCATTAGGGGGTCTATTTCCAGAGAGACACCTGTTGGCTTCTGGTTCCTCCCTGATGGTTGATGTAGGCCACTGTTGTGGGGTTGTCCGACATTACTCTGACCGCTTTGTCTCTGAGTCTGTGGCTGAACCATAGGCAGCCTAGTCTGACTGCCCGGGCTTCTAGGCGATTGATGTTCCATCCCGACTCTTCTGTGTTCCACTGCCCTTGGGCAGTTAGCTCTTCGCAGTGTGCTCCCCATCCTTGTAGGCTGGCATCCGTGGTGAGCAGGATCCAGGTCAGTGAGGATAGCCTTGTTCCCTGGCTTAAGTGACCGTCTTGAGACCACCATCCTAGTTGTGTCCGAACTCTGCCCGGGAGCTGTAGACGTACGTTGTAGTTCTGGGACAGTGGATTCCAGCGCGATAGAAGTGAGCGCTGTAGGGGCCTCATGTGGGCTCGTGCCCATGGCACTACTTCCAGTGTGGATGCCATGAGACCGAGGACTTGAAGGTAATCCCATGCTGTGGGACGAGGTTCGCTCAGTAGGGTTTGCAACTGGTTCATCGGTTTTGATCTCCTTGTCTGTGTCAGGATGACCTGGTCTTGTTTGGTGTCGAATCGGACTCCTAAGTATTCTAGGGACTGGGAGGGCTGCAGACAGCTCTTGTTTGTGTTGACCACCCATCCAAGGTGCTCCAGTAGAGTTTTGATTGTTGGGCGCCCGGTAATTTTCCTCTGGGGATTTCGCCCTGATCAGCCAATCATCTAGGTAAGGATGTACGAGGATTCCTTCCTTCCTCAGTGTCGCTGCCACCACCACCACTATGATCTTGGTGAACGTCCGGGATGCTGTGGCTAACCCAAAGGGTAGTGCCCAGAACTGGTAGTGCCGGTCCAGGATTTTAAAGCGCAGATGTTCTTGATGGATCCGGATGTGTAGGTAGGCTTCTGACAGATCCAGGGATGTGAGAAACTCTCCCGGTTGAACCGCCCTTATTACAGAGTGTAGGGTTTCCATGCGGAAGCGGGGGATCTTCAGCTGACTGTTGACCGACTTGAGGTCCAGGATAGGTCTGAACGTTCTCTTTCTTGGGGACGATAAAATAAATGGAATAATGCCCAGTATTTATTTGTTGTGGAAGCACTGGGGTTATGGCCTCTAGGGCTAGTAATCTGGCCAGTGTAGCTTCCACTGCCGCCCTCTTGGAGGGGTCGTGGCAAGGGGATTCCACCAACTTGTCCGGAGGAAATCCAGGTAGTACCCCTCTCGAATGATGGTTAGGACCCACTTGTCTTAAGTTATCAATGCATCTTTGGTAGAATAGGGCAAGTCTGCCCCCTATGGCTTCTTCCTTTGGATGGGTCGGCTGAGGCCTGGTCCCGAGCTGGTTCCCCTTTTGTTGTGCTTGTTCCGAAAGGACTGGTTCCTGCCTGTAGGATGAGGCGCTTGATAAGTGTTTCTGTATGGATTGAAGCGCTGTGAACTTCTGCCCCTGGAAGATCGGGGGAAAGGTCGCTGGTTTCTCTTATTCCTGTCCTCCGGCAGCCACAGCAGTGGGGACTTGCCCCATTTGTTAGCGAGTTTCTCTAGTTCGCTACCGAACAGGAGAGATCCCTTGAAGGGCATCCTTGTGAGTCTCGTTTTGGAAGATGCATCGGCCGACCAGCTTCGGAGCCAGAAGACAAAACGATTCCCGGCATGGTTAAAAGGGGATGTGAAAAACTATTTTAGCCAAAAGACCTTCATTCAAAAATTGGAAGAAGGATCCAACAGAAGAAAATAGGATAATGCATAAACGTTGGCAAGTTAAATGTAAAACATTGAAAAGAAATGCCAAGAGAGAATTTGAAAAGAAGTTGGCCATAGAGGCAAAAACTCACAGTAAAAACTTTTTTAAATATATCCGAAGCAGAAAGCCTGTGAGGTAGTCAGTTGGACTATTAGATGATCGAGGGGTTAAAGGGGCACTTAGAGAAGATAAGGCCATCGCGGAAAGATTAAATGATTTCTTTGCTTCGGTGTTTACAGAAGAGGATGTTGGGGAGGTACCCGTACTGGAGAAGGTTTTCATGGGTAATGATTCAGATGGACTGAACCAAATCACGGTGAACCTAGAAGATGTGGTAGACCTGAATGACAAACTGAAGAGTAGCAAATCACTTGGATCGGATGGTATACACCCCAGAGTTCTGAAGGAACTTAAAAATGAAATTTCAGACCTATTAGTAAAAATTTGTAACCTGTCATTAAATCGTCCATTGTACCTGAAGACTGGAGGATAGCTAATGTAACCCCCATATTTAAAAAGGGCTCCAGGGGCGATCCGGGAAACTACAGACCGGTTAGCTTAACTTCAGTGCCAGGAAAAATAGTGGAAAGTATTCTAAACATCAAAATCACAGAACATATAGAAAGACATGGTTTAAGGGAACAAAGTCAGCATGGCTTTACCCAAGGCAAGTCTTGCCTCACAAATCTGCTTCACTTTTTTGAAGGAGTTAATAAACATGTGGATAAAGGGGAACCTATAGATGTAGTGTACTTGGATTTTCAGAAGGCATTTGACAAAGTTCCTCATGAGAGGCTTCTAGGAAAAATAAAAAAGTCATGGGATAGGTGGCTATGTCCTTTCGTGGATTACAACTGGCTGAAAGACAGGAAACAGTAGGATTAAATGGACAATTTTCTCAGTGGAAGGGAGTGGGCAGTGGAGTGCCTCAGGGATCTGTATTGGGACTCTTACTTTTCAATATATTTATAAATGATCTGGAAAGAAATACGACAAGTGAGGTAATCAAATTTGCAGATACAAAATTGTTCAGAGTAGTTAAATCACAAGCAGATTGTGATAAATTGCAGGAAGACCTTGAGGCTGGAAAATTGGGCATCAAAATGGCAGATGAAATTGAATGTGGACAAGTGCAAGGTGACGCATATAGGGAAAAATAACCCATGCTATAGTTACAGAATGTTAGGTTCCATATTAGGTGCTACTACTCAAATAGATCTAGGCGACATAGTGGATAACACATTGAAATAGTCTGTTCAGTGTGCTGCGGCAGTCAAAAAAGCAAACAATGTTGGGAATTATTAGAAAGGGAATGGTGAATAAAACGGAAAATGTCATAATGCCTCTGTATCGCTCCATGGTGAGACCGCACCTTGAATACTGTGTACAATTCTGGTCACCGCATCTCAAAAAAGATATAATTGCAATAGAGAAGGTACAGAGAAGAGCGACCAAAACGATAAAGGGAATGGAACAGCTCCCTTATGAGGAAAGACTAAAGAGGATAGGACTTTTCAGCTTGGAGAAGAGATGGCTGAGGGGGATATGATAGAGGTGTTTAAAATCATGAGAGGTCTAGAACGGGTAGATGTGAATCTATTATTTACTCTTTCGGATAATGGAAAGACTAGGGGGCAGTCCATGAAGTTAGCATGTGGCACATTTAAAAGTAAATCGGAGAGTTCTTTTTCACTCAATGCACAATTAAACTCTGGAATTTGTTGACAGAAGATGTGGTTAGTGCATTTAGTATAGCTGTGTTTAAAAAAAAAAGATTGGATAGGTTCTTGGAGGAGAAGTCCATTACCTGCTATTAAGTTGACTTAGATAATAACCACCGCTATTACTAGCAATGGTAACATGGAATAGACTTAGTTTTTGGGTACTCATCAGGTTCTTATGGCCTGGATTGGCCACTGTTGGAAACAGGATGCTGGGCTTGATGGACCCTTGGTCTGACCCAGTATGGCATGCTCTTATGTTCCCCTGAGGCACTTGTGCCCGGGATAGCCAGCTCCTTCAGGCTGTGGGTAACCAGGTCTGGAAGCTCATCCTTGGTGAAGAAGTGCCTCATGTCCAGTGAGGCTCTGTCCCAGGAGGGAGTTCCCCCTCTTCCAGGGGCTCAGATTCCTCCTCCTTGTTGTTTGTGTCCCCGTAAGTGGGGCTTCTGGGCGGTGGATTCACATCTCTGGGCCTAGAGGGGCCCTGGGCGTAAAGGTCCTCTGGAGGAGGCTGTGGTCGTGTTGCCGAGGGCTCCGACTGCATGTGAACGAAGGTGTGCAGGCCTTTGAAGAATTCCACCCAGGAGATAGACACTGGGTCCAAGTTGAGAGGCGCTGCGTCCCTGGGGGGTCCTGATTGAGGGGGGGTCCCGCTGTGGTTCGCTAGGTCCGGGGGTATTGGTTGAGGAGCTAGACCCCAGTCCTGACTGGGGCTGGATTCCCCGGGGCCTCCTCACATTGGATACACAGGGCGTTGGCCTCTGTTTTGTGCGGCCCTGATGTGGCATGCTGGGGAAAGGCCCTGAGCCTTGAGCTCCTTTTCTGGTGGTGCCATGGATGTAGGTGCGTAAAATCTGTTATGCGCTCCGGTGCGAAGATGTGTGCACTCAGGATGTGCGCGCTGGTGTGCGCACAAGTCGCAGTTATGCGCTTGACCCAGTAAGCGTGTGATACGCGCGTATCTTGTGCGCCCGGTACTTATGCGTGCAAGGTTGTGCGCAGGTAAGTTTGTGCGCACGGCTCGAGACAGCGGACAGGGCGGTGAACAGAGTCAAAATGGCGATGGCGACCACACGGACAATATGGCGACCACCTCGGAGGGTCTCCACGTTGATCTGCTAGGGCGGATCAACCCGGTGGCACTGGTCCCGGCCGGCGACCTGTGCGACTCCTCGAGCTTCGGAGACCAGAGCCTTTAAAGAAGATTTCCACCTTACCTTGTCTTCGGTGCTTCCCGGTTTCGTTCCGGGTGGTCTCCGGCTGTGGGGGGGGGGGGGGGGGGGGGGGAGAATAACTTCACCGCCGCGCTCTAGGTTGCACCCGCTGTCTCTCAGCCGCACCCGAAATCGGGGGCTAGGTCACTGCAGAGGGTCAGCCGCCGGACTGAGGCTTACCTCAGAGGGACCACGGAAATCACCTCGGGAATTCTCAACTGGGGGAGGGACCAGAGGGTGTCACCGCAGGAGAGCGGGGCTCGTCTGTAGAGGTAAGATTTCTTATTTTGGGTTTTCTCCGTTGAATTTACTCTAACGCTGTGAGAGCGTGCAGGTAGTCCTTTAACTGCTATGGAGAAGGAAAATACTGAAGGGCTGCACTTCCTGCAGGGGTATATGTACTAGGGCTGACAGATTGAAATCTGATTGGCCTCCAACTGCTATCAGGAATACACTATACCCATTGGTCCCAAGTCCATCTGCTACACACTAGGAAAAGGAAGTTTCTTTGGTGTATAGTACAGTATAAGACATGCAAATGCTCAACAGGCAGCTGTCACATATCAAGTCATGCACTAGTTTATACTTAGCGAGATATCTTACCAGTTTGCTCTTTGCATGATCTGGTGATTTTAAATGCTGTTGCACAGAACTGTACAAAGCAGGGACATACAAACCACAGGCACTGCAGTGCACGGTCTCCACTTTCATCATATGATCATCTCCAGTAACCCCTAGTGAAAAAAAATATTAAAAATTCAACCACAAACATTGAAAGTAGAATGACTAACAAAACTGAATAGTTGTGAAATAGTTTTCTTCTCTGTGTTGACATAAAATAGAAACCAAAATTGGCAGAACACCAAGATTGCTTATTTGGGGAGCACCACCTTTAAAAAAAAATAATAAATAAATAAAAAATGACCCTAGTAAATATTTTAGTAGACAACTGAATTTAGAAAAAAAGAGTGGTTTAAGATCCTTGTAGTGAAGATTTGATTATTTCTCTTTATATCCACATACAATATTACAAGATAAAGAACTGGAAACTTGTTGCTCGAAAGTACAATAAATTAGGGGGAAAAAAGGAAATAACTGGGCATTATAGTTAGCAAGAACAAATGAATGAGCATAAAGCAAAATGGAGTTTTACACAAATGCATGTCTAATAAATATTACTTGCCTTCCATTATATCCTTTTCTATAATTTTGGCAGCCTCATTCTGGGTGCTTTGGATTTTGCGCAAAGATGTCTTTTTGTACTTATTCACCATGCATTCCTAAGAAAGGAAATTGATAGACATCTAAAATTAATCTGTGACAACAGAATTAATTAGCAGCTTAATAAGATCATCACAGAAAGACTAAATGAATTTCTTTGCTTGTGTGTTTACCAATGAGGATGTTGGGAAGATACCCATTTGCGGAGACTGTTTTCAAGAATGATGATTCAGATAAACAAATCACTGTGAACCTGGAAGATGTATTAGGCCAGATTGACAAACTGAAGAATAGCAAACCAGATGATATACACCCCAGGGTTCTGAAAGAACTAAAAAAATGAAACATTGGCCACCCTTCAGTCCATTATACCTGAAAACTGGGAGGCAGGCCAATGTAATCCAGATATTTAAAAAGAGCTCCGGGGTAATTCAGGAAACTACAGATTGACAAACCTGACATCAGTGTCGGGAAAAATTGTAGAAACTATTCTAAAGAACAAAATCACTGAACATATAGATAGGCGTGGTTTAATGGGACACAGCCGGCATGGATTTACCCAAGGGAAGCCTTAACCTCACAAATCTATATTTTTTTTTTTTGAAGGGGTAAACAAATGCGGAGACATCCAAGAAAATTTTAAAAAGTCATGGGTTAGGAGAATGTCCTTTTGTGATTGCAAACTGATTAAAAGACAGAAAATGGAGTAGGTTTAAATGGTCAGTTTTCTCAGTGGAAAAAGATAAAACAGTGGAGTAACTCAGGGATCTGTACTTTAATATATTTATAAATGATCTGGAAAGGGGCACAACGAGAGGATCAAATTTGCAGATAATTTTCAGAGTAGATAAATGGCAGATGAATTTCAATGTGGACAAGTGCAAGGTGATGCATATAGGGAGAAATAAACTATAATGTAGTTTTACAGTGTTAGGTTTCATATTACAAGTTACCACTCAGGAAAAAGATTTAGGCATCATAGTGGATAATATATTGAAAATGTCAACTCAGTGTGCTGTGTTGAAGGAAAAAAAACACCCCACCCACAATGTTAGCTAGGGAATTGCGAATAAAACTGAGAAGATCATAATGCCTCTGAATCACTCCATGATGAGACCATACCTTGAATACTGTGTACCATTCTGGTCATCACATCTCAAAAAATGATACAGTTGCATTGGAGAAGGGTGATCAAAATGATAAAGGGGATGAAATGGCTAAAGAGGATACAGCTGTTCAGCTTGGAGAAAAAACAGCTGGGGGGGGGGGGGGGAGATATAGGAGAGGTCCATAAAATCATGAAAGGACTTGGGTAAATGTGAATCGGTTATTTACTCTTTCAGATAATACAAGGACTAGGGGGCAATCCATGAAGTAAGCAAGTAGCACATTTAAAACAAAGAATTTTCTTTCATGCAACACGCAATTAAGCTCTGGAATTCATTGCTAGAGGATATGGTTAAGGAAGTCAATGTACCTGGGTTTAAAAAAAGGTTTGGACAAGTCCATAAAACGCTTGTAATCAAGCTGACTTAGGGAATAGCTACTGCTTATTACCGGCATTAGTAACAAGGGATCTATTTAACGTTTGGGTATTTGCCAGGTACTTGTAACCTGGATTGGTCACTATTAGAAACAGCATGCTGAGCATGATGGACCCTTGGTCTGACCCTGTATGGCAACTTATGTTTATGATTTGTCTGGTAGGTTGCTAGTATTTTAAAAATTAGAAGTGAAAGCCCACACACAGGTACTCACTCATGTAGCTGAGACTACCAGACAGCTTAGCGGTGTCATAGCACCATCTGAAAACGCCATGGGGGCCCAGATGTTCATAAACAAATTGGTTCTTACTGATAATTTTCATTCCTTTAGTACCACGGATCAGTCCAGACTCTTGGGTTTTGCCCCCCCTAGCAGATGGAGACAGAAGTTTACCAAACAAAACTCTGCCTTATATAGGATGGTGCCACCTACAATATGGCAGTATTACTTAATGTCAAAGCAGACTAAATCACATAACACCCAAACGAACTATATACAGTAACCTAACAACCGCAGACCGGCTCAATCCCCAAATGGATACAGAACCTGTGCTTAATCAAACAACCAAACAGAGGGGTCATTTATCAAAATGTGCTAAGGCGTTTTCGCATGCGTTAAGGGCTTAACGCATATGAAAACGCTTTAACGCACGTGATAGCACCATATTGTATGGTGCGATGCAAATCCAAAAAAGGAGGAGGAGTTAGGGGCGGGAGTGGGCATGGGTTTGCCAGTTTGCGACACCCTATCGCACGGACTTAATGCAGATGTTTGCTACACCTTTTTCAGTAGCGTTAAGGTGTTAAGTTTGAAGCTCCCGGAGCACCACCCTATCCATGGGGGTGGGACAGAGAGCGCGAGAGAGACTAGCCATAATGCCTTCTCCCTAGATAGGTATGTATATCCCTATGGGAGGCCCACCTAGTACCTAGAGGTGAGGTTTAGGTATTAGTGTAGGGGGTTAGGGGCCACTTTGACATTCAACGTGAGACGTACGAACAGAACAGTAGGGTGGAGATAACTTCTTCCTTAAATCCTCTCTCAGTCTTCTCTGTTCAAAAGCCAGGCAGCTAGACAAAAGCAATCCGCCTGGTCGAAAAATACGGGACCCTGCCATAGCAGGCGTGGGAGATGGCTGAGACGAAGGGGCCCGTCCGTTGCCAGGTTTACCAGATCCGCGAACCATGGTCTGCGGGGCCATTCAGGTGCACCAGGATGACCGGCCCCTTGTGAAGTTCTATTCTTCGGAGAACTTTACCCATGAGAGGCCAAGGAGGAAACACGTACAGGACGACGTCATGGGGCCAGGGGAAGAGCCAGAGAATCCACTCCCTCTGAACAGTGCTCCCTCCAGCGGCTGAAGAATCTGTTGGCTTTCGTATTGCTCAAGGTTGCCATGAGGTCCAGGTGAGGGGGACCCCACCTACTGATAATCAGATCCATCGCTCCGTCTGAGAGCTCCACTCACCTGGATCGAGACATTGGTGACTCAGGAAAAATCGGCTTGCACATAAGAAATTGCCATGCTGGGTCAGACCAAGGGTCCATCAAGCCCAGCATTTTGTTTCCAACAGAGGCCAAACCAGGCCACAAGATCCTGGCAATTATCCAAACACTAAGAAGATCCCATGCTACCGATGCAATTAATAGCAGTGGCTATTCCCTAAGTAAACTTGATTAATAGCCGTTAATGGACTTTTCCTCCAAGAACTTATCCAAACCTTTTTTGAACCCAGCTACACTAACTGCACTAACCACATCCTCTTGCAACAAATTCCAGAGCTTTATTGTGCATGGAGTGAAAAAATTTTCTCCGATTAGTCTTAAATGTGCTACTTGCTAATTTCATGGAATGCCCCCTAGTCCTTTTATTATTCAAAAGTGTAAATAACCGAGTCATGTCTATTCTTTCAAGACCTCTCATGATCTTAAAGATCATCTATCATATCCCCTCCTCAGCAGTCTCTTTTCCAAGCTGAACAGCCCACATTCTCCTTGTCCACTATGTGGGAGGCTGCGAGGCACTCCAGGTGACGCTCCGCCCAAGCAAGGAGCCGGCTGGCTTCCAGGGCCACCTGGCAACTCCGGATGCCCCCCTGCCGACTGATATAAGTTACCGTGGTGGAGCTGTCAGAGAGGACTCGCACCGCCTTGCCGTGGAGCAGAGGGAGAAAAACTTGGGAGAGCCAGGCAGACCGCCCGGGCCTCCAGGCAATTGATGTGCCAGCAGGAGTGGACTGGGGACTAGTATCCCTGCGTGGTCTGTGACTGGCAGATTGCTCCCCAGCCGGAAAGACTGGCATCCGTAGTAACTATAATCCACTGCGGAGTCTGAAGGGGCATCCCCCACAGAAGGTGTGGCAGCGATAGCCGTCACTATGTCTGCGATGGTAGAGGCCGAAAGCAGGAGAATCGTTTGAAACCGTTCCAACACCGGCTGCCAGCGGGATAGTAAAGCTTTCTGTAATGGTCGCATATGCGCAAAGGCCCAGGGAACCAGGTCAATAGTGGAAGCCATGGTCCCAGGACCTGGAGATAGTCCCACGCCGTACGAAGCGGGAGCGAGAGAAGGTTGTGCACTTGATCCATAAGCTTGAGTGCCCGATCGTGTGGCAGGAACACCTTGCCGACCCGGGTATCGAAGCAAGCCCCCAGAAATTCCAACACCTGGGAAGGCTGTAGGTTGCTTTTGGGGAAATTCACTATCCACCCGAGAGAGGTAAGGAGAGCAAGAACCCGGTCGACTGTCTGCCGACAGAGACTTGGCCCGCACAAGCCAGTCGTCCAGGTAAGGATGGACCAGGACTCCTTCTCGGAGGGCGGCCGCCGCCACCACCACCATAACCTTGGTGAAAGTGCGCGGTGCGGAGGCTAGGCCCAATGGCAGCACCTGGAACTGAAAATGCTGGTCCAGGATGTGGAAGCGAAGGTACTTCTGATGCTCATGATGAATCGGGATGTGTAAGTAAGCCTCCGTCCAATCTTGGACCTAAAGAGTGATTTTTAAAAGCAGGAGAAAAACAGAATCTACTTGTCTAGTCTGCAGCCTTTTCTTAGAATCAACGATAGCCAATCTCTGTTTGATCCAAGGGAAAAAAAGGAAAATAGATAGAGATCAGGAGACCGAAGGGTGAGCTGATGCACCTGCTGGAGACAGACAAATACTGAAGGGTTACAGGATAGGCTCTGTCCTCATGTAGGACACCCTTTCAGTTTTAGTCTGTCTCCACCTGCTGGAAAGGAGGCTCAACCCACAGTCTGGACTGATCCGGTTTAAGATGGAGATTTTCAACACACAGCATGACACCCTGCCTCCAGTTAGTATCACTAAAAAGATGGCAGAGGATACCAAGCCTTCTTGATGACAACTGAACAAATCCATATCCTAATTCTGACATTATTCAACATTTGTTGATCAGGTAAATTACTATCCCCATTTCACTGCAGCCTTGGAGCAGTCCAAGATGGCTGCTATACTGCCTATCAGCTCTCACCACCCGCTTCAGCAAAACTGCTTCCACCTAACAGCCCACCTGCTATTCTCCAACTCCTGTTTACTATCCTACAGATGTACTGTAGAATATAAAGACAGGTGAAAAAGACTGCAACTGGCACAGTGCTAACCAGCCAGTGTTGCACAGGCACAATAAGCATGCACATTCCAACTTCCCAGTTGCTCACACCCTTCCAACACAGCAAGTGTTTCCTTTCTAAACAAGCCTTTAACAACAAGGATTGATTTCTTTTATTTATAATTTTTAGTGATATACTTTTAAAGTTACATTTTGTATTTAAGATGTGTTTGATCTATAGTTTTATTTGTATTTTTAAGATGTTCTTGGATCCATTGTTATTGTATTTTAGGTTATGTTGAGACAGATTTTGTATTTTAGATGAACCGTTTAAAAGTTACCCTTCTTTTATACGCAAATGTGGTAACTAACATTTGATTTATGTTGTAAACCGACGTGATATGTATCAACATGAATGCCGGTATACAAAAATCACTAAATAAACAGATAGCACATCTGAGAATAGTAGAAAAATAACCACAAAGATTGGCAACAAATGCACACTTTCTACGTGACACGAAAAAAGGGACCCTTGTGTCTTGAAAACTCAAATGGAGATTTTATGGACGCCAATAATGGCTAGGGCTGTTAAACGTGGCAACTCACGTGTAAAAATTCCATGACTACTTTGTCAAATTTTGTTTGCTTCTGAATATGATCTAAAGTTGCTCGATGAGAATCACCATCCAAATGAGCTTCAATGTCTTTTTCTTCAAATGTTCGGAATTTACAAAATGAACAAGTGAATGCCATCCTAGGAGACAAAAAAAAAGAAAAGGAAAATAGATATAGAAAATATTTTGCAAACTGTCAAACTTAATCTACATATATCAGAGCTAAGTGGCAATATTATAACAGTACTGTATATCTATATCATAGAAACATATAAAAACCAGAAATCTGCATTAAATTACTTATGTCTATGAAATATACATAACATCTGTTAATAAAAAGAGTTCCAAAACATTTCAGGAAGTTTAAATTTTCATAACACACACCAAAAATAGCAGCCTTCACATTCTCAAATTTAAGAAGTGTACGGCTTAGTGGTTAAATTAATGGACTGAACAAAGAGATCAATGCTCAGATCCTGCTTTTGCACTGACACTGAATGTCACTATTGGAGAAATTACTTACCTGATAATTTCGTTTTCCTTAGTGTAGGCAGATGGACTCAGGACAAATGGGTATTGAGCTCTCCTGATAGCAGATGGGAGACTAAGTCAGATTTCAAAGCCGACATCAGCCTACATATGCCCGTGCAGCATGCTTAACTCTTGGACTGGAGACCGCCAGTGTACTCAAACTCCGACACCTGGGTAACTGCTGGTGTCTTGAACTAGAGGTAGGCCGTGGCTTACCCGTACTTGCTCAGTCTCGAGATCTGATATCAGAGGTTCTCTGTTTCTGGAGCAGCCGTGGGCGGGATGCAGAGTCCATCTGTCGACACTAAGGAAAACGAAATTATCAGGTAAGTAATTTCTCCATTTCCTAGTGCGTACTCTGATGGACTCAGGACCAATGGGATGTACTAAAGCTACTCCCCTACCGGGTAGGAGGCTGCCCGTGGCCCATTTAGTGCTGCCCTTGCGAAGGCTGTATCCTCCCTGGCCTGAACATCCAGGCGGTAAAACCTGGAGAAGGTGTGTAGGGAGGACCATGTCGCCACCCGACAGATCTCAGCTGGTGACAGCATCTTGGTTTCAGCTCAGGAGACTGCTTGGGCACTTGTAGAATGAGCCTTGACCTGTAGAGTTAATTGTTTTCCTGCCTTTATGTAGGCAGCATTAATGACTTCTTTGATCCAGTGGGCTATGGTGGTCTGCGATGCCGCTTCCCCTTGTTTCTTCCCGCTGTGAAGATCGAACAGGTGGTCTGTTTTGCACAAGGATTCTGATCTCTTCAGGTATCTGACTAGGATTCTGCCAACATTCAGGTGGTGGAGGACGAGTGAGTCTTCTGAATCCCTCTGCTCATCTGGTGATGGTAAGGATATGGTCTGCTTCATATGGAACTAGGAAACCACTTTCCGAAGGAAGGATGGTACCGTACGTAGCTGTATGGTGCTCGGGGTGAACCCGAGGAACGGTTCCCGACAGGATAATGCTTGAAGTTTGGAGATGCGCCTGGTTGAGCATATTGCTATCAAGAACACTGTCTTTAAGGTCAAGAGATGTAGAGACAGGGCGCTTTTTGGTCTGAAGGATTCCCCTGCTAGGAAGTCTAGTACTAAGGTTGAGGTTCCATAGAGGCACTGGCCACTTTAGTGGTGGTCGGAGTTGTTTGACTCATTTCAGGAAGCGGGACACATCAGGATGAGTTGACAGTCTGATGCCGTCCACTTCGGACCTGAAATAGGCCAGTGCTTCGACTTGGACCTTGAGGGAGATGAGGGGCAACCACTTCTGCATGCCGTCCTGTAGGAATTCTAGGATCGTGGGAATCTTGGCGGTCCTCGGGAGGAGACCGCGATCTTCGCACCAAGCTTCGAATACTCTCAAGATCTGTATGTAAGACAGATGTGGTGAACTTGCGTGCCCGAAGCAGGGTGTCAATCATGGCTTTTGAGTAGCCTTGCTTCTTTAGGCTAATCCTCTCAAGGACTATATCGTAAGAGAGAATCAAGCCGGGTCTTCATGAGAGATCAGTCCCTGCATGGCGGTAGATGTAGAGGATTCCCCGCCAATAGTCTTCGCATGTCCGCGTACCACGGTCTTCTTGGCCAGTCTGGGGCTCCCTGTGGTGTTCTATCTTGTGGATGACCCTGCCCAGTAGTGGCCAGGGTGGGAAGGCGTGCAGGAGGCTTTCCTCTGACCAGTTCTGGACTAGAGCGTCGATTCCCTGAGATTGTGGTTCTCGTCTGCGGCTGAAGAATCTGGGGACCCGGGCATTGCGACAAGTTGCTAGTAGAGCCATGGCTGGGAGACCCCATTGATTTACTATCAGCTGAAAGGCTGTGTCCACCAGCGACCAATCCCCCGGGTCTAGGCTTCCTCTGCTGAGGTAGTCCGCAGAGATGTCTTTAACCGCGATGTGGGAGGCCAAAATCCCTTGTAGATTTATTTTCGCCCACTCCTTGAGGGGGTCTATTCTAGAGACACCTGCTGGCTCTTGGTTCCTCCCTGTCGGTTGATGTAGGCAACGGTCGTTGCATTGTCAGACATGACTGACTCACCTCAGAGTCTGTGGCTGAATCGCAGGCAGGCTAGTCTGACCGCTCGAACTTCCAGGTGGTTTATGTTCCATTGCCCCTGGGCTGTTAGCTAACAGTGGGCTCACTGTTAGCTAACAGCCCAGGGGCAATGGAACAAACTCACGTCCGTGGTGAGCAAGGTCCAGTTCGGTGGGGATAGGTTTACGCCTCTGCTTAGGTGCTCTTCCTGTAGCCACCATCGAAGCTGATGCCGAACCTGTCAGTAGCTGGAGGCGAATTGGATTCCATCGTGACAGTAGAGAACATTGTAGTGGTCGCATATGGGCCCTTGCCCACAGGACAACTTCCAGAGTTGATGTCACGAGGCCGAGGACTTGAAGGTAGTCCCATACCTTGGGCGAGCTGAGTTCAACAGGTTTTGCAATTGACCCATCAATTTCCTTGGGGGGGGGGGGGGGGGGGGGGGGGGGGGGGGGTTTAGACAGACCTTGTTGTGCTTGGTATTGAACCAGACTCTCAGATATTCTAGTGTCTGGGAGGGCTGTAGGCAGATCTTGGCTGTGTTCATGACCTGCCCGAGCTCTTGTAGTAGCTTCTTGACTCTGGTCGTCACGTGACAACTCTCCCCCGGAGACTCTGCTCTGATCAGCCAATCGCCCAAGTAAGGATGTACCAGGACTCCTCCTTTCTTTAGTGCCGCCACTACTACCACCATAATTTTGGTGAAGGTTTGGGAGTGGTAGGTAGTCCTAAGAATAGCGCTCGAAGTTGGTAATGATTGCCCAGTATCACAAATCGCATGAAGCGCTGGTGGTCCTGATGGACCGGGATGTGAAGGTAGGCTTCGGATAGGTCCAGGGAGGTTAAGAAATGTCCCGGTTGTACTGCCATTATAATTGAGCGTAGGGTTTCCATACAGAAGTGTGGTTCCTTCAGGTAATGGTTGACTGCCTTGAGGTCCAGGATAGGCCGGAATGTTCCTTCTTTCTTGGGAACGATAAAATAGATGGAATAGTGGCTAGTACTTTGTTGAGACTTGGGCACTGGAGCTATTGTCTTCAGGCTGAGTAGTCTTGCTAGTGTGGTTTCCACTGCCAGTCTCTTGGAGTGGGAGTGGCACGGTGATGTCAAATTTGTCTGGGGGGATGCTTTGGAATTCCAGGGAGTACTCCTCTCGAATGAAGTTAGGACCCACTTGTCCGATGTTACCTCGACCCATCTTTGGTAGGGTAATTCTGCCCCCTATGTCTTCTTCCTGTGGATGGGTCTGCATCTTCTCATTGTGGGGTACAGCTGGAGCCTGCCCCTGAGCTTGCTCATCTCTTACTGTGCCTGTTCCGAAAGGACTGAGACCTTCCCGAAGAACGAGGTGCTTGGGACTGTGTGTTCTTGTAAGGTTTAAAATGCTGCGAACCTCTACCCTTGGTTTTTCTGGGGAAGGAGCACTGATATGTTCTTTTGTTCCTGTCTTCAGGTAATTGGGGTACTGGAGATTCGCCCATTTGTTGTCTAACTTCTCCAGTTCGGTCCCGAACAGGAGAGATCCTTTAAAGGGCATTTTTGTGAGGTTTGCTTTGGACGTCACGTCAGCCGACCAATTTCGGAGCCATAATTGTCTTCTGGCCGCCGCTGCGGCGGTGCCACCCCTGGACAATGTGTGCACGAGGTCTGCAGTAGCATCGGTGAGAAAGGAGACTGCAGGTTCCATCGCTTATCCGGGTGGCATCTCTGGAGAGGATCAAACAGGAACACGCCACCAAGGCCTAGCAGGAGGCAATTTGTAGCATCGTTGCTGAAACAAAGGACTGCTAAAGGATGGCTTCCAGCCTTCTGTCTTGGGCGTCCTTCAGTGCCACTCCTCCCTCCTCAGGGATAGTGGTGCGTTTTGAGACAGCACAGATCATAGTGTCCACTTTAGGGAAGCGTATAGGTTCCTTGGCGGGTATAGGGCTTCTAATGCCTGTTCCCCTTTAAAACTGGCCTCTGAAGGATTCCATTCCAGGTCAAATCAGTTCCTTGATGGGCTCCAACATAGGAAAATAGCATGAGGCTTTACGGAGGTACACCAACATGGGATTCTTTTTTGGTTCCGATGTAGGTTCCGTGCCTGGGAGCCCCAGTGTCTTCATAGTTTGGGACACGAGGGATGGTAATTAGTCCTTGTGGAAGAATCGGCGCATGGTCCGGTATGGTTCCATCCCTGGGGGGATTTCCCCTTCTTCCAGGGAGTCTGTTTCCTCATCTAAGGTGTCTGGATACCCATCCGGAATGCTCTTGGTTAGGAAAGGCATGTCTCAAGAGCCTCGGGAGGTGCTGGGAAGGGCTTGTGCTTCTGGCAGAATTTGAGACAAGTGGACAGTTAGGATGGTTGCACCTGGACAAAGGTTTGCAGCCCTTTGAAAAATTCCACCCAGGAGAAGGTTCCTGGGGCCATGTTGATGCCAGGAGGGATTGGAGTGGTAGCTCCGGAGGAAGTTTCCTGTGGGGGCGCTGACTTGGACATAGATCCGGGGTGCCATCATCAGTGGTTCCTGATCCCTCTCCTGACTGTGGGAGGTCTTTATTTGGATCTCCCTGGTTCTGTTCGCACTGCTGGCACAGGAGGGATTCTAATTCAGGCTGCGCAGCTCAAGTGGCAGGCTGGGCAAAGGAAGGGTCCCTTGGCCTTCTTGGATAGAGGTGCTATTGTTTGTGCACCTGTAGGGCTTAAAAACTCGTCCGTGCGAGAGTTTTGCGCATGGATGCTCTTAGTTGTGCGCATCGAGGGCACAGAAGTTATGCACAGGATGTGCGCACAAGTTGTGCATGCGAGCAGCGGGCTTTGTGCGCATGGCAGTTATGCGCGCAGCCTAGTTGTGCGCACAACTCAGATGTGTGTGCAGTTCAGCATGTATCTCTACGACGTGCTCAAGTTAGAGACCTCGGGCTTCTGGCCTGCTCCGCATGTACCGACGGCGAGGGGAGAAGATGGCGCCAACGACCCCGGCGACAAGATGGCGACCCCCCCCCCCCCCCCCCCAGAGGGTCTCCACGTATAAAGACCCTTCCACCAGATCTGGGCCTAGCCAAAGGAAGGCTGCTCAACCAGACTTAAACCTCTGAGGAAGGTCGGTACAGCTGTTCGAGCCTTGGAGACTGGAGACTTAGAAGTAAAAGATTTCTACCTTACCTGGTCTCGGTGCTTACTGGTTGCGTGCTGGGTGGTCTTCAGCTGCGGGGGAAGAGGGAATACCTTCACCACCGTGCTCGAATCTGCACCCGCTACCTTTCAGCCACCCTGGGGGCTATGTCCACACCGGGAATCAGACAGCGGACTAAGGCTCACCTCAGAGATATTGAATCGACCTCAGGAAAGTCTCGACTCAGGGGACCGTTAGGTTTCACCGCAGGAGAAGCAGGGCTCTCTTCTTAAAAGGTAAATTTCTATGTTTCTTATAGAAACATAGAAATTACG
Source organism: Rhinatrema bivittatum (assembly GCF_901001135.1). Taxonomy (NCBI): domain Eukaryota; kingdom Metazoa; phylum Chordata; class Amphibia; order Gymnophiona; family Rhinatrematidae; genus Rhinatrema; species Rhinatrema bivittatum. Next base: position 81,619,271 of record NC_042624.1, read on the forward strand.
GCAGAAGAAGACCAAACGGCCCATCCAGTCTGCCCAGCAAGCTTTCACACTTTTTTTTTTCCCTCTCACATACTTATCTGTTTCTCTTGGTTCTTAGTAACCTTTTTTATTCTATTTCCCTTCCACCCCCACCATTAATGTAGACAGCAGTGTAGTAACTGCATCTAAGTGAAATAGTTTAATTAGTTAGGGGTATTAACCACCGCAATAAGCAAGCTACACCCATGCTTATCTGTTTAGCCAGACTATGTAATTCAATCCTTGTTCATTGTTGCCTGAATATAGATTCACCTTTCTTCATTCCCCCCTGCCATTGAAGCAGAGAGCTATGCTGGATATGCATTGAAAGTGAAGTATCAGGCTTATTTGGTTTGGGGTAGTAGCCGCCGTAACAAGCAAGCTACTCCCCGCTTTTTGTGAATGCAAATCCTTTTTTCCACATTTCCTCATTGCCGCTGAAGCTTAGAGCAATGTTGGAGTCTCATTAACTGTGTGTATGTTTATTGAATAAGGGTATTATCACCAGGTAGTAGCCGTCGTTCCCGTGAGCCACCCACTCTTCATTCACATCCTCTAGACTTTATGGATCCAGTGTTTATCCCACGCCCCTTTGAAGTCCTTTAAAGTTTTGGTCTTCACCACTTCCTCTGGAAGGTCATTCCAGGCATCCACCACCCTCTCCGTGAAGAAATACTTCCTGACATTGGTTCTGAGTCTTCCTCCCTGGAGTTTTAAATCGTGACCCCTGGTTCTGCTGATTTTTTTCCAACAGAAAAGTTTTGTCGTTATCTTTGGATCATTAAAACCTTTCAAGTATCTGAAAGTCTGTATCATATCACCTCTGCTCCTCCTTTCCTCCAGGGTGTACATATTTAGATTCTTCAATCTCTCCTCATAAGTCATTTGATGAAGACCATCCACCTTTTTGGTCGCCCTTCTCTGGACCACCTCCATCCTGTCTCTGTCTCTTCGGAGATACGGACTCCAGAACTGAGCGCAGTACTCCAAGTGAGGCCTCACCAAGGACCTGTACAAGGGGATCATCACTTCCCTTTTCCTACTCTATATTCCTCTCTCTATGCAGCCCAGCATTCTTCTGGCTTTAGCTATCGCCTATTCACAGTGTCTAACAATCTGAAGTTGGCGAAACAATATCACCCCAAGGTCTCTCTCCTGCTCTGTGTACATCAGCCCTTCACCCCCCCATCGAATACAGTTCTTCCGATTTCCACACCCCATTTGCACGACTCTGCACTTCTTGGCATTGAATCTCAGCTGCCATATCTTCAACCACTCTTCCAGCTTCTTTAAACCCCGTCTCATTCTCTCCACTCCTTCCGGTGTGTCCACTCTGTTGCAGATCTTCCGTGTCATCCGCAAAAAGACAAACCTTACCTTCTATCCCGTCCGCAATGTCGCTCACATAGATATTGAACAGGACCGATCCCAACACCGATCCTTGCGGCACTCCTTGCGACACTCTCTCTTTCTTGAAAATATAGTGTAACATTTACTTTTGGATAGTGCCCGCATCTGCTATGGGAGACTGAGAAATACTGAGGAGCTAAGCATGCTGCATGGGTATATGTAGGCTGGCGTCCGCTTTGAAATCTGAGTCAGTCTCCCATCTACTATCAGGAGAGCACAATACCCATTGGTCCTGAGTCCATCTGGCTACATGCTAGAAAATTTATTTTGTTTAAACAATTTGTATCTCCTACTGCCTTATCTACCCATTTAGTTTTCTACAATAGGTGCTCACTATACCTAATGTAATTTGCTGTAAAGTGCCTTATTTTAGGGTGCTATATAAAAACACTGAAATTAATTTTAACATTAAAGATTTTTCATTCCAGAAAAAAATGGCTAAATAGTTAAAATGCCTTATGCGCAAAAAGTGCAGAACTCTGAAGAGGTGAACTCTAGCAAGTTTGGTATTGACAACACTTTGGGCAGAGGGATCAAAATGGCTTTAACAGTGTTCAAACACACCATATTGTTAATGAAAGAATATTTGTACATTTACATGTCTGAACAAAAGTAGATAAAAGGAAAACAATTTAAAATTCAGTACTGTTTAATATGTACTAGGGATGTGAATCGGGCTTCAGACGATTGAAAATATCGTACGATATTTTCAAAATCATCAGAAATCGGGGGCTCCCCCAAAATGATAGGAAAACACCACGAAATTGTTCATGGGGGTTCTCTTATCGTTTTTGGGGAGGGCGGGGAAAACTGCACACAAAAAAAACCCTAAACCCACTCCGACCCTTTAAAACTAATCCCTTAGCTTCCCCCACCCTCCCGACCCCCCCAAAAAACTTTACAGGTACCTTGTGGTCCAGTGGGGGTCCCGGGAGCGATCTCCCGCTCCCGGGGTGTCGGCTACCACTAATCAAAATGGCGCCGATGGCCCTTTGCCCTTACCATATGACGGTATCCTGTTCTGATTCTGGTTCTGATTCACATCGTGTTTTGTTTTGTTTTTTTTCATCCGGCCGATCGTGGTTTTGTTTATCGGCTGCGCCTGAGCCGATAAACAAAAAACCCACCCCAACCCTTTAAAACTAATCCCTTAGCTTCCCCTCCCCCCCGCCAAAAAAAAAAAAACCCGGATACCTGGTGGTCTTTAAAAATGGCACGGGCCATCCAGTGCTCCCTCCATATGACAGGGGCTGGCCAATGGCACGGATACCCTGTCACATGGTAAGGGCAAAGGGCCATCGGCGCCATTTTGATTAGTGACAACTGACGGCCCGAGAGCGGGAGATCACTCCCAGGACCCCCACTGGACCACCAGGTACCTGTGAAAAGTTTTGTTTTTTTTTTGGGGGGGGGGGTTTGTTTATCAGCTCAGCCGCAGCCAATAAACAAAACTACGATCGGGCCGGACGAAAAAAACAAAACAAAACACGATGTGAATCGGAACCGGAATCAGAACAGATTCCGGTTCCGATTCACATCTCTAATATGTACATTCAATGGGTAATGAATCTAACAATGAATAAATAAGACTAAGTGTGCACTAATTGTGCAGTGGTGTTAAACAGCCTTCACCAACCATCTACAAATGAAACATTTAAAAAGTGATTGAATTACCATATTTTGCGGTCCATAAGACATCCCTGACCATAGGAATCACCTAGTATTTAGAGGAGGAAAATAAAAAAAAAAATTCTGTCCCCATGACGGGCTCAGTACGGAGCTCCCCCTGGAGCGAATGTAGCGTCTCTCTCTCTCGTGCGCCGTCGTCCCCCCCCAGCCCAATCAGTATGGTGGCGCAGGTCAAATGATTTTCTAATATATCTAAACAAATAAGAAGGAAATGGCCTGTACTAACTTTGATGCCATGTACCGTCTTCTGCCGGCAGAGCTTCAGCTCCCTGCCGGTCTGCTGTTCCCATGGTGCATCTTTCTGCGAAGGTCAGCGGCACCCCAGGAACAGCAGACCGGCAGGGAGCTGTTTGAACTGGAGGGGCCTCTGAGGCACACGCGGTTCAAACAGCTAATGTTTGACCTGCGCAATACTGATTGGGCTGAGTTGGGAAGAGGAGAAGGGGGACGGCGCGCGAGAGGGAGAGACGCTACATAAGATGCAGACATTTTTCCCCCACTTTGGGGGAAAAAAAAGTGCATCTTATAAACCGCAAAATACGGTTAGCTTAATTATCTCTATGTAATCAACAATGAAGATTAAAACATACACCTTTCTTCTATAATGTTGCACTTTTATATTAAGCAAACAGCAACACATGGACATATTCTGTACTGCAGAAATTTCATATGTCTTGATGAATTGTTTGGCCTAAATTGATTGCATGCAAGTCCTTATTCTGCTGCTATGGTACATTCTGACACCAATATTTATTTATTTATTTAAAGATTTTTATATACTGACATACACAGAGTATCACATCAGTTTACATTGAAACATTAACTAAGCTTATAATGCTTTACAGAGAACTCTTCATAAATACAAGTTAACAAGAACTAATTATTGAGAATAACAAAGAGTAAGAACTTAATGAGAATAAGATGAGCTTAGCTTACATAATTTTACAGCGAACTCTTTACAAGTGTGAATTATTAGAAGCTGGGGTGAATGGGAAAAGGGGTTTTAAGTATAGCAAGTTATTATCTGAGTATCTGGATAAATTAATTACAGACATTATTTGATAGTCTGGAAACTTAATTACAGAATTAATATCTGTAGGATGATGAGAGGGGTATAGCAGGAAAATGCAGGGAATTAAGGGAGGTCTAGTATCGAGGGGGAGGAGAAGAATATTGGTAGAAAACTGGGGGGCGGGGGGGGGGGGGAAGTGCAGGAATCTAGGTAAAAAAAAACTATAGGGAAAGGAGGTGGCGGAGATGAGAACTTTGCAGGGGTGAAGGGTAGGAAAGCAATCTGATAGGGACCCGATATAAGGGGCAGGGAGGAGGGTACGTACAGGGGATGGAGAGAGTTTTATATTGGATACAGTGTCCAATGGGTAGCCAGTGTAAATCTTTGACGACTGGTGTTATATGCTCATTTTTATGTGTGTTAGTGAGGATGCGGGCAGTAGTGCTTTGAAGGATTTGGAGTGGGTGGATGATGTTTTCGGGGAGACCTAGGAGGAGGGAGTTGCAATAGTCAATTTTCGAGAAAATGGTTGCCTGCAATACTATACGAAAATCGGTAAGATGAAGGAGGGGTTTTAGTTTTTTCAGGGTATGTAGTTTGAAAAAGCATTCTTTAAGAGTGGAATTGATGTATTTTTTGAAGTTCATATGGTTGTCTAGGGTGACCCCAAGGTCTCTAACATGTTGGGTGAATGAAATTGATGTGGGGGGTGTATGGGGAGATAGCAGTGCTATATTGAGGTGTGATGAGCATGAGCTCTGTTTTGGCTGTGTTAAGGGCAAGATGTAAGTTGGATAGGAGATTGTTAATGGCAGATAAGGAGGATTCCCAAGTGTTGACGGCCTTGGGTAGAGAGTCGTCAACTGGAATGAATATCTGCACACCATCTGCGTATAAAAAGTGTGGGAGACCCAGTTCAGATAGTAGGTGGCAGAGGGGCAGAAGATAAATGTTGAATAGGGTGGACGATAGAGAGGAGCCTTGCGGGACACCCCGATTGAGGGGGATGGCTTTGGATTCATGATTTCCAATTTTGATTTTGAATTGCCTGTTGCTAAGATGTGATGTAATCCAACTGAGGGCAACTCCAGTTACTCCGATTTCGCTGAGTCGCTGTATGAGGATATTGTGGTTAATGGTGTCGAAGATCGAAGATAAGTCTAGGAGGGCCAATATGTAAGATTTGCCTTTGTCGAGGCCTTTAATGAGGTGATCTGCCATAGAGAGTAATAGTGTTTCGGTACTGTGGTATTTTGTAGTATAGTATTATCGTAGTAATATTGTGGTATTATCACAGACCTGTATCCATCACCATATTTTTCGCTGTTTTTCTCTCTTCTGCGTCTTTGCTTCTCTCTTCTTGCCTCAATTCGGCGTTTTTCTTCTTCTTCATCCACCTTTTCATCCTGTTTGCCTAAATGTAAAATATATAAATGACAAAAAATAAAAATTGTACATAGCTTGTTAAATATGGTCTGTCTCTTAAGAACTCAATCTAATAAAATACAATATTTATAAGTGGTTACCAAAGTAAAAAATATTTCATCACATTTTAATATACAGTGTGAACAAACATCTCGCTTATATGTCTATATTGGTATTGTGAAACTGAATATATTGAAAGGAGAAGAAACTCATCATGTAATGCCTTAGCACTATCCCTAACACTCTCGGTGTAAACTCTGTGGATACCTGGAAGGTCCTGCCAATTACTGGTTGCCCTCCTGCATCTGTGCATGTACCCCTACACACTAAATGGGTTCCTGGGAATACCTGCCCACAAGGTATTTCCTGGTGATTACAAGGGAAAACAGACCCCACAGAACCCAAGGATCACACAGTTCCTAAAAATAAAGCTATAGACCAAATACAAAAAATGTTGGATCATCATTCAGCCACAGAGACAGAACTAAAACGTCTATTAAATAAGAAAGATCTAATATCCTAATAGGCAACCAATAGATTGATCAGGATTCATATACTTAACATTATATAGACAAGTTTCACTATACTTCCTAATGCCTGGGGAGATTCAGGTCAGACAGCCCTCAAGGTTGATAGATCTGGTACCTCTGCACTCCCAGACAAAACTGGAGAATTCTAGCAACTTCAGGGCTAGTTTTCTATAAGCTGTGTCTAAAGGATCAATCAAGGCACAAAGTAATAGTTTTCTGACAAATGGCACTATAGGATGTTACAATCTTACAACTCCCAGAGGATAGTAAGAAATATGCTGTCCAAATCACATTCTGAATAGAGCAGGCATAACAAGCCTCAGTTTGAACTCTGAGCCTTCTGCTTCTGATGGCCAGCATGGCATGAGACAGGGCTAGCACTCCCCCCAATATGAAAAAGGAGCAAGAGGCCTAGAATGGAATGAGAAGCTGGACAAGCCAGGAATCCAGGGAACTTATTTACAAGTAATCTAGGTGGCTTCAACTCCCCCAGATTCTTTACCAGCTTCTCCAAATCTTCCCCAAATAATACCTCCTTAAATGGAAGCTTATAGAACCGTGCTTTCGAAGCCAAATCTGCAGCCCACTTCTAAAGCTAAAGGAATCACCATGCCAAAACCACAGAGGCCATGGACTTGGCTGAAGATCTAATTAAATCATATAACACATATGCCACAAAGGCAACAGACTAGCAGTGCTAGGTTTTTCCAGGCCAAAGGGCAATGCCCGAAACTGCCATCCTGCCCAAGGAGGAGGAAAATGGGTAAGGCAGAGCAGTCGCTGCTGTCTGCGACCAACGGATGCAACACTGAGGAGTTGTTCTTTACTTACCTGGGCTCAGCACTTACCCGCTGAGTACAGAGAAGGCCTCCAGCATTGGGGTGGGGGGAAGGGGAGGAGAAGAGAGGGCTTAGGCCGTCATCGCCATGCTCAGCTTCCTGCACATGCTGCATTTCAGCTGCTTCAGTAGCAAATTCCACGCAGGGAGAAAGCTACTGGACCAAGGTACACCTCTGAGGGATCTCTGAAATAGCCTCAGAAATTCTCAACTAGGGGAGGGACCATTAGGTATCATTGCAGGAGAGCAGGGCTTGATGTTTCTCCAATTTAAAGGTAAAATTTCCTCTAAGGAGTACTAAGTTCCTGATAGGGAAGGCACAATCCACATCTGCTAGGAGACAGAGATACTGGATGGTTGAGGTCACTGCAGGTGTAATATCTAAGGTGACATCAGCTTTGAAACTTGACTCCGCCTCCATCTGCTAGCAGGGGAGCACATAACCCACATGCTAGGAAAAGATCTTTTTCCTGAGTGGCAACTCCCAGTACAGAACCCAGCATCATGTATCTGTCGGGATTATTTTTCTCTATGTGTATCACTTTGCACTTTTCCACATTAAATTTCATCTGCCATTCAGATGTGTAGTCTCCTAGTCTCATGTGGTCCTTCTGCAGTGCCTTGCAATCCACTGCCATTTAACAACTATAAATAATTTTGGTTCATTACAGATTTGATCACCTCACTTGTTATTCTTTTTTCCAAATCATTTACGAATGTTAAATAGTACAGATCCCAGTTTTTAGTGGTAGTGTACTAAGACCTTTCTCCATTTAGAAAATGGACCATTTAGTCCTACCCTTTTGCTTCCTGTCTTTTAACCAGTTATCAGTCCACAAAAGGACATTGCCTCCTATCCCAAGACATTTTAATTTCCTGAGGAGTCTTGAGGGGGATTTTGTCAAATGCCTTCTGAAAATCAAAATATTCTATAGCAGCTGGCTCATCTTTATCTACATTTATACCTTAAAAAAAAAAAAAACCCCCAAAAAAAAAGATCTAAAAGATTAGTAAAACCATTTTGACTCTTCCCCGTTAAAGCCATGTCTACATACATATATGGTCAATGGTTTTGTTTTTAAGAATGGCTTCTACCATTTTGCCCAGCAGCAACATCAAGCTCACCAACTATAGCTTCTTGGATCACCCCAGAGCCTTTTTTAAAATCAGTATCATAGCTGTTTAAAATGATAGGTTACAGATTATTAGCAAAATGTTTGCAATGTCATATTTTAATTCCTTTACAATCCTAGGGTGGATGTCATTTGGTATTGATTTGTTATTCTTTAGTTTGTAAATTTGACCAATTACATCCATATATGCCGACGATGTCCAGATCGTAATCCCCCTCAAAGAATCCATAACTAAAACTCTAGAATTCTGGGAAAACTGTTTTCAAGAAATCAACGGCCTACTCTCCAGCTTAAACAATTCTAAATTCATCAAAAAGCGAATTCCTGCTCATCTCTCCAGAAAACAGCAATATCACTATGAACCCGCCAGCCAACTTGCAAATCTCAAAAGTAAGAGACCTAGGAGTTACTATAGATAACCGGCTAAACCTAAAATCATTTATTAACTAAAGACCTTTTCCACAAACTACATGTACTAAAAAGAATAAAGCTCCTCTTTCATTTTCATGATTATAGAACAGTTCTGCAAGCAATAATCTTCGCTAAGATAGACTACTGTAACGCTATCTTACTAGGTCTCCCATCATCTCATACTAAACCTCTCCAAATGATCCAGAACACTGCAGCCAGAATATTAACAAACAAGAGAAGAAGAGACCACATTACTCCCGTCCTCAAAGACCTGCATTGGTTGCCAATCCACTACAGAATAATTCATAAGTCCCTCACCACAATCTACAAATAACTCTCAAAAAACACTCCTCCTCCAGACCCATTAGAGAAATTTACAGAGAATATCTACAAGTACCACACGCCAAAGACACCCAACATATAACATTGAGAGATCGGGCCTTCTCCACAGCAGGACCCTCACTATGGAACTCGATCCCCCTAGAATTACAAAAGGAACCTTGCCTTCTAACCTTCAGAAAAAGACTTAAAACATGGCTGTTCAAGCAAGCCTTTCCGGACCCTTACTGATTTGTCCTCCTTCAAACTGATCCAGTCATCACTAGTTACTGCAACTTTCTACCTCTTATGTTAAACTGCCATCTTCTTCTTTCTACTCCCAGTTCGAATCATCCCTGTTTTATTGTAACTTCATCTTTCTTTGCACTTGTTATAGATTTTGTACTGTATATGCTCATGGTATAGTTTTATATGTTATACTATCATTGTTCACCCCTTGTTCAATGTAAACCGGAATGATACGACCAACCGTGAATGCCGGTATAGAAAAGCACAAAATAAATAAATACATCCACTAAAGAGATAAGAACATAAGAAAATGCCATACTGGATCAGACCAAGGGTCCATCAAGCCCAGCATCCTGTTTCCAACAGTGGCCAATCCAGGCCATAAGAACCTGGCAAGTACCCAAAAACTAAGTCTATTCCATGTTACCATTGCTAATGGCAGTGGCTATTCTCTAAGTGAACTTAATAGCAGGTAATGGACTTCTCCTCCAAGAACTTATCCAATCCTTTTTTAAACACAGCTATACTAACTGCACTAACCACATCCTCTGGCAACAAATTCCAGAGTTTAATTGTACGTTGAGTAAAAAAGAAATTTCTCCGATTAGTTTTAAATGTGCCCCATGCTAGCTTCATGGAGTGCCCCCTGGTCTTTCTACTATCCGAAAGAGTAAATAACCGAATTCACATCTACCCGTTCTAGACCTCTCATGATTTTAAACACCTCTATCAGATCCCCCCCTCAGTCGTCTCTTCTCCAAGCTGAAAAGACCTAACCTCTTTAGTCTTTCCTCATAGGGGAGCTGTTCCATTCCCCTTATTTTGGTAGCCCTTCTCTGTACCTTCTCCATCGCAATTATATCTTTTTTGAGATGAGGCGACCAGAATTATACACAGTATTCAAGGTGCGGTCTCACCATGGAGCGATACAGAAGCATTATGACATTTTCCGTTTTATTTACCATTCCCTTTCTAATAATTCCCAACATTCTGTTTGCTTTTTTGACTGCCGCAGCACACTGTACCGACGATTTCAATGTGTTATCCACTATGACACCTAGATCTCTTTCTTGGGTTGTAGCACCTAATATGGAACCCAACATTATGTAATTATAGCATGGGTTATTTTTCCCTATATGCATCACCTTGCACTTATCCACATTAAATTTCATCTGCCATCTGGATGCCCAATTTTCCAGTCTCACAAGGTCTTCCTGCAATTTATCACAATCTGCTTGTGATTTAACTACTCTGAACAATTTTGTTTCATCTGCAAATTTGATTATCTCACTCATCGTATTTCTTTCCAGATCATTTATAAATATATTGAACAGTAAGGGTCCCAATACAGATCCCTGAGGCACTCCACTGTCCACTCCCTTCCACTGAGAAAATTGCCCATTTAATCCTACTCTCTGTTTCCTGTCTTTTAGCCAGTTTGCAATCCACGAAAGGACATCGCCACCTAACCCATGACTTTTTACTTTTCCTAGAAGCCTCTCATGAGGAACTTTGTCAAACGCTTTCTGAAAATCCAAGTATACTACATCTACCTGTTCACCTTTATCCACATGTTTATTAACTCCTTCAAAAAAGTGAAGCAGATTTGTGAGGCAAGACTTGCCCTGGGTAAAGCCATGCTGACTTTGTTCCATTAAACCATGTCTTTCTATATGTTCTGTGATTTTGATGTTTAGAACACTTTCCACTATTTTTCCTGGCACTGAAGTCAGGCTAACCGGTCTGTAGTTTCCCGGATTGCCCTGGAGCCCTTTTTAAATATTGGGGTTACATTTGCCATCCTCCAGTTTTCAGGTACAATGGATGATTTTAATGATAAGTTACAAATTTTTACTAATAGGTCTGAAATTTCATTTTTTAGTTCCTTCAGAACTCTGGGGTGTATACCATCCGGTCCAGGTGATTTACTACTCTTCAGTTTGTCAATCAGGCCTCCCACATCTTCTAGGTTCACCGTGATTTGATTCAGTCCATCTGAATCATTGCCCATGAAAACCTTCTCCATTACGGGTACCTCCCCAACATCCTCTTCAGTAAACACCGAAGCAAAGAAATCATTTAATCTTTCCGCGATGACCTTATCTTCTCTAAGTGCCCCTTTAACCCCTCAATCATTTGTTTTAGTTGCTCAGAATCTCCACCATTAAAGAATTTTTAGATGTAGGTTATGTTCCCAATATCCTCCTCAGTAAAGGCCAAGAACGTGAATTCATTCAGTTTTGCTATTTCCTTGTCCTCCCCAAGTACCCCATTTGCCACTCAGTCATCTAGCAGCCCAACTGACTCCAAAACGTTTTGCATTGAATGTATTTGAAAAAGATTTTATTAGTTTTTACCTCTGTCAAGATTCTTCTAAAATTTGATTGCTTTTGCTTAGTGGTCCCATCACAATAACCCCTTGCACCAGGTCATGTGTTCCACTGAGGACTAGAAACATGATGGTAGAAAGACCATATCACTCATCTGTCCAATTAATCTAGCCTTTACTATTACTATTACTGCCTGAGAGATCCCCCTGTATTTATCCCATGCTTTCTTAAGAACATAAGAAATTGCCATGCTGGGTCAGACCAAGGGTCCATCAAGCCCAGCATCCTGTTTCCAACAGAGGCCAAAACCAGGCCACAAGAACCTGGCAATTACCCAAACGCTAAGAAGATCCCATGCTACTGATGCAATTAATAGCAGTAGCTATTCCTTACCATTTTTGTATCCACCATTCCATGCATCCACCACCCTCTGTAAAGAAATATTTCCTAATATTACTCCTGAGTCTAGCCCCTTTCACCCTCATCCCATGATTCCTTGTTCCAGAGCCTCCATTCCATTGAAAGACTAGCCTCCCGTGCATGGAAACCTTTGAGATATTTAAATGTCTATCCCCTTTCAGCTTGGTTATACATGTTTAGATATTTAACCTTATCCCCAGATGCTTTAAAATGAAGACCAACAATAATTTTACTAGCCATCCGCTGGACAGATTCCACCCGGTTTGTATCGAAGATACGGTCTCCAGAATTGTACAGATTATTCCAAATGAGGTCTCACCTCAATATCACCTTCCTTTTTCTGCTGACCAATCCTCTTAACTATGCAGTCAAGCATCTTTCTGGCTTTAGCTGTTTTATCCATCTGTTTGGCTAGTTTATAATCAGATACTATCACCCTCAGATCCCACTCTTCTTTCGGGCTTAAAAGAATTTCACCTCCCATACTGTACCTCTCCCTTAGATTTTTGCATCCTAAATACATTATTCTGCATTTTTTAGCATTAGATCTTAGCTGCCAATCTCTACACTAGATCTAAAGTAGATGCCCATGTTTCCAGCAAGTATTAGGTGAAGGGGGATGGAAGACTTATGGAAATAAAAAATGTTTTAGACTTAGTTTTGGAATATTTCTATAATTGGTTTTTTTCACGATGAAAGTGTAGAGTATGTTATGTAATCAATGAATAATTCCTACTTTTAATGCAAAACTTGCATTTTTTAGATAACATACAAGCTGTTCAGTATGTTACTTCATAGATTTGATTTATTTTATTCTATGAATAATCTGAATATACTTCTTGTTGATCCCCTTTGTTGTGGCTTACACGAGGGAAATTTATCTTATTATGCAATACAGTGATTTCCTCTCTTTGTATTGTCTTCTGTCTATTTGAGAGCAAGGCGTTACTTTAGGATAAATTGGAAAGGGTGGGGGGAAAAAAAAAAAGCCCTCTAATAAGTATATGCCCTCAAGTAAGAAAAAAAAAACCACAAACACAGAAATGGGGAAAAAAGGGCAGCATCTGGAAAGCTATGTATGCTAATTCCCACAGTATAGGAAATAAAATTCTGGATCAAGCAGCAGTCATGAAAGAGGCAGGCTTGGATGCAGTAGCTGTCATGGAGATTATAGTACACAGAAAACCATGAATGGGAAATTATTCCAGGCCTCAACCTACTCCAGGACAGGGCAGGAAGAAAAAGAGAGGAAAAGTAAAGAACATTAAATTAGCAACTGCAGTACTTACAAAGGAGGTGACTGTCAGGAAAGAGGGAATAAACATCCATTAATATCGGTGTGACATACAGACCTTCACAGGCAAGATAAATGAATAGAAATTTAATGGAGGATGTTCACAAAGTTGCTATAGAAGGGGAGATAATGTTAATCTGCCGGATGTTGAGGAGGAGGAGGAATAGCCTAGTGGTTAGAGCAGTGGGCTACGAACCAGGAGACCAGGGTTAGAGTCCCGCTGTTGCGCCTTGTGACCTTGGGCAAGTCACTAAGTTTTTTGGACCTGAGGCAATAGAAGATAGATTGTAAGTCCTCTGAGGATAGAGAAATACCTACAGTACCTGAATGTAAATTGATGTGATATCTCAGATCGAACGTCTGTATATAAAAATAATACATACATACATTCTGGCTGCAGTGTTTTCTAGAAGTAGGGAGATCCTGAATTCTCTGCATGGAAAACTATTCCATCAATTGATAACATGTCAGAATGGTGGGTCTCAAACCAGTGACCCTTGGAGCTCAGATCGTTAAGTTTAGCCGTGAGTGTAGCAGAACACTTCAGTAGTTATCACCTAGTTACCATGGTTGTAGCTACACTGCCCCCAGAAGCTCTCAACTATATAGAAATGCTGCTCAACTAGCTTGGATTCTTGTCCCTCACCAAGGCCCAAAGCTTCAACCTATCTGTGCAGTCAGAAATTCTTTGGACCATCAAGTTCCCTCCAGAGCCTGCACTTATAGGCTCAATCCATGGAGCAACAAACCATACCATCAGTGAAGAACCCACTGTAGATGGCAGATGGGTGGTGTTCCTTGAAGTGGGAGCTCCCATGACACCTGACAACTTGGACAAACCCAACTCAGGAGGCCAAGATCAGATGGAGGCTCCAGCTGGGATATCAGATTTTAAAAGACAATGAATGCAGTACAGGTCAAAAATACAGTTCCAGGCTTTGCAGCAAAAAGGTGAAAATTCAAGGGGCTATACATGGGACAGAGGAAGTCACACCCCATGCCCATTATCAACCATGGAACTTCAGGTGCCCTTGCCTGAAAAATCTGATGGAACTTGTTTGGGTACACCCCTCTAACTTTGAGGCACTCAAGGTAGACTTCATAGTGAACCTCTTGTCCAAGATGACCCTAGCATGGGTGGCACCCCTCCTGGACCACAACGATTGTCTGAAGTTGAGTTAATGCTTTCACAACTATTGTCCTTGGTGTTTGGCAACAAAGATCAAGCACACAGGGCAGAAATCTAGATGCTGGGACTCAAACAGGGTAGGAGATCTGTCAAGAGTATACTATTGATTTCTGACACCTTGTTACTGACTGACTGGAATGAACCCACTCTGAGCGCTCATTTTAGTTTGGAATTGGCCCTTGTTTTCCTTTTGGCCAGCCTGAAAGCTCTGCTTACCACAAGTACTAGACTGAGAGACTGCTGAGGGAACACCACCTAGATAAAAGCTCAGCCTGAGGAGCCTACCAGTGTTTCTTGAGCCATCCCCTCCTCTCAAGGAGCCCAAAGTGGTGGAAGGTGGAAGGCCTCTCCTTCCACATTCCAAGAAAGGGGTACCAACGAGATGATTGGGGAGGCTGTAGTATAGGCACAACCATTTCCAGTAAAATTGCCCCAGTCAGCTGCAGCCTGGGAACTGTTCCTCAATGGGGAAGCAGGAGCTCTGGGACCCTGTAGAGAGGTATCACCACATCTTTTACTTTGAATGTTGCTCTGGGACCACAGGCTACTCATCTCACAGGTTTGGCTTTCCTGGGGGAGGCTCTGATTTATACACCCCAGCCATGACTGATGCCTCCATCTGTTTATGGACTTTGGCTTTGAGCAAATCCACCAGACTCATCTGCCACAAAGGGATAGGAGTGGTAGTTGAGACAACAGATGGTTCTCCCTGGGATCAGGCTCAGTGGCCATCAAGAACTTATCCCATTTAACCTTATTCAATCACCGTACTTCCCTGTTATGCTATCCTGGTTGGAACAGCAAGAGATCAAGCTCTATGTAAAGCATGTCATTTTTCCCTCAAGGTACAGCCTGCAAAACTGCATTCTTAAACACTAGGCTATGGGAAGCAGACCCTGAAGAAAGTCCCTTGGGAAACCAAGAATGTAGAACCTCTTGCAGGAGAAGTACTAAGAATATATATCAGGATGTCTTTAAAAATATGGCAACAGATGTCTTGACCCCACAACTGCCCAATCGACTTCCAATCCAGGGCTGAAATTCTGTTCGGGTGGATCTACATATCTGAAATGGAACTCAGAACCCTACAGGAGTAACTACAAAACAATATAAAATGGGTTTTTTAGGGCCTCAACTTCAATGGCAGGTGCCCTCAATGGACAAGTCCCTTCGCACCTATAAAGTTATTGGTAGAACTTTTGATTTTCGTTTTTAAATCGAAAAATACTGATAACACTCCGTAGCAGAAGCTGTGTATTTTGGTTATAACCAATTTGCCCTTGAAAATAAACATTTTTGCCATCATCTTCAGCATCATGCTGCATGCTGGCTTGCTGTTGCAGAGAAGATACTTTGTTAGAAAAATTTTAACCAAATATAAAATGTATGTGCCTTTCTGTACACCGTTGTGATGGTGCATTACTAAATGACAGTAGTACAAGTATTGCAGTATTGTCGACCAAAGATGCCAACACCAAAACCAGTAACCAATATGATAGCGTATAGCAATATAAACTTGAGGACTGCTAGAATGCTCCAAACCAAAACCAGTACAGATGATAGATGGGAATTGGAAAGTGAGAGTAGTTAAAAGGGGGGGTCCTAGGGAGGTGTCCACAGATACAAAGAAGAAACCCTAGTCTCTATGCTGTTCCCCTGTGTGAAGAATGAAGACACCTAATGTGAGCCAGGAGTCAACCTGGCTCAAGGGAGGATTGTAGAATATGCAGCGGGGGTCCTAGGGTCATTATGCTGATAGCCACAGGCTCCAAATGTTTCATTAATCTGTTCACGGGCTGGGGAATCTAATTCTATATGGACTCTGTTCGTGATATCAATCCTAGCAGAGTTCCCTGTAGGCTGATATCCAGCTGCCTTTAAGGGCTGGTCACTAACTTTCTGTGTCTGTATAGCGGGAAATTCATGCTCCATTCTATCTTGCTGTGTGAAATCTTCTAACACTTGGATAGCCTCCTGTTCTACCGCTTGCCGAACAATAGGGCATGCTTGTTCGACAGTATTTATTTTTGACGGGGATTCTACTTCTGCCTCCTCTGCACTGTCTGTATCTGTGGAATCCCAAATATTCCTGTCCCATGTTTCGGGATTCCATTCATTTTATTCACTTGTCTACGCTTTCGATATTTATGCTGTGCCAGCCGCACAGCCGCTCGTTCTGCCACTGATTGATAATGGTCTGCTTTCTGGGAAACTGTTTCTAAGTGGCATCGCAACATAATGTTGTCTTTTTGCAGACCATCCATTTCTTTTTCTAGTGCAGCTAATTTCAATTGCAAACTGTGCTTTTCTTCGTGACAGTTTCTGTATCCTGTCAATAAAAGCCAGCCACGTCTTCCTACTGCCTCCAATTCCTTCCCTTTTTTTTACTGGGACCTCTTGTAATTTGTCTACAATATTTACAGGCTCGCTACCTACATCCCATGCTTCTGCCAATCCCATATTCATTGCCCATTCCTGTGCCAGCACAGAATAGGGAGTTTTTTCCCATCCTGGGATTTTAACATCCACAGGAGTAACAGGTTCGGATGGCTGCTTTGCTTTCTTTCTAAATAAAGCCTTTTTAAATAAAGCCATCCCTACCCTCGTCGTCAAACGTTAGGAGTGAGGTAGGCGAGAATAAGGTAAGAGTAAAATAATATGTTTATTGATATACAATCTTAATAATCCTAGGTATTAAAGGTATACAGTTCTAAGTACTAAAATATATAATTCTAAGCATATACAGTTCTAAGCACTAAAGTATACAGTTCTAAGTATTAAAAGGTACAGTTCTAACAGTTCTTAAGCATCAAAAACAATTCTAAGCATATTCATCTGTATCCGTGTTCCGTCTACTTATTCTACGCACCAGTAACTGAATATAATAACCAATGCAAAATAGGAACAAAACATATATACACGCTAGTATCAAACCACACACAGTATAGAAAGATTTTAAATAAAATAAATGTTCCTTGAATAGTTGAGTGCTACTTCCTATTTTTTCCCCCCCATAGAGCTGTCACTGAGAGAAGAGTAGTAATGCTGCAAGGGGGTGGGGGTGTTTGAAGAAGTGTTCAGCCTTATGGAGCTTGCAAATACTTTTGTCAACTTTGGAAGGGGATGCTAGGTGATTTTAATGTTCCAGATATGTCAACTGGTAACTGAACCCACATAGGTGGGAGTGATACTGGCCCTGATGCTTAACAGGGACATTTTGTAGTGGATGATTATCTGGGAACCAGTGATCACCAGATGTTGTGGTTCAATATTAGGACACAAGAAATGAAGGTTCATTCTATGGCGAGGGTCCTAGACCTCAGGAAAACTAGCTTTCTCAAAATGGGAAAGTACTTCAAAGAGTATGATGGGAAAATCTAGGGTAAGTAAAAGGGCAGTAAGCAAAACTAAAAGATTACATACCTAACAAAAAGTTTAGTTGCCCTTATGTTAATAAAGGGAAGAGGAAAAAAGAATTATTACCCTCCATTTTTAGCAGCAATTCCATTAATTTACACCCCATAGAGTCAGACTAACTGGACTGTAGTTTCCAGCTGCCTCTTTACTTCCACTTTCGTGAAAAGGAGCCACATCTGACTCTAAAGGAGGATTTAAAAGGTTAGCTAACAGAGCTGCCAGAACTTCCAAGTTTCCTTAAAACCCTCGGATGTATCCCATCCAGTCACATCATTTTATCTACTTTGGCTAGATTTTGCTAACATTTTTCTGAGGTTTACCTAGCTTCCTCCAGTCTTGGCTAAAGATAATATGGAATGATAATCCAAGTAGCTCAATTACTTTCTAGACCAAGATTTCTGTGGTCTCCCAAGAGGAAGGAAGGAAGACTGGTAACAGGCACCAAGTAAGCCACTTTTGAGAACGAATTCTCAATAACCTGGCGATTGGAGGGCTGCTAGTTTAAACGCCACCTTTTAAAGAGTTTCAAGGAGTAATCCAGGAAACTACAGACCAGTGAGCTTGGCTTTAGTGCTGGTCAAAACATTAGAAACTGTCAAAGCATTAAATTACTGAAAATAGTCATAGTTTAATGGGACAAAGCCAACCTGGATTTAGTAAAAAAAAAAAAAAAAAAAAGAGTTTTAAGTATCAGATTTGGGGAAAATATCTTGATTACATTAAAAACCCAGATTAAAATGGAAATGGTTCACAACATATCTCCTATTATGCCTTGCGAATGTCTGGTTAACATATATTTGGTTAATGCATAATGTATACTACCTTCCGAAAGAAAATTGCATATAAAAATGTGACACTTTCATTGTATGTCTGAAAATTGTCAGAGTTAAAATAGAGTTCATGTGATGTGAAGGGCAAGGATGCTCATAGATGGCACTCCTAACTCCCTGGTACAGAATTCATCAACATCCTAAGCACTCCTTACCTTGTGTGTGCCTTAAAAGATGTCTAGAGATGTGTCTTCTAAATTTGCCTGCCTTATAGCAGGCAGCAAATGCAAAAAATCGGGACTTAAAAAGCAATGAATGGCGGCAGGGAGCAGGCCAAGAAGCAGACTTTGGACGATGAGTGACTACACCGGCAGTCACTCCAAAACAGCTGCAAATCCTGTTTGAATCCTTCTCCATTGAACTCACTGTGAATGTTAATTGGGCAGTAGTGGTCCTGGTGGAGAAAGTAGCTGAATTAGTGGCATCCATGCAGGACAATTCATCATGGCTTGAGGTGGCTGAAACTTGGTTGGAGGACCTCGAGATGTTAACCAAGGCAGCTTCTCTGGAATGGCAGCCTACAAACTTGACAGAGAATTGGGGGCTCCACCGGAATATTCGTTTGATGGGCCTCCCGGAGGGTGAGGAAGGCTCAGCGCTGCTGGCCTTTTTGAATAATGACCCTTGGAGATGCTGGGAATGACAGTGAGCAAGGGCCAAATAAAGCTGAAGCAAATTTGAGCACTTGCGCCAAGCAGGCAGCCGCTCAGTCATCACGCAGCTCCACGCTTTCCCTCATAAGGTCTGTATTCTGGATCCGGCACGCATGAAGGAAGAAATCCTGTACAAAAATCAAAAGATGTTTTTCCAAGACTTTTCGGCGGTAGTGCAAAAGAAGAGAGCTGGATATGCCACGATTAAAAGTCTTGCAGCAAAGAGGTCTCCCAAGCGTATCTAAAGCTTTTAAGTCAACAAGCAGATTAAGATCTTCGACACGCTGGTGGAGGCCCAGAGATACTTAAGTTGGGGAAGCTCTACTGGCTCAGAGACAAAAGGAACACAGACATTTTTTGCTGAGGAATGACAGAGTGGCTAAGTGAGTCTGCAGTATTGTTGGAGCAGGAGCAGTGAGCTGACACTTGCAAAACAGACAGACATGCTTGATTTGTACTGTTGTGATCTTCCAATGGGGTTTCTGCTTTTTCTTTTTTAGCTAATCTCAGCTGGTTTTGTGTGTGGCTGGAGAGAATACTGCAAAAGTACTGATCAGGGTTAGTTTGGAGCAAGATTCTTTTTACTTTTCTGCTTTGGCTGCTACTGTTTGGGGGGGGGGGGGGGGGGGGGCTCCCTATGTGATCAGTGACTTGGATTCTTTACTTACAGGGCCCGCGGCACTCCACATGCTTAGAGGCAAAAGCAGGCACCACACACACACACAAACTACTGCAGGACCAACTGCAGACACAATTGGGATCTTATGGGTCTCATTCTCTGTCATCTTGGGTTACAGTGTTCTGGTATCCCATTCTCTCTGCATTTGTGGGGGATTCTATGTGTTGCTACTTTCATCACTATCTTTGCCGTTCAAAACTGCGGGGGGCAGCTCCAGACTATGTTTCTGTGACTCAATGCACCAGTATTTTCTCTGCTTGTTTTTTTTACCCTGGGGGTTTATAATGGCAGGTGGAGGGGCAGGGGTGGCTGGAAAAGGATAGGGAGCTGGGGTTTGGAGTTATTTGATGCTGTTAGGTAGGGAGTGGACAAGGTATGGATGGAACAGGTGGCAGAGCTCTGGCCCCAAGGAAGCTCCTGTCAGAGAGTGTTCTGTTGATATCTGGAGGGGCAGGAGTTGGAGTTGACTGTGGTAAGGCAGAATGGATAGTGGCAAGTATCTGAACTAAAAAGACAAATACAGAACACTCCTGCACAAATACAAAACCAAACGTGATTTCTTCGCACAGAAGATCCACAATTTTCAATTTAATCCCAGAACCCTATTTACCTATGTCTCTGACCTGATCCACCCAATCCACAACCCACCTTCAAATGATTCTTCAATCAAAACCTGGGACGAATTAGTACAATTCTTCAGCACCAAAATATCTAAATTAATCGCAAAGATCCCTCACGTCAACATGGAAAACCCCATATCATCTAACATTCCTAATTCCACATGGGCTCACTTCGAAACTATTGCATCCACCGAGGTGGAATACCTCATCCAAAAAAAACCCAACCCTGCCACGCATCCACTTGACTCCATCCCAAGCAAACTCCTGAAGCAAGTCCCTAATCTCATCACTAGACCCATAACGGATATCAACCTCTCACTGGAACATGGGATCTTCCTAGACAAACTCAAATCTGCAGTCAAACCAATTCTTAAAAAACCCAATCTTGACTTTTCAGACCAGACTAATTTCAGACCCATCTCCAACCTCCCTCTCATAGCCAAAATACTAGAAAAAATATAGTCAACCAACTAACTCTCCGAGCACCTTGAAAACCATAACATTTTATATCCAGCGCAACACTGATTCAGAAAATTCTTTAGCACGGAGACCCTTCTACTCACCCTCACAATCCTCAGAGGATTAGACACTGCTCTTACCTCTTGATTCTCCTACACATTTCTTCCGCATTTGACACCAATCAATCATGATACACTTCTATACATGCTAAAAGAGATCGGACTATGCGACACCACTCTGAAATGGTTTGACTCATACCTATCTGACAGATCCTACACAGTTAGAATAAACGCATCTGAATCCAAGCAAATTCCCCTTCCACACGGCATTCCACAAGGCTCATCTCTCTCATCCACCCTCTAACATCTACATGCTCCCACTCTTTAAACTTCCATCTGAACTAGGTCTGACCTATTATGTCTACGCCGATGATGTACAAATACTCCTCCCCCTCAAAACAACTCTCGAAAATGCACTAAAAACCTGGAACTCCCACCTAGGATAAACCAGCTCCCTTAATCACAATAAAACCGAAATCCTATACATTACAAACACCACCACCCCATCCCGCATTCACGACCACACTGCAACTCACCTGGAAATACACCTCACCACCACAGTTAAAGATCTCGGAGTCACTCTGGATTCTGAACTATGCCTTAAAACACACAACACACTTATAAAAGATGGATACTTCAAACTCCAGATCCTTAAAAGACTCAAACCACTCCTCTATTCCCAAGACTACCGCACTGTCCTCCAGACATTGCTCTTCTCAAAACTTGACTATTGTAATTCTCTCCTCCTCGGCCTCCCTGCTGCCATTCTCAAACCCCTGCAACTATTACAGAATACAGCTGCCAGATCACTCGCAAACAGCAAAAAATCCGACCATATCACTCCCATCCTCAAGGACCTCCACTGGCTTCCCATCACATCAAGAATACAATACAAAACCTTAACCCTCATCCACAACGACAAGATGGACTGGTTAAACACGTCTCTCCGCTTCTACGCTCCCCAAAGGAACCTCCGCTCCTCCAACACCGGGCTCCTCCCAATACCTACCCCGAAAGCAGCGCATCTGACTTCAACCAGAGCGCGCGCTCTAACAGTGGCGGGTCCTTCCCTCAGGAATAGCCTACCCACACTTCTGAGAACTGAACCCTCAAAAATATTCAAACAACACTTGAAAACATGGCTCTTCCAAAAAGCCTTTCCCCCCTGTGACCTAACTCCCCACCCCTAGAGTAACAACTCACTGTCTCCTCCCCTACGTATGCAACCTCGTCTCATTCGTCTCCCCCCCATACCTCACTCACCCATCCTACTCCCCTTCCCCAATAGTCCAATTTACATTACCTCGCCCTCCTCACCCCCAAGATGTTATCTCCACCCTCAACATATTCGTCAAATTCCCAATGTACTGTAACATCCAAGTTACTGTTTGTCCCCAATTTTCTTGTTTTACCTTTATCCCTATAGCGCCAATATTGTTTCTAAATTTCATTGTAAGAAATAGGAGGCTTTAGTCTTATTTCAACCCTTGTTTACTGTAAACAGATGTGATATCTCCGATCGAATGTCAGTATAGAAAAACAAAAATAAATAAAAGGTGGCTGGGGGTCTCGCCTATGGTCAGCTTTGGTGGTTTATTGCAGGTGAGGGAGCAGGGAAGTTTAGAGGGGGGACTATTTCTGGGTTCTAGAATTTATGTTAAATAAAAAAAATGGGTAGACCCTTTTCTCTGTACATCTCTCAATGCTACACAACTTAGGCTCGAGTTTGCAGTTGATTTGTACACTATTTGAGGATGGCTAATTCTAAAGTAAACTTGGGGTCCTGGAGTGTGTAGGGTATTAATTCTCCCTTAAAAGAAAACATCTTTCATTTTTTGAAGCAGGTAGCTTTATTGCAGGAGACCCACTTAACTGACACAAAACTTAAGCGAGTGTGTGGGACAGACATATTATGCATCATACAACTCGAAGAGTATAAGGGTCTGCATCCTTGTCCGTAGGGCTCTGCCCTTGAAGGTTCACAAAGTTCAAAAGGACCCAGAGGGCAGATACATCTTTAGAGAAGGAACCCTTTAGGAGTAGCTGGTAGAAGTGGCTAATGTTTATGGGCCCAACCAAAACCAGAATGACTTCTCTACTCAGGTGAAGGTACAGCTGGCACGATTTTCTGCATATCTCATCTTGCAGTGGGAGACTAGCATGCTTTTACAGATCTGGTCCAGGACAGATCCTGTCAGGGAGTTTGAGTCCAAAGAGCTCAGACTCTTAGCTCAAGGGGCAGACGTTTGGAGGACCAGTTATTCAAGCAGAGATTACACTCATCATTCCACTGCACACAGCATACATAGTCGCTTGAATTTCTTCCTTTGTTCCAAAAGCCTCATGAGCAGAGTATTGAAAGTGGACATTCTGTCCTCATATGTTAAGACCTCAGCTCCACTGAGCTAGCTATGGATATCTAGCAGATATTGCTAGAGGAATAATCTTGGTGGCTCAATCTGTCTGCATTGGCCAGGACGATTTTAAGACCATGAAGGCGATAAAAGCCTTTACAGAAATAAACACTGAGGCAGACTATAATCCTGTAGTTTTGTGGGAAACTCTGAAAGTCGTCCTCCGAGGTAGGATAAATTATACCAGTTACTGTAAATGGGTGCACAGGGCAAGGGAAAAGTCACTGAAAAAAGAATATTAATAGGCTAGAGCAGTTACATAAATGGGGATGCTCTAAAAAGAACTGGAGGCAGCTAGTGGCGAAGAGGTGAGAGCTAGAATTGCTCTATACAGACAAGTCTATGCGTTTTGTGTGCCAAAAGTTCTATGAGCACAGCAATAAAGCAGGCAAGTTGGCTATTATGCTGAAGAGAAGGGCCAGGGGAATGCTAATTATGAAAATACATACTACAAATGGGAATGCGTCTAGTAACCTCTAGGTTATAAATGACACTTTTTGCTCTATTACAAGAACGTGTGTGCAGGAAGAGAGTCTTGCACTGCAAATATTATTTCTCATTTGGAAAGGGTTGAACAACAAAGTCACTAAACAGAATGAACTCTTAAGAGCACCTACTACGCTGAAAGAGATGGATCAGGTGATGAAACTTCTCCCTGCTGGTATAAATCTGGTATAAACCTGAGTCCCACTCAACTTTTGTAAGACCTTCTTTTAAAACCCGGCCTTCCCATTAGCAAATGCATTTCAGCACTTGAAGGACAATCTATCTTGCCTGCATAGATTAACTGCTGCCACAACTGTACTCATACATAACAAGCGTAGGGAGGAGGTGGACCCAGGCTCTTATCAACTTATCTCCCTACTAAATGTGGACATTAAAATATTGGCTAAGGTCATGTAATTGCGGTTGGAGGAGTAGTTAGTGAAGAAGATCAGATGGGTTTTGTAAAGGGACACCTTTCCACAGCTAACACCAGAAGAGCTTTTCATATCTCTTTGGCTTGTCAATGCAAAATTCAGGAGATTAGTGGCATTAGATGCCAAAAAAAGCCTTCGACAAGCTGTACTGGTCTTTTCTGTTTGCAATGCTATGCACATTTAATATGGATCCAGACTTTGTGGATTGGATCAGGGCATTATATGCACATCCCATGGAAGGCTACTGACTAATGGCTCATTATCCAGCGCATTTCCTATCTGACAGGGTACACCACAGGGGTGCCATCTTTCCCTGCTGGTTTTTCATTTGTCCATTGCAGACCTCACATAGGTAGTTAGATCAGACACAGAGATAACTGGGGTTTGGTTTAATGGGAAAAGTCATAAGATTTTATTTACTTACTTACTATTTTTCTATACCGCCTTTCAAGACAGGGGTCACATCAAACCGGTTTACATTTAACAGGGTGTGCATTATACAGAGAACTCGAGCAACTAATAACTATAAGATCTCTCTTTATACACGTCGTGCTGCTGTACCTCACTGCACTTCAAAAAAAGTCATCCCCTAGAGTTTTAATGGTACTGGAGGAATATGGTCAGGTGTCAAGGTATATGGTTAATTATAAAAAAAACAGAGTTATTTTTTCTTGGGGGAAAAGCAAAACATAAGCCTTGGCAATATATTCATTTTAAGGACCCCAATCCTCCCCACCCATGTGATTATCCAACCTGACCAATTTTGCTGGCTGTTGAGTATCTTGTTGTACACCAGTGTATAGTTTGCCAAGGCTCGTTTCAGCACATTCCCATTGGTGTGCCAGTGAAATTATGGTTCAGTGGAATGTGGATCTGGGATTAAATCTGCTGGACAGAGACTGGGGGAAGTTTGGAAAAAGGCGCATAAGGTTTTTCTCTATAGTCGTAGGACTGAGTTAATGTACAAACTGGTGAGAACTTAGAGATATCCTTTATATTTTTTTTTCCTCTTTAGTTTATTGTAATAAAAATTTAATAATCACATCTTGTATCAGAAACACTAAATGTGTTTAACAATTGAAAATGAAAAATCCATTCCTAGTGGAAACAAAAATCTCTACAGGAAAATATAAATTTTGTTCCACACATCTCAACATCAGAGATAATTGGCAGGGGTGAGAAAACAAAGCAAGAGAGGAGATTATTTTCATACACAATTTTTTCCTTTAAAGATAGATATAGCTAGCTTGAAAGTTTCCCACATTATTTTAAATTCGATCCACTTCCACTTATATTAATGACTGGGGCTTGCCTTCTAGCTCCCAGGAATTCTCTTAACTGATCATCAAAAAATATATACATGGTTCCCAGGAGTTTCACCACACATTTGCATGAGTACTTTAAACAGGAAATTTGCTCCCAAACAACTACTTCGGGTTTCAATTCTAGAAAAGCCTTTCGGTGCATTTGGGTTACCCTGGCTAGATCGGGAAAGATTCTCATCAGGCCCCCATGAAATGGTGTACCCATGCATTAAAAGTAGGAACGCACCACACTATTCATATCTTACTCGAATTGAAAAGTCACGAGCAGAGTTATTCTATCCATTAATGGTGGGGGTGGAAGGGAAATAGAACCAAGAGCTAAGAGAAACAGATAAGTATGAGAGAAAAAAATGAGTGAAGCTTGCTGGGCAGACTGGATGGGCCATTTGGTCTTCTTCTGCCGTCATTTCTATGTTTCTATGTTTCATCACTTCCACATGAGATTCTTCCAGATATTGAGTTAAATTTGTGAAATTTGTAAAGTTTTCCGGAGGATTTAATCTTGATGAGGAGCTTTGCTTTTGAGATAGGTATATCATCTTAACAGGAATTCTTTCAGAGGGTATTCTCAAAATTTCCCCCAGATATTTTTTCAAGGTAATCAGCATAAGCTCATCTTTAACTTTGGGAAAATTCAATATCCATGCATTAAGGTGTCGAATAGAGTTCTCCAGGAATTCCATTCTTTTAACTGTGGCTAATCTCATGTGTGATCATGTGGTTTTTAAATTTTTTACCTCTTCCTCGAGCGAATGAATAGCCGTACATTGATCCAATAAAATACATTGGTGATCTGTGCCACAGTATCTAATTTTAAAGAAACACTTTGTAGTCTTAAGAACTGATCCTGAAAGTTATTGGAAAGTCCCGCCATTAAATGCCAGAGGAATTCTAAAGTCGCAGTTGCTGGTTTAAATAATCCCCACCGGGTTCAGAGTCACCTCTTCAGCTCCAGGTTCACAATCTCCTCCGCTTACCACCACTGGCAAGCCTTCTCCGGCACTATCACTACCTCCTCCTCCGGGGAGAATCAAACTGGTCTGGGTTGAAGTCCTGGCCTTCTCAAGATCTCCACCGCAGGCTCCGTCTGTCTGGAGAAAATTGGCTGGAATCCCTCCTGTTCCTCCAGCGTCTACAGTCTGTCTCAAGGGGGAAGCTACGAGCAGCTGTCGAGGATCTGGGGGACAAAGTTATTTCCGCAGGTGAAAGCAAGGCTCCTCTCACCGCTCCACCAGCGGGGGGGGTTGCCGTCCCCGAAACCACAGCGGGAATCGCGAACTCCGGGATTAGACGCTGGTGTAAGGGAAGGCTGAGTTCGGGCGGAAATACCCTTACCTTACATGCGGCATATTAGTTCAGGAAACAAATTCACCAAAAACAGCGCCGCACAACCGGAGCAAGCTTTCCTTCAAGCCGCCATATTGGATCCACCCCAGATATCTTTTATATTTTGCTAAATTCTCCCTATCCTTGTCTTACGGTTTCCTGGAGTGGGAGTAGGGAAGTAGGGTCCCATTTTCATGTTTGGTTGGGGTGTGCCCTGGTACAGAGCTTCTGGAAGCAGATGGAATTAAAGATTGCTGATGTACTGGGACACCATGCAAGACACATGCCTCCTCGGGTTCTGGGTTGCAGTGTCCTTAGTAAGTCTGCAGCATAAGCTGTGGGATCATTTTTCCATGTGGCTATATTCACAATAGCAACCTTTTGGAAATTGCAACCGCTGATCTCGTACTGGTATAAGTAGGTACAAGACAGCAGATATTGAGAAGTTGACTTTTTCCTTTTGTAAGTCATCTATGTAGGATAGAATCTAGAGGCCCCTACTGGAAGCTTTTAAATGCTAGACAGGGCTTATTGGGATGAAAGATCTATGGGCCTAAATTCTATAGGGAGTAAAGATGGCTAGACCTTAATGTGTTATCCAGATATACCCTTACAACTTGTGATATTTGTGAACTGTACACATGCCAGCTTTGAGATACTGCTTGTTGGCATATTGTTACATGCCCATGTGTTTTTCTCTTATTTAAAGAGAAAGTAAAAAAATAGTTAAGAAATTGCAGAGGACACAGTTATTCAAAGTTGTTAATTCATAAGAGGATTGTGAGAAATTACAGGACCTTGCAAGTCTAGGAGACAGGGAATACAAATGTCAGACGACATTTAATGTTGACAAGTGCAAAGTGATGCACATAGGGAAAAGCAATCTAAATGATAGCTATACAATGTAAGGTTCCACATTAGGGGTCACCACCCAGGAAAAGGTGTCATTGTGGATAATATGTAGAAATCTTCTATTCATTCAGTGTGTGGCGGCAACCAAGAAAGCAAAGAGAATATTACAAGTTATTAGGAAAGGACTAGAGAATAAAATTGAAAATAGAATGCCGCTATATTGTTCCACTGTGCAACCACATCTTGAGAACCGTGTGCAATTCTGTCCACCATATTTCAAAAAAGATTTAGCAGAATTAGAAAAGGTACAGAGAAGTACAACCAAAATGATAAAAGGGATGAACAATTCCTCTTGAGTAAAGACTAAAGAGGTTAGGGTCCTTCAGCAGGGAAAAGAGACGGTTGAGGGGTGATATGATAGAGGTCTATAAAATAATGAGCAGAATAGAACGGGTGACCACAAATAGATTGTTTATATTTTCAAAAAGTACAAAGACTATGGAACATGCAATGGAAGTTACTAAATAGAACACTTAAAACAAATAGGAAAAAATATATATTTTTATTTTGCATACAATTAAGCTCTGGAATTCATTGCCAGAATACGTGGTGAAAGATGTTAGTGTAGCTAGGTTTAAAAAAAGGTTTGGGCAAGTTCTTGGAGGAAGAGTCCATAAACCATTAAGATGGATTTGGGGAAATTCACTGTTTATCTCTGGGATAAGCAGCATAGAATCA
Source organism: Rhinatrema bivittatum (assembly GCF_901001135.1). Lineage (NCBI taxonomy): Eukaryota > Metazoa > Chordata > Amphibia > Gymnophiona > Rhinatrematidae > Rhinatrema > Rhinatrema bivittatum. Next base: position 81,647,829 of record NC_042624.1, read on the forward strand.
ATTTACCTTTTGGGATCCTACTAGGTATTTGCAACCTGGAGAAACTTCCAGTTGACTCAGAGGGCAGTTGCCTGTTCTTAGAAGTGCTCAATCAGCTGCAATAGACTATGAAAAACCCCTGAGAAAAGGTTCTGATGAATGCATCCCTATAGGTGATAATTTGAACTTCGGTCTGTGGTATTGACACAGTAAGAATGGAGAGAAGAGGCTGGAACATTACCTCTTACCAAGGAGATGGAAGGAAAGACACAAAGTCCGCAATTTTGATGAGCAACAGATGTCATCTGGCCTGGTATATGGGGTGGAACATCCTCTTCTGAAGCCAGGTTAGGCTCTTACATGAGGATAAGCAGCCTATTAGAAGCGAGTGGTACTTCAGAGATCACTGGGTTTGCGGTCTCTAGGCGAAGTTCCTCTACCACTAGCTTAAGCAGGGTTAGTGACCTGATTATTGGCAACAGAAGCAATCTGATCCTCTCTCCCTCTGATCTAGGAAGGGCTGTATAGAGCTGTGTTGGCAAAGCAGCTTGATAAATTGAAATATAAAGTAGATGCATTGATGGGGTAGAATGTTTGGATGCCGTGGCAAGCTTAGACATGTCTTTTAGAGATGTGCAGCAAGAGGCCAATGACATTGCATCAGTTGTATCAGAGCTGCACTGCGGGTTCTTGCACTGTACATGGTGGGATTAAGTTTGGAGGCTGCAGACTTGAATATTGTGAGCGTTGAGTGGCCCCATGTGCTCTGTGCCACTAACATTGGTGGACAAGATGTGCCATGCGTCACCGATTATTGCTGCATCAATGGCACTGGTACCGATGCACTATACTTAGAATGCTCAAGTTTCTTCGATGCAGGCTGCAATGGTTTCAGTGATTGATGCAGCTTCACCTTCGATGCTGGGTCGCAAGCAAAACCTAACCCCATGGGTTCGGTCAGAGCAGATGGAGGTGAATTTTTGATGAGCTCCTGCTCAGCTCCTTTCCCAGTGAGGCATACAAGGCTGCACTGCAGGATGAGGACATACTGTGATTCTGGAGATTTATACAGTTCCTTGATTTTAAGGGTCCTAGACTTCTGAGCAAAGAGACATGTGTCCACAGGTATAGCAGTTCTTCTGATCGTGATCCGGCCTGAGGTATCAACACCACAATTCATTGCCATCAGTGAGGGACAGAATCTTTCCACAAATACAAGTCTTAAAACCACTCACCATGGATGATTTCTTCTTCTGTCGGACCCGACAGAAGGCCACACTTGATTGATTGTTAAAAAAAAAAAAATGTAAGGAGCACCAAAGTGCTGATGTGGGGCTGCAGATGCAGCAAGGAATCTATGGAAGAGTAAACTATCTTGAATAAAGTAATTTTTAGGATTTTTAAAGAAAAAAAATGTAGAACAGATCACCTCTGCGCTGTGCTCTGACAAACACTGACTGAGAAGACTCAAGAGTCAACTCCTGCACATGTTCAGTAAACCTCAAAGCTCTATTAGACTGGAGACACGAGTCCATTTGGTGCTGCCAGATGTCACCCCATATGTAATGGCTAATTCAGCCTTCTTATTGATGGAAAATGCTGCTTTGTACACCTTACAGAATCAACACCCAATACCTAACAATTTAAGACTACGAATTGAAGGCATTTCATCTCTAATAACTTTTTGAAAAAACTAAGCGACTTACCAGGCTTTTTGTTATTGGCATTGCTAGGCTGCAGTTTGGGTTTCTTGCCAAATGTCCCAACAGATTTATTAAAAGGCTGATTCATTTTTCTTTTCATTCCTCTTGAAGAAGCTGTTCCAGCACTGGGTTGGTTATGATAGTCCACAACAATTCCAGGTCTATTCATATGTCCAAAATCCCCCATTTGCTGCAAACGTTTTAAATCAATTAGCATATGATAGGACAAATTAAACAAGACAATTCATGCAAAAAAATGCCACAGAATCGGAGGGCAGCTTGTGTAGGCTATGAATAGAAACTTTTCTAATTCATTATTAAAAGAAAGATTTAGGAAGCATTTATGGCAAATAAAAATGTTATCTAGTCAGTGGAATTATAAACCATATATTATTTATGTAACCAAAATTGAAATATTTCAACAAATTTTATACCAAAATATTTAAAAATAAACTCAAAATATCACGGCTAATTAAAAGGGACATTGTAGGCTTGATTTTATATTAAAGAAACAGAAGCAAATCAAAATAGTAAAAAAGTGTGAAAATCTTCCTAATGTGCAAAACCTCTACTTTTGCAAAATAAAGATGATAAAATTCATAAAAACACAGTAAAAACTCTTATCTGGTATCCATGGAGAATAGGGGATGCAGGTTAGTCAAATATTAAAGCCTCTGCCATCCCAGGCAATGAATATGCAGGGAAGAGGCAGGAAGAGGTGAGGATGAAAAGGACACAGCAAAGCAGAAAAAAAGAGCTACTCTGATCCCTAATCCAAATCCCCCCTCCCCCCGGCCATTGAAGGGCTGCCTGGGGAAGATGCTGGTAAACAGAGCATTCCCACTGGTACCAAACAATGAGCTTTTACCGTACAATGAAACTTATTCATTGTACTGTCACAATTACATTGGCCTCAATTCTGCACAACTCCTAAGTCACATAATTGAACATCTGGACTTATTCGTCTCATATTTTTCTTCTACAGCAAAACAAAATGTGGCCTGATTCAGAGGGTAACTGTTCTAGATATTTTACTGCTGTACCTATTTTTGAACAATTACGAGTTTTACAGAATTGGGGCCATTGTTCATATAATAGACATTTTTGTATTAAAGCATTATTAAATGCGTCTTTTTTTTTTTTTTTTTACAAATACCTAGTCATTAAAGGTGCAATGCATTTTAAATATTTTCAGAGAGAACTGCAAATCAAAGCTCATGAGAACAGAGGCTAATAAGGGCCTACATATTAAAGATTTTCTCCCATTTTGTGTCTATGTAACTAATGCTTACTATATAAAGCAGAATCCTAGATCTAGAGAAATTGTTTTCATACACATACCCAGCTATAAAGACTTGTGCAGTAATATAGTAAGAAATGTTGGCTTCTAATTTTTTTACCTGCTTATACTTGTACAGCATAATGCCAGGTTAACAATACAGATAAGATTATAAATTTGCAAAGCACTCCAAAATGGAAAGAACACATCAAGGGTTCTACAGTAAAACTATTCAAAAGGCAAGATAAAAAAAATTTGTGTTTAAATGCATGTATTTTAAATGGTCTTTTAAAGATGAACTATATTAAGAATCAAAAGTCAAACAAGAAATGGGAAATGAATATATAAAAAAATCCCAAGTACAAGGTAGAATTAAAAGTAAATTGATGGGACTAACAGAATGAAAAAGTCTGAAAGCATTGACAACCCAGTTTGTAACCATACATTGCACCTTTAACCTTCTCAGAACTTCAAACGGTTCTATAATAACCTTTTTGTTATTAAAAAATCATCACTAGCAAAGATGCTAGTGTCTGAAGAAAAATAGGACTTTAACCCCTTTTGTATGAAACCTATAGTTACATTGCCTCCTTTCATATAAAAAGGAGAAAAATGCCAAATCTAGGATTACCAATTATTATACTTTACACTTTCAAAGACATATTGCTTTAAAAGTCACCTTCAAGGGGCTTTCTCCGATTTTCATGCCCATTTGTAAGTCACTAGGATAACAGTGCATTCCATTTTAAAGTTCTGGTTGTGAAAAAGTTTAAAAGTGACTAGTAAAAAGAATCTGAAAAGATTCTGTACTTACTCCTCTGCCTCGGCCTCTGCCTGTTGATGGTCCTCCAAAAGCATCATAGCTTCTGCTTCCAAACGCACCTTCGGGATAAGCAGGCGTTCCTCTCCCCCGAGAGCCTACAGCTGCAGGCTTCATATGGGGTGAAGAAAAACTGCTGTAGGAAGAGTAACTTTCTCTTCCTCTGTCATCCAAAAACCCAGGTCTCAACTTTGAACGTGAGTAAGATGGTTCCCAGCTAGACCCGCCCTGGTTTCTACCTCCGAAAGAGTCAAGGCTATTCCGGTAGGAGCTGTCAAATCGACCATCATAACTATCTCCGAAGTGGCTTTGTTCGGGTTCATTAAAAGCATAGCCAGATCTGTACAGATCTCGCCCACCCACAGAAGACCTGGAGTCATAAGACTCATAAGGTCCAAACCTGAAAAGTTGCAGTGAGGGAAAAAAAAAAAAAAAAAAAAAAAGTAAGCTTACTGGTGTTAAACATTTCAAAACACAAATTATCAGTTGACATTTATCAACTAAAAATAAAAACCAAAAAAATTCATCTTAAATTAGTCTAACAGATCTACAACTTTAGGTACTTTGATTAGGGCTGGGCAATTCAACCTGTGAACAGATTCAACAGGATGAAAGCTTTACAAACCAATTTACCAAGAAGCTAGACTAAAGCTCAGTATGCCTGAACTTTGCTTCATTTAAGCTTCAAGTGATTTTTCTACCATTAAAAACAGAAAAACATTTTCTGTCACTTTTCAAGCCCAGCCCTAGTCTGAGGAAGAACAGCTCACAGGCTATTCTGTAAACTTTCCTAAGCTCATGCCTAATGCTGACAATTATATGTTTATTTAAACAGTAGGTCAAATGTTATCCCACTTTTCTTCTGTAAAACGGAAAAGATGAATTTGAATACACCTCTTGAATTATATACAATTTACACCAAGGAAACCATATTATACTGTTTCGGTTTCACTTTCTACTGGTGTAATATTTAACTACTAAACATATGGCTCATCTGTCACCATCAGAAACTGATTCTGAAGCATAACAAAATGTAAGACAAGTATATGGCATTCTGAACAGTGACGGCATACTGAAAGATTCTATGGAAATATTAAAATAGGATGGGACCAAGTATTATTTAACTAGTTCTATCATTCATGTGTGTTCTGAGACAGGACCTGTCTTCTCCCAAGTAGTAGAAATAAAAATGGGAGGGATATGCCCTCCATATTTTAACAAGTTGGAACTACAGATTGAATAGGTCTACACCTGTAGTTATTTTTCAGTCTTCTCCCTACCACAGCACAAATGTCAGATCATAACTGACAAGTTAAAAGGAGGACAAAAAGCCATTTCAAGGAATGTTTCATCGCTGAACCAGCTCTCTAACTAGGAGTTAGTAAAACAGGCCAGAAAAATTACAATCTAGAAACACAACATAATCCTGAACTCTGCACTTCATCCAGACATTCGCTCAGTGGCAGGGTTCATCACATTGAGGGAGAGAAATAAAGGAAAAGCAGATGCCTGATATTTATATAGGAGGGAGACCAGAGATAAAATGTAAGCATAGCATCAAACAGAAATTTAAGCTATTAATGTCCCCTTGTAATATGATCTGGAATCAAAATCTAAAATCTCATCTCTAGTAGAATACCTAAATTAAGGATGGAGTTTAGGATCAGTTTTTGACCCTCTTTACTATTAAAGCTATTGCCTTATTTAAATAGTGACCAAATTGAAATTCAGCATTACACTGATGAAAAAATATCAGGTTTTTTAAATAACGCGTACTTGAGAATACAATCAATGGCTCCTTTTGGTTTTTCTGCCTAACACACAATACCTAGGTGAAAGTTGTCCTTTCTGGAATCTAAATACAAGTGACACAAAAAAAAGTCACCTGTATCCAGTAGCATTAAGAATTTAAAAAAAAAAAAGACTTTTTAAACAGGGTACAACATGGAGGTGTAATTTGCTTCCACAACTCCAGTTTTCATGCATTTTGCCTCACATTTCATTTTCTTACTAAACAGCCTGTAAAAATGAAAACAAGAATAATTTTTAAATAGTGCCTGCTATAATATGAACATGACAAAAAATGTACATTAACCCACGTTAATAAAAGTAATTTCAGTATTTGCAGCAAGAGCTACAAACCATCTCAAATTTTATTAAAAACATCCAAGCAATTTCATCCATTTATGAAGAATTTTTAAATTTAAATTAAAATGTTTTCATATGGAAAGACATGCCCAATCTTATGTGAAAGTTAAGACTTTGCCAATTACAATTAAAGTTTAACATATGTGCCTCAGTTTTGCTGGATTTCAATTACTGATTAATTTAATGACACTACATGCAATATTATTTACCTGTTACTACTTTCTATCCCAAATGATTGATTCATATAGTCAATGGATCTTTGGTTTCCAAATGTTCCATGTCCATAATCGCGCTCCATTGCTAGAGAGAAAATATTTAAACAAAAAAAAAAAATTGAGACATGATGTATCACTAAACTGGTAAGTTTACTTAATTTTCATACACAAAATTATGCAGACTACCTTCATACACAAGGCCCTTTCTATGTTGCTACTCTGGCTGTGGCAAGGTCACCAAAACCTGGCCTTTACCATAGAATTGGCCACTGTATGCAGAATTATAGGAAATCAGGAGCCAGACAGGGTGGAGACTGGCTGAAGAAGGAGAAATTACTACTTGCCAGATAATTTTCTTTTCCTGAACAAAGACAAGTTAATCCACAACCAGTGGGGTTATGCACCTCTACTAGCAGATTAGAGACTACTCCTGGGGGAATTCTGCGCAAAAAAATTTAAAATTCTGCGCACAAAAACTGAAAAAATTCTGCAAACTTTATATTGGTCAAAATAACAGTTTACATGACAGACTAAGTAATTACATTTTAAATTAATACAGAAAAAGTTATTAAAGTAGTAGAATTTTAAATATTTTGAGCAGAATTTCCCTAGAAATTCACTGTAAGAGTGCCCCTTTCACATACACACACCCTCATACAGGCTCCCAACTCCCTCTCTCGCGCACACACATCCCCTCATACAGGGCCCACTCTCTTGCATACACACCCACACCCTCACACAGGCTACCTATGTCTCTCTCTCATGCAGCCCTTCATCCAGGCTCTGTCTCACACATACACAATCCCTTCACACAGGCTAGCACACTCACATACACAATCCCTTTTCAATACACACGAGCTCCCAATCTCTCACACATACACACTCCTTCACAATCTCCTCATATAGGCTCCCTCTTGTTATAATTAGTGAGGTTTGGGTGGACCCTTGGACACTGTGGCAGCTGACCACACCCACAGGAGGAAGTCCCGTGAGGGGCCACAGGCCAGGCTCAGCTCAGGACACACAAACACAGAGATCGATCTTTTATTAGACAATGTGATGAAGCCACCAGAGGTGGTAGTAGTGAGCAGCAGAAGTAGCCCGGCTGGGCTAGTATCCCTCAGGCGCTGGAACAGCGACTCCTCCGGTAGCAGTGCTGTAGTGGAAAGAACTGAGAATAATGAGTACAGTGGAATATGCACAAAGCCTCAGTATGGAGAACCCCAGGATAGGGAGACTAGGCCCTCGAGGAGCGAGTACCTGATCCCTGAGAGCTTAGAGGCTTGAAGGTAATGTACTCACAGCAGTTCCACGTAGGAAATGGCACTAGGGCTGGAACGGAGGCAGGCCCTCGAGGAGCGAGTACCTGGTTCCAGGGAACAGCTCTGAGGTGAAGATTGTAGTACTCACTGATGTTGAAGATAGCGAATCCCTCCAGGCAGAAGAGAAGGTAGGAGCAGGCAGCGAGTCAGGGAACATGGGCCCTCGAGGAGCGAGTACCAGTTTCCTGATAGCGACCTGCAAAAGCAAGTGAGGCCCCCGTGGAACGGGTACCCCGTTAGCGTTAAGAGTCCAATGGAAGATTGGAGAGGCAGAGTAGATGGGTACAGAGAGCGAATCCCATCCATAAGGTTACCCCTTGCTAACTCAAAGGCTAGCAAACATCGTAGGCTTTAAATATCCGGGTAGTGTGACGTCATCACAGGGGGACGCCACTGAGGTTCGCGCCAAGTAGGAAATAGAGTGAGGGCCACACGGCGCGCGCACCCTAAGGTACCAGCGGAGGATGGCGAGAGGCAGCGCCCAAGCAGGTCCGGGAATGCCGGAGAGGACGGCAGGCAGACGCCGCGGCAGCCAGGCATCCAACCACAGCAAGAGGAGGTGCAAAGAAAGAAAGGTGGGCGGAGTGAAGCCATCGGGAAGGGACGGTTGCAACACCCCTCTCTGAAACCAACACTCAAGCATCCCCCCAGCCCCCTTCTCTTATCTCCCATGCTCTCTCTCACACCCTCCTGCCCTCATATAGGCTCCCTCTCAAACCCACACTCAAAGCATCCCCCCCCCACTCCCCCTCTTACCAATCTGTCTCTCAGCCTCTCCCACACCCCCTCTCCTCTCTCTCACACACATTCTCTCACTGGCATGCTACAGGATGTGTTCCGTTCGCTGTGAAGATGAAGGCCCGGCATGCCGTTCGCGGCGAAAAGGGAAGGTCCCCGTGTGCATGAACGGCGCGTCGGGCCTTCATCTTCGCAGCGGATTGTGTGATGTGGGACGCGCTCCGTTTGCGGCATGCTGGGGTCTCCTCTGCTATTTTCTGCGCAGAATTTGGCAATTCTGCCGGGGGGGGGGGGGGGGGGGGGGGGAATTTGGCACAAATTCTGCATGCCGCAGTAGCGCAGAATTCCCCCAGGAGTAAGAGACTCAGCAAAACTGACATCACAGTATATGTACCCTGCACTGACATCAGCCTGCCAGCATTCTCTGCAAAAGCCAACTGTGGACAATTAAACAATACATGATCATAACTATTAAACAGACAACAATTCAAACACACAGTTAAAAGGAAAACAATGAGCTCAGACTGGATCTGACACTTACCAGTAACCACAGGAAACACAGTCAAGAGGGCCAATAGCACCACCATCCGGCAGACAAAGGTGGTAAGGTGGATTTACTTATCTTCATTAAAGAAAAAGGAAGTTATCAATTAAGTAGTAATTTCTCCTCTTAGCATTCAGACATGTTAATCCATGTCTAGTGAGATGAACCAAAGCTAATCCTGAACAGGGCGGGAGGCTGCCTGTGGTCCAATCAACACTGCACAAGCGAAAGCTGCATCCTCCTGGGTTTGCACATCCAGGCAGCAATACCTGAAAAAGGTGTGTAAGGAGGACCACATCACAGCTCGGCAAATCTCCATGAGAGAATCTAATCTCCGCCCGTAAAACTACTGAGCCCTTGTGGAATGAGCCCTAACCTGACAAGGCAACAGCTGCTCAGCATCAACATACGCTGCTGTGATATGTCCATAATCCAGCAGGCTATCATAGCCCGCAACACTGGCTCACCCTGTTTATCACCACTGTGGAATATAAATAGCTGGTCCATCTTCCTGAGAGGTTTAGAAACCTCCAAATACCTCATCCAAGGTTTAGAAACCTCCAAATACCTCATCCAAGGTCAGTTACAGATTATATTTATCCATATCTCTCCCTGTCCAGTTCCGGCAGGGAAACAGATTCAAGTGAAAATCCAGGCCCACCTTTAACAAAAAAGACTGAACAGTTTGCAGCTGGATTGCCCCCGGAATAACTCGCAGGAATGGTTCCCGGCAAACAGAGCCTGCAGTCCAGAAACTCTACGCTCAGAACACCATCCTCAAAATAAGTAACTTCAAGAAGAGGCTATGCAGTGGTCAAAAAGGTGATACCTGTCAGAAAATCCAGAACCAGATTAAGACTCCACAAGGGCACCTGCAACCACAAGGGGGTATTAAGTTGCTTCACCGCTTTCAAGAACCAGGCTACATTCGGATGAGCCAACAAGGGTTCACCATTCACCTGACCTCAGAAACAGGCAAGAGCTGCCATCTGTACTTTCAAGGAATTAAAGGCCAAACCCGTAATCAATCCATTCTGCAAAAAATCCAAAATGAGCAGGATCTTAACCAAACGAAGATGAACCCCTCGAACCTCACACCAAGCCTCAAACACTCGCCAAAACCGATCATAGGCTGCAAAAGTGGAGCACTTTCACGCTTGAAGCAAGATATAATTATAGCAGTGGAATATCCATGCTTCAAGCCCTCTCAAGGGCCATACAGTAAGAAAAGAGTCAGATCTTTGTGAAGAATAGGCCCCTGATTACCAGTCCACAGGAATCTGGTACATCAGAGAAGAGAGTCCACCAGGAGCATCCACAGATCTGCATACCACAGCCTCCTGGGCCAATCTGACACCACTAGAAGCACCAACCCCTTGTGTCTCTTGATCCTCCAAATCATTCTGACCATCATTAGCCACAGGGATAAGGCATATAGAAGCTTGCCTTCCGGCCAATCCTGCACAAGGGATTCAATGCCCAAAGACATCTCTCCTGCGACTGAAGAAACAAGATACCTTTGCACTGTGTGATGTTGCCAGCAAGTCTAGAAACAGGAGGCCCCCAGTATGAGCTGAAATGCTTTGTTTGACAATTCCCCCGCTCCTGGATCCAGACTCTAAGAAAGTCAGTTCATACATTGTCTTTTCTGCAATGCATGAGGCCAAAATCTCCTGAACATGCACTTCCACCCATTCCAAGAGTTAGGCTATTTTCTGCGACACTTGCTGGCTCTTGGTTCCTCCCTGGCGATCGATGTAAGCCACTGTCGTCTCATTGTCCGACATCATGCAGACTGCTCAAACCTGCAAGCAGTCGAATCGCAAGCATGCCAACCGAACGGTACAGGCTTCCAGTCAACTGATGCACCAGAGAGACTCCTTTGTACTCCAGCACTTCTGCCCTGTCAACACTTGACAGCAAGCCCCCCAACCCTGGAGTCTCACACATCTGTTGTGAGTACTAGCCAATCTGGTGTTCATAGGAGAATGCCCTTCCTTAGATCCACTTGCAACCATCACTGCAGTTGGATGCTGGTCTCCACTAGTAACTGAAGCCAGATCAAATGGTCCTCAGACTAAACTCCAACGTGCAAGCAGTGAGCGCTGAAGAGGACACATATGAGCCATTGCCCATAGAACCACCTCTAGGGTGGCTGCCATCTACCTGAGCACCTGTAGATAAGACCACACCATCGGGCGTATTGTTTTTGTCAAAAGTCGAACCTGCACCATCGGTTTCTGATTGCGGATTTCTAGCAGAACACTCTGCCTTGCTTTGTGTTGAAATGAACACAGATACTCCAGGATCTGGGATGGCTGCAGATTGCTCTTGGCCAAGTTCACCATCCAACCTAGTTTCTGCTGTAGGAGATCACCTTGCTCGAGGCCTGAAGACTCTTTCCTGCTCTTGGTCCAAATCGGACGATAGTCTAAGAACGAGTGGACCAGAATGCCATCTTCTCTCAACACTGCTGCCAGCACCACCATAACCTTGGAGAAGGTTCTGGGCATGGTGGCCAAACCGAAGGGTAGCACCCTAAACTGATAACCGCCCCAAGACAGCAAAACGCAGAAGACTATTGATGTTCCAGCCTGATGGGAAGATGCAGATATGCCTCTGACAAAACCAGAGACATAAGAACCTCCAAATGTACTGCCATTATCACCGAGCATAAGGTTTCCATGTGGAAACGAGTCAGTCATAAATGACAGTTAACTCCCTTGAGATCCAGAATGGGGCAAAAGGAACCTTCCTTAATGGGTACAATGAAATAGAATATCTGCCCATATTTTCTTGTGAATAGGTACTGGGACCACAACCAGCAGGCTGAGGATAATGTACACTCTACTGCCTGTCTCTTGAGGAGAGCTGCAGGGAGACACCATGAAAACGTCCCAAGGAACGTTTTCATGGTGTCTCCCTCTTATCACTTCCAGAATCCACTGGTATGACTTGATCTCGACCCACTTCCAATATAAAAAAAAAAAAAAAGTGTCAAGCGACCTCGTATCTCCTGTACCCTGTGGTGAGTCAGCACACTCTCATTGAGGGGGTTGAGGACACTGTGCTTGAGTCCACGCCCCATCTGGTCTGCCTAAGACAAAGAACTGAGACCTACCTAAAAGGTCGAGCCCTCCGAGAAACCACTCTTCCATAGGATCGCAAATGTTTTAAATCTCTAGCACAACCTCTCGCACCAAACAAGTGTGGCGCCTACCTTTTATCCTCTGGTAACAGAGGAACCGGGGATTCACCCCACTTATTGACCATTTTTTTCAACTCTCCCAAACAAGAGCGATCCTGTAAAAGGCAATTTCATAACATTTTGTATTTCATAAGAAATTGTATCAGCCGACCAATTGCTCAGCCATAGCTGACACCTGGCTGCTATCACCGAAGCCAGCCCTCTAGCAGAAGTGCGGAACAGGTTGCAGCCCGCAACTGCCAAAAAGGCGGCTGCTGGTTCCACCACTGCCCTGGAATTCAAGCCAGACTCAGCAACTTCCTGAGGGAAAAGCAAGCAAGAGCAAGCCATCAGGGAGTCATGATTATTTGTCCAGAACAGTATATAAATAAATATGAAATAAAAGGCTATCTGCAAATTCATTGCCACTGTTTCAAAGGCCTGTTTAAGGATAGCCTCAATTCTCCTATCCTGCGCATCCTTCAATGCCACTCCCCCTTCTACAGGGACAGTCATCCACAGCACCCACCAACTTTCAGAAAGCGCAAATGTTCTCTCGCTGCTGGATCCAGGGGATATAGTGCTTCCAAGGCTCGTCCCCCTTTAAAATCAGCTTCCAGGGTGCCCCATTCAAGATCAATCAATTTTTGAATAGCATTCATAATGGGAAAGATAAATGCTTTACGCAAAGAAACTAAAATGGGATTCTTCTTTGGCTCAGACATGGAATCAGCACCCTGTACCCCCAGTAGCTAGGAGATCAGAACCAGCAACTCATCTCTATAAAAAAACACAACATTGTTCTATACGGCTCCAACCCCAGAGGAATTACCCCATCCTCCCAGGATTAAGGATCGCCTTCATCATCCATGCTGTCTGGGCCCCTATCAGCGTGACCCGCAGGAGGTCTAGACACACTCCAACACTTACTTGCGGCACCTGGCATATGGGAATCCGCAGTCTGTGATCCTGAACTCTTAGGGTTGGCTGGCTCAGACTATGCCTGAAGAAAGGACTGCAGACCTTGAAAACATTCCACCCAAGAAAGGGCAGAAAACCAGGGGGCATGGAAAGTTTAATATTCTCAGGTTTAAGTATTGCATCTTATTTTCAACTTTCCTTATATTATCTGATTGAATTAAATTAGTTTGTACTTCTTGAACTGATCCGACACTTCCTTAATTCTAACTTCATGATTATTTACCATAGGTTGCATAACCTGTATCATATTCTGTGAATTATTTATTACACTAGTTAATGAAGAAAGAGCTTTCCAATATTACTATCGCATTCCATATTACATCCAAAGTAATTATATCAGGTTTAGTTTTTTTTTTTTTTTTTAATAGTGAAACCTGTACTCATCCCCCCTTCTCGGCAGGCTTCAGAAATCCATTTGATTTCTCCTGCTAAGTCTCCCCCCTCTCTTGTTCATTCACATTCTTAAACATTTCAGCTGTTATTGTAGGAACCCTCACCTCCCCCCCCAAGTCCCCCTTTGCATCCAGATTTTCTCCGACCTTTGGGTGGGTATCTCGGACAGGTTTTTGAGGGTTGGCATGGAATGGAGGAGAGGGAGTTTCAGGTGCTCCCGGGCTTAATGAAGTTTGTTCATCCATGAGGGGCAGGTTATGTTCCTTACCTGAACCCTCTGCGTATTTTTCTCCCCGTCTAGAGGCTGCAGTCGGAACGAAGTATCTCTCATTTGAAGGTTGAGAAGAAGTAGCTGACGCTGCGGCAGCGGCCTTCAGTCGCTGACGCCTCTTACGCTTTGAATGAGTCATTTTGTGTTAGAGGAAAATATAATATTGATAGGGTTACCAGTCTGGCCTCTCCTTAAAATATCCACTAAGATCCTTTTAAACGGAGGTTTCAGAAAAAATACCACAGTTCTAAAAAGATTTAAAGTTTCACGTTGAAGCAAAGTCTGAAGCAAAGTCGGAGCTAAGTCGTGCGCGGCTTCGGGGCCGCGCTGCCAAGGGGGCCGGTTTTAAGGACCCTGCCAGTCCGCTTGAGATGACGTCACATGTGAGGGCAGCAGCAACGCCGTTGGGGCCGGGAAAGGAATCCTCACCCCCAGTAAGCCCTGCAGATGTCTCTCTCCTCCGCCTCAGTCAGTCCAAGTAAGGGGCCAGCTTTAAGGACCCCGCCAGTCCACTTGAGATGACGTCACACGGGAGGGCAGCAGCAACGCCGATGGGGCCGGGAAAGGAATCCTCACCCCCGGTAAGCCCTGCAGGTCTCTCTCCTTTCTTTCTCCTCCTCACTTTCCATGCATTAAGTTAATTTCTCCTAAAGAACAATTTAAAAAATACTTAATGGATGTTTTATTATCTTCAGATAAAATACCACCAACATCTAAGATTTACTATGCTCCAACATCTAAGAATGTTAGTGATTTAGCTACACGAGTTCCTAATTTGAACATTGAAACAGATCTTACTGCTTTTCTGGAAGCACCAACTGAAGAACAGATAGAATATCAGGAACTTTACTTGTATCTTATTTTCCCCACAGATAGGGACTTAGTTCTAAGGTTGTTCCTCCGTAACCGAAATAAAGTGTATTTTGGACAAAAAGTCTGGATCTACCCAGACATTATGAGACACAAAGTAGTAGGAAATTTGTAGGTATGTGCCAGGAAGCAAGATTATTAGGTGCCCAGATAAATATCAGGTACCCATGCAAATGTGTTTTGCAATGTGATAACAAAAGTTATATTTATGAACCATTTCAATTAAGAAGTTTTTTGGATAAATGTAAAGGTGAAACCAGTGCCACCTAAACCCTTTTCAGGTCTGAATAGGATAAAGGGCTGATATTTCCTCCTTATTTCTTTGGATAGAATAGAGAAGGAAAATTGTTTATGTTCCATTAAATTCTAAGATCCTTTTATCTTTCTTTATAACTTGCAGAAAAAGAGGTTTATATTAAGTTAATGTGAACTGTATTGTGGTTATTGATTCTGTTCAAGAAAATAATTTATGAGATTTAATTTAATGTAAATTTTTCTGTTTGTAAAAATGAAAAAAGTGAAAGAATTAAAAAAAAAAGAAAAGAAAAGAAAAACCAGGGGGCGTTTGTCCTACACCCAGAGTTGCCTTCCCCTGTCGACGAACTAGTTAGGAGAGCCCCAAAACCAGGCAAAACTTCTGACATGACCCCCTCCTGTCCAATTTAGACATCATGCTAGAAAGGGCTGGGATCAGCAAAATCAGATGGAGACAACTCTTCCTGAGCCTTCAAGCAGTGGTGACACACGTTAGAGGGGACACCAGGCTGAGATGCCTGATTATGGCAAGAAGCACAAAGGATAAGGCGCATAGGCTTCTTTGCTACTGGTGCCATAGATAAAACACCCACTAGCAGCATGCTCCTAAAGGCATCTGACAACTGTGCACCCTTTACCTGAGCTCAGCCTGTCCTGGCCAAGTAGAGTCAGTCTCTGACTGCAGGGGGAGAGGGCAAAGGCCTTCACTGCCACACTTGGCGTCCTGCACCCGCTAGCCTCTCGGCTCTCTGTTTCTCTCTACAGTAATGTCCACTCTGGAAAACCAGCTACTGAACCAAGGCACACTGAAGGAGGGATCTGCAGATATCACTTCAGGAAAACTCGACTGAGGGAGGGACCATAAGCTATCACCACAAGAGAGAGTGGGGCAAATTAATTTCTCCCTTTTAATTTTTTTTTTTTTAAGCAGACCCCAATATAGAGATACACATCCACCATCTTCTGGAGATGGAGAATACTGGCAGACTGATGTAAGTGCAGGGGTGTATAAACCATGACATCAGCTTTGCTCTGTCTCCATCTGCTGGTAAAGGTGCATAACCCACTGGTCGTGGATTAGACTGTCTGAATGGTAAGAAATGAATTAAGTCCCTCCCTTCCCACCCATGATAAATCCCCATCTCAATCCAGGCCAGGAGGAGGAAGCAACCTAAAGTACTGCTGCACTCCTCTTGCTGGTCCACATCAGGAAACAATTATCAGCTGGGAAGGGGGCAGAAGGAATAATTGAACGAGATGGTAGTTGCTAGCGAGAAAGAACTATCATCAAGGGGAGTGTGCATGTGTTGTGGGGGCAGAAGAGAGAACAATAAGACTGGGCAGGGATGGAATGCTAGGATAAACAGGGATGGATTAGAATAACCCCACATCCCACAGATGCCTGTGCTTCTCTTGTTAAGATATCCAAGCGCCTACACACAACACTCCCCCCAAAAATGCAATAGATTATACAGACTCATGAGTAAGGTTGAAAAACTAGTTTTGTTATGTAAAATATATGTGCATGTAATAAGCCAATTAACTCTCCTCAGTTGTGCCACAGAAATCTACCTCTGATCTGCCACAGGAAATAGAGGGCTGTGATCATACTGTGAACATTGAATAAAACATAATAATGAAATATGGGCTATATTCTGCTGCTGTTCAACATAACAGTAGCTTTCGATATTCTTGACAATAGTTCCTTCTAATGTGTCTGCAATCAATTGGGATCACAGGATCAATTCGTAAATGGTTCTCTTCATATTTAACTGACAACACAACAAGTGAAATTAGATCCAAACTTTCAAACTGCAATACATTAACAGGTGTTCCACACGGGTCAGCACTCTCGGCCACATTATTCAACATTTACCTATCACCTTTTTCTCAGTTATGAGCATGCTTAAGAATAAATTATCAAATCCATGCAAATGATATCCAATTTTTCGTTCTGTACAGAACCATTGTTTGATACCCTATCCTTGGTTTCACTCTGCATGAATTCTATTAAAATGTTGGTTCTCTCACAATAGATTAAAACTTAATATTGCCAAAACAGAAATAGTGTTTTCCCCTTCTTATGATGTTCCAATCTTGATTTTCCAAGGATAGTGCATATCTATCACCAAGGCAAGGAATTTAGATATGAGACTTCTGGATAAATCTAAGTCAAATATATTTCCACCATAGTGAAATCATTTTTAAAAAGTTGCATTTACTGAAACTTCTAAAACCTCTCCTACAAACGCATGACTTCCGCTTAGTTTTACAATCATTAATACTCAATCGTGATTACTGTAAATACTTATACCTAAACCTCCCCACATACTCAATTTGTCCACTACAAATAATTCAAAACTCGGCTGCACGTCTTAACCGGTATTCAGTTCGGCGATATTAGCCAAACTCTGATTTCCCTACATTGGTTCCTTGTGGCATTTTGTATCCAGTATTACACAAGGATTCTTCCATATAAGCCATCAAGAGAATTTCGTTCATCAAATAAGAACCTGCTGGAAATACCGTACTTTTCGCTCCATAAGAAGCACTTGACCATAAGACCCACCGAGGATTCAGAGCAGGAAAATTAAAAAAAAAAAAAAATAATAATAATGGTGTGCTAAACCGGCTCTGTTCCTAGGCATCTGTGCGTCTTATGGAGCAAATTAGGGGGAGGGCATAACATTTTTTTGGTCCCCATTTCATTTTCGGGTCTGGGGAGGGCAATTTCTGTCTACTCCCCGGATCAGAAAACTTTTATCTTGCTCTTTGTTGGGGAAAAACAAAAAAACAAAAAACCCCATCCCAACCCTTTAAGGTTAACTACAACCCCCCACCCTCCTGACCCCCCCCCCCAAGACTTGCCAAAAGTCCCTGGTTGTCCAGCGGGGGTCTGGGAGCGATCTTCTGCACTCGGGCCATTGGCTGCCAGTATTCAAAATGGCGCCGATAGCCTTTGCCCTTACTATGTCACAGGGGCTACCGGTGCCATTGGTCGGCCCCTGTCACATGGTAGGAGCAATGGACAGCCCACAAAATAGCACCAGCCATCCATTGCTCCTACCATGTGACAGGGGCCGACCAATGGCACCGGTAGCCCCTGTGACATAGTAAGGGCAAAGGCTATCGGCACCATTTTGAATACTGGCAGCCAATGGCCCGAGTGCAGAAGATCGCTCCCAGACCCCCGCTGGACAACCAGGGACTTTTGGCAAGTCTTGGGGGGGGGGGGGGTGTCAGGAGGGTGGAGGGTTGTAGTTAACCTCAAAGGGTTGGGTGGGGGTTTTTTTAAAATATTTGCTCCATAAGACGCACAGACATTTTCCACCCACTTTGGGGGGGGGGGGGGGGGGGGGGGAGTGTGTCTTTTGGAGCGAAAAATACTGTACCCACCCCTAAAGTGGCAAGACTGGACATTACCAAAAACCTAGTCTTCTCTGTCACTGGGCCGAGCCTTTGGAACTCTTTGCCAGATGCTGTACAAAATATTCCAGACATACAAAACTTCAAGAAAGCCTTAAAAACTGCCTTATTTAAATTGGCATTCCAATAAAAATGTTTTTCAATTTAACCAACTTCCAATAACTTGAGGACCAATGAAATACAGTGTGCTCAGCCAAGTCAGGTGCAGGTTAAATAGGCGCTAATCCACCCCCTAATGCAAAAGGGGGATTAGCACCTATTTAACGCATGTCCAATGCGGAGTGAATGGGATAGTGCTCATCACATGCATGCAAATGCATGGGAATGAGGCTATTACTCATTCACTCCAATGCAAAAAAAATAAATGTGAGTCTCAGATGCACATTTATCACTCAGCTATTATCGCCTGCCTGGAGCTGGCGTAGCTGAGCGCATTGAAAAGAAGTACAAAAAAAAAAAAACAAACTCAGCTGGCCGGTGTCGGTTTTCATAACCGGCCGGCCACGTTATGAAAACAGACGCAGAGTTTAGCACCTCCTTGCTAACCCTACCCTCTAATTACAATATAGCATGGTGCCCCTTGTGGGCGCCATGCGCGCGTTAAAAAAGCAGCCGCTGACTTTTCAGCGCCCGCTTTCCATGCTTTTTTTTTTTTTGCATCAGCCACTTGGTTTGTTATAGGCTCGTTGAATTATATGCAGATTTTTGATTCTCCAATGCTGTGATATTAATTTTGTTTGCTTTGTTTATGTTTTGGGCTTTTATGTTATTTTTTAACACGTAAACCACCTCAGGCATTCTTTAGTAGCGTGCAGTATATAAACCTTTAAAAAAAAAATAAATGAAGCATTAGGATAGGTGCTTGTCCAGAATATAGCTGAGTTAACTAGAATGCTCCTATTATAGTAGCAATGTCTTATGGCACAATTTACATTTAGAAGAAACTAAGAGTTAAATTGATTTAAAAAATGGTATAGAATCATGCTGTGTCTATGGGGGGAAAAAACTTGGTAAACCAGGCTCTAAAATGTAAAGTTAAAACCAGACGTTTACATGGAAACATACCAAGGATCACTTGCTCTGTATGATGCCAACTATAAAAGGTTTGGGGGCTCAAACATGAAAATAGTGCTAGCTCCGAAACAGGCACCAGTGACTAAAATTAACTTGCAAACATTTTGTATAAGAAAATACTTTAATTGGAGAATCCAAAATTTTACAAAATCACAACTTTTATACAAAATTAAAAAACTTAAAAATGCCATTTTTTCTCTTCAAATTCATACAATACCAGTTATAAGAGGCTCAAAAGGAAAAAGTGACGACCTGCACTTTATGCCCCACCATATGCATTAGACATCCTACTTCAACTGATCTAACAATAAAAACAGACATCCTGCACAATATCCTGTTATAGTACATGCAGTCCCTATAGACTAGCAATTGCACAGCATTGCTCAGATTGACTGGTTCATAACCAAATTAAATTTTAAAACCAAATAAAAATGAAAATGATTAGTTAAGAAAATAAAACAAATTAACAGAAAGCATATAGAAATTTACATTATAAACTACATTGACAGTATATTAGACATTGCTTGTTGCCCAAGTCTAGAAAGCAGTAAATAGTGATTGCTATGAAATATTTAAAAAAAGCACTGGTTGCAGTACTGCACTATTTAATGTCCTCCACTGAGAGCTGACCAGTTTAATATTGCTGGGGGAATTCCTCACAAAATTTTAAAATTCTGCAAAATCCTGCATACTTTGTCATGTGTATTTGTTATTTTGACCAATAACGTCTAAGTAATTAATTAAATGTAATATAGAAAAAAATTACTTAAAGATGCAGGTTTTAAATATTTTGAGCAAAATTTCCCTAGAAGTTCACGGTCCCTTCCATCCTCTCTCCTTACTCCCCTGGCCAGTCTCCTTTCACTTTGCTCTGTCAAGCCCCAACTCCTCCACCTGCTACTATCTCTCCCCTCCCCCTCTAGATTCACCCCCTTCCACTCTCTCCTCACTGCCAGAGTTAGACTCCTCTCAGTACTGCCCTTCTCTCTCTCACACACACACCCCCACACAGGCTCCCTTTCTCTCTCAGGCATACAACTTCAGACAGGCTACCTCTCTCTCAAACACACACATCCCGTCAAAAAGGCTCTCACACATACATATGCCCTTAAACAGGCTCCTCCTCTCTCAAACAAGTGGCCTCACTCCCTCAATTACATACAATCCCCTTTTCACACACACCACCCTACCACTCTCTCACATACATCACTCCTTCATAATCTCCTCACACATGCATATTTATTTTAAAAGGTTTCCTGATGTCGTTACTTGTTCCAAAAGTCAGCATTTAAGATCCAAAAACAAGCGTCTGTTGGATAATGTTCAACAGTAAGAATTTGTAATTTACTTGTATTCAAGCAGTTGCAGTGTTCACTGGACAGGGATAAAAACGAACACCGCGCACCTATTTCCCTAACCCGTGCACCCGATGGAGCGCTAGGGTTGCACAATTTCCCTTAGTGCGTCCTTTTTAGTGCAGCAGCTCATTAGATTATTGCATCGGAAACCCAGGGGGTGCCTCTGCAGGCGTTAGGAAAACGGGCACATATGAGCATCAGTCCCCATGTGTGTATGGGAGCCCGTGTGCATATGTATGGACGAGACAGGGCTTTACAAAGCATATTTTTGCACAGTACACCTTCCACTATTCCAGGCGCCAGCTGGTGGCCACAGCCCGACAGTGGGACTGACTGACCGACTGACCATACAATAAAATAGATAAAAGACCTTAGAATATAGAAACACCTCAAATACTTAAAGAAACTAATTGAACAATTTTTAAATGTCAAGACTAAGCGTTGTAATTGTTTTTGCCCATTTGAGCGCACATTCTAAACACCCTAAGCAACTAAATATATACCTATATGCTTTAAATAAATGCTGAAACCTATCGGGGGAAGGAAGAGGAGGAGTTTACAATAAAAAATGGCAGTGATTAATTGATCAAGTACTAGTGGTTCTTTACCAGATAAAAGGCCTGGACTAACTCCAAACGGTAAACCCAGTAGGTCACGTTTTAACCTGGCAACAAAATTATCCTCACCATTCCCAGCCATAAAAAGTGAAAAAGTAAATTAATAAGACCCGTTCCTAAAGAGCGTTGCATGATCCCCGTGGAGGCTTAACAAAGCAAAAAAGAGAGACTCGCACAGAAGGCCTACAAAAAAAAAGTCATGCCAGTTTCGTAAATCAACTCAACGCAACTGCTCCACGTTTACACTAATGATTATTTACGATGACACAGAAGTCACAACATGTGCCAACGGCATGCATTCGGACAGACGCCATGCGTGTACAAATAACGCCTGCACAAACCCCGAGCCGCCATTTTAAAGCGGCGGGTATTTTCCTCACCAGCCGCTTCCTGCCACCGTTAAGAATTTAGTAAACCACAACCTTCTCGCTCCGCAACCTCTGCGGCACCGTGATGTTAAGCACAAAAAAAAAAGGTGTCCTCACCTCAGCGACTGTCCACGCGAGACAATATTAGTCACTTGAGAACCGCTCCCTCAGCAACAGAGAAAAGACGGAGAAAGGCTGGGGCTCTAAGGGTAAAAGTAAAATGCTCTTTTCCGATTGGCCAGTGAGACCACGTGACAGTAGTTTGATGCTGCGCAGGTCTCTGGGAGTGTGATTCACAGCCAGGATTAAGGTTGAAAGAATGTTCCTAGGGCAATATTTAAATATAGTTGGAAGGTCGGAATGTCATGTTTTTTCACACTGCGTTTTCTTTAATATTTCCTTTATTCTTTATGTACATGACCAACAAGCATAAAATAAAATAACCATACATAGACCACGAGAATGTAATTCATCAACAACAAAACACAAGCATTGACGCAATTAAGTAACTTTCGCCACGAATTAAAGCGATTATAGCCACCGATGTGGCCAAAGAACTTTCATGAACATTTTCTGCAATAAAAGCTTGAAATTTAATTAGGCTTACCGAGGCAAATCATACGTCTTTTTTTTCAGCACGGAGCTTTTCATTGGTGCATACTTTTTGTGGATAACAGCATCTATCGTCTCTCCGCAGTGGTAAAATTCATAGAACTGAAATAATTTCCAGAAATAATGCTCTATTTCAAGAGGGGTTATAGGCAGAGCTACCAAGCAGGAACCATTTTCAAAAGGGAGGCTTTTAACATATATTCTTGCCGCCAACCCTTCACAGACTTTCTTAAATTGTATTTTTACCATAATCACACATACTACAACCACAGTCTATTTCCTCCTTCCCTATCGTGTAAGCTTCTCTGTTTCCCTCTCTGGGCCCCCTCTTACCTCTCCCCCTTCCCTCCTTTCTCTTATCCCTGCTGTCTGTCTCTCCCCTTTCTTGATTCTACCCTCTATTCCTTGTGGCTCCTATCTTTCTCTTATTTATTTTCTGCTTGATAGTCAACAATTGCCTCCTCTCCCCCATCTTCCACTGTAGCCTGTCTCCCCCCACCCTCCTTGCCTTTCTTTGTGCCAGCTTCACTTCAGCAGCTCTCTTGCACACAGGAAGGGTACAGGACATTGTGCCCCACCTCCTCTCTTCACAGTTTCTAATCAGAGCTTAGGAAAGGGGGCAGGGCCAAGGGCTCACAGCACATCTTTTAGCTACAACAGTGGTTCCCAACTGGAGTTCCATGGATCCTCCAGACCATAACAGTAGAAGAGAAAGCCTACATCGTGCAAAAAAAAGCCCCGACAAGCCACCACGGACCCCATCCTGCTGTGGCCACAAAGAAGGGACCCGCCAGGCTACCTCATCCCACCAGCAGATGAAGACAAAAGGAGGCCACTGGCCACCAGCAGCCAAAGACTAAAGGAAGCTGCAAGGTGGCCAGTGCATCTCAACATGCAGGCAACCTGAGTGAAGGAGGCTGCGGAATTCCCGCTTCCCCCGCAGACTCTAGGGAAAAGAGAAGGAGTATGAGGGAGCCTATGTCCATGAGAGGAAGTGTATGTGTGTTTGTGTGTAGGGGGCAAAGGATGACTGCTGAAATTGGTGGTGCATCAGAAAATTTGCTGCTGCCATGTGATTGAGCCTCTGAGCTGCCTTCCTAGCCTGACATCCTTTGATAAGCTAATATGTACAACCTATGATGATGATGATGTCAGGCCCTGGGAGTTAGTTTAGAGTGGCGGCAGCCCAGCGCTTTATCAGTAGCTGGTGCCCGCAGTCAGGAACAGCTCAAGCTAATCTGCCTGAGGTGAGGGATGCGATGAGATGGCCCCACTCCTACTAAGGTACCCAACAAGCAGTGGCGTGGTAGGGGGGGCCAGAGGAGCCAAAGCCTTCAGGCGCCAGGCTGAAGGGGGGCGCCAAGGGGGCAGGGGATCCCATGCTGCCCAAAGAAGAAAAAGCTCTTCGGCCACCAGGGGCACTTATGCCGCCTGACAGCAGAAGAGGAGGAGGCCCATGACCTACCTGAAGGAGAGGGACTGGAGCCAGAGCTTGCCCGCAAGTGTTTGTGTGGAGGAGAGGGAGTAGAGCCAGTGTGTGTATGAAGGAGAAGAAATTGAACCAGTGTGTGTGTATGTATGGAGAGGGAATGAAACCAGCCTGTGTGTGTATATGGAGCAGAGGGAGTGGAGCGTGCGTGTGTGTGTGTGTGTGAAGGAGAGGGAGTGGAGCCAGAGTATATGAGTATGTAAGAAAGAAAGGGAATGGAGCCTGTATGTATGCGGAGGAGTGGGAGTGGAGCCAGCTCGTGTGTGTGAGTAAAGGAGAGGGTATGGAGCTAACCTGTGTGTATGTGGCGAAGAGGGAATGGAGCGTGTGTGTCTGTAAATGGATAAGAGGGAATGGAGCGTGTGTGTGTGTGTGTGTAGGAGAGGGAGTGGAGCCAGTGTCTGTGTGTGTAGGAGAGGGAGTGGATCCAGTGTGTATGTGTAGGAGAGGGTATTGAGCTAGCCTTTGTGTGTATGGAGGAGAAGCAATGGAGCGTGTGTGTGTGTGTGTGTAGAAGAGGGAATGGAGCCTGTGTGTGTGTGGAGGAGAGGGAGTGGAACCAATGTGTGTGTATGAAGGAGAGGGAATGGAGCCTGTGTGTGTGTGGAGGAGAGGGAGTGGAGCCTGTGTGTGTGCGTGTGTGGAGGAAAAGGAGTGGAGCCTGTGTGTATGTGGAGGAGAGGATATAGAGCTAGCCTGTGTGTGGAGGAGAGGGAATGGTAGGGATGTGCATTCGTTTTCAACAAATATGCAATCCGCAAATCATAAGTCCCTGTTCGTTTTATTCGTGGGTTCGCGAAACGCATGGCGATCCCCCACGAATGAAACATATCAAATTAGTTTCATTCTTTTGGTTCGCAGTGATTTCTTAGCGGCTGTTTGAAATAGAAGGCCACGTGAGAGTATCCATAGCAAAAACCAACCCTTTCCTGTGAGTCATAAGTGACCTCACAGCCCTGTCATAGAGTGGGTCAGACAGGTTGGCAAGGAGACGAGAATGCAACCTCTCAGAGCTAAGCAATTTTCTAATGCAGCCAATCGCCGCTCTCAGTGCTCTGTGATGCTGTGCGGTATGCCACACACTTTTTTCTCGGGTGTTGTCTGGAGAGGTGGCTTTACTCAGAGCTAGTCTGAGTGTCTCAGATCTGTATTCAATTGCTATTACAGCTTGTGTGTTATGGTCTTGAGGTGTTTGAGTGGATTCTTGGGTACTGCGAAGATGGCCACTCCCACGGGGAGGAGCCCCGTGGGGAACCACAGCACTAGGCTAGACTCTATACACGCAGACACAGAGAATTTGTGTTTATTATACAGCTTGGTGGTACTGCCCAGAAGGTGGCAGCAGTGAGGTAACCCAAGCCTGAATAACCAGCATTATCTAAATTGCTTTTAATTTCCTATCTACCTCCAGCTGAGCTTCTCTCATTAGCCAGTACAAACCTACCACTTGCTGGCTGTCCCTGCAACCAGGCCAACTCAGTTTCCTCTCTATCTGAAACTTTTAAACTTTTGTTTTGTTTTGGGGGGTTTTTCCAGTGCTTTGTTTTAGAATCACAGGGCTCCTGTTTTCTGTACTATGTTTAGAACCACAGGTCCTCTTGACAACTTTCTGTACTCCAAACAGACACTTTCTTGGAGGCTGGGGTTTTTTTTTTCCTGTGCAAATCTTTAGAAAAAATCCCATTCATGACACCATATGTGAGACTGAGCGATGATTCCCACAGGCCTGGAGACAAACTAGTCCAATTCCAGCCTTGCTTAAAACAGTATATCTTTATTACAGCTTCACACATGCACAACAGTAGGCTGTCTTGCCTTCAGAACAGTGTACTCTATTTACTTACAGTTCAGTATTGCTTCCCTCAGTACTCACACTTCAGCTTCATCTCAGCTTAATATTTGGACAGTTTATTACAGGAGTTGCCTTCCTTCTAGAGCCATAGGCCTGGTCTGGTTATCCCTACCCAGATCCCAGCTCTTATTCCCTTGTCTCTGGTTACAGCCTCTGAACTCCACAGCATACTCTCAGTGGATTTAAGATGGACCAGGCATCGAGTCTGGTCCTGCACACTAGGGACACTGCCTCACAGGAACATTCATCCATTCCTCAAATTTTCATTAAATCTAGTTTTAGAAAATACCTTGTGGAGGGTTACTTATTTTTCAGTCACTTTGATATTTCATAGTTACATGATAGTAGGGGTGAATTTGGTTGCCCTCAGTCGCTAGGCACTGATTCAGTGTTGGTGCCACCCTCCCCCTTACCTCATCCCTGACAAACCTCTAACGTGGAGAAGTGCAACGTGATGCATTTAGGGAAAAATAACCCTGGCTGTAATTTCACAATGTTAGGTTCTGTCTTAAGATTTATCGCCCAGGAAAGAGATCTAGGCATCATAGTGGATAATACTTTGAAATCGATGGCTCAGTGTGCTAAGGCAATCAAAAAAGCAAGCAGAATGTTAGAAATTATTAGGAAGCGAATGGCAAATAAAACAGAGGATGTCATAATGCCTCTGTATTGCTTCATGGTGAGGCTGCACTTTGAATACTGTGTGCAGTTCTGGTCACCGCATCTCAAAAAGGATATAGCTGCTCTGGAGAAAGTGCAGAGAAGGGTGACCAAAATAAGGGGCATGGAATGACTGCCCTATGAGAAAAGGCTAAAGAAGTGAGGATTGTTCAATGTAGAGAAGAGACAACTGAGGGGGGGGGGGGGGGCATGATAGAGGTCTACAAAATCATGAAAGGACTTGAACAAGTTAATGAAAATCGGTTATTTACTCTCTCAGATAACAGAAGGACCAGGGGGGCACTCCTTAAAGTTAGCAAGTAGCTCATTTAAAACAAATCGAAGAGAATTCTATTTCACTCAGCACATAGTTAAGCTCAGGAATTCATTGCCAGAGGATGTGGTTACAGCAGTTAGTATAACTGGGTTTAAAAAAAGTTTGGATAAGTTCCTAGAGGAAAAATCCATAAATTGCTATTACGGTAATTAGCAATAGTAGCTTGTGATTTATCTAATGTTTGGGTACTTGCCAGGTACTTATGATTTGGATTGCCCACTACCTGGTGTTATGTTCGGGCTTGTGGACCCTTGGCCGACGAGAGGATGGTATACCTTCCGGACGGTCCATAGGCTCTCTCGTCAGGTGGCGAGGCAGGACAGGAGGTAGGACCAGTCGACCCTTGGCACTGGAGGCTGAGGTGAACACGGAGGCGATGAGGAGTCGGGACGAGGTGCTGTGTCTTCACCACTGGTGGTCTGCGGTCCCCCCAGGAGGAGCCCGTAGGGACCCGATCGCTGGGACTTAGGTGGACCTCGAAAGGTCAGGCAACGGTGCAAAGGCCAACTGGAGCTTCGCCCTGGAAGCCCGCGGTCCCCCCAGGAGGAGCCCGTAGGGACCCGGGCCGCTGGGACTTAGGTGGGCCCTTGGAGACAGAGTCTTGAAGAAGTCCTAGGTCGAATACCAGAGGGTCAACGCTCACCAGTCCAAAGTCGAGTGCCAGAGAATCACCGTCAGCCAATCCGATGTCAGGAACCAGAGAATCACCGTAAGCCAATCCGAAGTCAGGAACCAGAGAACACCAAGACGTAACAGGAGCAAGAAGCAGGAACTCACCGAGGCAAGCAGACTCAAACAACACTCGCAAGAGACGTTGCCAAGTCAAGGAATGAGCAGAGGAAGCCTCCCTATATACTTCCTCTGCTCTGGATCATTGGAAGCAGGTGAGTCTAGTTAAAGGGACCAGGTCCCTTTAAATGCAAATGAGTTGACGGCGGCCATCTTGGATCCCATGGCGGTGGCCTTCTTGGATCTCCCCGGTGGAGGAGAGATGCCGCTGGGGGAAGCAGGACGGCTTCCCCTGCAGCGGGCAGCACGGGCCCGAGTCGGAGCCCTCCCCGGGGCTTTCATGGCGCTGAGAGTCAGGTGAAGGGTTGCGGTCGAGGGGCGCCACGGCCGCGGAGCACAACAGTACCCCCCTCTTTAGGGCGGCTCCCTGGAGGCCTGGGTTTGGACGGGTGGTCTTGGTGGAACTGGTCCGATAGACTCCGATCCAGGATGTTAGCCAGAGGCTCCCAGGAGTTCTCCTCGGGGCCGAAGCCTTCCCACGCTAACAGGTATTCCCACTTCTTTTGATGCTTCCTCACATCTAGTACTTCCCGGACCTGATAGGTGAGGTCATCTTCAGAGGCGACAGGTTGGGGAGTAGGAGGCGTGCTGGAGGGCCATGACAATACCAGAGGTTTCAGGAGAGAGACATGAAAGGTATTATGTATCTTAAGAGACGGAGGGAGGCGCAGTTGATAGGAGACTGCACCCACCTGCCGGATGATGGGGAACGGCCCGATGAATCGCGGAGCCAATCGAGAGGATGGCAGCTTCAACCGGATAAATTGTGTACTCAACCAAACCTTTTGGCCCGGTCGGAGAGGTGGGTATGGTCTCTTGTGCTGGTCCGCATACTTCTTAGCTGTCTGACTGGCCTTGATCAGAGTGCGCTTTGTGGACAACCATAGGCGATGCAGCTCTTCAGCCGAGAGCTGGGCTACTGGAGACGTCACCGTGGTGGGGACAGGCAGTGGCGGTCGTGGCTGTTTCCCATAAACTACCTGAAACGGGGAGGATCCTGTTGCCGCAGAGACGTGGGAATTTAGTGCGAATTCGGCCCAGGGCAGCAGGCTGGCCCAGTCATCTTGTTTTTCACTGACGTATAACCGGAGGAATTGTTTCAACGTCTGATTAGTTCTCTCAGCGAGACCATTGGTCTGAGGATGGTAACCGGACGTATAGTCTAATGTGACGTCGAACTTCAAACAAAGGGCCCTCCAAAATTTGGCAGTGAATTGTGGTCCGCGATCCGAGAGGATACTTTTAGGGAGGCCATGTAGCCTGAAGACGTGTTGGACAAACAGCTGAGCGAGTTGCGGAGTAGACGGTAGTCCTGGCAACGGCACGAAGTGCGCCATTTTACTAAAACGGTCAATGACCACCCAAATTGCTGTGTTGCCGCTGGATGGTGGCAAGTCTACCACGAAGTCGGTAGCCACATGAGTCCATGGTTCGGAGGGCATAGGTAACGGCTGAAGGAGCCCTGGGGTCGAGCCGAAGATTCTCTTGTGGCGAGCGCAGGACTGACAGGATTCTACATACGCTCTAACATCCTTGTTGACCTTTGGCCACCAGTTATAGCGGCGCAGGATCTGAAGTGTCTGGGATTGCCCTGGGTGACCAGAACAGCGGGAGTCGTGGGCCCATGCCAAGACTTGTTTCCGCAAGCCCGGAGGAACTAAGGTTTTCCCTGGAGGGATAGTCGTGGTAGCAGACAAAAGGAGGCGGGACGGCTCGATGATGTATCGCAGTTCCTCTGAGCCTTCAGTATATTCAAATACACGGGATAGAGCATCAGCCTTGATGTTCTTCTCTGCCGGTCTGTAGCGGAGCACAAAATTAAACCGGGTGAAAAACAAGGCCCAGCGTGCTTGCCGTGGGTTGAGCCGTTGTGCTCGGTGCAGGTATTCGAGGTTCTTATGATCCGTATAGACAGTGAACTGATGCTGTGCCCCCTCCAGCCAAGGGCGCCATTCCTCGAGAGCAACTTTGATTGCCAACAACTCCTTATCGCCTATGGCGTAGTTTCTCTCTGCTGGGGAGAACTGGCGCGAGAGGAAGGCACACGGACGAAGTTTGTGAGCCTCCGACACTTGGCTCAAGATGGCGCCTATACCTTCCGAGGAGGCGTCTACTTCGATGATGAATGGGTGCTGAGGATCTGGGTGCCAAAGGCACGGTTGTTGCAGGAACAATTCCTTGAGTCGATGGAAGGCGGTCTCCGCTTCCGGAGGCCATTTCTTAGGGTCCGCGCCTTTTCGGGTTAGAGCAGTCATCGGTGCCACTACAGACACGTAGTGAGGAATGAACGATCGATAATAATTGGCAAACCCCAAGAACCTTTGGAGTGCCTTCAGTCCAGACGGCTGGGGCCATTCTCGAATGGCTTGCAGCTTCTGAGGGTCCATACGGAAGCCTTCGTTGGAGATGATGTATCCCAGGAAGGGAAGGGACTCCTTCTCAAAGAGGCACTTTTCTAGTTTTGCGTATAACTGGTGTTCCCGGAGACGTTGCAAGACCTGGATGACGTGTTGCCGGTGTGCAGACAGAATTCGAGAATATTGAAATGTCATCCAGATACACCACTACGCACTTGTACAGGAGATCCCGGAATATCTCATTCATGGTGTTCTGGAACACCGCGGGAACGTTGCAGAGTCCGAACGGCATCACTAAATACTCGTAGTGGCCGTCTCGGGTATTGAAGGCTGTCTTCCACTCATCTCCTTCCTTAATTCGGATGAGGTTGTAGGCCCCTCGGAGGTCTAATTTGGAAAAGATCCTTGCACCCTGTAGCCGGTCAAAGAGCTCCGAGATGAGGGGCAAGGGGTAACGATCCTTGACCGTAATGGCATTTAAACCCCGGTAGTCGATACAGGGGCGAAGACTCCCGGTCCTTCTTCGCGACGAAGAAGAAGCCCGCCCCGGCCGGGGATTTAGACTTCCGAATAAAGCCTCTCTCCAAATTCTCCTTGATATATTCACTCATGGCCTGCGTCTCTGTGGGAGAGAGGGCGTAAGTGCGGCCCCGAGGGGGTTCAATGCGAGGGAGGAGTTGGATGGCACAATCAAATGCTCGATGGGGTGGAAGTATCTCTGCCCGTTGCTTCGAGAAAACCTCCGCATACGCGGCATAAGGAACTGGTAGGCCAGGAAGAGTGGTGGACACTATGGAGCAGGATGCTGGAACCACAGAGCGTAGGCAATTGCCGTGGCAGTTTGGTCCCCAATGAGCCAGCTGCAAAGTCTTCCAATTGAACTGGGGTTCATGCTCCTGGAGCCAAGGAAGGCCCAAGACGATTGGATGGATGGAGTACTCCAGGACATAGAACGACATCTGTTCTTGATGCAGGACCCCAGCTCGCAGCTGGACGGGCATCGTGGCGTGTGTCACCCGTTCTGGAAGTGGCTTCCCTTGAATCGAGGAAATGACCATGGGGGCAGAGAGACGCACTTGTGGAATCTTAAGGTATTCCACCAGGCCCTTCATTATAAAATTGCCACTGGCGCCGGAGTCCACTAGAGCTAGCGTGTGGAACTCCCCGTCTGTCGAGGATAACGCCACCGGCAACGTCAGAGGAGGTGCGGGTGCAGTACGGCCCAGGATGGGACCTCCTTCAGGTCCTAGGCCCGAGAGTTTTCCGGACGTGCTGGACAGGCAGCTATTCGATGGCCTGCCCTGCCGCAGTAAAAGCAAAGTCCTTCTCTCTTTCAGCATTGCCGCTCCTGTGAAGAGTCTCTCCCGCGACCCAATTCCATGGGTTCCTCGGCGGGGGCTTGAGGAACGGTTGAGGCGCTCCTAGGAGGGGTTGGGAACTTCCTCGCTGCCCTTACCTCAGGAAGGCGTAACCGCATACGACGGTCCACGTGGTTGGCTAGTTCTATTACGCCATCGAAGTCGTCCGGCAGTTCTTTTGCGGCCAGTTCATTCTGCAGGCGTGAGGATAGCCCCTCTAAGAAGATCCCATGGAGGCAATCTTCCCTCCAATTTAACTCTGCGGCTAGGGTGCGGAATTCGGTTGCGTATTCGGCCACAGTCCGAGTTCCCTGTCGCAACCGAAGTAATTCTGAAACGGCAGTGGGCTTACGGATCGGCTCATCAAATACCTGTCTGAAGGTGGACAGAAACAGAGTCAAGTCTTCAAAGACAGGGTCTCTTCTCTCCCACAGATGAGAGGCCCAGATCAGGGGCTTCCTGTCGAGTAGAGACATAATGTAATTCGTCTTGACTCGGTCGCTGGGAAACTGCGCAGGCAGCAAAGAAAACCGGATCTGGCACTGGCTGAGGAATCCCCGGCACAACTTTGCTTCTCCGGCGTATCGAGAGGGTGCCGGGAGTTGCTTGCCCCAGGTCGGGCCTGGGGTCTGGGACAGCATGCGGCTGAGTAGGGCGGCCTCCTTGAGCCCCAGGCGGAGAGGGTAGTGTAGGATTCATGGGCCCTAATGCCTCGAGGCTTTGGGTGAGGCTCTGCACAGCCGAAACTAAGGCATCGAGGGTCTGTTGCTGATCCTTTAGGCACTGGGCCATTCCCGGAATGGCCTGGCGGGCGGAGGCCTCCGCCGGGTCCATGGACTTGGCAATCTGTTATGTTCGGGCTTGTGGACCCTTGGCCGACGAGAGGATGGTATACCTTCCGGACGGTCCATAGGCTCTCTCGTCGGGTGGCGAGGCAGGACAGGAGGTAGGACCAGTCGACCCTTGGCACTGGAGGCTGAGGTGAACACGGAGGCGATGAGGAGTCGGGATGAGGTGCTGTGTCTTCACCACTGGTGGTCTGCGGTCCCCCCAGGAGGAGCCCGTAGGGACCCGACCGCTGGGACTTAGGTGGACCTCGAAAGGTCAGGCAACGGTGCAAAGGCCAACTGGAGCTTCGCCCTGGAAGCCTGTGGTCCCCCCAGGAGGAGCCCGTAGGGACCCGGGCCGCTGGGACTTAGGTGGGCCCTTGGAGACAGAGTCTTGAAGAAGTCCTAGGTCGAATACCAGAGGGTCAACGCTCACCAGTCCAAAGTCGAGTGCCAGAGAATCACCGCTTGCCAAGCCAAGGAACCAGAGAATCACAGTCAGCCAATCCGAAGTCAGGAACCAGAGAATCACCGTAAGCCAATCCGAAGTCAGGAACCAGAGAACACCAAGACGTAACAGGAGCAAGAAGCAGGAACTCACCGAGGCAAGCAGACTCAAACAACACTCGCAAGAGACGTTGCCAAGTCAAGGAATGAGCAGAGGAAGCCTCCCTATATACTTCCTCTGCTCTGGATCATTGGAAGCAGGTGAGTCTAGTTAAAGGGACCAGGTCCCTTTAAATGCAAATGAGTTGATGGTGGCCATCTTGGATCCCATGGCGGTGGCCATCTTGGATCTCCCCGGTGGAGGAGAGATGCCGCTGGGGGAAGCAGGACGGCTTCCCCTGCAGCGGGCAGCACGGCCGAGTCGGAGCCCTCCCCCGGGGCTTTCATGGCGCTGAGAGTCAGGTAGGGGGACGCGGTCGTGGGGCGCCACGGCCGCGGAGCACAACACCTGGGACACATTTGGGAGGGAGAGTTTTCAGTCATTGCGAGATGAACTTGGAGTCTCAAATCATACTCAATATATTTACTTTCAGTTGAAAAGAGATGTTTTCATGGATCCAACAGGCCCAATATCCTTGAGAAAAAAGACAAGGGTGGAAAAGCTTTTAACCCAATCTGTTTGACTCCCAAGCTCATCATGCAGCTATATCGCTCACTTTTTGTATAGTAATGATGAACATGAGACTAGCTCTGATTTGATAAGACAAATTTATCGCAGATCTGAATATAGATTTAGACAATACGGATTGGTTGTTGATCTGGCGATCCATATAAACTATTTGCAATAAAAATCAAGAGTTGATATATCGGCTACTAAATTGTACATATCGATATCCTGATATTTTTTCTAGATTTAGTGCTACTAGTCCCATGTGTTGGTGGCTGTGTTGTGAGCAAGAGTGCTATATTCATATGTGGTGGGGGTGCAGGAAAGTGCAACAATTTTGGGAAGATATTCAGGAGATTACCACAATTGTGGGGAATAGTGTTCTGTTTTCATTTCAACTTTCCTTGTTGAACTGTTGGGATGAACAGAACTTATCAAAATTAGATACACAGCTGTTAGAAGCTGGATGTTTAACTATTGCATACTTTTGGAAAACCTCACTGCAAGTGTCGGTTTGTCGTAATAAAGTTGTGGAGCTGGCTATCCTGGAGTGTATTACCTTTCCCTTAAAATACAACTTGGAAGTTTATGATGCTATTTGAGGAAAATTTTGGAAATAGCACATGTCAAATTAATATATTGAGTTTGAGAGCTGTCTATGTGATGCTGTATTGTTCAGATACTTCTGGGTCTTTATTAATTTATTGATTGTTAATGCAATATGGTATATATGCAGATAAGCATTGTCAAGGATCATGTCTGTCTTGTCTCTTTTTGAAAAATAAAAAGTGGCTACGGCCACCATCCAAACTCCTCTGGGGGGGGGGGGGGGGTGTCATGGCTGGCATTAGCCAGTCTGCTACCTCCATGTGCATTGATCAGGTGCTTGCCACCTTGCTAAGGAAAACACACCAGTATATAACCTTCCCTCAGAGCATATGGCACCAAGATCAAATCATTTATTTATTTATTTATTTAACTTCTTTTACTATACCGACACTCAAGACCAGGTCTTATCGTACCGGTTTACATTAGAACAGGATTTCTATCAGTGCCATGCTTTCCCTCAGTCCTGGGGGCAATCGATTGCACACACATCCCTATAAGAGCACCAGGGGGAGAGGCCACCTACCATAACTGGAAAGGATTTTACTCCCTCAATATACAGGTGGTCTGTGACACCAAGGACGTTATCCTCAAGTTTCCTGGATCCGTTCATGATGCCTACATCCTCTCGCAGGATGGCGCTACCTTTGCCCTCACTATGTCATACGGGCGACTCGCCCGTATGACATAGTGAGGGCAAAGGTAGCGCCGGCGCCATTTTGAAGATTGGCAATACGGCCTGCGTGCAGGAGGTCGCTCCTGGACCCCCGCTGGATTTTTGGCAAGTCTTGTGGGGGTCAGGAGGCCCCCCCAAGCTGGCCAAAAGTCCCTGGGGATCCAGCGGGGGTGATCTCCTGCACGCGTGACGTCGGGAGCCAGGAACCAAAATGGCACCGGCGCTACCTTTGCCCTGTCACATGATAAGGGCAAAGGGCCACCGGCGCCATTTCTCAATGCAGCCGTGGCCAGAGAGCTGGAGATCGCGTCGGGACCCCCCCACTGGACCCCAGGTAATTTAAAACATTTTGGGGGGGGTTCGCGAGGGTGGGGGATTTGTTTTAAAGGTTCGGGGTGGGTTTTAGGGTTTTTTTGGTGTGCCGGTTTTCCCACCCTCCCCCGATTTACGATTTAAAAAAAAAAAAAACACGACGATAAGATTTCCCTCCCCCCCCCCAGCCAAAATCGATCGTTAAGACGATCGATCACACGATTCACACCCCTACTAACAATAGAAGATTGATTGTGGCTAAACCACTAAAAAAAAGGAGTGTGATACTTTACAGCCCCTGAGGCAGCTCATCTCAATGAGGCAGCTCATCTCAATGAACGAAACTCAGCCAGAGTTGGGCTCCTACTGCTACTAGATCAATAAAGGAATCTTTGCTTCTACCGATCTTTGTTTCCTGGTTGCTAAAGCAGAGTTATTAGTAACACCACCAACAAAATCTTGGACAAAATCTTCAAACAGAAACAAAGGACAGCAGTCACATTTTAATTAATGAAACAAAACAATATAATTATACAGAGTTCACTAAAACCAAGATGGAAGTGGTATTGATATCCACACATCAAACCAAAATAAGCACTGGTATCTATTTATCACAACGTTTCAAATTGTTGAACCACTCACACCAACAAACAAGCATTTCTTGAATATTCATATATTTGTAGGACCTCTAATCTACATGAGAATGTTATGTTATACAGACTCACTTGTAGTATACAGGTCCAAATTTGATTTATTTATAGAAAAAAAAAATTTTGTATGTTTTTTAATTTATTTAAAAACATAGCAAGACCCTATGCCTTCAACTTAATTAGAAATGTCAACATTATGTGTGAAGACTGAATAAATCCTTCAAAATAAGAAACTGATTTGTAATTTCTTTGAATCTTATTTCCTACAATCGCAAGTCCCGAAGGTATACTTAGCTTTTGAATGTCCTCAATGTCCCGACACGGCCGTGTTTCGGACCACCCTGGTCCTGCTTCAGGGGCAATGATGAATCCAAATAAAATCTAGAAGAATAGAATCTAGATGAAATCCAGGGTCTCCCAACATTTTTCACGGTTCAATTCAATTTTTGTTCCTTCATTGTGCGATCGGCGTCTCCGACCGCCATTCAATTTGAAAAAACATGGCCACTCTTCCGGGGTTATAAACCCACATCCGGTATCCATAAACTGGAGCTTCTCAGTTCTCTATCAGGTCGTCCACGTCCCTCTTAGTCTTCTGTCAGGTCGTCTTAAAAATTTAAAGGGAAACCAACCTTTTGGACTGACCATATTGGAGAACCTATGCATTCCAAAATTGGAAGTTCAATGAATAGAAACAAGTCTGATTTTGCAGCTAGCAGGTTTTAGAGTAAACAACTACACTCAAACGGAGAGCTCTATGTACCATCATAATATTCAAGCTGGCAAGAAATGTTACTATCCCAAACGTAAACAGTATATATAATGGCTGCATAAATGCTGAAAATGATGATCATCACGTTCCCACAAACATCTCTATTTACATATCGTTTTCCTTCTCAAAAAATAGAAATCCTACCACTTTTGTTAAAATGGTAATCAAATCAAGGAGTACCAATTTATCTTGTCATTAAGTCCTGACTGTTCCACTGTGTTGAATCGGTATATCCAAAAATGTTCCCGGCGATTAAGAAAAATTTGAACATTCCCTCCACGAGTGTTACTTGTGGCATGTTCTATAATTGTCCATCGTAAATCTAAAAATTGATGACCAAATTGGGAACAGTGTTGTACCAAAGGTGCCGTGAGCTTGCCAGTTTTTATGCAGCTCCTGTGCTCTATAAGCCTAGTTCTAATTTTTCTTTTTGTGCGGCCAACATATACCTTATCACAAGGACACTGTATCGCGTATATAACGCCTTCAGAATCGCAATTGGTCAACCTAGGCTGTCGTACCACTATAGTGGAATTAGGCACTTTCCATTGTGAGCCTATAATTGATATGGCACACATGTCACAATGTCCACATTGTTGATG
Source organism: Rhinatrema bivittatum (assembly GCF_901001135.1). NCBI lineage: Eukaryota > Metazoa > Chordata > Amphibia > Gymnophiona > Rhinatrematidae > Rhinatrema > Rhinatrema bivittatum. Next base: position 81,684,390 of record NC_042624.1, read on the forward strand.
ACCTCCAGTTTCTGGACAATTTTGGGAAGATCTAAATGCTGAATGCACCACTAGATCTCTAATGTTCGATGCCCTAGAAAAGGCAAATCTAGGCGTGCAGTTGAAAATCTGGTGGAGGGCAAGAACTTGCCAATGTGCTCGTATAATCTTCACCACCTCCTGGCTTCGGGAAGAATGCCGCAAAACACACGTCAATTGTTGATTAAAAGGCTTTTGTTGATATTGAAGCAACAGCTCTCGATTTGAAAACAGAGCCCTCTTGAATGCTTTTTTGATTACTTTCTTAGGATATCCCTTTTCAACAAATCTTTCTGTCAATTCACCTGACTGTTTAGTAAATTCAGATTTGTTTGAACAAATCCTACGTAGCCTCAAAAATTGTGAAATCGGAAGCCCATCCTTCAATTTTTTGGGGTGGTAACTCGAATATTGTAGGAGATGATTACAATCAGTTTCCTTACGAAACAAGGTAGTATGTAATTTTTGATCATCTCATTGTATTAATATGTCCAAAAAGAAACCGTATGTTGATGGTCCTACAAATATATGAATATTCAAGAAATGCTTGTTTGTTGGTGTGAGTGGTTCAACAATTTGAAACGTTGTGATAAATAGATACCAGTGCTTATTTTGGTTTGATGTGTGGATTACAATTTAGAAATCACTGGAATAAGAATTTCTTGGGCAGTTAATTTGTGTGAGTGGTATTGATATGACATCTAGCTCACAACCTCTTACTTAACTGGCATGATAGCATCTTGCAATCCTCAATCCTCCCCCCCCTTTTTTTTTTTTTTACCAAAAGGTGAAAAAATCCTACATTAATACAACCTCCCTCAACCCCATCACTTTGGGGCTAATCTAATGAGTCGCTTTGACCATTGAGTGAGTTTTAACCCATGTGTTTAGCATGGACTTTTCTGTGCTAAACTAATCGCAATATGTGATTGGGTTTTTTAGTATGGAAAAAACATATGCTAAAACCCGAGTTAAAACCTGTGCTTCCTATATACTAATCTTAATTCTTTTCAGCACCTAAGAAGTATCTGGTTATTGCTTTGGTCTGCATGCACTTCCATAATATAAATAACTTCATGGCCCAAAACTGTTCACCCATTTGTTCAGCTCTGTGCTTTATGGACCAGACACAGTGTGCTCCAAACGGTACTACTACTCTTCCTCAACACTTCAGCAGCAGCCTTTTCTGGGCTGAGGCCAAGACAGTAAGTCCCGAACAGAGCACAGCCCTGTGAGATTCCCAGACGCTGACTGCAGCACAGCGCTTAAGAGATGTGCATTCGTCTGGGATGAATTAGACAATTTCAACGAAATTGTCTAATTCGTCCTATTTCGGCAACCCCGAAAAACAAAGCAAATTTTCCCGAAATTTCGCGAAAATTCATTTTTCGGGGTTAGCACACACTAACCCTGAAATTCGGGACGGTCGGGAAAAAAAAAAAAAAAAGACCCGAACCGCGGGAAATCGAAATTTCCTGCGGCAGGTGATAACGAAGGCTGAACCGAAAGGTACAGCCGAAACACATCTCTGAGCGCTTTACTTTTTGCTCACCTGAGCACCCACAGACACTTCTCTTAGTTTTCTTGTATAAAGCAGAGATTTGTAGTTTGATGGCATGCAAATGCTCATGAAAAAATAGCACACTTTCTCCATATATCATCCTTTTTTTGTTGGTTTTTTTTATTCAGGGGCCATTTGCATGTTATTAGCTTACTGCATTCCACAGGACCATGAGTTTCTAATGCCAGAGTAAAGTAAAACCAGCACTAAAATTTTGCTCAGATTTTATAACATTTACCTAATTTTCTATATTCATATAGTAAAACTTGAGTTCACTCCTTATCCAGTAAGCTGATGGTATGCTAATGCATCGACAGTTTTAAAAAATATGCAGAAATATACTTATCACATACAATATGATTTAAGTACGTAAAACATTTTGAGGTAAATTTTAAAAGCCTGCTGCATGCATCAGTTGGGGGATGTGCACACAAGTTGGGCTTGCATGCGCTGACCAAATTTTAAAAGCCACCCAGATGCATGCATATCTCCCGCTGCACGCACATCTCACTCAATTTCAAAAAGGGGCATGGTCTGGGCGTGGCACAGATGTTTTGGGGCATGGCCAAGAGATGTACGCATAAATACTTATGTGCTCTGGCGTGCACCCAGGTCTCTGCCATGTAACTTTACTTCTGCTGTATAGAAGTGTAAATGTAAAAGCAAACAAAAGAAAATGAGCCATTTCAGAGGGGTTTATAGGGTCTAGGGTAACTGGTGGGAGTGCAGGCTATTAAAGCAGAGGGGTTTGGAGACTCTAGCTGAACACTGGGTGAACTGGTGAAACTGGTAATGTCTACGCCCTGGTAATGGGTGTAGACATTTAAAATTGTGTGCAAATGTGCATGCAGGCCATCTGTTTTTATAACGTGCAAACGTGTATACAAGTTATAAAGTGGCCACGTATCAGGGCATGCACCAGCATACATGCATCAAAGTGCCCCCACGTGCTGGTTTGAAAGTTACTGTTACTGTGTGCACAAAGGGATGGTAACTTTCAAACCGGTGCATGGGCGCACTTTGGTGCATGTATGCTGGTGAACACCAAGAAGTGTGGCCATTTTATAACTTGCGTGCATGTTAAAATGTAGCACATGTATGCTGGCGGCTTTTAACATTCGGTTGGCACGCGCAAGATGACTTGTACGCTCATCATCCAACTGATCAGCATCACAGGCTTTTAAAATTTTACCTCAGTGTCTTCTGAACATAAAACAAGATTTATGTACACAAAATACAATTTGTGTGCATTAAAAAAAAAACTTGTGTATGAAACATACTTCATGCACAGAAAACTTGATTTGTGCACAGATTGTTTTTTATGTGCATATATTCCAAGTACAGCGCCCCGACACCATGAACTCTGGTTTCAACCTCCTAGATTAACATTAGCCCAAGTAATTTTACTTTAGCTGTGATCAGGAATTAAATTTCCAGTGTTAAGAAATCATGAGTTAAGCCTACATGCCTCTCTGCATAGGAAAAAAAGTAGCTAATGCTTTCATTAGTATAGGATCAAAATGGAAGAGTAGTCATTTGTGAGCACCTTTTTTGCAATCAAAATTCCTTATTGCATTAAGCATAAAGTTTGCACACAGCCCATTGTACCCTATTACATCAGGGTCTCACTGAATGTAAAATTGTTTATTTGTAAAAGGAATGGTCAGCAGAAAAAGGGAGGTGATATTGTCCCTGATGAGTCCTCACTCGGAATACTATGTATAATTCTAGAGATCACACTTTCAAAAGGATATAAAAAGGATGGAGTCGGTCCAGAGGGTATTACTAAAATGGTCAGTTGGGATAGATTTAAGGATCTAAAAATGTGTGCCCTTAGAGGAGAGATAGGGATTATATGACAGAGACATTCAAATATCTCAAAGGTGCACAGGAAGTAAGCCTTTTTCAATGGAAAGGAAACTAGAACGAGGGGTTATGCGATGAAGGCAAAAGGGGGTAGATTCAGGAGTAATCCTAGGAAATATTTCTTTATAGAAAGGATGGTGGATGCATGGAACAGTGTCCCAGTGAAGGAGACAAAAACAGTATCTGAATTCAAGAAAGCATGGGATAAATACAGGGGATCTCTAAGAAAGTGATGAGAATTATAATGCTAACAGGCAGATTCAGTAAAGTCTGCTGGAGAGCGGACGAACGCCAGGTCTCCTGGCTCGCGCACCGGCCACTCACCAGTGCACACGATTCAGTATTCAAATTAGGTGGTGTGGTAGAAACAGGCAAAAGGAGGCGCCTCCTTTTAGCCTGGAGCGGCGGCTATCAGCGGGTTTGACAGCCGACGCTCAATTTTGCCGGCGTCGGTTCTCGAGCCCACTGACAGCCACGGGCTCTGAAACCGGACGCCGGCAAAATTGAGCGTCCGGTTTTCAGCCCGACAGCCGCCGGCCCATTTACAATTTTTTTTTCTTTTTTTTAACTTTTTTTTACTATTCAGGACCTCCGACTTAATATCGCCATGATATTAAGTTGGAGGGTGCACAGAAAAGCAGTTTTTACTGCTTTTCTGTGTACTTTCCCGGTGCCGGCAGAAACTAGCGCCTACCTTTAGGTAGGCGCTAATTTCTTAAAGTAAAATGTGTGGCTTGGCTGCACATTTTACTTACTGTATCGTGCAGGCATACCTAATAGGGCCATCAACATGCATTTGCATGTTGAGGGCGCTATTAGGGGCCGCGGATTGGACGCGCGTTTTCCTCCCCTTACTGAATAAGGGGTAAGGGAAAACGTGCGTCCAAGGGCAGGTTAACAGTGTGCTCCGTTGGAGTGCACTGTACTGTATCAGCCTGTAAATTAATTGGATGGATGGGGAGACTGGATGGGCCATAAGGTCTTTCTCTGCCATCATATTTGTATGTTTTACTTGAAAAAAAGGTGGGTCGACCATTACCAGATGCTATCATTCAAGTTGTGTAAGCAGCCTTAAGCTAGCACTTCTGTGATAACTTACTGTAAATTTAGTATGCTAAAGCTATAAGGCCAAATTTTAAAATGGCCATGCGCATAAAAATTGGCACTTGCGTGCAAGGCCGGGCCGGGCCCTGCACACACCACGTGCTTAAGTGCTGATACACGCACAAGTGCCAGGCCCTGAAAAACGGGCGGGGTGGGGGTGTGGTCTGGGTGGGGAAGGGCAGGGAGGGATGGAGGCCGGCCGGGACAGCAGCCATTAGTCGCTGTCCCGGGGAAACGTATGCCGGCAGCCAGCCGGGACGCGCAAACTACTTCTGCTCCAGGGGAGCAGTAAGTAGTAAAAAAACAAAACCCCCAAAAAACCATAAGTTATTGGGAAGGGTTTAGCAGGTGGGGAGGGAGGAAGTTTAGGTAGGGGGTTAAGGAAGTTCTCTCCAAGTCCCCTCCTTAATTGTAGCAGCGCGCGGAAAAAACAGACTGAGGAGAATCGGTTGTTTCCTGCGCTGGAACGCACGCATAGTTGCACAGAGCAAAGCTCTGAATTCTACTTGAGAAGCTCCGCCTCCCGGGCCTGATTGACAGTTCCCATGACAGCATGGCTAATTCAGCCCTGCTATCAACGAGAAACGCATGTTATAAAATTGGCACGTCCAAGTACGTGCTCCTTTTAAAATCTACTCCTTAGGGAGAACAGCACTTCACATAGGGCCGGATTTTAAAAGCCCTACGCGCATAGGGGAGGTTACGCGTGCCGGGCCTATTTTCAAAAGGCCCGGCAACGCGCGTAAGTTCCAGGGCTTGCAAAAAGGGGCGGTCCTGGGGCGGGGCCAGAAGCCCTGCTATCAACGGGAAACGCATGTTATAAAATTGGCACGTCCAAGTGCGTGCGTGCTCCTTTTAAAATCTACTCCTTAGGGAGAACAGCACTTCACATAGGGCCGGATTTTAAAAGCCTTACGCATGTAGGGGGGGTTACGCGTGCCGGGCCAATTTCAAAAGGCCTGGCGATGCGCGAAAAGCCCTGGGACGTGTTTAAGACCCGGGGCTTGCAAAAAGGGGCGGTCTGGGGGCGGAAGGGGAGCGGGACGTGGCCAGAGACTCCGCACGGCCGCTGGGCCGGGGATTGCACGCCAGCCGACTGCCAGCACACGTATCTTACTTCAGGGCTGAAGTAAGCTTGAAAACAAGAAAAAAAACAAGAAAAAGGTAGGGGGGGAAGGGTGGGGGAGGTAGGGGAAGGGAAGGTGGGGTGGGGGGGGCTAGGGAAGTTCCCTCCGATGCCGCTCCAATGAGTAAGCAGAGCGACCTGGGAGGGAACGGGGGAAGGCAGCGCGGCTCAGTGTGGGCTCGGCCTGCGCAAGGTGCACAATTGCGCACCACCTTGCATGCGCCGACCCCCGATTTTATAATATGCACGCGCATGTTATGAAATCGCGTGTCTATGTGTGTACGCCGGGTAGCGCGTGCACCTTTTAAAATCTACTCCATATTGTGTATACCAAGTGGTCACTATTACCGCGACAGCCAGCTCCCAGCACACTAATCAAGATGAAGAATTTCTCTCGCAATGTTCTGTAAGGTTTTTAATCAACTGTGAAAAGCAAACGTAAAGACATGGATACAGAAATTCCTGAGTAAATAGTTTTCAATCCTTGAACAACATTAAAATTCAAATGAAGAATTAGTATTTTTTTTCCCTTAACACCAATAACTTTATCACATTATGCTTCAAAAAAGAATTTAAATTAACAATTTCAGATATACCTTTAGTTTTAAAGGCCATACTTGTTCTAAAAAACGTGTACTTAAAGCATAAAATAATAACTTCAAACAGTTCATACTCACTGCCTTCACAGGCTATAGACATTTCTCATTTTCCACTCTCATATTACACATGTGTAGAGCAAGCCAAGAATTAAAAAGCAGCTCATTAAGTAACAAAATTTCATGAAATAAATCATTTACTTAGCAGGCAAGCAATTTGTAAACATTCAATTGAGACATCATCCAAGTTAATTATTCTTGAAAAGAAGTCTTTAGGATAAGCAATTATAGTTTGTCTTCTAGAATAACTGAAAATTATATTTTAAGTGCTACAAATATTACAGCTTTTATAAGTTAATCTATCATCCTTTTACATCTATTTACTTTCCTTTGTATAGAATTTTCTTCTATTACATATCCACCTGTAAAGACTAATACTTTTGTATTTGCAATTGGAAAATCCAGAAATCTAATACTTTTTAAAAAATTCAATTTAGATGGGTAGTGCTATCTTGATTCAATGCTTCTTTTACTTCTGAAGGTAAAGCATCAAAAAGGTGTTGTTCCACAATGAGCCCACTCTTCTTAAGAAATCGGCATTGTTTCAACTGAGGTGGTAGATGTTCTAAACTGTTTCCTTTCAGCTCCAGATGAGTAAGCTGCAATAGTTGACCAATTTTGTCAGGGACTGAGGCAATAAGGTTGTGCCCCAGACATAAAGTTCTTAACTTCACACATTTAAATAACTGTTTTGGCAAAATGTCTACCTTATTTCCTGTAATAAGGAAATACTGTAGGTTCTGAAGGAATCCTATTTCCACAGGAATCATAGAAATGGAGTTATGGCTCAAATCCAAATATCGGAGTTTCTGTAAACTGAACAAGGTGATTGGTAGGGATTCAAGTTTGTTATGTGAAAAATAAAGTGTCTCCAAGTTTTTTATAAGACTAATGGAGGAAGGAATATTAACAATTTTATTGTACCACAGCTTTAAACAAGTTAATCTTTTTAAGTGCTGGAAACTAATTATTTCTTCTATTGCACATATGTTATTTGATTTTAAATCCAGTTCCTGCAAATTAGTGAGACTGAAAATGGCATGTGGAATTCTCTCTAAATCACAATTCTGCAATTCCAAGTCAGCAACATTTATCATCTTCTTAAGATTGTTAAGTACCATCAGCTTGGTGCCATCATTATGAATTACCAGTTTGGTTAGATGTGGTGCTACCTCAGTGACAGAAGAAGGAATTTTGGTCAAGTTGCTTTTTATGTATAATGTCCTCAGATGCCTCAGTTCTCTAAGAGATTCAAGTCCTATCATTTTGTTGTTTTCTGAATTCAAACTTCCAATTAAATGCAATTCACGGAGGTTTTTGAGCAGATAGACCCAAGTAGGAATTTCTGACACATCTGTGAATTTCACATGAAGGCTTTTCAAATGATCACGCAAAAAGCTAAAGGCTGTCTGCTCAATTTTTGCAGGACAGTGGTAGAGATGGAGTTCTTGAAGATTAATCATTTGGGAGACTTTAGGTGGGATTTTGGCTTCAGGAATTAGTTCAAGTTTTAGCATTTCTAAATCAGTTAGATCAAATACTGCATCGGGGACACCTGATAGCATAAAGAGATACAGTTCTTGTTTGTCCTGGGCATTTCGGATGACATGTTGTCTGAGTTTTTCAAATGTCCATTCATGGTTTAAACTAATTTCACGAAGTTTGTTTTCACTTACTTCTGACAAGAATACTCCAAACCGTTTAGAATACAACTGGTCGTACTGATCTACCATATGCAAAAGAAATGCAAAATCATTTTTTACATCAGGGATATCACTGAAACTGCTCTCTTCTCTGACTTTTTCAAAAGAATATTCTTTTAAGGGTCTTCTGAATAACCAAAATAGCGTATACAAACAGATAAGTCCATATACACAAATGAGAGCAATATAGCTGATCAGCAGTTTTTTCAACATGTGAGCCATGTTATGGGTGCACTGAAATAAACTATAACCAATCAAATGTTCTACTTTTGGCTTACATGTGTGATCAAATCTGATGGAAGTTACAAAAGTAAGCGTATAGCATAGGATGAAAATAAACTTTGCAGTTTTAACAACAGTTTGGGCAACATACAATCTGTAAATGAAATCACTGTCTTCCACATGTGTGCGAAATTTTCGAACCTTCTCAAAAAGGGCTTTAGCCTGCTCGCCGTCTTTCCTGTCCAAAATGGTAACAGCAGGAACTTCAATGACGGTTTTTTCTGCTGAAAATGAAAACCCCTTTTTGGTCAGTGGTACACTGGAACCAGGGCTTCCCTCATCGCTGCTTGTGGAGAAGTGTGTGGGCAGAGATTGAGCACCAATTATTCTTTGTTTATTCTCTTCAGAGTCTTCGCATGCCGTTTCAGACAATGCCTTTGTGGTCCAGGGAGATTCAAAGCATTTTCCCAATATAGAAATAAAATGCTCAATTTTCGAGGATGTTTTTGGATATTTAAACCAAAAGTTGCTACTTACCATTAAAATAATAGTATGTATGAGAGCAAGGTAGGGAAAGTATTTAGAATACCAGGGAAGAGCCACATGATAACACATCTGACTAATAAATATATATTGCTGGTAATCCAAATTTGTTCTTTTTCCTTCATGATCCATGTGATCTCTCTTTTGCTTCTGATATGTAGATGCAGTAGAATATAATTCAGTATAGGTAGCTGTAGGGAGAGATGAGTCTGTTATTCTAGCAGCAATACCTTCCAAAAAAGCTGCTTTTGTGTTCCAATTTTCTTTGTCTTTTATGACAGTTTCTTCCAACCGTGCTATACCATGCCTATCATTTCCAGATATACTAGTAGGTAAATCATCAGGTTTTACAGCAGATGTCAGCACAGGTAAGCAAACCACTTGATCTTTGGTTAGCTGCATAGTACTAGCAAAGATGGCAGTCATAAGCATAACAATAGCTAGATAATCCATAAACACATCCCACCATGGTTTCAGGATACGATATTTTGGTTGTAAATCATTCAGTGATGTAACTTCTGCAAGGGTAAACATTCCTAAAAAAAAAAAAGAAGTAATTTAGTAGATCATTCTTCCATTAAATAAAATAGCCAAATACTTAAAGCTAAAGGCAAGATATTGTCACTGCTTCTATTTACAATTAGCTATCAAACAGACTACATAAAAAAAAATATCATATTTTAAGTGCAGAAAATATAGTTTATGTGCATGTCATGTTTTCTATGTGTAAAATATGATTTGTGTACAAAAAAAAATCTGTACATGAATGTAATACGCTTTGAAGTGTCTGAAAGGTGGAATATAAATAAAATTCAAATAAAACATATTTTGTGCACATAAATCATATTTATACATAGAGAACATGATCTGGTTTTCAGTGCACTAAGTCTTTTCTTTGCACATATTTCATGGTTTGTGCACATTTTTTAACTCCCAATGTATTAGCATACCATTAGCTTACTGCATCAGAGTTTAAACAAATTTAGCTTGTGCATTAACAAACTGGACACCGAACCTCAGCACACAGTTTTATTTTGTTTTCTTATTTTATTTTGAAAGCCAAGGGATACATAAAAGAAAAGTCAGCAATATGCAATTATTGTTACAGTAAATGAAACAATGTCAGGTTGAAGCAATATATAAATACTCCTGCAACAAATATAGCAAAGCTTAGCATATTTTAAGAGAAAACACAGAAAAACGCAAATGTTCATAACATATACACAAGACATCCATTCATACCAAACACACATCTCCAATGAAAAAATGCACAGGGACAGTAACTTTACTCTGGAATGCATTACCATTTGAAATTTGCTTAGAAGCAAATTATGCAATATTCAGAAAGGCAGTAAAACCCTGTTTTTTTACTCAGGCATTTGATAACATCTTATGATGACTCCAGTTGCTAGTTTTGTCTGTTTTGTTATTAGCAGATTATGTTTTATTATTGTTAATTTGATTTTATTACTAAGTTACGTATTTTTTTATTGTACCCCCACTTAGCTAACATGATTTACAATTAGTATCTAAAATTTTGATAAATAAATAAAAATAAATAAAACTTTCAAACCAGCGCGTGGGCACACATTGGCACGGATATGTTGGCCTGTGCAGGGACACAGCCATTTTATAACTTGCACGTGTATATGTTATAAAGTAGTCTGGTCGTGCACATATGTGCGCCAAATTTTAAGTTGGTGCTTGCATGGGCACGCAAATCCTGCTTCTACTACGTAAGTCAGAGGATTTTAGAAGGGGTGTGACAGTTTCTTCCACCAGTTTGCCCAGTTAACAGCTAGATCCTCCAGATCCCCCTAGATTGACGGCCTGTACTCTCCCCATTTATCCAAGACCTTTTAAAACCCTTCGAAATGGCTCGGTCTTTTTCTTTTATAATTTACACGCCATCCATAGCAAAAGTAAACTTACGCGGCAGGGGATCTCGGCGCGCACTGGGTTGTCTAAGTATTTACATGCGTATCTCTTGGCCAGGATCTGACACGTCCATGCTCCGACCACACCCCACCCTTTTTGAAAAGTTTTGAGATGTGTGTACTATAGCATTTATGCATGTATTTGGGCGCTTTTTTAAAATACTGTCGATGCACGCTAGCCTGACTTCTTTGTGCATCCTCTAATTGATGCACGTGCTGGACTTTTAAAATTCACCTTTTAATTAACAAAATTCAACAACAAGAAGTGGTAAATCCCAGTCATTTCAAATAATCTTTGAAAGGAAAAGATAGAAGAGCATAAAAAGTCACCAAAGCTTGTTTGAAATCTGTGAACAAAGACTGATGCATAAACAAAACATCTGAACATTCAATGTGCATGCAATCTACCCTAAATTGAAATCAGGAAGTACATAGTTTTAACACTCAATTTATTACATTGGCCCCACATAAAGCAAGAAAGGTACACACGGAAGCCCTAGTAGTTCAAAACAGTTTAGTACTAGCTAACTCAAAACAGTCCAGCAAAGTAACATGAAACACGTTTTCAACAAAAATGTTTCCATTTTAAAGTTAAAGGATATTATTAGCATGTTCTGCATTTGCTTCCTTACTTCCAATTTATTTGCCTGAAAAAAAATTTCTAATATGACCAAAACTGGAAAAATATTCAATAGAAAAGAACCCCCCAAACCTGAAATTTTGTTTTTGAGGATTCTGTGACTTGTTTTCTGTAAAGCAGTGAAAGAGATAACGTTTACAACATAATATACTAAACATCTCTGCCCATACATGGAAGAAGGTTTAGTAACAGGAGGGGACTTTAATTGGGACCGTGATCTAATGGTTGATAAATCCAATCCAACCTGAGGAGACAAAATCAGCCAAATTAGGGAAATTGGTTTTTTGGAAAAAGAACTACAGGTAATTGACACTTGGCGTCTTCTCTACCCGCTGGAGAAAGATTTTACCCATTTATCTAGGGTCTAACTCCTCGCATTCCAGAACTGAATACCTATTGGTCTCTAAAAATGCTTTCTCTGGCGTATTGGATGCCGCTATTGGAGTTGTTACATTGTCTTACCACGCTCCCATTTGATTGGACCTTGCTGGCGGGGATGGAGAGGGCAGGAGTCATCAATGGTGATTCCCATATTTTTTGGTAGCAGAGTCCAGTTTTCATGACTTTCTTAAAGTAAAATGGGATGAATATATGAGAGACAACAGAATACATCTGGACAAGCCGATTTTGCTTTGACAAGCCACTATAATGAGGGGGGAAATTATTTCCTTTGTGGCTAAAAGGAGGAGAGATAAGATTAGAAAAGCAATTACAGGGTACGAAGAAGAGACTGATAGGTGCTATTACCAAAAAAAAATAGGGAAACATATTTAGTCTTAAGATCTCAGTTAAACACATTAGTTTACCAAAGGACAAAGAAGAGTGTCATTTTCTATAAATAAAAATTATATCAACTTAGGCCGGGATTTTCTAACGATGCACAGCTCTATGAATTGCACGGTGCAGGGGGGTGAAGCGGGGGGGCGGGCCTGCGATAGGCAGCAGCGATCGCACCTCTGCGGTGCGATCGCTGCCAACTTTCGCACTCAATAGCACCATCGTAAAAGGTGGTGCTATTGGGCACGAAATTGGAAGCGAAAAGGCTCCTTACTTTTTTGCCGTCCGTGCTGTCTTCGCGGCGTCTGCCCCAGTGCCGCCCCGACTCCTCCCCTTCTGGTGGCTACTCCTCCCCGATCTAGTCATCGCATGCGAAAAGTCCCTTTTCACGTGCGCTAGCTTTAGAAAATAACCCTCTTAGTTAGGGCTAATGGGGGACTGAGATTTATACCTACACTTAAAACAAAGAAAGGGAAAACAGTTAGAATTAAGGATATTGATGGAATATTACAAAGACTGGTACAAATCACAGGGTAGTGATATGAAGAAACAGGTAGACTTTAAAAGCATTGCTCGCGCAAAAACAGCCCCAAACACGTGTATGTGGGCCGCATGCAAGCAAAGTGAATTTTAAGAAGCTGGGAAGTACCTGTGTACATACCTATGTGCACATCAAGAATAAAGAGGCAGAAAAGGGGTGGGGCATGGGCGTTCCAGGGTGGGACCAAGACTTACTCACATAACCCCTGAATTTTGCAAAGGCTGAACATGGCAGAACGTGCCATGTTACCATGATAACTTTACTATTTATTTATTTATTTAAAGATTTTTTATACAGACTTTCGTGATACAAATCAAATCAAATCGGTTTACAGGGAACAAAGACCTTAACAATAACAATACATATTAAACCATAACTAGAAGGAGTAAAAGTTACAATAAAACAGGGGAATACAACTGGGAGGTGGAAAAGTAGAGGGGAAGAATGTGATAACTACTATTGGTCCTGATGAGGTGCAAGTCTGGAGATTTTGCCAGAACACTGGGGGGGGGGGGGGGGGGAGGAGAGCACCTCTGTTACAGACAATCTGACACTCTATATATCTCCCAGTGTAAGAATGGCACTTTCAATTCAGGGTGGGTTTTGGGGTGGGGTGGTGTTACATTGGTCTGTCTAGGGCGCAAGGGTCTGTAGACCCTTGTAACACCACCACCACCCCCAAAAAACCCACCAAGTTGAAAGTGCCCATCTTACATTGGGAGATATATAGAGGGTCAGATTGTGTGTGTGTCTCTCTCACTCTCCTTCCCTCCCAACATGGTCACTTGTGCGTGTAAAGGCTGCACACATACACGCGGCAGGGATATTTTAAATGATACGTGTTTACTTGCACGCATGATATCAAATTAAGTGTATCTTTGCTTGCTCCTTTTACTAAAGAGTAGCAAATCACCTGGACTGGATGGAATGAACCCCAGGGTTCTGAAGGAACTAAAAAATGAAATTTCAATTCTATTAGTTAAAATTTGTAACCTACCATTAAAATCATCCATCATACTTGAAGACTGGAGGGGGCCAATGTAACCCCAATATTTAAAAAGGGTTGCAGGGGGGACCCAGGAAACTGTAGACTAGTGAGCCTGACTTCAGTGCCAGGAAAAATAGACATGGTTTAATAGAACACAGTCAGCATGGATTTGCCTCACAAATCTGCTTCATTTTTTTTGAAGGGGGTAATAAACTTGTGGATAAAGGTGAGCCAGTAGATGTAGTGTATTTGGATTTTTGGAAGGCATCTGACAAAGTTCCTCATGAGAGGCTTCTAAGAAAAGTAAAAAGTCATGGGATAGGAGGCGATGTCCTTTCGTGGATTGCAAACTGACTAAAAGACAGGAAACAGAGAGTAGGATTAAATGGGCAATTTTCTCAGTGGAAACGGGTAAACAGTGGAGTGCCTCAGGGATCTGTACTTGGACCGGTGCTTTTCAATATATTTATAAATGTTTTAAAAAGGAATACGACGAGTGAGGTAATAATTTGCAGATGATACAAAATTACTCAGAGTAGTTAAATCACAAGCGGATTGTGATAAATTGCTGGAGGACCTTGCAAGACTGGAAGATTGGGCATCCAAATGGCAGATGAAATTTAATGTGGACAAGTGCAGGGTGTTGCATATAGGGAAAAATAACCCTTGCTGTAGTTACACGGTGTTGGGTTCCATAGTAGGAGCTACCACCCAGGAAAAAGGTCTAGGCGTCCAGACAGCAACCAACGAGGGCCCTGACCTTTATGGTCTGGAGAACTGATGCGCAGATATAAGGGAAAGAAATACAGGGCTGCTTCTACGGTCAAAGCACATCAAGCAGCACTGTCTGAACTTTCAAAAAGCTTCATCTCTCAGTAAAATTGTTGCCAGCAGTCATAAAGCTTGGGGATAACTTCACGGAGCAGCAGTTGCTCCCCTTAAGATAAACAAGGGGGTAACCTGCACGGTGTGGCAGATTCTGCCATAAGAAGCTTGCTAGGAAGACTGGATGAGCCATTTTGGTTCTTTTCTATACACAAGACCCTACACAAGGTTCAATAATGAACTTTACTTCCACAAACACTCCAGAAGCCCTAGAACACAACATGCAGCCTCCCTACACACCCCCACACATAAAACCACCACTCTTGAGTCGACTAGGAAGCGTGCGATAACCATAGCCGGACCGAACTGTTGGAACAATATGACACCGGAGTTACGGCAAGAAACATGCCCAATAAAATGTAAGCAAAAACTGAAAACATGGCTTTTCCTACAGGCTTATACTTAACCCTTACGCTCTCCTCTCTCCCTTACTCCTACAGCCTTGCCCACTAATGTACTTAAAGAAATAGAGGATGTACATTTATCTCCACACCTAACTTTTTGTTGGCAATTATTCATATCGATTGTATATCGATCGTATATACGTTCTATCCCATTTCTTTCTCTCATACCCAGCTTTTCTCTTTTCCAATTGTGTTTTATAAAATTCATTCTATTTATTTATAGACTCATAAATTCATTCTATTTATTTATAGACTTATAAATTCAGTGAGATAACAATTTGCTTTGTACCACTATATTATTTTTTCCTTTCATTGTTCCACTGTTCTCTACCCGCCCCCTCCCCCCCCCCCCGCTTAACAAGTTTATTGTAAAGCACTATTGCATATGTTCATTAACAAGTTTATTGTAAAGTTTATTGTAAAGCACTATTGCATATGTTCATTAACAAGTTTATTGTAAAGTTTATTGTAAAGCACTATTGCATATGTTCATTAACAAGTTTATTGTAAAGTTTATTGTAAAGCACTATTGCATATGTTCATTAACAAGTTTATTGTAAAGTTTATTGTAAAGCACTATTGCATATGTTCATTAACAAGTTTATTGTAAAGTTTATTGTAAAGCACTGTTGCATATGTTCATTAACAAGTTTATTGTAAAGTTTATTGTAAAGCACTGTTGCACATGTTCGTTCTATTTGGCACAGCTGCAATGTTTCTGTTAATTGTGAACCGATGTGAGGTTACTAAACAAATGTTGGTATATAAAAAATGCAAATAAATAAATAAATAAATAAATAAAATTGAATTGTTTTAAGTCTTTTTTAGTTTTCTCTCATTAGTTGGGGGTTGGAAATATCTGAACCAAGAGAAGTAATATGCAGAGTTCTTCTGCAAGGTTCTGTTTCATCCCCAGTTTTATTTAATTTATATTTAGCATCCTTAGCTACCCTTACACAAAATTTAGGTTTTAGTTGTTTTCTTTATGCCACTGTGGTAGCATATGTTAGCTCAGACCACCAGGAGGATTGGCTTCATGCTAAGAAATTGAATATTAACCCCCATTAATTGGAAGCTTTATGAGTTAGTCAGAGGAATGATGTTCCTAAAATTACTCCCAAGATGACAGGAGCTGATACTCCATTAAAGGAAGTAATTACTATCCTTGGTATTAAATTGGATAGAACAATTTTTATGAAAAATCAAATGTCATTGTTTGAAATACTTTATTTTTCCTATGGTTTATAGAACACTTTAAACCTTTTTTAGGAAAATCTGATCTAATTACTTTGGTTTGCCACTGTTGGAAACTGGATGCTGGGCTTGATGGACCCTTGGTCTGACCCAGTATGGCGATTTCTTATGTTCTTTAACAGGCAAATGAACTCTGAAACAACACTGAAAATTAGGATGTCAATCACAGTCATACATAAAGAGTCAGTCTTCCCTGGATCTTAATGACAAACATAGTATAGGATATACCCTCCTGCCCCCTTCCACCACCCACAGAATCCCATTCCAGGAGTGAAATCAAGTTCCTATATACTGTTGCGTACAACAATACAGAGAAAGATCAAAAAAAGAGTTTTAGCAAACACAAAAGCTTACATAGGGGCTCCCGATCATATGAGAGTGCTTACACACTATATTCCCATGCACTGAAGACCAATCGACATAGGGTTGCCACACACCATGAAAGCCGGGTAGCGATCCAAGCCGAATCACCATTAAGTGCTCCATATGATATACTCTCTGGAGACGTGCCTGGATGGAAGACATATTTGGGGACCTCAGAAGAGCATCATTTACGTGCTATCTCTCCCTTTACGGCAAGCAGGATTTGCATTAGGAGTCTATATTCCAGGTCTGAAAGTGACCGATTCATAATGCCTAATAGGAATAATTTGGGATCCAGAGCCACCGTCCACCCTGTTAAGAACCTAAAAAATGAAATAATGGCTTCCCACAGCCCTTGAACACATAGTCACTCCCACCATAAATGGAAAAAAGGTTCCCAGAGCCCTACAACCTCTCCAGCACTCTGCAGAAAAGGCAGGAAATATGTTATGCAATTTAGCTGGTGTTAAATACTACCTGTGTGGTATCTTGTAACCAGTCTCTTTAACAGCCATGGAAATTGAACTTATTTTCACAGCCAGAAAACACTGATCTCACTCCGCCACTTCCAAGGGGCCCCCCAGATCATGTTCCCAAGCCCTAATATAAGAGGGTTGGGTCTGCAAATCGTAATCAGGATATAATAAATTTGGAAATAGGCCTTCAAAGGGTATCAACCTGATCACAAAACACTTCGAAGAGGGTCTTACCCTTCTCCAGATCGGAAATTAGTCAAATTACCCCTTTCTGATGAACAAAATGCAATAATTGAACTAGAGCAAATATATCCCGGCGAGATAAAAAATAAGAATCCTGAATTACTTGAATAGGAAGCATCCCTGTACCTCCCCACACTTGTTCCAGGCGTGATAGGCCAACTGATGTCCATCTAGAGCAAAAAGCAGGGTCCAAACCTAGGGGAAATTCCTTTCGGAACAAGAAAGAAGACAGTGGTAATATATCCGAAGCAAGAAACCTGCGAGGGAGTCGGTTGGACCGTTTAGATGACCAAGGGATTAAAGGGGCTCTAAGGGAAGTTAAGGCCATTGCAGAAAGACTAAATTAATTCTTTGCTTCTGTGTTTACTAATGAGGATGTTGGGGAGATACCAGTTCCAGAGATGGTTTTCAAAGGCGATCAGTTATTTATTTATTTATTTATTTATTTATTTAGGGCTTTTTTATACCGACATTCATGATACCAATCATATCATGTCGGTTTACAAGAAACAATGGTGCAATAACATTAACATCAACATGAACAATAGGCAAAGAGAGAGCAAAGTGAGCAAAGTGAGTTAGATGAAATGAACCAAATCACTGTAGTCCTGGAAGGGAAGTAGGCCAGATTGACAAACTAAAGAGTACCAAATTACCTGGACGAGATGATATGCACTCCAGAGTTCTGAAGGAACTAAAAAATGAAATTTCAAATCTATTAGTTAAAATTTGTAACCTATCATTAAAATCATCCATTGTACCTGAAGACTGGAGGGTGGCCAATGTAACCCCAATATTTAAAAAGGGCTCCGGGGCGATTCAGGAAACTATAGACCAGTGAGCCTGACTTCAGTGCCAGGAAAATAGTGGAAACTATTCTAAAGATCAAAATTACAGAGCATTTAGAAGACATGGTTTAATGGAACACAGTCAACATGGATTTACCCAAGGGAAGTCTTACCTCACAAATCTGCTTCATTTTTTGAAGGAGTTAATAAACAAGTGGATAAAAGTGAACCGGTAGATGTAGTGTATTTGGATTTTCAGAAGGTGTTTGACAAAATCCCTCATGACAGGCTTCTAAGAAAACTAAAGTCATGGAATAGGAGGCAATGTCCTTTCGTGGATTACAAACTGGTTAAAAGACAGGAAACAGATAGGATTAAATGGTCAATTTTCTCAGTGGGAAAGGGTAAACAGTGGAGTGCCTCAGGACTGGTGCTTTTCAATATATTTATGAGTGATCTGGAAAGGAATACGATAAGTGAGGTTATCAAATTTGCAGATGATACAAAATTATTCAGAGTAGTTAAATCACAAACAGATTGTGATAAATTGCAGGAGGACCTTGCAAGACTGGAAGACTGGGCATCCAAATGGCAGATGAAATTTAATGTGGACAAGTACAAGGTGTTGCATGTAGGGAAAAATAACCAATGCAGTAGTTACACGATGTTAGGTTCCATATAAGGAGCTGCCACCCAGGAAAAATATCTAGGCATCATAGTGGATAATACATTGAAATCATCAGTTCAGTGTGCTGCAGCAGTCAAAAAAGCAAACAGAATGTTAGGAATTATTAGGAAGGGAATGGTGAATAAAACAGAAAATATCATAATGCCTCTGTATCGCTCCTTGGTAAGACCGCACCTTGAGTACTGTATACAGTTCTGGTCACCACATCTCAAAAAAGATATGGTTTCACTGGAGAAGGTAGCAAGAAGGGCGACCAAAATGATAAAGGGGATAGAATAGCTCCCCTATGAGGAAAGGCTAAAGAGGTTAGGGCTGTTCAGCTTGGAGAAGAGACAGCTGAGGGGAGATATGATAGAGGTCTTTAAAATCATGAGAGGTCTAGAACGGGTAGATGTAAATCTGTTATTTACACTTTCAGATAATAGAAGGCCTAGGGGGCACTCTATGAAGTTAGCAAGTAGTATATTTAAAACTAATCGGAGAAAGTTCTTTTTTACTCAACGCACAATTAAGCTCTGGAATTTGTTGCCAGATGATGTGGTTGGTGCAGTTAGTGTATAAAAAAGGTTTGGATAAGTTCTTGGAGGAGAAGTCCATTAACTGCTATTAATCAAGCTGACTTATGGAATGGCCTCTGCTATTACTGGCATCAGTAGCATGGGATCTTCTTAGTGTTTGGGTACTTGCCAAGTTCTTGTAGCCTGGTTTGGCCACTGTTGGAAACAGGATGCTGGGCTTGATGGACACTTGGGCTGACCCAGTATGACAGTTTCTTATGTTCTTATGTAGTTCCACTTCCCCACTAAAGCTAGTTTCCACTTCTTCCAGATATCAAAGAGTATTTCTCGAAAAAGGAGAAAGATCTTGCACCCATGATGCTCTATCCATCCTCACTCGCATAACACTGGATATCTTCCCTGCCCAGCTCTCCTCTATGTCCACCTAGGGTGGTATTCTCTTGAGTCTATGCCAGTCTAGACTGGCTCGGAGTTGAGAGGCTGCAAAATACCACCCCAGATTAGACATCCCTAAACCACGCATCAGCTTGTCTAAGTAAAGAGTACTCTATGCCACCCTTGGAGGCCTATGTTTTCAAATAAAATGAAATAACTTTCTGTCATAGACTTAAAAACTTATCTGGGATTGGAACAGACAGAGTCTGGAAGAAATAACAAAATCTAGGAAGGACATTCGTTTCACTGAGGAGATCCTGCCCAATGAGGAAAGATCCAGTCTTTCCCATTTGTCTAGATCACGGACTATATTCTGGAATAATGAATTATAATTTAAATGGAAAAGATGATCTTCCTTGGGGCCAATTTTCACTCATAGATATTTCATCCAATCTTTGGCAATCCTGAATGGAAAGGGATCTCTCAGACATTGAATTCAATTAGCAGTAGCTGATATATTCAAGATCTCAGACTTGTCCTCATTCACCTGGAACCCAGACACCAAACCAAAACTATGCATTTCCCCCAGCAAAAAATGGAGAGATGTTTCAGGTTCTCTAATTTAAACAGAACATCATCTGCAAAAAGTGTCAACTTATAACTAGAGGTCCCTAGTGAGATACCTTTGATCATGTCCTCTCCCTGAATTCTGGCAACAAAGGGTTCCAATGACAGAGCAAATAAAAGTGGAGATAACGGGCATCCTTGTCTGGTTCCCCTTCTAACCTCAAAGGTATCAGTATAAACCTCATTAATCTTAATATAGGCCTGAGGATGAAAATATAATTTCCATATTCATGTTATAAAGTTAGATCCTAACTGAAATTTCTCCAAAACCCTGAACAGATACAACCAATTAACCCAACTGAACACCTTTTTGGCATCCACCGCTAGTCACTGCTGGTACACCCAAATGCTTTGTCCCCTGCATTAAATTAAGCATCCTCCACACGTTATCGCAGGCAAGCTTGCCTTGGACATACCCTGACTGATCCTTATGTATCAACATAGGAGCTATCAAACCCAGTCTACTGGCCAATACTTTTGCCAAAATCTTAAAAACTATATTTAGGAGGGATATCAGGCAATATGAGCCATCAAGACCAGGCGATTTGCCCAATTTCAATTCCTTGATGACTTGCATTACCTCCTCCACCCGAATATTCCCATTAAGTAAGTTGCTGCACTCCGGTGGAAGAACCGGCAGTGCAGTAGTCCTAAGGTACTGGGCTATCTCTCCATCCATCGGTTCTTCCATATTAGAGTACAGAGCCGCACAGAAACTAGTAAAGTGCCTCCCTATACCCTGAGAGTCATATAGATATTTCCCATCAATATCCTTGATTTTCGTAATATGGTTCTGTATAGCCCTCTCCTTCAACTGCCTAGCCAAGAGCCTCCCAGATTTATTCCCATACTCAAAAAAAAAAGTCTGCTTTGACAGGACCAAATGATGAGCATACAAAGCAAGATCCAGGGCCTCGCCTGCTCCAATTTCCCCCCATATAATCGGGTCAGGAGCTCTCTTATGCAAAAGTTCCCACTTAGCAATCTTTTGCATAAGGGCCAGGTGAGCACTTTCTTTTTCCTTCTTAACAAATGAGGCTCTCATTATCAATTTACCCCTGACCTATGCCTTCAAGGACTCCCATAAAGTAATAGGAGAGCAATCATTTGCAGCATTGCCCACAAAATATTCCCGGATCTCTTTCTGCAAGTGTGCCACATAATCTGCCTCATCCAGAAGGTTATCATTCAGCCACCAAAACCTCTTGCCCACTTGGGCCTGGGATAGGCGCAAAGAGAGCCATATGGGGGCATGATCCGACCAGGTGAAATTACCCAACCCCACCCCTGCTATCTCACCAATCAAAGATTTATCAATTAAAAAATAATCCAATCTAGAATAAGACTGATGGAATTTAGAGAAAAAACATATAATTGCAAGCAGTCAGATTGTTTAGACACCAAATATCCACTAGCCCCCTATCCAGCAGTAAATGTTTAAAGGCCAACCAAGACACCCTCGAGCCCGTAGCTACCCTCTTGGAATAGTCCAAATAGGGATAGCGTGTAAGGTTAAAGTTGCCACCAATAACTAGATGACCCTTGGCCCAGTACTCCATTAACTTAGAAATTTTAGTCAAAAAAAGACCCTGCCCCAAATGGGGAGCATAAATGTTCAACAAGGTAAACAAAGTATCATAAATTAGCAACTTGATCACTATCAATCACCCTTCTTCATCTATCAAAGTAGCCTTAACATCAACCACCAAATGTTTAGAAAACAATATCCCCACCCTGCAGTATTTATGTCTCACTGAGGAACAAGCTAGATATTGCTGCGAGACCAGAGCATCCCTTCATTACTCCTCCGAAGATGAGTTTCTTGACAGAAGACCATGGAAGCTTGAACTCGAGACATTTCTTGCAGAAACAGACTCCTATTTCCAGAGGAATTAAGCCCTTTAGTGTGATGGAAACTATATTCAAGGTACCCATAATAAAATCTCAGACCCAGGAAAAACTCTGGGGCCAATGCAATAAAATTTGCGAAAAGCGGGTGCTGACTTTTCAGCGCCCGCTTTCTTAGCGCACACATGGTGCCTGTAAGGGGGGTAGTCATGCAATAAACAAATTAGGGAGTCGCGCTAGCAAGGAGGCGCTAGAGTCACTAGCACGACCTTAGCGCCTCCTTGCTAACGCGACCCCGGTCTTCATCGGTTTTCATAACTGCAGTCAGCCGCTTATGAAAAGCGACGCCGACTTTATCGCCGTTTGTTTTCATTACTGCTGCCGGCCGGTTCTGAAAACAGACGCCGAGCATGTTGGCGTCGGTCTTCAAAGCGGCCGGCAGAGTTTTTTTTCTTTTTTTTTAACTTTAAAAAAAGAACAGAAAACCAGTTTTTTCTGCTTTTCTGTACTTTTTTTCAGTGTGCTCAGCTATTAACGCCTGCTCCAGGCAGGCGTTAATAGCTGAGCAGCAAATGTGCATCTGAGAAGCACATTTATTTTTTTGCATTTCATTTCATTTTTTCATTTTATTAAAATGTATTAATCGCCTTTCACAAATGGTCAAGGCGATTTACAATAAACACATACATAAAATAATTGAGAAACATAAAACATGACAAAACATAACATGAATTTCATATAGAAAATTATTGAGAACATTGAACAGTGTCAACAAAACATTGCCCATATTCAAACATATAAGCAATTGTTGAAAACATTTGTCAGTATCCACAATCATCAGTCATATTCAAAATCAACAGAATTGCACTTACTCTATAAGCCATAATCACAGACTTCTATAAGAAGGAGTAATTAGATTAAGGCAGCTGAATATATGGTTAACAGATATCATAAGCAGGATGGAGCAAGAAGTCTTTCAACGAACGTCTGAATTTTTTTTTATTATCAATGGCATGGAGCTCAAAAGGAAGGAGATTCAAAACTTCTGGGACAGCTACTGAAAAGGATGTCTCTCTGGTAGTAGATAATTGCGCTAAACGGACAGATGGTACCTCGAGTAAACAGTTTTGGGAAGATCTTAAGCTTCGCATAGGTTTATAAATGAGAAGCAGAGCGTTAGCCCAAGTTGGAAAATCAGGGCTCAAGAGTTTAAAGATTGTCATGGCTATCTTTTATTTATTTATTTATTTATTTATTTAAGAGGTTTTATATACCGATGTTCATGAAAATCATATCGCGTCGGTTTACATATAACTTTAGATGGAATTAAATCTTATAATTACTACGTTCAGAAACAGGTAACCAATTGAGACTGGCTAAAACAGGAGAAATATGATCATTCCGTTTGGAATTTGACAATAACCGAGCAGCTGCATTGAGCAGTAACTGAAGTGGATAGAGCTAAACGTTTGGTAAACCTATCAAAGACCATTACAGTAATTCAAATGAGGAAACAGTATGGCACGAATCACTGAATGGAAATCATTTGAAAACAGTAAATACCGTAAACTGGAGATTAGACAAAGTTTAAAGAATCCTGTTTTAACAACTGTTTTAATTTGAGGCTTAAATGAAAGAGTTTCATCTAGAAGAACTCCCAGACTCCTAACAGGCTTATTCAGAGAAAAAGTATGATTTTCAAAAGACAGAATATTATTTGATGGAACAGAATGAGGACAATGAATTAAGAGAAATTCAGTTTGTTGGTATTAAGGGATAATTTATTTTGATGTAACCATTTCTTGATGACAGTCATGCAGAGATGAAGGTGGCCCAAAGTTTTTTGCCATGATGTTTGAATTTGGAGTGAATGATTAATAGCTTCATTCACATGCATTTGCAGTGAATGAGTTAAAATGCAAATGCATGTGAATGAAGCTATTACTCATTCACTCCAAATTCAAACATCATGGCAAAAAACTTTGGACCACCTTCATCTCTGCATGACTATCATCAAGAAATGGTTTAACCCGCGTCCGACAGCGGGTTTAACCCGCGTCCGACAGCGGGTTAAACAGTGCATTCGGCTGAGTGCACTGTATTGCATCAGCCCCTCTAAGAGCCCATAAGGAGACCTCTGTTGAACAAACTAAAATCAGGTGCCAAATTCTCTAGGTACGCCTCTGCTGAACCTTTATTGGATATGTTCTGGTTTTCCCTTTATTTCTGCCTATGAGCTCTCTCCTCTTTCTATTGGTCTTTTCAATCAAAGCAAGCTGGGGCTGTCTAATTTCCTGCTGAGGTTTCAATTAGAAGTGGGCTCTTACAAGCTAACAACTCTCCTTCATCTTCTTCAAGTTCCTAGAAAGCCATCCTTTCACCTCACCTTCTATTTTCCTTACGCTGATAATCCGCCTTATGTACTAGTAGCCACAACTTCTACCTCAGCTGCAGTGGTCTTCTTCTGAATGCAGAGTCCAGCAACTCATAACGGCTACCAGGCTGCTGCCTGTACAGTTATTCTTCTTGCCTTGCAAGTCACCATGAGTGTTGCATTGTTTTCTTCATTTTAATAAACACTGTTTGGCATTTAAGAACAGAGTCAACTGATATTTGGAAGTTGGGAAGAGAAGGATTAGCTGACTGTCTAGAACATAAGAACATAAGAAAATGCCATACTGGGACAGAACAAGGGTCCATCAAACCCAGCATCCTGTTTCCAACAGGGGCCAATCCAGGCCATAAGAACCTGGCAAGTACCCAAAAACTAAGTCTATTCCATGTTACCATTGCTAATGGCAGTGGCTATTCTCTAAGTGAACTTAATAGCAGGTAATGGGCTTCTCCTCCAAGAACTTATCCAATCCTTTTTTAAACACAGCTATACTAACTGCACTAACCACATCCTCTGGCAACAAATTCCAGAGTTTAATTGTGCGTTGAGTAAAAAAGAACTTTCTCCGATTAGTTTTAAATGTGCCCCATGCTAACTTCATGGAGTGCCCCCTAGTCTTTCTATTATCCAAAAGAGTAAATAAACGATTCACATCTACCCGTTCTAGACCTCTCATAATTTTAAACATCTCTATCATATCCTCCCTCAGCCGTCTCTTCTCCAAGCTGAAAAGTCCTAACCTCTTTAGTCTTTCCTCATAGGGGAGCTGTTCCATTCCCCTTATCATTTTGGTAGCCCTTCTCTGTACCTTCTCCATCGCAATTATATCTTTTTTGAGATGCGGCGACCAGAATTGTACACAGTATTCAAGGTGCGGTCTCACCATGGAGTGATACAGAGGCATTATGACATTTTCCGTTTTATTCACCATTCCCTTTCTAATAATTCCCAACATTCCTTTTGCTTTTTTGACTGCCGCAGCACACTGAACCAACGATTTCAATGTGTTATCCACTATGACGCTTAGATCTCTTTCTTGGGTTGTAGCACCTAATATGGAACCCAACATTGTGTAATTATAGCATGGGTTATTTTTCCCTATATGCATCACTTTGCACTTATCCACATTAAATTTCATCTGCTATTTGGATGCCCAATTTTCCAGTCTCACAAGGTCTTCCTGCAATTTATCACAATCTGCTTGTGATTTAACTACTCTGAACAATTTTGTGTCATCTGCAAATTTGATTATCTCACTTGTCGTATTTCTTTCCAGATCATTTATAAATATATTGAAAAGTAAGGGTCCCAATACAGATCCCTGAGGCACTCCACTGTCCACTCCCTTCCACTGAGAAAACTGTCCATTTAATCCTACTCTCTGTTTCCTATCTTTTAGCCAGTTTGCAATCCACGAAAGGACATCGCCACCTATCCCATGACTTTTTACTTTTCCTAGAAGCCTCTCATGAGGAACTTTGTCAAACGCCTTCTGAAAATCCAAGTATACTACATCTATCGGTTCACCTTTATCCACATGTTTATTAACTCCTTCAAAAAAGTGAAGCAGATTTGTGAGGCAAGACTTGCCCTAGGTAAAGCCATGCTGACTTTGTTCCATTAAACCATGTCTTTCTATATGTTCTGTGATTTTGATGTTTAGAACACTTTCCACTATTTTTCCTGGCACTGAAGTCAGGCTAACCGGTCTGTAGTTTCCCGGATCGTCCCTGGAGCCCTTTTTAAATATTGGGGTTACATTTGCTATCCTCCAGTCTTCAGGTACAATGGATGATTTTAATGATAGGTTACAAATTTTTACTAATAGGTCTGAAATTTCATTTTTTAGTTCCTTCAGAACTCTGGGGTGTATACCATCCGGTCCAGGTGATTTACTACTCTTCAGTTTGTCAATCAGGCCTACCACATCTTCTAGCTTCACTGTGATTTGATTCAGTCCATCTGAATCATTACCCATGAAAACCTTCTCCATTACGGGTACCTCCCCAACATCCTCTTCAGTAAACACCGAAGCAAAGAAATCATTTAATCTTTCCGCGATGGCCTTATCTTCTCTAAGTGCCCCTTTAACCCCTCGATCATCTAACGGTCCAACTGACTCCCTCACAGGCTTTCTGCTTCGGATATATTTTAAAAAGGTTTTACTGTGAGTTTTTGCCTCTACAGCCAACTTATTTTCAAATTCTCTCTTAGCCTGTCTTATCAATGTCTTACATTTAACTTGCCAACGTTTATGCTTTATCCTGTTTTCTTCTGTTGGTTCCTTCTTCCAATTTTTGAATGAAGATCTTTTGGCTAAAATAGCTTCTTTCACCGCCCTTTTTAACCATGCCGGTAATCGTTTTGCCTTCTTTCCACCTTTCTTAATGTGTGGAATACATCTAAGACTGTGCTTCTAGAATGGTATTTTTTAACAATGACCATGCCTCTTGGACATTTTTTACTTTTGTAGCTGCTCCTTTCAGTTTTTTTCTAACAATTTTTCTCATTTTATCAAAGTTTCCCTTTTGAAAGTTTAGCACGAGCGCCTTGGATTTGCACACTGTTCCTCTTCCAGTCATTAAATCAAATTTGATCATATTATTATCACTATTGCTAAGCGGCCCCACCACCGTTACCTCTCTCACCAAGTCCTGTGCTCCACTGAGAATTAGATCTAAAATTGCTCCCTCTCTCGTCGGTTCCTGAACCAATTGCTCCATAAAGCTATCATTTATTCCACCCAGGAACGTTATTCTCTCTAACTTCAGTTAGTCAGCCAGAGTGACTCACTGCTCTCTTGATTAACAAATGTTGGTCCCAATTCAAACCCAATCACACTACCTCAACTCCTTTCCAAGGTGAGTAACTGAGCTGAACTATTCAATGTTTTTACTTAGGTATACACTGCTCCTAGCTTATTTCTAGCTTCTGGCTACTTTTTTGGGGTTTGTTTGTTTTTTTTGTGGGGTTTTTTTTTTCAATACAAACACTCAGTTTGTATTAAATACAAATTAGAGAGCAAACTCAGAGGACAGGACATGTTGAGTGCCTTATGTTCTTATTGATGTTTTAAACCTCTTTGAAAATACTTTATGGATTAGTGGTCAATAAAATAAAATAAATATTAAAATTAATGAGTGTCATACATATATAATGACACTGATAATGAATTATGTGAGTCAGAATAGTGGCCATCCCATGTAGATGGAGTTTATTCAGTTAGGACTTCAGAAACACTTTTAAAAAAATATGGGATATTTTCATTCCAAAAACTATTAATAACTTTGTACCAGACATTTTTCAAACCCAAATTTGGGTGACTGGTACAAAGTCAGAATACTTTCTGGATAAAAAATACTGATGAGTTATTTTTTGTTTTGCAAATTGGTTTTCAAGACAGAACACTAGTTAACCTGTTAGTGATTTTAAGTATTGTACTGCCATGGAAACCTTCCAACAGCATGATATTGCAGATTGAAGTCTAAAGTCCACACTCCTGCATGCATTGCACTTTTTATTTTTACTTTTAACCGAATGAGAAACACTCACTACTTTGAACTACAGATACCACTTCTAAGTTGTCAACATAAGTAAAAATGCAGTTTATTAAAAAGACAATGGGGTTCATATTCAATGGCATTTAGGTGGATAATTTGTGAGTTATCCAGCTAAATGCAGACTTCTTCTGAATATTAATGCTACTTATCAATCTAAATTTTAGCCAGATAACTGATTAATCAACAAAATTTAGCCAGATAACATAGAGGGGCTCCAGGGCAGCATATATTTAGCTGGACTGTATTCCCCAGATCAGAGCAGTGGTCTGTTCTGGTTTTTACAAACTACGATTATTAAGAGATCTCAAGCCACTTTTACTCTCCCACAACTTTCAGATGTAGGTTTAAGCATTTTTGACTGCACTAGACTACTGTAACTCGCTTTATATCGGCCTTCCTATTTCCTCGATTAAGCCATTGCAACTGTTGCAGAATGCTACAGCACGGTTAATCACTGGCCATAGAACTGATCACATTTCCCCTGCTCTTGCCTGCCTTCACTGGCTCCCTGTTCAGTGGAAAATCAAATATAAAGTCGCTATGCTGACTCATAAACTTTTAACATTGAATGCTCTGTCATGGGCAAATGCAATATTGTGGGTGTATAACCCGGCAAAAGCTTTAAGGTCATCTCAGATAGCAATGCTTGATGTTCCTTCCACTAAACAGGCAAAGCTATGTGAAAACAGGGAACATGCATTTTCCATCATAGCACCTAACCTCTGGAATTAGGTCAATAGGGTGTCCAAAGAGGTTTACATTTGTTTTAAAAACACATTTATTTTAGACAGGCTTTTAATTTATCTTAGATGTGGATTTGATCTTATTCTAGTCTGTCGACTTTTCCTACATTTTAGAGATGCTGCTTTTTTATTTAGTTTTTTAGATGTTGTTCAAATTATTTGCTCAATTTGGAGATTTTATGTTTTATTTATTGTCATGAACATTATGATTTTAGTTTGCATGTTCTTTTGTTTTATGACACTGTGTATGTTGATCTGTAAGCCGCTATGGGCCAAGGCATTAGCAGTCTATAAATGCCAACAAATAACTAAATAAATAAAATCCAGGACTTTTATTTTCCATACTATGAGCATTAGTGTACATGGCTTTCTAGATATTGCCCTTTTTCCCCACTTTCTCCCATTTCTATACAAGTATTTGATGTTTTACTTACCTTAGGGTTTTATTCAACCATCCCTGACAATTCTAGTTTAAAGCCCTCCTCAGTAGGTTTGCCATCCTATGTTGAAAGACACTGTTCTCCTCCTTCGATAGGTGGACCTCCATCTCTGCTTAGCAATCCTTGAAACATCATCCCATGGTCTAGGAAGCCAAAATGCTCTCATCAACACCATCTATGCAGCCATTCATTTATCTCCAGAATGTGAGTTTCCCTGCCTGGGCCTTTATCCTTGACTGGGAGGATGAAGGAGAATACCACTTGTATGCTTTTCCCTCTCTCCTAGTTTCTATGATTGATATGTATGGAAATATTTATTTATTTGTACAATTTTTATATACCGTTGTACAGAAACAAGTTTCTATCACTACGGTTTACATTCCAAGTAAAAAATAAAACATAAAAATGTGTGTGAGAATCCTTTAGATCCAAGGTCATCAAGCAATTGTGGACTTCTAGATGAAGGATGGTGCTGAGGAATTTTTCCTTGAACTTTTCCTTTCTGAGATATGTTTAGGTTTTTCAACTCCAGAATTGGACAGACATCTTCTGATTTTTTGGGATAAGAAAATATCTCAAACAGAACCTTTTGCCTCTTTCCATGCTTGGGACTGGCTCTATCACCCTTCTGTTAAAGGGAGACTACTTCTTAGAGCTTGTAATTGGTCTGGGAAAACCAAATGAAAGTGTGGTGGAGTGAGAAGTAGATCTTGAAAGTTCAGGTGATATCCCATGCAAGTTATCTTGAAGTACCAATGGTCTGTGGTGATGAATCTATCGATGGTGAAAAAACTAAAACCTTCTCCCCATTTTAAGAGCTTCTAGGGAAAAAGAGAGATGATAACTCTCATAATTAAAAATTGGGTCCCGATTTTTGCAAGGATTGAGTGCATCTCTATTGACTTCTATCCCTGGCACATGGTCTGATTTGTTGCAGTTGCTGCTGCTGTTGGTATGAAGGGCACTATCTATGGAAAAGATAAGGGCTGATACTTCCTGTTGGAGTAATAATATTGTCTTCTGAAGGGCTGTGGTTGGTATTTACTTAGAAAAGACTGATGTTAATATGGTAACCTCCTGGTCAGCCACTACATCTCCCTAGTATTCCACCAGCCAGAAGGGATAATTCAGTTCTGCACCTCCTCGAGAAGCTGTCTGAGTAGGTGGACCTTTTATTATAAGTAGGGGCTAGATTAGAAGAAAGTGTGGCATTTGAGTTTGCATTTTGAAGAGCAAGGAGCTCTTGTAGTTTCTTCTTCATAGTGAGGCCTACCCCCTCACTATTCTTCTCTGTGTACTCCATGCCAAATTGGAAACCCCTCTATTTAGAGTAAGAGATTTTGTTAATATTATTCTGCTTTTTGAGAATTATTTACTGGAATGCAGCCTGGGTTTCTCCTGGTGATGGCCATTCTTTGGATCCAGAGGCCCGGAAACTGAAGACCTGTCAGTATCCCTCTAGTTCAGAGAAGGACATCTCTGACTGTAGCACCCCAGAAAGGCTTTGGGCATTTTTAAGTGAACAATTTCTCTTCTGTTTGAGAGGAAGGTTTTTGTCACTCCTCTCCAGTGGAGATTGAGCTGTATAGCTTGATCTCTGTCAACTACAGACCTTTTCCTCTGAAAAATCAACAAGAACTGAGTGGGAGGAGAAGAGGAAGAAAAGCAGGTTTGGAGACCCACCACTGGATCTCCCCCGGGACACAGGCACAGGCTGAAAAGAATATATGCATATTACGCTCGTGTGCGTGGAGGAATACACATACTACATGTCTTTGCGGGGATAAAAGCAGCAACAGGTACTTGTTTTTTCTTGCCACCATGTCTCAGGAGCCTGCAGCCCACATGCACAGCCTAACTTTCTTCCTAGAGAAGTTGATATGCTAGTGAAGGAGATGGTGAGAGTGCACAGCTTCTAGGGGTGTGCATTCGTTTTGAACGCATATGTAAAACGCAACTTTTTTTTTTTTTTAACTTAAAAAAGTGATGAGGCGCAACGATCGCGATTTCCAACTTATTCAACATAGCTATGTTGAATAAGTTGGAAATCGCGATCATTGATCCTAAATAAACCCCCCACCCTCCTGACCCCCTCAAGACTTACCAAAACTCCCTGGTGGTCCAACGGGGGGTCCGGGAGCGGAACCGCGGTGGACCACGTGACGTCCGCGTCACGTGGTCTACCGTGGTTCCGCTCCCGGACCCCTCGTTGGACCCAACCGGAACTTTTGGCCAGCTTGGGGGGGTCAGGAGGCCATTCTTGGGGGCCAGCTTGGGGGTCCCCCAAGCTGGCCAAAAGTTCCGGTTGGGTCCAACGAGGGGTCCGGGAGTGGAACCGCGGTAGACCACGTGACGTCCGCGTCACGTCGGAGTGACGCGGAACTTTTGGCCAGCTTGGGGGGGCCTCCTGACCCCCCCCAAGCTGGCCAAAAGTTCTGGTTGGGTCCAACGAGGGGTCCGGGAGCGGAACCGCGGTAGACCACGTGACGTCCGCGTCACGTCGGAGTGACGCTGACGTCACGTGCTCCTCGCAAAGGAATACAGGAATGGCTTCCTGACTCCCCGCTGGACCACCAGGGAGTTTTGGTAAGGGGTTTAAATTTTTATTTAGGGAACCGGTGCACGTATGGACATAGCTTCAACTTATGGAATTCTACATATGTCCATACTGACCGAAATTGACCCTCACCTTCGACTTATGGACTTATGAACATAAACTTTTTGTCTGCACATCCCTAACAGCTTCCTCTATGGGGCAGCATCAAAAAGAGGGGGCTCATATCAGAAAGAACAGATATGGAAATATATTCGTAGAAAGATCAATGCTATAATTCAAAAAAACCCAGCAGAAGTGTAGAGGAATTGTGCCACAAGTGGCGTGACTTGCGGCATGCAGTGAAAAGGAAGCCAGTCAGGTTGTGAGCTGAGGGGGCAGACAGCCAAGTAACATTCATGGTGGCAGAGCAGCTGGTATTGTCCACCATAGCGAAGTCCACTGTGAGTGTAGGGGTGGTGGAGCTACACTCTTCCCAGCAAGCACAGTATCAGGGTAAGCACAGCTTATAAGATACCTTGTCTTACTGCATGTCAAGAAAGAGCTTTCTACACGGCTATAGTTTTTGTGCCTAAAGCAGGACCTTTCAGAATCATGATGGAGGGCACATGTACCCTCAGAGGAGAAGCCAATTCACCCCTTGGCTACAGAGCACCAGGTCTGTAGTGTAGGCCACTGCACTATAAGATAAGTGGATATGTATGCAGTATGGACCATGATACTATCTTTGGACCTATGTTGCTTCCATTTATGTACTGATACATGACCTAGTGATGTCCACTTTCCTTTCCAGTCCCATCCCAAGTAATTGGACTTTTAATACCTCTAGTTTTTATTCCACCCTATGACTTGAATTTGAGAAATGAGCTTGCAGGGTACCACATCTAGAAGCAAGAAACCACCTTTGTAAAGAGTATATGCAGATAGTTGGTACCCTCAGCAGCTAGACAGGATCATTAACTGTGTGTGTTTGGAGGGAAGATATGTTTTGAAGAGATACATGTAGATATTTTCACTCTAGTATCTGAACTGCTGAAAGAGGGTTTGGGGACCTGTACTGATTGTTCACATGGAAACTCCTAAGATACATATTCAGCTATGATGTGCAACTAAAACAGGTACCATTTTCCCTGTTGCAGTGGGCCACCAGGAAGAATAGCCAGGGCCAATCTGGCTGCAAAGGCCTTGGTGCGGCATATGCCAGCTCCCTTCATCTGAGGAGGAGGTGGGTCAGAAAGGCCCAACCATGGGGGAACTGGTGCATGAGCCATGTGGCAAGCAAGAGGAGGAGCCAGAGTTGGAAGAGAAGCAAGCTGCTATGGATTCCTCCTCAGAGGAGGAAGGTGGTGATCACCCACAGGCGCAGGCCAGGCCAGCCGAGTGCTCCTGACTGATGTGAATTCCCATATCATGGAGGAGATGAGGGCCCTGTGTCCAGAACTCCATGGCTTACAGGGGGCAATGTGTGAGGCGGGAGAGGTTCTCAGGCAAGAAATGTGTGGCATTCAAGAGCAGACAGCCGTCTGGAGGGAGCTGCTCCAAAGATTACCTCCTTGCCAACCACTGCCACCAACAGTTGCACCTTCCCAACCTGGCAGACTCTCTCCTGCAGCCAGCTTCCACAGGAGCCTGGTCCAGTGCTCTCTGAGGGACCTACACTGAGGAGGAGGTTGAGAGAATGGCAGCCCAAAGCCCCTGCAGCAAATGGCAGCAAAAACCAAATGAGGAAGAAAGAGGCATTAAGTTTATTTTGTTCTGTATTCAGGTAAACACTTGTAAATAAAAGCACTGTCATCACCAATGAAAATATCTTTGTATCAGAATTTTCCTTTCCTCTATACCCTGTCTTTGACTGATGTATAATTTGCAATTCCTCCTGACTGAGCTCTTGCTCGTCTTTCTCTTCTTCCTCTTTATCTGTATTCTCAGGCAGTTCCTCTGGAAGAGGCATATGTCTGGTTTTGGCCAGGTTATGTAGCATACAGTAGGCTAGGAAGATCTGACAGAATTTAGGTGGGTTGTAGAGAAGGTATCCCCCAGATCTGTCCAAGTAGCAGAAGCGTGTTTTGAGTAGGCCGAAGCTTCTCTCAATGGTTGCTCTGGTCATCTGTTGGGCCCTGTTGTATCACACCCCTGCTGGACTCTGTGGGGTGGCCATAGGGATCATGAGCCAGGTTTTGAAGTGATAGCCTCTGTCACTTGTAAGGGAGAAACCAGAGCAGAACAGTTATATAGGCTTTCAGGTTGGACTGAACATTAGGGGATTAGGCCGGGTCAGGAGCTCTCCTCTGGGGCAGGCAGGCCACCTAGAAATGTGGGACACCCATCGAGGAGGCTGGTTGGGTTTTTTTTTTTAATTCTTTATTTATAATTTTCATATATAACACAAGAATAATCTTGTAACAGAAAAGAAACAGACTCAGAACATAAAAATTGGAGGAAATATTTAAACAAATGTATACAGTGCTAATCTAACTAATCAGAGGTCTAAGTATCAATTAAATCAAAAGAAAAAAGAGAGGGAACACAAGATCAAAGGAGCAGTTATAAAAGGAAATAATTAAGTAAAAAAAAACCAAGGAAAACTAGCAGAGACTACCTGCACTAAATTCAAAAAAACGATCAGAAATAAATCAGAGATAGAGTAGGCATCCAGATATTGTTATGCACCCTGTCCGCGCACGGGCCTGCTCACCTCCATGGTTCCACGGCAGGTCCCGGGTTGGTCTCCCTAGCGGCAGCTGCAAGTGCTTCCAGGCCTCGGCGTCCCGTGGCAGCGGTCGCTGGGCCTTCCACTGTGCACCAGGCCTCACGCCGGAGCTCGGCGTCCTCAGCTGTGTTGGCCATGCCCCTATGTGCGCGCGGACTGCCCGGCCTCTAGTAAGGCCTGGGGCAGGTCCTAGCTCCCTTATATAAGGAAGTCCTTGCTTGTACTTCTTTGCCTTGGCAATCGGGTTAGTGTCTTGCTAGATTGTCACTGCGTCTGAACCTTGTTCCAGTCTTGTTCCAAGTCTCGTTCCAGGATCCTTCTGTTCCAGTTCTGTTCCTGCCTTGTTCCTGCATCCTAGTACTCCAGCATCCTTCTGTTACTGTTCGTCTGACCGTCTCCCCAGGTAGTACCTCCAGACAGTCTCTCTGGTACTGACCTCGGCTTGTTCCTTGACCTGCCTGCCTGCTGCCTGCCTTCTGACTCCAGTCTGCTCCTCGACTTGCCTGCCTGCTGCCTGCCTTCTGACCTCGACCTGCCTGTGACCTTGTCTGACCTCCGGAACCTGACCTCTGCTTTGCTGACTACTCCTCAGACTGAACCCCGGACACTGACCTCTGCCTGCTTGACCATGTCTCTAGATTCTGGCTCTGTTCCTAGCCTTGTTATCACTTATGCTCTTCTGGTCCTCCTTGTTCCATCTGACCTCCAGTCTCGAACCTGACCGTGTTCCCCTTCTGCCTGTGGGCACACCGGACTTCCATCCTTCCAGGAGACCCTGTGAGGCCCACCTAAGTCCAAGTGGCCCGGGTCCTTATGGGCTTCTCCCAGGGGGACCTTGGCCTTCCAGTGGTGAAGCTCATCCTATCCTCTGTCTCCTCCAGTGCTCCGCCCCCCCTGGGGGCAGTTGCTTCCTTGTCCCTACCAGGGAGCCATTCTCCACTGCTCCAGGACAAGGGTCCACCCCGAGCGCAACAGGTTGCCAAGGCCATGGACTCGGCGGAGTCTCCTGCCTCCAGGGCCCTACCAGGTTTGGCCACCACAGTTAAACAACATCATCAAGCTTTGGAATCGCTGGTCTCTTCGATGGAAGAACTTCGTTCCCAGCTACAAGATACAGCTTTGGCCAATCCCGTGGGCTTCTCAGCCACCATGCTTCCCAAAGCATCGTTGGCACTTCTTGCACCTCCTTGATATAATGGGGATCTACGCTCCTGTCGTGGCTTCCTTAATCAGTGCTTCATGCAGTTTGCACTGCAACCCTCGTTGTTCCTGAAGGAAATCACCAAGGTGACCTTCATCCTGTCTCGTCTGGAAGGGAAGGCTCTTGCTTGGGCCTGTCCTTTATGGGAATGTTCTGATCCCATCCTTTCCAAGTTATCTGAATTCATCGCTCTCTTCAAGCAGACCTTCTGAGACCCAGGCCGCCAGGCTGTTGCCAGTCATAACTTACTCCACCTCAGCCAAGGGGCAAGGACCCTCTTCAAGTATACGGTGGAGTTTAGGACTCTAGCCATGGAGCTTGGGTGGCAAGAAGATTGTCTGCAAGCCATCTTCCTAGATGGACTCTCCTGTGCTCTCAAAGATGAGATCTCTGTCCGTGAGACTCCCACATCTCTAGAAGACCTACCTAATTTCCCTTGCCGGTAAGATTGATCATTGTCTCCGGCAAAGACGCCTAGAAGTAAAGGCTCCCCACTCTCCTGTAGCACGCCCCATGTGTGCTTCCAATCCTCCAATGAAGACTTCAGCATCACCACCCCCTCCTGTGGTGGAACTTATGGAGGTGAACCGTGGGCATTTGTCTCCGACCAAACATCTCCGTCGGCGGAAGGAGGGTCTTTGCCTTTACTGTGGCACTTCTGGACATCATCTGCAGTCTTGCCCGGTTCGGCCGGGAAATTGCAATGCCTGAGCCTGGCGGGGGTCACGAGCTTAGGCGCAACTGTTACTGGCCTTCAACTCTTGCTTCCTGTATCCCTGGGCATCAAGGCCCACACCTTTGCCACCACTGCTCTCGTTGATACCGGAACAAGCGGCAGCTTCATTATGGATGACATTGTCAAGCTCCTGAACATTCCTCTCCAGTCATTGGAGGTGAGTCTCCGCATTGCCTCCTCCATCCAGGGTGACCATCTTCCAGGACTCATCACCCACCAGACAGTGGCTGTTCATCTTACCATGGGCACTCTCCACAAGGAGCAGATGTCCTTCTACGTATTGAAGCGATCAACACATCCAGTGATCCTGGGGCTGCCCTGGCTCCAGGCCTACGAACCCCAGTTCGATTGGCATTCACTGCAGTTGGTGCAGTGGGGCTCCAATGCTAGAAAACTTGTTTGCATTCAGTATCTCCAGTAGTTCTTGTTTTGAAGTCTGTGACTTTACCTGGTTTGCCTCCACAGTACTCTGTCTTCTGAAAGCAGAAAGCGTATACCTTGCCTCCGTTACGCAAGTTCAATTGTCCTATTGAACTCCTGCCGGGCACTATGCCTCCCAAAGGCAGAACTTACCCATTGTCTCAACCTGAGACTCAAGCTATGTCTGAGTATATTAAAGAGAACCTAGAAAAAGCATTCATCCGTCCATCTGACTCCCCTGCAGGTGCGGGGTTCTTCTTCGTTAAGAAAAAGGATGGCAGTCTACGCCCTTGTATTGATTACAGGGGGGCTCAATGCCATAACCCGCAAAGACCGATACCCACTGCCCCTCATTAGTGAACTGTTCGATCACCTTGAAGGGGCACGGATCTTCTTCAAGTTGGATCTGAGAGGTGCGTACAACTTGGTACGCAATCAACCTGAAGATATTTGGAAAACCGCATTTAATACAAGGGACGGTCACTACGAATACACTTGATGCCCTTTGGGCTGTGCAATGCCCCAGCGGTCTTTCAACGCCTTATGAACGAAATCTTCTGAGACCTTCTGTATTCCTTCGTAGTCGTATATCTTGATGACATCCTGATCTTTTCTAAAGACCTTGAATCTCATCGAGATCATATTCGGATCGTCCTCCAATGCCTGAGAGAGAACCATTTGTATGCCAAGCTGGAAAAATGCATGTTTGAGCGTAATTGCTTACCCTTCCTAGGGTATATCATTTCTGACCGTGGATTTTCTATGGATCCAGAGAAAGTCCAGGGGATCCGCGACTGGCCCCAGCCAGTAGGCCTACGAGCCTTACAACGTTTTCTTGGCTTTACCAATTATTACCGGAGCTTCATTGCTAATTATTCTTCCCTAGTTGCCCCATTGACCGCCATGACTAGGAAAGGGGCCAACACTCGGGTGTGGACACCTAAAGCCCTAGCCATCTTTCAGACGATCAAGGAGGCTTTCTGTTCCGGCCCTTCCCTGCAGTACCCGGACTGCAGGGAAGGGCCCTGCTTTCTGTTCCGGCCCTTCCCTGCAGTACCCTTCCCTGCAGTACTCGGACCCATTCGTTGTAGAGGTTGACACCTCCGCAAATGGTGCAGGAGCCGTCTTGAGCCAGTTTTTCCCTAAGGGTAAACTGATACCCTGTTCTTTCTACTCACATAAGTTTTCTCCTACGGAACAGTGTTATACAGTTGGTGACCGTGAACTCCTCGCAGTCAAGTTGGTGCTCCAAGAGTGGCATCCCTGGTTGGAAGGGGCACAACACAACACAAGTTTACCATCTTCACTGACTGTCAGAACCTTGAGCACCTTAAAGAAGCTCAATTCCTGAACCCTCGTCAAGCCCAATGGGCACTTTTCTTCGAATGATTCAACTTCGTCCTCTGTTTCCGCCCAGGTTCCAAGAACCTTCGTGCTGACGCACTATCTAGGTCATTTGAACCTGAAGATGTTCCTGAAGTTCCTAGCTTCATTATTGATCCCGCCTGTATATCCCTTGCTGTGACCACTACAGTTCCTACTGGGAAAACCGTTGTTCCGCGTAGATTACGTGAACGAGTTCTGAAATGGGCTCATGATTCCAAGTTGGCAGGATATCCGGGTCGTGCCAGGACCTTAGAGATGTTGCGAAGACACTATTGGTGGCCCAATATGGTGCAAGATTCCCGAAGCTATGTGGACTCGTGTCCCGTCTGTGCCCAACAGAAGCCGCCTACTGGAAAGCATTGGGGCTTACTTCAACCACTTCCAGCACCTATCGGACTGTCTCTCTGGTACTGACCTCGGCTTGTTCCTCGATCTGCCTGCCTTCCGACATCGGCCTGCCTGTGACCTCATCTGACCTCCAGAACCTGACCTCTGCTTTGCTGACTACTCCTCGGACTGGCCCCCGGACTCTGACCTCTGCCTGCTTGACCATGTCTCTAGATTCTGGCTCTGTTCCTAGCCTTGTTATCACCTATGCTCTTCTGGTCCTTCTTGTTCCATCTGACCTCCAGTCTCGAACCTGACCGCGCTCCCCTTCTGCCTGTGGGCACACCGGACTTCCAGCCTTCCAGGAGACCCTGCAAGGCCCACCTAAGTCCAAGTGGCCCGGGTCCCTATGGGCTCCTCCTGGGGGGACCTCGGACTTCCAGTGGTGAAGCTCATCCTAGCCTCTGTCTTCTCCAATGCTCCGCTCCCTGGGGGGCAGTTGCTTCCTGGTCCCTCCCAGGGAGCCATTCTCCACTGCTCCAGGGTAAGGGTCCACCCCCAAGTGCAACAGATATAATCTCAGCTGTGCAGGATAAAAATAGAAAATTTTATGTTTTATTGTAAACCGATGTGATATATATTTTGAACATCGGTATATAAAAACAAATAAATTAAAAAAAAGAGATTAATTTTGAACCTAAATGGGTGAATATAAATTTACAAAGATAATGAAGAATAAATTAAGCCCCAGTAGTGATACTCTCTTGATGCATCATAAGAAATCTTTTCCTTCTATCCTGCGTGGCTCGGGTAGTATCTGGAAAAATCCATACACGGTGACCAAAGAATAAAGATAATCTGAGGCGAAAGTACATTCTCAAAACAAAATCTCATTCTTTGGAAAAAAAAACAAAAGAAACAAGTAATATCCCACAATTGGAGATTTTGGACTCTTAACCAGCTTCACCGGTTAGCTTCACCTCTGTGGTGGAAAAATTAATGGAGACTCTGCTGAAAGAAAGGATATTGAACTATCTACAATCTAGTGGGTTGCTCGACCTGAGGCAGCATGGATTCACCAGGGGAATGTCCTGTCAGACAATTCTGATTGATTTTTTTGATTGGAGGACTAGAGAATTGGATCAGGGAAGAACACTGGATGTGATTTGCTTGGATTTTAGTAAAGCTTTTGATATGGTCCCACACAGGGGACTCATGAACAAAATGAGAAGCTTAGAAGAGGGTGCCAAGGTAGTAGCGTGGATTGCAAACTGGTTGACTGACAAGAGACAGCGTGAAATGATAAATGGAACCTACTCTGAAGAAAGAACAGTGTTAAGTGGAGTGCCACTTGGGTTTGGTTTTGGGACCAGTTCTGTTCAATATCTTTGTGAGCAACCAGATGGAAGGGATAGAAGGTAAAGTCTGTCTATTTGTGGATGATCCGCAACAGAATGGACACGCCTGAAGTAGTAGAGAATGAAAAGTGATTTAAGAAAGCTTGAAGAGTAGTCTAAGATTTGGCAGCTGGGATTTAACGCCAAGAAGTGCAGAGTCATGCATCTGGGGTGTGGCAATCCAAAAGAGTTGTATGTGATGGGCGGTGAAAGACTAATGCACATGGATTGGGAGAGGGACCTTGTGTGTTAGTGACTGATGATCTGAAGGCGGTGAAGCAATGTGACAAGGGGATAGCTAAAGCCAGAAGAATGCTGGGCTGCATAGAGTTGGGGAATAACCAGTAAGAAAAAAAGAGGTGATAATGCCCTTGTACAGGTCCTTGGTGAGGCCTCACCTGGAATACTGCATTCAGTACTGGTGCCCACATCTCAAAAAGAATAAAGACAGGATAGAGGTGGTCCAAAGAAGAGTGAACAAATTGGTGAGAGGTCAGCATTGGAAGACTTATGAGAAGAGGATGAAGGATAAAATGTATACTCTGGAAGAGAGAGGCGCAGGGGAGATATGATACAGACCTTCAGATACTTGAAAGGTTTTAATGATGCACAATTGTCAAACCTTTTAAGTTGGAAAGAAATCAATAGAACTAGAGGTCATGAAATGAAACTCCAGGGAGGATGACTCAGAACCAATGTCAAGAAATATTTCTTCATAGAGAGGGTGGTAATGTTGCGACTGTCGCTGCCCAACGGCTTCACTCCGCCTACCTTTCCTTGTCTGCGACTCCTCCTGCTCTTGATGGACGCCTGGCTGGCGCGGTGTCTGTCTGCCGTCCTCTCCGGTGTCCCCAGACCGGCTTGGGCACTGCCTCTCGCCATGCTCCCCAGGTACCTTAGGGCGCGCGCGCCGCGTGGCCCTCATTCGTATTTCCTCATTGGCGCGTTCCTCAGGGGCGTCCTCCTGTGATGACATCACGCTGCCCAGATATTTAAGCCTACTGTTTATTGCTAGCCGTTGAGTTAGCAAGGGGAGTCTTACGGATGGGATTCGCTCTTCTTACCCAGCTACTCTGCCTTCTAACTTCTATTGGACTCTTTCTGCTAACGGGGTACCCGCTCCTCGGAGGCCTCTTTGCTTCTTTCAGGTCGCTGTCAGGTAACCGGTACTCGCTCCTTGAGGGCCCATGTTCCCTGACTCGCTGCCTGCATCCATCTCCTTTCCTTCTTGGAGGAATTTGCTACAGACACCATCAGTGAGTACTACTATCATCTTCTCCTCAGAGCTGTCTCCCTGGAATCCGGTACTCGCTCCTCGGGGGCCTGCCCCCTGTTCCAGTGCCAGTGCCATCTCTTGCGTGGAACCGCTGTGTGAGTACTTTGCCAACAAATCTCTCTACCTCCAGGGATCTGGTACTCGCTCCTCGAGGGCCAGCTCTCCCTATCTCGGGGCTTCTCCATACTTGGGACTCTGTGAATGTTCTATTGTACTCACTTTCTCAGTTCTCTCCACTACAGCACTGCTACTGGAGAAACCGCTGTTCCAGAGCACTGGGGAATCCTAGCCCAGCCGGGCTACATCTTCTACTCACTACCGCCACCTCTGGTGGCTTCTCAAACTGTCTAAATAAAGAACTATCTGTTTGTGTGTCCAGAGCTGAGCCTGACCTGTGGCCCCTCATGGGACTTCCCCCCATGGGTATGGTCAGCTGCCACAGTGTCCAAGGGTCCACCCAAAACCTCACTAACTATAACAGGTAAATGCCTGGAATGTTCTTCCGAAGGTGGTGAAAACGAAACCAGTGAAGGAATTCAAAGGGGCATGGGATAAACACTGTGGATCCCTAAAGGCTAGAGGATAGAAATAAAGAAAAGAGTGCATGGGGGTAACTTGCTGGTGTGGCAGTTGCTACCCTTAACAAGTAACATTATCAAGGTTTAATGCAACTCCATCATTGCTCTCTGCTTCAATGGCAGTGGGAAAAGGGGAATTGGATTCAGACAGCAATCAAAAAGGGCCCTAACTTTTATGGTTTGGGGAACAAATAAACACGGGCTAACTTGCTGATGCGGCTTTTCCTACCCTTAGTCATTGTCTGATACTTTTGATGTGGCTCCATCATTGCTCTCTGCTTCTATGGCAGGGGTTTGAGAAAATTGGATTCGGACAGCATCCAAGGACTCTGACCTTTACGGTCTGGGAAACTGATAAGCATGAGAATAAGCTGCACAGTGCAACAGATACTGGCATGAGCTTGTTGGGCAGACTGGGTGGATCATTTGGTCCTTTTCTGCAGTCATTTCTATGTTTCTCTAAGTTAATAAAGTAAGCAGTATCCCCTATCAGAACAAGAGTGCTACTTCTACAGGCATAGGGGAAAAAAACCCAAGTCATGAGACACATTACATTCTCAGCAGTCTCTTTGCTGGTGTGTTTCACTGGTGTCGGGATCTTTTGCCCTCCAAAACAAAGCACTCACAGTGACCCATCTCTTCTCCCCTGGGTTAAGATCCTCACCTTGTTGGGCTGCATCTCAGAATTTAGAAAAACTGTGGATGGAGTCGAAGGCTCTGAACAAGATTCTTCACTATACTTTGGATGGTTCTTGCCAGGGCTGTAATGCTTTTTTCTATTTGTCTGAAGCCCAGTCACATCTCCATGATGCTGCTGTGAAGCTCTCTCAATTCACTTCTGAACAGTCAAAGTTCTGTTAGATGGTCATCTTGAGGTATTCTTGCCCTCCATAATCACCCTAATGTGCCAAGACCTGGTCATAATAAGGATTTTCCTTTTTGGTATCTGATTGCTAGTTTCAAGTGACCCAGTCAGGATGCTGGGCTCGATGGACTATTGGCATGAACTGGCTTAGTACTTATGTTATTAAGGACAGTGTAACAGGAGACGTATCATTAAAGGATAGAGTCTTTGGTATTGGCAAAACTAGTGTGGTGATGGCTGAAACTCTGAGCCAGTTGCTCTTATGGCTCCTCAGCTGAAGTTTCCTGGAGTAGCAGTTACTCCCCCTGCACGTGTGGTCCTTCCTGATGTTCTGTTTCAAGTTCCAGTTCCAATTGCTGCTCCTCATCCACCAAATGCAAAGGCTGTTGGACATCCAGAGCTTTATGTTGCATCTGCTTTTCCTCCTCTTGCAGATGTGGCACCATATCCACTTCCTTCATTGTAAACTCTGGCAGCAACTCACTAGATAAACACTCCATGCAGGGGACATCCTAGGACCCAGCTGGGTCAAAGGAAGCAGCAGTCCTCCTTGACTACTTGGATGGATCTGTAAAGAAAAGAAGAAAACATGTTAAGTCTACATGAAATCAAAGGCAAATGATGTGGAACCCGAGAAAGTTGCCTCCCCAACCTTTACTCTAGCTGAGAAGCTGCAGTGTTGACAGTATTACTGGCCTGGAAGAGACCTGGGCTTATGTGTGTAAATGGCTACTCACCTGCTCCCGCTGTAGCCGTAGTGATATTAAGGTTTCCTTGTAGACCTTCAAAATGCACCAGTCACAGGACATCCCTCAGCTTTTTTTTGTGCAACCAGGTGAACTGATGTCAGTGGCCGTCCTCTGAAATGAATCTTGTCCTTTACCTGGTGCTTATAAACATGGAACCTTTTCTTAATGTGGACCTCCTGAAAACCTCTAGGCTCAAGACACTGCCAGAGATCTTCTTATATACTGCATTCTTGAAGGAAGTGGTATTTTGATTGGTATCCTGATAAAAAAGCATTTCATAGTACATCATCATGAGCATTTCTCCTATGGCAAAAACTTCCAATAAAATCCTGCTCATGAGGCTCCTTCTCTTCCTGCCTCTCCTTTTCCTTTTACCTCCATCCTCTCACACACTCAGTCCCTTTCTTCTATGCTCAGCTCCATTCACTTGTCCTCTTTCACACTGCATCCTCACCAGTCAGTCAC
Source organism: Rhinatrema bivittatum (assembly GCF_901001135.1). Lineage (NCBI taxonomy): Eukaryota > Metazoa > Chordata > Amphibia > Gymnophiona > Rhinatrematidae > Rhinatrema > Rhinatrema bivittatum. Next base: position 81,728,343 of record NC_042624.1, read on the forward strand.
CAACACTCACACCTGTAACAAAGAAAAAAATCTATACCCAATACACAAAAATTTAGTACCCATTCACTCACTTTCATTTTCACAAACAATCACAAGTAGACCAAAGAGCTAGTAATCATGAAGGGAATGAGACAGCCATCAACAATGCAATATCTGCCTATAACCTCCAATGTCTAGGTCCAGAGACATCAAGTTCCTCATAGCACTGTCCAATTCAATTCCTCAAGGCTTGCCTTGCATACTTTTGAAGGGGGAGGTCAGATAATATTTTTGACACTAGGCATGCACAGATAAATACCATGCTATTTACACCTTAATAGTGCACTTATGTCTTCCTAGACCTATGCAATATTTACTGCTCCACTTCATGCAATAAATGCCAAAAATTGAAATCAGACTATTTTTTCATACATATATCACTATCACAATATTGAAGGCATATTTCACTTTTACCATACAATTCCTAAAATTAAATAATCTTTTAATAATGTACCAGAAAATGGTAACTTATTTAATGCATCACATCAGCATAGCTAATGTCAAAAATCAGCTATTATGATGCCTCCATGGTGTCTAACTGTACAATATAATGCAGCATTATATACCCTAAGAAACAATTGATTATTAATTTTTATTTTTAAAAAGTTATGTCTAAAATGGCAGACTTAGTCATCACTAAGACCTGTGCTGTTTCCCCCAGAAGTGCTTGAAATACTGCTGGGCCTACCAAGGAGCCCACATTCCTAGAACTGCTCCCTAGTTGGCTCAGCAATGGAAGAACAAGAAGCAGAACATGGAAAAGATTTTGAAAATGCTGCAAATCAGTTTTTACTTGCATTAGTAGACATATGTGCAATAAAATACAATACTACAAACCAGAAGCATTACATTCCAAACTAGCCAGTGAAATTTTCTGGATATTTATTGCCCAACATATTAGCATCCTGTAAATGTATAACCCATTCGGAGGAATAACAACAATGTCCACAAGACCTATAGCATATATTATTAGTGTTGGTTCTGTCTTGCCAGTTTTTGTTTTGCAAATATATTTATTTTAATGTCTGATTACCTTACATATGGGCAACTCTGTGTACATTGATGGTGCTATAAAAAAATATATACAGGCACAATTACTGGCACTCTACCAGTTTTACCCTGATAATTTTCCAACTGAACAAACAGAAGACTCACTACATAGTACATACAGCTATTGTGGAGAATGCTTATGACTAGCACATGAACAATAAACTGCATATTTATGTATTCTTTTAATATGGCTTCATTTCTCAATTTCTTCCAATTTTATTATGCTATTAATTCCTAAACTATGTGAATGGTTTGTTGTTTAACATTACTTGTAACTACCTCACTATTGGCTTCAAATTTCTTAACTATACTTAGGGTCATTATTTATGGTTTAATACTTTCAGAAACAATTTTAAGAAACATTTACCCATAACATATTAAACCATATTAACAAAATTCAGATCTGAATACATATATTAAAAATGCAATGATTAATCAATATTTTAAAAGCCATCAGAAACTAGATTAACACAGAAGCTAATATACGAGAAAATCTGTAAGACAGTAATTGAAGATTTCGAGAAGCATTCTTTATCACTGACATTTTCACGATAAAGCATATGTTGCGTCTACTCCAAAACATCAAAATGCAACCAGATTCACATACAGTGTGTAATCATTCATCTTCCTCATTTCTTATTAAAGAAATAAGCAATCTCTCTTGATCTCTCTTCTTCCTTGAATTCCATCTTCCAGAAAGCATCCATTCTTTTAAAGGCAGTATAGTTACAGCCAGTCGCAGGATAATAAGATAACCATAGGCTCTCCGTAAGCCGACACAAACAAAGGCTGTCTGCATGCAGACTCCCTCACCGCCCAGAAAACAAAACCGAGAAGCATATTGTTCGGATTTTTTTTTGTAACTTGCTCGTTTTCCTCAGGAAGCAGCCAAGCAGTATTAAGCATGCCTTTAAATCTCAATTAGACCGTTTAGAAAATTATAATCTGCTAGTTTCACTACTGTTACGGACTGCGACTGTATGCAGAAAACACAGTGTTCGAATGTAAAACTCCATCGATCTAAAAGCGATGACTACGGCATTACTTCAGAGCTGGGCGCAGTCTGGCTGCAGTGAAGGAAGGAAAGCGTACAGATCTTTTCTTACCTGACACAAACCTGCTTTCTCAACAGCTAATTCCAGATCTCGCTGGTTTTATGCTATACAGCACCGACTAGGTTTCAATCCATGGAGACTTTCTACAGTTATGCTCACTTTCTTATTCTGAGAAGCATTAACAGACAACTGTATACTTCCTGTTTAAAAATAAAAGGGAGCTGCGAGTCCAGGGAGTCTGCGGAGAGTAAGGTTTCTGATTGCATAACCGCCTCTCGCCATTGTCAGCAACTCGCAGCTCTTCCGCCTTCTCACCATTGGACTTTCTATCCGGTCTCTCAGTGATAAACACATAGAAAAACACTTTCACAATCACCTCTTGCCCTTTTTTTTTTTCTTCTCTTGCAGGCTTCAAGCCAGTCTGAGATGCCCGACTCCTCTAAATTTCAGAATTAAAAAATCCTTTCAAGTCCCCAGTGATTGATCTGCTAGGAATTGTGCATATAATTTGCAAAATAAATAAGAACTGGAATCGTGTTTTTAACGATAAGCCGTCCCCCACCACATGGGTCCAGACAGCCGCTGAGCAGGCTAAGAAATGTAACTTGGCCAGAAAAACTGAACCTTGAGCATTACATAACAGCTCAAGTCTCTATCATGACAAACTGGTTCGTTCAATATACAGCCATACTGAAACAGATAAATTATTGCCTTCCTTCAAAAAAAGGCAGTGCTTATCATTTTTTGTTTTTCAGTACAGTCGCATTGTAGCGAAGGCTCCCCTGCACTTAGCTTAAGCAATTTAAAGGGGTGTTTTAAGGGATATCTACTTTTGATAAAAATAGATTTTTTTTTCCTCCTGCTCTTTTGAGCTTCTATCAGAACCAGTGCAGGGCTTCTAGTGCCATAAGCTTTCATTCACTATTACCAGGGATTTTTCCACCTATTTTATATCCCCGCCTAATTTATATTTAGTCCAGTTATTGACTAAATCGCAATCTGGAATCGCAATCCAACCTCTAGATGTCACCCTCAAGCAATGACCATGATTCCCTCCTGACCACCCACCTTCCCAAGGACTGTGATCTGCTTCTGCAGATCACAGTCCTTGGGAAGGTGGGTGGTCAGGAGCGGGATGCCAGTGGCCAGTGGTAGGTGTCCACCTTCATGGAGCGGAAGGATGTAGGGCTGTCATCTCCCAATTAAATAAAAAACAAAAACAAAAAACAAAACAGGGATGGGATCCATCAGGTCTAGAGGACACATATAAAGAGCAGGTAGTAAAATACTGCACGGAGCGGCAGTAGCCACAGAGGCATTCACGGAGCGGGATGCCAGTGGCCAGTGGTAGGTGTCCATATAAAGAGCAGGTAGTAAAATACTGCACAGAGCGGCAGTAGCCACAGAGGCATTCACGGAGCGGGATGCCAGTGGCCAGTGGTAGGTGTCCACCTTCACGGAGCGGAAGGATGGAGGGCTGTCATCTCCCAATTAAATAAATAATAAAAAAACCCAGGGATGGGATCCATCAGTTCTAGAGGACGCATATAAAGAGCAGGTAGTAAAACACTGCATGGAGCGGCAGTAGCCACAGAGGCATTAACGGAGCGGGATGCCAGTGGCCGGTGGTAGGTGTCCACCTTCACAGAGTAGAAGGATGAAGGGCATCCATCTCCCAATTAAAAAAAGAAAAGAAAAAAAAGAAAAAAAAACAGGGATGGGTTCATGGGCTTATAGGTATTACCAATTATTAGGCTTTTCAATATTTGATGATAGTTAATGTGACTTTCAAGGCATTCTTCACTTTCGGTGCATGTCCGGCATGACTCCTTGCTTCAATGACAGGGGAAAAGAAAAACTGATACTTCACACATTTCCAGCATTGCCCTCTGCTTCATGGCAGAGAGCTATGCTGCCGCTTACCCAACTAATCAAACTTAATATTTCACTTGGAAGCAGCTCCAGCACTGCTCTCTACATTAATGGTGGGGGTGAAAAGGGAATTAGAACATAAGGTTACTAAGAGCCAAGAGAAACAGTTAAGTATGAGAACAAATGTGTGAAGCTTGCTGGGCAGACTGGATGGACCGGTTGGTCTTCTTCTGCCGTCATTTCTATGTTTCTATGTTTCTATGTTTCTATGCAGCAATCTCAGCCCCAGTCCACCCCAGATGTGATAGACCCCATCCGGGAATTGAAGCAGAGTCTTTCTGCACTACAGTATGCACCAACTGAGTCAGCTTAAATTTTTTTTGCAGAATATGATATCTTTTGTTGGTTCTGCAAAAGCTTCTTTTTTTTGGGGGGGGGGGGGGGGCGGGCATCACTTTATATCCAGTCTGCTCTGTCTTTTTATGCTTCTGTTCATCTACTGAGGTCTACAAAAGAACATCTAGAACTTTTTCGGTACGTGTTCCAAAACTGTTGAATGCTCTTCCACACGAGATGCCAATTCAGGGATCTTACCTCTCCTTTTGCAAAAAAAAATAAATTAATGGCTTTATTATTTGAACAAGCCTTTGCTTAATTATTTGAGCTCTACCCTTTGAATATATTTTCTGTATTATCTATGCTATTTTGTTTATGTATATATTTATTCTATGCTGTTCTCGGCTGAGAAATTTTATTGGATTTATGGAATAGAGATGCTTTTTATATAAAATAAATACTGTATATGAAGTTTTGAGGCCACAAAGGGTACCAAAAAGAAACCTATGTGGTCTTGAAAATATATATACAAAATCATTTAAGATACTAAGAAACAGTAAATTAAAAAAAAAGATACTATATAAATCATGGGTCAAATAAAAAGTATTACAACCTGCATAGGACCAATACAGTTACTAGAATTTTGATAAAAATAAAACTTTAATGTTACCTAAGTGGAATTTGAGAAATATTAGGTATTATCTACAGCAAATTTGCTTATCATAAACACTGTTTTCCGTAGTTAGCAGGATGAATTAGCCATGATCTGTGGGTAATGTCATCCAGCTACACCAAACGGATTTGTCTCTCCTTGTTAAGAGTTTATTTTGTGGACTCTTGTTTGATTAATGATCTTAAAAATAAAAAATGGATCTTTCAAAATTAAACAGTCTTTCAAAGAACTGACCTTGAGCTGATGAATTGAACTGAGGTCAGAGGAAATTCTTGAAGAAATATTTATTCACAAACCAGTGTAGAATAAATTAGTATTCAAACAGGAACATCAGGAACAAGTAACAATACTTAACAACAAGTCAATATGTTAATTCAAGGCAACAAGCAAAAAATAAAGAAAAAAGTTATGCAGGGACAAACTGAGAAGATGCGTTCAGGGTTGCTGTTAGGTTGCCAAGGCAACCAAAACGCTTCTTCTCAATACAGTTATAGTAATAAACTTGTGACGTACCTTTTGCAGTTAGTATTGGAATCAGCTCGAGCCTAGAACTGCACGAAGCCCCCACGTCCTGGCATGAGACTCCCTCTCTCTCCTGGACGCCATCCGCTCAAGCCCCAGCACACGAAACCCCCACATCCCGATGCAAGACTCCCTCGCTCCAAACAGTGCCTCCACCAAACACCCGCGCTTGCCGCGACAAACCCCCCAGCCAATGCGCACGCGCGCAAGCTGACGTCAAGCACACAAACGTGTGCACCCTCGAGACGCTGACCGCAGAAAATCGTGCGAGACTGAACAAACCCCGCCAGAAGCTCCTGGCTGACGCACAGACCGGCAAAGCCGGCGAAAATGCCGACCCAACACCAATCCCACAAAAGGTAACTTCACAACACTCCTAGCTAGAAGAGTTGTGAGCTCTACTGAGTATGTACAGGAGTTCCCATGCAGATGTTGCCTTGAGAGTCTCATGTCTATATTATAGCCAAATATCACAAGGTAGTTGATTCTCCAGGGAGGAGAGTGGGCATCTCATGGCTAATTCATCCCATCATCTACGGAAAACACCGTTTACAGTAAGAAAACTTGCTTTTCCCATTAGTAAGCAGGCTGAATTAGTCATGATCTGTGGGGAGTCCCAAGCTGAGATTTGCAGCAGATCATTTGCTGAATAAGCAACCCCAATTCCACCATAGAGTGCAGATTACTGCAAGAACAAATCATACAAAATTGCTAGTCTGAAGGTACTGTCAGTAACTGAGAGGTTGCTCAAACAGCAATGGGACAGAAAAGTGAATAAGGTAGGCAATACAATTGATTGACTGATATAGAAAACAGATAACCTTTGGTAGAAAATTCAGTTGCATGGGAAGAACTACCCAATCATGGAAAAATTGTATGTATGGCATATAGCAGACATAAGCTTGGAGCTTGTGGAGGAACACTACTTTTCATGTCAAGAGCTGAAAAAGATCTCTCTGTAGCGGCCCAAAAGGTGGCTCCATGAGTTGAGAAAGGACAACATTCAAGTCCCACAGAAGCGGATGTTTTTTTTGGAGGGGTTAAATGAGGCACAAGCCTCTCATAAAGCTAGACATCAGTGGATGAGTAGAGATGGGTTTAGTGTGTACAGTAACATAAGTCACTAAGGCATTGAGATGTACTGGTGATGTGGCAGGACCTGAGATAGAAAGGAAAAGCAAGTGTGTTAGCAAGTACTTGAGCTCAGAAGAAAAACGGGACCAAGGTTCTTTGTTGGTACCATTTAGAATATCCAATCCATTTGAAGGTAGAGCACTCTGGTGGATTGTGTGCTAGCTGGAACCAATATGTTCTTCATTAATCTAAACAAAGAGATCAGCAAGCACTGAGCGTTCAACCTCTGAACCATTGGATTGAGGTAAAGAAGGCCTGGATGATAGAGCATTCCTTCATCCCAAATTAACAATCTGTTCCCAGATATATGGGGGCAGTGCTGGAAAGTTGTATGAGATATGCAAACTATATCTGTCTAGGCCATGCTGAAGCTATAAGAAGCAAGCAGCAATAGTCTTGCAGCAGCTTTTACACTGCTCTGGCAATCAGTAGTCACAAAGGAAAGTCTTCCATGAGGCTTGTCCCCTAACTGAGGAGGAAAGCACCCTGAGCAGAACTGAGGAAAAATGTATCTAGTTTTCTGTTCCTTTCAAACACAAACAGGTCAATCATCAGCAGACCCTCCTAAAATGAATAGAGATGTGAATCGTGTGCCCGATCGTCTTAACGATCAGGTTCGGATGGTGGGAGGGAAAAATCGGATCGTTAGAGATTTTAGTGAGGCCTGAGCAGATAAACAAAACCCCACCGCCCCCCCCCAAAAAATGTTAAATTACCTGGTGGTCCAGTGGGGGGGGGGGGCCCCGGCGCGATCTCCCGCTCTCGGGCCATCGGCGCCATTTTGGCTACCACTGATAAAAAGGCGCCGATGGCCCGAAAAAAAACCCCCACCCCGACCCTTTTCAAATTACCCCTTTGCTTCTCCCACCCTCCCGACCCCCCCAAAAACCTTTTAGATGTACCTGGTGGTCTAGCGGGGGGTCCAGGAGCCATCCCTTCAATCGTGCCGGTGCTGGAGGTTTCAAAATGGCGCCGGTCGCTCCCTGTGACAAGGTAAGGGCAAAGGCGATCGGCGCCATTTTGAAACCTCCAGCACCGGCACCGGCACGATTGAAGGGATGGCTCCTGGACCCCCCGCTAGACCACCAGGTACATCTAAAAGGTTTTTTGGGGGGGGGGGTTTTCGGGCCATCGGCGCCTTTCAGTGGTAGCCAAAATGGCGCTGATGGCCCGAGAGCGGGAGATCGCGCCGGGGACCCCCCCCCCCCCCCCACTGGACCACCAGGTAATTTAACATTTTGGGGGGGTTCGGGAGGGTGGGGGAGTGTAAGGAATTTGTTTTAAAAGGTCGGGGTGGGTTTAGAGGTTGTGTTGGTGTGCCGGTTTTCCCACCCTCCCCCAAATAATTCCCGTGCCCTATTTAACGATATAATATAAATGCTCCTGACGATAAATCGTGGGCATTTGTATTGTATCGTGTACTCTAACGGTTTAGAACGATTTTAAAATTATCGGACGATAATTTTAATCGTTCAAAAACGATTCACATCCCTAAAAATGAATAATACGTCACTTGTTGATTGTCGCAAAGACCACTTATGCAGTAAGAATACTTTGCTGAGGTGATCTGTCAACGTGGTGGAGGTTCCTAATTGGTCGCTTGTAGAACAGGCCATTGTCTGGTTTTGCATCCCTTAAACTTTATGCTTCCTTGCAGAAAGGCCATGATTCTGCACCTCTCTTTGATAACATATAAACATAGCAACCTGGTAGGCTATTTGAACTAAGATGCATGAACTTTGATAGAGCAGATCCGACTGTACTTAATTTGAGCAGATTAATCTGCTAATGGCTCTGCTCATGAGACTATACGCCTTGGGACAGAAAAAAATCCTGTGTGAGCATCTCAACCCTTTCAAGAAGGTGTCCATTTCTAGCAAGATTGATGAGGAAGACCGCAAAGTGGTGCCCTATCCTGAATCACCTGGGGGTAATACCTTTAGAATAATTCTCACTGTGGGAATGCATTGACAGTGGAGACCTCAGTGAAGATAACAGATATAAAGGCAAGTCAGGGGGGACCATGTGCAATGGCTACTATCGTATGTCATGATGTAACAAAAATCACGCTGGCTGTCGTGTGGTGAGAAGTCAATAGTTTCTATATGAGTATATGGTGAACTCTCAATCCACCATTAAAAATGCTCTCTCCTGCACTGAATCTACCCATGCTTAAATTGATTTCATTCTCTAGATTTGACTTCTTGAAATTGACCAGAAAAATCGAAATTTTATAGAGACTGATCATCTTATGTAGGGAAAGCAAAGCTTATTCATGAGAGCCCCCTGCAATTAACCAGTCATTCAGATATGGGAAAGAACTTGAATCCCCTGGCAATGTAGGGGTGCATCTACCACTGTAAAGCATTAAATATTAGGGATGTGAATCGTGTCCTCGATCGTCTTAACGATCGATTTCGGCTGGGAGGGGGAGGGAATCGTATTGTTGCCGTTTGGGGGGGTAAAATATCATGAAAAATCGTGAAAAATCGTTAAAAATCGAAAAATCGAAAAACCGGCACATTAAAACCCCCTAAAACCCACCCCCGACCCTTTAAATTAAATCCCCCACCCTCCCGAACCCCCCCCAAATAACTTAAATAACCTGCGGGTCCAGCGGCGGTCCGGAACGGCAGCGGTCCGGAACGGGCTCCTGCTCTGAATCTTGTCGTCTTCAGCCGGCGCCATTTTCCAAAATGGCGCCGAAAAATGGCGGCGGCCATAGACGAAAAAGATTGGACGGCAGGAGGTCCTTCCGGACCCCCGCTGGACTTTTGGCAAGTCTCGTGGGGGTCAGGAGGCCCCCCACAAGCTGGCCAAAAGTTCCTGGAGGTCCAGCGGGGGTCAGGGAGCGATTTCCCGCCGCGAATCGTTTTCGTACGGAAAATGGCGCCGGCAGGAGATCGACTGCAGGAGGTCGTTCAGCGAGGCGCCGGAACCCTCACTGAACGACCTCCTGCAGTCGATCTCCTGCCGGCGCCATTTTCCGTACGAAAACGATTCGCGGCGGGAAATCGCTCCCTGACCCCCGCTGGACCTCCAGGAACTTTTGGCCAGCTTGTGGGGGGCCTCCTGACCCCCACGAGACTTGCCAAAAGTCCAGCGGGGGTCCGGAAGGACCTCCTGCCGTCCAATCTTTTTCGTCTATGGCCGCCGCCATTTTTCGGCGCCATTTTGGAAAATGGCGCCGGCTGAAGACGACAAGATTCAGAGCAGGAGCCCGTTCCGGACCGCTGCCGTTCCGGACCGCCGCTGGACCCGCAGGTTATTTAAGTTATTTGGGGGGGGTTCGGGAGGGTGGGGGATTTAATTTAAAGGGTCGGGGGTGGGTTTTAGGGGGTTTTAGTGTGCCGGCTCACGATTCTAACGATTTATAACGATAAATCGTTAGAATCTGTATTGTATTGTGTTCCATAACGGTTTAAGACGATATTAAAATTATCGGACGATAATTTTAATCATCCTAAAACGATTCACATCCCTATTAAATATTAGGAACAGCCAGTAAGCAAACAGGAATATCTTGTACTGATAGTGGGAAGAATCCACCAATAGCGCCAATGGGAAAGATGGATGGGTATATTTATTTATTTATTTTTGGATTTTCTATACCGGAAGTTCCTGTATAATATACATATCACTCCGGTTTACAAGGAAATAACTATCGCCTAGTTGGAGGTTTACATTGAACAGATAAACAATTAACAATTAATTATTACTGAAACAGTTAAACAAAGAAAACATGAAAGCGCAAGGAGGAACTGCGTGAAACTACAGTGAACAGAAAAAATATGATTATTTACATTTCAATAGTGAACTCTTCAGGAACTTGTATGCAGGGGGCTGGGGGACAACGACTGAGTTGAAATTGTCATTCTTCCTGCTCTTAGCTCTCGGGGAATGCTTGTGTGAAAAGCCAAGTCTTAAGTTTCTTCTTGAAAGTGGCATGGCAAGGTTCAAGGCGAAGGTCTGGTGGTAGCGAGTTCCAGAGTGAAGGGCCTGCTGTGGATAGTGCACGTTTCCTCAGGGAGGATTTTGCAGGTTGGGTGATCAGCCTGTTCTGGTACGCCCTTCTAGTCGGTTTTTTGGAAGTGTATAGCTGGAGTTGGAAAGTTAAGTTGAGAGGAGAGATGTTATGTAGGGCCTTGTGTATCATCATACTGGTTTTGAATTGAATCCTGTATTTAATCGGAAGCCAATGGAGATGCTGGAGGATTGGGGTGATATGATCCCTTTTTTTGGCGTTTGTGAGAATTCTTGCCGTGGCATTCAGGACCATCTGAAGTGGTTTGGTGGTGCAAGCGGGAAGGCCCAGAAGGAGAGAATTACAGTAGTCCAGTTTCGGGAGTATGATGGCTTGAAGCACCATGCGGAAGTCTCTGTAGAGTAGAAGTGGCTTTAGTTTCTTTAAAACTTGTAATTTAAAGAAACATTCTTTTGTGGTGTTATTTACGAATTTGTTGAGGCTGAGTCTGTTGTCTAGAAGTACACCCAGGTCTCTGACTTGAGGTGAGGTGATGTACCCGGAGGTATCTGGAGATTTAAAAGCATAAGTATCCATTCCTGTTTTTGGATGTAAGAGACAAGCATACTGATGGAATCCATTTGGAATTCCTATTGAAACAGATGCTTGTTCAAAGGCTCAAGATCCAGAATGGGCCTCAATCCTCCTGATTCAGAGGACCTAGAAGTCCTTAGTTATTTGGCACCATATCTCCAAGAAGATATTCATCCTGTCCTACTCTGGGACAGAGTTCAGAGGGATGGAAAACTGGGCACTGGTGTGTGCTAGGCCTGTTGTATAATCTTAGGCTGTTGCCACTCACGCTGCCAGGGTGTGGCTGGAAGTGGTTTCTAATGTTGGGCAGGAAGAGGCAGTAAGTGGTACTGCTGAAAAAAGACCTGAACTGACTCTTCTGAAAGTATGACTAAGTGTAGAAGGTGCTCAGGGACCTTGATAGTTTGGATCGCTACATTCCATTTCTTAATTTGTCATAGGGACATCATCTAGGATGCTACTCATCCTGAGCCACATCGTATGCTGAGCTCCAATCAAAGCTGATGTGTAAAAAAGCATTGAAAATGTTGTAGACAGAACTGAGGTGGTGATGAATGTACTCTTCCACCTTCAAAAGAGATTGTGGGCAATAAGACCCTCCTTCAGCAGGTTGCAGAAAAGCCTTCAAATTTTCTATGCAGTTAGGAGGATATTGCATCATATGGAACTGGTGTGTTGTGATATAGGCAATAAGCATGGAGCTTTGGAAGACTTTCTTACCAAGAATGTCTTGCAGCCCTACTCAGGGTGAACCAATAATGACTGACTGATGCACCAGTTGGATGACTCTGAATCCTGGAGATTCTGGACTCAGCTTTGTAGCTGTAGCAGTGCCAGAGATAGGTGTTTCTGCAATCTCATCTGCAACAATTTAGAATGTTGTAGACTGGGAGAGCCACTGGTTCTGATGGATCTGGAGGGACCCAAAGATTTCTAATCAGTAGGCAGTTTCATGCTAAAAGGTGAATTTTCAAAGGAGTTATTCATATAAATGTAACATATTATTGCAGCAATTTTCAAAAGCCATTAACCCATGTTAAGTGCACTTAATATGGGTAAAACATATGGACAATTCAATTCCATATCTTGTGGCAGTTTAAAAAAAAACAAACACTCAACGTGGATAAAGTGTATTTGTACAAGTAGAGCCCAGTGCTTAGCATATAAATGCTTTTGAAAATCAGGTTCTAAGAGTTGTCCCCACCTGCTCCATGAACTATGGACATGTCAGGTGTTCTGGTGCATCCGGAAATGTGCTAGAAGGTATATCTGAGGAACTCTCTCCTGAAAATGAGGGTTATCTAACCCAGGACCTTAATGATGATGAAGATGAACAGGGGCCTCAGGGGCGAAAAAGCCCTGGCCAGTCTCCTCTGAACAGCTTGACTCCACTGCCAACGAGTGAGATCAGGAACTCCCAATGAAAGATTTTGAAGATATGTTTACCTAGATGGGTGATATGGGGAGGCTCAGGTTTGAGGAATTGCTGCAGCAATGCTGAAGAGAAGCGGCTGGATCAATTTCTCTTTAGATGGCGAGGCAAAGAAATTTCTCATTAGACTTTTAACCTGGTCGAGTGACTGACATTCTTCCGACCTGGCGTGGGGTGGTGGAACATACCCTCTGGGGACAGGATAGGTTCCTGCAGCTCAAAAGGAGGTTTATCTTTTTTATTTTTGGAAGCAAGTGACAGTTTGAAGCATACCTAGGGAGCTAGAGTGTCTAATCAGAAACCCTTCCCTATCTTTATAAAAGGAATGAGGGCTCTGGTAATTAGAGGGTGTAGATAAGATAAGCCCTTCAGCAGCTTGCCTGTAGTGGACTGCATTAGGCACGTGCATTCTGTTTGTTTCGTTACTTATGCACGTAAATCACAGATTTTATAGTATATGCATAACAGACAGCCTGAGCATACTTTTAATAACTCGAGTTATGCGCACACTATCCGTTTCTATGCATGTACTAAAAAGTTCGCAAGTTATGCGCAGAACTCAGAAACAAATGTAATCAATGCACATCCCTAGGCTGCATACAGTTGCTCCCAGTCCTTCGATGCATCCTGTGCATTGAGAGCTTCACCTGTCAATGAATGCATCGGTGCATCATGCGTAATCAAGAGCGTTGTGTATCAGTGCACCATGCATTGAGCGCATCCATTGATGTGCCGTATGCCAAGCACGCCAAAACACTTTGCAGTAACGGCACAGATGCTGACATTTCTTTGATGTGGGCTCTGGATCGATGCAGGGCGACTAACACTTGACACTGTGGCTTTGATTTAGGCCCATAGAGGAGTTCTTGAGGAGCTCCTGCTCAACTCATTTCCCAATGAGGCAGACAATGCTGCAGAGTGGGAGGAGGATTTATTGCCGCTTCTGAGAGACTTTTTTAGTTCCTCTGTGTGTGACACTCTATATCCGGATCAAAGCTGGTAAAACATTCTGTGAAGGACTTCAGTTTATCATGGATGCAGTTCTTCAGGCATTTTGAGGAGGAAAAAGTTGTTTGGGGGTTTTTTGTTTTGTTTTTTTTATAGCACTGAAAAATACTGTTTTGGGTACTGCAGTGCAGCAAAGAAACTAAAAGTTAAGAAACTGAGAAAATAAAGAAAAAAAAACCAAAAAAGATTCTGAAAAAGATGTCTGGAGAGACTGAGTACATGTCCATGCTGTGCTCGGATAAAAAAGACTGAGGAGGCACTTGAGGCAACTCCTGCACATGCTTAGTACAGCTCAAAGCTGTACTAGTTAGGAGAGATGAGTCTGCTTGGTGCAGCCGATGACATCACCCTCAGATCATGGCTAATTCAGCCTGCATATAAACAGAAAATCAGTTTAACAGTTCTATATTTTTAATAATTAGCAGACAGCAGAAATAAAACTTTTCATAAATTCTTTTCTAAGCTCTTAGACAGTTAATGGATATTATTTAGTTCAAATATTATTACTGAACTGCAACATAACACAGCAAAGCATTGGGGACTAGTTTAATTTTTCCAGTCCCCGAGCAGAGTGGACAGTATTTAAATAGACTATCAAGACATAGGGACAAACGTGGAACCAGGCTGCTGGCACTAAGCTTTAAAAAGGAGATAGCGCAGCTTTTAAACTAGATGATGGGGGAAAGCCGATATTCGCTCAGAAGCATATGGTTCGGAATGATGTATCTTTGAAGGATACTAAGAGAACAGGGAAAATAGGGCATTCCAGTAGAGAGGTTGCAATAAATGCTAAGGGGTATCAGGATTAGGGAAGCTAACAAAATCAGCAGCACAATAATAATGGGTGATTTCAATTACCCCAGTATTGACTGAGTGAATGTTACATCAGAACATTCTAGAGAAGTAAAGCTCCTAGATGAAATAAATGACTGCTTCTTGGAGCAGCTGGTACAAGAACCAACAAGAGGGGAAACTATTTTAGATCTAGTCCTTAGTGAAGGTATGAGAGGTAACAGTGCTGGAGCCACTTGGCAATAGTGATCACAATATTATCAAATTTTACTTAACTGGAGGGAGCACAAAAAAGAAATCTACTATGACAGCATTTAACTTTCGAAAAGGTGACTATGATAAAATGAGGAAAATGGTTACGAAAAAACTGAAATGAGCAACTGCAAATGTTAAGAGTTTAACTCAGGCATGGATGTTATTTAAAAATAAGCGATTCACCAAGTATGTAGTGATGAGGTAGAGTGGATAACAGTAAACTACAATCACAATATTTCTCCTCTCCTCGAGTAAACTTCTATTATAAAACCAGATGCCAATGAATTAATTGACCATCATACTAGGCATCATCAACCTGCATAACCACTTATTGCTCAGCCTTATAATTAAATCATTGGTCAATGGTGCAGTCTTATCCATAATAATAACCGTGACAACTATTTTTTAATCATTTTTCATTGCAAATAAAATGTTCATAGGTAGGTAAGATCAGTGTTTGTCAAAAATTCTAATGCACTTATCTGCTTGTCTTATTTGATGGCATGTTTTCAAGATGTCATCTTGCCCAGTATCAACTACAACCCTGACACAGGACCTTGTTTCAAGCTCCTCTATCTCTTCTTCAAGGGACTCTTTTATAAAGGCATTAATCCTTTTATGAAAGCATTGATCGATGCAAACTTTCTTTGACAATGATGGCGTTTTTGAACAGATGGCATTTTTGACCGGAATTTCTGGTGCTTGGCATGGGTAGGAACATTTTACAGGTGATCCTGGGATGTCCTGCCATAAGAGAGTCATGGGTCCATTTGAGTACATCACGGAGTTGCTTGGGAACCAACGTCTTTCCGGTCAGTACCGGTGTTGCTACTGTGGCTATTATCTTTGCCAGATCTATGATGAAATGAGGAGGTCCTGGAATATCCTCTAACTGGAAGGAATGGGAAAGAGCGTCCACTCATTGGTTCTTTTCTGCTGGTCAGTAGCAAACCTTGAAGTTGAAACGATTGAAGAACAGTGAACATTTGGCCTGATGAGGGTTAAAGTGTTATGCCTGTGGTAAATATTCCAGTTTTTATGATCAGTATAGATAGTAATCAAATGTTTGGCTCCTTCTACGAGATGGTGCCATTCCTCTAGTGCAAGCTTTTCAGCAAGAAGCTCCCAATCTCCAATTGTACAGTTTTTCTCCACTGGTGTGAACTTCTTGGAGAAGAAGGAGCACAGTAGAACATTTCCTTGGTTGTTGTGTTGGGCAAGGACATCTCCTAACCCATGAGTTGAGGCATCTACTTTCATGCCAAAGGTTTGATCAGGTTCTGGATGTCTCAGACAAGGTTCTTGTGAAAATGCTCGCTTGAGGGACTGGAAGGCATGGGTGGCCTCTGCCGGCCAGTGTCGAGTATCTGTACCTTTTTTGGTCAAGGCGGTGTGAGGTGCAGTGAGAAAAGAATATCCATAAATGAATTGTCTATAATTGTACATAAACCCTAGGAAACCGCCACAGTGCCCTAAATCCCTTGGGCTGGGGCCCGTCTTCTGAATTGTTTGGGGATTAGAATCTGCTCGTACTACATAATCTTTAAGATTTTTACTCCGTTTGTAAGCAAACAGTGGATAATCAATAAAAATGGAGTCAACTTGATACATCAAGATAGCCAACAAATTTGCCCATACTCTCAGAGTTAAGCCCAACTTATAGTATAACCCTCATCCTCCCTCCCCCCCCCCCACCCCCCTGCACCAAAAACTGGTCCACATCGGACTGAGGATCAGCTAAGATTACCCCTCCCTCCTCTGCCACATCTCCCTGAAAAAAAAAAAGATCCCCAACAGGCAAATATACAACAGTAACAGCATAGTTGGACCCATTTATAGAACTCTCAACAATGAAATAATCCAAGGCTTAGGCGAAACATTATAAGAGAAAGGAGAATAAAAATTGTCTTTGAAACACAGAAGCATCCCGTATTCCTGGTACGAAGCGAAAGCAGCACTTTACCATTCAAAAGTGAAGACCATTAGAGGGAATACAGTTCAACGTGATGGCAAAACCTCCAGTGCTGATTCTAAATGGTCTGCTAAAGAATAGGGATGTGAATCGTTTTTTGACAATTTAAAATATCGTCCGATATTTTTTAAATCGTCCTTAATCATTAAAGAGTGCGATACAATAGAAATTCCACCGATTTATCGTGAAAAAATTGTTAATCGGGTTAGTGCACACTAACGGGAGTTAGGACACAACCTAAAAACCCACCCGACCCTTTAAAACCGCTCCCTTAGCCTCCACCACCCTCCCGACCCCCCCAAAAACATTTTAAAATTACCTGGTGGTCCAGTGGGCCCCAGGAGCGATCTCCCGCTCTCGGGCCATCAGCTGCCACTAATAAAAGTGGCGCCGATGGCCCTTTGCCCTTACCATGTGACAGGATAACCGTGCCATTGGCCGGCCCCTGTCACATGGTAGGAGCACTGGACGGCCGGCGCCATCTTTGTTTATCGGATCGGGTGCAGCCGATAAAAAAAAAAAAAAAACTGATCGGGCCGGACGAAAAAAAATGCACGATTTGAATCGGAACTGGAACCGAACCGATTCCAGTTCCGATTCACATCTCTACTAAAGAATTCGCTTCCGCTGCAGATTGGAACCACTTTGTCCCTTCAGGGAGGATTACCTTGAGCTTAGCTGGATACAAAAGTGCAAAATGCAAGCCCAGCTTATGCAGCCTTTTGCATGCTGATGAAAATTCTTTCCGAATCGTCGAAAGCCTAAAAGAATAATCCTGAAAAACCAGGACAGGCTTGCCATCATATGTACGTTTTTTCCCCGAATGTAGAGCTTGCAAAATTGCAAACGTGTATGCATAATCTAACAAACGTGTGATTACAACACAGTGCTTTTCAGCCTTCTACCGCCACTGAGCCAAGCAATGCGCTCTCTCAACGGGCCCCTCAGGAGATCTAGGCCCAATTCAGGCACCAGCCATGTTTCCTGAAATGAGGCCAACGTGCAGTCGCTCAAAGACTTAGGCAGGCCAACAAACAGAAAATTATTGCAACGAGATCTGTTCTCGAGATTCTCTAATTGTTCACCTTGCCTTTGAAGCATTGATTTTAAGGTATTCAGTTCTGCTTCAGCCAAAGTGATGGTGTTCATGACTGGCTGAGATACAATGTACCATGCCCCCTATATGAGAATCAGACGGCCATGCGGGATGTTACCTCTTCAATCTTATCACAAATGTTTTTGAACTCAGGTTCCAACACAGTAACTGCTGCTTTAAATTTGGCGACCATGGTGCTAGCTAAAGGAGTCAGATCTTCACTTGATGGGGCGCCCACCATCTTGCTGGGGTTCAGTCAGGATTTCTTTTTTTTCCTTCTCCTTCTCCCGCCGTGTGAGATGGGTGAACATGCCACAGAAAACAGCCCTCGGAAGGAAAGTAAGTCAAGTGCAAGACCAATGAAAACAGAATTGCCTGTCGAAAATCAAAACAGAAGATGTGGAGAGAGGTAGCACAGAGCCGAGCAAAAGCATCTCAGCTGGTGCACGGCATCACGTGACCCCCTCTCATACACCACTTTAAATGTTAATGTCATCAATTTGAATTTAACTCTCTGGATGACAGGAAGCGAATGCAATATTTTCAATACCGGACTAACATGCTCTCCAAAAGGTTGATTTTAAAAGCCCTACATATGCAAAAGCCGGGAGATACGCTCATCTCGGGCTGGCACGCGCCATGCAGATTTTAAAAAGCACGTAAGTATGCACATACATCAAATGGTTTAAAAAAGGGTTGGAGAGCATGGGTGTGGTCTGGGCAAAGCATGGACGGGACATGGACATTACAGGAAGTTACCTTGAAATGTGCATGTATTACAAGCATATAACAAGGTCCCCTACTGCATAACTATAGTTCTGCTATGGACAGCATGTAAGTATTAAAATATAAAAAACTGGGCGAGTCCTCAGGGTTTTAAAAGGATAAGTGGGAGGCTAAATAATAGAGGGGGGTTAGGAAATCTGATCTGTTAACTGGGCAAAAAGGGCTATTGCTTCAGTGCGCGTTGTTTTTAAAATCCCCCCCCCCCCCCACTTACACGGTAGAGGTAGCATTTACACGCACATGCGTGTCCATATAAAATTGTATGTACATGTATGTGCTTAGAGCTGATTTTATAACATGCATGCATAAAAAGTGTTAAATAAATAAATAAATATACTTGTGTATGTAATAAAATGGCTGCGTCCACTGATGCATGCCGGCATACACGCATACATGTACGCCCATACATGTTTGAAAGTTATCCTCCAAGAGGGGTCCCTGTAAGCAGACGGGCAGCTGCGTTCAAACTAATTGTAGAGCCTTTAGCTGACATTTAGGGAACCCTATGTAGAAAGCATTACAGTAATCTAAAGTAGAAAACTCGAGCACTTGTATAATAGTCCTAAATTCACTCTTATCAAAAATATACTGCTAAGCTTTTAGAAGATTACTTTCACACCTGCCTGTAACTGGGACCAGAAAAAAAATTCTGAATCCAAACTCGCTCCTAAATTCCTAATCTTTCTCAATACAGGAAGGCACACACTATCCAAAGAAAATTGCTCTATATCCCTAACATCGCTTCTGACTCCTAAGAGCTCTGTCTTGGATACATTTAACAAGAGATTATTCACATGCATCCAATTTTTTATGTTATTACGCACCCTTTTAATGAACCCGAAGGTATCTTCCTTCTGACCTTTCAATTGGAAATGCCAACTGAATGCCATCTGCATACACCATAAAATAGGTACCTAACTCTTGCAGCAGCCGACAGAGTGGAAGTAGATATAAATGAAAAGCACAGGGGATAGTGAAGAGCCCTGAGGAACACCAGATGCTACAGAGTTCCAAGCAGAACTATCCTCCCTCACCCAAATCTGCAGTAGATGCCCCTCAAAAATAGAGCAAAACCAGCGATAAACTCTTCCTCAAATTGCCACCTTCCTTAACCTCCGTTTTAAAGTAACATGGGAAAGGAAGTCAAACACTGATGAAACCTCAAGCAGAAACACCATAACTGCTCTTCTGTCATCCAGATACCTAAGAATATAGTCCAAAATCAATACCAATAGTGTCGCAGTTCCTTTAGGGAAACCACACTGTGGTTCATGTAATATTTTACTCTTTCAATATAATCAAGCAATTGATTTAACACTACTTTCTCTAGCACTTTCCCTAAAGAGGGACACCTCGAGATGGGGTGGTAGCTACTTGGCTTCTCTGGAGTCAAATATGGGCTTTTTAAAATTGGGTAAACAATCTCCCTCAAACTGCACAAGCATTACTCACTCTTCCACAGAGCAGTTGGTTAAATCAGTAATAGTTTAGCATATTCTCTTCTAAATTCCTAAAACCCCAGAAGGGACACACATCCAAAGGACTAAAATGAAGATTTTAACAGTTTTAGCCCTTCTACAACATCCGTGGAAGCCACTGGCTCAAAAACATTACAGGAAAGATCTTCCTGCATCAGAGAACTGATTATCCCAGATTGAGGGGCACACTTTAAATGAACTCCCATTTAATTAATCTGTACAGTAAGCCACAAAACTACATAAGAACATAAGACTTGCCATACTGGGTCAGACCAAAGGTCCATCAAGCCCAGCATCCTGTTTCCAAACAGTGACCAAGCCAGGTCACAAGTACCTGGAAGGATCCCAAGGGGTAGATAAGATTCCAAGCTGCTTATCCGAAGAATAAGCAGTGGATTTCTACAACTCTAGCTTAATAATTTCCTGGAGGAAAAGTCCATTAATTATTGTTCAAACCTTTTTTAAATGCAGCTACACTAATAGCTTTCATCACACGCTCTATCAATGAATTCCAGAGCTTAATTATGCGTTGAGTAAAAAATTATTTGTTCTTATTAGTTTAAATGTATTACCTAGTAACTTATTGTGTGTCCCCTGGTCTTCGTACTTTTTGAGAGAGGAAACAACTGATTAACATTTAACATTTCAGTCCACTCATTTTATAGACCTCTATGATATCCCCTCTCAGCCATCTCTTCTCCAAGCTGAAGAGTCCTAACCTCTTAAGCATTTCTTCATGGGGGAATTGTTCCATCCCCTTTATCATTTTGATTGCCCTTCTCTGTATTTTTTCTAATTCTGCTATATCTTTTTTTGAGATGTGGTGACCAGAACTGCACACAATGTTCAAGATGAGGTTGCAATGTGGAGCAATACATATGATATTCTGTTTTATCCTCTGTTACATAACGGGGTGTTTTCGTGTGCCCTTGGGCCTCAGCCCGACCTAGATGGATCCAGAACCGAACAGAGGGTTGGCGACGTATCCCAGGATGACAGAACACGGTCTTACCCTCTGCCGGGCCTGCAAGCTCCCAGGGCCAACAACATGATGATGTTGGTAGGAGAACGGTCCTCCAACCGTTCCGAGCCCTTTCGGACCTGCCGCTTGGATCGGCATGGAGCAGCAGGCCGGCCTGAAGATGAGGGCAGACGGAGGCCTTGACACGAAGACATGACACCAAGGTTGATGCGACGGCATCACAGACGAGGGTTGAAGAGAAGACATGACACCAAGGCCGTTGAAGACATGACACCAGGGCTGTTGAAGACATGACACCAGGGCTGATGCAACGGCATCAGAGACGAGACAAGGAACTTGAAGTCCAGACGAGACAAGAAGCTGGGAAGGTGGACATTGGCACTGTCTCTCAGGGCACCCTACTCAGCCCACCTTCACGGGCGGACCCAATGGGTTGGTCACGGACCACCCTGTTCCACTGCGCGCCCTACACAGCCCGAGGAGGCTGGTCATGGACCATGCGGAGAGCGGGACAAGCGCAGGAGAGGATCCAGTCAAGGTGGGACTCCGACGACGAAGCCGATGTCATCCGAAGGACCACAAAGGCTGGCAGGACAAGACGGCTCAGGAGCACAGGACACCAGTCCACTGCCGGCATCTCCCATGACGGTGACCCATCACCCGGAGATCCATGGCCGGCAGAACAGAAGGCTCCAGAGGAAGAATGAACACCAAGGAAGGCTAGAACACCAGGAAGCGAGACATCAGGAGATGAGACACCAGGACACCTGGACGGGGACCTCAGGCAATGAAGACATGGCATGATGAGATGATAAGACGAGACGAGGAGCTCCACGAAGAAGACAGAAGACCTGACGGAGCTCTGGCACGGCGACGAGGAAATGCAGCAACAGCCCTTTTATCGGGCTAGCACAGGAAATGATCACAAGGTGGGGCCCAGGGCATATCCAGCCGTGGGCCCTTTAAATGTAGAAGAGAGGCGCGGCCGCGTGCCTAGAGGAAGCAGGAAGCTGTGCAGGACCGTGGACAGCGGTCCTGCACCGACGTAGCGACCTAGCAGCAGGGCTGGGCCTGAAGGCAGGCCCCCGAAGACGGCAGCAGCTCCAGCTGCTGCAGGAGGCCCCGGGGGCGGCTCCAGCCGCCAATCCAGGCCAGGGCTTGCTGTTCCACTGGACTCCCCACCTCTACAAGCGTGGAGAGTAACCGACCACTCTGTCCTTCTGGAGCAGGAGGTTTCCCTTCTTCTCCAGTTAAGAGCATTAGAACCCATTCCTATTTCGCAACAAGGCCTAGGGTTCTATTCCTGGTACTTTTTGATCCCCAAAAAATCCGGGGGGGCTTCATCCAATTCTGGACCTACATGCCCTCAACAAGTACCTCCAGCGGGAAAAATTCAAAATGGTAACCTTGGGCTCGCTTCTACCTCTTCTACAAAGAGGAGACTGGCTCTGCTCTCTGGACCTCCAGGACGCACATACTCACATCGCGATAGCTCCAGCTTATCGCAAGTACCTCCGGTTTATAGTAGGCCCAAGGCACTATCAATACCGGGTGCTTCCATTCTGCCTAGCATCGGCACCATGAGTCTTTACCAAATGTCTCGTAGTCGTCGCAGCTTTTCTCAGGAAACAAGGTGTTCACATCTACCCCTATTTAGATGACTGGTTAATCAGGGCCCCAAACCAGCAAGCCACTCGGTCGTCCCTGGATTTGACCCTACACACTCTAATCTCTCTAGGATTTCTCGTCAATTACGAGAAATCCTATTTAGTCCCATCTCAAACCTTATCGTTCACTGGGGCAGACTTGGACACCTTACAGGCAAAAGCCTTTCTACCTCAACAACGAGTGCAAACCCTCGTGTCCCTCGCTCATCAGTTGCAGTCTCAGTATACAGCTACAGCTCGACAATTCCTTGTCCTTCTTGGACACATGGCGTCCTCAGTCCATCTCACACCAATGGCCCGCCTGGCCATGAGAGTCATGTATTGGACTCTGAGGTCACAATGGATTCAAGCGACTCAGCCTCTGTCAACCATTGTCCACATCACCGACACACTCAGTCTGTCTCTCGCCTGGTGGAAAGATCAGAACAATCTCCTCCAGGGTCTGCCTTTTCAACTGCCAGATCCTCAACTCATTCTCACCACCGACGCTTCCAACCTCGGCTGGGGAGCTCATGTAAACGATCTGCAGTCACAAGGTTTTTGGTCTCCAGAGGAAGCCAAACACCAGATAAATTTCCTGGAGCTTCGAGCGATGCAATATGCTCTCAGAGCTTTTCAGGATTGCCTATCAAATCACGTCATCCTGATTCAGACGGACAACCAGGTGGCCATGTGGTACATCAACAAGCAGGGAGGCACAGGCTCCTTCCTTCTGTGTCAGGAAGCTGTGCAGATTTGGGCGGAAGCGATCTCCCGCTCGATGTACCTCAGGGCCACCTATTTGCTGGGAGTGCACAATGTCTTGGCAGACAAACTGAGTCGTGTCTTCCAACCGCACGAGTGGTCTCTCAATCCCTCTGTAGCGACATCTCTCTTCCAGCAATGGGGTCATACCCAAAGAGACCTCTTTGCGTCCCCTCAGAACCACAAGGTGGACAATTACTGCTCCCTCATTCGGAGAGAGCGCTCTCAGCCCAGAGATGCATTCTCCCTCTCGTGGGCAGCCGGTCTGCTTTATGCATTCCCTCCACTTCCTCTTCTCTCGAAGACTCTTGTGAAGCTCCGTCAGGACAAGGGAACCATGATCCTGATAGCACCTCACTGGCCACGCCAAGTGTGGTTTCCCATACTCCAGGATCTCTCCATCCGCAGGCACATTCCTTTGGGAACGCACTCGCTTCTGATCACTCAGAATGACGGATGCCTACGCCATCCCAATCTTCAGGCCTTGTCCCTGATGGCATGGATGTTGAAAGGTTAATCCTTCAACCACTTAATCTTTCAGATTCGGTTTCTCGTGTCCTGATTGCTTCGTGAAAGTCTTCCACAAGAAAATCTTATTCCTATAAATGGAAAAGGTACACATCATGGTGTTCTTCACAATCCCTTGATCCCTTTTCCTGTCCAATCCCAAGGTTTTTGGACTATCTCTGGCATTTATCGGAATCAGGTCTAAAGACCTCTTCCATCAGAATGCATGTCAGTGCGGTAGCCGCCTTCCATAAAGGTGTCGGGGATGTCCCTATATCGGAACAACCCCTCGTAACACGTTTTCTTAAAGGCTTGCTCCATATCAAGCCGCCTTTACGTCCTCTGGCCCCTTCTTGGGACCTTAATTTGGTTCTCGGGCGGCTCATGAAACCACCCTTCGAACCTCTTCACTCCTGTGACCTAAAATATCTCACATGGAAAGTGATTTTCCTTTTGGCTATCACTTCAGCTCGCAGGGTTAGTGAGTTACAGGCCCTAGTTACCTATCCGCCTTACACTAAACTCCTGCAGGACCGGGCGGTACTCCGCACTCACCCTAAGTTTTTGCCTAAGGTAGTTTCGGAGTTTCACATTAATCAATCCATCATACTACCTATCTTCTTTCCCAGGCCCCACTCCAACCCAGGGGAACAGGCTCTGCATATCCTTGACTGTAAACGGGCTCTAGCATTCTACCTAGACCGTACAGTTGCCCACAGGAAGAGCACTCAGTTATTAGTCTCTTTCCATCCCAACAAATTAGGGCAACCTGTGGGTAAGCAGACTCTCTCCTCCTGGTTGACGGACTGCATATCTTTTTGCTATCAGCAAGCAGGCATTCCTTTCCAAGACCGTGTTAAAGCACACTCTGTGAGGGCCATGGCGACTTCAGTAGCACACCTACGATCGGTGCCACTTCCTGACATTTGCAGGGCTGCCACCTGGAGTTCACTCCACACTTTCGCAGCCCACCATTGTTTGGACAAAGCCGAAAGACAGGATTCCATCTTCGGCCAATCTGTCCTGCTTAACCTATTTCCAACGTGACGTACCAACACCCTTCCGCCTGCCCGGTGGGGTTCAGGATGCCCTCTACCAAATTCCACCCCAGTTGTTGTGCCTTGCACGCCGTTGGGATCATTTGGTGCATGTTCGGACATCCTCTGCTCGGTACTCACCCATATGTGAGGACTACCATCTTTTATTCTCACAGGACAAGCAGGTCCTGTGAGAAAGCAAGTGTTGCTTATCTGTAACAGGTGTTCTCACAGGACAGCAGGATGTTAGTCCTCACGAAACCCGCCCGCCGCCCCGTGGTGTTGGGTTCGTAACGTTTTGTTGTTTTATTTTTTCGGCACTGCCTGTAGCTATCAAATAAGACTGAAGGGGGACCCCTGCTGGCTGCAGGGTTAGTGCCATGCTGGGCATGCCCAGTAGGGGCCAGTCAAAGTTCTGGAAACTTTGACAGAAGTTTTCCGTGATTGGGCTCCATCCTGATGATGTGACCCATATGTGAGGACTAACATCCTGCTGTCCTGTGAAAACACCTGTTACAGGTAAGCAACACTTGCTTTCCCCTTTTGTTGGTTCTTTTAACAGCTGCTCCATGAAGCAGTCATTTATTTCATCTAGGAACTTCTCTAGAATGTCCTGATGTAACATTCACCCAGTCAATACTGAGGTAATTGAAATCACCATTATTACTATGCTGCTGATTTTGTTAGCTTCCTTAATTTTTTTTAGCATTTCATTCTCTGTTAGTTCATTCTGGCTAGGTGGATGGTAATACATCCCACTACTCTTTTATTTCCATTTTTGCCTGGAATTTCTATCCAAAAGGTTTCAACATTGCATTTTATTTCCTGCAGAACTTTTATCCTGTTTGACTCAATATAGTGACAATCACTCGACCAACCACGTTAACCTCAGGAATTTCAAAATTGGACCGTAGGTAAATCAATGAACTAATATCTTATGGGTACCAAAAGGTCCAGCATTCATATACTCAATTGTCAATGAACCTATAATGGATTTTAATAGGAATGTGAATCGGGCTTCGGACGATTGAAAATATTGGACGATATTTTCAAAATAGTCAGTAATCGGGTGCTCTCCCAAAACGATAGGAAAACCCCACGATATTGATTGTGGGGGTTCTCTTATCGTTTTGGGGGAGGGCGGGGAAGATGGCACACAAAAATAACCCCTAAACCCACCCCGACCCTTTAAAACTAATACCTTAGCTTCCCCCACCCTCCCGACCCCCCCAAAACTTTTTACAGGTACCTGGTGGTCCAGTGGGGGTCCCTGGAGCGATCTCCCGCTCCCAGGCCATCGGCTGCCACTAATCAAAATGGCCCGATGGCCCTTTGCCCTTACCATGTGACAGGGTATCCGTGCCATTGGCCAGACCCTGTCACATGGTAGAAGCACTGGATGGCCGATAAACAAAACCGCGATCGGGCCCGATGAAAAAAAACCCACATGTGAATCGGAACCAGAATCCGAACCGATTCCGGTTCACATCTCTATCAGGAAGTATTGGGAGTAGAATCCCTGATGGAATTGCTGGGAAGATAACCTCTGAATGCAGTTGTTCTGTAGAAGATTCTGAATTTCTTTCAGTAGAGGTTCTTTGTGAGATGTTAATTGTTTTTGCAGAACCCAATGTGGAAGGGTTGGGAGGGATGAGAAATGAAGATTGTAACCATGGGCTATGATCGATAACACCCACTGATCTGATGTGATATGATTCCAGGCGGGAAGAAAGCTTGACAATCTGCCTCCTACTGGGGGGGGTGATGAGATGGTGGCGGCATAATTCTTAAAAAACTGGTCTGAGTTTTGGCGGGTTGAGGGTCTGCCTGTTGTCGAGGAGAGCGAGGTGCTGGAGGTTGGTACGGTTGTTGCCTCAAAGATTGGTAAGGCTGAGGTTTGTTAAATGAAAAACGGTCTAAATGACCTAAAGGGGGTTCTTCTGTATGAACCCAAGGTAGAATATTGTCGTCGCAAAGTGGATGGCTGATGTGGTGAAGTTAAGGAGAGGACAGCAGTCTTCTGCTCCTTAATCTTCTATACCGTTTCAGTGAATTTATCTCCGAAAAGGTTGTCTGGATACCACAGCAAATTTGCTAATTTGTCATGGTCATCATCTCGTATGGCACTGGAACGAAGCCATGCAAGACGTCGTGCAGCCAGAGCGTTTGCTGAACCTCTTGATGAGATATCAAACCCTTCATAAACGGTCCTGAGCAAGTGTCTTAAGCCTTCTTCCATGCTGTGGTATTGAGGAGGCAAAGCCATATCCAGAAAATTCTGCTGTAGATTCGACTTAAGTACCTGTAAATTGTCAAACAGGTACTGAGTAATATAGAATTGGTGATTCTGAATTTGCGTGTTTAACATCGCTGAATTAAAGGATTTTCTTGCAAATTCATCCAACAGCTTATGGTCTTTGTGTGGTGGTGTACTTGCATGAATACAAGATTTTCGTGCCTTCTGCATCGCTGACTCAACGACGATCAAGTTATGTGGAAGCTGAGTGGCAGCATGAAAAGGAGAATCCTTAATTTTATATTTCATGTCAATCTTCCTGGATGTTGGTGTTGTGGACAGTGGAGTCTCCCAGGATTTCTCTATTAACTGTGTTAGAACAGAGTGCTGTGGTAAGACTATTGGCTCTGTGGGGGCATCAAAAATCTTCAGTATGTCCATCATTTCCTGACGTGCATCAGGTATTTTCCTGGTTTCCACATTTAGGAATTGACCAACCTTCTCGATGAATTGAGAATAAGATAAATCTTCTGGGGGTGAAGATGGTTCTGGAGATATCTCTGCAGGGTCGGACGGGTAACCCGTGGAAGCATCTGCAGAGGAATCAGTATCATAATCAATTATTTATTTATTTATTTTAAAGTTTTATATACCGCACAGTGGGGTAGGGATCTATCCATCTAGGTAGTTTACAAATTAGGGATGAATGTGGTATTGGATGGACCTTGGGTGCTGGACCCTGTACGGTAGGGACCACTGGCATTGTTGGTAAGTTAGCCGGTTGAGATGGAATATTTGATTTTTCTACTGATTGTAGAAACTGAGATAGTATATTGGTAATTTGGGTCATGGCTTGAGTAGCGAGACCTGAAGTAGACGGAGCTGGTATTGGCTCCGTACTTGGTGGAAGAGTAGATGGGATTACATTTCACTTGGAACATTCTCATCTGATTCCATAGTTTACATTCTTCTGTTTTCTCTCCTGCTTGCTGAACTATTTCCTGCCCTTTGATGACGTCAGCCCTCAGCCCCTATTAAAGTCCTGTGGTGCTACGCTCTGGAGGGGTGCATCCTTTAGTCATGCTCACAAAGGTGCACAACCGAGGAGCATGCTCCTTTGTGTGCTCCTTTGTGAGCACATGAGTAAATACTACTGTATACTATTGCCAGCTATTATTGGATGTACTTATTGTTTAATGTTTCTTTTGCCTCCGAGCTGCTAAAAGGAGCTTACTTATAAATGGACTGTCTTGTCAGGGAAGATTAGAAATTTATTGGGCTATACTGAGCACTTTAAACTATGGAATCAGATGAGAATGTTCCAAGTGAAATAGGAGATGGATGTGGTATTGGATGGACCTTGGGTGCTGAACCCGGTACGGTAGGGACCACTGGCATTGTTAGTAAGTTAGCCGGCGAGGAGGAGGAGGAGGCGAAAACTCTGGTTCAGAGTCCATAATTGGCAGAGGAGATATGACTCTTAGCCTCTTATGGCCCGAATGGTGCTTGTGTTGTTTTTGTGGTATTTGCGACGGCTGTGCGCCAGTATGCATCGACGATGCACCTTTTAAAGGAGGATTTGACACAGCAATATCTGTGCATCGATGCGTCGGCGGTTAGCTGGTGTGCCCAATTGATGAAGCTTTGATGCAGAGGCATCCTTGCGCCGATGTGCCGGACATCTTCTGGTGCATAGAGGCGAACAGCCCTCGGTGCGTCGTACGCCCTCTGGTGCACCGATGCGCCGTACTTCCTCTGGTACAGCGACACTTTGTAATTTCTGAGTCGCGTCGGCGCGTCTAACTGCTGGCCATCGATGCACCGCGTGCGGTGATGTGACAAGGTCACTATGCTAGACCAGGTAGGAAGAATAAAGCCAGGAACAAAAACTCCCTGGAACCAAAGTCCTAGAAGGAGGGGGAGGAAAACCCAGGAGACACCAGAGTTAAGGAGATACACTGGTGGCTTCCCCTGTAACCATAGAGACAAACACAGCTGTCAGAGGTTAAGGGTGGGACTTCCCTGGAACCAATCAGCTGGCAGAGGAGGAGAAGTTACAGAGCATAAAAGGGACTCCCCAACCCAGCAGTTTCAGTCTCTTGCTGGGGACTGGAGGAGAAGGACCATGCTACCTGCTGCTCTGCAAGACTGGCACTTTGGTGCTCCTGCTTAGATGGATGACTGGTGTGATTTCCAGGAAGGTGAGCTGGGAGATACAGGCTGTTTGACTGTCTGGATGTGCCTCCTTAAAGATATTGTTTGAGAGACTGCCAGTGGGTGGTTGTACCTTTGGGGAAGAGTTGATATCCCAGAGATACGGAGGGAGGTGGCAGTTAGGCCCATAGGGCCAGACTTTGGACTTGAGATGAACTTCTGAAGCCAGTCTTTGGAAATTGAGTCACTGGCTCAGTGGGGAGGACTTCTGCCTTCCATCCAGGCTGGGAGGGTTCAAACCCCACCTGAGGATTTGTAAAGATAAATAACCTTGAACTTCTATTTGAGTTTTCGAGTGGTCAGGAAAGCTCATTCAGGGATTGGACCCTGGAACTGATGCAATTGATGGTGTACGGACCGGTGAAAGTGTCACAGGTGATCCCACCGACGCATCCCTGGCACCGTGCCCTGATTTTTCACAAGTAAGGGGGGTCTACTGAGGAGGCTCTCCTCGATGAGGAAGACCTTTTCCTTCTCTTAGGGCCTGGTGAAGACCTTACCGAGGCCTCAGATGGGGCATAGGATGTTATGGCCACCATCCGCGACCGGTGCCAACTGTCATGGCCGCCGGCCGCCGCGGCCGGAACCGAACTCCTACCCGCAGCGTCGGGTCTCCGCAGAGGCTCCCGCAGGTGCAGGGAGCCTCAGACTACGCTCCTCGCGCTGCCTGGGACGCTGTGTGGCCGGCCACGGGCCTCTGACTCCTCTGCTCTAGGGTCGCGTGCGCGCGGCTGAAGACAGCATTTAAAGGGGCCACGACAGGAAGTGTCGTGGCTCCCTCCTGCAGCACTTCCTCCTAGATTTGGTATTTAAAGGCAAGGTCTGCTCCTCAGACCTTGCCTTAGTATTGAGGTCTTGCTTGGTTCCTGTGTTCCTGGTATCCTGGTTCTTCGTCCCGCTTCTGCTCTGTCCTCCTCGTTGGATTGCTTCTTTCGGACCCTGACCACTGGACTGGCTTTGGATCACGCTTTGGACTTCAACCCTTGGACCGGCTTTGGATCACACTTTGGACTTTGACCCTTGGACCGCTCTCTGGATATCGACCCTTGGACTGGCTTTGGACCACGCTCTGGCTTCCGACCCCTGGACTGGCTGCGGACTGCTCTTTGGACTCTGAGTCTGGGACAACTTTTGGATTTTCTTCAACTTCTCTACAGAGATTACTTACGACCTGCTGGAGGCGCCAGCCGTCTGGAACCCACGACCTGCAGGAGGCGCCTGCATCCAGACCATCTTCTATCCTCTGGGAGTCGCCTAAGTCCCAGCAGCCGTGTCCCTACGGGCTCCTCCTGGGGGGACCACGTGCTTCCAGGGTGAAGTCCGATCCACATCTACAACAGGCCTCGCCATCTGATGGTAGAGACCGACGAGGAGTCCTCCCCTTGACGGCAGTACAGACTCTACCTCAGAACAAGGGTCCACGCTCCAGGTACTAACATAGGAACCCAAAGTTCTGGCTTGAAGATCCTGTATCCTGGCTGCCTGCTGACGCTGGACGCATGGGGACATACATCTACAGTCCTCAAAATTTACTTGGTCATGGGAGGGACCCAGACATAAGTAACAGAATTTGTGGCCATCTGTGGCTGACATAATTTTGCCACAAGAGCAAAATTTGAAACCAAGACATGGCATTCTTCTCTCTGTTGATAATTGAAAGAAATGCTGATGATTTTCACTGGGTTTTTTTTTTTTTTTTTTTCAACAGAAGTTTCTCTCACAGGAGAGCAGAGCTCAGCATGCCAACTGCCATGTGGAAAAAAACTGACTGAGGAGCCTGAGGTGAATCAGAGAGGATATAAGAGGGAGCACCCGGCTGAAAGACTTTGCTATACTTAGAGAGCTCCGCCACCTAGTGGCACGGAAGATGTACCTAGACTACATGGCTAATTCAGCTGCTTATCTACGTGAAAAAGCCCTTTGGCATGAATAGCATGTAAAAATTCCCTAAATGGACCATTTGTCCAATTATCAAGTTTTACATTAAAATCCCCCACCAATAGCAGCGTTACATAAATTAAGTGAAGCATAGTAATAAAATCCACTAAATTCTCCCAGTGGTCTATAAATTAACCCAACTGCCCATCCTCCCATACTTACCATGACACTTTCACTTCCAACCCCCACTTTATGCATTGTTTCTCGAACATCTAAAGTGACTCTGTAAATGAGTATAACTCCACCTCCCCTATGGCTTTTCTCTAGCATGTGCATACCACCTATAAACCTGCAATGAGACAAAGACGTCAGCAGGAAACAGAGACAATCTGTATAGCGACCAGGTAGAATCAGCAAAGCTGCTAGTGAAGCCTCCAATGCGGGACTGTAATAGGGGCCAAGAGCTGATGTCATCAAAGGGCAGGAAATAGTTCAGCAAGCAGGAGAGAAAACAGAACAAGAAAAAAATCATGCAAGCCTGCAATGAGACAAGAGACAACTTCAGTCCAGGCACTCCAGCAAGAAACAGAGACAGTCTGTACAGCAACCAGGTAGAACCAGCACAGACTGCTAGTAAACAAGCAAGGCTGAATTAGCAAAGACATATGGGGAGTCCCATGCTGAGGGTTGCAGCGGAGCACTTACTAAAAAAAAAAAAGGCAACCTGGACCCCACCATGGAGAGTATATTAACCGTTTAACAGGCTATGCAGATCAGCTTGCCCAAATTTACTTTCACTTTTTGAAATAAGTGTCCAGACAGTAATGGAATATGAAGGTGTGCATGACTGACCAAATTGCAGCTTTGCACATGTCTTTGATAGGCAGGGCTCGCAGATGAGCCAATGATATAGCCATGCCTCTCACTTGGAAAGCCTTAACTGAGTCTGTAATCTGGAAGCCTGCTAGTGCATAACAATGAGCAATAGA
Source organism: Rhinatrema bivittatum (assembly GCF_901001135.1). NCBI lineage: Eukaryota > Metazoa > Chordata > Amphibia > Gymnophiona > Rhinatrematidae > Rhinatrema > Rhinatrema bivittatum. Next base: position 81,760,655 of record NC_042624.1, read on the forward strand.
GTCTGCTAGCCAATTGGACAATATATGTTTGGCAACTGCTATTAGTGTAACTCTGTCGAAGTAATTGGACCCTTGTGGCCGCAGTGTGCTTGGCACCACCTAGTGAGCAAGCTCACTAAGCCCACACCAGCAGCTGTCAAAGAAGCCCATAAGTGGGATTGGCTGGAGTTTCACCTATACCAGCTGCCTCCCCCACAGGTTGAGCCCTTGGGTTCTGGCGGCCAGCAGGAATTAGGTGGGTCCCTAGAGCAATGTTGAGTGAAAGTCCAATCTGAGCAAGGGTTGTGGCAGGCAGCAGAATTTCGACAGACCAGAGGACCAGGCAGGCAGAAGACACCAGAGGGATCAGGGCCAGGATCCAGGTAGTCAATCTGAGACAAATAGAACAGACAAGAAAGGCAGGACCAACAGACAAGCAAAGGAACAAGCAAAAACTGGAATGAGAGCGGACAGGCAAGGAACCGGATAACAAACAGCACAGAGGAGCAAGGACAAGGTATGGAACCACAACAAGAAACACAGAACAAGGTACAAGGCAGGAACAAGACCAGGCTAGCAACACGCACTGGAACACATATATACAAAAATGAAAAATCCATTGGGTGATTGTAATAAGTAAAAGAGAAGTCTAATAAAAGAAAAATTAAAATGAAAAGTAGAAGTTTTTATGACCGGTAATTGAAAATCTGATGCCTTTTGAGCTTTTGATAACATCAATTTTCTGAGGTCTTTTCCTCCTTTCTTGAAATAATTAAAAATTTTAGGTGAAGTTTAAGTTTTGTATATTAAACAGTAATGTGGTGTATCGGCTGGTTGTAACAAGTGCATGAAATTATGTTTTATTGCTCAATTCACTAAGATAATAAGATGCAGAACATAGCTTTATCATGGCTGCATTAAAGGCAGCAGGGACTTGATAAGGCTCTGTGCTTGGCAGCTCAGGTTTCTTTATTCAAACCAGCACAACCTGAAAAGATTGGTTAGCACAGGGGAATCTCCTCTACACCCCTGAGGTACAGTCACTGACAGACAACAAATACCATAGCAGCCGACCACAGAAACTTTCCCTCCCACCATCAGAAAGACACCTAATATCCTCTCCCCAACCACTCATTTGGAAGCCCCCCCCCCATGTGGCCAATAAGAAACCTCCAGGCCCCATGATACCCCTAAAACCCCTCAGGTATCAGAATCAGTGCGTTCAAAATTTTCAGAGGCAAGATGAAGGCCGGTCTCCCCTCTGCCAGTTCCAATTTGAAAATGGTATCTGTGACACTCTGACCTGAACAAAGCACTGGAGTGAGTTCTACCTCGGGAGTGGGTGTCTGCCCAGGAGAGGGCTTCAAGGTAAGGGGGAAGGGTGAATGGTATCTGCTGGGGATGGAGGGAACTTTTAAACTGTGGAGGCACCTGTCCTTAGATGGCCCACATTAATGTGGGACACAGGCAGACAACTACAACTACACCTCCAGTGGTATAGTTAATGTTCCAGCTTTACGTAGCCTACATCAGGCTCATTATGCATTAATACTAGATAGTGAGGGTTCTTCATTATTGGTTTAAACTCATTTTTACCCATAAATGTCCAGATTTTTGAAAAGATGAAAATAATTTTAAACTGAGTTTCACCCTAATTTTAGTCCATTCGGAGAAGTACCCCTGCGTACCTGCTATTGCAAGCAAGCTAGAACTGATCGAAGTACCTACTATCCAGCACGTGACCCAACCTCCAGTGCTGCTCATACAACTTTTTAAGAGCATCTGCCCCCACTTCACAGATTCTGGTCTGTCTCACTGCTTCCTAGCAGGCTTTCTAGCACAGGCACCGGTGTGGAAGAGCTGTAAAGAAGAGGAACCAGAGCAGAGTGCATGCACGAGTCCTATCAAAGAAGGGAGAAGGAGTGCAGCCTGCTGTGCTGAAGCCTGGAGCTACCACCAATAAGAAAGGGAAGAGAAAGATATAGATGGATGTTGTTGGGCAAGGGAGGGGAAAGCTGCTCACCAGAGAAAGAGAGAGAGAGAGAGAGCAACAAGGAAGCCACTGGGCAGGGTGGAGAGAAAGGGGTGCTAATGAACAGAGAAAGAGGTGAGGGGATATGTCTTGGCAGAGGGAATATGCTCAACAGAGGAAGGTGGATATAAGGGGAAGGAAGATGCTGGAAAGGGGAGAATGAGCCTGATGCAATGCCAGAGGCATTGTTGCCAGGGTCACTACCAGTCAGTATAAGGAAGAAGGCTTTATATGAAGGATCTGCAGCCTGCTGGGAGTAAGGGGTAAGAGAGGAGGGCATACTGTGACAAGGGAAAGAAAAGGGAAGATGCTGGTGTAACCGAGAGCTATTCTTCGGTTACCAGTATGCCCTGGGAATGCTAGCCTCATAAGCTTAGTGGATTGGGGAGGGGGGGGGGGGGGAGAGACCTTTGGAGTCATTTTTTGATACTTTGGCTGAGGATGTATATAGAGCAGTGGTCCCCAAACCTGTCCTGGAGGGCCACCAGCCAGTCGGGTTTTTGGGATATCCTCAATGAATATGCATGAGAGAAAATTTACATGTTATGGAGGCAGTGTATGCAAATTTTCTCTCATGCATATTCATTGAGGATATCCCAAAAACCCGACTGGCTGGTGGCCCTCCAGGACAGGTTTGGGGACCACTGATATAGAGAATAGGCCAATAGGCCATATGGATTCAGAGTTTTCACCCAGACACAGACTAGTTTGAAGGCCACAGACCAACCTCTGAGTGAACTCCTATTTACTGTCTTACACTGTGAAATGTTTATGAACAGGCAAGAGTCTGTTTATTTAGTTATTCCACTAAGTCCATGATGAGAAAGCTAGCAATTAACTTACACTAAAGCCTGAGAGAGAGCATGAAGGCCACACAGCTGTGTCTGAAATTTGGTAAGAACTCAGAGGGAGGGAACAGGGCTGTTCTCACAAGCGTTTGCAGTGTATAAGGAGAGACAGCGAGAAAGAGAGGTGAGAGAGAGCCCTCGACGTGATGGTATGGCTGATCCTTTGGAAATGTAAGCTTTTTATATCTATGTAGCAATTGTTATTATCTACCATTATTTCTTCTATACGATCTGATTTTATTTGTTCTATCCTCCTATTGCTCAAATAAACTTACTTTCTTACCTGGAACCGTGATGTACTGAATCAAAGTTTGTGTGTGGCTCTTTGTGCAGGAGATAAGCCCCCAGGTATAATCCTAGTAATTGTGTGTGTTTATATGAGATTAGTCCCCCCAGGTCAAAGACCCTGGGCAGGATACCAATGTGCATGGTCTGAACCTATAACAAAATCCCATTCAATTTCCAGTCCCTCCCCTTGAGAGGCCTGGGAATGGCTGTCCCCCTGAGAGTCTGGAGCAGTCGTATATAATTTTTGGAGAGTTAAGAAGTGGTAGGCACTTAACTTTTGTTGCATTTTCAGGCCCACTCAGAAGAAACAGGATAATCCAGCCTGGGATTCCTGACCAGGGTCCAGCCAGTCTGCTCCCTAGCTGGTTTGGATACTCCTCTGGGTTGTTTTCAGGATTTTAAGCATTTTGTAGTAGGAGACTCACTGGAGACCTGGGCCTCTCTCGGATTCAGAGCACAGGGAACCCTGTATCTGGGATGTCCAGAGATAGGGAAGACCTGCTTCAGAGATGGTGACCCGTTTGGATGAGCAATTCCAGTGTTAAATTCAGTTGAGGAAAAGGGACATTAAGTTTAACCATCCAGGAGGAAGATTTTTGGCTGCCAATTCCTACCTGCAGTGGAGCAGAGTAAGTAAATCTATATCCAGGGATCCCTCCCATAAGGGATCCAGAGATGAGTCAGAGACTGAAATAAATCCAAAGAGAGGAAGAAACTACTAACCATAACAGGACTGTAAAGATTCTAGAGGACACCAATCCAGAGTCTTCAGCCCCTCTGGAGAGAAGAGAGATTACTCTCTGTGCAAGGATAGAATTCTAGGCCATCCATGGAAAGGTTTTCCTGCACAACTTAAAGGTTGCCCTGCCCACCAGGACCTCCAGCTCATCTAATGCAGGAAGATGGTAGATCTCTTGCCCTTGCCCTCAGTAAAGAATATAATTTTGAACACTAACCTTGCACTGGGAACAGAAATGAACCTTTCCCCCCAAGCCAAATGATCCACACCCTGGGCAAAAGGGCATAGAAAAAAGCTGGGCAAGGTTCCTGCCCCAAATAACTTAACAATTATATGCACACTAGCGTGGGGTTACACTGGGGAAAGATGAAGGAAGTGGCAATATGCTGGGTGAGGGGGAAAAAGAGAAAAGAGAGACACTGGGAAAGAGAAGATCCTAGGAAAAAAAGTGGAAGAGAGAAAAGTTTGAAAGATGCTGGGAGAATCTTTATTAGATAATGTGGATGCTTCAGATAGGGATGATTTATTATGTATCTGTCAATCACTGTATACACCTAGTAACAATATATAAATAACAATAACAATTAGACTCCCAAGGGCTGTGAATGAATTTTGTTTTTGAGAAAATATAATGTGCACAAGGATTATTTGCAATCAGTGATACCTTTCATTGACCCCACAAATTTTCTAACTGTTCATATACATGAGTTTTGAATACTATATATGCCAAAACGTTTCCTGTGAAGACGCTTTGAATTCCTCACAAGTGACAGTAAATCTCAAATTCCAAAATTCAACCAGTCTTTAGTTTTTAAAAAAAAAAAAAATAATTTGGAGGTTTCGGCTTCATTTCCTCACTTTTACACTCCCCAAAACCTCATAACAACAACAAAAAAAATAGACATTTTACATTGTTAACTCTCATTATACCAAACTGTTTAACTATGCTTTACACAAACGTATTTGTGCTCTGAATCTTCTGTACCTTTTTTGTCTCTGTCACATGAAGTAAAGTGGGGAGATCTAGAGTGATGACATCCTCCCCCCACTTACTTCCGACGCCTCAGCAGAGCTTAAACTGACTGAAAATTCAGTTAACCCTTGAAATCTAAGGGTTGGCCCCGCCTTGAAAATGCTTTCTGATTGGCCAGAATCAGGCAGCCAGCCGCGGCGTGAAACCCGATTGGTGAATGAGAAACAGAGAATGTCTAACTGTTATCGGTATGAACTCTTGTTTCTTTGGGCAGGGAACATGCTATTTATTTTCAGCCGCAGGCTGCCCAAGGAAAGCGCGGGTGGGCCGCTCTCACTCTGGGCAGAAGAGACCATACTGAGGGGCGAGTTTGAGACGCAACGAGAAACAGATGTGGTTCACTAAGGGGCCGGATGTTACTGCTTCTCTTTAGGGCGCTGTACGAACGTCAGCGACTAGAAGGAGAGCAAGAAGCAGCGAGAAGTGGGAATGAGAGAGAGAGAGGGGGAGAGCGCGTAAAGTTAACAACATGGAAATGTGGCTAAGGAATAAAACAAAATCGGGGAAGCAATGTTTCGCGAATTGCTTCCTGCGGACAGAATATCAGCTCCGTACCCCAGTGAAAAATGGAGCAGGGCTGCTCTCAACCACTATTCGCGAAATACTTACTGATCGGTGTCGGTTCTATGTTTTAGTTCTTGCTGTTAAACTCTTCTCACAAGATAAGATTTTTTTTTTCAATACAAGTTATAAAAATTTGAAAAAAAATGTGACATTAAATATATCTGTATAAAATGTTTTTTTAGACCGATGATTTAATTAGGTGTATGTCATGGCATGATGCCAGCTTTTGCACACCGTTCTCTCGAGTCTTTTCCCCCTTTTGTTGCATCATTATTCAGACTACATTCATTGTTACATTAGGTGAAGACTTATATTAGTGTTTTGCAGTCACGTCTTCATTTGCCTTTCATGTGAGTGGATTTATAGAAACAGCACAGGAAAACATCACAGACAGGCCAATGCAATATGGGCGCATAGAGAACGGGCGGGGGCGCTCATTGCTTTTCTTTTGTGTGCCCAGCTACCTCTCCTGGGCGCACGATCCAATATTTAAATGAGGGGTCACGCTAAAAAGGAAACGCTAAGGAAATTGTGCGTACCTAGCGCCTCCTCGGCATTGGGCACCCAGGAGAGGTGGCTGTCAGTGCAGTTTGGTAAAACGGATGCTCGGGACGAGCGGACGTTTTCTCCCATTACCGGCACGATAAACACACACAAGATACACGGCCTGGACCGGGAGTCTTGTGCATATGTATATTGGGTACCCAGAATTTTTTTTTTACCTGGATCTGCTTTCTGTGAAGGAATCACAGAAAGGATTTTTTGTTTTTGCCAATGAGCCCTTGAGTGCGGCAGATCTTTACGCCAGCTCTGGGCTGGCATATAATTTGATGCATTGCAATGAGCCCATTGGCTGCACAGAAATTTTTTGAATCACGGGGATTAGGTAATAGTCTCAGCTACATGCCCTTTACATGTGATGAGCGCTGTTAGCTTGGCGGTGGTTTGGAAGCACTAATCCCCATATTGCATCAGGGGTTATGGACGCACTTCCAAAACGTGCATCCAATCATGTGCACAGCCATGCGCTCAGCTGAGCGCACTATATTGCATCTGCCTGAGAGAGAGAGAGAGACACACACACACAGACCGACTGACACACAGACAAAGCACACGGGACAAACAGAGGCACAAACTGTACAACACACCCAGGCATAAGTCACATACCAGAATGGTAAAAGCTGGAAAATTTAAAAACAAAAAACTTAGGTGCCAGCAAAACTTTTTAGGAACTGAGAAAAAGGTATCTCACCCTGCCCAACTTTTTCTATTTTACTTTTTTACTGTTTTCACTTATTTTTCCATTTTTTTCCTCTATTTTTGTATTTTTCTTAGTTTGCTCATCTTTATTTTCTCATATTTTGATTTACTTATTTATCTTTTATACGCTTTAATGATAACTTTTAAACAGGTGCATGGGTACAGATGCGCGCATCTGTCGGCCCACATTCAGGAATGCGGCCATTTTACAATATATGCACACATATGCGCATCTGCCATAAAATCGTCTGTACGGTGTACATGTGCGCACAATCTTGTATGGATGCGTGCTTCTTCACGCAAACGCCAGCTGTACCGTGTAAGTGGGGGGATTTTTTTTAGATACAAACGCCAACATAATTACTAGTTTGCCCAGGTAAAGGCTCCAAACTTCCTAACCCCCCTAATTAATCTTCCTTCCTTTTACCCTATTAGTCCCGACCCTGACAAACCCTGATTCTTTTTATATCAGAAGTAAAGTTATGCGGTTGGGGACCCGGCACGCACATTTCAAGTGATCTTCTCAGAATGCCCATGTGCCGCCCATGCGCCACCCAGACCATGCCCACACCCGCCGCTTTTTTGCACTTTTTGATTTGTATGCATACCGTGAGATACACGCTGAAGTACTCTACCTGGAATGTTTCAGGTATTGGTTCTGTTACAAAATGCTTTAAGATTTTACAGATGTCAATGTATACATATTGCTATGCTTCAGGAAACTAAACTGTCTGATGAAGAGCATTTTAAATTCAAGCATCAGTGGGTGGGTAAAGTTTATTCTGCCTCTTCTGGGACTCATAAGGATGGAGTGGGCCTGGCAATTTTAATTGCCAGGCACGTTCCTTTTTAGGAGACAAGGGTTATTGCAGACTCCACAGGATGTTATATATTAGTGCAGGGCCAGCTTTATAATACTTCCATTATATTATGCAATACATATGCCCCAAATGTTTATTCTTACAAATTCTTTCAAAATGTATTTCAATTGTTACAGTCTTTTTCACAATCTCTATTGCTTATAGGTGGAGATTTTAATTGTATCAGTGATGCCTCTTTAGATAAATCTGCTTCTCCTGTGCTTCCTTCTGTTGGACCGCTGAAGGGAATATCCTATCTATGCAAATCCTTAGATTTACTAGACTCCTGGCATACTTTACATCCATTAGAGTGGGCCTGCACCCATGTTTCTAGGGCGCATGGTCTGGATTATTTATTATTCACATTCTCTTTTTAATAAGATAGAGGTGCAAATAGGATTCATAAATACTGATCATTTATTGGTATGGTTAACCATACACCCCACTTGTTCCACATGGTGCTGTCCTGCCCACTTATATAAAGATCCTGATTTCCTTTGCTTTTTACAGAACAAATGGGAAGAATATCTTTGTGTTAATCATTGTCAACAGGAATCTCCTTCCTTCTTTTGGGACGTAGCGACAGCAGTGCTTCATGGTCATACCATCACCTATGTAGTGCAGAAACAAAAACAATTCAACAGAGCCATACTTCTTCTGGAGAAGCAGGTGCAGAGTGAGAGACTTAATTTTACCTCAATTCCCTCTTTAACAAATAAAACCAGATATTTTCAGACTCATAAGAACATGCCATACTGAGCCAGACCAAGGGTCCATCAAGCCCAGCATCCTGTTTCCAACAGTGGCCAATCCAGGCCATAAGAACCTGGCAAGTACCCAAAAACTAAGTCTATTCCATGTTACCATTGCTAGTAATAGCAGTGGCTATTTTTCAGGCCTCTCTTAATGCTCTTTTACATCAACGAACTAAGAAAAGCCTTTATTATATTTATTATTTATTTGTTTGTTTGTTTTAAATCTTACAGTCCTCAAAATCCAAAAATATATTTTTCAATGTGGATTACAACATTATATACATAAAAATATAGAATAATAGAATACAATTCAACATAAATAAAAACAATAAATTAATCATTAAAAATAGTTATCAAAGGCTTCTTTAAACAGTATTGCCTTAATTTCATGCCTAAACTCCTTTCTATCTTTCTCCTTTCTCAACTGCTCTGGCAACAAGTTCCACATAGTTGGTGCAACAAAAAAGAAGGCCCTGGGCCTGGTCTGTTCATACCTCTAGCACTGTGAGTTCAAAACTTGTAATAAACCTGTCCCTAATGAACAAAGATTTCTTCTTGGCTTATACCAACTCAGGCTTTTTTTCAATGAACACATCTTACTTGATTTCAACAATTTGTGAATGATCACCAGCAACCAAAACTTGGATCCAGTGAAGTGATTTTAAAGCCGGAGTAATGTGTTCATGTCAAGACATTCCCAACAATACTCTGAACATAAGAAATTGCCATACTGGGCAGACCAAGGGTCCATCAAGCCCAGTATCCTGTTTCCAACAGTGGCCAATCCAGGTTACAAGTGCCTGGCAAATACCCAAACACTAAGTAGATCCCATGCTTCTGATGCCAGTAATAGCAGAGGCTATTCTCTAAGACAACTTGATTAATAGCAGGTAATGGACTTCTCCTCCAAGAACTTATCCAAACCTTTTTTTTTAATTATCTTTTTATTTATGTCAACATAGTAATGTATATACGGACAACAGAATAAAATGTGTACAGTGACATACAAACATTTTTTTTAAACAGTTTCCCTTCCTCCAAATAAGCCTAACCCTAAGTTCTGACATATATCCAATGACTGCTCATTTCACAAAAGACATTCGGTCGAGTTAAATATAGACATGTGTTGCATTATAACTCTATAAGCATTCTCTCACTCACAATCAAATACATAATTATAAAGGTTCTCCTTGGGTGGTCTTTCTCCAGTCCAAGTATATATCCAAGATGGCATGAAATACGACGAGTGAGATAATCAAATTTGCAGATGATACAAAATTGTTCAGAGTAGTTAAATCACAAGCAGATTGTGATAAATTGCAGGAAGACCTTGCGAGACTGGAAAATTGGGCATCAAAATGGCAGATGAAATTTAATGTGGATAAGTGCAAGGTGATGCATATAGAGAAAAATAACTCATGCTATAATTACACAATGTTAGGTTCCATATTAGGTGCTACAACCCAAGAAAGAGATCTAGGCATCATAGTGGATAACACATTGAAATCGTCGTTTCAGTGTGCTGCAGCAGTCAAAAAAGCAAACAGAATGTTGGGAATTATTAGAAAGGGAATGGTGAATAAAACGGAAAATGTCATAATGCCTTTGTATCGCTCCATGGTGAGACCGCACCTTGAATACTGTGTACAATTCTGGTCGCCGAATCTCAAAAAAGATATAATTGTGATGGAGAAGGTACAGAGAAGGGCTACCAAAATTATAAGGGGAATGGAACAGCTAACCTAAAGAGGTTGATAAAGGGAATGGAACAGCTAACCTAAAGAGGTTAGGACTTTTCAGCTTGGAGAAGAGACGGCTGAGGGAGGATATGATAGAGGTGTTTAAAATCATGAGAGGTCTAGAACGGGTAGATGGGAATCGGTTATTTACTCTTTCGGATAATAGAAAGACTAGGGGGCACTCCATGAAGTTAGCGTGTGGCACATTTAAAACTAATCAGAGAAAGTTCTTTTTTACTCAACACACAATTAAACTCTGGAATTTGTTGCCAGAGGATGTGGTTAGTGCAGTTAGTATAGCTGTGTTTAAAAAAGGATTGGATAAGTTCTTGGAGGAGAAGTCCATTACCTGCTATTAATTGAGTTGACTTAGAAAATAGCAACTGCTATCACTAACAATGGTAACATGGAATAGACTTAGTTTTTGGGTACTTGCCAGGTTCTTATGGCCTGGATTGGCCACTGTTGGAAACAGGATGCTGGGCTTGATGGACCCTTGGTCTGACCCAGTATGGCATGTTCTTATGTTCTTAAGCTTACTCATAGTGCATATTCTATCAAGTCTACTAAGCACTCTGGAGGTCGCCAGAGCGTTTGGCTTTCTCCAGTGGACTGCTGTTTCAATCCTAGAAGCCACACATATCTGCAAATGGAGGTGACAGGCAGGGGTCGCTATGCCTGCTGGTGGTAAGTTCAATAAGGCCATGGGGGCAACTATGCTTATAGGGGAGCCAAGAATAGCAGAGACTATGGCTGTAATCCCTTCCCAATATTGCTGAATAAGAGGACACTTCTACCAAATATGTATAAAACATCTCACTGCCACAACCACGCCAGCACAAGTTGGTAATATTTGTGAACATTTTACTTAGTCTGTCCGGGGTGAGGTAGCAGTGGTAGAGCATCTAATATCCATTTTCTACAATGAGAGAGGAAACAGAAGCTTTACGAATGCCTAAAAAAATGAAATCCCAATTTTCCTCTGAATAGTTTTGCCCTAGGTCTCTTTCCCAAATTTGAAAGTGATTGGGTTTAGCTTTAATGGGGAGACGCAATAGGTTATACAATTTGGAAATTAAACCCTTGATTTCTTTCCCTCCAGAGCAAAAAGTTTCAAAAATAGTTTTACCTTGCAGTAAGTGCAACTTAACCTGTTTACTTAAGAGGAAATGAATAATTTGTTGGTAGGAGAGGAATTCAGATTTTGGAAGTAAATATCGTGCTTCCAGTTTTGCAAAAGAAAGCACATGGTCGCCCTCCCATATGTGGTCTACAAGAGTTATGCCTCGGCCTCTCCAGGGTGTAAACGCTGCTAAAAGCAAGCCAGAGAGAAAAGACGGGTTTATCCAAACCTTTTTTGTTGCAACCATCGCTGTCCGACGGCTTCACTCCGCCTACCTTTCTTTTTCTGTGACGACTCCTGCTCCTGGTGGATGTTTGGCTGCCGCGGCGTTTGCCCGCTGTCCTCTCAGGCATCCCTGGACCGGCTTGAGCACTGCCTCCCGCCATGCTCCTCAGGTACCTTAGGGCACACGCGCCATGCGGCCCTCATTCTTATTTCCTCTTCGGCGCGAACCTCAGGGGCGTCCCCTTGTGATGATGTCACGCTGCCCGGATATTTAAGCCTATTGTTATTGCTAGCCGTTGAGTTAGCAAGGGATTTCCTATGGATGGGATTCGCTCTCCATACCCAGCTACTCAGCCTCCAACTTCTATTGGACTTTTTTCTGCTAACGGGGTACCCGCTCCTCGGGGACCTCTCTGCTTCTTTCAGGTCGCTATCAGGAACCGGTACTTGCTCCTCGAGGACCGATGTTCCCTGACTCGCTGCCTGTGTCCATCTCCTCTACTACTTGGAAGAATTCACTACAGACACCATCTGTGAATACTACTACCATCTACTCCTCAGAGCTGTTTCCCTGGAACCAGGTACTCTCTCCTCGAGGGCCTGCCTCTGTTCCAGCACCAGTGCCATCTTCCATGGAGAACTGCTGCGTGAGTACTTGCCAACGAGTCTCTGCTCCCAGGGATCTGGTACTCACTCCTCAAGGGCCAGCTCTTCCTATCTCGGGGCTTCTCCATACTGGGGACTTTGTGAATGTCTTATTGTACTCATTCTCTCAGTTCTTTTCACTACAGCACTGCTACCGGAGGAACCGCTGTTCCAGCACCCTGAGGAATTCTAGCCCAGCTGGGCTCCATCTTCTACTCCCACCTCCTCTGGTGGCTTCACAAACTGTCTAAATAAAGATATAATCTGTGTTTCTGTGTCCAGAGCTGAGCCACCCAAACCTTACAAAACATAACATTTTTAAACCCAGCTATACTAACCACATCCTGTGGCAACAAATTCCAGAACTTAATTGTGCATTGAGAGAGAGAGAGAGAGAGAGAGAGAGAGAGAGAGAGAGAGAGAGAGAGAGAGAGAGAGAGAGAGAGAGAGAGAGAGAGAGAGAGAGAGAGAGAGAGAGAGAGAGAGAGAGAGAGAGAGAGAGAGAGACTTCCTATAATGCCTATGCCCTAGACAAGTATTTGTATCCCTATGGGAGGGCCACCTAGTAACTCGAGGTGGGGATTAGGTATGAGCGTCGGGGGTTGGGGGCCACTTTCGCATTCCACATGAGACGTACGGAAAGAACAGTGGTCTCTAGTGAAGATTTGCTGGCCGTCGGAGTGAGGAAACTCACTCCAAGAGGAGATTTGGGCAACGTTCTCTCCACCTAGCTCGATGGACACTCTACCTGGGCAACAACAAGCTAGGTGGAGAGAATGTAGCCCAAATCTCTTCTTGGAGTGAGTTTCCTCACTCCGACGGCCAGCAAATCTTCACTTGAGACCACTGTTCTTTCCGTACGTCTCATGTGGAATGCGAAAGTGGCCCCCAATCCCCGACGCTCATACCTAATCCCCACCTCGAGTTACTAGGTGGCCCTCCCATAGGGATACAAATACTTCTCTCTCTCTCTCTCTCTCTCTTATATACTGAAACGGGCTGCTGGGAATATCGTGGACCACAATACTCCTGGCTGGACACTTTCGTGAAAACATCGTGCACTGTGCTAAAACAACCAATGAATCATCGCAGTGCACGATGTTTTCGCGATTTGCGACTCCAGTTCCGCGAATGGCGAAAACATCGCGTGCGGCGATGTTTCCCCACTGCACGAAAAATTCCTTATTTGCATAGGACACGCCCCCTCATGCATTACTGCTGCGATATTGGAAAATGAGGCCCTTAGATTGTAAGCCCTCCGGGGATAGGGAAACACCTACAGTACCTGAATGTGATCCACCTTGAAGTGCTGAAAAAAAATACTAAAAGTGGAAAATAAATCACAATCCACCTGTGATTGAACTACTCCTCAAATTTGATTACCTCACTTGTCGTGTTCTTTTCCAGATCATTTATAAATATATTGAAAATCACCGGTCCAAGTACAGATCCCTGAGGCACTCCACTGTTTACCCTTTTCCACTGAGAAAATTGACTATTTAATCCTACTCTGTTTCCTGTCTTTTAACCAGTTTGTAATCCTCAAAAGGGCATCGCCTCCAATCCCATGACTCTCTAGCTTTCTTAGAAGCCTCTCATGAGGGACTTTGTCAAACACCTTATGAAAATCTAACTATACTACATCTACCGGTTCACCTTTATCCACCCCTTCAAAAAAATGAAATAGGTTTGTGAGGCAAGACTTCCCCTGGGTAAGTCCATGCTGACTGTGTTCCATTAAAGCATGTCTTTCTATATGCTCTGTGATTTTGATCTTCCCAGCACTGAAGTCAGGCTCACTGGTCTATAGTTTACCGGATCACTCCTGGAGCCTTTTTTAAATATTGGGGTTACATTGACCTCCCTCCAGACTTCAGGTACAATGGAAGATTTTAACGATAGGTTATAAATTTTAACAGATCAGAAATTTCATTTTTGAGGTCGTTTAGAACCCTGGGGTATATATCATCCAGTCCAGCACTATCTTTCAGGTAATTAAGCAGGCTAAAAAAGACCACTATAAGAAAGTTCTCAGTAAAGCAGAAAACAGACCTAAGCAGTTATTCATACCTGTTTCTCAGATCTCAGGATCTCAACCTAAATGTACTTTCTTCTCTGCAGACGATTTTGCTTGTGCATTTGACATCAAAATCAAAAACATTTGTGTTGAATTTATAAAAAAAAAAAAAAAACCCCTCCTTTTTCAACATCCACACAAATTTTTGATATATCATCATTCAGTACTAGATGGAAAGAAAATTCTGATGAGTAGATTGTCAGCATTTAATAAAGTTTCATCAGTAAGTCTGCAGCTTACTCTAAAACAGATGAATACTGCTTCTTCAGTCCATGATCCTTTACCATTCAAACTTTTTAAAACCCTGATTTTGGTCTTTTCCCTCCAATTAGTTAATATTATTAACACCAGCCTGTAGCAAGGTATATTACCGAAGACACTCAAGGCAGTGATTGTACATTTGGTACTTAAAAAACATCACCTTGATCCAGATCTTTCTAATAATTACTGTCCAATTTCAAATTTACCAATTCTAGAGAAAATCATTGGGAAAGTTGTACTAGTTAAATTTCCTGTGTTCCTTGAAAAAACACTGGTTATGGATCCCAAACAATCTGGTTACTGGAGAGGTATCAGCACGGAGACCACACTTACTGCCCTGACTATTGAAGTCACTTTAAAACTAGATAAAAGAACAGCTGTACTGATAATGTTTCTGGATATGAGTGCAGCGTTTGATACCATAGATAATCAGTTATTATTAAATCAATTACTTGATTCTGGGATACACAACCAATCCTTGAACTGATTGAAATCACTTCGGGATAATATGACTTATCAATTGACCTGGAATTTCACTGTATCACAGCCAAAGTATCTAGCTTGTGTTGTTCCTCAGAACTTGGTTCTTTCACCCACGCTCTTCAATCTGAACCTCTCTTCTTTAGCAACACTGATACAGAGTCTTGGATTCAGCAGCTATTTTTATGCTGACGACACACAGGTTGTTGCCAGGCGTGACCTTAAGGGTATTGATTCTTTGACAAAATTCAACAACTGGTTTAACAGAAATAGCCAATTGGCTAATGCCATCTAAATTAAAAGTAAACCCAGATAAGTCCGAAGCTACCTGGTTGGTCAGAAATCAGGACCCCTGGAGCTTCCCCCCTTCATGGTTGGAACCCCCATTCACCTTCAAAATGTCATTACTTTAGGAGTCCGGCTAGATCCTTCATTAAAAGTTTCCTCACGTTTCCAATCTGATGCAAAGTTCTTTTTTTTTTTTTTGCATTTATCCAGCAATTAAGACTGTTCCTAGACCCAGGTGACTAACTCACTCACTCACTCATTCTTAATCATCTAGACTATTGGAATGCCTTGTTTCATGATCTTTCTTCCAACCAAATTAGAAGGTGCCAGACAGTCCAAACACAGCTATCAAATTAATGATCACGTAACTCGTTTTTAAAAGGATCTTCACTGGCTACCAATCTCATCTCACATTCAGTTTTAGATTGGCTGTCTTACTTTTACAGCCATACAATGGGGTACTCCTTCATATCTTTCAAATCTAATTGTCACTTATCATCTGGGTTACTCCATGCCTTCATTGAAACAGGAATTGTTGACTCTGCCTTCCTTCATCAAGGAATATAAAGACTAGAAAGAACCAGAGAAATTATTTTCTATCTAGCCACTAGTCCATGGAGCTCATTTCTACTTGCCTTGAAACTAGAGAAGGGCTATTCAAAATTTAAGGTTTTAAAGACACTTTTATTTTCATGAGTATACTCACTTAGGCCTGGATTCTCTAATACCGCCGGGCTCTTTGAATCGCGTGGTACAGGGGGGCAGGGGGGGGCGAAGCAGGGGGCGGCACCTCTGTGGTGCAATCGCTGCTGGCTTTCGTACCCAATAGCGCCATCATAAAAGGTGGTGCTATTGGGCGCGAAATTGGCAGCGAAAAGGGTTCTTACCTTTACACTGTCCGTGATGTCTTCGCGGCGTCCGCCCCAACTCCTCCTGTTCCGGTCTTGACACTGCCCCGACTCCGCCCCCATTTAGTGATCGCACTCGAAAAGGGACTTTTCACTTGCGATCGCTTTGGAAAATGACCCCCTTAATCAGTTAATTTAATGATTATACCTTAGTTTAGACTTCTCATTTATTTAAAAATTATTTTCTGTTCTTATTACAGCTCAGATTACCGGCATGTATTCTGTTTAAAAATTTGTCTTTATTTTAGTTTAATTTTGATGTTTTGTTTTAATATTTTAACTTTTTTATTTGTACATTACTTTGATTTATACATTTAAGAAATGTGATTAATCAAGAGAAATAAACTAAACTAAAATTACAACTCAAAATATGTTTATTCTTTTGTTGCTGCTGCGATAGTGTTGCAGCACCACGTTTGATGCAGCATTTCTACATCAGCTGTAAGTCTATAGCTTTTTGCATGTATGTGTGAGATGAATAGGGTGTAAGGGGTCTGAGGCATTTGGTTCCAGAAGTATTCTTTGTTTATTGAAATAAGCATTATTATATTGTTGTAAGGTGCTAAACTATCTACATATATTTCTAATAATGTTCAAATACTGTGCTATGTAATATATTGTGTAAAAGATTATAGCAATTAGTTTATAATTCTGCTTTTTTTCAGCACATAATTTTGATTTTTTTCAGTGGGGTTTAGCAAGTGAAATGATGAAGCAACAGACATTCAACTTTTACAAGTTTTGGTTTTATTGAAAAATCCAGTAGGTATGTTTCTCCAAATTGCAAAAGGACAATGCACACATGAAAATTACCCACTGGAAACGGAAATCTGCACAACTGCAACATTGACTGACATAATTATTTGAAAGTACAGGAAGCCGCATACAAATCCGTGCTATGTCTACAGATTTAAGCCTTTCCTCAATAGAACAAAGAGGTTATCAGATGGTAAAAGGCACCACCAGTCTCCTCTTTGTCAGCCCAGATCAGCAGCGGTGAGTGGCCTTGGGGGGGGAAGGGGGATAATATCTGCTCCATTCTCCAAGGTGAGGAGCTGTACACAAAGTGTTGGGGGAGGCTGTGCTGGGTGGGGGTGTAGCATGTTGGAACTTTGGGGGAGAATGCTGGATGGCTTCTTATATTGTGTTTACAAACTGCTCATAATTTTTTAAATAACCAAAAAGCAATCCAATAAATGTGTTAGCAACCCCAAAACACCGTTAAACGCGGATTTATTTTGTATTTTCAAAGAACTCCTAATTAGCTAGAAAGCAAACACCTAAATTTATAATTTTATATATTCCTAAAATCCAAAAACCTGCTTGTGTCACAATTTGTTAGTTAATCTCCTAGCTCTTTCTGCCTTTTCCTGCAATGGAAAAAACTAGCAGTGTTTATCTTAAAAACACATAGTAGTTAGTCAGATTCAATGCCTCTGTAAAGCTCAGGAACATGTAAACATGCTTTCATGACTATTAAAGTCACTTCCTCAGAGAGTGTACCTTAGACACATATTATTCATTGTGGAATTCTGCACAAAATATTTTAAAATTCCACAGACTTTATTTGTTCAAATAACACAATATAATTGCTATCTTTTGAGTAATAATTAACTTTTTTCTATATTGCATTATAAATTACTACTCAAATGCAGAATTGGTAATTTTTATGTGCAGAATGTTCCCATCATAAGGCCTGGTCAGTCCAAATTGCTTTGTTCCTCCCCCCAGGTTCAGTGATCCTCCATAGCTCTTTTCCCCTTTATGGCTTGAACCTTTTCCCCATGCTTGATCTCTCTTCCCCCTTGAGTCACTCCCCTAGTTTGTTACCTCTTCCTCCACCCCCACCAGGCTTAAACTCCCCCCAACCAGTTTTCTCCCTCGACTTTTCCTCCTGCCCTTTGAAAAACAACCAAAGCAACAAATCTGCTTGGATCCTACCTTCATAGGCAAAGTGGGGGGTGGAGTGGGAGTCACCCAAGCTCCAGGTTATAGTACTGAATCAGGCCCCCTCTGCCTCCACCGATATACCCTCTCTAACTCTTGCCCCCAAAGCGATGCAGACAAACTAAGACAAGAAGGAAGGAGGGCCAGGAATACATGGAAATAGTGCATTCCTGATGCCCTGTTGATAGAAAAACAGGAAAAGATCAATTTAGGGCTGGCTAGATTCCCTATGCCTGGTTGGCCTAACAGACAAAAGAGTGGGGCCCAGGATAGCCTGGGGCTGGCTGAATTCCTGATGCCTTGCCAGCAAGAAACTGGAAAATAGGGTAAGAACTGGCGTGAAGCTGTTGAATCATAGCAAGCAAATGGAGCGTGGAGAAGGGACACAGTGTGTAAGAGGGAAAGACCTGGAAGGGACAGATTCTGTGTGTGGCCAGTCTCCATTGCAGAGGACTTTGCAATAACCCACATTATAGCTATGGCAAAGTACAAACCATGCTGCATATTGTTGATAACTGCTCATGAACTTCAGCACTGGAATGCATGGCCTGTCAATGGGGAAAACACTGAATAAATGAACTGTAAGCTTTTCTAGGTTGGGAATCAATATATTTGAATGTAGTTTATTATGATTTCTTGTAAACTGAGCCCAGAAAGCAGAAACCAAACTCTGTGTTGACCCTTAACATACGTCTTAGAATTTCAGCAGCCTTGGCTAGTCCTACAAGCATCCTTACAACATCTTCCAGTTTCATAGTGATTTTATTTAGCCACTCAGAGTCATCACCATCATCATCACCATTTTGGTTATGACCCTGAAATCCTCCTCAATAAAGCCAGAGGCAAAGAATTAATTTAGTTTTTCAGCTATTTCCTTGTCTTCCCTGTTCACCCCTTGGTTATCTAGCAGCCCAACTGACTTCCTCAAATGCTTTTTGCTTCAAATGTACTTGAAAAAGTTTTTATTACTTATTTTTACCTCTATGGCAAGCTTCTTATCAAATTCTCTCTTAGCCTGCGCAATTATTTATTTTTTTTCCTGAAAGACTGATAATCAGTCTTTTGGAGAGTTTGTTAGGAAATGACATTTGATAGGACTGGGATTGCAATAGAAAAAGATCTAGCATAGTTTTTGGACAGAAAGGATAAAAAGAGAGGTTATATTATTAAACAGATGAACATACCAACTGAGATGGTGCATATGCCTTTAAAACTGCTGTCAAATGATTGGGACTATCCCCATGAATGACCTTAAGATCAATGTAAGGATATTAAACTCAACTCGCTAGACAAGAAGAAATGCATAATACTTTAAATTACTGTTAATCTTTTATGTTTACAAATATGCTGATGAACTAACCCAAAGCTCAGAGAACCTGGAATATGTAGTAGGCCAGACTGACAAACTGAAGAGTAGAAATCACCTGGACCAGATGGTATACATCCCAAGGGTTCTGAAAGAACTAAAAAAAAAAAAATTTCAGACCTATTGCAAGTAATTTGTAACCTATTATTAAAATCATCTGTTGTACCTAAAACTGGAAAGTGGCCAATGTAACCCTAAAAATTAAAAAGGGCTCCAGAGCTGATCTTGGAAATTATAGACCAGTTAGCCTGACTTCAGTACCAGGAAAAATTGTGGAAACTATTATAAAGAATAAAATCACAGAACATATAGATAAACATGATTTCATGGAACACAGCCAGCATGGATTTACTCAAGGGAAGTTTTGCCTTGCAAATCTGTTACATTTTTTTGAAGGGGTGAATAAATGTGGATAAAATTAAGCAGGTAGATATACTGTATTTGGATTTTCAGAAGGCATTTGACAAAGTCCCTTATGAGAAGATTCTAAGAAAACTAAAATATCATGGGATAGGAGAAAATGTCCTTTTGTAATTTGCAACCCAGTTAAAAGACAGGAAACAGAGTAGGATTAAATGGTATGTTTTCACAGTGGAAAAAGGTAAACAGTGGTGTGCCTTAGGGATCTGTACTTGGACTGGTGCTTTTTAATATATTTATAAATTATCTGGAAAGGGGTATGATGAGTAAGGTGATCAAATTTGCAGATGACACAAAATTATTCAGAGTAGTTAAGTCACAAGCAGGTTGTGCTAAATTGCAGGAGGACCTTGTGAGACTGGATGTTATGTTTTGTAGGGTTTGGGTGGACCCTTGGACACTGTGGCAGCTGACCACGCCCAGAGGGGAAGGTCCCGTGAGGGGCCACAGGTCAGGCTCAGCTCCAGACACACAAACACAGATATCTTTTATTAGACAGTTTATGAAGCCACCAGAGGTGGCGGTAGTGAGTAGAAAATGGAGCCCGGCTGGGCTAGTATTCCTCATGGTGCTGGAACAGCAGCTTGTCCGGTAGCAGTGCTGTAGGAAGAAGAACTGAGAAAATGAGTATACTGAGATATTCACAGAATCCCCAGTATGGAGAAGCCCCGAGATAGGGAGAGCTGGCCCTCGAGGAGCGAGTACCAGATCCCTGGGCACAGATACTCGTTGGCAAGTACTCACACAGCAGTTCTCCGTGGAAGATGGCACTGGTGTTAGAATGGAGGCAGGCCCTCAAGGAGCGAGTGCCTGGTTCCAGGGAAACAGATCTGAGGAGTAGATGGTGGTAATACTCACAGATGGTGTCTGTAGCAAATTCTTCTAAGTAGAAGAGGAGATGGACACAGGCAGCAAGTCAGGGAACATGGGCCCTCGAGGAGCGAGTACCGGTTCCTGATAGCAACTTAAAAGAAGCAGAGAGGCCCCCAAGGAGCGGGTACCTCGTTAACAGCAAAGAGTCCAAATAGAAGTTGGAGGCAGAGTAGCTGGGTATGGAGAGCAAATCCCATCCGTAGGAATACCCTTGCTAACTCAAAGGCTAGCAATAAACAATAGGCTTAAATATCCGGGCAGCATGACGTCATCACAGGGAGATGCCCCTGAGGTTCGCGCCATAGAGGAAGTAAGAATGAGGGCAGCACAGCGCGCGCGCCCTAAGGTACCTGAGGAGCATGGCGGGAGGCAGCGCCCAAATTGGTCCAGGGACGCTGAAGAGGACGGCGGGCAGATGCCGCGGCAGCCAGACGTCAACAGGGAGCAGGAGGAGGTGCAGAAAAAGAAAGGTAGGCGGAGTGAAGCAGTCGGGCCACGATGGCTGCAACACTGGAAGGTTGAGTGTCCATATGGCAGATGAAATATATAGACAAGTGCAAGGTGATGCATATAGGGAAAAATAACCCTTGCTGTAGTTACACGATGTTAGGTTCCATTTTAGGAGTTACCACACAGGAAAAAGATCTGGGCATCATAGTTGATATAACATTGAAATTGTCAGCTCAGTGTTCTGTGGCACTCAAAAAAGCAAACAGAATGTTAGAAATTATTAGGAAGGAAATGGCAAATAAAACAGAGGATGTCATCATGCCTCTGTATCGCTTCATGGTTAGACCACACCTTGAATACTGTGTGCAAATATGGTCACTGCATCTCAAAAAAGATATGGTTGCACTGTCGAAAGTACAGAGAAGGCCGACCAAAATAATAAAGGGTATGGAAGGGCTCCCTTATGAGGAAAGGCTAAAGAGGTTAAGGCTCTTCAACTTGGAGAAGAAACAACTAAGGGGGGATATGACAGAGGTCTACAAAATCATGAAAGGATTTGAACAGGTAAATGTGAAACGGTTATTTACTCTTTTGGATAATACAAGGACTAGGGGGCCCACTATGAAGTTAGCAAGTAGCACATTTAAGACAAAATGGAGATAATTATTTTTCATTCAATGCACAATTAAGCTCTAGAATTCATTGCCAGAGGTTATGGTTAAGGCAGTTAATATAGCTAGGTTTAAAAAAGGTTTGGATAAGTTCCTGGAGAAGAAGTCCATAAACTGCTATTAATCAATAGGGAATAGCCAGTGCTTGTTGCCGGGATCTGTTTAATGTTTGGGTACTTGCCAGGTACTTGTGATGTTGATTGGCCATTGTTGGAGACAGGATGTTGGGCTTGATGGACCCTTTGGTCTGATCCAGTATAGCATATCATATGTTCTTTTATCTTTAATTCATTTTGTGTTATTTTTACAGCCCAGTAGTATCACTGCTGCTCACTTCTGAAGTTCCAGCTTATAGCAATGCTGCTCATCTAGAGCCTTCATTTTCCAGTACCAAGATTTTTCCCCAATTATATACACTCTCACCCTCAAACCTGGCCATTGCAGCAATAATTATCAGTCAACACAGGCTTTACCTCACTTTGGAGCCAGGTTTAAGTGCATGCTGTAGCTGGCTGGCCTGTAGATGTCGGTTTTGTGTGATGTCTACTGATCTCTCCCTCCCCCCCCAGACCTGGCCTACCCTCCTCTCTCTCCAAATTTGATGATAATTGCATTGTATGAACAAAAGTAAGTGCATGTTATTTGAAGAATCTGCACAATGAGCTGTTGTTTGAAAGGTTAAAAATTTGAAAAATCCTAAGTGCATGGAAGCAAATAGAGCTTGACTGTGCTGCATTTGTAGGAGTGTGAAATGAGTGCACAGGGATAGTCAGGATCACCAGCCAATAAAAAAAAAAAATGAATTGCGTTCATTGTTGGAAAGTAGGGTTGGAAGGATGTCACACATTTGAGCAGTCCAGGGTGCTATATGATTTATAAGGCAATCCCATTTTCTCCATTGCAGAATGAATTGTGTGGCTCAATAACAAACATTATTCAATAACATTTCTATGACAAATCCATGGATTTATTTAACCATTATAGCATTGAATTCTTTGTAGATTGATTTGTTATATGTATCAAAATTTTCATTAAATTGATTTTTAATTGGTTTTAATTCAATTGATGGGTAGTTATTTCATTGCATTTATAAGAAATATTCTAAGATGGTTGCCACAAGCCTTTGAGAGCACTCAGGTCCTTTTTTCAATTGTGTCTCCTCTTATACCTGTGAATCATGTTATCTGTCAAAGTACAAGGATCTATGCACTAAAACTCATACTAAACACTTTTTTTATATTTGTACATGGGCAAAAATTAAATGTGCATACCGAAAAAATACTTCATAATGGGAGCATGCTAAAGAAATGTTAACTTGTGCACAATAGAAATCCCCATGCTGACTGGCCCTTGCTTTATCACCTATAAGGGTAGAGATTGGGTCATGGTTTTATGTGTTGAAAGAGTAGGAGGGGAGGAAAGAACTGGGGCATGGAAGCTCCTTTTATGTGCTAGGAAAGTGTAAGGAGGGGAGAAAAACCACTAGGAAGGCAAAAAGAGGTGACGTTGAGAGGAGGAGGGAGGGAAGGAGCCAATGGTGTACTGGGGAGGGGAACAATACTTAAATAGTAAGGAACCTCAAGAGCTGAAAAAAGAATGACAAAAGGACAAAATTTCACTCTAACATATGCTAGTCAAATAATAGTAGAAAAAGGTTAAACCATCATATCTTCCTGAGACGCTGACACAACATAATATCGAAAGTGAATAATATTTAGAATGTGCATCAAAGTATAATCATTGGTCTATCTGCTACATATGATTTTTTTCTTATGCAAATAAAAGTTTATCTTTGAGAGATGCCAGACAACATCTGTGGCAGTGGGGATCACTCGCATGAGTTGGCACTGCATGAATCGGCATTGAAGTGAATGAGCCTAACGCTGCATGCTGTGTTTCAAACGGCTGTATCTCTAATGAAACAATGTTAGAGTATAATGGTCTCATCTCTATATGAAGATGGGGAGGAGGCCAAAGTTCCTAGGTGCCAGACTGTGGGTGGAGGGTGCCGTTGGACAGACCCAGAAGTTGATTTGGGGAGATTGTAGGAGGACCTAATGCTTTTACCAGTCCTGCTCAGAAAGACTTCTAAACTACAGATCAGCAATGGACTCTTCAGGTGACAGGACTATGGGCATTGCACTTCCTTCTTCCTGCCCACATAGGCCTAGAACAGGAAGTCATGTTGTATGGGCTTGCACAGTGAGAAGAAGGAGGCACATTCATCCACAGGAAGGAGCAGCATTAGCCCCAGGCCTGCTAGAAAGGAGTGGCCCAGGATTCAGTAAGCAGAGCATTGTTGGCCAGGCTGTGCAGGCAAAAGAGAGGAACAATATAAGAATCGATCTGTAAGCAATAATGCCTCTTGTCAGGATTTCTGGACTGGAGGTACATCACCCCAGGAGTGGCACAGGACTGCAAGGCTGGGTGCTGGGCAAGACTGGGGCTGGTCTTCCACCTAACCAGCCCCCTCCCCTGCAGATTGAGCCCTTGGGTTCTGGGGGCTAGTAGGTTTTTGCTGTAGCCGTATAACATGGTCAGGAGCAAGGATGTACAGACTGGAGCAAGGCTAGATAAGCTGGATAGTCTGGTGCAAGGCTTGGACTGATTCCTGAGTAATGGGTACAGGGACAAAACATAGAACTGGGACTGGGACTGGACACAGATGCAGACAAGCTGGAACTGAGCAAGGACTAGAAATAGGTGCAGGCTGGGGCAAGAATATACATACGCAAAACAGGGAAAGGATATGAGGGTAGGACTGGACAGGACAAGATAATACAGAACAAAGAACACAAAGGCTAGAAGGCAACCATAAGGAAGGCCCATAGGCTGCTAGGCATAAGGTCCTAAGGCCAGTAAGCAAAGAGAGGCCTGGAGAGGCTACAGAGCAAGGTAAGAAGTGAGAGCAGGCCCAGAGGCTACAGGGCAAGGTGTAAAATAGCAGAAGGTCTGGGGACCACAAGGCAAGAAGGCCAGGAGGCCACAAGGCAAGAAGCAGTGGTGAGGTCAAAGAGCCAAGGGTGACTCCATGAGAAGGAACCAATTATAGTGATGATGCAAGGTTATATAGGGCTGGAGTCTGGATGTAGTGCAGGCAGTGAGGAGGAGCTTGGCAAGGCAGGTGGCTAAGCTCGCTGAGGGCTCCTAGAGGATAGGAGGCTGTACCCCAGGCATAGTCAGACCGGCAGTGAGGAGATGTCTTGGGTCTCCTGGAACTGAGCTCGCTGGAGGCCTCTGCAGATGAGAAGGCGTGATAGTCATCAGAATCAGGATATGATGAGGCTACACAGCACCATGGTGCGACTTCATCTTGAGTATTGTGTGCAGTTCTGGTCACCACATCTAAAAAAGATCTAGCAGAATTAGAAAAGGTACAAAAAGGATAAAGGGGATGGAGCAATTCCCCTTTGAGGAAAGGTGAAAGAGATTAGGTCTCTTCAACTTGGAAAAGAGATGGTTGAGGGGAGATATGATAGAAGTTTATAAAATAATAAGTGAAGTGGAAAGAGTAAACAATTGTTTGTGTACTCTTTGAAAGAGTACACACAATGAAGTTACTAGATGATACATGTAAAGCTAATAAGAGAAAGTATTATTTTACTCAATGCATAATTAAGCTCTGAAATTCGTTATCAGAGGATGTGGTGAAAGCTATTAGTGTAGTTTTAAAAAAGGTTTGGACAAGTTCCTGGAGGAAAAGTCCATAAACCATTATTAAGGTAGAGTTGCAGAAATTCACTGCTTATCTCTGGGATAAGCAGCTTGGAATGTATCTATCCCTTGGGATCCTGTCTGGTACTTGTGACCTGGACTGGCCACTGTTTGAAACAGGATACTGGGCTTGATGAACCTTTCGTATGACCCAGTCTGGGAAGTCTTATGTTTTTAAGCAAGAGAGAGAAGAGGCGTACTGACACTTGCACTGGAGAGGGAGAATAGTGAGTGAACATGTATGTGTGTGCGAATGTGTATGTGTACAAGAGAGTGTGTATGGGTGCGGGTGTTAGCGAGTGTGTGCATGCGAGAAAGTGAGAAGAAAGATTGTGTGCGTGTGCCCCTTCCCTCCAACTAATCCACAATAATCTCAGGGTGAAGAGCAAGGGATTTGATTCATCCTTATTACTTTAATTATTGGGTATGTCTGCTGTTTTGAACTATTTTATTGATATTTGTGACTTTTTTAAATATATATATATATATATATATATATTTGAGTTTTTAATTATTGGATGTTCTATTGGTCAGCTGTTTTGAAATGCTTATTCCTTTTATTAATATGGTTTTACCATTATTGATGATTTGCATTTTTTAATTTTTTTTTATGTTTTCTGAGGAGAGGTAATGTTTATGTTTTTGTCTTTGTTACTATGTATGCAGAGTCTTTGTTACTATGTATGCAGAGTCTGTTTTTTCAGCATGCATTTTTTTTAGCATGCACAGCAAAAGCAGACGCCTCTATGGGATGTAATAAGGGGACAGCCTACAAACAAGTAATGTGCAGAACAAATATCCGTGCAGATATGCTCACTACAATGCGTGCTGAAGGCCCTATGCACTAAACTGCACATAAACCTGCATGAATATGGAGACCCATGATTAATTCTCGGTTGAAAATCTTTAAGACAGTAGTGAGTTAGTGGTTCAGGAGTGGGACTGAAGGAGAGTAGAGCAATGTCTGACCCCTTCAATGACCACATGGGAGCTATAATGGTGGATGCCAGTGAGCAGGAGAAATGCAGCAGAGGTTTGGAAGGGGCAATACTGATATGTGCCTGTTCTTTCTCCAACTTTTCTTCTGGCTTCTACCACTTAATATTTTGACCTCCAGACAGGCGTTTACACTTAACTCCTGCTCTGACCCAGGTGCTAAAACAACTGCTTAAAAAAATCTGCACTAATGCCAGCGTGGCTCTCTGCATTCCCAATGAATAGTTAATTCCCTTCTTTGCATGGCATTAGCATGGACTCTTGCTAAACCAACCACTGCTTTTTGAGATTTGTGCATGCGTTTTTCTGCACTAAACACATTATTCCATACATGCTTAAGATTAGTGCAGAAAAACGCATGTAATGCCATGCACAAAAACCCACAGCAGGTCTACTGCAGCTTGTTACATTGGCCCCTTTGCCTACAATAATTTACTAGTTAGAGCAGCAGGTTGTGAGCGCAGCTGCTGCTCCTTGTGACCTTGAGCAAGTCACTTTGCCCTCCATTGCTTCAGGAACAAACTTACAGGGTCATTCATCAAATTGTGTTGATGTTTTCACGGGCGTTAGGGCCCTAATGCCCATGATAATGCCATAATGCATATGTTAAATAATGCATTGTGAGATACGTATGAAAATTTAAAAAATGTAGTCAAAAGGGGGGAGTTTATGAAAATGAGGGGTGTTTAACAATGCGTGTGATAGTGTAATATGCTATTGCATGATTTAATGGTGGAAATAGCTACACCTTTTTTCTGGGTGTTGTGCTGTATGTTATGGCTGAAATGAGGTTTATGCTAAATATTATAAAGCCTCATTTGGGGGGGAGGGGGAGAGGGCAGAGCCTCTGGGGAGGCATACATATTAGGCAACTTTTTAAACCACTGTAAGAAGGGCCTTTCTGAACTCGGGATGAGGTTCTGGTGATGGCCTAGGTTTTGGGGGGCAGATTTACTTGCACAGTCAAAGGTACGAATAGCACAGTAGACATCAGTGAAGATTTTATGTGATCTGGAGTGATGAAAGGTATAAAAAGATGAGATTTGTACAATGCACTCTTGACCTAGCTTGATGCACTCTCAACCTAGCGGCTATCAAGCTAGGTCGAGAATACAACATACAAATCTTATCTTTGTGTACCTGTACTCTCGACCTAGCTTGATGCACTCTCTACCTAGCTGCTATCAAGCTAGGTTGAGAGTACAACATACAAATCTCATCTTTGTGTACCTGTCATCACTCAAATCACATAAAATCTTCACTGATGTCTACTGTGCTGTTCATACATCTGACTGTGCTTGTAAAACAGCCCTCCAAAACCTCAGCCACCACAAAAACCTTACCCTGAGTTGAGAATTGTCTCTCTTACAGTGGTATAAATAGTTTACTTATATGAGAGCCTTACAAAGAGTCTCTCGCTCTCTCTCTCGCCAAGGTCTGCATTTGAGATGAGGTATTCTGATATTGGGTAGAAATCTATAGCAACCTGTCTCATTCAGTTATTCCTAATAGGAGATGTTTTAGGGCCTGGTGTTATATTTTCATAGCTACAAACAAAGTTATTGTTTCATATCTAGTTCTGCCTAGGAGTGACCAGCCTAACAGTGGTTCTTGCGTGCCCCATCAGATAAGATGAATTTGGTGGGATTCCGTTGTCATTTATTTCAAGAAGAGAAGTGGTGCAAACATTGGCCCTTGGGCACCAGATACCCATGGAATACCTTTGAAAGGAGCACTAGAAAATGGGAGGAGAGAGGGGACCCTGACAGGAGGAATGTGAGAGGATACTGAGAGGAAGGGGCAAATTTGATCACCTCACTCATTCCCTTTTCCCTCTGTGGTCACCCAGACAAAGACATTGATCAGAATTGTCTGACAAAGACCTACCTTTAGTAAAACAATACTGCCTAGGGTCTTATATTACATCACAAGTGGAAAGAATATTGTGCCACAGCAGAGAAGAGATACTTAGAGTATTTGGTCCTGAAAGATATCTAAAAGGATAGCTAACTATTCAGAAAGGACTAATGAATGGAACTTGGAATTGACTGCAAGCTACAATATTTAATCATTGTCAGTAGGTGGCACTGTATACAGCACTAACATGGGAGTCAAATTACTAAAAAGAAGATGGGAGCACGGGATGGGTGATGGTGAGGAAGCAGGAACTAAAACAAAGTGACTGCAACTTCAAGTAAGAGATCATGTGTCAGAACATTCTTAGGGATTGAAAATAAATGTTTCCTTTTTCCTTATCAGTTATAATGCTGTGATCCAGTAAATTGGTTAACACAATAAATATTTCTCTTTAATGAACCAGAACTATGAACACTGAAAGCTGTTTAATAAATGAATATAAAATGGTTTACTTTCTGTCTTGTTGAGGAAGTTTAACATCTTTCCTTATATCATTTTATTGGTAACAGATGCATCCTGGGGAGATTTCTCATTGTTTGCCTGCTAGAACTTCATCCTGTTTATACTTGGATAAACCAATTACTAAGTGAATGCAGGCTGTCTGAGGAAAGCAATGAGAAAATAGAATTTGCTACATAATTCATGCATAGTTGATTATAACCACAAGAGTTACTGGAATGTGACTGGTGCACACTGCAGGGCATTCAGGCACATTCGAGCTCAGAGCGCATGATTTATAAAGTGGTTTGCTCCAATTTTTGTACTGTTGGGGAAAACCTTTCACAGATCAGTCCCTTTAAATTCCAGGCTCTGACTCCAGTTTGTCCTTCCTGTTCAATCCTCTAGCTTCTGATGGGTAAAGGAATGTGGTTAGGGAAAAATTGGTTTAACTATTTCCATAGGTATCAGTACTAAGTCCATGTACAGTAGCCCTAGGTCCTGTGACATGTATTGCTGCTTTAGTCTGATGTATTCTTTCCTGAAGTGTACTTTTATTTCACTCAATAATAGTCCAAATGTAGATGCATACGCTATAGAAAGTCTAATATAAGAAAAACGTATGCATACAAATTTTCAATGTCTTTTTGATAGGGCGACATGTTATGTAGGGCACTTTCCTGCTGGATTGCTTAAAGGAAGTACACATTTTGATTTTCTAAATTAAGTTAAGCTTTACATATGTGTGATAAGCATCTCTAAAAATTGTAAAAGAATATGATTATTCACTCTTCATTCGGACATTTGGAACTGATGATTATAAGTGACCCTGGGCTGGTATAATTAGAGAACTAAATTCAAGTTCAAATACCACAGGGTGGTATAATTCCCCTCTAAAAAAAAGACATTGAAAATTTGTACACATACATTTTGCTCATATTGGGTCAGATTTTCGTATCTACGCCCAATTTTATAACATGCGCGCATAGCCACGTGCATGTTATAAAATCCGGGGTCGGCACGTGCAAGGGGGTGCACACTTGTGCACCTTGCATGCGCCGAGCCCTAGGGGAACCCCGATGGCTTTCCCCGTTCCCTCCGAGGCCGCTGCGAAATCGGAGCGGCCTCAGAGGGAACTTTCCTTTCGCCCCCCCCCCCACCATCCCCTCCCTTCCCCTATCTAACCCACACCCCAGCCTTACCTAAATCCCCCCCTACCTTTATTATTTAAGTTGCGCCTGCCACTGGGCAGGCATAGGTTGCGCATGCCGGCCAAGTGCCGGCACACGATCCCCCAGCCTATTGTGCCTTCGGAGGCCTCTGGCCACGCCCCTGCCCCGGACGCCCCGCCCTTTTTTCCGAGCCCCAGGACATACGCGCATCCCGGAGCTTGCGCGCGTCGCCAAGCTTATGCAAAATAAGCTCAGCATGCGCAGGAGTGGGTTTTCGGGGTTACACGCGTAATATACGCATGTAACCCTTTGAAAATCTGCCCCTTATTTGACAGGATCTAAACTGCTGGATGTGTAGCATTATATAACATTTTTAAAAATGAATTAATTTATGCATATTGCCTAACGTGCATCAGTAACTAGGGTTCTTCCTTGAGTGCCTATTGGTGTTCTGAGCCTTTTCTGGAAATCCAGACTATCAGCTCTTGTGAAAAGCCTACCAGAGGAGGTTGGGAATTTGGAAGAAATCCAAAAACGTGAAGAAAACTAAATTCTTTTAAATATCATTTTTGGACCACCCTAGTGGTGAAGTGCTGCCATGCAGAGTATGTAGGTTCAGATCTGGCCTTCATTCCCATGGGTCATTAAGGGTTAGGGATGTAGCCCATGGTGGGGGAGAGAATTTCAGCCATCACTCAACAGTGACACCATTAACTAGCAAGAGTGTATGCTTACTAGGCTCTTTAGAGCAGGGCTTCCCAAACCTGTCCTGGGGACCCCACAGCCAGTCAGGTTTTCAGGATATCCACTATGAATATGCATGAGATACATTTGCATATACTGAAACTCCATGGTATGCAAATTTATCTCATGCATATTCATTGTGGATATCTGGAAAAACCAACTGGCTGTGGGGTCCCCAGGACAGGTTTGGCAAGCCCTGCCCTAGAGGGAGCTGCAGATTGTGGCAGTCTAATATTACAATTGCTACAGGGCAGAGGGCTGGTCGGAGGAAAACTGCGCTTGTTTTTGTAATTCTTTAGCCATACCTCGTCTCACGATGGACAACAGCAGGCTCTAAACACCCCTATCTCAGCCTCCGAAATTAAACTGGCCATTTCTCAATCTAAAAGGATGAAAGCCCCAGGCCCGGATGGCTACTCAGTGGAATTTTATCGCTGTTTGTTGGATAAAGTAGCCGAACCGTTGGAGGCTTTATTTTTGGATTTTATTACTACAGGCAGCTTCCCGCCTCAGATGAACCATGCGCATATTTCTCTTATCCCAAAGCAAGGGAAAGATTCTCAGACGCCGGACTCGTACCGGCCATTCTCCTTGCTAAATTATGACCATAAACTATTGGCCAAAATTTTGGCTGATCGCCTGGTGCTGTTTCTGCCATCATTGGTGAGTCAGCACCAAGTAGGTTTCGTGAGTAAATGATATGTTCTCTCTAATATAAGGCGGGTGCTAGCAGCGATGGAAAAATGTCGGTGTACTCAAACCCCCTATCTTACTATCAGTTTTGACGCAGAAAAAGCATTTGATAGGGTGGAATGGCCGTATTTATTTTATATCTTACGAATTATGGGTTTTGGTGGGTTATTTTACGACGCGGTTCATTTGCTATACACAGATCCTCAGGCCACAATTATTGTAAATGGGGAATGGTCTGATCCTTTTTTAATTTTGCATGGTACACATGAGGGATGTCCTTTATCTCCTTTACTTTTTCTTTTACAATTGGAGCCCCTGCTTTTGGCGATACAGGTTGAACCTAAAATTCGTGAAACTCACTTTCAAAATATTATATTTAAAGGTGCTGCTTTCGCGAATGACCTGTTAGTCTTTATCACAAACCCCTATTCATCTCTTTTCTCCCTTTTGGAGTTGATTGACAGCGGCTTTTCAGGCTTTTGGTTGAATCAGCCGCACTGGCTTTCCTAGACACTCTTTGGGAGAGATGGCGGGATTCCTTTCCGTTGCAGTGGGCGGAAACTGCGATTCGTTATCTGGGGGTCTACTTATCGGCGGATCTTGCTCAGGTGTATCAGTTGAATGTACCCCATCTTTTACAACAAACACGGGATATGCTTCACAGATGGCAGCCTCTACCTCTGACTCTGAGTGGCCGGGTATACTTATACAAAATGGTGGTGCTCCCGAAGTGGCTCTACCTCATGCAGAATCTACCCCTTTAGCTTAAGCGAAAGGATTTGTTGTTGATAGACCGCCAATTGTTTTGGAAGGGAGGGAAAACGTGCCTGCCATTAGAGTGGTTACTGAAGCGTTGGGTGTGGGTGGTCTGGGAGTGCTCAATTTGATGCTGTATAATTTAGCCAGTAGTATGTGCATAATTAGGGAATGGATTTTGGGCACGGCCACATACACCAACTTAGATGCTGATCGGGCCCTGTCTGCCTCGATTACACTCACTTATGCCCTTCAGGCTGAACCGACTAAGCTTTCAGGTTTTTTCACTCAATCCACTAACATTCGCCCGATATGACAGGCCTGGATTACTCTTACTAAGAGATTGCAAATACCCTGAGTATGTGCTTATTTATTGCCAGTGGTTGGCAATCCTGAGTTCTCTCCAGGATCTCAGCAAATGGTTTTTTGGACATGGCAGACATGGCAGACTGTGGGCATCACCCATTTGGGGCATTTGTTAACTCAAGAAGGCCATCTGCTTCCTTTTGCAGAATTTCGCGAGTACTATGGGCAGGGCTGTGCCTCCACATTCCCTTATCTTCAAATTGCTCACTATTTGAAATCCATACCACAAGCATTTTTGCAACATCGTACATTCCAGAAACTAGAGGAGGCCTTGCTCTTATCGGGCAACAAGGTGCCTTCCTTATCCTTTTATTATAAACACTTATGAGCAGAGAGGCGCTTGGAGACTTTTGCTATACTGGCTGATCGCTGGATGGGAGATGGTGACTTTGTGGTGACTTCATCTATGATACGTATATGCTTTGGGGGAGTGGCCAGGATCTCGTGTAATAGTTATTATCGAGAGCTGCAATATAACTTTCTAGGGCGGGCCTATATCTCACCACAGATGGCATTTCATCAACGTTTTGCCATCTTGGCCTTCTGTGGACGATGCCCGGGGGTTTTGGGCACTCTGGCCCATGCTTTCTGATCATGCCCGGCTATCAAGGGGTTTTGGACTCAAATTGCAAAATATTTGGCCACAATTCTGAGGATTTCCATACCGCTTGTTCCTTCCTGGTTTCTGTTTGGATATATACCTTCATTGTGGCTCCGGGATCCTGGTACCTGCCTTTTAGTTTAAAAGGCGTGTTTGGTTGGGAAACGAGTTATATTAATGGTATGGCAAGAGGTGGATCCACTCTCCTTCTGGGTTTGGAGAAATCTCTTTTATTCCCTAATGCATATGAAATCTCTTTCCTCTCAAGGATCCCCTCGGAAATGGAAACAGTTCCTTGCCATGTGGGAGCCCTACATTCAATCGCTACCACACAAAGCCAGGAGTCGACTACTGACTGCTTGAACTTTCCTTTGCAAGATGCCAACCCTGACACAACCCGGATTAAACTTTTGTCATAGAGGAGTGGACTTGTACGTTATCATCAGGGACTCAGGGGAGGGAAACAAGAGGGTGGGGATGGGAGGGAGGGGAGGGACTCTGGGAGATATATCGGTTGTTTGTTCTCTACTGTATTGGCTAGGAGGGGTTAAAGGAACCACCGACTCCTAGATGTTTGTAGTTACCTTTGCAAATACCAATAAAAATTGTTTAACCATAATATTACAATTGCTGTATAAAAATAGGAGAACTCTCCCACCCTCCAAGTACTTGCAAATAAAGGCTGATGGCACTGTAACTGCTGGAATAACAATAACATTATTTTGTTTTCCTCCAAAGAGTGTACATAGCACTGTACATTTGTGGTTGTAGGGTACTTAGACTTAGCCAACATCATTTTGACAAAACAGACTGTGTTTTAGTAATTTAAAAATGTATATGCTTCTTCTGGTCTCTTCTGTGTCAGATACCAAGACCCTGAATAATAAAGCACACAGTTTCCTGTTCTGTGCCTGTTGGGAAAATCATTGATACATCAAGTCCTACAATATGTTAAATAGTACAGATTTTTAGTAGCCATATTGATTCTGGAGACATCTGGGAGAAAAGAGGGGCCTGTGTGGCCTTGAAAGCTCATGTAGTACAACATTGTTTCTGTTGGCCAAAAACACGTAACAACCTACAAGAGAACTGTATTTATTTTAAGGGGCAGTTTTTAGGCTGTTTGGACTGCTTTGTACCCAAGGATCTGCATGCTTATTTTCTAAGACACACTCCCCAGGGAATTTCCCTTTGAAAATTCACTGGTGCACATAACTTGGATACAAAGACACCAACAGACTGTTCACCTGCTTAGTAGCAGTCACAAAGTAAGCTCCAGAAAGTAAGTGACAAGTGCACTTCCCTCTCCTATCCTAACTCTGCCTGCCCCTTTTTTCTTGCATTTAAGAGTACACGAGTTGTGAAACAGTGTGCATACATACCTTTGAAAACATTCCCTATAGATTTCATAAATAATATGATGCTGTTCCACATGTTCCTTATTATGGTTATTTGAGCAAGACATCAAATAATCCAACTAAAATATTAAAATAATTTTGTTTTTTCTAAAATGTAGTCTATATAAGTTGATGTAGGAAAGATGTTTTTGTGATATGGATGAAGTTCAGGTGCATAGCACTAAAAAGATATTCTCAAGTCAGTCAAATCATGCAGTTCAGTACTTCTATCGCATTCAGAATCACAGAAACTATGTCATCAATATCCATAGAGCTTCAGCTATGATGTGAAATTTCCACCCATTACAGCAATGGATTTCATTCTGTTTAATATTGCATTTCAGAGCTCTTTGTTCCTTGGAACATTGCTTTGTCTCGCAGTTCTGCAGCAAATGTTAGTTATTGAGATACACCACTTGGAAAAACAATAGCTTTTACTTTCACTGTGAACAGTATATGTAACCGAGCACCAACCCTGCATAAATAAGTCATTGTTTTCACTTCCTTCATATGTTCAGAGAAACTTTATTCTGTCCATTCTATTATATATTTTCATTAAGTATGCCAAATTCAGGAAATGTGTACATGGGCAAATACTGGGAGATTTTGTATCTAAACTCCAAAAACATATTTGTTTGAATTTCCCTGATGCAGTGCTGAGAAAGTGTGTGAACCCCAAATATTATGGTTAAATCATTTTTATTGGGTTTCAAACTATAAACACATAGCACTGGAAAACCATTGTGTCCTTACAGCATCCAGTACAAACAATCAGCAACTACAAGAACCAAAAAAACAAAACAAAACGCAGCCCCCTATCCACCCCGTACTTCAGAATCCATACAATGGCAGCAATCAATAGCAGCTCCTTCAAAGCAAAAAGTTCCAGAAATTAAAAGTCTTTCAAAAGCACACTACGTGCTCGCAGGAATAAAGCTTGGCTATAAGAGTCCCAGAAATGCAGAAAATCCTTGCGCTTCTTGAAAATGTCCATTTTTTTCAATGTACTTTTCATAGGCACAAAGTTGATGAATGTGATGCCACCAGAGAGTCACTGTTGGGGGATCCAGCACAAGCCAGCAGTGCAGAATACACTTTTTGGCAAGTAAAAGTATTTTACGAACCCACAGCTTTTGATATCGATTTACAAATGTTATATTCTGAGCTAAATCAAAGAGAAACACTTTAGCAGTGAATGGTAACACAACGCCTGTGATGTTAAAATCATAGCTACATAGCACAAGTAGGAGGTAACCTTCAGGCAAGTCCAAAAATAATACCCCAAAGTCCTCACTGCAGTGCCGCATTTTTTACATATGAAAGGCTCTGTTTGGTGAAATATAAAAGCGCATTAAAAATTTTAACTGCACTTTCCTCAAAGAAGCATTACAGGTGAGGGAACGAACTCTACCGAACTCTGCCTGTGTCAGGCCCTTCCCCAGTTTGGTTTCCCAAGCTTGTAAAAGCACTTCACAGGACTTGGGCTGAGCCTCGCCCAACAACAAGCGATACCAAAAAGAAATAGTATGCCTGGTCAGAGACATCAAATAAATCAAAAGCAATAATCTGTTCTCTTGTCCCCAGTCAGTCAAGGATTGTATACAGTGTCTAAACTGCCAATATGCATAAAAATGCTTATGGTCCAATTGAAATTCATCTTGCAACATATGAAAGGATTTGGCATGACCTTCAGCATCAAAAAATTGGGAAATATTCTTCAAGCCCTGCCCATGCCACTGAAGAAATACCCTAGAATGCCGCCTAGCAAAAAATCCTTATTGCTTTTAAAAGGCATACATTGCGATTTTGTGCTGTTAAGCCACAGCATGGCCAAAACAAATCTCCATGTTTTCACCAATGGAGAAACCAAAGAGCTATGCTTGAGATGCTGAGGTAGGGCCAACAAAGACAGATGCAATATATAACTAGGGTGAAAAGGGTCCAAAAAAAGCATGCGCCGTAGCAACCGAAGTGAAATATTCAGACTCCTGGATCCAGTCCCCTATATGTCGAAGATTACAGGCTAGAGTATATAACTTTAAATTAACTAAACCAAGTCCACCTTGTTCCCATCTGCCCATCAGTTTCCCCAAAGCTAAGCGGGGTTTAGAGCCTTTCCAAAGAAACTGTCTCAAAATAACTTCTCTGCAATGAAGGTTCTTCTTTAACAAATAGCAAGGGACAGACTGAAAGAAATACAACCACTTAGGGAGAACAATCATTTGAAAAAGTCCCACCCTACCCGCCAGAGAAAGAGGGAACCGCTGCCATGTCCCTAGTAAACCTTTAGTGGACTGAAAAGGCCTGGAAAAATTAGATGGATACCATTGTAAAGGGTCCCGGTGAAGAGTGATTCCCAAATATTTAAAAAAAGTGGGTAGCCCAAGTCATAGGACACGCCGAGCCCCACATGTGCCTAACGGCATCCTGCATTGGCAGAGCCTCTGATTTATCCAGATTAAGTTTATGGCCCATCAAATGCCCAAATACATCAAATTCCTGTAATAAGACCTCTAAGGATCTCTTAGGGTCCGATACGTGAGCTAAAATATCATCGGCAAACATAGCCAACTTAAAAATAGGCAACACAGAATTCCCCATTGGTACCCCCTTTGACCTGTGGATTATCATGAATGCATTGCAAAAGAGGTTCTAGAGAGAGCACATATAAAAGGGGAGACAATGGGCAACCCTGTTGGGTGCCCCTACTGATATGAATGTCCTCAGACAAATACCCATTTACATATACCACAGCTTTGGGAGCACTGTAAAGAGTTTGTATGACTTGAAGAAAAAACCCTCTATTCCAAAAATCTTAAGATTTTCAAACATAAAATCCCACTCTAACCAATCAAATGCTTTTTCAGCGTACCCTACCAGTGGGAAGAGTGGGCAAAATGTGCCTTATATTTACTGCTGTACAGCGCCCCTTTACAAAACCCACCTGGTCTGTACCAATCAAGTGAGGGAGTTAGACTGCTAGATGATCGGCCATGATTTTTGCTAATAATTTAATGTCAAAATTCAACAAGGAAATAAATCAATATGAGCCAGGAACCATCGGATCCCTCCCTTTTTTGGGTAACACTACAATAGTAGGCTTGGGAGCAAATGGAAATGTCCCCATGGTAATTAAATGTTCCAGCATATCCCGTAGTGAGAGACAGATTTTGCCCAATAACAACTTATAGAATTCAGCAGACAATCCGTTAAGCCCTGGGGCTTTCAACAGCTTCACCTCCAGAATTAACCGCTGAATCTCAGAGGCTTGAATTGGCTTTTTCAAACTATCTAACTGCGCAGGGGAAAGTTTAGGTAGTGTCACAGAATGAAGATAAGCATGAATAGCCTCTACCCCCTGATGCGCTCCCTGATAAAGTTGTTGGTATTAAGCATGGAATATCTCAGTGATCGCCTTCCCCGAGGTAACCACAGTAGTGGAGTGCTTCATGGCTGATACATATCGGGGCCCAGCCCAAGTTTTAGTTATGTTCGCCAACATTTTACCTATTTTATTATTATGTTGGAAAAATTTGCATTTATAATATAAATGGCCTTTCTGGGCCCTTTGGGGCACAGCATTTTAACAGCATTTTGAGTAACCAAAAAATGGTTTTTGTGAGGAGCAGTAGGAGATTTTCATAACAACACTTATCTTGATACAGTTGCTTCTCTAACCCCAAAATTGCTGCAGACATTTTTTTCCTGCTGGCTGCCACATAGAGTATAATATCCCCTATCCCCTTGGAAGACAGTTTTGGCAGTCTCCCTCTCCCAGAACAACAGAGGAGAGCCAAGATGTATCTCATATGTGCTAAGTATTCATACCATTTTGTTTGTAAATAGTCACAAAACACTGAATCATTATATAGATATTTAGGACATTTCCACATTTATTTATTTAATTTGCTTTTTTTTATTTTGGCATTTTATATACTGTCATTCTAAAAGAAGATCACAACGGTTTACAAAAGCAACATTCACATTATAAGTCAACACAACATCAAAACATGTTAACTAGATTGTTATAATAGTAATTCATGATAAATTAGTTCCTTTTAAATAATATTCACGAGGTACTCAGTGAGTTGTCTTTATATTTTTTAAGTCTCTTAATCATTGTCGCTCATTCATCAAACAATATCTGTCATTTTCTGCAAGTTGTTAATTTTATGTTAGATCATACGCAGTTTTGAAGTGCCACGTTTTCAGTTCACGGTTGAAGCTCTTTCTTTCTGTAATCAGATATAACAACTCAGGTAAAGAGTTCCAC
The DNA here is from genome assembly GCF_901001135.1 of Rhinatrema bivittatum. Taxonomy (NCBI): domain Eukaryota; kingdom Metazoa; phylum Chordata; class Amphibia; order Gymnophiona; family Rhinatrematidae; genus Rhinatrema; species Rhinatrema bivittatum. Next base: position 81,799,553 of record NC_042624.1, read on the forward strand.
AACTTGGGGCCTGCTATAGAAAACATTCGGTCTCGTATTTGTGTTAGATGCATGCTCCATTGTGTAGGTACGGTTAATAGACCTTTGTTTTGTGATCTTAGTGTTCGTTGTGGTGTGTATGGTTGGAGAGTCACACCTAATAAGCAGGAGTTACTGTCATTGATTATGCTGAAGATGAGTGTTAGTACTTTATAGTGGATTCTTGATTGTACTGGCAGCCAGTGTAGATCTATCAGCGAAGGGGTAATGTGGTCAAATGTCCTTTTCCCTAACAATAGTCTTGCAGAGGGAGTTACAGTAATCTAAGTTTGAGAATATTAGTGTTTGTAGAACAGTGCAGAAATCCTGGAATGTTAGTAGAGGTTTTAACCGGTGTAAAATTTGCAGTTTGGTGTACCCTGATTTAATTAATTTATTTATGTGCTTTTTCATTGTGATAGTCTCACTGATCTATATTCCTCGATCCCATACTTGCTCAGAAGGTGTGATGTGAAAATTCCCCAGGTCTAGGGATGGTGGTTTAATTACAGATTGGTTTCTCTTTAGCCACACTATTTCAGTTTTTCATTGTGTTTAATGTTAGTTTAAGCTGAGATAACTTTTGCTGTATTGCCTTCATGTATGTTGAGAGTTTTGCTGATGTATTTTCAATTGATTTAGCGATATGAATATAGAACTATATGTCATCAGCGTATAAGAAGAAGTTGATTCCTAATTCTGCTAGTACTTTACATTGCTTAAACATATAGATGTTGAAAAGTGTGGCCGAGAGTGCAGAGCCTTGGGGGACACCTGTATCAAATGGGAATGTCTCAGTTGGGTCTTTTCAAGTCAAACTGGGAAACTACTATCAGCTAGGAAGGAGGAGAACCATTTCAGTACACTTCCATTTATTCCAATTTTTTTCATCTGATGGCATAGCAGAGTGTGGTCGACCGTGTCAAATGCTACTGTTAAATCTAATAGTACCAAGATATAAGAATCATCATTGCCAAACCCCTGTAGCACAGGGTCAATTAAAGAAATGAGTAAAGTTTCTGTTGAGCGATCTTTTCTGAATCCGAATTGGTTTGGGAATAGAATATCATTGCCTTCTAAGTGATTTTCCACTTGTGATGACACTGCTTTTTCCAAAACTTCTGCAATAAAATCCAAGTTGGATATTGGTCTATAATTTTCCCAATTGTCGATTCTGCCATTTTTATTTTTTAGGATTGGTTTGATCACAGCTTGTTTTGCTATACATGGGATCAGCCCTTCTGATAGCGAGAGGTTGATTATGGTTTCAATTGTTGGAGTGATTATGTTATGTACTATTTTCAGGGAACTTGCTGGAAGAGCCTTCCTCCCAGGGGTTGCTAGGTCCTGGTGGGACCATCCCCCTTGGTTTAAGGTGGACGAGCTGGGGGTTGGTGACCCTTTAGCATGCTCGGTCTTTAGATCCATGGGGTGTAAATCTGGTGGGAGGAATGGAAATAGCGAACACTGGGATGGGAGAGCTTCTCTCTAATTGGCCAGTGCCTACCATTTTCGTTGCTTCAGCAGTCATTATCTAACCAATAGGAGACTTCTGAAGTAGACTATTAGTCATGAGAGTTGTAAAATAAATAATATCCATAAAGAGACATTACTGCACAATGTAAATAATTTCCTCTGCACTTGTTAAAAGAACAATGTTATTGCACCCCCTGTTATTTGTAAACCGGCATGATATGATTGTATCATGAATGCCGGTATAGAAAAGCTTTAAATAAATAAATAAATAAATAAATTGGGTCTAGTGGGTGGATAGCAGGTTTAATTTTGGTAATGATTTGATTTATTTTGAGTTTGGTTGCTATGTTGAAAGGGTTCCATGTAGGTCTTCCAGATTTTTCTTCATGTCCTTTTGTTGGCGAATAAGTGGGGAATTGAGTTTTTAATCTATTTGTTTTATCTAACAAGGAAGTGGCATATTCATTGCAGTCATTCTCTAAGAAGCTGTATATACTTGAGTTGGAGGAAGAAGGGTCCTTGATTAAGTTTCTGATGGTCTCGAAGAGTAATTTGGAATTAAATATTACTCCATTAATCTGTTTTGCATAGTAGTCTTTTTTTGTTTTATTAATTTGCTCATGGTATTTTGATAGAAGTAATATTTATTTTTCTAAGGAGTCTGCTGACGGGTGTTTCTGCCATTGTTTCTACGATTTTCTCAGTGTCTATTTAGTTTGTCTCGGCTCTTCATTGTGCCATGGCTTCTTTTATTTTGAGGCATTCTGATCATTATGTAATATTATTGTCTGTACTGGGCTTAGGTTATCAGCAATATTATTGACAATTTTATCCCAGAAGTTAAAGGCAGAGGTGCCATTAGTTTGATTGAACTCAAGTAGCTTATTTTTCAGTGATTCTTCAACAATGTCTGGTTTTATCTTTTTTCTGAAGGTGAAAATTTGATTATTATTTAAATTTGTTTGCTTAGTGTTGAGGAGAATTATTTCTGCTTTTATTAGTTGGTGATCAGACCAGGGCATTGTAGTATGGGAGGTATTGATTAAACAATTATTTTCGTTGGCAAATATTAGATCTAGGATATGTCCTACTTGATGAGAGGGATTGGTAACAAATTGTAACCATCCCATTTCTTCCATTGTATCTAAAAGGATTTCACATGCTGTAGTTTTAGGTGTTCTATCTACATGTAGGTTAAAGTATCCTACTATTATTGTAGAGTCTGGTGATAGAAATGCTTTAGTGAATAATTCAGTTAGGGATAAGCAATCTTTTTGAAGAGTTCTGGGGGGGGGGGGGGGCAATAGACCAATCCTATGTTAATATTGCCACCTCATAGAGAGGGTTAATCAGTACTTTGGAAGGTGTGAGTTTGAGTTCTTTTTTAGTGATTATTAGTAGGCCTCCACCTTTACGTTTAGGTCAGGGAAAGTGGAAGACATCATAGTTGGGATGATCAATTTGATTTAAAAGAACATTTTTTTTGTTATTGTTACGACTGTCGCTGCCCGACATCTCCACTCCACCCTCCTTACCTCTTTGGCGACTCCTCCCACGGTTGATGGACGTCTGGCTGCCGCGGCGTCCTCCTGCCGTCCTCTCGGCATCCCTGGTCCGGCTTGGGTGCTGCATCCCGCCATACTGTTCAGCTGCCATAGGGCGCACGCACCGCGCGGCCCTGCTTCTTATTCCTTCTTTGGTGCGAACCTCAGGGGCATCCCCCTGTGATGACATCACATATCCCGGATACAAAAGCCTCCTCTGTTTGCTAGCTAATCAAGTTAGCAAAGGGGGACTCCTTACGAATGGGATTTGCTCTCCGTACCTAGCTACTCTGCCTCTCCTTAATTGGACTTAATCTATTGGGGACCCACTCCTCGGGGGCCTCTCTCTTTTCTTTCAGGTCGCTGTCTGGAACCAGTACTCGCTCCTCAAGGGCACATGTTCCCGGACTCGCTGCCTGAGCTCACTACTGCTTGGAAGAAACCGCTGCCTACACCATCAGTGAGTTACCATCTATATTCTCTTAGAGCTCTTCCCTGGAACCAGGTACTCGCTCCTCGAGGGCCTGCCTCTATTCCAGCTTCTGTGTTACCTTCCGGGGGAAACCGCTGTGTGAGTAATCAACCAACGAGGCTCTATACCAGAATCCTGTGTATGCTCCACTGTACTCAGTATCTCAGTTTCTCTCCACTACAGCACAGCAATTGAGGGATCGCTGTTCCAGTGTCCTGAGGGACTACAAGTCCAGCCGGGCTTCATCTCTATTCACTACTGCCGCCTCTGGTGGCTTCTCAATTCTGTTTAATAAAAGATAATTCCGTGTTGTGTGTCCTAAAGCTGAGTCTGACCTGTGGCCCCTCACGGGACTTCCCCCCGTGGGCGTGGTCATCTGCCACAGCGTCCAAGGGTCCACCCAAAGCCTTACAAACAATAACAGTTATTCAGCCAGGTTTCAGAAATGCGGAAGATAGTTGGATGTATATCTTCTAACAGATCATTTATCAGTGAGAATATTTTTGCAAATGACTGAATATTCAGTAGTAGGAGTGTAAACATTAGGCAGGACTAGATAGTGGGAGGGTTGTTACTCGTTGTGTGGAAGATTTGTTTTGTATTCCTTTTTTGGTTTGTTGTGCCCATCGGTCGCAGACAGTTGCGACCTTTGCTGTTCACCTCATTTTGCCATATAGCTCCGATTCTGGCAAAGATGGCCACCACTGCTTCTGCACGCCAACCTCCCTGGCATTCCCGGGATGGCGTGGGCAATTCCGGTCACTATCTTGAATCTGGTGTAACATAGGGCACGCGCGCACCTGCCTCCGTCTTATCCATGTCATAGCGGGAACTTCAGGGGCATCTCCTCCGCATGACATCACTACCTACATATACTTAAGCCTACCGGACTTTCCTACCTACGAGTTAGCAAGTATTCCATCTTGCTCAATTCCTTTCCTCAGAGACGCTTTGCCTCGTTGTTCCTGCGTTTCAGACTGAGTGACTCAGGTACCTGCTCCTCAGGGGCCTTGCTGCACTCAGGGCTATCCTCTCCTCGGAGAGCCTTCTCTGCGAGTCTCACCTTTCTCCAGCTTAGTGAGTACCTCTCTCTCACTATTCTACGGACAACGGTGTTCCTGCTCCGAGTCTCCATTGCTGCTACAACGATATCTCTACTGCAACACTAGCGAGTGAGTACTGGACCTGATCTTCAACTCTGCTTCTCTCTTGCTGTGTGGATCCTCGGGTTATCCCACTCTGCGGACCACTACTGGAGCCACGCTGTCTTGTGCCTGCTGCCATCTACTATCTCTGGCCTACCCCACGCTGCGGACTACTACCAGAGCTATCATGCACAAGAACTACCAAGAAGCAAGTATTTCCCGGGTTACCCCGCTCTGTGGACTACTACCGGAGAATCCATCTCAGGTCTTCCTACTCAAGGACTGAGCTTACAAACCCGCATCTCGGGTTTCTCTCTGCTGTATAATAAATATATCTCTGACTCCTGTGTCCATCACTCTGAGACCCCGCCTGTCGTGGAGAGTCCCCACAGGAACTTAATCAAGTTTGTCTGACAGGATCTTCCTTTGCTGTCCGGTGTCCTATAATCTATTAGTTCAAGGTGTGACACTTTTCCTTCAGTATTGTTTCTATAGTTTTGCCTATATCTGAAGTTAAAATAATGGGTCTGCAATTGCCCACATCCTCCTTATTCTGTTTTTCCTTTTGTGTGGTGGGACCACATCCACGTGCCTCCAGGCCCTCGGGATATCCCCTATCTTCAAGGACAAATTGAACAGAGCTGTAGGGTGTGATCTCTTCCAGTACCCTGGCCCTATGACTGCAGTACTTTCCATTCTATAAACTGGGTTGTAATCATTTCATGCTTATCACCACATTTCATTTTTTCCCATCGTTACTTCAGCATCAGTTTGCCTCTCCTGCTACGTCTGCCGGCTTCACCCAGATGGGGTACAGCACTACTTTCTATGACCCTTACTTTCTACCTTTGACCTTTTATGGTGCCCTTTTCTTTTTGTAGATATTTCCTGGACCTAACTCTCCCACCCTGACCCCTGTGTCTTACCCTTCTTTCCCCTTTTCATTTATTTTCTATCCACGCTTCTTTTGTGCTGCTCTTTCCTTTCAGTTTCCATCCCCTTCATTAGAATTGTTCTCATGCAAACTGTGCCTCCTGCCTGAACCTCTTTTCTATTTGGGCCCCTTCCTTATATCACAACGTTGCCCTGCCCCTCATTCACAGTTTGCTGATGTGATCCGATTAAGGTCAGACTGGAGCCCAGTACTTCCCAACAAATTAGATGAGAGAGTGTTGTGTTACTTTCTGGGCCTCTACAAATGAATCCTAAGCAGATCTCATAATGGAAAAGGAATATGAGAGAGAATGGTTTATAAATAAGGCTAGGTTAAGCAATTCATGGGATGAAGGATCTTGATGTCCTTGTGCAGTACAAAGCTCTCATATTGTTATTTTCTGGTATTTGTTGCTCAGTTCTCCGATTCCAGGCATACTTATGCACTGAAGTACTTTGATGATATAACTGTATCTCTGGTTCTGTCAATTACATTTGCAAAGATTCCATTTAGTATTTAATTTGGATACCCAACCAGTTTAATTGAATCTTAAGTTCTTTTCCCTGTGGATGTCTCATAGTGAGCTATATCCATTGCACTTTTCCTGTCAGCATCTTGCCAGTCCTTATCCTTTTTCTTATTGCAAACCGCTAAAAGTACAGGAACCTGCCCGCCTACAGTGCTTTGAGGTTTTACTAATGTTATTAATAGATGTTTAAAATAATGGTTCTCTATAACCCTTTGAGATCTACATAAAGGGGGATGGACTAGTTCCCCACAATCCCACTTCTCAACTATGGAACTTGAAAAAAATTCTATAACACATGTCCAATATGTCTCCCAGAGACTGGGAATTGCTGAAACAAAAATTGTTAAGAGAATATAAGTCCAGGTAGGATGGACTTACATGTGGTTTTATAAACCTAGTACTAGCTAGTGTTGCAGATGTGGGCCTTTGGGCTGAAGGGGAGTTGGTGCTACCTGCGGGGAGGAGCCCCGGAGTCTCCCACCATTGCAGGTGGAGCTGGCAAGAGCAGAGGCCCAACTGGAGCTTTGCCAATACCAGCCCATGTTCCCCTTAGGTTGAGCTCTCGGGTGCTGGGGCCGGCTGGTCTTAGGTGTGGGCCTCTGTGGTTGTGGAGCTTCGTGGAGATGAAGTAATTGCAGGCCAGCACAAGGAAGAAGCGGCAAGAGGACCAGCCGCAAAGAACAGGGTCAAGCTCAGGCCGAGGTCAGAGGCAGGCAGAGTTCTATCAGGCTTGGTATCCAGGCAGTGATTGGTGGCAGGCAGAGAAGAATCAGAGCCAGAGTCCAAGCCAAAGTCAAGCCAAAGATCCGTCCGAGGGAAACAGGGGACGGAGATGAGGCAGGGAGGCGAGGAGCAACACAGGCAGCAATAGAGGACACCAAAGGCTCAGAGATGAGAAGCTGAAGACTGACCATGAAGGAGATGCAGACAAGAACTCAAGAACACAAAGAGGGACCCAGGAACCAGGAGAAGGAATGCAGGAACAACGCTGTGGCAATTAGCTCTACTGGATGGTAGTGGATCTATTGCCAAGGCATTGGATGGAAGACAAGTTCAGCCTTAAATAGTCCTAGCCAGATGATGTCATCAGGGAGCACCTCCGGGTGTTTCACACCACTGGCCCTTTAAGAACTTGGCCTGGCGTCGGGAGGTGCAGCAGAGAAGGCGGGCTGAATGCGGTGAGGTGCCGGGCATGCCCGCGAAGGTCTTTCCCAATGGTGGATCTCCAGAGTTTGGGGCTGGAGGTAAGTGCAGCAGCGCACGGTAGGCCGCCGCCCGCCACACGCAACAGCTAGCAACAAAGATGATTTTTATAGATAAAACAATACACATACACATTTTTTTGACTCAGCAGTTTCCTCCTACTTCTTTGCACCACCTTCTTAGTCAGAACCAGGGCTGGGATCATGAGCCTTCAGTTATATCTATCCAGAGCTCTTTCTTTCCCCCCTGTTTTATAAACCCTGAGTGCCAGTGATCATCAGATGTTATTGTGTGACTACAGCAGCCAAGGTGATGAGAAGTCACTCAAAAGTCAGTTCTAGATATAAAACAAAAAATGCAAACTTTAATAAAATGGGGAAAATACTTAAGGGGGCACTGGCAGGATGGGAGGATGTAAGTGAAAGGGAGCTATAGAAAAGCAAACAAAGCTTTGTTAAGAAGCAGGCCAATGAAATATTGACGCGCATAGAATGCTCCGGGGCAGGCGTTAATTTTTGAGAGTAAAAATGTGCGCGTTGGGTGCAGATTTTTCTTTTTGCATCAGGGGTGATTGTTAATAGCCTCATCAACACGAATTGACATTAGATGAGTGCTATTAGCTTCGTGTTGGTTTGGATGCGCATTTTGGATGCGTTAATCCTCTTATTGCATGAGAGGTTTTGGATGCATGTCCAAAATGCATATCCAAGCGCATGTAAAGCCGTACTTATGGCTCTTGTGGCTCTTCTCGGTGTTTCCTTGATTCCCCTAATCACTTAGCAATGGGGAAAAGGAAGGCAAAGATTGAGGCTCCTCTGAGCCTGTTTCTGTTATTGGTGCTGAGGGGCCAGTAGACTATGTTGTCAATTGTCAGCCTGCTAGATTCAGGGTGTCCACTGATGGTGCAACAGGAGGAACTGTTGCTGCAGACTCTGCTGACGGACTGATACTTCACTGAGCCCCACAGGGCCGATAACTTTCCAGGTTGAAAGCTAGAGACAGTCAGGCCCTGAAGTCAAAAGAGTCTATATCCCTACTTAAAACATCTGTTTATGTTTACTCCGATGCTTTCTTTGCTCAGTAAGAGGAGGCAAGGAACCCAAGTCCCAAAAGAGGAAGTACTCGAGCTTTATGATCCCTTGATTTGTGCAGTTCGTTTGTTAAATTGTGTTCAGAATAGGATCCTAAGTCGTAGTCTGAGAAATGAGTATATGAATGTACTGAGTCACAACAGAGGATTATATGAGAATAATAATTCAATAAATCATCCACTTACAAGATAAGTGTAACTTAGTGACCATTCATAATAGGCACTACTGGTCAGGACAAACAGCCTTCTTTGCCTTGATTTAATCATTGGTCACAACTAACTTAGTCTAGCTTCATTCATTTTGCTATAAATTTCGCATGAATTGTGCCCAAGTTAGAGCGAGAGTACCTTGTGGAAATCTCATCTTTGAGTACTTTTCCTCACTCCAAATCACATCAAATCTTCACTGATGTGTACTATGCTGTTTGTATATCTGACTGTGCATGTTAAACTGGCCCCCAAACCCTTGACCACTACCAAAAACTCATCTAAAGTTACCAGATGACCCTCCTATAATGATGATATAGATGACTAATATATGTGCCACCCCTTATGTGCTATCTCTCTCTTTCCCCCCCCCCCACCCCACCCCCAGAGGTTGTAGTTACTGCAGAGTGCAATAACACCTATGCAAAGCGCTAGGATAGCGCACTTTGCAATAAATAGGCTATTACCATAAAGCACGCCTCTCTTCCTATTGCATGCGATAGTTTGATGAATCCTGGCCTAAGTTAGATGTATCTTGTATCTGGAGGATTTATTTAATTATTATTTGTTGCATATTCTATGCCTTGTGTTTCCTTTGACAGTGGACCCTGAAGATACGCATCTGGGGAATACAGTTGACAATATTTATTGACCCTGCTGACGCCTACTGTTTCATTGTGCTTATTCACCTACCCTCAACAGCCACAAGCTGACCACATCCAGCTCAACAAAAGAACACAGTGCCACTACTCATCAACATTTCTGCAGCTGGTTCCCTTGGAACAGTACTGGGACGAATTTTCAAAGGTGTTATGCTTGTAAATGTAAAATACTATCATAGAAATTTTCAAAAGCCATTTACCTGCGTTAAGGATGCTTAACAACCTTTTCTCTAGGTTTATACATGTTTAGATCTTTAAGACTCTCCCCATTTTAGCAGCCACCCTCTGGACTGACTCCATCTGGTTTATATGCTTTTCAAGGTGAGGTCTCACCAGAGATGTTACGTATGCCTGCTCACTCACCGAGCGCCGCCCAGCTGAACACTGACACTCCATGTGGCAAGAAAACGCCGCCACCATTGCTTCTCTTCTCCTCTTAGAAGTGCACGCGAGGCATGCGCCAAACTGTAAAGGCCCTGCGGTGGGAACCGATGTCTCTGACGCCTCCAGATGACATCATGCAGCCGGGTATTTAAACCCCGGCTGTGCAACTCAGATCTACCTCAGCAACGGGTCGACTCTATTCAGAGTGTGAGTTGCTGCTCCTGCATCCAGCCTTCCTTGTCTTCAGCCTCATCCAGCCTTGTCCTTCTCTTCTGCCTGTCTACCCTCAGATTGATTCTTGGAACCAACCTTAGCCTGTAACCTGACCGTCCTTGCTTGCCGCCTGCCTTGACCATAGCCTGTGACCACTGACCATCCTTGCTTGATGCCAGCCTGCCAGCTGCTGGTGCATGCTTCATCAGAACAGTGCCTAATGGCGCTGTCCCAACCCACCCAGACCCTGCCCCTGCCCTCCCCCAGTCCGCCCCTTTTTCTGACACCAGCTCTTCCACGCATACCGGGAGATTCGTGCGTGGCCATGGGCCTTGGAAAATGCCTATGGTGCACATGCAACCCAGCCACGCATGTATCTCCTGTTTTTTTACACATGACGGCCTTTGAAAATCGTGACATTTCTGAATATCTTCCATTAAATTTCTATCCCTTTCTTTTGTCAACGGAGGTCTGTATATCAAGCCAATATAAATGGATATATTGTTTTCTGTTTCCAGATTAACCCACAGTGCGTCTTCCTTACCTTGTGAGTCTTGTAGTCCTGTTGATTTAATATTATTGTTGATATATAACGCCACTCCTCTTTCCTTTCTTCTGAACTTGCCCTGTCTTTGTGCCTCAGCTGTGCCAGTCTTTGCCCTGCAAGTCGAATATAATATTCTGAGAAAGCCAGAGGACTGAGGATTTCTTTATCTTATTGGGAAAGTTTGGCTGTCCAGGGAATCAAGTGCTATTCCTCTATCATACGAAATGCAGAAGAGTTCCAGAGGTGTTCAACTACTACTGCGCAACAATATACATTAGATTATTGTAAAGTGTACGCAGCACTTGGCAGGCACATAGAAGAGAGTCCCTGATCTCTGGAGCTTATGATCTAGTCAATGCACATATACTGAGGACAGAGCCACATTAGTGGGTCAGAGATCTTTGCCTTCTGTTGTCTCAGGAAGAGAACAGTGGGGAGAGTGAGTGGCTGCAGGGAGGGAATACTAATAAGATTTTTTGCTAGTTAGGGTGAGCTGCATGCAAATATATTTCCTGTAGTGTAATTGGGATGTTTAGCCAGCATGGTCTCCCTTTCTGCTTCTCCCCCTTCACCCTCTCACTGATAACTGGGTTGCAATGGAATCTACAGTAGAATTTGTAATACAGATTTTTATTAGAGGGAAGAAGAGCAAAATAGAGCCAAACCACTGCAGTTAGAGAAGGCAATGACTACCATCACTATTACCATTACTGTAGGTAAACACCTCCTGCACCAGAGTACAGAGATGTTTCCGGAACCCAAAAGGACATTGCCATTGAAACACCTGCCTGCAGTAAGCACCTGCAGTACCTTGTGTATTTCTCCCCTAGATATTTCTTCACCACCACCTTCACCCCCATTTTTCCTTTTGTTCTCTTATCCTTCTGCAAATTCTGTTACCTCCCTCAGGGCTCCCTTTGCTCTTCTTGTGCTATCTTCTGCGCAGGGCAACAACTTTCCCTTCTTGTGCCCCTGTCCTGCCTTTGCTCTTTGTGCCTTACTTCCTGTGTCTCTTTACCCCTCCCTCAGTTCCTCTATCCTTCTCCTGTCCTCTCTCCCCATATAATCCCTGCTCTTCTGGTCTTTCTCCTGTGCCCATCCTCCATTCCCTTCTCTGTGTTCCAATGTCTTCCTCCCCTCCCTACCTTATTTCCACCTTTCTTCCCTGTATTCGGTTTCTCCCCCTGTCTTTTCACACATTAGAAAAGGTTGAGGTTGGTGCTTCAGAAACAGCTTATGAAAGCATGACTAGAAGCAGGCGTCTCTGCTCTCTGGCACATGCATTGACCAAGGCACTGCACGCATGAGAGGTGGCTGCTTTCCCTTGGGGCTTTTCAAAGTGCTGCAGCGGTTTTTTGTTAGTTTTTTTAAAGTCCTTGTAGAACAGTGGCATTTGCTTCCAGTCCTCAAGGGCCAGTGACCCAAAAGTTTGAGTTCATAACCTGAAGACTCTGGGTCAACCATGCAGAATTTCCAGGTATGCATAACGAATCCTCCTTCTCCCCTCTCCCAGTAAATTCAATCTGACCCCTAAACATTCTTCTAAAATAATACAAAAGGGTACTGTTTATCTGCTACAGACATCTTAGCACAAACTATGATGTACTAGAAGTAATTTCCAGAATGGCACCAAAGAAACATTATGCGTCTACTGTAATGAAGTAAACATAACTTTATTGTATCTGTAGTACGGAGAAATACCAGTCACAAAACTTAGGGCAGTGTACAAATATCAAAGTCACATAAAACCAAATTCATAGCTATGCACGGTTATTATGCTAGTAAAAAAAAAAAAAACACACACAGGAATTACAAAGGTGTTTGCCAAATAAATAAATAAATACAAAATGTGCATTTCTTCATTCAAAATTACAAATTAGTTTTTCATTGTGTTTTGTTTGGCTGTATTGTAGTAAACAGAAGACTTGTATGTTAGGAAATATTTTACCATGAGATCAAATGTTATCCTTTTGTAAAGGCACAGTTCAAGCTTAATGCAGAATTTCAGTTATCTTTCGATAACTGAAAGCAAAAAAAAAAAGCAACCCAAAAATTGAACATGTGATGTATTTTAAAAACCCTTTGATTGGTTAGAAGACTGGTCTGTATATATTTTGAGAATGAAGAGTTAAGACAACAAAAAGCTAAACATTTTAAATTTAAAAGCGTGAATCTGAAACATAAAAAAACATGCACAATCTTAAGACATTGTATTGCGGCTCTTTGTAGCATGTTCACTACAAGGCAAGGACCGGAACAGATATTAGTCTTCTGATTGCCCATGTTTGGTTTTGCTTCCATCTGTAGCTAGTAACAACATCTTGTATTTTTGTAACGCTGGATTGATCCAGTTATAAATGCTGGACTATGAAAAGTGATTTCTAAATGCAGAAGATTTGAACTAGGCATAGGCAATAGATTGGCAAGTTTAGGGCTCTGGTTGCATGGGCACCTTTCCCTAGCTCTGCATTTATTCCCGAATTGGGACCCTTCATGTTTTCTGCATTTCAGTTTTTCAGATTGTACACTTGTGCAATACTGCAGCTTTTGACCTTTTTTTTTATTATTAAAACCATGCAATATTGATGCAAACTATTCATTATTCATTAAAATAGTTTACAAAAGGTTCTATATTCTGAAATGCAAACATACATATTGAGGTTTAAGTAAGTAGCTGAATAAATATTAAATGTACGTATGTATATATAACTTTTCTAATCATAACACTTTTCAAAATGAAGAAATAATCTGTATCTCTTCTTAGTAAGTCTTTCTGTAATGCGGTTTTGCAAATACATCCCATTGACTAACACCATATTATTACAATATAGCTATTGAATGTCTCAATTACATAGAAACACAGAATATGACAACAGATAAGCACCATAAGGCCTATCTAGTCTGTCCAATTTACTTCCTGTTGCAATCTACTTGACCTAGTTGATTTCTAACTTTTTCTTTGAGGTTCAGCTGTTAAAAGCATTATATATGTTTTTTGATTAATAGAAGTCTTTTAAACTAGAATGTAAAAAAAATATATATAATTTTTTCTGTAGATTCATTTCATATTGATATTCAAGGGAAGCCACTACACCATCAAGACAAATGTAAATAGTAGATAAACACAAGTTGATTTCAGTGGTTAAGAAGTAAGAGAGACTGATATGTTTATCATTATACAATCCATGGTATAACCTATAGTGTATGTATTTGTTATTCTACAGTAGTTTTATGTCATTCAGCAGCTATAGTGGTTTGCTAATTACACATCTTAAGGCATTTACATTCAGCAAGAATTACAACACTTTCATTTACATAATATGTTTGGTAAACCAATGAACCATATTTCTTTTCCACTGTGCACGGTACTTTACACAAAAATAAAAATATAATCAAGCAATTCTTCTGGCTTCTTTCTATATATGCATAAACATATTCTTTGCAACAGCTGTCTTGTGGCTGCACTGATATTTGCTATGCAGAAATCAGATTTTGTTCTACACTATGCGCCAAAACCAGAAGATACGTGCACAAGTCGGGCCAGCACGCGCCGAGAAGATTTTAAAAGCTGCCCAAGGATACGCATACCTTTGGCTGCGTGCTCAAAGAAAAAGTTTGCAAAAAGAGGCAGGGAATGGGTGAGGTCTGGGTGGGGCGTGCCGGGGGAAGACCAAGAGATGTGCGAGTAAATACTTAACGCACACAGGCATTTGCCAGGGTCCCATGCTGCGTAACTTTACTACTGCTATGGATGGCTTGTAAGAAATAAAAAATCTAGGCTGATCAGCGGTATTTTAAGGGTTATTGCTAACAGGGGAAAAGGGAGGCTATTAAATTAGGGAGAGTTAGGAAGTCCTATCCCTTACCTGGGCGAACTGGGAATGAACTGGGAAAAATGGTAACGGTGTTGGCCTGTGTCCCTTATAAAATTCCCCCACTTACGTAGTAGAAGTGGCATTTGCACACTCATGCGCTCGTCCTTTCAAAATGTGCACACATGGACGCACATCCAGGCTATTTTATAACATGCGCACATAGGTTATAAAATGGACGTGTCTCTGGACACAAGCCGGCAAATGCGCGCACATGTGCACCCGTGCACCAGTATTAAAGTTACTGTCCATGGGTGGAATTTTGTCGTCTTTCTTTAATCTTTTAGAGCCTGTTAGAGCCTCATGCTATTAAAATACAGGCAATTTTCCAACCGCAAATTTCTGACTGTGGAAACCAAAGAATTAATATAATAGTTGTCCATTCTCCTAAACCTCTTCTTTCATTTTCATCATACAACAGTAGAGCTCTATGGGGCACCACAAGTGGTGAAAACTGAATCTGCATTGTTCACAATAGGCTCTGGCAAAAAAAGGAGATAACAGATCAATCGGAAACTTTCACTTTCAGTTTTTATTTTATATTTCCCAGGAATTTATCAATTTTTATTACAAGAGCAAAAACAGGAGAAATCAGAATAAATAAATGACATCATTTTTATGGGTAAATATTTTTTTATCTTATTGTTATATAAACTGATAAATTCCAAGAAAAAATACAATAAAAACTGAAAACGAAGATCCCTACAGATCAAGTAATAAACTATGATTTTACAGTACACAGTTCTATAGTTAGGCAAAAGACATAACTAATCAACTTCTTTCTTAACTTGAGTTGGGGTCCAAAACTAGCACGGTTAGCCAACAACCTGAACTTAAAAAGTCCAAGGGAGACATATGTAATTGAGGGTCCTATTTACTAAGGGGTGAAAATTCAAAACATTCCGCACATAAAAATTAGCATATACACACCCAAGTAGCATTTATCTCGAATTCCATGTTTTATAAAAGTCAAAAATGCACGTGTATTTTCATTTTCACGTGCACATCTATGCGCAGCCTGGGGTGTTCCAGGGTGGGGCCAACACGCACATAAAGTTGCTATTTTAAAAACCACTTACTGCACGTATACATTTGCCCAACGTACTTGTGTAATTTTACACCTGCTGATTATCTAGCACAAATGATATTAAATGTATTTATTGTGCAATACATACTGGGTGGGAGGTTTGGGTGAACTGGGAGAAGTTCAGGCTGAAGAACGAGGACGGATTGGGAGAACTGGTGAACTAATTGGTAAACTGGTTAATTTCATTTATGCATGCATGTTTTAAAACTGGCCAACTTGCGCGCATAAATCAGGCCACGCGAGTAAGGTCTACTTTACTTTCACACATAAAACATACATGCGTATATTTTTAAAATAGGTAGGGATAAGTACACGCATTGATATAAGTGGTTTCAATGCACTGCGTGTATTCAGGCGTAAGCCCTAATACACGTGTGTTTTGGGGTAGAGATGAGTGTATTTTATAAAACATGCGTATATCATATGTGCTTGTTATAAATCACCTACATAGATCTGCTCATGGCCATATACTTGCATATATCCCACCAGGTGCTTTTGTTTGAAAGTCATCCTCTAAGAATTTTTCCCAGAGACACAAAATAGGAGAAAACCTTTAGTTAAATGACCCCGTGTTTGATAACCAATGTTGCTTTCAAATCTGGCTTAGCTGGCAAATGTAGTGAGTTTCTGGTCATAACTAAGGGGGTAATAGGGATGTGCAGAGGGACGTCATGCGTCACATGGTAGGAGCACAAGATGGCGCCGGCCATCCATTGCTCCTACCATGTGACAGGGGCTGACCAATGGCACCAGTAGCCTCTGTGACATAGTAGGTCAAAGGCTATCGGCGCCATTTTGAATACTAGCGCCGAGGGTGTGAGTGCAGGAGATCGCTCCTGGACCCCCCGCTGGATCACCAGGGAGTTTTGGTAAGTCTTGGGGGGGGGTCAGGAGGGTGGGGGGTTTGTTTAAATTGGCTCCTTTAGACGGCCGAATAATTCGGCGAAGATTCGTTGTATTCATGGGGAATCTCGATACGTTTCGCTTCCCCACAAATACAACGAATATGGCCCTATATGTTGTGGATAACCAATTCGTAGGGAAAGAATGCACACCCCTAGGGGGTAATTTTGTAACTGCCTGTGTTGGTGAAAAGTCCAGGGATATCTCTTACCTGTGGACTTTTACACTCACTTTCTAAGGGAAATTATGTATGTACTTCCCTTTGAAAAGTACCCCAGGTAATCTGTGCGGATTATTTCTCTGAGCTAAATTGCACCACATCTTCTAACAGCATACTGTACCTAATTCTAACTAGTGCCATAATATAATTCCTTTTATTTTCTTGGGAAGGTTTGCTTCGTGCTGCTAGCAACCATAGCAACACAAACATTTTCACGGGTAGTGGGGGGTTTGGATGAATTTTCTGAAATCCTCTAATTTGCTGATTTTCACAAAAATTAAACTGAGTATATGGAAAGGGGGGATTTTCAGAAATTCATTCAAGAAAACTCCATTTAAAAAACAAAAACCCGCTGTACTGCTGCACTTAACCATAACAGGAAGTTGGTGCTGCCAGTCAGGAAGCTAGCACTGCCAGCAGCCTCTGTGGATGACAAAATGCCAAAAATATATCTCCTCTTCCCCCCTCCCCCCCCCTACAACCAGTTATGAGAAACAGAGAAACGTACAATACGACAGCAAAGAAGGACCATAAGTTCCATTCAGGCTACTCAGTTTACCTCCTGATGCAATGCCATAAACACTAGTTGATCTCTGGCTTTCCCCTCACTTCTTAGCAAATTGGGATCTTCTGTACTTACCCTTTCTTTTCTGCTACCATAAAAAAAAAAAAAGGTTAAAACTTTGAAAAACAACTGAATCATTTCTGTGGTATTTTCGCCAAGTAACAGTGCAGCCATGGAGATTAAAGGCACATCAGCTTTGTCTGGGATCTTTCGCTGTCAGCGTCTGTATTGCTGCTCACGAGTATCTTCAGTCAAACATGGAGAAAAAGAACCCACCTCAAAGCAACAAGCCAGTTCATTTCCTTAACCTTTGCATCATGACTATGATTCACAAAATAGGAAAACATAAAGGGAGTTTACCAAATTTTAATACTACAAAAAAAATGGCCAACCTGATACAAAATCAGATCAGCATGTTACCAAGGATTCAATTACGAAAAGCCAGGCTTCCAGTTCCATGACTTCCAATTAAATTATAAAGTGAATATTAAAGGCAGTGTATCATCACTAGTAGTTCATTACTTTACATGTACAGGATGAATGGTTATTTAAGAATGGCTAAGGCTTTCACTCAACTCTGCTTTATATATTTTTAGGATTCAAGTAACTTTGCTGTGCCAAGCTAAAAAAAAACAAAAAACCAACAACTTTTAATGCCTCACTGCTGTCTTATATGTCTTCCTGTTTGCATAACTTAATGATGACCATGGCAATAACATGTTCATTGTCTACAATGTATACCAGATACACAGAATTAAAAATACAGTACCCTTACAGGAACAAATATGATGACTTAATAGTTGTAATAAAAGCAATGAAAAGTAGGTTAAAAGTATGACCATTTCAGAAAAAAAATCAACAATAAAATTAAGTTAAAACTCAAAATTGGAAAAGATTTATTAAAAATATATACACTTTTTAGTCAAGCTCTTTATACAAATATGGCCTTGTGTCAAAATAGCCTAATAAAACTGTAAAGGCATTTAGACTATCTATTTAAATGTATTTGGTAAGACCATGTTTCAATGAAACATTAAAAAATACCAATACCAGCTTTAACACTTCAGCAGCACTAAAAGATTTACAAAGTTTGTTTCTGGTACTAATGGAGAAAAAGTTGATATAAAAGCTCTAAAAGTATTTTCTCAAGGCTTATTTTAAACCCAGATCACAAAATCAGAATTAATTTAATGGAAAGAATCTTACAAAGTGCAAAGTATAAAAGTAAAGTCTTAACCCCTTATTTAAACCTGTCAGTTATGTTAATACTTTTCTGATGCTTCATTACAGCAAAACAAATTCCAAGTTTATTTTTGGCACAGCCATTTTTTCCTGCTCTTTTGGGCTTCCAGCTCAATAACAGCCAGTCTCTACTGAGCTAAAGTTATATGCCTTTATTTTCAAACATCCATATGTTAACCTCCCCTTCTCACCCCTAATTCTCTGCCCAGGAATTGCAGTGACGGTCTTCAGCCGAAGGCCACGGATTGTGGCTTACTCCAGGATCCAGTAACCATTCAACCTAGGTCTGTCCAGTAGGTGTCACCGCTGAATGATGCCTGGGTCTCTCTCTCCCCAGGGCTCTGAACTCCAGACAACCCAGGCAGCAGGTGCCAGGCTCAGGAGTTGAACCTACATTTCCAGCGTATGCCACCGGGACAGAAAAACACCATCTCGGGGTACTGAGAGCCTTAAATGCACATGAATAGTGTCACGGTGCATGATGTTGGAGGTACAGAAGACGCAGCACTGTACCTTATCTGATGCAAAGGAAATAGTCTGAAAACTTGAGGCACATTTCTGTGAGATTTCTCTCTGTTTTTTTCTGATGATAAGGGTAGCTACATCTACCTGTCCTGAAACAGAATTCATCTGCTTTGAAACAATTAAAAATATATCAGGCACAGGGACATGAGACATCATCAAGTGAGCTACTAATAAGGGTAGCACTGCCTGAATGAGATGAAACATGATTTTGGCGAGAAGTAACACAAAAAAGCGAAATTGGAAAAATGCCAAGAAAAAAAAATAACAGAGAAACAACTGAGATTTTATCCACGGAATGTAAAACAGAAAGAAAACCTTTTTTCTTTTTTTTGTAAGATCCTTCCTTCAACTGAATAAGACTTTTCCCTGCCATGATTCTACTCCCCTTTCATCTGCTCTCTGACGCTCCAGAGTCGTTAATCAAAAAAAGACCAGATAAAGTCAGATCGGTCCTCCTTCACCACAGCTGGTTTCTCCAAACAGGAAATTGAAGGCAGTGGGTGGGCCTAATAAAGTTGCACATTGCAAGGCAAATTTGTCTTAATCTAAAAGCTGGGGATGTTTCTATTAACAGGTGTATAGCACCATTTGCCACTGCTTCTCTGTGTATACGGACGGACGGACGGCTTTGCTTAATAACTGAAAAACACCTTTTGTGTTAGTAGTGCTGCAACAGTGAGCTACTCTAATTTCATTTGCTCCCGGACGTCAGAAGGCAGGGTCTCAAACAAGGTGTCCTCTACAATCAATCCATTTTGCTTTAAAGCCCTACACTCACCAAGTTCAGATGGCAGAGTTTCAAAGTGATTACCCTTTACATCCAAATATGAAAGGAACACCAAGTTCCCGATTTTTGGGGAAAGGGCACATAAGTTATTTTTTCCAATTTTCAGTGTCTTCAGTTTCTTGCAGAAATAAAGTTCATCTGGCACACTCTCCACTTTGTTACAAGAGATAGAAAAGTACTGTAAACTCTGGAGCACTCCTATTTCAGGAGGAATGAATCGAATATCATTATAGGATAAATCCAAGTATCTGAGTTTGTTGCATAGGAAGAGATGGGAGGGAAGAACCTCTATTTTATTGTGGCTAAAATAAAGTCGTTCCAGGCTACTTAGTTTCTTGATGTGCTCCGGGATATATGTTATGCTGTTATGCCACAACTTTAGGATGGTAAGCTTCCGCAGGTGCTGAAAGCTAACTATTTCTTCTATTGATTTAAGATTATTCTCTTTTAAATCCAGTTCTTGGAGAGAAAGAAGGCTGAAAACAGCATGAGGTATGCGTTCCAAATCACAATGAACGAGCTCCAGATTTGTAAGATTAGCCATTTTCTTCAAGTTATTTAACATAACTAACTTCGTGCCATCATTATGAACACATAGCTTCTGGAGATGACTAGAAACATCTACAACAGGTTGAGGGATTTTGGCTAAGTTGCTTTTAATATACAGGACTTTAAGGCTTTTAAGCTCACGAAAAGACTCAAGTGTAATATTCTTAGAAATATCAGGGCTTAAACAGCCAATTAAGTAGAGCTCTTCCAAATTTCGGAGTCCATACAACCAGGGAGGAAGCTCTCTAATATCGTCAAATTTGACCCTCAAGATCTTCAGATTCTCCTTCAGAAAAGCCAGAGCCGCAGTGTGAATTTTCACAGAGCACTGATATAAAGAGAGTTCTTGAAGATTGTCAAGCTGGGCAATAGTTGCTGGTATCATAACATTATTTATAATTTCAAGCTTTAAAGATTGGAGTTCTGTGATTTCAAAAACTGTATCTGGAAGTCCGGACAACATAAAAAGTTGTATTTCAAGTCTATTGTGTGCATTTGTTTGCAGTCTTTGTCTCAGTTTATCTGTAGTCCATTCATTGTTTAAGTTAAGCTGCTTCAGTTTGTTTTCACTGACCTCAGACAGGAACACGGCAAATCGTTTGGAATACAAAGGGTCATATTGGTCTATCATATGAAACATAAAGGCAAAGTCATTTTTGACATCTGGGATATCATCAATTCCTGTCTCCTGCCGAACATACTCGAATGAATACTCTTTTAGAGAGCGATAGAAAAGCCAGTATAAGGTATAAAGGCATGTTAGTCCATAGACACTTACAAAGCACAAATAACAGAAGGAGAGTTTAGAGAACAGATGTGCCATAGTGTGATTGCAGGAAAAGTTTTTATAGCCCGTCATGTCTTGTATATCAACATTGCAGTCCACAGTAAACTGTACTTCTGAGACCAGCGCACTGTTATAACCAATGATAATCAGAAATTTTATTACTTTTAATATAGTTTGGCGAACATACATGGCATAGAGAAGATCACCTTCTTCAACATGAAGTCTGAACTTTTTCACCTTCTCAAACAATGCTTTTGCTTGCTCTCCTTCCTTTTTATCCAGAGCACCTGCCGTTGTCTTATCGACAACAAATTTGTCGGGTATTGATTTCAAAGACTGAGTCTTCACCAACGTGCCTTCCGAAGCAGGTACATTTGTGTTTGCCTTGCTTAAATTGTTCTTCCTGTTATCTTTTTCTTCGGGTTCTTCCCCAGACACCTCAGACAAAGCTCTCGTTGTCCATGGGGAGTCAAAACATTTGCCCAGTATCGAAATGAAGTGTTCTATTTTTGAACTTGATCCTGGGAATTTGAACCAAAAGTTACTGCAAAGCATGAAAACCAGCGTATGAATGAGGACAAGATAAGGGAAGTACTTTGCATACCAATGTAGTGCCCGCTCATAGCACATTTGGTTTATAAAGCTGTACTGCTGAAGGTCTAAGTCTGTCTTCAGCCCCTTCATTTCTACTGTTGCAGGAGTGGCAGATGGCTTGGGTGGAGGAACTGGTGTAGCACTTGTGACTGTGCTAGACAGATTAAAGAAAGACGTGTGATTCTGTGCAGGATACACTCTTTTTGGCAGGCATATTATCTTGTCTTGCATGACCTGAAACGTAAGAGAAAGGCATCCTGATTACCTTTAGTTAGCGGAATGACAACTGCTAACATTGCTGGTCTTGTTTTCATCAGTGCTAAGATGTTACAGCATCAGTAACTGAATGCTCTCGACTGTTTTGCAAAACTCAAGTCTGCATGCTAAATACATTCAGCAGTCGGTTTTACTCACCAGAAAACCTATGGGGTTGATTTTAAAACCCCTGCGTGCATAAATCCTCCTGGATTTACACACGCAGGGCACTCGCACGCCTATTTTGCATAGGCCGCCGGCGCGCGCAAAGCCCCGGGACACACGTAAGTCCTGGGGCTTTGTAAAAGGGGCGGGAGGGGCGTGTCCAGGGGCGTGTCCGGAGCAGGGGGCGGTCCGGGGCAGGTCTGGGGCATGGCGACGGTTTGGGGGTGGGCCGGGAGGGCGGTCCCGAGTCCCCCGGCACTGCGGCCTGTGCCGGGGGATGCAGGGGTGGCGCGCGCAAGTTACGCCTGCTTGAAGCAGGCGTAACTTGCCCAACAAAGGTAAGGGGGGGGGGGATTTAGGTAGGGCTGGGGGGGTGGGGTAGATAGGGGAAGGGAGGGGAAGGTGGGGGGACGCGGAAGGAAAGTTCCCTCCGAGGCCGCTCTGATTTTGGAGCGGCCTCGGAGGGAACGGAGGCAGGCTGCGCATCTCGGCGCATGTAGGCTGCCGATTTTGCGCAGCCTTGCGTGCGCCGACCCCAGATTTTATAAGATAAGCGCGGCTACGCACGTATCTTATAAAATCTGGTGTACTTTTGTTCTTGCCGGTGGCGCAAACAAAAGTACGCGTGCATGTATGTTTTTAAAATCTACCTCAATGGGACTAAGTAAAACTGCTGGGGTAGATTTTATAATTTTGTGCGAGCGCGTACTTTTGTTCGACGCACGCAAGCCCCAGGACGCACGTATGTCCCGGGGCTTGAAAAAAGGGGCGGGGAGAGGGTGTGGCCAGAGGCCTTTGTAGGGCCACTAGGCCGGGGGATCGCACGCCGGCCGAGTCCCTATGCCTGCCCAGAGGCAGGCGCAACTTCTAAAATAAAGGTCAGGGGGGGGATTTTAGGTAGGGCTAGGGGGCGGGTTAGATAGGGGAAAGGAGGGGAAGGTGGGAGGGGGGCGGAAGGAAAGTTCCCTCCGAAGCTGCTCCAATTTCAGAGCGACCTCAGAGGGAACAGGGAAAGCCATCGGGGCTCCCCTAGGTCTCAGCGGATTTTATAACATGCGTGCAGCTGCATGCGTATGTTATAAAATCGGGCGTAGATTTGTGCGCGCCGGGTTGCTCGCACAAATCTACGCCCGTGCATAGGTACTAAAATCTGGCCCTATATTTCTTTATTTATTTAAAATACTTAAATTCCGCTGGTTTCCAAATACAATTTTTGTCTAAAGCGGATTACAAAATCACATAACACAATAAAATAGATTTTTTAAATATTAAAAATATACAATAAATCTCATATACATAAAACACATTGTATCAATCAACCATATGCCTCCAAGTATAATAATGCTTTAATCCCTCGCCTAAACGCCTAGCTCATCCTCCCTCTCCCAATTTTATTTTAATTTCCTAATATCTTTGGATATGGAACTGCACCTTAATAAAATATCCCAATAAATATGTATATTATATGCAATTAATTTCAGTATCATGATCAATAATGCTTATAAAGCTTAATAGGAGCAGTCAAGCTCAAAAAATGCTAACACATTTTACAGTTATACAGTTTGAAATTTAATAAGCAGTATGGAAAGCAATCCTTTGCTTCAGTCCCACTTTGCCAGAAATTTAAAAATGTTTACTTAATAGAAAATTTTAAGTTACTTAATAGATTTTAAGCTTCATACCCATCAGTTTAATAGATGTAATACTGTCAGATCTATTTAGCTATAATAATCTTGACAACGTAGTAACTGTGCCAAATGCACTGCCAACCTAATTCACTGCCAGATGCATCTGTGCTAGATGCTCTGAAGTCCCACTGCACTGAAAGTATCTCTTTTGTAGTTCTTTGGTTGTGAAGGCTTGCAGGAGGGCTGCTCTGTGCAGTTGTTACTGTTCAGCGAGGATTTTCTTTATATTTGTATTTATTAAAATTAATTAATCGCTTATGCCTAGGCCCTAAGCAAAGTACATAGCTACATACATAATATTAAAATAATATAAAATGCAAAACAATTAGTATGACAAAAGATGTATTTGACGTAGGAAACAAAAATGCCAGATTAGAAACTTTAGACACAATATATGTTTAATGCTCTCAACTTCAAGCCTAAATAGTAACCAGCATTAACAGCATGTCAACATAATGAAATAATTCTGGAAGCTCATTAGAACCAAAATATGGGCACACGCATCACTCTAGTTTAATTAATAATAGTTTCTTTCATATTATTAATTTAATGCTAATAACAGCACTATTTGTACTCTAGAGCTTGTTCCCTTACCTGCAGTGTACATCCAAACACCCCAATCATCAGCATAGCTACAGAGAGGTAGTCTGTAAACACATCCCACCATGGCTTCAGTACTCTAAATGCTGGCTGCTGTTCAGAAAACTGACGAAACTCAGTGATAGGAATCATGTTTCTGGAGGGGAAAAAGTTTTAACAAATCATTGAGTAATTGTGACAGAAACCATTTTTAAATGTCTGTTCATCATGACATCCTCTCTGACTGGGTGAAGGGAGATGATTTTAGTTGTTTGTCATGGATGTGCCATCTTTTTATTTTAATTTTAATTTTTCAAAATGATAAAGATTCACAAGTAAACCAGAAGAAAACACAATTCAAGCATGTGAACAATAATACAAAAGGAAAAATACAGCAATCAAATAAACCCCATATTACGAGATTCAAATGGGATGCAAGAAACATGAATGTGCCGACTGAAAGCAACAACCATCTGGTTCCTTTGACAAATAAACTGGCCATGGCAGATTCCATTAAACAATGCATAAAACATACTAACAATAATACAAGATAACAATATACACAGACTTACCTAAACCAAAACAAGCAATATGAGTTTAGTATACTAGCACAGTGTCCACTCTAGGGTGGCTGCTGTTACGAAAAAGTTAGAAAGGAAAAACGTTTACTACTCTGCAGAACGCGTCTTCCTTATGCTCCCCAGCCAAGGCCTAAATTCTAGGTTAGAAACCCTGGAAGTTATTCTGTGTAGATTACAGGCCCCACATGAAACAGAAGAGATCTAGCACATGCAATAAATGACTGTACTTTGAAGCATAAAATCTGGTTACCTGCATATTGTTTTCTATATCTTTATACAATCTTGATTAAACGAGTCCAGGATAAAAATAAACAATTCCACAGAGAATTAAATAACAGAGCCTACTTTCTAGGACATGCACAGACATCAATATATAAATATATATATATATATATACATACATATATATGTGGATCTCAAAACAATTCCTGTCACAATCCTCACGTACCCTGACATGTCCTGAAAAACTGGTATGGACTAGACACTAAACACAGATGTTAGCAGAGGGACACACACACACAGATACAGCAATCTTATAAATCTTCCTTCCCTTCCAAAAGTAGAATAACAAAGTAATTATAAATTAAGAGCTGAAGCAGCAGCAAGAGGCTGCACAAGCCAGGCCCAGCTTTAAAAACATACTGGAGCAAAAGAGTCAAGAGCCCAGGCTGCTGAAATTCAGCACAATTTTATATGAAATACTGAGACATGCGAACATTTCATGGTGCTTAGTTTCCTTTTTGGTACAGAAATGTACACATGATTATAAAAACATTTATTATATGAATTGATATGTAATAATTACATCATTCAACTTTAGATTTTTTTTTCCCTATAAAAACTTATAAAAAAATGTAGTCAGCTTGTGATCACAGGCCCTAACCAACAGCAAGGCAGATTTCAGAAAGCCTGATGTCAACTGATGGAAGGGCTGTTTTAAAAATGCTTGAAGACATCACAATG
Source organism: Rhinatrema bivittatum (assembly GCF_901001135.1). Classification (NCBI taxonomy): domain Eukaryota; kingdom Metazoa; phylum Chordata; class Amphibia; order Gymnophiona; family Rhinatrematidae; genus Rhinatrema; species Rhinatrema bivittatum. The sequence continues at coordinate 81,825,339 of NC_042624.1, forward strand.
TACTCTGAATTCCCTGAGATTTCAACTGGATATCAAACCTGGGGGATTTCTTTTTTCACATTGGCCCATGAGGTATCAAATGATACCACAATAAGATGTAGCACATCCCAGAGAGCATGAACCCCCTCTGTTTTGAGCTCTAGTTAGAGGTAGTGCCCTAAGAGATGTTCTGAGCATTTGTGCTCAGTTCAGTCAGTCTTGAGTGGGAGCTCAGGGTGTGTGAGCAGCTGCAGGGAGTAGAGCTGAAAGACAAAGAATCCACTCGAGGAAAGGCTGTAGAGAGAACACCAGTCTCCTAGTGAAGCCCGGAGCTTGTGGAAGGAGTATGGAATCCATGGCAGTAAGGACAACTGGAACTTTCCAACACCTGCCCACTTTAAGGAGAACTTGAGATCCTGCTATATGGAACAGACAGGATTCACTGGGTAGCACCTACTAAGAAAGGAAAGCATTCAGTAGTCAAAAGATCCTTTCCTTGGGTAAGCTGGGGAGAAGCCACGGACTTTTAAATCCCAGAGCTTTATTTTGAGTAGCATATCCAAAGTTTGAGTAACATGTATTAATGATTTGTCTATTGGAATAATATTCATGATCCCAAAGCTCCAAGATCACGCCAGACTAGAACAAAAGGTTTCAAGGAGGAGGTATCTGTAAAGCCTGTGAAATGGTATGTTGAAGTGGAACCCAGCACAGATAATGAAAACCAGTGAACACTCATATTGTGCCTGTGGAGCTTGTGAATAAAAAGTCAGACCAGCTGGAACCACAACTATCAGAGTTTTCTTCAGTCATTTCTGGTCCTGACTAATAGAAATCAGGGGTGCCACAGAGAGGATTTGGTCACCCTTGCCTTTGAGAGTCCACCATCTGCTCAACCATTCAGAAATGAACCTCCTAAGCAAACAGTTACAGAAAGCAAAAATGTTCCACTAACCACATTTTATTTGCACCTTTACCGGAAGAAATGTCTGCGTTTATTATAAGTGTTATGTTGTGACCCATTCTGGGCAACCTCTGTAGGACGGGGAAAAAACCTGAAATAAATAAATAAATTGCATAAATTAAAAATCTACAGCACCAAACTTTTCCTAAATAACCAAGAAGCAGAGCACACCCTAAATTATGCATATCTAAGTGTAACTAAGAGCCTGGCTATAGAGACACTACAAGAAAAAAATCTCAGAGACCTTCCATGTAATGAGGAAATCTTGGCAGCATGGCCAATTTCAATCGCTCAGAAAAAAATACCATTAAAATGATGTGACAGCAGCATTCAACCAGTTCTCCTATATGAGAGTGAAGTCAGGTCTATACAGGATGGGACACAACCCAAAATAAATCTTGCACCTCCAGTTACGTGTCCACGGAAACTCTCCCAGAACAAAGCTAGGATGTTTCTTCTTATAGCCCTGCACATACAAAAAGAGAAGGGGAATCAAAAAGACCAAAGAATAAATAAATCAAAAAAATGTCCTATGGCGCAAACTTAAAAAAAAAATCATAAACTAAACAATAAATAAACCTACATAAACAAAGACTATTAACAGAGGGGTTGTAGAAAAAACAAGTGAAAAGGGTATGTTTGTAGAACTCTGGCTTCCCAAGGTGACAACACAAAGTCAGTGCAAAAGTTTCCAATCGTGATACACCAGCAAACACACTTGTTCTGCTAATCATTTGTTAGATGAAACTTAAATTAATAAAGGTGCTAAAAAAAACTGTAAAGAAAATGTTCAAAATAAATAAGTGTTCGGTTCTGTATCCAATCCTCAAAAATAACAACAGTTGAAAAATGATGACGATGATATTCACAAGGCATGCTTCCTTCAATGATGGAATTGAGAAATAAACACCTTGGGAAGACCTCAAGGTATGATCTGATTCATAAGGCACAATGCAGTTCCTCAGGCAGCTGGCTTCCTACCCTTGTAAACTTAAAAAAACTCACAAAACAGAAATTAAAAAATGAATCCAGTAAGGGATAGGAAGCTAATGCAGATTTTTCAAAACTGGGGGTGTCATGTTTGGCCAACCATGGGGCCATTCTGCGGCTGGCCTCACTCACCTCAGATGCCGCCATGCTTCCTTTTCCTCCTGGGTGCGCCATAGGGGCACGTGGAACACACTAAATCTTAAGGAGCCCACAGCGGGAAAGGCTCCACGGTGCCCTCTGATGACATCACATGTTGGATCCACTTAAGCGCCTCTGAGACAGCAGCTTGGCACCTCAGCAACAGGTCCTGCTGTCTTGCCCCATTGCATATTGTTTGTCCCTGCCTTCGTTCCAGTCTGCCCTGCCTCATACCAGCCTTTTGTCTCATTCCAGCCTGCCTAGCCTTGTCCGGCCTTGCTTCTTGCCTGCCTTGCCCTACCTCTCCCTTCTTGGACTGACTTCTCTCATTCTGACCTTTTCCTGGACCTGATGCTGCTTGATCTCTACCTGCCCTGACCACTGCTTAGACCTGATGCCGCTTGATCTCTGCCTGCCTTGACCACTGCCTGGATTCTATCATTGCTTGTCTACCGCCTACCCACTTGTAGGTTTGTCTACTCACTCTCCTTGCCTAAGTCCTGCCAACTTCAGAACCCAAGGGTTCAACCTGCAGTGGAAGAGGCTGGTACAGGTGAAGCCCAGATCTGGTCCCCTTCTGAACAATTCTACCTCCGGTTGATGAGAGTCCAGCTTGGTCACCAACTGAGCAGTGCCAATCCCATCACAGCAGACTTGTCCAGGTCTGGCTCTCCGAGTCCAGCAGCAGCAGCAGCGGCAGCGGCAGGATCAGTTAAACCATATCGCAGGCCTGCTCTGGGGTTTGGCAGGTTGCATAGAAGCCATACAGGCCTGACTCCCAGCACCAGCACTGCCTACTTCAGCTCCAGTCCGTACTTTTTGATCCATACCACATCTGGCTCTGCCTCCCAGGTAAGATGGAGATCCTAATGCATGCCAGGGTTTCCTAAACCAGTGCCCTATGCAGTCTGAGCTGCAAGCTTCCAGTTTCCCCTCCAACTGGACCAAGATTACCTTCATCTTGTCTTTGCTGACAGGGTTGGCCCTAGCATGGGCCTCCCTCCTCTGGGAGCAGGACAGTCCTCTCCTGGAGAATTTGGGGAACTTCTTTAAGCAGTTCCAGAAACTCCACCTCCTGTCAGTGAGAGCCCAGCTGGGTCAGGGGTTGAGCAGTGCCAATCTCACCGCAGCACAAGGGCTCACACACTGTGACAGGACTATCCCCTTATTTTTCTCTTGAAACAATATGTGCAGCTGCATGCTGAAGCAGCTGGAAGCACCACAAATATTTATTTGGGAGATCCACAGATTGTTTCAATAGACATTTCCAGTAATAATTAAACCTTCTGGACATCCTCCCTAACTACAAAAGGGCATGCTTGGCAAATCATTCTAAGTTGAACAAACCATAATTTACCGGTACATACTGAGCGAACTTGAGAGATCATGGAAGGATCAGCATCAATAAAAACACCAAAATGTCTAACCTGCTCAGTAACTGGAATGACAATGTGATCTTGGCTTAACAACCCACAAAATTTCCAAAATATCATTTCTCAACTAAGAGCCAAGTGCCACAAGACATGCAGTTAATCTCTTTGAAGCCTCAGTACATTGCTGACTGAATGGAACATCTGTTTGTCATCAGCATATAAAAGTATCTGATATGACTTTTTAAAAAAAATACTATTTGCAAATGGATGTAAATATAGAATAAAGAGAGTTGATGAGATTAATTAATCTTGTGGGACCCCTGACAAAACAGGATGAGTCTTTAGGAGGAAAAATGATCTAACATAACATCACAAAACTAAAGTCCAGTTGGATGGAGAATTATATTAATCTATTTTTAAAGGTTTTGAGAAGGAGTCAAAATCAATTCAGTCACCTACTAAGCTTCTGTCTAGAACTCAGATTTATATATCTTTGGGACGGTGGGGGCACAGCAAAAGGTTAAAATCTCTGTTTTGGATGCTATGTGATTAGAATTGTAAGAGCAGGTATTGCTTAGGCCCAAGTGTTTTGTTTTTCTATCCTATAGTTATGGAGTGTTTCTAGCAGTAGACGATGCTGTTATCAGTCAATGATCCTCCACTGGGGAATAAAGAATCTCCAAAACAAAATGAAGGCCAGTTTGGGACCACAGTCTCTGCTGACTTCATTATACCTGCAAAGCATCCACAGAGCATATACAAATCTTTCAGAAGTGGAGTTACCCAACAGGGCAGAAACTGGTTCCTCTAAAAAAACAAAAATCCTTCAACATTCTCTCTACTCCTTGAAAATTGCAAGAATCTAAATTCATGTGCTTTCTACAGGTTTCACTATGATCCTTCAATCTACAGTAGCTGCTGGATACATTACTGGTTTCCTCAGTTGTACACTCAATAATCTAATCCTTTAGATCATGCCTAAACAATGTTAGAATCATAAAAATTAAGAATTCTGTGTACTAGCCAGTATTAAAAATGTTATGATAATAAGCATTACCTGTTAGTTTTAATGCTGGCATTAAAGCATGTTTGAAAGTAAGGAAATGCACAATGCAGCAGCATTACCATGGCACAGGCCATGCTCTACATATTAGGTTAGGTTTCCTTGCGTTAACCAGCCGAAAGTGAAAGAGAAAACCGCTGTCCTCTCCCTTCCCACACTGTAAAAGTGCGTGGCCTCCTCAGACCCCTGGATCTAATCTGGGTCTTCTGCCTCCCATTTACCAGAACTGTTGGACCTGCCTGCTAGACCAAAACATGCGTGGCTGAGAATGTCAGCAGTGCCATTTTGGATACGCTGCCATGGCTGACAGGCTCTCTCCTGTCAGAAAAGATTTAGGTGGCAGGAGGGAGAGGCACCTGAATACATAAGTGAGGATCGGTTTTATAGGCCTAGAAGGCCTTTATTCAGTGGTGTACCTGGTGGCCTCCTTTTGTATTTTTTTTTTCAGCTGCACACAGATAGAAGATGAGAAGAGGTGAGAAATACCTGCTGTCTCTGTGACCTTAAGCATTTCTACAAGTAGGATGGTGGTGGTGTGGAAAGGCATGCGGGGGGAGGAAACAGAAATCTATTGCCCCACTGTGCGCCGGAAACCCTTGCTACACCACTGCCTTTATTAGACTGGGGATGGACTCCCCAAGAAGCCAAACTATTCCACAGGGAAGTGTTTCGGAGATTCTGAAAAGTTCCTTCATAGATTTGGGGAATTGGGTCAGAGCTTGGAAGACTCAACTGAGATGTCTGGACTAGTCTGAGTTGGAGGCGGGGTTGGGAAGAGCTGACTTAGATCCTGAGAGGGGAGCGGTTCTGGTGGTGCATTAAATAATGCATGTTGTACAAGGGTGTTAGATAATGCATGTGCTAAATTATATTAATGCACATTAACACACATTACATTTGGGTGGTAAAACTTGAGCCCTTTAGTACAGGGGATGGCCAACTCTGGTCCTCGAAAGCCACAAACAGGCCAAGTTTTCAGGATAACCACAATGAATATGCATGAGATAGATTTGCATGCAGTGCTGCCGCCAGCTGCTTCAGGCTTCCCCTAGGGGTGCATGCACCAGGCTTGCCACTTCTTAAAGGGCCCGCAGCGGGAATTCCCCCCCGTGGTGCCTCCTGACAAGGACGCAAGCAGCAATTTAGAAAACTGTGCAGTATCTATACGGAAATTTCTATATGTATGCTGGAATAATACAAACCATTACCTTTACATTTTCTGAAGTTTCAACACATTGATAATTTTACAAGAAAAGGGGAGATGAAAAGGAAAAAATCAAACAGAAAAAATAATCTGATAAGGGGAAACATATGCAATGCTTGATGAAGAGGGTCCGCTAAATTCTTAAGTTTGGGTGACCATATTCTGAGATCTTTTCCTCTGATCAGTTTGCATGCTTTAGATAAGTTCTAGTTTAAGAACTGAAAGAATTAAGAATTTAAAGTGATTCGATGGATTGCATTTGCTTTGATTATTTAAAATATTCAAAATATTGTTTCTCAATGGAAGGTTCCAGAATCCTATGCGACTTGTTCACGCCGCAACTAAGAACAAAATTAAACTTGGACACTGTTAAAGCATGAAAACATTTGATTTTGATCAGTTAAGATTCAGCTCCAGAATAAGTGGCTCAATGAATAACAGATTTTTTTGTATTACTAAAACAGAAAGTTAAAACAACTAGATCGGCACATGCACCCTGAGACCTGGCAGCTTAGTAGCAGAATCACTGCCTCAATGTCTAAAGATCACTGATTTCCATCCTGGGCAGTCTCATACGTGAAGAAAAGTCAAAAGTGGCTACTTGACACATTTTTAAAGAAAGGGAATGGTATAAGTATGCAGCAAGAAACCAGGAGACCAAGATTCAAATCCTGCTCCTTCCACTGATACTTTTTGTGATCATGGGCAAGTCACTTTCTCCCTCATTGTCTCAGGTACCCACTTAGGTCCAGATGTAATAAAGTGCATTCAGCAGAATGCACAGTTTTACCTGCAGTTGTATGCACATTTTTTGTCCACAAATATCACTCCTGATGCATCAAGGAGTTTTTCACATGCAACATTGAGTTCTATTTATCTCACTCACATGGAAATCCCATGATAATGAAGGCATTAAGTATTAGCATCAACTCCCCCCCACCATCCCTCCAATTCATGCTTTCTTAGCACAGGAATTTTACTCCTGGTCAGAATTGGAAGCAAACTTTCCAGCATTAGTGTCAGTCTATGGGTAGAAGCCAGATTTCTAGTGCTGTATCTATAATCGAGATTTATGCACATAGGCACAGATTTTAGAAACAGCACACGCGGGGTACATTTGTGCACGCTACCCAGTGCGCACAAATGTACACCCGATTTTATAACATGCGCGTGCTACCGCACGCATGTTATAAAATCCAGGGTCGGCGCACGCAAGGGGGTGCACACTTGTGCACCTTGCGCGCGCCGAGCCCTAGGGGAGTCCCGATGGCTTTCCCCATTCCCTCCATTCCCCCCACCTTCCACTCCCTTCCCCTATCTAACCCACCCCCCAGCCCTACCTAAATCCCCCCCCCCCTACATTTTTTTCGCGATTTACACCTGCCCCTGGACCGCTGTGCCGGAGGCCTTGGTCCCGCCCCCGGACCGGCGCCATGCCCCGCCCCTTTTTCAAAGCCCCGGGACATACGCGTGTCCCGGGGCTTGCGTGCGCTGTCGAGCCTATACAAAATAGGCTCGGAGTGCGCAGGAGGGGTTTTAAAGGGTTACGCGTGTAACCCTTTGGTCCCTGGCATCTTCCTGTCCTACAGCCTCCTTGCCACCAGAAGACCTCCACAAGCTCTCATCCCTGGCTAGCCAAGTCTCTCTCTTCTGCCTGCACCACATCCAGACTCCTGCCCTACTTAATCCTGCCTCTCCCATGCCTCAATGCTTCGGCATTATGTTTCCTTGGGCTCCTTGCTCTAGCCACCCGTGCATGTCTTGCAGCCTTTCCAGGCCATTCTCTGTATTTACTTTTGGCCTCCGGGCCTTCTGACTCTTGTTTCCTTGAGCCTTGTTCCTTGGCCTTGGACCTGCTGTTTCCTGGTTCCCTTGCCTGTCCTGTGCCCCCAGCCTTCAGTCCTGTCAGGCCTGAGACTCCCAGGACTCTTCTGTTTCCAGGCCTCCCCGTTTCCTAGCCTCTGACCTAGCCCGGAGACTTCTAGGTCTCTCCCTGTTTCTAGGACTCTCTCTGCCTTGCCCCTCGGGGCTTTCCTTGCCTACACTGCCTTCAGGCATTCTATGATCCATGTTCTGTGTAGTCCTTGTCCTGGTTTGTCTTGTCTTGTCCTAGCCTGTCTTGCCTCAGTCCCTGTGCCAGTTCCACTTTTACCTACACCCTGTTTGTGTTCTAGTCCACGCTTACCCGCACCCAGGTCCAGTCTGTTCCAGTTGTTCCAGTGCACTCCTACCTGCATTCAGTTCCACTGTTTCCTACACCTCGTTTCTGTGTTCCAGTTCCATGCTTACCTGTACCCAGCTCCACTCTGTTCCAGTGCACTACTACCTGCATTCAGCTCCACATTTACCGTCACTCTGTTCCAGTTCCACCCTCACCAGCACTTAGCTTCACTGTTCCAGTTCCACATTTACTTGCATCCAGCTCCACATTTACCTTCACTCTTTTCCTGTGTTCCAGTTCCACCCTCACCAGCACTCAGCTTCAGTGTTCCAGTTCCATGCGTACCTACATCCAGCTCCACATTTACCTTCAATCTGTTCCTGTGTTCCAGTTCCACCCTTTCCTCGCCGCAGTTCCAGTGTTTGAGCTCCAGTCCAGCCTACTCCTCACTCCATTACAGCTTCACTTCATCCCTGAGCTCCAGCACAGTCTGCACTTATTCCTCTTCCAGCCGGCCCACCCATGCTTAGCTCCAGCTTTGCTTTCCTGTGCCACTCCTGGAGGTGGTTTTCACCACACTCTTACTACAGCCCAAATTCCCAACAAACACACCTTTTTACTTCCATTTTAATTCACAGTTTTGGTGCTAAAAATTGTTCTTCTGTGTTCTGATACATGTGTCCTCTTCCTTAGTATCATATTTATCTCTTCTCCAGTTTCCCTGGTCAAGTCAATGTATATATTTTACAGCATATATATGTTTTTCTCCACTTTGTTTTCTTGTAATTAATTTAATAAATGCAAGTTTAAAAATGTGTCTGAAGGAAATGTACAGCATGAGGAAAAGGTCAAGATTTTAATTGGTATCCTCAAAAGCAAAATATTTGTCCAACAACAGTTGTTTGCCTTCATACTAAGCTAATCTATATCTTCAAGGGTGAGAAAATTACAGTATATATTATTTGTTTGATCAGAGAAACCAGAGAAGCAGTAAACTAAATATTTGCCTTCTTGTACTCTTTATATAACCTGCATGGTTTTGAAATGCATTTTCAACAATTTAACCTGAAAAAGTGCATTTTGGTAATCAACATACAATTTCGAGCCCTTGCGTCCGATGCAATAAATATTTGAGCACCAGAAATGCTCATTTCTCCATCAATGCACCCTTTTTTTTTTTTTTACGCTGCTCCAATGTTATTCTGATTTGAAATCTGCATCAGTAGCACAGGGAATGAATGTGGCTGTGCTCACCTTAAGAAAACAGGCGCTCATATTAGGAGCCCGTTTTTTTTGCATGCATCTTATTGTATCGACCTGTGAGTTTGCACCTGAGGCATTGGAAGATGAGGTGACTTACCCAAGGTCACAAGCAGCGGCAGTGGGATTTGCACCCCAGACTCCCTGGTTTGCAGCCTGCTGCTCTAACCACTAAAATTGCTACAATATATGCTATTGAATTGCCTATAGCTTTTACCCAGGTTAAGTGCACTCAACATGGGTAAATGGGCTTTTGAGAATTGCTTAAGATAGTATGCTACATTTGCATTTTCCTTTGAAAATTACTCTGTAAACTTTGTTTCTCCATAGACAAAGAAGGGGGGGGGGGGGACAGTTCTAGTAAGTCAGGCCCAGTTTGTGGCTATGGGAAAAGTGTTTAGTGCATCTGGCACTTGGGTGGCAGTGCCACGTAATTAGCAACATTCAGCAAATTCCTAGGAACAAAATGCTTATGTTGTAACCCAAGAGTTATATTGTTTAAAATACAAGGTTACAATTCCAAGAAACACCGAGCTGTAATTCATCTTCTTTTTCTTACTTCATTATCTGTTTGAAGATTTTCATGCTACAGTTTTTCCAGATAAGTCCCTGGGCTTGTTCTGTTTGATTGTTTGACAGTGTAATCCTAACCAGCTCAAAGTTTAAAACAGTGCTACCTACAAAGTCAGGAAAGCAGATAACCTATTTATGATAATAAATAAGGACTTTTAACTGGGTACAGTTACCAACTCTGAATGTTACAGGCTTAAATTCACCCCAGAACAACAGGGCTTTAAAAAGCATTACATATTTCAGAAAGAAAGATAAGACTCCTTAATTTCTACTAATTTATTTAGCCTCAAACCATAATAACCCGAAGAAACTAGGAGTAGGTATTTTGTTTGCTAAGCATGCAAATCTGAACATAATAGGTGATTAAAGAAAAGGAAGGTACATATTTTTCAAGGTAACATAAGTAAAATTACTATTGCCTAAAATATAGGCACCGAATACAGAGCTGGGCATTTTTTATGATGTGAACTTTACAAAAGTTAGCTGCTTTCACATTTGGGGCATTGATTCTAGGGGCAGATTTTTATTTAATTTTGTCTCTCACTCTTGATAATACCTTCAGTCACAGGCATAGTCTGAAGTCACACAGACTTAATCTGAAACAATTTTTGAAGGATTTGGGGACTAGAAGACTCCTGGAGAAGTTTACACCCCACACAAAGAATCTGTGCCTTCTATTCTCTCCCCCATGATTCCCGCTCATGCACTGATTTTCCTCTTTATTGAATATAATCCTTTGAAAGAAGCAAAGAATAGAAAAAATGCTGGAGTCAAATCATGCTTGATCCTGGACTGAGTTGGGGGTAGGGGAGAATTAGTCCAACAGCAGGGAAAGATAGTCTGGATCTTAAATGAGAGTTTGTTAAGAGACGAGGAGATAAAAGAAGACATAAAAAAGAAGATTCAAGAATCCTTTGAACCAAATGATAATGATGAACCAGAGCCGGGACTGCCTTAAAACTGTCCTCATAGTTAAACTCTTTGAAAGAGCCATTCGGAATAAGAGTGAAGAAAAAACTATTATAGAATTCACTCTGCAGATAAGCCATCTGGAAGCTCTCCATAACAGGAGTGGCTCAGGGAAAATGTTGAGAGGATTGATTGTATTACGGGGAAAGCTCTAGACAGCTTTGCCAGTTGATATTGATTTCAAACTTCAGGAAGCCAAACACAAATTCTACGAGAGAGAAAATAAGGTTTAGAGATTCCAGGCCAATATGGACAAATCTAAGACATTAAACATTAATCTGGATAGAGATACTCTAACAAGAGTACAGCAAAGTTTCACATTTAAGATGTGCTAAGTGGTCTTTAAAATAATGAGAGGTCTTGAACAAGTAGATGTGAATCAGTTATTTACACTTTCAGATAATAGGACTAGGGGGCATTCCATGAAAAGTTAGCAAGTAGCACATTTAAGTCTAATCAGAGAAAATTATTTTTCACTCAACATACAATTAAGCTCTGGAATTTGTTGACAGAGGATGTGGTTAGTGCAGTTAGTGTAGCTAGGTTTAAAAAAGGTTTGGATAAGTTCTTGGAAGAGAAGTCCATTAACTGCTATTAATCAAGTTGACTTAGGGAATGGCCTCTGCTATTACTGGCATCAGTAGCATGGGATCTTCTTAGTGTTTGGGTAATTGCCAGGTTCTTGTGGCCTGGTTTGGCCTCTGTTGGAAACAGGATGCTGGGCTTGATGGACCCTTGGTCTGATCCAGCATGGCAATTTCTTATGTTCTTATGGGTACTTGAGAATAACTATCACTAATAATAGAGACTTTCTTTATAAAGCAAATTATCCTGAATTATTAAATAGCTTACAGGAAGATTTATTGCTATAGACAAGCTTTAGCATTTTGTGGATTGGAAAGATTGCAGGGCATCACTTTCAAATACTTCTTATCAAAATTCCCCTAGAAGTGTTAAAATGTGTCTCAAAAAATAAATAAAGTATTTCATTACATTAACATAATCCTCCCAGAGATGCCAGATCTATTTTATATAATTCTAGAGGAGGATTGGGTGTTTCAAACTTTAAACATTATTAGCATGCTTGCCAAACTAGAGCAATGTTTGAATGCTACATCTTCCAACATTAATAAAATGGATTTGAATGGAACAGTTTTATGCAAGGGATGTGTCATGTAGCTCTCTCTCTCTTGGATATCTCCAAAAATCTGACTACATGAAAATGAAGTGCATCCCACTACTACTCATATGCTTAGAATAGGGGATAAATGAAGGAACTTGTTAGAGCTGTGTAGAAAATTGATCTCTTGGATGTCCGTTAGACACAATCAGCTATCTCCTCCAGGATTAAGATCTCAGACATTACTAAAATGGGAAGTGAGAGGATAGGTCTGGTATGTGACCTAGGAAAGATGAAGGACTGCGAAGAACTAAAACATGACTTTCAATTATCCTCATCAGACTGATTCACACGAGTTCAAATTAGACATTTTGTTAGTCATAAAGCAATAAGGGCATCCTTGGATAAGGAGCACACTAGAAAACCTGTGTTTGAGAAGCAATTCCACTAAAAATAGGAACATCGGTATATAAAAATTATAAATAAATAAATAAATAAATAAAAATGTTCTCTAGACTCGACTTAATTATTGAGGCAAATTTTATAACCTGTGCAGGGAAGGTAGAGTCTCCATGTAATTTTTACACACAGACTTTACTCCCACATTTTCAAAGTGAACTTGTGAGCATACATTTGCTTTGAAAATGCACAGAATGTTATGCCTGCTCTCTGTAGGGAGTAACTTATCTGCATACTTCTGAAAATAAAAAAGTCTACACCTTAAACTCCATTCCAATTTTATCCCCTGGAGTGCCTATTGCCAGTGCACAGAAAAGTACTAGCAACAATAACATGGAATAGTCTTAGTTTTTGGGTACTTGCCAGGTTCTTATGGCCAGTATTGGCCACTGTTGGAAACAGGATGCTGGCTTGATGGACCCTTGGTCTGACCCAGAATGGCATGCTCTTATGTAAAGTGGATTACATACATACTTTTATGTATGCCCGATTCACATTGTGTTACAAGCTGATATTTTATAACAGCTTGTAACACAATTTGAGTCATCTTTAGCTTACTGGAGGACAGAGTAGGCTGGACTCCAGCTATTCTTCTATAGACTTTATTATTTTTACGGGCAAATTAAACCACCAAAAGCCTGCTTATCGCAGCAGAGCTGGCAACAGAAATGTAGTGGTTCACAGATATGTAGTTTCAGCAAAGTTCGAGCTTTCTTTTCTCTCATCTAGGGCCTCCTTTCTCTCTAGGCCTGGCGGCTTATCCTTCTCCCCATGGGAAATGCCCTGCCACCAGGATTCCCTCGTGGCTGTCTTAAGATGGACCAGACTAAATGCCTAGCCTTGGACCTTTAAGGAGGATCTAATGTACACTCCTTTACGCAGCCATTTACGTGCATAGAACTTTGCTTTATGCGCATAAGTGGCTTTGAAAATCAGGCCCATCCTTTTATTAGATTTATAGACATTGCCTTCTTTCCAAAAATGTGCATGTAGCAATATAACAAACACAAAACATGAAATACAGAAATCTATGAAGACAAGATGTTAAAACCAACTTAGACATCTTCGCTTGGGAACATAATCTGATTTGCTCTCTGTCCCACAAATAATGGGGACTTATTAAGAATAGATTGGGGAAATCCTCAGTTTGAAAATTATATTAGAAAATGGTTATAAAGTACTATGTAGATAAGGGTGCTTCACTATAAGGCCCGGTAGCCAGTGGCAGCTCATTGATCCTGTTTCCCTAATATACCTTTCCCTGCCCTCCTACCCCATTTGCTTCAGAGGCCTGCTTCCAGCACCACCTCTGGAAGAGCTTTCGTGTTTTCCTCTGGCATCATCTGAGTTTGAGCCGCGTGGTGCCCCAATTCTCTGCTGTTTTTGCGAGACTGCAAGAACAGCATGGGAGTTCAGGCACCACGCGGCTCAAACTCATCGAAAGTCTCCTTATGCCAGGAGGAAAGAGACCAGCTGTTCCGGAGGTGACACCGGCAGCAAACCTCTTGAGATGGTGAGGAGGAGATGGAGGTGGAGGCTGACCATGGGAGAGATCACAGATTTAGATGTTGCCTCACACCCCATGGACTTTGTAAGATGTACCTGAAGTTTTCAGAGGATCATTAGCGAGAGAGAGTGTGGCTTAAGCGGCACCAAGCCGTCTATAAGAAGGGAAAGTCCAAAATAACTTTGGAAACATGTGCAATGGTACTTTCACCACATCACTGATGTGAACCTTCTGTGGGATCTGAATATCTGCCAGTTGAAGGGCTTTATACTAGATGTAGTAACATTTTGCAGTTGTTGGAGACTGTTCAGTGTGTAATAGCAGCCCACTGAAAAAACTCCAGCTCCTTCTCCCTCTCGTGAGTAATTCTATAAACCAAATCTGCGAAATCTTTGCCACAGAAAAGCTAATTCAGAAGGGAAGGTAGTTCTAGTTCCTATTAATATGGAAATCTGGAACAGAATTCATGAATCATGAAATAAAAGATTGTGATAGCCCATCCTGATCACTCTCTAGATAACAAGGCTGTACTCAATGAAACCAGAATGCTGGGGACGACATCTCTTTTCTTCCCTTTTTCATTATTGAGGAAAAACAAAGCTATATATGCCTTGATGATACAGAATAACTGAACAGGTATAGAATGTTAGAATATTGGCATTAGAAAGTCTGGGATGTATTGTACAAATGAAACTGTTTTGTATAAAAATATATTAGCAATATGTGTATGTAATACACAGATATGGTATTCTTAGAAAAAAAAAAAAAAAAAGAAACTGTGGTATTTGTCTACTCCTGACCCTGGTCATCTTTATTAGGGATGCTTTCTAGCCCCCAGTAAAAGAAAGAAATTATTTATTGCAAACAAGCAAATGACCTCTTCATAGTTTACTTGGAATCAAGTAATAAGAATGCTGCACGATTACTCAGCCCTGCTACACAGGATGGTGCCTTTTCCTGTTTCTTTTTACACTTACAAGCCACAGACTTAATACATGCAAATTCACGCCTCCTGTACAACAAACTAAAAATAATCTTTGCTTCTCATTTTCATAGATAATGGTGATTTTATTCAAGAAATAATATGTTATCACACTTAGTGCACACACATGAGACAGTGTACATCCTTCCGTCGCTCGGGCTGCTTAAAGAGTATACATGACAAGAAAAACATGCACTAGTTTTTTTGCTGAATTTGTAGTAAAAAAAAAAAAGAAAACATTTTTTCAACCAATAAATTTCTCCCTGAATCCTGGCCTTCCAGGTCTCAGCTCCACTCAAATCTCTGCTGTTAGGAGGGGAGCAAAAGGGACGCACCATGAACTGTCATTATTTGCCAAGTACTTTCTCCTTTCTATTCCCTCCTCCCTTGACTTTCCCTCTTTTGAAGCACTGCTCATTGGCTCAGAATGAGCCCCAAGCCCTGATTCAGCTCTATGGCAACAGGCTGCGGCTTCTTAGCCTTGAATCGACTGCCGCATCAAGTGATGCCTTTGGGGGTCCAGGAATACCAGCGGGTATCACTGCAAGGAACCATCCCAAATTATTTCCTAGCATCTATCAGCAGCCAGTCTTGCAAGTACACATCTGGTCCAGGGACTGAACTTATTCTCCTCTGGGCCACACAGCTGGCCTCAAGAACACAACATTATTGCTGAATACAAATTAAAGTGTTGTTTTAGTAGCTATTGAATGCCTCCTTTATTTTTGAATAACGCATAATTAAGCTACAGTACTTCTAAGCATTGCATAGTCCTAATTTTACTGCTAAATATCAGTGTTGGGACCAGCTTTTTCTGTACCTGGGGCAGATATTCAGAATTACGCCCCCACCCCTTTGATTTACCAGTGGCTGCTCTGGCACTATGGGTTGTTTTTTTTTACCAGTGGCTGCTGCATCACTATGCTTTTACCAGTGGCTGCTCCTGCACTACACTTTTATCAATGTCTGCTGCAGCACTATACTTTTACCAGTGGCTGCTCTGGCACTATACTTTTATCGGTGTCTGCTGCAGCACTATACTTTTACCAGTGGCTGCTGCAGCACTATGCTTTTATCAGTGTCTGCTGTGGCACTATGCTTTTATCAGTGGCTACTCCAGAACTATGCTTTTACCAGTGGCTGCTTCAGCACTATTTTTTACCAATGGCTGCTCCAGCAGTATGCTTTACTAGTGTCTGCTGTGGCACTATGTTTTTACCAGTGGCTGCTTCAGCACTATGGTTTTACCAGTAGCTACTGTGGCACTATGCATTTACCAGTGGCTGCTCCTGCACTATGCTTTTACTAGTGTCTGCTGTGGCATGATGCTTTTATCAGTGGCTACTCCGGCAATATGCTTGAACTAATGGCTGCTCTGGCACTATGCATTTACCAGTGGTGCTCCGGCACAATGCATTTACCAGTGGTGCTCCGGCACTATGGTTTTACCAGTGGTGCTGAGGCACTATGCATTTACTAGTGGCTGCTACAGCACTATGCTTTTACCAGTGGCTGCTCTGGCACTATTCTTTTACCAGTGGTGCTGCGGCACTATGCATTTACCAGTGGCTGCTCCAGCACTATTCTTTTACCAGTGGTTGTTGCAGCACTATGCTTTTATCAGTGTCTGCTTTGGCACTATGCTTTTATCAGTGGCTACTCCAGAACTATGCTTTTACCAGTGGCTTCTACAGCACTATGCTTTTACCAGTGGCTGCTCTAGCACTATGCATTTACCAGTGGTTGCTCCGGCACTATGCTTTTACCAGTGGTTGCTGCTTCACTACACTTTTACCAGTGGCTGCTCTGGCAGTACACTTTTATCAGTTTCTGCTGCAGCACTATACTTTTACCAGTGGCTGCTGCAGCACTATGCTTTTATCAGTGTCTGCTGTGGCACTATGCTTTTATCAGTGGCTACTCCAGAACTATGCTTTTACCAGTGGCTGCTTCAGCACTATTCTTTTACCAATGGCTGCTCCAGCTAGATACTTTACTAGTGTCTGCTGTGGCACTATGCTTTTACCAGTGGCTGTTCCAGCACTATGCTTTTACCAGTGTCTACTGTGGCACTATGCATTTACCAGTGGCTGCTCTAGCACTATGCTTTTACTAGTGTCTGCTGTGGCATTATGCTTTTACCAGTGGCTGCTCTGGCACTATTCTTTTACCAGTGGCTGCTCCAGCACTATACTTTTACCTGTAGCTATTCTGGCACTATGCTTTTATCAGTGGCTACTCCGGCACTATGCTTGTACAAGTCATTTCACCCTCCATTACCTCAGCCACAAACTTAGGCCCTGATTTACTAAGACGGTAACTTTTAAACTGCTGTGAGGGGTGCACATGTAAGTGCCTATGCCGGCTCACGCTAATGGGCGTGGCCATTTTATAACATACGCGCGCACATGATCACATGGAATAAAATAGGCTGCCCGTGCATACCTGTGCGCAGAATTTTATGAGGGCGCTCGCATGTGCACGCAAGTGCCACCTCTACCGCATAAAGAGGGGGATTTTAAGAGATACAGGCCAATGCGATTACCAGTTTCCACAGTTCGTTCCCAGTTCGCCCAGATTAGGATTTCCTAACCCCCCCCCCCCCCAAGCTAAATAGCCTCTCTTTTATTCTGTTAGCTCTGACCCTTAAAAAAACCACTGACTAGCCTAGATTTTTTTATTTTACAACTTAACACCATCCATAGCAGAAGTAAAGTTACGTGGTAGGGGACCCTGGCACACACTTGGGCGGGTAAGTATTTATGCGTAAAATCTATATAAAAATCCTGGAATGCCCATGCCCTGCCGAGACCATGCCCACACCCTGCCCCTTTTTATGAAAAATATTTTGTGCACATACATGCGCACCTTTTAAAAATCCATGCAGCACGCGCAGGCAAGACTTCTGCGCGTTATATCCTGGCTTTGGCATACGTAGGGCTTTTAAAATTCTCCTTTAATGCTTTATGGGGAGGAAAATGCTTAGTAAATAAGGCCCTTAGATTGTAAGCCCTCTAGGGCCAGGGAAAATACTTACTGTACCCGAATGCAACTTGCCTTGAGCTACTAATGAAAAGATGTGAGCTAAATTTAAAAAAGATATTCCACTAGGCCCCTAACCACACCTTATAGTGGGAAAACAGAAGAAGCTGGACTGCTACCAAGCCTAAACAGTAAACACTAATAAAATTCTTCTCTGTCACACACCAAATACAGAATAAGAGATCACAAATTAGAAATATGCAGACAAAAACTGAATTCTTTGATCTGCTAATCACCCCAGCTTCCCAATTCTTCCCCCTCCCCCCACCAGGTTTCTGCTCCCTGCAGACAGGAACAGAGCGGGGAAACAAGAGAAGAGGAGAAGCTGGAATAGGAGGCTCCTCTTTCCTTAGCACTGTGTTCTGTCTGCTCCAGACTCACTTTCCCTCCCATCCTGTTCCTTGCATGCGGCCTGGAAGGGGAGGGGCTGGAGCAGGAAGCAGAAGGCTGTTCCCTACCTGCCTGAGATTAGGGGCACTGGCCCTTAGTGGCAGAGGTAAAAACAGCCTTGCTGATGATGCCTCCTTCAGGTTGACATTGGGGCAACTGCCCCTCCTAATCCCAGCCCTGCTAAATATTAACAGGCTGATGCAATAGTGCACTCAGCCGAGCACATCCACAACCCCAGAGCAGGCATTCATTTCTGAGTAGCCCAAAAAGTGGCGATATTAAGTTGGAGGAACAAAAAGGACGAGAATGTTAAAAAAAAAATAATAACAATTTTTTTTAAAGTGTGCCAGCGGTCAGGTTAGGAAAAGGGACGCTCAATTAACCAGCATCCATTTTCCTAACCCGCAGACAGCCAGTTCTCCTGGGCGCCCGCAGCCAAGGAGATGCTAGGGGCGCAAATCTGTCCCTTGTGCCTCCTTGGCAGCGCGACCCCTCATTTAAATATTCAATCGCGTGTGCCCAGGAGAGGTGGCCGGGGGCGCGTTAGGAAAGCGGGCGCCCAACAATGAGTGCCCGTTTTCCACGCTGATTTATTGGATCGGCCTGTAAGAAAGTAGCATCATCAGAGCTCCAACTGAGGGGAAAAGTAAAGTGACCTAAAAGTGGAAAAATATGTATATAACTTAGGCACCAGCCAAAAATGTTTACAAGCCAGGACATTTTTTCGGGACTTTTGTTGCCTGTTTGCTTTATTTTGTCATTTTGAGGAGTTTTTCTTATTTTGCTCTCTATTTTTATGTTTATTTTTTAGGAGGGGTTTTTTTTTTTTTTTGGCTTCTTTTCCTTTCCTGTTACTTTTAATTGCTCTCTCTCCTCCCAACTTCCCACCTCTTCCACTCTCCCCCGAGCGCTCTCTCCACCTCCCAACTCCCTTCCTCCCAGAATTCTCTCGCCCTCCCTCATCCTTCCGGTCATTCTCTTCCCCTTCCCCTCCCTTCCAGCACGGCAGTAGTGGGCCTTAGTCACACCGGACAGCTCAGCACCTCCGGCGGTGGCAGCAGAAGTTCTCAGCAGCAGGGCACCCACCCCCAACACCGGTGGCAGCAGCGGCTTCTCGTGCTTGCCCCCCCCCCCCCCCCCCCCCACCTCTGACTGCATCTGCTCTGCCTGACCATGGCAGCAGGCACCGAATTTTAGGTGTTCTGGTACCTTTTTTTTTTTTTTCACAGTCCTATCTCAGGTCTTTGCTTATTCTGAGTTGGCACCACCCAACTGCACAACTGTTATCTGAACCGTTCCATATACACTACAGTAATACATGGCACACTGCTGGACTCCTGATATCCACAAGCTGCTGAGTCATCCAACAACCAAATAATATTGATTTTCCTCATAATGAGTTCCCTTAATTTCTCCTTATATTTTAAATATTGACCAAGACTAGGAAAATGTCGTTTTTTTCTTGACAGGCGAATTAACTGCTTTTCCTATCTACCTTCAGTCTACATTGCCCCATTTGTCGGTGCTATAAGCAGCTCAGAGACTTGAATTTTCCATTTCCATTTTCAATTTGTACCTTGCTCTTTTCCAGAGCAGCTTACAGCATAATAAAAAGAGACAGAATGATGCTTGCCTTTCCGCTAAGCTGTCTCCCCCCTCCCTCCCAAGCTTCTCCAGTCGGTCGGTCGTGCTCTCCGTTCCCTCGAGTTTCTCTCCTATTTTCCTTGACTGCTGAAACTCAGAGACATGTGAGAGTGAGACAGGAATGGGCTCTCAGATACTTTGATAGTGGACTCCCCCAAGACTAGATGCCAAGTCTCTGGATGCCCCCCTCTCCTTTCTGGTTCTGTCTTGGAGCAACCAAACTGCCTCTTTCCCTCTTTTGGGGGGGGGGCTTCTTAACCCTTCTGCTTCCTCTCTATCGCTTCCCCTTCCACCTTTCCATATCAACCCTGCATCTCCTGCCCCCATCTCTCTGCTCTGTCTTGTCTCCTCCATGGACATTGCCTCATCTCTCACTACCTGTCCTGCCCTCCCCCAGGCCTCTTCTAGGTTCTTCTCTCTGGGGCCGATGTAATGAGGTGTGCGGCACAACCGTGCACTGAAATTCAGCACACAGCTTTTTTTTAACCCATGCAATAAAAGTGTAACTCTCGATGCAGTAAGCATATGATAGGCTAATGCACTGGAACTTCAGAGAGAAAACTCGAGTTAAAAATGTGCACTCAGCCTTCAGCCTAGGCTACTTGCATATTTTCTCTTGGGGGGGGGGGGGGTTATGCACACAGAACATGATTTATGCTCCTTTATGCCCCTAAATCATGAGGTGGAGAAGGGAAGAGCTGAGCCCGGGAAAGGCAGTGAGAAACTCGGCTTCAACAAGCGCAGGGACCTGACCATGGTGGTGCCCCCCAGCCACCCAAGCCCTCGGGCCCACATGGCAGAGGTAAGGCTGGCTCCCAGCAGAGCCACCCCTGACCAGGGAGGGAGCAGGATCTAGCCTCCAATGATGGTGCCGCTGCCACCCTCCTCCTCCAAGCTGGGCTGCCCGAGCTGAGCACCAATGGTGACGGTGTCCAGCGAGCAGCACCCATTCTACAACCGAATGCGCAGCGCCAGACTGCCATCGTTTTAAAAATATTTAAAAAGGAAAGATGGAGAGGAAGGGAAGAGTTACGCACACAAGTCACCTTTTCTGAGCACAAATCCTGTGTGCAGGTCACGGTGCCAGAACTAAAGCTTCTGCCCATAGACTAATACTAGTGCTGGAAACTTTACTCTGGCTCTGACCAGGAGTTAAGCTTCTAGTGCTAAAACATCAGTTGAGCCAGTCATCTCTCTGCATTGGGGGGTAATAGATAATGCCATCATTAACATGGGATTTGCTTGAGAGGGTGCTAATTTGTATGCACACTATTGTGCATACATTTTTTGTGTGCAAACCACCCTGCTGCATTGGGAATTAAGTTTGCGCACAAAAAATGTGTGCACATCTGCAGCTTAATCCATGCGCTCCACGGCGCATCCCTTATTACTTTAGCCTCTCTGTCTCTTACTATCAGAGCTAAAAGGACTAACTGTACTGTCTGTGGCATCTCAGCCAGCCATATTTAGGCTGCATGCTAATATCAGAGAGTCAAATTATGGTGAATGCTCTTCCCCCTCGCTCTGAAAAAAATCCAATGCCACAAACTACAGTTATTAAAAATACTGCATTGTGCATACAATACACAGCGTAATGTTTTACATCATCATATGGCCTAACAACTAATAACTAAATACAAAAATGTTTTCCTACCTTTGCTGCCCCAAGATTTTTTTCTCATTGTGCTGATCTACATCTCCTCTGCTTTCTCCTGTTAGTTCCATTTCCTGGTCTTTTCTCTTTTTACCATCATTTCCTCTTTCCCACCTTCTCACTGTATTTTAGCATCACACTTCTTTTCCTCTCCAGTTTTGTTTCCCCTCTATCACTTCTTAAATTCTTTTCCTCCTTTCAAGCTCTCCCTACATCTTTCACCTATCACCACCCCTTAATTTTCCCTCCCTACATGTCCATCTTCCTTTTTACCTATCCTTCCTCCTCCCTCTCTCTCACATCCTGCTCATCATTTTCTCTTGACATATCCTGTTTTGCTTCTCACACCCCTTCTCAGCCACATCTCATTTCCTCTCTTGTTCTCGCCCCCAACCAGGGTTCTATATTTCACACCCTACACCCTCTCACCCTTCTTACCCCTGCCTCTACCTCCCCCTCTTTAAGATGTTCCTCTCCCCCCATCACACCTTCAGGTTCCTCTCTCCTGTACCTTCAGAGTTGTATCTCCCCCACCCCCCTTCATGTTCAGGAGATCTCAGGCAGGGTAATAGGAGGCCAGCAGTGAATGGTACTGACAGGGGAGGAGAAATTGTTGGAAATGGGAACAAGCACACTCATTCTCGCCCTGTGCTATCAGTCTCTTGCTACTGCTGCTCTGCTTCCTGGGGGAGGGAGGCTGTGGAAATGGAAGATTGGATTCTCATTAGTGGGTGCAAAAAAACCTTTGTTTTGACTTGTGCATAATGGAAGCCTGCATCCACCGCACCCCTAGTTTCAACACCTATTTGACAGCTGGTAGGATGGTCTCCACCACCTTTCATCTCCTCTGCAGGCCTAGGCGCCACTTCTCTTTTCCTGGGTGGTGCTCCATTTTGCGGACCTCCCCCTCAGGTTTTCGGAATGCTACACTTCCATTCACAGTCCAGGCTGCTTCTAGTTTAGTGAGGAAGCACACTGGGAGGAGAAGATGTGCATCTGGGAACAGTGAATGGTGCGCTCTGAGGTTCTTACTGCTTCTGATTCTGCCATCTAGCAGCACCCTGGGTGGGTGCCCCCACTCATACGCTATCAATTATTATAAGATTGTTTACAAAAATTGTTTACAAAAATCTGTTTGCTGCATTCTTCAGCATATTCTTCAGTCTATGATGTCAATTGCATCTATTATTGTTTTCTTCATTTAATCTGTTAGGCTATAAAAATAGTTGTATAAAGGGCCAAAGTATCTAACACTAAAAATATCTACTCCAATGTGCAGTAATTTTGCTACAGGAAGGTTAACTTAAATCAGGCTTCATATACATTATGTTGCATTCTAAGGGTCCGATGTACTATGGATGCATTGAAATTAGCATATATGCTAATCCATGTTAGTATGCATGTTAATTAACACATAATGTACAAATGCCCTCAATCAGCCAAGAAAGTGCATTGTTAAGCAAGTATGCCAGCTCGTTGTGTTAACAAACATGCCAACATATGCTAAACCATTACATAATATGCTAATGACCTCATTAGTTAGTTATTAGTTCATTATGTACTAAGGCTGACTGAGTAGAAGTTCAATATAAAATGCTCTTTTAGTGCTTTGCATGAATTTTTTTCAGGGGGCTATTGTAAACTATTATTAGTGCACCAATCTGGCATGCTGGCAGTTTACTACAGGGGAAAAGCCACGTCCAGGGACTTCCTCCAGATTAGCAGTAAAAAAAATGCCCCCTTTACCGAAATCCATACTCACCCTCCATATCCAAAGAATCATTTCCCATCCTCAGTCCCCTTTCCACCTCCCTTAATGTATCCAGAAATATCCCCTGATCCCCTAAATGGATCAGCAACAAAAAAAAAATGCCAGTCCCCACCAAAGGTTTGGAATACACAGCGGGCAGAAGATAAGGGTCTTTATCTGTTGTCAGCCCAACATCCAGTGATGCTCTGGCCTAGCTTATCAGGGGGCTTTGAAGGCTTGGAAGGATGGGAGGTGGGAAAGAGGGGCTGAGAGGTTTATTATTTCTGTTATCAGCAGGGTGGGAGGAAGGATTGCAGGCAGGGAGATCAAGAAGATATTTTTGCTCACCTGGGTGGAAGGGAGGTTTGAGGGGCAGGGATGTGTATTTTTTTGGCTGGGTGGCAGGAAGGAGTGGGGGAATATTTCTTGGCACATCAGGATGGGAGGGGGTGTATGTGTTTTTTGCTGATCTGGGTTAGAAGGCTTAAGAACATAAGAAAATGCCATACTGGGTCAGAATAAGGGTCCATCAAGCCCAGCATCCTGTTTCCAACAGAGGCCAAACCAGGCCATAAGAATCTGGCAAGTACCCAAACACTAAGTCTATTCCATGTAACCATTGCTAATGGCAGTGGCTATTCTCTAAGTGAACTTAATAGCAGGTAATGGACTTCTCCTCCAAGAACCTATCCAATCCTTTTTTAAACACAGCTATACTAACTGCACTAACCACATCCCCTGGCAACAAATTCCAGAGTTTAATTGTGTGTTGAGTAAAAAACAACTTTCTCCGATTAGTTTTAAATGTGCCCCATGCTAACTTCATGGAGTGCCCCATAGTCTTTCTATTATCAGAAAGAGTAAATAACCGATTCACATCTACCCGTTCTAGACCTCGCATGATTTTAAACACCTCTATCATGTGGTGATTATTTTTTTTGTCCCTGTGCTTAGCACACAAGCACGATACACACTGCACTTTTCCCAGCACTCCTGCGCTATGCACATGATTAGTGGTTTACTACATCTGTAGTAAAATTATTCATCTACACTTACCCTAAACTGCTAATTTTAGCAAGCATTTTTAGCACAGTTATAGTACATCGGCCCCTAAGGCACTGACAAAATTCTTGATAATGGCTTTCTTTTATGTGTAAAACTAGAGGAAACATATTTGATCTGGCTAAAGGTTCCAGTACAAACCAAGTAACTCAGAGTCATATTTCAAAGATTTTGTTTCCGATCTGTATTTGTTTCCAGGCACAAAATGAAGAAAACAATGCAGTCGTATAGCCCATGTGCATATTAGGAGTTTCTGTTCATTTCTTAAACTCCTTTTCCTTTCTGCTCTGCAAAAAGCCTCGGCTGCCGCCTCCCCGTCTCGGCCGATCTTATCCCAGGTTACCTCCACTGGCTCCCAGCCCGCCCGGACCGGCGAGATAGCTGGACCACACGTAGGTTGCACAATGAATGAATCTGGACAGTCGTCCCACAAACTAAAAACAATAGCGCTTTAAAGTAGTGCGAGGGGGGAGGGGGGGCAAGAAGTGTGCTCTACCCGCCCCAGCATCTCCTCTCCTGGCCCCTCAAGAGACTGCGCCACCTTCCTCCCACACCCGGGACGGGCCGAGCCCCTTCATTGCCCCCCGGGTCGCACGGAGTCCGTACACCCCCCCCCCCCGCCCCCGCCCCTCCATCACCGGGCAAGGAGCCAGCCTCCTCATCCCATGTGTCCGGGACGAACCAAGCTCCTCCAATCCCCAGAGAACGGGACCTGACGGAAACGGGGGAGGGAGAGAAGGAAGGACCGACACCCTCCATCTCGCCACAGAACGGACAGACCCCCCCCGACCCATCCACCAGAGCCTCTCCCGTGGCGCGCGGCGCAGCAGCAGCACAACACCTGGCTGGCGCCCTCCGCTCCCGGGCTACCGGAGACTCTCGCCCGCGCCACGCCGGGCGCGCATCACGCGTCGCTCGCTCGCCCCTCACCTCGCCGCCTGTGTGTCAGCAGAGTGCGCGCCGCGTCCCAGAGAGAGAGAGAGGGTGCCGGGAGGGGGAGCGAGGTGGGCGGCCGCCGCCGCCGCTGAAGTCTAGAGCGCTGGGCCGGGCGCGCTCGTCCTGTCCCCGGGGGAGGGCTGCGGCCGCAGGGGCTCCTCCGCTCTGGGCTCGCGCAAGGCCCGGCTCGGCCAGGGGGGCAGCAGTGACGCACGCGCTGCCCTCGCGCCTCTCTCCCAGGGCCCGGCCCCAAGCGGGGGCTCTTCCTCGGGACGTGAGAAGTCACTGGCCGTGCTCTTCGGAGGAAGGAGCCAGAGAGAGAGAGAGAAAAAGTTCCTCTCGCGGCTGATAAAAATAGATAACAATGCGAGGAAAGAGCGAGGGGCGCATCTGTTTATGCCATCGCGCTGAGATTCACCTCTTTCTCTCCCCCCCCCCCCCCCCCTTCGTCCCTGAACTGGGAGTTTTTACATAACCGATTTGGTTCGAGATAAATCAGTTTTATCTGAAATCAAAATTGTTAATAAAATTATAAATAGAAACAGTAATTGGCTTAGAGCTAGACTGACTGTTCAGGCTCTGTGTTGCCTGGGAACATAAAGCCTCTATTTAGGACAGTTGTTTACCGGACGTCAGAAAATAAGCAGACTTTCAGAACCAAAAAAGCACACCCTAAGTTCCTGTTAAGTCTTCTGTGCAGAATCCATGGCTTTTGTACACCAGTCTCGTGCACACCCCCTCTTTCTGCAGCACCCTGACATGTTAACTCCCACCCTGCGTTTTCAGTGCTATTAATACCAAGGAGATGTTTGAACATTTCAGGATGCCTAGTTCATTTCTTTGCTACACTTGGATGCCCAGTTTTGTTCATATGACTGTATGCAGTGTATTCCATCCTGAATAGCCCAAAGCCATTCCATGTCTATTCCATCCTGAATAGTCCAAAGCAGTGCAGTTGCTTTGGACTATAAAAGCATCAGCATTCAGCTGTGTCCTTCTCCTCCATCGCCAAATCCCGACTATGTGCTGCCCGGCCTTGCTGCCCGGAATGCTTGGCTGGCATAACCTTCTTAAATGCACATAACATGCTCCCTCCCTTTCTTACCAGATTCAAATCCAGCCTGAAAAAAATCCACTCTGTGATGGTGCTTTTAAAATATTAGCTACCTCTACTATAGTTTTTTAGCTCTTTTAAATTCTATTCTATTATATTGTTTTTTAACCCTCAATCCTGCTATTGTTGTAAATCCTTATTGTACTTTTCAATTTCACTCTTATTTATATCTCCTTATTTTTGGAAACCGCCTACATCTAATAAATTACTGTATAGGCGGTATATAAAAGATTTTAAATAAAATAATAAATAAATAAAACTTGAGCCCTTAATTTTTCCTGCTCATGGACAATCCATCCTAACTTTAACCATTTTTCTAGGTATCAAAGTTCCCAGAATCTCTTATTTGTCTTGCCTGTGTGTCTTAATTACATAATATTTATTTATTTATTTATTTAACATTTTTATATACCGGCATTCGTAGGACACATCATGTCGGTTCACAATTAACTGAGAAAGGAAATTACATTGAACAAGGGGGGTTTAACTGGGAGAATTGGATAATAATTGGATAAAAGGAACAAGGTAAAAAGCGAAGAACGAGAGAAAAGAGAAAGCAAGCATGGATAACTTAATTGGAAAGATATGGGTTTAAAATTACATATTACATATGTGAACTTATTTACAACGTTGGGGGGAGGGGTGAGGGGAGAGGGAAAGGGGGGGAGAAAATATGCGAGAGGGGAGGTAAAGGTAAAGGAGAGATTGATATGGTAAAGAAGGCGGGGGGGGAGGCTGAAGAGGCTAAGAGGTGGGGGGGGGGGGGGGGGAGTGGAGGGGGGGAGTTAGGGGGAGCATGGGGTGTGCTGGAAGGGTTACCAGGGTGGGAAAGGTGGGAAGGGCTGTATGGAGAATGCAGGTTCCTGTATGCGTGGGAGGCCTAGGGTTGAGAGGAGTTGGGGTAGGCCTGTTTAAACAGCCATTTTTTTATTCCTTTTTTGAAGTGGCTCAGGGATGGTTCTAGTCGGAGTTTGGCCGGGAGGGAGTTCCAGAGGGAGGGGCCTGCGATAGAGAAGGCTCTTTCCCTGGTGGCGGTGAGGTGCCCAATTTTGAGTGAGGGGGTTTGGAGGGTGCCGGCGAGGGCGTTTCTGGTGGGGCGGTTCGATTGTCGGAATTGAGGCATATCTTCAAGCCAGGGGGAGCTGTTTTTGTATAGAGTGTTATGTAGGATGGTAAGTGTTTTGTATTGGGAACGGAATGCAATGGGGAGCCAGTGGAGATTTTGTAGTATGGGAGTGATATGATCGGATTTTCTTGTGTTTGTTAGGATACGTGCCATGGCATTTTGGAGGATTTGAAGAGGTTTAGTAGTAGAGGATGGGAGGCCTAGGAAAAGGGGGTTGCAATAATCGAGTTTGGATAACATGGTGGTTTGCATGACGGTGCGGAAATCATGGGCGTGAAGGAGGGGCTTCAGTTTTTTGAGGGTTTGGAGTTTAAAGAAGCCTCCTTTTAGCAGTGATTTAATGTGGGATTTCAAATTTAGTTGGTTGTCTAGGTAAACTCCTAAGTCTCTGACGCTATGTGGTAGTGATTGAGCTTGTGAGGCGTTTTGGATCGTATGGTGGATCGAGTCGGAAGATTGATTTGTTAGGATAAGGATTTCAGTTTTGGAGGTGTTGAGTGCAAGGTGGAGATTGGAGAGGAGTGAGTTGATGGAGGTCAGACAAGTTTCCCAGTACTGCAGGGTTTCGTTGAGGGATTTTCGAATGGGAATCAAAATTTGTACGTCATCTGACTTATATGTGTCAATACAGTGCCGCATATGCCTTGTAGTACTATATAAATGAAAATAATATTTAAATATTAGAGATGGTTTTTACCTATAGAAAATGAGACAAGGTAGCTGACAACCACAGGCCCTATCCAATGGGTACATGACAAGTATGAACCAGTGGGCACTGGACGCTCAATCTGTGGCACAAATTTGAATGAAATTGGATAAACAGTTCAAAAGTCATTAGGTGGGGACCAAACAGACATACATGAGGATGGAGGCCAGAGACATAGAAACATAGAAATGACAGCAGAAAAGGCCCAAATGATCTACCCAGTCTGCTCAGCAAACTTAGGCCAGTATTTGCTGCACAAAGCAGGTAACCTTTGTGATTATCAGTTTCCCAGACACAGATATAATTATCTTATAAGACTGGTTCAATTGGCTGGGAGGGTTCCCGTTTACGTGGGCTCAAAATAAAATGAAATACCTGGGGGTTTGGATCTCCAGAGATCCTCTTGATCTTTATGCTCTGAATATAAAAAACACATTAGCAGAATTGGATGCTCAACTCAAAGCTTGGCGCACTTTACCTCTTTCCCTTTTTGGCAGAAGCACCCTTCTTAAGATGGTGCTCATGCCTAAGCTGCTTTATAAATTGCATATGTTGTCCTGCTGGCTTACAAACCGAGATATACGGTGGTTGCAGTCTGCCTTTCAAAAATTTCTGTGGGCAGGGAAGAAAGCGAGGTTACGCTATCAGGTGTTGATGTCTCAGAGAGGGGAGGGGGGCCTTGGCCTGCCGGATGTTCGGTTATACAACGCTGCTTGCCAACTCAGATATGTGGGGGAATGGCTCCTTGATGAGTATGCATATTGTGAGGATGGCCTGGTTATTAGCATGGTCGCCCCATAGTCCCCTTTGTACCTGATCCTGGCCAGCCCTGCGGCTTATCGGACCTTAACTATCCCCCGCAGTTTGGTGCAGCCATGTCGTCAGGCTTGGCGCTGGGTGCGGTCACGAGGGGGAGTGGCTGGACTTCCATCTCTATTCATGCCCCTAATGGGTAACCTGGATTTTCCCCCAGGCCGCAACAACCATTTTCTTTTTGATGCCTGGCTGCAGAAAGGTTTGGCATTCATTTTTCACTCTTAAGTTAATGACTCGCCAACAGTACACGATTTCGCATCTTTGGCCAGAGACTATGATTTACCAGCCAAACATTTTTATGCATATTTGCAAACCCGTCATTTCCTCCACTGGTTTCTTATATAAAACTAGGCTAAAATAGTAAAACTACAGCTATTAATTTGGTTATATTACTTCTAAAAAATAATAGAATAAGTCAGTTTTGTTCTCTAGTAAGAGACTTTCTTTATTGACTAATAGAAGCTATAGGCTGGTAGTCTAAGTACCACACACTTTTTGACTCATGCAGATTGTGATTCCTTTTAGGGATGTGAATCGTTTTTGAACGATTAAAATTATTGTGCCCGTATGACATAGTGAGGGCAAAGGTAGCGCCGGCGCCATTTTGAAGATTGGCAATACGGCCCGCGTGCAGGAGGTCACTCCCGGACCCCCGCTGGACTTTGGGCAAGTCTTGTGGGGGTCAGGAGGCCCCCCCAAGCTGGCCAAAAGTCCCTGGGGGTCCAGCGGGGGTCCGGAGGTGATCTCCCGCACGCGTGACGTCGGGAGTCAGGAAACAAAATGGCGGCGGCGCTACCTTTGCCCTGTCACATGATAAGGGCAAAGGGCCACCGGCGCCATTTCTCAACGCAGCCGTGGCCTGAGAGCGGGAGGAGATCGCGTCGGGACCCCCCCACTGGACCCCAGGTAATTTAAAACATTTTGGGGGGGTTTGGGAGGGTGGGGGATTTGTTTTAAAGGTTCGGGTGGGTTTTAGGGTTTTTTTGGTGTGCCGGTTTTCCCGCCCTCCCCCGATTTACGATTTTTAACGATTTTTAGAAAAAAAAACTCGACGATCAGATTTCCCTCCCCCCCAGCCAAAATTGATCGTTAAGACGATCGATTACACGATTCACACCTCTAATTCCTTTTAAATGACTATCAGAAAGGATATTCTAGTACCTGAGGAGACTACATAGGATTTGGATTATGGATTTTACATTTAATTACTCGTCTTTCCATCCCGAACTCCAGATGAGTTATATTTCAGGTAAGCTAATGTACTATATTTTCTGTTGGTCCTTTAAAATGTATCAAATATCCCCCATGTCCTCCAGGGCCCCTCTAGCTACTGAATTTTTGCCCCCAAAAATTAGTACAAAAACTGAACAGGATGTTTTGGGCGGCCTAGTACTGCCCCTACCTGGGTGCATTTGGTGTTTCCTTTGCACAAACAGCATATGAGCAGCTTGAACATATGCAATACAGTCAAACATCTAAATTCCACATATTGGTAAGTTCATTATTCTATTAGGAATAAAAATAAAAAGATGACATTTTTAACCAGTCCAATTATTCATCACCTAAAAGACATAAGGTAAACCAATTATAAATGTGGAACTAACATTTAGGGTCCAAGTACCTTTTATCTCTGAGCTTAGGACACAGCATGTCATGTGACAGGAAAACAAAAGACACAACCTACAATGCCAAGTACTTAAATTCTTCCTTAAATCTTAATAAACTACAATGAGCTCCTTCGACATCATACCTATAAAGAAGACGAGAAAACTGACTGGAATGGTCAAGCCAAGAAACAATAACACGAAAAGGGCAGGCAGAAATGAGTGATTCTGCACAAATTTGACAGCATGATAAAGAGGGAAAGAAAAACTAGTAATATTGTGAAGATCAGCGCACAACATTGAATGGAAGAATTCAGTCAATCTTCTCCACCACAACACATGACAAACATTCAGAAAGTGGGTTATAATGAAAGCCATTTCCATGGGTCAATCTCAGTTTTACCTGTGGGAAGGAACCTTTTGATTATTGCCCACCATCTATGTTGGTAAAAGTATGCACATATATCAACTTGCATACTTTTATCCCTGTGAATTTTGTAGGCATCCCAGAGGACAGGGTTAGGTCAGGGGAGGCAACTACAAGCATAGGGCCTGATTCACTAAGCATGTTTCCCATAGACACAGAAGGGAGAAAAGCCTTAGTGAATCAGATCCATAGTTTTGAATATCCAAAACGACATGGTTTATTTTGCTTTAAAAAGTACTCACACTAAATGCAGGTGCAAATTTGTGTGGGTATTTTGGTGGGGGGGGGGGGGGATAACAATCAGAGCAAAACTACCTGCAAAAAAATATGCATGGGGTTTACCAAATAGTTTGATTATCTACCCTTAAATGACTATAAATTACCATTGCATATATGCAATTCTGAATTCTGATGCACACCCATGGACAATTGTGTTACACAACAAACTGACCAGATTTACCTGGACAAAATGCACACAGCAGTCATATTTACTGTCACATGCTCTCCAAACACCAGAGCAGTGTCGGTCTTGTGCATCGAAAGAAAAAGGCATCCTGTTGGTCATATGGGCTGAAGGACGTGGCAACTAATGCCATGTCTGCCTTCCAGAAGGGAGAAGAATGAGAGAGTATGTATATGTGTGAGTGAGTGAGTGTGTGCAGGTGTGTTCATGTGTGAGGCAGTGTGTGAGCGTATGTATGAGACAGCATGTGTGTATGAATGAGAATATGTGTATATGTGTGTGTGTTTGTGAAACGGAGGGTGTGAGTAAAAATGAGTTTGTGAGAGTATGTATGTGAGTGAGCATGTGTGTGTGTGAGTGAAACAGAGTCTGTGAGTGAGAAGTGGGTGAGAGCATGTGTGTAGGTAAATGAGCACATGTGTGTGAGTGAGCAAATGTATATTAGAGCAGCGATTCTCAACTGGTGTGTCTCGACACACTGGTTTTATAATTATTTCTGTGTGGGGATCTATAGCAGCTTGTTTTTTTTCTGTTTTCCTAATTGGAGGTGTATTGGTGTTTAGGGTCTGGTTTAATATTTGTAATGTTGCCTTTTTATAGGTAGCAGTATTACCATTTGAGTGCATGCCATAATGCTGGTGTAACTTTGTGCAGATTAGTTTGTGTGCATTATTGCAGATCTTGGTACTAAGTTAGGTGCTATATTTCGGTTTCCATTTCTCCTGTTTTGTACTGCATGCAGAGTGGCTTTTTGGGTTTCTGTTCCAGTTCTGTCTCCATATTTGTAATTTGTGGTCTTTCTGTACTTGATAAAGGTCAATTTTGTGTGTATGTTCGAGGTGAGGTATTTAACTAGGATGTAGGCCAGTAAAATACCTCACCAATTTGGGAATTCATCATTCCTTGATGATTAGAGTGGAATGATGACTCACAAAAAAAGAAAAAGGGGCGGGGTGATAGTGTGCAGCCAGCCGCATTGTGGTAGTGCATTGTTGAGTGCCCACACTATTGCCCCCATAGCACTACTGAAAAAGGTTGCGTTATTTCTGGCACTACTGCCAGCGATAATGTCTAAAACATTATCGCCCGCAGCGCTACTGGAAAAAATATTCTTTTTTCCCCGCCCAAACCCTGTCCTAACTCCACCTCTTTCCCTAATTTAAATCTTACTGCCACGATGCGATAAGGCCACATCACATTTTAAAGGATGACCCTGCTTATTTGTTGCATTTTCTCAATAGGACATGCATTGGTGGTGAACTGCTGTCTTTTTATAAGTGGTTATTGCGCCTGCTAGTAGAGGGAATTTGTGTGCTGTTATTGAGATAACATCAGAATATCTTTTTTGTATGGAGAGTTTTATGGGGAATATTCTAGTTTTGCTTTATACCCATTGCTGAGGGTCGGGGGTGGGGATAAGGGGGATCCTGAGGTTTTAAAATGTACATTTACATTTAGCCTTGTGACTGTCATGTGTTCAGTGTGTCACAAATGTGAGAATTATCTATCAGGTGTGTCTCGACAGAAAAAATGTTGAGAACCACTGTATTAGAGAGTGTATGTATATGAAAGGAGAAAGTTTGTATGCAATAACCCTAAATCTCCATCTGCTAATCCTTGACAATCTCAGGGCATCTGGAAATGTTCCAAGATATGGAGAGTGGGGTATTTTTTCATAATCCTTATTAGCTTTAGTTCTTGCATGTTGTTTGATGTGTCTGTTGTTTTGAAATATGTTATTGGTGTTTGGAAAATTTAAAAAATGTTTATGAGTTGTTAATTATTTATCAGCTGTTTTGGAATATTTAATCTTTTTATTAGTATGGCTTTATTCGCATTATTTTATTATTTATTTATTTGATTTAGATTTCTTGATTTTGTTGTTTGATATTTTATGAGAAATGATAATGTTTCTGTTTTTCTATTGTTGTACAGCATACAGTCTGGCAGGCTTCTTGCAGTTCAGTTTATGTCTGCATATTTCTATTTATACTTCATGGTCTCTTTATACTGTATTTGTTGAGGGTCTATCTGTGTTCTACTTGTGTGACCAGGGTGAGGTATTCTGCTAACATGTAGTTTCATATAGGGATCTATAGCAGCTTGGTTCATTCTATTTTCTTAAGAGGAGTTTGTGATGATCACTAGGAGTTTGGTTAGTTCCGGCGCAAAAGACAGAATTCTAAACTATAAGGTACTTGGACCGGTGCTTTTCAATATATTTATAAATGATCTGAAAAGGAATACGATGAGTGAAGTAATCAAATTTGCAGATGATACAAAATTATTCAGAGTAGTTAAATCCCAAGCAAATTGTGATAAATTGCAGGAGGACCTTGCAAGACTGGAAGATTGGGTATCCAAATGGCAGATGAAATTTAATGTGGACAAGTGCAAGATGTTATATATATGGAAAAAAAATAACCCATGCTGTAATTACACGATGTTAGGTTCTATATTAGGAGTTACCAACCAGGAAAAAGAACTAGGCATCATAGTGGATAATACATTGAAATCATTGGCTCAGTGTGCTACAGCAGTCAAAAAAGGAAACAGAATGTTAGGAATTATTAGGAAGGGAATGGTGAATAAAACAGAAATGTCATAATGCCGCTATATCACTCCATGGTGAGACCACACCTTGAGTACTGTGTACAATTCTGGTCGCCGCTTCTCAAAAAAGATATAGTTGCACTGGAGAAGGTACGGAGAAGGGCAACCAAAATGATAAAGGGGATTGAACAGTTCCCCTATGAGGAAAGGCTAAAGAGGTTAGGGCTGTTCAGCTTGGAAAAGAGATGGCTGAGGGGGGGATATGATAGAGGTCTTTAAATTCATGAGAGGTCTAGAATAGGTAAATGTGAATCGGTTATAGAGATGTGAATCATGTCCTCGATCGTCTTAACGATCGATTTCGGCTGGGAGGGGGAGGGAATTGTATTGTTGCCGTTTGGGTGTGTAAACTATCGTGAAAATCGTTAAAATCGTGAGCCGACACACTAAAACCCCCTAAAACCCACCCCGACCCTTTAAATTAAATCCCCCACCCTCCCGAACCCCCCCCCCCCAAATGCTTTAAATAACCTGGGGATCCAGCGGTGGTCCAGAACGGCGGCGGTCCGGAACGGCCCCCTCAATTGAATCCTGTTGTCTTCAGCCGACGCCATTTTGCAAAATGGCGGCGGCCATAGACAAAACAATTCGACGCAGGAGGTCATTCTGGACCCCCGCTGGACTTTTGGCAAGTCTTGTGGGGGTCAGGAGGCCCCCCCAAGCTGGCCAAAAGTTCCTGGGAGTCCAGCGGGGTTCAGGAAGCGATTTCTTGCCGCGAATCGTTTTCCGTACGGAAAATGGCGCCGGCAGGAGATCGACTGCAGGAGGTCGTTCAGCGGGGGTTCCGGACCGCCGCTGAACGACCTCCTGCAGTCGATCTCCTGCCGGCGCCATTTTCCGTACGGAAAACGATTCGCGGCAAGAAATCGCTTCCTGAACCCCGCTGGACTCCCAGGAACTTTTGGCCAGCTTGGGGGGGCCTCCTGACCCCCACAAGACTTGCCAAAAGTCCAGCGGGGGTCCGGAACGACCTCCTGCGTCAAATCGTTTTTGTCTATGGCTGCCGCCATTTTGCGGCGGCCATTTTGCAAAATGGCGCCGGCTGAAGACAACAGGATTCAATTGAGGGGGCCGTTCCGGACCGCCGCCGTTCTGGACCACCGCTGGATCCCCAGGTTATTTAAAGCATTGGGGGGGGGGTTCGGGAGGGTGGGGGATTTAATTTAAAGGGTCAGGGGTGGGTTTTAGGGGGTTTTAGTGTGCCGGTTTTCCTGCCCTCCCCCTTCCCCCGATTTACGATTTTTTAACGATAAATCGGGGGAATTGGTATTGTATCATGGCCCTAACGTTTTTTGACGATTTAAAATATATCGGACGATATTTTAAATCGTCAAAAAACGATTCACATCCCTAATCGGTTATTTACTCTTTTGGATAATAGAAGGACTAGGGGACACTCCATAAAGTTAGCAAGTAGCACTTTTAAAACTAATCGGAGAAAATTCTTTTTCACTCAATGCACACTTAAGTTCTGGAATTTGTTGCCAGAGGATGTGGTTAGTGCAGTTAGTATTCTGTGTTTAAAAAAGGATTGGATAAGTTCTTGGAGGAGAAGTCCATTAACTGCTGTTAATCAAGTTGTCTTAGGGAATAGTCACTGCTATTACTCGCATCAGTAGTATGGGATCTATTTAGTGTTTGGGTACTTGCCAGGTACTTGGAGCCTGGATTGGCCACTGTTTGAAACAGGATGCTGGGCTTGATGGACCCTTGGTCTGATACAGTATGGTAATTTCTTATGTTCTTAAGGTAGGATCAGTTTGGAAGCAAAATAAGGCAGAACTAAGATGGCTGCCCCTAAAGTACTATATTTCCCAGTTTCCGCACTGGCTACCATTCAGGAGAATCTGTGCAGGGAGAAGCTGAGTCAGGGCGAGACAGCACTACCTCAGCTATAGGCAGAGGAGAGCACAGCCTTCCCATGGAGGAAAACTCGGAGGAGGTCGAGTCAGAGCTTGATGAGCACCACAGCTAAGTCCTTTGCTTAAGTTATTAATAAGAAAACTCTGTTACTATTCTGAAGAAGACCTGGGGAATTTTGTTTAGGAAATGCAACATTTTTAGAGGCTCTGTGGGTCTCAGAGGAGGCAGATGGGAAGGGTGAGGATATTACAGCACGATTCATAGAAGTAAGGACTAGAATTAGTACCTTTAGCCACTACTGAGCTCCATTTAAGAAAATACTCAAGTCTAAGAAGAGGGGGTTGCTTTCCCTGGCTTAATGCAGTTGACTCAGTGAGAGCTCTAGGCAGTAGAAAGATACACACACCATGCTGAAGCTGCCCTAAGTTGTGTTTCTGTTTGAATGGAAACTGTAACACTGCAACTGTAGATGTTCTACATTTAAAACCCAGAGTTTGAATTGTTGCTAATTAGGTTTAATTGGTGCTTTGGAAACCGTGGCACTGCAACAACTGAAGTTATGCACTTAAATCCCAGAGTTTGAACTGCTAGTAATTAGGTTTAATTTGAGCTTTGGGAATGGTAGCACTGCAAGAGCTGAAACTATACATTTAAAACCCAGAGTTTGGATTGCTGCTAATTAGGTTTAACTGCTGCTTTGGAAACTCTGACACTGCTAAACCATACATTGAAAACCTAGAGTTTGAATTTTGGATTGCTGAATTATTATCAGGGCTGGGGAAACAGGGTAGAGCTGAGTTACTGGAGAAATTCTTATAGAGTGACAAGAATTGGTAATGAGAAACAAAGGGTCAGGTGTAGACCAGCTCAAAGGGAGAGGTCCGGGACTCCTCCCAAAGGGCCCCCCTAGAGTAGAAGGCTGGAGTTATGCCTTGCCCGTAGGTCCTTGGCTCCTGACTGAAATAAGCTGAAGTCTCAGCACGAGTAAGCCAAGCTTTGGGCTTAGGTATTTGGGACTCGGCCTATTTCTCTTAGTGAGTGTCTGGGGATTGCTTTTCTTGCTTAGAGCCTCCTTGAGAAGATGAAGACTAGGCCCTTTATATCTTATACCTTCCTACCTGTGTGTTTGAGTTCTGGGAGACATGAGTAGAGGAGCTGGAAATTGAAAATTCACTGACTTAAGAAGCAGTCCATCTTCTTAACGCTGTAGGACCTCCAGAGCATGAAATCTCCAGGGCTGACCACAAAGACTAGTTTATTTTTATTTATTTACTTACTTACTTATTTATTAATTTTTATATACCAATGTTCCATGAGAACATATCAAATCGGTTTACATAAGTTAACAAATATTCATTTAAAAATATTTGCATTTCCAAAATGAAAAGAAGAAAATACAAAGTTTCATAATAGACTAATAACAGATAAAACAGTAAACTAATTAAATCATAAAATTTAAATAGGGAAAGAAGCAGAACAGTAAGAGCAGAGAAAATACAATCAACTAAATATTTATATTACAAGGGGTATATAATCATTAGTTAAAACTCTTGCAAGGCTTCTTTGAATAGCCATGTTTTTATGCCTGTTTTTAAATATTTTAATGTCTGATTCCATCCTTAATTCTTGTGGTAGAGAGTTCCACAGTTGGGGCCCGGTGATGGAAATAGCCCTTTCTCTAACATTATTTAGATGAGCAATTTTAGGGGAAGGTATGGGTAACATCCCTGTGCCTGCTGACCTTGTAATTCTTGATGGGATATCAAAATGTAATGATGATGTTAACCATTCTATCTTTTCATTGTAGAGGGTTTTATGAATTAGTGATAGGACTTTATGCTGTGTCCTGTATTTAACAGGCAACCAATGAAGTTCCTTTAATATTGGTGTAATATGATCAGATCGTCTAGTTCCAGTCAAAAGTCTAGCCGCTGAGTTCTGTAATAATTGTAAAGGTCTTGTAACATTCGCTGGTAGGCCTAAAAAGATCGAATTACAGTAATCTAATTTTGACAGAACAAGAGCTTGTAAAACTGTTCTAAAATCTTTTGGATATAAAAGAGGTTTCAATCTTTTAAGCACATTTAATTTAAAGTACCCATCATTAATGATTGTTTTTACGCAGGCTTTCATTGTGAATTCACAATCTAGGAAGATCCTTAGGTCTCATACCTCCAGAGAAATGGGATAATTTTTAGCAGCTTCCTGAATTTCAAGTTCCTTTGCCTGGCTAACTGTAAGAGAGATATATAAAATTTCAGTCTTTTTTGCATTCAGAGAAAGATTCATTTGGGTTAATTCTTTATCAATGGCGGATTGATATATATCTCAAAGCTTAAGTGTTAAGTCTATTGATTTTTAGATCGGAATTAAAATTTGTATATCGTTTGCATATATAAAATGCATAAGACCAAACCAGATAGAATTCTACATAAAGGAAGCATATAAATATTAAAAAGGGTCGCGGACAGAGAAGATCCCTGGGGTACACTATGATGGAGATTAATTGGCTGAGATTCTTTATCATGAAATTTCACTTTAAAAGATCTATTATTTAAGTAAGAGTCAAACCATTTCAGCGCAGAGTCTTTAATACCTATTTCATTTAATCTATCCAGGAGAATTTTATGATTAACTGTGTCAAATGCTGATGATATATCTAGCATAATCAGAAAATAAGTTTGGCTGTTATCGGCTCCTCTAAGGATAATATCATGTAACGATGCTAATAGAACTCTCAATAGTCAAATAAATGTTAGCTGTTATATTGTTAAGATAACAAATTGCTTTTATTTTACAATGTTATAATTTTATAGGTTACAAAACCTTACTTCGCTGTAATTTTACAATGTCTCAATGTAAAGAAAGTATGACCTGTTATCACACTATCTCACTAGATATTATGTTAAACCAATGTGATACTCTTGGGTGAATGTTGGTATATAAAAACAAATAAATAAATAAATAAATAGGGTCTCAGTACTAAAATATTTTCTGAATCAATGTTGAGCCGGGAATAGAGTACTAAGTGTCTCAAGATAATCTGATAATTGTTTGTTAATTACCTTCTCCAAAATTTTAGAAATACATGGTAAATTAGAAATTGGTCTTAAATTTGACAAATCATGAGAATTGGATTGAGGTTTTTTCGTGACTGGTTTAACTATCCCCGTTTTTAAAATTTGTGGAACATTTGCTTCGCCTTGCCTCAAGGCCCAGTGCCGTTCGAGGTGTAGTGGTGTTTTAGGGCCACTGTAATATTTACAGTATTGCTGTTTCATAGATAGGGTTGTTGGTGTTTAAGTGCTGGCAGTTAGTTCTGTTTTGATATGGGAAATTTATTATATTGTAATCTAATTTACTCATATCTTTCTAAAGACGAAGCCCACATTCAACATGTGTTATAATAGGCCTAATACCATATATGTTCCTAGTGCCTTTTTTCTTTTTTGGCATGGTTTTTGGTTATCACCTCTTCTCATCTGGCCTCCACCACATTGTCTTGCACTAGATTTTGAGATTTTAGCTGTTATACACTAAAAATTTGGAATGAGGCATCACTAACCTATGACTTGAGCCTTGCTACTTGACTCTCAGGAAAAAAGCTAATGCATGGCTTTTCAGCCTGCATTAGCTTTTCCACCAGAGACCTCAGCTCCCTGATCTAAATCCATGAACTTCCAACTAAGAACGTGAAATCAACCAGGATTCCCAATGCTATTCCATCTGTAAATCTGATCATCATGGTAAGTTGCAAACTGATCTAAAATTAATTGTAATCTGCCTTGAGGCCATTTGTGACAAAAGGTGGACTATCAAATGGCTATAAATAAAGATTGGCATAAGGTGATCCTTTGAGGTTGAGGAAGATTCCTACCATGGCAGACTTAGGTTTTGCCTTCCCTTCCTTTCTTAAAAAGGTTGAACAGAAAGCAATGTCTAAGGGCTTCCGCAATGCAGGAACAGAGCGCCAAGTCTTCAGGCCTTATAGGCCACATCAAGGGGAGCAGAACCTGAAGCTTCACTTCTTGGTGCCCTTGCTTCCTCTTCTGTCTCTGCAATGCCTTTAAGAGGGACAGGTCTTCCATATCATGGCCGGCTCATTGGCGAAATTCTGAACCCTGAATATGCCAAGCTATCTCTGTTGTGCAGTGTGGTATCCTGAGAATGGGGGAATAGAGAACGAAGCTTCCCAGCCTTCCAAAGTCCTGAGAAAATGGCCTTGGCCTTCCTAGCTGCACACTGCTGGTCACAAAGTAATTAAGGCAAGGCAACATGTTCAATGAGGATTGAATTTGAATTAGAATTTATTAAAATTCATATGCCACACTTTTCGGAAGCCATTTCAAGGCGACTTCCAAAGTAACATTCACAGAAAACTAAAATATGAAACAATTCAAGATGCAGGTACACAGAAAGCCAGCCATAATGGACACAGTCTGAAACAGGATTAGACTGTATTCTTGGTTTTTTTTCACTTGCACATATGTGTCAGGGTCATCAGGGCTTGAACCAGTGAAACTAGATGGGAAAGACCAGGGCTGGCTCTAGGGCAAATGCTGTTGGGGGTGAAAATTATCAATGGTACCTCCCCCCCCCCCCCCCCGCACACACACACATACATTAGCTACCTCTTCTCCCTCCCTTCCTCCAGGTATTCTCTCCAAGTATTCTCTTCCTCTTCTGCCCCTCCCTCCAGGCAATCTCTCCTCCTGGAATTCTCTGTCTCCTCCAGACATTCTGTCTCCCTCCCTCTTCCAGAATTCTTTCCTCCTTTTCCCCTCCCTTCAGCTCTTTCCCCTTTCTTCTCCCTCCATTCCCCACCTCCCTTCCCTCTAAGCACTCTCTCCCCTCC
This sequence comes from Rhinatrema bivittatum, assembly GCF_901001135.1. Taxonomy (NCBI): domain Eukaryota; kingdom Metazoa; phylum Chordata; class Amphibia; order Gymnophiona; family Rhinatrematidae; genus Rhinatrema; species Rhinatrema bivittatum. Next base: position 81,866,146 of record NC_042624.1, read on the forward strand.
TTTTTCCACTCCTTCCATTCCCCCTCACCTTCCCTCCCTCCAGACATTTTCTTCTCCCTTCAAGTTTAATCACCTCCAAGCATTCTCCTCCCTCACCCCCCTTATCCCTCCCTTCCCTCCAAGTATTGCCTCTCTCTGAGAAATCTTTTCCTTTCATCTCATAGCCAAATTTCATACTCTTTTTCTCTCCTCTCCTTCTCACTTCCCCAGCTTCTCATCTCTCACTCTCCCTTCCATTCTCAGTCCTCCATCTCCCAATCACCATTTTCCAGATATCTAGCTTCATTTCTGACTCACTCACCCCTCACCCCTCACCATCCCCAAACTGATGCTGACCACATTCCCCTTCAAGCTCTCCTATACCCATCCATTTTACCTTTTTCTCCTTTCTCCACATTTTCTATTTTGCCTCCTCCCTCACCTCTTCCCATCCTACCTCTTTCTCTTACCCCAATGTCTTTCCCAATTCTCAGTCTCCCTATTTTCACCAATATTCTGCCTCTCAATCTTACCTTCTTCCTAAGCTTTCTTCCCCTCTCTCTCACTAGTTCTTATTCCTTCTCCAGGTTTCTGTTTCCCTCTCTTTTTTTCCCCACTTTCTAGTCCCAAATTTCCACCCTTTGTACACTTTGTTCTGCCTTTCATCTCTTTGCCAACTCAAGCTCCTTATCTGTCACTCACCTTCTCCCCTGGCTATCTCAGATCCTCTCTGTTACGATTCCTCCCATAGCTGGAGCTACGGGAGGCCTCTCACCTTTCTCTGGAGGCCACTCTGAAGCTGGGCCCTCACCTGATCTGGCTGCTCAAGTTTTGCTCCATGGCCCAGGAGGCCTTTGATGTCCTTGGGGTCTGCCTGAGGCCTGCTTCAGTCTTCACCTGGACTTCCTGGTTTGGGCCCCGCCCTTCTCCCTAGGGGTCGGCCCGCAGCTCTTCTCTCCAGTTATAGGGCCAGCCAGGTGTGGCCCATCTGAACTCCTCCCAGGGAGTTGCTTGTTTCCTGTCCTATAAAAGGACTTCCTCTTCTCTCAGTCCTTGCTTTGGCAAGGGGCTAGTCCACCTAGGCTATGTCTCTCTTGGACTTCTTGTGTGTTCCAGTGTTACTGATGTGTCTGGTCCAGAAGCCAGAATGTGGGACCCATGCCTCCAAGAGTCTTCTCCTGTGTTCTGAGTCTTCAGATTCCTCATTGCCTTGCCTAGTTCCGACTCTGGAGGATCCGAGGGGTTTCCACTACCCTGTGCTAAGTGACTTTCCGAGCTTCTCCCACTCTTCTCGTGGTCCGCGACCAGCCTCCTGGCTGTGTAGGGCGCGTAGGAGACAGTGTGGTCCGTGACCAGCCCGCGTCTGGTAGGGCGCCTGAGGGTCCAGCTCATCCCTCTTGTTCCTGTCTTCATCCTGAACTCCACTTGTGCCTTGCTCCAAGTTCCAAGACCATGCTTTGACCGCTTCAGTCCTGTGCCATCCTGACCTCTGTCCGGCCTGCCGCCTCTGCTGCTCCCTGCGGTAGGTCCGAAAGGGCTAGGAACGGTCGGATGACTGTTCAGAGACCACCATAATGTTGTGGTCTCCCGGGGCGTGTAGGTCGGCGGAGTGGCCGAGACTTGGACAGTCTTCACCACCGCAACGGCACAACTCACTTCTCTTCCACCTAGAGAGCCCTGGTATGCCAAGCCTCGAGTGCTTGCTGAGACTGACGCTAGCCATAACAGTTTGCCAAAGCCATGTGTCCGGTGAAACTGTCCGTGTCCTGGGTTCTGTCTGGGACTCCTGAAAAAAAAATTTTTTTTTGGCCACTGTTATTCACGACCTGCTGGAGGCGCCAGCTTCCCTGTTTTCCTCGACCTGCTGGAGGCGCCAGCTTTCTTGATTTTACGACCTGCTGGAGGCGCCAGCTTCCCTGTTTTCCTTGACCTGCTGGAGGCGCCAGCTTTCTTGATTTTATGACCTGCTGGAGGTGCCAGCTGTTTGGTTCCCATGACCTGCAGGAGGCGCCTGCATCCAGACGTCCAGTTCTTCAATGTTTACAGGATGGGGTTCCACGACTTGCAGGAGGCGCCTGCGCCCCTCCTGATGTTTGCTGCCATACCTGAGCCCACCCTGGATTCCCCCCCCCCCCGCCCCCCGTGTCTTGTTCTGGTCTTCTGTTCCTTTTGCTTGTTTGTGCTGTGTTCTGTTTTGCTCGTTTGTGCTGTGGTTCTTGCTTGGCTGGGCTGTTCTCGTGCTCCCCGTTCTCGTGCTCCCTCTTTTATTTTTTTTTATGTCGGTTGCTTGTTCTCTTGGTCGCGTGTTCTCTTGGTCTCCTGTTCTCTGGTTCGGTGGTTCTTGGTCCTTGGTTTCCCTGTCCCTTGGCCTGTTGTCTTGTCTTTTTTGATGCTCTTGTTCTGCTGTGTTCCTGTCCCCTGCATCAGTACTTGTCTCGCTTCAGTTCCTCGCCAAGACATTCCAGCTTGTCCTTGGATCCTTGACTACCCTCTGTTGATATGTGGAATACCTTCTTCCTCTCTAGCTGTTGATAAGAGGCTTGAGGAGGAGGTCTTTAAGGAGGGGGTACTGTTACGATTCCTCCTGTAGCTGGAGATATGGGAGGCCTCTCACCTTTCTCTGGAGGCCACTCCGAAGCCGGGCCTCACCTGATCTGGTTGCCCAGGTTTTGCTCCATGGCCTGGGAGGCCTTTGACATCCTTGGGGTCTGCCTGAGGCCTGCTTCAGTCTTCGCCTGGTTTTGGCCCTGCCCTTCTCCCTAGGGGTCGGCCAGCAGCTCTTCTCTCCAGTTATAGGGCCAGCCAGGTATGGCCCATCTGAACTCCTCCCAGGGAGTTGCTTGTTTCCTGTCCTATAAAAGGACTTCCTCTTCTCTCAGTCCTTGCTTTGGCAAGGGGCTAGTCCACCTAGGCTATGTCTCTCTTGGACTTCTTGTGTGTTCCAGTGTTCCTGATGTGTCTGGTCCAGATGTCAGAATGTGGGACCTATGCCTCCGAGAGTCTTCTCCTGTGTTCTGAGTCTTCAGATTCCTCATTGCCTTGCCTAGTTCTGACTCTGGAGGATCTGAGGGGTTTCCACTACCCTGTGCTAAGTGACTTTCTGAGCTTCTCCTGCTCTTCTCGTGGTCCGCGACCAGCCTCCTGGCTGTGTAGGGTGTGTAGGAGACAGTGTGGTCTGCAACCAGCCTGTGTCTGGTAGGGCGCCTGAGGGTCCAGCTCATCCCTCTTGTTCCTGTCTTTGTCCTGAACTCCACTTGTGCCTTGCTCCAAGTTCCAAGACCTTGCTTTGATTGCTTCAGTCCTGTGCCATCCTGACCTCTGTCCGGCCTGCTGCCTCTGCTGCTCCCTGCAGCAGGTCCGAAAGGGCTGGGAACGGTTGGAGGATCGTTCAGAGACCACCATAATGTTGTGGTATCCCGAGGCGTGTAGGTTGGCGGAGTGGCCGAGACTTGGACCGTCTTCACCACCGCAAGGGCACACCTCTTACACCTAGAGAGTCCTGGTATGCCAAGCCTCGAGTGCTTGCTCGAGACTGACGCTAGCCATAACACTCTCTCCCACTTCATTCTCCCATCCCTAATCCTCTCTCTGTCCCCACTTCCTTTCCAGATTTGGTCTGCCCCATCCTGATCCCTGTACATTCTCAATATTCCCTCCATACAATTTGGTCCTCTTCCTCTCTCTTCCATCCCAGTTTTATCTCGCCCACCCTTTCCTTTCCTCCCCCTCCCCCTGAATCCTATCCCTTTAACCTGGATCCTCTCTCCCACTTCATGATCCCATCTCCTCCCTTCCTTTCCTGACAGAGGGAGTGAGCATGAAAGAGCATGTTTTTGTGATTGTGTGAGAGAGAGAGGTGGAATATATTCCTGTGATTGAGCATGTGTATGAAAGAGAGAAATAGAGGAGAAAGTTTAAGAGTAACAATGCCCAGTCCTCTTCCCTGCTATTCCATGACAATCTCAGGTCATCTTCGGGGCCGGCAGAACCACTAGGTGAACTAAACCTGGGCCTAAGTCACAGACCATTAGGGGGTGCAAGCCATGTGGGGTCGTGAGCGGTGGCGCCAAAGAGGAGTGGAGATTCAGCAATCTCCATTCCTCTTTGCCGCCACAGCACTGCTGCTTGCGGTCTCAAATGGCTTGCGCCACCTAATGGGGGTGGCGGCACGACCAGGTGGTGGCAGTGTGATGGGGGGGGGGGGGGGGGGGGCGGGCAGAAGGTGCCTAGAGTGCCTAATCCCCTTGCACTGGCCCTGACCATCTGGAAATTAACATTTCCCAGGTATGGAAAGCGGACATGTTTTTTCCTTTATTAGTTTTAATTATTGGGTGTTTGTATCTACTCTTTTGAAATTATATTTATGGAAGGTTAAAAAAATGTGAGTATAATTATTGGATGTACTATCGTTTGTACTATTGAATTGTTTTGAAATATATATTTTTATAACTATGGTTTTACTAATATGATTTATATTTCTTGATTTTATTTTATGAAGAATGGTGATTCTGTTTTTGCATTGTTGCACTGCATAAAGAGTCTTGCTTGTTGTGATTTCCAGTTTGTTTTTTGTCTGCACATTTCTATTTATACTTTATGGTCTCTTTATTCTGTATTTGGCAAGAGTGTCTTTTCCTCATATGTGACTGAGGTGGAGTATTCTTCTATCTTACAGTTTTCTGTGTAGGGATCTATAGCAGCCTGACCTGTTATGTTTTGTTAATAGAAGGTGTGCAGTGTTAGGCCCTGCTATAATATATGCATTCTTACCTTTTCATAGATAGGGTTGTTACTGTTTGAGTGCTGATGATTATGTTGGAAACAATACAATGATTCTAACATGATTATTGCTGCTGTTGACACTTAAATGATTGTCAGTGCTGTATTCAAGAACTTTACAGTGGGATTTTCATAAATGCAATGAACAGGGCCCTAGAAGATTATTCTTTCCCCTTCTCAGGGAATCTTGGACACTCAGAATTAACATGGAAGATTTAAACCTTAAGACTTGTGGAGTAGTTCCTGGGACCTTATCCAGGATTATCAGCCCAGGGATTATAATCATGATGTAAAGTTATATTTTATTAAGTTACTGAATTTGATAACAAACAAGATGCACTACTTTGAAAACAAATGAACAGGAATATGTTAAGAAGAGCAAAATATTTAAAAATATTCTGGTTTGAAAATTGTTAGGCATTTCTTCAAGCTGAAAAATTCCTCCAAGTGTTAGGATCTTGCTATACATGACTTGTTTATACAAAAGGCACGTAGCAGAACTCGAACACAAGTAGAATACATTTCTGAAAAGTGTAACCATTTTGGGCCTGCGTAACCTTTGCAACAAACAATGGAAGTAGACACTGCTTATGGTTTAATTACTGTAGAATTGTTCTGGATGACCTGTTCTTGAACTCTTTCTCCATTGCATTGGACACAATGTTTTCATTATCATCAGCAGGGCATTGTTCTACTATTTAACCAAAGATATTTTCTTGCATAAACATCACAAGGAAAATCCCACATTTCTACCCAAGAATTTGTATTCTCTGCTCGTTTGTATTACTTCCCCCATTCTTGTTTTCTTTCACTAGACTATCATCTTTGGCTTGGCTCGGCTCTCAACTAGTTGCCAGGCATAAAGAATTAATTTTCATATATTCTAATCCATCATAAATTATATAAGGTTAATGTTATTCAACTTTTTTGTTTACTGATTAAACCCCTTCAGGAAAAATGAGTTGTAGAGCCACGCTCATATTTCCTTCTTTTAACCTTAAAATGTAAATACTTATGTTGTTTGAGAGATGTGCAGCTTGATATCCCAGTTCAGTCACCCTATCCATTACTCACTTTGGGCATGATTCACCAAATTTGGGACTAAGAGAAATTTAAAGCAGAAAGTTATTCATCATCTTTAATGAATACAAATAATCACATTCTCTGTTTAAAAAAAAACATGACAACTCACAGGCCTTGTGCATCTTTAGAAAATCAAATCACCCTTCTTCCCTTTTTATGCAGGTTTTAGACTGGTTCCGTTGGCATCCTGCAGTACATCACCTTCATTTCAATGTTTATGACCCTTTTTGAATATGCAGAATCACTCATGACAACATCTGGAACTGGCTGGAAAAAATAATTTGATCATGCTCCTGTTGCAATGTCAACTTGCACCAAGGGCAAGTGGAAAAATGCTTGCCAAACCTTCAGATACAATAATGCCTTCTTTGAATATGTCCACTTCTTCAGCCCTACCTCATAGGATTCAGTGGGGGAATGGGGGCTTACATGTTGCCAGGTCAGGGGCAGCTCAGGGCAATCTGCTGCCTGAGACTGTGCTTGGTCCTTCCAAAGGCAATGCTGTAGGTCAAAGGTGGGAGGAGGGTTCCACATAGAGTCTGCACTTTCTGAATATTTGAAATACTGGGAAAGGGGGAGAGGCAGGGGTCAGGGGTCCCAGTGTTAATATTTCTAGAAAGCTGGCAGCCATGCCACACACCTGGGAAACCTGCTAGCAAAATGCCCCATTAACGAGAGAGAGAAAGAGAGAAGAGTCATAATGTCCCTCTACCTAGATAGATATTTGTATCCCTATGGGAGGCCCACCTAGTAACTCGAGGTGAGGTTTCCGTATTAGTGTAGGGGGTTAGGGGCCATTCTGACATTCAATGTGAGACGTACGAACAGAACAGTGGTCTCTTGTGAAGATTTGATGACCTACGGAGAGAGGAAACTCACCCAAAGATGAGATTGGTGCAATGTTCTCTCCACCTAGCTTGATGGACTATCTACCTGGGTAACATCAAGCTAGGTGGAGAGAACATTGCACCAATCTCATCTTTGAGTGAGTTTCCTCATTCCAAAGGTCATCAAATCTTTACAAGAGACCACTGTTCTGTTCGTATGTCTCACATTGAATGTCAAAGTGGCCCCTAACCCCCTACACTAATACTTAAACCTCACCTGGAGTTACTAGGTGGGGCATAGGGATATAAATACCTATCTAGGGAGACGACATTATGGCTAATCAGTCTCCCTAATACAACAGGTCTGGCATGTATTACAAAGTGTGAAAACATTATCGCCATTTGCACTAACTTAGCTCTTTGCCATAGGTATTAGTGCAAATTGCAATAAACTGTCTATTTGCATAAAACACACCCCTTTTGCTATCGCACACAATACTTATCGCATTTTGATAAATCTAGGCCTAAGTTTGTACCTAAAGCAATGGAGGGTAAAGTGACTTGCCTTCTCCTTCTCCCTTTGGATGACTCCTGTGTCATCCCTCCCGAGGATGCTGATGATTTTTTCTTTGTACTTGAACTCAAAACCTGAGTCCTTTGTAACAGGACACTCAGCAAAAGCAAAAAGAAAAACTTTCACACACTGAGAAAACAAAAAAATATGAAATGAGGAAGGTGATGAAAATGTCATGTGTCCCCTCCCCCCCCCCCCCCCCCCCCCGCAGAGAAAAAGGTTTTCAAAACATGGTTCTTAATTTGAGTAAAAAGCTGTCTGTCTCCTCTGTGAACCCATGCTTACCTCATTAAAAATAAACAAAACCAGAGAACAGATATGGTCATGCAGTTCCTAGAACTGTCAACTCAAAGATTCCACAGATAAAATGGTGGCTAAGGGTTATAAAACGTAGGAGCACACCACGTCCATCTCCTACATAGGGGAACTATAAACTACACTACCTACTTTGTTTCTTCCTGTTATTTGAGCATTATTTCTGATAGAAACACATGACATCTGTATTAATATTCTTCTATTATAGTCCTGTAAATAGCATTAGCTCCCACTTACATGTATTCTCTCTATTACTATCCTCTTTTTCTTTTATATACCGTAACTCTTTTGTTTAACTCTTATCTCCATCCATGCCTCTCTCTTCCCCTATCCACCCTCTTCAAACCTGTGTGTTGCTGGTCTCTGATTTGTTCACCTTCGTACAGGCTTGTTGACCATCGTCCTGGTCTCTGAATTGTTGTGTTTGCTATCGTCCCGTTTGGCCCCTGATTTGCTGTTTTCCTGTCACAATTTTATAGTGCATCTCCTCCCCCCCCCCCTAGTTTGTATTAATTTTATTGTAAAGCCTTGTTACGCTGCATTATTTGTTATCTGGAAACCGATGTGATGTTCCCAACGAATGTCGGTCTACATAATCCTTAAATAAAATTAAAATAAATAAATAAAATCTGAAAATACTGCAACGCACACATATCAAAACTTTTCAAAAAGAGGCAGGGCATGGGCATTGCCTGGGTGGGGAATGGGTGCATCAGGGTCTGGCCAAGAGATGATCACATAAATACATGCCCTGGTGCACACCGAGGTCCCCTGCTGCATAACTTTACTTCTGCTATGGATGGCGTGTAAGCTATAAAGGAAAAAGGTCAAGGCATTTCAGAGGGGTTTAAATGGTCTGGGGAAACTGGAGAAGTAGAGGCTATCAAACCGGGGGGGGGGGGGCTGTTACCTGGGTGAACTGGTGGATGTTAGGAAGCGCTAGGAGAGTGGTTCCACTGTCCAGGGGTTTGTGTGATCTTGGACCATGGCTCGACCAGAGGAACTCCGAAGACGTGCCGTGGCAGGCAAGGCATGCCCGAGCATGGGCTGGACAGGAGCAAGGCTGGATGGAGACAAGGATGACTGAAGAGACTGACCCTCCACCGGACCTGCACGCTTCGGGAAGACCATCAATGCAATGGTGGTGTTATGAACAGTCCTCAGACCGTTCCAAGCCCTTTCGGACCTGCCGCTGGGTAACGGCAAGAAGCGGCAGGCCAGATGGAGGCCAGGGCAATGAAGACCAGAACATGGAGATACAGACGAAGACTCAGGAACAAGATACTTGGATGCACAGACAAGACTCAGGAACAAGGTACTTGGATGCACAAGGTATTCAGAAGACTCAAGCTAGGTTCAAGGTATTCAGGAGAGTCAAGCAAAGTTCAACGTGTGTATATAAGTGTGCAAGTTATAAAATGGCTGCGCCCCTGGGCGTGGACCAACATATGTGCACCTGTGTGCCAGTTTGAAAGTTACCGGCCCTATTTCTTATGGCTCCCTACAACTAATCTTCCTGATACTAATCTTCTCTAGTCTTATTCCCTGCTACAATCCATTACTGACACTAAATCCACTATCCTCATTCGCTACATTTTTCAACCTCCCCTGACATTTTGTCTTCTGCTTTATCCACTACTCTTGAGGTTAAAGTTTTCTTCCTTTCATCAAGCCATCTCCATTCTCCCTGACAGCCTGTCATCTTCATCACAAAACTGCCTCTCTTCTTTGTATTCTCCTACTCTCAGCTGGATATCAATCCTAATCCTGGCCTTCCAAGGCAACTTTCACCCCATCTGTGAATTTCAAACTGCTACCCATCCAATCATCCCTATTCCTCTTCTCTCTCCTTCTTCCCTTCCTTTCTCATGCTCCCTGTTGAATGCCTACTCTATTTCCAAGAAGCTTGCCTACATTCATGATCTCTTTATCTCTCACTCTTTATCTTCTTGCCTTGACTAAAATTTGACTTTCTCCTGATGACTCTGCTTCAATTACTACTTTCTTTCATGGAGGTTATCTCATTCATACACCTTGCATAGTAGGCCATGGAGGTGGTGTTGGATTGCTACTCTCCCCCCTCCTGTAGATTTCAATGCCTTCTTCCACTTCAATCCCACTCCTTTTCTTCCTTTGAGATCCATTCTATCTGCCTATTCACCCCACTACCTCTCCAGGTAGTTGTCATTGTGATAAATCACTCTCCTCTTTTCTCACTGACTTTGATATCTGGCTTTACTTCTTCCTTGAACCATCTTTCCCTTCCCTTATTTTAAGAAACTCTTAAATGATAACTTTTCTGCCTCCTACTCTGCTCTAATACCCCTACTCACAAGCACGGCCACTGTCTTGACCTAGTTCTTTCCTCCAACTGTTGTCTCTAAGTCTTCTCCACCTCAGTTCTTCTTCTCCCTCAGACCGTCATCTGATAATTTTCACAATAAACCACTGCCTCAAACAGTCACAACCAACACCTTCAGGAATCTCCAGGTTTTTGACCGTTGTATCCTGACCTCTTCTACGGTTTCATCTTCTCTCCTCTACTACATTGTCAGTCAGTTGTTGAAGCAGTTATTTCTTACACCTCTATACCCTCATCTGCATTAGACACTCATGCTCCTCTCTTTACCTGTCCTGTAAGGTGCACCCCTGCCTTAGCTTACCCCTAGACATTGCTTCCTATACTCCTGTGCCATTTCTGGCTAAACCCTATGCCCATGCTGATTTCATACATTTCAAATTCATGTTGACATCCTTCCAGTCTGCTATTCACTAGCCATGTAAGACTGACATCCAACTGAAAAACTCTCTTGCTTCTAACCCTCACCAGCACTTTCCCACTCTCAATTCCCTCTTCAAACCTCCTTTACCTCCCACTCTTTCTTCACTCTCTGCCCAGACTATGGCCAACTACTTCCATGACAAGGTCACCTCTACCCTTTTCTTCTCTACTTCTTTCTTCTACTCTTCCCCTGGCCCCAGCCACCTCTCCTCCTTTTCTGAAATCACAGTGGAGAAACATAGAAATGTATGCTAACATTAAATATAGCTCCACATCAGCAATTCTTAAGGAAAACAGTTATAAGTTATTATATCATTGGTACCTCATGCCCATTAAACCACAAGATATATCCCACGATATCTAATCAATGCTGGAGAAATTGTGGTTATGAAGGCTCAATGCTTCATATATGGTGGACATGCCCAGATGTCTTTGGATTATGGGACTTTGTTTATCAATTTCTCTCTGAGATGCTGGGTCAACGAATTGATAAGGACATTAAAAGCAGCCTGCTAACTTTCCTATACTGATCGTGGACAAATATCAACAGCGATTAGCAACTCAAGTAATATTAGCTACATGCTTGGTAATAGCTGCAGCCTGGAAACAAGAGTTTTTTGCCCAGGACTAACTAAGACTTTGCGGAAATTATCCACTGTTTATTATTTAAATAAACTGACAGCAATTCAATCAGATACAATGGGCAATTTTATCAGAATTTGGCAACCATATGAAGATTGGGTTAAGGATAATGCTGAATGATGTATGCATTATAGATGTGCTAAAGAAAACAAAACTCATGCCTAGTATTCAACCCTAATATTTGCAAATATAAATGTAGGTTTATATAATTATAAATATTAGAAAAGTGATCGATTATCAAAAGGGATGGGTGGGTAGGGAAGGGATGGAATCTTATAAAATGTTTGGCCAATCTTAATGTATAAATGTTCAGTTGTTTAAATGTTACTGATAAGAACATAAGAACATAAGAAATTGCCATGCTGGGTCAGACCAAGGGTCTATCAAGCCCAGCATCCTGTTTCCAACAGAGACCAAACCAGGCCACAAGAACCTGGCAATTACCCAAAACACCAAGAAGATCCCATGCTACTGATGCAATTAATAGCAATGGATATTCCCTAAGTCAACTTGATTAATAGCCGTTAATGGACTTCGCCTCCAAGAACTTATCCAAACCTTTTTTGAACCCAGTTACACTAATTGCACTAACCACATCCTCTGGCAACAAATTCCAGACCTTTATTGTGCGTTGAGTGATATACAGAATTATGTATTTGCTTGGCTTGGCCTTAATAAAACCTAAATGAAAAAAAAAAAAAAAAGAAACACAGAAATGATGGCAAAAAAGGACCAAATGGTCCCATCCAGTCTGCCCAGTAAGCTTATGATAATATCTGCTTTGCCTTGTAGGTTACTCCATGCTTATCAGCTTCCCACACCGTAAAAGTCATAGCCCTCCTTGGTTACTGTTTGAATCCAATTCCCTGTTATGTCTTGCCAATGAAGCAGAAAGCAATGTTTGAGTTGCATCAACAGTATCAAGGCTTATGGGTTAAGGGTAGGAAGTGCTGCGTCAGCAAGTTATCCCCATATTTGTTTCCCCAGACCATAAAAGTCGGGGGCCTCATTGATCACTGTATGAATCCAATTCCCCTTTTCTCCCTGCTGTTGTAGCAGAAAGCAATGATGGAGTTGCATCAATAGTATCAAAGCTTATTGGTTAAACTTCTAAAGAATAGCTCTGAGAAATCCATGGCCAGACTATTGACAGCCCTGGGTATAGCCCCACCCTGAGGACCTGGATTGGTCCTCAAGGGATTCAGAAGGTATACTGGGACAGCAGGAAGGGGTTTCTGGCATTTAAATGGCTAGAAGGTCCAAGTGATAGTGTGAGATTCTAGTGGAAGACCTGTGAGCTCTTTTCTCTGTGCATACTGATGGGATGTGAAAGTCACGATGCTCTCTGTTAAGCCTGTAAATAAAAGTCGTGTCTCAAGTACTGACAGTTTGCCCATAAAGAAGAATTACTGAGGAAACTGACCTGGACTGGAATTTAGCTTTACCCCAGCTGTGAGTGTTTGCAGCCTTGACTGACGTTACCTGTTTATCTCTACCTACATACATCATAAGTTAGGGAATTCTATTCCCTCATCTATTAATAAACTAACATTGCGACATATTTCCCTAACTTCCCCCCCACCAATCCTCCTCCCTAGCTGAGGTCTAATGTGCCTTTTCACTTTTATTTGTACAAAATCATATTTTCTGAGTATTACTCATTGGGGTCAATGTTTTAAGGCTGAGTGTACATTTTCATGCATGTGAACACATTTTTATCTTGGTACTCATTTTTGTAACTCCTCCTGCATTTGCATAGCATTGACTTACTGTGTCTGGAGTTATTTAGTACATGAGTAAAAAATGTAAACTTAAATTTAGTGCACAGTTTTTTACTCAGGTTTTATTATATCAGCGCCCAAGTGACAATGGTTATATATTCTCTATTTTTCCATAGAAAAATTTGTCGTCCAGTAAAGTATAGGAAAGTGAAATTTTCTATATAAAAAAAAGCTCAAGGTAAAGGGACTATGATAGAAATCAGATGGAGAGAAACTCAGAAGGTAATGGGTGCCTGGGATAGCCTACCAGTGGGGATGGTGACAGAGTTTAAGCATGCTTTGGAACAGGGGGCTCCAAATCTTTCAACAGAAGGGTCACAAAGCACATTTCAGATCACCAAGAATTCCATTGGGAGGGGGGGGGGGGGGGGGAGTGGTGAATCATGTCTGGCCCTTTTGTTGATTTAAAACACTGGGAAAAGGGGAAGGGGAAGGTTCCCAGGGGTGTGGCAAATGGATTATTAGTAATATGTTTACCATTCTTGCCACACCCATAGCAACTCTTCCCCTAGCTCCTGCATCTCCCATCTGTTGTGTGGAGGTGGGTGAGGGTAGGGTGGGGGTGGGGGGGGGCAGGTGTATATGAATGTGTCACATTCCCTCCCTTCCACTCCTCCCCCTCCCCCTTACTTGTCTCTCACGCCCTCCGCTTCCCTTTCCTTCTCTGCCACTCACTCATTCACCCCCTCCCTCTCACTCACCATGCTACTCTTTCCACCACTGCTGCCACCATGTGTCTTGATCCTCTGGCAGGCCCTGGGAAGCTCTGTCAGCCTTTATGCCATTGCCCCCACATGTCTCATTAGTTTTCCATTGGATGGGGCCTGGGAACCCCTCTGCCAGCCTTTTTGCTCTCATCGCTATTTTGTACACTTCTGCTTACGCTGGCGGTGCATGGTAAACCCTGCCAGCCTTTCTGCCCCCACTGAGCATGAAAAAAATTAAAACCTCCTCAGTGGGCCAGATCCAGCTTGGGGGAGGGGGGGCAGGGAGGGGAATGTATTGCAGACCAGGAAAGCAAATTTCTATCTTGAGGACCCCTGCTTTGGAATGATCAGAGGGTAGGGGTGAGCACAAGGAGGAAGGAGGCCCCAGGTATTGTGTTTAAATATGGAAACTTGTATGGTCTTCTACCCGAATAGTAGCAAACCAAAGAGGAGGATAACAAAAACCGACTGACAGCTAGAATACATCCTTACTCAGTGGTTCCCAAACTGTGGGTTGTGACCCCAAATGGGGACATGAGAGAGTTACGCTCTGCACCCAGATCTCTGCTCCATCCTGCAACCGACAGTGGCAGTCAGTGTAGGGCCTGTGAGCCAGTGCACGCTCACGGATTTTTGTCCCCTTCTGCCTGCGCTTCCTGTTAGACCAGACACCATGTGAAGGCTAAGGCCTGCAAGCGCACACACTCACTCCAGCAGCTTTTGCTATTGCCTTGCTTGCTCTGGCTGCCACCTCTCCTGTAGCCATTGCTCTCCTGCTTTGGGTAAGTTGGGAGGGAAGATGTGCAGAAGGAAAGTAGAGGTCAGCTAGACAAAGGAGAGGGAAGGAAGGGGGGAGCAGCTGGGGAGTATCAGGGGAAGGAGAGTACAGGATTGGCTGAGAAGGTAAGGAAGGAGAATGAAGGTCAGCTGCAGAAGAGGAAACATGGAGGTCAACCGAGGGTGAGGAGACGACGTAGACATCTGATATTTTGCTTTGCTCACTGTCTGGGGGTCCTGTGAATTTTTGAGTGTTAAAATGGAGTCATATTGGATAAACGTTTGTGTAGCACTGTCATACCTAGATCAGTGTTGATAGGAACAGTCAGGCAGACTGGGTGGGACAATTGGGTCTTATCTGCTGTCATCTACTGTGTTATGACTCCTTTTAGGAAACAGAAAAAATATTTTTATCTTATAGGAATTTTCTGGGACTCATGGTTAAAACTGGAAAGAACAATTTTGTTGCCTTTTATATGTTGGTTAATCACTATTAGTTATACATTATTGATAACAGCAGTGGCATACCAAAAGTATTTGGCACCCAGGGCGGATACTTCCTGTGGATCTCCCACCCATATATAATTTTAAAATTTAAATACACAGAAAAATGTTTGCAAGTAAATTTATAAATTGTGCACTAAGTACAGTACTATCATGAGCAAATTGAAAATAAGAAAAATGCAGGACATTTATAATTCAGCAAACAGGTATTACTGCTTCTTATTTTATACAAAAAATACGGGAAATGCAATCTCAGTACTCAGCCTATTCTTCAAAGGTACATAGAGAGGATTCATATTCTCTGCTTTCAAACCTTAAGTTGTGTCACTCCCTTTGCCACTGTGCACTTCGCGCACGTACACACACACACACACACACTATCTCTCTCTCTCTCACACACGTGCACATATGCAGGTAAAAACTGCAACATGCCAGACTCTGTATGCAGTGCAACAACGGGAAAACAGAACCATCGTTATTCCTCAAAACAATACAATCAAATATAAATAAATCAAGATTGTAAAACCATACTACTAAAAAATATATATTTCAAAATAGCTGACAACTGGAATAACATCTATTAATTAAATCTCATGTACACATTTTTAAACATTTCCTAAACATCAATAAAATATTCCAGAAGAGCAGGCACATCAAATAACACATAAAACTAATAAGGATTTTAAAAAATACCCCGCTCTCCATTATTTGTCACCCTGAGATTGCTGCAGACTGTGGAGTGCATGCACACATACTCATAATATGCTCCGTCTGTCTCACAGCCATATATGCTGGATGTGTGTGAAACACATGCTTTCTCTGTTTCTCACACACACATACGCTTCCTCTGTCTTTCACACACACACACACACACACACACATTGTCAATAATTCATGCAGACAAAACCTGAACTGAAACCACAACAAGCCAGACTCTTTATGCAGTGCAACAATGGGAAAGCAGGAACATCACCATTCCTTATAACAATACAATCAAGGAATAGAAATCAATCACAATTATAAAATCATAATTCTAAAAAATATATATTTCTAAATAGCTGGCGAATAGAATAAGTTCCACTAATTAAAAACTCTTGTACAAATGTTTAAATTTCCTAAATATCAATAAAATATTTTAAGCCAGACATATCAAATAACACCCAATAATTAAAACTAATAAAGATTTTAAAAGTCCACTACTCTCCAAACCTGTAACCTTGAGATTGTTGTAGACTGGGGCTGTGCACACATGCTCACACACACAATAGACTCCCTCTGTCTCACACACACATGCATGAAATCAGTGAGAGAGAATATGTATATATGTGTGTATGAAATTGAATCATTTCTCCCTCATATACACACAGACACACACACAGATGCTTCCTCTGTCTGTCACATATAAAAATGCTTCCTCTGTCTATCTCAAACATACATGCTTCCTTTGTCCTTCTGTCTCTTTCACACACACACACACACACACACACACACACACACACATGCTTCCTTTGTCACACACACACACACACACACTTCATGTCTCTCTCTCTCTCTCACACACACACACATTCTTCCTCTGTCTCTCTCATACACACATGCACTTTACTTTATAGGGCCTTGTGAGACAGGGATGGCTGAAGAGGGAGGCAGTGACTGTGTGCAGGGCCGGTGCCAGGGTATTAGGTGCCCTAGGTGAACCCTTATAGCTTTATGCCCCCACCCCACCCCCAGTCCTCCACATATTACAATTAAAAATTATGCATTTATAAAAACAGATTTTACATAAACAAGACATTCTAACTACAGTCTTCTGAGGTAAAAATATCATTAACAACAACTTGTATATAATATTTGCATGCACTGCTTTGATGTCAACAAGAAAACCTTGCAAATAAAGACACCTGAACCTTATGGTATTAGGCTTGGCCTTCAGAAGTCCATGAATAAACTAAATTCCAATTTAGTAAACCTCCTATACAAAAACAGCAGTAACTGTTAGCACTCAAACAGTAACAACCTTACCTATGAAAAGGCAATACTGCAATATATAATGCCAGGCCCTAAATCACCAATACATCTCCTAATTAGAAAAACAGAGCAAGCCAGGCTGCTGTAGATCCCCACAGAAAGTACATGGCAGCAAAGTACCTCACCTCAGTCACACATGCAGAACACAGACGGACTGACACCAAATTCAGAATAGAGAGACAATAAAGCAGTGTTTCCCAACCAGTGTGCCATGGCATAGTGGTGTGCCACTAAGCTGGTAGGCCATGGAAAAGTCACCATTGTCTAAGGCTTAGAGCCAGACAGCAGCTTGGCTGTACTCTCAGTACTTCACAGTAACAAAAGACACCAGCAATGGCTCTTAAACATATAGGAATTTCTTTCTGAGAACATATGTAATCACGTATGCCTCTTTTACCTAGCTACAGCATGAGCCGTGGAGTGTAGGAATTAATGGGCAGCATGCAGGGCACAGATAGCTGGGCCTTATTTTATCTTTGAAGTTTTGCACCAAGTTGTTGAGATTTTACAAATGAAGGGTCTGATTTACTAAGGCCTTTTACCATTCTGTGTCTGTGGAGGAAAAAGCTTAAGTAAATCAAGCCCCCCAAGTTTGAAGCATAAATGAGGCCTTGCTGGTAACTGCAGCCTTGAAACATTTCAACTGTCCACGAATTACGATTTAAGATGGCGAATGTCAGAACACTGACTGGGAACCTGTTACTAGCATGTCCTTTTTTTTCTATTATCATCCCAAATTCAAAGAAGGGGCAGAAAATTTCTTAGCACATTTTTTTCATTAGTGGTCATCAGTGGTCTAAAGCCTTCTATGAAGATGGTTAAGCTCTTTCGTTTTTGTATAGTTTTCAAGAGATACATCTTGAGGGAGCAAGGACAACATTGTCTCTCAGATGCGCTCTCAGAATTGCAGAAGCCTATGAATCTTGAGAGCGTCGGGTAAATAAGCTTGCAATCAATATCTTTTACTGTTATCTAACACAGAACCCTTGTTGGCGAAGGTTTTTACTTAGTTACTCCATTATAGATCTTCTGTACTGCACTGTAAGAATGCGACCAAAGCAAAATGAGAGCGGTGTCAAGAAATGCTTTAATTATAAATAGTAAGAACCCAATGCCAGATGATTGGTGCTACTAAACCCTCCCAATAGCACCCCTCTCCTGCTTGTCACCTGGGGCGAGCTGCCTCGCTCCCCCCACCCCTTAGTACGTCACTGGATACCAGCAAACGTAAGCATCCTCCTTATCCAAATCGCTTGAGGCCATATTCAGTAGAAGGCCTGATGAAGTCTCTTTAGGCTGTTCACTTTTTAGTTATGTTCCTCGGTCCTGGCTGGTTGTGACTTATGCAGAGCTTACCAGATGTTCGGACTTCCTGGACATGCTCTCTTTTTGAGGATGTTTGGGCAGGGTTTCAAAAACTGTCTGGGTGAGGACAGCTCTGACTTCCCCCAAGCTGCAGGACTATCAGGAAGTGATCCTTTGTTAGGTGGCTGCTGCTGCTGCCACTTCTGAGGCAGGAAGGGAGATTCTGCTCTTCCACATTCCCACTCTACAGCCAGTGTCCTGTTACAAAGGAGGAGGGGATCCCCTCCATAGCCTCTGCTATGGAAGGGATTCTTTTTCCCTCCCCCATACTCAGCCTCTGCCGCCATTGATTCTGAAGGACTCTTCCTTCTCCCTCTACCTGTGCTTTTTTGTGTGGGGGAGGGGGGGGGGAGGGGAAGGCAGAGAGGGCAATTAGTTCCCCTGTATGCCTGGGCAAGGAAAGAAGAGAATATTGGAGTGGGAGAGGAGAGAAGAGACCACAGGAGAATGAAAAGAGACAGCAAGAGGAAGAAGGAAGATGAAAGATGACAGTATGAGGAGGGAAAAAGAAGTTGCAAGAAGATACAGGGGACAGTCAGAAATATAGCAAAAGTGTGTAGAAGAAAGGGAAGAGAAAAAATGCATTGAAGGAAAGGAGGTGAGCACATGAAGGAGGAGAAAAGCTCACAGGAGGAAGAGAAGAAAGGGGCATTAGATTAGATAGGGGTGAGAAGAGATGAAAAGCTGGAAGAGGGATGAGAGGGAAGATGGGAGGAGGAGTATGAGATGGAGGGTTAGGGGATGGACAGGAGAAACAGAAGTTGGAAGGATAGGGAGAGAGTAATAGATGGAGGTACAGAGAAGGGCGACCAAAATGATAAAGGGGATGGAACAGCTCCCCTATAAGGAAAGACTAAAGAGGTTAGAGCTGTTCATCTTGAAGAAGAGATGGCTGAGGGGGGATATGATAGAGGTCTTTAAGATCATGAGAGGTCTAGAATGGGTAAATGTAAATCGGTTATTTACTCTTTCTGATAAAAGAAGGACTAGGGGGCACTCCATGAAGTTAGCATGTAGCACATTTAAAACTAATCGGAGAAAGTTCTTTTTCACTCAAAGCACAATTAAACTCTGGAATTTGTTGCCAGGGGATGTGGTTAGTGCAGTTAGTGTAGCTGTGTTTAAAAAAGGATTGGATACGTTCTTGGAGGAGAAGTCCATTACCTGCTATTAATTAAGTTGACAGAAAATAGCCACTGCTATTACTAGTATCAGTAGCATGGGATAGACTTAGTTTTTGGGTACTTGCCAGGTTCTTATGGTCTGGATTGGCCACTATTGGAAACAGGATGCTGGGCTTCATGGACCCTTGGTCTGATCCAGTATGGCATGTTCTTATGTTCTTATGAGGAGCAAGTGACAGAAGGGTGTCAGGAAAAATTTAAACTGAGGAAAGATGAGAAGTATACAGATTGTTGGGGGGGGGGGGGGAGTTAGAATGAGGATGGAAAACCAGAATGTTTTCTTGCATGCATTACTTCCCCCAGTGGCTTTAATGGAAATGACATCAATGGGAAAACATGACCTGATGACTTTTGTTTTCCATGCACACTCATGATTTAGATGCAAATGGATGCAAGGTTAAAACTATTGAAATGGATTATTGTAGCTGCCCGCTGAAGAGAGATTGTCCACAAAATAAGAACTACAGTAATATTGTAGAAGATAACTCTATCAGTGCAGCAGTTGTACTCCATGGTGGTTTTCTGTATATTTTGTAATTTCATTCTGTTCACTGCCTTGGGCAGGATTTGTCACCCAGTGAGGTGTTATGAAAGGAAAGCCCTGTCTCAGTTTGGTACTTTTTGTATTGCAGAATGCATGTTAGTAAACCAGGACTGGATCTCAATGATGCTACAATTTGTTTGGCAGCACCGAAAAGTTCTCATACACTAGGACCTCATTAAAATGAATTCTTTTGCTAACAATGCAATGGGGTAGAAGGGTAGCTGAGTGCTGCCTGAAACAGTGAAGCGACAGGGAAAATAATTAACTATAGTACCTGAATGTAACTCACCTTGCGCTACAATAAAAGGGTGTGAGCTAAATATACTAAATAAATAAGTAAAAAAATAAAATAAAGTAAACCAAATCAAGAAAGACTAGCAAAATGAAGAAAATTCCAAGAAAACTACAGTTCCATTTTGGATGCTACATAAACAGATTTTAAGGTACCTCTCTTTTTTAGAATTTAAATTTAGGAACCCTTTTCCATATTGATCACATTTTATTTCCAGCCTGCACAGACGGGTACAGGGTGAATACCCACCTTCCATTTTTTCTATGGCTGGATGAGGAGAAAGGATTGAAAAAAATGCAGTTTGTTCAAGGTTTTTGTTACTTGGTTGAACAAAATCTATTGCCACAATTGATCAAGCTGTTTCCTTTATATTTGTTTGGTTTAGTGGAGCACTAGCATGATTCACACTTTCCTTCCAAACAGAAACAGCTACTAACCCATCTTGTTCATGCAGTTTGGCTCAACATTGCTTGCATTTGGAAGACCATGCCCCAGGTGGACTTTTGGAGAAGGCGTGTAGTAGCTGAGATCATTTCCATCAAAACCCCAAGGGATTTATCTTCCCCAGAGATAAGGCTGCATTTTTTTATGTCAGATATTGCAGTCACATAACTCTTTGCAACTGCTTTACTATTGGTTGTTGCAATTTGATTGTCCTAACCTTTAAGCATTTCCTCATCCTCATTGTAGCTGCTGAATGTCAAGCATAGCCTATTGTGCTTTGCTTGACTGGCATCAAGTGTTTTTAAAAAGTCATGCAGGATTGCAGAATGTTATTGTAAATATCTTTATTATGTTTTAAGAAGATCAAACATGGACCATTATGCAGTATATTTATCCAATGTTATAACAAAAGGAAAATCTGTGGGAAAAATGACTTTTCCACTATTTTTCTCCTGTGTGTTATAACAAAGTCATTTTTCCACTGTTTTTTGTTAGAACATTGAAATTCCCAGGGGAAAAAAATATAAAAATTGCATATGCAGGTCCTTAAATATATTTAAAATACAAATAATGATTGAACATCTAATAATTCTGCTTAGTAATATATAAAACCTCTTTGGCCATGAATATTTTGCAAAAGGTTGAAAGAATGAAAACTCCCCCCACCTTATTACCACTATTTGTCACAATAGGTTGGTTTATTTGACAATAAAGAAAACAGCATTTATGTAATCTTTGATCACACTCTTTCTATCAGTGACAGAAGCAGCCTCTCAGTTGGATAGTACGGACTTGCAGCTTTGTTTTGGTGCCTCTAAATAAGATTGCTGCCTCCTCGTTGGTATAAAAATGTTCCCTGAATGTAGTGTTGTGGTTAGCAGTGTCATCCACTCCCTTGTCATCATATGATGTAACTGTATCCTCCAAAGTGCATGGTCTGGAGCTGAATCTCCTAACCAGCACAGCATAATACATTTCCTAGCAATAAGCAGAGTCTTTCTGACACATGGGCGAACATATTTGTCACCCACACTAACTAATACACATATGGCCAATGAATTTACGTTTGGCCATCTTATCTCATTTACTATCATTGCCCAAAACAGAGGGATCTCCTAAAAAAAAAAAAAAAATTCATACAGTCTAGATACATTTCTTGACCAACACAGGGGAGGGAAGTGCCTGAATCATCTCACTTGGTGTAAGGGACTGATTATTGACTAATAGTATAGTTTTCATGTAATGTCTGACTTGTAAAGAAATCTCTGTTTAATGTTTGAGAGCTCATACTCTTCTTTCAGTTCCATTGGTCCCATAACGTGGGCATGACAATTGGCATGTAGAATGGCAGGAGCTCCTCCACATGATTCGGCTTTCCTGACGATGCAAGGAAAAGCGGAATTCAAATCTGGACTACAAAGTGCTGTATAATCAGAGGCATGCAGCAAGTTCAGTCCTTTCTAATGGCTGATAACTTCTCCTGCAGCACTTTTAACTTTCTGCTGAAAAGAACACATTATGGAGTGGATTTAACTTGCCTGTGCCCACGCTGCCATTCCTTCCCTCTAGCTCTCCTCTCCTCTAGTATGGGTGGCAGTAGGTGCAGTACTTCGGAGGTGCTGCTGTGCCTTTCATTTTTGTTATAACAAGGGACAGAGAAGCTCAAAGGGAAGAAGAGGAGATTCTTTCATTTAGTACTTTTTGGACAAAAAGCGGGCTCTCATTTTTCCAGAACTGTTTTTGCTTGCACATATTTTGCCTTGAATTATTTTCCCTTTCTGAAGTTACAGGAAACAAAAATTCTTGGGCAAAAATATAAATAATTTCAAAATTATTAAAGTGAATTGACTCTGGCTGGTTCCATGGTATTGCTGAGCGTTGCCATGTGGTGAGAGCTGGGTTCTACTCCTGGCGCAAGCCTTCCGCTCCCTGGGTCAGCTGGGGCTGAGGGACAACTAGTCATCATACAATAGCGACACCTACTGGCCAGATTAAAGGCCCAGCATTGCAAGGAGTCCTGGAGCATGGCCCATGCCTAAGAACAGTCACTGACTGGACTAAATGTAATATATGGACTAATTGTAATGACTGGACTAAAGTGAGTTGGGAGCAGATATAATACAGAGAGAAATATCCCGTTGTAGTTGTGAATAAACCTTAATAGGAATTGCATCCCAACCCTGGTTTCAACTGAGCTGGAAACCCAAAGGAATGGAAAGAAATTGCCATCTCCATTAAAAAAAAAAAAAAAAGAGAAAGAAATTGATTTGCAAAGTTTTTGTATATTCACCTCCACCTCCACTTTTGCTCCAGATCCTTAAGTTGGTCTGTACTATTAGCGTGCATTTGTTTCCCACTCTGTTATATCACTGTGCTGCAGTGCTGATTTATAAGAAATATGCTATTCTGCTCTGGGTTTCCAGAAAGTAGATTCTTCCCCCTCGTGGCAGGTTGAGCATTTGCTTTGTCTGAAGAAGGCACTCCCAGGCTTAGCTGTCAATACCAGACTCCTTTCACTTGTAAACAGAAACAAATGCAGACCTTAAAGCTGAAAGGTACCAGCACACAGTGTCTACTGCAGCATTTTGTCTCCTCCCCACTCTAATCTTGTCTGTAGAATGTTAACTACGGATGGTTCCCAATCACTGTTTCCATTTGCTAGAGATAGTCAACTCTGGTCCTCAGGAGCTAAAAATCATTGTTTTTTCAGGATACCCACAGTGAACCTATAAGAGACACATATGAATATTCAATAAGTAATTTAAATAAAACCAGTTACTTTCACAGTTGGGCTAACCTTAAAACTGGACTATTTTGCAATTGTTGAGTAATAGAGTTGGCCTCTGAAATATGTGAGAAGGAAAGTTTCCATTAAGAATATTTTTAGTTTATATCTTTTAATTTTCTATTTTACATTATGCACTGTTTTGAGTTATACTGTTTTTGCTATCATGATTTTTTCATAGCCTGTCTTTTTTGTTTAATTGTTTTTATTTCGTAATATGCCTAGAACAAGATATTTTGAACGAGGCAGGATATTCATTTTTAAATAAAACAACCGTATAGAAGCTAGAAACAATAGAGAGGAAAGGTCATTATGGGGATATGTTAATACAAAAATATACATTTTAGTTCATTAAGACTTATTCAAATTTGTTGAGCTGAATAGGACTTTGGTAGAAGAATATAATTGTATTGGTGCATTATGTAATCTGTAAGAAACAGTATAAAAAGAGGGGCGAAGCTTGCTGAATGCAATGGAAGCAGAGGAACAAAGGAGGAAACAGGTGGAATTTGAGAAATTGTTTGAGGAGCATTAAGGGACTGGGAGAGGCAGGAAGAGAAGAGACCGCAGGGACACAGGAGGGAGGATGAAAAGAGAACATGACGTGACAGAATATTCCAGACATATATATTAGATAAGTGCAATGCGGTGGAAACAGGAGTGAATTTGTAGGAAAGAATCTATCACAAGAAAGTGCCACCAAGCTAACCAGAGCAGGAGCCTCAAGGGAAGAAAAGGTGTGAGCATGTGAAGTTATCTGGAAACCGATGTGATATCTCGATCGAACGTCGGTATATAAAATAAATAAATAAATAAATGGCAGGGTACAGGGATGGGAATCTTCAAGTGTATCCTGGAGGTGAGAATAAGTCAATGGCATTTCTTAAACAGAGGCCAGAACACAAGTGAATCATGGAAGAAAGAGAATGAGCTGGGTTTTCTGGTTATGAATCATAAAACTACCAGTGATTTACAAGATTAAACCTTGCAACTGCCAAAGTGAAGTACCTTCAGTGGAAGATGGCATATCTTGGCAGTGTTGGAGAAGTAGCATTGCAGAGTGGGAAGTGGGAAAGTATATTGGTATTTTAGAAGAAGGTTTTAGATATATATACGCTACCCGGCGCGCACAAATGTACACCCGATTTTATAACATGCGCGCGCTGCCGCACGCATGTTATAAAATCCAGGGTCGGCACGCGCAAGGGGGTGCATATTTGTGCACCCTGCGCGCGCCAAGCCCTAGGGGAGTCCCGATGGCTTTCCCCATTCCCTCCAAGGCCGCTCCAAAATCGGAGCAGCTACGGAGGGAACTTTTCTTCCGCTCCCCCCCCACCTTCCCCTCCCTTCCCCTATCTAACCCACCCCCCCCAGCCCTACCTAAATCCCCCCCCCCACCATGTTTCACTTTTTACGCCTCCCTGTGGCAGGCGTATCTTGCACACGTCAGCCGGCTGCCGGCGCGCCAGCCCCCGGCACAGCCGCTGTGCCGGAGACCTCAGTCTCGCCCCCGGAGCGGCACCATGCCCACGCCCCCTTCCCGCCCCTTTTTCAAAGCCCCGGGACATACCCGCGTCCCGGGGCTTGCGTGCGCAGGAGGTTTTCAGGGTTACGCACGTAACCCTTTGAAAATCTACCCCATTGTGTGTATGGTATGATGTGTGAATGGGTGTGTGGCAATAGTAAGAGTTGTTTACATGTTCATATGGGTATATGATTATGACTATATAAGTTGTGGAATGTCTCTTTGATATGTCCATAGGTGCAGGGCTGGCGCGTCCATTAGGTGAACTTTGGCGGTCGCCTAGGGTGCTGAGCCGTAGGGAGCACCGAAGAGCAGCCATGTGGTGCCACAAATGGGGCCTACCCCGCTTGCGGCAAAGAGAAATAGAGACTGTGTGCTTCTCAGGGCCACAAGCAGTGTGCTGCTTGCGGCCCTGAGAAGCATACAGTCGGCGCCGAAACAGGTAAGGGGTGCGCGACCAGGGGGGCGCAGCACAAGGGTCGCTTAGGGAGCCCAATACCCTTGCACCAGCCCTGCATAGGTGTTAACCATGACTGTATATGGGGATTGGAAAAAATGTGTATACGGTATATTATGTACACAAATTTTGTGGTTAAATGATATATAATGAATAAAAATATTGCACTTTGAATTTGATGTATAAGATATGTATATGATTAGATTTATGCTGCCCCTACCTGTATATGCTGTATTGCAAAGAGTTAGTCAGGTTAAGAATATGGAAGGAAAGTAAGTGACAAATTAAAGGTGATACCATGATCAAGGAAAAATATTGTGTATGTAAAATATATATATATATATATATGCTAATGAGGCAGTTCAGATATATATTCAAGTGTTCTAGAAGTAATTTACTCAAAGTTGCAAAACAAGAACACTCAGGTAAAATTTAAACATCATAGAGAATGCAATCAAGCTAGGTAGAGAGTTCACTGTACAAATCAACTTCTTTTACCTTTCATCACTCCAAATGACAGAAAATCTTCACTGATGGCACCTTTGCTGTTCGTACCTCTGAATGTGTCTGTAAAACTGCCCCCCAAAACCTACCTCACCACCCAAACTTCACCCCAAGGTAATAGTGCCTCCTCTTACAGTGATATAAATAATAGAGTGACATATTGGTCTCTCTCTCTCTTCCCTCCCCCCCACTTTATGGCTGGCTAACTCAACTCCATTTAGATGGATAACTATTACATTATCTAAATGGCTTTTGAATATGGACCTCTCTCTATATATTTATAATTATAAGGGAACAAGCATTTCCTCAAAAGATCATGAAAACAAGGTAAAGGGATAAACCCATGCATTTCAATTGGATAACTGAATACAACTGGAAGATAATAAAGACCAATGAAGTGGAAGTGTGGAAGAATTGTTAAAATATTTATTTGAATCCACAGTGATCTGTCATTTGTACTTGGGAATATGAATACTGTGAACAGTGAAAGCAAGGTAAGCTGGTAAAGACAGCAAGGGAGCTAAACTGCATTATTTTATGCTCCTTTCTCTGAAAACATCAGCTATGGAAAAGATCCTCAACTTTTTTATTGGTTTGTACATTTTCAGAAGAGTCAGATTATCTGTAAAAAAAATCCATTGAGTTACACATCTGCTAAAACTCAAGTATAGTTCACTGGGAATCTAAAAGTGTTGAAACCCATTATGAACTGCACGGTGACTCTTATTTATTTATTTATTTATTTATTTCTTTTGTATACCGACATTCGATCGAGATATCACATCGGTTTCCAGATAACTAAAGGAATAGGGTGGTAACAGCCCTATTTTACATTATAACATGGTATTAAATAGATATAAGAATATTTTACATTATAACATGGTAATAAATATAAAGTCTAATACAAATAGGTAGCTTTTTCAGATGGCCTGTCAGTCTTTTCACAGGCGGGAAAGGACGGTAGCAGGGCTTCAATCCACCCTGAGAACAAGCTGGGTCAGGCATCTCAGCAGCACAGGAAGCACATCACATCAAACTTCCATTCTATTGGGTCTCCAGGTGTTAATAAAGCTCTGTTGTTAAAGCTGGGAATTAGCAATCTGTTATTAACGGAGTTGCTGGAAATAGCAATCTGTTATTATTTAGAATAGTTGTGGGTGGATCCTTGGTCCAGTGGCAGGTGACCACGCCCTGCGGGGAGATCCCGAGAGGGACCACTGCTCAGGTTTAGTGTAGGAGACAGACACACACTAGTTTTTTTATTAGACAATATATTAAACCGCCAAAGGTGGCAGTAGTGACCTAGAAGTGCCCGGCTGGGCTGTAGTCCCTTAGGTATAGGAACAGCGAACCCAAGGTGGCTGAGCTGTAGAGAAACTAAGAAAGTGAGCAGATGGGATATGCAGAGTTCTGGAACAAGTCCTTGATGATAACACTCACACCATAGTCACTTGAGGCAGCCCAGGAGTTGGAATGCAGTAGGCCCTCACGGAGCGAGTACCTGGTCCCAGGGAAAGCTCTGAGAGATAGATGGAAACTCACTAATGTTGTAAGCAGCGCTGACTTCTTAGCAGAAGTGGGATTTAGGAGCTGATCCGGGACGTGGGCCCTCGGAGCGAGTACTGGTTCCAGTTCCGGATTGCAAGCTGAAATGAAAAAGAGAGAGCGAGGCCCCCGAGGAGCAGGTACCTCTAGTGAAGTCCGAGGAGGCACAGTAGCTAGGTTTGCGGAGAGCGAATCCCATCCGCAGCGACCTGGCGGAAGCAAACCCAAACTACAGCCCATGGGCCGGACCCAACCTGCACAGGAAGCTTTTTTAAATTTTATGTACAGCAGTAACAGAAAAGCTAGCAGGGTTTCCTAGGCCTTTCCAGTAAGGAAAAAGCAACCTAGACTGCTGATGGTGGGGAGACCAGGCCCTGCCAACAGAAGAAGAGCTGGCTGGACCTGCTAGCAGGGATGATAACTTTCAAAGGGGTGCGTGGGTGCACATATACGCGTGTTCGTCGGCCTGCACCCAGGGATGTGGCTATTTTATAACATATGCATGTACACTATAAAATAGCCTGACCACACACACATTTGGACACACACCTGTGCATTGGGGAGACAACTTGTCTAGGTGGGAGGGGAGCTGGGGAGAGAACTAGTGAGTGTGAAAGAGCTTGTGTGTGGGGGGGGGGGCATGGAAGAGGAGAAAGAGAGCTGGTGTGTGGGGGTGGGAGAGGGGGAAGAGAGCCTGGTGTGTGGGTGGAGGAAGAGAGCCTGTGTGTGTGTGTGAGGGAGTAGGGAGAGCACCAATGATTGTGAGAGAGCCTGTGTGTTTGTATGTATGAGAGAGGAGGATTGTGCATGACAGTCAACATGTGTGAGAGAGAGAACGAATACATATGTTAGGGAGTTGTTTATATGAGAGACAGAGAGTAAATTCTGCATCCTCCCTCTCCCCCACTAATCTATGACAATTTCAGGGTGACTGGAAATCAAGTTCCCAGGTATGGAGAGCTGGGGTTATTTTTTACCCCATTTGTTTTAACTATTGGACTTTATTTGATGTGTCTGCTATTTTGACATGTTATTGTTTGGTACATTTTTTAAATTGTTAATGAGTTATTAATTATTGGATGTTAGTTAATTCTTTAACTTTTGAAATGTATTTTTATTTGAATGGCTTCACTATTATGATTTTTATATTTATTGATTTTATTGATGTTTTATGCGGAATGAAGATGTTGTTTTTCCCATTTTTGTACTATATATGAGTCTGGCTTGTTGAGTTTCCAGTTCAGTTTTTTCTGCATATTTCTGTTTATATTTTATGGTCTTTTTATTCTGCATTTGATGAGGGTTGTCTATTTTCTGCATGTACCACCAATGTGAGGTATTGTGCTGGCATGTGGTTTCTGTGTACAGATCTATAGCAGCTTGGCTTTTTCTGCTCTCTTAATAAGCGTATTGGTGTTTTAGGGCCCAGTATAATATTTGCAGTATTGCCTTTTCTTAGGTAGGGCTTTTTGAGTGCTAGCAAATTAGTGTGGTTTTGGTTTAGGACATGTACTACGTTGTAGTTGTAATTCAGTTTACTTATGTATTTCGGAGGGTCAAGCCCACACCCAACACACATTGCAATAGGCCTAATACTATATGGGCACCAAGTGTCTTTTTTGCAGAGTTTTTCTAGTTGGCACCACAGCAGTGCATGTAAATATAATGTGCAGGTTGTGAATATTTTTACCTCAGAAGACTGTACTTTGAATGTCCTTTTCCCTGTAAAATCTGTTACAATAACTGCATAATTTTTTAATTGTGTATGTGGGGAGGGGGTCACACAAGGCTGTAAGCTTTGCCTAGGCCCAGGGCATCTAATATCCTTGCGCCGGGCCTGGGATGGCAGTGGTGGGTAAAGGGGTGGAATATAAGGTAAAAAAAAAGACAATTTTTCCTAATGGTTGGGGTGGCAGTTATTAGGTAATTGTAATATTCCTGACTGTTCTAATAGGATTTTGTTGGCATTTTTATATTTGGGATCAATAATTGCACCACACTTTGAGGCCGATGAAATACTGACGTGCTAAAAATGTGTCCAAACTGGATGCACTTTTTTTTAATGCGCACACGATCACCTCTTCTGCACACTCGATGCAACAGACAAATAAGCTACACTCGATGCAATAGACAAATGAGCCACCGTTCTAAAAAGGACACGCTAGGGATAAATTGTGCGTCCTTAATACTTCCATGGCATCGGAAGCCCAGGAGAAGTGCTGTGTCAGGAAAAGGGTTGCTCAATTTTACAAGTGTCTGTTCCCCTAACCTGACCACTGGCAAGACATTCTTTTTTTTATTTTTTCGGTTTTCCTTTTTTGGTTCCTCTGACTTAACATCGCCATGATATTAAGTTGGAGTAACTACAGAAAAGCAGTATTCTCTGTTAAGTCTTGAGGAGCCCGAAAAGTTAATGCCAACTCAAGGGCTGCAGTTAATTTTTGAGAGTAAAAATATGAGTGTTAGCTGCACATTTCTTTTTACATAAGGGGGTAATAACTAATAGACTCATCAATATGGCATTTACATGTGATGAGCGCTATGACCTACACACTGGTTTGGGCGTGTTTTGCATATTGCATAAGGGGTTATGGAAGCATGTCCAAAACATGGGTCCAATCATGTGTTAACCTTTGCATTGGCCAGTTTGTGCAGTTTTCTAGTAATAAGGCAAGTAATAAACACATTTTTTAAAAATAAAGGCAAAAATTTAAAGTTGGCAACCCTACCCTAGATTCATCAAAATGTGGAGAGAGAGAGATACAGACTATCTACAAGGGCCTCATGGTAGTGAAGTATTTATATCTCTATAGAAGGGCCATCTAATAGATGACATTTCTACTATGTTCTCTCACCCAAGCTAAGGTGAGATAACATAGTACAATTTTTCATCTTTGTGCGACTTTCCAAATGACGTCAAATCTTCACTAAGGTGTACTGTGCTGTTTGTACATCTCACTCTACATGAGGAAACTGACTCCTAAACCCTAAAGCACTACCAGCACCTCTCCTCAACCTATTAGATGGCCCTCCTATAGAGATATAAATAGTTGCACACTGTGAGGCCCTCCCCAGAGTCCTCTCTCTCTCTCTCAGCTGGTTAAGACTTAAGTTAGCCAGCTAAATCACAGTTGGATAAATCGATACCTAACTCGCAATATTCAAAAGACTATCCAGTTATGTTTATCCCACTGATATATTATCAATTTTCCCAGTTTTGAATATTGGCCTCATGGTTCTTTGAAGAGGCTTTCAGACAGAAGCTGGGCTTCCTCTCAAGCCAGGCTCCCTGGTCCCTAGAATACATATTTGATTTACAGTAGAACTGCATGCAATCAGTCTACTTCTCTTCCCACTCCAATCCTTTATGTTCACTTTCTCTCTCTCTCTCTATTCCTCATGCTCTCTCCTCCTCTCTTCCCTCAGGCTCTCATCCTTGTCTACTTCCGTGCTCCACCAGCATAGCAGACAGCAGTCAGCAGATGGCAGAGAAGCATTGGGGCAGATAGCCACAGCAGAAAAGCTGCTGGACACTCCTTGGCTTGGGCTGGTGAGGCCTGGGGATCCCTGCCAGTCACTTTTTCTCCGTCATGGCTCCCCTAGGTCTTCAGCTGGCAGGCTCCGGAGAGCCCTGTCAGCCATTTACCTTCTCCATGGGTTCCTCTATATCTTCAGCGGGCAGGGTGTGGGGATCCCCACCAGCCACGCTGCTTTCTCTCCTCGCCCTTGGCACCTATTCTTATCTTTTTGTCTGCCTGTGACATCAGTATCACGGATGGATAGATACATTTAAAAAAAACAAGCACCTTTTATTTTACACAATGGGCTAAAAGGGTGCTAGTCAAGGTAGTGGCACATACTACATAAAAAAAAAGCCCTGCGTAAACTTATTATTCATTAGTCTGTAATGTTCCCACATGAAATGAGTGAAGTTTCACACAACTAAAACTACAGAGCAATGAATTAGCTATATTCTATTTCAAAAAAATCTTCTTATGCCTGAAAAACATGAAAATGATACAAAATGTACTTTCCCTGAAAGTATGCACCCTCACTACAGCCTGGGGCATGGAAAACTCAACTTCTCAATTCATCAATATGCAAAATGCCACTTCCTAGCTGACAAAAGATCTACAACTATGAATAATGAGGGTTTTGGACGGGATACTTAGACCTTCCAGAGGGTAATTTTCTGATTAATATAGGTGGAGGGTAAGAGAAAGACTTTAGAAGAGAGATGGGACAGTTCCAATATGGCTGTGCTCTGGGTTCAGAATAAGAACATTCCACCACCTCACATAAAGCAGCCATAAATCTTACTGCCTAAGGGGGAAATACAGGAACCTATGAAACGTTAAAAGGAACATGTCAGTCAGAGGAGAACAAAAATCCCTTTTAAGGAAATTAAGGTCCATATAGAATAAAAATCCTCAAGTATGAATCGAGTAACGTTGTCGAGATTCATAGTCCAGAAATCTCAGGCCAGGAAGTGTGTTTTCTGCCACCGGGGCACCAGTGCTCCATAATACTCTCTACACTGGAGCAGCTTCAGAGACTGGAAAGGAATGTGCTGAGAGAGCCACTTCCCTTTATGGTCTGTTTACAACCCTCATGCTCCTTCACTGGGTGTTAGATTTTGAAAGAGGGAACACTTTGCTGATGGATAGATGTTAAAAAGTGAAAGATGTTATCAATTCTATTCTGAAATTAAAGGGTAATGTTTCAAAACCAGCAGCTCTCTTTCTAGCATACAAGCAGGTGAAAGTCTCAAGGTGTGGATACGTGTATTAAAAAAAAAAAAAAAAAAAAGTTGGTTCCAGCTAAATTACTAAGAAAATCCCATTCCTCGGCTGCTGGCTCCATCTATATATGCAGGAGCAATTTTCTCAGCTTGTCCATCTTTTTATCTTTTTTTTTTAGTAAGATATCACAGACTGCTGCTGATACTGTGTATAAAAAGACACATGCGCTCAGAAGCTGCAGCGTGGGAGAATAACTCTCTCACCAGGCTGCATATTAAGAAAGGTGGCTTATTTAAAGCACACAATTGCCCCTTAAAATGTATGAACTCTTGTGTAGTTGTTAGCTTTGGAAGGTGGAATCATTTAAAAAAAAAAAAAGCACAGGATATTTTTATTAAAATATATTACAAGTGTACTGTTTATGTTGCCCTTGATCTTTAACATATATGTACAAAAGGTATTTCAAAAAGATCTTGTAAAAATGTCTTTTCATATTCATTAGACTACTATATGTAGGGGTAATTTTCAAAAGATTTCAGCATGTAAAATTGGAAGTTATTTACATGTGTAAATAACATGCACAGGTGCCAGTAGTATTTTTTGTAAAAGCCTGAACTAGGAACGTATTAGCACTGCTGTGTGTAAATGTCAGTGGGGACAAAAAAAAAAAGGGTGGCTTAGAGGAATTCTGGGGGCAGTGTTTGGAAGTTTGTGAACGAGTTACTATTTGGTAAGTGGCATACGCACATACATTATCAAATTTACATGTACGCTTTTACACCTGCTAATGGAGTCAAGGACTTGAAATGACACTTGTTTTTGGGTGGGAGGTCAGGGTGGAGTGGTGGAGGGTATAGATGAACTGGTAGAAGTGTGGGTGAATTAGTAGAGGATACAGCAACATGGTGATTAAAAGTATGTGCACATATATATTTTCATAAAACATGCACACTTCATAAACAGGGCTTCTGTTCCTAGGCATTTATATATAGTACATTTAGGTATTTATTTTCCAGCTAATTAGGGGCTCCTGTGGGAGTACAAAAAAAAAATCTGTTTCTTGGTGTTTCTGTGGCACAGGTCCTATTGCGGGGTACCTTTTCTAGTTGAATTAAATACACACATTTGTCCGGCTGAGGCACTGTCAGCACAGAAAAGGCAAAGGAAGGGGTGAGAGAGCAGTAAGGGGAGTGGGGCTTTTCTGGTGTTTATCCAATGAACAATTATTTAAACTTTTTTGCACTAGGGGCATTTTATCAATGGTTAATCGGGTTAAAACCTAAAATCAGAGCCCCTATTTATAAAATACCTGCCTCAGTGTGCAAACTACAATAATTATGTGAAAGTTACAATTATATTACTCGTACATATGTGTGAACTTTGGTAAAATATGTATAGAAAGGATGCAGCTCCCTGCATTAAAAAAAAACCAAAACAAAACTGAACATACCGAAACATCCGCCCAGACTTTCGAGGCCGATATGGCACACAGCTTATAAAAAAGACAGGCAGAACTCTGTGAGAGCTCTCGCCTGTGTGTGTGTGCTGACTTATGCTTACTGTTGGAAATTACCCTCTTTATGATTATTTTACATTTTGATTCCTATGAGCTACCATCAATAATAAATACCTTAGGACTGAATGTAAACACTGTCGGGTCACCAGGAAAAAAATTTCAGGATGCAAAATAACACTGATGGCACTTTGTTTCTCCCACGCCCATATCCAAAGGCTTCGTCTGGCTAACATTTTGAAGCACGCAGACAAAAACTGAGAACTAAACTTCCCCCCCCCCCCACTCTCTAGCTAAACTGAGCTGGATGAAAAAAAGGGCAGTGATGGGAGTATGGCTAAATTTTAGCTGGTGAACCCGGATATTCAGTGCTACCCAGCTGAAAGTTAGCTAAGTAAGTGGGGTCAGAAAACCAGCTTCCTGCTTTAGCCAGGTATATTCAGCAGAACACTTACCGGGTTTGTTCTGCCAAATATGAGGGTAAAGTTACACAGGTAGCTTTCCCACTCACCATCATCCTCCCTACAGCTCAGAGTGAAGATGTCACAACTTTGTTAAACATGCTTTGGGAATTCCAATGACATCAAGGCTGGAGACAGAGGCCTGCAGTAGCACTATCACCGAATCAGCCTTTAAAAAAGAACCAGCTTTCTTTTTAAATATGAATATGCTGGAGAAGGCACGCTTCATAGTATTCTTCTGTTTCAGTAACTTTGTAGGGCCAGCAGTAAACAAACAGTGTGTGGTGTGGGAGGGTCCCTAGCTGAGTAGGAGGAGCTAGCATTGTGACATCGGCAGGATGCAAACTAACAGTACAGTATATGCTATGGACAGAGATCCTAGATGAGTGGGAGGGACTAGCATTGTGACATCAGCAGGATGCAAGCTCAAACAATACAGTGTATGCTATGGATGGAGATCCTGTGTGTATGTGTGTGTGTAGGGGGTGGAGCTAGCATTGTGACATCGGCAGGATGCAAACTAACAGTACAGTGTATGCTATGGACAGAGATCCTAGATGAGTGGGAGGGACTAGCATTGTGACATCAGCAGGATGCAAGCTCAAACAATACAGTGTATGCTATGGATGGAGATCCTGTGTGTATGTGTGTGTAGGGGGGTGGAGCTAGCATTGTGACAACAGGATGCAAGCTCAAACAGTGTATGCTGTGGACAGAGATCCTAGATGAGTGGGAGGGACTAGCATTGTGACATCAGCAGGATGCAAGCTCAAACAATACAGTGCATGCTATGGACGGAGATCCTATGTGTATGTGTGTGTGTGTGTGTGTAGGGAGGGGGGGTGGAGCTAGCATTGTGACAACAGGATGCAAGCTCAAACAGTGTATGCTGTAGACAGAACCTAGCTGAGTGGGAGGAGCTAGCATTGTGACATCAATAGAGTGTAAGCAGCCTTGAGGAGCAGTAAAACTGACAAGGACCAGTATATGCCTTCCTCTATATATACAAAACATAAATAGGTAAATAGTCATGCTGGATCTATCTTCTAAACATGAATGGTGTCATTTTGGCTTTCCACTTCCCTAATAGTTTATCTCAGAAAAAGGGATATAAATTCATTGAACCAGTGGCAGAAATGTGCCTATGGTCAGGCAAACTACAGAAACCTAAAGATGCTGTCATACTTTATGAAAAGAACCTAATAAATAGGAGCTACATTGAGAAGAAAAGTACCATTTGTGACTGTGATCTGCCCATTGGTGATCCATGCAGGAAGGATATGATTCCGATATTTCACAGAGTTAAGCTTCTAAGCACTTTGGATGAGTTTTGGAGTGGAAAGAGAGCCGATATTAATGAGCTCCTCCAGTGGGGTTGTTTTACTATACACTCTGTGGATCAGTAGGACCATTAAACATTTTTTCTAGGTTTCATTACTGACATTTGGATAAATCTGTATTTTTTAAAATGTTAACCCTGAATTAGAAAAATGCCCCACATTTCATTTTTGGTAGTCTGTTATTGGGTGAAGTCAGCTGCCAGGTATCATTAAAGGCTTCTCATCCAAATTAGGAAAAATCATGAGTACCCCATAATGAAGGGGTTCAATTTCATGACCCCTGAAGAATGAAACAACTGAAAGTCTTCCGACTAATCATGCCAGCAGTGGAACGCACAGCCATTTTGAATGTACTAATGTTTGCAACGCAAATGACACGTAATGCGTAGTGACGCAGTTGCGCACTAACACGTAACGTAACGTAACTCCATTTTGGAATAATAATTTGTATTGTATTAATACGAATGCCGCTGTAAAATGTCTAACACGTCAATTAAATGACGAAACGATAATGTGATCATAAGCTACACCTCCTGGAGACCACGCTAGCAAATGCTTATTCAGCAGTTTGTGAATTGTTTGTTCAGCAAAACTCAGAACGCATGTGTGAAAGATAAGAGTTGTAAAGTGCATAAAAGTTTGCTCCCAAGGGGGGCGTGGCATGCAGTTGTACTGAGCCTTTGTCTTAGCTGCATCTTGCTGGCAATAAAAGTCTATCTTTACGGATCAGTTGTCTGGACCTCCTTACTGACTAAAAAGAGACGGTTACATTTGGCGAGCCAGCCAGGAGGTACCGGGGACGCTATTTTAGCCCCCCAGTGAGTCCGGTGGGTTGGTGGCGGAGCGATCCCCCAGACGCACCTGGTGAGTGGCCACCACTGAGTTCAGCGATCAGGTTTCTGAGGGGACCGTTCCACAGACAGTCTTCTGAGACCTCTGGGCTGGTGATCTGGGAAGAAGGCTTTCGTGACGATCGGAAGAACCCTGCAGGCGAGTATTATGGGAATGGTGGGAAAAGTAAAGAATAGCTAAAAGAGTAGCAAATAACCGGTCCATCCCCAAGCGGACCGAGGGGGCTTTGATCACACCCCACGCCGTGGGTTAGTAGGAGTTGTATTCCGAAAGCCACGTGCAAAAGAAGAGAATTATAAGTAACGAGTAAAGTATAAAGTAGCGGGAATAGGTTTCTTGTTGTGTGAAAGAGAGTGAATGGCCTCGCAGTTCTAGACCGGGCGACCGCGTTCTAGTCGGGGCAATTGTGACCCTTTTGTGTCTGGCGGATACGGACCCCTTACCTATCCGTCTTCCCTTCCCTCCTCTGTCTGTAATTCTATCCTAATGGGAGGGGGCTATTCAACTCCGCTAAAAGCCATGACGGAGCACTATAGTGAAGTGTTCGATAAACGTAAATGTATGAAACCCGGAATGATTCAGCGATGCACCCATAGGTGGCCCAGTTTGTGTGTAAATTGGCCTCCGGCAGGAACTTTCAATTTCCAAATGGCCACAAGGGTCCTGAATATAGCCCTGAAACCGGGAGAAACGGGTTGCCCTGAGGATTTACCGTACATAACTGCTTGGCTTGCAGTCATTGAGAATCCTCCATCATGGGCAAAGAAGTTAGTGGAGGGAGCCGCCCTCGTAATGGTGGCGCAAGTGAACAAAATGGGAGACCGGAAATCCCCAAACCGGAAGAGAAAGGGAAGGGCAGCCATCTTAGGAATACAAGACCATGCGTCATCTGCGGCGGCCATGTTTGTAGTGCAAAGGAATGCACGGACTCAAGAAAAAAAAAGTTAAACCCCTGCCGCCCGCAGTACCGACTGACGCAGAATATCTTCTGCCGCCACCATATGTCCCTAGCTGCCCCCCAGCATATAATGCGCCACCAAGTCCCTCAGCCCCCGCCACCGCCCAAGCTGATCCTGAACTAGTGCCGATTCCCGAAGCACGGCTTGAAGCGGCAGCG
Organism: Rhinatrema bivittatum; assembly: GCF_901001135.1. Classification (NCBI taxonomy): domain Eukaryota; kingdom Metazoa; phylum Chordata; class Amphibia; order Gymnophiona; family Rhinatrematidae; genus Rhinatrema; species Rhinatrema bivittatum. The sequence goes on from NC_042624.1 coordinate 81,903,594, forward strand.
GCAAAAGTTGAAGACGGCGGCGAGTTGTCCGTAGCCGGTGGCACTCGCAGTAAAACCCAAGCCGCAAGTTTGCAGCTACCAATTAGAGAAACGACCACTGTAGTTCCCGTGGTCCCGACTGAAGAAAACGAATATCATACTACGCAAACAATAAAGTTATTTACCTACATACCTTTTACTTCCAGTGATCTTTTTAACTGGAAACAGCTTGGTCCCTCTTACGCTGATAAACCAGATCAGATAATAGATTTTTTAAGGGGAATTTTTGCAGCCCATAACCCCAACTGGGCTGACATTCGGCATCTAGCCTCCATCCTTTTCACCACTGAAGAGCGCCGACAAATACAATTAAATCTGGAAGAGGCAGCCCGATTAAGAGCTGGGGCAGACAGTAATCCGGATGAAGCAGTGAGAGCACAAGCCCCAGTTGCCGATCCCAACTGGGATTTCCAGACCGCAGCAGGGCGCGAGCGCATTGCTGCATACCAAATCGCCTTTCTTGAAGCTTAAAGAAAGGGAAGAGGAAAGTTGTAAATATGGGAAAGATTCAAGACGTGGTGCAAAAGAGAGACGAGTCCCCTGGAATCTTTTTGGAGCGATTGATGGACGCATATCGGCAATTCAGTCCATTTGATCCAGAGGATCCCAAAAGTCAGTCCGTTATAGTGATGAGTTTTGTCGGACAATCCTATCCCGATATCCGCCGGAAGTTACAAAAGTCGGGAGGGTTTGAGGGAATGACTATTAGCCAACTAAAAGCCATGGCTGACAAAGTTTATGTAAACCGAGAGCCGGACGGAGATAAGAAGGAAAAGAAAGAAAGTAGAAAGTTAAGAGAAAGTGTTAGTCTGTTAGCTGCAGCGTTGGAAGAAACTAATTTCGGAAACTCGTCCAGGCACTACCAAGGATATCCTGGACTAAGAGGAAGGGGCAGGTCGCCCATGAGGGAGCCGGCCAGAGGACGAGCGAATAGAGGAGGAGGATCGTTCAGAGGTGGAAGGATGCCGTTGGGAGCCAATCAATGTGCATTCTGCAGACAAGAAGGACACTGGAAGTCTGAATGCCCTGAGTCCCTGCAAATGAAGCAGGAAGGATACACTCCGTCCAAACCAAAAGGAGCTGAATGGCAGATGGCCGTAGGAGAAACTTCCGGCGATGACAGTGAAACATGACTAGACAAGGGAAATCTTCCCCTGGATCCCTTAGTAGAAATCAAAGTAGGGACTGAGACGTTTAAAGGATTGTTAGACACCGGGGCACAAAGATCAGTCATGACTACCGCTATCACCACGCCCACTTCCAAAATTATTTCCATCGTAGGAGCCTCCGGAAAGCCACTTATCGCTCCTTTTCTCCAGAAACGACAGGTTCGAGTAGGGGGACAATTAGTATCCCATCAGTTCCTCTATGTCCCCGGATGCCCAGTCCCACTCATAGGGAGAGACCTTCTTTGCAAATTAAGAGCCAATTTACAGTTCGAATCCACTGGAGAAATCAAAGCATCCTTCGCAGATAACCCAGTCTCTCTCATTTGTCCACTCCAAGAAGAATGGAGATTACACCTTCCTGTAGTTGAGCACATCACGCACCGCTATGGAGAGAACACCGTCCTCAACGAAAAGCGCAGACAGCTAATGGATAGTGTACCTAAAGTGTGGGCCGAACAAAACCCAGGAGGAATAGCCATCAATGCTACCCCTATTTGGATTGAGATGAAACTGAATGCACAGGTGATTAATCAACCTCAATACCCCATTCCATATATGGCCAGGCAAGGAATCCAGATACATCTGCAGAGACTGTACGATTTGGGCATTCTCCGACGAATCCGATCTGCTTGGAACACCCCTTTATTGCCCGTAAAGAAACCTGGATCTGATGATTATCGACCAGTACAGGACCTAAGGAAAGTGAATAGCCAAGTAGAAGATCTAGTAGCCCTCGTGCCAAATCCATATTCCATCCTAGCCCAAGTCTCCCCTGCCTCAAAGTGGTACAGTGTCATTGATCTCAAAGATGCCTTTTTCTCCGTCCTGGTGGCGGAGGAATGTCAGAAGATTTTTGCTTTCACATGGGAAAATGCACCTACTGGAATAAAGCAGCAGTACACATGGACTCGTTTGCCTCAAGGGTTTAGGCACTCACCTACGCTGTTCGGTGAGCAACTGGCAAAAGACTTGAAGATGTACCAAGTCATGTATGGGCCAGTAATACAATACGTGGATGATCTTCTGTTGTTTCGAGAGACGTACCTCGAATGTGAAGTATCCACTCTTCAGCTGCTAAAGACGTTGTACTCAAAAGGATATCGTGCAAGTAAAAAGAAAGCGCAAATCTGTGAGTTGGAAGTGGAATATTTAGGCTTCCAAATACGTGGAGGAACCCGTTGCCTGGGAATTTCTCGCACCAGTTCAATAAGAGGTCAACCTGTACCCACTTGTAAGAAGGAACTTCGAGCGTTCCTTGGAGCTGCAGGATACTGTAGACTGTGGATTGCTAACTATGCAGTTATTGCCCAACCTCTGTACGACAAGTTGCGGGGCAAAGAATCAGAATCTCAAACTTTTCAATGGGAAGGGCACGAGCTAGCAAGCTTACGGCAACTGAAAGACGCCTTGATTGAACCCCCTGCTCTAGGGTTGCCAGATGTAATGAAACCATTCCATCTATACGTTGATGAGAAGAAAGGAATGGCCATTGGGGTATAGACTCAAACTCTAGGCTCGTGGGAACGACCTGTTGCATATCTCTCAAAAGGAATGGACAATGTAGCAAAAGGATGGCCTGGGTGTCTTCGAAGCATCGCGGCTGCATGCTTACTCATTCCAGAAGCAGTCAAATTAACCTTTGGTCAAACTCTGAACGTAACAACTCCCCATACTATTCAAGGACTAATAGAGACTCATGGGCCAAAATGGATGACTAATTCACGTCTCATAAAGTATCAAGCTCTGTTATGTGAAACTCCAGAGATCCAAATACAGGACAGTAAAAATCTGAACCCTGCAACCTTACTCCCAACTCCCACTTCAGTCACTCATAAGTGTGAGGAAATCATGGCTACAGTACATTCCAGCCGACCCGATCTACGCGATCAACCCTGGCAGGGAGCCTGGACTTTGTTCACCGATGGAAGCAGCCAGGTTCTAAATGGTGTCCGGGTCGCTGGATACGCTGTGGTCTCTGAGGACGACATTATCGAAGCCAAGCCCTTACCCCAGGGGACATCAGCGCAAAAAGCAGAGCTAATTGCGCTCACCAGGGCTCTACAGTTGTCGGAAGGACAAACTGTTAACATCTATACTGACTCCAAGTACGCTTTCCTTACTATCCAAGAACATGGAGCTTTATACAAGGAACGAGGATTCCTAACTGCTGAAGGGAAACAACTAGCTAATGCATCTGAAATACATCAATTGCTAGATGCCGTGTGGGCACCAAAGAAAGTAGCTGTCATGCATTGTAAAGCCCACACCGGGAAATCAGATCCCATCGCCAAGGGAAACCAATGGGCAGACAAGACAGCAAAAGAAGTAGCACGTGAACGTCAATTACACATCTCAACTAAAACCTGCCCACTACTGCAATTTCCGGTTGAAATCCCTGTCTACTCGGCAGAAGAAAATGATTGGGCGCAAACTGAACAATTCCACCAGCAGGATGGTTGGTGGATTGTACAAGGAGACCGGGTGTGGATACCCGACGCACTGGCTTGGACCATTGTAAAAGAAGCCCATAATAAAACTCATCTTGGTCGCGATGCATTAGCAACTCTATTGGCAAAAACTTACTACATTAACAGACTCATACAGCTAACTAAATATGCTGTCAATCAATGTGTCACCTGTGCAAGAAACAATCCAAGAAATGGGCCTGGTCCAGCCCCTGGACATATACTACGAGGGACTACTCCGTTCCAAGTTTGCCAAGTCGACTTCACCCACATGACTCCTTCAAAAGGATACAGAGCAATGCTGGTAGCTGTCTGTACTTATACCGGATGGATCGAAGCCATACCTACACGAACCGAGACTGCCAAGGAGGTAGTGTCTTTGCTTCTCCATAAAATCTTACCACGATACGGATTACCACGACAAATAAATTCAGATAATGGGCCAGCTTTCACCAGTGAAGTCACACAACGACTGAGTCAAATTTTGGGTGTCCGATGGCACCTGCACTGCACTTGGAGACCTCAGAGCAGCGGAGCAGTTGAACGAGCTAACAGGACTTTAAAGAATCAGTTAGCTAAATTGTGTCAAGAAACAAAAACTAAATGGCCAGACATCCTGCCATTAGCTTTACTACATGTCCGATGCACTCCAAGAAAGTCTGGTCTAACACCTTATGAAATGATGTATGCAAGACCACCACCCCTTCCATCTTTTCCTGAATCATTGCAGATACAAGGGGAAATGTCCCTCAGTAACCAACTCAAAGGACTATATAACACAGTCATTGCAATTCAAAATTACACCTGTGACACTGAGCCATTAGTCCTGCTAACCCCGATCCACCCATTCCAGATCGGAAATTCTGTGTGGATAAAAGATTGGGATGAGTCTGATTTCCTCCAACCCCGATGGAAAGGACCGTATACTGTGCTACTGACCACTCCAACAGCAGTTAAAGTCTTTGGATGCCCTTCATGGATTCATTGGTCACGAATTAAACCAGCTGCATCCAATTGGCAAGTCTCCAGGATTGGGGACCACAAGTTAAGATTCACCCAAGGCAGGCACGATGCTAGTCCTGAGTAAAAGACCTCAGTAATTTCTAAACAATATTAACGTGTCCATCTCTTTCCTTCCTTTCAGACTCCATAACTCATGACTGCAACTATCTACGTCATAAAGCAATGTCACAGATACTGACTTCAAAGATCTACGCAGCAACTACCTTTTACTGGAATTTGTCAATCAGCCTACAGATCCTTTTACTACTCTTCTGCAAGTCTATAACCTCTCTTTCCCTGCCACTGAGCAAGAATTGTACAGAATGTATCAAGCTAATCCGCACTACAACTCAAGATGGATTCCAAGTTGTATCAACAATCATCCACCAATCTCAGCCTCCTGCGTCCTGTACCACCCTACCTGTTTGTGCCTTGAATACTACCCAAGGCTATCAATCTTTTCATCGATGTCTAGAGGGTAGCAAAATCATTTGTCATACTCCAACTACTCCTAAGTACTATAATGTTACCCTCACTGCAGGACTACCAAAAAGCTACACATCAAGCATTATACCAGAAGGAAAAGGTATCTTGTACTACATCAACTCGACCAAAGTCTTCATGGGAGGAGAGTCTACTGTGACAATAACCTTTGATGCTTGTGAAGCCATTGATAAACACCCAAATGCACTCCATTGTGGGTCTCAAGCCTGGAAAAATTCCTATAAGTCCAAGCATAAATACCTCTGTCCATACAACCGAGTCGCCAATCCATCCAGTTGGACACCATGTGTAGGGGACCTTACACTGTCAGGATGGGCTCTAGTCTGCGACTACACTGGAGGAGGTTACCATGGTTGCCATGGAATAGGGCGGCTAACTGAAGTAGCTGGTAACATTGTGTCTATACAATGGCCTATAAGAAGTGAAGGAGTCCCCTGGCAAGATACTTGGGGATTTGGTATCAATGGAACTGGGAAAGACCCCATGACATACATTACTATCACACAGCGGAGAGACAAACCTCGTCCAATTATTCACCAGACCACCGTAGTGGGCTACCAGTCTTTCTTCGATGAAATATCACATGCAACGGAGGAATTAAAGAAACATACAACTTCCCAGCAAGCAAAGAACATGTTCGTTAATTTGGCTGAGAATATTGCTCTCTCTCTCGAAGTCAAGAACTGTTTTGTATGTGGAGGAACTAATACAGGAGAGCAATGGCCTTGGGAAGCCAAAGAAGCATTCCAATCTGACCTTAATACATTGAACACAACTGTTACCTACAACCGTAAAACTCATCCATATGAGTGGGCCCTCCAGACTGATGTGATTGGCAGACAATGTATATCCCGACAACGTTCACGCATCTATATCATACCTGTTGGAAACTCTCCATGTACTGGGGTTCTCACAGCCAATCTAACCAACCATACATGGTGGCAAACGGAAAATTCTACCATGCCTACTCCCATCTGGACTGAATCAACCTTGAACAAGACATGGACTGCTGCAGGCGTGCCCACTACCATATTTACTGCCCCGGATGGCTACTATTTCGTATGTGGGCGAAGAGCATATGAACAATTGCCAACACACTGGTACGGAACCTGCTTCTTAGCTACAATTCGACCCAGTTTCTTCTTACTTCCTATCTCTGCTGGAGAAACCCTAGGTGTACCAGTATACAGTCCCATGCGACCAAACAAACGTCGTAGAAATTCTAAAGTATCCATTGGAGACTGGAAAGATCAGGAGTGGCCTCCTGAAAGAATTGTACAATATTACGGTCCAGCTACGTGGGCTGAGGATGGTTCTTATGGATATAGAACCCCTATTTATATGCTCAACCGTATTATCCGACTACAAGCAGTACTAGAATTACTCACAAATGACTCTGCCTTGGCTCTCAACATCCTCGCCAAGCAGAACACCAAAATTATCACCGCTGTTTACCAAAATCGATTGGCATTGGATTACCTCCTAGCCCAGGAAGGAGGTGTATGTGGAAAATTTAATCTTTCTAATTGCTGTTTACAGGTCGATGACAAGAGTAAGGTCATTGAAGAGATTACTGATCGAATGATCCGACTGGCACATGTTCCTGTGCAGACGTGGACTGGAATTCTTGATTGGACAGCATCCTTACCCACCCAGGACTTAAAGAACTCCTCCTTCCTGTCCTATTTCTTATTTTAACCTGTATTCTAGGATGTGCAGAGCAAAATTTTATGTTCATATTTTTTATGTCCGAAAGGGGGTCCCACTTGCGGCCAATATGGACATAAAAAAAATCCAATGAGTTGGGTATATGTACATATGTGCAAAAAAAAAATGTAAACCCCCTCACCCTCCTTAATCCCCCCCCCAGACTTACCACAACTCCCTGGTGATCGAGCGAGGAGTGAGGACGTCATTTCTGCAATCCTTGGCGAGAAGCATGTGACGTCGGTGGCACGTCGAGTGACGCGGCGTCACGTGATTCCCGGCTCGTTCGCGCCGGACGGCTCGTTCGGCCCAAAAAGAACTTTTGGCCAGCTTGGGGGGGCCTCCTGACCCCCCCAAGCTGGCCAAAAGTTCTTTTTGGGCCGAACGAGCCGTCCGGCGCGAACTCGCCGGGAATCACGTGGCGCCGCGTCACTCAGACGCGACGTCACGTGATTCCCGGCAAGTTCGCGCCGGACGGCTCGTTCGGCCCAAAAAGAACTTTTGGCCAGCTTGAGGGGGTCCCCCCAAGCTGGCCAAAAGTTCTTTTTGGGCCGAACGAGCCGTCCGGCGCGAACTTGCCGGGAATCACGTGACGTCGGCGTCACGTGATTCCCGGCTCGTTCGCGCCGGACGGCTCGTTCGGCCCAAAAAGAACTTTTGGCCAGCTTGGGGGGCCTCCTGACCCCCCCAAGCTGGCCAAAAGTTCTTTTTGGGCCGAACGAGCCGGGAATCACGTGACGCCGGCGTCACTCGACGTGCCGCCGACGTCACATGCTTCTCGCCAAGGATTGCAGAAATGGCGTCCTCACTCCTCGCTCTATCACCAGGGAGTTGTGGTAAGTTCGGGGGGGGGGGGGGATTAAGGAGGGTGAGGGGGTTTATATTTTTATTTTGGCTCAACAATCGCGATTTCCCACATATCGAACATATCTATGTTCGATATGTGGGAAATCCGATCGTTTATGTCGAATCAATTTTTTAAGTAAAAAAAAAATATGAGTTGCGTTTTACTAATGCGGTCAATCCGAATGCACACCCCTACTGTATTCTATTCCCTTTATGTCTCCCTCTTATTTTCAGGAATCTCCGATCCATGATTGAAAATATTGCTGATCGACGAGCGGCTGCTCATGTCATGATGATCAATAAGTATGTGTCTGTCTCCACCTTCCCTTCACATGATTCATCTGACTATGACACTACCGAGGATTCTGATATTTCTGATGTTGATTCTGATAATGAATACCTAACCACTAACCTATAAAATTGCACTCATTAAAATTAACTAACCTTATTGAGCCACTTTGTTCACTAGGGTAAGTCGGGCTACAAAGGGGGGGTGACACCAATAGGGTCCACCCGTCTCAAACCCGTGAAGCAACCAGCGACCTAGCAACACTTAGGGCTCAATTCAAAATACACTGGTATTAATTCCTTTTTTTGTCATTTCAGTTACTACCCAGATCATGAAGGGTGATACTTCTGCCTTCTCCCCGAAGTTGAAGTATCAAAGGGGGGAATGAAGGGGTTCAATTTCATGACCCCTGAAGAATGAAACAACTGAAAGTCTTCCGACTAATCATGCCAGCAGTGGAACGCACAGCCATTTTGAATGTACTAATGTTTGCAACGCAAATGACACGTAATGCGTAGTGACGCAGTTGCGCACTAACACGTAACGTAACGTAACTCCATTTTGGAATAATAATTTGTATTGTATTAATACGAATGCCGCTGTAAAATGTCTAACACGTCAATTAAATGACGAAACGATAATGTGATCATAAGCTACACCTCCTGGAGACCACGCTAGCAAATGCTTATTCAGCAGTTTGTGAATTGTTTGTTCAGCAAAACTCAGAACGCATGTGTGAAAGATAAGAGTTGTAAAGTGCATAAAAGTTTGCTCCTAAGGGGGCGTGGCATGCAGTTGTACTGAGCCTTTGTCTTAGCTGCATCTTGCTGGCAATAAAAGTCTATCTTTACGGATCAGTTGTCTGGACCTCCTTACTGACTAAAAAGAGACGGTTACATTTGAGCAATGTGACCCTCCTGGACCCATCAGGTTAGCCAAATCGGGCTTTACAGGTAAAATAATCCTGATACATTCTCGCTTCAAAAATTTGAATAGAGCCAAATAATTTGGGGGATTGGGGGTGGGCTTGGGTATTTTAGATTCTAATATTTAGATATCTAGAATTTCTCTTGTCTTTAAACGTTCTTTTACGTAAGACGGAAGAGAGTCCAGCAAGTTTTCCTCTGCAATGAGGCAACTCAGTTTCAGAGACTGGCATGTTTCTAATTCAACAGGAAGTGATTCAAGCTGGTTTCCAAAAAGCTCTATCTTCACAAGGTTCAACAGTTCACCAACATGAGGGGACAAGCTGGTCAAGCTGTTATTTCCCAGAAGTAAGCATTGAAGCTTTTTACATTGAAATAATCCATCTGGCAGCATCTTGATCTAGGAAGGAAGGAGGACAAGGACATTGAAATAGGTTAGCCTACAGAAAACTGCAAGCTGATAAAAATATTTTCCATTGCCTAATGTATTTTTCAAACGGTAGTTTTTAATTATAAAACAGAAGCAAAAACAGGCAAACCTTAAGTAATGGTATTCTACATTTAGAAGCAATTCTATCTACATTTGTAGTCTATGCACAAAGTCTAGAATTGGGGTTACTCAAAATTAAATGCATAATGCTTTAATCAGCAAGCTTGGGAAGGAAGAGTTTCCCCCATAGGAGCTGAACTCTTTACATGAATAGTTCAGACTAACAGCCTTATTTATGTACCATTTGTTTTAATCTTATGTAAAACTGTTGTATCCACGTCCACTAACAACTGACTCATCCTGTTTAGCAACTACGGTTTATATTTAGGGTTGTCAGGAGTGTTTTACTAACAACTATAGTAAATATATAAACATGAAAGGGAATCTAAGCCCTATCATCAGATCACTGGCATAAATATACAAACTAATTGAATGCTTATACTTACATTGTTTTTTGTCACAGCAAAGTGCTGGAGATTATTCAAATACTGGATCTCGTTGGGAAGAAAGGTTAAATTGTTGCAGCTGAGGTCCAAGTAGTGAAGTTTCGTGCACAGGAAGAGCTGCACTGGCACAGTTTCAATATTATTGTAGTTTAAATAGAGTTGTTCTAGGTTGGTTAATACTCCGATCTGCAGTGGAATATAGACAATAATATTGTACCACAACTTTAAGCAGGTGAGTTTTTTCAGGTGCTGAAAGCTAATTATCTCCTCAATAGTTTTGAGGTTATTCCCTTTAAAGTTTATTTCTTGCAGCTGCCATAGACAGAAAAGAGAGTGAGGAATGCGTTCCAAATCGCAGTTCATCAGTTCCAGGCTTCGCAGGTTTACCATCTTTTTCAAGCAGACTAGAATCATCAGTCTGTCGCCTTCGTTATTGATGGACAACTTTTGCAGTGAAGGCAGCTTGTCAGTGATCACTTGCGGGATACGGGGAAGACGACTTTTTAAATAAAGAGCCGTGAGATTTTTTAGCTCCTGAAGGCCTTGAATGTAAGTAGAGCCGTCTTTATCTAGCAAACGACATCCTGATAAATGCAATTCCTTCAGGTTTTTTAAATGAAAAATCCAACAGGGAATCTGCTCCGCTGCAGAGTATTTCACATGAAGCACCTGCAGGTTCTCTGCTAGGAAGCTCAGCGCCTGCAAGTCCACAATTAGTGATGACTGGTGAATGCAGAGCTCTTTGAGATTCACCAGCTGGCTGATGGCTGGGGTGAGCTTTGCCTCTGAAATAAGCTCCAGCCTTAGAACTTCTATTTCACTTAGCTCAAAGACGTTGTCTGGAAGTCCACTTAAGACAGACAAGGAGAGCTCTACTTTGTCCCATGAATTTCTTGTTAGCTTATTTTTAAGCCTTTCTACTGTCCATTCATTGTTGAGCGTCATTTGCTTTAGTATGTTTTCACTCACCTCTGAAAGGAATATTGAGAATCTTTTTGCATAGAGAGGATCATACTGATCTGCCAAATGGAGGATGAACGCAAAATCATTCTTCACATCAGGAATATCACTGTAATTGCTTTTTCCTCTGACTGTCTCGAAAGAATACTGCTTTAGTGAACTGCTCAGCATCCACCACAAACTATAGAAACACGTGAATCCATAAAACGTTATTAAAATAACATAAAAGGAAGCCAACACTTGAAAAATTGCTGCTAAGGAATAAACGCACTGATATCTTTTGTATCCTGTAAAAGCTTGAATATTAACGATACAGTCTGTTTCAAAGGTTATATGTGTTAAAAAATAGGAGACATAAGCAACAATTATTAGCAACACAATTACTTTCACAATGATTTGTTTCATATACAATCTGTATATGATATCATTTTCCTCAACATGCATTCTGAATCGCTTCACTTTTTCAAACAAAGCTTTCGCTTGCTCATCTTCTTTCTTGTCCAGAATATTCGAACTGTTGTTGTCTATTACTGTGGATTCCACTGCAGACTGCAGTAACTCCCAGTCACAGTCTCCCTCTTCAGTTGATGAAGATGACATAGTCAATAGTTTGGATTTCCTACATGGCAGTTTTTTCACAGTTTGCTCAGCTACTGTTTCTGAGAGAGCCCGTGTTGTCCATGGAGAATCAAAGCATTTATAGAGAATGGCTACAAAGTGCTCGAGTTTTGAACTTGTGCTGGGATAGTGAAGCCAAAAATTACTGCAAACAGCAAAAATCAGAGTATGCAGAAGGACCAGGTATGGAAAAAATTTAGCAAACCAATGAAGTTGTTTTTCATAGCATACCGCGTCGATATAGGAATATTGCTGTCGATCAAGGTCATTCCGGATTCCAGTAGTATGAATTATCTTTTCTGTAGAGTCATATGGTGCACTGTGGTTGGTTGTAACCAAATCCAAAGGCATTATACATTGATTGCTTTCTTCTAGCTTGCAAGGAAGACATAACAGTCTGCTCTGGGTAAGCTGGAGAGCACCTGCCAAGACTGCAATCATCAGCATCAACAGAGTGATATAGTACCGGAAGACATCCCACCATGGCTTTAGTATGTTATAAGAAGACTGCGAATCCACCAAATCTCGAATTTCATTTATTGTAATCATGGCTTTCACTTGCAGAACTGCGGCAGCTGAAAGTTAAAAAAACAAAACAAAACAATGCTTCTCAGTATTTGCATGTAAGAATTAAAAGTTTCTCTTTCGTGGGGTGTGATACTAAATGGGATACATGGATATGATTCCTGACTATATCTTATACCTCTCTCATGGCAGAATAGTATCAAAGGCTATTTTTTACAGAAAATGTACCTGAGTAATTAAGAACATAAGAAAATGCCATACTGGGTCAGACCAAGGGTCCATCAAGCCCAGCATCCTGTTTCCAACAGTGGCCAATCCAGGCCATAAGAACCTGGCAAGTACCCAAAAACTAAGTCTATTCCATGTTACCGTTGCTAATGGCAGTGGCTATTCTCTAAGTGAACTTAATAGCAGGTAATGGACTTCTCCTCCAAGAACTTATCCAATCCTTTTTTAAACACAGCTATACTATCTGCACTAACCACATCCTCTGGCAACAAATTCCAGAGTTTAATTGTGCGTTGAGTAAAAAAGAACTTTCTCCGATTAGTTTTAAATGTGCTACATGTTAACTTCATGGAGTGCCCCCTAGTCTTTCTACTATCCGAAAGAGTAAATAACTGATTCACATCTACCCATTCTAGACCTCTCATGATTTTAAACACCTCTATCATATCCCCCCTCAGCCGTCTCTTCTCCAAGCTGAAAAGTCCTAACCTCTTTAGTCTTTCCTCATAGGGGAGCTGTTCCATTCCCCTTATTATTTTGGTCGCCCTTCTCTGTACCTTCTCCATCGCAATTATATCTTTTTTGAGATGCGGCGACCAGAATTGTACACAGTATTCAAGGTGCGGTCTCACCATGGAGCGATACAGAGGCTCACCGTGGAGCGAACAGCTCTTGAAAAATAACTGTCTGTATGAATAAGTAGACTTCAAAATGTCTGTGGTTTTTGTACTTGTGAAATGTAACCTTTACAGATATTGGCCAATGGTAAACCTGTACCTCATCTCATATATCTAAACAGCAATCTATCAGAAATAAGAAAACACAAGAATAAAAAGGCAAAATGGATTTTACCTCAGTAGCTGAAGCAAGAATCCATGGAGCAATTAGTTGGGGTTGGGTGAGTGAAGTCCAGGTGCAGGTGGATGCAGCGAGTAGGGAGGGAGTGGAGTTCAGCGAAGAGAGGTCCACAGAGAAAGAGGAAACTAACTGAGGGTCTTGTGGGAGCCAAAAATCATAAATCAACACAGTGGTGCAATGGCCCTAAAGTATCTAAGCACAGTAGCAGAAGGAAAAAGTTACTCCTTTTCTTTACTGAGCCCTTTAAGAAACTACAATTGTGCACGGTGACAGTCCCTAAATACGGTGGAGAATTAGCCAGATAAAGCCATGCCTCTTGCCTGCCCACCCAAGAAAAGAAAAATCAATATAGGAATATTACAGCTAAGAAAGGGAAATCTGGATTTGAGCAGAGGGATAGTTTTGAGAAGGGAGACCTTTGCTGGGCTCCAAGAGGAACTTAATTGCTTGCTTAAGAGAGAGAATGGGAGGCAGATGGAAAGAAGCTTCCTCTTACTGCCAATCACAGGTGGCTGGAACCATGCAGAAGAAGGGGACTTGTATATTTATCTTGTATTTATTTCTTTGTTTCACTTCTTGAGTGCTTTTTCACAGAAAGAGGAGTTACCAATCCAAAACAATAAACACTAACAATTTAGAAAGAGACCATGCCTTTCTGACAAGCACTCAGGAGGTATCAAGGGACCTGCTTCCAGTTGCCCTCCAACATCAAGGCTGCTTTTTCTTTTCTGAGCATATATTAGGCCTTCACTTAAGGGAATTACTCATACTGAGAAACCGATCTATAGAAGTGTGGTACCCAGTGACCATGTTTTGCACGGAGGTATAAATTAATACTTTATTTGTTTTGAAATTGAGGGATTACCTTTTAAACATTACAATTCAACATGTATAAATGTTATCATTTCCTTTGATGAATGCATAGTATTCCAGTTACTAATTTAATTAAAATGAACTACCTGTGTCACTATTCACTTAAGGCTGTCATGTAAGCAAAAGACTGTTTCAGCCAGGCATTTCCTGAAATCCACTTCAATAACTGTGACAAGATTTGACAGCTCTACTCAGATCATATTCCCTCCCTAATACACCCTCTCATGTTTCCCTATATCACTGAAACAATGACACTGTGAAACAGGAATATAATTCTAAATGTGATTATAATCTGCCTTGAGACCAGTTTAGTAAAGATGGAATATCAAATGTTTAAGTATAAATCAATAAATATTCTCATAAATTTGTTATGAGCAATCCCTACAGACAAAACTGTGGTAGATGTCATCACAACGGCATAACTTGCCTTTCATATGTTACATTGCCAAGAATTGCCTCCCTATTTCAAGTTTGGTAACATTCAAGATTTGTGGTATACACTGAAGAAAGCTTTGGCCAATTAGATTGATAAACAAGCTCTTATTTATAAAGTTAAAAATAAAATCTGCCATCTGGAAAGCAAGCAGCTTGCAGTACAGTGAAAATGAATAAATGCAACTATCAGTACGTGAATAAAAATGAAAGGCCCATGATGAAAAAGATTCTTTCGGATGGGATAAACTGGAAATGTGTTCTGCATCCAAAGCCTGTCAATTTTCCAAACGGCTGCAAACAGCTCCTGCCATTTTCCTGCTGCAGTAGGTCTCTCCGAATGGCTGCTCAGCCTCACACTGTTTTGTTTTTCATTCTATCATTTGGCATAACAACAAAGTGATGTCAGAGGAAATGCAGACGGTGGCAGGATTCTCTTCTGCTGTATCCTCTATCTACAAATGTCACAATTTTGCCTTAAAATTATTTTATGTAGGTTTGGCTCCTCTAGTACAGCAGCAGTACTCTACCTTACCCAGGGAGTGCACAATTGTGCACGCCAACCCTTGATTTTATAACTTGCACGCGCATGCACACGCAAGTTATAAAATCGGATGTACATGTGCGCGCACCTTTTTAAAATCTACCCCTGTGGTTTTCCTAACAACTCAACTGGCTGGATCTGTTTCAAGGACTGGGTTGAGAACCACTTCATAGGTAATGAAATCAATTGACTGCACCTTATATATCACCCACATAGGTTGTTTAAAAGAGTCTTTCAGCTCCATTGCTCATAATGCTGACAAAAGTTAAAATACTCTTCAAGGGTGTATAGCACTAAAATCCAATGATAACCATCCTCAAACAAAGAATGTAACATTTACATTAGCAATTATCATCTCTGAGATTTCAGGAGTTGCTTCTAAGTTGGGGAAAAAGGGTGCTGTGGTAATGGATCCTCTTTCCCCTACAGCGCTCATATAAACAGGGTAGACAGCCAGGAAGGTGTGGAAAACAGGAGGAAGGATCTAGCAAAGCTTGAAGAATGGTCTAAAGTCTGGTAGAGTCACTGTTTCGTCTGCTATGCAATCTCCCTGTGCCAAGGTTCTGCCTGCTGTGTAACCTTCCTGCCATCAGGGGTCCTCAGCAAGCTTTACTCACAGTGCTGCCAGTTACCTCCTCACTGGTCACACGATGCTTCAGCCTCAACCTTACTTAACCCACCCTGCTCAGTGCCTCTTCATTGAGTCACCTCGGCTCTCTGACCTGGACCTCTTACCTTGCCTACCTTTTTGGCCTCTGGGCCTCCTGCCTTGTCTAGCCTTGTGGCCTTCGGGCCTTCTGCCTTACAGTGTGGCCTCTCTTGGCCTCTCACTTTGCTTTGTGCACTTTTATCGGCCACTTGCTTTGCTCTGGGCCCTTCCAGGCCCTCTGGCCTTGCTTTGCAGCCTCTCAGGTCTTCCTGCCTTGCTCTTTACTCTCTTGGGCTTTTCTGTCTTACCTTACGGCCTCCGGCCTACTAAGACTTGCTAGAGACAGACTTGCTAGAGACAGAAAGTTCCTGGATGTAATAAATGACTGCTTCATGGAGCAATTGGTTCAGGAACCAACAAGAGAGGGAACTATTTTAGATTTAATTCTTAGTGGAACGCAGGATTTGGTGAGAGAGGTAACGGTGGTGGGGCCACTTGGCAACAGTGATCATAAAATGATCAAATTTAAACTAATAACTGGAAGGGGGACAATAAGTAAACCTGCAGCTCTAATACTAAACTTTCAAAAGGGAAACTTTGATAAAATGTGGAAAATAGTTAGAAAAAAACTGAAAGGTGCAGCTGCAAAGGTTAAAAGTGTTCAACAGGCTTGGACATTGTTTAAAAATACAATCCTAGAGGCGCAATCCATATGTATTCCACACATTAAGAAAGGTGGAAAAAAGGCAAAATGATTACTGTCATAGTTAAAAGATGAGGTGAAAGAGGCTATTTTAGCCAAAAAAAAATCCTTCAAAAATTGGAAGAAGGATCCATCTGAAGAAAATAGGATAAAACATAAGCATTGTCAAGTTAAGTGTAAAACATTAATAAGACAGGCGAAGAGAGAATTTGAAATGAAGTTGGCCATAGAGACAAAAACTCATAATAAAATCTTTTTAAAATATATCCGAAGCAAGAAACCTGTGAGGGAGTCGGTTGGACCATTAGATGACCAAGGGGTTAAAGGGGCTCTTAGGGAAGATAAGGCCATTGCAGAAAGACTAAATGAATTCTTTGCTTCCGTGTTTACTAATGAGGATCTTTGGGGAGATACCAGTTCCGGAGATGGTTTTCAGGGATGACGAGTCAGATGAACTGAATGAAATCACTGTGAACCTAGAAGACGTAGTAGGCCAGATTGACAAACTAAAGAGTAGCAAATCACCTGGACCAGATGGAATGGATCCTAGGATTCTGAAGGAACTCAAAAATGAAATTTCTGATCTATTAGTTAAAATTTGTAACCTATCATTAAAATCATCCATTGTATCTGAAGACTGGAGGGTGGCCAATGTAACCCCAATATTTAAAAAAGGCTACAGGGGCGATCCGGGTAACCATAGACTAGTAAGCCTGACTTCAGTGCCGGGAAAAATAGTGGAAACTATTCTCAAGATCAAAATCGAAGAGCATATAGAAAGACATGGTTTAATGGAACACAGTCAACATGGATTTACCCAAGGGAAGTCTTGCCTAACAAATCTACTTCATTTTTTTTTTTGAAGGGGTTAGTAAACATGTGGATAAAGGTGAACCGGTAGATATAGTGTATTTGGATTTTCAGAAGGCGTTTGACAAAGTCCCTCATGAGAGGCTTCTACGAAAACTAAAAAGTCATGGGATAAGATCCTTTCGTGGATTACAAACTGGTTAAAAGACAGGAAACAGAGAGTATGATTAAATGGTCAATTTTCTCAGTGGAAAAGGGTAAACAGTGGAGTGCCTCAGGGATCTGTACTTGGACTGGTGCTTTTCAATATATATAAATGATCTGGAAAGGAATACGACGAGTGAGGTTATTAAATTTGCGGATGATACAAAATTATTCAGAGTAGTTAAATCACAAACAGACTGTGATACATTACAGGAAGACCTTGCAAGACTGGAAGATTGGGCATCCAAATGGCAGATGAAATTTAATGTGGACAAGTGCAAGGTGTTGCATATAGGGAAAAATAACACTTGCTGTAGTTACATGATGTTAGGTTCCATATTAGGAGCTACCACCCAGGAAAAAGATCTAGGCATCACAGTGGATAATACTTTAAAATCATCAGCTCAGTGTGCTGCAGCAGTCAAAAAAGCAAACAGAATGTTAGGAATTATTAGGAAGGGAATGGTTAATAAAACGGAAAGTGTCATAATGCCTCTGTATCGCTCCATGGTGATACCGCACCTTGAATACTATGTACAATTCTGGTCACCGCATCTCAAAAAAGATATAGTTGCGATGGAGAAGGTGTAGAGAAAAGCAACCAAAATGATAATGGGGATGGAACAGCTCCCCTATGAGGAAAGGCTGAAGAGGTTAGGGCTGTTCAGCTTGGAGAAGAGATGGCTGAGGGGGGATATGATAGAGGTCTTTAAGATCATGAGAGGTCTTGAATGAGTAGATGTGACTCGGTTATTTACACTTTCAAATAATAGAAGGACTAGGGGACATTCCATGAAGTTAGCAAGAAGCACATTTAAGACTAATCAGAGAAAATTCTTTCACTCAAAGCACAATAAAGCTCTGGAATTTGTTGCCAGAGGATGTGGTTAGTGCAGTTAGTGTAGCTGGGTTCAAAAAAGGTTTGGATAAGTTCTTGGAGGAGAAGTCCATTAATGGCTATTAATCAAGTTTACTTAGGGAATAGCCACTGCTATTAATTGCATCAGTAGCATGGGATCTTCTTAGTGTTTGGGTAATTGCCAGGTTCTTGTGGCTTGGTTTGGCCTCTGTTGGAAACAGGATGCTGGGCTTGATGGACCCTTGGTCTGACCCAGCATGGCAATTTCTTATGTTCTTAAGATTACCTTGCCCAGTCTTGCTGGGCTTTCTTGTTTACTGTAACTTGTCTAGTCCAGTCCTGTCCTTGTCTAGGCTTTGTCCTGCCCAGTCCAATACAGTCCCTTATCTATTCCCTAGGCCTTGCCCTAGTCTGTTGCCTAAGATCCATCCCCAGGTTGTGTTCTGTATCCAGCCCTCAACCAGTCCCTGTATCTAGACCTCAGTCTGACTTGTCTAGTCCAGCCTGCCTTGTCCATCCAAGCCTGACCTCAGCTCACAGTCTGCGCTCTGATGTTCCCCAGAGGATAAGTCCTACCAGTCCCCAGAACTCAAAGACTCAACCTGCAGGGGAAAGGATTGGTTAGGCAGAAGACCAGCTTTACTCCTGTCCTGCAGCCTGTCCTGTCCTGTGGGGGGTGCTCCCTGACTCCAGCCTGCCAGTCCCTGATAGGCAGCCAGCCAAGATTCAATGCTAAGAAATGCAGTCATGTATTTGGACTGCAGAAACTCCATGGAGCAGAACAGTATAGGGAGTGAAATTCTCCTATGCACAAAACAAGAGCGGGATCTGGGGGTGATCATATCTGATTATCTCAGGGTAGCCAAACAGGTGGATAAGGCAACAGCAAAAGCCAGAAAGATGCTTGGGTGCACAGGAAGAGGAATGGTCAACAGAAAAAAGGAGGCAATATTGCCCCTGGAAAGACCTCATTTGGAATATCGTGTAAAGTTCTGGAGACTACACTTTCAAAAATATATAAACCGGTTGGAGTCTGTTCAGAGGGCGGCAACTAAAATAATCAATTATCTTAATTGGAAAGCATAAGATCTAAACATGTATACCCCTAGAGGAAAGGTGAGATAGGAAAGGTGAGATAGGAGGGATCTGATAAAGAGATACCTTACATGTATCAATACATAGGAGATGGATCTCTTTTAATGGAAAGAAGAATCTGGAATGAGGGATCATGGGATGAGGGTGAAAGGGAGTAAAGAGACATAAAAGCAAGTTTGCTTACTGTAATGGTGTTTTCTGAAGATAGCAGGATGAATTAGCCATGCTGTCTTGGGTGATTTTACCCAATGGTGCACGATGCGGAGCTCTCTCTAAGTGGCAGAGCTTTGCTGCTCTGTTCATGCACAGCAGTTCCCCGCAATCTACCAAAGTTGAGTCTCCTCAGTTCATAACAAAGACTATGGACTATGTTCCAAGGAGTGTAGAGACTAACTAAGGAGGAGGGTGGGTATGCATGGCTAATTCATCCTATCTACGGAAAACACAGTTTACGATAACCAAACTTACTTTTTTCCATCGATAAGCAGGCTGAATTAGCCATGCTATCCTGGGGAATCCCAAGCTAAGGGTTGCAACTACTTTGCCTCTTGCTATGAGGAGTTTTTTTTTGTTTTATTTTTTTTGCAACCCATCTTCCTGGCTGGTAGTCTCTACCCCTCATGGACCGAACTCAAAACCACTCTTCCCACTGAACTGTATGAAGCTGAAAGTTGGTCTAGGCAGTAGTTGGCTGTAAAAGTGTATACAGATGACCATGTTGCAGCTTTGCAAAATTGTTACACTCTGGTGTTTTAGTGTACCCTTGGGCCTCAGCCCGACCCCAGACGGATCCAGGACCAGACCGAGGGTTGACGGCATGCTCCACCATGACTGACGGTCTACCCTCTGCCAGGCCAGCAAGCTCCAATGGCCAACAACATGATGATGATGGAATGTGAATGGTCCTCCAACCATTCCAAGCCCTTTCGGACCTGCTGCATGGAACAGCATGGAGCAGCAGGCCTAGCCTGAGGTTGAGGGCAGACAGGCCTTGACACGTAGACATGACAGCAGACTCGATGAAACTGCATCGCAGACAAAGACTTGACAGCAGGATCGATGCAACGGCATCGTGGACGAAGACCTGACACCAAAGCTGATGCGAAGACATCACGGACCAGTGGTCGATGCAACGGCATCCCGGACCAGGGTCGATGCGATGACATCAGGAATATGACATGATACCAAGATGATGCAACAGCATCCAAGACGAGATGAGGAACTTGACAAAGTCCAGACGAGACAAGAAGCTGGGCGGAAGGACATTGGCACTGTCTCTCAGGGTGCCCTACTCAGGCCACCCGCGGGACTGAGTTGCGGACCACCCTGTCCCACTGCGTGCCCTACACAGCCCAAGGAGGCTGGTCACGGACTACGCTGGGAGCGGGACAAGCGCAGGGAAGGATCCAGTCGAAGCAGAACTCCAACAACGGAGCCAATGTCGTCCGAAGCTCCACCAACGGCTGGCAGGACATGACGGCTCAACAGCACAGGATACCAGTCCACCTGTAGGCTGGTCCACTCGGTCACAACCTCATCCAAGGGACCCCCGGCCTCACAGGTACCAGAAGGCTCAAGAGCGCTGAAGACGAAGACACAGGATCAGAACATCAGGGAACCTGGAACATCAGGAACAGAAGACCAAGATGAGACACCAGGACACCTGGACGGGGACCTCAGGCACGAACATGACTTGGCATGACGAGATGAAGCAACAAGAACTCCATGGAGAAGACAAGAAGACCTGATGGAGCTCTGGCAGGCAGGAGCCTCCAGAGTGAAGTAACTCCAATCCAAGGCGAAGACTGAATGACGGAGCAGCCCTTTCATATGGCTGGGGCAGGAAGTCCACTCCCTAGGTGGGGCCAGCACACTTCCTGTGGCTGGCCCTTTAAATCCTGAAGAGAGGGCCGGCACCTAAGAAGCAGGCAGGAGAGCTGTGCAGGACCATGGACAGCGGCCTGCACTGATGTAGATGTGGGAAGAGGCAGGGCTGGGCCTAGACACAGGTCCTGACATCAGCAGCGGCTCCGGCCGCTGCAGGACTCCCCGGGGGCTGCTCCAGCCGCCAGGTGGGACCGGGGCTTGCGGCCTAGCGCCGCGAAGATGGCATCTATGTCAGCGGTGGTCCCGGGCCGTGAAGATAGCCAGGGAAGTCCGCGGCTCCGGCCACGGTGAAGACTGCAGCACGGGCGGCCTCCGGGCCGCGAGGGAGTGATTACAGTCCGCGGCTCTGGCCACGTGGAGAGGCCGACGGCGGCGTCCTGCTGCGTCGGCTGAAAAAAGCAGCATGGTGAGTGAGCCTGCTCGCGGGGGGACCCACGGGCAGCGCGTTCATAACACAAATATCCACAACAGGTACGTTTTTCAAGTGCTCTGATGGCCCCTTGGTTGTGCCGGTGGAACCTGTGGCCAAGGTTATTGGTAAGATGGTATGTGGTACTGTGAATATTGCCTGTAGGGCTTTCTTTGAAAGTATGGTTTCTTGTATTGGAAGAAGAATCATTTGTAGGAGGCTTGTTGGTCAGATGGAAGCGTTAGCGACTATACTGCAACATTCTGCTCTATAATCTGGACATCAGTTTCTTTGAGTTTGTCCCCAAATAGATTGTTGTTGGAAGATCAGTGAGCTTGTCATGCACATCTTCTTGTATCGTACTCGCTATCCAAGAAGCTGCAATTGGGGCCCCCGATGTACAAGATGTTGTCTCAAACGTTTCGTACTCAGAGCACAATAAGTGTCTTAGACCCTCCCCTCCAAATCTTGAGGTTGTGGTGTTATGTGCTCCCTGGTTTCAGAATGCACAAATGGTTTCAATTGTTGGAGTCGCTCATTTAAGTATTGCAACATGTAAAATTAGTGTTGTTCAATACGGGAGGTGAGCATGGTGCTCTGGAAGACTTTCTGACCAAAGTCATCCAAAATTTTATTATCTTTCCCAGGTGGTGTTAGAGTGGAGCATTGACTTCTTCATTTTTTTTCATAGCAGATTCCACCATTACAGAAGCATGAGGTAAGCGGATGACTCCATACCCCTGGGACTTCTGCAAGCAGAATTTTAGATCTAGTTTCCTGGAAACTGGAAGATTCAAGTGTGGGTACTTCCAAGACAAGCAAAACTGAATCCAAGATGGTGTCTGATGGCAATGCCATTGGTTCTGAGGGAATCTCCAAGATCTTTAAGATACCAAAACCCTTGGAACAGGGGTCTGGAATTTTTCAGACCTCTACTTGTAAGGTGTTAACCATTTTCTCCACAAAACTGGAGTAAGTGAGATCATTCAGGGGAGATGAGGGGTCTGGGGTTTCCTCCAGAGGGTCCGATGGTAGACCTGTAGATGATGCCTGAGATGGAATGGGGGATCCTTCCAATTACAGAGAAGCTGGGGAAAGGGATTCTTCTCTTGGACCAGGTGTGGCGTGATAGCTCTGAGGAGAAGAGTCCACAGGACTGATCTCTCTAGGTGACGCTAGTGGAGACTTTGTTACTGTTGTGTCTCGTTCCACAGGATGAGAAGGAAATGAAGGAAGTTGCATATCTGGATGCAGGGACACAAACAGGATAGTAGTGATGGACATGATCTGTTGCATAGCCTGTGATAATCAAAACCCTGGAAATAGAGGGGGTCTTGCTGTATCCCTGGGAGGCCAACAAGGCAGAGAGGATAATGGATGCCTGTGGCCCCTGGTCGGAATGGCCACTAAGGTGATGTCAGAGGCTGGGAGACGATGGATGGGAGAACAAATGGGCTCCTCCAGCAAGACTTGTTGAGTGGGAGGAGCTCTTCCTGAAGAGGGGGTTGGCGCTGCCTCCTGAGTGACTCCAGGGAAAAATCCAAATAAACTTTCGTTTCACTCTGAGAAGAGACTGAAGAACTCAGAATGGTCTGTGAGGTGACAACCATGCTGTTCAGAGATATAGAATAGGCTCCACCTGGTGTTCTATGCGAGGTGGCCCTGTACCTTCTGATTTCTTTTTTTTTTCAATGAGTCATGAGGTGTTGTGTCTCCTGTTGGTTGTTGACACTTTTTGGAAACCTCATGCATTGCATGCATTGTGCTCTTTGGCTTGAGAACCGGCATAGTAGGGTGTTGCTTCAGCTGGTATGCATGGGTCATGTGCCCTGTAATGCAGATGATATTGTGCCATGCATCAATTGCTTCAGGAACGTACTGTGTGTCGATTGCAAAGATGACTTTGGAATTGAATCGTGAGAGGATGCTGCTTGTGAAGTCAACGCTACGATGCATTGAGGTGCGTTGGGTGAGATTACCTCATAGAAGGGTTTCTATGCAATTTTGTGATGCGACGACTTGGGATGCGGCATAGATGATGCAGTTGTTCTTCCACACACCTTGGAGCCCGATGCTGAAGTCTTACCCATGGTAGACAGGGATAATGCTTCAGCATGTTTCAGGGTTTTCTCTGGAACCCCCCAAGGGCTT
This sequence comes from Rhinatrema bivittatum, assembly GCF_901001135.1. Classification (NCBI taxonomy): domain Eukaryota; kingdom Metazoa; phylum Chordata; class Amphibia; order Gymnophiona; family Rhinatrematidae; genus Rhinatrema; species Rhinatrema bivittatum. Next base: position 81,927,282 of record NC_042624.1, read on the forward strand.
GTTTGATGGCTCCATAGCTACAGCTCGTTGTCGCTTTGGGTGGTGCTGCAATTTTGGGCCTGGTGATGAATGTACAGAGCATTGGAGCGATGGGGCATAACTGCCCGATGCTGAGGATACATATTCTTCCTTCCGGAGCCAGACAATCTTTTGGGCCAGTTGACATCTGGCATGAGGGGACATGTGGCCACAAATCCCTGCAGTTTGCCTGGTCGTGGTCCGGTCCCAAGCAGATGTAGCAATTATTATACCCTTCTGTTGCTGTCATTATGTGCCCGCACTGGCAGTATTTAAACCCTGGCTGCCTCTTAGACATGTTTAGCAGTGAAAAGTGCTGTTGTGTGGATCGCTGACGTGAAAAGAATCTCAGAAAAGTGAGGAGAGTGAGAGAAAGAGGCTCCTTCCATCTGTGCCATGGCATGGGAAAAAAAAAAAAAAAGAACTAAGGAGATTCAACTTCAGTCCATCAGGTGGGAACTGCCACACATGAGCAGAGCAGCAAAGCTCTGCCACTTAGAGAAAGCTCCACATTGTGCACCATCAGATCATGTCAACCAAGAGAGCATGGCTAGTTCAGCCTGCTTGTAAAGGGGCAATCTAAGGAAGCATTTCTTTACAGAGAGGATAGTAAATGCATGGAACAGCCCCCCAGATGAGGTGGCAGAGACAGGGACAACATCTGAAATCAAGAAAGCATGGACAAGCATAGGGGATCTCTGAGGGAATGATTGGGACTGTAGAACTGAGCAGATCAGATGAGCCATATAAACTTTTTCTGCCGTCATGTTTCTATGCATCCAGATTCCCTCTGATCCCTACGAAGCCTAACACAGCTTCTGAAACAGCATGTTATTCTGACAGCCTCTGCAGGGGATGAGAGCACTGCTGGAATGGGAAAAGATTTTACTGTCTGTAGCATCTCAGCCAGCCATATTTAGGCTGCATGCTAATATCAGAGAGTCAAGTGTGGATCGCTGACGTGAAAAGAATCTCAGAAAAGTGAGGAGAGTGAGAGAAAGAGGCTCCTTCCATCTGTGCCATGGCATGGGGAAAAAAAAAAAGAACTAAGGAGATTCAACTTCAGTCCATCAGGTAGGAACTGCCACACATGAGCAGAGCAGCAAAGTTCTGCCACTTAGAGAAAGCTCCACATCGTGCACCATCAGATCACGTCAACCAAGAGAGCATGGCTAGTTCAGCCTGCTTGTAAAGGGGCAATCTAAGGCAGTATTTCTTTACATAGAGGATAGTAAATGCATGGAACAGCCCCCCAGATGAGGTGGCAGAGACAGGGACAACATCTGAAATCAAGAAAGCATGGACAAGCATAGGGGATCTCTGAGGGAATGATTGGGACTGTAGAACTGAGCAGATCAGATGAGCCATATAAACGTTTTCTGCCGTCATGTTTCTGTGCATCCAGATTCCCTCTGATCCCTACGAAGCCTAACACAGCTTCTGAAGCAGCATGTTATTCTGACAGCCTCTGCAGGGGATGAGAGCACTGCTGGAATGGGAAAAGATTTTTCTTGGCACACACCAATACCCAAATCTCAGAAAAAACACTTTGTTAGTTGAAGAGTTACTTTCTTCATATAAGGGTATGTAATCCATGGTGACTCAGTGCCAAGTCACCAACCCATATCCTTTCTGAACTTGCCTCCTTTTCCTCATTGGAAAACACTGGAAAGTGGAGGCCTCCGCTTGACACAATCCAGTACCTTTTTCATTTAGAAAAGTATCACTGTGTGCTAGCACTTTAAGCACTTGGGGAGTAAACGTCTCGTAAGTCTCCTGCCCTCAAATAGCAAGTCAAAACTGAAATGCTTATAAACATATTATATTTAATCCTAAATTCATATGGAGTAACTAATGGTCATTACTACAACTATACAAATTAAACTTAAAGCATCTCTCTCTCTGTAAAGTGGTATATTTTGCAAAGCTAACCTTCAGGCCGATTCAAAAAAACTCTGCGAGAGAGCCGGTGCTCCGAGGCGAGCACCCACTCTCCCGACGCGCTCCCAGGCACCTCTCCTGGGCGCGCGATTCTTTATTTAAATTAGGGCCCGCGCAAATAAGGAGGCGCTAGGGACACTAGGTCGTCCCTAGCGCCTCATTAGCGGAAGCCGTCAGTGGGTCTGACAACCGACACTTAATTTTACCGGCGTCGGTTGTCAAACCCGCTGACAACCACAGGTTCGGAAAATGGACGCCGGCAAAATTGAGCGTCCGTTTTCCAACCCGCGGGCCGGCGGACAGCTTTTTTTTTTTTTAAGTTTTTTTTTACATTTTTTACTTTTGGGACCTCTGAATTAATATCGCCATGATATTAAGTCAGAGGGTGTACAGAAAAGCAGTTTTTTCTGCTTTTCTATGCACTTCCCCGGTGTTGTCTGTGATTAACGCCTGCTTTTGGGCAGGCATTAATTTCTGCGTGTAAAATGTGCAGCTTGGCCGCACATTTTACTTTCAATATTCCGCGGGGGGGTTGGCCGCGCGTTTTCCACAGTATAAGGGGTAATAATAGCGCGTGTAAAATGTGCGGTCAAACGGGGCTAAATGGTGCGCTTGGCCGAGCGCACCGTTCTGTATCGGCCTGCTTGTTAGACTTCCTTAAGAGAAACTGAGCTCTGTATAGAGAATAAAAGCTTAGGGAAAGCATGACTGGTGAGCAGCAAACCATAACAGGGACCTGAGAGTAGCAGGAATAGATTTCAGAATAAGGACTAGGGACTGACAGGTAGCCAGAAGCCCAAAGAGAAGTGACTAGCTTGCATGTAGAGGGATCTACTTGCTGAGAGCTTCCTTTTCCATTTTCCATTTGTTTTGCTGCTTTACTGATGAGCAATATCTGCTGTAAAGAAAATAAACTACTACTACTACTTAACATTTCTATAATGCTACATGACATATGCGGCTCTGTACAAAACAACACACAAAAAAAGACAGTCCTTACTCAATAAAGTTTACAATCTAATAAAATAAAAATACAGGACAAAAGACTTGGGCATTTCATACAGCAAGACAATGGTTAAAAAAGCAAAAAATCCCACAGAGTTAAATTCTGCAGTCTTACCCATCATTATTTATAGAGACACAAATCCCAAATGGCCTTGGTGAATAGAGCCAGCATAGTTGCTAAACAAACTATTTTGTCGGTCTGGCTATCATCAGATCCCCCCTCCTTTGAGCATTGGCTGAATAAAATGTTGAATCTATTGACTCAAGAATATACTTTGCTGAGAGTTGCGTCTGCGAAGAAATGTGGAGAAATCATGACACTCTGGGCCCTATTCGTCTTGGAACAACCCCTGGACTTCCAGCAACACCTTATCTCAGTGAGTGGTAGACCTCCCACAACACTATCAGGACAGTAAACTAGCGGCCCCTAAGGTCTGAAGGATTGGGCCATCACACAAGCTCCTCAAAGGTAGATTAATTCATTCTCATGTTTGATGGCCATCCATTGTTTCAGTTTTGTAAAACCTGATGCTCCTTCAAAAAAAAAAAAAAAAAAAAAGACTTTCAGAATCCTTGTCAAATTGGCTGGCACCACCTCCTGAGCTCTGGTTGATTCCAGGTGTATGAAAATGGACCCAGGTAACTACCAAAGTAAGGTGGCACTGTTGTGTATGCATGAAAACTGATGGCTGTGACAGCGGGACAGCCATTATTTGATAATCCCCAGAGCAGGAGCAGTTAGAGCTGGGTAGAACAAGACCAGGACTGGCCTAACTGGCAGGATCTTCTGCCTATACTGACCCACCTCCCCGTCGGATTGAACCTTCATGTTCTGGTGGCCAGCAGGACAGTAAAAGAAACTCAGAGGAGCACTAAAAGGCACCCAGAAGGGCAAGGCTGGGGCTTCTGTTGAGAAAGGGGATGAAAGGGTGCCCACAATACAGAGCAAAACCAGGACTAGACAGACACAGGTCAAACAAAACCAGAAGGTCACAAAAGTAGGGTCAGTATAAACAAGAACCAAAATAAAAGCAGAGCATATAGATCCAGAAGGCCACAAAATGAGGGCCAAACAAACAAAGCAGAAGACTAAATGCAAGACTAGAGCTAAAACAGTGGAGGGCCACTACAAGGATCAAACATGGAAGCTAGCTGAGGTCCAGTTCTCAGAGAGGCAGGCTTATATCCTGTGGCAGTGTAAGGAAACATGGCAACCAGCAGGACCTCCAAGCCCTACTGAGCACCAAGGAACATGGCCCACTGAGGGTCCCTGCTGACTCACTACAACAGAATCCAATGGCATAGATTATGCTCATATCCCTTGCCAGACCAAGTGAGTATTATCTTGACTCCCATACCTAGTAATTATTGATAGGATTTCTCCAGGTTTAGAGTCACTCGATGGCACCATGATAGGGCCATTGGAGCTCCAAGCAGGCTCTCTTCTAAAAAGAAGAGACCATCTGATGAGGAGTTTTCTATGGAGGACTTGGACCTGTTTGTCAGCCATCCTAAAATCCAGCAGATTAAATGATAGTTGTATCAGGAAATTAAACAGTTTGGCCCCCATGTCTCCGGACCTTCTTTGGGAAGTTGTGTTGGAAGTATACTGCAAAGATTTGTTTGCTTGCTTCTCCAGCTCTGCTGACTCTCCCAGCTGACCACCTCATCTCAGCCCCACTAACCCTGATGATGTAGGGGCTCGTCTGCTACTTCTCGCCTGTGCTGATGTTGGAGGCGTGCATGCCAGTGGGGCGTGTGCATTTGTTGCATGCACAAAGAAGCGCGAACAAAGGAGCATGCTCCTTTGTGCACTCTTTTGTAGATTGCTGCTTTCATCCTCTTTCTATTGCCTATTCCTTGCATTAACCTTAATGTTAGATGTGTGTACTATTCTCATTTGTGAGGGAAATGGGAAATATTCTTCCAGGGGTTTTTACCCCAAAGCCTACGCTCCAAGAGCATCTACCCTTTCTGTTATCTCACCAGCTTTTACTTTCTTACCTTCCATCAATAAACCGTCTCCGTCCTCACTCTTAAAAGTGTGCACTTTTGAATGTATGCTCCATCACAAATAAAGCTCAGCTTATTTGTGATCTCATTATTTCTCATGGATTGCATATCTTCTTCTTAACAGAAACTGGCTCAAATCAAGTGATTTTTGTTGCCTCAAACAAGCTTGCCCTCCTAATTTTAATTTCTTTCTTAAATCCGGCCAAAGAAGAAAGATGGGGGCATTGCTGTAATTTTTCATTCTTCACTTAAAATCAAAGAATTATCCACTCCCTCTCATCCATCTTCAATTGGATAGCAATTCAAAATGTAATCTCCTTCTGATTTAATCATACCCCCCCGACCATTAATAATTCAAATCTTTGCGATATAATTGCCCTTATGAACAACTGCTTCACTAGAAGCTCTCATTTTCCTGCCCTAGGAGATTTCTATTTACACACGAACGAGGCCACAAAACCTCTTGAATCTATGTTTTTTGCAGCAATGTCAAACCTATCACTTACCCAATGGGTCAACATACCACTCATAAGGATACACACATTGGATTTCATTTTTTCTACAGAACATGTTATTCCTTCTGCTTCAAATTTTAAGACTACACAGTTCATATGGACTGACCAATTATGCTTACTTTTTCCTTATGTGGTCAATCTTCGCAGCCCTCATCATCTGAGGTTAGGGTCCCAGTCATGAAAACCAAAGATCTGGACCAGGACAAGCTTGCCTCTGCTTTGGAATTTTCTTCTGAGGTTTTTTTATTTACCATTAGAAGATAACATTTCATCTTGGAATCACATCTTATCCTCTGCTTATGAGCAGGCCGCCCCCATTCATTTTACAATACTAAAATCTACTGGTGATGTCTCCTGGTATCACTCTGCTTTAAAAACTTTACAACGGCAGACATGTCAATTAGAAGGGCGCTGGCACAAAAGCAAGTCATCTAATGATGAATTAATGCTGCACAACAGCATTAAGAATTATCTCAAGGAGATTAAGTACAATAAAAAAAATCTACTATAAGAACCTCTTGAGTAAAGCTGAAAACAGACCAAAATTTCTCTTCAAACTTGCCATGGAAATTTCAGGGACACAACAGTCTGTATCATCAAAAACAGAGACACTATTTCCAGAGGCGTTTGCTTATAGTTTTGAGGAAAAGATTAGAAATATTCAGGCTGATTTCAATTCAGATTCTCTTCCCTCTTTGGCCTCCATAGTCTTAACGTTGCTTTCTACCACAACTAATAGTGTTTTCACAAGCAAGCTTTCCATGTTCAACTCAATTACACCCTCCAGCTTAGCCTTAATGCTGAAACAGATGAATTCTGCATCATCTATTCTTGATTTTCCTTTTAAATTCATTAAAAAAATATTGATTTAGGACTCCTGCCTCCATTAGCAGCAATCATTAATCATAGTCTAGAAATAGGTATCTTACCTACCAATTTAAAAGTAGCCACAGTTCATTCCATTAAAAAAAAACACCACATTTTGATTCTATTAAACCTGAAAATTATAGACTTGTCTCCAATTTGCCTGTCCTATCAAAAATCCTTGAGAAAGTTGTACATGCACAACTTAATAACTTTCTTGACAAAACCTTGGTATTACACCTTAGGCAATCAGGTTTTCGAAAAGGTTTTTTCTACTGAAGGAGCCTTTACTGCAATGATTCGGAAATCAGTTTAAATTTGGACAAAGGTCTTCTTGTTTGTGTTGTTTTTTTTCAACCTAAGTACCGCCTTTGACACAATTGACCATCAGCTTCTTCTTAACTGTTTATTTGACACTGGTATTCAGGACTCTTCTCTTCTTTGATTCAAATCCTATCTAGAACAAACAAAACTTCAAATACACTGTAAAAATACAGAAAACAGAAATGACATCAGAAAAGGACCAAATAATCCACCCAGTCTGCCCAGCAAGCTTATGCCAGTATCTGCTGCACTATGCAAGTTACCCTCATGCTTATCAGTATCCCAGACCGTAAAAGTCAGGGTCCTCAGATGCTGTTTGAATCCAATTTCCCTTACTCCTTGCCGTGGAAGCAGAGAACAATGCTGGAGTTGCATCAAAAGTATCAGGCTTAGTGATTAAGGGTAGTAAGTGCCGCATCAGCAGGTTACCCCCATGTTTATTTGTTCCCCAAATCATAAAAGTCAGGACCCTTGTTGGTTGCTGTCTGAATTCAATTCCCATTTTCCCCACTGCCATTAAATAGAGAGCAATGATGGAGTTGCATTAACAGTATCAAGGCTTATTTGCAACTGCACACCAGCAAGTTACCCCCAGTTACCACCATGCATTCTTTTCTTTATTTCCATCCTTAAACCTTTAGGGGATCCACAGTGTTTATCCCGTGCCCCTTTGAATTCCTTCACTGTTTTCGTCTTCACCACCTGCTCCGGAAGGGCATTCCAGGCATCCACCACTCTCTCTGTGAAGAAATATTTCCTGACATTTGTTCTGAGTCATCCTCCCCGGAGTTTCATTTCATGACCCCTAGTTCTAGCGATTTCTTTCCAATGGAAAAGATTTGTCGATTGAGCATCATTAAAACCTTTCAGGTTTCTGAAGGTCTGTATCATATCTCCCCCTGCACCTCCTCTCTTCCAGGATATACATATACAGATCCTTCAGCCTCTCCTCATAAGCCTTCCAATGCTGACCCCTCCCCATTTTGGTCACTCTTCTTTAGACCGCCTCTATCCTGTCTTTATCCTTTTTGAGATATGGGCACCAGTACTGAACGCAGTACTCCAAGTGAGGCCTCACCAAGGACCTGTGAAGGGCATTATCACCTCTTTTTTTCTTACTGGTTATTCCACTCTCTATATATTCCAGCATTCTTCTGGCTTTAGCTATCGCCTTGTTACATTGTTTCACCGCCTTCAGGCATGTCCACTCTGAAGGAGTAGAGAGAATGAAAAGTGATTTAAAAAAGCTTGAAGAGTGGTCGAGGATTTGGCAGCTGGGATTTAATGCCAAGACGTGCAGAGTCATGCATCTGGGGTCCAGCAATCCAAAAGAGTTGTACGTGATGGGCAGTGAAGGAATTCATTGATTCATCTAGCCACTCATTTACTTGTAGCTTTGCCCTTTCTCCTACTCTTTTCAATTTGTTTCTCTCCCCACATGCTACATTGATTCAAAGTATTGGTTTCAGCAGGCTATATTTATGCAGATTAATTTAAAAAAGGGTGACCCTCTTACTAAATTCAATCATTGCCTCTTTGAAATAGCTACTTGGCTTCGGTCCTCTAAACTTAAAGTTAATCCTGAAAAATCTGAGGCTGTTTGGTTCACCAGAAACAGCATTTCCTTGGAGTTACCTACTCCTATCATGGCTGGAACTCCAATACCTCTGAAGAATACAGTAACTTCTTTATGGGTTCAACTAGATACACTCAAATTTTCCTCATATGTTTCTACTCTAACTCAGCATTCCTACTTTTTCATATACTTCATCTGAAGACTCAGACCATTTTTAGATATTAATGACTTGAAGACGCTCACCTATCTCTTATACTCACCAGGTTAGACTATTGTACCATACTATACGGCCTCTCTTCCAACCAAGTTCTCAGACTTCAAACAGTACAGAATACAGCAGCAAAAATAGTTTTTGGTAAGAAAAAATATGATCATGTCACTCCATTGGCTCCCAGTTTCTTACAGGATTCAATTCAAGGCATTTAACATTCAAAACTTTCCACTGGGGTACTCTCATATTTATCCAATCTTTTTATCCCATACTTGCCTACGTGCACTCTATGTTCCTCTCAACAAGAGCTATTAGTTCTCCCTTTGCCTAAATTGATAAGGCTAGAGCACACTTGTGAAATATGTTTTTCTTTTTTGGCTCCCCATCTTGGGAATACTTTTCCTTTGGTGTTATGCCTTGAAAAAAAAAAAACTATCTTAAATTTAGGATGTCTCTTAAAACCTTCCTTTTCTCAAAGGCCTTCCCAGATTAGTAGTTTTCTGATTTTACATGTATTTAAGTTTACTTATTATAATTACTATTGTTTGTATCTGATTTTTTAATTTTCATTTTATCTTCTCATTGTTTTAAGATTTCAAATTTTAATTTTAGTTTTAAGAACCTGAATTTTAATTTGTTTTTAATCACTGTTAGCTTAAATGTATGGTATGTGTGTTTTTGATTATATACATTGCATTGATATACATATGTAAGAAATGCAATCATCAAAATTAATAAATAATAATAATAGCCTCAGGTCACCATAATGAGTTGCAGGAAGTGAAGATCATGTAACTAATGTGGAAACTCTCAAAGTATCCCTAGAATGGGAAGGGAAAAGCAGCCCAGGCAGCATCAAGTGAGCATAGCAAGAAAACAATTCCCTTAAGTTTGCTCTGGAATGGCACAATTAAAAGATGGGAATCCATGAAATGGGGAATTAGCGACATTCTTCTCCCTTTCTTCATGATAAAGAAAAACTTACTATCAAATTGCCAGGGAAATCTGGAGGGGGGAGGGAAGTATGGGAAAATCTCCCCATATCCTGACCATTCTGTTGAGAATTATCCATAGTCATTTGTTGGGAGGCCATCTGTAGGTTGATAAAACTCAGACTTTTACCATGGTTTTATTGTTAAGGAATCTACTGCAAGGTTGAGGAATTTTGCCTGTCAACAGACAAGCTCACAAAGGACTAGAGTAGTGCCTCTATGGCAATTATAGAAACCCCATTCAAGCAGACTGCTGTGAACTTGGTAGGCTGACTAGAGAAGTCCACCCAAGAGCACCAACTTATCCTGGTAATTTTGGACGATGACACATGCTACCCAGGGGCTGTCAAACTAAAAGACCAAGACAGTTGCAAATGCTCTCATGGAAATATTCTTCTGAGTGGATATACCCAGAGAAGATCCTAAGAGATCACAGCATCCTTTTCACATCTAGGATCACAAACCAGGTTTATGCTCATGAAAATCAAGATATTCCATATACCCCCATCTCTCAGCCAAAGACTGAAGGCCTAATTGAATATTTCAACAAAAAATTGAAGCAAATATTGCAGACATTTATTGCTATGGAGGGCAAGGATTGGGATTACTTACTGCCAAACCCCTTCTTTGCAATTAGAACAGTCCCTTGGGTCTTCTCCACCTTATCTCCCTTGGAGCCCTAGTTGACAAAGACACTGGGGAATCCAAGATGTCACCCAAGAAATCTAGGAATACTACCAAAATCTGGTGAAAAACATAGTGAACTATGTACTACAAATACAAGCTCATCTCAAGAAAGTGGATGACATAGTAAAGGCCTGCATGCAGAACATTCAAGCCATGCAGGCCAAGTATAATAATCATTCAGCCACTAACAGAATATACTAAATAGGAGAACAGATTGTGGTCCTCCTTGCATTCTCTAAGAGCAAATTTCTAATCTAATTGCAGGGGCCCTATGAGATAGTCAAACAAGTAGGACTGGTCAGCTATAAAGGTCTCCTGGCCCAAGAAATGAAGGAAGACACAGGCCTACTACATCAACCTCCTAAAGAGAAAGACAATACCCATCAACACCTTTGTCCAGCAAGCGCTTACCACAGCCAACTTTGAGTTGGAAGTCCCAGTGAATCTATCAACGCCCAATCCCTATCCAAAAAGACACCCATCCTTAATGACCTTCTCATTGATTGCAAACCAGACATCTGTGCCGTCACCCAAACATGGTTCAAAGACTCAGACACTGTACTCATTAATCAACTCCCCACAACCTCCTATGACATCTTCCCTATCCACCGACAAGAAAAGAGGATGACGACTCCTACTGGCGGCCAAAAAATTCCTAAATCTCAAGCTTATTAGCACTCCCAACCACCCAATCTTGAAATAGGCCTTTTTAGAGCAGCCACACTTCAAATCTGTCTAGTTTACGCTCCCCCCGCCCTCCTCGAGTCCAACCCTTCCCCCCTAATTGAATTCATTGCTGAATGGATAAAAACAGACATCCCCTCCATTATTCTCGGAGACTTTAATCTCCATGTAGATTCAATTCCCCTCTCCGCTTCCTGCGAGTCCCTCATTCAATCCCTCCTTGCCATGGGCTTCCGGCAAATCATATCATCTCCCACACACAAAGCCGGGCACACCCTGGACCTGATGTTCATCAATACGGACATCCACACATCTAACTCACCCTCCTGCACTCCTGTTCCATGGTCCGACCACTGCCTCATAGAAAGCCTGCTCACCACCAAAGGCCCCCCCCCCCCCCCCCGAGTAGCACCCATAGCTCCACCATAATATTCAGGAAAACCTGCCCAAACGACGAACTGGCAGAAGTCCTATTGTCTTCCCTACCAAGGCTAACATGTTCAGACCCCGTCACAGCTATAGCATCCTGGAACAGTCTCACCGAAGACATTGCCAACAAGCTCTGCCCTCTCTCCAAACGTGTCATAGATGCTTCCTCGAAACCCACAAAGCCCTGGTACTCTTCAGAGCTAAAAACCCTAAAAAAACAACCTTAGACAAAAAGAAAGAAAATGGCGCAAGGACCCAACCCCTCAACACACCTCCAGCTTCAAAACAGCCCTACACATCTACAAACTCTCCACCCTCAAACATAAGCGAGATTTCTACGCAACAAGAATCCATGACCACAGGTTCAACCCCAAAGTGCTCTTCTCATACGTTACAAGTCTCACCACCTCTCCACCACCCACCATTCCAGACAATAAAGCAGCAGCCAAATGTGAGGAACCGGCCAACTACTTCCAAAGCAAAATCTCCAACATCCTCACTAGATTTCCCCCATCCAATAAATGCGCCCCCCCCCCCCCCCAACACACCGCTCCTCTCCACATCCTCCCAACCTGCAATGGCCACTCTCGACTACACCTCTTCTAAAGAGATCATCAATATCCTCAGAAAGCTCAAGCCTGCCTCACATCCCAATGACACTATCCCAACTAAAGCCCTAATAGCCATACCCAACACCATAGCCGGAGCCCTAGCTGATATTATCAACTGCTCTCTAGCACATGGGACAGTCCCTAACTCACTCAAACATGCAGTAGTCAAACCCCTCCTGAAAAAACCCTCCTTAGACCCGAAAGACCCCTCCAACTTCCGCCCTATATCCAACCTCCTTCTCATCTCCAAACTGATGGAGAAGGTTGTTAACTCCCAACTTATGGACCCATCTAGAAAATCATGCCATCCTCCATGTTTCCCAATTTGGTTTCCGGAAACACTAACATCGAATCCCTACTCCTATCCCTATCAGATCATCTCCTCAATGGCCTTGGCCAAGGCCGCAGCTTCCTCCTTGCCCTCCTCGATATCTCAGCCGCCTTTGACCCCATCAGCCACCATCACCTCCTAACTCGACTAGAAAACATTGGCATTTCTGGTCTAGCCCTTGCTTGGTTCAAATCATATCTCTCTAACAGAAAGTTCTCTGTCAAAATTGGAAACAACCTTTCCACCTCATACCCTCTACAACAAGGAGTGCTGCAAGGCTCATCTCTATCCTCAACCCTTTTCAATATTTACCTTACCCCTCTATGCCATTTACTCTCCGAACTCAAGCTCAAATTCTACCTTTACGCGGATGATGTTCAGATCATCATCCCCATCCACACCTCCATTTCTGATGCACTAGAACACTGGCAAAATTGTCTTACAGCAATCAACTCGCTGCTCACTAACCTACACCTTGCCCTCAATACTAATAAAACTGAACTCCTCCTCATATCCTCACACTCCGCCCCCACCCCCCTTCAGCCTAACAACCCCAAACTCAACCTCATCACAGCACAACCCTTTGTCAGGGACCTCGGTGTCTTCCTAGACCATCAACTAAGTATGAAACCATACATCAACTCCATTCTCAAAACAGGATTTTTCAAGCTCAACGTACTCAAGAAACTCAGACCCCTACTGTACACCCGGGATTTCCGCACAGTAATACAAGCCACCATAACATCCAAACTTGATTACTGCAACGCACTCCTCCTAGGGCTCCCCCTCTCTACCATAAAACCTTTACAAATGTTGCAAAACGCGTCAGCAAGACTCATCACTAACACACGCAAATACGAAAACATTACCCCCATCCTCAAAGACCTTCACTGGCTCCTCATCCTCTCCCGCATTCACTACAAAACCTTGACCATAATACACAAATCCATCCACACCCACAACTCCAATTGGCTCGACATCCCCTTCAATACCCCACAGTCCACCCGCCCCACCAGATCCACCAACAAGGGCACACTACATGTTCCCTCTCTGAAAACAGCCCACCTCTCTTCCACTCGCGATCGCGCCCTCTCTATTGCAGGCCCCTCTCTCTGGAACTCCCTCCCTGTACACATGCGCCTCGAACCATGTTCATTCAAATTTAAAAAAAAATTAAAAACGCTACTATTCAAACAAGCCTATCCTGAATAGATCCCCCCCCCCACCCCATCCCTGCATGGTGATCACAACCTCCTTATATTAAGGAACTAACTATACTGTTAACTTATGCTTGTTGCTGTTATGTTAATCTTTCCTTCCACGCTGCTCCTTGTTATCCCCCTTCCAGTTTGCTTCCCCTGTTAACATGTATTTTCAAGCCTTTTTGTTCAAATGTAAACCGGTATGATGTCCCCACTAATACCGGTATAGAAAAGTTTCTAAATAAATAAATAAATAAATAAATAAATATTAATAGCCAAAGCATTGATATGAAAGCAACTGTCCTCAAGTCAAAATAAAGACTTAGAGCAGTTCATCCTGAAGAATCAGGCAATATTTTCTGAACCTGGGCCATTTAGTATGAGATTTTCACCCTAGGGGTAATGAAAGAAAAAAACGTTTTACCAGATCTGTGAACCAAAATGAGAAATGGTTTCCTATGAGGTGTCCTTTAAGAAAACAAAGTTGCTTACCTATATAACAGGTGTTCTCCTAGGACAGCAGGATGTTAGTCCTCACAGATGAGTGACATCATCAGATGGAGCCCGGCACGGAAAACTTTTGTCAAAGTTTCTAGAACTTTGACTGACTGGCACACCGAGCATGTCCACCATGCCACTATCCTACACAGGGTCCCTCTTCAGTCTTGTAACATGGGCGAAAAAATAAAACAACTAATCACAGGAGAACTGACATATGTGCCTGAGACTAAGACCAACATGGAAACTATGGCTCACCCAGAATCCTCCGCTCCCTAGGCCTGTTTGCAGTTCTGACCACAAAAACCTTAACTGCCTTATTGACCCTGCATTGGAGAAACTACAGGAGACATCTGGACTGCAGCAGGAGATGTCAAACTTATGATGGAAGATTATGGGGTCACAGAAAAGCAGGAGGAAAAGGTTAGAATCTCACAGGCTGTTTCCACTAATTGGTACCAGTGAGGCCGGAGTCGTGGAGACCTCCCTGAGGGTGAAGACCTGAGAGTGAAACAACCTGACAGGACAAAGGACTAACAGAAGATTGACGGGAACATCGGGCAAGTGGGCCTCAATTGGGAGGGGTCAGGTTAACTTAGGTTTAATTTATCTTGTTTTGACACAAGAAATATGTGGTATTCTCATGGATTCCCTATTAGGGACTATTGTATGTTTTACCTATAAAAAAACAGCAGTCACTGACATACATTGAGACACAGAGTGGTACTTCTCCAACAGAGAGACCTGCGACTCCGTTTCTCCCAAAAAGTACCAGCATTGCTTTTTGATATGCAAAAATAAACTTAAATTTGTTTCTACTAAATTGGGCATGGTGCCTTTGTGTTCATGGGGCAGCACTTTTAAGCAGATTTAATGCTTAACAGAACCCAACTCTGGGAGGAGACAGCCTGATTCCAAATAATGGGCCTTAGGCAGGGAGAGTTGGGTTTAAGCCTGGCAGAAGTTGTGAAAGACAGATTGGCCGAAGCTACTGTCTTGCCTACCATCCTTGTCCAAGCAGTAGTGGGCAGTGAACGTGTGTAGAGAACTCCATATCGCAGCCCTGCAAATTTTGACGGGAACCAACCACAAGTGGGCTACCGACACCACCATAGCCCTCATAGAGTGAGCCTTAACACGGCCTCCAAGCTGAAGGCCTGCTTGTGTATAGCAGAAAGAGATAGGGAAGGGAACGGGTTCGATTGCTCCTGCCATTAGAAGAGCGGAGAGCTCTGTCAGACGTATTTCCTATGGAGTGGACGAAACTCAGGGTGGACACATGGGGGAAAGTCTGCAGGGACATCCCTGAAATTCAGCCGATACCCTTGGTGGGTGATTGTGAGAACCCACCAGTCTGATGTAATGAGGGATCAGCGGTGGGCAAAGCGAAGCAGCCTGCCCCCGACCAGGGGGCAAGATGCCGGAGGTATGGAGAACCGACTCACGCTCCCTTGCTCCCAGTCAAAACCCCGTGGAGGGGCTCTGCTGGGGGGCTGGCTGAGGCTTGGGGGATCCGCTGCTGGCAGGAACAACCCCTGGAACCAGCACAGGGTGTGTGAGTCTGCGAGGTTGGAGGGTTATATTTCCTCTGATGACAGAAGGATTTCCTCGAGCCTTGTCGCAGGACTTCCTGAGCAAGGATGTTGGATCGGAAGTGCTAGTCGACAGCTGTTGAAGGGTCTCATGGTGGTCCTTCAATTAGCCTACCGCATCCCTGACCTTATCCCTGAAGAGATTCTCTCCCGTACAGGGCAGATCAGTCAGCTTTTCCTCGACTTCCGGCTGGAGGTCCAAGGCAAGAAGCCAGGCCATCCTGTGGGCACCAATGCCCACTGCAGCCACTCTTGCCACTGTCTCGAAAACATTGTAGGTGGACCTCTCCTCATGTTTTCCACCTCCAGACCCTGCTGTACTGCCGCAGAGAACGCATAAATAGTTCTAAACGTATCCAATTAACTATGCCAGATAATTATGAATATTGGTGTTTATCCTGCTAAATTAGTCAGGCAAGTGTCTCCACCCCAGAATACCATCATCTTGCCCCTCACTTAGGCCGGGATTTTCTATTGTCGCACAGCTTAATGAATCCCGCGGTAATGGGGAGTGGGCCTGCGAAAGCCGGCAGCGATCGCACCACCGCGGTGTTATGGCTGCCGGCTTTCGCACCCAATAGCGCCATCGTGAAAGGTGGTGCTATTGGGTGCGCTACTGGCGGCGATAACGGGTCCTACCTTATCGCCGCCAGCGAAGCCCCGCCGCCGCCCCTACTCCACCCCTATCAAGGTATCGCACGCGAAAAGGGACTTTTCGCATGCGATACAGATAGAAAAGGACCCCCTTAGCTGGCTAATCTTTTACCTATATAAAAAGTTAGCGAGCTAAGGGACAGCTACAAGAGGCTTTCTTCTGCAGCTCCTCCCTACCTCTCCTCTCTTATCTCTTCCTATAACTGTCCTTGTGAACTCCACTACTCAGGAAGCTACTCCTATCTATGCCCTTCTCCTCCACCACCAATTTCTGAATCCTTGCTTTCTGCCTTGCTGCATCATAGGCCTGAAACAGATTTCCTGAATTAGTGCGCCATGCTCCCTCTCTGGACTTATTCTAAAAACCCACCTTTGCTTTTAAATCTTAACCCATCACAGCCTTATTGATTGTAACCATTTTCTAATAAATGAAATTCTCAGTCTCTTTTGTCCTGGTTTTGATTAGATTGCATGTACTACAGAGCAGAGACTGTCTCTTATGTGTGTTTTTACAGTGCTGTGCACACCAAGCAATGCAATAGAAGTGATAAAACACAATAGAAGTGATAAATAGTAATAGTAGATCTATAAATATTACTATTGCTCTTTACCACAGTCCTGGGAACCTTGCCCCATGCGTACCTGCTTTTCCAGCATTTCAAAGCATTAAAAAGGGGCACACATACAGAAATACAGAAATGATGGCAGAAAAGGAACGATGGTCCATCCAGTCTGCCCAGCAAGTTTACCATGGGAGTATCTGCCATGTCGTGCAGGTTATCCCCATGTATCAGTCAGTTTTGCCTGATGTGTTTTGATTATGCCCCTCCCTCCATTCATCAGAAACTCCAAGGTGGCGGGGGGGGGGGGGGGGAAACACCACACAGCCCTCTCAGAGCCTGATTCATCAAGGCATTTTCCCATAGATACAGAATGGGAGAATAGCTTTAGTGAATCAGGCAGTCAGTGATTTGGAATTTCCTATGTTGCTCTTCCCTTGAAAAGTGTGGGGACTCCTGCCATAAAGGCTATTCCTCTGTACACCTGCATAATGTCATAGTGTATAGTGGGACACCAATTTAACACATCTTAAAGAGGCCTTCACAATCTTAAAAAAGGCCTCACTGATGACAAACCCACTACAGGTAGGCAACTCAGGGATACCTGCTCCATGCGATTGGCCCTCTCTTTAATGAGATGGTGCCACTCAGACAACTATGCAGCTGAGTATTGTGCCCTTTGATCACAACAGGGAGGGAAAGTCCAGGGAACCTGCCTTTGGAGGATACCCCTGCCCAGCCAGGGGGGTCAGCCCTGTCTCTGGATCCAAACTCTGAATCCTTTGAGCACTTAGTAACAAGCTCTGAGCCAGGGTACATTTGGTACAATCTCAGTTTCTCAAATATACTGCCAGTGTTCTTCCTAATACTTGCAATGTGCTTCTTTTTGGAGTTCATAAGATGTGTTGTATTACTACTACTGATTATTATTTCAAAAGTGCTACTAGACAAATGCAGCACTATAAAGATACACTTAAGAGACAATCCCTGCTCCATGGAGTTTACAGTCTAATCAAGATGAACATACATGACAAACAAGAGACTATGGGAAATGTATCATTTTGTATGTATACACATATACAGGTAACATATCAGCTATCTGATAACCTTTTCACCTGATACTATTACTTTCTCTTCCAATATTTGGCAGGCTCTCTCTATACCCTTTACATTTAAATACTGAGTTTATTCTGTAGAATCTCTGACAATAGGAAATGTTAGAGAGGGTGTGGCAGCAGAAGGCAGTTATATATTCTACCCCTTGTCTGTCACAATTTGTACTTTCACATTCCCTTAAGTGGCAACTAGATGGCAATTACATGTTTGTCTATATTTGCACTCCTTATGCTGGGCCTCCAATTGCCTTCGAAATAAATAGCAAAAGAATTTCCAGAAAGACAAAATCTGATTTTTATTTTGAAACATCAGCACAACCTACCAACCCCACATTCGGCTAACAGATCTGTTACCGTCCATCAAAGGTAGCTGCTACATGAATCAGCCCCATGCCATAATAGGCAATTTTTTGTAGGCTTTCTTGAATATATATATAAGAGATCAGTATATGAAGAAGGAAGCTTTAAAACAGTATTTTAATATATGTTAAGTTTATATGTTGCATTAGAAGCCAAGTTTCTGCCATCACAATACACGTTAAAAAAAAAGTGTCCATTTGCACAAATCTATAATAATAATCCCCCTTTTATCTCCATAACTTCATAGGTGATCACCAATTATTGGGGCAGCCAGTACATGCAGGCAGCTGGCTTCCCATTGGCTGAGACCCATCCTTCCACCCTTCTAAAGCATCATATAGCAGATCGAAACATTACTAACAACACCTGTAGCAGGTAACACGTTTGGTATATACTCACTGCACTGGTCAGGCTGAGGTGGTAGGAAAAGCTTCAGTCAGGCGGTCTATGCCTCTTAAAATTTTTTGGAGGCTCCATCTCCGCATTTTCCTTCATTCTAGATTAGAACGCCTAATCATTTTAATGTAGATTAGATCATTGTAAAAAGCAAACAAAAAAAACATTAAATGATTCAATCATTTTGCACTATTAAAACACTCATAGTATTACATTACTTAAAAACAAATACATTATGGAGCTACATTTTCTGGCTGGCATATTTTTGAACTTGTTCAAATAATTATGGGGCGTCAGAGCTTCCCTGTGTTCCAATAGCCGAACTATATTCCTGCAGGCGGCAAAGTTTCGAGGTTTCCGTGAGCAGCAAGTCCTTCAGGAATCTAAGCATATGACGACATCAGGCTTAGATGCCGGCAGTTGCCTAGGGATGCGCATTAATCTCTCTTCTGGTGAGTGATTAGGCTCCGCTTCCCGATTGAAGGTTTGTTTTGAGGAGGGGGCGTGGTTACTTACCGAGCTGCTGGAGCTCAGGCTCGTTTCCAGCCGGAAGTGGGCGGGATCCTGACTGAGAGGGGTCGGTAGAAAATGGCATTATGCGGAAAAGTCCGGGAGGAGAATGGAGAATTAAGTGGTGTTTAAGAAGGAGGCATTAGTTTGGGAAAGGCACTTGGATCTCAGAAAAGCACAAACTAAAAGAAGGAGGAGAGGAGAACGTGCAGGATAGTGAAGGAAATCGATTCATAATCCATCCTCAAAGCCTGCAGGCTAGTGAGCCAGTTGTAACAGTCGGGTAACAACCGAGGGGAGCGAGGACCCTGCTGAAACTAATTGTTAATGCCCCCCACCCCTTCCTGCTCCTTCCCTCACTTTTAAGTATTGACAGTTTAAACGCCCCCTTTCAGTTACAGAGCATTCATTAAACTGATTTTTACTTAATCTTTGCACTGCTTCTATTGCTTTCTTCTTTGCACTGCACAACCCTCCTTAAACTGCCTTTTTCCTCTTTTCACACAAGCAATTTGTTAACTGAGCCAGCATCTCTCCAAGGGCTGGCTGCTTCAACTAATTAAACCACCATTTCTCCTTGATGTTCCCTGCTCTGCAAGTAAAAAGCAAAAAGGAGGGGGTTTTTTTTGTACTCCTCCCCCTTTTATTTTCCTTTGCCTTTTTTCTCTGGTGTAATCCTCTGAGGAAAGAAGGTCACTTCCTTAGAAGGAAAAAAAAAAACCAAGCATCTGGGAGAGGAAAAAAAGCATTTGGATGGCAGTGGAGCACTACACAGCCCCCCCCCCCCCCCCCCCCCCCTGGGCAGGAACATATGGCCCAGAGGAACCCAGTTGAGGCCAATGCAAGTCCTGCTGCCCACCCAAAGAATAAGGCAGATAGTATTCAGGGACAGGAGGAGGTCAAGGGGACAGACCCTGCAGAGATAGATATAGGGACTCCTACCCCTGTCTCTGCTGGAAAGCAGGGAGCTTCCACCCCGCCCCCCTTTATACAGGAGTGTGATTGCCCTCTCCACCCCCATCACATGAACCAGTTGTTGTGAGGCCAGGGAACCAAGCACCCTCAGAGGAGATGGAGATATAGATAGGAACCTCCCCTTCCTCCTAAAATTGAGGTGCCTCTGCCAAAAAGGTGGAAGCAAGACCCACCTCTCTGGGCTCCTAGCCTACCTTTGCTGAGGAACAACCGGGTGGGGTAGCTGAAATACATTTTGGGGTCTGTCATGATACTGGCCAGATGCGGCAGGGCCCGTGGAGGTCATGAGGATGGGTCTTCGGCACCTCTTCACAGTAGCCAGGGCATGGAGCCAGGCTAACACCCAGGGAATGGCTCTGGGGGTGGGAGATATGGTCCAGTGGGAGGGATGGTGGGATCTGAGAATGAGGGACAGCCAGCAGAGGGTGCACCCCAGTGGAATAGCCCTCCTCTTGCAGGTGGAGGATCTTATCTTGCAAAAGATGTGCTTCAAGCTTGAGAGATCCCAGATCATAAACCTGTAACACCCAGAAGGCAGAGGTACATTTGCCTCCCCTCTCCTACTGCCCCACCCTTCTTTTGTACCCCCCAGCACTATCCCTGTTCTAACTCTGCCCCCACCTCCACTTTTGCTTCTTCCCTCACTACTCCCCCTTTCTTTCCCTACCTTCTGCCTTTTGTATTGATCTGGGTTGGGGCTGGGCCACAGCCCCATAGGGAGGGGAACAGCCCCCAGAGGCAGGCCGTGGGAGGAAGCTTCAGTCCCAGAGATCTATTTCCCAGGATGCTGGTAACAGAGGACAATCCCAGTCCCGCAATTTGGGGAGAGGGGTGAGTGAATGTCCAAGAGGCAGACCAAGGATAGGGGGCTGTGGGTGTCACAGGTCCCTTAGTTCCCACTCTTCATGGAGCCGGAGAGGATCAGGGCAAGAGCCTGGGACTTCTGCTTGGCTCTCTTTTCCCTGGAACCAGTTGACCTTGTAGAAGGGGCTTCCCAAAGTCAGTGAGGGAAGTCTGAGTTGGCTAGACAAATATCTATGTCGGACCTCACAGATGCCCGCAGCCAGATTTGTGCAGGAAGTCCCCAGGCATTGATGGGTTGACAACAGAGTTTTTTGGTCACTTTTTTGACTTGCTGGAACCCAACCTCCTATGGCCAAAGCCCTGAAGACTGGTCGATTGCCCCATCCTGCTGTCGTGTAGTATTGACCCTTTTTCTTAAAGGGGGAGATCCTTGAGATATACAGAACTGGTACTCGATCTCCTTGCTCTACATGGACTATAAGATCCTAGCTGAAGTACTTTCCCTGTGGATGGCGTCCATGCTGGCAGAGGTGATCCACCCGGACCAGACCTATACAGTCCTGGGCCGGACCATCTTTGATAATATTATTTTGGTCCAAGACTTGATGCACTTAGCTCATAGATATAGCTTGTCTGTGGCCTTTTTGTCATTTGATCAGGAAAAGTCCTTCAACAGGGTGGATCACTTTGTGAGTCTTCTCTGCTTCCTGTACTTGAGCATGGAGTGGTCTTTGGTTCCTCTGGCATTCAACGAGGGGTATGTCAAGCGTGCTCTCCTATTGGGACAACTGTATGCACTAGCCATTGAGCTATTCCTATGCATGCTTTGCAGGTAGCTCACTGGACTAATGCAGCGAGATCCCGACATGTGAGTGACCCTTTTGGTTTATGCCGATAACGACTTATTTGTGGCTCAGGAGCTGACTGACTTGGACAGGATGTGTGACTGCCAGCAGGTCTACTTGGCAGCATTCTCAGCCAAGATCAACTGGGCCAAAATGCTCAGGCCCTTTGGTAGGACTGCAGTGGGTGGACACTCTCCCTAGCCAGCTTGAGAACTTCTCATGGGGCAGGGAAACCATAAGTTATTTAGAGGTCTGCCTATCTATCATGGAAACAACAGCCTCGATCACCTGGCTGGAGCTTGAAAAGAGAATTGAAGCTCTCCTGAGGTCATGGAAGAGCATGATGCTTCTGGTGTCCTACTGCAGAAGGGCCTTAGTGGTGAATAGGCTGGTGAATAGCATGTTGTAGAACTGCCTCACCACATTGAGCCCTCACCTCCCATCCTGACATGCCTTGGCGGGAACTGTTGCGGGGGGGAGGGGGGACAAGGGAGGCTAGAGCTGACTTCCAGGCACTCTGGGAACTGATGCTGGAGGCTGGCACATAGTACCATGGGCCTAACCTGTGCACAGCCACGGGTTCAGTAAATTGAGCATCCGTTTTCCTAACCTGACTGCTGTCAAGACTTTTTTTTTCTTTCATGTTGCTGCTTTCTGTGGTTCCTCATACTTAGTATTGCAAGTATATGAAGTCTGAGGAACCAAAGAAAAGCAGTATTTTCTGTTCTTCTGTTAAGGTTTTGGGACTCCTCGAGAATTAACCCCAGCTCCGGGGCTGGCGTTAATTTTCGAAAGTTAAAATGTGTGCATCGGATACATGTTTTTTTGGGGTTTTTTTAATATCGGGGGTACTAGCTAATAGCCTCATCAACAAGGCATTTATATGTGTGAGTGCTGTTAGCTTATGCACTGGTTTAGATGCACTAGCCTGAGTGCACGGTATTGCATTGGCTTGATGGTCTGTAAATTTTTCAGTTCTTATGCATTATTAGCCAGTCTCACCAAAATCCCAAAATGCAGAGGAGGAGTTAAGATGGCCACGGTTTGAGGACGCTGAATCAAGCTGCTCCGCCACCCGCTATTTCCTTGGACTTCACCGCACAAGTTGCGGATATTCTTTGCAAAGAAATGCCTCACAAGCAGAAGGGTAAGGTGAGAGTTTACCCCCCCCCCCCCCCCAGACTCACCTAGCCCGGTGGGACAGCAGTATATTACCGACTTTGCGACCATTCCCTCTGCAGTGGGGGGGGGGCAGCGAGCGCCGCTGCGGGAGAGCTGAGAGGAGCAGTTCTTCGCCAGGCGAGGTCACCCTGAGCCCGCCAGAACTCCGAGGTCCATTGTGTAGCTCTCCCCTCCGCGTTAACAACAGAGCTGGACTCCCCGACGCAACGGCAGCCAGAAGAGATCAGCGTGGTGGGTCCGTTGATCAGGCGAGAGTTGGGATAGCCCTATCACCCTTGTTTGGTCATGAAACGCCTGCGAGGAGTTTGGTCGGTGCAGGAACTGAATCTCTGGAGACAGCGAGAGAAAGACCACAGGAGGAGGTAGGAGAAAATATGCTTGATCCCCTGGAGTTTGAGAAACCTGCGGAAATCACACTAGAAGCCATATGGGATTTAATGGATGTTATGGTCCGTACCCTGAAGATTCAGTCTCAACAACTGGGTAAATCTGAGAAGAAATTGGATACTGTGGAAAAAGAACATTCTCAGAAAATACAAGACCAGTCTAACCTTATTCAGGATTTAACTGTGAAATTAAATCAGACTCAGTTACTTAATTCATCCATTATGAAGGATTGTATTATATCACAAAGGAGACTTGAGTCTGTAGAGAATCACCTTCGTCATTTAAACGTTAGAATGGTTAATTTTCCTAAAGTATTAGGAGTACCAGTTCTAGTGACTTTCAAACGATATGTGACTGAATCCCTAAAGATTTCATTAGCAATGGTGCCTTCTGTAAAGAAATTATTCTTTCTAATACCTCGAAAGAATAGTCTTCAGATTACCTCTGGAGAAAATAGGGATGAATTTATAAATTTAACACAATATTTGGAAAATTCTAATATGGAAGTCACAGAAAGGGCAACTCTTTTTGCCCAATTTTTCACAGAAGCAGAAAAAGGACAGTTGATGAAAGCATATTTCAAGAATATAAATAATGCATTTATGGGTGGTGTGGTAAGGGTCTTTCCAGACCTCTCACGGCCCACTCAACAACGTAGGAAAATATTTATAGCTATGCGTCCCAAGATTTTGGCCAAGGGAGTGAGTTTCTTACTTCGATTTCCTTGCAAATGTTTTGTAAAATCAGCTAGGAATACATATATTTTCTTTTTGCCCGAACAGTTGAGACAGTTTTTGGATGGGGGGACATAACATTATGTTAATTGGGGGGCAAAAAATAGTAGAGAGTTACAAGCCTGTAATTTGTATTTCCTTTGAAGTCTTCTCTGATTTTTCCATCTCCTCCCTCCTTAAATTTCCAATGAAAACCAATAGAGATTATTTTGTATTTGGTATTATATGCATAAGGGAATGTATGTAAATTTCCTAGATATTTCTTTTTTCTGTATTTCCTTGCAAGGTTATTCCTTGTAATATATTTTGAAAACTCATAAATAAAGAAAATCCCAAAATGCAGGAAGGAAAATTCATCAAGCAGCACAGATGGGGGGCTGAAGACAGAATCTCCCTCCAGCAGTTATGAATGTTAGTTATTAATAGACATTTGATATTCTATCTTCTTTCACAAGAGGCCTCAAAGTGGATTACAAAATAAATTTTAACTACGTTACAGTACATTGGTTGAAAGTCATTTACAATCACAGTTGAATCAGATTTGCAATGGATAGCATTGAGAGACCATGGGTTAATTTATAATCCTTACTCAACAGTTTAAGTAGATAAGTCAGAAAAGTTTAATGTCTTTGCCAATGGGACTCTAAGGGAAGGTGTGGCCAAAGAGCAATGCCTTAGCTTTCTCTCTGATAGAGAGGTAACATTTATTTATTTATGGCTCAAGATGTAGGGTAGCAGTACCTTGTTTTGGATTTTTGGAGCGTAATCTACTTGAAGCTAGAGGAGGGGAGGAGAGAAGGGCCATTTGAGAGGATCAGAGCGCTTTAGTGGGAGCATAGGGAAAAAAAGGTTGAGAGAGACATTCAGGGGCTTGATTAATAATGTACTTGTAGACGAAGCAGAGGGTTTTGAATTGTATCCTGCTTTTGATTGGGAGCCAGTGCAGTGGTGTAGTATTGGTGTTATGTGGTCGGTTGCTTTGGCTCCTACCAAGATCCTAGCAGCTGCTTTCTGTAGAAGCTGGAGACGCTTCAGACTGTATTGTGAGATGCTGTTAAATCAGTGGTTCTCAACCCTGTCCTGGGGACCCCCCAGCCAGTCAGGTTTTCAAGATATCCACAATGAATATGCCAGAGAGAAAATGTGCATGTATGCATGTATGCAAATTTTCTCTCATGCATATTCAATGTGGATATCCTGAAAACCCGACTGGCTGGGCGGGGTCCCCAGGACAGGGTTGAGAACCACTGTGTTAAAAAGAGCAGCAATAGTTGATTCAGGTTTTGGGGTTTTTTTTACAGAAAACTCCCCAAATTTGAACTTTTTCTTCCTTTGAAATGTCATTTCAGTATGTAATCAATGTTATCTTTCAAGTCAAGAGTAGTCAGAAGCCAAAACAGATGGCTTGTTTGTTTTTCTAGATAAAAATTAGATTATTTTTTACAGTGATACTTGCTGGACAACAGACACCACTTTTCATTTCTCCCTTTTTCTGGGATACAATATCCCGGAAAGGGGAAGGAGTAGCCTAATGGTTAGAGCAGCAAGCCAGGGTTCAAATCCTGCTGCCACTGCTTGTGATCCCTCCATTGCCTCAGGTACAAACTCAGATTATGAGCGCTTTGAGGACAGGGAAATAACCATAGTACCTAAATGTAATCCACTTTGAAGTGATTGAAAGGCAGAGAGTATAAATACAATAAATAAATACTTCAAAACCAGGGCAACTCAGCCCCTCTCTTTTTTAGAACTAGGAGGACATGCTGTTTTTTCTACCTTTTTGGATGTAACCCCTGGGCTGGTTATTCCTGGCTAGAGGTTCCAGAGGCCCATATCGCAAATACAGATTCTGGAGGTGCATTTTCCTTTATGATCTTCTTCAATAAAATCCAGGATTTCCTGAGCAGAAGGAAGACGAGTCTTCTAGACCCTGTGCATTGCATGTACTTATTCCCCAGAATAAGTTCTTATATACTGCAGTGACAAGCACAATTGTCACTATACAGCAAAAAACACACTGGAAGCTGAAGTGGTTTCCAACAATATGTTTACCGAAATGATGCGCAATGATGAAATGCTCTCTACAGCTGTTCTCTTCAATAGACAAATGTTATCATCCACGTATTAATAAATTTGTAAAAAAAATTAGTCTTATTAAACTTTAAAATGATAAAGCCAGTTTGTTAGTTCTTCTCTTCCCTGTGGTTAAAGGCAAGTGTCTAAGCTCCCCCCATTAATATTGTTTATTAATAGTCCAATTTAATGTAGATATTCTTCCAAATACATATTTTCATATCTCCTACCTCCCCAACTGTTTTCTTTTCCTGAACTCGTGTTTTCCTCAAAGTATCAAACTGATACTGTTATTACTTCTCTTCTCCCATAATCTCCAGTAGATAACAAGTGAACCCTTGAAGGTGGGCCTCATCGCTAACCCTCCGCCAGTTTTTTCGTGGTTGAATACCCTTGACCAACATTTGCAGTTTTCCATGGAATTTTATCATCTGCAGATCCCCTTTCTTGACATCCTTTTTTACTGTGACAGCCAAAGGATTGGGACTACTTTATTCCACAAACAGGTTGATAGAAACAACCTTTTGGTTTTCAATAGCTACCATCCTTACCGGTTGTGGGCCATCTTACCAGATGGCCAGTTCCTAAGGATACGTCGCTTATGCTTTGATAATCATGATTTTATTCTTCTGAGAGTGAGATTACTGGAGTGGAGTTACCTTTGTTATGTGATTAAATGTATTTAAAAACGGGCATTCAATGCTGAGAGAATGTGGCTTCTGAGTGACAGCAAAAAAAAACCTTCAGACACTCGTGCTTGTTTTACAACATTCACTCACAGCCTCGGAAATTGCATCAATAATATACAAATATTGGTTCATTTTACAATTTTATTCAACATTTCAACTTGCTCCTATGATTGCCTATAGAAGAGGACATAACATATGTGATTTGATTGTACATTCTCAAAATTTGCCGAGCAATCCTCAGTCACCCCGACAGAGCGGACACTCTCCCTGTGGCAGTTGCTCTTTTTGTGCCTTAACTACAACATTCATATCAAGGACAGATCCTGTTTCTAAAAATCAATTACTTTACATAGTACCATCTCAAAAAAGATGTAGTTGCGATGGAGAAGGTACAGAGAAGGGAAACCAAAATGATAAAGGGAATGGAACAGCTCCCTTGTGAGAAAAGGCTAAAGAGGTTAGGGCTGTTCAGCTTGGAGAAGAGACGGCTGAGGGGGGATATGATAGAGGTCTTTAAAATCATGAGAGGTCTAGAACAGGTAAATGTGAATCAGTTATTTACTCTTTCGGATAACAGAAGGACTAGGGGACACTCCATAAAGTTAACATGGGGCACATTTAAAACTAATCAGAGAAAATTCTTTTTCACTCAGCGCACAATTAAGTTCTGGAATTTGTTGCCAGAGGATGTGGTTAGTTCAGTTAGTGTAGCTGGGTTTAAAAAAGGTTGGATAAGTTCATGGAGGAGAAGTCCATTAACTGCTATAATCAAGTTGTCTTAGTGAATAGCCACTGCTATTACTGGCATCAGTAGCATGGGATTTACTTAGTGTTTAGGTACTTGCCAGGTTCTTGTGGCCTGGTTTGGCCTCTGTTGTATACAGGATGCTGGACTTGATGGACCCTTGGTCTGACTCAGTATGGCAATTTCTTATGTTCTCACTAATTCTAGATAATCTTACATGATCTATTTCATCACATGCCCTAAGAATTACATTAGGTGAACAACGAGAATGATTAAGATTAACTTAACTGAACACTAGAACTATATTCAAACACAAAAAATTCAGGCTCCAGTTGTTTAGCACTGACTTTTAATTGCTGCTTTCAGGATCTCACTTGGGGTGTTTTGGAACAGATTGCCTCTCCCTCCAGGGGTGGCGACTGGCAGGCTCTGCTAAACTTCAGAAAAAAGTTTTGGATTTTGTTTTCTGGCGGACTCAATTTAGAGATTGATTGGTACTCTCTGATTAAGTTGTCTCTGGTTTTATAAGGTTGTACTTCTGGATACACTGTTGGCGTGCATTTAGCAGATGCTGTCCCTACCAGGTCAGCTCCTCAGAGTTTTGAACTGTGTAGATTTCAAAGAATGTTTACTACTGTGCATTTTCTTTTATATTTTTATATTTGAAAGAATGTACTTTTGAAGAAGAAACACGTCGTCCTTCAAAGACATTTGGATTGTTACTATTGCCTGTGGATACCCTCTGTTGCAGAATCCTATTTTCGAAACATGAACCATGTTGGGTTTTCTCATGACTGTGTCGCTTATGGTGTTATAAGTTAAGTAATTTAAAAAAAAAAAGTTGTGGTATATTTTACCCACGGACTAATCCAATGATTTAATATAAGGCAATAGAAGGCCTCTATACTAAGCCGGTAGTTCCTATTATGAGGGCTCTGTTATAATATATGTATGTGCATATGGACTGTGTTTTTCCCTGTATGTTGCTATATTGATGACATATTCATGATATGGCAAAAGTCTAAAGAGAATTTCTTTTCACTTTTTCAATATATTAATCATGGTTATCCCAATTTGAAATACACATACCAGATTGATTTGGTCAGTGATTCCGCTTTGAATATATTAAGATCTCGGGAAGAATGCAGTATTAGTGCCACTATTTTTAGAAAACTACCAGATAAAAATAAATTTGTATCTTTTTATAGTTGTCATCCTCGTGCACTGAAAGAAAACATTCCCATGGCACAGGTCCCATATTTAAGACATTACTGGGGGAGTGGAAAAATAAATGGGGCTAGGGATTAATGTGCTAGTTATATTTTGTATTTGGATGTATCTGTTTATTATAAATGTTTACGTTGTGATCCATTCTGGGCATTTATGATACGACAGATAAAACTAAATAAATGAATAAATGTGCTACTGTGAGATAGTATAAATGTCAGTCGGCTAATATGGGCAAACATTTTATTCAATATCAAGCATACAAAAGTGCTTAATGTGGTAATTGTCATGGTCAGACAGGCTGGAATAAGAGATCACCCTCGCAGAAGCGACATAGGACTGCAAGGCAGGACTAGAGATAGTCTTCTGCCTAACCAAACCCTTCCCCCAAGGTTGAGCCCTTGGGTTCTGGAGGCCAGTAGGACTTTATTTCTGGAGAACATCATAGTGATAAGGCACAGGCTGGATTCAGGCACAGGCTGGGGGCACTGGTTGGAGACAGGGGCCAGGCTAGGGCTGGAGACATGCAGGACTTAGATACCAGTCTGGAAGTGGAGGCAGGGCATGCTGAACTGAATTAGACAGTATAAGGACTGGACAGGACAAGCAACAGTAAACAAAAAATCCCAAATAGGGCACAAGGCTGGCTAGGTGAACCTAGAAGGCTCGAAGGCCACAAGGCAGGTCAGGGAGGCTCAAGAGGCCACTGAGCAAGGCAGGAGACCTAGGTAGGCCCCAAGGAAGGAAAACAAGGCATGGAAGCATGAATGGCCATGTCAAGGAGCTGAGGTGACTCAATAAAGAGGCAAGGAAAGAATCAACAGACTGGGGTTAGTAGGGCTGGAATTGCCACATCATGGGATCTGGTAGAGTGGCTGTGAGCAAGACTCGCTGCTGCCCTCTGCTGGCAGGGAGGCTACATAGCAGGTGGAATTGTGACAATAATAGAGATCTGCTTCTTATTGTTAAAGCTAAAGAATCTACAAACAGATAAGTATGTGTGTTTACTATTTTCTTCTTATGCCCACCAAGTCAGATTATTCTCAAACACTGGACTAGTGGGTTTGAAATTGTTCATGAACTTCCTGACTTTGCATTCAAGAAGGCACAAAATTTAAGGGCCCAGTACAGCACTTCATAAGTCATGCAGGACTATAGAAATGTTAAATAGTAGTAAGGAAGGTATGTAACTTTTTTTTTTTAATTTAAAGTTTAGAAAGGACCAACCCACTGAAATCAGTGATCAATAAATATCACAAAACAGTATACATTCTTTCATTCAAGGTTCAGTACAATAATTTTGTAACCGTTTCCGCCCTCCCTTCCTCTCCAAATCCCTTCTCTTGCTCTCGTATAATTGTGAGATATTCCAAGCATTGCAACTACTAAATATATTATAACAAAGACTTAATTCTTGACAGAAATCCAAGCCTCATAGGCTGCTCATAATGTTTGGAAATTACTGAGGTTGTTGGTATATATGTTAGTTTGCCCATATAATATATATCAAATATCCTCCCCTGTAATGAATCTAAAATCGGAATACCATCCCCCTTTCAGTTAGCAGCTATTTCACCTCTGGTTGCTATGATTATTTGTATCATCAAATGTAACTTCTTTTTGGGCCATTGCTTGAGAACAATAGACAATATAAAAATCAGCAATAGCCAATATTTCATCTAGTATTTTCTTCACCCTTTTCCAAAATATCTGGATCTTCTCACAACCAAAAATTATCATTATGACCACATGATCACAAACAATTCTCTGATACTAATGTACACATTTTATGTAACTTGCTGAGTGTTAGGAACCAGCAGCACAAAATCATATATCCATTTTCTACAATCAGTATTGATATTGAGCTCCTGGTGGTACGGTCTTAGTATTGATCCCATATAATATCGTCTAGCTCTTTCCCCAAAATCTTTTTCCCATTCACTTATATGTTTAGGTTTAGTTGTTGGTTCTGGAGACAACATGTTATATAGTTTAGACATCAATCCCTTCTCTGAAGCACTTTTGGTACAAAGATTTTCAAAAACCGTTAAAGGTCTAGCTACTCCTGCTAATATCAATTTATTGGATAGAAAATGTTTAACTTGTCAGTAAACATACTTATCCTTCTCCCTCAATCCAAATCTGCTACTGAGGTCCTGAAAGGAGAAAATGTTGCCTTGAGAACAAAACTGATGCTAGCAGGGAATATAACTTATCCAGCTAAGTTACATAGGATATTTCGCAGCATGGCTTTGCTGTTGAATATCTGCACAAAAGACTACTTTTATGGATAAATTATATCTGGCAAAGTTAGACTGGTATGGCATGCTAATTTATCCGATTAACTTAACTGAATAACAGCGAATATTGCTACTTATCTGTTTGTTAACCAGATAAGTAGCACCGCCCCAATCCATTCACTGCGCTCCCATTGACTATCCAGCTATCAACTTATCCAGCTAAGTGGCAGCCACTGAACATAGCCAGATATTTCAGCAGCCGCCATATAGCCAAATAAGTTATAGTTATCCAGCTAAGAAGTGCTAAACACTCTCTGAATATGAGCCTCCCCAAGATTATCTGGTTAAAGCCTTACTACTATGTAACTATGCCACAAATTTCAGCCACTTGGGCACTATCAGTAGTATGGTCATTGTAGTACGTGTCCTTTAGCAATTGAAACAAAGGAGTTTAATAACCCACATGCAAGTCACAATTTCTGTCTTAAATCCTTTTCTACTTGTCCTTCTATCTAGTAATATGTGTGATTATAAAATGTCTAAATATTAGACTTTCATAAGACGCTTGTCAGCACTTTTTCAAACAAAGATATGACTCAGAATTTTAGAACAAATATAATTTTAATATTTCATATCTTTGGAAGAACAGGAGCTATCCTTCAAGATGGGCATAGCAACGCTGTGTCTTGTAATCTCTAGTACACGCTGTTATTTTATAGTTTAACCCATACATAGAAAATGCTTGTGAGAGGATCCTTCACCAATTTGTCAATGTCATAACCTAATCTCCTCTACCCTGAGAAAACTCCTCCCACCATAAAAAGTTCCTTTATCAACATGGCTTTGATGCACTTTGTTCCTTCTGATCCTTCTGATCTTCTGTGTTTTGTAAATAGATAGTAGGCCTGAATTCTGTTGCTGGTGCCAGACCTCTAATTAAAGCTGTAACCTCCGGGAATCTTCAGTTCACCTGGCTTCTGTCAGTCCACCTGCTTCTTTCAATGAGATAGGAATCTGTGAGAACCAAGCTTATATTATCAAAAGTCTAGCCTTCTGATTTTAAGTTTTAACCGATAAACATTGATAAAAGATTCCCAATGCAAACAGAATAAAATGGGTGTTGATTGGATAAACACCAGAAACTTGAAACCTAGTCCCTGACTGGGTTCTTCCTAATCCATCTTAATACTCTTCTGAATCCTCCAAAATCCTAAACCTCCCCTTTTATACTGTGTGACACACTCTCTTTACAAGACTTTGTTCCCCATTCATCTTAAAGGGAACCTTCCCATGTAGAATCAACCATTTTCCCTTTCATACAGTTCAAATGTATTGTATTTACTAGAATGACTGCCATCTAATGGCCATTCAGAATACTACATCTTTCACATAGAATTGGCAAGAAAGGGGCCTTTGTTTTCAGTTTTCATTATATTTTTCCTGGAAACCTCAATCTTCCAAGAAAAAAAAAATTAATAGAAACAGGAAAAAAAATCAGTGGAAAAGTCATTTTTCCACTGATTTTACTTTATATTTTCCTGGGAATTTCAATATTATAGCTAAAACAAAACTGAAAACGAAGGTCCCTAAGTATAACCATCACATCTCCTCAAATTTGTTCTTTCTAAATGAGACTAAATAACCTCCTTCTCCCAGAATCCAAATCCTTTTATGATGGAAAGGGCTCTTTGGTGGGAGACCCAGCACAAGTACTATTATTTTTATTGGATATTGCATTTGCTTTTAATACCCTCTTACATGAAATTTTGCTGCACAAGTTACATCAGCTGGGAATTTGTCAAGGAGTGCTGGATTGTTTTACCTTTTTTTTCCCTAATAATAGAACACAGCAAGGTAAAATTGAGATTTGTTCTTTCTCTTGGAAGCCAGGTGGTTCAGGTGTCCCATGGGACTTTGCCCTGTCTGCAGTGCTTTTTAATATCCATCTTCAATCTTTAGAAGACCTGATTGTTCCTTTAACATACATTGTTCCTTTAACATACATCGTTCCTTTAACATACATGTTGATATTCAGCCCTTTGTAACTGTTGACCTGAGTCTTTCTGATACCATCAGTCACCTCACAGCCTATATTTTATCCATTGATGACTGACTTCAAAGTAGTAAACTTGTTTTTTAAATCTTGAAAAGACAAAAGTTTGTTGGATGAGCTGGAGGGCCTTAGTGCAGAACATTTTTTCTTGCACGATGATGGTACAAGAGTTTCTTTTTTTAACAGCAGTCCGTGACCTAGGTGTTTGGTAGGATAACAAAGTTAAAATGAAGACTTGGATCAAAAAAGTCTTGAAATCTGCCTTTTTTTTTAAATCACACATTAATGTTAGTTAAAATATATTTTGAATCAAAAGGATTTCCATACAGTTGCTAAATCTTGTTTCTGCATACCCTTGGAGTTTGGTAAATACCTTTTATGTTGGACTCCACAAATCGGTTATGTGCTCTACAATTGCAACAGAATGCAGTAGCTTGTCTCATTACAGGCTGCTCTTTACGTTAGAATTTTAACCTATCTCGGTGAGTTACATACCAGTTGAGCAAAGAATATGGTTATTATGCTTGTTTTTAAAATTTTCAATGGTAAGGCCTCAAGTTATCTACTTGATATGATTTATAGATATGCCCCATCATGCTTATTATACTCTGCCTCTCAATCTTTGCTGTCAGTACCCCCTTTTAAGTCTGTTCAGGAGACTTACAAGCCTTAGGGTGTGCCTACCCATTGGAACAGTTTGCCGGTAACTATTTGAGAAATGACTAATTTTGACTTTCGCAGAAAAGTCAAAGCTTTTACTTTGTCCAAGCATTTGGCTAATGGTTTTACTTGAGCTGAATTTTCAAAAGTTGCGTACGTAAAAAATATCACTTGCGTAAAATAGCATGTACGTGAGTATTAGCTATTTTAGAAGCCTCAACATACACATGTAAATCAAGATCTGTGAGTGAATTTGTGTATGTAAAAAAGGGGCCAAGGGTGTTCCGGGGAGGGGGCCAATATGTGTGTACAAAATAACAGCTTACACAATTTATGCATGTAAATTTGGCATCTTATTTGCAGATATTTACTCCTGCTCAATATCTGGAATGAATGATTGTAAAAATCTTAAATGTGAAAAAGTGATTGGATAAGGGGGATCTGAAATGGGGGGACTTCAGGCTGTAAAGTCAAGAAGGTTTTCACAAGCTGCAGATGGACTGGGCGAACTGGTAGACTAATTGATAAAACTGGTTAGTTCATTACTGTACACGTTAGAAAATCCCCCGACTTGTGTAAAAGCAGACTTACAGGGAATAAATGCATCTAAATAATGCATGTAAAATCAACTCGCGTATCCTTTGTACACACCTCGCGTGTGTACAAAAGGATACGCGATAAGTATATCATTTGTACACACCTATATGCCTAAATTCTGATTTGTCTGGCCAAATAATGCCTTTGCTGCTAATTAGATGGACAAATTTGAATTTATCCAGATAAGTCTGAAAAGTAATATATGTCCATGTAAGTAACATTTTTCAGTCTTATCTGGCTATGTAAGATAGCCAGATAAGTTTTAAAAAGCTCTGTTTAGATGGATAAGTCTTAAATTGCTATTTCTCCAGCTAAGTCAGATAGCCAGATAAGTCTAAAAGTGCTATTTATCCTGTTGTTTGATTTAGCTTCCTATATAGTGCTTTTTAGACTTATTCGGCTATCTGACTTAGCTGGATAAGTAGCGCTTTTTCAGACTTATCTGGCTATCTTACTTAGCCAGATAAGTCTGAAAAGTGCTTCTTAGATGGTCAAATAGTGCTTTTCTGATTTATCCATCTAAGTAGCAGCTTTGACGCTACTTAGCTGGATAAATTGGAACTTAACTGGATAAGTGGCGCTGCTTATTCAAATAAGTGCAAACTTGTGTGGCATGGGGTTTATATATACACGAGCATGTTTGCATGCATATGTACTCATATTTTATAACCTGCGCATATTGTTTGCCTGCAGGTTATAGAATACTGTAGCAACTTTGCACACACCCATATATTTGCAATATGGGTGCGTGCGAAACTGTTTGAAAGTTATCCCCTTAATGTTTAGCCATAAAAATGGTGCTGCATCTGCTATCAATTGCTAGTTTGTCTTGCTTGTTAAACTAGGGTGGTGTTGGTTTTAGCTATGATCCACCTAGAAAAATGTTATTGATTTATAACAAAATACAGACATTTTAAATAAATATACTAGAGGATGGTCACTTTGGCTTGTGACTGGTGTAACTTAGAAAAGTAGGTGACAGGGAAATTTAAGCTTGAGTGGTTAGATTTATGGTTTATAAGGGACTGCTATGTGATTATGTGGGTTTGTGAGGTATGGATGTAGCCCTTTGAAGAGATGACTGCCTTCTCCAAAATGACTGGTTATTTATTATGTGATTTGTGGTGTGACATTGGAAATAATGCCATGTTAGTGGTTCACTCCCGTTACCATGGGTGTGTCTGAATACATTTTATCTAGAAAATGGTGGGTGTGGTGTTTGTGTAATTTATCAGAATTATTGAT
The DNA here is from genome assembly GCF_901001135.1 of Rhinatrema bivittatum. NCBI lineage: Eukaryota > Metazoa > Chordata > Amphibia > Gymnophiona > Rhinatrematidae > Rhinatrema > Rhinatrema bivittatum. Next base: position 81,962,826 of record NC_042624.1, read on the forward strand.
TTAATGATGTTTGGTTGATATATATATGGACTCTTTGTTTGATTATTTTATTGAAAATGTGTTAAATATAGCAAATGTTTTGTAAAAGGACACCATCATTATACATTAATTAACTTCTAAATTGAAGAAAGAGACCATGCTTACCAACCATATGGGAGGGAACTTCTCCACTTACTCTAAACCATAAGGAAGGGAAGAATTGACAAATACAGTTAGAATTGGCTTTAACGCCCAAATTAATGTAATGGAAGCTAAAATCACAAATTTATTAAGAATTGAAAATGTAACATCAAATTGTAGATAAGGAGAAAGGTGAAATTTTCATCAATTTCACCATTCATCGGTAAAAGATATGTTGGAAACCATCCAATGCTTCCAGTCTGAATGTTGCTGTGATCATCAGTGCTGTTACAATAGTTCTACAGTGGGCCTAGAAGATTATTCCTTTTCCTGTTCAGGGAATCTTGGACACTGAGATGAAACAACAAGGGAAGAGTTAGACCTTAAGAGACTGTCTTTGACTTGTGGTTCATGAGGCCTTTATCTGGGACTATCAGCCCAGGGGGTTACAGATAAATAAATATTGTTAATAAAAAGCGATGGATATGCATCATTTTCTCTCCAAATATCTCTACCACCTATTGTTGTTTTCACAGGAAATATTATTTTTCTTGGAGTTGTATCCAAATCCTATTTTGTGTATTTTTATGCTAGTGCAGAGTATGTCTAGGAAACAGCTGGCATCCTCTTGATAAGCATATATTATATCGGTGTTGACTCAGCTCATTCTTTATTGAGATGGTGGTAGATGCCTGGAATAGCCTACCAGTAGAGGTAATTCTAAGCAAAACCATTCAGGAATGCTTTAGATAGTAATAGGAACAAGGTCAAAAGGTTACAGTAAGGTAAACAACCCACAGTTTATTCCCTCAAGAGCTGAGGCAAAGAGATGAGAAGGAGAAAACAAGATGTGTATAAGGGAAGCACAGACTAGCAACAATGCAGGCCACAGGGTAGCCAGGTTAGAAACAGCAGATCACAATTCCCCAGAAACTAACTGTATTGATGCCAGCAGGTTGTTGATGACCACAGGGACATACTGCAGGTTAGCACATCAGTTTAGCTAGTTTTGTTAGCTGTTTAGATTATCACAAAGCTTAATGGTAAGGCATGAGAGATGAAAGGGCTTGAAATTTAGATTAAGTATGGGATCTTGTATGCTCTTCTACCCAGGATGGTAAAGACATAAGATATGCCATACTGGGTCAGATCAAAGGTTCATCAGGCCCAACATTCTCTAACATTGGCCAATCTAGGTCACAAAAATTCCTGGCAGGATCCCAAAAGGTAAAGAGATTCCATGCTTCTTATTCCAGAAATAAGCAGTGGATTTCCCCAAGTCCAGCTTTATGATGGTTTATGAATTTTTCCTTCAGGAACTTTGCCAAAACTTTTTTTATGTCCAGCTACACTAGCAGCTTTCACCATGTCCTCTAGCAATAAATTTCAGAGCTTAAGTATGCATTGAGCCGAAAAAAATGTTTTCTCTTATTTGTTTTAAATGTACTACTTAGTAACTTCATTGCATGTCCCCTAGTCTTCATATTTTTTGAAAGAGTAAACCGATTTGCATTTACCTGTTCGATTCTGTTCATTATTTTATAAACCTTTATCATATCTCCCATCAGTCCTCTCTCCTGCAAGCTTAAGAGCTCTAACCTCTTAAGCCTTTCCTAATAGGGGAATCATCTCTTTTATCATTTTGGTTGCCCTTTTCTGTAAATTTTCAAATTCTGCTATATCTTTTTTGAGATACAGTGTCTGAATTGCACACAATACTCAAGATGAGGTTGCACTGTGGAGCAATACAGAGGCATTATGATATTCTGTTTTATTCTCCATTCCTTTCCTAATAATCCCTAGCATTCTATTTGCCTTCATAGCTGTTGCTGCACACTAGCAGAAGATTTCAACATATTATCAACGAGGACGTAATATTGAGCCTTATCCAGCTAAGTTAACTGGATAAGTTTGATGTGGCCTATAGCAAGTCTGCAGTTACAGGCCGGTGGAGCGCACTGTTACCCCGCGTTTGGACGAGCTAACTCTAAACCGTAAACTCTAATTCAGTAAGTGGTAATAGCGCGTCGAAAACGCGCATCCACCCCCCCCCCCCCCCCGAAACTAATAGCGCGATTTAGTAAGTAAAATGTGCAGCCAAGCCGCACATTTTACTTTCAGAAATTAGCGCCTACCCAAAGGTAGGCATTAATTTCTGCCGGCGCCGGGGAAGTGCACAGAAAAGCAGTAAGAACTGTTTTTCTGTACACTCTCCGACTTAAAAACCAGACGCTCAATTTTGCCGGCGTCCGGTTTACGAACCCATGGCTGTCAGCGGGTTTGAGAACCAATGCTGGCAACATTGAGCATCAGCTGTCAAACTTGCTGACAGCCGCCGCTTCCGTCAAAAAAGAGGCGCTAGGGACACGCTAGTGTCTCTAGCGCCTCTTTTTACCATGGGCCTTAATTTGCTTGTTTGTTTCCCCTGAATCGCGCGCACAGGAGAGCGGGCGCTTGCCCGCTCTCCTGCGACCTTAACTGTATTGGCCTGTTAGCTGGATAAGCTTATTCAGCTAACTTTCATACTTACCTGGGTATATTAAGTGGCATTGCTGTTCTGCTGAATAGCCCGTATAAATTAGCTGAGAAGTCTTAAATATTGTCTTTTTAAAATTTAGGTCCTTAAAATGTAGGCAACTATAGGGGCAAGTTAGGGCAGGGAAAAAATGTAAATGCTTAGCACTGATTATAAGTACTAGGCACCTACATCTAAGTAAAGAAATTGCAGGCTTAAATGTAGGAGCCTAAGAATTAGGTTCCTACATTTAGGTACATTTTCTGCAGAAAATTTAGGACCCTAAAGTAGGCTTAAAATCCACCTAAATTCAGGTGGAACCAAGCATTTTGTAAAATTTGACCCCTGCAGATTTTATTTTAATAAACACTGACGGTAATAATAATAAATAATTGAATTGTATAGCCTTGGGATTAAAAAAAAGTCTTGCCATGCTGTTTAAAATGACATCCTTTTCTGCTTGTTGAGATAAAGATTTTAGTCAAAACTGAAGCCTCAAGCTGTTACAAAGTCTGTAAAGGAAATTACTCATATCTGCAGGGCTTGGCTTCTGTACTAAATATACCCTCCACGAACCACATTCTCTGGCAACAAATTCCAGAGTTTAATTGTGCGTTGAGTAAAAAAGAACTTTCTCCGATTAGTTTTAAATGTGCCCCATGCTAACTTCATGGAGTGCCCCCTAGTCTTTCTACTATCCGAAAGAGTAAATAACCGATTAGGGGTGTGCATTCGGATTGACCGCATTAGTAAAACGCAACTCATATTTTTTTTTTACTTAAAAAATTGATTCGACATAAACGATCGGATTTCCCACATATCGAACATAGATATGTTCGATATGTGGGAAATCGCGATTGTTGAGCCAAAATAAAAATATAAACCCCCTCACCCGCCTTAATTCCCCCCCCCCGACTTACCACAACTCCCTGGTGATGGAGCGAGGAGTGAGGACGCCATTTCTGCAATCCTTGGCGAGAAGCATGTGACGTCGGCGGCACGTCGAGTGACGCCGGCGTCACGTGATTCCCGGCTCGTTCGCGCCGGACGGCTCGTTCGGCCCAAAAAGAACTTTTGGCCAGCTTGGGGGGGCCTCCTGACCCCCCCAAGCTGGCCAAAAGTTCTTTTGGGCCGAACGAGCCGTCCGGCGCGAACGAGCCGGGAATCACGTGGCGCCGCGTCACTCAGACGCGACGTCACGTGATTCCCGGCAAGTTCGCGCCGGACGGCTCGTTCGGCGCGAACAAGCCGGGAATCACGTGACGCCGACGTCACGTGATTCCCGGCAAGTTCGCGCCGGACGGCTCGTTCGGCCCAAAAAGAACTTTTGGCCAGCTTGAGGGGGTCAGGAGGCCCCCCCAAGCTGGCCAAAAGTTCTTTTTGGGCCGAACGAGCCGTCCGGCGCGAACGAGCCGGGAATCACGTGGCGCCGCGTCACTCAGACGCGACGTCACGTGATTCCCGGCAAGTTCGCGCCGGACGGCTCGTTCGGCCCAAAAAGAACTTTTGGCCAGCTTGGGGGGGTCAGGAGGCCCCCCCAAGCTGGCCAAAAGTTCTTTTTGGGCCGAACGAGCCGTCCGGCGCGAATGAGCCGGGAATCACGTGACGCCGCGTCACTCGACGTGCCACCGACGTCACATGCTTCTCGCCAAGGATTGCAGAAATGACGTCCTCACTCCTCGCTCGATCACCAGGGAGTTGTGGTAAGTCTGGGGGGGGGATTAAGGAGGGTGAGGGGGTTTAATTTTTTTTTTTGCACATATGTACATATACCCAACTCATTGGATTTTTTTTATGTCCATATTGGCCGCAAGTGGGACCCCCTTTCGGACATAAAAAATATGAACATAAAATTTTGCTCTGCACATCCCTATAACCGATTCACATCTACCCGTTCTAGACCTCTCATGATTTTAAACACCTCTATCATATCCCCCCTCAGTCGTCTCTTCTCCAAGCTGAAAAGTCCTAACCTCTTTAGTCTTTCCTCATAGGGAAGTTGTTCCATTCCCCTTATCATTTTGGTAGCCCTTCTCTGTACCGTCTCCATCGCAATTATATCTTTTTTGAGATGCGGCAATCAGAATTGTACACAGTATTCAAGGTGCGGTCTCACCATGGAGCGATAGAGAGGCATTATGACATTTTCCATTTTATTCACCATTCCTTTTCTAATAATTCCCAACATTCTGTTTGCTTTTTTGACTGCCGCAGCACACTGCACCGACGATTTCAATGTGTTATCCACTATGACACCTAGATCTCTTTCTTGGGTTGTAGCACCTAATATGGAACCCAACATTGTGTAATTATAGCATGGGTTATTTTTCCCTATATGCATCACCTTGCACTTATCCACATTAAATTTCATCTGCCATTTGGATGCCCAATTTTCCAGTCTCACAAGGTCTTCCTGCAATTTATCACAATCTGCTTGTGATTTAACTACTCTGAACAATTTTGTGTCATCTGCAAATTTGATTATCTCACTCGTCGTATTTCTTTCCAGATCATTTATAAATATATTGAACAGTAAGGGTCCCAATACAGATCCCTGAGGCACTCCTCTGTCCACTCCCTTCCACTGAGAAAATTACCCATTTAATCCTACTCTCTGTTTCCTGTTGACCTAAGTTGCGTGCGCGCACACGCCTCATGTCATAGCAGTGTTGGCGCGAACCTCGGGGGCATCCCCCTCGAGTGATGTCACTGCTTTCTACTTCAAAAGGTTGCCCATTTGCTGACTCTTGCCGAGTTAGCAACGAATTGGATTTGTTCCAGTCTGAAGCTGCTCTGCCTGCTTCTACTGCTGTTGGAAGCTATCTACACCCTCTGGGGTTTTACTAACTTGGGTATCCGCTCCTTGGGGGCCCTTTGCTTATTTCTAGGTGCAGCGGCAGATTCACGATGTCGGACCGGCCCGGATATTCGCCGCCCAGGCCGGCCCAGGACACATCACGTGGTGTGCCGAGGGGGCTCTGTCATGGCCGCGCACGGCAGACCACGTGACTGGAGCGATCAGCCCACCGGGGGATGCCCAATCCCCCGATAGGCCAATCCACCTCTGTCCAGGTGCCTATCCTGAATCCATGTACTTGCTCCTCGAGGGCCTGTGTGTCTATCCTGGTGCCTGCTACCAATTCTTCTACCTGCTGGAACACTACCTATCAGCTACAGAGAGTGAGTACAACTTCTTCCAGTCTGTTCATCTACATCGGGCCCTACACCACCATTGTGGAACGGGTCTCCTCTGCTGAGGATCAGACTGTTGCTACCTATCCTCTCTCTACTGCTCATTGGGAACTCTATCTACTCAGCTACAAGGGAGTGTGTTCTAACATCTGCCAGTCTGTCTCTCCTACAGTGCCTCATTGGCTATCTGCATTGGGACCTTATACCACCATTGTGAGATGAGTCTCCTTCGCCGAGAATCACAGACTGTTGCTACCTAATCCACTCTCTACTGCCATCTCTGGTGAACCATACAAGCTGCATAATAAAAGATATATTCTCTTGTGTTTGTGCATCTGAGTCTAACCTGGTGCTACAGTTCCCTATGGGGCTTCTCCTCGTGGGAGACACTATCACTGTTGCCCCTAAGAATCCACCAAAAACCTTGATATCATAACAGTGTGTGTGTGGTATGGTGTGTGAGAGCTCCTCTGTGCATGTGTGAGCATGGTGTGCGAGAGAGCTTGTGTGCATGTGAGCGTGGTATGCGTGAGAGCCTGTGTAAGTGAGAGGAGGGAGAAAAAGCCTCTGTATGTGAGAGGGTGTGTGTATGTTTGAGTGGTCCCCCTCCCCAAATTCACAACAAATTTAGGGTGACTGGAAATCAAAAGTTATCAGGTATGGAGAGTGGGGAATTTAATTCTTATTAGTTTTAACTGATGAATGCTTTTTGATATCTGTTTTGAAATATTTTGTTTGTTTGAGAATTTTTAAAAAATGTTTTGATGTCTTGTTCATTGGCCATTTTGAAATATTTATTCTATTAGTATAGTTTTACTATTATGATTGTTATATTTCTTGATTTTATTGTTGTTTTATGAGGAACGATGAGGTTTCTGTTTATCCATTGTTGCACTGCCTATTGAAGAATATGATTGATCAGATACACAATATTAGGAAGGAAAAATACCCAGACGCCTCTGCTGTACTGTGGCCTGTCAGAGGTGAATGAACTTTGAGTGCCTTTCTGAGCATGACTTGCAGAATATCTCTGAGGTAGACCTACTGGCACCAACATATTCAATGGCAACATTTACTTCATAATACAATGAAGCTGGGTTCGCATGAAACCAGGATGCAAGCTTTTGTCTTACAAATGCCTATCTCAACGGACAGGAGCCAGGTGAAAAGATTCTTCTTTTAAAGTTACAGTTTTAATTAAGTCCTGGCTCCAGAAAACGGAATTCATGCTGAGCTTCCTATTCAGGCCAGAGACTTGCGATTTGTTTACACAACAAAGAATATCAAGTGAAGAACAGAAGAGCAAAGGCCATCAAAGCCAGATTGATAAAGGAACTTTTATGGTGGGAGGATGAACAGGGTTAGAAGAATCCTCAGTTGAGGGATGTCCTCACAAGCATTTCCTATACATGATAGATTGTCATGACAACAGCATCATGTGTTTTTGTAAATGAGGTTGTGGGCAGTTACATGATTCTGGAAACTTCGGTAGTGCTGTATTTTGATTATATAAGTCAGGGCATGTCATATATTCATGGAGATGCCAGTTATTACAGATAGAGGGCATATAGCATCTCCCAGGGACACTTGTCTTTGACTCTTCTTTACAAAGCCAAAATAAACTAAATTTTAAACCTCTTGCTGAGTTGAAGTGTTCTTGTTGCCCTGGCTTTGAGTCCAGAAATTATTGACATTTTGGCACCCCAGATGGGACTTTAATAGCTGTTGTTATTATAAATATTATTAGCTGTAGTATTACTTTTGGTGGACAAAAGTATACTAGGTTCTTGAACGTTTAATCTGGCTTTCCGTTCAAAGATAATGAGTTTCCCAGGTGGGCTGGAGGTAATCCCGGAGTATTATGAGTTCAGAGAAGATGTGGAATGAAGTTTTAAGCTGCAGGATCCATTTTGTGAGTATGTAAAAAAAAAAAAGGAAAAATCTGTAAGTATCAATGTTTTTATTTTATTTGTTGTACAGGGTACATCGGGTTCAGAATATTTTTTGCAAAATGTTCTTTAATATATGTTAGGGAGACAGGACATGAGTTGATGATTTGATTAAAATCCAGATTAAGTTATGCTCTCTTCAGAATGAACAGTTGAAAAAACAGAGGTTTCGGTAGCAACAGGGGTCTTTTGTCCTCAGACCGCATGGTTTCTGGCTAGGTAGCAGTTTCAAGTTACACCTGGGAGAGTACGGGAGAGATTTTTTCACTGCAGTACAGTCGCTTTGAAAGGAAGAAGAGGGAATAAGTTAAATTGGGTAACTTTGAAAGTTATTATTAGTATGATAAAGAGTTTTTAGTTAGTGGATTTTTACCAAAGTTTGGTTATTTGTTGTTTGTACAGGAAGGTGCTAACGGCTTTAATCTTTTACAGCAGGTTACATGTGGTTAATTTCTTTCTTTTCCTTCTTTGATTAGCTTTAACAAGGAAGCCTATTTTTTGTCTGTGTGCATCTATTTATATAAGTTAAGATTTTGTGTACAATGTTTCCTTGTAAAAAAGTTTAGTGCTTGTAGTTGAACTTAAATCTGGACATTTGTGAACTGCTGGCAGTGTGGTATATAGGGACATTTGAATTAATTGCTGCAGTTCATTAAATAGAGAAAGGAATCTTTCAGTTCTATGTTGTTTTTCTTTTCCCCCTCCCTTGCTTGTTACATTGTATCTTATGTTTACAGTAAACATAGAAATATAGCAATGATGGCAGAAGGAGAACGAGTGGCTTGTCGGTTTGTCCAGCTAGTTTTAATACATATTTTCTTACCAGGAATGTAGAGATGCTCATATTGGCATCTACATTTTTAGAATTGTGTTAGTAATGAGGGTTTATTGTGAAGAGATCTTAGTATAGTGTGTGGTGGGTTACATTTAGAAAGCATGAAACTGTGTTTATTTAAAGCCATTCATAATCAGCTTTGATTAATCATTGGAAAGGGCTGTTTTTTCTTTGGTCAGGTGCATAGGCAGAGAGATAGAAAGGAAAACAATCTATAGATATACCAAAAGAGAGCGATGCCATTTTAATGAAATGATCTGTTTAAGTGCTTTGTCACTTAACTAACCTATTCATTGAGTGTAACAGTTGTTTGGCGGGAGAGGAGGTGAACCCCCCCCTTAGGAATGTGTTTGAGACGAAAGAAAAAAAAAACCTGGGAGTGAGTCACTTTTAAAATGAATTTTACAGTTCTGCTGAGGTAAGAGGTTTGAGGTTTGAGTATGTTACAGGATGGAGTGCAAAGGTGATAGAAGAGGGGCTAATGAATTGATCTGTTTAATGTGAAAACAGAAATTTGTGTTGAAAGTATGGGGAAAGTGAATATTAGGGATGAGAGATGACGTAATTTTAAAGAGGGAAGAGATTTATTTTTATGATGATATAGGTAGGTAAGAATGAATATGCAGACGGCTGTGTGGTGGGACATTTAGAATGTTTTGGTGGAAGTAGAGAAATAAAAATGTGGGTCAGTTGCATTTAAATCTTTTATCATGGGTTTGCTTTTAAACAATTGTGTGCAGATATGAGCTATTTTAAATTAAACACAGGACAGAAACAAACAGAAGGCACTAATATGTATGACCTTTATGTGGCAGTAAGGATGATAGATATTTCTCAGTTTTGATTATATCTCATTAGATGCTAACTTTTAGAAGAAAGGGAATGAATTAGGTGGTTTATTTTGATGGGAGTTCAGGTATTGACCTTTTGTATTATGGCCGGTTTAGACAATATGTAAAGGAGAAAGATTGTGAGATGGTGAACAGCATAGAGTTAAGCAGCAATGCCTATTATCTATTTATGTGCCAGTAAGAAAAACTTTTGGTTAATGCATAGTAGTATGTGCCATCCTTTTATTTGCAGACTTCCAGACTCCTAGCTGATATGTCTGTGCTTTTGGAAATGATTCGTATTTTTATTTAGGGTATTTACAGGATTTGGTAGTAAGAACTTTGTGGAACATATGCATATTGGATGGAAATAAAATGACTTCTAATTAAGTGCAAAGTTGTCTGTTTTAAGTTTTTCTTTTAGAAAGCGAATTAGGAATTTATAGCATAGAAAAAAAAAAAAAAAGGGGTTTTAGATTTGTAAAAGGAAGTAGCTCTTATCACAGGGGACAGCGCCTCCTAGAGGTGAACTAACATAGAAAGGAAAGTAGCTTTATGACTGCTTTTTTCTGAATTAAGGTATAACAGCAGTTTGACTTTTAAGGAACCTGTAATGTTATTTTTTAAATTTATTTTTAATCATTATATTAACTGTCATATATTAGATTTCTTTTCAGGGTACCAAAGCACAAAGCACATCTGTCTCTGTTCTATGGGAGATGAAGATTAGTTTTTTTCCAGTTTGATTCCTTTTCAATTTTGAATAGACCTATTTTAATTTTCATCCTGAGTTTTTGTTTTCTTTTGTGGATCGATCCAATTCTTTTATATTTTTAAAGTACTTTTTTCTTTTTGAGCTCAAAAGTTTGTCATGTTGTCTGTTCTATGTTACATGTGTAAAATGAGGAATGGATGAATGCATGCATTATGTAGTCAGTTCTGTGACATATATGTTTTAATGTAACGTCTGAGTATTTATGTTTGTGGTCTGGACCATTGCATGATGTTTTGAAATAATGTGGGGATTATTTGGCAAATTAAATATAGGGAGTACGTGACATAATAGTATTTTCTTACTACTTAATCGGATTTGTGTACTTTTATTTAGGTTTGACTTCAAACACATGCATCTAATCTAAGGAGTTAAGAGATTCTACTCTGCCATCACTGAATCCTACTAAAAGAACTATATACGCACTGAATGCAGAAATTATTCTTGGTCACAGACATTCTTACATATTATATGGACTGCAAGGCTTACAATTTATACCTGATTTTTGCTTTTTTCTTTGTTCTGTGGGAATGACTTTATGCAGAATTTAGGTTCTTTCATTCTCTGTCAGCACTTAGGTGTTCAAGTTAATGAAATTTTTTGAAGTGATGCTGTTTTTATTAGTTTGTATGTTCCAAGTTAAGTAGTATTTTCCAGTCTTAGACTTTATAATACTTATATGCTGAATCAGCTAAATGCATATGTACTAGGTTTTTCTATCTTTATCTATGGAAGCTGCTTTGATCACATAGAGGGTGCTGTGTCTCAGTGTGATTTCAATATGATAATTCAGGGTTCAAGAGGGAGATCTATATATGTTTCTCTTCCACACCAGCATAAGTTATAAGCTATTCCTATTCTTTTGTTTTGCAGCTTGCTCTTATGGTAATCACTTTGCTGATCTTTAATATCTCAATATTCTATTTTTTTTTTTTATTCTAACTTCTTCGCTGAACCCGTCTTTGAATATCTTTGTATTATGACACTATTTACTAGATTTTACCTAATGACTGTTTCACTCTCTTTCACAAAGATTTCTTACTAGTGTAGCCTGTGATGCTTATTATGAGATTGTTCTCCTTGAAAGAAATACATACCTTACATATGAGGAGCTCTGTCATGGGGATCTGCAGTATACTAATCGTTTATTGTTCTTTTTTTCTTATCTTGGCCCTTTTACTAGAAACCCTATCTGTGACTTAAAATATTCTGTTTATAAGCTAGTTTGTTTCCATTTAGGATTCCAAAGGGGAAGATATAATTTTCCTTATTTCTGTCTTTTATTTGTATGACATTCCTTCCTTTCCCTGTGCAAAAACTCACATTGATGGTTTATCAATTCTGCAAAGTACATTATTTTGTTTTAGTTCACATAATATGCTAAAGACTTTCTCATAGTGTCAGCTTTTACTTGTTTTTATGATTATTCCCAATTACACTTAGACTTACCATCATTTAAGAAGGGTATTAGCCCCACTTCTCTAGAAGTATCTGAAGACGAAGCAGTATTATTAGCCATCATCTACCTTAATAACTAATACCCCTCGACTGACATTGGTTTAGAAACCTTGTCATCCACAGCTGTATTATCTCTTGGACATATGACTGCCACAAGTGAATTAGGACTGTCCATATAGTGAGGGCTTTCACTGCTACAGGTTGTTGTCATAATACTGGATAGCACTATAAATACCCTACAGAATTAGTATGATGTTTCGGACTTTTGCTATGCCTTTGCCTATCATGCATATGCCTTTGTATTTGATCTTCCATCACTGCAGCATATGACTAGAATATGTCTTATGCTTTGCAACACTTTTATAATTCATCCCACATCATGTATGCACAACACAGTATGAGTTCTTCTATTGATTCTTGGTTTTCTTCTATTCTATTGGTTTCTTTTACTTTTCTGGTAATGTGCAATCCCTGTTGGCCATTTTAATGAATATTATCCTGGGTAGTTGTTCATAATAAGAGTACTCCTTGAAAAGATTTGCCCAGGATACCTAGTATTATATGAGAAACATAGTACTTTCATACTGATCTCTCTGTGTACTTATCTTTATATGTTATACCACTAGTATATAATTACTTGACTCTGAAAGATAACATATGTGATCATGCTATTATGAAGTAGGTTCTTTTTATAATGCAGGTATTTGTATAGCTCCATTATAGAGCTAATAGCTACCTAGTGAAAATTAGTTAGGATGTTATTGTTTGATTAACTAGTGAATGCTTGTGGGAGTATCATTCATATTAATTAGGAATCTAGAGGGACACACACCTATGCACTACACCTGATAAATACCAAGGTTAGTGGTTAGGACACACTTTAAGTTCCTTTGTCATGGCTCATCATTGAAGACTGGTTGATGGAACACCTGTCCATTAACGGTGTTCCAAGAGGGAAATGAAGAATATGATTGATCAGATACACAATATTAGGAAGGAAAAATACCCAGACGCCTCTGCTGTACTGTGGCCTGTCAGAGGTGAATGAACTTTGAGTGCCTTTCTGAGCATGACTTGCAGAATATCTCTGAGGTAGACCTACTGGCACCAACATATTCAATGGCAACATTTACTTCATAATACAATGAAGCTGGGTTCTCATGAAACCAGGATGCAAGCTTTTGTCTTACAAATGCCTATCTCAACGGACAGGAGCCAGGTGAAAAGATTCTTCTTTTAAAGTTACAGTTTTAATTAAGTCCTGGCTCCAGAAAACGGAATTCATGCTGAGCTTCTTATTCAGGCCAGAGACTTGCGATTTGTTTACACAACAAAGAATATCAAGAGAAGAACAGAAGAACAAAGGCCATCAAAGCCAGATTGATAAAGGAACTTTTATGGTGGGAGGATGAACAGGGTTAGAAGAATTCTCAGTTGAGGGATGTCCTCACAAGCATTTCCTATACATGATAGATTGTCATGACAACAGCATCATGTGTTTTTGTAAATGAGGTTGTGGGCAGTTACATGATTCTGGAAACTTCGGTAGTGCTGTATTTTGATTATATAAGTCAGGGCATGTCATATATTCATGGAGATGCCAGTTATTACAGATAGAGGGCATATAGCATCTCCCAGGGACACTTGTCTTTGACTCTTCTTTACAAAGCCAAAATAAACTAAATTTTAAACCTCTTGCTGAGTTGAAGTGTTCTTGTTGCCCTGGCTTTGAGTCCAGAAATTATTGACACTATAGGTCTGGCTTCATGCTGTTTCCAGTTCAGTTTTTGTCTGCACATTTCTGTTTTTATTTTATTCTATATTTGGTGTCGATCCATCTGGCTTCTACGTGTGTGATCGAAGTGACATATTCTGTTGGCATGTAGTTTCTGTGTAGAGATTTAGCAGCCTAGCTTATTCCTAATAGGAGGTGTATTGGTGTTATAGAACCTAGTGTAATATTTGTAGTGTAGTCTTTTCAAAGGTAGGGGTACATTTAATGCTGTTTGAGTATGGGAGGTTTATTTCTTTATTTAAATATTTCTAGGCCTCTTATAGCAATATATTGTGCTAACCAGATTACAATATAAACATAAAATCCATCATAATAGGTTTACTATATTATCATTCAGTTTACTCATGGATTTCTGAGGGCCAAGCCCACATCAAATGTACTTTACAACAGGTCTAATACCAAATGTCGTTTTTGCAGGGTTTTCTGGCTGACACCAATGCAGTGCATGTAAAAATAATATACACGCTGCTGTGATATTTTTACCTCTGAAGGCTGTGAATACCTATTTTCATGTACAATCTGTTATTATAAATGCAGTTGTGTGTGGTGTGTGGTGAGGGCTCGTGTGTAAAGTTTGCCTAGTGTGCTTGATATCCTTGCACTGACCTGGAGCGAGTGTGCCACACACACATTCCCCTCCCGGCAACCATTCACCCATTTCCCACTTCTGCAGGGGGCAAATGCTGCAGAAATGTGGGAGGCAGGTTGTAGTGTTTCTAGGCGTGTAGCAGGGTTGCCAGCTTCCAAGAAATATTGTCAGTGATACACTGTCTGCCATTTCTTTGGGAATTCTGACCCTTGCTTCCCTCTTCCGTAGCATTTGAAATCACTGGAAGGGCCAGACTCCAAGGGGACCCACTATCCCCCATGACCTTCTTGATGATTTGACCTGTGCTGTGCCTTTGGGGGGGTGCCGGGGGGGGGGGGGAAACGACACCATCTCATCTCTCGCCTCAGGCAGCAGATTGCCTTGAGCCGCCCCTGTAGATGGGCCTTCTTGCTGTCATATTCTCTGTTTCTATGAATGGCCACATTTTATGAAAGAATAAGTACAATAGGCAGAGACATGGACTTCAGATAATTTAAAAAGCCAATCTGCTTCATCATAAAACGCATGGTACAGTTTTAGACATACAAAGCCATTTTTATCTGGCACTGGAGTGATATTTTATAAGGTTTTATTCTAAGTTTACAAGCAGCAAGTTTTTGTTCTTATCTATATTACCCCATATGTGGTTTTAGTCATTTTGTCTGCTTAGTTCCTGCAGCAGGAGGAAGGAAGGAAGTGTCTGATTTTCAGGTTCACAGCATTGCTACTGCCTTGGTTTTGCGGGAGGACCAGCTGTTTTGCAGGATGATATTACAGATGTTGGATGTAGAAGCAATCGCAGAGGTCATACTAGCAGCAACAGTAATGCCCTCTAACATGAACTTGGTTGACATGAAAAGCTGGTAGAAATAACATCTATCCATAAAGACGTGTAATTTTATTAAATTTGTGATCTTCTCTTTTTTTTATTAGATTTGAGAGAGAGGTTTGAGCGAAACTGTAGCCTCTGGCAGAAAACTAAAAGTTACATTAAGATACAGAAAGTACAAAAAGATGACTGACACAATGCAATATAGAAGTAAAGCCACCTGCTGCCATGCTGATAACAATTACCCAGCAATACTGTCAGTACTTTTATACAATGGTTGTGTTCTCATTTTCAGCAACTGAAAGGTTTCTTCCACTCAGATTAGCCCAAAATTATTTGTGAACTTTATCTCTTCTGAAATACATTGTCTGTATTAGTGATAGCTGAATACATTTCCAAATCAGCAAAGAAATTGGAGTTTGAATAACAAATGAATTTATTAGCATAATTATTACTACTTCTGCAAAAAAAGATTTAGCTGATGCTTTCTGAGATGAGGGTAACATAATTTAACAAGTAATGTGTAGAATTTTCTGTCCATTGAAAACGTTTTCTTCTTGTGCATTATTTATTCCTTGGCGGTATTTGAATCTCTCTACCGCATCCCATTTGCCTCTCCTTACTTCTAGTTTATACATATTGGGCCGGATTTTCAAATGGTTATGCGCGTAAATCCGGTCATACGCGCGCCGGGCCTATTTTCAAAAGGCCCAGTGATGCGCGTAAAGCCCCGGGAAGCGTGTACGTCCCGGGGCTTGCAAAAAGGGGCGGGCGGGGCCAGAGGCTCTGATTTCAGAGCAGCCTGGGAGGGAACAGGGGAAGGCAGTGCAGCTCAGCGCGGGCTCGGCGCATGCAAGGTGCACAATTGTGCACCCCGTTGCGCGCCAACCCCCACTTTTATAACATGCGCGTGCCTGTGTGCGCATGTTATAAAATCGGGTTTTCATGTGTGTGCGCCGGGTTTGAAAATCTACCCCTTTATTGTGGGTTTTTCCAAAATAGTTGGGGATTTCCTTTATGGGCAAAAATCAATTTAGGTCCCAAGACTCAGCATGAATTGTAATGCCTGATAGCAATAAAGACTTTAGAAATAAAATAAAGGCAGGTTACAATTACACTTCCTTTATTATCAGATATGCATGTTTACCTAACAGGCCAGGCTGCTTGCCCAAAATGAGGAATCAAGGTTCTGTGTGTCTCAGTAGAAATGACATCTTATATAGATAAGAGTACATTATGTATCTTATTCACCTTGTCCAACAGAACATAAGCATTTTAACAAATCAACAACCTGTATCTATGACTCCTAAAATCAATATGTATGTCTCTAATAATAAAATATAAGGCACGTTTTCCATACATGATACATTGGATGCTATAGTGGTCAGATAAAAGCAGTAAACAATTTATTTTTATCCAATTACTGGAAGACCTTGTTTTTCTAGCATATATGTAGCAATGCTTAGCCATGTCATCTTTTTGGTTCTTGCCTTAAACTTATTTCTGCCATCTTTGTAAGTTCTAATGCACAATCTCTTTTAGAACATAAGGTAAGTCATATTGGGTCAGACCATAGGTCCATCAAGCCCAGCATCCTGCTTCCAACAGTGGTTCTCCAAGTCACAAGTACCTGGCAAGTGACCAAACATTAAATAGATTCCATGCTATGATTATGGACTTCTCCTCCAGGAGCTTATCCAAACCTTTTTTTTAAACCCAGATACACTAGCTGCCTTAACCATATCCTCTGCCAATGAATTCCAGAGCTTAATTGTACATTGAATGAAAAATAATTTTCTCCGATTTGTTTTAAATGTGCTACTTGCTAAGTTCATGGAGTGCCCCCTAGGCCTTGTATTATCCAAAAGAGTAAATAACCATTTCATATTTACCTGCTCAAGTTCTTTCACAATTTTGTAGACCCCTCTATCATATCGCCTCCTCTACCGTCTCTTCTCCAAGCTGAACAGCCCTATCCTTTTTAGCTTTTCCTTATACCCTTTATCATTTTGGTCGGCCTGCTCTATGCTTTCTCCCTTGCAACTATTTCCTTTTTTTGTGATGCGGTGACTAGAATTGCACCTGTTCTAGGCACGGTCTCACCATGGAGCAATGCAGAGGCATTATAACATCCTCTGTTTTGTCATTTCTTTCTTAATAATTCCTAACATTCTGTTTGCCTTTTTGCCTGCCACAGCATACTGAGCTGATGATTTCAATGTGTTATCCACTATGACACCCAGATCTTTTTTCTGGGTGGTAACTCCTATTATGGAACCTAACATCATGTAACTACAGCATGGGTTATTTTTCCCCTATATACATCACCTTACACTTGTTTACATTATATTTTATCTGCAAGGTCCTCCTGCAATTTATCACAATCTGCTTATTTGATGCTATGCCAGATCAGTCATGATGAATTATTGTTAGAATGTTCATAGGGAAGGAAATTGTCAAAAGCCATTTGCCCAGATAAAAGGGCTAATTTGCAACAATGCACCTACTTTTACCTGCATTTTTGTGGCAGCATTCCTGGAGTTAGACTGGGGGAAGCAACATATGTTATTTTGGCCAGAAAAAGTACCTGCAGAAAAAAGCAGGTGTGAATCTCTTCATGTACTTTTCTCCTAGGGAAATTTTCATTATGCTACTATTTTCCCTTTGAGAAGTGATGCAAAATCCTATGGTAAAGGTATCTGTGGACTCTTTGAACCTGACTGCACAATTTTGAAAATTGCTCCCAGCAGTTTAAAAAAAAAAAAAAAAAAAGACAGGCTAAGCCGTCCTTTAATACTGGGACTATGTTTGATTTCATGGTTAGAGAATGATAATACTATTTAGAAGTCCTGGGACAAATGTGTAGTAGTAGAAGTAGCAGCAGTAGCAACAATTCAAGTCTCTTGTCTCACTGGTTCTCTGTCACCTTTAGCAAGTCTCTTTATCTCCCTATGCCTTAAAGAGCCAGTTAAAAATAACTTGTGTCATACTCTGGCTTTAAGAGTCAAACGGAAAAAAGAACATGGTCTATATCTGGCCACTAATTCTTTGGGTGCCTTAGGAGATAAGTTGAACACTTGTTTAGTTTATAATCCACCTTGAACACTTTTTCTGGAAAGCATGGAATAAAATAAGTTTTAAATAAATAAACAGAATAATTGAGTGACTATCAAATGTTTTAATGGACCAGTATTGCAAAGCCCAGAGTACCATAACACTATTCTCAGATTCTTTTTTTCATGTTTTCAATTGTATTTAATTTAAAATATTTATAGTGAAAACATGGCTAGAGCAACAAAAAGTATTCTAATCAGTTAATCATATTAAGGTTTCACCCGTCCTCATTCACAGTGACATTGAAATATAAATTAGCTGTCAGACTACCAGTTAAATGTGAAACCAAACCAAACCAAAATAAGGGGTACACATACAGGGAAGAGGAATGGTCAGAAGGAAGTGCTATTGCTCTGAGGCCTCATTTGTACAAATCTGGAGACCACACCTTGAAAAGGATATCTTAATTTTATTTTTTACAAATTTGTAGTCCGCTAATCCACAGACCTTGGCGGGTAACAGATGCACTGCACACCCTGATACATATGGAATCCATCTCCGCGTATTCCCCCCACCTACAAAAAGAAGTTTATTTTATTTATTTAACAGTTTTTTATACCGACCTTCATAGTAAATTACCATATCGGATCGGTTTACAGTTTAACAAAGGGAAAAAACTAGAGTAACAAATTCAAGTAAAACGAAAGATAACAATAAGTAGGAATAAGTCAAAGTTACAATCAACAGGGGGAGAGAACTTGGAAGCTTGCAACAAGCTGGAAAGAAAAAAGGCCGGTAAAAGTATTTTTACCATAGAGTGTACAAGTTAAAACTTAAGAACGGTGCTTTAACCTGAAAGTCTCAGAGTCCATTTTTTTTTTTTTTACTATCTGGGATAAATGCATTCAGAGTCTTTCTGGTAGGGCTAGGAGCTTAACAATTTATAGGCAGCACACTTATATGCCACACTTGTTCATTATGTTTGATTCTAACCCGTATGTTTTGTACGATACGAGGAAAGTCCTGGAGGAGGGTTGGGTTTAGGGAGGGCTGCAGGGGGAATTTGGGAGGCTAGGAGTTCCATGTTGGTTCTTTTTATGTGCATGAACTCGTCTGTCTGGACCTGAGTAAGCTATTCAGATAGAGTGCTGTAGAAAATGTTATATTTACCAAGAGCCAATGTGGAGGACAAGATTCTTTTTAGAGGTTGGGGGGAGCGGGAAATGGAAGCAACAATGTTTGAACTGAACCGTGTTAAACTCACTAAGTTTTAATTGTTAAGTAGGCGGTTGGCTGCTTTATTCTTGTACATTGTTTTGTGTCGTTTGTGCTCAACTTTTTTCTTAATAAAGAAGTGTAATCCTAAATACATAATAAAAACACGGTAACTTACAAGCAAAATAAAAACTAATACAATGCCTAAACTAAACCTTTTCCACAAAAAAAATTGCAGCTTAATTCATCCAAGCCTTAGATTGTACAGTACCTGAATATAACCCGCTTTGTAGTGGCTGAAAAGTGGGATATAAATAAAATAAATAATAAACTATTTACAATCTCAGTCACACACAGAAAACAATTGCTAGTCATCAACCATAGTAAGGCATACTATAATTTTTTGCTACAATCCTTGACATAACAAGGTAGGGAAAGCTTGGAGAAAAGATAAATTTTTAGCATCTTTCTAAAACATAATAGGGCATATTCCATGTTTAGTGGTTCTGGGAGATTATTCCAAAGGGTGTAACCTGCAATGCTGGAAATTTGAGAATGTGATTCAGCTAAGCAAATAGACATGTGTAGGGATCACCAATAATCCATGATCTGTCAAGCACAAATCAGGAAGAGGACAGTAGAAAACTGATTGTGGAAAAGAAGAGGGAGCAAGGCCCTTAAGGCTTTAAAAATCAGAGTAAGTATTTTAAACTGGCTGGAGTTGGCCCAGAAGGTGGCTAGTTAAAATGGTTAGTGGTCTTTATTCTAAAGCATATGGGGACAGACTTAAATATATAAAGTATATTTTAGAGGACTAGTGGGATAGGGAGCTACGATGGAGACATTTAAATCCCTCCAGATATCAATGCCAATGCACAGAAGGTGAGCCTCTTTCAGTACAATGGAGGCTCTGAAATGAGGGGGTAGATTCAGGAGTAATCTAAGGATATATTTCTTTACAGAGGGTGGTGGTGAATGCCTGGAACAGCCTCCCCATGGAGGTGGAGGAGACAAGGATAGTACATAAATTCAGGAAAGCATGGGACAAGCACGGAGGATCTCTAAAGGAATGGTAGGAATTGTACAGATGGAAAACTAGATGTGCCACTTAGTTTTTGTTTTTTTTTTGTGGTTTTGTTTGAGAAGCTAGATATGTGACTTGTACTGAAGTACAACTTGAAATGGGTCTATGGCAGCAATTTTTGTATTAAGTAACCTACTGTAAGAACAGTGCAGTAGAATTTCATTTTCTAAATCTATAATTCATTATATGTAGCTCAGCATAGGCATTATTTATATTTGCAAAATGGACGTTTATTTATTTATGTGCTGTAATTGTACTCACTTGTATTTTTAGGCTTCTCTTGTTTTCTTCTGTTTCAGATAGGATAACTATGACCCGAAATCTGTTCTGAGCAGATCAGATGCTTCCCTGGAGGAGACTGCTTTATATAATATACCTTGATTGTCTTACCAGCAATTGACTGTGGAGATAGAAATTAAAGATACTTGGCTCATGTCTGCCTGCTGCTAGATAACTCCAGCAAATTAGCTGTCTGGAGACAACAGTTCATAAACATTAAATGGGCAAATAATGGTGTGATTCGCTCTGCATCCAAGTACTACCAAGGACTTTTATTTCCATTATATCTAGGTACCTTGAGCCAATATAATGACTCATATCTACAAAGAATTTGTATTGAGCCTGGGGAATTTGATTGCAGTGGGGCTCCCCTGGTTTGGTTTCTCCTTTTTTCCCCCCTCAGCTGCAAGTTCCTCTTCTCTTGCATCCCTCCTTATGCACATCTCTCTGGATCACAGCAGATAGACTGCAGGGCAGTCACAAAGATGTGTTCTCTAGGCCCTATCTGTCAATGCTTCCTTACCAGATAGGAACCTCACAGATGAGGAAGCAGCTGTGGGGCTTGGAGACTGCATTCTTTGAGTGGTTGCTACTTTTGGGTGGAGATAGGGGAGGCAGTGCAGTCATAGGAGAGGGAGGTGCTACATCCTGGTACTGCGCTGGACTGGCACACCTCGGGAAAGCTTCGTTGTAAGAATCATCTCTGCTGCTGCAATTCTGAGTCTCATTCTTAATGAATTTAGAAGGCACACACCAATCTCATCCTCACTGACAGGGCTGGTGCTAGCTGCCCTGTGCGAACAATTACTCTGCTGTGCCCCCCCCCCCCACCTTCATTCATGTTCTGAGCCCACCAAAAAAAAACCACCCCACCCATCTCCCTTCAGTGATACAAACTTTAAAAACTGACTTCCTTTCCTCACCCCCCCCCCCCCCCATGCTGGTGCAAGGCTATTAGGTGCCCTAGGTGAACCTTATAGCCTTGCATACGTCCCCCACTCCATTCCACACACAGTTATGCATTTGTATTTTATTCAAAAAATATCAAAATACAGTATTCTGAGGTAAAAATATAACTTACATTATATTTACATGCACTGCTGTGATGCCAACCAGAAATCCCTACAAAAAAGTCACCTGGAACCAAAATGGCATTAGACTTATTGCTATGTGTGTTGGGTGTGAGCTTGACCCTCTGAAAGCCTGAATACACTAATACACTTCCTATTAGGAAAATACCTCGCCTCAGTCACACACATACAACATAAACAGAACATCACCAAATACAGACTTGAGCAACCATAAAGTAGAAATACAAACATGCAGACAAAAACTGAACTGAAACTGCAAGAAGCCAGACACTCTATGCAGTGTAACAAGGAAAAAAACAGAAGCATCACCATTCTTCAAACATAAAACAAAATCAAGAAACAAAATAAATACATAATCATAACAGCAGACACATCAAATAATAAATTGTCAGTGTTATGCATTTAAAGTGTCAGAATTGTGAAAAGTAGAAGATTCACGTTCTTGGTGATTCCCTTGACTCGGAGTGATCAACCGTGGTCAAGGAGTAGTCAGTTTAAAGCCAAGTCCTGTGTGAATCTTGATGAAAAGCGCGCAAAGGGTTTAGATTCACGTTCTTGGTGTAAAAGGAAAGCCAAGTCCTGTGTGAATCTTGGAAAAACGGGTACCCAGGGTTAAAAAAACTGCAGAAAAGATTGAAGTGATATTTTTCTTGTACTTATTGTGTGGATTGATATTAGCGTGTATATATTTTGTGTTCTTATTCTGTCTTGGTTACTATATACAGTTATATGTGCGTAGACTAGGTAAACGACATCTTAAAATGGCTGACACCCACCCAACTATAACCCTTAAAAGGGTCCCAGAAGGACAATTAGGACAGCCCAGTACATTACATACATTATATGTTAATAGTGATGATACATGCACGGCCGTCCAACACGTAATTAATTTATTTCCATTTGACAAAGATCTTATTACAAAAATAAATGGCAAATGGGGCAAGTATTCCGTTAAGGATTCCTCTCTGTCATGGCCCATGGAAGGATCTTTGAAACCTAGTCATTTACTGCCCCTGTTAAAATTTTTACAAGATAATAAAAAGAAGAATAGTCTAGAGAAACATCTGCATGTCTGGAACTTATTTTCTGTGACAGGTGATTTGTATACAGCTGATAAAGAAATAAAAAAGAGAAATAAGGTTATAAGTGAAATAGGATCAGAATCTCTGAATCCGCCCCCATATGTGACTACATGTCCTCTGCTGAAAGACAATAATCAAGATATTTTAATGCCCATACCAGCAGGCTTTGGTCCATTGAAAGGACCAGTACAAAAAGAAACGTTAGCACAAAAACCTAAACCTTTATACCCGGACTTGGAACAATTAGACAAACAACATAAAGAATTAGCAGCTAAGTTTGAATGGGAAATTGCTGAGTTTTTCCCTGGAAAGGATGATTTTGAAATTAAGGGACTAGTGCACCTGACACCTGCCATTGCTGACAGTTCTTACTGTCAGCAATTACAGGCTGATGCGTTATTAGGTGCCCTCCAGGATCCTTTAAAAGAAATGGCTCGAAAGGAAGAAGAGTCATCCTTATCACCAGAGGTAATTAAAGAAAGGATTAAAATGATTAACGAAGGTCCATATGGGGCTCCATGGTGGACCACAGTTAAGACAGAATTAGCCAGTGCAAATATAAACATTCCTTGCCATCCAGAGGGGCCAGTAAATGAAGCACAGCTTTTAGAAATAGGGGAATTAATCAGTAAATATTGCAAGGACTCAGACGATTTGGTGTATATCCAGAAAGGTTTAGACATATGGTCAAAATGTATACAAGATTTAAACTCGCCACCCTCTAAGGGAATAAGAAACAAGAAAGATAATTTGGAGTGTCCTATTTTTCTGAGAGATAATGGGCAACAGCCACCCACTGCAGCCTATAAACCATATACACCAGTAGATATTAGTACAATTATACAAAAATTGCCTAGTATACATAAAGGAGCACGGCTCTGGCTCGAAGCAATAGATACTAATACGGCCGGGACACAGTTAGCCATAGGGGATTTTAAGGCACTATGTGCAGCTTGCGGCATTAGTTTGCCGCAACTATCAGTGGTAAGCGCACGTCCGCGACTTATAACTCATTTTGCTGATGGACTTCCATTTCAGGGACTGGATAGGATAGACTTGGTAAATGCTTTGAATGTCCTATACCCTACAAGTATAGATTTTATGGCCATAACCGCATCTAAATGGGATGGCTCGACTGATTTTTCAATGCATTTAACAAAATGTATGGACATGTACAAGGCTCAGACTGGACAGGATGCTGATATTCAGCCAAATATTCCAGTATTTTTACATTTATTTTATGCCACTTTGCCTGCAAATATGCAGACTAATTTGAATAATGTTGTGGCACTGTCAACAAAAACATGGCCAGAGGTGAGAGCCACTTTAATACATTTCGCCTCAGTGCATTGTAAAATGATAGGGACACCTAACAAAGAACAGCAGAAAATGGCAAATAAATTAATGACATTGCAGATAGCAGATTTGGAGAAGAAAAAGAATGCAAAGGAGCAGACCATGCAGGATTGCTATGTTATGCAAGGTTCAGCACGTCCCCCAGCTGCAGGCATATACCAGGGAGGATATTCCCCCTATGTCCCCCGTGGGAGAGGAATGAGAAGGGGGAGGGGAGGAAGAGGTTTTGCACAAGGGATAATGAATAGACCGTCCCCTGATAGAAGAGCTCATGTGCAGTGTTGGAATTGCCAGTCATTTGGACATTATGCTAATGAATGTAGGCGAGTATGTGTCCCGGACCACACACAACAAACATTGCAGACACTGCCACCGCCGCCGCTACCTGCACCAGATCAGTTACAGGCTGGCCAACAGCCCTCACAATACCCTGTGTGGGGTCAGGATAATTATTGACAAATTGAAGGGAACGAAAAGATTGTTCAGGGAGACACTGTGTTTTTACAGACCTCAGAACCATTTGTTCAATTATTAGTAGGTCCCCAACAGGTTCCAATGCAATTTTTAATTGATACAGGTGCCACATCATCTGTTATTTGTGTAAGGCCAAGCTCTGTAAAAAAATCCCTTGAAACTAATACCACTATTGGCTTTGACGGCAAGCCCAGTAAAAAACATTTAACTGAATTGACCCCAGTAATAATTGAAACTACACAAGGTAAAAGGGAGGCATCAGTTAAATTCTTAATTGCTGAACATTGCCCTGTAAATTTACTAGGACGAGATTTACTTACTCAATTTGGATTAACTCTCACATTTAAAATCCCAGCATCTAAAAGCCTCCTTTCATTAGTCACTTCAATAGGAAGTGAGAAGGAGAATGAAATCCCGGATGAATGGAAATGGGATCAGCTACCCTTAGATTTGTGGAGCACGGAAGAGGCTCCTTATGGTAGAGCAAAAACAGCTCCGGCTTATCGAATTAAGACAGTACCATACGAGCCGGGGCCAAATGTGAGCCCTTATCCAATAAAAGAAAAATTAATGGAGCCTACTATGAAACATATTGCA
Organism: Rhinatrema bivittatum; assembly: GCF_901001135.1. Lineage (NCBI taxonomy): Eukaryota > Metazoa > Chordata > Amphibia > Gymnophiona > Rhinatrematidae > Rhinatrema > Rhinatrema bivittatum. Next base: position 81,987,942 of record NC_042624.1, read on the forward strand.
AAACTATTAAAACATGGTATTATTGAAGAATCACAGTCACCCTATAATACTCCTTTGTTCCCTGTGCCAAAAGGAGAAAATGATGTCAGAATTGTTCATGATTTACGTGCATTGAATGATACAGTGATTCCACAATATCCAGTTTGTGCTAATCCTCTGACATTATTACAAACACAGCCCATATATAAGTTCAACTCTGTCATTGATTTATCTAATGCATTCTTTGCAATTCCTCTACATACGGCTTCTCGTGATCTAACATCTTTTGTACTAGGCACAAAAGCCTATCGATGGACACGAATGCCCCAAGGCTTTACGGATAGCCCGACTGTATTTTCAAAACAATTGAACAAGGATCTAGAGCAGTTCAGAAGTATTTTGCCAAAATCAGTATCTCTATTTACATATGTTGATGACATCTTGCTTTCTGCTGAAAATAAAATAGAATGTTGGGAATGGACATTTAAACTATTACAAATACTTGGTGAAGCAGGATATAAATGTAATCAACAGAAATGTGTATTAGCTAAGACTCAAGTAAATTTTCTAGGTCAAATAATATCCTCAGCTACTAAACACATAACAAAGGACCTACTATTAGAACTACAGAAACAGGAGTTTCCCCAGAATTTAAAGCAATTACTAGGCTTATTGGGAACTTTTAATTACTGTCGACAATGGATACCAGGTTATTCAGCGCGCATTTCTCCTTTACTGAGGCACTTACAAGTACCGGCTGGTACTAGTTCTAATGCGCAAGTAAATTTGACTGAAGATGACGAAATGGTAATACAAGACGTATTACAACTTTGCTACAAGCTGAACCCTTAGGTACTGTAGACCCCAGGCTGAAAGTGCATATATGGGTCCGAGACATGGGAAACACATGGGCTGCTTTTGTGAATCAAGAAGATACACCGAAACAAGCAGTAGCATTTCTATCTGGATCCTATAGTCCAGTGGAAATGGCTCTACCTGAAATTCCAAAGTTATTAACCGCCATTGTCGCCGCTATTGGTAAATGGCAAGCCATGATGCCATATAGCTCATTAATTTTACATTGCGCTCATTCAATACATCATTTGTTAACAACTAGTCAGGCTGCATTGGCAGCAACCAGATTTGGTAAATATCAAGCCATATTGACTGGCCAAGATATAGTAACAGCACCTCTTACGAAAGCTCAGAATAAATTACTAGATTGGTTTTTTCCCAGTAATGAACAACGACAAATTGAAAGAAAAGACATCCCAGAACTTTTACTGACACAGTTTGACCCCCTTGATGTGGGACTGGTATGGTTTACAGACGGAGCTCAGAAGGATCAAAAAGCAGCATTTGCTGCAGTACAAGTAACGCCTGACAAATATAATTTCCAAATTACAGTATCATACACAAAAAGGTGTCACAGCACAGGAAGCTGAACTCTTGGCTGTAATAGCAGCCCTCAAATCCACAGGTAATGATAGAGACTGTACAATTTACACTGACAGTTCATACGTAGTCAGTTCCTTGCAATATCATTTGTTAAAATGGAAAAGAAGGGGAATGATTACTGCAGCAGGTCAACCCTTACAACACATTCATAATTGGAAACAAATACTTAATTTATTATCACAAAGGGAAGGTGTTGGTTCTCGAACTGCTATAGTATGGACGCCAGCACATACAGGAAGTATGAGCTTTGAGGCAAAGGGCAATGACTTAGCAGATAAAGCTGCTGCAGAAGTTCTTACTGTACATTTAATGACCATGCAAACGCGGTTCAGCTCAGAACTGATTCATACTCCATATCCAATGCCACTTGATATATTCCATGAGCAACCCAGTGGGGAGGAATTAGAAAAATGGAAAACGGTGGGATGTTATCAAAAAGGGAAAGAATGGTTCCACCCGAATGGAAAAAAAATGTTTGACCACATCAGAAGTGTTGCGATATTTCGTTGCATGGCACGCAACCATGCATCTGCCTGCTACTGCGCTATTAGCAGGCATACAAAGTAATCATTGGAACCAGAATCTTTATGCTTTAGCTGTACAGATAATTCATAACTGCTTAGTCTGTTCTACTCATATAGCTCGTCGAGGTCCAGCTGTGAGTCCTGGCAGCTTACCCATTCCCCAAGGACCAGGTTTGGAATGGCACATTGATTACACTGATATGATTGAAGCAATTAAAGGAAAACGGTATGTATTGATATGGGTGGATAGCTTTTCACATTGGATAGAAGCTTTCCCATGTACAAAAGAGACAGCTCATGTAGTTATTGATACTTTTTTACATAGAATTTTACCAACCCATGGCTGTCCGATGAAAATTGTATCTGATAATGGGACACACTTTAATAATCAAATTATGAATGAATTACAAGAGATTTGTAATATTATCCATCGACGTGTGTCTGTCTATAAGCCAACCTCGAATGGTTTGGTAGAACGGTATAACGGAATATTGAAAACAAAATTAAGGTATTGCTAGCAGCATTAAATAAAAACAAAACAAACAAATTATATACCTGGTTGGATGTATTACCATTGGCCTTGATGAATATACGGAATACGCCAGGTACAATCCATGAAATTACTCCATTTCAATTACAGACAGGACGGATTATGAATCCGGTGAAAATAAAACAAACTGATACTCAAGTAGAGTATTGGAAAAAAGTTCAGCCCCTAGTAGCCATGGCAGCAGATCTAATACAGACTGAATCGAAAAAGGTTCCTAAACAATCTTTTTGCGCTTCCTTTTCCATAGGTGATCAAGTACTACGAAAGAATTACACACACAAGACTTGGAAGGATCCGATCTATGTTGGACCGTTTACTATCAAAGAACTCAGTCACACGGCTGTTAAGCTAACGGGACATTCCACTTGGGTACATTTGTCGGACATACGGACATTTAATCCGATACTATAATTGGACTGTTGCATTATTTTTGTTTAAGTGAACTGACGAATGCAGAAATGAAAATGTTATGTTTACTAACCTGTTTATATGTACTAATGTATACATGGCCACTTGTTACACCTTTCCCTCTCCAACAGGCCCCTTTCTCAGGATTAACAAATTTGTGGGTACCGACAATACATGAATTAGTAAAGACTCTTCCAGCAAATATTACGGATTGTATCGTCTGCACTCCACATCAAAAAGCCCACTCTCATGTCCCAGCCATTTCCTTTCCAGTTCCATTACACCATATTTTAGGATTTAAAGACAATGGAAAACATAATATGATCATAGATCCATTAGCAGGACAAACATGGACACAATATTTGAGTAATGCCAAACCTCCTCCACTTACAGCCGATCTACCAAAAATTGGTTTTCTTTGCCTTAGTAATGTTACTTCCCCGAACCCTATTCCTTGCAACTATACTTACTCCACATACAATACAACATGGATTATTCATAAGGGAACCATCTTACCTAGCACTCCTTTCACTGACATTATAATAAGATGTAATTGCACATTTTCACATATTACTGCATCTCCTCCACCAGGTTGCCTCCCATGTATAGCAAATCTGTCCAAGATTGTTCATGTAGCCACCGATACCCAATACATACGCATTTTCAATTCCACATACACTGTCTGTCCACGTCTCTGTGACCTCTTCAACATAGCAGACAATAACTGTTCATCTGAAAATGACTTATCTTTGGTTCCTTGTAGTGTATTAGGAAAATATAAATCTCCTTTTGTTTATGGTCCTTATGACAATAGCAATGATACCGTAATACAAAACTTTGCGAATCTTTATGTTGGACATTATTGGTTGTGTGATGGAATAGTCTTCCTCAAACTCCCTACATACTATGAATTTTGTGTGTTAGTTACATTTAACTATTTTTCTCGAATTATTCCATTAAATCACCCTATGCATACCCGCTCCCGAAGGAGTGTTCCCTCAGCTGTCCCTGAAGATCAAGCAATCCAACTCTCGTTGCCTTATATTAACTCCACCTACCCTTTAACTAAAACTAGATTAGACGCATTAAGCTATACCTCATGGTTACCATTTGCCCAACCTGCAGTTGCAGCTGAATTGGGAATGGCTATTCGGCGACTACAATCTGTCCTCCATGTAGTCACGCATGAATTAGAGATCGCCCTCAAAGCCCTTCAAGACACAGTAGACGAATTAACTATGGTTTCTACATATAATCGACACGGTCTGGACTATATATTGGCTGCCCAAGGCGGATTGTGTACAGTACTTAATAGCTCTGAATGTTGTACAGTAGTGGTCAATCGTTCTCATATAGTTTACAACGCGATGCAAAAGATACAAGAACTAGCTAGACTTCAAGTTGGCGATTTTAAGGGAGGAATCTCAGTAACTTGGTGGGATTCCATAACTTCCTGGTTTTCTAATTTATCTAGTCACTTGAAGGGGATAGTAGGAGTTTTGTTCGGATTACTAGTTTTAGGCATAATATTATGTTTTTGTATTCCATGTATTTGTTCAGTATTGCAGTATTGTCGACCAAAGATGCCAACACCAAAATCAGTAACCAATATGATAGCGTATAGCAATATAAACTTGAGGACTGCTAGAATGCTCCAAACCACAACCAGTACAGATGATAGCTGGGAATTGGAAAGTGAGAATAGTTAAAAAGGGAGGTCTCAGGGTAAGTGTCCACAGATATAAAGAAGAAACCCTAGTCTCTATGCTGTTCCCCTGTGTGAAGAATTGAAAGACCAGTATGAGCCAGGAGTCAACCTGGCTCAAGGGAGGATTGTAGAATATGCTGATGAAAAAATACCAGAGGCCTCAAAAATAAACCAGGCTTTGAAGAAGAAGATAAGAAAACTAGCATGACCTAGTTTTGCAAGCGACACACACATCAGCAGAATCCAGTCGAAACGTAAACAAGTAAGCCACAGGATGAGCATGAGATAATGAGATAACAGATAAGGGTATCTGTGAAGATAACAGATCTGTGAAGATAACAGATAAGGGTATCTGTGAAGAAAGTTTGTACATATGAAGTAAGATAAGATAAAACAGGAACAAAGTGCAGCTGCATTAGCAGCAAGATTAACTGAAATCTTGTGGTTTAGAACAAATATAGAAGTCATCAATTAACTTACAGAAAAAAGATGTATATAAAGAGAGCCTGCAAAAAGAAAAATTTAAGCAAATGTTCCAGACCTAGATGTGCTATGTACATTTTGTGAGTATACTATACCTTTGCTTCCTGCGTATATCTTTGCTTATACACAGTATAATAAATATAATATGGTGTGATTTAAGACTTGGTCAGAGTCGTTCATTTGAGAAAAAACAGCTCCCATTCTCTCACCCCCCACCCCCCCTCCCCAGACAAGCTCCCATTTATACCCATATACCCCAGGTGGGCTCCCGTTCACATCCACTCAAATCCCAGGCAGGCTCCCATTCTCCAACAGACACTTCCTGCACATCCCAGGAAGGCTCCCATGCATGCATGTATGCACATACACACCCCCCCCCCCCCCACCCATTCATCTATCCCAGGCAGGCTCCCATTCACACACTCATCCCAGGAAGCCTCCCATTTACAAACACACCCACACATGCAACCCAGGCAGGCTCCCATTCTCACACACACACTTGCAACCCAGGCAGGCTCCCATTCACCCACACACTTGCAACCCAGGCAGGCTCCCATTCACACACACACACACCTGCAACCCAGGCAGGCTCCCATTCTCACACACACACACACTTGCAATGCAGGCAGGCTCCCATTCACACACACACAATTGCAATGCAGGCAGGCTCCCAGTCACACACACACACACACACTTGCAACGCAGGCAGACTCCCATTTACACACACACACATACACTTGCAACCCAGGCAGGCTCCATTCACACACACACACATGCAACCCAGGCAGGCTCCCATTCACCCACACACACTTGCAACCCAGGCAGGCTCCATTCACACACACACACACACATGCAACCCAGGCAGGCTCCCATTCACCCACACACACTTGCAACCCAGGCAGGCTCCCATTCACACACACATCCCAGGCAGCCTCCTATTCACATGCACACGCAGACCAGGCAGTTGGGGGTCCACTGGTCATTCCTCCTCCACTGCTGCTGCCAGCCTGTACTTTCTTCAATGGGGAGAACAGTTCTACAGTTCTTTATGTGCTGGCCTCAAAGTAATCCAACACGTGCGGTGCAAGCACTTCCTGTATTCTCATGCCAAGCATGGCGAGATGAGAATACAGGAAGTGCTAGCACCGTGCCTGTTGAATACCAGGGGCCAGCACATGAGAAGTTGTCAGATGGGCTTCCTCTTCTGCTGCTTCCTCCTGCTTCTGCCACCAGTGGGATTGGGTCCACCACCAGTAACACGGGCCTCTCCCTGCTCCCAATGCTGCACCACCCTGCTCCCAATGCCGCACCACCGAGTGTGCTACCCTGTGCAATTGCACGGTTTGCACACCAAGTGGTGTCAGACCTGCTCACTGATGTCAAAACTAAGGTAACATCAACTATGCCAAAATATTTTTGCCTTATCGACAATTTCCATGAGACATCTTGCGTTGTATACCTTTTATGTGCTACTATTGAGAACTTTCCTTCATAGCCATTAACATCCATTGACATGACTATCTAAAGGATAAAATACTAGTAGCAGAACCTAGTCCAGCCTTTTTTTAGATTTATAATTACAATTTTTCAAATGAATTTAGTTCTGGCAAAAGGTGACTTCTATTTTGCTCCTCTGGCTGCTATCAGAGGAGTAGCCTAGTGGTTGGAGTGGTGGGCTGAGCAATAGGGAAGCCAGGGTTTAAATTCCACTGACATGCCTTATGACCTTGGGCAAGTTACTTCATCCTCCACTGCATCAGGTACAAACTTATAAAGTGTTTGAGGACAGGGAAATACCTACAGTATCTGAACATAGTTTGCTTGGAAGTGGCTGACCAGCCATAAAATATAAATCAAATTTTCCAAAAGTGGACAGATCTTAAAATTGCCTGTATATGTATTCCTCTATTCTCTCTCCCCCCCACCACCCCCCACCAAGGTAAATTAAGGTAAGGTACAGCAGGCATTTTCCAGTCCCCAGCGGGACTACAATCTAAGATCCAATTCTCTCTCTCTATGGGAAAAATGCTTAGAAAATCAGGAAGTTTGTATGAGGCAATGGAGGGTAAAGTGACTTGAACCCTGAATTCCCAAGTTTACAGTCTCCTATTCTAACCACTGTTATCCCTCAAACCCAGATGTCTGGAAACCTTGGCCAGACCTGCTTTTGGCTCCTTCTACAGATCTGACTAGCCAGAAAGCTACCCAAATTTCACCAGTTATGGTGCTAGGAGTCACTATAACCACTCTAAAACTAGTTACTATACAAAATAAGTAGATAAATATATTAGAAAGGAAGCATTTTTTAATTTGATCACATAAAAACCAAACCCCATTTGGAGTCTGAGAAAAGAATGGAAGCATATTTATTTATTTATTTATAAATAAAACACTTTTCTATACCGACCTTCATGGTAATGACCATATCACATCGGTTTACATCGAACAGGGTAAAAAAACTGAAACAAAAATTAAATTAAACATATGAACGGAGGCGGTAAAGTTACATTCAACAAGGAGGGTGAACTTGGAGGCTTAATCTGTGCGTTAATATGTGCGAGATTAAGGGAGTGTGGGGTGTAAGTGTAATGAGGATGGACATATGTGTGATAGGAACATCAGAAAATATTTCTTCACAGAAAGGGGCTGATGCAATAATCTTTACGGAAAGCGGGTGCTGACTTATCAGCTCCCGCTTAATGCACGCATGGTGCCCGCAAGGTGGGTGCCATGCAATATGTAAATTAGGGGGTTGCGCTAGGAAGGAGACGCTAGGGTTGCTTGTGCGACCCACCGTGGCTGCCAGTTATGAAGACCGAGGCCGAGTTTACTGGCGTCGGTCTTCACAACTCAGCGATCTGCCGAGTTATTTTATTTTTTCACTTGAAAAAAGAAGTACAGAAAAACATTTTTTCTGCTTTTCTGTACTTCTTTTCAATGCGCTCAGCTATTAATGCCTGCTCCAGGCAGGCACTAATATCTGAGTGATAAATGTGCATCTGAGATGCACATTTATCTTTTTGCATTTAGAGTGAATGAGTAATAGCCTCATTCACATGCACTTGCATGTGATGAGCGCCAACTCATTCACTCTGCGTCGGACGCGGGTTAGCGCGGGTTAAACAGTGCGCTCGGCTCAGTGCACTATTGTATCAGCCCCAAAGAATGCTAGATGCATTGAACAGCATCCTAATGGGATGTGCTGCTTTCGGTTTTTCGATTTAAAAAAATAAAATCGCTTCCTCGTACATACGGCTGGTGAAATTACATTCTAGGGGCAGTGTACTCAGGAGTGCAGAGGGTGTGATGGACAGGTTTCAGCGAGACGTCTTTTTTGCCTCCATCTGAGAGGTTTAGCAGGTCTAGATAGGGGTCCCAAAGCAGATCCCACACCAAATCTGAGGTCGAACTCCTGGGAGAGTTGGACGTCCAGACTCTGGACGTCCGGAATCCGGACGTCCAATTTGAGGACGTCCAACCTGTGGACGTCTAAAGATGGGACGTCCAACCTGTGGACGTCCAGAGTATGGACGTCCGGAATCGGGACGTCCAACATTGGGGACGTCCAAAGATGGGACGTCCAACCTCAGAACCTCCGAGTTGAGCACGTCCAAGCCGTTCTCGCCCAGCAGAGCAGCTGTCAGCCTGCAGTTTGAAATTTCGGGGTCCCAAAGCAGCTGCCACATCCCACACATATCAACTCCCACATGACAGATAGATAGACCTCTCGCTGATACCTGTCCTGGTCCCACATCCCACACATATCAACTCCCACATGACAGATAGATAGACCTCTCACTGATGCCTGTCCTTGTCCCCTTTCCATCACTGCCGTTGCCCTCCTGAGTACACTGCCCTAGATTGTAATTGCATCTCCCTATGGGAATGAGGAAACGATATTTTTTTTTAATGGAAAAGTCCGATTCAGAATTTTTTTTAAAATAAATTAAAGACATTCGCGACTTTCAATATTTTTTCAAACGTTGGTGGTCTTTTCAAAACTGTACCCATGGGGACGTTTGTTGTCTGTTCTCTCTACTGGGAACCTGCAGTTGTCACCCAGGTGCAGTTCTTGCGCGCGCTTTCAGCCTCGGGTTTGAGATTTGGGGTTGGGATGTGGGATCTCAGGTCGAACTCCTGGGAGAGTTCGACGTCCACACTCTGGACGTCTAAAGACGGGACCTCCAACCTGTGGACCTCCGAGTTGAGTACTTCCAAGCCGTTCTCGCCCAGCAGAGCAGCTTTCAGCCTGCAATTTGAAATTTGGGGGTCCCAAAGCAGCTCCCACATCCCACACCTATCAACCCCCACATGGCAGATAGATGGACCTCTTGCTGATACCTGTCCTGGGCCCCCTTCCATCACTGCCGTTGCCTTCCTGAGTAAACTACCCTAGATTGTAATTGCACCTCCCTACGGGAATGAGGAAACCATTTTTTTTTAATGGAAAAGACCGATTCAGAATTTTTAAAAAAAAAATAAATTAAAGACATTGCCGACTTTCAATATTTTTTTCAAACGTTGGCAGTCTTTTCAAATCTGTACCCCTGGGGATGTTATACTGTGGACCCTTGACCAGAGAGAGAGCACCCACCTGAAGTATCGGGATGTTCTATTCCTCCGGAAGGTGGACCAGCGGTACGACCCCTCAGAACTCCAGATGAAGGCGGGCGATGAAGGCGGGCATTAGTCATAACCCACAGGGCATGGAGCTGGTGAGCAGACAATTGAGCAGCCGGGGAGGCCACGGACAGCGGGAGGGGCAGGGGGGGGGGGGCGAGGCTGTTTCCCAAACACAATCTGGAAAGGGGATTGACCGGTGGCCGAATGGATGTGGGAATTATGAGCAAATTCAGCCCACGGGAGGAGGAGGGCCCAATCATCCTGGCGGTGATTAACAAAAAGGCGGAGGAACAACTTCAGACTTCTGTTCACCCGTTCAACCTGCCCATTGCCCTGCGGGTGAAAGGCCGTCGTGAAATCCTAGTGGACTCCAAACTTCTTGCACAGCCCGTTCCAATATTTCGCCGTAAACTGGGGACCCCTATCAGAGGAAATGTGAAGGGACAGGCCATGCAAACGGAAAATATGAGAAGAGAAGAGATCCGCTAGTTCAGGAGCCGAGGGTAGTTTGGCCAGGGGCACAAAGTGGGCCATCTTGGAGAACCTATCGACCACCACCCAGACCACCTGATTCCCGTGGGACAAAGGAAGGTCCACCACAAAGTCTGTTGAAATATGGGTCCAAGGTTCCTGCGGGGGAGGAAGGGGTTGGAGGAGCCCCCAGGGACGACCCGGTAAGGGCTTCTGTTGTGCACATTTTGGGCAGGATGCAACATAGGCCAGTACGTCTTTCCTCATCTGCGGCCACCAGTAATTCTGGGCAAGGATATCCCAAGTACCAGTTCGTCCCGGGTGTCCAGCCGATAGTGAATCATGTGCCCATGCCAGCACTTTAGGACGCAGTCGGAGAGGAACGACCGTCTTGCCAGAGGGACAAGTTTTGGTGACAGCGAGCATCAACTTGGCAGGATCAAAAATATGACAGACTCCGGGACATCCTCAACCTCAAATGACCACGAGAGAGCATCAGCCCGGCCATTCCTTGAAGCAGGTCTATATCGAAACAGGAAATCGAATCGAGAGAAAAATAGGGACCAGCGGGCCTGCCGGGGATTAAGGCATTGTGCCTGATTGAGATATTCTAAATTTTTATGGTCCGTGTAGACCGTGATGGTGTGTTGCGCTCCCTCCAGCCATTGCCTCCATTCTTCAAATGCCATTTTAATGGCCAGTAACTCTTTATCACCGATCCCGTAATTTTTCTCAGTCGGTGAAAATTTGCGAGAAAAGTACGAACAGGGAAACAATACTCCTCGAGCAGAATGTTGACTGAGGACAGCCCCCACAGCGATTTCAGAGGCGTCTACTTCTACTATGAACGGGCGGTTTGGGTCTGGATGATGGAGGCAAGGTTCCTGTAAGAAGGCTGCTTTAATTTCTCTGAATGCTTGTATGGCCTCTGGGGACCATATCTTGGTGTCTGCTCCCTTCTTGGTAAGGGCGGTGATGGGTGCCATAATATGGGAGAAATGGGGAATAAAGTTCCGATAGAAATTGGCAAAGCCAAGGAATCGCTGTATAGCACGGAGTCCCTTGGGCTGAGGCCAATCTTGGATATTGGCTACTTTCGTAGGATCCATCTGGAAGCCGGTGGTGGAAACAATGAATCCCAAAAAAGGTAGCGATTGTCTTTCAAAGAGACATTTCTCTAATTTCACAAACAGATTATTCTCTCTCAGTCGTTGGAGGACTTGACGAACATCTTTACGGTGGGTCTCCAAATCCTCGGAATAAATGAGAATATCATCTAGGTAAACGATCACCTGTTTATACAACATGTCCCGAAATACCTCATTCATCAAGTTTTGGAACACTGCAGGTACATTACACAGGCCAAAGGCATTACCAAGTATTTGTAGTGGCCACTGCGAGTATTAAAAGCGGTTTTCCACTCATCTCCGGGTTTAATACGTACCAGATTGTATGCACCTCGTAGGTCCAATTTAGAAAAGATCTTGGCATTATGTAATTGGTCGAGTAGTTCCGGTATTAGAGGTAATGGGTAACGGTCTTTGCGAGTAATAGCGTTTAGTCCTCTGTAGTCAATGCAGGGTCTCAAGGACCCATTCTTCTTGGGTACAAAGAAAAACCCAGCCCCTGCTGGAGAGGTAGAGGGTCGAATAAATCCTCGTGCCAGATTCTCCTCGATATATTCAGCCATGGCCTGTGATTCTGGTCCAGATAACGGATAGATCCGGCCTCTGGGTGGAATGGCGTTGGGTAGTAAATTGATGGCACAGTCAAATCTTCGATGACAGGGCAGGATCTCGGCTTTCTCTTTAGAGACGACGTCCGCAAAATCGGAATATTGAGGTGGTAAGTCAAGCCTGGTAATGGCTAGTGGTATCGCAGGTTGATGAGACCAATGAATACAAGTCTCTTGACACTCGGAGCACCAGGCCGCAATCTGCAGAGTCCTCCAGTCAATATTTGGAGAATGTTTTTGTAACCAAGGTAAACCCAGTACCACTGGGTGGACCGTCTTATCCAAAATAAAAAACGAAATCTCCTCCTGGTGTAGAATCCCAGTAATAAGGGATATGGGAGTGGTACTACAGGTAACTCGGCCGGGTAGATTCTCTCCCTGAATGGAGAAAATGAATAGTGGTGTTTTGCAGAGTTGTGTAGGAATTTGAAGCTGATGGACCAGGTCAGCTAGTATAAAATTCCCCCCGGCTCCAGAGTCGATCAATGCTTGGGTAGTAAAAGTTCCGTGCTCTCCTTGCAGTGTAACTGGAACTATTAGTTGAGGAGCTGGATGGCCCCCTAGGTTCTGCTCCTCAGAGATCCCTAGGATCGGAAGTTTCCCGGCCTTTCGGGACATTGGGCGGGAAGATGTCCCTTGTTACCACAATAGAGGCAAAGACCCAACCTCCTTCGGCGTTGCTTCTCCTCCTGTGTCAGTCGGCTTCTAACGAGTTGCATGGGTTCCTCCTTCTGTTCCGGGGGACCCTCCGGAGTCAAGAATGGCCTGGACAAGTGAGGAGCTAATGGTACTACGCGACGGGGCGGTCTGGACTCCTTGGCCCGTTGCTGAATCCGTCGATCAATACGGCCTGCCAGATCAATGAGTGCGTCCAGGTCATCCGGGAGTTCTCGTCCGGCGAGTTCGTCTTTAATACGGGGGGATAAACCCTCCAGGAAGATGCCTCGGAGGCAATCCGAGTGCCATCCTAGTTCTGAAGCCAATGTACGAAATTCGATGGCGAAGTCGGCTAGCGTATGGGACCCCTGGCGAAGGTTGAGTAGTTCCGAAGAGGCTGTAGCAAGTCTCCCAGGTTTGACAAACACTAGGCGAAAGGTGGCGACAAATCTGGTTAGATCATTCAAAATGGGATCTCCTTTTTCCCAGATGGGAGAAGCCCATGCCATGGCCTTCCCGTCCAGTAGAGAGATAATGAAGGAAGTCTTTGTCCGGTCGTTAGGGAATTGTTGTTCTTGTAATGAGAATCGGATGTAACATTGGTTGAGAAAATGTCGACATCCCTTAGCCTCTCCTGAGTACCGCGGAGGTGCCGGTAAATGCGATACGGAGACTGAGGTACTGGGTGGAGGTGGAGCCGGGCCTGCAGCGGCAGCTCCACGGGAAGCGTCTAGTTGTCGTACTAGTCTATCCACGGTTGCATTTAACGCCTCCAAACTCATTTGTTGCTGCTGCTGCTGTTGCCGCTGCTGCATTAATTGTTGAGCGAGCCCGGGAATAGCCTGAAGACCGGACAAGTCCACCGGGTCCATGGCCTTCTCAATCTGTTATACTGTGGACCCTTGACCCAGAGAGAGAGCACCCACCTGAAGTATCGGGATGTTCTATTCCTCCGGAAGGTGGACCAGCGGGACGACCCCTCAGTACTCCAGAAGATATAGAAGAGTACAGGCCCGAGAATCCAACCACGGGATCCTGGAACGAGCCAGGGGAGCGAAGTCCGAGTCCAAATCAGAGTCTAGGCAGGCAGCAGGCAAACAAGGTCAAAAACAATCCGGGTCAGAGGCAGGCGGCAGGCAAGGCGATGTACAGTCCAATCCGGGTCAGAGGCAGGCGGCAGGCAAGCAATGTAAGTCCAATCCGGGTCTGAGGCAGGCGGCAGGCAAAGCAAAGTAAGTCCAATCCGGGTCTGAGGCAGGCGGCAGGCCAAGCAATGTACAGTCCAATCCGGGTCTGAGGCAGGCGGCAGGCAAGCGATGTAAGTCCAATCCGGGTCTGAGGCAGGCGGCAGGCAAAGCAAAGTAAGTTCAATCCGGGTCTGAGGCAGGCGGCAGGCAAAGCAATGTATAGTCCAATCAGGGTCTGAGGCAAGCGGCAAGCAGAGCAAAGTAAGTCCAATCCGGGTCTGAGGCAGGCGGCAGGCAGAGCAAGGTCAGGCAAGGCAAGGTCACACCGCGAGAGAGAACAGCAAGTACAGGACCTGTTGAGAAGGCGTCTGAGTCAGCCCAGCACAGCGTTTAAATCTCCCCCCCTGCTGACGTCAATTTCCGGGGCCGGCCTCGTCTTCGCGATCCGGCCCCTTTAAGAGGAGGAGCCGGTCGCGTTGCCCCTGATGCCGTCCCGTGACGGTCCGACGTTTTCGTGCCGCGAGCCGTGCTGCGTGGGCCCCGGGAGATGGCGCGCTGACCCGCCGGCGGAAGAGAGGTAAGGAGACCCGATCGTGCGCGGTCGCGATCGGGCCTCATAACAGGGGAAGTGTTGTACATTTCTTGTCTGTTCTCTCTACTGGGAATCTGCAGTTCTCACCCAGGTCGAGTTATTGCGGACGCTTTCAGACTCAGGTTTGAGATTTGGGGGTGGGATGGGGGATCTGCTTTGGGACCCCTATCCAGAGCTGCTCAACCTCCCAGATGGCGGCTACAAAGAACTCTGCTGCAACCTATGGACCACAGCCACTCCCCTCCTGAGTACACTGCCCCTAGATTGTAATTGCACCTCCCTAACGGAACCAGGAAGCGATTTGGGTTTTTTTTAATTGAAAAGACCGATAACAGCGAGAGGTCTATCTAGCCGCCATCTGGGGGGTTCAGCAGTTCTGGATAGGCATCCCAAAGCAGATCCCACATCCCACCCCCAAATCTCAAACCCCAGGCTGCGCCCGCATTAACTTGACCTGGGTGAGAACTGCAGATTCCCAGCAGAGAGAACAGCCATCAAATGTACATTTCCCCATGGGTACATTTTTTAAAAGACTGCCAACTTTTGAAAATATATTGAATGTCGCGAATGTCTAATTTCTTTTTTAAAGAATTCTGAATCGGCCTTTTCCATTAAAAAACATAAATCGCTTCCTCCTTCCCTTAGGGAGATGCAATTGCATTCTAGGGACAGAGTACTCAGGAGGACAGCGGCTGTGATGCAAGGGGGCCCAGGACAGGTAGCAGCGAGAGGTCACTGTAGCCGCAATGTGGGATGTCCAGCATCTCTGCATAGGGGTCCCAAAGAAGATCCCACATCCCACCCAAATCTCAAACCCCACGCTGAAAGCGTCCTCATTAACCGGCCCCAGACATGTATCAGCGACAGGTCTATATAGCCGCCATGCGGGAGGTTCAGCAGGGGATCCACGGCAGATCTGCGGGGCGAGAACATCTTGGACGTGCTCAACTCGGAGGTCCTGAGGTGGAAATGACCGATTCAGATATTTTTAAAAATAAATTAAAGACATTGGCGACTTTCAATATTTTTTCAAAAGCTGTCAATCTTTTCAAAACTGTACTCATGGGGAAGACATCTGTCTGGACCAGGATGAGAAAAGCAGTTTCCAAACAGTTAATGCAGGCGCTATTAGCCTGGGGTTTGAGATTTGGGGTTGGGATGTGGGATCTGCTTTGGGATGCCTATCCAGACCTGCTGAACCTCCCACATGGCGGCCAGATAAACCGCTTGCTGCTATCGGTTTTTCGATTTAAAAAAAAAATCGCTTCCTCGTACCCACGGGAGGTGCAATTACATTCTAGGGGAAGTGTACTGAGGACTCTCAGGAGTGCAATGGATGTGATGGACAGGTTTCAGCGAGAGGTCTTTTTTGCCGCCATCTGAGAGGTTTAGCAAGTCTAGATAGGGGTCCCAAAGCAGATCCCACACCAAATCTCAGGTCGAACTCCTGGGAGAGTTCGACATCCAGACTCTGGATGTCCGGAATCGGGACGTCCAATTTGAGGACGTCCAACCTGTGGACGTCTAAAGACGGGACGTCCAACCTGTGGACGTCCAGAATCGGGACGTCCAACATTGGGGACATTCAAAGACGGGACGTCCAACCTCAGGACGTCCGAGTTGAGCACGTCCGAGCCGTTCTCGCCCAGCAGAGCAGCTTTCAGCCTGCAATTTGAAATTTGGGGGTCCCAAAGCAGCTCCCACATCCCACACCTATAAACCCCCACATGACAGATAGATAGACCTCTCGCTGATACCTGTCCTGGTTCCCCTTCCATCACTGCCGTTGCCCTCCTGAGTACACTGCCCTAGATTGTAATTGCACCTCCCTATGTGAATGAGGAAACGATATTTTTTTTTTAATGGAAAAGACCGATACAGAATTTTTTTTTAAATAAATTAAAGACATTCGCGACTTTCAATATTTTTTCAAACGTTGGCGGTCTTTTCAAAACTGTACCCATGGGGACGTTTCTTGTCTGTTCTCTCTAGTGGGAACCTGCAGTTCTCACCCAGGTGCAGTTCTTGCGCGCGCTTTCAGCCTCGGGTTTGAGATTAGGGGTTGGGATGTGGGATCTGCTTTGGGATGCCTATCCAGACCTGCTGAACCTCCCAGATGGCGGCCAGATAAACCTATTGCTGCTTTCGGTTTTTCGATTTAAAAAAATAAAATCGCTTCCTCGTACATACGGCTGGTGAAATTACATTCTAGGGGCAGTGTACTCAGGAGTGCAGAGGCTGTGATGGACAGTTTGAGCGAGAGGTCTTTTTTGCCGCCATCTGAGAGGTTTAGCAAGTCTAGATAGGGGTCCCAAAGCAGATCCCACACCAAATCTCAGGTCGAACTCCTGGGAGAGTTCGACGTCCGGAATCGGGACGTCCAATTTGAGGACGTCCAACCTGTGGACGTCCAGAGTCTGGACGTCCGGAATCGGGACGTCCAATTTGAGGACGTCCAACCTGTGGACGTCCAGCGTTGGACGTCCAGAGTCTGGACGTCCGGAATCGGGACGTCCAACATTGGGGACGTCCAAAGACGTTCAACCTCAGGACCTCCGAGTTGAGCACGTCCAAGCCGTTCTCGCCCAGCAGAGCAGCTTTCAGCCTGCAGTTTGACCTCAGGACCTCCGAGTTGAGCACGTCCAAGCCGTTCTCGCCCAGCAGAGCAGCTTTCAGCCTGCAGTTTGAAATTTCGGGGTCCCAAAGCAGCTGCCACATCCCACTCATATCAACCCCCACATGACAGTTAGATAGACCTCTCGCTGATACCTGTCCTGGTCCCCCTTCCATCACTGCCGATGCCCTCCTGAGTACACTGCCCTAGATTGTAATTGCATCTCCCTATGGGAATG
This sequence comes from Rhinatrema bivittatum, assembly GCF_901001135.1. Classification (NCBI taxonomy): domain Eukaryota; kingdom Metazoa; phylum Chordata; class Amphibia; order Gymnophiona; family Rhinatrematidae; genus Rhinatrema; species Rhinatrema bivittatum. Next base: position 82,005,169 of record NC_042624.1, read on the forward strand.
AAGAAACAATATTTTTTTTTAATGGAAAAGACCGATTCAGATTTTTTTTTTAAATAAATTAAAGACATTCGCGACTTTCAATATTTTTTCAAACGTTGGCGGTCTTTTCAAAACTGTACCCATGGGGACGTTTGTTGTCTGTTTTCTCTACTGGGAACCTGCAGTTCTCACCCAGGTGCAGTTCTTGCGCGCGCTTTCAGCCTCCTGTTTGAGATTAGGGGTTGGGATGTGGGATCTGCTTTGGGATGCCTATCCAGACCTGCTGAACCTCCCAGATGGCGGCCAGATAAACCTATTGCTGCTTTCGGTTTTTCGATTTAAAAAAATAAAATCGCTTCCTCATACATACGGCTGGTGAAATTACATTTTTTAAAAGACTGCCAACTTTTCAACATATATTGAATTTCGCGAATGTCTAATTTCTTTTTTAAAGAATTCTGAATCGGCCTTTTCCATTAAAAAACATAAATCGCTTCCTCCTTCCCTTAGGGAGATGCAATTGCATTCTAGGGACAGTGTACTCAGGAGGACAGCGGCTGTGATGCAAGGGGGCCCAGGAAAGGTAGCAGCGAGAGGTCACTGTAGCCGCAATGTGGGATGTCCAGCATCTCTGCATAGGGGTCCCAAAGAAGATCCCACATCCCACCCAAATCTCAAACCCCACGCTGAAAGCGTCCTCATTAACCGGCCCCAGACATGTATCAGCGACAGGTCTATATAGCCGCCATGCGGGAGGTTCAGCAGGGGATCCACGGCAGATCTGCGGGGCGAGAAGAACTTGGACGTGCTCAACTCGGAGGTCCTGAGGTGGAAAAGACCGATTCAGATATTTTTAAAAATAAATTAAAGACATTGGCGACTTTCAATATTTTTTCAAAAGTTGTCAATCTTTTCAAAACTGTACTCATGGGGAAGACATCTGTCTGGACCAGGATGAGAAAAGCAGTTTCCCAACAGTTAATGCAGGCGCTATTAGCCTGGGGTTTGAGATTTGGGGTTGGGATGTGGGATCTGCTTTGGGATGCCTATCCAGACCTGCTGAACCTCCTACATGGCGGCCAGATAAACCTCTTGCTGCTTTCGGTTTTTCGATTTAAAAAAAATAAAATCACTTCCTCGTACATACGGCAGGTGAAATTACATTCTAGGGGCAGTGTACTCAGGAGTGCAGAGGGTGTGATGGACAGGTTTCAGCGAGAGGTCTTTTTTGCCTCCATCTGAGAGGTTTAGCAGGTCTAGATAGGGGTCCCAAAGCAGATCCCACACCAAATCTCAGGTCGAACTCCTGGGAGAGTTCGACGTCCAGACTCTGGACGTCAGGAATCGGGACGTCCAATTTGAGGACGTCCAACCTGTGGACGTCCAGCGTTGGACGTCCGGAATCGGGACGTCCAATTTGGGGACGTCCAACCTGTGGACGTCCAGCGTTGGACGTCCAGAGTCTGGACGTCCGGAATCGGGACGTCCAACATTGGGGACGTCCAAAGACGGGACGTTCAACCTCAGGACCTCCGAGTTGAGCACGTCCAAGCCGTTCTCGCCCAGCAGAGCAGCTTTCAGCCTGCAGTTTGAAATTTCGGGGTCCCAAAGCAGCTGCCACATCCCACTCATATCAACCCCCACATGACAGTTAGATAGACCTCTCGCTGATACCTGTCCTGGTCCCCCTTCCATCACTGCCGATGCCCTCCTGAGTACACTGCCCTAGATTGTAATTGCATCTCCCTATGGGAATGAGGAAACGATATTTTTTTTTAATGGAAAAGACCGATTCAGATTTTTTTTTAAATAAATTAAAGACATTCGCGACTTTCAATATTTTTTCAAACGTTGGCGGTCTTTTCAAAACTGTACCCATGGGGACGTTTGTTGTCTGTTTTCTCTACTGGGAACCTGCAGTTCTCACCCAGGTGCAGTTCTTGCGCGCGCTTTCAGCCTCGGGTTTGAGATTAGGGGTTGGGATGTGGGATCTGCTTTGGGATGCCTATCCAGACCTGCTGAACCTCCCAGATGGCGGCCAGATAAACCTATTGCTGCTTTCGGTTTTTCGATTTAAAAAAATAAAATCGCTTCCTCATACATACGGCTGGTGAAATTACATTTTTTAAAAGACTGCCAACTTTTCAACATATATTGAATTTCGCGAATGTCTAATTTCTTTTTTAAAGAATTCTGAATCGGCCTTTTCCATTAAAAAACATAAATTGCTTCCTCCTTCCCTTAGGGAGATGCAATTGCATTCTAAGGACAGTGTACTCAGGAGGACAGCGGCTGTAATGCAAGGGGGCCCAGGACAGGTAGCAGCGAGAGGTCACTGTAGCCGCAATGTGGGATGTCCAGCATCTCTGCATAGTGGTCCCAAAGAAGATCCCACATCCCACCCAAATCTCAAACCCCACGCTGAAAGCGTCCTCATTAACCGGCCCCAGACATGTATCAGCGACAGGTCTATATAGCCGCCATGCGGGAGGTTCAGCAGGGGATCCACGGCAGATCTGCGGGGCGAGAAGAACTTGGACGTGCTCAACTCGGAGGTCCTGAGGTGGAAAAGACCGATTCAGATAGTTTTAAAAATAAATTAAAGACATTGGCGACTTTCAATATTTTTTCAAAAGTTGTCAATCCTTTCAAAACTGTACTCATGGGGAAGACATCTGTCTGGACCAGGATGAGAAAAGCAGTTTCCCAACAGTTAATGCAGGCGCTATTAGCCTGGGGTTTGAGATTTGGGGTTGGGATGAGGGATCTGCTTTGGGATGCCTATCCAGACCTGCTGAACCTCCCACATGGTGGCCAGATAAACCTCTTGCTGCTTTCGGTTTTTCGATTTAAAAAAATAAAATCGCTTCCTCGTACATACGGCTGGTGAAATTACATTCTAGGGGCAGTGTACACAGGAGTGCAGAGGGTGTGATGGACAGGTTTCAGCGAGAGGTCTTTTTTGCCTCCATCTGAGAGGTTTAGCAGGTCTAGATAGGGGTCCCAAAGCAGATCCCACACCAAATCTCAGGTCGAACTCCTGGGAGAGTTCGACGTCCAGACTCTGGACGTCCGGAATCGGGACGTCCAACCTGTGGACGTCCAGAGTTGGACGTCCAGAGTCTGGACGTCCGGAATCGGGACGTCCAACATTGTGGACGTCCAAAGACCTCAGGACCTCCGAGTTGAGCACGTCCAAGCCGTTCTCGCCCAGCAGAGCAGCTTTCAGCCTGCAGTTTGAAATTTCGGGGTCCCAAAGCAGCTGCCACATACCACTCATATCAACCCCCACATGACAGTTAGATAGACCTCTCGCTGATACCTGTCCTGGTCCCCCTTCCATCACTGCCAATGCCCTCCTGAGTACACTGCCCTAGATTGTAATTGCATCTCCCTATGGGAATGAGGAAACGATATTTTTTTTTAATGGAAAAGACCGATTCAGATTTTTTTTTAAATAAATTAAAGACATTCGCGACTTTCAATATTTTTTCAAACGTTGGCGGTCTTTTCAAAACTGTACCCATGGGGACGTTTGTTGTCTGTTTTCTCTACTGGGAACCTGCAGTTCTCACCCAGGTGCAGTTCTTGCGCGCGCTTTCAGCCTCGGGTTTGAGATTAGGGGTTGGGATGTGGGATCTGCTTTGGGATGCCTATCCAGACCTGCTGAACCTCCCACAGGGCGGCCAGAGAAACCTCTTGCTGCTTTCGGTTTTTCGATTTAAAAAAATAAAATCGCTTCCTCGTACATACGGCTGGTGAAATTACATTCTAGGGGCAGTGTACTCAGGAGTGCAGAGGGTGTGATGGACAGGTTTCAGCGAGAGGTCTTTTTTGCCTCCATCTGAGAGGTTTAGCAGGTCTAGATAGGGGTCCCAAAGCAGATCCCACACCAAATCTCAGGTCGAACTCCTGGGAGAGTTGGACGTCCAGAGTCTGGACGACCGGAATCGGGACGTCCAATTTGAGGACGTCCAACCTGTGGACGTCCAGCGTTGGACGTCCAGAGTCTGGACGTCCGGAATCGGGACGTCCAATTTGAGGACGTCCAACCTGTGGACGTCCAACGTTGGACGTCCAGAGTCTAGACGTCCGGAATCGGGACGTCCAACATTGGGGACGTCCGGAATGTTGGACGTCCGGAATCGGGACGTCCAACATTGGGGACGTCCAAAGACGGGACGTCCAACCTCAGGACCTCCGAGTTGAGCACGTCCAAGCCGTTCTCGCCCAGCAGAGCAACTTTCAGCCTGCAGTTTGAAATTTCGGGGTCCCAAAGCAGCTGCCACATCCCACTCATATCAACCCCCACATGACAGTTAGATAGATCTCTCGCTGATACCTGTCCTGGTCCCCCTTCCATCACTGCCGATGCCCTCCTGAGTACACTGCCCTAGATTGTAATGGCATCTCCCTATGGGAATGAGGAAACAATATTTTTTTTTAATGGAAATGACCGATTCAGATTTTTTTTTAAATAAATTAAAGACATTCGCGACTTTCAATATTTTTTCAAACGTTGGCGGTCTTTTCAAAACTGTACCCATGGGGACGTTTGTTGTCTGTTTTCTCTACTGGGAACCTGCAGTTCTCACCCAGGTGCAGTTCTTGCGCGCGCTTTCAGCCTCGGGTTTGAGATTAGGGGTTGGGATGTGGGATCTGCTTTGGGATGCCTATCCAGACCTGCTGAACCTCCCACATGGCGGCCAGAGAAACCTCTTGCTGCTTTCGGTTTTTCGATTTAAAAAAATAGAATCGCTTCCTCATACATACGGCTGGTGAAATTACATTTTTTTAAAGACTGCCAACTTTTGAACATATATTGAATGTCGCGAATGTCTAATTTCTTTTTTAAAGAATTCTGAATCGGCTTTTTCCATTAAAAAACATAAATCGCTTCCTCCTTCCCTTAGGGAGATGCAATTGCATTCTAGGGACAGTGTACTCAGGAGGACAGCGGCTGTAATGCAAGGGGGCCCAGGAAAGGTAGCAGCGAGAGGTCACTGTAGCCGCAATGTGGGATGTCCAGCATCTCTGCATAGGGGTCCCAAAGAAGATCCCACATCCCACCCAAATCTCAAACCCCACGCTGAAAGCGTCCTCATTAACCGGCCCCAGACATGTATCAGCGACAGGTCTATATAGCCGCCATGCGGGAGGTTCAGCAGGGGATCCACGGCAGATCTGCGGGGCGAGAACAACTTGGACGTGCTCAACTCGGAGGTCCTGAGGTGGAAAAGACCGATTCAGATATTTTTAAAAATAAATTAAAGACATTGGCGACTTTCAATATTTTTTCAAAAGTTGTCAATCTTTTCAAAACTGTACTCATGGGGAAGACATCTGTCTGGACCAGGATGAGAAAAGCAGTTTCCCAACAGTTAATGCAGGCGCTATTAGCCTGGGGTTTGAGATTTGGGGTTGGGATGTGGGATCTGCTTTGGGATGCCTATCCAGACCTGCTGAACCTCCCACATGGCGGCCAGATAAACCTCTTGCTGCTTTCGGTTTTTCGATTTAAAAAAATAAAATCGCTTCCTCTTACATACGGCTGGTGAAATTACATTCTAGGGGCAGTGTACTCAGGAGTACAGAGGGTGTGATGGACAGGTTTCAGCGAGAGGTCTTTTTTGCCTCCATCTGAGAGGTTTAGCAGGTCTAGATAGGGGTCCCAAAGCAGATCCCACACCAAATCTCAGGTCGAACTCCTGGGAGAGTTCGACGTCCAGACTCTAGACGTCCGGAATCGGGACGTCCAACCTGTGGACGTCCAGAGTTGGACGTCCAGAGTCTGGACGTCCGGAATCGGGATGTCCAACATTGTGGACGTCCAAAGACCTCAGGACCTCCGAGTTGAGCACGTCCAAGCCGTTCTCGCCCAGCAGAGCAGCTTTCAGCCTGCAGTTTGAAATTTCGGGGTCCCAAAGCAGCTGCCACATCCCACTCATATCAACCCCCACATGACAGTTAGATAGACCTCTCGCTGATACCTGTCCTGGTCCCCCTTCCATCACTGCCGATGCCCTCCTGAGTACACTGCCCTAGATTGTAATTGCATCTCCATATGGGAATGAGGAAACGATATTTTTTTTTAATGGAAAAGACCGATTCAGATTTTTTTTTTAAAATAAATTAAAGACATTCGCGACTTTCAATATTTTTTCAAACGTTGGCGGTCTTTTCAAAACTGTACCCATGGGGACGTTTGTTGTCTGTTTTCTCTACTGGGAACCTGCAGTTCTCACCCAGGTGCAGTTCCTGCGCGCGCTTTCAGCCTCCTGTTTGAGATTAGGGGTTGGGATGTGGGATCTGCTTTGGGATGCCTATCCAGACCTGCTGAACCTCCCACATGGCGGCCAGATAAACCTATTGCTGCTTTCGGTTTTTCGATTTAAAAAAATAAAATCGCTTCCTCATACATACGGCTGGTGAAATTACATTTTTTAAAAGACTGCCAACTTTTCAACATATATTGAATTTCGCGAATGTCTAATTTCTTTTTTAAAGAATTCTGAATCGGCCTTTTCCATTAAAAAACATAAATCGCTTCCTCCGGGAATGCAATTGCATCTCCCTAAGGGAATTAGGGAGATGCAATTGCATTCTAGGGACAGTGTACTCAGGAGGACAGCCGCTGTGATGCAAGGGGGCCCAGGACAGGTAGCAGCGAGAGGTCACTGTAGCCGCAATGTGGGATGTCCAGCATCTCTGCATAGGGGTCCCAAAGAAGATCCCACATCCCACCCAAATCTCAAACCCCACGCTGTAAGCGTCCTCATTAACCGGCCCCAGACAGGTATCAGCGACAGGTCTATATAGCCGCCATGCGGGAGGTTCAGCAGGGGATCCACGGCAGATCTGCGGGGCGAGAAGAACTTGGACGTGCTCAACTCGGAGGTCCTGAGGTGGAAAAGACCAATTCAGATATTTTTAAAAATAAATTAAAGACATTGGCGACTTTCAATATTTTTTCAAAAGTTGTCAATCTTTTCAAAACTGTACTCATGGGGAAGACATCTGTCTGGACCAGGATGAGAAAAGCAGTTTCCCAACAGTTAATGCAGGCGCTATTAGCCTGGGGTTTGAGATTTGGGGTTGGGATGTGGGATCTGCTTTGGGATGCCTATCCAGACCTGCTGAACCTCCCACATGGCGGCCAGATAAACCTCTTGCTGCTTTCGGTTTTTCGATTTAAAAAAATAAAATCGCTTCCTCGTACATACGGCTGGTGAAATTACATTCTAGGGGCAGTGTACTCAGGAGTGCAGAGGCTGTGATGGACAGGTTTCAGCGAGAGGTCTTTTTTGCCGCCATCTGAGAGGTTTAGCAAGTCCAAAGCAGATCCCACACCAAATTTCAGGTCGAAAGCAGATCCCACACCAAATTTCAGGTCGAACTCCTGGGAGAGTTCGACGTCCAGACTCTGGACGTCCGGAATCGGGACGTCCAATTTGAGGACGTCCAACCTGTGGACGTCTAAAGACGGGACGTCCAACCTGTGGACGTCCAGAGTCTGGACGTCCGGAATCGGGACGTCCAACATTGGGGACGTCCAAAGACTGGATGTCCAACCTCAGGACCTCCGAGTTGAGCACGTCCAAGCCGTTCTCGCCCAGCAGAGCAGCTTTCAGCCTGCAGTTTGAAATTTCGGGGTCCCAAAGCAGCTGCCACATCCCACACATATCAACTCCCACATGACAGATAGATAGACCTCTCGCTGATACCTGTCCTGGTCCCACATCCCACACATATCAACTCCCACATGACAGATAGATAGACCTCTCGCTGATGCCTGTCCTGGTCCCCTTTCCATCACTGCCGTTGCCCTCCTGAGTACACTACCCTAGATTGTAATTGCATCTCCCTATGGGAATGAGGAAACGATATTTTTTTTTAATGGAAAAGTCCGATTCAGAATTTTTTTTAAAATAAATTAAAGACATTCGCGACTTTCAATATTTTTTCAATCGTTGGCGGTCTTTTCAAAACTGTACCCATGGGGACGTTTGTTGTCTGTTCTCTCTACTGGGAACCTGCAGTTGTCACCCAGGTGCAGTTCTTGCGCGCGCTTTCAGCCTCGGGTTTGAGATTTGGGGTTGGGATGTGGGATCTCAGGTCGAACTCCTGGGAGAGTTCGACGTCCACACTCTGGACGTCCGGCATCGGACGTCCAACCTGTGGATGTCTAAAGACGGGACGTGCAACCTGTGGACCTCCGAGTTGAGCACGTCCAAGCCGTTCTCGCCCAGCAGAGCAGCTTTCAGCCTGCAATTTGAAATTTGGGGGTCCCAAAGCAGCTCCCACATCCCACATGGCAGATAGATAGACCTCTCGCTGATACCTGTCCTGGGCCCCCTTCCATCACTGCCGTTGCCCTCCTGAGTACACTACCCTAGATTGTAATTGCACCTCCCTACGGGAATGAGGAAACGATATTTTTTTTTAATGGAAAAGACCGATTCAGAATTTTTTTAAAAAAAATAAATTAAAGACATTGCCGACTTTCAATATTTTTTCAAATGTTGGCGGTCTTTTCAAATCTGTACCCCTGGGGAAGTGTTGTACATTTCTTGTCTGTTCTTTCTACTGGGAATCTGCAGTTCTCACCCAGGTCGAGTTATTGCGGACGCTTTCAGACTCGGGTTTCAGATTTGGGGGTGGGATGGGGGATCTGCTTTGGGACCCCTATCCAGAGCTGCTCAACCTCCCAGATGGCGGCTACAAATAACTCTGCTGCAACCTATGGACCACAGCCACTCCCCTCCTGAGTACACTGCCCCTAGATTGTAATTGCACCTCCCTAACGGAACCAGGAAGCGATTTGGGTTTTTTTTAATTGAAAAGACCGATAACAGCGAGAGGTCTATCTAGCCGCCATCTGGGGGGTTCAGCAGTTCTGGATAGGCATCCCAAAGCAGATCCCACATCCCACCCCCAAAACTCAAACCCCAGGCTGCGCCCGCATTAACTTGACCTGGGTGAGAACTGCAGATTCCCAGCAGAGAGAACAGCCATCAAATGTACATTTCCCCATGGGTACATTTTTTAAAAGACTGCCAGCTTTTGAAAATATATTGAATTTCGCGAATGTCTAATTTCTTTTTTAAAGAATTCTGAATCGGCCTTTTCCATTAAAAAACATAAATCGCTTCCTCCTTCCCTTAGGGAGATGCAATTGCATTCTAGGGACAGTGTACTCAGGAGGACAGCGGCTGTAATGCAAGGGGGCCCAGGAAAGGTAGCAGCGAGAGGTCACTGTAGCCGCAATGTGGGATGTCCAGCATCTCTGCATAGGGGTCCCAAAGAAGATCCCACATCCCACCCAAATCTCAAACCCCACGCTGAAAGCGTCCTCATTAACCGGCCCCAGACATGTATCAGCGACAGGTCTATATAGCCGCCATGCGGGAGGTTCAGCAGGGGATCCACGGCAGATCTGCGGGGCGAGAAGAACTTGGACGTGCTCAACTCGGAGGTCCTGAGGTGGAAAAGACTGATTCAGATATTTTTAAAAATAAATTAAAGACATTGGCGACTTTCAATATTTTTTCAAAAGTTGTCAATCTTTTCAAAACTGTACTCATGGGGAAGACATCTGTCTGGACCAGGATGAGAAAAGCAGTTTCCCAACAGTTAATGCAGGCGCTATTAGCCTGGGGTTTGAGATTTGGGGTTGGGATGTGGGATCTGCTTTGGGATGCCTATCCAGACCTGCTGAACCTCCCACATGGCGGCCAGATAAACCTCTTGCTGCTATCGGTTTTTCGATTTAAAAAAAAAAAATCGCTTCCTCGTACCCACGGGAGGTGCAATTACATTCTAGGGGCAGTGTACTCAGGAGTGCAGAGGGTGTGATGGACAGATTTCAGCGAGAGGTCTTTTTTTGCCGCTATCTGGGAGGTTTAGCAGGTCTAGGTAGGGGTCCCAAAGCAGATCCCACACCAAATCTCAGGACACCCCCCCCCCCTCCTGGGAGAGTCCGACGTCCAGACTCTGGACGTCCGGAATCGGGACGTCCAATTTGAGGACGTCCAACCTGTGGACGTCCAACATTGGGGACGTCCAAAGCCGGGACGTCCAACCTCAGGACCTCCGAGTTGAGCACGTCCAAGCCGTTCTCGTCCAGCAGAGCAGCTTTCAGCCTGCAGTTTGAAATTTCGGGGTCCCAAAGCAGCTCCCACATCCCACAGATATCAACCCCCACATGACAGATAGATAGACCTCTCGCTGATACCTGTCCTGGTCCCCCTTCCATCACTGCCGTTGCCCTCCTGAGTACACTGCCCTAGATTGTAATTGCATCTCCCTATGGGAATGAGGAAACAATATTTTTTTTTAATGGAAAAGACCGATTCAGAATTTTTTAAAAAATAAATTAAAGACATTCGCGACTTTCAATTTTTTTCAAACGTTGGCGGTCTTTTCAAAACTGTACCCATGGGGACGTTTGTTGTCTGTTCTCTCTACTGGGAACCTGCTGTTCTCACCCAGGTGCAGTTCTTGCGCGCGCTTTCAGCCTCGGGTTTGAGATTTGGGGTTGGGATGTGGGATCTGCTTTGAGATGCCTATCCAGACCTGCTGATCCTCCCACATGGCGGCCAGATAAACCTCTTGCTGCTTTCGGTTTTTCGATTTAAAAAAAATAAAATCGCTTCCTCGTACATACGGCTGGTGAAATTACATTCTAGGGGCAGTGTACTCAGGACACTGGACAGGTTTCAGCGAGAGGTCTTTTTTGCCGCCATCTGAGAGGTTTAGCAAGTCTAGATAGGGGTCCCAAAGCAGATCCCACACCAAATCTCAGGTCGAACTCCTGGGAGAGTTCGACGTCCAGACTCTGGACGTCCAAAATCGGGACGTCCAATTTGAGGACGTTCAACCTGTGGACGTCCAGAGTTGGACGTCCGGAATCAGGACGTCCAACATTGGGGACGTCCAAAGACGGGACGTCCAACCTCAGGACCTCCGAGTTGAGCACGTCCAAGCCGTTCTCGCCCAGCAGAGCAGCTTTCAGCCTGCAATTTGAAATTTGGGGGTCCCAAAGCAGCTCCCACATCCCACACCTATCAACCCCCACATGGCAGATAGATAGACCTCTCGCTGATACCTGTCCTGGTCCCCGTTCCATCACTGCCGTTGCCCTCCTGAGTACACTGCCCTAGATTGTAATTGCACCTCCCTATGGGAATTAGGAAACGATATTGTTTTTTAATGGAAAAGACCGATACAGAATTTTTTTTTAAATAAAGACATTCGCGACTTTCAATATTTTTTCAAACGTTGGCGGTCTTTTCAAAACTGTACCCATGGGGACGTTTGTTGTCTGTTCTCTCTACTGGGAACCTGCAGTTGTCACCCAGGTGCAGTTCTTGCGCGCGCTTTCAGCCTCGGGTTTGAGATTAGGGGTTGGGATGTGGGATCTGCTTTGGGATGCCTATCCAGACCTGCTGAACCTCCCACATAGCGGCCAGAAATTATGGGATAAGCACAGAGCAACCCTAACAGCAAATCAGTGAGGGGAAAATAAAGATGCATTGGGGTTTATCTGATGATCTTAAAGTGGCCAAACAGGTAAAAAAACAAAAAAAGTGATGGCAAAAGCCAGAAAGATGTTTGGCTGCATAGGGAGAGGAATAAGCAGCAGACAAAGGAAAGTGATGTTGTCCCTGTATAAGTCCCTGTTGAGACTTCACTTGTAATACTGTGTACAATTCTGAGAACTGCATCTTCAAAAAGATGTAAATCGGTTGGAGTCGGTCCAGATGTGGCTACTAAAATGGATAGTGATCTTGGTTCTAAAGCATATGGGGACAGACTTAAAGATGTAAACATGTATTCTATAGAGAACAGGCGAGATATGATAAAGACATTTAAATACCTCAAAGGTTTCCATGCACAGTAGGTGAGCCTCTTTCAGCAGAAAGAGAGCTCTAGAACAAGAGCGCATGGAATGTGGGTACAAGGTGGTAAACTCAGGGGTAATCTTAGGAAACATTTCTTTACAGAGAGAGTAATAGTTGCATGGAACAGTCTTCCAGTGGTGGTGGAAGAAACAAAACAGTATCTGAATTCAAGAAACATAAGCTAAACACAGGGAATTTCTGAAGAACTGATGGGAAATGTGAAGCTAAATTAGTTGGGTGGATGGGCAAACTAGATAGGCAATATGCAGTCTTTTTCTGCAGTCACATTTCTATGTTTTTATGTTAACCACAAATGAAACTGTTATGGTTTTGAGGTGTTTGAGTGGATTCTTGGGTACTGTGGGGATGACCATGCCCATGGGGAGGAGCCTCTTGAGGAGCCACAGTACTGGACTAGACTCAAGACGCACAAACACAGAGTATTGTCTTTTATTGTACAGTTGATGTATACCACCAGAGGTGGCAGTCCAGGGACCCTCAGCAGAGGGAATCCGTCTCACCGAGATGGTATAGTGAGATCCAGGAGTAGGTTCCCAGCGCAGCAGAGCTGTGGGTGAGACAGACTGAGATAGTTAGATACTCACTAGATGGTAGCTGTATGGTTGAAGATTCCAGCAGGCAGAGGAAGTAGAATACAGGCACTGACCCTGGGAGTGCAGGCCCTCGAGGAGCGAGTACCTGATCCCAGATAGGCACCTGAAAGAGAGCAAAAGGCCCCCCGAGGAGTGGGTACCCAAGTTACAGAGAGAGTTTCCAGCGGCAGCAGGAAGCGGCAGAGTAGCTTAGACCGGACAAGTCCAATCCTTGCTAAGTCAACGAGCTAGCAAACAAGGGCAGGCTAAATACCTGGATGGTGTGACGTCACTCGAGGGGGACGCCCCGAGGTTCCCGCCATGACGTGGATAAAAACATGGGTGGCGCATGCGCACCCTAGGAGGCCCTTAGAAGAAACATGGCATGAGGCTTTGCCATAGCCGTTCCAGGGACGCCGGAGAGAGCAGCTTGCAGATGTGGCGGTGGCCATCTTCCCAAGGCTAGCGGGGAGAGCAGAGAAAAAGGTGAGGCACAAGGGTCGAAGCCGTCTGAAACCGATGGACGAAAAAGAAACTAAGCAGGCCAGATGCACCTTATTTGTTGCCATGTTCTGTTTCTATATTTTTTTCAGTGTGCTGTTTCTCTTGAGATTTGAAGCCTCATAAGCAGACCCTGGAATATCTCTCCCATCTCCTTGCCTCCTACGCCCCAACTAGAGAACTCTGATAATCCCAAAAGGCCCTTCTTTCCTTTCCCTCCCCTCCTTGATTTCCACAAAACTGACTTGCACAAGAATAAGGCCTACAGCTGCTATGCTCCCAAAATCTGGAAGGAAATTCCACTGCCAATCTGCTTTGAAAAGCAAGTTTGCTTACCCTAAAACAGTGCTTTCCATAGATAGCAGGATGATTAGCGTGCTGTCTGGGAGTGCCCCCTGGCGGCCCGATGCGGGAACTTCTTTTAGAACGTACAGAGCTTTGCTCCAGCATGCCTACACGGTGCTTTCCCGCGCGAATGCCTGCATCGCCTCAGTTGGTTAGAAAGCGCAGAAAAGGTAGGAAAAAGAGCAGACAGAAGGATGGAGACTGTCCAGGGAGGTGGGCGGGGACGCATGGCTTATTCATCCTGCTATCTAAGGAAAACACCCTTTACGGTAAGCAAACTTGGTTTTTTTTCCCTGCAGATATGCAGGCTGAATTAGCTATGCTGTCTGGGAGTCCCCAGCCAGGGAAAAACGAAGCACAGTAGTATACCTGACAAGAGTATTCTGTATGTGTGTATATGGGCAGTATACATTGTGCATCGTGTCCCTGCGAGTTGTGGACAGTCTTAAGAATTAGTAGCATGGGGGCAAGATGGCCGCTTGGTGAGAAGCTGGGTAGGATCGCTCTGATTCAGCGTTTGCCTGGAAACCGATTTCGTCTACAATAATGCCTCACACAAAAGGGAAAGCTAGGGTAAGGGAGCCAACATCTTCATCCCCCTTACTCGAATTGCTTCAGCCTCGAATCGAGTCATTCTTTGCCCAGACCGAGAACTTTAAACCGGTTGAGGGAGCCGCTGCAGAGACTGGAGCTGAGCGGGCCCCTGACCCGCTGATTGATTACATCACTCTGAGTCCTGGCGAACCAAACACCCCACCCCCGCCCTCGACCGTGGAGGAAGGAGAACAAGGAAAGAACGAGACCGGCCGAGGGAAGCAGTCGAGTACTGCAGAATTCAGCGGAGCAAGGAGGAAAATGAGAGATACCAGTGAGAGAACTACCGGGTTGGCTGATGAAGGCTCTTCTTTGGGAGACTCCATTGGAGCCACCGAAAAGGTTGGAAAACTGCGGGTGGAAATTGGGGACTTATCAGCTATGCGGGGGAACCAGGCCAAACAAATTATGGAACTCTTTCCACAAATGAAAAAGCCTAAAGTAATAACACTCAACTCATTGTGGGGAGGCTTGAAGGATTTGGAGGCTGTAATACTAAATTTGACAAAAATAACTTTAGGAATAAATCAACAATTCCATAAAATGGATGCTTCAATTAAAGACCAAAAGGTTAAAATAAAGCAATTAACTACAAGAGTGGGGAAGCTTGAGGTGAATCAAAATGAGATATTCAGAATGGAAGATATAAATATAAAGAGGATTGAAAATTTGGAAAATGCTGGAAAACACTGAAGAATATGCCTGATCAGACAACCAATATTGAGAAGGAAAATACCCAGACGCCTCTGCCGTTCTGTGGCCTGTCAGAGCTGAATGAACTCTGAGTGCCTTTCTGAGCATGACTTGCAGATAGACAAGCTGGCACCAAAGGAGGGAGGCCTATTCAATGGGTCACACTGAAGAAACCAACGGCGGGAGCTTCAGGCACTATCCTGTTGAAACCTCACTGGACAAGATCATTAACAGGACAAAAGGATTATCTGGAGAGTGGGGGCAAATGAGCTACACCTGGGAAAACTGGTCAGGGCAGTTCAGGAATAGGTTGTCATGACAACAGCATGATGTGACTCTGTAGATGAGTCTTTGGGCAGTCACGTAATTCTAGAAACTTCGACAGTACTGTATGTTTAACTATAAAAGAAGGGTCACTTCCTGTATTCTATGAGATGCTGGTCGTTTTGAAAGACAAAGGGCACCCAGTATCCAGCATCTCCCAGGAACACTTACAATGCCAAATAAAATTTACTTTATACCTTTTACTGAGTCTAAGTGTTCTTGTGTCCCTGGCCCTAAGTACAGAAAATTATGTACAACACTCAAATTTACATATTATAAACTTTCCCTACTCAGAGCTGATATCCTCTCTTGAAATGTTTAAAAATTACTTTACTCAAATTTTTGGTCTGCCAAAGGAACTATTTCCTGTGTTTAATCGAATATATTACCTACCAGAAAGAGAGGAAAAAATACTCCAAGATCAAAAATTACTTCAGATACAAGATAAATTGAATTTGACTCAACTATTGGAATTATCTCTAGATAGGGAATGCGTACAACAGGCTTAACAGATTAAACAGAGAAGAACTTTATTTGATTCATTTACCTTGGTATCTGATAAAGAATTGGTGTTTAAACATTTCATGCATAATAGATTAAAATTGTTTTACGGTGCTAAGGTATGGGTCTATCCAGATCTATCGAGAACCACGCAAGAGAGGAGGAGGAAATTTATATCCATGAAAGTAGAAGTAGAGAGACGAGGTGGAAAATTTGTATTTAAATATCCTTGTAAATGTATCTTAACTTATAAAGAAAATAGATATGTGTTCTTTGAACCTGCTGATCTGCATAGGTTTTTGGAAGGCCACCCGCAGGAAGTAACTGATTAAAGTTTGATGCATTATATAAAGAGTTCATTGTTTTTGCTAGCGAGCCAATATTGCTAGATAGCAGAGTAGTTAATTTCCTTTTTCCGCTCTTTACAAGTCCCGATTACCACTTTGCTTAAAATATTATATATTCATTAAGTTGAAAATATGGAGAATAATTTCTGTATAAATTTAAATTCTTGGAAATGTATTTTGGATATTTGAAAATTGCTTAGATGTTTTGGCTGAAAATGAATAAAAAATTAAAACCGAAAAAAAAAAAAAAAGAATTAGTAGCATAATGTAGTATCTCCTACCTCATGGACGCATCAGAACTGGCATGTTGTTGGAGGCAGTAATGAAATGTGAGGTATGCAGCAATGACCACGTAGCAGCCATAGTTCTCAGCTGATGAGCCTTGACTTTTAATTCCAAACGCTCTGATTTGGTAGAATAACAGAAGTGGGTGCATTGAGTCAACCTGTTTGCTAGCACTGTTTTGGTGACTGGCAATCCTGGAGCATTTGGGTTGAAGGAAAGAAAGAGCTGCGGATGCCTGTTTGGTGCACTAGTTCTTTGTTTATAGTAGGCCAAAGCCCTTTTGCAATCCAATGTGTACAGCAGAGCTTCCTGGCTGGATGCATGCAGCTTAGGAAAGAAAGTCGGCAATGCTAGTGTTAGTGTATGATTCAGATGAAAATCCGAGAGCACCTTTGGAAGGAAGGAAGGAAGGATGGGTCGATAGGGTGCAGATAAGATGAATAATAAACTAGCACTTGCAGTTCTCCTGCTCATCTTGCCGATGTTATTACTACCAGAAATAAAACCTTCCACGTGAGAAATTTAAAGAAGAGGTATACATTGGCTCAAACGGCAGAAGCATTAGCCTCTCCAGAACGACATTCAAGTCCTAAGATACAGCCAGTCGAGAGATCGGAAGGCAAAGTCTCATGAAATGAGAAATGAGAGGGCATGTAGATATGGAGGCTCCTTGAATAGAAGGATGGTATGCCGATATGGCGCTGAGGTGTACCCTGATGGATGAAATCACCCCAGAGGTGCATAGGATATGTAGATATCTAAGTAATTGTTCCAGCGAGAAGCATACACCAGTGGCGGTATCTGTGCCATTTGGCCGCATAATTCTTCCTCATGGACAGTCTTCTTGAAGAGATTAGAATGTCCTGAATTTCCATCAGGATAGGAAGATGGCTCAGTACTTCCCTTTCAATCTCCATGCTGTCAAATGAGAGGAGTCTTGCATGGAATGAAGCAGTGTTCCCCCTCCCCCCCCCCTCCTGCGTTAGAAGGTCCCATCTGCCTGGAAGAAGGATCGGTCACCATATGGTGAGATGCAGAAGGTAGGTATACCAGGATTGTCTGGGCGATAAGGATGAGATCTGACTCGTCTGCGATGCATTTCTGGATCACTTGAGCGATTACTGGAATTGGAGAGAACGCGTACAACAGGCTTCCTATTCACTTGAGCAGAAAGGCATCCCGAGCTAATCTTCAATTGCTTGGGTACAGAGAGCAAAACCTCCGTTAGCTTCATGCTGTACTCCGTGGGCATTCCCCATCTGTGGAATAGGGAGGACGCCACTTCCTGATGCAGTTCCCATTCGTAGGTGTGAAAGATTCTGCTGAGTTGGTCGGCCTCCGTGCTTTTTATTCCTGGCAGGTAGGTCGCCTGTAGCCGTATCCAATGTCAATACTGCTTCTTTGCATAGTATCTTGGAACTGGACCTGCCTTCCTTGTTTATGTAGAACATGGCTTCTTGATTGTCTGTGTATACCATGACTGTCTTATGTTGAAGAAGGCGTGAGAAGGCATAGATGGCATATCGTATGGCACTTAGTTCCAGAAGTTTAACCTGAAAAGTATTCTCATTGGGGGACCAAAGGCCATGTGTTTTGAAATGTAAGACGTGCACCCCCATCTCTTCATGGAGGCATCTGTCGTTAGCACTATCTGATGAGTCGGGTTTCAGAAAGGTGCGCCCGACTGCAGAACACTGGGCCTCAGCCACTGATTCACGTCCAATAACATTGGTTGAGTCATGGTCAACAGCGTTGACATGGGGTGAATGCGTTGAGACTATTGGGATTTCAGACCACTGCTACGGCACATGTGAAGGCGTGTGTGAGGGACCACATACATTGCTGCCACCATGTGACCCAAGACTGAGAATTTTTCAAGCGGTGGGATGTGGAAGGTGCTTTAGTGCTCAGGCCACATTCCGAAAGGTGCGAATCCTGTCCTCTGGAAGAAAGGCTTTGCAAAGACGCGTGTTTATGATCGCACCTATAAACTGCAGGGTTTGAGAAGGGTCTAGATGAGATTTTTTTAAATTTATGATGAAGCCTAGGCTCTCCAAGCAAGTTATTGTTCGAATTTGGTAAGCACAGATCAGTTCTGGATTTGGTGCAACAAGCAACCAATTGTTCAGGTAGGGGAAGAGCTTTATTCCCTGTTTCCAAAGTGGGCCACAGCTACTGCTAGACATTTTGTGAATACCCTGGGCGCTGAAGAGAGGCCGAATGGTAGAACCTTGTACTGGTAGCACTGGGTACTGACTTGAAAACAAAGGTAGCCCCAGGAAGAGGGTTGCATCGTTATGTAAGCATAAACATCCTTTAGGTCTAAAGAGCATATCCAGTCATTGGGTTTAAGAAAGACAAAATGGTTTTCACAGAAGTCATCCTGAACTTCTCCCACCGAAAGAAGTAATTCAGGCCCCTGAGGTCTAGAATTGGCCTCAAACTTCCACTCTTCTTGGGAATGAGGAAGTATTGGGAATAAAATCCTTGCAGTTGCTAATGTCATGGCACTACTTGAATAACTTGCTGATGAAGGAGCGATTGGATTTCCTGGCAGAGGAGGGGGAGGTCTTTCTTCCCCTTTGAAGGTGGAGCAAGGTGCGGTAACATGGGGAAGGTTCAAAAATTTAGGCGGTAGCCATTTTGGATAATGTTGAGAACCCAATGATCTGATGTGATCTGACCCCACGTCTGAACAAAGGAAGCAAGATGGCTGCCCACTGTTCCCTGTAGTTGTGGCCGTGTTAGATTCAAAAAGACTGTTGGGATTTTTGACCAGCACCTTGCGTTTGGCTTCGGTATACGTTGGGGTAGTCCCCAACCATGAGATTGGGCTTGCAGTTGAGGCCTCTGTGGTTGGTATGGGGGAGGCCTGTATGATGAAAAAGGCCTTTAGGAGCATCTTGGATAGAAGGGCATCCGATAGGTCGGGTAGTATCTCTTTGCAGTGGTTTGTTCTGTTGGCAATGTGAGGGAGGATACCGCTATACTCTGCTCCTTTAGCTGAGATACTGTTTTGCAGAGCTCTGGGGGGTCTGAGGGTATGCCTGTTGAAGACCCTGGAGAGGGTGCAGAGAAATATACTGGCTCTCAGCTCGGTCCCTTGGTCGGTGGATTTAATTCTACCACTTCCCCCTCTGACTGTACCCAGTGTGGAGAAGATGCTGAGAAGTGTTCCGACTCCACTCTGACGGGCTGGAGTGAGATGCTGGATGTTGACAGGACACTAATGTATCGAAGAAGGTCTATAGAATTCCCATTATCTTAGACATCGTTTGCAAGGCTGCACCCTGTAATGCCCGGGGGGAGCTTAGGATGTTCTCCTTTTCTTAGCCGGTGGAGGACTTTCCTGTCCCACCATGGGGGAGTCAGAGCTTCTGGTCCGCTCTATGAGGCGGTTTTGATGACCCATGTCTCGGCTGTCCGGTGACTCTCGGGTCAACGTCCTCTTCTGCTTTGGCAGTTAGAAATCTGTCTGAAGTTGAGGAAGTGCGGAAATGCATGGCACATCTCCATCAGAAACCTTCAACCCTTCCATATCAGAGAAGGGGAAGGCTATTGGCACTTTACTTGAATGGTAATGAGGTTCCACAGGAAGCTCCTGCGATGCATGATGTTTGTGCGTCGAATGTGTCGATGCTCCATGGTGTGATTTTCCTTTAGCCTTTGTGTGCATCGCCGCATTCGTTTATGTCGGCATAATAGTAGCGTGGCTCGGCACTGATTCTGTTGCAGTTATGGCTGTCTGCCTCGGATGTGTGGAGGGACGCTGTGTGTCATGTGCTCTGCGTCAATCGTCCCTTTGCTCCGTGTCGAGTGTTTTGGGTCTGCGCCGGCCGTTTTTATCTTACGTCACAGTCTATGCACTCTGCACCGGGAAAACTTCTGTCATTTTTTCCCCCCGAAATTGCATGGCTCAGTTGAGATTTTTCACCTTCGGCCCTAACTCCGGGTTGTTTCAGAGGCCTCAATCCCTTGGCCTTACTTGAAGATGGATCTAGGGAGGATGCTTGCTTTTTGCTGTCCAGTCTCTTTGGTTCCTGGCCTGAGGAAGATTGTGAGGAACGTTGGGTTGGGGCATAAGAGCCCAACGGAATCCCCTCCGACTCCCGGAGCCTGACCATTTTCACGGCCTGCTGCCACTGTTCTCTTGGAGACATCCTGCCACAATCCCAGAAGGATGCCTGATAATGATCCAGTCCTAGATATAAGTAACAGTAATTATGTCTGACTGTGACGGACATAATTTCCCACATTGGCAAAATCTAAATCCTGGGGCTTTCGGGGCCATGGGAGCACTGAAAATGCTGTTTGGTGTTCACCGAAGTGAAGATAGATGAAGAGAGGAAAAATAGAGACGCTAGAGAGAAGAACCCGCAATCGTTGCTGCATGAGAAAACGAAAAAGTGAGGCAATACAGGCAGTCGCGTGGGAAGGCACCACACAGGCATGCAGGAGCAAAGCTCTGTGTATTCTAAGAGAAGTTCCTGCATCGGGCCGCTAGGGGGCGCTTCCAGACAGCATGGCTAATTCAGCCTGCATATCTGCGGGAAAACCTTTTCACCTCACTTTTGGGCCGATACAGTACAGTGCGCTCCGGTGGAGCACACTGTTACCCCGCATTTGGACACACGTTTTCGATGCGCTAGCTCTACCCCTTATTCAGTAAGGGGTAATAGCACATCGAAAACGCGCATCCAACCCCCCTGAAACTAATAGCGCCCACAACATGCAAATGCATGTTGATGGCCCTATTAATTATTCCCGCGCGATACAGAAAGTAAAATGTGCAGCCAAGCCGCACATTTTACTTTCAGAAATTAGCGCCTACCCAAAGGTAGGCGTTAATTTCTGACAGTGCCGGGGAAGTGTACAGAAAAGCAGTAAAAACTGCTTTTCTGTGCACCCTCCGACTTAATATCATGGCGATATTAATTCGGGGGTCCTAAAAGTTTAAAATAATTAAAAAAAAAAATGTAAAATCGGCTTGCGGGTTGAAAACAGACGCTCGATTTTGCTGGCGTCCGGTTTCCGAACCCGTGGCTGTCAGAGGGTTTGAGAACTGACGCCGGCAAAATTGAGCGTCGGCTGTCAAACTTGCTGACAGCCACCGCTTCCGTCAAAAAAGAGGCGCTAGGGACGCGCTAGTGTCCCTAGCGCCTCTTTTTACCGCGGGCCCTAATTTGCATAGGCCACCCTCCTGAATCATGTGCCCAGGAGAGTAGCCTGTGCGCGCGCCGGGAGAGCGGGCATTTGCCAGCTCTCCCGCACGTTTTTCTGAATCGGCATGTCTGTTCAACCAGACCATCCCCCAGTCCGTTCACTTGGAAAGAATAATGTTCCACTATTCCTGAACATTAAGCCATTACAACATCACACAATAATGTACCTGTTAGTCTACTAAAATTGATTGTAATCTTCTTTGAGAGCATCCTTGAGGAAAAAGAATATCAAATGTTTGTAAATAAGTAAATAAAATAAAATGTAATGGTGGCAGTCGCCCTGAGCCTGATAATTGACATTGCTGGGGCTATTCTATTTGGCTAAGATCTGAGATGTAAATTGAGACAATCCCTTGTACAATAGGTGGGGGGTAAATGTCCTGCCAGCTGGAGGCACATTGTAACATAGTATTGTCAGCAGAAAAAGACCAAATGGTCCACTCAGTTTGCCCAGCAAATTTCCCAGGGCAGCAACTGCCACTCCATGTAGGTTACCCTCATGTGTTGGTTAAGGGAGGTAACTGCCGCTCCGTGCAGATTACCCCCAAGCCTTATGTTAAGAATAGTTTATTTATTTATAAACTTTTCTAGACCGATATTCGTAGCAACATCGTATCGGTTTACAATATAACAGCAGGTGGAAATTACATTGAATAGGTAGGGGGCTATATAGGATACATAGGAACAGTAAGTTTAGCAAGGAAATGACACAATAAACCAGTCAAAAACATCAACTACTTAATAATAATATGGCATATAAATACTTATAGGAATAATTATAGTTATAGTTCTAACAGAAAGTTGTAAGAGTTATGTACAGAGTTAAGTAGAGAGGGGAGGCGGAGCTGGGATTATTGGGGGTACGCTTGTTTGCATAGCCAGGTCTTTAGGTTAGCTCGGAATTTGGAGGGACATGTTTCGAGCCGTAGGTTAGTGGGTAGGGAGTTCCAATGAGTAGGTCCAACTATGGAAATAGTTCATTCCCTTGTGGTTGTGAGGTGAGCGTGTTTTAGGGTGGGCACATGAAGAGTCCCATTCTTGGAGGCTCTAGTGAGTCGCTTCGAGCGTTTGGGTTGGAATGGTTCTTCAAGCAAACTGGCATTAATATGAATGTATATGGCTTTGTGGATTATGGTGAGGGTTTTATAGATGATACGAGAGGGGATAGGGAGCCAGTGCAAGTCTTTGAGGATGGGAGTGATGTGGTCATATTTGTGGGCATTTGATATAGTTCGTGCTACTGCATTCTGCAGCAGTTGTAGTGGTTTTAGAGAGGTGGAGGGGAGGCCTAGGAAGAGTGAGTTGCAGTAGTCAAGTTTTGAAGCGAGAGTGGCTTGGATGACGGTACGAAAGTCACTGGTATGCAGTAGAGGTTTTAGTTTTTTCATGATGAGTTTGTAGTAGCCTTCTTTTACTATAAGCATTGCAAGACCAAGCAAATTATCAAACTCATTACAAAATTACTGCAACATTTGTATGTAGTGAGCAACCTTCCTGATAATTCAGACAATGCTGCTTTAATGTTCTTTGCTTTTGGACTTTGCGGTTTTAACTTTTGCTTTTCTTATTTTTTTGTCTCCCTCAGTTTCATCAGGAAATTTTCCCTGTGTTCCTCTTTTTGGGGATCCTTTATACTTCTTGAACGCTGTTCTTTTTGCCTTTATTTTTTCATCTACCTTGTTTGAGAACCAGATTGGTTTCTTATTTCTCTTACTTTTGTTTACTTTTCTAACACAGATTTGTTGTCTTTGTACTAACTCTTTTTAATTTGGCCTGCTGTTGTTCCATCTCCCTCATTTACTTTAAGATCCTTGCCAATGCAGGTTTAACCTTCCTGCTAAAACGTATACATATGTATGGCAGTGGTCCTCTGTCTCGACCCTCCACTCTGAGAACAGTGGTCCCACAGACAAAGTCAGAAGCCGCGATCTTCCTAACTCGCACGATACAACAGTGCGCCGCCCTGGGCAAAGAAAGACCTTTTCCTTTCCTGGTTTGTTTGTTTTTTTTAACAGAGGGGCTTATTTTTTTTCACATTTAAAAAGGCTTTTTTTTTTTTGTTGTCATAATACTAAAGTTACTTCTGAAGAGGAAAGGCCGCAGTGCGTCTAGCGATGACTCGGCGCTCGACCCCTTTAGCCTCACACCAGCGCCATTTGCCGGGCAGAGAAGGGGCCTCCGCCGGCTGAGAGGAGCGAAGGGCAGAGGTACTAACGGAAACGATCTTAATCTCCCTCTTTCCTTCCAGGGAGGGCGCCGGCGGGCTATTAGGCTGCAGGAGAGGAAATGGCAGCCCGCCTCCTCCTTCCTGCTGGAGCTTAGACGCGACCCTGGCCTTGGTCCCTGCAGAGCCATGGCCGGTTGCTGCTATAAACTCGCACAGTGCTCCCCCCTCCCGAGGGAATGGAGCCTTACAACTCCCTTCAGAACATGTAGGGTTTTGTGTTTTGTTTTTTTTTTTGTTAAAACGAAACGTTTTCTTTTTTTAATGCTGGCTACGGCCCACTTGTTTTCCTCGCTGGGCACACATTTGCAGTATTTTGGAAAACCGTTGTCAAGATGTCGACATGCAGAAACTGCTCGGATTGCGTGTGCAACGTGCACAGTTCCCCCCGACGCCAATGAATTGCAAATATTTAATCCGTCTACCGGAACACCTCCGCTTTCTTTTAAGAAACAGCATAAACCAGCCATAGAGGACTATTTTGTATTTACTTTTCCCGACGCTCCTTCATTTTATTCACTCGCGCTGTGGAAACAAAACGTGACAGATGCTTGTCGCTTTTTAGCTCAGATTATGTTTTGCTGTATGAGCTGAGGACGGTCCCTTTTGGCTGTGGTTAAATAAGGTGGGGGTTCAGCACAATGAATTCCCGCCTCCGGGTTGTCGTTAGGTATATGAACGGCTGCCCTACTCTCCCGCACGAAAGATAGAGTTGTGGTGCTGCAGCTGGTTATGTACAAGTTAACGCATAACAGGGCGACTTCTTCCTAGGAATTTGCCTACTGTTAAAACTGTTAAATCAGTTCCGAGAAGGCATTAATGCCCCAATGGCAGACCCCATTGGGAATTTGCAGAGGTAACGACCATTGCCAAAGCAGGCGACTTAAATCACCTGTGGGGGGTTTTTTTGTTTTTGTTTTTTTTACTTTTTGCATATTCCGCTCATCAGATACCAGATCTGGCCAGAGCGGTTTACAATAAGATATAGTCAATGGGGTATGGATTAGACTCTGTTCTGTTATATCCAACAGTACCAGACAAACGTTGGGGGAGGGGGGAGGACTGTGAACATGGATGCTGCTTTAAAAGTGACTATCATATGCTTTTTAGTGTTTCATGACCTTTTCCATTACCTCTGCTCTATGTTCTGCAGCCAATTTTCAATGGTAGAGCTGTAGGAGAGTGCAAAGTCTTTGGCAGTGCCTTAAACATATTTAAGATGCTTGTTCTGACTAAAGGGCTGAGTGGTACTGTCTGAACAAGTTTTCTTAAATAACAAAAGTTGTGAAGAAGTGACCACACTAATAGTATAAACTCAGCAACTACTTTTTTGTTGAGCAAAAACCACTATTTTAATATTGGCGAAGTGATTTTGACAGCCGGGTGTACAAACCAGAGATTAATTATTAAGCGAATGACTCCACTCCTAAACTATCTTCAAAATTAATGATTTATTTATTTATTTATTTATTTTTGGTTTTTATATACCGGAAGTTCCTGTATAATATACATATCACTCCGGTTCACAGATAACAGAGAAATTGTCATGTCATGTCAGATTGTCATGTCATATTTAAATATTTGTTCCAGCATTGATAAAGAGCAGAACAGTCATCTTATTCTGAAGAGTTAAGGTAATAAAGTTATGCTTCCAAAATGGTTTCACTAAGGCAGGAACTAGTCTGAAAACAAGTAAACAAAAAAAACATAGGTTCAAAATGGCCTTGTTTGTAACAAAAGCTATGAATTTAGTTAGTGTGAAAGCATTGGTGAAAACTGGAATTAATTAATAATTATAATTTAATGAGTTGTCTTTGTGTACTTGTGATGTTATTATGCAGGCATGCTTATTTTTCATGGAAGTCTTGGCATTAAAGCACAGCTGCTGAAGACCATTTATTCCTTGAGCTACCTCAGATTTTCCAGCTCTGCTGTATGTATTGCCTGATCCACTTTCTGCCTATATCATGTTACCGTAAGCATGCCATATAGTTGTACATTTCAGAAGGGCATTAGCATTTCTATATAAAATCTGTGTGGACTGCTCATTATATAATGGATCATGTCAGAAAAAATGTTGAGCTTGGCTGTGCACGCTAAGGGACTGAAAATGTATTTGTTTTATGTTATCTGGTATACTTCTGTTTCCTGGAGAACTTTCTGATAATCATAAGAAAACTATAGTAGTGTCTGAATGCACCTAGGTTTAATTCAAACATGTTTGACTAATAGAGTTTAGAAGAACATCTGTAACTAATATGCGGTCTGAGAAAAAAATCATATAAATCAGCGGTGGAGTACTAATATTTTAAAATATACATACTTGAGAAATACCGTACTCTGGGTTGTTGATAGGAAGTGGAAAGCAGTTGCAATGAGCAGTAGAGAATGGACTGTAAAAATTTCTCAAGCAAATGAGATATGTTTATTGATTTAATTCACTTGAGTGTGTGGAAATGGTCAATGAAAAAATTATATAAAGTGATACTTTTTTATTGGACTAACCTAATACACAGGCCGATACAGTAAGGAGTGGTAGGAAGAGGTGTGTTAGTGCCAGGCGCACCTGTGTTTGCCGCTCGCACTGTCTGGATCACCTACCGCTCGATACAGTATTTAAATGGCATGCAAATGCAAGCCACGTCCAAGAAGCGTCCGTGAAGCGTTAGGCCCGCTCAACCCATTTTACTGTATAGAGCGCTATACAGCACCTATACAGTATCCTGGGTGCGCTGGTACCTGTCATTTCAAATGTCATTTGAAATGACAGGTACCAGGAAGTGGATGGTTCTCCTACGCTCAGGCATCGGAGATTGCCAGTCCTCTCTTCCCCCCCCCCCCCCCCCCCCCGAAGCAAGGCGCAGGGCGAAAATTAAAACAAAAGTGAATAAAGTGTAATAAAAGTAAACTTACTGCATGTGAATTTTCTTTGAACAGTCCTGTCTCCCCTCCTCCCGAGGCGCGCACTGCGGCTCCCCTGCCTCCCGGGGGCAGCCGGCGGCGAAAGCGGCTTCCAGCAGCCCCGCCGGCGAAGGTGGATGAATGGACGCCCATACGCCTGGATGAATGCACGCCCGTATTCATTCACTCACCTTCGCCAGCGGGCATGCATTCATCCAGGTGTATGGGCGTCCATTCATTCACCTTCGCCGGTGGGGGCTGCTGGAAGCCGCTTTCGCCGCCGGCTGCCCCCGGGAGGCAAGGGAGCCGCGGTGCGTGCCTCGGGAAGAGGAGAGAGAGGACTGTTCAAAGGAAATTCACATGCAGTAAATTTACTTTTATTACACTTTACTTTTGTTTTAATGACATGTCGAGCCGATTTTTGCCCTGCGCCTTGCTTCGGGAGGGGGGGATTTTGACCGGAGCCTGCCTATTGCTGTCACACCACAGTAACGCCAGGGTAAGGGTCCCGGGGGGTGAGGGGGTCGTTTGCCCATGAAATTTCGTCTCTCTGACCTGACGCTCCACACTAACACAGGGGTAACGGTAGGCGGTAAGTTAGCAGGTTAAAAAGGCGATAGTCGGGGCGCACGTTACTGAATGGGAGGGAATAGCTAATCCGATCGATTACATCTCATATACATGCTGCGGGCGGAAAGGGTTACCGGTTGATTTAAAGAAGCGGTAAGGATGAGTTAAAAGGGATAGTGAATCGCGGGTTGGACTTACGCGGCCAAATTGCGGGTTAGAAGCAGGGTAACCACGGCCGCGCTTTACTGTATCGGCCTGACAGTTCTTTACTAGGTTTTGGAAGCTAATATTACCTTAGGTCAAAAAAGAATGGGTAGATAAAAGAAAAAGAGCATGGTCATTTGTTTCATGCTTTTTCAACTGGAGAGTTAAAAAGGTATTGCAATCAGGTTTGGATTTACAGCTCAAGTAAGTACAGTAAATACAGCCTGGTTGGGCCTACAATTAAAGTATAGTAAACAAATATAATGAAGTGATCATAGTTTAGGGACAAGAGTGCAGCAAATCTGTAATAAAATTGTTAGTCCAAGAAAAAGATATCTCCTTATATACTTTTTTGTATATTGACCTTTATTTCCATTAAATTAGATGAGGAAAGAAGAAGCATACATTTCATCCCTCCTGTGCATAAGGAAGCAGCCTTGAACTAAGAATCAGAAGCAAATTAACACTGAATAGACTAAGGGGCCACTATACTAAAGCAAATATTCACACACGCTAAACACTTGCATTATCTATTGCAAGTGGTTAATGTGTGTTAATTGCACTTCTAACATACAGAAATCTGATTTCATTAGTGTCAATGCAAAATCTATGCTAATGAGGTAATGAGATACACGGGTATGCAAAATAGCTTATTTTCTATTAACATAGTTGAAAAATATACTAAAATGAACAAAATGTAACGGGTGCATTAATGGAAAAATCTTCACTTTGGAGGTGTAAAGTTTTGTGTTATCCACACTTTGACATTTGCAGTACTGCATGCTTCATTTGCATCTCATTAACATCGGTTGTTAATATGCATGTTAAACACTGTGTTTATGGCCAGTATTAACACAGTTTAGTATATCTGCCCCTAAAGGGTTGATTTATTAAATTGTATGCTACACAGTTAGATCCATTACAAAAAATAAAATATATGACTGTGAACAAAGCTGTAGTGCTATTCCAGGGACCTGATGACACTGACAAACTGCTAAGCCTTTGATTTTGTGTTCCATGGAATGTGTCCTGGCACTACATCTGTGAATTTAAGATTTACTTAATAAGGCATGATGAGCAGAGTGGCTTTTATTGTATATGGACTAACCTTTGTCTCAACAGTGAGGAGCTTGTACAAGTAAAGTGACAGTAGAAGCCAAAAATGAGTTTAGGCTTGAAGTAAGACTATGCTGCAACTCTCACATTTTCCAAATTCCAATTCTATATTTCTTGTTTACGAAATCAGTATAAAGTTCAAAGGAAAGGAAAGCAAATCAGCCTCCTTAAATATAACTATAAACATGTTTTCTTTAATGGGGGCTTTAAGAATAAGCCTTGTTTTCTTTTTGATGGTGCTGTCTAGGAGGGATAGATCAATAGCAAAATAGCTACTGTAATTGCTGATTTTTTTTCTTTTTGCTTCTTGTAAAATGATTTTGTTTCTAATTTAATGGGGATAATTGAGAAATCTGAGGTTCAAATTGCAACTAAATATTTCTTGGAGTTTTTGTATGGCTATATCACGCTGTAAGATAATGTTACTCTACATGTGACCAAGAGTTAAATTTCAGGTGTTAAGAAAACATTAATAAAGCTTAGTACCTCTCTGCAACAGGGAATAATTGCTAATGGTTTGATTAATATGGGATTTGCATGAAGAAGGGCTAAGGTATGCGCACATATTAGCACTGGATTATGCGTATATTTTTTTGTGCCCAAAACTGCTTAAATTGGGAGTAAAGTTTACGCACAAAAAAATGTGTGCACACTTTAACATTCCTTTTTACATCGGTACCTTAGGTATTACAGTTGCAGAAATGATGAGGATGTAGGCAGATTGTGGGACTAGCATAATCCTCACAGAACACGAAGCAGGAATGAGATTCTGGGGCATTACTAAAGAACTCCATCAATGTGCACTTTGGCTGGTAGTTGCCTTTACAATTGTGTAGTTGCAACATGCTAGTTTTAATTTGATATCTGCCACATGATGCCAATTTGCTGTTTTATAAAAAAAAAAACCCACCAAACTCTTTACTTCTTTACCTGCAGATGATGTCCTTTAAATTAAAAAATGCAAAACGAATTGAAGGCCTTGACAGTAATGTGTGGTAAGTTCCAGTGAAAAAATAGAACAGTCTAAGGGCCAGAATAGAGGCTTTTTTCCCATCCCAACAATATTCAAAATTATCCAGCTACATATAGCCGGGTAACTTTATTCAGGGATATTCAGCGGGACCTTTAGCTGGCTGAATATCCTTGATAATTTATCTGGCTAACTTTAACCACATTATCCATGTTTTTTTAAATATTGGCCTCATAATGGAAGGATTTTGTGTTCTAATATTTGAGGTTCTAAAAATGACTGCTGTCTTTAAGCCTGGAGGTCTTGAGGACTAGAATATATAGAACAGAAGTTGACACTGCCTTAGCTAAGAGCATAATTGCTTTAAGCAATAACATTTTAATTAATTTTTATGAGGGAAAAAAGGTAAGATTATTTTTTTCTTGTTTCTAGGGTTGAATTTACTTCTTTGGCTGCAGATTCTACAGTTGTCAACTTGGGTCAAGGATTTCCAGATATACCTCCTCCCTGCTATGTAAAAGAAGAGCTTGCAAAGGCCGTAGCAGTTGATAAAATGAATCAGTACACACGTGGCTTTGTAAGTATTTTGAAACATTTACGGGCTGATACAGTAAAAATCGCGGGGTGAATTTTAAGAGTTGCTCATGTAAGTAAAATGTGCGGCTTGGCGATACAGTAAAGTAATTTATTTAAATTAGGGTCCGCAGCAAAAAGAGGCGACTGTCAGCGGGTTTGACAGCCGACGCTCAATTTTGCTGGCGTCATTTCTCAAGCCCGCTGACAGCCACGGGTTCGGAAACCGGACGCCGGCAAAATTGAGCATCCGGTTTTCAACCTGCGGGCCCATTTTATTTTTTTTTATTTTTTACTTTTTTTAACTTTTGGGGCCTTCGACTTAATATCGCCATGATATTAAGTCAGAGAAAGTGCACAGAAAAGCAGTGAAAACTGCTTTTCTGTGCACTTCCCCGGCGCCGGCAGAAATTAACACCTACCTTTGGGTAGGCGCTAATTTCTGAAAGTAAAATGTGCGGCTTGGCTGCACATTTTACTTACTGTATCGTGCGGGAATACCTAATAGGCCATCAACATGCATTTGCATGTTGCAGGTGCTATTAGGTTCGGGGGGTTAGACGCGCGTTTTCGATGCGCTATTACCCCTTACTGAATAAGGGGTAAAGCTAGCGCGTCGAAAATGCGCATCCAATCGCAGGTTAACAGTGCACTCCGCCGGAGCGCACTGTACTGTATCGGCCTGTTAGTGTTAAAGGCCTAATTCACTAAGGGGTGAATTTTAAGTTGCTCTTGTTAAAAGGTCCATATACAC
Organism: Rhinatrema bivittatum; assembly: GCF_901001135.1. NCBI lineage: Eukaryota > Metazoa > Chordata > Amphibia > Gymnophiona > Rhinatrematidae > Rhinatrema > Rhinatrema bivittatum. The sequence goes on from NC_042624.1 coordinate 82,035,768, forward strand.
AAGTATCTGGGCTAAGCGTGAATAACTTATTTTAAAACTGGAAAATGACATGCATATATGTGCATGCGCAAGCAACCAAATGCAAAGGGGAAAAAGGGGCGGAGTTAGGGCGTGTCTGAGGTATTTCGGGGCAGGCCCTACAGTTACGCATGTAAAGCCGTATTTTAAATCTGGCGGATGCCGTGCACGGTGGACTTTTAGCTGAGTATATTTACTTCTGCTTTCGATGAGGTGTAAGTCTGCAGAAATCTCTTTTTAGACCTAAAACAACAAGTTAAGAGAGGGGTCTGGGAAAACTTGGAGGAATGTAGGCTGAAGATCCAGAGGGGTCTGGTTGACATAGAGGTAGGCTGGGCAAACTGGTGGACTAATTGGTAAAACTGGGATTGTCCTTCACGTGAGCATGTTTTAAAATTCATGTATGTCTGTGCGTCAAAGCCGACAAAGTCCTAAGGAAGATATGCGAACTACACTTGCTTAAGCAACCGCTTAAAATTTGGAGCACATATACATAATGATTATATTTTAAATCATATGAGTGTGATTGCAGGCAGGATTTAAAATTCCTTCTTATATGCGCTTGCTTATGCATGAATACAGGTGCCCACGCACTTGTTTTAAAGTTACCATCACTGGCTTTATTCCACTTCTGTCTATAGGTGAAAAGATTAGAGAATCTGCTCGTAAATGAGATTTTTTTAGTTTAGTTTATTGTTCTTGGTATTCCACCTTTCAACAGTAAATCAAGGCAGTTTACATACTAAAAAAAACATGGATTCTGTTGTAGATGGAATGTGAATAGTTTTCATAAATGTATACATAGATTCAAATCTCAGCAAGACCGCATAATGGATACACTTATCATGTACCTCATGAAGATAAAACAATACTGACATCCCTTAAAAGTAGTAAAACTAGTAAAATAAAATTAACATAACCATAAAACTCCTTAATAATCAATATAGTTTGAAAACAGAAGGTATTCTTCCTAATGTTAATTCAATGAAAAGGTCAAACTTTCAGTTTTTGTTGAATTTTAGTTCTATATATATGTATTTCTACAACATTGCTTCATTCACAAAATATTTAGGAATTTTCAGTCTAAGATCCTTTTTTCAAAACATTTTCCAGTTTTCCTCATGACAGTAAGCAAGAATGGTGTTTGCTTTCCCATGAGCTTGCATGCGCCACATACCCACTATGATACTATTCAATCCTTTTGTGTGTTTTTGGTTTGGATAGGGGCATCCTCTGTTGGTGGAAGCTTTATCTAAAGTCTATGGGAAGGTGTGTGATCGGAAGATTGATCCCTATACAGAAATCCTTGTGACAGTTGGAGCATATGGATCACTGTTCAGTGCAATACAGGGATTCATTGAAGAAGGTGATGAAGTGAGTTTCAGCAGTATTTTCTTTCTGCTGTAATGAATAGTTGAGGACTATTTACTAAGAAAAGTAATATTTTGATATTTATAATTATGCTAGCTAGCTCTTACACAAAGGAACCTTGCTTGATAATTTTCCACACTCCATTTTACATCCAAACAATAGATCTAAGTATTTTAAAGTTCTGTACAATGGGAAAATGTATAAAGGAGACACAAAATTTTGTTCTGTGTTGATGTCGTAGTCCCTGCATTTATGAGAGGAGGTGCTGTTCTGTTCCACTTTCTTGGTGAAAATTGTCTCTAGTTAGGTTGTTTACACTATTTTATTTGGGGTTTTTTTTGTTTTTTTTTAAATAATTTGTTTGAATTTTCAAAGATAGGAGCAAACATAATGCTAAAATATTTTGCATATCTAAATTTCATGCACGTTTAGAACAAAGGAAAAGGTTGCTACAGTGCATTTGACTTCAGGGATTATAGTATAAACCATTGAGTTACGCTTTATATTTAAAATCCTGAAATTGTACGTTGGTTTTTTTTCCATTGATAAGCAGGGCTGAATTAGATATGACGTGGGGTGATGTCATCCAGTGGCCCTGAAAGGACCTTTCTCCAAGCTAGTAGACCTTTTGTTCTACTGACCATGTGCAGGAATTCCTGCTTAGTCATTGCCTTGTGAACTCCCTCAATCTTTTTCATCCAAGCAAAAGTATGGACACTTTTCTCTCTAAAAGTTGCCTCTCTGCTTCAGCAGCCCTCAAACAGCAGTTTTCAGTGCTACCAAAAAAACCCCCCGAAAAGATTTCTTCATCACAATGTTGGGGGGGGGAAAAAGAAGCTTTATGGACTGTATTTGTGGTAGAAAAATGTCCAGAACAGATTGACATGAGCTTTGTTACATTTGCTTGGGTCCTCACCCTGACCAGGCTAGTTGTTATAACTGTGGACAGATGTCATCGCCTACACCACAAAAAAATGGGTGAAATGCAAAAGGTTTGGAGAAGCCATAGTCTGTCTTCTTCCCAAAGCACAGTTTTGTCTGCCTCACCAGGAAGAGAGTTAAGCAGAAGCATCTCCAAAATATCTTTCTCGTCAGTAAAACAGGCTGAATCCTTGGGATCGAGTAGACATAGCTGTCATGTCCAAAACGAAGAGGCGCCAGTCCACGTAACACTCGGAGCACTCTGCATCAAAAAAGCATAGGCGCACAGTGCATCCTCACCTTCGATGCATGGGCTACCATTGGCACACAAGGCCTCATTGGTGCCATCAACGCATATGTTGGCTTCGCATTGCTGCTTGATGCCTTTATAATCGGAAGCATTGACGCATCAGGTCAAAACTCTCCTTACGCAACTGGACTAGCTCATACAAGTCAGTTTACAAGATCAGAGGGGACGTGATACCTCTTCCTTCGTCTGTTACCAGAAGAGTCTCGCCAAGAAAATACTAGATCGAGGACTGTGTCTAGAGACACCAGATCCTATTTGCTGTCTAGAGTCTTTTAATTTCCAATTGATCTCTGTCTTAAATTTTACAGATCCTGGAATATTGTCTCAGAGGAGGATGTTCCACACTTATGCCAGGTTAGGGGGCATAAGTGTGGAACTCCGCTACCTGGTCAGCCACTTGACCAGGTAGTGGAGTTACTGAAGGATTTATTTTCCTATTTGGTAGCAAAGGAAAAAGTGGGTACCATCTTTACTCACATGAAAGGAATTCCTTTGTCTCCAGTTCACTTTTCCACACCACCAGAACTTCCTGCAAGGAAGTTCTAGTTCGTGACCTTCTCTCATAGCAGACGCTAGCCCCTCAGAGATAACCAAGGACCCTATCTCAGTTTCCTTTTTTTTTTGTTTTATCACTGGAGTCCTTGATTAGTGTTTCCTCACCTCTGGGCTTTGAAGATGGTTTGACAGGGATACCAACTGAAGCCCACCCCTGCTCCTTCAAGAACATTTGTCTCCCCAGGAAGACCTCTTCTACTCTAAAGTTTTGGACATTTGGAAAAGCTCCTGCAATAAATATGCATAAAGACAAAGACCCTTGCACAGATGATGTGGGACTCCTCCAAATTCTGGAAATGGCAGCGGAGACAGCAGCTCTTCCAGTTCATCAAATCCAGTAAGAATTACAAATGATGAGGTGGGAAAATCCTGTTATCTGCATTCTTGTATCATGGAAACTAGACAAATAACAGGTACAAAAATCTCCAGGATTTAGTATTATTCAACTTCCCCATTAATTTGTAGTGGTAGAATCAGCTCTAAAGAAAGCAAAGAAAACTTGAATATGCTCAAATACTCCACCAGAGAAGGATCCCCGACTCCTAGAAAATTTTGGAAAAAAGATGTTTGAAAGCTCCATGCTAACTGCAAGGATTTCTAACCACTAATGTCTCATGAGTCAATACTTAGATGATTGAATACAAAGACTGAAGCCCTTGCATTTGGTTGGAAATATTGATATTGCATATTCTCAAACAATTTTAGATGCTGAAGAATATATACACCATCTTATTCATTCTGTCTATGAGAAGTTTGATACTGTCTGCACATTTCTTCTCAACCTCCATCAGAGCATGCTGCATGGTCTAGTTGAGAGCCAGTAGCCTTCAAGTCTTTGTCCATAAATAGTGGATATGCCCTGCCTCAGTGACAATCTCTCTAGCAAAAAATTCAGTGAAACAGTGGCTCAAATTAAGGAACAGAATGTATTGGTTCAGTCCCTTTCTGCAGGACCAGAACAACAACCTTCTCTAAGGCATCCTTATCACTCTTGTAAAAGACCATTAGGTTGATGCAATACAGTGCGCTCAGCCTAGTGCACTGTTTAACCCATGGTTGGACATGGGTTTTGGTCGTGTGTCCACAACCTCTTATTCTATAAGGGGATACGTGCGTCCAACCCCCTACGAAACTAATAGCACTTATCACATGCAAATGCTTGTTGATGAGGCTATTAGCGATTCTCCCCCGATTCAAAAAAAAAAAAAAAAAATGTGCCCGACGTACACATTGTTACCCTCGGAAATTTAACACCTGCCCAGAGCAGATGTTAATTTCTGAGCAGCCCAAAAAGTGTACAGGAAAGCAGAAAATGCTGCTTTTCTGTACTTCCTCCTACTTATTATTGTGGAGGAATTGTATTAAAAAAAAAAAAAAAAAAGTGCACAGCCACAAGTTAGGAAAATGGATGCTCGTTAATTGAGCGTCCCTTTTCCTAACCAGCTGACAGCCAACCTCTCCTGGGCGCCCGCTGCCGAGGAGGCGCTAGGGGTGCACAATTTCCCCTAATGCTCCTTTTTACCATGGCACTCGATTTTAAATATTAAATTGGGTGTCCTGGAGAAGTTGATTGGCATGTATTGGGAGCAATCATGAGTGCCCGTTTTTCCTCGCGCCAATATTGCATCGGCTTCCTTATGTCCAGAGATGCCCCTTTTGGCAATTCCAAAGTTACTGCCTCTACTTCTCCTTCTGCAGCATCAATAACTTCTGTCTTGTCTCAGGCAACTTGAATGCAGTCAGCAAAATACACACCACGGGGCAGATTTTCAGAGCCCTGCTCGCGTAAATCCGCCCAAAACCGGGCGGATTTACGCGAGCAGGGCCCTGCGCGCCGGGAAGCCTATTTTACATAGGCCTCCCGGCGCGCGCAGAGCCCCGGGACTCGCGTAAGTCCCGGGGTTCTCCGAGGGGGGCGTGTCGGGGGGCGGGCCCGGTCGTCGCGGCGTTTCGGGGGCGTGTCGGCAGCGTTTTGGGGGCGGGTACGGGGGCGTGGCTGCGGTCCGGGGGCGTGGCCGCGCCCTCCGTACCCGCCCCCAGGTTGCGGCCCGGCGCGCAGGAGGCCCGCTGGCGCGCGGGGATTTACGCCTCCCTCTGGGAGGCGTAAATCCCCCGACAAAGGTAAGGGGGGGGGGGTTGAGATAGGGCCGGGCGGGTGGGTTAGGTAGAGGAAGGGAGGGGAAGGTGAGGGGAGGGCAAAGGAAAGTTCCCTCCGAGGCCGCTCCGATTTCGGAGCGGCCTTGGAGGGAACGGGGGTAGGCTGCGCGGCTCGGCGCGCGCCGGCTATACAAAATCCATAGCCTTGTGCGCGCCGATCCAGGTTTTTAGCAGATACGCGCGGCTCCGCGCGTATCTACTAAAATCCAGCGTACTTTTGTTTGCGCCTGGAGCGCAAACAAAAGTAGGCTATTCGCGCGCCTTTTAAAATCCGCCCCCACAAGTCCAGCTTAAACCTGGACAAAGATTTTTTTTTTATTACCTTTCAAACCCAGCAACCAGCCACTCCAGTAGGAGGGAGAATCCAGCACTACCTGGAGGAATGGCACAAGATTATGAAAGACGACTGGATTCTCAGAATTGTAGAGTCTGGATACTACTTGCGTTTCTCCCAGCATCCCGTTCTCCCTCATAGTTCATACCTCAGTCCAGATCCATTTTGCTCAACATATCTCTGCCTCGAGGTGCAGTCGTTTCTCAATCAGCGAGCAATAGAACCATTTCCTACCAATTTATGTGGCCAAGGGTTCTGCTCCTGCTGCGTCGTCATCTCCAGAACATCTAGACCACTGAGACCTATCCTGGAGTTAAGCCTGAAGAAACACATGCTCTGGGAGAAATTCAAAACAAATTCTCTCCACACGATCCTTCCTTTCATCCAGAAGGGGAAGTTGCATGTACATTTGGATTTAAAGGATGCATATGCTCATATTCCCATCCATCCTGCCCACTAGCATTCCCTCTACTTTATAGTGGACTCGTTCCACTACCAATACAAAGTGCTCCCCTTCAGCCTATCATCAGAGCCAAGGGTCTTCATGAAGTGCCCAGCTGTAATAATATTACATCTACAATGGCAGGGCATTCAAATCTTCCCTGGATGACTAGTTAGTGGCGACAAATTCTCAGGAAGTTATGCTAACTTTGTAGCATACATCAGAACTTCTGCAGTCCATGGGATTCCTAATCAATTTTGAGAAATAAACTCTAATTCCTACTCAGAGAATCATAGTCATTGGAGCATGGATAGATTCTCTACAAGACAGAGCATTCCTTCCCTTAGATTAAGTGACTATTCTTATGTCACTAGTAAACAAATTGCTGCACACACATCAGTCGATAGCTAGAGATGTAATGGCAGCAGCGATCCATGTAGTTCCTCTAACTCACTTGAATATACAACATTTACAGTGGGGTCATCTATTTCAATGGGACCAGTCCACTCAGCCTCTGACTACAAAATGCAAATGAATGAGGATCTATGCTGGTGGCTAGACCCTCTCACCCTTTACGAGAGCTGCTCCATTACGGTGACAGATACCTCCACAAGAGGGTAGGGAGCTGACACGGGCCCTTTCCAGACTGAAGAGGCTTGGAATGACCAAGAAAGATAGTTTCAAATTAATCTCTTAGATTTGAGAGTGATCAGATATGCACCTTTACTTGAATGCTGAAAGGAAAGATCATCCTCATTCAGACCAACTACCAGGTTGCCATGTTCTATGTAAACAAACAAAAAGGCACAGGGTCAAAGACTCTTTGCCTAGAAGCGTTAATGATATGGGAATGGGGAACCAAACAGCATGTCATGCTTCAAGCTAACTACCTTCTGAGAATCTACAGCACATTAGTAGATCGCTTCAGCAGAGTTATTTGACTAAACAAATCACTACAACAATCAACAGCCAACAAGCTATTCAGTCCTATGGGTTCTTCCAGTGATAGACCTATTTGTATCAGAACAAAATAGAAAACCTAGAAAAGTTTTTTGCTCTGTTTTTCTCAGTAAAGACAGAATAGCTCAGAACACTTTTTTGCTCAACTAGAATGTAGATCTCATGTATGTTTTTCCACCAAGCTCATTGATATCCATAACGGTGCAAAAAGTGCTCAAAGACAGGGCCCGTCTGATCCTCATTGCTCTGCATTGCCCAGATAAGTTTGGTTTCCATATCTAGTGCAACTATCCAGGTGTCCTCCAATCTCTCAGATTAGATCTATCCTTATTAACCAAGAAGGAGGACAACTGTTTCAGCCAAGCTTACCATCCCTTAATCTGACGATTTAGATGTTGAATGTTCAGTAATTGCTGGATTGTCCTTACCAAAGGAAGAGAAGGACATCATAGAATCTGCAAGAAAACCGGCAATGAGAAGAGTCTCTATGGTTTTAAATGGAAAGATTTTCTGCATGGTGTCAAAATTCCTTGAATCCATTCTTGTGCAAACCCAAAGACTTGCTTAACTTCTTGCTTTTTCTGTCTGCTTTAGGACTCAACTCTTCATCAGTAATAGTACATCTCAGCACTATAACCTCTTACCATACTCAGATTGAGAGTAAATCTATCTCCATTCATCTGTTAGTGTCCAAGTTCATGAAAGGTTTATAAACTACTTGTTCATGGGGTCTAAATGTGGTCCTAGCACAACTCACGAAACTGCTGTTTGAACTATTGGAGTCTACCCTCTCTCTCTTGTTCCTAACATGGAAAGTACTGTTCCTGATAACAGTAACATGAGCCAGAAGGATCAGTGAACTTCAAGCTCTTATTCATTACTCACCTTACATGCAGTTCTACCACAATAGGAAAGTGTTCTGTACTTACCCAAAATTCCTACTGAAAGTAGCCACACTATCAGGCTTCACAGCTCTTTGTCTCTTTAGATCTTAACCAACTAAATATAGCAGTGGCCAAACAAACATTGTCTGGTTGGCCAGAAGACTGTATTGCATATTGCTGTACCCTGTCAGACTTCCAGATTATGAACTTTGTCAAAGATAACCAAGAGAGAGCCTGTGCACTCATTTTTGTCCCATTACTGTCTGGACAATTTATCAAAGAATGATAGTAAATTCAGACAAGCAGTTTAGTGTAGCCTGTGCTCCTAGTAGTCCACGCTCCACGGTGGGGTCCAGGTTGCTTTTTCAGTAATTGCTCTACTGCAACTCTTAGCTTGGGACTCTTCACGTCATGGATAATTCAGCCCTGCTTATCAATGGAAAAAGCAAGTTTGCTTATTGTAAACAGTGTTTTCTTTAGATAGGAGGATGAATTAATCATGCTAAATACCTGCTGACCTCCCTGGAAAATTGGCTTCCTATCTAGATTTAACTCTCAAATCAACTGAGAGGGCTCACAAGGAAATGACTAAGTGGGAATTCCCATAAATGCTCAGAGCAAAAGCTCTACTAAGAGGTCCATTTGTTGCCACTCGATGATATCATATCACATGTGATTTATTTATTTATTTTAGAAATCTTATATACCGCTGTTTACAGTTTACAAAATTCTTCCTATCTAAAGAAAACACTGTTTACAGTAAGCAAACTTGCTTTCTGTTTATTACAATATACATTTCTGACATCTCAATACATACAAAAATATTTGTACACTAAGGGGGAATAGAAGAATAGATAGGGACGAAAAATACTGGAAGAATGATCAAGAGCTTGAAAACCATGCTTCAGGGTAAAAAAAAAAAAAGTGATGTTGGGCAAGTGGTGCATGAAAGTCCATTACCACTTATCAATTAGATGGACAAGAACTGGCAGTCATTAAATAGTATGTTGCTTCTTTTCTTGCTAGAGGGAAGAAGAGAAGTGGGGAATATGATATAAACATTCCAACACTTAGCACAGGAAGGTACAATTTTCCGAAGGAAAAGAAAATCAAGAACAAGAAGTCATGATACAAAGCTAACGAAAGTGAGAAATATGAGGGACTACTTCTTTACTGAAAGTTTGGATGTCTGGGATAGCCTACCAGTGAAAATGTGACAGAATACAAGCATGCTTGATGTAGATATATAGAGCAATGGTGACAAAAGTTTCGAAGGCTTGTTAAAAGAAATGGGGGAGGAAGGGAAAGAGGTCTGAATGTGTAAGTATGAGAACTTACGTTCCTAACTACTAAGAAGGGTTGAGGACCACAGAGGGTGTAATGTTTGTGGGGAGGTTGATTCCACCTACAGGAAAGGCCCTATACGGGGACTAGACAAGTGCGAGACTGGTCTAGGGTTTCACCTGTATCAGCCCCTTTCCCCTTAGGTTGAGCACTCAGGTTCTGGGGGCCAGCAGGATTTAGGTGTCTTGTGGAGAGTAGTAACAAGAGATGTCTCTGTCATTGCTAGGGCCAGAGGCAGGTGGCAGACAAGGATGGGCATAGTCCAGGCTGAGGTCAGAGGCAGGCAAGAATAGTCAAGGTACAGGCTATGGTCAGATCTGGTAGTTAGTCTGAGAGGAGACGTGAAAGACTCTGGAAGGATGAGGAGACCAGGACAGGGAGGATGAGGCAGGTGGGGCTTGGAGAGATGAGGAAAGGATCAGGCACCGGATCACAGCAACTCATACTACAGAGGATCTGTATCGACCCATTGCTAAAGTGTCGATCAGTAGCAGGCTGGGGGTTTTAAATAGCCAGCTCTTGAGATTCCCACTGTGCACGCCTAGGGGGAAATCCCTCAAAGAAAGATGGTATCATCCTTGTTGCAAGATAGGTTCAGGCGTCGACAGCATCTGGTGAGTGTGCCAGCTTGCTGAAGCAGCTCGCAAGCTGGCAAATGACAGAGGGAAGATGACAAAATTGGCTTGGGTAAGGAACAGGAAGTCAAACTTGTACAGCTGACAGCTGGGCTACATCTTAGTTTGAAAAGTATAGACATACTTTTCACAAACTGGTCCTTATCAGCCATCATCTACTACGTTAGCGTATGTTACATACTGTAGTTACTTCCTTAAGGCCTTCACTATTTCTTGTCTTTCCATTCAAGGTGATTTTAATAGAACCATTCTATGATTGTTATGAGCCAATGGTCAAGATGGCAGGAGCAACACCTATTTTTATCCCCTTGAGAGCTGTGAGTATGTTTTATGTTACATCTATGGGATGTTGCTTTTATTTAAAAAAAATAAAAATAACTAAGGAGATAAGAAATACCATATTAGGTCAGACCAAGGTCCACCAAGCTCAGCATTCTTTCTCCGATAGTGGCCAGTCTGGGTCAGATCCCCAATAGGTGATCCATTTCTTACATCACATTCTCAGGGATAACTGCCGGCTTTTCCAATTTTACTTGGCTAATAACTGTTTATGGACTTTCCCTTCGGGAACTTGTCCAATCCTCTCTTGAACCCCACTTTTAGTCGCCTTGACCACATCCTCTGGCAACAGATTCCATAGCTTGATTGTGCGCTGAGTGAAAAATTACTTCTATGATCAGTGTTCCCTCTAAGCTGCATGCGTGTGTGCATGCACACAACCTTTCAAGCTCCAGCATGCAACCTTCTCCTTAGTGCACCCGAAGGCCAATAGGGCAGCGGCCCAAAGAAGGAAGCAAGGATGGCAGGGCTGTGACAGAGCCCATCCCACCACAGCCTGAAGAAGGAAGGGGGGGTCCTGTGTGTGTGGGTAAGTCTCATACAGACACACACACACACACACACACACACTGTGTATATAAGGGAGAGAGTGTGTGTGTGTGTGTGAGAGCATGAATGCCTGTGTGAGTGAAAGAGAGCCTGTATATGTTTAAAGGAGATAGAGAGAAAGGGAATGTGTGTGAGAGCATGGGCATGTATATGAGAACGGGAGCATGTGAGACAATGAATGTGTAAGTGGGTATGTGTGTAAGAAAGAAGATAAAGCTTGTGAGGCACGGCCTCCCCCATTCCACACCAATCTCAGGATGACTGGGAATCAAAAGATTCCCGATGTGGAGAGCAGGAAAGTTTTAAATCTTATTAGTTTTAATTATTGGGTGGTGTTTGTTTCTGCTGTTTTTCAATATTTTATTGGTGTTTTGGGAAATGTATAACATTTTTAAATTATTGGATGTTTTATTCATGAGATGTTTTGAAATACATATTCATTTTATCAGTATGGTTTTACTATTATGATTCATGATTTATATTTTTTTATTTTTTTATGAGGAATGGTGATGATGTACTGCATACAGCACCTAGCTTGTTGCAGTTTTTGTCTGCACATTTCTATTTATGCTTTAAGATCCCTTTATTCTGTATTTGTCTTCAGCAGTTAACTGACACCTGTGGGTATATTTTGTGTAATCTGTGAGGTGTTAAATATCAATTGAATAAAATCTTGCATCCATTTCTAAAATTATTGATGCAGTACTGTCAAATTATTTTAAAAATAGTTTTAACCACCCAGCAAAACTGGCCAGGGCTATCTTTCTTGCATATAGGGCTCTTAGGAGATAGCAGACTAAAGTATGCATAGTCTAGTGGTGTGCTCTACTTCTTGATTATTTAGACAAAATTTGAAATTTGTGTTTTGGAGATTTTTTTGGCTCAGTTCTGCTAATGATGTTTGATCCAAGGATACATGATTGATAGAAAATGAAAAAATGTCTTTTTAGTCTGTAAATGCAGCATTTGTATATCTGGAGAATGTGTATTTCTAAGGCCAGCAAGAGTTTTGTGGTGAGGAATGGGGAGAATGCTGAGGTTATGGGGAGAGAGAAAGTGTGCCCATTCCCGTTAATCCATGTCAATCTGAGGGGAGGGGGTGGTAGCCCTTCTCTATCCTCCTCCCAGTTTGACTTCCTTGCTCTCTGCCTTTCTCTATAGATCAGTCAGCACTTTCTTGTTGATGAGAGTTTAGCATATACAGTATTTATGTAGTAAGCCATATAATAGTGATTGCGGGTGAATAATTTCAAAACTTATTCCCATGACAGAAAACTGATGTTGCAAGCTCAACATCTAGTGGTGACTGGACTTTAAATCCTGGTGAATTGGCTGATAAATTTAACTCCAGAACCAAAGCTATTATACTGAATACCCCAAACAATCCTGTAGGCAAGGTAAGAGTGTTTCTAAGCTAAGGTAAATATGAGAGTTCCTGCTCCTGTCTTGCATGCAGTATGTACTTTATCCTTCAACTGTTCTTTGCTTTACAGGTATATACCAGAGAAGAGCTGGAGGTAATTGCTGATCTCTGCATTAAATATGACGTCCTGTGCATCAGTGATGAGGTGTATGAATGGCTTGTGTATACTGAAAATAAGCATGTTAAAATAGGTACTTATTATTATATAGTTATAACAGAAATGGTTTGATCAGAAACATTTTGAGGCTGATATTCAAAGCTACTTAGCCGGATAGGTAGCAATTTAACCATCGTATTGGTCACTTTATTTCTGGCTACATTCAGTGGTGACCACTTAGCTGAATAAGCCAGATAAGTCAGGGGCAAGCATTGGGCGGATTGGGGGCGCTACTTATTTGGTTAACTTAGACGGATAAGTGCCGATATTCACTATGTGACAATTTGTCTAGAGACATTCAGCAGCATAGCAATGCTGTTGAATATCCCAAGAAAGTTAGCCAGATAAGTCTTATCTGGCTGACTTACATAAATGGATAATTTTGAATATTGAGGCCATTATGTACATTTATCTTACTATTAAAACAGAGGTGACCCAAGGGATTATTGATATGGGCAGATGAATCAAGTGATCAGACTAGAGCTGAGGATCTTAACCAGTGATGATTAGTTACAGTTCAGTTACAGAAGGGATTGTAGACATTTTGGAGGTGGCTGGTAATCCATGGGTCTTCAAGCTAGACCATTTACTGTAGGGTATTGCCAAACTCTCTTGTTTTCTCTGCATGAATCATCAGGGTAGGGATATAATGTGTGTAATTATATTTATGCTGTTGGTTCTTGAGTGATGGGAGCATCCTAAAAACATATTTATAAATAAGTGAATATAGGGCCAGATTTATTACCCATTTTCCTCTATGGTGTCTTTCTCAGCAGCATCCAAACAAATGCTGTACTTTTGAATTGTTTCTCTCACACCTTCTTTAACTCATTTTTGAAATTTGTGAGGTGGAATATAGCAAACTATCGACCTCATTGACTTGGCAATTTCCTTTAGACACAGAATGGCAGAAAAGCCTTCAGGCCGTATGTTAGTTTCTTTAATTAATCAACCTGATGTATTAGGAGATTCCTTCTGTTTTGTGGTGATGAGAAATCCATTGGTGATTTGACCCAGTAGATGGTAGTCTGCATTGCTGTTGCTTTTTTTCAAGTCTTGCTGTGAAATGAATGCCTGTGCCTCCTGCAGAGTAAGTCTCTCATGTGAGGCTCCTAATCCTAACTGAAAGCAGGAAATATGTCAGATGTCATCCTGGCACTGTATAGGAATATGTGAACAGCAGAGAAAATATATAGAGGCTGAGCTAAATGAACACATGTGCATCTTCAGTGTGATTACTAGAATCAGCCGGCTAAACCTCTGTTTTTGAATATGCCCCTCCCCCAGCTACCTAAACATGGTCAGGTAAGTTAGTCGGTTAGCTTGAGGCTGGAAATAAGCTTAATGTAGCCAGCCAAAATTTGGCTAGTTAAGTTAGTCTCCAAAAAGCGCTTTGAAAATCTATCTGTGTTATTCTTTAGTTCTTTGTGTTCATTTTATAGTGGATGATTTGTGGCAGCCATTCCAATTCCAACGGAAAATGTAAGATCTCCAACTGTGACTTTCGTAAAGATTTTAATACCTTTTTAACACCGGTATTTTGGAGAAAACATACCTAACATAGCAAATGATGCCAGAAAAAGACCAAAACTGCCTATCCATTCTGCCCACAAGGACTTCAGGGTTGTAACTGCTGTTCTGTGCAAGTTACCCCCTTGCCTTCTGTTTAGTGTTGTAACTGCCAGTCTATGCAGGTTACTTCCATGCCTTTTGTGTGAGCAAACTACAATCACTTCAGTACGTTTTTTTGTGTTTAACCATTGCTCCGTGCAAGTCCACCCCAGTGTGTTTCCAACCTCTTGCCAATAAGGGATCCTATGTGTTTATCCCATGCTAAAGAATAGTAGGGTAGGCCATTTTACTTTAGCATAATGGAAGCAGTTGCATGTTTAAAACAATCTTAACTGTTATGCTTGTAACAAGGTATGGAAATATTTTTTGTTTATCATTTTGGGTGGATTTTGGATTCATTTGATTTTTATTTAAGCAGAGGGTATTTTGCAGGTAATTATAGTGGATACTGAACACTTTTTTTTTTATTTTCTGTTCAGCTACCTTGCCTGGTATGTGGGAAAGAACAATAACAATAGGAAGTGCTGGAAAGACATTCAGTGTAACTGGTTGGAAGGTAGGAGGAAACAAAATTTAAAATGTAAAAATAACTTGTGCTAGAATGACCTTGTGGTCCCTTACCTAGTCCCGATATATTTTTATACAGCTGGTCTGGGGCATTGGGATTGGCTGAAGTAAGAAATGTTTCAGATGTGATTGTTTTCAGTACTATTACCTGTATCAAGGGAGTGATAGGTAAACTGTCCCAAAAAAGCTGCACTAGTCAAACCAAGTGACCAGCAATCGAGGAAACAGAGAGAATTCTTGTTAACCAGATCTAACTTCATTAACAAAGCCTGGACCCTTCTCAGCCTAGTCCCCTAGTATCGATGTCATCCTGGCACTGTATAGGAATATGTGAACCACAGAAAAGGTCTCAACTGATCTTGGATGCAGAGAAAACTTGCTCTGGGAATCAAACCAGGGATCTTCCGCATGGAAGAACACAGCACTTGCTACTGAGCCACCGAGCAGGCTCCAGGGGCAGCTTTCTGTGGTGGAGAGGAAAACTTAAATATGACGCATTGGCTTGACCACAAGTTGCGGGAATATGTTGAGGAAGAAATGATAAAAATGAGGAAGACTGATTGGCCCCCATGGCTCATCTCGGAGTGCCTTATTTTAGAGACTCTGGCTTGAGTCTGATAACAAGGCTGGCTAGGGCTAGGCTTGTCACAGAACAATGCATTCAGTCCTGGAGAGGAAAGGGAGGCAACTGCTGGCAGTGTGGTGGCCTGTGTGGCAGTGCTGAGGAATCCTCTCAGAGTTGGTCTTCTAGGCCTCAGCATTGACAAAGGTTCCCACTGCCTCCAGGGCATGCTTTATAGGGTAGGGAGTCCAAGAGCGAAAAGAATGGGAGATAGAGGAATTAGAAAGCTTTGTTTGCCTGTTTGTAAAATCTCTTGTGTGTGTGTGTTGTTTTGTTTTTTTCTTTTTAGCTTGGTTGGTCTATTGGTCCCCAGCATCTGATAAAACACTTACAAACTGTCCAGCAGAATTGTATTTATACTTGTGCAACTCCATTGCAAGTAGGTACAAAACTGACATTTAATTGTTTTATACTTGATAATACAGGATTTTAGTCATAGTTATCTGGGGCATTCATCTGTTACTCTCTGGGGTTTACAAGTACATTTTCTGTATTTAAAATATTTTTATTTATTTTGCATTAAAATGTATTTTTTGTGCAATTTTCTTTTGTATCTTGTTCCAAGAGTATATTTTCTAATATTTTTATCTTGATGTTATTTATAGGAAGCGTTGGCTCGAGCTCTTTTGAAGGACTTTAACCGTATGGGCAGCTCTGAGTGTTACTTTAACTCACTGTCTCGGGAGTTGGAAGTCAAGCGAGATCGGATGGCCAAGCTACTCCAGGAAGTTGGACTGAAACCTGTCATTCCTGAAGGAGGATATTTCATGATAGCTGATGTTTCTGCATTAAGTTAGCAAATTTCATATTTTTTTTTTGTTTGGCCCTACAGTTTCCTCTTGCTCCTTCAAGCTTCTAGCTCAATCAGAACCAGGGCTGGGATCTGGCAGTATGAGCCTTCATTCACAAATACTTGGAGATTTTTTCCTCTATTTTATATCTTCTCCCAGCTGATTTTAGTCCAGTCCTTTCAGTGACAGTCCTCGGCCCAGGGGCCTTGCACCAGAGTTCAAATCCATTTCGGAGAGTAGAAGACATGAGCCAGGAATTGAACCCAGGTTCCCTGTGTATGGCTGGTCCAGATCTTGTGACTCTTAAAGATCTGTATGGCTTCTGACCCACTTACGCTATATCCTCTTGGTTTATTATTGTGCAACCAGTTCTTTTACAGTATGTTATTTATTTATTGATATTTAGCTCACACCTTTTTAACGGTAGCTCAAGGCAAATTACATTCAGATACTATAGGTATTTCCCTATCTCCAGAAGGCTTACTTGTGGCAGTGAATTCTGAAGTGATTTGCTCTTGGTAACAAAGAGCTTTTTCCCTATCATCCTGCTAGACCAGTTCAGATGCCTGGGTTTATACCACCCTGCTAGCAGACAGAGAACACAATTTTTCCCAATAACCTCATTACTGCTATTAGTACTTGAAAAGCACAGGCAACCTGCTAGTATTCTCTGCCTCAAGCAGATGGCAGTATGGGACTGATGCAGCAAGATTCTAGACTTCCAGGACTAGGCCACAGTCTCTTTGGTTGAGAAGGACTTAGTGGCACTCCAGGGCATCAGTCTCAGGGTTAAATCTCCTGATGATAGTGAGGTCCTTGGCTCTTAGGGCAGCGGGCTCCCTGTTGGTCTCTCTAGTAGAGCAGGTTGTGGACTGGGCTCCCAGGGTATTCCCTGGCTGAGTGGTGTATAGGAGGAGCTCCTTGTTGCCTTCGGCCCCAGTTGACCCTGAGCAACTGGGCAGGAGAGAACCTCTAATATGGTCCTTTTGTATTTGTTGTTTTTCTATGTGTCACCCCCCCCCCCCCCCCCCAACACCTCCCTCTCCAAGCTACTGCCTTTGGCCTCTCAACAATGTTCCTTTGGAGGATCTTAGCAGCTGGAACATTAGTTTGTTAAAAAAACAAAAAAGAAATTAACAGCAAAAACAGGAGACAAAGGAGAAGCTGTTCTTTTGTTTAGTTTAATTTAGTTTGTATTGATTTACCAAAATTCCTTGGATACATCAACGCAGTGAGCAATCAAAAAACCCAAAAATCATATACCTAATGCAATAGATACCTAAAACAGTACAAAGAATCATGATAAAGCACAACATGTTTTCAATTTTGGCATTCCCATCCTCCATTTCTAGGGTATACATACCTCGAGCATTGATATATTAGTTACAACAGTTTTCAGAGAACCTGGAGATGAACAGGTTGGAATTTGAGGCTGCCTTGTTTGATTTTATAAGGATTGCCCCTCATTTGGCAACTTCAATAGTGGCGACTCGAAAACTTTATCCTGGGGCAGGCTGCTCCCACAGCACTTCTGAGAGCTATGCCTCTGGAAGCTAAGAGTGAAGGTGGCCTGGTATTGGTCTGCTGTGTGGTGCGGGGGGAAGGTGGCTCTGGCCATGTTTCAGCCTGGAGTGAGTTCAGCTGAAAGCTTCTGGGGCCGCAGGGGAATGGAAGCCACATGCTTATGGCGGATGGTGGGGAGAGTGCTGGCAGATGAAGCATGCCCATGTGGAGAGTGTGGGAGCTGGTGCATTTTGAACACTTCAGGTTCTTGCTGCCCCTCTTGTGATCTGCTTTCTATTGGAGGAGCTGTTTCTATGCACGAGAAAGTGAGTGAGGAGGAAGCGACAGCTGCAGTGGCCATAAGGGATGAAGTTTTGGCAGGGTTTGACGTTTTAGCTTCCCCACATGATCCCTCAAATGACTATTCCCTCCCCTGGTTCTGTCCCGGAGGGGGAGAGAGTGCTAGAGCTGCCTGGGCCTTCCCTTCCCTTTATCTGCAGATTCTTGGTGCTGTTCAGAGACCAGAGGAGGGGGGAATTAATTTTGATGATTCCTGGGCCCTCAGCTTCTCTGAGTTCTCTTGGTTTGGCTCCATTGGGGGGGGGGGGGGGGGTGGAGGTGGTTCTCCAAACATCCTAGGTTGTCGAGGGAAGACCTAAATTTGGATCCCCAAGTTCTTCCCTGGGTTCAGGGGGAAATTGGAGAAGGCGGAAGAAAATGTTGAGTCCTTAGAGGAGGGGGAGTTTTGAGGACTCCTCTGTGATTAAATTATTTAGAAGAGATTAGCTGATCGCCCTCCGTGCTTATGTGGTTTCCTCTCTCTGTATGCCAAATTCAAAAGTCTAGGTTTCTGAAGGGGGATTCCATCCTCGGGGGGGGGGGGGGGCACAGGAAACCAGCTAAGGCCTTTCCTCTTCACAAAGCACAAGTGCATAGTGTAATGGGAGTGGGAAGCTCCCAAGGGGGGGGGGGGGGGGGTTCAAGAGAGCAAGATGATGAGTAAGTTTTATCTGCTCCCCATAGAGAAAAGGGAAAGTTTGTTTCAAATTCCCAAGGTGGATGCCTTGGTTTCTACAATGACCTGCAAAGCATCTATTCCTGTTGAAAGTGGCACTGCATTGAAAGATACTTAGGATAGAAAGACTGTATCCTTTTTAAC
This sequence comes from Rhinatrema bivittatum, assembly GCF_901001135.1. Classification (NCBI taxonomy): domain Eukaryota; kingdom Metazoa; phylum Chordata; class Amphibia; order Gymnophiona; family Rhinatrematidae; genus Rhinatrema; species Rhinatrema bivittatum. The sequence continues at coordinate 82,054,381 of NC_042624.1, forward strand.
ATAACAGACGTAAAACCTTCAACTGACACACAATTTCTGTTCGAGCTAGGGATCTATCATCACACTGCAATTATACAAAAACCCCCACTGCTCTCATTTCACCACCTTTTGGCGACAAAAAGGTGGTGAAATGAGAGCAGTGGGGGTTTTTGTATAATTGCAGTGTCCTTTTTAACATAGACATTCTCCTCCATTTGTAGCGGGTAGCCTGGTTACAAAAGTTTCTAGCTCAGAAGTGACAAGGATGGAGTCAGGAGCTACCTTTGTGGTAGATGCCTTGTATAATCTTATAAGAATTGCATCTTGGTTGGTGGCTCGAAGGTTGCTGTGGCTAAGAAACTGGGCAGCAGATACAGCTTCTAAAACCTGACTTAGTAAGCTTCTTTTAAAAGGGAGATTGTTGCTCGGAGAGAACGTTACACAGTTGGTGAAGGATTTGGGAGAGTCCAAGTCCCATAGGCTTCTGGAAGATAGATCTCATTCGGTTTCTTGGGTTAATAGAAGCTGTGTTTATTTCAGAGAACTGTACAAGGTACACTCACTGGGTAACAAGAACTATTTTCTCTAGGTAATGCAACACAACTAATCATAAGAGAAAATTGTACAACTTTATCACAATTTTCAATGTTATTTTTAGAAATGTGTCCATAAAATATCCAATCACACACACACTCATTCACACCCTAAAATCATACAAATGCAAATATGAATACAGAGGTCAGCATGTAGGACTCCAACGAGTCTTATACAATATTGCAAAATACCTTCAGTACAAAGTGTTTCTTAACTTCCCTGTGGATACATCCACTTACAATCTTTATATACCCAACCCCCACACCTATTTTCCAACTCTTTTGTACATAGAATACCAATTTAACACATATTGCAACACATCTTCATTCTATAGCTGACCCCTGGCAAACTTGCTTCCCTTTGGAATCTCCGTTCTCAACTTGGTTCTTGATGTTATTTCACGTGGTCTAGCCCCGACAAGCGGCCCCTGTTTCACTTGCGTTAGCTTCCTCAGGGGAACTGCAACCACTGAGAAAACCAAATCTATGTTTTAGATGCGAGACCATAGGACACACTTACAACTATGTAAATTTTCTTAACAAGTTTTTACCTCAAAGTGATTGAGCACAAATCACTTTGAGGTAAAAACTTGTTAAGAAAATTGCTAGAATATAGCCAGATAAGTTGCTGAGTATGCCATTTTTGCCATTTAGATGATTGACTTTTAAGTTGAATCTGAACCTCTTAATCAGACCTATGCAGAAAGGATCGTGGGAGAACGGACGCTCCGTGTTGAGCGCCCGCTCTCCCAGTGCGCACCCAGCTACCTTTCCTGGGCGTGCAATCCTATATTTAAATGAGGGGTCATGCTAAAAGGAGGCGCTGGGGACGATTACGTGCCCCTAGCACCTCCTTGTCCCAGGAGAGGTCATTCTGCTAGTGGGTTCACTAAACCGATGCTCAATTTTACGAGTGTCTGTTTTCCGAACCCGCTGACAGCGATTGGTTAGGAAAACGGACACTGGTAAAATTGGGCGTCTTCTCTCCTAACTGGACCGGCCGGCACATTTAAAAAAAAATTTTTTTTTTTTTTTTTTTTTTTTTACATTTTTGGTTCTTCCAACTTAGTATCGCTAGGATATTAAGTCAGAGGGTGAACAGAAAAGCAGTATTTTCTGCTAGTTTCAACAACATGCATTTGCATGTGATGAGCGCTGTTAATTTTCAGGAGGTTTGGCCATGTGTTTTCGAGGCACTAAACCCCTTACAGTATAAGGGGTAATAGACGCCCCTTGAAAACATGCAACCAAACCTGTGCTAAACAGTGCGCACGGCCGAGCGCACTTTACAGAATCGGCCCGAATGTTTTTAGCAGAGATCCTTCTTGTTGAAAGTCTTATATAAGTAATGCACTGCAAATATTTTTTTGTTCTTTTAGATGTGGATCTGTCTAATATGAAAGAGAATGAACCTTATGATTACAAATTTGTGAAATGGATGATTAAAACTAAGGTGAGATTTGTGTATGTATTTGCAGGAGAGAGGGCTTTTACAGGTCTATGAAACTTCAGAAAGAAGAGTTAATAGTTTGAGGTGACATGAAAGTGATGCAGTATATACTAAATGCTGATGTTACATCATGGCTGAAAACTATAATATATAAAAAAAAGATTAAAATATGTTAAATGAATTTTTATTCTCCTAATGAAATGAGTATGCCATAAGTAAAAAGAAGGATTCAGTCTTGTAAATGTGTGCATGTGTATATGTATCTATACAGGAGAAAAGTATCATCTATATCCATAGTGATGCTCCCATGGCTGCTACTTTTGATATCTCTGCCATAACCAGATAGACTTTTGTCTCCACTTCTAACTTATGAGAGTGAGCAGCATGACTCACTGTTAGGATCTGTTAGGTACTTCAAGTGATCTGGACTGGCTACCTTTGGAGTCAGAGGCTTGATGAACTATTGGTCTGACCTGACATGGCACTTATGTTCTTGTGCAGAAAATGAGGACAAGCGATTACAGATCCTCCAATAATCAGAACCCATTATTTTTCTCCATCAAAATGTGGGGATTAATAGTTGTCCTTTTGAATTCAAATTATGCTAAATTTAAGGTAGTAATTTAGTAGGAGGTAGAAGGGCCCTGTCTTTGTTCATACTAGGTTTTGGAATGGCAGCAATAGTAGCTATCCCTCCTGTTTGTGCAGGATTTTGTTACGACTGTCACTGCCCGCTGTCTCCACTCCGCCCTCCTTACCTCTTTGGCGACTCCTCCCGTGGTTGATGGACGTCTGGCTGCTGCGGCATCTGCCTGCCGTCCTCTCCAGCGTCCCCGGTCCGGCTTGGGCGCTGCATCCCGCCATGTTGTTCAGCTACCATAGGGTGCCCTAGAGAAAATTTACATGCATGTAAATTTTCTCTCATGCATATTCATTGAGGATATCCCCAAAACCCGACTGGCTGGTGGCCCTCCAGGACAGGTTTGGGGACCACTGGCCTACACCATCAGTGAGTTACCATCTAGATTCTCTCAGAGCTGTTCTCTTGAACGAGTTACTCGCTCCTCTAGGGCCTGCCTCTATTCCAGCTTCCGTGTTACCTTCCGGGAGAAACCGCTGTGTAAGTAATCTACCAAAGAGGCTCTATACCAGAACCCTGTGTATGCTCCACTGTACTCAGTATCTCAGTTTCTCTCCACTACAGCACAGCTATTGAGGGATCGCTGTTCCAGTGTCCTGAGGGGACTACAAGCCCAGCCGGGCTTCATCTCTACTCACTACTGCCACCTCTGGTGGCTTCTCAACGCTGTTTAATCTATATAAATAAAAATGTTAAATAGTTTGCATGTTGTCGCTAATCTCACCAACCGCTTAACCGAATGCGTTCAAATTTGCACACAACATTCACTTCCCATACGGGAAGGATCTTATACACTTACATTACATATAGGTCACACCTGTGACAGGTAATACAAGTTTAAAAATTGCTTACACAAAACAGCGACATCTGGTGGCCGTCAGCGCAAGCGCAACCTCTTACACCTTTCACACACACATACCACACCCCACCCCCACACAGGGCTATTGTCTTTCATTCACACTCCCTCATAACACACAGAAATCCACACTCATCACACCACACACCCCCACCCACATGCCTGCCAATGTCACTTACTTCACCCACCCTCCCAAAACACACCTAAACACAAATTCCTGGCTGCTACATTGGGAAGCCACGCATTTCACACACCCTCCGAATTTAAATTAAAGTACCCTCTTCCACCCACCCACGCACTGCACTCCGATCACAGACTACACCTGAAACAAGTCCGTGCTTCTCCGCCAGCACCACAGGAACGGTCCGGGACACATCGCATTCAGTAGGGCCGTCGGATGCCAGCAACCAAAATGGCGCCGGCGGACCTTGCCCTTACTATGCTATACGGAGACAACAACGATGTCGGTACACCATATGACATAGTAAGGGCAAGAGCCCGTCAGCGCCATATCCTCAGCGGACATTTGCCCTTACTAGGTCAGGAATCCTGACGCACCACTTTCACCGGTGAAGTTTTGCGACATGGCAGCCGGCGGAACAAACCCTAGCACACACCCTCGCCACCGGCTGGCAGTTTACACAGGTAGCCGGGGAGGAGCTCGGTGGGGGACCGTTCTTATTTTCCGCCATGCGTTTTTCACGGGGGGGGGGGGGGGCCCACTCATTCTCCACATCTCCCGAGAGGGGGGCTGTAGCATGGGTTGCTCTATTTCGCCGGGTTGGAGGGGGGGGGGGGGGCCAGGAAGGTGTGCTTGCATATTTCAACTATTCTTTGCTGGTGCTGTTCATTTGGGGTAAAAAAAAAAAACAAAACACACTAATAACTGTAACCTTTACTGCTCTGTTCTGTTTTTTCAACTTAACCAGGCTCAGCCACAGCAACGCGTGGCAGGGTTCAGCTAGTAAAAGATAATTCTGTGTTGTGTATCCTGAAGCTGAGCCTGACCTGTGGCCCCTCACGGGACTCCCCCCCCCCCCCCCCCCGTGGGCATGGTCATTTACCACAGTGTCCAAGGTCCACCCAAAACCTTACAAACAATAACAGATTTAGCATATACGGTAAATAATGGAAAATATGAATCCTTTCAGCTTTAGCTTACTTTTAAGATACATATGTGGATTGATATGAAACATACTCCATTTTTCAAGTCTATGCAGTATCTATTCTATTGTTTAGCATATTGGTGGTAGTAGTTATTCTTGTATTGATGTGTCTATTTTATCAACAAGTTACTATCTGAAAGTTACTTTATATTGCTGTCCACAACTTACAGTTAGAAATTTGGAGCTTTCAGATTATTATATCAAGTTTTAGCATATTAACTTGCACATTTCTATATTTATTCTTTCAGAAATTAGCAGCTATCCCTATTACAGCATTTTGTGGTCTAGACACTACAGTACAGTTTGAAAAGTATGTCCGCTTTTGTTTTATCAAAGTAAGTTGATTCACTTTTTATTCATACTGTCATTGCTCATCAAACATGGCTTCTGCATCTGAATAGCTGCTCTTGGAAGCAGAGATGAGGTGAAAAATTGAGATTGTAGATCACAGTTAGAAACTCTGGCTAAATAAGGATATTTCCTGGCAGTCAGGGTTCTGGCAATTGAGAGCCAAAATCGGGATTGAAAAATGAGCTGGGAAAAACTAACAGTCCCTGAAACATCCGCTCCAGATTTTGAGTGGGTTTTTGCAATTTAAGTATCTCTGCTTAGAAATAATTCATATGAAAATTAGAAAAGGTTTTGTTTATATTTCCAGTTAACAGTGACAGCTTTAAAGAACAGTAAAAAAAAAATCAAAAAGACAATGTTAATGTACTAAGTCTAAATTAGTGGTCACCAGCATCTAATGCACCTTGCAATCCACATTATGGTTTATTGGTTTCTTTTAAATTTGGTATTTTTTCAGACACCTTGTCTAATTTTGGGACTCATAGCTTAGGGCACAAGAACACTGCAATTCAGCAAGAGGTTTTAAAATTTAGTTTATTTTGGCTTTTTTTTAAAAATGAGGCAAAGACAAGTGTTCTGGGAGATGCACTATGCCCTCTATCTATACCAACTAGCATCTCCGTGAATCTCTGCCATGCTCTGACTTATATAATCAAAATACAACATTCTCGAAGCTTCCAAATAAGTGTAACCGCCCACAAACACATGATACTGTTTGTCATGACAATCTATCCTGTATAGGAAATGCTTGTGAGGACCTCCCTCAACTAAGAATTCTTCTAACCCTGTTTCTCCTCCCACTGTAAACAAGTTCCTGTATCATACTGGCTTTGATGCAAGTATTCTCTTCTTGTCTTCTGTTGTTCTTCTTTGTTTATTGTAAACACCTCACAGTCTGGGTCTTGAATAGAGCTTGGCACCAGGATTCATTCAAAACTGTCACCTCACAAGATCTCCTTTTCACATTGGTTTCTGTTGCATCTGCAAGATAAAAGCTTGCATCCTGGACTCAGTTTCTCTGCATTGTAAAGCAAATACTGTCATTGATGCCTTCCTGGCCTATAATTATAGGCTTTGCAGGGTTTACCAGTTTCCCAAAATCTTCTGCATCCTTTGAATCTGTGATAGTCAGAAAGTCTCTCAAAGTTCATTCACCTCTGACAGGCCAGTACAGCAGAGGAGTCTGGGTATTCTTGGTTATCTTAATCAGACATATTCTTCATTTCCCTCTATGGGACACCTTTAATGGATAGGTGTCACATCAATCAGTCTGCGATGCTAAGCCATGACAGAGGAACTTAAAAGTGTAACCTAACCCCTAACCTTGGTATTTATCAGGTGTAGTGCATAGGTGTGTGTCCCTCTAGATTCCTAATTAATATGAATGATACTCCCACAAGCATTTACTAGTTAATCAAAAAAATAACAGCAAAACTAATTTTCACTAGGTAACTATTAGCTCTATAATGGAGCTATACAGATACCTGCATTATAAAAAGGACCTACTTCATAATAACATGATCACATATGTTATCTTTCAGAATCAAGTAAGTACATAATAGTGGTATAACATGTAAAGATAAGTACACAGAGAGACTAGTATGAAAGTACTGTGTTTCTCATATAATACTAGGTATACTGGGCAAATCTTTTCAATGAATACTATTGTTGTGAACAACTACCCAGGATAATATTCATTAAAATGGCAAACAGGGATATAATCAATGCACCTTACCAGAAAAGTAAAGAAACCAATAACATAGAAGAAAACCAAGAATCTATAGAAAAACTCATACTGTGTTGTGCATACATGATGTAAAAGTGTTGCAAAGCATAAGACATATTCTAGTCATATGCTATAGTGATGGAAGATCAAATACAAAAGCATATGCATGATAGGCAAAGGCATAGCAAAAGTCTGAAACATCATACTAATTCTGTAGGGTATTTATAGTGCTATCCAGTATCAGGACAACAACCTGTAGCAGTGAAAGCACTCACTGTATGGACAGTCCTAATTCACTTATGGCAGTCATATGTCCAAGAAATAATACATCTGTGTAGGGCAAGTATTAATTATTAAGGTAAATGATGGCTAGTAATACTGCTTCGTCTTCAGATACTTCTAGGGGAAATGGGGCTAATACCCTTCTCAAATGATAGTAAGTCTAAATATATTGGGGATAATCATAACAATAGATGAAAGCTAACTCTGTGAGAAAGTCTTTAACATATTATGTAATCTAAAACAAACTAATGTACTTTGCAAAATTGATAAACCATCAGTGTAAGATTTTACACAGGGAAGGAAGGAATGTCATATAAATAAAAGACAGAAATAAGGAAAATTATATCTTCCCCTTTGGAATCCTAAATAGAAACCCACTAGCTTATAAGTCACAGATAGAGTTTATAGTGAAAGGACCAAGATAAGAAGAAAAGAACAATGAAAATATAGTAATAGAATGTTGCAGATCCCTATAGCAGAGCTCCTCATGTGTAAGGTATGTATTTGTTTCAAGGAGAAAAGAAATCTTTGTGAAAGAAAGTAAAACAGTCATTAGGTAAAATCTAGTAAATAGTGTCATAGGAAAAGATATTCAAAGAAGGGTTCAGCAAAGACATTAGAATATTGAAATATTAAAGATCAGCAAAGTGATTACCCTAAGTGCAAGCTGCAAAACAAACGAATAGAAATAGCTTATAACTTAGGCTGGTGTGAAAGAGAAATATAAAGAGATCTCCCTCTTGAACCCTGAATTATCCTATTTGAATCACAATGAAACACATCACCCTCTATGTGATCAAAGCAGCTTCCATAGATAAAGATAGAAAAACGTAGTACATATGCATTTAACTGAGTCAGCATATAAGTATTATAAAGTCTAAGACTGGAAAATACTACTTAACTTGGAACATACAAACTAATAAAAACAGCATCACTTCAAATAATATTATTAACTTGAACACCTAAGTGCTGACAGAAAAGGAAAGAACCTAAATTCTGCATAAAGTCATTCTCACAAAACATAGAAAAAAGCAAAAATCAGGTATAAATTGTACGCCTTGCAGTCCATATAATATGTAAGAAAGTCTGTGACCAAGTGCGTATATAGTTCTTTTAGTAGGATTCAGTGATGATGTCAAGGCAGAATCTCTTAGCTCCTTAGATTAGATGCATGTGTATGAATTCAAACCTAAATAAAAGTGCAACAAATCCGATTAAGTAGTAAGAAAATACTTTTATGTCACGTACTCCCTATATTTAATTTGCCAAATAATCCCCACATTATTTCAAAACATCATGCAATGGTCCAGACCACAAACATAAATACTCAAACTGTACATTAAAACATATATGTCACATCACTGACCACATAATACATGCATTCATTCATTCCTCCTTGTACACATGTAACATAGAACAAACAACATGACAAACGTTTGAGCTCAAAAAAGAAAAACGTATTTTAAAATATAAAAGAATTGGATCGATCCACAAAAGAAAACAAAAACTCAGGATGAAAATTAAAATAGATCTATTCAAAAATTGCAAAGGAATCAAACTGGAAAAAAACTGATCTTCATCTCCCATAGCATAGAGACAGATGCGCTTTGTGCTTTGGTACCCTGGAAAGAAATCTAATATATAACAGTTAATATAATGATTAAAATAAAAGTTAAAAAATGACATTACAGATTCTTTAAAAGTCAAACTACTGTTATACCTTAATTCAGCAAAAAGCAGTCATACAGCTACTTTCCTTTCTATGATGGTCCACCCCTAGGAGGCGCTGTCCCCTATGATAAGAGCTACTTCCTTTTACAAATCTAAAATCTCTTTTTGTTTTCCTACGCTTGTAAACTCCTAACTCGCCTTCTAAAAGAAAAACTTAAAACAAACAACTTTGCACTTAATTAGAAGTCATTCTATTTCCATCCAATATGCATATGTTCCACAAAGTTCTTACTACCAAATCCTGCAAATACCCTAAATAGAAATACGAATCATTTCCAAAAGCACAGACATATCAGCTAGGAGTCTGGAAGCCTGCAAAATAAAAGGATGGCACAGACTAATATGCATTAACCAAAAGTTTTTCTTACTGGCACATAAATAGATAATAGACATTGCTGCTTATTTCTCTGTTGTTCACCGTCTCACAATCTTTCTCCTTTACATATCATCTAACCAGTCCACAATACAAACATGTAATACCTGAACTCCCATCAAAATAAACCACCTAATTCATTCCCTTACATCTAAAAGTTAGCAGCTAGTGAGCTATAATCAAAACTGAGAACTAACGTACTTAACACATACTGCCATAGCACTTTACCTACCTACACCAACATAAAAGAATTCTCTTCCCTCTTTAACATTACGTCATCTCTCATCACTAATATTCACTTTCCCCATACTTTCAATACAAATTTCTGTTTTCACATTAAACAAATCAATCCATTAGTCCCTCTTCTATCACCTGTGCACTCAGTCCTATAACATACTTAAATCTCAAACCTCTCAGCAGAACTGTAAAATCCATTTTAAAAGTGACTCACTCCCAGATTTTTTTTTTTCTTTCTTCTCAAACACATTCCTAAGGGGGGGTTCACCTCCTCTCCCGCCAAACAACTATTACACTCATTGAATAGGTTTGTTAAGTGATAAAACCCTTAAACAGATCATTTCATTAAAATAAAGTTGCTCTCTTATAGTATATCTATAGATTGTTTTCCTTTCTATCTCTCTGCCTATACCCCTGACCAAAGAAAAAACCATACATCCCTCTCCAATGATAAATCAAATCTAATTATGAATGGCTTTAAATAAACACAGGTTCATGCTTTCGTTCTTACCAAATGAAATAACACACCCTGCACATAATGCTAAAAACTCTTCACAATAAACTCGTGGTAATCACACAATTCTAAAAACTTAGATGCAAATATGAGCATCTCTGCATTAATGGTAGGAAATAAAACCAAAAACTAAAAAGCTTGCTGGGCTGGTTATTCTTTTTCTACGTTTACAGTGAACATAAGAGTCCTTGTGGCCAGCCATGGCTACATCATTCAGCCCTGTACCTTAAGGGGGAGGGGGGAGAAGCAAAACACCAAAAAACTGAAAAACTTCATTTCTCTGGTTAATGCTACCCTAACAGCAATCACGCATTAACTCCAAAGCAAACTTAAATATGAACTGATAACAATAAATCTCATAGACTAAAATAAACTGGAGGCATTTATGTACCTCTGATCACAGACAGCTGTAAACTATAATATCCAGCCATGCAGTTTCTAGTTTTAAAAGCACCGCATTTGTTTTTGTTTAACAACTAAACTTTGGTAAAAATCCACTAACGAAAAACACCTTATCATACTAATTATAAAACTTTCAACTTACCAATTGTATCTTATTCCCTCTTTCTCCTTCTGAATCTACACACTTACAACCGCTCTACTCAGCCGCTCCCCAGATGTAAAGTGAAAGTGAAAGTGCTTGAGCGCAAGCCATGCGGTCTAAGGACAAAAGACCCCAGACTGACTAGTGCTGGCTACCCCTCTGTTTGTTCAACTGTTCTATCTGATTTTAATCAAATCATCAACTCATGTCCTGTCTCCCTAACATATATTAAAGAACATTGTGCAAAAAGTATTCTAAACCTGATAAAATAATTTACTCAGCCTGGCATGCAAGCGTAAGCTGTCTGCTACACAACTGAATTAAAACTGATTTATCTATTGAAAACCTCAAGTTTATGTTATTGTATTTCTCCATTCCCAGTACGCTCCCTAATTTGGTTATACCTCTTTCAATTTTCCTTTAAAGAATAAATGTTTTCCTACCATTGCAATAGCTGCTACCTGGAGTCTCCAAAAGTATATGGACCTGATTTTAAAAAGCATTTACACACTTAAAAATGGGTTTTAGACGTGCAAATGCACTTTACCCCCATGTATGTGGTCTTTTGAAAATTGCTACAATATATGCCATTGAATTGTCCATAGGATTTACCTGCATAAGTGCGTGGATAAATGGCTTTTGAAAATTGCTACAGTAGTGACCCCATCTCTGAGGAATAGCAATCAATTTTGGGCTTGATATTTAACAGTGATATTCAACAGTGACTTGGAAAGTTACCTGGGCAATTTTACCTGGATGTTCAGCAGAGTATATTCTTGGCTAATTTTAGGGCAGCTAGTTTTCCCATCAGACTTGCCTGGCTCAATTTAATTGGGTAGCACTGAATATCAATGCTCACTGGCTAAAGTTTAGTCCCACCCTTGGAATACTTTTATTTTTTACTTTGGGTTTTGTCCGGCTATCCTGAAAAGTTACCCAGACAAAACCCTTGAATATCTACCTCAGTCACTCTAACAGCTTGTACTAAATGATTAACCAATTTTTAGCAATTAAGGAAAACGAGCATGATTTTCAGTGCCTCAATAGGCAGAATGAAAAAGATAAGATCAATGGAAATCCTTTTATCAGTAATTTTTCAGACCGTACCAGAAATCTTAGATATGTCTGCTTTTCCAAGACATGAAAATAAAGACCCAACATTCCCATAGCCTCTCCAAGAATAAGGACTGCAGTTGTTGAACTTTGGGGAAAAAAAAATGAGAATATCAATAGGAATGATGCAAAATCCTGTACAGCAACTCTCAACATATCAATATCTTGAAAGCCTCCCTGCGAATACTTTGCCAGAACTCTTGATCTAAATGTATATGAATCAGTGAGGTCCAATTGGAGCTGGCTCTAGAGCAAATGGTGCATCGGGCAAAAATTGTTGACATTCTCTTTTCTCTTTCCTCCCTCCAAGCATTCCCCCCTCCCCCCTCCCTCCACCTCCCCTTCTTTCCACCATTCCCTCCTCCATTCCTCAAGACATTTCCTCTCTCTCCATCCTGCCCACCTAAGTGCTGCTGCTCCACTCCTCCTTACTCATAGGTTGACGCTCCTGTCCTGGATCCAGGGCTGCTTTAACCAGTTTTGGGGCTCTGAGAAAATCTCTGTGGATTGACTTCCCTTTACTTTTTCTAGATTAATCTCACCACAGCCCCATCGTATACTCCCCACCCAATCACTGAGTCCCCATACCTTAATCTCTACTTGGTCTCCAAGTCCTTACTCTCCTCACCCATCCCCAAGTCCCAGTTCTACCCTCTACTTCCCAAAACTCTGAATTCCTGCATTCTCCCATGTTCCCGCCCATCTACTCTCCCAGTCACTATTGCTCTGTCTCCAACCCCCATTCTTCTCTTCCCTTCTTGCAAATAAAAATAATAAATATTTAAAAACAGCTGATGAATAGAAGATCCAATAATTTAAAACCCTTATAAAAGTTATACATTTCCAAAGCACCAATAAAATATTTCAAAACAGCAGACACATCAAATAACACCCAATAATTAAACTAATAAGAATGAAATAAAGCTCCTTCTCTCCATACCTGGAATATTTTGATTTCCAGTCACCCTGAGATTGTTATGGATTGAGGGGGAGAGAGGCTGCACAAATGTTATCCTCTTTCACATGCATACACACACACACCCGTACCACACTTGTTACATATACACACTCTCTCTCTTTCACACACCCACATCTCACACAAACAGGCTCTCACACCTCCCTCCTTCACATACACAGGCTTTTACAGCACCCCTCCCTCTCTTACACACACAGGCTGTCACACCCCTCCTTACATATATACGCAAGCTCTGTCACATACACACACAGGTTCACATGTACACACACACACATGCATTGTCATTCCTGTCTCACATGCACAACAGGCTTTCGCCCCTCCTGTACCACATACACACGCAGGCTCTCACACCCCTCTTTCTTTCACGTGCACATAGGTCCTCGCACTCACAAACATACAGGCTCACATTCTTACTCTTTCACACACCTACACAGGATCTCACTTACACAGGCTTTCACACTCACATGCACTCTCTTGCTTTCACATGCACACACACATTTTCAAAGTTTCTCCCTCTCTTCTGTGCTGTTTCTTCTAGGCTCTGCCTGCCGGGCCTCTTCAACCACCGCGGGATGGGGTCCCACTGGGCCCCATGGTGGCCCTTCTGGGCCTTTGTCTGTCTTGGGCCACCATGGGATAGAATCTGTGGTGGCCCCAACAGGCTTTTGTCGCTCTTGGGCAACCACGGGGTGGAATCCGCAGCTGCCCTACTGGGCTTCTATCGCTTTCTCTTTTCGGCCACCGGATCCTCTGTGGTGCTCTGTCTCCTTGTGCCACGGGTTGTTGCCAAGTTTGCCCTACCAAAAAGATGGCCCTGGTTCCAGTATTCAATTAAATAATTGGGAATCTCAGCCACCACAAATTTCATTATCAAATATCTATATATTGGAGATATTATATTGATGTTAGGAGTCCAATGAAGTAAGGATCGTTTCCAGTGCATCAAATGATCTAGATCAGTGTTTCTCAACCCAGTCCTCAGGGTACACCTAGCCAGTCAGTTTTTCAGAATATCCATAATGAATATGCACGAGAGAGGTTTGCATATTTATTTATGTATAAAATGTATAGCCTGCCAATCCATAGATCTCAGCAGGTTACAATAAACAGTGCATGCAAATTATTTTATGCATATTCATTGTGCATATCCTGAAAATCTGACTGGTTAGGTATGCCCCGAGAACTGGGTTGAGAAGTTCTGATCTAGTTTGCTAGCCTAACATTACATATCAAATCAGGTCTTGACATAATTGCAGGCGTAAATGCAGAGTATGCTCTAGGAGTTGAGAATCCACAACCAACTAATAAAAGATTTACATACTCTCCCAAGCCACATCTGATTTGCATACTTCAACTTGAGGTGATTTAAACTTAAAATAGAGAGAATTGTATAAAGGCAGTATATGTAAACATCACACACATACTAGAGATTAGATTTTTTTTTTGGCTCATGAGGTTTGTGATCCAAGCGGTATAAACCTAGCCAGACTTTATGATAGCGAACAGCTGTTTTGTTTACAATCCTCAATAGATTTTTGATCTAAAAACGTTGATCTGGGTAAAAAATTTAAGTGCCCTATTAGAAATTGGGTAAATGTTAACTATTAACCTGAGACACATGTAGGTACAGGCTTTGCCATATAACTGCCAATCTACTTCGGTTACTATCCAGAACCCACTTTGCTATTTCTGTACTAGGCTTTTCAGAGCAAAGAGAGTTTTTTTGCACTGAAGTTGCTCTCAGTACAACATATAATATTTTTGTAATAGGAGCTGCATTTTAAGAACATATTTAATGTATTGTAAAGTAATAGAATTCAAATGCATGGATTAGATTTTTTTTATTGCAGTCTTAATAAACAGAAAATAATCCTAAAATAAGTTACTTCTGTACTGTAATAGCAGGATACCTAACTGGTACATTTCTTCACTTACAGCAAGATAGCACACTGGATGCAGCTGAAAAGATCCTGAAATCCTGGAGTAAACAAAAATCTTAGGGCTTGATTTACTAAGACTTTTCTCCCATTCTGTCTCTATGGGAAAAATGCTTCATAATTGAGGCCCTTAGTTTGATACGTTATCTTTTTGATACAGATAATTGTTCTCTATATTGTCTTACTATTTTATAATTGAAGCAGATAATGAAATAGTCATGTCACCTCTGGTATAGGATCACAACCAGTTGTCAGATAATTTAAAAAAAAGGCATATAATGAAAATTAGGTTTTACTTTCTGTATCGGAGCCAGCATGGGGTGAGCATTATGTACTGTCACTCTCAGTTCAGTCAGTTGCAAATTGTGGTGCAACGTTACACGTGGTCTCTTCCAATACCATTTTAAAGTGTTTCTTGAAGAGACATTTCTTAAGAGATGTACCATACTTCTTCCTATAACTTCTTCCTGTACAGAATTTTCAGCTTTAGCTGATCCAAGAAATAAGAACCCTGAAATATCTTTCAAATCAGGCTTTCTGTGCACAAACACAATCTTAATCAATGGAGCACCCTGCCCAATTCTTTATGAAATTTTTAGAGATTCTCTTTAAAAAAAAATCATATCCAAAATACAGGAAGTTTTTTAAAAATCATGGACACTGTGACCATTGTGACATTTGGAAAAGTCTCAAATCCTGTTTATTGTTTTTTTCTCCTCTGCAGTCTCCATTTACATCCTGTATTGTGCCCATGCCATTCCACCCTGTTTTATTGTATTTTGCTTATTACCCCACCAGCCTTTTAGATTGTAAGCTATTTGGGGCACAGAACTCCCTTTCAAGTATACCTATATGATTTGTAATACTATTTATACTTGTATTAACTCCTCAGCTTATACCTGAGTTATGTGAAAGATGCTGATGGTTTATTTAAGATACTAATTAGGATATTTTCCGGTGGCGATTTTGTTAACAGAATCCAAATCTTGTCACTCTGTTCCTTACCCTTACAGAAATAGACCCAAAATTGTATATATTTAGCTAACAAATTACAAAATATCTATATGAAGAGGATGGAGGTTTCATATAGATCTTAATATAATCATAAACCTACAACCACATTCCTCCCTATATTCGTATTTTTCAAAAAAACATTTTTTTAATTCAGTAGTGAAATGTGTTTCTTCAAACGGGCAACCAAAACACTCTATTTTTAGATTTTCCTTTGCTACACTGAGCCAGTGTCAATTTTTGTTCGACATCAAAAATATCTTACTGTCCCTCCCAACGAGGCCACGTTTCAGAAAAAATCCTTCGGCAGAGGAAATGTCTTCCTTTACAGCTGTGTCGATCCTACGTTCCTTTAAACTTGTCTCTTTCTCGTTGAAACCCTGAACTTGCACAGGGTAAGCGTAAAACGTCCATTTCAAAAATATATCCATCATGTGACCTGGAAATAGCCAATGGGATGGGTTTTTGATACGAAAACCAATAGCTTCAAAGTATTAGCCAAGCTCCCTAGACCAATCAAAGTAAACCTCTTGAATCACTTCATTTTAGTGACTCACAACAACGAATAAAGAACACCTATAATTTACATTAAAGTACTCCAATTTAATTCTTCATTCATGCCGGCTGGCGTCGCTGTGTGGAGAGTGTAAATCCAAAACGCTTCACGCAAGTTCAAACGGGCATGTATATCGCCCCACCCCCACCGCTTGGGGATGGATTCTTGTTCAGTAATAGTCCACTTTAAGTCATCAAAAGTATGTTGTGACATTTCACTATTGAATTTAAAAAAAAAAATTTGAAAGATACGAATAATGTTGGAGGTTTATGATTATATTAAGATTGTGAGACTGATTACCGATGGTATATCAGTATCAGGTAATCAGACTGATTACCGATGGTATATCGGTTTCATTTCTATATGAAACCTTCATCCTCTTCATATAGATATTTTGTAATTTGTTAGTTATTTATAAGATACTACCAGAAATCAGAGAGAGAAGAGCTCTCCTAAAGTGAGATATTGGCAGCAGTGTGCAAGAAGGTGCCATCCAAGATGCAACATATCAAAGAAAGAGATGACTGTTACGTTGCTCTCCTTATTAATGAGTTTATCAAGAAAAAATTACTACTGTGCTTTTCTGACAACACAATTATGATTGATGGCTAATGGACTTACTGTCAGTTGATCAGCTTTTGTAGTATATGCACAATAAACTTGTTTCCTGTTTGGCTTATACATAAATCAGTGCTGCCTTCAAATACTGCGTGATCAGCTTTGGTGGGAGGAGACAGTATCCCTTTATCCCCGAGTCTATATGCTATTGACTACATTCCCTTTTTTTTGCTTTATGTACATATATCATGTTCCGCCCTTTATGCACTGTCATTCCTCTCTAAAATAAAATGCTCATGTTCATTAAATTTGACCTGAGGTCAAGTTTAAATCTATAAAAATCACTTTCTATATATAATGCAATTTGGTCCTGCAAAGTGGTGTCTGTTGGTGACTGGTGGGGTGCACCATGTGTGCACATCTCACTTTGAAAATCTGGTGGATGCAGGAGCTGTCAGCTTTGCAATGTGTGCTCGCTGCCCTGGCTGCAGGGAGCCAATGTCTGATTGATGCCACAGGAGTGGAGGGAGCCAGAGAGATGGTTAGGAGCAGGAAAAGGGGAAGAACACACTTAGCAGGGGCAAGGAAAGAGAAGAAAGATCCTCTGGTGAATTTCACTTGAGTGTCGGCTAGTAATAAGTGGCCGTTTGAATGTGTCTAGTATAGATAAGTAGTAGATCTTATTCTCTGTTTGGTAGGAGCTTTGCTAATGAAATTTCTTTTCCAGCTCACCATGACAATATGAAAATTGGATTATGGATTTTGTAAATGTTAATCCATAATTCCCACTGCATTTTGAACTATCTAAAAATGTAAAATATGATTTTAAAATAATTATGGAAGTAAAAAGTCAGAAATATACTTAGGAAAGAAATATTTACATACTTTTCCTAAACTTATAGTAATTATTATGTCATTAGTGGGAGACCTAGGATTGACAATAACTCCCTTGTTTATATATAATTTCAAGCTTTTACAAATATGTTAAGGTCTACAGTTGGTATTTCCCTTTTAAAGAAATATAACTTTAATTCTTTCTTGAAAAACTACCAAGAGTAAACCGATGGCAGCAAATTGTCAGTAGTTTGCTGCCATCTTTTGGCTTAGTCAGATAACGAATTTTACTCTGCTTAAATTATATTTTTTTAGAACATTACAAATACAGTGTTCACAGAAACATAATAAGAAACCACTGACTTACAAATAGACTGAAATATATTAAACAGTTATATGTGGATTCTTACATATGCTGAATAAACAGTTCTAGCTGTTATGAAGAAAATGACTTGTGTTTTGCTTGTTGTAAAATATATATATGTACACACTTTTTTTTAACTTTGCAGATGGAATACTTAAAACTCAAGCTCACATAGACTTCAATAGGGCATGTATACAGTAGCTAAGAGAGAGGTTTTGCTTAGTCCTTGAAGGAAGAGATTCCTCTTTTCTCTCTCTCTCCCCCTTCCTGGAGAGAACGTTGAGAATTATCCTTCCTTATCCTAAAGGTTTGTAGCATTGCCAGAAGGAGAAGACTTGCCAGCTTCCTCAAAGATTGCGACTGTTGGTGCAACTATGGATCTGGAAATCTCCTATTTACACATCTGTTTGTCAGAATATCAAGTGATTGGAATGAGGAGGGGTCTTGTGGAGCTGGGAGTAATACAGCCTAGTCAGCAAAAAATAACTATTTATTATATTAAAATATACCTATAGGCTTATATACTTGGAGTTTTTTGTTTACACACAAATGCATCTAAATGGCAGGGAAATACCTACAATAGTATGCTTTGAAGTGCTGAAAGGTGGAATATAAATTAAATACATATAGAAAAATAAAAGGTAAGAAAAGATTAAACTTAATGTGGATAGGTGCAAAATGATGTATGAGAAGAAGGTGTATATCAAGACAGTAACAGTTCTAATACCAAAAATGATTATAATAAATATAACCTTGATCTATCCCAACTCTTCCATAGCACAATCACAGTTAGCCCCCAAGACACTCCCTCCATATTGTGAAATATAAATTACCCCCCTCACTCCGAACCATGGAAAAAAAAGATGTTTTCCCCCCAAAACCAGAATAATATACTGTATAAATTAGTAGCAGGAAAACCTGGGTTCTATATTAGGAGACTTCAACCAGGAAAAGGATCTTGGAGTCATCGTGGACAATACATCAAAATCTTCAACTCTGTGGCAGCAGCCAAAAATGCAAAGAGAATGTTAGGAATTCTGAGAGGAATAGAGAATAAAACTAAATATAATGCCTCTATCAATCCATGGTATAACGGCACCTTGTGTATAGTTCTGTTCAACACATCTCAAAAAAGATACAGTGGCACTAGAAAAGGTACAGAAAAAGCTAGGGGACATTCTATGAAACTAATCAGAGAGAGTATTTTTTCTTAGTCAACATACAATTAAGCTATGGCATTTGTTGCCAGATGATGTGGTCAAGGCATCTATCATAGCTAAGTTTAAAAGAGGTTTGAAAAAGTCCATAAACATTGCTTTCTGTTGATAAGCAGAATCAATTAGCCATTACATGTGAGTGACAGCATCTAGCGGCACTGAACGGACTCCTCTCTCCAAGATGGTAGAGCTTTGACCTCTGCTGAGCATGTGTCTAGGTTTCGGTGCTTGGACCAGGCCTCAGGCTGAGTCCTGTTGAGCCTAGACCTTGGATTTTTTTCTTTTCAAAATGAACCGAAAATAAAACCAGCACAATCTCGATGGTTTTTCTTTCATTCTGTTTTGAAAACGACATAAAACAAAATAGGAAAGGTTGTTGACATTTCCTATTTCGTTTCAAACAAATGGCATCTCTAACAGGGGCATTCTCATATCCCTTTTCCTTCTGATTATGTCTCTCCTGATACAGCCCAGCATCCCTCTGGCCTTCGCCACCTTCAGAGCGTCAGACACTATTATCCCGAGGTCTCCCTGGCTGTGCACATCAGACTTTTACCTCCCATCATGTACAGTTCATTTGGATTTCTGCACCCCAAATTCACGACTGCTCTTTATGGCATTGAATCCCAGCTGCCAAACCTTCAGTCACTCCTCAAGCTTACTTAGATTGCACTTCATTCTCTTTACTCCTTCAGATATGTCTACTCTGTTGAACATCTTAGTATTCTTCCTTCTAACCCTTCTGCAATATTTCTCACAAAGATATTGAAAAGAACTGGTTGCAGAACCAAACCTTGAGGCATTCCGCATAGTATGCTTCTCTCCTCATAGGTTCCATTTAAGGCTACTCATTGTCGTTTTTTAGTAAACCAATTTCTAATCCATTCCACCACCTCAGGACCGTTCCCAGGCTTTTCAGTTTGTTCGTGAGCCTCCTATGTAGGATGGCATGAAAAGCATTGCTGAATTCCAGATAAATCACATCAAGTGCTTATCCTTTATCTACTTCTCTAGTCATCCAGTCAAAAAAGTAAATCATTAAGTTTTATATATTGTATATGTATGTATAATATATTTATATGCACTACATTATAGAAGGCATAATTATAAGGACTTTTTAAATTAAATGTCTTTCCTAAGGAGGTAACGGTGAGATTCTGTGATAAGTGCTGGCATATTTTGCAGTCTTGTAGTCATAGTCTTGCAGGGTCTTGGATTGACTGGAATTACCCTCTAATCTTATATCCATAATAGGCATGAACAGTTCTGTATGCTAAGAATAACCTTTCTACTGTACAGCATCTTTAAAGGCATCCACCTACTGTCCATCAGGAAACCCTTTTCACAAAATGGCACTGAGCTGCAATATGAAAGCAAAGCAAGTTCCTATATATATGTCCAGGGACACCCCCCCCCCCACACACACACACACACCATACAGCAAGTTTGCGTATGGTAAACAGTGTTCTTCATAGACAGCAAGATGAATTAGCCATGATGCGTGTGACATCATCCTCTCTAAGCTCATAGAGCCTTTGCTAGTCATGTGTCCTACACAGGTTTTGCCTTGTGAACTCAGTCAATATTACAGCTAAGTCTAGGTGAGTACTTGACTCTCCAGGGAGTTGGATGGGTATTGAGCATGGCTAATTCATCCTGCTGTTTACAGAGAATATTGTTTAGAGTAAGCAAACTTGCTTTCTCCATCAACAAGCAGAGCTGAATTATCCATGACACATAGGAAGTCCCAAGCTTAGGAGTACAGAGGAGTATATACTGAATAAGCAACTCTGACCTCACTGTGAAGAGTGGACTACGTGTTCAACGCTTTTTGATAAATTGCCCAGATAGTAATGGGACATGAAAGGTGTGCACTGATGACCAAATTGCAACTTTGCAGATGTCTTCAAAAGGTACTATATTCAGCTGAGCTACTAATGTGGCCATGATTCTCACTTGATAAGCCTTGATAGAATCTGGGATCTGCATGCCTGCTAGGGCATAAAAATGTGTAATACACTGAGCTAGCCAACTGAATATTCATTTGTCTATTGCATTGCCCAGTCAAGATCATGAAAGACAAATAGCTTTGAAGATTGGTGATATGGCTAGGTTATTTTTCTGTAGTAAGCAAAAGATGTTTGACAGTCTAAGGAATGAAGGGCTTTTTCACCTTCATTTGCATGTGGCCTCAGAAAGTAGGTAAAACAATGCCACCTTTTGTAAAAACTTTGGGTGTGTGCAGAGCACCACTCTTGTGAAAAAAATTGCATATAAGGAGAGTAATTAACTAAGGCCTGAAGTTGAGAGTTGTGACTAAGAATAATACTTTTCATGTGAGAAATTTGAGAGAAGCCAAATTGAGGCTTCATTAGTTGTGCCAGAACCATGTTGAGATCCCATGCAATAGGAGACGTGACAACTGGAAATTTAGTATACCATAAACCTTTCATGAGCTTGCGTACCAATGGATGAGTTGAGATTGATTTATTTATTATTTTTATATACCAACATTTGATCTGAGATATCACTTTGGTTTACATTCAGGTACTGTAGGTATTTCTCTATCCCCAGAGGGCTTACAATCTAAGGTTTGTACTTGAGGCAATGGAGGGTAAAGTGACTTGCCCAAGGTCACAAGGAGCAACAGTGGGACTCAAACCCTAGATTGAAGCCTACCCTCAGTTTGAAAGTGGTAGACCGCTGTAGTACCGAGAGGAACACTTAGGCCTAGATTCATCATTCCTGCGGAATGATGAGCTGCCACGGTAAAGGGGTGGGGGCATGCTCGTGTGCAGCCAGCCGCATCGGCGGTGCGGTTTCCCATGCTGCACACTATCGCCCCCATTACCCCATTCTAAAAGGTGGTGCTATTTCTCGTGCTCCTGCCGGCGATAATGTCCAAAACATTGCCAGCAGCGGAGCTGCCACCCCATTTCCCAAAACCCCTCCCAAACTCCACCCCTTCCCCTAATTTTAATTTTACCACCGTGATAAACCCATTATCATGTGTGTTAGGGTGTTATCGCGTGTGATAATGCCCTAATGCATGTGCTGATAATGGGCTGTCACACCTTGGAAAATGACCCTATTATTTATGAAGTACTGAGACCTGAGGAGGATAGGAAGTAAGCACTTACGTAGGGCTTTTGGTTCACAGGCAAATGGGTCCAAGAAAGTCTATAGACACTAAGATGAGAACCTTTTCCATTTGAATCTGTAAGCTCTTCTAGTAGTCAGCTTTTGGGCAGACACTATTTTATTTATTTATTTTATTTAAAAGTTTTTATATACCGCGCATTAAGGCATTTACATGTCCGCCTAGGCGGTTTACAATCATACAAGCATAATTTTAAAACAAACTTAGTAAGACAAATAAAACAAATTTGTAAAAGGTTAGCTTCAAAGTGATACGACCTGAATAGTAATACTGATTATTGTATTCTGTAAGCAGCGTTACCTTTTTGAGTAAGGAAAAACATGCAATCAGCATGCGCTCATCATCCATGCTGTCAGATTGAGGGAGGGAAGGTTTGGATGATATAGATGCCCTTCCTCTTGAGTTTCTAAGGATGGATCTGTCCTGACATGGATCAAAGGGGCTCTGAACAGCTGTAGTAGATATGCAAATCAAAATTGGGACATGCTAGAGCAATAAGAATCAACTGGGCCTGGCTCTTGAGACGTTTCTACACCATCCTGGCAATTAATGGAATCTGTGGAAAAGCATACATGAGATCTGCATTCCAGTTAAGCAGAAAAGTGTCCTGAACAGATCGGAGTTCATTGGGCAAAATGGAGCAATATCTTTCCACTTTTCTGTTTTCCCCTGACATGAGAAGGTCAGTTATTGGAAGTCCCCATATACTGAATAACCTGTTGGCAGTTGATTGTTGCAGGGACCACTCTGTGAGTGCAATACTCTGCTGAGGTGATCTGCTAGCATGTTGGAAATTCCTGGAAGGTCGTTTTCTTGCAGGACATCTTGGTGTTTGTTTTCCATATCTTTATCACCTCCTGGCAGAGGGTGTATGACTCCATGCCATCTTGTTTGTTAACATAGATCATGGCTACCTGGTTGTTGTTTTGAATGAGAATGCTCTTCCCCTAGAGGAGATGTGTGGAAGTTGTCAAAGTGTATTTGAGTGCTCTCAGGTCTAGTAGATTAATATAAAATTCTTTCTATTAACGAACTTGAATTTGGAAGGGGTCTGTATCCTTTTGGATACATCCATTGGCAATGGATGCATCCTTTTGTGGAAGCATCCATTGCCAATGCTACTGGTGAGGAAGCAGCTGGTGTGGTTTCCCCTTTTATAAGATTTAATTAAAAAGCTTATATTCTGCATCTGCCTAGAGAAACTCCATCTAGGGAAGATTACAATACAAGAGTAAAAAAAAAAAAAAAAAGTAAAACAATAGAATCATTGAAACAGTACAACAATCATAAAAGTAAATAAAATATTAAGATGATAATATACATACATACCAAAACAGATATGTAGCCCCTACACATAAGCCTCTTTAAGAAAAATAGCATTTATCTGCTTCCTGAAAACCTTAAGGTTACTTTCTTTCAATGTCAATGCTTTCCACAATTAGGAGCTACTATGGAGAAGGCTCTTATCAGTGCTATGGTACTTATAAGAGTGTACTATTGAAGCTGCAGGAGCTTCATTCCTCCCTATTGCAAAGTTCTAGAAGGGATATATCAACGAAGCTTCTGTTTCATGCCTTGCAAGACATCCACTGAGATTGTTAAGAGCTGAGTTAATTGGTCCCATTAGAAGTGGAGGTCCCACAGTAAGAGTCACACATGAAGGCAGGTCAATGGAACTACATGAGCTGCTGCCAGTATGTGTCCCAGAACAACTAGAGTGTCTCTGATTGCTGCCTGATTTGTGTTTAGCAGTTGATATATGTGTGTGTTTGCCTGGTCTGATGGAACGAAGGCTTTTGCTTGCAGAGTATCTATCCATGCTCCTATAAATTTTATTCTCTGGGTGGGAAATAGAATCAATTTTTTGAAGTTCACCAAGAAACCTAATTATGTAGGAGTTGAATTGGCTTCTGCAAGGAAGTGATAACCGTTTCCTGAGAAATTGTCATTATGAGCTAGTTGTCTAGCTATGGGAAGACCTGGATGCCCTGACAACAAAGGTGTGCTGCTACTACAGCTTGGAATTTGGTGAAGATCCTTGATGCTGCTGATAGTCCAAATGGGACTACTCGGTACTATCACTTGTTGACTGAGAAGCAACTCTTCTAGCAGGCGGAGTTGCACTGAATGACTGATCCGGATTGAAGGCTAGGTAATGAGGAAGCATGGGGAGTTGGGAGAAACATAACTGATATCCAGACTCCATTATTTTGAGTACCCAGTAGTGTTTGGTAATCTTGTTCCATTCCTCCAGCTAGGGCTGAATCCTCCTCCTACTGGGGAAAATGGCTGTTGGGTTTGTAGGTTGGTGAAAATCTTGGCCCAGGTGTAAGTTGTGTCTGTTGTGCTGCTTTAAGTTGACAGAATCCTCCCTGTCAACCAGGTAAGAAGCTGTTGCTGCTACAGAAACAGGATTTTCTGGAAGGGGCATCTCTGGAAGTACAGCCTTTTAAAAGCATAGTATGGCCAGCGTGAAGTAGAATGCTGCTCTGAGCTGGTTGAGAGGGATTGGACTGCCACATGTTGTCCTTTAATTTGAATAACCATTTCCCTGAGTTTATCTCTGAAGAGGTGCTCTCCCAGGCAGGGGACATCCACCAGCTTATCATGGACATCATCCCGCAAGCTGCTGGCATATAACTAAGCCATTTGATGCGCTCCTATCTAGGCCAATGAAGTGCAATGTGTTGTGTCAAATGCTTCGTGACTTGACAGACTGATGGCATATATGCTCTTTCATGTCTAGAAATGTTTGTAGATGTGCCAAGGTGGTATCACCTGACAGAACAATGGCTTCAGCTTTTGCATACAGTCATGTAAATACTGAACCACAGAAAATTGGTGAGCAGAAATACATGCATTGAGCATGGAACCCTGAAATACTTTCTTACCAAAATTGTCCAGTAACCTGCGGTCCTTCCCCAGTGGGGTGTTAGAAAATATTCTTGTTTTCTTTGCTGTTTTGAGAGCTGACTCACTACTACTGATTGAGCTATTTATTTATTTATTTAAAAATATTTATATACCGCTTTATAAAAAATAAATTTTGTCAAAACGGTTTACATTGAAAAAATAAAAATTTTAAAGGAACAAACAAAATCAAAATAAGTTTAAAATATACATAAAAGTTAGTTAATAGCTGGAACAAATTCTAGCTTAAAATAAAATCAATCATTTACTCAAAATGAAAAAAACAAAAATTGTTGCCCTGGGACTTACTATTGCAACGGGAGGGGAGAAAAGGGAGCGGAAGGGAATTGGAATAAAAATGAAAGTATAACTAACAGGCAGAGGAGAGAGGAAGGGGAAGAGATATAATGAAATGGATTGGATAAGTAGGAGCTATGAGTAGGTTAATGGATTATGTTACATGTTGCGTTTGATCTTGGGTGGGTATGTTAAATGCAAGCTGAAAGAGATAAGTTTTAAGTGATTTTTTGAAAGGTAGTTGTACCCCTCAATATTGCAGAGATTTTTGTACTCTCTAGAAGTCTAGTTTCCTTGCTACTTGGGTACAGGAAATAGTGTTCTCCCACATTCTTGTTTGTAACTCCTGCAGAATATCATGGATTGGAATACCTACTGGTTGATATAGGGTCTCTAGAAATTGGAGAAGGCCAAGGACTTTTGCTTGAGGATCCTTCTCTTTATCCGGAAATCTTGAATAAGAGAGGTCTTCTGGCAGAAGCGGGTGCACTCGGAAGCTCAGGTAGGGGATCAGAGGGAATCCCTGTTAAGCCCTCTTCATATCCAAGGGGAGGGAATACTAATCCAGGACCCCAAAGATTAATTTGGTGACTGAGGAGGGGACCTTGGCCATCTTGGAGGGGTGTATTCCTAGTGAACCTTCTCAGAATGGTTGGACTCTGCTTCAAGTGAATGGGACTAGAAACATCTCATGGGAAATCTGATGGAGTGTCCACTCTGATTGGGGAAGCTGGGACTCCTCATGGGAGAGAATCTGATATCTTGGAAAGGAGACATTGGAGAGTGCCCTCCGTATCCTTGGATACTAGAGAAGTAAAGAAAGTTTTCACCTGTTCTTCCACTTGGTCCAAGGGCAGATGTGCTATTTGGCTGGGAGTGGAACTTCTTTTTCTGATACCAGGATGGATGCACCTCCTCTGGACTTTGAAAGATCTGCACTGGAGGCCAGTTTAAAATTAAGGGTACTATGGAACAAATGGTATCTGGTGTAGCTAGTCAATGGCCTTGCTTCAACAAACTGGATAATGACATTTCCCTGGTGATCCATGGGGGTAACTGTATTACATCACCTTCTGTCCCTGAGGATCCACCTCTCTGTATGGGTAAGATAGAATACAGTTAGATGGCTTGCACTGTGGCCCAGTGTGGCAATGATAGAGCAGCCTGTTCTGTTTCTCAGTACATTACTGACAACGAGGCTCAATGCATCACATGCTTCAGGGTTTGGCGTGTCAACTGCATTGAGGACTTATGCGCTTTCTGCGTCAATGTTGCTGATGCTTTGTACTTTGAAAAAGCCCTCTGTGTCAACAGTACTAGTGATTGATGTGTTGATGGCACTGGGGCCAGATCTGTCATTGGCATCAGGGCTGGATTTAGCGATAGCACAGAGGCCTGAGGCATCGATTGTGCCAGAACTGTGAGCATCAATGATGTCAGGGTCAGAGGAATATGTTTTGGCTGCATTGATGGTGCTGATCAATGCTTTTTCTGTTCTGGATGCGCTGTTGGTTTCGTAGAACATTTTATTCTTAGTTTTTGGTTTGCTCGATCCTGAAGATCCAGCCTATTCAGCCAATAGGGGCAATCTCTTAGAAGAACTCTTGCTCAACTCTACACCTGGGGAGTATAAAGGGGTCCAGCTCCAGGAGGATGATCAACTGTGGCTCCTCAGAGTCTTATGCAGTTCCTCCATTTTCCAGGCTTTGGACTTTTGTGACCACGGAGACATGCGGCCACAATGATAACAGTTGCCTGGTCATGGTCCGGTCCAAGGCGGCAGTAACAGTGGTCATGTCCATCAGTAATAGACTTCCTACTGCATATACAGTCTTTGAAACCACTCAGTATGGGCTTCTTGGAACTGAAAATTCAGTGAAGAAATCTTTTTTTTTTTTTGTATAGCACTGAAAAGTGCTGTTTGGGGGGTCTGCTGATGAAATCATCAAAATAAGGTGTGAAAATATTAGTAGGAAAAAATTTCCCTAAATAGATAGGGTACACATCCATACTGAGGCTTGGACAAAAAAAAGAGGGAGGGAACTCGTGATAACACCCACTTAGGAATTCCTGCACATGCTCTATGAGCTTAGAGAGAAGGGTCTGTTCAGTGCCGTTGCATGATGTCATCCATGTGTCATGGCTAATTTAGGCCTGCTTGTTGATGGAGAAACTGTTTAAGCTTATTGGAGGATTAATTTTCTCTTATAGTTCTTTTGCCAGGGAGAGGAAAGATTGAACTGGCTGAGGGAGAGGAATGCTCGTGAAAAGTCGGCTGGGAGGTTGTGGGTGGGATGTCATGAGAGGGAGGAGAGCAAGAACTAATTGGCTGGGGGCCAAGGGTGAAAGTGGAGGAGTAGCCTAGTGGTCAAAGCAGTGAGCTTATAACTCAGGAAAGTCAGGCTTCAAATACCACTGCTGCTCCTTATGATTTTGGACAAATCACTTTACCCTCTGTTGCCTCAGGCACAAGCTTAAATTATAAGCCCTTGGGATAGGGAAATGCCTATAGTACCTGAATGTAATCTGCTTTGAAAAAGCTGAATATAAATAAGTAAAATGGGATTGCTCCACAGGTGGTTGAAAGGGTGAGCACAGAGATCACAAATGGTTTGCAGACCTGTGCTAATAAAATAATACTCTTTAGCCATTGCAGTTGTGCCTACTTCCAATCTCCCATCTGACAGGACACCTAGCCTTGTCTGCTCTTTGCTGATCATATTGCTGTTTCATTTGGTGGTATTCATTTGGAAACACAATCTATCAGGGTGCTTACTTTGCTACTTAGCAAGTGATATCATAAATATGTGGCAACTACCATATGCATCCAAAAAGTGTATGGACCATAGTTAGATAAGTGTTTCCAAATGAAAAATAAAGAATGGATCCAATTAACTTTATTAGAGGAAGCAAACCCTGTGGAGGTCATATAGTTTTTTAATTATCATCATAAATCCTAGGGGAAAAAAACAATTTTGGATAAACTAGTCTAGAATATGATAATGATCTCACTAATAATGCTTTCTTGATAAATGAATGGGGGTTTTATATTAAATTTAACCTGAAAAATGCTCCATCCAGTTCCAAAATAGAAAAGAATTTGGGACAGTTTAAAGGAAAATGCTTCATCTTGACAGTTTGAGTATATATCTTTATGATGATGTAATTATTTACAATTTAAAAAAATGCCTTTATGTTCATACAGTCTGGTCTGGTTTTCTTATTTAGAGATCAACTGTTACGTAATGGCTCAGTGCTGCCCCTAACACACTTGCTGGTTAATTCCGAGGCCACCACAAACATCCTGTGAAACACTGCCTAGACCCACCTTGCACCTGTGTACGTGCTCCTACACTGGCAACATCCCACCTGCCAACTGGATCATGTATGCTGTGCCAGTAGCCTGACCTCAAGCTATCCCTTGGTGGTTTCTATTTTTTTTTTGCAATTAACAAGTCTGTTGATTTAACAACCCATTTATACACCAATAATCATAGGTATTGAATACAAAATGTTCTTGTTGCGGTAACAGTAATGAAATAACTGACAACATATACTGTAGTGGGATCAAACAAACTTTCAAGCTACTAGTTTGCCAAAAGATACAAAAAAAATACAATAAATTATAATATATAAGGTCCCCAAAAGCCTATGCTTCCATTAGATGAAAGTATGGTGGTTGGTAATCTTTTCTTATACCTTACACCCTCCCTTCTCTCCCCCCCCCCCCCCCACATATCAGCTTGCATCTAAGCTGATATGTGGGGGGGGGGGAGAGAGAAGGGAGGGTGTAAGGTATAAGAAAAGATTACCAACCACCATACTTTCATCTAATGGAAGCACCATACTTTCATGTAATGGAAGCATAGGCTTTTGGGGACCTTATATATTATAATTTATTGTATTTTTTTTGTATCTTTTGGCAAACTAGTAGCTTGAAAGTTTGTTTGATCCCACTACAGTATATGTTGTCAGTTATTTCATTACTGTTACCGCAACAAGAAAATTTTGTATTCAATACCTATGATTATTGGTGTATAAATGGGTTGTTAAATCAACAGAATTGTTAATTGCAAAAAAAAAATGGAAACCACCAAGGGATAGCTTGAGGTCAGGCTACTGGCACAGCATACATGATCCAGTTGGCAGGTGGGATGTTGCCAGTGTAGGAGCACGTACACAGGTGCAAGGTGGGTCTAGGCAGTGTTTCACAGGATGTTTGTGGTGGCCTCGGATGTTATTACTCCTGAGAAGTCTTCTGTAACTATTGTACATAAGGTTTCCAAATCATTTCAGAGGTTTGTAGTCTTTCCCATTGGATTGCTTTAAATTTGCCCAAATAGTAAACTCTCTCCAAATGCATACATATTCTCCCCTCTGAAGATGTGATAACTTTTCTCCAGCTGCTTGCCCATTCATATCTGGCTGCAATTGTTATTTGATGTAGCAAGGATGTCATGTGTGGGTCAAGACTCAATGTGGGAATATTCAACAACAAAAACTTTGGTTCCCTGTATGTACCCGGATCAGTCCAGACCGTGGCTTCATCCCTTTTCCATCCCACACTTGTTCAATTTAGTGTAGCCCCGCTCCCGTCGTTGTCGTGGTGCCTGGCCCAAATTCCCTATTATAATGGAAAGATGAGCAATAGTTAAAATTCCTGTCACCCACTAAGAGGTTTTTCCATTTATCCCATCTCTCAAGGGTCAGACCAGGAACGGATAGCACAGATCCGGCAAGTATTTGGTCTTTTTTGGTAACCAAGGGTAACACCTCCAGGGGTGTTCCTTCCATCAGCACATTTCCAGTCAAACCCATCTTTTAGTCTTTCTTCTTTTGTGCCAATCAGTCACCGCACAGAGCTATGCTGCGACATATCACTGGAGACAGAACCTCCAGTCTCCTCCTACTTTTCAATTAGTACATTACTTTTCCCACTCTCTGTATGTTCATCTTTTCTATATAAAGCAAAGGAGTTTTTTCCTCCATATTCTAAAGCAGTAGTCCCCAACCCTGTCCTGGGGGCCCACCAGCCAGTCGGGTTTTCAGGATATCCACAATGAATATGCATGAGAGAAAATTTGCAATCACTGCTTCCAGACTCCTGAGAGAGGTGCAGAGTAGCTTAAGCTACTAGGGAACAATAAGCGGCAGTTTGCAAATTCATTGCCATAGCCTCAAAGGCTTGCTTAAGGATAGCTTCAGTTCTTCTACCCTGAGCATCCTTTAGAGATGCCCCTTCTTCAGCTGGTATGGTGGTTCACTTGGTGACAGAACACACCAATGCATCCACTTTTGGGAAACACAACTACTCTCTTGGCTGCGGATCCAAGGGATATAAACCCACCAAGGTGCGTCCTCCTTTAAAATTTGCCTCTTGCGCACTCCATTCAAAGTCAATCAACCCAGGTTCTTGTGGCCTGGTTTGGCCTCTGTTGGAAACAGGATGCTGGGCTTGATGGACCCTTGGTCTGATCCAGCATGGCAATTTCTTATGTTCGTATGTTCTTATCTAGGAGGGGCTAGAAACATGAAGTCTTGGGTAGGGTGACCAAAATGGGATCCTTCTTCTGCACACCTGAGGAATCACTCCCAGCCACCCCAAGGGTCTTCAGTGTCTGAGTAATCAAATCTGGCAACTCCTCTCTGAAAGAAACTGAGAATTCGATGTGGCTCTAAATCCGGGGGAATTTCTTCTTCCTCGAGGCAAGCAACCCAAATCATCTTGATTTACATTCCCTCAACCATTGTCAGGCATTCTTTTGCCCTGGCATTTGCATGCGGTGAAAGACATAGGAGGCTCTGAGCATGCGACCCTGATTTAGGAGGCAATGCATTCTCTGCAGGACGCCCCTGCAGAAAGGTTTGTAGCCTCTGGAAAAATACTACCCAGGGAAAAGAGGATGGATCCATACCAGGTCCCCTAGGCCCAAACCTGACATCCTGTGAGTGAGACTCTGCTGAGGATGTCTCTGCCAGTGGATCAACCGAAGAAGGGGGACACCTTCATTGTGCTGCCTCCAGTCCCACTCCCCTTAGACGGAGAGGATGGACCAGTGTCGGCAAAATCAGCAAGGGGCAAATCACCTCTAGCATCCAGGCAGCGCTGACACAGGCTCGCAGAAAACTTTGGCTGAATTGCCCTTATATGGCATGCAGCACAATAGCCAAGCGCTTAGACCTCTTGGATGCTAGTGCCATGGAGCTGCCCAGTCGACGCGTGCCTCAGTAAGATATGCGCTCAAAACACCTCAGCAGACAGCTACACGTCCAGGAACGCGAATGAGACACATGCACATATCACCCTCAGCTATGCGCTTAACTGCGCGCACAACATGCACAGTATACGCTCAGTAACATGTACGCAATACGTGCTCAGCCAGTCTTTATGTGCACACACCGGTAGGCTGCATATGTACATGCACAACAGGAGGTGCGAATCTAGGCGCACAAGAAGGCCATCATACACAGAAAAGGTACAATCACTGAGGCCTACCATGCGACTAGGGAAAAGAAGCTTTGGAAGAGGGGCCTAGCCCAAAAGGGCTGCTCAACTGGCTGAGCCTGTGCTGCTTCAGCACTTCACTAACTTCTCAGAGGCTTGAGTGGAAGATGCTAAACACCAACACTGAGAAGAAAGACCCGGTAGGAAGGAAGTCACAAGAACTTCCTCTCTCGCTTTAAAAAAATTTTTTTTTAATTTACCTGCGCTCACTCATCCCTGACTGAAGACAGAATCGGGTCTCTGCCTACAGCGGGAGAGGGAAAAAGTCTTCACGACCAAGGCTCTCTCGGTATGCAACCACTGTTTTTTGGGTTTTCTATGCCAGAAAAAGTCTACCGGACTGAAGGCTCTCAACTAAAGGAGGGACCTAATGGTATCACCTCAGGAGCCAAGCGGTGCTATCCAGTCATCATGTCTTCTTTTCCTTTTTCTTTTCAGTAGGGAAATAAATGTCCACCATCTGCTGAAAACAAGGAATACTGGCGGGCTGAGGTTGGGGCAGGGCTATAGATCTGTGACTTAAGCTTGTACTCAGTCTGCATCTGCTGGTAGAGGTGCATAACCCACATGTGGGGACTGGCCTGCCTGAGTACAGAGGAAGCATAAGTAGGTTAATCCAATAAAAAGAAATCACGTTATATTTTTTGTGTTTATTATCATTTATTTTCAGACATTGAAGTGGACAGCAACCACACTACTTCATCCAAAATTCTCTAACCATATTGACTTATACGACTACACTACCTAAAATAAGATTTGTAACCTAACCCCCCACATTCCAAATGCTATTCCCTGAATACCACCAACCCACTCTAAAAGCCCTGCTGGAGCAGTGCCGTTTTAGTACAGGAGGAACAAATGAGCAGGAAATGTCTGCCATCATTTAAGCTGGGTAGCGGCCAGTTGCCCTCCCTCAGTGCTGTATATAGACAATCTAAAACCAAGCGCCTGCTGGACGGGGCGCCACGAAATCAGCAGAGCGTTCATTTAGGCCGTTTTCGCTTCCCGTACGCGCCCTTCTGGTCACATGACTAGGAAGCTATAAAAGGTGGTGCGCGCAGGGGCTGCTGGGCCAGACAGCTGGTAAAATTCGTTCGGAGGCAAGATGGCGTCGACGAGCCGGTGGGTGTTTGGCAGCGCCTCTGGTCACCGGTGTCGGACGGTTGTGGTTTTTTTTTTTAATCTACGTCGGGGAGGGTGAGGGTAGTCTGGGCGAGATCGGTGTTATTACTCGAGTTACTGGCAGGTGCAGAACTTTAGCTCTGCCTACGTAGTGCAGCGGAGCAGATGCGGACCCCAGTGGCAACTAGGGAAGCCGAGAGGGAAGCGCGCCGAGGCAGGGAGGAGGCAAAGGGAGTTGCGGGCGGAATGGCCTTTCTGAATTTGAGCTTACTTTTTATTTGTTTCCGCCGTCACCGGTTCTTAGGCATCGCTTTCGCTTGACTTGCCAGATCGAGATGCTGTGACTTGAACTAATTGTCATCTTATTTGGCCTCTCTTCAGTCACTTGTCACTAACAGCGCAGTTGTATTTTTTTTCTACATTTGTTTTTCTTTTTATATTTGTTGTAATCATTAAATTGCTTGATTAACTCTGTCGGATTGTTTTGAGATGAGTGAAGGTCATTATTCTTTAGAAACTTGCATTCAATGAATTCGGTGTTTCCTCTTTTTTTTTTTTTTTGTCGTATGTGATAGCATTTTTGTGCCTTTCTTTAGATGTACCAGAGGTAAGGACACAGTCATAAAAATCTCCAAAATCTGGAACTTCTTTTATTGGTACACTTAAATTATTATTATTTTTTACATTGGTGAAAACGTAGTTTCTGCTGAAAAAGAGCACTGAGTATTTATAGCTGAAGAAAAATTTGCCAGTTGGTCACAACTGACTCAGGCTTATTCCAGCAGACAATTTGAGGCTGAATGACTAAAAGCTGCTATCACTTGGTATCATTAAAGCTAAACCAGCTTTAATGATTTAGTAGGGGTGATTTTAAACTCATTAGTTTTTATTCATTTATTTGATTTATATTCTGCTTTTCAGCATTTCAAAGCATATTCCATTCACGTACTGTAGATATTTCAACTAATTCTACTCTAGAGTTATTCTACTCTGTTCACAAAACTGTTGCTAAATTTATTGAGGCTTGTTCACCTTGGTAAATTTAGTACTTCCTTGGAGTTAGGTATCAAATATTAACATTTAATGTAGTATCAACACCAATTGATCCCACCTCAATAATATAAACAAAAATTTTGTGGAAAAAACCTGCTTATTAAATTTAAATATGTAATAGGTGAACAGTGATAGTTTCATATATTCACTATTTTAAGGTACCATCCAGGTTACCCAATAGTCGACCAACTATAATCATAAACTGACCAGCAGCCACCCTTATTTCATATTTGCAGTACCACAAAAACAAAATTAAGTGATTGTTTTGCAATTACATTTTATAATGTCTTGTTAAATTGGCATTAAAAAAAAACCCAACTTGTGTATATGGTGAGATAAGTTAAGCAACAGATAACTGGTGCAAGTTAATACAGTTTTTTGAATGGTAATTTAACAAGACATTTTAAATTTTAATTGCAAAAAAAATCACTTACATTTTTTTTTTTTGTTTTTGTGGTACTGCAAATATGAAATAAGGGTGGCTGCTGGTCAGTTTATGATTATAGTTGGTCGACTATTGGGTAACCTGGATGGTACCTTAAAATAGTGAATATATGAAACTATCACTGTTCACCTATTACATATTTAAATTTAATAAGCAGTTTTTTCTACAATTTTTTTTTATATTATTGGTGGGTTCAGTTGGTGTTTGGATTCTATCAAGGGGTTAACCCTCTAAGTGGAGGTTTTCTATTTTTGTATGTAACATTTAATGTAGGGCTTGAGACTCTTATCAGTCCTACCTTCTTGGGCTCCCCTCCTCCTGATTCACAAAGACAGAAGGAAGCTAGCAGACAAAAAAAGGTGCTATTTGCTGTTGTAAAGTCTAGTAAGATTTGGGGGAGCGCACTGAATCAGACTTAGGATTGGTGTGAAACACTCATTTTCCCAATGTGTTTCATTTGCTAGCTTATTTATTATGCACATATTCAAGATGGGTTTGGACGTATTCTGGAGATGGGCATAAATGTTGGACTTCTAGTATGACATCCCTCTTTTTATGACAAAAGGTGGGTGGCACCTTATAGACCAACCAGTTTATTGAGGCATAAGCTTTTGAGGACAAAGTCCACTTCATCAGATGCCTTGAAAACTCATGCCTCAAGAAATTGGTTAATCTATGAGGTGCCACAAGCCTCTTGTCATTTTTACAGCATCAGACTAACGTGGCTATCCCTCTGAAGATAGGTTTTTATGGTAGCATGCATATCAGAATTTGTGTTTGGGGGCCTAGCCACGTCTTTCCATACTGCAGAGGAAGCAGGCAACTTAGTCCTCTAGTGCTGCAAACACTGCCTCCATTGTTTGTAAATACATCTTATGCATATTCATTGCAGGTATCCTGAAAACTAGACCTTTTGTGGCGCTTGAGGACCAGTTATCTACCCCTGCCATAGTGTATTGTTAGTTTTTTAATAAATCTTTTATATAGCTTTGTCA
Organism: Rhinatrema bivittatum; assembly: GCF_901001135.1. NCBI lineage: Eukaryota > Metazoa > Chordata > Amphibia > Gymnophiona > Rhinatrematidae > Rhinatrema > Rhinatrema bivittatum. The sequence goes on from NC_042624.1 coordinate 82,089,876, forward strand.
TCTATTTGGATATTATGTAACTATCTTTTCAAATTACTGCATCTTACTTTGTTTGTTGTATGGATAGCCCTGCTTACAGTGCAGCTTTTATGTTTATGGTAAGACAAACTCCAAAGAATTGCTGGAGAGGGGTGAGAAAATTCCTAATATATGCTACCTCAAAATTTATTTATTTATTTTATTAAGAGCTTTTTTTATACCGACTTTTTTGATACAAATCAAATCAACTCGGTTTACAGAGAACCAAGATCTTAACAAAAACAATAGCAATAACACTTAACATGAGATCGTAATTAGAGGAGGTAAAAAGTTACAATGAAACAAGGGAATATAACTGGGAAATGGAAAAGAAGAGGGGGATAATCCGATAATACTAAATCCCGATAAGTGTGTGGGGAGGCTTGGAAGGCCTACCTCTAAACTATGACATGTTTATGTGGACTTAATGCTTGTCTGGGTTTTGCAAACGAAATGCTGGATTAGGTACTGTAACAGTAATGCTGTTCTAGGAATCGGGGAAAGCTTGGCCGAACAGCCATGTCTTGAGTTTTTTTTTTTTTTTTTTAAAGTTAGGAGACAAATTTCCTGCCGAAGGTCCGGGGGTATGGCGTTCCAGATGGAGGGACCCGCTGTCGAGAGTGCCTCATCTCTGATGGTTGATCGGTGCACAACCTTGTTTGGGGGGGGGGGGGGCGTGTAGAGATCCCTTGTAAGTTTCCCTTATAGGTCTGGCCGTAGAGTGTAGTTTGAGCAGATATAGCAGGTCAAGGGGGGGGGGGGGGGTCTGTTGGTAGATGCTTTTGTGGATAATAGTGAGCGATTTGTGAAGTATTCTAAAGTTAACTGGGAGCCAGTGCAGATCCTTTAGTATAGGTGTGATGTGCTCTCTCCGATTAGTATTTGTCAAGATTCTCGCCGCCGCATTTTGAAGCATCTGGAGGGGTTTTATCGTAGATGCTGGGAGACCTTGTAGAATAGAATTGCAATAGTCAACCTTGGAGAACAGGATAGCTTGGAGAACAGATCTGAAATCATGATGGTATAGTAAAGGCTTGAGTTTTTTGAGCACCTCTAATTTATAGAAGCACTCCTTGGGAGTGTGGCTTATGAACTTCTTTAAGCTCAGGTGACTATCGATTACGACTCAGAGTCGTAATTTAGAGGCAGTTATGAAACTGCAAAAGATTCAAGAACAATGTCAGGAAATATTTCTTCACTAGAAGGATGGTGGACGAATGCCCCCCAGAAGAGGTGGGGAAGAAAGTATGGTAATGGAATTAAAAAGGGTATGGGATAAACACAGAGGAGCCTTCGTGGCTCGAGGATGGAAATGAAGAAATGGGGTAATCTTGGTAACTTTTCATGTAATATTTCTGCATGAGGGTAACCTGCACAAAGCAGCAGTTGCTACTCTTTAACAGAAGGCATGGGGGTTTCTTTGTACAGAATGGTAGTTACAACACTAAACAACTTGCTGGGTAGTTTGGACCATTTGGGTCTTTATCTCTAGTCATTTACTGGGAGGGTAACTTTCAAACAACTGTACGTGGCTGCCATATACATATAGGGCCATGTGGAGATCTCTGATAATATCTTATAACCTGTGCATATGAGGTACGCGCAGATTATAGAATACGTATGTGTCTATTCCCAAGCATACGCACATGTGTATGTTACAAGTGAATACCTGCAGTGCATTGGAAGCACATATTTCAATGCATTAAAAGCGCATTTCTTATGTGCATATATTTTCTGTGTGAAAAAAAATCACGACTTGCTCATATAAAATGTGTTTACACACAACATCAGTATATTTTAAAACGTGCGCATAATTGTAATCACAAGTTTGATAAAACCTCTACCAGTTCACCCAGTCCTCCAGGTCATCAAAATGTTCCTAGTTCTTCACTCTGAACTCCCCCCAAGTTCACCCAGACAAGTCTATCAGTTGCCAAGATAATTAGGTGTAAAATTGCACAAATAACTTGACAAATGTACACACTAATAAATGGCAATGTGGCAGTGATTTCTTGACAACACCTAGTGACATCACAATGATATTCTTCATTCATTCTGTCAGCAGTGTTTGCCAGGGTGATAGTTCTTGCAGTTTTTACAGGCCAGGTACAGAGTGAGTCATACTACCTGTTAGAAGGGAGGAGCAACATTCAAGAGTACAGGAGTCACTCTGTGGTCTTAGCACTGCAACAGGTCTATGTTTTTATCAAAATCTGTGAATGTCGAACGATTTTGGGTCATTTATGGCTGCTTTGCCTATGCGTTCTGTAAAACAGACCTGTTTGTAGAACTTGAATACTGGAGTTCAACATCTCTGTGTCCGAAGTCATTTTATTTTTATTTCTTGTATGTCTTTGTTTCTTTCTACTTACTGGGTAGTCTTGGAAACAGGACCTTTTCCTGTTGTATCATTGATTTGTTAATCATTCATTGTATTTCTATATTTACTTATCTGTTTACCTTCCACAGTACTTAGAACAGGTAAGTAACTCGGCCCTTGAGTGCTACCAATGATGGGGTTTTCAGGATATCCCTCATGAATATTTATGAGAGAGATTTGCATGCACACTGCCTCAATTGAATGCATATTCATTAAAGCTGTTCTGAAATCCTGACTGGTTGGTGCCCCTTGAGAATCAGGAGTTGCCCACCCCTGCTTTAAAAAAATACACCAGTTAGGCCAAATAACTTAGAATTAACAGTTCACATGCCAGTTGTGATTACTATAAGGTATCAGATGTTTTTATTTTAGTAAAAGTGTACATTTATATGGGTTTAAAGGGGATAAGATTATGCATTTATTAGGAAAAAAACCTTCTGGCAGTTTTTCCATGAGTGATCTATTGAAAATGAGGTTGGTATATTTATAATCACAAAAGCAGCATCCCTTCTGTTTTCAGGGTCACAGAATTGCTCATTGAAACTTCTTGCCATGACTATGAATGACCAAGACCACTTTTTACGCTCTAAAGTATCATTTGCTTTAAAATCTAATTCCTGCTCTGTTGACCTAATGCCAGACTTTCCATGCAAGACTGAAGACAAGAAGTTTGTTTCTTATTGCTTAAAACCACTATTTGTAATTAATATAAGCATCAATATATTAATTAATGTCTCATCTTTTTTTTTAAGGGTGGATGCTCTTCCAAAAGTAATATGCCCAAATCACCCAGATGCTATTTTGGTGGAGGATTACAGAGCTGGTGATATGATCTGTCCTGAATGTGGACTTGTAGTAGGTAGGTTTGTATGTGTTAGTCTATTGGGATCCAAATGGATCAACAATAAAAAGCTGAATTTAGAGAGTACCCAGTATTTTTTAATTTGATTTTTATATTGTGTGTAAGGGGATAGGATACTAGTACATTAAACCACTCTTGTACATGAATGGCTATGGTATTGTATTTTTCATATTTCTTCATTGAGTATTCACTTGTATGCTGTTAAATTTAATAACAATTATATGAAACCTTGTAAACTTTACTGCCCAAGAACTTCTTCATCTCTCATGTTACTTGGTTTGTTGCCCTTCACATTTTGTACTTTAATGTAGGTGGTTCCTTTTCATGCCCGGCTCTTAATTTTGCCAGAGTACCAGGCAAATCTCTTATGATTCTGTGGCTGTGGGAAAGACCTCAGAATCCAGCCATTGCCACATAATCAGGCTTTCGCAACAGGAGAGCAGCATTGGTATTAGCCTGTGCATTGCCTCCTCACCACCGGCTGCTTATCTGGTAAACTGAGGGACTGCAGTGCTTTCTCTTCCCTTCTGCCTGAGCCCAATGTGTCATTCTTTTAACAGAATGGTGCAAAGTACGCCAGCATGACACTGTGTCCCTGGGCAGCAGGGGAAGAGGAAGCAGCTGGAGGTGCCATTGCCACTATCCTGAGATTACCAAACCCAGACTGGTGGAGGATCAAAGGGGCAGAGAAAAACTGGGCAGAGAAGATTGATAGTGGTGAAGTATTTATGGTGTGGGTAAAATGGGAATGAATTGGTCCTGGGGAGGAAAGGTGTGAGTGAATCTTACCTCGTTCTCCTCCCCTGTCACTTCTGATCCTGGATATCCCATCTCACCACTCCACCATCCTTCCTTTTCCTGCCCTCCTCTCCTCTATATTCGATCCCTCTGCTTCTTCAGATCTTCATCTGTCTCCTTTGAGATTCCCTACTCCTGTTTTTTATCCATTTCCTCCCTTCCACACCAATTACTAAGATACCTTCCCCTAAGAACAGAACAAAATCTGCACAAAGAAGAAATACCAGAACATTTTTAAAGGCAAAATGCAAATTTATTAAATTATCAAACCCATACAAATGTGCCATATAATTTCCACAATTTCAGAAACTTTGCTACAGAATCTCTTTGAGGTACTGCAGGAAACGGGCGGAGTCGTCGTGTTGCTTATTCCAGTATTGGCTCCTGTCTGAACGAACAGGACTTATACTACCACACTGGGCATAGGACAGAAATATGTTGGTGTAGTCGTCATAAATCTCTTCCATCAATCCTTTGCTACTAAATTTTGTGAACAAGAAATTGAGAGAGAAAAAATGGAAAAAGCAGATCTTAACTTACCAAGTGTTTCAGAGTGACTATTTACAAAATAAAGGAGCTAGCATTCATTGTTCTTGAACTAAGGACGTTCTTCATTTAGCAGCTGGAAGAAATGGAGCTGCCAAGGTTAAGGAGATGGTTGTGGCACAGCGAGTTATGCTAAACATTTTTATGCAGCTGCACAAAGATTAATAAGTTCATTTGGTAAGTTTGTTGTCTTACGTTTTTCCTGCTATTCTCTAGCTGATCTGAAATGGTTTTTCCCTTTTCCTTCATTTCAAGCTCTGCAGAGTTTTTTTTTTTTTTTTTCCTGTTCTGCTTTTCTCTCTTTATCCTGCCTTTCCTTTCTGTCTGAATCACCCGCCACAGATTATCTGGTTGCTAGTTAACCCATGGATTTCTTTTCATTTTGCATCTTGGTAGTTGAATCCTATTAATATTTTGTTCAGTACATTTAGAAGATTTATTTATTTATTTAAAAGCTCTTCTATACCGTCGTTAAGTTAGATAACCATCACAACGGTTTACAGCAAGGCACGATAATGAATAAAGTAAGTGGTATAGATTACAATTAATCATGTGCCATCATAGTGCGGTAACAATTCACTTCAATAAAATGTGTGTACATTAAGTTTGTCTGTAGGCGGAAAGAATTTAACTTTAATGTGCATTTGTAGGTTACTAATAACAATTTCTAGTTTGGTGCATCCTGATCAATCAACTGTTTTTTTCCTTCTCTTTATCTTTATAAAAAGCTTGTTTAAATAGCCAGGTTTTCAGATTGGATTTGAATATTTTGAAGTTTCTCTGCAGTCTTATTTCGAGTGGCATGGTGTTCCATAGCACGGGGCCAGCCAGTGATAGTGCTCTCTCCCTAACTTGCGTGAGGCGGGCTGTTTTGACAGAGGGAACAGTTAGTAGAGCCTTATTAGCAGATCTTAGGTTTCTTTGTGGGACATGTACGCGCAGTGCTGTGTTAAGCCAGTCAGCTTTTTCATCATGGATTAGTTTATGTATTATGCATAAGGCTTTATATTGAATTCTTTGTTCAATTGGGAGCCAGTGTAGATTGGCAAGCGTTCCTGTAATGTGATCATCCTGTGATGTAGTTACTGACTCTTGGAAAACTCTTGCTTCATTCAAAACAGCCTTTTGCTTTGGATGTTCCAATCTCCTGAACATTTTGTTATAGTAAAATTTTCACTATAAGCCTGAAGTCCAATGTAAAAAAAAAAAGTCAGTGTAGCTATAGATGATAGGTATTACCTGTATTAATGGTGAATGGATACATAATGGTTACTCATTAAGATCCATTAATTCTGCATTATCTCAGAAAATACCAGAGGAGATTATCAGGTCTTCCATCCATGAACTGAAGCACAGCTGAAAGTGTCATGCAGCAAGACAAAGCTAAACATTCAAATAAATCTGCTATAGAGTGGCTGATGAGTAGATTTCATGTTTTGAATTGACCTAGTCAAAATCCTATACTAAACCCTGTTGAAATGCTGTGGCAAAACCTAAAGCGAAGCAGCTCATGCAAGGAAGCCCTCTGATGTCAGAGCTGATACAGTTCTCTGTGCAAGAATGCACCCCAGTTCCCCAAGGAGGTGCCACCAGTTCACAAACCTTTTTTTTTTGTACATAGGGATATTTATTGTTGAAATATTTTTCTTGAATAAATAATCAGAATATTTTAACAGTAAAGGTTGGCAGATAAAGAGTGAAATGATCCATCTAGTCTGTCCAGTAAGGTGTTTAGGGTTGTATCTGTCTCTATGTGCAGATTACCTAAAGGGTAAGGAGGCCCTATCCACTATATTATTTTTTTTTACCCAAAAAAATGTTGCCATTATAGCTTCTAGTTTAGCCAATTATTATTCCACTTCACATAACTCTTCCTAATTCCGTCCCTATTTTACCAAAGTCTGTCTGTTTGAAATCCAGGACTTTGAGCTTCGTGTTACTTTTCTCTACCTTGGCCTTTATATCAAATCATACGTTCAATGATCACTGATGCTCAGCTGTGCATCTACCTGGATATTAGAAACACATTATCCAGTGGTGAGCACAAAGTCCAGTATTACCCCTCCTGTTGGTTCCATCACCATTTGCGGAGTTATCTATTAGGTTTATTAACTTAATAAATCACTGTTTTCTAAATAATCAATATGTTGTACAATAGAATAAAACATGCATAATAAAACACACAAATCACAATTAAAACCAGAACAATAAGACTACACAAAACAAAACATTCGGTGGGGTTTTCATTCTCTCATCAGGGTTTAGGTTAGGATCTAACCATGTTTTGAGCATAAATTATGCTAAAATACAGTTCTATTAATGATGGCAAACTGTCCAGGTCCTGATTCAGCAAAGCAGCCCACATCATGATACCTCCACTACCATGCTTGTCACTTAGGGTGAGGTTCTTACTTTGGAAGGCAGTATTTCGTTTACACCAAACAAAACATTTGTTGTAACTAAACAGTTCAATTTTTGACTCATTTGCAAAGAGCATTGTTCCACAAATCTTGTGGGTTATCCAGAGCTGGCAACAACATTTCTTTGTAGAGCAGTGGCATCATTCCCATTCACTTCTTTTTCCTAATGGTTGGCACATGAACCCTTCACATCAGCTGCAGAGAGAGGGGCCTGCAGACCTTTAGATGTTAATCTGGGATTCTTTGTGACTTTGAGGATGGCTCTTGGGGTGATCTTGGCAGGACTACTGCTCCAGGGTAGAGTCAATGTAGTCTTCAGCTTTTATTCCATTTGTAAATTGTCTGTCTGACATTGACTGGACAGAGAGAAAATGTTTAGAAATGGTCTTGTAACCCTTTCCAGATGGAGGAGCATCAACTTATCTTTTTCAAAGGTCCTCTGAAATTTCTTTGGGCCTGGAATGAGGAGTTCCTACTAACTTTTATGGTGAAGTCTAAACTCAGAATCTTTTGGACCTTTATGTAGCTCAGGATGCCCAAACTCAAAACTGTATGTTTTACTCTGCAGGATGATTTCCTTGTTACCCAATTATTTAAGCACCTGATTCTAATTAGTCAAATAATTGTGCAAAGGAAACTAGGGGTTCACTTACTACTTCACACTGCTATAATCTGAGTTGGTCTTATTGCTCCTGCTTTGTACATGATTGTGTAAACACTGAATCATGTATTATACAATTTTTATTGCCTAAAAAATGACTGGTCTCATTTAAACAAAGGATTCATGATAAAACCTTTCAGTTCTCATTATTATACTCGGGGTTCACAATTGTTTTCAGCACTGTATGATATGGATGCACTTGAACAATAAAATACTGGGACTTTGTGATTTGTGGGTGCATTGTGTTGTAAAATGAAGTAATTGCACTATAATGTCTTCGGTAAATGGTTTATCCACTAGATGGCGGCATATTCCATGATTATCTAGAATAAGAATAATTCTAGGTTGTCTTGTGTAATGGTAATACAAGTGAATTTTATCTTATGTTTAGGGCATCTGATTTTAGTTTTTAACTGGTAAACACCAATAAACCATCCCAATACAAAATAAAATGTATACAATTATTGGATTTATCACCACTTTCCCATGTTCTTACACCCCACCTCTTGCCTGCCTCGGATCCTTCACTTTGTTTTTTTGTGCCTTGTCTGCGCTGATGACTCACCACTGCACAGATGTGTCTGTAATACAATTGCAAAAGGTACACAGCAATAAAAACACTGATTTATTTTTTTTTGTACTCTGAGACCTCCTAATTAACTGGGAAAATAAACATCTACAGTGCATTCAGAAAGTATTCAGACCCCTTCACTTTTTCCATTTTTATTACGTTACAGCCTTATTCTAAAATGTATAATCTGCATTTTTCCCCCTCTTCAATCTATAAACAATACCCCATAATGACGGTGAAATCAGGTTTGTAGAAATATGTGCAAGTTAAAAAAAAAAAAAAACAAACACCCCTACTTGAAATATCACATTTACCTAAGTATTCAGACCCTTTATTCAGTACTTGAGGCACCTTTTGCAGCAATTACAACCTAAAGTTTTTTGTGGATATGACGCTACAATCTTAGCACCACCTGGATTTTTTGATTTTTCTCCCATTCTTCTCTGCAGATCCTCTCAAGCTTTGTCCAATTTGATGGGGAGCATCAACGCACAGGTCTCTCCAGAGGTTTGATCATGTTCAAGTCCAGGCTCTGGCTGGGCTGTTTAGACATTCACTTGTCCCACAGTCACTCCTGTGTTGTCTTGGCTGTGTGTATATGGTCTTTGTCCTCTTGGAAGGTGAATCTTTGCCTTAGTTTGAGTTCTAGAGCGCTCTGGAACAGGTTTTCATCAATATCTCTGTTCTTTGTTCATCTTTCCCTCTATCTTTACTAATTTCTCAGTTCCTGTTGCTGAAAAACATCCCTACTGCACGATACTGCCACAACCATGCTTCACCGTAGGGATGGTATTTGCTAGGGGATGAGCGGTGCCTGGTTTCCTCCAGATATGATGCTTGGCATTCAGGCCAAAGAGTTCAGTCTTGGTTTCATCAGACCAGAGAATCTTGTTTCTCCTGCTCTGAGAGTCCTTTAAGTGCCTTTTGCTGAGGAATGGCTTCTGTCTGGCACTTTACCATAAAGTGGAGTGCCGCAGAGATAGTTGTCCTTCTGGAAGGTTCTCCCATCTCCACAGTGGAACTCTAAAGCTCTGTCAGAGTGACCATTGGGTTCTTGATCACCTCCCTCATCAAGGCCCTTCTCCCACGAGGGCTCATGATGGAGGCCACTGTGTTCTTTGGGACTTTCAATGCTGCAATAATATTTTTTTGTGCCTTGACACAATCCTGTCCCAGAGATCTACAGACAATTCTTTCAACTTCATAGCTTTGATTTTGCTCTGACATGCACGGTCAACTCTGGGTCTTTAGACAGGTGTGTGCCTTTCTAAATCATGTCCAATCAATTGAATTTACCACAAGTGGATGCCAATCAAGTTGGAGAAACGGGATCACCTGAGCTCAACTTTGCATGTTCTAGCAAAGGGCTTGAATACCTAGGTCTATGTGATGATTCCATTTTTTTATTTTTAATTAATGGGAAAACATGCATATTATCCATTTTAGCATAAGGCTGTAAACTAACAAAATGTGGAAAAAGTATAGGGGTCTGAATACGTTCTGAATCACTTTTGATGCATGTAACTACGGGAATAACATTTGTAAGAATTTTTGGATATACTTTCATATCAATCTTCATCACTGTAAAATGTATTAGTTAAATGCCAGTACATTATTTAGACTAACTTATTCTAGCTGTAACCTTGCCTCTTTCAGACCTTTGTCTCTGTACTTCAGAATTTTTGGCCATTGCACATCTTAAGTAGAGTTTAGGATGGTTTTTTTTACTAAGCTGTTGAAAATCGAGCTTCTGAAAATTACTTTGCGGGTGTGGTTGTAATGCAGAGGAGTACTGTTGCAGGCGAGATTGGATGGGTAGCCCCAAGGGAACCTGGATTTTGCTGGACCCTAGGGGTCATTTCCCTTTTATTTGGAACGAGATGCATGTACATCAGAATATCTTTCTTGGTGATGGTTTATTTGAACCTTAGGTGCCTAAATCCTCTCCTAATAGGATTCAGATCTGCCTTTTCTCAGCAAAGCAATTACCGTAATTGATATTTTGGGTTCCCTCTTTTTGTATTGGTCAAACAGACATAAGCAATGTGGCATTTTCTTATAAAATAAGATAGTAGCATCTAAAAGCGATGTGGCCCTTTCAGCCAGTCAATCACAAGTAACATGACAGCATGCAACCAATTTAAAATGTGTTGATTTTTATTCAGTTGTCCTAGTATTGAATATATTTGGGCAACTTTGTTGCCACAACTTAGGACAGATGGTTTCAGACCATTGTTAGTGCCTCTAGTCAAGGCCTGCTGCTTTGCTGGTGGCTCTGCCTGGGCCCAACCATGGTTGCGGCGTCTTCTCCTGGGCCTCGGCCAGCAGCAGGCACCAGATTTTTAGGTGCCTGAGCAACCTGACACTTGGGAGTTTTCCACTCCTGTTTGCCCATCATCTCTTGTTTTTATATTTGAAACCCAGTTTGATGTTCTCACGCATTTAAACCAGTGATGCTTTTTTTCTAATCCTTGAAGAGTGCCTTTTTTCTCTGTTTTTCTTCTGCCCATGTCACAACAATTTGACAGTTTAAGGAGCAAAGTGTTTAATTCATAGAATTGCAAAAATACATTTTCTTTCATTGCCTTCCTCCTGCCATCTCCAGTTTTTTTCTTTACCTCCCAAGACAGTCTCTTCCATTTGAGATTTTCTAAATCTGGCCCTCCTTTCTCTGTCATTTGTTTCTTTCTACGTATTTGTTCTTTTCCCAGCATATTTACAAACGCCATCTCCTCATGGTCCACCTTTATAAAATTGTCCATTAACCTATAATATTCCTTTCAACCCTAGAGGCCTCATTCAATAAAGTGAAAGGTGCTTACTTCTTATCTCCAAGGATAGCAGGAAGTAAGTCTTCACAGTTTCGGTGGAGTTGGGTTAGCAAAAGCTTCTGGAAGCTTTTGCCATACTCTCCTGGGTGTGAGCATGCTGTTCTGCATCAGGTATGCTGTGGGGCCTCCTTCAATTCTTTATATAGCTAACAACACATGGGAAGCAAATGGGTTTTATGAGGGCTTGCATACTGCTGTCCTTGGAGAACATCTTCCAGGTAAGCAACCTCTTGAGAACGAGCAGGCTACAAAGTCTTCACAGCTGGGGAGTCCCTAGCTACAGGCTATCTTAATGGGAAAAAAAGGGAGAATACATGCCAAAAACATTGCCAAGGCAAAACACGTTCTTGGCAACAAGCCATTTTTTCATTTTTTTTAAAGGCATTCTGGAAACAAAATATCAAGCTCTAGATAGGATGGAATTGGTTGCTTAACCTCAGGTGCCACAGGACATATTTACCAAACTTACTGTTATGTCAGGAGTCTTTGTTTGAACAGTAAGGTGTGAATGTGCAGAGTGAAACCCACATTCCAGCTCTGAAAATATTTCCTAGAGGCTGATCTCAGGTGGACCACTGATGCTGCCGTTTCTCTAACACTATAAACCTTGTCATGCCCATCCAGAGTTGGACTTGCCTGGGCATAAGGAGGAGATGAAATCTATGTAAATCGGGTGAGCCTGGCTACGGCAATTCCAGGTTTAGTGGGGTCAAAGGGAACACAAAGCTGAATGAAGTTTCTGAGGGCCTCAGTCTGCTCTAGATAGAAGGCTAAGGCAAGTTCATCTTTGGAGACATACGGTTGGGGAAAAATGTTGGAAGGACAAGTGACTAAGGTAGAAGTCCAGCATAAACGTAGGTAGGAAATCTGGCTACGTGTGCAGAAACATCCTATTATGAAAATGTTTAGTATAGGGACATGTAAGTCACCAGGGCCTGGAGTTCACGGACTCTGCATGCTGAAGTGACCGCCACAAAAAATATTTATTTTTGTTCATCTTACAGGAGTCTAATGGCTCAAAAGGAGTTTTCATCAACTGGATGAGTACCACATTGATGTCGCAAGATACGATCGGAGGTTTCCACCACAGCAAACCCCGCAAGAATCTGACAACTAAAGGCTGTACAGAAATGGGTTTACTTTCTCTGTGGTGGTGGTAAGCACCAGTTGCATTGAGGTGTACCCTGAGTTAGTCTCAGACCAGACTCTGAAAGATGTAGGAGATATTCATGCAGGTTGTGTGGAACAGGTGACAGTGTATAAGGCCTTTCGCTTGTACCAGAAGGCAAAAATCCTCCATTTTAAATCACATGATTTCCTTATAGATTCCTTCCTAGCAGCAAGAAGAGCTCAAGACCTATCCTCAGGTTAAGGGAAGGCAATGCTGTTCTCTCAAAATCCAGGCTGTGAGCTGGGGACTTGATGGTGGGGATGCCACAGTGTTCCCTGATTCTGAGTGATGACAGTTGGGAAATTCCCCAACCAAATAGATTCCATGATGGTCAACTCTCTAAGGAGTAGAAACCAAATTTGTATCAGCCAATAGGGGGCTATGAAAATCATGGTTCACCAGTTCTGAGTTTTAGCAACATTTTTGCCATTCGAGGAATTGGAGCATAGAGTAAATCCTTTTCCCTACCTAGGGAGAAGACATCTGAAGCTGGTTTACCTTGAGTCCCACTTCTAGAGAAATTCGGGACCTTCCTCTGCATAGCTAATACAAACTGATCCTACTATTGGTGTTTCTCGCTTGCAGAATGTCTGATTTGTTACTGCTCTGTCCAGGGTCCATTTGTCTGGTTCCAGGATACGATTCAATCTGTGTGCTAGAACATTTTTCTTACCTGCCAGGTGTGTGGCCCTTAGGACCCATTCCTTGAAAAATGGCCCAGGCCCAAACCTGGACAGTGGCTATGAGCCTGCTCTCCCTGCTAGTTCACTTTAAAGGTGAATTTTAAAAGCCCGGCATGCACCAGAACCGGGAGATACGCGCACAACGAGCAGATTTTAAGAGTCGCCCGTATATGCGTGTACTTTCTGCTATGCACGCAAATTAAATGTTCCCAAAAAGGGGCGAGGCATGGTCTGTGCTGGGCTTGGGCATTCCTGGATTTCACACTGAAATCTACACGTAAAGACGCGCACGGGTGCGTGCCTGGGTCCCTCGCTGCGTAACTTTACTTCTGCTATGGATGGTGTGGAAGTCATAAAACAAAAAAAACTAAACAGATCAGTGGGGTTTTAAGGTTTGGTGCTAACCAGGGGGAAAGGAGGGGTTTGGAAGTTCTATCCTTTAATTGGGCGAAATGGGAACAAACTGGTAAAATGGATATTGATGGCCTGCGAGTTTTTAAAAATTCCCCCACTTACACAGTAGAAGTGGGATTTTCACACACAAGAACATGTGCATGTGGTCAGATTATTTTATAACATGCGCGCACCATATGTTATTTCATGGCCATGAACCTGGGCATAAGCCGAAAAACGCACACACGTGTGCGCCCGCGTGCTTTGTTTAAAAGTTACCATCATAGAGCATTGTCTGAATGAGGGCAATTGTATTGGCCAGCTAATCTCTGAAAGCCTTTAGAGTATATGGTATAACCGTTATCTCTAGGAAATTTGTGGTGGAGCTTTTCCTGAGCAAACCAAAGGTCCTAAGTGTGGAGCCTCTCCTCTAAATGAATTCCTAGCCCAGATTAGATATCCACAGGCCCAGATTATAAAAAACATTTATATGTCTAAAACTAGGATTTCTTGGGTAAGTGGGCTTTTGAAAATTGCTATACTATATGCCATTAAATTGTCTTTAGGATTTACTCACATACATGCACTTTACTTGGGAATTGCTATGATGGCATGTTGTTTGCATCCCATAACTCCTTTGAAAATGACTTCTGATGGAGGAGTTTGGAAGGCTATTACTCTGGCTAGATTTGATTGAATTGATCACAGGGACAGAGTGGTTGAGATGTTGGGTGATTTGGATGCTGTCGTGAAGGCAAGTGGCCTGTGTGCACTGTGATCTTAGGGTCCATTGAGCTTGTTGTCTTATCTGCAGATGTTCTAAGGGAGTGGTACATAATACTGATCCCAAGTAGTATTTTTCACCCTCTTTCAGTTGGTTTTCCTCTTCATCTATTTAAATTTAGTGCCTTTATATTCCTTCTCGTTCCTTGCGCTCATCTGAGGCAGGGCTCCTTTTTATTCTTCCACCATAAGTAAAAATGGTCTATCTGGTGGAATACTGATCAGGCACCTTCACTTTGCAATTATCTTCCATATGACATCCATTCTATTTCAGATTATCTAAACTTTAGGAAGGCAGTGAAAACTTGTTTTTTTGGGAAAGCATTTGAGTATACTTAAGCAGTCACTACAGACACATTACTCAGGTCGTTAAAACAGCTTCTTAGATTATAATTTTGTGATGTATTGTTAATTTTGTATAATGTATGGTCATTATTTGATAAGTTTCAATTGTTTTAGAATTTTAGGCTTGATTAGGCTGCACAATATTTTGATTAACTTAATTTTTACTTGTTTTATTATTATAATTCATTTTACATGTGATTTTATGTATGTATTTTTGAATTTTACCACTGCTTGAATAACATGCTTAACAAGTAGGATATTAACATGAAATGAAATGATCCCATGAGCTGGAATCCTTTGCTTTCCTTGGATGGGGAAGCTAGATGATGTTTGTCTTCCTGGCTTCTGTGTGTGCTCAGTGTCAAGGGAGATGGCTCTTTCCTCGATGCCCATGCACTGCAGGCATCTGATGCAGCTCCTAGGCCCTTTGATGCTGATAGCCCGGACTTGCTTTTGCCATAGAGCTTTTCCATCCACTCTTAAGTGGGGACGACATCCTGCATGTGGAGCATCCTGAAATTATGTGCTTGTCCCCAGGTAGAACACACATCTATTCTGGGGGATCTATGATAGACATGATATGACCATACCAGGAGCACTTATTAAAGCTGAGGCCCTCTTCTTTTTTTGGACATTGCTCGCAAAATCAAACAACTTGATTTTACAAAAAGTAAACTAACCAATGCACACACAGCCGCTGCAGAAAATATTTAAAAAAAACCAAAACAAAACAACTTAAAATGACTAGAAGATCCTACCTAAGGATTTGAATGTAACAGGACAGGGGTAAGGTGATCCAAGAAGACCATGCGAAAAATATGAACTGAAGGAGGCTCTATATAGTGTCTGTCATGCTATATGGTATGCTTACCCTCTGTGGAGCATGGCAAAAGAGTGTAACTTCACGGCCCTGGGCTCCATTGAATGATATCACCCAGTGGTGAAGACTTAATACCCTGCTTGTCCTTGGAGAAAGACTTTTTTCATAGTCTCAGCATGGAAATTCCTTTTGGACTATGGTCCAAAGAATGAACTTTGTGCTCATGTGCAAGATAGGCTTTGGAGCTTCCTGAGACCAGATTGCCTCCACTGTAGACCGGCCTAGTCAGCTGGAGGGGTGTAAACAGTCTCCTTCCCACTTTTACAGCACTGATAGATGGGGGCTGCACCTGGTAAACACAAATTCTCCAGTAAGAAGTGTTTTTTTTTTAGTTTGAGCCTCTCAGTAGAGGTGGTGTGCGGTCTGGGAGAAAAGAGCTCATTGCAGCACATTGCTCTCCACGTCTTGCACTGCTCTATCTAACACATCACTCGTATTGCATTGTTCTTGACCTTCCGTGGCCCCAACAGTTAACTTGGATCTTAATTTCCTGTTCTTGCCGCCAGCATAAGGCAAGATCTGGACCTAAATATTCCAGTGTGCTTTGCTTTTTGGGGAAGAGCCTGGTGTTTTTACCTTACAAATTCTTTTTATCTTGCTTTCAGTATTGTTAAATTCTTTACAGTTGATGTGAGAATGAGATTATTACCTTGCCCAAACATGATCATATTGGGAAAGTAGTGAAACTGGTACAAGTTAATAACTCTTAATGATTAAAGCCATTCCCGGCCAAGCATGCTCCTCTTAGTATGCTGCTCCCAGCATAGGTTTATGGGCAGAATACCTAAAGAGAAATGAGAAAGTCAAGCATGGAACGGTTTCCTGTTAATCCCTTTTCTGGAACCTTAGCTATGAGGGCAGACTGAGTGCCCATGGGGTTAGTGAAAGGGCAGATAAGACTGTAAGTTAGTGTATTCTCCTAAGCTTCAAATGTGTGCTGATTACTACATGTCCAGACTTCACAAACTTGCTCAGAAATCATCATGTGGTGCATATTTGTAACATGAACCTTTTTTTTTTTTTTTTTTTTTGCCTAATAGCTTTGTCTTGTTGCTTTGGGCTTCCAACTCAATTAGAACTGGTCTCTGTTGGGTTACAGTCCATGAGCCTTCATTCACAACTATCCAGAGATGTTTTCCCCTGTTAAATATTTCTCTCCCATCTCAATCTAGCCATTGCAGCAACGGGCCTTGGCCAGGAGCCACAAACCATAGCTTCCTCTGGAACCTGGCTAACATGGACCCCAAGTTTGGCCACTGTGTGTAGCTGACAAGCGATGGCTGAAGCTTGCTTTTCCCTGTTGGCTGTGAATTTTGCCCGACCATCCCCAGCCAGCTCGAGAGCTGAACCTCCGGTCTTCTATATGACAGTGTGCTGCACTTGCCAATGAACCAGCAGATTGGCCCTTAAAGTAAATCTGCTTTTCAATAAAACCCTTTCTCATGTGTGCAGATTTCACTATTTTTAGCCTATTTTCCTACCAGAAAATTGGCCTTGTGCAATCAGTTTATCTGTTTCTGCATCTGCCTCTCCACCTCCTTTGCAGTCATTCTCCCCAGTAACTTTTGAATCATTCACCCATTTCATTCAGGCTTCTATCACCCCGAGACTTCTGTTTCCTGCCCTTTTTTCCTCTCCTCCCAACTCACACTTATCCTTCTACCCTTGATGCCCTGATGTCCAGATAGAATCCCTTCTTTTTATTCCCTATAGGGAAAAGATTAGTTATGTTGAAAAGGGTTTGTCTAGATGGGTTTATGACCTAGTCGGACAAACCTAAGGTTGTAAATATTTTTGAATTGCAAATCTGGATGTCTGATGCCTGTTTTGGAAATAAGCCTTTTTCTTTTAAGTTGTGGACTCATTCCCTCCTATTACTTAAAATGTTTAAAACTCTATTGCCACTGTAGATTTTTTTCAGAGAAATGATTTATGTGAATGAGTCACTGTTTAAAATGAGACACTAGAATCCCTGTTCATGGCACAATAAAAAATTACATCATGCAGGCTGAGAATGGCTTTCTAGAGTAGGGAACAGCACTTAAAATAACATACTCCAGTCTTTACTTGATAGCAGTCGGTTTCAGCTTTCTTAGTGCCAAACATTTTAATATCTCGAGTTTGAGCTGTATGAACATTGACAATTAGAAGCCTTTGGCAAGTCTTCTCCGAGTACTTAAATATTGTTTAGTGTTACTGTTGGAGAAATCATCTCGCTCTCTTGTATTCAGTTTATATAACAGCTGTGCAACATGTCATGGTGGGTGGCCTTTCTCATTTTTAGTGCACTCTACATTATTTCTCAGACTGAGCTGGCGGGAGTACGCTAGATGGGCAGTACGTCTGTCCTCCGAATGTGCTCATGGCTAGTCCCAGGTTCTTTGGGTTGCCCCACCATCTTGCCTACCCTTTCTGTTTGTCCATGTATCCTGCTGTAGGTCATAGGGGGCAGGGACATTTTAGCACGGTTGAACCTGGTATAGAAGAGTACATACATGAGAATAGAAAGAGGGTCATTTAAATAGCACCTGCAAGGGTTATTTTTCCTTTCTTTTAAGTAAGTTTAATGTATTTTAAGAATTGTCTTAGCATTCCTAGTGGGCTGGCTTAATTGCTGCCTTTGCATTGGAAGGATTTTGTTGCTAGTGCACTAGGAAAGTGCTTACAAAATAATACAAATTAGAAAGGCCTGAATAAAAATGATTTTCAAAAAAAAAGAAAGGCAATCAGAAAAACAGATTTAGCCACCACTGTTTAGTGCCAGGCTTAGGATATACCGTGGCAGAAACTGAATAGCAATATGCAATCCAAAGAAAAGTCAGCATTCACAGCAAGAAAAAATGAATTTATTAATGCAGGGTTCCAACCCAGTGACTGTTCTGGTCTTTTAGCAGGACTTTCATGATCGAAATACCGGTTACTATACTAGGGAAGTATTTTAGCTTTTTTTTCTCTCTTCAACTTGGAGTACTGATGTTCTTCTGGTTGTAAGTTGACCAGGGGGGATTTTGAGCTTTACCTTTGGAGCAAGCTATATTCTCTTTTTAATTGTATTCTTGCAAATGGCATAATTTTTCAGAAATCCAATGGCAATCATAGAAATGGATTTGTCCAGCAGTTTTTATCAAGTAGCCAAATAACATAAGTAAGGACTTTCATTTTCAGTTTGTATTTTATTTTCCTGGGATTTATCAGTATTACAGCAAGAAAAATATATTTATCCAAATAAAGTTGGGTCATTTTTTTTCACATTGATTGCTCCCATTTTTGTTGTTTTATAGTGATAGATTCCCAGGGAAAAAAAATAAACTGCAAAGGTCCCTATCATAAGATATGCCTGGTCAGACTGAGGTCAATGGTCACTAAAACCACCTGCTTTCTGCTACTTAAGGTCAGTGTTTCTCAACTTGGTCCCTGTAGTATTCCATATACAGTCTAATTTTCAAGATATCCACAATGAATATGCATGAGATCTATTTGCACATTCTGTGTCCATTATATGCTAATCTATCTCATGCACATTCATTCAGAAACTGACAGGCTTAAGAAACACTGCTCTATGTAAAGAGCTGTTATAGGTTTTTGGTTTTTTTTCTGTGTCAACATATAATTTAAAGGTATAGGATTTCTTACCACAAATTACTCTATGCTATCAAGTATGATGGTTGAAATTTGAGTAATTTAAATTTTTCTAGAATGACCTGTTGCATGAATTTAAGGGGATACAATAGTCCCAATTTTTTTTTTTTTTTTTTTTTTTTTTTTACAATTCTATCAAATACAGAGGGTACCTTTTTATCCAGAAAAAATTGCAGTTCCCCAGGCCCCGTTCCATTATCCAGAAGAATGTTATTTGGCGTGTAGGATGTCTTGTGAGGGCCCCCCCTTCCAGGGTCCCAGTCACTAGATCCCAACTTCCTGCTCCTGCTGTCCCTCCCTCAGGTGCAGTTTGGAGTTCAACTGTTTGAACCATGCAGGAGAGAGAAGGCGGCAGGTTAGCAAAGCATTGGGCTTGCAGCTAGGTCAGGCCACTTGATGGAGGGTGGGGTAAATTTTACTTATTTGGAAAAATTCATTATTCAGAATGGTTTGCTGTATTCATATATGCTTAGGGCACAATTTTCAAAAGCATTTACATGTTTAAAAATGGGTTTTACATTTGGAAATTCACTTTACTCGTCTAAATGGGCCTTTGAAAATTGCCACACTGTATGCCATTGAACTGTCCATAGGATTTGCCTGCATAAGTTCACTTTATGAGGGTAAATGGCTTTTAAAAATGGCTACAATAATAGTTACGTTTACACGTGTAAATCCTTTTAAAAATTACCCCCATAGTGTTTGAATATCATTTAAGATTAAAAAAAAATCTTTTTTTTTTGGCCATAGCATCCCAAGTTTGCTTGAAAATTGCAGTTCCATTGTTAAAAGACAAGTAAACAATAAGTACTTGTATACAGTAGGCTTAATCAATGTTTCTACCAGATTCTGCTCCTTACCACCCTCCCTTTCCCACCTATCAATATTAGTAACATGAGGGTGAGCATCAGGGTAGAGTACAAGAATTGGTATAGTAATACACCTTGGCTGCAGTACAAAGACATTAAAAGTCGGAGGCACTGTCGCACTATAAAGTTACAGAAATAACGGGCAATAATAGGTCTATGAAGAAGTGGAAATTCAATGTCAGAAATGTAACACTGAAAGGAGACAGTGCTACCTTATTCAGAAGCTGGAGTTTCTTTCCTAGTAAAATAAATCTTGAAGAAAAATTGAGTTTATGGTGACAATGATTTCTGGAGAGCATGTTTACTTTTAGACCTTAGTTTACTACAGACCTGCCAGGAAATGCCCTGTCCGCAAGTTGCAGTCTCCAGGAGAGGCATTGTTTAGTTAAGTTTATAATTTAGCAGTCTCCAGTCACGATGCTACATTAATTAGTCATCATCCTGCTTCCTTTCTCCCACTGACTTCTCTCCAAAGATTTATCAAATAACATTTACTTATGCAGAGTTTTGCCTGTTGACTGGTATATTGCTTTCTTGTGTTTGAGAATTTTTAACAAAACAATGGTGAGTGGTTCCTTTACCAATATGCAAGTAAGGGCTTGTTCATATTGTAGAGGATAGCATGGACAAGAAATTGCTTAAGTTGAAACTGTTGGGCTAAGGGGAATCTCTCCCTCCAGTTCTTCATGAAGGAACTCATGCCACAGTTTTAAAAGCATCATATTCTTCTAGTATTCAAGGCTGCCCCTTGCTATACCAGGTAGAATATCTGTATCTGAGCCCAACTGGAACACCCTGAATTCTCTGGAGTTAAAATGGACTTTTTTAAAAATTAATATTTGTTATTCAGTAAGTGGTAGGCATATCGCTTACCTGAGAAATCGACTTTCACCTTATTTAATGGGGAGTTTCCTTGCAGCCAGAGGCAAATTATGAATATGAGAAGCATACATTTTTACACATAAGCAGAATTCAGGGGTCAGAAAAAAGTTTTTTTCTCTGGTTTGAAGCTAAGGGTACACAAAGAGAAAGCAAAGTTGCTTATCTGACAGGTGTCCTCTATGGACAACAGGACAAATCAGCCTCACAAGTGTGGGTGATGTCTTCTGATGATAACCATCCGGACCAGGCTTTTAGAGCTCAGAAGGACCTAGAAGCCTTTTCTGAGCGAGCATGTATGAGTGTTTTGTGCAGCTGCCCTGCATGAGTCTTCTCATTTTCCTTACAAATTATACTTCAAATATAGGAGAGGAGGGTGGGTTGTGTGGCTGATTTGTCCTGCTGTCTATTGAAATTACCTGTTACAGATAAGCAGCTTTGCTTTCTTTGTGGACAAGCAGGACATAATCTGCCATGCAAGTGGGGACTCCCAATCTGAGGATTGAAATATAAGCGCTCTTTACGGTTTTAGGATTTGTGCTGCGTACCACAATTTTAAAGGGGCTGGTGAGAGAGTTGAAGCAGCTAATTTAACAAACCAAAATCGCTATCTCCTCGAAACTTCTTCAAGTTAGTAATGTTTAGTGAAGATATGACTAGAGGACCAAGTAGCTGCCTTACAGATTTCTTGTATGTCGGCAGAATGAAATTGTGCTAGAGATGCTGCAGTAGCTCTAACTTGAAGTGCTTTAATCTTGTGATCAAGATGATGGCCTGAATTAGTATACAATATGAAATACAATCAGCGATCCGTCAGAACAAAGTCTGCTTGAAAATTGAGAAACTTGTTTGACTGGTTAAAGGAGCAACCGGAATGATTTTCTGATTGTCTAGTTCTGTCCAAGTAGAATAAAAATAGCTCTACTATAGTTCAGGGTGTGTAGAAATTGTTTAGCCTTTTTAGCATGTAATTTTGGAAATAAATTTTTAGAACAATGGACTGACTCAAAGGAGATTGAGAAACCACTGTAGGTAAAAATTTGATATGAGTTCTCTTAACGACAATATCCTTTCCTGATAATTTTCAGTACCCACCGATCCAATGGAAGGGTTTTTAAGAGACTGAGAGAAAGCAATTGACTGGTAGTCAAAAACTAGTTTTGGGCAGTTGTAAGGAGGGCTGATTAGTTCTAGTTAGAGATTTATCCCTCATGCACTGTCTGACTTGCTGTTGGGGCTACTATTGGTGTTGCAGTCGTAGTCTTTGATAATAGCGAAGCTGATATCTTCTGCATGAGTAGAAAAACTGTTTCCCTCCAAGGCTGTGCTTGATATCTCCTGTTCTGAGGCTACTGATTGGTAGTAGCTGCCAACAGCATTGTAGTATCAAACAGTGATCTTTATCTCCAACGAGGTTATCCTCTGAACATGGATTTTCATGTATATCTTCCTAGAGACTAGATTTGGAGTAAATAAGCCTTGAGAGTCTGCTAGGAGAGGAAGCATGCCTTGCTTTTTGGAGAAGATTGTACATGTATTGAACCACTTGAAATAAGTGAGCTGAAATTCTTGACATAAGCGTAGATGATTGAAACATCTTTTTAGCTATTGTATCAAAGTGCTTGGCATCCTTGCCTCCCACCTTGGAGAGGTACTTTTGAGTGTGTTTTGGAATGCTTCATCTACTTTAGGGCTGACTCCACTATCCCTGGTTTTTTTTTTTTTGTTGAAGTTGGACCCTAATATATGATCTGAAAAGGCTTGGGTCTTATTTTTCATGTCCAGTTTTCTGGCTATTGGTAAAGAAAGTTGGTGTGTGCCACATTCAGATCTGCAGTTCGAGGAGAACTCTGTGAATAACCTGCTTTGGAGCCTGTAGTATTTTACAACTCCAAAGATGTCCTTTCTGGGTTGTGTTTCTTCTTGAAAAGTAAAGGGAATAGAAGTTGCCATGTCTTGAGGGAATGATGAATATATCATATCTCTAGGCAGGGATGTGCTTCTGGCTGGTTCAGGGGAGGGTTGGAAGGTAGATTCATAGATTCATTGTCAGGCTGGTAGGGGGGAGGAAAAAAACCTAAGATTGGGAAGCTGTCGAGGTTATCCTGGGAATCTGAGAGGAAATTGGAGTGTTTTCTGAAGCTGGCCTGTTCTTTGAGGAAGAAGAGCTTCTAGAATTCTGTAGGTGGGATAAACGATTGGGAGTCCAACTGCTGACATGAAGAGGTGGAGTTGAAGGGATGTTCTGGAAGTAGCTGTGAACAAAATCCAACCACATTTTCTTTACAAACAGATAGTGTAGGAGGTAGAACAACGACCAAAGAGGAGTCAGAGTTGGGGACTAGGATTGGTAGAATGTCCCTGTGCAGTAGAGAAGGGGGGCTCTGGTTTTGCCTGAAGACTTTTGTGTTGTCTTGACTGTCGAGGGATTTTTCTTTGACAGCGCTGAGATGGCTGCTGTGCTGGTCGTAGACAGTATCATCTTCCACACCAGAGGAGTTTAGTGTGAGAACTGCCTGAGGTGGCACCATGATACTTCCATGCTGGAGAGAAAGCTTTGGCTTCATGATCTTTGGGAGAAAAGGAGCACTGGACACAAGAGGACTCTGACCTAGAGATCTGAAGTACTGGCCCCTTGGATATTTTCCTCTTTTTCTTCTTAGGTAGCAGTGAACTTGGGTTTTGCTTATGTTTAAGATCCCTATAAGTATAGGCCTGTGCAGACTTAAAGGCCACATGCTAAGCAGTTTCAGACATGCGACAGATTAAGGCAACACATGCAGCAGTCCAAACTCAACTTTTGCACTTGGGACAGTGTGTGAAAAGCCTCTGACATGACATGACTAAGGTGATTAAAAAAAAAACCCCCACATAAATAAGATTTTTTTTTATGAGGTTAGTAGAGAAAACACAAGAAAATTAAGAAATGGAACTGAGAAAAGAAAGAAACATCTAAGGAATAAAAAAAAAAATGATGGGCAATTCTTCAGAGAAGAGAATAGTGGGACCTGTTCCTCTTATCTGTCTGTACACACATTTATCTTATTTTTCCAGAATCTAAATACAGTTTATGGAGATTGTTCTGGAAACACTAGTGCTGAGGGCAAATTGCGTGTAATAGTGCTGGGCTGTTTTGAGTGTTTAATTTTTGTCTAGAATCAACACTTCATTTTTCACCTTTTTGTTCCCTGGAACAAGAATCCTTTTAATGATAGCAATAGAATTAATTGTATTAAGTCCAATATAAAACATCAGTATGCACAGCTCAGTCGAAATTTTGCTGAGTTGTACGTTCTCTTCAGTGAGTTTACTATGTACATCTGAGCAGACCAAGGGGTTAAGAGACTTTCAGGTAACAGTGAGGGTTGGGGGTAGGATTTGAATTGGTCTCCACAGAAATTGCACCTCTGTGCTCTGACGCCTGAACTACATTGCTGAGTCTTTGAGGGGGTTAAGGCACGTAGCAGACTTTGTAAGAAGTGTTATAATAGTTGTTTTCTTTGAGCATACAAGATACGATGAACTACAGTACAGAATCTGGGAGGAAGAGAATTAAACTGAGCCATTGTAGCTTTACAGTATAAACAATATGAAAAATGTGAGGCTTTGCGACTACTTTATTGCTGTACTAAGTAAAAAGCCTGTCATATTCTCAGCTCATATTGGTCCTCTGGCTTACTAGGACAGGGAATGCTATTAAAATAGAGGTCATGTTCACTTTGTCAGATGACTGTATTCAAAGTAGCTCTGTTGAAAATGTAGCCTTTTCTTTTATCCACAGGCAACGCCTGTAGTACATGCCCTAAAAACATAATGTGACGTGAGGGGGAGGGTGGCAATAACTAGAAAATACATTAAACTATGCATGATTGACTTTTTTTCCCTCTTATTTAGGTGATAGAGTCATTGATGTAGGTTCAGAGTGGAGAACATTCAGCAATGACAAGGCTGCCAAAGACCCATCTCGAGTTGGAGACTCACAGAATCCTCTTTTGAGTGGTGGGGATTTAACTACAATGATTGGCAAGGTAAAATTAAAACCAAAATGAAAGTAATTGCATGTGCTGAAGACGACTGTGTTAATAAAGGCAGAACCTGGAAGGTGAAGTGATTTGGTGATAAGAACCGAAACCATTTTTTTTTTACTTCTAGAAATCGCATTTAGAATAGCTCAGTCTGCTTGTCAGTCCACGTTAGAGAAGGAGGCAGCAAAGGAGCTTGTTAGAAAAGGTTTGAGTTTAGTGGTAAAATGAACTATGCAAGCATAACCCATACAATCCACATTCCTGGTTTCAGCTTATAAATAGTAAAGAATGTTAATTTTGAAGTTTTGGAAAAGTCCTCTGGTTTTTGCATGCCCTCCAGTACAAATTATGCAGATTAGGGTGCATTCTTCTGACCCTTATTTTAACATGACTAATAGCTGAAGAATGAATGCTGGAAGATCTCTAAAAATAAGTTGTGGTAACAACAAAGTACTTAACATTTTACATTCATTCCTTTTCATACTCCAGATCAGTCCAGACAAGTGGGCTTTGCATCCCTACCAGCAGATGGAGTCAGAACAAAACCTTTTCTGAAACTGCTACATAAGCTGGAGAGCCACCTGCAGTCCCTCAGTATTTCTCTGACTCCAGTAATTGGTAGAAGTGAAAATTCTGAAGTCTGGAAAATTAAATTAAAAAAAAGAAGAGAGAACTGGATTCTCGTGTAGGCTCCCTGAGGTGTTAGGGAGCTTTGTGGGCCATTCCTCAGATGGAGTAGGACGAGCAGGGGTTTGGTATCCCTGGTTTAGCTCAACCTGAAGTCAGCTAAGGGACTTGAAAGCAAGTGGTTCTGGCTCTCGATGGCCCTCCGGTGTCTGAATCACCATCAGGAAAATATTCCATCTCTTTTTTTCTGGGGGCTATTTTTGCAGGTCTGTATTCTTAAAAAAAAAAAAAAAAAAGAGCAAGTGGTCAAAGCTCATTGGACCACCCGGGTCAGGGGGAGCTTCAGTGTGGCCTGTTGGAAGGCAGATTCCTGTTGAGCATGAGGCGCATCTGGCTCAGATGAACGCAGAGCGCGTGCATAATGGCAGCTGTGGAACGCGTTGAATGTTGCAAGGCCAGCGGGGAGAAGAGTATGCACCTAAGTGTAAGCGCACAATGTGACAAGTGTGCACATAATGGCGGCGGCAGTGGGATGCAGCAAGGACTGCAGAGAGGTGTACATGTCTAAAGTGTGCCTTTGGAGGAGAAGCTCGTGGAGCAGCAGCTGAGGCAACGTGAGATAAAACTGTCACCCAATCGGCTGCAGCAGGCGAGAGAGCTCAGCTGACAACCACGAAACGGTGGCCATTTTGTTATTGCTTGGCAATCAGCAGGCAGAATCAGGGAAAGGGAAGGATTACCCACTCCTTTATTGCCGGTTGAGTATGATGTCCCTGTGGACCTAGAGAGGCAGTGATGAGGCTGGGGAGCTCATGAGGGAAGATTCCAGCAGTTTGGCAGGAATTTTCTCAGACTTTGTCTTCTTAAGGCATAAAGCTTATGTACCCAGAAAGGGGAGCAGCAGGAAAGTGTGCGTGAACATGAGGAGAGCTATGGCTAAGCTGTATCCCCTACCAGAGGCTGATATGTCGGTCTGCATGGTTATGAAGAAAACCACCTGGGTGGAGCATTTGGCCATGTTGGAGGTTGCTCAGGATCGGAAGTTGCCAATCCACCTAAAAAGGATGTTTGAGGTTTCAACCTTGGACATGTGGGATTGGCTGCAGTGGGTTCAGAGCTTGCAGGCAAAAGGACAGGTTTCTTCAGCCTCCGCTAGGCAAGCGGCTCATCTGGAGGCAGCTGTGACTTGTGTGGTATATGCGCCTTATGATCTGTTTTGGACGTCAGCCAGGATTGTGGTGTCAGCAGTATCAGATGTTTTCTTTGGTTATGCAATTTGTCAATGGATGTCTAGTCCAAGCCCCACTTAGTGATCTCTTCTTTAGGGAGAGGTTAGTGTGCGGCTAGGATCTGGAGTAAGTAGTAAACATTTTGGGAGAGTCTGAAGGACTAAAGTTGCCTGAAGATAAGCCGAAGAGAGGGTATCGCTCCAACAGCAGGGCTTTCTCGCTAAAAGCGTTTACAGCATCTGGAGCTGATGGAGACTGTTTCTCCAGAGGAATGGGGAAAGGCAGATATTCAATTTCGGAGTGTCAAAGAAAGAAGACACTTTACGGCCCTTTCTGGATCTGAAGAAGATCAGTATAGTGTTCCGGGTATCTCATTGTTGCATGGAAACATTGAAATCGGTAAGAGCAGCAGTTTGCAAAGGGGAGTTTCTTGCATCGGACTAAAAGAGGCTTCTCAGGACATAAGAAGCTTCTGCGGTTGTCCCTAGTTGAGCATTTTTAGTTCCAGGAGCTCTACAGTTAGGATTGGTGACCGCTTCTCAGACCTTCACCAAGGTGATGGGGGTGGTAGCTGTGGCCCTGCGAAGAGAAGGTTTCTTGGTACAGCTACTCTACGCAAAGTTAGAAGACATCATTCCATGCCGCGGGTGATGCAGACTTTGTGGTCTCTGGGCTGGGTGGTGAACGCAGCATAGAGCTTCATTATTCCTTCCCAACCTCTGAGTATCTGGGGGCGAGATTCTATAATGGGGGGGTGGGGGGAAGAGTGTTCCTCATGGCGAAACAGGGCACAAAGTTGCAGGCCTAGGTTCATCGTCTATTGCGGCTTTGGTACCTAAAGTGGGGGATTATTGCAAGTCCTGGGTGCTGTGGCTTCTGCACTGAATTTAGTTCCATGGGCATTTGCACATATACAGTCTCTCTCTAATTTTCCCTCTGAGGAATTTCAGCTCCCAACACCACTTCAAGGGATAGCCAGGTCCAGTCCTTCGCACTGGCTTTCTTGGGTATGTTTTGAGTGAGGAGTGGAGTAGGGAATCCCAGATAAGGGGAGTGGTGACCACTAATGCCTTCCTGACAAGGACGGACGGCTCAGGGTCTGGTCATCCATACAAGTATTATAGCCTATCATTCATGTGGTTTGTATTTTGTCAGACAACAGCTGTTTGCTTGAGCAGAAATGTACTTGGCTGCACTGGCAGCATCCCATGTAGCCAGGGTGGACAATGTGCAAGTGGACTATCTCAGTTGGCAGCAGTTGGACCTAGGAAAATGGGAATTAGTGCCAGAAGCAATGGAGTTAATTCAGGCCAGGTGGGGAATTCCTCAGTGGGCTCTCATGGCGACAAGGAAGAATGCCAAGGAGAACAGTTGAGTGCGCAGCTCAGAAGGCATCAAAGTGTTGGTTCTTATGTGGCTGGTGAGAGTTCTGTTATATACTAGTGCCAGAGGAGTGGCGTTGACACTGGTTTGCAGACTTGGTAAATCTTGCAGTTGGCGGTCCTCTGAAGTTAGGTCATCTTCAAGGGCTGATCCAGTAGGGTCCAATCTTTTTAGATCGGACGGATCGCTTTTTGTCTTGTGGCCTGATCTTTGATATGAGGTGGTTGCGATTGAAGGGGCACTCAGAAGCAGTTATTACCTTACTTCAAGCCAGACTGTTCACTTCCTTGGCTTATGTCAGAGTGTGGAAGGCATTTGAGGTCTGGTGTGTTGAAGAAGGGCTTGACCTGATGGTGACGTCTGTCCTCAAATTTGGGCCTTTCTGCAGAAAGGGCTTGTGAAGGGGTTGGCATATAAGTCTCTTTGTATTCGGATGGCAATCTTAGGCTATTTTTGTCAAGGTAAGGTGGATGCAGTTTCTTTGACGTACCATTCGGATGTGGTTTTCTGATGGACACTAAGCATTTACGACCTCCTTTTAGTTGGGTATACCCCTCTTGAACCCTCTATTTGATGCTTAAGGCTCTTTGTAATTCACCTTTTGAACCATTACGAGGGACATCTCTGAAGGATCTTTCTTTGAATGTTGTGTTTCTAGTGGCTATCTATTCAGCCAAACGAATTTTGGAACTTCAGGCCTTGTTGTGTAGGGACTTGTTTATTCAAATTTCAGTGAATGGGGTTTCTTGGCAGACTGTTCCATCATTTTTGCCAAAGGTCGTTCTGTCTTGGTTAGCTGGTTGAACTTACTGAATTGCAGCAACTGGATGCAGCGGACCCAGAGAGTTTGTTGGATGTCAATCAGTGTTTACTTTGGTGTCTGAAGGTTACCAAAGGATTTTGAAGGTCTGATCACCTTTTTATGCTGTTCAGTGGAGCAAAGAAGGGGTGCAAGGCTTTGAAAGTTACAATTGCGGGAAGAAGTGACGTCATCGAGCCTGATGGCAGCCTAAACCCGAGTCTCCTCCGATGCCTGACGGTATCTATGTCCATCAAACCTCCTAGCGGGACATTCGAGGCGTCCATTATCATTTTTCTGCAATCGGATCTGTAGCAGATGACGACCAGACGAAAAACCTGTGATTTAAAGAAGTATTCGTATCACAAATTGGCGCTGGAAGGAGAGCCTCAGGAATCCAACATGGCGGATGTGCACGAGGCCGCTGCGACTCCGGCGGACAGCCGGGCGGCATCGCCGCAAGGCCCCCTTGAACTGCCTACCAAATCCGAAATGCGGGGCTGGTTTGACGAATTGAAAAAAGATATAGCGGCCAATACGGCGGATATCAAGATTTCGATCGAAGAATTGCGTGGGGATATCGCAGAACATGGGCGGCGCCTCTTTGAAGTGGAGACCCGAGCGGAAGCTAACAGCGACGGGCTGAAAACGGCGCGGGAGCAACTCACCACTTTACATAATGAGATGGAACATCTCCAAGATAAAGTAGAGGACCTTGAAAATAGGTCCCGACGCCAAAATCTACGCTTTCGTGGGGTTCCTGAGCTTCCTGACTATGCTGACAGTGCAGCAGTGGTCGCACAGATAAGCGTGATGTTGCTCACTGCAGGTGAGGCGGACAAAGCCGCGATTTCCGATACTGAGATTAAGTTAGTCCGGGCGCACAGGGTGTTGGGCCCACGGAACTCGAATGTCCCTAAAGACATTATAGCTTGTTATTTTGACTTTGGCCTCAAGGAACGGATCGCTAGCATAGCGAGGAGGCAGTCCTCGTGGCAATGGGAAGGGCATGAGATTATGGTTTTTATTGATCTCGCCCCGTCCACAATTAAGAAAAGGAGGGACTTTCAACCTATAACCAGCCTGCTCCGAAAGGAAAGTGTCCGTTATCGCTGGCTGTTCCCGTTTGGGATCAGCTTTGCCATTAAAGGGGAGATGCACAGGGTGCGGACACTAGCGGAAGCTTCCCAAATTCTCAAGGAGGCGGGCTTTTCAGATTGCGCCGGATTAGCAGGCCCTCCATCGTCTACTGCCCGTAAGGATGAACCACCACGCTGGCAAAGGGTGATTCGGGGAGACCGGCTGCGTCGCCAAACGGTTACAGAACCCCACGGATGATACTCTACCTGATGGGAATTCCTTTGGAGTTAAACTTCTTTTCTTGGAGTTGGAACATTGACTTGGCACTGATTGATGCAGCATATTTTATGGGCATTTGCCTAACCGCTTATATGGGACAGCTACAGGGAGCGGTGCCTGTGTCTATTTTTAGGTTTCACAGTTTTACATGTTACTGAATACTTATTTACTTGGCTAGCGACTGCTGGTTTCTTTATATTTTTGTGTGTGTTATAGAGGGGAGTCTTAAGGCTCAGTTTGAAAGTTACAATTGCGCAATGGCTGAAAGAGGCCCTAATTTCAGATTATATTTGAAAGGGAATGGTCCTGAAGGGGCCAGAGCACAGGCAGCTTTCTGGGTGGAGTGTCAGTTGATTTCTCCACAGGAGATCTGATGTGCAACGACTTGGTCATCGCTTCACACTTTCACCAGACATTACTGAATAGATGTTCGGGCACCCAACGAGGTGCTGTTTGAGGAGCGTGTGT
Source organism: Rhinatrema bivittatum (assembly GCF_901001135.1). Classification (NCBI taxonomy): domain Eukaryota; kingdom Metazoa; phylum Chordata; class Amphibia; order Gymnophiona; family Rhinatrematidae; genus Rhinatrema; species Rhinatrema bivittatum. The sequence goes on from NC_042624.1 coordinate 82,120,495, forward strand.
TGCGAATTGGACTATCAGATTCCTGCCTGGTTTAGAGAAGCTTGGTTACATCCCACTTATCTGGACTGATCTGGGGTATGAACAGGAAAGGAAAATTGGTTCTTACCTGCTAATTTTCGTTCTTGGAATATCACAGATCAGTCCAGAGCCCCATCCTATTGAAAGGTCACTTTCTTGGCTAAGTGAAGAGCTCTATCTTTATTCCCCTGCTCACGTAGAGGAGGGAATTAGGTTAGTTTTTTAATTTTACATCTTGACTTGGGTACAGGTCAATACTGAGGGACTGCAGGTGATACTCTAGCTTATGTAGCAGTTTCAGAAAAGTTTTTGTTCTCTGACTCCATCTGCTGGTAGGGATGTAAAAACCCACTTGTCTGGACTGATCTGTAGTATTCCAGGAATGAAAATTAGCATTAAAAACCAATTTTCTTTTCTAAAACAAAACAAGAAAACCTACAGATTTGACCAAAAAAGGCTTTAAAGAGGCACATTAATATTGTAGAATCTAGGTATTACTACAGCTTTAAAAAAAATCAAAACACTCATCTGCAGTATGTATTAAGGGTATCTGGACATTTTCTTTTAAAAATCGATATTAGAAATATTTTAAGCATTTTACAGGCAAGTATGTTGTCATGAATGTAATTCAAGTTAGCATCCTGTTTTGGTATTGCTTAGATCAGATGTACTTTATGCATCTGGCAATGTTTCAGCTAAGTCAGAGGTGCAGCTAGGGAAATGCCTATTACTACACAGTAATGTGTTCAGTTTATTATTTAAATGTTTATTAATTTTCAATCAATGATTAACATCATGAACAGGAAAATATGTTTTACAACAAAAGCAAAGTTATATAAATATAAACTATTAACACCAATTCCAGTTGTAACATATTCCATAATATGGGGGATAATTCAAGAAAAAATAAAAAGAAACATTTCATACCTTAAGGAGAAGGAGAATACATTCATTTTTTACACACCATTGACCTTTAAAACCTCAGCCGGTGCCTGACTCTTATCAAAAAGAAAAGTTTCCAAGTGTGTTGGGTCTACAAAACCAAATTTTTTACCCCTATAATTAATTAAACATAAACACGGAAATTTAAGAAAAAAGGTAGCACCTATAGCAATTACCCGCTCTTTCAAAGACAAGAAGTGTTTTCTTCTTGCCTGAGTGGCTCTGGCCACATCCGGAAATATCTGCACTTTTTGTCCGCAAAACATAATATCTTTATATCCAAAAAATTTTTTAAACAATTTCTCCTTGTCTTGTTCAACTACAAATGAGATAAATAAAGTAGCTCTATTATTTATAACATCTAATGATTCTTCAAGAAAAGTTGATACACCCAATGTATCTGGGGCATCAGCATTATCTTTTTGCCCCTCTGTACCTTTAAGTGGATTTTTAATTAGGTAATAAATCTTCGAGATACTAGGGAAATCTTCCTCAGAATACATTAGAAACTCTCTTAAAAATTTTTTGAACATTTCCCAAGGTGAGAGTAGTCTAGTAATTGGAAAATTTATTATTCTTAAATTTTTTGATCTTTGTAAATTCTCTATGTGCTCTATTTCCTTATGCATAGTGATGCTATCCCGAATAAAAACATTTTCTGAAGATTGCATCAGTTGTATCTTATTAGTCATCTTTGTTATTTCCTCCTGATGTTTTTCTAATTTCTTCCCTTGATCTTCTAATTGGGTTCTATTAGAATTAATAGCTAACAACAAAGATTCATTCATTTTAGCAACATTATTATCTAATTTACAAATCATCCTACCCAAATCTACAAGTGTAACATTTTCAGGAATAACCATCGGTTCGTAGTCAGGCACTAAATTAACTGGTGGAATAGATTGTTGTATATTTAAAGTAGAAGTAATAATATTTTCAGTTCCTTGAAGCACCATCGTACTTCCTTGAACTTTTCCTACCAGTACTTGTGATGTTTCCGCGGCTGATGGTTGCAATAAGGGCAAAGATGTTTCGCCGGGACTAGAGGAGGATACAGACGAACCTCCTACTCTGTCCCCTTGTGGCGTTTCCAGCCGTCTTATAACGTGCTGGTCCATCGGGCCTGTGCGATGTTGCTGCACTGGAGAGGAGGTGGTAAACTTCGCCTTCCGTTTCTTTCCCATCCGGATAACAAAAAACAAGAAGTCCAGCCGGCCTCCGGCCTTCGCCGGCCTAAGCCGACCAAAGCCGCTCGCCCCTTCGGCGCGAGCGGCTTAGGCATCGCGCCGGCGGTGGCGGGGCGCCGCCCAACCGCAGTTTAAGTAGTCAGTCGGGACGCGCACAGCTGACGTCACCCGCCGGCGACTCAGCCTCGCCCACTGCCAGGTCTTAACTCGGAGTCCGGAACAAAAGCAAGGGAGGGTGAGCACCTCCTCCTTCTCCTTCACACTCTCCCCGTCACAGCAGAGCCCAACCGCAGTTTAAGTAGTCAGTCGGGACGCGCACAGCTGACGTCACCCGCCGGCGACTCAGCCTCGCCCACTGCCAGGTCTTAACTCGGAGTCCGGAACAAAAGCAAGGGAGGGTGAGCACCTCCTCCTTCTCCTTCACACTCTCCCCGTCACAGCAGAGCCCAACCGCAGTTTAAGTAGTCAGTCGGGACGCGCACAGCTGACGTCACCCGCCGGCGACTCAGCCTCGCCCACTGCCAGGTCTTAACTCGGAGTCCGGAACAAAAGCAAGGGAGGGTGAGCACCTCCTCCTTCTCCTTCACACTCTCCCCTAGTAATGTGTTCAGTTTGAGTGTTTTATGGGCTGTTAAAATACACAAAGTATGCCGATATAACAATATAATAGGAAATAAACAGTAACAGGTAATATTTTGGAAGCACAATAATGCAGTCATGTTTAGATGTGCTTTGTTTGGCAGTGGATGTATGGTTGTATACAAAAGTTTGGCATATCTAATCAAGTTGTATGTTTCAATGAACCTCTGCATGGTACAAAGTTAAATACATCTTTCTGCAATTTGTAATGCAGAATTACTATTTGCTAATTTTAATAGATTGCAAATAAAACTATGAATATGGCATGTGCAAAAGTGTAGATTCCCTTCCAGTCGATTATTTTTTCTTTTTTTAAAAAAGGGCTCAGAAAGTTAATTTACTCATTAGGCTTTCAGTTATTCAGGTGATGACAATTCCTGGTTGAACAAATACTCAGACCCTTCTAATCTGTCATGTTGTTTTTATTCTATCTACTTTCAGAACCATGGGCTCCTCCAAGCAGCAGCCATCTGAGCATTTGAAAATGAAGATAATTCACTCATACAAATCAGGGAAAAACTAACAAAAAACTAAAAAACAAAAACAAAAAACAACCCTAAATACAATTTCAACTATCAGAAACATTAAGAAATGGAAGTTCATGGAACTGTTGAAGTTGAGGCAAGATCTGGAAGATTAAGAAACATCTTTGCTATAACTGCCCAAAACCTGGTTAGATCTGCACAACAGAACACACAGATCACTGCAGATCTGCTGAAATATTTAGTTCACACTGGAGTATTTGTCCACAGGTCTACAGTACAGCATTGCTTACCCAACAATGATCTATATGGGGAAGTTGTCAGAAAGAAACCTTTTCTATGACTTCATCTTAGATGTTTTCCTTTAAAAGTATGCAAAACAAAACTCTGATAAGCCTGAAACATTTTGAAACAAAGTGCTTTGGACTGATGAAAATTGAATTGCTCAGCCACAACTGCACAAGATACTATAACTTCCATTTCTTAACAATATTTCTGACAATTGAAATTGCTAGCTAGAAGTGTTCAGAGATTTTTTTATAGCCTTCCCCTGCTTTGAAAATTGAATTATCTTCATTTTCAAATAGACAATTTTATAGAGGAGCCTATAGTTGTTGAAAGTAGACACAACAATAATAGTCACAATCTGAGACTATTGAAGGGTCAGAGTATTTTTTTTAGCTGTGGCATTGTTACCTGACTAATTAAAGGGCTGACAAATTAATCAACGTTTTGGGACATAACTAACTCTTTAAAAGTAGTAATGAATAAACTGGAAGGGTGTCCAAACATTTGCATATGCCATATTAACTGTTCTATTATGTTTAATCTATTAAAATCAGCAAGTAGTAATTTTGCATTAAAAACTGCAGAAAGAGGTTGTGTTTAACTTTGTACTTTGGAGATGTTGTGTCAGCTTCTGTTCACTTAGATTCATTGAAACATACAACTTGACCAGGAGTTCCTAAAGGTTTGTAAACAACTATAAAACATTTAAGATGCTGTTTCCAGTGTTGTGTGGACTGAAGAATCCTAGCTAAAGAAAGTCATGAAGAACACAGTTGGGATTGTAGCATTGTACAGAATGTCGACATGCTGTGTGGAAATTGATTTAGAAGCCTAAAAAAATCAGACTTTTCAGTGTGCAACATTTTATTCAGTTTTATCACTGCATATTTCAGGGTACTGGGGCAGCAAGCTTTGATGAATTTGGAAATTCAAAGTATCAGAATCGCAGGACTATGAGCAGCTCTGATCGTGCAATGATGAATGCCTTCAAAGAAATCACAAATATGGCAGACCGAATCAATCTTCCCAGAAATATAGTTGTAAGTTAGTGCCTGTTGCTTTTCAATTGTTCTGGTGTTGACGTAGTTAGCATAATGTAATAGGCACATGAATTTTTAATATTGCTACTAATTAAATGGCCTAGAGTTAATTAAACTTTGTATTCCTGCTTCAAAGGATCGAACAAATAATTTATTCAAGCAAGTTTATGAACAGAAGAGCCTGAAGGGAAGAAGTAATGATGCCATTGCTTCTGCTTGTCTCTATATAGCCTGTAGACAGGAAGGTGTTCCTAGAACATTTAAAGGTAAGCTTTCAGTTACACAAATTTCATTTTTCAGCTAATGTTAAGTGCCTTGCTACTTTTACATTAAAATGTTTAAGTGAAGGAGCAGTTAGCCTTTCACAGTTGTTTTCACACTTAAATCTTTCTAGGCTGGACTGAATACTCCAAGACCAGATTGAGTTAGTTAATTGGGCTTCACTTCCTATTCTGTTTGTGCTATATAACTTCTACAGGATTAAGTATGTATTAGTTGCCTGTTGGGTTTACTAAATAGTACACTGACTCCAAAATTCCATTCGAGTTTAATCCAGTAATGAAGTAATTCAGGATTGAAACTTTCATGGATGAATTTAGCTAATCTGAGATTAAGGAAGAATTTGTTTCCAGTCTCCCATTTAAATACAAACACAAGTAAATCCAGCTCGGGGATTGTTGCTGGTCCTCAAAATGTTTGCAAACTGGTCTAGATTTCAGAGAATCCATTATATGTAAATGTATTTTGTTCTTATACCAGCTGTATGCAAATATGTCAGAATATTCATTGTGGACATCCTGAAAACCAAGCATGTTTGTGACCCTCAAGGACTATTGCTTTAATGTTCACTACCTGATTTGGAAAAACATGAAAATAAGCACCGTTCTAGTTTCTCTCTCAGTATCACCAAGGTCTCCAGTACACCTTGACTATACAGTAAGATTCATGCAAAGACTGATTTGGTCACCTTATTCAGTATAGGTAGCTGTGTGAACACAACACTTGTGAGATTTCTAAGCACTAGCTAAAACATCTTAAGGCTGTTTCCGGCCCAAGAGAAATTAAAATCAGTTTCATGATATATTTGACTAAAGTGGATAAATTGGTATCCAGTAGTCCGTTGATCCAAGAAGCCATGCCTCTACTCTTATGGATTTAGGGGGTGAGTGCATTTCAGGGGCCTTTTATTATAGCTACATTATCTGCTTGGCTTTTGGTACAAAGGCCATTTATCTTTTCACCTTTCAAAATCCTCATTTCAAAGCTACACAAACAAATGTGGTAATGACAGCAGTAGAAATTTTAAGAAGATAGTGCATAGGAATTAATGTAAAATGTATATCTGAGAAATCATACTCTCTTTGCATTTCATTTAGAAATCTGTGCAGTGTCGAGAATATCAAAAAAAGAAATAGGTCGGTGTTTTAAACTTATCCTGAAGGCTCTTGAAACCAGTGTGGATTTGATTACAACCGGGGACTTCATGTCCAGGTTTTGTTCAAACCTGGGTCTTCCTAAGCAAGTGCAGATGGCAGCTACCCACATTGCACGCAAAGCTGTGGAATTAGACTTGGTTCCTGGTCGAAGTCCTATCTCTGTGGCAGCAGCAGCTATTTACATGGCTTCACAAGCTTCTGCAGAGAAACGGACACAGAAAGGTAGGTGGAAAAGAGATGGATAAAACACATCCAAATGTGCTGTTAGTCTTGGAGTAAACATAAGCAAATATTTGTAGAAAGGGTAGATGGACAGCTGCCTTCTCTCTAGTGGAAGTGCTGAAGGCATCTAGTATCAGAGAGCATGGGATAAGCACAGAAGATCCTTAGCTATGGGGAAGTAAAGCTGAAGTTCAGGTAGGCTGTGATGTGATAGAGTAAAATGGACAGGCTACATGAGCTTTCTGGTCTTTGATATCATAAGTTTTATTCCTGGGGCGAATTCTGAAGTTGCCTTAGAGAATTCAGCTGAAGGATCAGAGGGAAGAAGCATCTGAGTCAACCTCAGCCTGCATGGGTTGGAAGACAAGAGGCTGTGGCCATGGTTGCTGGCCTGCTCAGGCCTCACTACTAAGAGATTGAGTAGTGTGGTGGGGGGAGAGGGTCTTGCTGGGAGGGAAGGTTTGAGCCTGGTGGGGTGGAGAAGCTGGATGTCTTGCTGTGTTCAAATTTGGGCCAGAGAGATCTTGGGGGAAGGGCAGACAAAGCAGGGGCTTTTGTTGGGAAACAGCAACTGCTTGAGGGGGGGGGGGGGTTGCAGAGAGAGAAAGCTGGGAAAGGGGTTCAAGCCTTGGGGAAAGGCAGAAAGCTGGAGGTCTTGCTGGGGATGAGGCATGAGATTACTGTGCTGGGAGGGGGCGAGAGAACTGAAGGAGGAGGGCAGAGTGAGAAAGCTGAGAGACTTCTGATCAAAGAGAAATTTTAAAACAATCTCCTGCTGTATCTGACTCAAGTGGAGAAATTGGTATCCAGTAGTCAGTTGCTCCAAGAAGCCATGCCTCTTAAGGATTTCAGGGGCCTTTCATGCTAGCGACATCACCAGCTTGCCTCTTGGTACAAAGGCCATTTATCTTTCCTTCTTTCACAATCCTCATTTCATAGGTACACAAGTAAATGTGGTAGGGACAGCAATAGAAACTTTAAGATGCATAGGGAATTAATGTAAAAGAAGTCTTCACTAGCTTTCTGTATTTTTGTAGTATTGAGGCTATCAAAAAAGACACATATTGGTGTTTTAAATGGTAGGGGAGGAAGAAATCAAGCTTGGGAAGGGGTTAGACAAAAAATACCCACAGTCCCTGAATGTAATCCACTGTGAGGTGCCTGAAAGGCAGAATATAAATCAAAATAAGGGGCTAGAGCTGAGGAGGGTTGAGCCTTGGGGTGGGAAAAAGCTCTTGGAGATGAGGCATCAGGCCTTATGCTATGAAGATTCTACTAAAAAATTAAATTTAGCATTTTTGAATAACTTTCTGTATTGCATTTGATTACTTGGACAATGATTATATTGTGGAGTTTAATCAAGGCTGCAGAACTTTAAAATACTGCATGCAGAATTCCACCAAGGTTGACGTTTGCATGGCAATCCTGTAGAATGGTTATACATGTCTGTAAGCACTAGCTGTTGAGATAGTAAAGTCAAGTGGTGCTTTCACATTACCCAAGTTTCAAATATAAAAAATGGTGCTGAAAGATTATTTTGCTTGTGTGGGCTGAGGACCTTGGCCTTCACTAAATAAAAAGTACATAACACATGCTTTCTGTAATAGCTGGAAAAATGCAAGGTTAACTGCAAATATTTTTGGCTGTACAGCTTGAAGCGATGAGGATTTTTCTTCAGTTAACCAAGTCACACAAATGTAGTTTATTTATGACTTACAAATATGAGATGCGTTTCCAGTGTTATGGGGAGCATACAAATTATGCTCTTGTAATAGTTAAATATATAACATCATTGCAAAAGTTTGAAAAACATAAATGAGCATGTGTCCAACTTGTATTCTGTTTCTTTTCTCTTCTAGAAATTGGTGACATTGCTGGAGTTGCTGATGTTACAATCAGACAGTCTTACAGGCTTGTTTATCCACGAGCTCCAGATCTGTTTCCGGCAGACTTCAAGTTTGACACTCCTGTGGACAAATTACCACAGCTGTAAAGCACTACAGCTGTGTTACTCTTTTAGAATAGTTGAAGTTTTTTTTTTTTTTCCTGGTAAAGGGTGTATAAAGTGTTAATATGCAACCAAGGGTGGAATGGGGAAAATAGCTAAAGGAGCTGCAGCCCTGGGTGATGGAACACAGCACACATTCCACTTCTAAATACAACTGTGGCATTTTGTATGTATATATTAGTAAAAGTAAATATTTGAGATGGTAACAATATCCTATTTAGATTTCTGCTGTAGTGGTCTAGTAAATCATATTTTGGCAGCCATTTGATAATTCTGAAATTGTTAGCCAAGCGCCATTGTTCTCCATTTTATGCCTCTGCAGGAATTACACTGTAATTGCATACTTTTCATATTGTTACCAGTCTCCTTAAAAGAAGCAGTTCACGTTGAAGTGTCCCTTTCAACAAATGCATGGGATTATAAATTTTTTTTTTTTTAAATTTTACTGTGCATCTAGCTCTGCACAATAATTTCTAAAGTTAAGTGATTGTGAATGTCTGAGAGTAACAGGTTAGACCTGTGCTGAAGTGTCATGCAAGAACTTCCTTTGTACCTGCTGATACTGACAGGAAAGCAGCTCAGACTTTTCTTTGTCAGTCCAAGGTGTTTGCAGACTGTCTAGTAGCTGCAGCCTTTCACCAAAGTGTTATTTTGCCCAGGCAGATGTACTTCTCATCAGGGACTTTACGAATTTGTGACAAGTGTTTTCTGTTCACAAATGTACTAGATATTATGTACAGGAAGTCATCCATTATACTGGCATTTGCCTGAAAGTGACTAATAGTAGCATAACAGATGTTAATCAATGAAAGGACTTCCAACACCCTGGTTTTTGTAATTTGTATGTATTTACAATCAAGATTTGTAAATAAAAACATTTATTAAGTGCATGCTGTTAAGTTGATTAGTCACCACTCTTGAAACACTGATTTTCACATTTGGTCTGGAATATCTCTGTGCATGAAGTAGTGTTGAGCAGCTTGCGTAGCTGAATTTTTAAGGTATTAGTCAGTTTTGTATGTCTAGCAGTGGAACACATTTGACAGACCGGAGCCCAGCTCTATGTCCAAATAAAGGAAATGGTGCAAGAACAAGAGAGATGTATAGTTGGTCCCTCTAAAATTAAAAAACTGGGGCTAAATAAGTGAATGCATTACAGAAATGTTCAGTTATGTAATAAGTCTGATGTATGTTACATCATGCTAAAATGAATCGTACCTGCAGTTTTCTAATGCTGTCTTTTTTTCACTGATTATTAGATGAAGTTTAAAATGCTATTTTGCTATTCAGATGTACATGTTACAATAACACGATAAAACTATTTTACTATGTGTAACTTAAATGATAGTCAATTTAATACTAGGGGGATTGACATTAGTAACTGCAAAATATACTGTGCAAATAATAATGTAATTTTCACTGTTGGATATTTGTAATTGTTTTATTTACAGTAGGCTCCCAAGTGCTTTAATATTAGTGTTGGTGTCCATAGCAAGAGCCTGTTTTCTAAGCTTCATCATACTCCCTCGTGGGAGTTTGGGACTGGTTGACTGATGGATTTGCCCTCAGCTTATTTTCTGCAGCTGTAGCAGACAAAAGTATCCTTATCTGTACCAGGAAAAAAAATAGATATTGGGGGGGGGGGGGGGAGAGAAGTTAACTTTTTAGGGTATTTTTCTAAAGAATATTAATATACTCTAAAAGAAAAGCACTCCCAAAGGTGAGTGGGGCCAGGATTTAGTTACATAGTATAACAGCCATGTGTAGTTCTTGCCCTCCATCGTTTGTTGTAATGGACAGTGACTTGTGCTTGGGACACAAAATCACAATAGACTTTTTTCCTTTGTGGTATGATGAATAAATGAGCTATTTAAGGGTTTCTATGTTTTAATTTGTATTTCTCTTCTGGGACTGAACATGCTTGTACCATTTTTACATGATTCCATGGTAGTATTAGGATGAGTAAGATTTTATATTTGAACAGGTTATAGATGAGAAAAATCAATTGTAGACTAGATCCTTTCACTGAATAAACATGCCCAAGGTAAATGGTAATAAATTAAGTTGCAGGTGATGTAGGTTATGGATATTTTAAAAAACAAAATATAGGATCAGTTTGAAATCTTGCTGCAAGTTAGAGCCACCCTGCCTTGCTCGTATGATCACAAGTCATTACTACTAATATATTTATTTACAAACAATCCCTATACAGCTTATGCTCTACCAGGTTTCACCTGCTCGTGTGTTCACTAGGACCAGTGTAACTAAACTACATCTCTTCCTAAGGTTTCAAGGGAATTTCAGTAAAACTTAAAATGGTATTCTTGGCTAAGCAGCTTGCTCTTGTGTCTTTGGGCAGGAATGTTTCTGCTATAGCATTCTTCCTCTTGGCTAGTCTAGGCCTTGAAATAAGTCTTCCATGCAATAAGCAGCCTGAATTAGCCATTCCAGTAAGTAACCAGATCAGTCTGTACCCCTGCCAGCAGATGGAAATAGTTTTACTGACCCTACTCTACTAGAGTGTGCCACCTACAGTCTGAGGGGGAAAAAAGAAATAAGGAAAGGGAAGATCTGGTGCTTGGGGTTCCTCCCAGGGAGTTGGTGACTTTTTTTCTTAGCTCGGTGTGGGATGGACATTTGGTCCATAGCCCACAGGAGACAGGCCTGTGCCCTGCTGCAGCTCTGCCTACAAGCCAAAAAGGAACAGGCAAGTACTCTTCTTAAAGTCATTTAAAAAAAAACTTCTTTGTAGGGCAGAGTGCTCAAGCCAGAACTGGTGTCCAAGAGGCTTTTTTTGCAGCATGTTCCCTAAGTGGCTCTCTTCAGGGCTCTGGTCAGGTGCAGAAGTGTGTAAGGCTAAGCCTGCAGGCAGGGGCTACGCCATACGGTGCTTCTTGTCAGGCCTGCAGGGTGCTGGGTTTGCACTTTAACCACCAGGATCTCTGCTCCTGCTGCACAGCTGAGGCCATATCAGTGAGTGCTCCTTGTCAAGTGAGAGTGGGGTCTGTGGGCATTTTGGAATCTGCCATTTAGCTACTAGGGAATCTGGGATTTCCCCCCACTGCATTTGTCTGCAGCAGGGTCTGTTTCAGGAAATAGGTTTTTTGTTTTTTTTTTTTGGGGGGGGGGGAGGAGGAGATTCCCCCTCAGGAATGATGCTGAGGCCCAGGACTGAATCTCATAAGAAGACTCTTAGGCCTTCTCCTTGGAGTTTGTGTTCCTGCTGCTTAGAGCCTTTTTTTTCCCAGAAGACTTGAGGGCCATGGTAAGTCACACTTTCAACCTTTGGGGGGACCCAAGTTGAGTCAGAAGCCAGGCCCTGCAAAGCATAAACTGAGGCGTGGCTTGTGATGGCACTGTCCTCTCGGTCTGCTGATCCACAGGGGGGGGGGGGGGGGGGGGGGGGGGACAGTGACAGTTCTGAGAATTTAGTAGTGTCTCCAGGAGAAGCTCTATGGGCTGATCCCCTGCTGGATTTGGTTGGGGATCCAGAGGAGGTTCCCATGGCTGATGGAGATGATCCTAAGGTGGTATATCTCTTCCACAAAGAGGAGCTGAGGCCACTGCTCCCTCAGGTCCTGCAGGAACTCAGAATCAAGGTGGTGCCGATCTGGTGCTGGATGGCTTGCGTAGACTAGTGAAGGGGTTTCCCTTTCATAAGTCATTAAATAAGCTGGTAATTTGGGAGTGGGATACACTGGAAGAGACCATGCAGTTGTTGGCTCTCTCCAAGCTGGATGCTTTGGTGTCAGTGGTCACCAAGAAAACAATTATTCCCTGTACGTACCGGATCAGTCCAGACACCTGGGTTGTGACTCCGCACCAGCAGGTGGAGACAGAGTAAAACTTGTCGGGCTCCCTACATACAGTAAGGTGCCACCCACAGCCCCTCAGTCTTTCTCTGTCTCCAGCAGATGGGGCAGGTCCACCCACAGTCTCTGGAATCCCTGGGGTTGGAGTTAGCCAGTCAGGGATAGAAAAAAAAACAAAAAAAAACAAAACCATAGGACAGAAAGGGGATTTTCCTTTTTTGTTTTAATTCATAGTAAAAAAAAAAAAAAAAAAAAAAGAATTAGAAAGTTTTGGGCCAGGAAGCTCCCGGTGGAAGTGCCTCCCAGGGGGGTTGCCAGATCCTGAGGGGATCATCCTCCCCTGGTAGAGGCCGCTGCTGGGGTCGAGGACCCGGCCCCTCTGGCAGCAGCGTTGGGGGTGACACCGGGGAGCCCGGTTCACTCACCCCCAGTGGAGCCCGGAGGCTTTTCAGCACCCTGGTCAGCGACTTTAGTAAAAAAAAAAAAAAAAAGGTTTTTGTTACTTTTGCGCCGGCTCTCTCTCTCTCTCTCGCGCGCGACGTTTCGTTCGCGGGGGGGGGGGGGGGGGGGGGCCTTTTGTTTGCTTAGGGCTGCGGCGTTTTTCATGTGATCTCGGCCGGAATGCCCGTCGGGGCCGCCTGCCGCGCGTGCGGCTCCGCGCGCACGCGAGTCTCGAGGGACAGCATGTGTTCGGGCTGCCTCGCCGGAGGCGAGGGACCGTCCGGGGGCGATCGGGGGGGGTCGGACCCGGGCGTCTCGTTCGCCGCCGCGCGTTTGTGCAGTGCAGGAGGGGGGGCCGGATCCGTTCCCGCTTAGCGCGGGAGCGGCGGCCATTTTGTCGACCGTCCACGAGGCGACCAGGAGAGCCATGGAACATGGCTCCCAGCCCCCTCCGCTCTCCCCCCAGCCTCGGGCCGCGTCGGGGGCGCCTCGGGGTGCCTCCGATGCAGCTGACTGGGGTTCGGGGGAGGGGCGCTCGGACTCTGAAGAGTCCTTTTCGGAGGATTTTAATTTTTTATTAAAAAAATTGGCGATGTATCAGAGGGAGCGGCGCAGGCACGGGAAAGTGCCAGGAGATGCGGATGGGCGGTCCCGCTCCCGGAAGAGGTCTGCCCGCCCTAGAGACACGGCTGTGCCCCCGAAGGACAAGCGGCTGGCGCGTGGCGCGCCCCAGGACACGGATTCGGAATCCACTTCCTCGGAGGAGGAACGGTCGATCTCGGGGGCGCCGGAAGGGCCTGAGGGGCCCGATGAGCAGGGTCCAGCGCAGTCAGGCGCAGGCAAGGGCGCGCAGACGGGGGATGGTGACGACCCCAAGGTCGTCCGCCTGTTTAAGAGGGAGGAGCTCTCCCCTCTCATTCCAGCGATCCTCGACGAGATTGGAGTGGAGGCCCCGCCGGTGGAAACCCGTCAAGGGCCTAAGATGGATCCGGTACTCCTGGGACTCGCGGGTCCTACGGTAGCGTTCCCTTTCCATTTTTCTGCGTCCGACATTCTCTTCCGAGAATGGGACACCCCGGAGTTGGGCCTCAAGGTAAGTAAGGCTATGGATAAGCTATATCCTCTGCCGGAGGATGCCTTGGAGCTCCTGCGGCTCCCTCGCGTGGATGCCGCTGTGTCGGCGGTCACCAAAAGGTCGACCATTCCCGTCACCGGCGCTACGGGATGTCCAGGATCGGAAGCTGGAGGTGCAGCTCAAGAAAGTGTTCGAGGTGTCAGCCCTGGGAGCGAGGGCTGCTATTTGCAGCAATTTTGCGTTGCGGGCTGGGCTCCGCTGGGCCCAGACCTTACAAGCGAATGCGGGTCTCTCAGAAGGGGAGGCTGCTCAGGCGGACCTTCTGGAGGCAGTAATCGCTTACAGCGCTGATGCCATGCATGATCTGCTGCGCACCTCGGCCCGGGCCATGGTGTCTGCGGTTTCAGCGCGTCGTCTTCTCTGGCTCCGAAACTGGGCTGCGGACAGTACGTCTAAGGCTCATCTCGGCGCCTTGCCTTTTAAGGGGAAGTTGCTGTTTGGAAAGCAGCTGGATGATATCATGCAGTTCCTGAGTGAGAACAAGGCTTTTAAGCTACCGGAGGACAGGCCACGTCCTAGACCAAATTTTTCTGCACGGAACCGTTTTCGAAACAACCGTCGCCAGAGGCCGCAGAGGTCAGCTGGGGCAGGTCAATCCTTTAGAGGAGGCGCTACCAGAGCTTTGACCTGGCCCCAGCCCTTTCGGGGGAAGAGATTCAACAGATCAGGTGGATCCTCGGCGGGATCCGGGGCCAAGTCGGCCCAATGATACGCAATTGGTTCGTTTCTCGGCGAAGGCTCAAGAGGACGTTCCACGGGTGGGAGCGCGCCTCGAGAGTTTTTACGAGGAATGGACCAAAATCACTTCGGACCAGTGGGTGCTAGACGTGATAAGACACGGTTACGCGTTAGAATTTGCACTTCTCCCCTGGGACAAGTTTCTCGTATCCCCCTGCAAGGCCGTAGCCAAAAGGGCCGCCGTACGGGCAACCCTCCAGCGCCTGGAGGCTCTGGGCGCCATCACTACTGTGCCGCCGGCGCAACGGGGCATGGGAAGGTACTCCATTTATTTCGTGGTTCCAAAAAAGGACGGAGCGTTTCGTCCGATCCTCGATCTAAAGGGAGTAAACCGGTGCCTTCGTGTTCCACGGTTCAAGATGGAAACAATTCGCTCGGTAGTGGCTGCGGTTCGCCCAGGCGAGTTCCTAGCGTCCCTGGATCTGACGGAGGCGTATCTCCACATAGGGATCCAGCCCGCCTATCATCAATACTTGCGATTTTGCATCCTGGGCAAGCATTTCCAGTTCAGGGCTCTTCCCTTCGGTCTCGCCACGGCTCCACGCACCTTCACCAAGGTTATGGTGGTGGTGGCTGCTCAGCTCCGGCGGGAAGGGCTCTTCGTGCACCCTTACCTGGACGATTGGCTCATTCGGGCCAAATCCGAGATGGAGTGTCGGCAAGCGGTGACCAGGGTCCTGCGGCTCCTGCGGTCGCTTGGCTGGGTGGTCAATCTAGCCAAGAGTCACCTTCAGCCCACCCAGACGTTGGAATATCTGGGGGCCTTGTTCGACACCAGGGAGGCCACGGTATCCCTGACTCGGGACAGGATCCTCAAGCTCCAGGGACAGGTGCGGCGTTTGCTAGCGCTACAATGCCCTTTGGTCCGCGATTACCTGATGGTCTTGGGTTCCATGGCATCGACACTCGCCTTGGTGCCTTGGGCTTTTGCTCATCTGCGACCGTTACAATCAGCGTTACTTTCCCGCTGGAGGCCGGTCTCTGAGGAGTTCCTGCGCCCGCTGCCTCTCACAGACCGCGCCAGGGCCAGCCTGCAGTGGTGGCTCTGCCCCAACCATCTGACGTGCGGCGTTTCTCTGATCCTGCCCAGCTGGACGGTGGTCACGACGGATGCCAGTCTCTCGGGTTGGGGAGCGGTCTGTGGGGGGCGCTCGGTGCAGGGCCTGTGGTCAGCCCAGCAGTCGCAGTGGTCCATCAATCGGTTGGAGACCAAGGCGGTGGCGCTGGCGTTGCAAGCTTTTCTGCCGTGGATACGGGGTCAGGCGGTTCGAGTCCTGTCGGACAACGCCACCACGGTAGCCTATATCAACCGTCAAGGCGGGACACGGAGTCAGCAAGTGGCGGAGGAAGCGGCTCAGTTGATGTGCTGGGCGGAACGGCACCTCAGCAGCATTGCGGCTTCACACATCGCCGGCGTCGACAACGTCCAAGCGGACTTCCTCAGCCGGCACCGGCTGGATCCAGGGGAGTGGGAACTCCCGGAGGTAGCGTACCGACTCATCTGCGCCAGGTGGGGTCAACCACGTCTGGATCTGATGGCCACCGCGCAAAACGCAAAGGCTCCGAGGTTCTTCAGCCGTCGGAGGGAGCGGGGCGCGGAAGGGGTCGATGCACTCGTGCTTCCTTGGCCCACGGACGTGCTGCTCTACGTGTTTCCCCCGTGGCCTCTGATAGGCAAGGTGCTCCGACGGATCGAGCTACATCCGGCGGAGGTGATCTTGGTGGCGCCGGAGTGGCCACGGCGTCCGTGGTTCGCGGATCTACTGCGGTTAGCGGTGGAATCTCCGCTCCGTTTGCGGGGCGACGCGACCATTCTGCGGCAGGGACCCGTTTGTTTGGAGGACGCGGATCACTTTTGTCTCGCGGTTTGGCGTTTGAGAGGGCGCGTCTAAGGTCCAAAGGGTACTCCGAGGCAGTGATCACCACGTTGTTGAGGGCTAGAAAACAGTCCACATCTTTGACCTATATGAGGGTCTGGACGGTCTTTGAGGACTGGTGTAGTGCTCGCGAGGTGAACCCCATTCGGCCGGAAGTTCCGGAGATTCTCTCTTTCCTTCAAGAGGGCCTCTCGAAGGGACTGTCCTGGAGTACCCTGAAAGTTCAAGTGGCAGCCCTTGGCTGCCTTCGAGGTAAGGTCCGGGGAGTGTCCTTGGCGGGCCATCCGGATGTGACATGGTTTCTGCGGGGGGCGAAGCATCTCCGTCCGCCGGTCCGGAATCCGTGCCCCTCCTGGAACTTAAACTGCGTGCTTTCGGCTCTTTGTGGGCCGCCTTTTGAACCGGTCAAGCGGGCGACGTTGAAGGATTTAACATTGAAAACAGTGTTTTTGGTCGCTATTACGTCCGCGCGTCGGGTCTCGGAGTTACAAGCTCTTTCTTGTAGAGAACCGTTTTTGCGTTTTACAAAGACTGGTGTCTCTCTGCGGACTGTCCCCTCCTTTTTACCCAAGGTGGTGTCGTCCTTTCACTTAAATCAGTCAGTTGATCTTCCCGGGTTTTCGGCCATGGATCCTCAGGCCAGGGGATCGAGGGAGCTGAGGAAACTTGATGTCCGTAGGATTCTACTTCGTTATCTGGAAGTTACGAATCCTTTCCGGGTTTCCGATCACTTGTTTGTTCTCTGGTCGGGGGCTCGTAGAGGATCGGCGGCTT
Organism: Rhinatrema bivittatum; assembly: GCF_901001135.1. Taxonomy (NCBI): domain Eukaryota; kingdom Metazoa; phylum Chordata; class Amphibia; order Gymnophiona; family Rhinatrematidae; genus Rhinatrema; species Rhinatrema bivittatum. The sequence continues at coordinate 82,137,534 of NC_042624.1, forward strand.
CACGGGCCACGATTGCGCGTTGGCTCAAGGAGGCGATTAGTTCGGCGTATCTTCTGCAGGGCAAGTTGGCACCCAGGGAGCTTCGTGCACATTCGACGCGGGCGCAGGCCACGTCTTGGGCCGAAGTTTCTAGTGTGTCCACACAAGAGATCTGCAGGGCGGCAACGTGGAAATCGTTGCACACTTTCACGAGACATTACAGGCTTGATGTCCAGGCGACTGCGGCTCAGGGTTTTGGGGCGAGTGTTCTCCGAGCGGGACTCTCTACTTCCCACCCTGGGTAAATTAGCTCTGGTACATCCCAGGTGTCTGGACTGATCCGGTACGTACAGGGAAAGGAAAATTAGTTCTTACCTGATAATTTTCGTTCCTGTAGTACACGGATCAGTCCAGACTCCCGCCCGTCTGTGTCTTGTAGTTTAGATCAGAAGAAAGAGAGAGAGTCTGCTCGTTTGCTTATTTGGCTATTTGGCTATTGTAGTTTGCAGTTTGCACGTTGTGTTCATGGTTCTGAAGGATTTCGGCTCCAGCTCAGGGGCTGTTGTGAATTGGCCTCATGTTTGGGGTTTTTTTCTAGTTAGCTAGTTTTTTGGCTTTATCTGGCTTTGACATTACGTGCGACTGAGGGGCTGTGGGTGGCACCTTACTATATGTAGGGAGCCCGACAAGTTTTACTCTGTCTCCACCTGCTGGTGCGGAGTCACAACCCAGGTGTCTGGACTGATCCGTGTACTACAGGAACGAAAATTATCAGGTAAGAACTAATTTTCCTTTCCTGTAGCAGGATAGATTGCATTCAGAGATTTACAAGCTCACAAGTTGGCACTTCATCTCAAAAGGATTGTTGAGGGGTCTGCACTGGTCATAGAGCTGCTGCGTACAGCAATTTGGTGCAGAGGGAATGTCTCAGAATTCTCAAGCCTCAGCAGTGGCTTATAGAGATGTATTTTATGAGCTGATTAGGACCACTTCCTGAATTATGTCATCAGCTACTATGGCTTTGGAATTGGTCAGCGGATATTGGGTCCAAGTCACAATAGGGGGGGGGCTCTTCCTTTTATGGGGAAGCTCCTGTTTGGGGAGGACTTGGAGCAGATAAAGCAGCAGGGGCAGTGCAAGGTGCACAAATTGCCAGCAGATAAACCTAAGAGCAGGAAATTTGTGCCTGTTCAGGCTATGTTTCAGGACAATCTGAGGTCTTGTCCATCCATGAGCGCTGGAGGCTCACAGCAGCAAGTTCCAGCCAGGTCCTCATCCTAGAATCAGTCCTTTTAGGGGAGCAGGAAGTTCTTCCCAGGCAACTCTGGGGCAGCTAAATCCTTACAATGAAGCAAGGCCAGCCCACTCTTCAGTGCTATTTGAGGCTGCTGCTTGTTTTTTTTTTTTTTTTGAGGAGTGGGCCCTGGAGGTTGTAATAGACATCTGTGCTTTAGCTTTTGCTCATCCCATCAGGGATGCTTTTATTATGTCTCACTGCTGTCTTCTCAAAGTGAGTAGTGGTGGGAGGGATGTGGACTGTCTGATGCAACTGGGGGCCATAGTTCCAGTTCTGCTAGAGGAGCAGAGGATAGGGAGATATTCTATCTACTTTGTCATGCTAAAGCAAGAAGAGCCATTTTGACCAATTCTGGATTTAAAGAGGGTGAATATGGCCCTCATGGAAACACTAAGGTCCTTCATCAGGGTGGTGCACAAGGGGAGAGTATTTGGCAGATCTTGATCTGACAGAGGCCTATCTTTACATAGCCATCAAGCTAGAGCACCACAGGTGCTTGGGGAACATTTTGTTTTGGGCCCTATGCACTTTCAGCAAGGTAATGGTAGTCATAGGGGCAACCTTAACTAGAGAACAAGTGCTGGTGCACCCCTATCTAGACAACTGGCTCATTCAGGCAATGTTAGAGGTCCTGTGTCAGCAGTCTATGCCACAGCTGTTGAAGCACATATACTGAGTAGGTTAGGAGGTCAATTACCCCAAAAGTCATCATGTTCCCTTAGTCGCTGGAGTATCTGGGGGCATAGTGTGACACAAAGAAAGAGAGAATGTTCCTCCCACAGGACAGCATTATGAAGCTGCAGGGGCAGTTTTGTCTCCTGTTAGCGCTTCTGGTACCCAGGGTATGGGACTACTTACATGGCTTTGACCATGGAATTAGTTTCTTGGGCATTTGAACATATGCAGTCTCTTCAGAGGGCTCTTCTCGCTGTGGAACTGTTGTCAGGAGACTCATCTCGCTCTGCTGCATGAGGGGGAAGGCAGGGACAGTCTGGCCTGGTGGCTGCTTTGGCCCAATCTGGAGCATGGTGTGGAGTTAGAGAGCCCAGATTGGGTGGAGGTCACAACAGATGCCAGCAGCTCAGGACCAGTAGTCAAAGAAAGAGGCTTCTTGGTCTATCAATCAATTAGATCGAAAGGTGGTTACTTCACTTGTCTTTCTGCTGAGGTTGTTCAGTGCGGATCCTATTGGACAATACTACTACAGTCCCTTATATGAACCGAGAGAGGTGCACCAGGAGGCACAGGAATTGATCCCTTCAGGAGAGCAGCAGTTGGAGAGGATAGCAGCATCACACATTGCCAGGGTGGATAATGTGCAAGCAGACTTCCTGAGTCAGAAGGAGTTGGACCTATCAGAGTGGTCAATATCTTATTTGCAGGAAGTGGGGCTTGCCTCGTATGGACCTGATGGTGACCAAAAAATTCAAAGGTTCTGCGGTTCTTCAGAAGGGAGCATAGGGCGGAAGTTGTCAAAGTTCTGGTTCTTCCATGGCCTTGCAATGTGTTGTCTTTCCGCTGTGGCCTCTGGTGGGAAAGGTGATACAGTGGATAGAGAGGCATCCAGGTGACATTGTGTTTACTCCAGAATGGCCACACCATCCTTGGTTTGTGGAGCTAGTCAACAGAGCCATAGTCAGACTGCTGAGGTTTAGCCAGTGGCAAATCTTCTCCACCAGAGCCCCATATTTTTGAATCAGGTGGTTCACTTGTTTCACAGCCTGGCTTTTGAGAGAGGAGGGCTAAGGCATAGAGGTTATCCTAAATCTTTTATCACCTTGCTGCAGGCCAGGCAGACAACCACATCTGTGTCTTATGTGTGAGTTTGGAAAGTCTGAGTCTGTGTCTCAACTGGGATGTGCAGGTGCTACAAGCTACAGTATTGCATATTTTGACTTTTCTTCAGGAAGGCCTAGTCAAAGGTCTGGCCTATAATTCTCTGAGGGGCCAAGTGGTGGCCCTGGGCTGCCACTGTGGCAAGGTGCAGGGTTGTTCCCTGTCTGCAGATCCAGATATTATGTTTTCTTCACAGAGCAAAGCATTTGCGGCTGCTGGTGCAGAAGGCATGTCACACTTGGAATCTCAATCTGGTGTGCTTTGTGGGCAGCTCCATTTGAGCCTCCAAGGAGACCAACTCTGGAGATTTTGAGGCTTAAGGTGTTTTTTCTGGTGGCTATTTGTTCAAGGAGAATTCGGAGCTTCAGGCTTTATCCTGCTGGGATTCCTTCCTGCAGATTTCAGAATCAGGAGTTTCTTTGCGCACAGTACCCTCTTTCCTCCTGAAGGTGATCTCTGGGTTCCATGTTAATCGGACAGTGGAGCTTCTGGCTTTTCCAGGCTTGGATTCCTCTGCTTCTCATATTAAGGAGCTGAGGCTTTTGGAAGTCCAGTGAATTTTGACATATCTGAAGGTCACTAATGACTTGTGTGTGTTGGTTTAACTTTCATCCTCTGGAATGGTCTACCATTGCGCGTTGGCTCAAACCAGCAATCCGTTTGGCGTATATCTCTAAGAACTGCACAGTTCTGGAAGGTTTGAGAGCTCAGACTCACTCGCAGGCAGCTTCTTGGGCTGAGGCACAGCAGGTGTCGCTGCAGGAGATTTGCAGAGCAGCAACTTGGAAGTTACTGCACACTTTCGCTAGGCACTATTGTTTGGATGACGGGGATCTTGTTGCAGTGTGTTTTGGTGAGGGTGTTCTGAGAGTCCCAGCAGTTTAGTGGGCTTAGGTTGTGGATACAGACTGGAAAGGGAAATTGGTTCTTACCTGCTAATTTTCATTCCTGTAATATCCCAGATCAGTCCAGACACCCACCCCAGGGAAAGAAGGTGAGAGAATTGTCTGCATGCAGTTTGCTAAGCTGTTTTGTTCTGTTTATAAATGTTCCGGAATAGAGTTTTGTTTCCAATAGGTTATATCACCACCATATCTCGTTGGGTAGGGGGTGGGCTGTTAAGTTTGCTATAAAATTTCTCTCATGGCTTGGCTCCAGGTTAATACTGAGGAACTGCAGGTGCCACACTTGGTTATATAGTGTGTCAGTAAAATTGTCGTCATTTGCTGGCAGGTATCTGGACTGATCTGTAGTACTACAGGAACAAAAATTAGCAGGTAAGGACCAATTTTTCTTTATATAGGTGACATCATCCAGAGGCACTGATGGAATTTCTCTTTTAAGCCAGTAGAGCTTTGAGCTGGGAGTATGGGCAGATGTTCCCGCATGGACATTGCCTTGTGACCTTTTTGGTTTTGTTTTTTTTAATCAGAGCACCAATTCAATATGTACTGTCTCCATTTTTCTGTAAAAATTTCCTTAAAACCTTTTTCAATTTGATTCTTCATTTGTTACCTGGCTGCTAACCCCCCCTCAAATCCATCATTCCACTGATGTGTCTGAACAGAATAAAAAAACTACATGGAGTAGTTCCAAAAGTTGTATCTGGGGCAAGGGTATAATACCCAAGGAAGCCTTACTGGTCTTAAACATCTGCTGCCTGCCCTGAATTAACAGCTGCTTTAGGCCAGGCCTCAGCAACACAAACACCTTTAGCAGAAAAGTATACAACAGGCCCAGCTTTTGACCCCCTTCCAAACAATCTGTTTCCAACTCTCACAGTAGGGGTAAGAATCCAACACTTTGGGGAGGTGTGACTTCACATTACAAAGTATTCCTGGGTTCTCCAAAGTGTGGAGTCTGTCTACTGGTTGCTTTTCTCCCAACCTCCATTATTCAGCACTTCAGCCAGATCCCTCTCATTTATCCCAGCTTTGCAAACACTCAAATCAGTTCAATGACCAGCAATCGCACCAATTCCAGGGTTTCACTATGCTGAGTTTCTATGCCTGATAACTTCCTTATCCCCAAGAAAATGGTGGGGGAGGGAAAGGGATTGCAACCCATTCTTGAGATGTCTACAAGAAATTGAAAATGAACTTCCTCCGCATGAGCCTGCCTTCTACACAGAAGGACAAATGGATGTGTGCCTAAAGGAAGCATAAATATACCCATCCACCTTCCGTACTGGCGCTCTCTCTGCTTCCAGCTCAATATTTCCCACTATAAGTAAAGAGTTATTGCGTTTTGGTTTCTCTTCAGCCCCAGGGGTCTTTATGAAATGCCTCACAGTAGTGAATAACTTTAGGTTAGTATATTCAGTAGGATGTTTATCCTGCTGCATATCCATGACAAGTTAGCCAGATAAGTGGCTAACTGAATACTGACCTACAGGGCAGGGGTGCTCAAACTTGTCCCATGGGGCCCCCCCCAACCAGTCATTTTCAGGATATGCATTAGATTTATTTCAATGCACTACCTCCTGTGATGCAAATATTTCTCATGCATATTCATTAGGGATATCCTGAAAACCCGACTGGTTTGGGGGGGGGGGGGGGGGGGTGTCTCGTAGGACCGGTTTGAGCAACTCTGCTCTAGGCAACTAAGCCATCTGCAGTGTTAAGGGGAAACTGTAAACTAATTTCTTCTTTATTTTCAGTGTATAATCTGTTTTTCCCCCAACATGGAATCAAGTATATAGCAAATAATCTAAAAATGTATGCAGGAAAAGTACATCTGTGGTGTACGCAGTAGTAGACAGTGCCACTGTACCCATCACTGTACAATTTAACATTATGGACCTTGAACTAATGCTTTGGGCTTTATGATTCTATTTTATAAATATGGGCAGAAAAAAAAAAAGTACGGGAAAACAATGTTCCAAATCGCTACACATTTTGTAGGCAATTCTTCCTAAACAAGACTTACACAGGATCCATTTTAATTTGTGCATTCATGATATTTAATGACTGCAAAACACTTTTTTTTTTTTTTTTTTTTTTTAGAATGACAAAGGCACAATTTTTTTGATGCATAGGGTACCATTCTAAAACATCCTTACAAAGTGCTTGAGCAGCCACTTACAGCTATAGCAAAATATATTTACAAATCTAAAAGTTTAAAGTCTTAAATCTTCCTAAAAAATTGATATTTAAAAAAAATACAAAGATAAAATTAGTGCTTTTCTTCAGCTTTATCATGTGAACATACCCTGCCCTGTTTTTAGTGATTTACGTTGATTAAAAATATTTTGCTGTACAAGTCAACAGTTGTCTCCCTGTTTTGGTTCATGTTAAGAACCTGTCATCGGTCTTGTAGCTGGAAAAGGGCAAACAGACTGTACCTCAAAAGTATTCAATATTAAAGCATTTGCTTTTTTTTTTTTTTCATTAAAAGTATTTCTGGAAAAAGGATTAATTTGAAAAGTATTCAATTCTGACTAATAAAGGAACCCCACAAGCCATTCACTCTATGCTCCTAAATTGTTTTGTTCCCTTGTTTAAATACATGTATATCATACAATCTTTTAGTGTTTTTAGTGTGGTTTTTTCCCCCCCTAAATAAATGTAGTAGGTAGGATTACTAGTTTTTATAATCAAGTGTTATGATCTGATGATTGTTAACCTAAAAATAACCTCATTGCTTAAAAAGGGAGTGGTGGGGAAGTAATCACAGAATATGAGAGTGTAAAGGCTTATTATCCAAAGTGACTTTTGCCTTGTGAATATTTAAAAAAACAAAAACAAACAAAACAAAACAAAACTATTAATCGACTGCTTTCTGGTTAATAGTATATTGGATTGTTTTTAAACTTTTGAGGTACAGTTGGTTTAGTGTTACAATAAGTTTATAAAATATACAGTTATCAAAAATATTTATACATTCTCTTACAACATATTGCTTTTACCAATAATTGCCAAATTCTGGAATCCAGTGGCTAAAATAGTCAATGTACTTCAATTAAACCATAGTGTTCTATTACCTGCTCCCATAGCCACTGTGCAAAACCACTGAAGTGGTATAATTACTTACAATGTTTTGAAATTAAAATACAACTTCCATATATACATGTTCACAGCATGTATACATTGAAATTACCAATGATTTCTAAGAATGATCTGGTTCTTATATAGCAGACACAATGAACTAGATTGCTAAATCCATTGTAATTAAAAAATACAAAAACCTTATGTTCATTCATTAGAGAAACATTTAAAAAAATGTGAAAATGCACATGGGGAATTCATAATTTTATAGTCCTAAAACAGATGGAAGCATTTTTTTTCTCTTACATTCTTGGTATCTGCTGGGTTTTTTTTTTTGCACACTAAAAAAGCAAAAATATTTGGCAAGTGGCTTTTTGGTAAATTTTTAAGACCTGTCCATTTTCTTATGGAAGCACTTACTATTGTCTCAAGAGTTAAGACATTCAACTTTTTCCTAATAAATACCATAGAAAAATGTACAAAACAAGGCATCACTTTTTAATTTCCATCATTTGAAAACAAAGGACCGAAATGTGCCCAAAAAGTTGGTAAGAAAAATGCACATTTTTGGATATTACAGTAACGTTTGAACATTTAAAGAATGTGCCTGATGCCAAGGGAAACTTTCATGCAAGTATCAATAGTAACACCCCCCACTGCTGAACGAGGGGTAAATGATTCAAATTCTGGTTCATGGTCTGTGTTCTACTTAAGGCATGTACTCCGTACAGTTATTAATTGTAGAAAACCAAGATATGAAACAGGATCCAAATGGGACAGTGTACATCTGAGGGTGTGCATGGCCTGCTGGTCATGAATTCAAAATGAGAGCGCTCCAAACTGCTTTCCAGTGCTTAGATAAAAAATGGACATACTGGGGAGAAAAGGCCACTTCTCGGAAGAGTATTAAAACACTTAAAAAAAAAAAAAAAATCTTCATGTGATTAAAAAAATTAATCAAATCCTGGCAGAGGGAACAATCCAATCGTTACTGGTCTTCTCAAAAGCAAAATCAGTCAACTATAATTTCACAGTGTCTGGTGTGGGGTGGCTTTAACACCAGTCAGCAATGTAGTCAAAATCACTGAATGTTTCCTGCTCGTCTTCTGAAAGTAACCTTGGCTCCCGGGGTGGGGTTAGGAGAGGTGCTTCTGAGGTAAATTCATCATCAAAATTGCTAACATCTTCTCGGCCTCTAATAGTGGGTACAAACGGAGGCTTCACCTTCTTGGCCAGCAAAGCATCCCAAGCAATTTGCTGTAAAACACAATCAACTACTGTTAATTTTCCTCAAACGTGTGCCCAGCACTCGAGCGTAAGTAAACGCTATTCTGCACATACCCGGAAAAAAGGGTGCCTCTTCACATCCTCCGCGTCCTTCTCACTCGCACCTAGGCGCCGCTCTGGATTTCTTCTCAGCAGCTAGTTAAAGGAAACATAAAATGCCATGAAGTGGAACTACGATTTCTGTACTCCTTATAAAGATTTAATGGAGGAATAACCTTCACAGCTATTACTAAAACGTCTTAGGCATGAGGAAAGCTGGAAAAATAATGTAAGCAAGTCAGCTAGAAAAAACTTTTCCTTCAAGAACAATACAGGTTAAAAATGGACATTTACCTAATGCTGTGGCTGATTCTAATGACCGTAAATCATGTAGTACTTATTGACATTTTACCCCGGCAAGTGCTGGCCAGAATATCTCAATTCCAAACATGACTGTTCCTGCTACTGGTACTGAAACACCGTAGAGGACAATTTCTTCATGCAATGGGGCAAATGTAATAAGACGACTTGTGGCAAAACAGGTGCTAGTTTTGAACACAGGTTTTGATCGCCGTGTGCAGCTTAAGCTGGCGCCTCCATGGGATGTAAAAATAAATTATGCGAATGATTATCATGCCCAAATCCGCATACATAAGCGCGGCAAGGCCCGGTGTAATCAGTGGCCGCATCAGCGCTGAAAAGCCACGCCGATAATTCGCGCATACAAGCAAGTGAGCAAGCGAGTCTCCCTTTTCAGCAAAAGCATGACCCTGGAATATATTTCTAATATTTCAAATAACTGTGTGCTGCAGAAAACATGGCAAATATATTCATGAGTGATAATTCACACCGCATGGCAGTGATAATGGCAGATCTTTTAAGAGTGGGAAAAGGATCAGGAACAGCTGAGCACAATCAGAAATCTCCATAGTAACACCAGAGCTGACAGTCACCACCACCACACCTATGCAAGCAATGGAAGAAAATGGCACCCGAGTCGGCAGTATCACTTAACTTGTGCTCTGACTGTGGCGGTAAAAAAAAACCTGTACTAGCATTTCTATCTTCTAGCGCAGCTCCTTGCATTGTCCTTTAATGATCGCATCCTTTGCATGCCATTAGCATGCACAAGCGCAGAAAAACCGTGGGTCAGTAAGCGCGTTTGTATGCACTTTTTTCCCCGTATGGGGCTTTGCACAAGAAAATATGCACCCAAACCCGCTGCAGCTTCAGCGCACCTTATTATGTTGGCCCTCGTGGCTGGTTTGTAAAGACCAGGCTTACACTGGCAGAACAGGATGTTAAAAAGTTTTCTTTACTAAAAATGCAAGGTGAAGTTGAGACAAATACAGACAAGACAACTTCAGAAACAGTAGGGAAAAAATGTGTTGTATGAAGTATTTTTCAGTGTAGACATTAGTATAATTATGTTGTACAGAATCTTACCCTTCTCATTATGGAGATGGCATCTGTAGACAAGAACCGGGGGTATCTTACTTCATCGTTTACAATGCTATCAAATACCTCCTCTTCATCATCTCCTGGAAATGGAGACTTGAATATGGAAGCCATAAAAGTAAGTTACTTATGACATTTCTTCAACATGATTCTTATTACATATTTTTTTTTAACTTAACATTAGCATTATTTTCAACAACTAGAAAGATCAAGGCAAGGGAAGATGAAGGGACTTCTTCACAGACAGTGGCAGAAACTGAGGTAGAAACCAGGATCGTGAACCTGAGATCAGGGCTCTACGTGGCTGTAGCAGACCTTCACCAACACAGAATTTCATATGGTTCAAAAACATAAGAGTTTCACCAGGTGGTCATGAACTTCAGCCATTGCCTCTAGAACACTACTCAATAACAATCAATACTGATAATTTTCAGCCAGACTACGCACAGGGAGTTTTGTTTTTAGTTTTTATTTTATTTGGCTGATAAATTCCAAGGGGAAATAAAAACTGAGAACAAAGGTCATTAACTATGCTAAAAGTTTAATACATAATTTTTTGGAAAAATTGGAAACATTAGTAGTCCTGTTCCTAGAAATGCATTTTGGAAGTAGAACATTTTGCTTCATTTCTTATATTAAGATAAAAGTGGCAATTTATGAACCAATTCTGGCGTTGTTAAAAAGATCTTCAACCATTATAACACAGCAATCTTTCTTCTTAGATCTGTTAGAAATTAGCACTACGGCAGTTTTTTTTAGCCAATGTTCTGATTTTCTAAGATCTAAATTCTGAGGAAATAAATATATTGCCAGCCTTGAAGAACTCCTTATCATAAATCCCAGTTCGGCCATAACACACAGCTAGAGCAGGCATAGCACCAGGAAAACGGCATTGTTATTTTAGGTATTAAATCCCGCGATAGTGTGCATTACCTTCTTGCACGCAATGTTAAGCGCCCCTCATTTTCATAAACTCCTCCCACTTGACTACATTTTTAAATTTGCATATGCATCTCACGATGAATTATTTATCGCATATGTTATGGCATTATTGCAGGCGTAAGGGCCCTAATACAATTTGAAAAATGACCCCCTTAGTTAGAAAAGGAAAAAAAAAAAAAAAAAAGGTTAGCAGTCCAATGAGTCTAACCTCTACTTAGTGATCCAGGGAAAATTTTATGTATCTTGTAGCCAGTTCTGCAGTAGTTAAATAATTCCTTTCTGACCCAAAATACAGCAAGTCCCAGAATGGGCAATTTTTTCTGAAGACAAGTGAGTCATGTGGCAGTGTTTTGTACTGGACAGTGTCTTCCAGAGCTTTCTAGAAAAGGCTAAAGCTTTTCTTTGCCCATTTGTGGTAGTTCCCCATGGCACCCTTCGTTTTTTGTTTTGTTTTTTTTGTCAAGCAGGACTGGTCACATTTCTTCTTGCAGCCTTGCAGATCTTCAGAAGTGAATTATTTTCTCTTCTGCCAAAACATTCTAGTGTTGCAATAGTTAGGCTTGTTGGCATTTTCTTTTTTTTTCTTCTTTGGTTCTTCCTAGCCAGTCAATGTTTTTTTCACAGCTGCATCAGCAGACCATCCAGTCGAATTCTATCTTTAGACCATCTACTATCAAATGGAAAAAGGTCATTTGATTTTCCCCTCAGTTTTTCCGTTGATAAGCAGGCTGAATTTGCCATAACATGCAGGTGATGTCATCTGACAGTACCAAACCTACATGTCTCTCCATACTATAGAACTTTGCTGAGCATGTGCAGGAGTTCCCACCTGGATGTTGCCTCATGAGTCTCCTCCATCACTTTTTGTCTGAGCTGAAGCATGGACATGAACTTGGTCCTCTCTCTTTTTTTTTTTTTAGCCTCAAATTTTTTCTGCAAAAACCTTTTCCGCCTTGCCTCGCTGCTTCTACAGCCACATAAACAGCACTAAGTGTTAATTTAAAAAAAGGAAACCACCTCACAGGATGTTGGGCCACAAAAAGAAGTCTGACAGTGAGATTAAAAACTGCCCTTGTGGAAAAGTCATGTCCCTCACCGATGGCCACAAATTATGCTACTGCCATCTGAGAGCGGACCATGACCAGAAAACCTATGAAGTTTATGGTATGATGTCCCCACACTCACAGCGCTCCAGGGCCATGCGCATGGAAGAACCATGTAAATCTCTATGGAGTGGCAAATCTTCCTCCCATAATGCAGTATTGTCCGCCAGATCGGAGAAGCCTTTGCCTCTTAGCCATTCCAAATCTCCTCTATCCACGAGATCTTGCAGCTGCAGGGTCAAGTTCAACTGTCTGAATGCCTTTGACAAATGGCATCACTCACATGAGCCGGCTCTATCTGTAAAGAAGCATCAAGGTGCACTGGCACAAGCGGTATAGAGTCACCCCTCTTTGGCCCACAAATTGAGAGGAATCTCACTCCATTCACTTCAGCAAATAGAAGACGACTTGGTGCAGAGTTTTGGTGGATAAACATGGCTCTGATATACAGTTCTTGAAAACTAGGAATTTCTGCACCATCCAAAGAAGTGGCATCTGAAAGGTGAGCTATACCAACCAGACACAGCTGCTGATGCATTGGTCTCTAGTGGTCCAATCAAAAGCTTTCAGTAACTAGTCTCCTATAGGACAAAATCCATTGCTGTCATTAGCAATTTTCAAGGCAAACTTGAATGGGAGGATTAAACAGGTCTTTGCTTGACAATTGCATCAAGGTCAGAGTCTCGAGGACCAGAGATGGCCAACTCCAGTCCTCAGAAGCCATAAACAGGCTTGGTTTTCAGTAAATCCACAATGAATATGCATGAGAAAGTTGCATACAGTGGGAACACTGCTTGCAAATTTCTCTCATGCATATTTATTGTGGATATCCTGAAAGCCACCCATCTGTGTGTTCAAGACTGGAATTGGCCACTCAGACCAACTCTACTCTGTGTCAAGAGATCCACCTCTTGGCATTTCCACTTTGATCCCAAGCTTGTCTATGCTAACACTAGTCTGGCACCTCATGCCTATTTTGATACTTTTGCGCTGTGCATCAGTAAACATAGACACCTATCTGAGGAAAGACTAAAGAGGTTAGGACTTTTCAGCTTGGAGAAGAGATGCCTGAGGGGGGATATGATACAGGTGTTTAAAATCATGAGAGGTCTAGAACGGGTAAATGCGAATCTGTTATTACTCTTTCGGATAATAAAAGGACCAGGCAGCACTCCATGAAGTTAGCATGTGGCACATTTAAAACTAATCGGAGAAAGTTCTTTTTCACCCAACGCATAATTAAATTTGTTGCCAGAGGATGTAGTTAGTGCAGTTAGTGTAGCTAACTGCACTAACTACATGGAATGGATAAGGAATGGATAAGTTCTTGGAAGAGAAGTCCATTACCTGCTATTAATTAAGTTGACTTAGAAAATAGCCACTGTTATTACTAGTAACAGTAACATGGAACAGACTTAGTTTTTGGGTACTTGCCAGGTTCTTATGGCCTGGATTGGCCACTGTTGGAAGCAGGATGCTGGGCTTGATGGACCCTTGGTCTGACTCAGTATGGCATGTTCTTATGTTCTGAAGAGGAATTTAACTGATTTTCTCAAAACCTTCTCTGCCATAAGCTAGTGATAGGTCTCTACCTGAAAACCCTTCCTTTACGGATTTTTTCCCCAAAGGTGATTAAGGCTGTTGCCTTTGAGTTGCAGGTTGAGGGCAAGTCCTGGGCACCTCATCTTGGCAACCCTAGAAGAATGTGGGAAACCCCACACGTCATACTTTCTATTGGTAAGAAGGTGGACACAAAGTATATATATGACTTTGCATATGACTGACAGTGATCTGGGCTCTCAGGCAATAAGTATCATTGGTCTCTAACCACCCATCTGAGGCCAGGGGAAAGGGCTGGGGGCCCTCGGGCACTGCCCTATTGCATGAATGGTCAGTCTGCCCCTGAGCACCATTATAGTCCCCTTTTGGAGGAAAATCCAAAGTCATATTAGAGATAACAAAAGTAAAAGTGGAGTGGAACATGAGACAAAGTATAACGTCTAAGCAGCTGAGGAATTTGACAAACCCCATTACCTCACCAGACTGTGGTGGACAAATCCGCTCTGAAAACCCCCCCCAAAATGTCAACAACTCATATCTTGGTGCCTCTAGACCAGAGTCTCAGATTCTGGATCATTATGGATTAATCATTACCAATTGCTATGCTTCAATCCTGGATAGCTCTTTACCATATCGACATGATGCAATACTTGCATAAAATCCTGGAAGGGGGCCTAGAAATTCATCAAGTTTCCCCTAAACAGAAACAGGCAAAGTTATGTCACCTAATGGAAACCAGTGAGATGTGGGAAATATGTAGAACCTTTAATGTTTTTGAAATGGAATGGATGCCTACAGACTCTCAAAGTTGTGAACTTACAAACGTAGGACATGCCAAGCTGGATGAGACCAATGGTTCATTGAGTTCAGCATTCTAGCTTAATTTGCCAATCTGGGTCTTTTGGGAAATAACCAGCAAATCCTAATGGGGAGATCATTCCCAGAAATAGTGATCTCCAAGTCTGCTTGGCTAATAGTTGCTAACAGACCTGTCCAAAACTTTTTTTTAAGCCCGGCTCTATTATCATCCTTGACTACATAGTCTGGCAAGGTCTCTTGTCTTCATGAGGATGTGCAGGAAAGACTCATGAACATGTCTTGCAGTGGTAGCAATCTCTTTGGATATAAAATTAAAGAAGCAGTTGAGCTCATGAAAGACCTCCATTCTATGCTTCAAACCTTATACACTGCCACCCCTGAACCATTCTCCACATTTCAGAGATTTTGGCACGGACCACTTAGGAATCATGGTTTTTCCTCAAATAAACGCTTTTCAGGACCTATTCATCTAAGCCAGGAGAAATAAAGTCCTCACCATCATAACAGTAGGAGCTCTAAAACCCATACTGCTACCCAGTCAAAACTATGGTGGGGATTTTGACAGGAACCAAAGTAAATAAATAATTAGACTGTCTCCGTATCAGAAGAGATATTGGAAAACAAATAGAAACAAGGCTCTCTCTCATGAGATGACTAATAGCTCTGTACCTGGCAGGAAAAGACAATATTCTGGCAGACAAACTAAGTTGACATCTCAGCCCCTCAAGTGGATACTGGATCATGATGTACCAAACAGGATCATCCTTGAATAGGCACACATGTTTAAACAGACCAGAATAGAAAGTTGTCAGTTTTCTGCTCCAGAAGGAAGACACCTTCTTCCCTTCATTGGGAGTACAGGTCTTTTGTAAAAGTATCTTCACATACCACTGGTAGACAAAACCTTAACTCATGCAAGGAACCAGAGAACTATGATCCTCAGAGCCATTCTGAACAAGACGGATTTTTTCACTTCTTTGTGACTTCCCAATCAAATTGGGAGCCCCCCTAACTTTGATCATGTAGAACCAGTGAATGCTGTTCTACGACAACATTTCATCTATGTTTCCTCACAGCCTGGATGTTGAAAGTGTGGTCCCTTGTTTCTCAGAAAAGATGTCAAAACTGAGGGTCTGGCTAAGGCTGGGGAACCCCCACAGAGGCAGCAGAGGACTTCAAGGCAGGGCATAAAGGATCTTCCGCCTCTACCAGCCACCTCCCTCACAGGTTGAGCCCCCTTGGGTTCTGGTGGCTGGAAGGACTTAGGCTGCAGCTACAATCAAGGTACAAGCTGGAGACAAGGACTAATTATGGAGGCAAGGCAGGGCAGGACTGGAGACAAGGGCTGAGCTCACGTGGAACTAGGCCAGACAGGCTGGAAAGACTGGGACATGGCAAGGCACCGGCAGGACAAGGAACAGATACCAGGGACAGGACCTAGGTCAAACAAGGATGAGCCTAGACAAGGACAGGACAAGACAGGGAAAAACAGAACAGAACAAGGAACACAGAGGCCTGAAGACAGCGATTCAGAAGGCCAGTAGGCCAGACAGGGAACTATTAGGAGGCTGCAGGTTAGGCAAGACTAAGCTAGAAGGCCCGAAGGCCACAGAGCAATACAAGGTAGAACAAGGCCAAGCAGGGAGCTGAGTAGATTTGATGACAAAGCATCAGGTATTGCAGGAGGCAGGGTTAAATAGGCCAATCCCTGCTGAGTCATGAGCCCATGAAGACTACGGCTGCAGCAAGAGCAGGTGTAGCTCCATGGGGACCTCTGGTGGCAGGAAGACTGCATAGCAGGCTGGATCCTAACAAAAGATTTCTAAGAAGAACCTTGATTTCTAGAAAGAAATGCACCAGTTCTTAGTTTAAAATGGAAACATTTGCCATCTGTTGTGAAGGCTAAGCCTTAGAATCCGTATCTTGCCTTATATAAAAACTACAGGTATATCTTCTGCATCCTTCAGAGTTTGGCCTCAAAACGGTTTTGCAGTTCATCTCAAATCATCATCTATTTTGGTCACTTTTCCAACATAAAAATTCAAAGAATGTTACATCAAGAAACGTTACAGACATCCATCCAGTAGTGAATTACAATATATAATCAAAATCAGAAAAATATAACAATCTAGTGGAAATCAAAATGAGGGAATAGAAGCCAATACTAATTATATAGATAATAGAAAATTATAAAAACAAGAGTAAGGCATAGCAGACATTTTTCTCAGTGGGCTAGATCTGATAGGTGAGCAGTTTATATGGTTTCTCTGGACTGAATAGAGTATCAGGGATCTAGTCAGGAGTTTGGAAGTCAGGCTGCAATCTATATGCTGCTATAAATAGGTTTTTAATTACTTCTTAAATAGGAGGTCATCTGGGGCAAGCCTGATTTTTCAAGCAGTAGTGAGTTCCAGGGATTGGGAGCTAAGCCTGTGAAGGTTCTTTTTCTGGTAGTTGAGTGTGTCTTTTCTTTGT
Organism: Rhinatrema bivittatum; assembly: GCF_901001135.1. NCBI lineage: Eukaryota > Metazoa > Chordata > Amphibia > Gymnophiona > Rhinatrematidae > Rhinatrema > Rhinatrema bivittatum. The sequence continues at coordinate 82,154,255 of NC_042624.1, forward strand.
GAGCTGGTACCAAGTAAGCTTGATGTAGTGAACACTAAGCGATTGGAAGTGTAAGAGGTAAGTCAGTTCAAATAGGGTGGTGCTAGGCCTCGGAGGGCACTGAAAGCAAGGAACAGGGTTTTGAATATGGCCCTGAAGTGTATGGGGAGTCAGTATAGGGTTTTGAAAAGTGGGGTGTTGTGGTCAAACTTTCTGGTGTTTAATATGATCCAGGCAGCTGCATTTTATATGAGCTGCAGGTGGCAGTTGAGTTTTTTGGGTAGCTCAACATATGAGTTGCATTAATCCAAGCAGGAGATGAAACAATCATACAACCACTGGGGGGACCATGTTTACTATCAGGGCCACTGAGGAGGAGGGTGGAGAGAGGGAGACTGACTTGATGTTACCCAGGTAGAGAGTCCATCATCCTAGGTTGAGAGAACACTGCACAAATCTCATCTTTGAGTGAGTTTCCTCGCTCCGAAGGTCATCAAATCTTCACAAGAGAGCACTGTTCTGTTAGTATGTTTCACGTTGAGCTTCAAAGTGGCCCCTAACCCCTACACTAATACCTAAACCTCACCTTGAGTTACTAGGTGGGCCTCCCATACAGATATAAATACCTATCTAGTGTGAGGGCATTATGGCTAGTCAGTCTCTCTCTCTCTAAGATGGCCTTGATAGCTAGGCTGGTTCTCCGGGAGCTTCAAAACTACTAAACCGGCATTTGAGAACACATCGCAACATGCAATAAAGCCTTAAAGCAACCTATCGCATGGCTTAACGCTACTGAAAAAGGTGTAGCTAAAAATCTATGTTAAAGCCATGCGATAGGGCTTCACAAAATAGTGAACCCAGCCCCCTCCTGCTCCTCTTTTTCAGATTTGCATCGCACCATACGTTATGGTGCTTAACACATGCGAAAACGCCTTAATGCATGCGAAAATGCCTTAATGCTATTTGATAAATGACCCTGTAAGATTGTTGAAGCTTTGAATCAGGAGAGCACTGATAATGAAAGTCAATGTGATAGGGAAATACTTATGGTACCTGAATGTAATCCACTTTGAAATGGCTGACCAGTCATGGAGGGTGGAATATAAAAGGAGGAAAAACATGCTACCCAGAGTCTCTCTGGACTCCTCACCATACACCAGGGGAAGGCGATGTCTTCAGGGTTAGGGGGGGTGATGCTGAATTGTTCTTGTCTTGTTGGAATTCTAAATGGTACTGGCTAATGCCATACTGTATCATTGTGAATGTTGGCACGGCTCTGCTCCTGAAAATACCTTGTTTTATGATAAAGTGGAGATGGGATGTTGGCACGGCTCTGCTCCTGAAAATACCTTGTTTTATGATAAAGTGGAGATGGGATGTTGGCATGGCTCTGCTCCTGAAAATACCTTGTTTTATGATAAAGTGGAGATGGGATGACTATGTTGAAGATCGTATGCTATATGCAGCTTCGGCATGCACTATGTGCTAGGACACAAACATCACTGGCACAAACCACAACCAAAATTGCCTTTTATTTATTTTTATATCTATATCTAAGTGGATGAAATGAAAATACTGAAAATACATGTATTAGTTTATCTTTGTTACTCAAATCATATTTGATGTAAATTTCAAATCAACTATTCTTTCTACTTACCTCACCAACCAACATTTCATAAATAAGAACACCAAGTCCCCACCAGTCCACAGCTCTTGTATATGATGTTTCTGTTAATACTTCTGGAGCAAGAAACTCTGGAGTGCCACAAAATGTGCTTGTTTTATCTCCAAACCCCATTCCTGGGGGGGGGGAAAAAAGTCACAATGATTAGAAAGCAACCAATATAGCCTTTTAAATATACAACTGCAATGTTATAAGATACTAAATTATGGAACAAGCTCCGGGTGCAATTAAGAATAGAAAGATATAAAAGAATTTAGATGGCTGTTAAAAGCAATTTTATTTATAGAACCATATGGTAGTTCCGGTGTGTAATTATAAAAGATAGTTTATTTTATTGTAACTGGATTATGTATTAATTGTCATGTGTGAAATATTGTCTATTTTGTGAATGTAAAATATGTACTCTGGACCAAATGAAGCAATTTGGAGCTGGCGGAATATAAGTTAAAAAAAAAAAGAATAAACGATTTATACTTTCTCAGCCCAATTTTCAGAAGGTATTGAAAAAAACCAATGTTAATGCTTTTGATTTATGTTTGTATTTTATTGATTATGTGCGTTCTTTTGTACACCACCTAGGGCGTTGGAGAATTATAAATAAGTGAAACATCTTAGGGTAAAGTATGATCACTGGACTTGGAGGATCTGGGTGCTGGATTAAATATTTTAATTTAACAAATATTTATAGACTGAACTATGTATGAATCTAGGTGGGACACAAAGAAAACAATTACATAAAATGGACATAAAACAGATCAAACAGGGAAAGCAAAGTCCACATGCACATACATACATTATAATAGAGCCCTCATAATAAGCACTACCGGCTTAGTATAAAGGCCTTCAATTGCGTTATATTAAATCATTAGGCTACTCCGTTGCTAAAATGTACCACAATATTTTATCTATTTATTTATTTATTTTTTTTACCAGCTGATCATACTCAAAATCGGGCCATCAGTCATGAAATGCCTGTGTAAACAGAAACCCTTTAGCATTTTTCTTAATATCTTGATTTATTTATTTTATTTATTATTTTTATTATACCGAGTTTCATGATGGAATCACATCAACCCGGTTTACAATTAACAATGTGAGTAAAGGCAGAGAGTAACATAGTAAAACATTTCCCAATTCAACGTCACATATAGAATGAAACTTAACAGGTATAATAACAATATTTAGGATGTGAGAAAGTTACAAAAAACAGGGAAAAATAACTAGGATCTGAAAGGGGAGGAAATTGAAGGAAGAATATTAACATTTTATCCAACTGTATCAATTAATAAATATGTATAGTATAAAAATATAGATGAGTAGCAAAAATGATCAAATATGATGCTGTTGTGAATTATAATAATAAGATGCTGTGACTGCGTATGAAGTTAGTGGGTTTATTACAGTTCACTAACTTTGTGTTTGTGCTGATGGGTGGGGAATTTAATCCAGTTCTGGGAACGCTTTTTTAAAAAGCCACGTTTTTAGTCTCTTCCTAAAAGTTGGGGCGCATGGTTCTTTTCTTAAGTCCGGTGGGATGGAGTTCCAGAGGATTGGACCTGCTGATGAAAGAGCTCTTGAACTGTAGGATTTATGTTGGTAAGTTTTGGCATGAGGTACCTGAAGTGATTCTTTGTAATGTTCCCTGATGGGTCTGGCGGCTGTGTATTTTTTAAAAGGGATTTGTAAGTCAAGTTGAGTGTGTTGATGGATGTTCTTGTAGATAATCATGATGGTTTTGTACATAATTCTGAAGTGGATCGGTAACCAATGAAGGTTTTTGAGGATGGGGGAGATATGGTCGATTTTCCTGGAGTTTGTAAGTATTCTAGCTGCTGTGTTCTGTACCATTTGTAAAGGCTTGGTGTAAGAAGCTGGGAGGCCTAGTAGTAGAGAATTGCAATAATCTAGTTTGGAGAAGATTATTGCTTGCAGGATTGATCTAAAATCTTGCGCGTGGAAAAGTGGCTTTATTCTTTTCAGAATATGTAATTTGTGGAAGCAGTCTTTTGTAGTTCGGTTTATGAATGGTTTGAGGTTAAGACGGTTATCTAGGATGGCTCCTAGATCTCTTACATGGGTGGTTTGTAGGAGGGTAGGTGGCTTTGAGAGCGTGATGTTGTTTTCAGGTGCTATAAGGAGATATTCCGTTTTCGACGCATTAAGGACTAGGTTTAAGCTGGTAAGGAGGTGTTTGATTTCTAGTAAACAACTATCCCAATATTCCATTGATGTTCATTTCAACACAATTTTTAGCAAAGAGTACCACAGAGTGGACCCAGTGACTGAACATCCTCTCCCTGGTCTCAAACAGTCTTATCTGTCGGAAGGCTAGAAGCTCCAACAATTTCTTTTGAGATCTAAGTGGATGAACTTGGACATAAATCTTTAAGGCAAAGTTTATACAAAGGGGAACTTCGCCATATAATACCTTAAAAATGTCAAGATCTTATATTTGATTGCCAAATTACTGGGAGCCAATGCAAAGAATGCAAGACTGGAATGATATGCTCCCAATGTGGCACTTTTAGCAATTAAGCGGGCTGTTGCATTCAGAGTGCACTGTAAAGCCTTCAGGGTTGTAGAAGGAAGGCCAACACATACTAATATGTTATATGTTCATAGAAACATAGTAATGACAGCAGAAACAGACAAAATGGCCCATCCAGTCTGTCCAGCAAGCTTTTTAAATGATTAGGAATGGGATACAATGAGTAAGGTAATCAGATTTTCAGATGATACAAAATTAACCAGAGTAGTTAAATCCCAAGCAGATTGTGATAAATTATAGGAGGACCTTGCGAGACTGAAAGATTGGGCATCCAAATAGCAGAGGAAATTTCATATAAGGAAAAATAACCCATGCTGTAGTTACACAATATTGGGTTCCAAATTAGGAGCTACCACCCAAGAAAAAGATCTAGGCATCAGTGGATAATACATTGAAATTGTTGACTCAGTGTGCTGCGGCAGTCAAAAAAAAAAAGCAATGTTAGGAACTATTATGAAGAGAATTGTGAATAAAATAAAATGTCAATGTCTCTGTCTCATTCCATGGTAAGATCGCAACTTGCGTACTGTGTACAATTATGGCCGCCAAATCTAAAAAAATATATAGTTGTACTGGAGAAAGTACAGAGTAGGGCAACCAAAATGATAAAGGGGATGAACAGCTTCCCTATGAGGAAAGGCTAAAGAGGTTAGAGCTGTTCAGCTTGGAGAAGAGACTGCTGAGAGGGGATATGATAGAGATCTATAAAATTATGCGAGGTCTAGAACAGGTAAATGTGAAATTATTATTTACTATTTTGGATAACAGAAGGACTAGGGGTCACTCCAACAATTTAGCAAGTAGTGCAATTAAAACAAATTGGAGAAAATGCTTTTTCACAATACACAATTAAGCTCTGGAATTTGTTGCCAGAGGATGTGGTTAGGGCAGTTAGGGTAGCTGGACTTAAAAACGGTTTGGATAAGTTCTTGGAGGAGAAGTCTATTAACTGCTATTAATCAAGTTCACTTAGGGCATTAGTAGCATGGGATCTACTTAATGTTTGGGTACTTGCCAGGTCTTTAAGATCATGAGAGGTCTTGAACGAGTAGATGTGACTCGGTTATTTTCACTTTCGAATAATAGAAGGACTAGGGGTCATTCCTTGAAGTTAGCAAGTAACATATTTAAGACTAATCGGAGAAAATTCTTTTTCACTCAACGCACAATAAAGCTCTGGAATTTGTTGCCAGAGGATGTGGTTACTGCAGTTAGTGTAGCTGGGTTAAAAAAAGGTTTGGATAAGTTCTTGGAGGAGGAGAAGTCCATTAATGGCTATTAATCAATTTTACTTAGGGAATAGCCACTGCTATTAATTGCATCGGTAGCATGGGATCTTCTTAGTGTTTGGGTAATTGCCAGGTTCTTGTGGCCTGGTTTTGGCCTCTGTTGGAAACAGGATGCTGGGCTTGATGGACCCTTGGTCTGACCCAGCATGGCAATTTCTTATGTTCTTATGTTCTTACTTGCAACCTGGATTGGTCACTGCTGAAAATAGGATGCTGGGCTTGATGCGCTTAAGTTCTAACCAGCCTGTAGTTTCCAGTCTCCTCTCTGTTACCACTCTTCTCCAATCCTATGGTACCACTTCCGTTTCCAGGGATCTATTGAATAGGTCTGCCAGCACATCTCTGAACTCCTCACTATCCTGGGATGTATCTCATCCGGCCCCATGGCCTTGTCCACTTTCAATTTGCCTAGCTCCTCCCATACATTTTTTTCTGTAAATGGAGTTTCGTCTATCCCATCCCATTTATGGTCTTGTCCACCAGCACGATCCATCGTATTCTTTAGCGAACACTGAACTAAAGTATTTGGTTTAATATTTCTGCCATTTCTTGTTTTTGTCTCCACACACTGCTCAGTTTCACCTTTCAATTTAACTATAACACTTCTGGCCTTCCTTCTTTCTCTGATATATCTGAAAAATGTTTTGTCAACTCGCTTTACCTCTTTAGCAATCCTCTCTTCTGCTTGATCTTTTGCTTTCCTTATTTCTTTCATCTTCCTGTTTTAACAGATTGTTCCTTGTGTGTTCTTTTTTGGGATCTTTTATATTTCTTGAAAGTTGTTCTTTTTGTCTTTATTTTTTCAGCCACATGTCTTTTCTTAAATTATAGCCCGGGATGGCCATATTCCAGTTATGAGAATTTGTGAATGCTGTCTCCATAACCGCAACAATGTCCAAGTTCGCCTCCACCATTAGAGCCTGCAGAACCGAGATTTTGTTGACCAGACTACGAGCATTTGTAGTCAAAGTTTGCTGCTCTTCCTAGTCACCTTTTCTGCTTTTTTGAACTGTTACTTTTTCCCTCTTCCTGCTTTGCTTGAAGGTGACATGCCAAATTCACTGACCACCTGCTGCCACCCCCCACTCCCTAGTTTAAATGCCTGATAATGTACGATCTGAATTTTTCAGTTAGCATCCTCTTTCCTGCCACAGACAAGTTTAGGTCATACTTCTCTTTTACTGCTTCATACACAGCCCCAGCCTCCAATATATCCAAAACCACTTTCCTTACACCAGGTTTTGAGCCAGACATTAAAATTATCCCACGACCACCAGTATTCCATGGTCTGACCACAAACTCATTCAGACCACACTCAGACTGAAAACCAACACCACAGAATTCAACAACTCCAAAAAATACATCAAATTCCACAAACCATGCTCCAGCGAAGACCTAACAGAAGCTCTCCCGAACGCCTTAAAAACCCTAGACCTCAACGATGCAAACACGGCTATCAACTCTTGGATCAACATCAACACCGAAATTGCCAAAGCCAAATGCCCAATCATCTCCAAAGTAATCAACAACGATAATCCCCATAAAACACCATGGACCACCCAAATCTGAAAAACACCAAGCGACTACTCAGACAAGCAGAGAAAACTTGGAGAAGACATCCCACCCCACCCCATCTTGACAGATACAGAACCTACTCTACATCTACAAAACCGACACAGACAGCCAAACGAGAACTCTATGCAAAGAAAATCTACCAACACCAATACAACCCCAGAGCCCTATTCGACTTTGACTCCAAACTGACGCAAGCTAGCCACAACCCACCCACAACAGGAAGCTCTACAAAGACATGCGAAGAACTCGCCCACTTCTTCACTGAGAAAATCACAAAGCTAATAGCATCCACCCCCCATACAAGCAAGGAAATGCTAATCCTCCTTAACACAACACCCTCCACTTGGACCAACTTCGAACTTATTGCCTCAACCAAAGTTAAAAAGATCATTCAAAAAATAAACCCAGCCAGCCACCCCCTTGACCCCATCCCAGTCAAAACCGTTAAACTCATCCCTGACATCATTGCAAAACCTATTGCCGACATAATAAATACATCCCTCGAACAAGGCCTCTTCCCTGAAACGTGCCGTAATCAAACCCATTCTCAAAAAACCCCAACTGGACCCTCCGACCCAGTCAACTACAGACCTATCTTAAATCTGTCCTTCATATCAAAGATCCTGGAAAAACATGTAAACCTCCAACTCTCAGAACACCTGGAAAACCAATATACTATACCCCACCCAACATGGATTCAGGAGATCCTCAGCACCGAGACTCTCCTCCTATCCCTCACTGACACAGCCCTATGAGGCATCGACACCAGTCAATCCTACCTTCTGATACTACTGGTCATCTCTGCCGCCTTCGATACCACCAACCACGATATATTACTAGCCCGGCTAAAGGAGATTGGGCTAGGTGAAAACACCATAAAATGGTTTGGCTCCTACCTATGTAACAGATCCTACAATGTACGTCTAAACAGTGAATCAAAACAATTCCCACTCCCCATGACATACCACAAGGATCATAGATATAGATATAGATATAGATAGAGATATATATATATATATATATATATATATATATATATATATATATATATATATAGATATACTTCCCCTCTGCAAACTTCTCTCCAGCCTGGATCTCCCCTACATCTATGCAGATGACGTCCAGATACTACTCCCCAAAGAAAACATTCAAACACACCCTATCCTTATGGGAATCCTTCTCAGCCCAAATAAACCTCCTCACTCAGATATCGCTCACACTCAACCACAAAAAACCAGAAATTCTATACATTTCAAACAAACTCTCCACAAAGATCATCCAAGACCTCTCGACCACCCAACCAAACAGTCAATGCATAACTGAAGTAAAAGACCTTGGCATCACACTGGACTCTGAACTTAACCTAAAAAAACACATCAACACAACAATCAAAGAGGGTTATTTCAAACTACAAGTCCTCAAAAAGCTCAAACCCCTCCTCTTCAACCATGACTATCGGACAGTACTCCAGTCCCTCTTATTTTCCAAGCTGGACTACTGTAACTCCCTCCTCCTCAGGCTCCTAGCACCCTCCCTCAAACTCCTCCAACTCCTGCAAAATACAGCAGCCAGATCTCTTGCAAACAGCAATTGATCCTCACACATCACACCCATTCTGAAATACCTCCATTGGCTCCTCATAACCTACAGAATACAATACAAAACCCTAACATTTCTGCACAAAATCATCAACAATAAAAAGATCAATGGCTAAAGGACACCCTCCACCATCACAACTCCCAAAGAAATCTTCGGTCCAAGAACACCAGCCTGCTATCCATCCCCTCCACAAAACTAGCTCATCTCACCACCACTAGAGAACGCGCCATCTCAATAGCGGGCCCCTCCCTATGGAACAAACTTCCCGCTCAACTCAGACTGGAACCCTCTACCCAGTCATTCAAAAAGAACTTGAAAACTTGGTTATTCCAAAAAGCCTACCAACCTGTGTGTTAAATCAGCAACGCCCCATAACCTCCATTGTCTCTATACAGATCCACATTAACTAACCTTCCCTTCCCCCCTACTCAGCCCCCCCTTCAAAGCTCCTCTCACCTTGCAGATCATCAACCTAGTCACTATCCCTTCACGTAGGTTCCCTTGTCAGACTCAAGTTCCATCTTGTCTTCTAAATTACTTGAAACAACGTTATTAATATGTTACGACACCACAGACTAAAGTTCTCTAAGTTACTATGCCATTCCTCTCTCACAGACAGACAAATTCCAAACTGCCAGACTTAAATTCGATATCGCCTTATAAATTTTCTTGTTACAATATAATTATTACCATGTTACAATGCCACTATGTATGTTCTTTCCTCAGATTTAGGTCCCCCAACCAAACCCCTTGCTACAATAGATATTCTCCAGTCACTCAGACCGAGTTCCAAACAGCCAGCCTTAAGTTCCAAATTGTTTAATAAGTTATTGTTACAATGCAATTATTCCCTTGTTCAGATGCCACTGTAGGCTCTTTTCTCAGAATTAAGCTCCAAACTGTTCCCTCTTTCTCCCTGTTATAATGTAATAATAATAAGACATCTTAGTCATATTATTCCACGAGTTATAACGTAAACCGATGTGATATATCCCAATGAACGTCAGTATATAAAAAACAAACATAAATCTATATGGCATCACCTTTCCTTTCTCTTTCCATGAATAAGCAATACTTCTGAAAAGGCAATAGTCTGCCATTGGTCTAAATAACCTTCCCTAGATCTTGGAAATCTTCCTGTACTTTGTGGACACCATTTCTAGCGAGGTCACAGGTTCCCAGATGGATAACTGATATCAAAGTTCTTACTTTCTTCTATAATTGCATTGAACACCTGGCTTGCATTTCTATTAGATGAGGATCCTGGAAGGCATTTAACCATTGTGTTCCATCTACCCAGGATGGGAAGACACCAAAAACTACTTGGATAAGGAGCAATATGCTGCAAACAGTCAAGCGTCTTCATCTAGTAACTGAAATAGCCTTAGTACTGTGGATTAAAATGAAACTGGATGCGCCAATTGGTCTTTATTACTATGAGGTCAACATTCAAAGGATTTGTTCAGGTAATTTTTAGAGCTGCTGTTGACTGCATTTAAGTGACATATTACAAGCTCTATAATTCTATGATGGTCTCACAAATATAATTGGGGTTTTCAACCTTTATCTGCTTTTATCCATATTATCTACTCCTAGTTGAAGTACCAGTCCACAGGATCTGCATCATCTGCTGGATAAAGAAGAATACTGAAGAGATGAAGGCAGCATCAAACCTTTATAAGAGGAGTGAAGTCATCCTTTGAGTTTTTTTTTTTGTTTTTTTTTCCCCACAGTCCATCTGCTGACTGGAGAGTATAACCCATGTCTCTGGACTGGTCTGGCATGAATGGATAAGGAAGCTAACAAAGCTTATGAAAACATTATGCTACAGTATTATGGAAGAGCAAATCTAGAAGAATCATCAGCTGTGTGGGTCATTTCTCTGCTTTAAACAGTAGGGACAGATCTGAGACTCTATGGTTAAAAGGAAAGAATTTTACCTCATCTTGGCAAATCAACTATAGCAGTACAAGATTACCTTCTTTACAAAGACCAAAGTCAGCAATTTTCACAAAACCTTCAGTATCCAGCAGCAAGTTATCCAACTTTAAATCTCTGAAAGCAAAATAGAATAGCAGTGATTACCCAACACTTTTTAGACAATTAAAGAAGCTGTTATTTTTTCTATTCATTTTATAAAGCTTCAGAAACTGCTTTTAACTTTATAGTTCTGTCAATATAATGCAAACAGTATTCATCAATTCTGTGCACAAACTGAATAATTCTAAGTAGTCAAGGTTGATCATACATGCTAAAGGTTCTCTCTCATTGTGTCTCTGTGGGGAAAAGGCAAGCTTGCTTACCTGGGAACAGGGTTCTCCGTAGATAGCAGGATGACTTGCCTTTGCTTAATTGATGTTTAAGTTCTTTAGGGATTATTTTGTGATTACTGATGTTATTGGTGGTTGTTTTATCAAGTTTTGTTTTAATAGGCAATGTTAGTCATATATTTAGATTATTTTATGTATGGTAATTTTATTTCTGATTTCATTTGGATTATGTACTTTTTTTTGTAAAATCACTTAAATAAATAAATAAGCCATTATGCATGGGTGACATCATCTGATGGTACTAACATGGATCCAGCTCTCAGAGCTCAGTAAAGACTTTGAGCATGCATGGTAGTTCCCATGTGAATTCTGCATCATGACCTCACTCAGTCTCTTCCAGAGCTTAAGCTTTAATGAAGTAGTTGATTCTCCAGGGAGGCAGGCAGGTATTAAGAATGGCTAATTCATCCTGCTGTCCACAGAACCCTGTTTTCAGGCAAGCAAACTTGCTTTTGCTTTTGACTAGCAGGCATGAATTATCCATTAGGCATGGGGAGTTCCAAGCTGAGTTTTGCACTATTGAAGCACTTATTTAAAAATAACCAGGCTCCACCGGGTGGAGAGTGGATTAATGGGTGACAAGGTATGCTTGTCCAAACGTTACTGGCTTCTTAGGAAATGCTGTCTAGAGAGTAGTGGGATGTGCAGCTTTGCAAATAATCTTCAATAGAAGTGGCCCTGAGATAAGCAGCTAAAGTCTCTATGGCTCTTAATGGATGAGCCTCAACAGAGTCTGTAATCTATAAGTCAGTCTGCTAGTCAATTGGACAGAATTTGTCTATCAATTGCCCTTACAATATATTAAGATCAAAGGATACAAACAATTGAGAAACTGGACAGTGAGGTCAAACCCTTTTTAGGTAATACACCAAGGCAGTCTCTTTTAGCCCAAGGAATGAAAAGCCATGTGGTCTTGGAAAGAATGTAGGTAGCACATGCAAACCATGGTTTCAGAAGGGTCTTGGGTGAGTACATAGGTCCACCCTGTTGTGAAAAAACGGAAGGTATAGTGAATATGAAAATAGAGCTGATAGTTTACTTACTCTTCATGATGAAATGACAGCCTTGAGAAACACTTTCCAGGTGAGAACCAAGTCCACTGACTCGAGCAATTTGAAAGATGATTTGATAAGTCGAGCTAGGACTACATTCAGGTCCCAAGGCACTACAGCTTCACAATGCCACAATCCTTTCATGAATTTGGATAACAAAGGTTGGACAGGGATCAGAACCCCCTTCTACTTGGAGATACACCACAATGGTGACAAGATGAACCATGACTGAAGAGATGCTAAGACCTGAGGAAGAACAGATACTAAAGCAAATCCTTCAAGCCACAGGATATGGAAACTAGTTTGATGATTCACTTATGTTTGTTGTGATATGGTGTAACTCACCTAGCATGACAGGTTCACGATAGGCAGGCTATAAATACAATAATTAAAATTAAATAAAACATGATGGCTGGACCTACACCAAGTCAAGAACCCCTTTCATTTCAAATCGTAGGATCTTCTGGTTAAATGATTTCTAGTTGAAAGGAGCACATCCTCCACCTCATTTGGAAGGGATAAGAAGACTACTGCATGCTCAACATTCACATCATGAGGGCCAGGAATGTAATGCTGGGATGGGAGACCCTGCTGTCTTCCTGTGTGATGAAAATTGGAGATATCCCTAACAAAAGCAGAGACTGAACTGACAGACAAGATATGGAGATCACATTTGCCTTGGCCAGGCTGGTGCAATGAGGATTATCTTTACGGTGTCCCAAAGGACATTCTATATAATCCTGGCAATTAGAAGCATTAGTGGGCTTTCATTTTCCAGGTGCAGTATTGCTGCACCCTGGGTAACATGTGGCCACATGCTATAGCAGTTTAAAGAATTGTAGCCGGGTCCCTAACAGCAATTTTAGACTAAGTGTGTGTCCATAATGGATATCTGACACCTCCACATACAAGCTTCAAACTTGGTAACTGTGGACTTTTTGGCCTTCTCTGTGCATCTTGACATTATCCTAAAAATCTTTTTTTTTTTTTTTTAAAGAACTTAAAAAGGTCTGTTTGAGGGACTGTTGAGGCAGCTGCAGAAAAATATTTTTATTCAATAAAGCACTAGGCCTGAAAAACAGAAAAATTTAGAGAGAGAAAGGATACGTTCTTGCAGTAGCCTTGGAGAAAAAGACAGAGGAAATCATGAGGCAGCATATGTGTAGGGCAACTCCTGCGCATGCTCAGTACAGTCTTTGCTGAGCTCAGAGAGTTAGGTCCACATCAGCACCGGAGGACATCACCCATGCATAATGACTAATTCATGCCTGCTTGACAGAGAATGCTTAGTATACAGGAAGAATGGCAAATTTAAATTGGTTGTTCTGGATCAAGTTTGTCCATATGATCACGATGTCAAAAAGGGGAAATTACTACTTAGCTGATAATTTCCTTTCCTTTAGTGAAGGGTAGGCCAAACCCAACGAGTGGGTTATGCACTTCTGCCAGTAGATGGAGAAAAGTTGATGTCACAGCTATATAGTTCCGCCTAGAAATCAGCCCACCATTATTCTCTGGAAAAGCAAACTGTGGACAAACCTGATTAACCTTGAATACAGGGTGGCCCATGGAAAAGAGGCCCACCTCCAATACCAGTGCTGGAGGTAGGCTACTTTTCCATGGGCCACCCTATATTATTAGCAACAGGCAACCATTCATGTTTCTCAACCATCAGAAACACTGAGCTCAGTCAAAAGAAGTAACATATCTAGCAAACAGAGCTAGAGAAGTCACTTATCAGTTGTCAACAAAGTGCAGGAATCATACTCTGCATCATTCATCCTAAGGTAGCTAACCACAAAATCCAAATCTGGCAGCCGAGGGCAGGTATGGGATTGACTTACTCTTCACTAAACCAAAGGAAACGTTCAGGTAAGTAGTAATTTCTCCTTCTTAAGCATTTGGGTAGGTCAATCCCAATGAGTGGGATGTACAAAAAGCTAATCTTGAAAAGGGAGGGAGGCTGCCAGCGGCCCAGTTAAAACTGCCCACGCAAAAGCAGCGTCCTCTCTAGCCCTAACATCCAAGCAGTAATGCTTGGAGAAGGTATGTAAAGATGACCATGTCGCAGCTCTGCAACTTTTAGCAGGCAATAATAAATGAAGCTCCATCCATGATACCGCCTGAGCCCTCATGGAATGCTGTCTAATCTGCTTCGGTAAGGCAACCTCAGCAGCCACATAGGTGCAGTAATTATCTCCTTAACACAGCGGGCAATCATTATACGCATCGCTGGTGCTCCCTGCTTACCTCCACCATGGAGTACAAACAGGCGAGCAGAATTTCAAATAGTCACCTCCAAATAGCATAGTAAATGACGCTTGATGTCCAAGGAGTGCAAAAGGCGGTATTCAGCTTCATCTCGATCCCTATCCAAGGCAGGCAGAGAAATGGACTGATTCAAACAAAAGTACAAAACCACTTAGGACAAAAAGGAAGGCACAGTTCAAAGCTGAACTGCACCTGGACAGACCATGAAGGCATCTGGAGGAATGCGAAGAAATTCCAGAGCATAGCAGTTCCAAACCTCTTTGAGAACCCATTGATCCAAAGTAATCTGGGCTCACTTCTGATACAATCAGGATAGACAATCACTTATCTCCAACACCGGTGAGTCCGCAAACCTTCATTGGGAAGACCAAGGGGCTCCACTTCCGGAGCCTGTATCCTTTCGAGGAACTCGGGGGTAAAAGGACAGGATCTCTGGGAAGAACCTCCCCTATAAAGCAGAAAACGCCGGTAGTCTCGAGAGTAGCCACTCGCCCGAGATGTCTGGGAAACTGGCTTCTTATCCTCCGACAAATACAGGATCTGGGACTCTCCCCATTTACTTGCCATTTTTTCCAACTCGTTGCCAAACAAGAGCGAACCTTTGAAAGGCAGCTTAGTCAGATTGGACTTTGAAATAGTATCTGCGGACCAGTTGCACAGCCACAGCTGTCACCTGGCCGCAATAATTGAAGCAGCTCCTCTGGTGGCCATGCATACCAAGTCCCAGTTCGCATCAGCCAAGAAGGCGGCCCCCAGTTCTACTACAGGCTCTAGATTGAACCCAATGCCACCAGACTCTTTGCACAGTTGCAAGATAGCCCGAGCTACCAAGGCACAACAAGAAGCAATTTGCAAGTTCATTGACACTGCCTAAAAGGCTTGCTTTAGGATAGCCTCAATCCTTCTATCCTGAGCATCCTTCAGAGCCGCACCTTCCTCTACCGGGATTGTGATATGTTTCGTGATAGAACACACTAAGGCATCCACTTTAGGGAAACACAACTGCTCTCTGACTCATGGATCCAAGGGGTAAAGACCTGTTAAGATGCATTCTTCTTTACAGGATGTTTCTGGCACATTCCATTCCAGATCAATAAACTCCTGGATCACATCCAAGAGGGTGACCAAAATAGGGTCCTCCTCCTGCATCCAAAAGGAGTCAGGCCCAGCCACTGAGGATTTTCAGGGTCTGAGATATCAGACCTGGCAACTCATCTCTCTGAAAGAAAGATAGAAGAGTTCTATATGGCTCCAAATCTGGGGGGGGGGGGGGGGGGGGAGAATATCCCCTTCCTCACTAGGAGAGCCCCCACTGTCATCATTGGTGTAATCCTGACACAACTGTATTAGTGCTCTGTCAGACTGCACAGCGCTATGGCGTTTGACCGTGGAGACAGGCGGAGAAGCACTGAGTGTCTGGACCCATCTTAGTAGGAATTGCCGCTTCAGCAGACTGACCCTGTAAAAATGTCTGCAATCCCTGGAAAAATTCCACCCAGGAAAAGGAAGCCGGGTCCATTCCAGGCCCTATAAGCCTGAACATGACTTCCTGCATGCCAGTGTCCCTTGAGGACTCAACCCGCAGGACACTCCAAAAGTGTCTCCCTCAGCCCCACTACCCTCAGACCAAGAAGGACCATTGTCAGCAAAATTGGAAGGAGGCAAATTTCCCTGAGCCTCCAGGCAATGCCAATACAGGTTAAAAAAAGCTCCGGCTGAATGGCTCTAATGTCTAATGACAGACAGCCCAGATAAATAGGCGCTTAGGTTCCTTCACCGTGGGTGCCATGCTATAAGCTCATGCCTAGCTTTCCCACGCGTATAAGCACGCCTATTATGTGCGCATAAAAAATGTGCATATAAGCACACGTGCCTAGGCTGCTCATCCTACTTGACAGCCAAACTGAACGCCCAGGACTAATGCCTAAACTGGGCGCACAAGATGTGCATGCAGAAGGAAGAACAACCACAAATGAGAATGGGCACACATCCAGACATGCAAGCGCACGCAGACAGTCTGAAGCAAAAAAGCAGGCAAAAGTACCCACTCACCCAAAATGGGAGAAACCTGGGTGTGGGGCCTAACCAAATGGCTGTTCAACCCACCATGCCTGCACTCTATCCTCATCTCAGAGAACCCCACAGAGACGTGAGCAGGACAGCCGAATGCCGAGGAAACAGACCCTTCTCCCGCTATCCTCCTGTTGCTGACTTTTTTTTTTTTTTTAAATTAAAAATCTTTTATCTGATCTCAGCCCTCCCTGGCTGAGAGCAGGAATGGGTCCCGGCTGCAGGGGGAAGAGGGCTAAATCCTTCACTGCCAAGGATCTCTTGGCCTGCAACTACTAATTAGAATTTAGGTCCACGCCAGTCAAGGCTACTGGACTGAGGCACTCTACTGAGAGAGGGATCTCATCGTATCACCTAGGGAAGCAGGCGGTGCTACATAAACATCTGCTTTTCAACTTTTTTTTTTTTTTTTTTTTTACATTCATAGGCAATCCCCAAAGGGAATTGCATTTTCACCATCTGCTGGAGACGGAGAATACTGGTGGGCTGATGACAGGGAGGACTATATAGCCATGCCATCATCTTTTGCTCAGTTTCCATCTGCTGGTAGAGGCGCATAACCCACTCTTTGGGACTGACCTACCTGAATGCTTAAGAATGAGATTATAAAGTGTGTGAGATAACCACATGCTTGTATTTGTGATGCAATTTGTAACTCTTAAACATGTCTGCTCCCAAGAGTAAATATTTGAAAAGGGCATCTTCAAGAATTTAAAAGAAAATTGTATCCGCCATAGACTATACAGTATTTTAAAAGTGGGCATGATAGTAGTAGTCTCCTTGTATGAATACTAGTCATTGCGCTAATACTTTTTAAAATTTATTATATTTTGGTAAATCAGTTTCCTCCTGCTCTTTTGGATTCCAGCTTAACCAGAACTGTCCTCTCGAGCAACAGCTTTCATTTGCAATTACTACCACTATTTCCTCTATTTTTTTTTATTTATAACTTTCCCTAACCAAGCTATTGCAGCACTTTGCCGGGATCCACAAGCCAAGATTCCTTCCAAAACATGGTTTGCATGCTTCCTCATTCAAGCAAATAGATGTCGCTGTTGAATGTTGGCTGAGGCTTCTTCCCTCACTAGGGGCTGTGAATGCTGCCTCTATAGAATCCCAACTCTGACCTGGAGCATTAAAGACAGGCCCAGGAATTGAACACAGGTTTTCTGCAAGGCAGTACACGGCAGTGCCGCTGAGCCATCAGGCTAACCCATGTTTTTTCTTTTTTTTTTTTTTAAGCAGTTCTCCTGCAATTGTCCAAAATCTCTTAAAGTGGCCAGAGCTGTAAAAGTCACAGATTACATCATAAAACTATCAGTATGTGATTGGTCATGCACTTCATAAAATTTACTTTGAGAAATTATAGCTGAATTAGCACAAGTTTGAACCTTCTGGGCAGTAATATCATTGTCAAGGCTTCAATACATGATGTAGTACATTTATGCACTTTTTGTACACACTGAATTCTTCACATTTCAAATATAGAAACAGAGAACTTCTAGAAATTTTCGTTTGCAATTTGCTAGTTACCACATGTGCTTCCGAAGTAGTGAATACACACTAATGACAGTTTCTGCAAATGTATTTACCTCAATTTGTAAATCATTGAGAAAGTTCTATTTTCCCTCTATCCCAAATTATGTTGTACACTTAGGGGTGATTTTCAGAAGGATTTACACACTTAAAACTGGGTTTTACATGTGTAAATGCACTTTACCCGTGTAAGTGGTTTTGAAAATTGCTACAATATATGCCACTGAACTGTCAATACATTTTACCTGTGTTAAGTGCACTTAACACGAGTAAATGGGTTTTGAAAATTGCTGCGATAATGTTACTTACATATGCAACTCCTTCGAAAATTATATACTTACCAAAGCACAGAAAAATGTGTGATCAAATGAGGAAAAGAATAAAAGAAATGAGGGACAAACTTATTTCAACATCACAAATTGCTTACCTATAAACAATTTTGTGTTCATGTAAATACTGCAATCCAAGAACGACACAAGCAGCATAAAATCTGTTTTAAAATTGATTACAACAAATTAGTTCTAGTAATAACATGGCACCAAATAAACTAAAATCCTAGTTTTACACATCAAAATTATGGCATTGATGCAGGTATGTGAACACTGAATGACTAATATTGGATAGAAAATTACACTGTCATGCTTGAAGGAAAGACTGAATGAAAAAGGAAAGCCCACCACAATAGCCTAAAAACAGAACAGAAGGGAAAGGATTTTCTCCATTCTAATAGCCAAACTGTTCATTTCCTGAGTCTAGAAGTTCATCCTACTCTGTCCACAGAAGGCTCTCTTTTCCAGTACCCATTCTGCTTGTCTTATGATTGGTCTTCAAAATAACAGTCTTAACGCATCATTATCTAAAGTGGAGGCAATTTCAGCTGCAACCCAATTAAAGGATCATCCCATCTTCCTTATACAGTTTGATAAGTTTATAAAATGGGTTGGAATTTCAGCACTTCCTACAACTTCTTAACTTCTTCAGGATTGCCATAGCTAAGCATTGATTAGGTTTGGTAGATTATGTTGAATGCTTTCAATTACTAGAATGCATGACGACATATACCACTACTATACTTCTATTCTAATTCAGAGAAAGTGCTTGGGTTATTAAGCATCAGCTATTTTGCTGTGAACAAATACTCCCTATTTTCCATAACACTTGACCAATACTTTTAGAAAATGTTTTAAGCATTTTGTACAGTTTTAGTCAATTTCTCTGGTGCACTCATTGAATTCATAAGTTATTTCACAATTAGCATGTTGGAGTTAATGCAAAACATGCCTAGATCTGTTTTAATTAGCACAGTACATGGAGGTTTGAATTACTGAATGTAGGTTACATTTGTCTTCAAAATTATGCAAAACAAACCATTTCCTATCTGTTAATAAAACAGCCTTTGAAAGAGGAATGTTGAATAATCTTGCAGATTACTGTAAATGAAGCCTGTAATCACTTACCATGTAACACTGATTTCAGCAATAGCACCCACTGAAATACTCTCCAACTAAACAAAACCAACCAAAAACTCAGGTTTTGTACATTTTTTTCTAATGTAGTACTGCAATAGTCAGAACTGGTTCCACTAATGCAGTCCTATTGCATAGTAACAAATATGAATAATGGGAACCAATTTCTTTTAAACAGATGCCATTTACAAAATCACAGCCTCCCTAAGACAAGAGATTACTTGGTATATTTACAGCGATAATCTTTAAAAATAAGACCCACCACCCATAAATGCTACAAGAATCCTGTTTTTGTCGGCTCTAAATTGTGTAACTAGAATGGTAATTTCGACCATTCTTGATATCCCAATGCTAACTAGTTTTGTACAGGTATGTTCTACTTTTTTGATAGAAAAATTAACAGATTAACATTTAAAAACATATGCTTATAAACATAGGGCAACATTTTCAGAAGTCATTGCCATATTATGTAATTTTCAAAACCTTGTTTTTTTTAAACAGTGTTTGCAATATATAGAATATTCTACAAACTTTAAATTCAGCTTTTCACTCCCCAAGGTTTGATAGGGCATAGACCCCATCTTAAACAGGTTAGAAAGCAACAAGGGAGGAAGAATCTTTCTGTTACACAGGTGTGTGACAGCAGGGCGTGCCCAGGTTTTACATAGGAGTTCTCATAGGTAGGGCCTTAGTACATTGAAACTCGCCTTTCACCAGTACAACCTCAAGCTCTGCAGCACCAGATCTGACACTCCTGTGGGGTTAGAAGAACTTCCTAGTACTCTTTTTTTTTTTTTTTTTGTTGTTGTATGTGTATATTTTTAAAAAGTAGAAAATGAGATTAAAAAATAAAAACAGATTTATCATAAAAAGCATAAAGACACATTGGGGTTGATATTCAAAAGATTTACAGATTTAAGCCCAAAGCAGATTATAGCAACAGAATACAATACAAACAGCTACATCATCATCAACTCACAAGCACTGGCTAAATGTGTCCGGGTAAAATCGCTCACATCAATTTAGCAGAGTAAGAATGGGCCTGGTCAGGGTGTTTCTTGGGGTGGGCTTTATAAATTTAGCTGATAGCACTGAAATAATGGTGCACTATTTGACTAAATGTATGTGGACAACTGTATTAAGACAACTCTTAATATCAGAAGCTTGTAAGGAAGCAAGTTGGCACACCAAACCTGATCTTAAAAATTGTTTCATGAAATTTATTAAGCAACAAGTTACCCAACATTTCAGTCCTAGATGGGACAGTTTTCAAGGTTATACCATTATCTATCCACAGTGGTATGCCAGCTTTTCTCCTTGCAAGTTTCTGATGTAACCCTGGTATGCGTTAAACTGATTGCTTCAGTTTAGCAATACCTAGGACGAGCCAATACACTCAGAACTCTGGGTCAAATGAAAATTAATTTTAAACAAAAACCATTACCTACACACACATTTTGCTTAATGTTTTGTTAAATAACACAAATGAAAAACACTTACACGGCTCTTGGTTCAGAAAACACATCAGTATGGATGTGCATCATCAGGTCCCCACCAGCAGCATATTCCATTACAAAGCAAACGTGATCTTTGGTTTGGAAACAGGCAAAAAGGTTCACCAAAAAGGGATGCCTTACACTATTCACAGTTTCAAAAATTCGTTTTTCACACATAAGGCTATAAATAGAAAATATTTTAATTTCAATGTTAAAAGTGAAGAAAATTCACAAAAAAAATATACATGTTATGATTATTGCTAATCTATTTCCATAATCTCTTCCCATCTCTCTTATGCTGGGCATATTTCAGACTTCTTAAAGCAGTCTTTCACCTCAAGCAAATTTTACTTGCCTATTTTAATGCATTTTTCAATTAAATTTTACTACTTGTGGAAGGTACATAGATAGTCCTGGGAACAGAGATCTCAGGTACAACACTGCCCATCATCAGCACATGCTAAACAAGGCTACTTGCTTTAAAAAGGAGAAACAAATGCATTTTTCTCGGCCTTAACAGAACTCTCGGAAAACATTGCAGGCTGCAGCATCATCTGTGCTTCCTTCAGGTCCCAGCAGAGGACAAGTATAATCAGTAACAGGATTGTTCATCCTTTGTTAGTTTTTCGGCTTATGATCCAAGTATAAGGTCTGAGTCATGAGCTAAGGCAGCCCCTTCTTGGCTTTTGGCTGAAAATAAGAATGTGTACAATATGACAGGGGGGTGGGAGGGCCAGGTTTCAATGCTGTGGCACCCAATCCCCTGGGAGACAACATTACAAACATGGTAAAAACAGGAACTAATATTAAATCATCTATTAACAAAAAATAATCTGGGTCATCTAGCTGTTCAGTGGCAGTGCCATGTGCTACTATGCAGAGAAACCTGAGTTTAATTCCTGGCTGGCTGGGGTTGGTGTTTCTACGACGGTAGCATTCGCAGATCCTATGGGAAGGAGTCACTCATCGTGCAATTGTGACACCTAGTAGCTGGATTCAGGGCCCAAAATAGCAGGGTTGCAGAAAGAACCCTAGTGTATGTCCCTGCATTAACTGGACTAAAATAAAATAGGAATATCAAATAGGGAAAAAAACCCCCAGGTAGTTGTGTAGGTAGGTTCATGGTCCTGATTTTCAGCCCTGGTTCAAATGATTGGGAGGAAACTACAGCAGCAATAAAATAAACCACTCCCTGTCAGTGACTTAAGTCAAGTTCAGCTCCTAAAGGGCAACTGAACCTCTAACAGACTGAGGAGAAGCTGAGAACGAAGCACATGCTGCTTCTTTTCTCAAAGTCTAGTTAATTTACTATGTAGAGGACCCAACTGGGAGGCAACAGTGCTCCGAAGCAAATTTTGAGTTTGAATCAAACCATAGAACTGACGTAAGCAAAAATAATTGAAGGATAACAACTTGGGGATGAATGGGTGCTGGAGATACACCATTTTAACGGCACATTCAACTAGTGAAGTCAAAGAATTACATGGATAGAGACTGCATGGTATATACGTATAAAATATCATTGCTAGGCAAAGAGCTGTCACAGGAAGGACAATATAATGGAACTCTTACTGCGGCAGCACCCCCATTTCAGAGGTGCCAGTAAGAAAATGGAACCCATCGCATTAATTCACAAGATAAGCACAATTACATAATGGATAATCACAGTATTTCTTCCATCAGTGCTACAGAATGTCAAAACCCTCTTGATTGTGGCATAACTCACATAATTATATATCAATACTAGAACAATTTCACATTCATAACTACTAATAATCCTATACTGGTTTTAAATAAAGGTGTAAATTTTAAAAATGATAAAATGCTGATAACTTAAATTAATTGGATAAATTAAACACAGACCAGGATTCTGACAAAATACTTTTTACACCACACTTCAATGACTAACACTTTAGTTTCTGCTTGTTTTAGAAATTCTGGTTTCTCTACTGCTAGTATCTGACAACCGGGAAAAATAAAATATATGTACTATGAAGGCAATTTTCCAAAAGATTTAAACACTTAAATGGGCTTTTGAAAATTTTTATGATATATGCTACTTTTTACACACACAACTCCTTTGAAAAAACACTCAAAAGAGTTTAAAGAAAGTGCTATCCATACCAATCTATTACATCTTTGAAAGTCCACTAACCTGTCTACCTCATCACGAGCAACAATGTCTCCCTTCTTTAATGCCTTGATAGCAAACATCTCATTGGTGTTTTTGTATTCGGCAAGCAACACCTGAAAGAGAAAAGACACGATCTAAGCGACAGCTGGGGCTCTCACGCATACAAAACAGTACCCAAATATTCCAAAGCCTACCTTTCCAAAATGCCCTCTACCCAAAACAGCACAGCATCTAAAGTCCTGAAGGTTAAACTGGAACCTCTGCTGAATTCTGAAAAACATGAAGCCAGCAATATTACTGCAAAATCAGAAAGATCATTCTGTTACCAAAAAGAAAAAAAAAGTCTAAGTTAGTCCTTGTACCTTCTGTCTTCGGACTCCTGAATACTGCCATACTGTAGGTCTGCTTGTGGAATTTCTGGCACATATTTTATTTCATTCTGGGGTTTGGGAACAATACTATTACTGTTAATCTCAAAATCAGACGTCCTTGTTGGATCCTGGGAAACAGATTAACAAAATGATTGTTATTCTGCAAAATAAAAAAATGTTTATTCAGAATACAAGCATTCAAACTAGCGGTAGTTTTAATTGCTATAAAACTTTCAATTCTAAACATTTAAATTTAAGGACTATAAAATTGTAAATGGGCTTTAAACATAATATAGGCATCAGGCAGTCTGCTAAATTACGGTGTTTCTGCCAAGATCTTTCTAATCTATGTAGGCCCTGTTTGAGGGCTTTAAGATGTGAGGAGGTGGTGGAAGGGCACAGATTAACGCATCCATTCTTGCCAATAGTGGTGCAAGTGCCATGGGTATCGGATCAGTGGCCAGATCAGGAACCGGCATCAATGGAGGTTTGAACCCCTGAAGTGCTTTACTGATGGCCTCTTGGATCATCTGATCCAATTCCTCACAGAAACCTGGGGCATGGATACCCGGTTCCAGAGTAGGAGGCAGCACTAGCGTAGCCAGAGGGTCCACCGGTGAAAGTGGAATTGCAGCTCCCGGTGCCTGCCAGGTGGGGAACGCTTCGGTGACCCAGAGACAGAAGAGGATGGGGCCTTTTCTGTATGGGACTTGTCGGTGGCTCAGACAACGTCAATGCAGAGGGCTTGCCTGTATTGGTGGCCTGAGCTTTACGATGGCGGTGTCGATGTTTTTCTCGATGTCCTCTATCTTTTTCCTGAGGAGGAACAGAAGGGGGTCGACACCTACGGAATTGAAGCCGGTTGGGCAGAAGCAGTTTCCCGGTGCTGGCGCAAAGTAGACGGCACTGGTTCAGATGAAGTCAAAGCTATCGATGGAGTCAGGGTTTTTGACCAAAAGAGAAGACACATCTTCTCCAGCCGAGCCTTGCGACCTTTTGGTGTCATTTGAGCACATTTGGTGCAAGTAAGGACATCATGGTCGGACCCCAAACACATCACACAGACTGCGTGAGGGTCATTGATAGACATTGTTCGAGTGCAGTTGGGGCACCGACGGAAACCAGACGCCATGGCTTCGACAAAATTTAGCCACTGTGCGGTCGATGGCTAGTAGGCTGCGAGGGAAAAACTCGATGGGAATCGACCGCAAGCAGGTAAAGAACTTACCATTGGACCGCGGAGCAAAGATATCGATAAGGGAGCCCTGTAGGGTAGAAAGTTTTGAAAATTTTTGATAAAGTTCCGTGAGGAAAAATTCTTGTCAGGAATCTCTGAAGATCTCCTTAACCCGCGTGGCTACTGCTGCACGGAAAAAAGAAGATTGAAGAGGGACCCATGCTGGATGCAGGGTTGGTGCCATGCTGGGCACGCCCAGTAGGTGCCAGTCAAAGTTCTAGAAACTTTGACAAAAGTTTTCCGTGATTGGGCTCCATCCTGTGATGTCACCCATATGTGAGGACTACCATCCTGCTTGTCCTGTGAGAAATGGTGTTACAGTAACACCATTGTACAGTAACCTACTGTACAATGGTGTTACAGTAAGCTATTTTTAGGTGCCTCCAAAACACTTTTGCATGCATTACAGTTTATACAGAATTCAGCTGCTAGGTTAATCATGAATGCTAAGCACTGGAATAATATTTTCCCTAAATTATTAGAACTTCATTGACTGCCAGTTTAGCAGTGTGTTCTTTTCAAGGAATATACTTTGATTTATAACATTCTTTATAGAAAGGACTTTCGTTGCTTGGCCATCCTGGTAAAGATGGACGTTAATACCAGCATGGCAATTGTGTTCAGCAGATAAATATCAGCTGGTGATTCCTTCTATAAGGGATGTGAGACTCCAAGAAACACAAGTCAGATTCTTCTTAGCTGCTGCTCCATTCTTATGAATTCCCTTCCCACGTACTTGTGGAGTGAGAGTGATTGTTTGACTTTTAGAAAATTGTTGAAGACAGGGACAGCATAAAAGGAGGTCTTTCCTGCCTGGTTTTCCCCCTAACATCTGGGAACCAGCTGCCATTGCTGGCTGACATCACCATGAGCACCAGGGCTCTGCTGATAAAAATCGTAGTGCGCACCAAAGCCGCATACCCCTACTATAGGGACTTTGAAGGAATACTTTTCTTTGCATTTCTTGGAATATATCGTGGTTATGGGCAAGAAGAAAAAGGTAAATCAGACTAAGCCCTCCTGCAACTCATTCTTCTCCTCGTCTAACTCAAGCTGTTTTAGAATCCTTTAACTTTACTAGTCTAAACATGGGACAAAATGAGCTTGAAGCCTCTGTTTTTTTCTGGCTCCGCTCTAATAGGGGCATTGCTCTCTTTAAGTCCCCTTAGCCCAGATCCACCCGCAAGTGCCAAATTTATTACAGCGGAGCCTGGGGAAAGAATAGTGGAAACCACTGGTACACTGGCTTCTTCCATGGAGGCTAGGTCCCACCGGGATCAAGGTGTTTTACCAGCTGAGCCTCAAATGATGGCAAAACCTGCTGAAATGAATTAACTTTGGCTGCAATTACTTAACTGGAGTTGGCTCTTTCTTTGAGAATTGATACTGTTTTGGGATCTCTTGGGAATTTATCTGTTCAAGTAAGTGAACACTCATAGAAAATTACAGATTTGGAGAGTCAGATTTCTAATGTCACAGTTATTTGTAATAACATGCATGACACTGCTGTTTCCTTGATTTGGGATAATCAATCCTTACATAGGAAGACAAAGTATGGCCAATTCTAAAAAGTTTGAGATTTCTCAATTTTCCTCAATGGAGATAAAAGTTTTTAATTTAAATTTTCTGAAAATCTCTAAAGAGGCTGTTTCTGAGATTGCTATAGCTTACTATCTTCCTGAAGCAAAGTCTATTGTACAAAATAAATGTGAAGATAGAGAGGTTGAAGCTAGAGAAGATTTCTTAAATTTAACACAATTCCTTGTGAAATCTAATTTTGATATCAAGCAAAGAGCTACCCTGCTTGTAGCTTTTGTTCGTGAGTATGACAAGCAGTGGACTTTGAAACTTTTTTTGTTACAAAGATTCCTTTTTTCTTTAGTTAAGGAGACGCAAGCTCGAAGGAAACTTTAAGAAACCTAGAGTTTGGGCTCTGGGTGCTTCCTTTTTTTTATTAAAATTTACTTGCAAGTGTCTAGTTAAATTCCAGGGAGTCAATTATATATTTTATTTTATTCAGTTGGAAATTTTTTTTTATAAAATAAAACAAATGAATATTAGTAATTTGTATTATGGCTCATCCAGGATTAACTTGACAGCAGTTACATCATAAAGAGGCTATGTTAGTTTTCTTTCTGTATCTCCCCATTATGTGGTTTGAATATTTTTGAAATTTTTGCCTGGTAGGTGTATATAACTGATTGTTTAGTTTTCTGATTGTTTCTTAAATCAAGGTGTTCCTGAATTATCTAAAAAATGAATAAAGATTAAATTATGAAAAAAACAAGAAAATAGTTGAAGACAATATTGCTGGAGTTTTAACTGCTAAGAAATGGTTTTATTTATGTTTGTTTTTCTATGAATGTGTTTATTTGGGGCCGTTATCTTTTTAATCCATATTGATCATATATTTTGGATTTTGCGGAACATAAGAACAGTAAATAAAAATCTCTTTTCTTTCCTTTCTCACCAAAAATAGTCTCCTGTGAAGACTCAGATTCTGTGAATCAGAGAGTACTAAGAGGTTTTTCTAATGTTGTTCTATCCCTAGAAGGGCCTATGAGACCTAGGTTGTGATAGGTCTTGTCTAGCTTAAGGAGAAGAATTTATATGAGATAAGAGTTGCCTGTCCTCCACAGCTTTTTCAAAGAATAGAGCTCACCTCCATTCCCAAACTCTGCCAGGACCCAATTTTATGGTTGCAGATCATCTTCCTTTTGTCACTATTTTAAGAATGAAAAGTGAAAGAGGGGAGAATCCCCAAACAAACATTTTCTCTGTGAACAAGCAGGACAAGGATAAGCAACAAATGGGGTGATGGTCTCTGATGGCATCGAAACTGAAAAAAGCCTCTCAGAAAAGCGTCGCCTCAGTCTTTTTTCTTTCGCTAGTGAGAAAGGTGTTTTGTTTTTTTTTAAATATTCTATCTGAAGCCACTTGTCAAGGTATTTTTTTCTTAACTATTTCATTAAATTTTCATTTTGCAGATCTCCATAGCTTTTTATTTCTTTTTTTTAATTTAAATTCTTTTCATAATGAGTTTGATTTTACTTTAGTGCTCTTCAGCATGGTGGATGACAAACTGTGCTTCAAGAGATATCTCTGTTGCTCTTATAAGATTTCTCTGTCAGATCACCATGATAAATGCCTCTGCTGCCTGGGCCTTTTCTAAAAGACGTGGCAACTGTGAAGCCTTTGCTCGGATGTCTCCAAGAGAAAGAAACAGCCATATTTTTAGCTGTAAGTTTATAATATAATATAAAACTTGTCTTCTAAAGATGCTATACAAATCCTGTCAAAAAGATGTTAATATACTTTACAATTATGTTTTTTGGTAAGAATTTTGTTTAAAAATTTAAGAAAAACATGAAAGGCATAAACTTAAATTGAATGGCTTGCCTGAATTGGTTTATCTTTAGTCTTTATTTCAGCTGGAGAGTCAAACAGTTCGCCAAGAGAGGATGCACGTGCTGGAGCAGGTGGTGGTTCAGGTTCAAACTCCAATTTGGTTACAATAGAATCACTTGAAAAAAGAAAAGATTACAGTGCATGCATATCATAATCACAAAACAAATTACTTTTGATTTCATCATTAGGAATTAAAAATTTATTTATAGCCATTAACAAAATATTTCCCAGGAAATCAGATTTTTATTTGGAGTGGGGGAAGGGGTAGAATTAAATGGATAAAAGGAAAAAAAGAACACAATCTAGGAACATCAGCACATTTTCGTAGCTTGTTTAACAATGGTTATTCTATTATAGTTGATTGCACACACAACCCAAAACAATGCCCTTCTGTCACTTTGTATACTATCAAATTAAAAAAAAAATGGTTTTCACACTTTTCAAGTCCAGGCATGTGCTATAAAAGACTAAACTCGGGGTATTTTTTTAATTAACTGTCCATATTTAATCTGGAAATGCATCTTGAGCCAAAGAAAAGCTAACCAACATCTAATACATTCCTAAGAAGCTGCTCAACCATCCAGCAAGTGACCAGATATGGTAAATTGCCTGGGCTTTCCAAAAATAATGCTCTTCAGCCAACAGCACGATAGTGATGCTGCTTATGTTGTAATTTGCCATGAATACAGCCTGGATCTGTTACTATATTTCATTACCATGAACACAAAACAATTATACTCAACCTTGATATGCAAATGAAGATACAAGAAAATATTAGAACAAAGCATTTTTTGAACTATTGTAAGCCACCTTAGGAAATCTCAGACTGATAAGGCAGGGAAAAAATGTAAATGCAGGTAGAAAATAAGTTCCATGTTTGAGTATATTTCACTAAATCTGGTGCATGGAAGAAATTTTGCAGCATTCACAGTGAATGGAGCTGGCTTAGAAATTCCTTAGCAACTAAAACAGATGAAAGGTGATGCTACAAACATGTCATTTTTTTTCAATTTCACATCAAATAGCGAAATGTTATGACATTTTTACTACAGGGCCGGAATGTAGAAATCATGGGCTTTCAAGTAATTTATGAAAACCAGTGCAGAGGATTAGTTTGCTATATATGCAGATTATGTCTATCATCTGTCCACTAATCACTGTTGCAAACCTTTGCCCTGAACTGTAAAACAAAGGGCATAATCTTTAGTCCCATACCCTTTAATTCTTATAAGATTTCAGTTGGCCTAATTTTTCATGCAATCACCGGTGAATTCACAATGCATCCTACTTTTATTGTGCCACTGTGCAACTGTTAACCACTAGCTTACTGCCAAACAATATGCTGTACTCCACAAAGGATGGAACTCATATGGCCCTTATGAGGTACAGTTAGTGCCCTCTTCTAAACTATGGCATAGCTTTTCAGCTAGGCTCTCCCCCAAAATCCTACATCTTCAGTCTAACTTCTGACAAGAGACTGTGTTATACACAAAACGACACAACTGGATCTTGAAACTTCAAAAACGGGTTTTCTTATGCTGGATCCCAATGCTATGTTAATAGCAAATTCTGATTTGATTGTAATTTGTTCTAATGCCTCTTCATTTAAGTTTATTGTAATCCACCTTGTGCAGCAAGTTAATAAGCTGTACCATCTCTGAAAACAGTATCTGAATATGCAGTATCTTGCAGTAAAACTGTTCTGAAGCTAGGCAGATTCCAGGAATAAATGATTCTTCTTTCTACTGTAATTTTGTCTCGGATTCAAATTATTGAAAAATCGCTATAGTTCAGTATAGATTTTCACTACTTTGTTAGGGAATATGGGCAATAGTGGCCTGACAGAAGCAAGAGCTTTGCCTCAGTGAAAAGTCTGTTAAGCTAAAAGAAACAAAAAACAATGTACAATTTGCCTTGTTAGACATTAACCAATTATTGTGGTTTAGAAATGTTACTGTAAAAGAAAGAAAACCCAAACTCTTTAGAAAAACATTTTGCCAGTAAAGGTGTTAACTCCTTTCAGGATGAGAAAACACAATACAATACGCTCACTGACTAATATATTCTGGGTGGACCGGAAAGGGCTAATGTCAAGCGCCCAAGAGCACAAACAACCAGTTATAGTCCTGGGATGTATCATACCCTACTAACCACAAAACACAGAGAGAAAGTATTTCATAGTGTTTTCAGCATTGCTCTAAACAGCTTAAGCAAAAGTGGGGAAAAATACCTCACACAAATTAATTCCCTATAATTTTATAGGGAGAAATAAATGTAGGACTTGCTGATTTTAACTCCTATATCATCAGAAAAAGGGAAAAGGTGAAAATTTACTACAAAGCTTTTCAGATAACTAATGTAGTACCAAATTATTGTTTTAGCATATAGAAGCTCTTCAGAAAGTCTTTGCCTCATACCTGGCTGGTGATGACACCACAGGACCATGTGCATCTGCTACTGGTTCTGCAGTGGGCCCAGAAGCTTGAGGGCTAAAGGTGGTAGAATGATTCACGGTCGGAATTGCTCTTCTCACAAGCCTTCCCCAAGTGGCTATATTAATATTCATCTGAGGAGCTCGGAGAAATGTTTTGCCTGTGGATATAGTAAATAAAGAAAAGGGAGTGGAAGTAATTTCTTTATGTATTACCAAAAGCCCTATTTAAAAAAATAAATATTCATCAGTTTATAATTTATTAAGAACAAATAATTCTGCCACTTTTTTTTTTTTTTTTTAACTCATCCACACATGCTATATGTATTTTAAATATAGCTCAAATACAAAAGAGAAATCTATTTTTTAAGTTGATGTAGCACACAACATAATGTAAGATATTAATAACGCTCCAGGTAAAAATTAATTTAGTGAGGATATGAGTTATTTTTTCATTCTTAAAACATTACCTTGCTGCTTTGAAAATATTTTCTTTTGTCTCTGAAGTTTTGGTCTTCTTTCAATAACAGGGTTAAAAAAGGTTACCTGTAGTATAAAAAATATCCTTTGTTGAAGTTACTATGGTTGAAAAATCAACTGTATTTACAAGCGTAATCAGCTATTTGCAAATCTTAACAAAAGGTTCAGCAGATAATTCTCCATGCTTCAATTGTTAAAGAGATTCCAAAAATGTACATATATTCATAAAACTGCAACCCATTAGTGCTGTATGACATCACAATTCCATTATTATTACACCACACTGAAAATAAAAATAGTTCATGAAATATTTACAAAATGTTCTATTTTACAACAAACCCAGCATAGTCTCAAGTATTTAAGGGTAGATTTTGAAATCCCTGCGCGCAAAAATCCCAGGGTTTACGCGCGTGGCCGGGCCCTACGTACGCGGGCAAATTTTTCAAAACGGGCCCAGCCATGCACATAAACCCCGGTACGCAAATAAGTGTCAGGCCCTGAAAGGGGGGCGGGCCGGAGGCCAGCTGGGAAAGCAGCCATTAGCCACTGTCCTGGGGAAGTGCATGCTGGCAAATTACTTTTGCTCTGGAGGCACAGAAAGCAATAAAAAAAAAAAGAAAAAAAAGAAAAAAGAAAATACACAACTCCAGCCAGGTAGGTTAGGTTTAGGGGGGTGGGGAGTAGAGGGGTAGGGGGTTAAGGAAGTTCCCTCCCAGTCTGCTCTTTAATTGAAGCAGACTGGGAGGGAACTGGGGAAGCCTGGATTGCGTCGCCGCGAGGATTTTGAACTCCCCTCATGCACGTGCGGATTAAAAAATCCGGTGTTCATGTGTGCGCGCCAGCGAGCGCATGTTATAAAATTGGTGCATCCATGTGTGCGTGCACGAATTAAAATCTACCCCTTAGTTCCAGACCCTCTCTGGTTTTCTTATAAATTATACTTATAGATCTAAATTTTGCTCTAAGATACACATAAGCATTACCCCAATAATATATGATCATCCCCTTCCTCTCCCATCAACCCTGCCCCTTCCCATATACATCACAGGAGCCTCTCACCTCCCCCTACCCCCCACTCCCAACATTCAGCCAGAGTCCCATTTATATACAACTCTGCCCTCCCCCATTACACAAACAGCCCACAGGAGCCCCACCCAAACATATGCATCTCCTCACTGCCTCTCTCATACACACAGCAGCACTCTGATTTCCTGCTGACTTTGCCCATGTGTGAAAAACAAACCACCAGTTGACAAGACAGTGCGTGGCCTAAGCAGGCAGCTTTGCAAATCACAAATATCTGTTGCAAAGGCTGCATACAGCCGTATGGGCATACAATGGATGATAATCAAACTAGCTCTTCAAAATAGTTAATGTAGTACAAACAATGTAATGGGCCCTTAGGAGAGAAAGCTTCAATAGAGACCATCTTATGTAGGGGATAACTTTCTAACTGTTCACATCAGTGCAAAGCTCAGGCATTTTTTACCTCCAGATTTTGAACCAATTTTCAAATTGAAAGTATATTGTCAATAATTTCTGGACTCAAAGCTAGGGCAATATGCATATTTTTACTACATTATAAGTGCAAAACCCATCCTCAATACCATCCCTAGAATGCCTCTTCTCACAGAGGGTAAATATAACACATGTAGTGGTAGTACCATGTAAGTTTGCCAGCAAATAGGGATGACAATTTTCCAAAAAGTCCTTTCTGTGGATGAAGCATCGTTTTACCTATGGAAATGACTTTTAAAATTGTTCTCAATCTACTAATTATGTTGCTCTTGGTAAAGGATTTCTTACCTCTGCAAACAGAGTACCCTGTGGTTCAAGGTAAAGACACATTCCATGCCGTTGGTTGTCTAGAAAGTCTTCTAACCGTAAAAACTTTACGGCACACAGTGACCTCCAATCACGCCAATAAACTGAAATTTCTAATTCTCGAGACTAAGACAAGAAAGAAACTCAAGCTAGTTAATGTGGGGTTGCACATTCATTTATCTATATGACAAACCATTAGTTTAAAAACCAGAAGCCTATAGTTACACTGTTTGTGCACTACCTAATGAACTAGCTTGGTGTATTTAATCTACAAGTAATTAAGCCATAGAACAGCATGAAGATAAATGTGACGAAAAGGTCAGCAATAAGACACAGCGGAAGTGAAAATTATCCAGCTCTTCCACAGGATAATTGTCACAACAATCTGCCCATTTTCTTCTAGTATTGTGGACTCTACATTACATTTTGCTTTTATTTGAATAGAACAGTATTTGTATGAAGATACATTTTTATCCAAACATTTAAGTGGCCAGATGAGTAAACTGATTTTATTTTGGACTGTGTGAGGCCCACTACACAATGGACTTCCTGGGTACAGGAAAAAAAAATACTTTGTACCCTACATTGTCTCCAGAGTTTATCTTCAAAGTCTAGTTGAGGGAATGGCTTGAACTATAACCTGTAAAGTCCATGCTTCTACTTAAAATGTTCCTTTATGTTCAAACTTTATTGAATACAATCTGAACAAGAACCAATTACACATTTGTTTCTTACATGCACTTGGTTACTATAAATACTTGTTTGACATGTACAATAACTCATTGCTCCCCTCCTTCAGTACAATCATGAGCAATCAGACAATGTCTAGAACGATCATAGATTCCTTATTCTCCATTCTAGTCTTAAGTAGCATATCTTAGAGAAGCTAGAACACAATAAACCCTCGCCCATATTCTACAAACAAATGATCAGTTTGGGAAAATGGCTTGCTCAAAATAACATCTTTAATTTCCCAAAAACCTCCCCCCTGCCACTCTTGTCCATCCCCTGGTACAAGCAAAAAGAAGAATGAAGGATATCAAATGGACTATCAAAAACTAAGATTTAAAACAAAAACTCACAGGCACCACCAACTTTAAATAGGGGTATGCCATGCACCACTGACTTTAGATGCTGTTCGCAGCAGTGTTGCCTCTAAGCTGGCCCAGAGCTAGCGGGTGTGCCAACTGTGCCATTGCACGGGGTAGCACACCTGGGATGGGGGTGGCAGTGGTCCAAAAAAAAAAGAAAGAAAGAAGAAAAGGGCTGCATGTAGACCCCATTTCACTGGAAGG
The DNA here is from genome assembly GCF_901001135.1 of Rhinatrema bivittatum. Classification (NCBI taxonomy): domain Eukaryota; kingdom Metazoa; phylum Chordata; class Amphibia; order Gymnophiona; family Rhinatrematidae; genus Rhinatrema; species Rhinatrema bivittatum. The sequence goes on from NC_042624.1 coordinate 82,188,330, forward strand.
AAAAAATAACCCAAAACAAAACACACAAGGCCCATGCACAATCCGACTGGGAACAGAAGGGACACGCTCGGCTGCTTCTGCAACTCCTGTGCCAGCCCTGCAGTATTCAAAACTCGCAGATCTAGCACTTCTTTTGTGCTGATTTCGTGCATTGTGAGATCTGCATGGAGTCTAACTGCAACCTGTCTTTTTTTTTTTTTTGCATTCAATTAGAGGTGTATTGTGTTCTAGGACCCAGTATAATAATTGTAATGGTGCTTTTTCTTGTGTAAGATTGTGGTGGTTAAGTCTTGGGAGTTAGTGCGATTTCAGTACGGCAGATTCGTAAAGTGAATTGAGAGTCATCACAAGATGAATTTGGAAATATGCATCAGAAACAAGGTGTATTGAGCTTTATATGCAAAATTAAGGTGAAGGATTGTATCCTTAAATATTTAGGGACGGATTTTGTGTCGCTCAGGAATTTCCACATCAGCTCTGTGTGGCAAGTGTAACAGGGTCATTGGTACCTTGTCCCATTCTTTTTGGGCATGCCCACCTATGACGACGACTTTGGGGTCGTATCGCCACCTATCTTATGGCCATATTGGGGGGTTTCCCTCCCCATCACCCCTTTGTTATTTCTTTTTGGTTGTCTCCTACCGATGAGGAGGGGCCCTCGCCTATTTATTCTGAAAGCATGATTAGTGGGAAAGAAAGTGATATTGCAGCACTGGCGGGGTACTGAGTGCCCTTCTTTTTGGACCTGGCGTAACCAACTTCACCACATGATGCGAATGGATGATTTGAGTTCAAGAGCCTCCCCTCAGCTACGCAGAAAGTTCTTGATGATATGGGATCCTTACTCAAAGATGGTATTGGTTAATCTCTCATAACATAACATAACATAACTGACCCCATGTATAACCTTTATCGGATATGCAACGGAATAACAGACTATGACAAAAAACGTTTTCAAGTTATAAATTATATGGTTAGGTTACAGATATTCCCTGTTATTAGCATCTGATATTTTTTGCTTGTATCAAATTTAGTTTAATGTTGCCTAAGTTTCTCCGTTCTCTGTTAATTGTAATAAGTTGTTATAATTGTAAACCGGAGTGAAGGCTGCTAGCTATACCTCAGTATAAAAAAAACTTTTAAATAAATAAAATAAAATAAATACTTGCAGGCATTGCCGCACCGGTCTAGGAGTTTGATCCTTAATGACTGATTTGCTATTCATCCTTTGACCTAAACTTCACCTCTTCGCTGGGGAGGACTTGGAGCTTGACTGCGCAGCATGGATTTCTTGAAGTCATTGTTTGGGGTGGGTGGGAGGGGACATGTAACTGGCTTAGTCTCATGGACAAATTGTCAATATTTGTGGCTTTTGTCTGGAGAGAGTCAAGAGTTTCAGCTGTCCCGGACCCTTTTGTTTATTATGTAATCTGCCTTAAAAACTAATAAAAATGTTTAACAATAAAAGCCTTATGTGCGTAGGTGGGTGAGTTATACGCGCCGGGCCTATTTTAAAAAAGACTGGTGATGCGCGTAAAGCCCCGGACGCGTGCAAGTCCCGGGGCTTTACTAAACGGGTGGTCCAGGGGCGGGGTCAAAGGCCTCAGACAGCAGCTATTGCCGCTGTGTTGAAGGATTGCGTGCCGGCAGGCTGCCGGCACACGCAACTTGTACCTGCCCGGAAGCAGGCAAAAAAGGTAAAATAATTTTGGGAGGGGGTTAGAGTAGGGCTAGGGGGTGGAAAGGTTAGGGGAAGGGGTGGAAAGGTTAGGATAAGGGGAGGGAACGGGGGAAGGCAGCACGGCTTGATGCGCGCAAGGTGCACAATTGTGCACCCCCTTGCGCGCACCAACCCCTGATTTTATAACTTGCGCGCGCAAGTTATAAAATTGGGTGCACATGTGTGCGCGCCTGATAGAGCGCGCTCCTTTTAAAATCTACCCCTTATTGTTCTCTGCATCCTCTTGACCCTCCTTGTTTCTGTCACCAGTGGTGAGCAATGCTTTCCAAGCTAAAGTTGTTCAAAACATGTATTCATGCCTCAATGATACAAGAAATACTTGGGCTATGCACCTTATCAACTGAACACAAAATTGATGTAGAATGTTAAATGTAACAGATGACCTTCCCTCCCCCTGGTCTGGTGGGGTATCCAGTTATGGTCCATGAAAAAGCTAATCAGGTAAACAAAATGGGTGACAATTACCTATACTCTCAACAATTCTATAACACACACATGCACATAAGAGACAGCTATGAAAAAGCTAGTCACCATAGCAGAAAGGGCAGCAAAACCAAGGTAGAGCTCATCCCAGTATATGTATGTATGTATATGTGCATATATATATGTATGTATGTCTGAGGGAAAGAGTGTGTGAGTGAGTGTGTGAGAGACAGAAGATAAGTTTGTGCAGACCTACCTCCCCCAATCCACAACAATCTTAGGGTGACTGGAAATCAATTGATTACAAGTATAGATAGCAGGAACAGTTTTAATCCTTATTAGTTTTAATTATTTGGGTGTAATTTGATGTTTCTGCTGTTTTGAAATATTTTGGTTTTGAGAAATATTAGAACTTTTTTTAAATTATTAGATGTTTTATTCATAAGGTGTTTTGAAATACTTTATTGGTGATTGGGAAATAAAAAAACTTGCATAAATTTGTTCTAATTATTAGATGTTTGTTGGCTAGTTTGATATTTATTCTTTTTATTAGTATGGTTTTAGTATAATGAATGCTGTTTTATTTTTTGTTATTTTTCAAGCAATGATTATGTTTCTGTTTTTCCATTGTTGCACTGTATAATACAGTCGGGCTTGTGGTTTCCCAGTACAGTTTTTGTTGGCATGTTTCTATTTATACTTTATGGTCTTTCTATTCTGTATCTGGTGAAGGTCTATCTGTATTTTAAAGTTTCAGTCCTTATGTAACTAATTCTTGCTGTGAAAATGGTACTTATCACTGACTTTAATGGCATTATTGTCATCTCTTCCTCATTTCTATTTTAAACAGGTTTGCTCTTTATTAATTTTACATGCATGCAGAAAGCGGTTTTAAAATGTTCATGCAGAACATTTTTCCATTCACATTTTATAATAATTGCTGTTAGTAGATCAGGCAATTATTTTAAGGGATGGATTTGGCCAATGTTCCCCCTAAGGACTAGGTTGCTGTGAGCATAAAATTGATAGGCTTTTTGCATCAAAGAAAATCGTGCTCACAGGGGTTTGCACACAAACTCAATCCTTAGAGGGAATATTGGTTACCAGTCCCTGCATCCTGTTTTCCTCTGTGCTCCCCCAATTCCCATTCGCCCCACATCCCAACTGGAGCATCCAAGTCACTGCGTTATAGCTTAAATGCTGGTGGCACCTCCCTTCTGCAGCTGCACAGTGAAAGCATCCCCTCTTCAAACCATGGGGTTTTGTATCTATGAAGGCCTGCATGGTTCAAATATCTGCTAACAGCAGATGACTGAGCCATGCAGGCCTCTGTAGATACAGAGCCCCGCGGTTCAAACGGGGGATGTTTTCTCCATGGGCCTGCAGGAGGAAGGAGGCCCCTGTATTTAAGCTGCAGCACAACGACTTAGAGGTGCTGGCGGAGGCAAGGGAAAGAAAGGATAGTACAGGGAAAAAGTGGAACTGAAGGAGAGAGCAGGAGAAAATGGGAAGCAGTGACTTGGGGGGCAACAGAAGAAGAATGAGAATCCGAGACGGGGTAGTGCAGGGGAAGAATGGGAAGCAAAGACTGAGGTCAAAGGAAGAATGGGATGGGGAGAGCAGGGAAAGAATAGGGACTCAAGGAGAGCATGGACTTGTATATTGGGGCAGAGTTAAGAGCTGGAATTCTTGACAAAGTTATGGGGCAATGGAGACTTGGCAATTGGGTGGATTCTAGTGTGGAGGGGGGATATTAGATTGGCTAGAGGGAAGCAGTATGAGTGAGTGTGAGAAATGGGAGTAAGAAAAAGGGGCTGAAGGGTGGGGAATGATTGAGAGATGGTGTGAATAGCTTGGAGGACTGGAGAGAGGGTGAAAGACAGGGTAAAAGGATTAAAGATGCTGGGGATGGGAGGGGGAAAGAAATGGGTCTGTGAAGGGGGGTGATTTAGGGTGAGAATAGGCTGGGATGTGATAAGAGGAAGCCAGGAGGGAATCAGAGACAGAAGGATGGATTGAGGGCTAGGGTAGGAGTGAGTGGTAAGGAAAGATCAGGGGCTGGTGAAGGAATGAGAGGCACAGGGAAGAAGATAAAAATAGGGTGAGTACAGAGGGTGGTGGAAATGGGGGACTAGGGAATGGATGAAAGACAAAGGGGAAAAGGATCCTGGAAAAGGAGTGAGAGACAGGGGGAATGGGAGGCCTAGAGGGGAATTGGGGTAGGAAATGGAACACTAGTAGATTAGTGAGAAGTGACGAGGGAGACTGAGGACTGAAGGGATACAGAAGGTGACAAAGAGGGGAGAAGAGGAATGAAACTTAATTATTAGTGAATTGAAAGGCAAAGAAGAGGGCAAAGAAGAGGGCAACGGAGAAAAAGATGAACGGGAAGGATCAATGCGGAGACAGAGGTAGGTAGGGAAGGAAGTTAAGACGACAGAAGGCAAGATGAAATTGAATGTGGAAGGGAGAAGTGAGAGATCAGGACCAACTCAATCACAAAAATAAAATGCCCAGACCCACAAAGTTAGAAAATATTTTATTTTCAGTTTAAAGAGAGTGGAATATGTCAGCTTTGGGAATGTGTATTTCTTACATCTTTGCATTTTGTTGATTTCAGGAAGAAATGTATTTCTGTTTTGGGTTTTTTTTTAAACTCTGGTGTTGCACTAGATAGGCTTCTCAGAGTTTCCATTTCAGTTTTTGTCTGCATTTTTCTGTTCTTAATTTTTCATCCTTTATTTTCTATTAGGTAAGAGTGTGTGTGTGGTGAGGGATTCTGTTGGCATGTAGTGTTCTGCTTTCCAGCAGAAGGTGTAGTGGAGTACTAAGGCCTATAGTAATATATGCAGTACTGCATTTTCCTAGGTACATTTGTTGCTGTTTGAATCCTGGGAGTTAGTTTGTTATGGTTTGGCAGGGTTTCTATAAGGTTCTGAGTGTCTTTTTTGAAGGATTTTGTGTTACTTCACAATTTTTCTGGCAGTAGATATCTGTGTGGCTGTTACTGAGGGGACCCCAGAATTTGAATTTTATTTTATTTTTTTTGGTATTATGAATTGGTGAAGGCTTGTGTCTTGGAAAGTGTATTTCTTTTGGGTACTCTGACAAGGGTGAGCGGGTCATCTCATGCCATCCCTCACCTCTGGCAGCAGTTCCTGACTGTTGGCACCAGTTGCCAATAAAAGAAATGCTCTGTTCCTGCTCTGGGCTGCAGACACTTTGATCTACCTCCCACAGCCTGATATCATCACAGGCCAGCTCAATGTTACATGTTAGATTATATCAAAGGAGAACTTTCGAACCCAGCCTTTGCTGATAAATCAAGCTAGGGAGGCAGCTCAGAGGATCGATCATAAGGCAGCAGCAAATTTTCTGATGCACCACCTTACACCCCTGAAAACTTGGTATACCATCCAGTGACAGTGAGTGACAGTAATAGGGGCATACAATACCTGACCACTACTACATATAAGTTAAGAACCTTACTTCTAGCTCTTGGAGGTCTCTGAATATACTTTTCCCATGTTTCCAAAAAAGGCTTTCCTGCACAGAAAAATGGCACCACAGGTTATACTCGCCATCTGCATGTGTTCGTGTATCAGATTCCTCCAATGTCAAAAAGATGGGAAGCCCAGGTCTCTCCATCCACTTACGATTACTTTCTCCTCACAAACCACCTCACTCCTGCTCCCCTTAAGCATAGCTCTGAGGTGTCAGAGAGTATAACATCTATTTTCCTGACCAATCACTTTGCTGAGAAAACACACTACCTTCTCCCAAGACTTGTAGCTTGAAACAGAACCAAAATGTGTGAGCCAAAGTACACTTGGCTGGTCCCATATTTTCCACATTTATCAGTATCTGCAAACTTGCTCTGACCTGTGAAATATAAGTTCCCTGCAAACATTTGTACTGAGTTTCCCCAAAGTAGCATATTCTCAGTAGCTCCCTTAATTCTAGGAACTGCATGATGCAGCTGCTCAGGCGTCAGCTTAATACTGGAACCCCTTGACCAATTTTCAACTGTTTGATATGTTTTAGGGACCCATTTTACTAGAAACTGATATAGATGCCTTTTCTGTTCCTTCTGTTTTAAGAAACTCTTCCATTATGTTATTCAGATTTCTGTCTAAGTTCTGCTTACACAGTGTTGCAGCTGGAGATATGTAAAAAAGTCCTTACAATCCACTCCATACTGGTCGTGGACAAATTGTGCAACTTGAATTAATCCCTTTTGAACCCATGCCAAAAAGAAAATTTCACCTGGTAAAAAATCCAAATTCCCTTTAAATCTGGGGAAGACTAGAAGGTAGGACCAAGCAGTTTCGTGATTCACCTCTAAAAATACTGCAATGGAGTTATCAGCACACTTCTACAAATAGCAATTGGCAACTAAGTTATCCCAGCATGCAGAGTAAGCCAAGGATGCATAGGCTTTAAAAAAAATTTCTAAATCTATATAATGGGATATCGGATATAAATCAATCTTGCAGTTATACATTTCCAGGTCTGCCAAGCCTAAACCCCCTTGTTTGTTTATTTATTTATTATTTATACAACTTTATATACCGACTTTCAAATACATGTCAAGCCGGTTTACAATTATCAAAATTGCAGTAGCAAATTCAAGCTAGTAATAATTGTTATAAAAAACTTATCTAAGTTTACATTCTTTCAGTAATAAAATTAAATATTTAAAATTTAAACAATAAACACTATTACAAACTAATAAGTATAAAATAATTCTAAAATAAATGAGGCTATAGACCTCTGTTACCTACAAAGAAGTTACCCAAACCTCCCAGATCCCTATTCCTCCAACCAATTTAATGGTAAAAAACCTCGCTTCCTCACTCTTTTTTCAACCAAGACAAAGAAATCCTGGGTTTCTCACCATACTACAAAAACTTTGAAAGCAGTTTGTCAAAAGGATCCTGATATCTTTCAATAGCCTAATAGGGAGCAACTGTAAAACATATAAGCACTCGGGGAAACAAAATCTTATACAAGTTAACACTTCCTGCTAGAGAGAGAGGGAGAGCTTGCTGGAATCAAACTTTGGATAGGCTCAAATTGCATCTATAAAGGTCCACAGAAGTATCAGGTAAGATAATGCCAAATAAGTAAGATCCCCTCAGCCCATTTCAATGGGAAGATTCCTCCTAATCGTCCTGAACACTACATGGGAGAGGCATTGGCTCCAATTTTGCCCAATTCAATTTGAACCCTGCCATAGCTCCAAAGTCCTCAAAAAGATGCATTACAAGAGTAAGTGACTGAGGGTTGTCAGATATACCAAACAATAGGGATGTGCATTTGTTTTCAACGAATGTGTAATCCACAATGAAAAGGGACCTATTTGTTGCATTCGTGGGTCTGCGAAACGAATAGCAATCCCTCACGAATGAAACATATCATTAGTTTCACTCGGGGGGGGGGGGGGGGGGAGAAGAGAGAGAGACAGAGAGAGAGAGAGAGAGAGAGAGAGAGACTGAGAAGCCATAATGCCCTCATAGTAGGTAGGTATTTATACCCCTATATGAGGCCCACCTAGTTACTTGAGGTGAGGAGTAGGTATTAGTGTAGGGGGTTAGGGGCCACTTTGACATGCAGAGTGTGATGTACAAACAGAACAGTGCACTCTTGTGAAGATTTGATGATCTTCAGAGGAAACTCACACAAAGATGAGATTTGTGCAATGCTCTCTCAACCTAGCTTGATGTTACCCAGGTAGAGAGTCCATACGCAGAGTGGAGGAGTAGCCTAGTGGTTAGAGCAGTGGGATATAAACCAGGAGACCAGGGTTTGAGTCCCGCTGTTGCTCCTTGGGACCTTGGGCAAGTCACTTTACCCTCCATTGCCTCAGGTACAAACTTAGATTATAAGCCCTCTGGAGATAGGGAAATACCTACAGTACCTGAATGTAATCCACTTTGAAGTGCTGTGAAAAGTGGAATATAAATCTAAATTTAAAAAAAAAAGGAGGAGAAATTGTTGTTTCTGGAAGGCTGGGTACATTTTATAGCTTTTTGGTGAGTACACTAGGAAATTATTAGCGTTTCTGGTAATTACAGACATTATACAACCATTTTTTTTATTACAGAAACAAGCCGTTAAGCCCGTTAAAATGGGTGAAGTGTGCCAGCCAGAGCTGTCTATTCCGTGCAGTCACAGCTGCTCATGGGCCCATTAAAACGGACGAGATGTTTGCGGCACATCCGTCAGAGCTCTGGATGTTCGCAGCACGTCGGTAAGAGCTCTCTTCCGCGCAGGCGCGGCATGTCAGTGAGAGCTGTGTCATCCGTGCAAGCGCGGCACGTCGGTGAGAACTGCTCTCTACTGTGCATTCGTGGCACATCGGTCACCGCTCAATTATAAAGCTGATGGTTAGGTAGGGGGTGCTTTTGGGAGGTTTGGAACGCATGATGATTATTTCCATTATTTCCTATGGAAAAAATAGTCTCGACTTACAACCAACTTGAGTTATAGCCAGCCCTCTGGAATCAATTGAGTTTGTAAGTCAAGAGTCCACTGTATTTCTACCTTAAGCAAGCATAGCACTTTCTTCTTGGGTTCTATCTGAGAAGGTTGTTTGCTAGACTACTTCAGCTCTGCCAGTCTGTCTTATCCCTATCAAAACCACAGGGACCAGACTACCTCCGCTCTGCCATCCTCTCTTGCATCTATAAACTTTCTGCCACTCTGCCTTGCTGCTATACACCAAATTATTCTACTCCTTGTGGTGTTTTTGCCACTATCATGGTTCCTCAGTGTGTTGATGCTAGTCTTTCTGCTGCTTTGTCCTTTCATCGGCACCTTGTGTTTTTTTCTGACACCCTTTCTGCTTGCTATGTTCCCCCTTCATTGTGCTGTAGGATGTTGATGCCACTTGTTTGCCACTTTGCCTGTCGTGCTGCCTTCGAGGGTTCATGCAACTGTTATCAGTGCTCTCTTTTGAAGCTGTGGTGTTTTTCTGACACTCTTGCTGCTGCTTTGCACCTCTGGTTAAAGAACTCTTGCCACTCCTGGTACCCCTTTGCCCCTTTACAGTGCCTTAGGCTATTCATGCCACTTTGCCACAGTCTAAGTACCTTGGAGCTCTTTTCTTGTTCTGATGATTGCTCCCCAGAAGTTTCATCAGAATTGATAAGAAAACTCCAATTCTGCAGCCAAAAACAGGCTGCAAATACTTCCCCCATTGACTTTAATGGCAAAATGAAAAACAAATGAAACTAATAAACAAATTGGTTTTCTCCCCTATGAAACTAATGAAACGAATTTGGATCCCAGCGAAACGAAAAACGAAACAAATGTTTTCCTTCTGCACATCCCTACCAATCAATCATCAGCAAAGGCTGCAATTTTAAACTTTTTTTTCACCTACCATGTATCTCCTCCTCCACTTGAACCTTTCATATCAAAGGTTCCAAGGATAAAACATAGGAGATGAGAAAGAGAGCAACCCGGTCCGATACTGCAAATTAATAGTAATTCTTTGGATAGCTAACCATTCACCAATTTATTTATTTACATCTTTTTATATACTGCTGAGTTCCAAAAAAATGGTCCAATGCTGTTTACAATGATACATCCATAAAAATCATAACACAGCATAAACATTTTATAAAACATGACATGAATGTTAGAAAGTAAGTAAATGCTTTCATAAAATAAAAAAAATCAGAATACAGCAATTGAAGGGACTCCATAAAGAATCTCGCTCATCTAAATCCAGAGACCCTAAAAACCTCCCCCCACACTCCACTGTCTAATGACTTTTCAGCATCCAGGATTATCAACAATGGCATGTTTTTTTTTTTGTTTTTTTTTTTAAAAGACTTCATAGTTGCAATAATGCTCCAAACATTGGTCACCGGATAATGCCGCCTAACAAATCTAACCTGGCATTCAAAAATCAACATTGGGAGGATCCAGAGCATAATTTTAGAAAGCAATTTTATAATCAATATTCAGAAACAATATAAGTCTCAGACTAAGCGTGAGATCCTGCCCATTTTTTGGTAGCTTGGTTATCAAAGTCTTATTCATATTCTTGGGAAAAGAACCCACTGCAATCACTTCAGCACAGATTAACTGCAAGAGCATTGCAACTCTATCAATTAAATGCTTAGAAAACTCAGCCAAAAAAACATCAAGTCCAGGGGACATATACAGCTTTGCCTGTTGTGGGGTTGATTTTATGTGTCTTGGGCAGTGAGAGGACCATTTATTTTAACTGTTTTGGAGAAACCCTAGGCAAAGTCAACCCTTCTAAAAAAATGATCAAACTGGGAAAGATCTGGTCTGTTCAAAAGATAAAGATTCCGATAAAGCTTGCACAATATCCTTGTTCATATTTACTAATCTTGCTTCTTTATTTCTAGTAGCAGCTATAAACCGAGAAACAATTTCATTGGGCAACAATGAAAGTGTCACTGACCTAAAAAGGTCCTACTCTGCAGTATCTTGATGTGCTGAACACGAATATGACCATGAAAAGTTTTTATTGGCTCTCATTTTGAAGATATTTAATATAGTTCACTTTCTATGTTTAGTCATATAAATTTATCCAGGACTGTAAATAAGCCTAGAATGATGTAATATTGCATAATACCATCATGCACACATCATCCAGAGTTTATTACATCATTTTCTGATGCAATGCAGTTCTACTGCCATGCTGCTGCTGAGTAAGCTGATGTCAGCAGTGTACTATATGAAGCCCATTCAGAAACGGTGAGCATTTGAAATATTCATGCTGGCTGACTACTGCTGGACACTCCGCAGAGATGCTCCCGAACAGGTGTACAAGAGACAAGCAAAGAAATCTAAGATGTAGTCTATGACTTCATTTTTCAAACGGTATTAACCGTAAGTCTCCTATTATTGGCATACAATTCAAGATGTAATTATATTATTGCATATTACAAAAAAAACTAGAGCCAATTTTGCATTTTCACAGTCACATTCATGTTTAGCACATGGAAATGTATAAGAATTGACTAATTTCATTTCCGTAACATGACTTTTGTGAAAACTTGTTGCCCAGTGAATTTTTAACTGACACCAGCATCTTCCCTGTCTTAACAAACCTATGTAAATACAGTACAGTGAATGTCTATAGTACCTGATTGTAATCTGCTTTGAAGTGGCTGAAAGAGGGAATACAACAAATAAATACACTTGTAATAAAGCATGTTCTTCCTCACCCTTTGATGAATCAGACTATTCAGAGCCACCTGAGTTGCTAAATAAGTCACTCTTTCTTGCAGTGTTCTGCTGCACCAGCTTTCGTTTTATCTGTATCTTTCCTTCTTCAAACATATGCTATTTTTCCCCTCATTATCACTTTGGCCTTTACCCAGAATAAAACTGGGGTACACATATGGATCCTAATGGTCTCCAAGAAGAGGTCCTATTTGGGAATTGCCAAGCTTTCTCACTTTTTGGCTCACTGTCCCACTTAAGTTCCAACCAAACTGATGATTGATCTGAAACCACAATAACCCCTTGCCTCACTGCAGCTATCAGAGAAATAATCTTAATTCATTAAAAAAAAAAAAAAAAAGTAAAATCTAGACAGAGATGAATGCACCTGGGACAGATGGGTCAAGTCTTTCTCTAATGGATGAAGACCTCTCCATATGTCTAGGATATCCAACAGGAAAGGAATTCTTTTTAGTCCTAACTAAAATGTCTCCAAATTGTTTACTACAGAACCTATCCAACTCTGGATCATGCACACAGTTCAAGTTGCCACCCACCAAGAGAGGTTGTTGTTCATAACCTGTCAATTTCTTCACTTGCACACTAAAAAAACAAAAACAAACAAAAAAACCCCATGATCATAATTATCTGGTGCATCTACATTGCCTATCACACTAGATCACACATATAAATCAGCCTCCAGTATTAATACTCAACCTTCTAGATCCTTAAGCACTTTTTTCATCTGAAGAGAAACCAATTTGTGATCTAAAATAGCCACTCCTGCTTTTCTGGTTGGAGCTGAAGCAAACCTTACATCCTCACTCAGCTGCGTTTCAGTTTCTGATGTTTGAAATAATTTAAATGTGTTTCTTGTAACAAAGCCTTTTGTGTGCCCAGAATACTTACATTTTCTTTGTCTTTTAATTGGAGAATACCCCCTACATTCCAGATGAACATTTTGACTACAGAGTTACTCATGTGAAAAATTGTAAAACACTGATTGCATAAGCAACTACCATAAGACAGGACCCTGCAGCTTAGGCCCCCCACCCCGTTTCACAGTTACTAAATAGAAGTCAAGACTACTCCACTTTTCAATGCTAATATGACCAAAGGTCCCAAGGTTCACCCCCTCCCCCCCCCCTCCTCGGACCTCCCCACCCTCAACCCCCTGATTATTCCAATTCCCTCTACTTCCCCTCACGAAGGGAAGAATCACTTTATCTGTGCAGGGTGCCATCCCTCTCACCCCACCCAAAACCCTTACAATTGAAAATCTAAATAAAAATAGATAGAACAGAAAAATGAGGAAAAAGAGAACGTTATAGCAATCCAAAATGAACGGCTTTAATTTGTAATGTACCCATTTCCAAAAATTGCTAAAAATTATCAATCCAAAATTCAGAAAAACTATGCATAGCCATTTTCACACCACTGCAACTCTGTACCAGCATAACACTCGTATTTCCTTGGACTTTCAGCAAACCTTCTTGTGTGGGGAGACGGATGTGTAATAAATGTAGTATTAACCTCTCCAAAAATCTCATGTCGGAACAAACAAAAGTTGATCCCCAGATTTGAGGCTATGATGTTCAGCACAGGCAAGACATCAGAATATCTTTAGAAGGCCAAAAAATCCCATGGATCCATATGGCACCATAAGTGGTGTAGCACCTACTTCCCAAAACAGCCAATAGCAGTCAAGCTTTGCCACATCTGCTAAAATATTTTTCCCCCAAAAGCAGAGGTTGTGTTGGTTGCTCAGAACTGTGCCTAGTCACTGAGTGTACAAAAAAAAAATAACTGTCCACTGTATTAAGAATCTACTGTGAAGTCCCTGTAATACCTTCAGTGCTTTCAAAATCCTTCTGCTTGCAATCATCAGAGGTGATGAACCCAATTAGCAGTGCCTTAGCCACAAGAAGTAACAGTAAATTAAAATAAAAGACCAGAACTGCACCGAAGTATTAGCAGCATCTAAAAACATTACCACAATGAGCATAGCATCGGCCATTGACTATTTTTCTCCCAGGTTCAAGCAGAATAAAATACAATGCAATTCCTATGTCACCTCTTCCAGTTCTGAAATGAAAGCATGAGCTTCCTTCGGTGCAGTAAACCATGAGATGCTTCCATTGTAAGTTACCCGCAGTTTTACAGGGTAAATCAGCATGCATCAGATCTTTAGAACCCACTGGAACGAACTCCTTCCGCATTGCTGTTACCTTAGCCGAATAATCCTGAAAGATTAAAACTTGCTTGTCATCGTTCAGTAGTTGCTTACCCCTCCTACTAGCCTGAAGAATTGCTGTTTGGGGAACAAAATTAAGGATATAGGCCATCACCACAAGCAGCCTGCCTCCTGCTTCTGGTTTGGGGCCAAACCTATGCGCTCTTTCCACTCTCAGCTTCTCCAAGTCCATATTCAGGCCCAGTTTGTGGCAGAGCCAGGACTGAAGAAGCCCTGCAATTCCAGATCTACGATGCCTCCAGCAGCCCTACAAAGCAGAGGTTGTTCCTATAAGACCTATTCTCTAGATTCTCGAATCACTCCTTAAGTTTCTGCAGAGTATCTTTCAACTCTGTGGCATGAACTTGTATCTCATAAGACAAAAGCCCTCTGCACTGCTTGCAATGCCCTCTTTTCAAAACCTGTGCGTAGTATATATTTTCTTGAACTTAGAATCTAGCACTTGCACCACTGCTTCAGAGAGCTCTATGATCATACCTTCCTTTTGAGGGCCCAGCTTCCAATTTGTAGCACTGTCCCCCATTTTTAGGTCTGTCAACATCTGTGTCCTTTTTAGTTGACTGAGAGGAAATATCTTCCCCGATTAAGTATACATAACTGTTGCAGCAGGTTATAATCTTATAGTAGGAGTATTTAATACTGTCCAAGCTGACACTTAAAGAATGGATGATGAAAGATAAAGAGAAGTGGCACCCAGAGCAGGGAAGTATACGTCTTTCTCCGCTCAACACATCACGTGACTCTCCTAAAATGTTTCTTTAAATAAATTCAGTAGTTTGGAAACCAGGTACTGTATAAAATAAAATAAAAAAACAAAAAACCAATACACAATTCTTAGACTCATCTGAAAATATTTTTTTTGTAAAAAGTAGCATGAGACAACTAAATGCTCTGAGAAGCTGAGTCATTGTTAATCACCACCACAGCTTGGAGCATCCTACATCAGCTTCCTGTTTCCCTCTGGCATAGATAAGAACCTATCTTCCTCATTACAGTGCTTTTAGGAAAAGGCTAGGGGAGAGTTGATAAGAAGCTTGTTCATGATAGTGGTCAATAGTTTAAAAACTATGAATAGTTTCAAGGGATACCACTACGGTTGGGGTTTTTGACCCAGAGGCAACTAGAAAAAGAAAAAAAAAAAAAAGATTAAAAAAATGTTTTTGTATCCCTGTTGAAGCAATAAAAATATCTTCATTCATACATTGTATAAAAATAATGCAAAACAAAGTATTGCTGTAACAATTTTTACATCTCATTCGCCTGAGTTTCAGAGTACAATTGCTTAAAACAAATACATAACATGGTAGAGTTTTATCCCTGCTGCTTTTCCTTTTAACCCATCCTGAACATTCAATCCTCATTCACACAGTGTGATCTTTTCATTCTTCAGGGGTGTATTGCATTAGTTTATCCAATAAACTAATGCATGCTTTAAGCTGAATTATGTGCATGGTCAGACTTTTTTATGCCTGTGCATAATTTCTCAAATATTCTGTGGCACAGCAGCAAACAAGGCACCAACCCATTCTCAAACAGGGAAGGGGAGGTCACAACCAGGGCAGTGCTCTGCCTCTGGATCTCAGGGGAGTAACTCAGGTCATGGAGTGGAGGACTGTGGAACGAACCTGCGAACATAATATAAGTGTGGGCTTGCCAGCTCACCAGCCTCTTCTTTTGGCAGTTTCTACAGTTTATTCTTGCTCTGTCCTGTGTGTGTTTCTGAGAAGGTCCTTATTGTCTCATCTCATCTTGTGGCTGCCAGTTAGACAGGCCAGCAGCTGATGGCATGCATGGGTCCTTTTACTGCTGCTTGGTAGTATGTGTGTGTGTGTGTGTGGGGGGGGGGGGGGGGGGGCTGATAGAAATGCAGGCAGGCAGGCAGCTAGATTACAGGCCTCTGATCATGAGAGTGGCACATCAGCATCTTGGTTGCTGCATCAGGGCACACAGCAGTTATGTCTTCAGTTGTGCCCAGGCTTGCTACCATGTTGGAGCCAAAGGTTTATTGGCAGGGTGGAACAGGGCCGTTCGGAAGGTTGTGGAGATTCTGGCAGGTGTTTGGTTTCTAGTTCTGTCTTCAGCGTTTTTTTCTTGGTGCTTGCAGATCAACTGGGGAGTGGAGGACCCCAGGCGATTCAGTTGGCCACTTGGGTGCCCAAACTATCATTTAAAAAACAAAAAGAAACCTGTCTGCAAATAGGGGGCGAGCAGCTGGCGGCTCTTTCAATGCAGGGACCAGGTACTGTTATTTCTGTAACGACCCTCTGCATAGTTGACAGTGCAGAGATGGTCTGTCATTTGCCACATTGGGAAGGTCAGAGGGCCATGAGGAAGACGGGCGGTTGGTGCTCTGGGGTTTCCCATTATTGATGAAGCCATATCATCTGCTTCGGCCTGCAGTTAGCGTGTGGTCCAACCACCATTTGCACTATGATGTGCTCTGGGATTTGTGGTTGCAGCAAGCTCCAGGTAGTGGAAAGGGGGTCCTGCAGCATGGAGAACTAGCAGTGCAAAGAGAGTCAACCCATGATGTTTGTGCAGTGGACCTAGTTGGGGGAATGGCAGTTCTGGCCGGCCTGCTACTACAGAGGTAGTTGCAGAGGGTCAAAGAAATGTTGCATTCTGGCCAGTGTTGCTTAGGTGAAAAGGTAGCATTCAGAACTAGAAATGTTCCTAAAAACAGAGGTACCTCTGATCTTCTCGCCAGATGGTAACATGGAAGTAGGCCTCCACTAGATCTAGAGAGCAAAGATACTCACTCTGTCTTATGGCCATGAGAACAGAGTGAACTGTTTAGTCCCTTGAGATCCAGGACAGGTAGGAAAGGAACCCTCTTTTTTTGGGCACCACAAAATAAACTGAATACTGGCCAAGTCCATGCTATGCGGCAGAACAGGGATTACCACCTTCAAAAAGTTGCAGTTTCACAATGTCTCACGGACTGCTCCTTGTCTGACCAAGGAGGAACAGGAAAGAAACCATACAGGCGTTGTGGACAGGGTGCTACTGATCCAGGGCATGCCTGAGATGAATTATCTCCAACACTCATTGATCCAAAGTTATCTGGGTCCACTCCTGGTAATGCCTTGCAAGTGTCTGCCTACCAGAGTTACCAGTAAGTGAACCCGCAGCAAATCACTGCTTGGCCTATCCGGACCCTGAGAAAGACGCCAAGACAGGCCTTGGCTTCCAGAAGCCTCAAAAGGACTGGGTCCTGCCCCTTCAAGACTGGGAACCTTAAAAGGAATAAAAGAAGGATGGTTTCAACAGCCTATATCATCTGGAATCCACAAACTGTGCTCGACCTTTGCCAGACCTATAAAAAGATCACTCTTCCGGAAATCTTTGGATTTTCAACAACTGCTCCAGATCACCACCAAAAAAGCAGCTTACTCTTGAACAGCTTATCTAAGCATGATTTGGATCACAAATCTCTCCCCCCCAGATGCGAAGCCAAAGCAGCTTCCAGACAGCAACAGAGAAGACTATCAACCGGGAAGAACTGTGGAGAAGATCATAGAAAGTGTCCGCCAAAAAGACAGTCGCCGATTTCATGCGAGTGGCCTCTTCGCTCTCTGGCAGCTGTTGGATCCAGTGCAGAAGGGCCATCATAACAAGGATGAACAAATGGAGATTTGGACCATCATAGCAGAAATAATAAACAAATGCTTCAAGAGAAGCTCAATCTTCCTATCCTGGGGGTCTTTTAAAGACATACTCCCTTCCATGGGATGGTGGAATACCTAGTGACCTCTGTTACTAAGGCATCTACCTTAGGAGCCTGAAAAATTGCTGGACTGCTGAGGAAGGTGGGGGGGGGGGGGGCTTGGAGTATAGCTTCTGTAAAAGTTATACGCTCTGAAGAACAGACTCAGGGGACACTCAGTCAGCCAGGACTATCTTCTCCACCTCAGGGTGGTGTAGAAATGCCTTAGTGATCTTACGAACCCTTTTAATAATGGGATCCCAAGCCGGGGTCTCCCTCTATCTTAGCACCTTTGAGACGAAGGCATACCACCACTTGTTTGAGGAGGCCACCTACCTGATCGCTGTGGAATAGTCCCCAGCCTGAGGGGGACCTTGCCCTTCTCTAGGGAGATGCAGCCAATAGTGTCCAGCTGCTCCTCAGGATCATCCCTAACCTTCCTCCAAACCAGCATGGGGGATCTCTAATGCCCCCCCCCCCCCTTTTAGCCTGTTTGGGAAGGATATGAAGAGCTAATGAAGATGGACGGACCTCTATGGGCCTCCCCAAGTCTCTTAATTACACAAAAGACTTGGTTAAGGAACCAGAAATATTCTGGAGAAAAATCCCCAAAGTCACTAGGAGGAGAAAAAAGTTGAGCATGGAGGAAATCTCATCAGCATCAAGCTCAGAGGGAGCCTCAGACACCTTCCCCCAGATATTGCAGACATTGAGGGAAGCTGGCTGGAACCTGCAGGAACCGCAGACAAACTGGCTGCTGCATGTGCAGTTCCTGCTGAGACATTTGTGCTAGGATCACCCGCCGACTCAGACATCTGCCTCACATCGACCTGTCGCCTCAGCTCCCAGTACAGCCGCCCATGAAGTCTCCCCTGGGATCTTGCCTGCTGGAATGCAGGCAGTGCATAACGGTCCATTGTCTGCCTATATGTACCTACCCCCACAAGTGCCACAACTATGGCATTGGTCCACTTTATCCATTGGGCGCCCACCCAATCACATGAGGCTATCGACTAATGCTTCCCATAGATACTTAAACTCCCTCAGATAGCATTGTCTCTTCCCTTCCATGATAAGGCTGTGCAGAACTTTAGTTGTCTCTGCAGAAGCCAAACTCAGCCAAGCTGTTCCTTCAAAGCTTTTTTTTTTTTTTTTTTTTTTTAAAGGGCTCCCAGCAGAGAAAG
This sequence comes from Rhinatrema bivittatum, assembly GCF_901001135.1. Classification (NCBI taxonomy): domain Eukaryota; kingdom Metazoa; phylum Chordata; class Amphibia; order Gymnophiona; family Rhinatrematidae; genus Rhinatrema; species Rhinatrema bivittatum. Next base: position 82,206,848 of record NC_042624.1, read on the forward strand.
AAAAAACAAGAAGTGCAGTTAGAGAACTTCCCAAACAAAAACATACTAATTTCGGTTTCTTTCTCTCTCCTCTTATTTAAAAAAAGATAATAAATAAAAGTGAGAGAGAGAGAGACAGTGTGCCGCTCTGGAACTGGGAGCAGATCAGAGGGTTCACGCTACTAGCTGAAGCCAGTGGCCTGACCCTATGCCTGTTTTAGAGTTGGGATCTATTGGTCCTGCTGCACCACCAATTCCTACCATAAGCTAAAGGCAAAGAATACTGGATTTCCTCGAAGCTGCACCACTTCTAAATAGTGGCAATGTCATGCTGGAAAAAATGTTCTCTGCCTCCATCAGTGGGTAGGGAGACATAACCCATCTGTGTTGATTGGACTAGTGTAGGAGGACGAAATGGAAAGCAGGTTTGACTGCAGTGGCAGCATGGGAGAAGCAAACTGTAGTAACAAAGAGACAGAGTGAATGAACACAAACTCCCTGCCTCTGCAGCTGCCTCCAGTCCTCTCTTATATATCTTGTGTATAGTGAAAGCAGATGATATTGTAGAAACAGCTGTAAGGACAGAGTGTCTGTGCTTACTTGCTCTATACCTAAGTTGCTGACACCGAAAACCGGGGGAAAAGGAGACATGGGAAAATATTGCAGAAAAAGTTTTGAAGGTACCTGACCTCCCCTTCTTGAAAAGGTCCTAGTTATGTCTCTGTCACTATTACTGTACTATCATTATTATAAGGATGTCTAGGTTACATGTGACATGATAAAAGTAACAGAACCACAAACAGATTATGCAAATTTTCCAAAAACTCTCTTAAAAATTATTAGCAAGGACTATGTGTTTATAGGAGAAAATTCACATTTTCAAATGTTTCTTTCATAGGTTGAGAACTTTGTAGTGTTATTTAATGCATAAATAAATCAAGATTAGTTAACACTAAACTATTTTAGCTATCTGGATTACCCTGATGATGAAAATGGTATACTGTTATATAGAAAATGAAAGTCTAGGAAACTGAAAATGCTGCCTGGAGTTTCTGGGTGGGGCTGCGAGTAGGAAACTGGTTGCCTGCCTGTTCAAAAATAGCACTGGCATTACCATGCTGATGTCACTTGTGAATTTTAAATACATCAAACAGAGCTGCAAAGGATAAACTTCTGTCCACGGAAACTAGCATCACAAAAAATGTTCTATGATCTGAGCACAACTGTTTATACAGTATCTGGGCTTGTTTTCCATATTAAAAATGTGGTCAATTCTGTTTAGACATTGACAGTCCAATTTTAGCAAAAGGACATTTCATAAAACTAACAGCCAAGTGACAGTCTTCGCTATCATGCAACCATGTGTGTGTGAGCTTTTCCATTTAGCAAAACAAACCTCCCAGCAAAAATTTTTAATCCCGGCTTTAAGGCTGTGTTAAAAAAAAAACAAAAAACAAAAAAAAGACAACCCACCACTACAGTTACTGAAATCACTATTTGGGAAATGAAAAAGGCAGGCAGTCAACGGGAAAAGAAAATTCACAAGATACAGAGAATTGAAATCTTATAGTATAAAAAATAAACCAAAGAGAAGCAGGAGAACAAGTCTTACAAGGAAAAGTTAGTGATATTTTCTTTAGGAAAGGTTACAAGAGATTTTACAATACATAATTGCAAAAGCACCAACATGTACCTAAGATAACAGATATACCGTAACACAAAAGAGAAAAGCAGGATATACTTCTCAAAATATACAATTTAGGTAAATGACATGACATCTTTTTTTTTTTTGGGGGGGGGGGGGTGGAAAGGAGAGAAATACTGTGCATTGGCCTCACCCTATCTAATTCCAGTGTAAACTTCTGATCCCATGACTGGTTGGAAATTGGCTTCCAGTTGGTTTGACCAACCACAGTGTTGTCCAGCTTTAACACAGCACAGACTTCATCTGTAAGAAAATTATGCAAAGTTATCTTAAAAGCCGAAGAGTATTTCAGAAGACAAAATCCACCATTAAAAAAATGCGACAAAAAATTAAAATCAGTTGCCATATGGGTTAGCATGGTGGCTCAATGGCAGTACTGTACCTGTGTTTAATTCCTGGTCATGCTACAGGAACAGCGACACCTGCTGACCAGAATCAGGTAATCCTTAGCCGGGCCACAGAGTCTATCACTACAAGTGATGGACTAGATAGGAGAGTGGTCAAAAAAGAGGGGAAACCCCCAGTTTCAAATGAAGGCTCATTGCACTGTGGCCTTTTCTGTATTTGATTTATATTCTGCTTTTTCAAGCACTTCAAAGCAGATTACATTCAGGTTTGTAAGGGTTGTGTTGGAAGGCCAAATTAGCAGGAGGCTGCAAGAGCAATGGTCCTAGTTCCCCAATTTGAAAGTTTTTGCTATCTAGTAATTAAATCTATAATTATTTCTGCCTTAAAATCTCTCTCATGTATTCATACTTTGGTATTTATTATTTAAAAAAAAATCAAATACAGTACATACTTCAAAATATCAGTAGATATGGCCAGATGGGGGCACAGTGTCAGTTCTTGCACTTTAATATTTATAAAGTTTGTAAACCGTACTATTGTCGCTTCTAGGAGGGAGCTAGATTTGATTTCTGGGTTAGGTCTTCCATTTCCCAGATCAGCTGGACCTAGGGATGCTGCAGAGGTAACATTCCCAGCCCTTGGAGATGGGGATGGAAAGCCCTACTCAAGGTTGACACCTTGTTGTCTGACTTAAGCTTCACAATTGCATGGTTCTGGAAAGAGCCCTGGTGTACGACTCTCAGCTAAGGACTGTTGCTGTAATGCCAAGGCTAAGCAAGTTGGGAGGGGATATAAAATAAGGGAAAAATTCCTGGGTAGTTGCAAAAGGCAGCTAAGATCTCAGCCTGGTTCTTAATGAGCTGGAAGCCCGAAGCAATGTAAGAAAACTACCAGACAAAACTCCCCAAAACATCAAAAGCTTTTCAAGTGAAATGTGAAGAGAGCTGTGTCTGAAAAAGTACATCAGACACTGAGGCATGGTTGCAGTACCTTCTCAAACTAGAATAAATAACAGCCCTGCCAGGCCATTCCATCTGTCCTCTCTCCCATCATGACTGCCACTCCCTGGGCCTTGCTTTCCCTTCTGTCCACTACTCTCTGGACCTTCCTTGCCCCTGCCCCCAAACCTTGGGCCATCCCTTCCCTATAACTGCTTTCTACCTTACCATCTCTCCTCAGAACAGAGGAGAAATTTCAGGTCTGCAGACCCCAACAGTGGTACTGCCGGCTTCATCATAGCGCATGGGGCTCAAGAACAGTTTGTTTCTTCTGCTGCTCCTCTCCCACTTGAGATGACCTGAATTGCAGAGTTAAAGACCAGCTATTGCACCCCACGTCCCAATACATAGGAGAGCAGAGCCAGTGGCCAGTGCTTCTAACTTCCTCTTCTTGCCACCAGCTACCTCCTGCACGGTTTGGTTCAAAAACAGCAGATCCTTGCAGAAGAGAGAAAAGTCAGAAGCGGAAGTTAGAAGCAAAGACCATTGGTTGTGCTCCCCTGCCCGTCTATTTGCGGGGTGGGGGGAAGGAAGATGAGAGAAGAGGGAGAAGGATAGAAGGTTGAGGCGGGTTGGAAGGTTTGGGAAAGGAGATGAATATATGAGGATGGATGATGTGAAGGGGCTGAAAGGTAGGAGAGAAAAACAGGAGGGATTAGAGGTTGAGGGAAGAGAATGTGGCAGGCAAAGGAAGGGGAGTGTGGAAGGTGAGGGAGGAGGAGGATGGAAGGAGATAGGGTGTGCAAGATGAGGGACGGGAGAAGGGTTGGCAGGTGAGTAGGTAGAGGAGCAAGTAGAAAGAGGAGGGAAAGGTTTGAAAGTGGTAGGTGTTGTAAATTGAGGGAGGGAAAGGGGTTTCAGACAACAAGAAAGGAGGCAGCTATTGAGGGAGGGACAAGGGAGTCAGATAGCTGAAGATGGGCAGAGAACCTGAAGAGGAATTAATAGATTGACAGCAGGAAATCAGGGGGGAAAAAAAAAAAAAGATGAGACCTTAAGTGATTAGAAAAATAAAAATGTAAAGATACTAAAGGCAGAGAAAAGCATCTTATTTTCAGTTTAGTGAATGGAATATATCAACTTTGGGAATGCGCATCTGTGATACATTTGTATTTTGTGTAATACGGGAAGAAATGCATTTCTGTTTCTATTTCTCCAGTGTTGCACAGAATGCAGAGTCTAGCTTTTTGGGGTTTCCATGTTTCTATTCTTAATTTGTGGTCACTTATTCTATATTTGTTGAGAATCTGTCAGTGCTCGTGTGATACAGATCAGATATTCTGCTAGCATGTAGTATCTGTATAAGACTAGCATCCTGCTTATTTTGTCTTTTCAATAGGAGCTATACTGCGTTCTATGGCTTGTTGCCGTTTGAATCCTGGGAGTTAGTGCTGTTTTGGTATAACTGATTTGCTATATAGTTCTAGGTGACATTTTTTTTGCAGTTTTATGCTGCATCTCAGATTGCCTGGTAGACAAGAGAGTTTGTGTTGCTGTTAATGAAGTGCCACCAAAATCTGAATACTTTTTTTTACAACAGGAGTTGAAGGGGGAAAAGCTTCTAGTTCTGCTTTGCACTTATTGTTGAAACAGTTTCTGTGGATGTAAGCTAAGTGCAGAGTTTATATTGGGATTCTGTCTCATCTTGTAAAAACCCAGGCTTGTTTTGACCTACTCAGGGGGGCAAAGTAATGGCACCAGTAATGCTTAGGGATGGCAAAACTCCAAATTTGACACAGAGAAGGAAAGGGTTAGCAGAAGATAGTGTAGGGATCAGGGGGTTGGGAATAGGTGAGAGATCCCTGAACAGCCTATAGGTGGTGATGTGAATGAAGCCAGCATTTTTCGCCAGGTGAGGGCACAGCAATTTCAGGTTCCAAACAGGGCCTCAGTCAGTCTAGAGCTAACTCCAACAGTGATGTCTCCTTATCAGTACAAACCCAGGAAGGCCTCACTTCTCCTTGGCTCCTCTCACTCAGTTCTGCCCTTTGAAACCATGGTTTTCAGTGTTTGGCCCTCTTGGTTGTAGAAGTCAACAGCAGCAGTCAATGCATGGACGTAGCAAGATCAGATGCTCTTAGTTTCCAGTTTTCCCTCAATGTGTGTGAGGTTTTTTTTGGTTTTCTTTTTTTTTTTTTTTTAAAGGAAACAAGTAGGAGAGGGGAAAACAGCAGCAGCTAAGCGTCATTAGCACACACTCAGTGTATCCTCTAGTTGCCGACTTCCTCTGTGTGCTGTTGGCCATGTTGAACTCTTCAGCTTGGACTACTGAACCAATTCACTGAGAAATGTCCTAGTGCAATAGTACAACCCTGCACTGAGGTCTTGAATGACTCAGCAATGATTCTACTTGCTACATAAACATAATGCCATTTTGGTTGGCACTGTGTTTACTTAATTTTTTCAAGATATATTTTTGGCAAATCTACATGGTTGGCAATTTAATTTGTCACCTCAATTGTATCTGTATGACAACAGCAAGAGTCCTAATGTGGTGTCCACCCATAAACCCAGATTTACAGTTAGGATAACATTTTTAGGAATAAAATTTATATAAATACATCTGATTTTTGTTCAAGGTTATACAGCCCTTTTAAATCTTCTCATTTAAATTCTCAGTGTGGTGGACCCCTTTCCACCAAATCACTTTATAATCAGATTGAAATCTTGTTGCCTGTTCTACTAGCGATTTAAGAAGTAGCAGCAGCACATGAGGAACAGAAGTAATAAAAGATGACAAGATAGAAGTTTTCAACTATTCTCTTACATAGTAACATAGTAAACAATGGCAGATGAAGACCAAAATGGCCCATCCAGTTCACACAGTCAAGATTCATCCTATTTTAGTAGATGTGCATATAAAATTCCCAACACCAACTCCCCCTTGGATCTTCCACCCGATCTCTTAACCTTCTCATATCTGTCCAAAGCATGGCCAAGTCCATCACAGTTATCAGTGTTGGCCACCCTATGCTTTCTCTGACCCCAGATTAAATCATACCACAGCTGTTTTGGGGTTGTAACTTCTGTTCTGTGCAGGTTACTCATTCTTTCTTAGAGCTCTGATGCAATCATATCTCTGCTGTTTTTGAGTTGCAACTGCCATTGCATGCAGGTTACCCACATGCAAGTGTACCATGGCTGCTGCTTCATACTTATTAACCATGATTTTTGAGCCCTGATGCATTATATACCACTACTTTTTTTGGTTGTAAATGCTGCATTGTGCAGATTATCCCAATGTATTTTATTTCCATCCTCTTGCCACTATTGTTCCTCTGTGCTTATCCTATGCATTTTTTTTAATTCACTATTTTCGTCTCCAACTCCTCAGAAAGGGCATTTGAGGCATTCACCACCTTTTCTGAGAAAAAAAATGTTCCTTAATGTTGTTCCTGAGACTTACCCCTTCAATCTTCACATCATGACCCCTAGTTCTACAACTTTACCTCCACTGAAAAAGGATTTGCCTCTTGTACACCATTAATCTCTCTCACATCTCCATATCTGTCTATTAAAAAATAAATAAATAAAAAACCTGAATGAGGGTACTGAACTGGAAAAGTCTTCCGCTTTTAGAAGATTTCGACTACTTCCACTTTTAGTTTTGCTAGCCCTACTCATGAATGATGACCTCACATCACTTGGACTCCAGGGCAGGGTAGCTGATGTGGCTTTCGATCGTCCAGGTACATTCTCCAAAATATCCTGGCAACCCATGAGCCTAACTTCCAGAGTACCTATAAAATAGAACAAAAAATTATGAAACCTGTTGTGTTTGATAAAGAGTTGCATCTTGGTTCTATGAAACAGCAGCAGCCTACATCAGGTTTCTTGTAAGGTAATCTCAGTAAAATCCCCCCAAACCACAGAACATACTTTTCTTCATCAATTATTCTGTTTATATAAGGAAACCAAAACAATCCTCAATTGCTGGAGAGAAGCCTAATAAAATATAAATGTTTAAATGTAATCACTCACAGATAATTAGTGGAATAATTCAGGAGTAGCCACAATGTAGTGATGTACTATAAAACATTTTTAAAAAATCCTACCCAGTACTTGTATAGAAACATAACTATTGCCCTCAATACAATTTCCAGAGCTTGAGATATACTCAGGAAATGTCAATATCAGAATCCTAAGTATAAATAAATGCAGAAATAAACATGCAATTCATGGATAAAGTTGCTTCAACAGTAACACCTTCTGAAATAAGTTGTTTTTATATAGATAAATACTTACGATGAACAAACATACAAACGTATTTGTTCTTAGTTATCAAAATGAGCATATTAAAACATTGTCTGCCAACAACAATAAAACATCTCAGAGGATATGAAGCATATCTTAACTGTGGTCCTACTCTGTATTTTCCTAGTAACAGAACTGGATTTACTACTAATGTAATTACTTCATAAATCTTCCAATATTTATTTTTCTTGGTCCAAAATCTCAGCCTTTTTATGTTTTGTAGTTTGAAATAACTTTTTCATATACATTTCATCCAATCAGGATTCAAAATGTGACTCTTCTTTTGTAGATCAAAACATGCTTCAGAACTTAGTCAACAGAAAGCAACACCCAAAAGAAAGAAATTAACCACCTCAGTCCCCAAATTATAAATGGATAGACATAGTGAGATGAAAGACTTGAGAACACAGAGATATCCCAAATTGCATCACATGCAATTAAAATAAGATACCACAGTAGTAGCATCTCTAACTGTAATACTGGTGGCAGACTTAATAATCATAGTATATCCCTACAACAGGGAAAGAAATGCCTTTTCTGCCTTATTCTACAGTAAAAGCATTCAAGATAATAGCTGTTTGATAGAATTTATTCTTCCACAGTGTAATGCTGGTTGCATGTTCTTGATGACTTATGTTAGCAGATTTTCTGGATGTTATTGGATATTCCTCACTTTGTTGCATGATTCTTTGGGGCAAGATGGATTCATTGTGTGCTGCTGGAAAGATCTTTACTGCCATCTGCACGAATCTTATTAAAATAATGAACTCCACTCCTGGCCACTGGAAATCAACTAATTCATGAAACATTTTTGCATATTTCTCTGCAAAAATAAGTGATTACCCAACTTAGCCCTAAGATTTTTCCCCATTCTGTGTCTAAGGGAAAAAAAGCCCCTAGTAAATCCAGTATGTTGAAACATTTAATTGCGATATGGACAAGGGAAACTGATAAAGTTAACTGAGCATTCCCCAGTATTCTAAAGTAGACCATAATTATTTTATAGGCACAGAAATAAAGATTAACAAAAAAAGGAGATGCCATTTTATTGGACTACCTTAATACATTTCTTGACTAGCTTTCAGAAGCTTTTACTCCCTTCCACGTGTCAGAATAGAATGAACAAAACATGACAATATCAGAAAATAAGTGAATCAAGGATCGAGTGAAGAAGGGGGTTTGGGGGGGGGGGGGCTAATGGGAGATCAGAAGATGATATGCAATTTTATGACTTATAACAAGTTAAATCTAGGTTTCTGTTGTGTCCTTTTTGGTCAGTTTCAAAGTGTCTGATTATTTTAACTTCAACTCTATTATATTCCTTAATTGTTTTAAATTTTCCTTTAAATGATTCAAGGAAAATTTAACACAATCCAGGAACAAAAGATTTTTGAAGTTAAAATAAGAACATAAGAAATTGCTATACTGAGTCAGACCAAGGGTCTATCAAGCCCAGCACCCTGTTTCTAACAGTGGCCAATCCAGGCTACAAGTACCTAGCAAGTACCCAAACACTAAGCAGATCCTGTGCTACCGATGCCAGTAATAGTGCTATTTCTTAAGTCAACTTGATTAATAGCAGTTAATGGACTTCTCCTCCAAGAACTTATCCAAACCTTTTTTGAACCCAGCTACACTAACTGCACTAACCATATCCTCTGGCAACAAATTCCAGAGCTTAACTGTGCATTGAGTGGAAAAGAATTTTTTCTGATTAGTTTTAAATGTGCTACTTGCTATCTTTATGCAGTGCCCCCTAGTCCTTCTAATATCCGAAAGAGTAAATAACCAGTTCACATCTACCCATTCTAGACCTCTTATGGATTTTAAAGATCTCTATCATATCCCCCTCAGCCATCTCTTCTCCAAGCTGAACAGCCCTAACCTCTTTAGCCTTTCCTCAAAGGGAAGCAGTTCCATCTCCTTTATTATTTTGGTTGCCCTTCTCTGTACCTTCTCCAGAGCAACTATATATTTGAGATGCGGTGACCAGAATTGTACACAGTACTCAAGGTGAGGTCTCACCATGGAGCGACATAGAGGCATTGACATTTTCCATTTAATTCACCATTCCCTTCCTACAACGTCATGTGGCTACAGTCTATATCCGGTTTATTATACACTTCCTCATATGAATGACATTCAAAGCAAGTTACAATAAAAACATAATACATCATTTCAAAACAAATATATCCTTAGTATCCAAATTAGATAAAAATTCATAAAATCAAATACAGCAAGTTTCCTTATTGTAAACAGTGTTTTCCATAGACAGCAGGATGACTTAGCCATTATAAATGGATAACATCATCCAGCAGCACAAAATGGACTATTAGATAGTAGAGCTTATAGAAACAGAAATGACAGCAGAAGATGACCAAACGGTCCATCCAGTCTGCCCCGCAAGCTTTCACACATTTTTTTTCCCTCATACTTATCTGTTACTCTTGGCCCTTATTAGTAACTTTTTGGTTCTAGTTACCTTCCACCCCCACCACTGATGTAGAGAGCAGTGCTGGAGCTGCATCTAAGTGAAGTATCTAGCTTAATTGGTTAGGGGTGGTAACTGCTGCAATAAGCAAGCTACTCCCCTGTTGCGTCCGGTCTCAGACTGCTTCGACCTCTGTGCCTCATCTTTCTTCCTTCTCTCTCCTCAAACCTTGGGAAGATGGCTGCTGCCGCGTCTTCATGCCGCTCTCTCCGGTGTCCCCGGATCGGCGACTGTGTTCGCCATGATTTTCCTGAGGGCCTCCTAGGGTGCGCGCGCGCACGCCCACATCTTTATCCACGTCATGGTGGGAACCTCGGGGGCGTCCCCTCCGAGTGACATCATCACATCCTGGTATTTAGCCTGCCCTTCGTTTGCTAACAAACTGAGTTAGCAAGGATTGGATTGCCTCCAGTCTAAGCTGCTCTGCCGCTTCCCAGCTGCCGCAGGAAGCTCTCTCTGCCCTTCGGAGTAATTCTTCACTAATCTGGGTACCCACTCCTCGGGGGCCCTTCTGCTCTATTTCAGGTACCTATCTTGGGATACCGGGTACTCGCTCCTTGAGGGCCTACTCTTCCTAATCTGGTGCCTGCCACTGAACAACTTCTGCCTGCCAGGACCTTCTGTTTCAGTGAGTACTAACCCATTCAGTCTGTCTCCCCTTCAGCTTCAGCGCTCTGACATCCGGGACCTGTCCCTGCTATGCCGTGCTGCCTATCACCTACTCGAGTGTGAGACTGGTCTTCTCTGCTGAGGACCCCTGGACTACCTCTGCTGGGTTACCTTCACTGCTGCCCGTTCCCCGGGCAGAACAATCAAGCTATACAATAAATACAACTTCTGTGTCTGAGTGTATAGAGTCTAGCCTAGTACTGTGGTTCCTCACGGGGCTCCTCCCCATGGGAGTGGCCATCACCGCAATACCCAAGAATCCACTCCAACACCTCATAACCACAACACTCATACGCTTGTTTACCCAGCCTGTGTAATTCAGTCCTTGTTGGTTGTTGCCTGAATATAAATCCTCTTTTCCTCTTTTTTTGCTCTACTGAGCACGTGCGAGAATTCCTGCCCCCTCAGTCAATTTAAGGGCTAATTCTAGTTAGGTAGTTCAGTCTCCAGGGAGGAGGGTGGGTATTTAGTATGGCTAATTCATCCTATCTACAAAAAACATTGTTTACGGTAAACAAACCTGCTTTTCCCTTTGATAAGCAAGGCTGAATTAGTTATTACATGTGAGGCATCCCAAGCTGAGAGTTGCAGTACAGTGTTTACTGAAATAAGCAACCCTGATCCCACCAAGGAGAGTAGACTACTGAGTGAACAGGATATGCAAAAAACTGTTTGGCCAAATTTATTGTCACTGAGAAATTGTCTGGATAGTAACAGGATACAAAAGGTATGTACTGATGACCATTTTGCAACTTTGGAGATGTCTTCAAGTGGTACAGCTCAGCTTGTAGATGAGCCACTAATGTAACTATGGCTCTAACTTCAAGAGCCTTGATGGTATCTAAAATGACAAAATGCGAGTGGCACTTTATAGAATAACCAATTTACTGAGGCAAGAGCTTTCAAAGACAGAATCCACTTTAGCTGATGCCAAAATGGACTCTGTCCTCAAATGCTCATGTCTCAACTAATTGGTTAGTCTATAAAAGGTCATTTTTGCTGCACCAGAACAACATGGCTTTCCCTCTGAAGACCTAGATAGTGTTTAATCTGCAGACTTGCTAGACTATAGCAGTGAGAAATACAGTCTGCTAGCCAACTGGATAATATTTGTTTGGTTACAGCTATGCCCAGTCTGTTAGGATCATAAGAGACGAATAGCTGAAAAGCCTGACAACATGGCCAAGTTCTTCTCTTGTAGTAAGTCAAGGCGCTTTTACAATCTAAGATATGAAGGGCTTTTTTGTCTTAATCTGCATGTGACCTCAGGAAGAACATAGGTTATATGATAGCCTGATTAATATGAAAAGTTGATACTACCTTGGCAGAAACTTTGGGGGGGGGGGGGGGGGGTGCGGACCTCCAACCTATCGTGAAAGAACTGCATATAAAAGGTGGATAACAAACTAAAGCCTGAAGTTCGCTGCATCCTCTGGCTGATGTTACTATCATCAGGAATATTACTTCCCATATTAGAAACTTCAGAGAAGCAGACTCCGATGGTTCATAAGGCAGTTTCATCAGTTGTACCAGAACCATGTTGAGATCTCAAGGAACAGATAGTTTTACGACGGGAGGTTTAGTATTCCATAAGCCTTTCATGAATTTGGATACTAACAAATGAGTTGATCTAGACTTACCTTGGATTTGAGCATGGTAAGCAGCTATGGCACTAGATGTACTCTCACTGATGAGGTGCTGAGATCTGATGCACAAAGAGTGAGAAAATAATTCAGTAATTCTTTAGGTTTGCTTACAAACAGATCCAGGATATTGTGTTGGCACCATTTAGAGAACAGTTTCCATTTAAGTTTGTAAGCTCTTCTAGTTGATTGTTTTCTGGCTGACACCAGAATATCCTCAGCTTTCTCGGATAAACGACAAATCAGTGATTTTTGAGTGCTCAACATCCAAGCTGTCAATTTGAGGGAGAGAGTTCAGATGAAATAGGCTTCCTTCTTTGAGTTAACAAGGATGGCTCTGACCAGAGGAATTAGAGGACTGCTGGATAGCTATAAAAAATACACAAACCAAACTTGCCTGTGCCATGTTGGAACTATGAAGATCAGACGGGTCTAGTCAGAGTACTTTTTGTATTGTTCTGGCTATGAGAGGAATCTGTGGAAAAGCATACATGAGATCTGCATTCCAATAAAGCAGAAAAGCATCCTGAGCTGACCAGAGCTCACTTGGAAGAATGGAGCAAACCTTTTCAATTTTCAGTTTTGCTCCAATGCAAATAGGTCACTTGCTGAGAGACCCCATAAACTGAACAGTTTGTCAGCTGTTGACTGCTGTAGAGACGATTCATGTGGTCGAAAAACTCTGCTGATGCGAATTGCCAATATATTAGAGATCCCTGGGATGTAGGCCACTTATGAGACAATTTGATGTTTGTATGCCCATTTACATATTTTAATCACTTCACTGTAAAGAGTCCATGACACTGTGTCCTCTCCTTTGTTCACACAGAACATAGCTACTTTGTTGTCTATTTGAATGACAATGCTCTTCCCCTGAAGGAAGCAAGTGAATGCTGTTAGAGCATATTTGATAATTCAGTTCTACAAGATTGATTTGAAACTTTCTATGAATGACTGAGTTCAAAAGGGTCCCGTGTGTGGCCACCCATCCTTTTGTGGAAGCATCCATCGCCAACATGACTTGGTGAGGAAGTAGATCCTATTTTATTTGCTGTCAAACTGTCACTTTGATAGGCAAGAGTTAAGTGAATTGTTCCCATGTGGAGCAGAGACCCACTGCAGGAGCCATACATTAAGCAGATTGATTGATCCATAGTCAACAATTTGTACAAAAGGGTTCTAAGAGTAGTCACCCGTTCTGATGACAGGAAAGCTCTCTACTGTAGAGAACCTATCCACAACTTTGAGAACCCAGCAATCTTTGGTAATCTTGCACTTCTCCTCCAGGTAGTGCTGGATTCTCCCCCCATTGATGAGGATGGGTGCTGGGTTTGATAGGTGGTCAAAAACTTGGTCTGGGCTTTGGCTGGACTTGTTGCATTGTTTTGGGTTGATGGCCCTCATGCTCTCAAATGCAGGCCGGCAGCTGTTACCGGATGCAGTCTCTGCTTTTGCATCGTTAAAATTACCGGAAGGAGTATCTCCAGAAGCATCATGGCCTTTAAAAATGTAGTAAGGAAACCTGGCAGAGGACTCTTCTTGTCCCGTAAAGAAGAAATAGCTGTCACATTCTGTTTCTTTACTTGAGCATTCGTTTCTCTAAGCTTTTCTCCAAAAAAGTGATCACCTACACATGGGATGTCTGCCAACTTTTTCTGAGATACCTAATACAACAAAGCACCAAAAAAATATTTTTTGGGGAGTTCTACTATATTAATCAATTCACACTCAATCTCCCCTTATAAGTTATTTTTATATCTAATATGAAAACGCTGTATTGCTCACAAACGGTGAGTCATCACATTCGGAACGCCACAACTATTCACTCAGAGGCAATCGGTCCTCAATTATGACCCAAATTTGCCTCGCTGTTTAAATAGAGAGAAAAATTTATAGAAGATGGAGGAAGGGTTTCATATATATGAGTTTAAACCCCCACCAGGGTGGACTCAATTTATGTCAATATAATCATATTTTTTCAAAAAAAATGGATGGAGTAGGTCTGGTTTATGATTATATTGACATAAATTGAGTCCACCCTGGTGAGGGTTTAAACTCATATATATGAAACCCTTCCTCCATCTTCTATAAATTTTTCTCTCACAGCAAGGCAAATTCGGGTCATAATTGAGGCCCGATTGCCTCTGAGTGAATAGTTGTGGCGTTCCGAATGTGATGACTCACCGTTTGTGAGCAATACAGCGTTTTCATATTAGATATAAAAATAACTTATAAGGGGAGATTGAGTGTGAATTGCCAACTTTTTCTGGACATCATCATGTAGGCTACTGGCTTTCAACCAAGCCATACAGCATGCTCAGATGGACACTGTTGAGATGCAAGATGTTGTATCAAATGCTTTTGTAGATGGCTCGAAGAAGGCATGTACACTCTTCTCCACCTAAATAGGCTGAGGATATGCAACTTCACCTTCACTGAGAGAAAGAAAAGTTTTAATTTTTTCATACACTTGCATAAGTACTGATCCATGCAGAACTAGTGAGTGGAGATACATGCATTAAGGATAGCGCTTTGGAAAATCTTTTTGTCACAGTTGTCTAGTAGCCTGGGATCCTTTTCCTGATGAGCTATTGGAGTATATTTGTATTTTCTTTGCTCTTTTAAGCACAGATTCCATCACGACTGATTGGTGGGGTAATCGTACTATTCCAAACTCTAGAGATTTTTGTACTCTATACTAGAGATCTAGTTTCCATGCTACTGGGGCAGAGGAAACGGGATTTTCCTAAATTCTGGTTTGTAATTATTGCAGGTTACTATAGATCGGGATTGCTGCTGGCTCTGCCAGTGTTTCCGGAAGGTTTGTATGACAATCTTTGTTCCTATGCACATTAACTCGTTTTTTCCAACGACCAGAAATCTGTTATAAGAAAGGTCTTCCAGACAAGTGTTTTGGAGGGTCCATAAGGGGATCAATAAGGGTTCCCCATCGACCCCTTTTAAGAGCCGAGGGGACTAGGAACACTTATCCAGGACTCCAATGATAAAGAAGGTGACTTAAGAAGGGTCCTTTAAATTCTCAAGATATACTCCTGGTGGACATCCTCTGACTGGCTGGACTCTGCTGTAAACAAATTTCTTGGACTAGAACCACCACGCAGGGGGGTCCTGATGATGCATCCACCTTAAATGAGGAAATTGGAGCTCCTCCTTGTGGAAGTAAATCTGATATCCTGGAAAGGAGAGGTTGGAAGGTGCTCTCTCAAGGAGAGGTTGGAAGGTGCTCTTCATTGTCCTTAGCCACATCAGAGGTAAAGAAATCTGAGGAGCTGACATGCCCATTGACCTGTGGAACTTTTATTTTTATTTTTTTATTCTGCTTTTTGGCACTTCAAAGTGGATTACATTCAGGTACTGTAGGTATTTCCCTATCCTCAGAGGGCTTACAATCTAATTTTGTACCTGAGGCAATGGAGGATAAAGGGACTTGCCTAAAGTCACAAGAAGCGACAATGAGATTTGAAACCTGGTTTCCCTGGTTCGTGGCCCGCTGCTCTAACCACTAGGCGGCTACTCCACTCTGATTCCAAAATGAAATCATGCACATCATCTGGCTCTGCAAAATTTGAACTGAAGGCTGAATGGATATGAGTTATCAGAGACTAAATGGGTTTGGAGTCTCCAAACACAGTCATTGCTCCATTAATTTTGTTGGAGTAAGGTTTCTGGTAATTGCTAGGGGTATTATATCCTCTTTTGCCCCATCAAAATTCTCTGCTTGCCTGTAATTAGATGCATAAGAAGCAGTGCAGTACAATGCATCAACGATGGAGCCACCTTTCCTGATGGTAAAGGTGTTGAGGACCAATGCATTTCACCTTCTGGGGCTCGCTGCATCGGGTTTATGCATTGACTACGCTGATAAGCCTTGAACATAGACAGTGCCGACGTACCAGAGCTTTTTGCATGCCAGCTGCTCTGACTGCTCTGCAGAGTGGTATTTCCTCTTCTTCAAAGCTTGTCGCTTACTTGACCCAGAGAATCCAGCTTGTTCTACCAATGGAGGAGCTTCCTCCTTAACTCCATTCCCAATGAGAAATCCTAGACTGCACTTCGGGAG
This sequence comes from Rhinatrema bivittatum, assembly GCF_901001135.1. Classification (NCBI taxonomy): domain Eukaryota; kingdom Metazoa; phylum Chordata; class Amphibia; order Gymnophiona; family Rhinatrematidae; genus Rhinatrema; species Rhinatrema bivittatum. The sequence continues at coordinate 82,223,016 of NC_042624.1, forward strand.
GACGACTAACTGTGTCTTCTCAGAGTTGTGCGCAGTTCCTCCATTTTCCAGCATCTGTCCCAGACAGCGGTAGCAGAGGTTATATCCATTGGTGATGGTTATTTTCCTTTCACAAACAGTCCTTGAAATCCACAGACTGTGGGCTTTCTTTCCAGTAGCAAGGCAACTTTAAAGACAAAAGTTATGAAAAGTTTTATAGAAAAACAGAGAGAGAGGTACAGGTCTATGCTGGAGCTTGGACGAAAAAAAAGTTCACAAGGCAATGCCTAAGTGGGAATGCTCGCACATGCTCAATAGAGCAAAAGCTCTACTGGAGAGAGAGGTCCATTTGGTGCCACCAGATGAAGTCACCCACATGTAATGGCTAATTCAGCTCTGCTTATCAATGGAAAAAAATATCTTAAAAAACCAAATGCATGGGAGCACCCATTCCATCAAATTTTACAATCAGCTTTCCCCATTTGCTTCTTAACCCTTAAAGGTTTGTTTAAAGAGCCACATCTTTGGTAATAGTTTAAATTTTGAGACATCTAGAGTAGAACAAATTACTCTCAGAAGAGAGTTCTGGAAAGATTGAGCAAAACAGGAGAATGCATGAGTGTATGTGTGTGGGCCAGTCTGGTGTGTTTTATTAATGGGGCTTCCAGCAGACCAGTATTAGCAGATCTTAGTGCCCAGGCTTGAAATGATCTCGACAGTATATCACAAAAGATATATTAGGACTAAACTATGTAATTTCTTATCAAATAGTAAAAGGGCTCTAAAATCGGGAGTACCAAATAACTGGCAGCCTGAGTATCAGACTGTTTCATGCCCAAGATCATTCTCACACCTTAACTGCAATTTACAGGTAGCTTTTGAGGGTGGACTGGCATAAATGTTACAGTAGTCTATTCATGCAGTTACCAGTGTCTGAGTCACATTTCAGATCTTCAGTATTCAAAAGCAGTCACATCTGCTGCAAAGATATGAGCTGTATACACCCCTTACCACAGTGGAGATATGATTTTCAAAAGACAACTTTTGATCAATTAAGACTCCTAAGCTCTGAACAGATTTCTTTAATTAGAGGTTCACTTACGTTTGAAATGAGGTGTCAAGAAATGTAAACATATGCATGCAAAATAAGAATTATAATGCTGTGAAATAAAGTACCTGTTAATGCTGCTGGTTTGGATAGCGTACTATACTGATTCTGTGTGGAAATCATACTTTGACGTGGGCTTAATGGCGGTGAAGAGACCAGAGAAAGCTCTTCTATAATAATACTGCTTTTGGGATGGTTTTTAGGAAGTTCATTTAACCTCTGTTCTAACGAATATTTTAAAAGGTCCAGCTTCTGGCTTGATTCATTAAACCTTGCTTGAGCCTAGAAGAAAATACATGAAAAATGGTATATGTATTTATATTCAACAACTCTCCATTATTTCTCTTATAACACTTACATTTGAAATTTTGCAAATATACTTCAAGGACTTACTTCTGAAAGTGCTTTTCTATCAGTAACTTTCCCAGACCCAAGAAGTTTCATCACATTCTTTGCTCCTTCTGCTACTGCATATTCTATCCTAAAATGATGCCGCAATTCTTCCATTCGAAGTTCAAGAGGACTTATTACAGGTTTTGCTGAAGAAAATATTTAAAGGTTTTCATTAATTGCCTCCCCAACCCAAGCAGGTTAACCAAAACGGTAACAGAAAAAAACTGTCAAAATATATATTTTATACTATTTACAGAACATTTCATATTATGGATTCCTAGTCGATTAAGCAAATATGTAGATTTAATTTTCATTTTAAAGCAGTACTTATTTATCACAGATTTGACTAGTGAAATGTTCTCTGATGTGCAGATAATGTTTTAAGTGTATTCTGCATCCTTAGAAAGAAAAGCACTTCCTGGAAAACGTTATTTTGTTCCAAAACTGTGGGATATCTTTTGAATTCTCCACTGCTCTCTTTCTTTCATGTTAGCAACATTAGGTGCCAATTCAAACTCCTGCCCAAAGATTTATGAATAAGAAGCTTGACAACAGGGGCAAAAATCAGCCATTATGTGGAAATCTTCCTTTAATTTTCAGCAAATCTGTATAAGGAACCTGAATAAAAGTTAAAAATGAAACTCCACTGCCCCTGCTAAAGTGCTCATGTCTCCTTAAGAGACAGAGGAAGCTGGGAAAATACTGGGAAATATGCTCTAACACAGCACTGCTTCTCAATTGCTGTAAAATTTGTAGAAACTAGAGACCAGAAGTGAAATATATAAAAGCTAGTAGTTACTCATTGAAAATTCAACAAAGAATGCATACCTCCCATCCCAGCCCCAACACTATTCCCTTCTCCATAATTTTCAACCCTCCCCTCCCCCAGGACACACACACACACAAACAGATAAAATGTTCTGCTGGGCCACTGTTTATGATTAGTACTAGAAAAGTAAACTTTTTCTTGGGTTCTAAGATATGCCAGCCTTGGCTTTACCTACAATGTCATGTACCTACATCTGTGATTCATCATACTGAGCCACAGATTGCATGTTTCTTAAGAAAGATTATGTGAGTATATCCCTATCTAGAATTAGTAAGTAAGGGAATATATTTTCTACATGCTCCATCACCATTATCAAACGCCATTTCATTAGTCTGGACTGCCTGAAGAATTTGCATCCTTATGACTTCTATTTTCGTCTTGCTATCTTGAAGCATTTGTTGAGCAGTGCCCAAAAGCTTTCGATCCTGTTAAAACAAGCAAACAAAATGTTTCAGCTAAATGGTTTAGTTGAGCAAGCGGAAGATAAAAAAACGAACAAGTACAGAAGTTGCACAAATTTCAAACACATGAAACATTTTCAAACCAGGTTTTATAAATGTTCTCTTGTTTGTTAGGTATCATAGATCCTTATGAATAATTTAGTAGAAAAGCGAGATCTCTTAGCAGGCAGAAAACAAGGGTTAAAGGTCTGAATACTTGGGCATTTATGATATCCACATTTCATATCCTTAAGTTTTGTTATGCCTTGTTTTATTTTTCTTTGATTTTGTATATACATAAGTATGTTTTTATTATGTATGGCATGTTTATAAACTGCTATGATTTACTGAGAAACAGTATTTAAAAAAAAACCAAAAAAAACCTTTTTAAATAAATAAAATAAATGTGAATACATTGTATTAGTTTGGCATGCCTTTTTGATTTTTAACACACTAATTTGTTACATGACAGAAAGCCCTTACTGAAATAAGGGTGAGCTTCCACTCAGGTTTGTGGATGTATCAGAATTAACTCTATACTGAGGAAAATGGGGGTCATGGGAAGATAAGGAGAAAGAAAAAAAGTGGAAATTAGCTGCAACTTAATTTTTCCATTTCCAAATTCCTATGCTAAAACTTAGTATAAAAAGAAAAAATAAGCTGTGGAAAATTCATAATAAGTGTCATGGAAAATCTGAATTTTCACACAAGTTGGGGGCACTTCTACTTTAATAAATTTGGTAATAAAGCAATCCTGACACAAACAAATTTGGGAACGTGGATTCTTTGCAAGGTGTGATGCAGTTCATTGGACTAACAAGAATTATTCAAAGCTGCTGAACATGAAAATTCAAGATAAATTCCTGAACTGTGGACAGGAATAAATGGGCAGACTGAATAGATCAATTAGTCTTTTTCTGCCAACATTTACTATATTTCTCAGAGACCGCACAGATCCCTTTTCAGGCCACATACAATTACTAGAATGTTTAGTTAAAAATAAGGAGTGAATGCTGACAGAGGTTCAGACTTGTCAGCACGTTCTGCAATTTTGTACAATTTTTTTTTTTTTACTTAACCGACACAATATAACAAGCACAAAAAAAAATAAATAAATCCTCCATTGTGGCAATAAAGTTCCATGAACTGTATCAGTGTCCTTGGCTATTAGCAAGATATTTGAAAGAACTACAATGAATCCAATTTTCCTTGTACAATATGTTTACTTGCTGTCATACACACCAAAAGCATCTGTGTCAAGTATGTTGGAATCAAACTTCACACACCACAGACTAGAACTCCTTGTTGCATGATGGGTAGGCATAACATGCACAAGTGAATCTAAATAAATAAGTGTACCCTTTGCCCTAACTTCTCCTGGTCTGCAGGGGCTCATGGGGAAGGCTATGGGTCAGCACTGGACCGATGCTCCTAGTTTCTTCAGAGGAGAAAGTGACAGTCTTAAGGCCCTTAAGAGTTTCTCTCACCTGGAGCTTTCTCTGTAACCAGTACAATAAAGCAAAGCTGCTTACCTGTAACAGGTGTTCTCCTAGGACAGCAGGATGTTAGTCCTCATAGATGGGCGACATCATCAGATGGAGCCCAGAACAGAAAAATTTTGTCAAAGTTTCTATGGAACACTGAGCATGCCTCTTCAGTCTTGTATCATAGTAAAAAAAAGTCGAGCAAAAAAATAAAACAACTAACTGATGGAGAACCCAACTCTGTGGGGTAGCTGGCGGGTTTCCGGAGGACCAACATCCTGTTGTCCTAGGAGAACACCTGTTACAGGTAAGCAATTCTGCTTTCTCCTAGGACAAGCAGGATGGTAGTCCTCACAGATGGGCGAATACCAAGCTACAGGCTGCCCCTGGCAATAACAGAACCCACAGCACTTAATCACATGCCAACAGGCATAACAACAACAGAAGTGCTGAGGGTGAGAACGGGAGGAGGCAAGAATCAGATCCTGGGCCCTAGGTAGGGAGACAGTTGGGTTATTACGCTTGGAACAGATTACAGAGGACAAACTGGCCAAAGGTACTGTCATGTTGACCATCCTTGTGAACACAGTAGTGGGTGGTAAACGTGTGCAGGGAGCTCCACGTTGCAGCCTTGCAGACCTCAGTGATGGGGACCGCACGAAAGTGTACCACTGACGCTGCCATGGCCCGAACCAAGTGCGTCCTGACATGGCCTCCAAGCAGAAGGCCCGCCTGCTCGTAGCAGAAGGATATACAGTCTGCCAGCCAGTTGGAAAGGGTCTGCATACCCACTGCAACGCAGAGTCTGTTTTTATCAAAGGAGACAAAGAGCTGCGAGGACTGCCATGCACTCAAGATAAAAGGCAAGAGCATGTCTGCAGTCCAGGCTGTGCAGAGTCCATTCACCCTGGCGGGAATGGGGCCTCGGAAAAAAGGTGGGCAAAATGATGGACTGAGATGGAAATCAGTCACCACCTTAGGCAGGAACTTAGGGTGAGTGTGTAAAACCACCCGGTCATGAAAGAACTTTGTATAGGGCAGATGTGTCACCAAAGCCTGAAGTTCACGGACTTTGCGAGCAGAGGTGACTGCAACCAGGTGAGATGTTTAAGCTTGCAGGAGCGTATAGGCTTGAAAGAAGACTGCACGAGCCACGCTACTACAACACTGAGGTCCCAGGACACAACAGGAGGATGCAGAGGGGGCTTTAGCTGTAGCAGGCCCCCCAAGGGCTACACAGAAATGGGTGATGTTATTTTTATCCAGTCAATACTGGGATAACTAAAATTTCCCATTACTGCATTTCCAAATTGGTTAGCTTCCCTTATTTCTCTTAGCAATTCATTGTCCATGGAGTAGCAACCTAGTGGTTAGAGCAGCGAACTACAAACCTGGGAAGTCAGAGTTCAAATCCTGCTGCTGTTCCTTGCAACCTTGGGCATGTCACTTCACCCTCTACTGCCTCTGGTATAAATTTATATATAGGGTCATTCATCAAAATGCGTTATGGCGTTAAATGTTTTTATTTATTTATATTTATATTCCGCTTTTCATACTTTTCAGTGCTTCAAAGTGGATTACATTCCCCTTCCATTTATTAATTCACACGGTATTTCCCTATCCCCAGAAGGCTTACAATCTAAGTTTGCAATGGAGTGGTAAAGTGACTTGCCCAAGGTCACAAGGAGCGATAGCAGGACTTGAACCCCGGTCTCCTAGTTCATAGCCCACTGCCCTAACCACTAGGCTACTCCTCCACCCCAATGCATTGCCATAACGCATGTGATAACTGGGTTACCACACAGCGAGAATGCAAATTTTTTGCAGGGGTGGGGCGGGATTAATTAAAATGAGGGGCAATATCTCGCTGTGCGATAGCATAAACGCATGCTATTACATGGTTTTAACGCCGGAAATAACTAGACCTTTGTTCCTGGTGCTAAGCTGTGCGATATGCCCGAAATGGCCATGACGCAATTTGCGATAAAGATTGCAAATTGTTTTTCGGGCATTTCTGGGCTTGGGGAGAGAGGAGTGGAGGAGAAATTTATATTTCTATAGGAGGGCTGGCTAATAGCTCCATGTGTGGTGTTGGTGGTGGTTTAGGGGCCAGTTTTAAATGCAGAGTGAGACATATGAACAGCACAGTACACCTCTGTGAAGATTTGACATTATTTGGAGTGAGGAAAGTCTCTCAAAGTTGAGATTTCAACTATGTCATCTCGCCCTAGCTTGATGGACAGTATAACAGGATACTATCCCTTCTCAAAGGGAATATGGTGCAGACGACCCCCACGCGTAAAATGGCGCCCCCCCCCCCCCCTCCTGGAGGGTCTCCATGTGTGTGGACCCTTGCACCGGATCGGGGCCTAGCCCAAGCAAGGCTGCTCAACCTGATCGGTGCTCCCTTCTAACCTAGCCAGGGATGGATTCTGCACAGCAATCCGAGCTCTGGAGACTGGATACCTGACTTTAAAGATTTTTCCTTACCTGGTCTCAGTGCTTACCAATCTTGTGCCGGACGGTCTCCAGCTGCGAGGAGAGAGGGAATTACCTTCACCGCCGCGCTCGTTTCTGCATCCGCTGCCTTTCAGCCACACTGGGGTCTAAGTCCACACCGGGAACCGGCTGCCGGACCAAGGCACACCTCTGAGGGATATAAGATCACCTCAGGAATTCTCGACTGGGGGAGGGACCCTTAGGTATCACCTCAGGAGAGCGGGGCTCGATCTTCCTTAAGGTAAATCTTGTTTCTTCTTTGCTGTAATTCTTAACACTATTCTAGTGTGTGGGATAGTGTCCGCATCTGCTAGGAGACAGAGATACTGAAGAGCTGAGGTTACTGCAGGGGTATATCTAGAGTGACGTCAGCTTTGAAATCTGACTCTGTCTCCCATCTGCTAGCAGACGAGCACAATATCCATTGGTCCCGAGTCCATTCTGGCTAAACGCTAGGAAAGTATGTTTATTGTTGGTATTAACCTGCTTATCAGCTGACTGTGATAATTTGGAATATTTTAATTCAGGTGGTTCTTTATTTATAGGCACAAGGACTTTTGCTTTTATTGGAACTTCTTCGTTGGGATGCCCTGTTTCATTAGTGTCCTTAGAAGATATTCTCCCAATAACAAAAAATATATCTAAAGATCCTAAGGATCTTAGCAATCTTAGACCCATAGCATCTCTAACATCATTAGCCAAACTGATTCAATCAGTAACACTACAACAACTATTTAACTTTTTAGCAGAACATGACATTCTACACACAAATCAACACTGCTTCCGAAAAGGACACTCCACAGAGACTGTTGCTCGCTTCCTTTGATATTCTTTTCTGAGGTTTTGATTTAAACATAGACTTCATTATTGTCTTTTTAGACATCTCCGCGGCTTTTGACACCTTAGATCAGGGGTCAGGAACCCATGGCTCGCGAGCCAGATATGGCTCTTTTGAGGGCTGCATCTGGCTCGCAGACAAGTGTCGCCACACTTCGCGGTTCCCCGCTGACCCAGCTGCTCCCCGGTCCTCCGCCGCCCGGGCTTAAAATGCTGTCAGCCCGGGCGGAACGCGGCGGGACAGCTGGAGTCAGCGGCACCGGCGTGCTCTCTTCTCCTCCTCCCCCCCCCCCCGCGGCCCGGAAGAGGAAGTGGTGAGCATCGGGTGCCTGCGCGGAAGAAGAGACCACGCTAGTGTGGTCTCTTCTTCCCGCGCAGGCACCCGATGCTCTCCACTTCCTCTTCCGGGCCGCGGGGGGGGGGGGGGGGAGGAGGAGGAGAGAGCATGCCGGCAGCGGCACGACTGGAGTCAGCCGGGTGCCAGCGCTGGAGTCATCGGGTGCCTGCGTGGGAGTCTTCCCGCGCAGGCACCCGATGCTCACCACTTCCTCTTCCGGGCCGCGGGAAGAAGAGAGCACGCCGGTGCCGCTCAGCACCGGCGTGCTCTCTTCTTCCCGCGGCCCGGAAGAGGAAGTGGTGAGCATCGGGTGCCTGCGCGAGAAGAAGAGGCCACGCTTGTGGGAAGAAGACTGCAGCGCGGCTCGGAGGAAAATGAAGAGTTTCAACCGCGGCCGATGGGACTCCGCCTCCGCGAAGGCTGAAAATGAAGGAGGTTAGTGTTGGGAGGAGGCTGCTGCTGCCGCGAGTTCCTGGGGTGGGGGTGGGGAGAGAGAGAGTGAATGAGCGAGCAAGCGTGTGTGTTTGAGATCCTGTGTGTGTGAGTGAGATTGCATGTATGTGAATGATTGAGAGCCTGTGTATGTGAAAGAGAGTATGTCTGTGATTGAGAGCCTGCCTGTGAGAGAGAGAGCATGAATGTAAGTTTACCATTGGGAACCTGTATGTGTAAGTTTGTGATTGAAAACCTGTTTGTGTGAAAGAGTATGTGTGTATGATTGAGATCCTTTGTGTGTGAGAGAAATCATGTGTATGTATGATTAAGAGCCTGTGTGTATAAGTAAGAGAGAGATCATGTGTGTCTGTGTCTGATTGACAGCTGGTTTAGGTGATGGAGCATGTGAGTATGTGATTGAGAGCCTGTGTTTAAATGAGAGAGAGAGACCATGTGTGTCTGTATGTGATTGAGAGCTGATTTAGGTGAGGGAGCATGTGAGTATGTGATTGAGAGCCTGTGTGTAAATGAGAGAAAGAGAGGACATGTTTGTAAGCATGTGAATGAGAGTCTGTGTGTGAGAGAAAAAGACAGCATGTATTTGTGATTGAAAGCCTGTGTGTGTGTGTAAGCGTGAAAAGATAGACAGCATGTGTGTAAATGTGTAATTAAGAGCCTATATAAGTGAGTGAGAAAAAACATGTGTATATGTGAGTACTGAGAGCATGTGTGTATAGGTGTGTCATTGAGAGCCAGTGTGAGAGAGAGCGCTGGTATGTGACAGAGAGGAGAAAGTTCCAAGCAAACCACCCCACCTCCTGCTAATTCAGAACAATCTCAGGACACCTGGATATCAAACGTTCCCAGGTATGCAGAGCAAAAAAATTTTTGTATCCTTATTATTTTTCATTACTGGATCTTTGTGTCTGCTATTTTGAAATATTTTGTTGGTATCTGGAAATGTTTTATATGAGTTTTAATTATTGGATATTCCTCTCATCAGCTGTTTCGAAATATGTTCTTTTTGTTAGTACAGTTTTACTGCTGATGATTTTATATTTCTTGATTTGTTTTATAAGGATGGGTGATGTTTCTTTTTTCCTTTGTTACACTGCATACAGAGACTCTGGCTTGTTGCAGTTTCCAATTCAGTTTTTTCTGCATGCTTCTTGTTATGCGTTTTGGTCTCTTTATTCTATGTTAGGTGAGGGACAGCACGTGATTCAGGTGAGGTTTTCTGCTGGCGTGTTGTTTCTGTGTAGGACTCTATAGCAGCCTGACTTGGTCCGTTTTCCTAATAGGAGATGTATTGGTGTCTTAAGGCCTGGTGTAATATTTTCAGAGACTTATTGTACATTAAAAGTGGGATCTTACATAAAATGCACACATTTACTTGTATTTAGTTTTAAACATATTGTATGGCTCTCATGGAATTACATTTTAAAATATGTGGCGTTTATGGCTCTCTCAGCCAAAAAGGTTCCTGACCCCTGCCTTAGATCATGTTCTTATAACAGGTCTACAATCCATAGGCATTTCTGGAATAGTTCTACAATGGTTTACTTTCTTTCTGGCCACACACAGCAAATTAATATTGGCAATCATTCTTCAGATCAATAAACTATTTCATCCTGAGTTCCTCAAGGCTCGTCTTTATCTCCTATGCTGATTAACATTTATTTGCTTCCACTCTGTCAGATACTTTCCTCGCTAAATCTTCAATTTAAAATATACGATATCAATTTAAAATAAACGATATTCAGTTTTTAGTTCTATACAATAACTCCTGGTCTTCAACTTTATCCTTGGTATCACTCTACATTAATACTATTAACACTTGGCTTTCACACAACCATTTAAAACTAAATGCATCAAAAACAGAACTGGTTCATTTTACATCTATTTCTAGCTCTACGATTGGTCCCCCACCCCACCTCATTAAACGGAATATCAGTTCCTATTGCAAAATACGTCACCAACCTGGGAATTGTAATCAATTCTGATTTGTCAATGACCCAACATATTTCAGTTATCACAAAAAGATCCTTTTATAAGCTTTATTAAAAAGTCTTCATCCTTTACTGTTTCAACAAGACTTTCGAACTGTCCTTCAATCTCTGGTGTTCTCGGGTCTTGACTACTGCAATGCTCTATCTGGGTCTGCCTGATTCCACTATTCATCTGCTGTAACTGGTACAGAATGCCGCTGCTGGCATTCTTACAGGCACTGTCAGAAATCACATAACTCCAATCCTTCAGTCACTTCACTGACTTCAAATCAAATTCAGAACTCAATATAAAATCCTGATAATTCATTCACTTATACATAATGTCTCTCATCCACCTGGTTATGTTCCACTCTATGTATCTACAAACCGGCGAGACATTTAAGATCCCTGTCAAAGAACTTTCTAGATATTCCATCAATTCACCTAGTTAGACTAGATATCACTAGAAAAAGAGCACTCTCAGTCGCTGGTCCATCCCTGCGGAATTCACTACCCAACTTTCTTCGTCAAATATCCAACAGACTCCAATTTAAGAAAACTTTAAAAACATATCTATTCCAAATTGCATTTAAAATACAGATAACAGAACATTCATAACCTCTCATTGTTTCTATCCTTTTATAGACTCTCCCCTTTTTTGCCCGCCTTTCCCCCCCCCTACTTTTCCCCCTTCCTCTCTCCCTAGAATTATTAGTATTTTTTGCGGCTTCTTGGCAATTGACTTGAATTTTATACTAAATGTATTAATTTTTTATTATTCTTTTTAATTGCTAGTTTTTTGTCATTTTATTTTCTTGGTTTTCTTACCACTATTTTGTTTTAATTTTGCTATTGTTAACCGTTTTGATTAAATTATGTTTGTAAAAGCAGTATATAAACACTTTTAAATAAATAAATATAAGATACCTCCCTCTGAACCATGTGCTGCTGAGGAACTGTCTGCTTTCCCCTTTGTTCTAGTTTAAAAACTGCCCTATTCAACGCAAGCAGCCTGGTTCCAATCTGATTAAGGTGGAGCCTGTCTTTTTGGAAAAGACTCCCCCCTTCCCCAAAAGGTTGGCAAGTTCCTTACAAAACTGAAATCTTCTTCTCTGCGCCATAGTCTGATCCATGCATTGAGAATCCAGTGCTTTGCCTGCTTCTGGGGACCAGACTGTGGAACAGGGAGCATTTTAGAGAACGATACCCTGTAGGTTCTGTATTTCATCTTTCTATCTAAAAGCCTAAATTTGGCTTTCAGAAACTTCCTCGCACAGCTTCCTCATAATTGGTGCCTACATGTACCACAATAGCTAGCTCCATCCCCAACACTGTCTAAAATCTTATCTAGGTGAATGTGAAGTCCATTACTTTCACAGCAGACAGCAAGTTACCAGGCAATCCTCACATCTAACAGCCACCCAGCTATTTACTTTCCTAATAACTCAGGAACCAGCTATGATGGCTGACCTTCACCTTTCCCCCGGGATTTTCGTCCTTGGTGCAAGAGGACAATCAAATGGAGAGCACACCCTTGCTACAGGATAACTTACTGCTACACCAGGGTGATCCTCTCCAAACAGGTGACTTTCCTCCTCCAAGGCAGCACCAGATCTGCCGGACTGGAGTTGGGTCTTGGCTACTATGTCCCTGAAGGTCTCACCTTTAAACCTCTCTGTCTGCCACTTTAACCTCCAGAGATCAGACTCTGAGAGCAGGAGCTCTTTACACCAGGTGCACACCTACAAATTCTCACCAACAGGAGACATGGTCCTCGGGCACCAAGGGCATTGCTTAAAACCGTACTCGGTCATGACAGGATGAAAGAAAAGGGAGGTAAGATTAAACCCAATGGCAACTGGTGTCAATGGCTGTCAGGCACCGAAGCACTAATGCCACAGGGAATCAACTGCGAAAGGAAGTTTGCCAATAATTGTCAAAAACTGCTAACTAGAACACTGGGGAGGACAGAGAGGGACCCGGTGAACGCAGGTGGCTATCGTGAAGAAAAAACACGAACTAGCAAAGAAGGAAAGTTTTCCAAAGATGGGCTAGAAAGGCCATAAAAAACCCAACAAGGCTCACCAAACGTGATGCTACAGCTCCGGGGGAAAAAAAGACTGAAAAGTGACCCCGCGTGGACATGTGGTACAAGACATGTTGGACATGCTCAGTGTGGCAAGTCAAAGTTCTAGAAACTGACATAGGTTTTCTATGTTGGGGGTCCATCTGATGATGTCATCCATGTGTCAGGACTACTATTCTGCTTGTTCTCAAAGAAATATCTCTCTCTATATATATTTTAATTATGCACACACACAATAAAAGAAATTAATTTTTCTGGCTTTCAGTCAAGGCACGCCCACACTGAAATTAGTTTACTCCACAATTTCACCTCTCCCCAAACTTTTAAGTTCCAATATTGCCCAGCTAGTAATATTTACCAGCCCGCTTCAGCTGTCAACAAAATCTCCTCCTCCTCTCAATACTCCCTCAGGATATCTATAGCAGCTTAGTTTGTTCTGTTTTCTGAATTGGTGTGTTGGTGTTTTCGGACCTGGTGCAATATTTACAGTATTGCCTTTTTATACGTAGGGTTGTTGCTCTTTCCATGTTGGCAGATAGTGCTGTTTTGGTATGGAAGATTTACTTAACTGTAATTCAGTAACGCATGGCTTTTAGAAGGCTAAGCCTACACATACTTTACAATAGGCCTAATACCATATGGGTTCCAAATGTCTTTTTTGCAGGCATTTCTTGTTGGCTCCACAGCAGTGCATTTAAAAATTATATATATGCTGTGATATTTTTTACCTCAGAAAATTATACTTTGAATGTCCTCTCATATAGAAAATTTATTATAAATGCATAATTTTAAGATTGTGTGTGGTGAGGACTGGGGCAGGTGCAAGGCTGTAAACTTCACCACACACAGCCCCCCCAAACCATTCACCCTTCTCCCAATTCTCCAGGGGCAAATACTGAGGAAAAGTGGGAGGCAGGTTTTTAGGGTTCCTGAGTAAGGAAGGGATGACAGCTTCCTGGAAATATCATCACTAACACTCAGGTCTATACTGTAAAGTGCGGTTGGAGATTCCCCGTCTGCAACTTGCTGTGAGCGCACAATTGGGACGCGTAAAGCGATCCTGCGATACAGTCTCCAGTTTCACGCGTCCTTAGTGCTTCTTGAAACAGACGCATAACCCTTTCCGCACCCAGCATGTATATCATATGTAAATGAACGAATTAGCTATTTAATGAAGGAATTAGCTATTCCCTCCGATACTGTGACACGCGCTCCGATTATCTCCTTTGTAACCCGCTATTTTGCCGCGTCCTTAACCTGTTAGTTTACCGCCTACCCTCTACCTGGTGTTAGTCCTGCACCATGGACAACCTCCATATATACTAACCCGCTTTCAAACTGCATTCAGCCCTTCTTTTTTGCATGAACGATGCTGCACGGAACTCCGATTGCATTAGTTATTTGCTTAAAAAAATTATTTCATCCTGCATGTTCCGTATGGGAGCTGACAGTGGCTTACAAAAATTACAGTTCTCATAAAATGCTAAAGTTGTTATATATATATATATATATAAATACCTAGAGGTCACTTTCCGAATCCCCCATCTCCACACGGACGGGCGGGCGTGCAGTCATCGAGGCGGCGGCGGTAGGCGCATATATATATATATATTTTTTTTTTTTAGTTTTGGTTGTGAGTTTTGTTTTAGTTTTGATGGTTTCCCCCCTCTCGCCTTGCTTCGGGAGGGGGGAAACCATCCACTTCCTGGTACCTGTCATTTCAAATGTCAGTTGAAATGACATTTGAAATGACAGGTACCAGCGCACCCAGGATACTGTATAGGCGCTGTATTAAGCGCCTATACAGTAAAATGGGTTGCGCAGGCCTAATGCTTCGTAGACGCGGCTTGCATTTGCAAGCAATTTGAATAGAGTATCGAGCGATATGTGAAGAGAACTGTGCGTGCGGGGAACGAGGGTGCGCCCTGCACTGCCGCACTCTAACACGGCATAACTGTATCGACCTATTTGCCACTCCTCTGGGAACTCTGAACCCTGCTTTCCCTATTCTGCAGCATTTAGGATCACTGAGAGGGACAGACTACAAGGTGACCCACCCCTTCTTAGCCCTCTTGATAATTTGACCTATGCCTTCCCTTGGGTGGTAGGGAAGAGGGAAAGGCATGCCATCTCATGCCTTGCTTCAGACAGCAGATTGCTTTGAGTTGCTCCTGCTTGGGAAAACCATCACTTATCCCTTAGGGTGAAAAACAAAGAATTGATCTACTCTTTGGGATCTGCAGATTGGCCATTGCTGGAGACAGAATACTCAGCTCAGTGGACCTTTGGTTTGATTCAGCATGACATATCTTATAACCTCAAAACACAAAATAAGTCCCTTAAGCAATTACAAGATCAGATACTTTGGTGTACTTGTACATAAATTCTTACCTTTGATGATCCATTTGAATACATTTGTATCATGTTTTCTGCTCCCTGCTTCACTTTCAGTTCTATGTCCAACTGTTTCTTTAATACTATCAACCTGCTATTGCTTGCAGAAGAACCAGAGTCACTATTTGGAGTATCTGGTGTTCTAGGACAATCTGTAAAATAAAATGTAAATAAGAGAAATGGCCACACATTTTTGCTCACCCAAAGAGTCATGAAGCACAGTTTAATACACACACAAAATTCTAGGAGAAAAAAAAATTGCTAAGAGCTAAAAGCACAGACTCTTGTGAAACATTAGTACTGAATGCAAGAGAGTTACCTGATACTATATTCTTGAAACCCATAGCCAAGATGAATAGTAGAGAAACAGATGAAAAAATTATTTTTTTTTCCAAAAAATTTATATATTTAACCCAGTAACAAGAGGGTTTGGTAAAAATTTTGGATGGGTTGCAACAGACCTCCTGTTTCCTTGATCCATGCCCATCAAAACTAGCAAGCAAGGGCCTCACTGAATGGGCTGCAAAATTGTGAATTCTACTCTCTCAAATGGGCTGCTATCACCAACACTAAAAGAGCTATATGCGACCCTTATTTTTAAATAAGACCATTTTTGACCAGGATAAGCCAGAAAATTACTACCCAGAATTTAACATTCTGTTTTATGTGGAAACTGGGAGAACAGGAGGTATGCACCCAACTCAACAACTGGCTGGAAGAAATACATTGGTTTGATCTGTGTCAATCTAGGTTCAGACTAGGATATGTTACAGGATCTTAAATCGAGACATGGGATTTAATTCAGTAATGGCACTTTTGGACTTTTTGGCAGCATTTGACATTGTGGATCACTCTGTCATGCTATCTTGGCTGGCACAGGCAGATTTTAGGGGCAACTTTTTAAACTCTACTTGTTTACTGAAGGTGAGCCTGGCTATAGTACCCTACATCATATCACATCCCATCACTATGGGAATGGATTACTGTAATGTTACAAAATTTACACCAGTCTCAACTGATCTAGAATCATGCAGCACAACTATTAGAGGGATCCAAGCTGCTGGCCTACATCACTACCATCCTACAAAAAAACTACACTGGCTACCAATATGCTACAAGGCAAAATTTAAAATGCTGACCCTAATCTTCAAGGCCATCAGAGGAAATGGTCCACATTACCTGAACGAGAGGCAATTATTGCTAACAGAGTATTTTATTGGTGCAAACTGCTTTGGGTATAATTTTTATGGTATGGTAGGTAATAAACAAACATAAGGATAATGATACCCCATCAAAATCCTCTCAAGAAGCTTCCCTAATTATGCTGGCACCCAAAGAAAAAAAAATGGCAAAAAGCGGCATTCTCACCTGTCAATCATGCCCACAACCTTGGAGTCATAATTGACAAGGAACTTTCCTTCAAGAACCACATCACAACTAAAATCAAAGACAGATATATCACAAACTCCTAACCCTACGTCATTTAAAACCTTTCCTCTCCCCCAACGACTTCAGAACAATCCTTCAACTACTCATCTTCTCCAACCTGGACTACTGTAACTCCCTGCTATTCAACTTACCTCTCAAACCATCCGACCACTACAAATCCTCCAAAATACAGCCGCTAGAATACTCACTAGAACTAAAAAACATGATCATGTTACTCCTACACTTATATCACTACACTGGCTCCCAATAAAATTTAGGATAGAATACAAAACACTATCCATACTACACAAAATAATATATGAAAAACAAACTGGCTAAGCACATCCATAAAATGGCACTCTCCAAACAGAAACCTCAGATCAGCTAATAAAGGTCTATTAAAAATTCCACCTGCTCGTTCCAAACAACTCACCTCAACTCAAGAGAGCAATTTCACTAGGAAGCCCTAAACTGTGGAACACCCTCCCAATCGAACTCAGAACACAACAAAACTTAAAAACCTTCAAAAGAGATCTAAAAACCTGGATGTTTACCAAAGCCTACAAACTCACCCAATGACTCTAAAACACCACGTCCCTCCTAATGATCCTATGCAAACATGTGGAACCAATGCAAGAAAGTAATATAACACATAATCGAAACCTGTATAGCTTGACATATAAACTATGTTTATAAAACCAACAATATCTATGTTAACAATCACAAGAACCTTTTGGAAACTCTGTTAAACATCGAAACTTTGTAAACCATTGTGATGACGAAACCGGACGACGGTATATAAAACTCGATAAATAAATAAATAAAAATAAGTTGTCAAAGGGTCATTATGAGAGCAAACTTCACCCTCTGGAACTCCCTCCCAGAAGAGCTAATGCCTAACTCAGTATGCATTTCAGAAAGCAGATAAAAGCCTGGCTTTTAATGGGCGATATGGCTGATGGACCAACCACACACACCATACCCAACTCCAGCCATAAAACATAATACAGTTTTCTCTCTCGACTCTGCCCCCAAAACCTGCTCAATGGAAAAGGAGAGAAAGAGTATATCAATCATTTCATTATATTGTAATGATCTTTTAATGTCATACTCTGCCTATTGTTTGCTTATTGTCTATGCTATATTGATTATAATGATGCATTATTGCTTATGGTGAAATTTGGGACTTATCAGATAATTTCCTTTTCTCCAGTCCTGCCAGACCAGTCCAGACATATGGGTTATGTTCCTCCCACCAGCAGATGAAGGCAGAGAACAAATCTTTGAATTGATTCCTTCATCTGGTGGCCAACTCCACTCCATGAGAGCCACAAACAGGACAGGTTTTCAGGATATCTACAATGAATATGCATTAGATAGATATGCATACTTTTTGTCTATTCTGTGCAAATCTCTCTTACATATTAATTTAGGATATCCTGAAAACCTGTCCTGTTTGTGGCTCTTGAGGACTGGATTTGACCACTCCTGATCTATATAGTCTGGTGCCTTAGGTAAAGCCTTCAGTAGACTTTTGCCAAGTTCATGACTATTTCCCTGGAAATCTTTTAAGAACCAATTTTTAGCCTCTTTCCTTTAAAAAAAAAAACAAAAAAAAAAGAACAGACAAGACAATAGCATGGCTTTCCATTCTTCCTTCCCTGTGCTGATTTCCAGATTGTGTACATGTGTCTTATTTAATACCGCTTTGTTTTTTGTTTTTTTAATTCTCCCGTACCAATCGTTCAACTAGCACCCCCCTCCCTTTTTTTTTCCCTTTTGGGTGGGCTCTGAACTGGTCTGGAAAGACTCAAGGAAAGGAAATTATCTGGCAAGTACCTTCACCTTCCTTGAAACCCAGCTAGACTAGTCTAGACACATGGGATATACCCAGTGTCTACTCTGGGGGGAGGCAGTCAATGCCACTTCGAAGATGCTAGCTCTATACAGTGCCCCTTTTACCTACAGATCTAGCTTGTAATATTTTATGAATGAGTACAACATTGCTCAGGTTGCTACTTTCAAATATCTTCTGGTGATACTGCCCTGTATTCTGCCCAGGATGAGGCTTGCCCCATAGTAGAGTGTGTCCTCAAACCTCTGGGACTAGTCTTCTTTTCAATATATATCTCAAGGCAATTTTTCTCCTTGATCCAGAGGGTGATGGACACTTTATATGCCATCCCCGTGTAGCAAGAAAAGTCTATCTGCCTTTCAAAATTAATTTGTGACCTTCAGACAGTATAGCAGTACTCTGTGTACATTCAAAAAACATAAGTCCTCCTCCTTTCCAATGCACTTTGATGCCCTAAAGGAAGGCAGGGCAACAGTCTTATTTAAATGGAATCCTGACATTATCTTAGGCAAAAAAGCTGATACCTGGCGAATTGTAACTTTCACTTTTGAAATTACCAGGTACAGGTCTGAGCAGAACAGTGCCTAAAGTTTTGATATTCTTCTAGCTAAGCATATGGCCACAAGAAACTTGGTTTTCAGTGTGAGATCCTTCAAGGAGACACTTCCGTTCAAACCACTGGGCTGCTACCAATTCCTTAAGAATCAAATTTAGGTCCCGTGCTGGGATCAAGGGTGAACTGGAGGTAGGCTGTGTTTTACTCCCCTGAAGGACAAACTATATCCAGGTGTGCTGCTACAGAGCATCCTCCTACCTGGGCTCTATAACAGGATAGGATCATAATTTAGAGCTAAAACTTTGTCCAGCCCATCTTGTAGAAACTCCAGGATGGATGACCTCTCAATACCTTTTTATTTATTTATTTAAAATCTTTTCTATGCCATCGTTAAGTTATATATCACCACAACGGTTTACAAAAAGGCACATATGGATATGTTCAATAAAGAACAGGGTACTAAGTGTATAATAGTGCCAAAAAGGTTTCAGTTACATCAATTTTCAAAATAAAAAGACTATTTGAATGAGTGTCATAAATCTTGTCCTTTTCATATGTGTGCTGTATAATATTAAATAAGTTATTGGTGGGTCTTAAAATAAAGAAAAAGCACATAGAAAACTAAGTGCTGGGTGCTGAAGAACTACAGCCTGTTTTATTTACCAACTTATTCTCCATTCGCTTTGTAGAAAGCCTGTTTAAAAAACCAGGTTTTTAAACTTCCTTTGAATAGTTTGTAATTACTCTGTAACCTTATCTCAAGGGGCATGTTGTTCCATAGTAATGGTCCTGCCAGGGACAGTGCTCGATCTCTGACTTGGGTAAGTCTTGCAGTCTTAACGGAGGGGACGGTTAGGAGGGCTTTAAAGATTTTCCACACTCTAATATGCTAAGGAAGTAGATCTTTTCCTTCCTCAAGCAATGCTGTAATCAATGCTCCTAAGTAACCCTTCATCTAAATTTGCCCTCTCAAACGCCAAGCCGTAAGACAGAATGGAACTGGGTCCTCCAGGGATACAAGACCCTGGTGGAGAAGCCCCCTGCCCTGTATGAACCTAGAGTGGCTCCCCTGCCTGCAGCCTGACCAGCTCCACATACCATGGACACCTGGCATAATCCAGGCCCACCAGAATAATCAATTCTGGATAATCCGTGATTCACTGAAGCATCCATCCTACCAGAGGCCAGGGAGAGAATACATATAAACAGTAAGTCCCATGGCCATGGTTGTGACAGTGCACCCATACCCATGAACTTTTATTTATTTATTTTTAAATTTTACACACAGCTGAAAATCTTTCTGCCTTGTCATTCGTCTGGGTTACCATTAGGTCAAGGTATAAACGTATAGATCTGTCCAATGACCAAAAGGTATAACAATCAAATACTCAGCCATTAATCATGCCATTTTTACATAGCATTTAATTTATTTGTATACCGTTCAACCGTTTATTCTTTCCTATCTCTTCCTTCTTATCCAAGTTCTGCTACCCTTGTTATTTGTAACTGCTCCTTCGATCACCACAGTTCTAGTTGATGTATTTAATGCACTCCCGTTTCATGTAAACCAGCAAGATATGTGCTCATGATTGCCGGTATATAAAAACCTTAAATAAATAAATAAATAAATAAATAAATCACGTTGTGCCATAAAATTTTTGTCTTTTGTTGTTGTTAGTAACACATATACTTTATATGCACAAATTTTTATACAGTTAACTTTGGGACCTTCATACCACCCACGTTTAAACAAGCTCAAACTTGTGTTACCACCATTACGGGTCTTTTTTTTAAGTAATTGGTCCAATCAACTTTACGAAATGAAATGGACCTCTATTGAGTAGTACAAACATAGAAATCTTCCACATCCAGAGATTTCACAGAGCAGCACTTTACGAGTCGTCCTGAGAAGTCCTTGAGGCAGCGGCTCAGCAAAACGTGTTCACATCGGACTCCAGACTCAGGAACTGTATCGGCTTAAGCAAAAGGGAAGTATAGTCTTTTGCAATTTTATGAAAAAGTTTTTAAAATAATAAGAAAAAGTGAAAAAAATATCTAACGACAAGAAAAGTTGATTGGACTGGTGATTTAAAAAAGACCCGTAACAGTGGTAACACAAGTTTGAGCTTGTTTAAACGTGGGTGGTATGAAGGCCCCAAAACTTAACATTAGGTTCCCATTGCAGATGACCCGATCTATCAACAATACGTAGAAAGGCCTTAGTCAACTGCCATTCACTCCCCTGGTCTAAAGTCTACTGACTTGTCTGCCTGTCTGTTGTCCATCCCTGCAATATGAATTACAGGCAGATCTTTGAGGTATTTGTGCGCCCACTGCATTAGCAGCTAAGCTTCTCTTGCTACTTGGGGACTCCTTGTGCCTTCTTGCCTCTTTGCATAGGCTACTGCCATGGTGGTGTCAGACAAGACAGACTGCCATCTTACTTGCTTTCAGCAGGAAACTGGATTACAGCTCCGGTTTCTAGCCTATTTATTGGTCATCCTGCTTCCATAGAAGACCACAGCTATACCACTTGTTTCTCGCAATGCACTCACCATACCATCAGACTTGCAACTGTTGAGACTCTAACCCATTCTGAGGGTTCCAGATTGACATCCCCCCCCCACCCCCTTATATTGGCTTTGGTCAGCCACCACTTCAGGCTCCTCCTGACTTGCTCTGACCGAGCAAGTGACGGGTCAAAGTCCTAACTTTGGGGAGACCACTGTGACAGTAGGGATTTTTGCAGGGGGCAAATGTGGGCCTTTGTTCAGCACATTACTGATACTGTTGAGTCTAGCACCTGCAGCCAAGACCAGGCTCTGAGTGTCTTGGTGACCCTTAATACTTAAATTTGTGCTTGTAACTTGGCAATCTCTCAGATGTCAGGAATACCATTCCCCATCTTTGAATTTAAGCGGGCTCCTTGACAGGCCAGAGAGAGTTTGAATTGACCTTTAGACTAATTCATTACCCAGCCCAATCTTTCCATCACTTGCAGGATTCTGTGCATGGTCTTACAACGCTCTTGCCAGGATCTGGCTCTAGAGCCTTAGTCATTCAAATTCAGGTACACCAGAATACTCTGTGTAAAAACGCTGCCACTATTACCATTACCTTAGTAATGGTTGGTGATGCCATGGCTAAACTGAATGGTAGAGTCTTGAACTTCTAATGGCTTCCTAGGACGGCAAACTATAGAAACTTTCATGCTCTACCCTCATAGGGATATTTTATTTAACGGTTTTCATTAGGGATATCACATCGGTTTACAATAAACAAGAAACTATGCTTGCAGGACGCTTGACAGGTAACATGAAAACAAGTACATACAATGTAATGAATAAATATAAACGAGGAGAATAAGCATAAAAAACTATTTACACAGCATTAAAATTAGTTACAAGGTTGCTTCCAAAAATACTAAGATGAATAGTTACGGAAGAGAATCTGTTTTGAAGGTAAGAGGTACAGAAAAGAGGGTGGGGGTGGAATAGTACAAAGTAGAGCTTAGGGGTTAGGTGAGAGCAGATAGGAAAAGGAGTTATTGCAAATGTGTCAACAATATAGATAAATGTCTCAAATATATAAACACCAAAATGAGGGTGAAGCAGAAAAGGGTGCTGGGTGACTGGGAAGGGTAGGATTAGGTGTAAGCTTGTGCGAACAGCCACGTCTTTAGTTTTTGCTTGAAAGTTTTTTGGCAATCCTCCTGGCGTAGTTCTACTGGCATTGTGTTCCATAGCGGGGCCAGCTATGGAGAGCGCACGTGCTCTTGTGGATGCAAAGCTGGTGGTTTTGGCGGAAGGTGTACGTATGGGGGCAAGGTATTGGTTTCTGGTAGGTTTAGATGAGTTGTGGAATGTCAGAGAATCATTGAGCCATTTCATTTCGGGATTGTAGAGAGCCTTATGTATGATGGAGAGGGTCTTATATTGGATTCAGGATGCATTAGGGAGCCAGTGTAATTCCTTTAGTACAGGTGAAATGTGTTCATTTCTGCGCGTGTTAGTAAGGATCCGGGCAGCTGTGTTTTGAAGAATTTGGAGGGTGGATGGAGTTTTTGGGTAAGCCTAGGTGGAGTTATAGTACTCGATTTTAGAAAATATCATAGTTTGTAATACTGTACGAAAGTCAGGAAAGTAGAGCAGAGGTTTTAATTTCTTTAGGGTGTGAATTTGAAGAAACACTCTTTCAACGTTGTATTAACGAAATTGAGGTTGATTTGATTGTCTAGAATGACCCCTAGATCTCGTACCTGTTGGGAAAATATTGGTGGTGATAGGGAGTGAAGCAGGGGAAGGGTATTAGGGTAATTTTGTGGTAAGATAAGCATAATTTCAGTTTTTGCCGTATTAAGGGCAAGGTGAATGTTGGATAGGAGCTTGTTGATTGAAAGTAGCGTGGATTCCCAGATTTTTATGGCTTTAGGAAGGGTGTCAGATACTGGTATAAGTATCTGCACATCGTCTGCATAGATATAGTGGATATGGAGATATGCTTTGGATAAATCCAACAATGTTAGAAATTCTTCTAGTCTTACTGCCAGAATCAATGACCAAATTCCATCCAAAACCAACATTGCCCCCTGGAACACCTTCCTACCCAGTGCGCCCCATTCCCTATGTTCCTAACCTGGAGGCGCAAAAGCATGGATCCGGGACTGCTTTGACTTTTTGAGGGCGGATTCCACTACCACCGCTCAAACCCGAGGGACTTTTGAACGAGGTAGACTATGTCAGTCGTCCTGTTAACCAGAGACACGAACATAGGATGTTCCCAAATGCGCAGGAGCAGCTCCTTGAAGATCTCATGCAAGGGAGCAGCTACCATCTCTTTCGGTGCGTCCACAAACTAGAGCACCTCCAGCATATGGTGCCTAACATCCTCTTCCGTAAGGAGCTGGAAAGAGATAGATTCCACCACGGTGCGGATGAAACCTACTAAGGTCAAATCCTCTAGAGGAGACCGGCGTCATTCCTCCTGGGGGGGGGGGGGGGGGGGGGAAGAGAACAGGGACGGTTCCGAGAGGACAACTTCTGAGACACTGGAGGAGGACTCAGAAGTATCGTCCCCCCACGGGTCGAATGGGACTTCCTCCTCACTGAAATCCCTCAGAGACGTCAGTGGGGGGATCCATGCTGACTGCCTATGGCCTGGGCCATGGATGTACCGGGGGCATCGATGGCACAGAGGCCCCTAAAGAACACAATGCTGGAAGTGGCATAGCTCCAGAGGCCCCGATGGCCCTGGAAGCACCAAGACTTCCTCCTCTGAGGAACCAGCAATAGGTATAGCCCCTGAGGGGGAGGCAACAATGGCCGCCGGGGGACTGAGGAACACCCGGGCACCTGCTGAGAAGGGAGGTCACCCAGCAACCACGTCGAGGGGCTCCAGCAGCGGTGCTAGGATTGAGGGAGTGGGCTCCAACATCGGTGGAGGCACCGACAGGGCCTGTGGTTCGATACCCCTGAGGGCTCAGAGCACCATCAATTGAACCCTCCGATCCAGTTCTTCCTTAAAGGCCGCCGGACAGGCGGGTGGAGGAGGAGCAGATGCCACCAGATTGCCCTCGAAACAAGGGGGGGGGAATCAGTACCCGGCACACACATGGGCATCAGTGGGGAGTGCCTCAACTCCCGGGTGCAACCAAGGGCGAGACCTGGTCTCCATGGGGTTGCTTCGGAGGCAAATACAGCCGATGCCAGTGCCCTCCCGGAATCAGTGCCATGTGATGGCTACCAGTGACAGCGCTTCCTCAATCTCCTCTGGTGCTCAACCCGGTCTTTCCCCGGCCCAGAGGGTGAGGAATCAGACGTCCTGGAACGGGAAGACACCAACAGCGGTCGATCTCTGGCGCCCCTCTCCGGAGGGGGAGCCTGAGTGGGGATAGAGAGCAATGGTTTGGTGTCCTTGGGTTCCCCCTGACCCCACAGCATTGACATACCTGATGCCGGCGTGGAGTGCCCCAACTTCTTGAAGCCAAAAAGCTTTTCCATTTTATCTAATCGCACACGCCGACCTTTAGAGGTCATCTGGTCTCAAAACTGGCAATCATGGACATCATGCGATGCCCCCAGGCAAAGAATTTAGACTTCATATGGATCAGTCAAAGACATGGTCTGCGGGCACTGGAGGCATCAACGAAACTTGGAGGAGGCCATGCCTCAAGCCGGAAAAACGGATGGTGCCAGGCGGACACAGATGCCAAAAAACCCTTGGAGCCATCTGCAAGAAGGGAAAAACTTACTGCACCGCTCTAACTAGGGGAGGGAACCAGGGAAGGGGAACCCCACGCGAAGGTGGCGAAAAAACCACAAGAAAACAATTGAGAACAGAACAGAGCTCCACTACTGTGAGGCAACTATACTGCAGAAAGAAAAATACTGAAGGGGGACACCCGCGTGGCCATGCAGATAGTGGCATGCTGGGCATGCTCAGTGTGCCAGTTAAAGTTCTAGAAACTTTGACAGAATTTTTCCGTGCCAGGCTCCATCTGATGATATCACTCATGTGTGAGGACTACGATCCTGCTTGTCCTAGGAGAAAGCAGAGTTGCTTACCTGTAACAGGTGTCCTCCTAGGACATCAGGATGTTAGTCCTTATAAAACCAACCCACCCACCCACCCGCCACCCCACAGAGTTGGGTTTCTACTATGTTTGTTATTTTATTTTTCGTAATTCTCAAGTTACGAGAATGAAGGGGAACCTGCATGGACGCGTCGATAGTGGCATGCTGGGCATGCTCAGTATGCCAGTTAAAGTTTGTAGAAACAAACTTTGACAAGTTTTCTGTTCCAGGCTCCATCTGATGTCACCCATGTATGAGAACTAACATCCTTCTGTCTTAGGAAAACACCTGTTACAGGTAATTAATGCTGCTTTACATTGTGTATTTTCTTTATCATCTGTTATAACTTACTGGCTTATTGTATACTTTGCTTTTACCATTACTGAAAATGATTTACGTGTAATTCACTCATATGCTCCAGTGTAAAACTAAGGATCATCTACCTTACCATCAGCTTAATTTGCTGTAGAGTGCCTTGAGTGAATCTCTTTTAAAAAGGCAGATACATTATATCTATCTATATAACTGTGCAAATCATAGAGATTTTTTTTTTATCTATTGGTAAGCTCATATCTATAATCTTTTTTGGATAATTCTTATAAGAGACATCAGAACTAGTAAAGAATTCATGAACAGATCAGACAAATATTGTACTTGGAGCAAAAATATTAAACATGACTGAATTAGCAGTGAATGACTTAGCTGGGCTCAAGAATATCTATCCCAAAATGCCAATTATGAACTATGTTTCAATCATTCTAATTATCAGCTGTGCCAGCCTGTTTTAAATGTATTTCATTGTGAGGTATTAGATATATTATGTTATGTTTTTCTGCATGTTTTAAAATATATTTTATGAGTATTAATTGTTCCTCGTAGGGGGTAGTTGTATTGAACCTGCAGGCTCAAAACATTTTAAACAAATCAATCACCTAATCTGACAACTATATGATCTCCTAACAGTGAATCCCATTGACCTCAGAAGTTAAGTGGTGTTGGATCACATCAGTAACTTGACTGGAAACAATCAAGGGACTTCTGGTTTTGCATGCCAATGTAAAAAACACTGCTTGGAAAGCACAAAACTGCTATCTAAACATGAGGAGGTCAATATTCAGGCACAGGTAGACAGAGTAAGTTATCCTGATATTGATCAGCATGGTCACGTTACTGAATATAGCTAATAAAATCAGACTTATCCAAATAATTTTAGGACTGCCTCACAGCATGACCTAGTTTTATTCTGATAAGTCACAGAGTTATCAGAGTAAGGTGACTGGCTAAGTTAGGCTCACCCTCTAGATACATTTTATTCAATAAGCAAAAAAAACAAAACAACCCACCCAAACAAACTTACCTAGATAGATTAAACCCAGTCAACATGGTGAGACCATAATTTTGCCAGACAACCCTTCTCAATATCTACCTCAATAATAAACAAGGCTATCCCTTCAGATGACAGAAGCAAGATCTTAGGAACCCTAAAAAAATTAACACACACTTTCTATAAGTGGATGGACAATTCATGTTCTGTTAAATCTCAATTAAAACTATAAATTGAGCATCTTTTGTATTGTTAAAATATCATAAGAAAATCTATAAAGTGTACCTGGAAAGTCATCGGGGTCTTTTACAATGATATGTGCATTTAACTCCTGTAATTTATGATGTAATTCCTCCAATTTTTTATTTGATTTTTTCAAAATATTGTCCACATAAGCCAAATTTTTTTTATCTGTTGTGACCTTTCTGAGGTTTTCTGCTCCCTCCTTGATTTTAAGTTCTTTTCTTATTTCACGTTTGATCTGGTCTTTAATTTCATCTAGATTTGGTTGCACCATTGTCTCAGAAAAATCTATTTTCTGGCCAACACCAAGATGTTCAGGAACTAGAATACTTCGTGCATCCCCCTGATGAAAAAAATAAAACATAAGCCATTAGTTCAGAAAATTAGCTACTTTAAAAAAAATATGTTATAGAATAAATTGATTTTTCCCCTTAAACATTACGTGTTACATACTATATAATATACTGCTTAAAGAAAATGTTTTCATATTAGAGTTTATTATATTAAAGAGTTATACAGAAATGTGTATCTGAATGCTATATTTTATATTGATATGGGAATATATATACTTTACACAATTTATTAACAGAAAACTTATATAATCAATGTAGTCATTTTGTCCAGGAAAAAAACACAAGTAAGGGTCATCAAAACTTAGCATGTAAATTAAAGAGCTTGTGATACATTAGTTTTCATGTTCAGATCAATAATCTACAGTAAGAATCACAAATGTCTATGTACTATATTTACAAAATTCAGATGCCAACAACCAGTAGCTGCAATCTTCCTAAAATTTATGATAATTGACAATTATTTCAATTTCATTTCACACAGTTTCTTTGTAATCATATTTTAGCCTACAAACCTGTTATAGTTTGCGTACATTTTCCATACCTACCTTCTACAGTTGTTTACATTTTAAAATTGTGCTCATAATTACATACACAATGAATTTTTCAGGTAAAAATTCTAAATAGCATCTCAGAGTACGGAGCAACTCTAAGGAGCTGTGCCAATTTAACCATCAGTTTGGACATCTAATGCAAGATAGCTGCCCATGACTGCCTTACCATTTATAAGATTATAAAGAACCACATCACGCACCCCCCAAAAAAAATCACATTTATGGACTGGCTAACACACCCTGCCCACTCTATATTTATAGTATAGTGGCAGCACAGGGTAACTTCCCTGCAGCACATTTTTAAATTAAACAGAATTATAAAGCATTTACAAATATAAAATTGTAAGGTTCTTTATAAGATAAACAATAAAATATACCAACATTAAAACAGTCACCATTTGTGAATACTTGATTGCTCGCTATTCAGCAAAGCCATCAAAATGAGGTACCATAAAACTAATAAACACAGTAAACTTGCCTGTCTTGTTCCACGTATCCCAGTCCTCACAGCCAAACTGGCACGTGGAGATAATCTTGAAAAGTAGGATAAACTAGCAGCAACACCTGTTTGACTTGCTGCTATAAAAGTATTCATAAAGATTTCCTTTTCCCCAGCCAATTGCATTCAAAGCTTTTAACATTGATGGTCATTGGTAATCAATGGTTGTTTACACCAATGATTACCAAGGATAGGAGGTTTGACTATCAGTAAACCTCTGCTGGAATTTGTAGTGGATCATTCCACTGAGATATTCACTTATCCTTTGCATAAACTGATCAAAATTAACATAAAGCCTAAAGTTGTAAGTTGTACCACTTCTATTCAAAAACTAGACACACCATCAGTCAATAAAATATAACCAAAGCTTACTTACTGACTTCTTCGGTATTCCAAGCAAAGTTTCAGGATACAAAATTATCAAAATAGGTTTTAAGTTTTCACCAGTTATGTCTTCATATTGTATACACAGCTTTGTTAAGAATTAGACCATCAAATCGTGTTTTGGCACATGATGAATGGAACCCTTATAGCTGTCCAAAATACAGTCACTCATTTTCACTACATCCAAGACTTTTTAGCAATGAATTAAAACAGAGTCAGCTTGATCTCTCAGTTCTAACCCTGCCCAGAAATAATGAATCACACATCCTCACATGTTTGGAGCTATGTCACAATACCAAACACCTCAGTGTAATTAAGCATATTGGCAGTTCCTGTTCAGCTTCTGAGGTGTCTGTTGCTTCAAATCTGCATTTCTTTGCTCCTGTGCCATGCTTGTAAACGTGTCACCCATTACAGGGTGGTACATCATGGCTCTAGATCTTTCACTTATTTTTCCAAATTCTAAAATACACATTAAAAACTAAAAAAAACAAAACAAAAGAAACCCAGCCAAAAATGCTAAACACAAAAAAGCAAACACTAAATAGGAGGCAACAAGAACATTGGGAAAAAAAAAAAAGTTATCAACTAGAAAAGCTCAAATTTCCATTCTGTCAATCATAACCATGAATATTACATTTATATCCAGGATAATTTTTAACACCCCATACCATGAAACCTTTTAATGTGCTGTGTCAGTAATAAAACCAGTTCTTGTAAATTTGATATATTCTACTACTGGATGCACAATAATTAAGATACAGAACATGGCAAAGTGAGTGCACTATGATGAAATTACATATACAGAAGGATGCAATGAATTATAAGACTGCAGGCTAGGGCAGCATGCTGCTGAGTGCATGAAGCTGTGCCTAACACTACCACAAATGCAGACAATGACGGGATTAGTGATATAAGAAAAACAGATTTAAAAAAAATCATAAACCGAGGCAAGATCAATATCACATGTTCATGTCTTTCTGAATGACATGTCATACACAATAGTTCTGCAATACCATTATCTCTTGAAACGGTCTTCAGTTTGACTAGTATCAATAATATAGTGCGCTGTGACAAGCAAGCACAAACAGATTGGAAGAATTCCTAGGTTATGTATTGACAAAAACTTGGGCAGCCCTACTTAAACATAAAACTACTTATTAACATTAATTTGTGAAATTTATACACATCAGCTAGCAAAAAAAAAGGTAGTGGCAACTACGAATACTCAAAGGGAGAACAGAGTGGGAAACAATAGGAAAAGCAAGAAAAAAAATGGGATGAAGCAGCACAGATAATCCCACTTTACCTCAGAAGCCACGAAGGCTGACACAGGAGTGCACGTGCTTGTGTGTGTGTGTGTGGGGGGGGGGGGGGGGAGGGGGGGGTTTATGCATGTATGATTGTGAGTGGGTGTGCAAGCAGGCATACATATATTTGCTCCAGCTGCCAGTGGAGGGAGAGTTTGGTTCTGCTGCCATCTCTTCCAGCTCTTGTGTGTTTGTTTTCAATCCGCACATGTGCAGACAATTTCCAAACATAATTATCCTATTAATTTTAAAAATTCTTACATCTACAATTTGAATAATTCCTTGGAATTACTAATCCTTTGTTGAAGTAATTACTAACTTTATCATAACTATTATATCTCTTATTCACACATTTATTTTAATGCTGTTTGAAATTATTATATATGTAAACTGTTGTGATCTACCCTCTGGAATGACGGTATCTAAAAAGCATAAATTAATAAATAAAATTATTTGCTGCCCAGAGTTTTACACATGTATTTTCTCATAGCCAGGAATTGCATCTGCATAAATTGATGGTGCATGGACACATGAAAAAGGACCGAGACTGATAACCATCATCATGCACATAAGCTCCTAAAGTGCCTTCACTGTAAAGAACACCTAAAAAGGGGGCTTTGTTAAACATGAGACTGATAGGGAAAAATGGTCTCCAGTAGTATACCAAAATGTGAAACAGTACTGAAGCAGAGTAAAATAACACCTTTTTAAGAACTGGAAAGTTTATCTACATCATAGTAGGCAAGTCATTCAAAGTTTCCTTCTGCACTAAGGTACTATATATATTGTCCCCCAAAATTAAAAAAAAAAACAAACCAAAAACTGATAATTTTATTCAAATTTCTTAGGGTAGGTCACCTAAGCTTTTACCAATTTAGTATCTCATGCCTAAAATTCAGAAAAGCAACACACAAAAATAATAACCCCCCCCCCCCCCCCAAAAAAAAACCAAACAAAAAAAACCCAAAACAGCAAAATCAAACCAAGCAAAATAAGCAAACAAAACCCCAAAAAGTGAAGATGTAAGAAAAATGCAAGGAAAAGTAAGTTTCACTGGCTCCTAGAATTAAGAGTCAAATAAGTTGTTGGTAACTCTTAAATTTGATGGATGCTTTCTACCATTGCATTTTAGTGAAAAGCCAATGCACAATGTTAAGGTAATTTATGTCAACAAAAGCACATGTTGAGTCGGACCAAAAGCTGATCAAGATCAGTATCCTGTCTCAGTGACCAATCCCTATCACATGTGCCTGGCAGATCCCAAACATGTATTTCTAATTGCTCACTCTCAGGGTTAAGTGGTGGCTTTCCCAGATCTACCTGGCTAATAAATGTTTATGGTCTTTACCACCAGGAGTTTTAGTCCTCTTTTAAACCCAGGTATGCTAGATGCCTTGACCATGTTCTTCACCGTCAAATTCCACAGCATGATTGAGTTGAATGAAAAAAAATTTTTTTAATTTGTTTTAAATCTGCTACCTATTAGGTATTTCTAGCATGCCTCCTAGTCTTGGAACTATTTGAAAAATTAAACAACCTATTTATCTGTTCAACCCGACTCCTGATTTTATAGACCTTTGCTGAGGGCTGGTTGTTGTGAATTCTGGAATCTTTGTTTAAAGATGCATTACATAAAAAAAAATTCTCAGTAATTTCTTCTCCAAGATGAAGAGTCCTAACCTGTTTGGTCTTTCTTCATAAAGCAGCCATTCCATCCCCTTTATCATACTTCTTGCCCTTCTCTGTACCTTTTTCTAGTTCCGCTGAATTTTATTTTTTTTTTTAGATAGGGCAAGCAGAACTGCACACAATAACCAAGATGTGGTCACAACATGGCTCGATACAAAGATATTCTGATGGTCTCCCATCTTCATTCCTTTCCAAATCATTAACAACATTCTATTAACTTTTTTGGCACACACTGAACTGATGAGTCTACCTTACCTATCTATTAGATGTTATTGAAGGTGTTAATAATAAACATGTGGATAAAGATGATCCATAATGTGTCAAATGTCATCTGAAAATCCTGACAGTCTTTCATGAAAGATTTCTCAGGAAATTAAAATATCATGTGATAGGAGGCAGTGTTCTATTGTGGATTGATAACTAGTTAAAGGGAAAAAAAAAGAGAATTAGGACTAAATGGACAGTTTTCCAAATACAGAAAGGTAAATAGTGGGTGCCCCAGGGTTCTGTACGGAAACCAAACAGGAGGTGAACATAATTTTGTGTAATCTGCAAATTTTAAAGTTGTTAAAACACAAGTAGATTATCAGGAATTGCAGAAGGACCTTGCAAGATTAGGAGATGAAATTTAATGTTGACAAATGCAAACAACACACATGGAAAAAAAATTGCTGGGTTCTGTTTTAATAGCCACCACCCAGGAAAATGGATCTTGGACTCATTGTGTATAATACATTGAAATTCCTTTTGCTAAATCCATATTGGCTCATCCCCATAGGCCATGTCTATCTGTATGGCTAGCAATTTTGTTTTAAAAAATGGCTTCTACCATTTTTGCCTGGCAGTGATATCAAGCTCACTAATCTAGTTTTCTGGCTTACCCGAAAGCCCTTGACAAAAACAGGTGTTACATTAGCTTCCAGTCTTCAGGTACTATTGCTGTTTTTAAAATGATAGTTTCCAGATTACTAGTAAAAGATCTAGTGTTTCATGTTTGAGTTCTTTAGCATAAATACCATCCAGGCCTGGTGATTTATTACTCTTTAGTTTGACAATTTGCTCTATTACTTCTTCCACTTTCACAGTGATTTGCTTCAATTAGTTTGAATCAAAAAAATGCTTCCGATGTGGGCATTCCCTAGATCCTTCTTAGTGAAGACAAACAAAAAAAAGTTTCATTTTTCTGCCATGACCTTGCTATCCCTGAGTGCCCTTTTACCCCCTTGGTCATCTAGCGGTCCAACTGACTCCCTCACATGCTTTTTACTTTAAATGTTCTTGAAGAAGTTTTTTTTTTTTTAAATTAGTTTTAGCCTCTATAGCAAGCTTCTTCTCAAATTACCTCTTGGTATGTCTTATTACTGGTTTTACATTTAACTTGCAAGTACTTGTGCTCTTTCCCAATTTCCTCATTTGGATTTAGTCTCTCTTTTCTGAAACTTTTCTTTTTGTTTAATTCTCTCTGTCACTGTACCATTTATCCATGCTGGCAGTTTGATCTTCTTTTGGCCTTTTTTAATGCATGGAATACATTTTATCTGAGCTTCCAATATGTTTTTTAGGTTTTGTTTTTTTTTTTGGTTTTTTTTAATATCCATGCCTCAAGCAGATTAACCTTTGTAACCTCTCCTTTTAGTTTTTTTTCTAATTTCCTCATTTTATCATAGTCTCCCATTTTAAATACTTCTATAGTCGTTTTATTCAATGCCCTTCCTCCAGCAATTGTCTAAATTTGACTGTATTATGATTACTACTGCTAAATTTACTTCATCACCATTACCCCTTGCATCAGATCCTGCATTTTACCAAGGACTAGATCTAAAATGCTTCCCTCTCAGTTCCAGGAACGGCTGCTCTATGAACCAATCATTTATGATATCCAGAAACTAATTCCCCAGCATGCTCCAATAAGACATTTACCCAAACAATACTGAAACCATCCATTGTGTTGCCAATTGTATTTGCCTTTCTAATTTGTTTGCATTTCAGTGTCAGATTTTTCATTACAACCACAAAGAATGTAGTATACACACTGCTATATTCTTCACGCATTCATGGAATTTCTATCCATAAAGATTCCACAGTGCATTGCATTTCCTGCAGTATTTGACTCTATGCCATCTTTTCCATATAGTGCCACCCTTCCACCAATTTGATCTGCCCTGTTTTGTCGATATACTTTATACCCTGGTATCACAGTGTCCCACTGGATATTCTCATTCCACTAGGTTTCTGAGACATCCATGTTGTCTATCTTCATTAAGTTTTATAAAAATAACAACTGTACAAAGTGAAAAAAATATCAATATCACAAAAAAATGACTATTAGTATTTGGAACAAATATTATATACGGTAGAATTCCTTATGCATAGCTCATCACATACACTAAAGAATTAAAAATGAAGCCTCATAATCATAGCCCA
This sequence comes from Rhinatrema bivittatum, assembly GCF_901001135.1. Classification (NCBI taxonomy): domain Eukaryota; kingdom Metazoa; phylum Chordata; class Amphibia; order Gymnophiona; family Rhinatrematidae; genus Rhinatrema; species Rhinatrema bivittatum. Next base: position 82,257,013 of record NC_042624.1, read on the forward strand.
CAATCCACCTACAACAGACTTGATTGCAAATTTTTCAAAGAATTATTTTTAAATTGCATGTAAAAACATATGTGATGCAAACTTGAAAAAAAAAAAAAAAAAAGAGTCTACTCAGCTCATTTTTGGCCACATTTTGAATAAAATTTCTTTTTTGGGGAACACTATGATAATCACCATGATTAAGGTGGATCTCATTCAGTTGGAAAAAGACCCCCTAATTCCCCAGTTTCTACAAAATCTAAAGCCCTCTTCCCTGCACACAGATTCTGGAGCTCAACTTGCCTTTGGGATCCTAATATGAAACAGGAAAGCGTTTTCTGAGAATGTAACCCTGGAGGATTTGGAATTCGATTTTCTACCTAAAATCCTAAATTTATTTTTCAGACCTTTTCTCCTGTATCTTCCTATGTTGTTGGTAACCACATGTACCATGACAGCCAGCTTCTCCCAGTACTTTCCAGAATCTTATCTAGGTGATGCATGAGGTTCACTACCTTTCAGCCGACAGATAAGTTCTTTCAGCCGACAGATCAGTTATTTTCAATAACCTACAAGAGAACTACACAAGAACCAGACAAGTACAACTCTAAAAAATTCTTTGAACCCTCTATGAATACCCTAAGAACAACACAAAGAATTCTCTTAAGAATTATGCAATTCAACTTCAACTCCTTGGCAGTCCAAAACTCTGCCTACTTAGGCAATGTATACTATATCTCTTTGTTATTAACCCCATATATTTATTTCCAAGTTATTTATACCTGTTCTTTGTAAGACATTTACTTGTCACTGTTATTGTTCAAAATGTAAACCGAATTGATCAGTAATTCTGTTACTGGAAAGTCGGTATAAAAAAAGTTCTAAATAAATAAATAAATAAGTTACCAAGCAATCCTCATACCTACCAGTCACCCAGCTATCTACATTCCTAATAATCAAATCACCAACTACATTAAGAGTCCTAACCCTTTCCTTACTGGTCACAGGCCCTTAAATGTCTCACCGGGAAGGTAGGTCCTAATTACAGGATCACTTCCAGCCATACCAAGGAGATGCTCTCTTTCTAGGTCACCTTGTGCCTCCAAAGAAGCAATGGAGCTGACAGACTGGAGGTAAAATGGCTCTACTATGCTCCTGAAATTTTCCTCTATATACCTCAGTTCTTCCAGTTAATGACTGCTAAGCCAAGGCAGATGTCAAGCTCAAAACATGGCACCATGTCAGTTTTACTCCTTGGTATGCTACCTGTGATTTTATGAAATGTTTTACAAGGGTCACAACTAGAGATTTGTCAGATAAATTTTTCACACATTGTACAAACGTGGTGTTTTGAGGTTTAAAGCTCTTAAGATTCCAGTCACCAATATATGAATGGTCATTTTTAACACAGAAAGCTATTTTTGTAATACTGAGATTGGTTCTCTAATTGTACAGGTTGGGATGGTGTATTTGTTTCTTGAGTTATCATTGTTTCACCATCCAGTGTTTGGATCTGTTTGCTGGCTGACATTTATAAACATTATTGCTTCTCAAATCACAACTAGATTTTTAAAAGGATCTTGGAATTGAGAGCGCTAAAATGCCTTCATAGGAAGTTAGAAAGTGGAGAAAGCTCCAATTTATCCCAGATAAGCTTCATTACAAATGATTTTATATAATAGGCTCTCTTTTCATCTCTGATGTTTCTATTTCTCTATCAAGTTATTTATTTAGTACTTTTTTATACAGACATTCATGATACATATCATATTAGGTCGGTTTACAAGGAACAGGGGCTTATAACTTTAACATTAACAGAGGAAAAAAGGTAAAAAGTTACAATAAAACAAGGGTAATGGAACTAGGGAGAAGAAGAAGCCAGAGGTAGATACTCGATAAATATAACCAATCATATACAGCTCATATACAATGTCTGAACCATGGAGTGAGCCGACTAGATGGCATGGTCTAGTCAGCTGGACTAGTATTAGTTTTACATTGTTGAAATCACTAGGGCGGCATTAAGGCCCAACGGACTAGAGGTGTAAGAACTATGGCATAGCTGAGACCAGCCTGACTTAGGGGAAGGCTTGTTGGAAAAGCCAAGTCTTTATTTTTTTCCTGAACGTCAGCAGGCAGGGTTCCTGTCTAAGCTTACCTCCAGTCTGCCTCCCCCACGCACCAAGCTGGTCACTCCCTTGACCTTATATTCATCAACCACTGCTTCCTACCATCCCACCCCCCCACCTGCTCCCCTGTACCTTGGTCCGACCACTTCCTCATAAAAGCCCTCCTCCCCCTTAACTTCCCTACTACCCCCACTCCCTCAAACAACACCACCTTCACCTTCAGGAAACCCTGCTCTGGAGATGAACTGGCTCTTGCCATTTCCAACACATCCACTAGCCTTGACTGCTCCAGTCCAGAGACTGCCATCAAATCCTGGCTCAGCATGACTCTTGAAATTGCTGACAAACTATGCCCCATCTCCAGACGTAACATTACCCAACCCACAAAAAATCATCAACCCTGGTACACGACTGAACTAAGATCCCTAAAAAATACCCTCAGGCAGCGTGAGAGAAACTGGCGTAAAGCCCCCTCACCCCAACTCGCCTCAAGTTTCAAAACTACCCTTCACCAATATAGAATAACCACCCTCAAAACAAAAAGAGACTACTTTTCAGCTAAGATCCACCAATACATGTACAACCCGAAAGACCTTTTCAATTATGTTGCCAACCTCACCAAATCCTCTCAGCCCACTATCCCTGAGAATGATGCCTCCACTAAGAGCGAAGAAATCGCCCAGTATTTCCTCACAAAAATCACCAACATCCTCCGCAGATTTCAACACCCTTCTCCATCCACCTCCCCTTCCCCCTCCCTCCAACCTTCCCCCACTTCACCCACCCTCCAAACCCTTGACCTGACTTCCGCTAAAGAAGTGGAATCTATTCTCAGAAAACTCAAACCAGCTTCCCACCCTTCAGACACCATTCCCACAAAATCCCTCCTCTCCATCCCAAACACTATATCCAAACCCATCGCAGACATCATAAACTCCTCCCTCTCTTCAGGCTCTGTCCCAGATGCTCTTAAACAAGCTATTGTCAAGCCCCTCCTAAAAAAACCAACACTAGACCCTAAAGACCCCGCTAACTTCCGCCCTCTCTCTAACCTGCCCTTCCTATCCAAAATTATGGAAAAGATTGTAAACATCCAACTTACAGAATATCTAGAAAGCAATAACATTCTGCATCCAGCCCAATACGGCTTCCGTAAATACCTCAATACAGAAACCCTCCTGCTCTCCCTCACGGACCACTTACTCATAGGCATGGACCGAGGCAACTGTTACCTCCTCGCCCTACTCGACATCTCAGCTGCCTTTGATACCATCAACCATAACCTCCTCATCAACCGGCTATCCGAAATAGGCATCTCAGGCCTAGCCCTACTATGGTTTAAATCCTACTTATCTAACAGAAAGTTCTCCGTCAAGATAGGAAACGCCAACTCCACACTCTATCCCTTGTCTCAAGGTGTCCCACAAGGCTCCTCCCTCTCCTCCACCCTTTTCAACATTTATCTCACACCTCTATGTCAGCTCCTCACAGACCTCGGCCTCAAATTCTACCTCTATGCAGATGACGTTCAAATCGTCATTCCCATTCACAACTCTCTCTCAGATGCCCTTGCCTTCTGGAACACATGTCTTGCCAACATCAATGACTTCCTCACCAACATCCACCTCGCTCTAAACTCCTCCAAAACAGAGCTGCTCCTTATCTCTCCTCACCTCCCTCCCAAACCACCGATCTCCAACGATCCAGCTTTCAACGTCATAACACCCCAACCCACAGTAAGAGACCTTGGGGTTATCATAGATCAACAACTCAATCTCAAAAAACAGATCAACTCCATCCTCAAAGAAGGTTTCTTCAACCTTCACATCCTGAAGAAACTCAGACCCCTCCTCCACTATCATGACTTCCGCACCGTCGTCCAAGCCACCCTTTCCTCAAAGCTGGACTACTGTAATGCCCTCTTCCTTGGCCTACCCTCCTCCACCACCAAGCCCTTACAAATGCTCCAGAATGCCATTGCCAGGGTCATCACCAACTCAAGGAAAGCTGATCACATTACCCCAATACTCAAAGAACTCCACTGGCTCCCCATCGCATCCCGAATTCTCTTCAAAATTCTAACCATAGTGCACAAGTCCATCCACTCGCACAATTCCAATTGGTTGGATGAACCCTTTCGTCCTATACGCACTGAACGACCCACTCGCACTGTCAACAAAGGCACCCTCTCCATTCCCCCTTTGAAAAAAGCCCACCTCTCCTCTACTAGGGACCGTGCACTATCCATTGCAGGCCCTAAACAATGGAACGCCCTCCCTACCACTCTCAGGCTAGAGCCATGTTACGCCAAGTTCAGAAAAAAACTTAAAACATGGCTCTTCCGACAAGCCTACCCTGATTAAGTACACAGACTTCTGCAAGTATCTTGCCTACGCCTTGTATATTCCTGTAAATAGTCCGTTGCAGTTTTTATTTATTGCTTTAATTCCTCCACCTCCTGCTCTTTGTATACTCCTCCTTGTTCGCCCTCCCTGTTCATTGTAATTTCTACCTTTAAAGTTACATTGTAAACCGGTATGATGTATGCATACTAATACCGGTATATAAAAGTTTTTAAATAAATAAATAAATAAGATCAGGGGGAACAGCATTCCAGATGGCTGGTCCCGCTACCTGGAATGCTGCCTCAGGCAATAATGTTCATGAACTTTTCGAAGGAATTTCACCTAAGGCAGGGCCTTCCAAAACTGTGGGTCAGGACCCCAAAATGGGTCACAAACCTTCAGTTGGGGTCATGAGTGTCTCTAATGGCAGCTCTCTTCAGGTGCCAGTTGCAGCAGCATTAGTAGTGGAAGTCAGTGAGAAGCCTGTGAGCCAGCATGCGCTCACAGGCCTTGCAGTGATTTTGTACTTGCATGATTTTCTGTGGTAACAAGAAACCCTGCAGAAGAAGGGATCGGGGCCGCTGCAGGTCCTGTGAGCTTGCAGTAGCCAAGTCCTGTGCTTATTTTCAATAGTAATACTGCTGCTTGCAGAGCACTGTCTGGCTTGCTAGTAACTGAGTGGAGGGGAAGAGCGAGTGTGCATAGGTTGGTGGAGATTGCCACGGCTTCTCTCTTCTCATCCACCACTGAACCTACCCAAGAGAAAAATGTTGCACGTCATCAGCCAGGCCTCTATTCCCCCCAGTTGTCATCGACACTTGGCCCAGGGCCCAAAGGAACCCTGGCCATGTAGATGTTTAGAGGAAAAGCTATTTGAAAAAAAGGGATGAGATATAGAAGGGGGTTTGAAAGTTGGATACAACTTTCCACAGCGGGCCCATCTCTCTGGAACTCCCTACCACCGGACCTCCGCATTGAGCCGTGCCATACTACTTTTAAAGTGAAACTCAAGACTTGGCTCTTCCGTCAAGCTTTCCCAGAGAGCTAAAAGCAAGAAGAACAACAACCATCCTTGCCTTACAGCAATAATCTAATGTTTATATTACTTCAGTTATATGTTTCCAAGTTGTGTTCTAAGTTGATCTTAGTTGTTTTTCCCAATAGATTGTACTTTATTATATATTATCCGTTCATTATTTCGATATGTTCCATGTAAACCGCCTCCCCGGCGATAGTTATTTCTGTTAAATGTGAACCGGAGTGATATGTATTGTATACAGGAACTTCCGGTATATAAAAACCAAAAATAAATAAATAAATAAACTGTGGAGGGTGAGAGAGGAAGCAGAAGATCAACTTAGGGATGTAAGAGGAGGTGCAGGTGAGATGCAATCAGCTGGGGGAAGAATGTGATGGGGATGAGGTGAGAGGATGATAGGATCAATTGAAGGTGAAGGATTTCAAAGGGGCGTGGGATAAACACTGTGGATCCATAAAGCCTGGAGGATGGGAATGAAGAAAAGAGGTATGATGGTGGCTTGCAGGAATGATGGCTACTACCTGGTGATTAATACCCTTATTCAATAAAACGTTCACACGGTTAATGCGACTCCAACATTGCTCTATGCTTCAACGGCAAGAGGAAATGTGGAAAAGAGGATTTGCATTCAGGCAACAACCAACAAGGTAGCACAGTCTGGGTAAACAAATAAGCATGGGAGTAGCTTGCTTGTTGCGGCAGTTACTACCCCAAACCAATTAAGCCTGATACTTCACTTTCAATGCATATCCAGCATAAATCTCTGCTTCAACGGCAGGGGGGGGGAATGAAGAAATAGGATTTGCATCCAGCCAACGTCTAACAAGGCACTGATCTGAGCAGTATGAGTATACAAACATTGGGGTAGCTTGCTCGATACGACGGATACTACCCTCAAACATTAAGCCTTATACTTCACTTTGATACAGCTCCAACACTCTCTGCATCAATGGCGGGATGGAAGGAAATTAGAATCAAAAAGCTACCAATAAGGGCCCTGAACTCAGTGGTCGGAGTAACAGATAAGTATGAGAAAATAAGTGTGAAAGCTTGCTGGGCAAACTGGATGGGCCCATTGATCTTCTTCTGCCATCATTTCTATCATAAGAAAGGCTTGGGGGATGAGAGAATCAGCTAGCGGGATTAAAAAAGGTTAGAGGGGCGAGAAAGGAAATGGGCTGGGGAAGGAAGAAAAACAGAGGTTGAGAGCAGAGATCCTCTGGAAGAGATGGAGAGAGGGAATCAACTGGAGCTTAGGGAAGGAGAGAAAGGCTGAAGAGGTTAGGGCTCTTCAGCTTGGAGAAGAAACAGCTTGGGGAGACATGATAGAGATCTATAAAACAACAAGAGGCCTTGAACGATTAACAGATTCACATTTTTTACTCTTTCAGATAATACAAAGGACTAGGAAGCACACCATGAAGTTAGCAAGTAGCACATTTAAAACAAATAGGAGAAAAAAGTCTCTCATTCAATGCACAATTAAGCTCTGGAATTTGTTGCCAGAGGATGTGGTTAATGCAGTTAATTTAACTGGGTTTAAGGTTTGGATAAGTTCCTGAAGGAGAAGTCCATAAACTGCTATTAATCCTGCTGATTTCGGGAATAGCCACTACTTATTACTGGCATTAACAGCATGGGATCTATTTAATCTTCGGGTACTTGTAACCTGGATTGGACACTGTTGGAAATAATGGACCCTTGGTCTGAGCCAGTATGGCAATTTCTTATGTTCTTACAAGAATGACTGATATTTATTTATTATATACAGACATTCGATCTGAGATATCACATTGGTTTACATTCAGGTACTGTGGGTATTTCCCTATCCCCAGAGGGCTTACAATCTAAGTTTTCACCTGAGACAATGGAGAGTAAAGTGACTTGCCCAAGGTCACAAGGAGCGACAGCGGGACTCTAACCCTGGTCTCCTGGTTCGTAGCCCACTGCTCTAACCACTAGGCTATTCCCCTGCTAATTTGTATTGGTCATCCTTGGGGGTTCATGTTAATTTTCCAAGTACTAAAATAGGGTCACATTGTCTAAAGGTTTGGGAAGCCCTGACTTATCTTTTACATTTTTATAACTTGTGAGAAAAAATATATAGTAATATTTGTGTGTGTTGCGCTTAACTGCAGTAGATGTGCGCTGCGCTTAACTGCAGTAGATGTGGATAATACATTGAAATAGTCGGCTCAGTGTGCTGCAGCAGTCAAAAAAGCAAACAATGTTTGGAATTATTGGGAAGGGAATGGTGAATAAAAACGGAAAAATGTTAATGCCTCTGTAGCGCTCCATGGTGAGACTGCAACTTGATTACTGTGTATGGTTCTGGTCACCGCATCTCAAAAAAAATTGCACTGGAGAAGGTAGAGAGAAGGTAATTGCACTGGAGAAGGTAGAGAGAAGGCCGACTAAAATGATAAAGGAACAGCTCCCCCTATGAGGAAAGGCTAAAGAAGTTAGGGCTATTCAGCTTGGAAAAGAGATGGCTGAGGGGGAATATGACAGAGGTCTTTAAAATTATGAGAGGTCTAGAATGGGTAGATGTGAATTGGTTATATACTCTTTTGAATAATAGAAGGACTAGGGGGCATTCCATGAAGTTAGCAAGTAGCACATTTAAAACTAATCGGAGAAAATTATTTTTCATTCAACGCACAATTAAGTTCTGGAATTTGTTGCCAGAGGTTGTGGTTAGTGCAGTTAGTGTAGCTGGGTTTAAAAAAGGTTTGGATAAGTTCTTGGAGGAGAAGTCCATTAACTGCTAATTAATGAAGTTTACTTAGGGAATAACCTCTACTATTACTGGCAAAAGTAGCATGGGATCTACTTAGTGTTTGGGTACTTGCCAGGTACTTGTAGCCTGGTTTGGCCACTGTTGGAAATAGGATGCTGGGCTTTATGGACCCTTGGTCTGACCCATTATGGCAATTTCTTATGTTCTTCTATTGTTTGCTTTTGGGCTACTGCCGGGGAATGAGTTTGAGCCAAATAGTTTCTTGGCCCTTAGGTCAACAAGATTAGACATTGCACTAACAAAGAATAGTGAACTATTGCAAGAAAGAATATCTTTAGCATCTGTGTTATACAAGGAAACTGGTATCTATGAAATAATGAAAATGAATCAACCACCATATTCTCACAACTACTGCATAAAGCACCATTAGTTGCCACTATGTGTGGCATAATGTAAATAACTACTGTATATAATAGCATAGAATGGTATCTGTCCAATAGGAAATTATACACCAAAAAAAAAAAAACCAGACTTCGAGCATAGATATAAAACTCTGAAATAAGGAATGTTAGCAGCCAAGTTGCTGAATCAGACCTGCCCACTGCCTTAAAACTATTTGTAATGACTTTGCAGACTAAATTTAGACTACTTGTGAAAACATAGCCTGCATTTATTTAGCTTTCTTCATAATCTAATTGGAGACAAAGTCACTCTTCAATGAATGTGACTATTTTTCTGAACTACTGGAAATTCATGAAACATTTCCTCTTCCCCCTCTCTTCAATAACAGTACATAACAGTGTGGTCAAGATAAGCACACACAAAAGACTGGGAGCAGGAGTCCACTGAGTTACCATACCAGGAAGGCAGGATTTCATTTTAATCCGAGTCACAGCTTTCGTCTTTGTAACACCACGTTGTGCCAATAACTAATAAGTGTGACACATTTGGTTTTGAGAAGTTAAGCAGATTTGTAATTTTAACAAATAAGAGTGTGCTCAGTTTCATTCAAAAGTTATCCAAATGCTTACAATACAGTAAATAATCATTCTCTAAAATTGACCTGTTTCACAAACTGAATTCTGAAATCTTTTATTGCTTTTAAGTATCAAAAGAAAATAAATTTCCCCTAGACCCCCCCCCAAAAAAAAACAAAACAAAACAGGGAAGTCACTGCTAGTATCTCATCAGACTTGTTACCTTTAACCAGAAAGCCCAGTTACTGTGCTAGATTCTAGCATGGTAAACTCACTCCTTGGGTCAGCAGGGATTGGGGATGCTGCAGACACATCATTTGTAGTCGTCCTCTCCCTACTCCCCCCTTAAGAGAGAGTTTCAATCATCACTCAACAGCAATAACCAACTGACTAGTTCAAAGTTTTACCATTTCGGCTGGCTTACATTTGGAAGGAGAAGGAATAATAAAAAAAACAAAAAAAAAAAACGCATTTTAAACCAAGCCCAAGTTCAAGTACACTGCCAAAACTGTCCGCAATAAATAAATGTAGAAACATACTTGAAAAGGTACATTTTCTATGATACAGGGGCATCTAATAGTAAAGCAGTAGTTTATAAAAATGTAAAGAAGTCATCTTGGTTGTGTTTTAGGATAAAATAACTGCAAGACAGTTAGTTAAACAGAGTTAGTTAAATAGATGCTCACAAATAGGAGGTCCCTACAATCAAATCGCAGTTTTTACTGTTTTGTGCAGCCTTCCAAGTTCCTTTACATGTGAAACAGCTCACACTGTCTTATATGCTATGTTTTAAATTGTACACTAGTTTGGATGATTATGTAGTCAAAAAAACACAAATGTAAATAAATACATAAATACAGTGAGAGCACTGAGAGGAGAGGATCCCCTTGCTGGTGGCTAAAAAGAATCAGTAAGTACTGCTCAGGGAAATGTTTAAAGCTTAAAAGTATTGGGGAAAAGCAAGCTATTGGGGTATATTTAGTGTGTTCATGTGTTTTGTTTTAAATAGTTAGTCAGAAAGGCAGGCAATAAACAGAAATTTGTGTTTGTATTTCCCAACCCTCCCACCCACCATTAGATAATCCTTTAATTCAGCGGTTCTCAAATCGGTGTTCGTGAACACCAGTGGGTCGCCAAGCACCAGCAGGTGTGTCACGCACATCCTGGTTTCCTCACTGCTCTTTCCAGAAAGATGCAAAGAGTTCTGCAACAAACACTACTGCTGCTCCTGCCCGTGCTAATCAGCACATTCAAGTCCAGAGAGGCACAGCAGCAGGGTTTGTGGAAGCGGGCAATAGCAAAATGGAGAAATTACTTACCTGATAGTTTCGTTTTCCTTAGTGTAGACAGATGGACTCAGGACCAATGGGTATAGTGTACTCCTGTTAGCAGTTGGAGATGGATCAGATTTCAATCGGACGTCAGATCCTAGTACATATACCCCTGCAGGAAGTGCAGCTCTTCAGTATTCTCCTCGAAAAGCATTGTGGATATATGTGTGACTGACTGATTAACTTAATAATATGATTAACTTAAATAACTTCATAACTTGTTAGAACGTTTAAAACTTGATTAACTTGAACTGGTTGATTGACTATAGCTGGAGACCGCCAGTGTACTCAACCGGAAAGCGTCGACACCCGGCAGGGTGGATGTCCTAGGTAGATGAAAACATGGCTTACCCTTGATTCATTGACAAAAAACCATGTATAACGGCAGCCAAGGGTAGGATGCTGAGTCCATCTGTCTACACTAAGGAAAACGAAATTATCAGGTAAGTAATTTCTCCATTTCCTAGCGTGTAGCAGATGGACTCAGGACCAATGGGATGTATAAAAGCTACTCCCGAACCGGGTGGGAGGCTGCCCGTGGTCCACTTAGAATTGCCCTTGCAAATGCCGTGTCCTCCTGAGCCTGCACTTCCAGACGGTAGAATCTGGAGAAGGTATGGATGGAGGACTACGTCGCCGCCCTGCAGATCTCGGCAGGTGACAGCATTCTAGTTTCTGCCCAGGATACCACCTGGGCTCTGGTAGAATGGGCCTTGACCTGTAGAGGTGGTGGTTTTCCAGCTTCTACGTAGGCCGCCTTGATGACTTCTTTGATCCAGCGGGCAATGGTTGCCCGCGAGGCCGCTTCTCCTTGCCTCTTTCCACTGTGAAGGACAAAAATGTGGTCCGTCTTTCATACTGGTTCCGACATTTCCAGGTATCTGGATAGGAGTCTGCCGATGTTGAGGTGGCTTAGACTACGGGCTTCTTCCGAATTCTTCAAGTCATCCATCGCTGGTAGTGAGATGGTTTGGTTAAGGTGGAAGTGTGAGACCACTTTGGGGGTGGGGAAGGAGGGCACCGTGTGTAGTTGGATGGACCCCGGGGTGAGTCGGAAGAACGGCTCATGGCAGGACAGTGCTTGTAGTTCTGAGATGCGGCGGGCCGAACACACGGCCAGCAAGAACACAGTCATTAAGGTTAACAGACGGAGGGACAGGCCTTGGAGGGATCTGAAGGCGGATCCCGCTAGGAACTCCAAGACGAGGTTGAGGTTCCATAGAGGTACTAGCCACTTTAGTGGTGGGCGGATGTGTTTGACTCCTTTCAGGAAGCGTGATACATCTGGATGCGAGGCTATGCTGTTGCCCTCGCTCCCGGAACCGTAGCATGACAAAGCTGCCATTTGTACCTTGATGGAGTTGAGGGACAGACCCTTCTGTAGTCCATTCTGTAAGAATTCCAGGATCACGGGGACATTGGAAGAACGTGGCTTGACGTTGTGGCCTTCGTACCAGGCCTCAAAAATTCTCCAGATCCTTATGTACGTTAGAGATGTGGAGAACTTGCGGGCTCGGAGGAGAGTATCTATTACCGCCCCCGAGTATCCGCGCTCTCAGGCGGGCCCTCTCAATGGCCAGACCGTAAGAGAGAATTGAGCTGGGTCCTCATGAAGGATCAGACCTTGTTGTAGTAGGTCTCTGTGCGGGGGCAGGGGTAGTGGATTCCCTGCCAGTAGTCTTCTCATGTCTGCGTACCAAGGTCTTCTTGGCCAATCTGGAGCCACCAGAAGAACTAGTCCCCTGTGTCGCTGTATCTTGTGTATGATTGCGCCCAGCAAGGGCCATGGCGGGAAGGCGTATAAGCAGGGTCCCCGGTGGCCAGGTCTGTACCAGGGCATCGATCCCCTGGGACTGCGGATCCCGCCTGCGGCTGAAGTATCTGGGTACTTGAGCGTTGGATCTGCTTGCTGGAAGGTCCATGTCTGGGGTCCCCCACCGATTCACTATCATCGTCCACAGCCTTCCAGATAGCTTCCATTCTCCTGGGTTTAGACTTTCCCTGCTGAGGAAGTCTGCCATGATGTTGTCTCTCCCGGCAATGTGGACGGCGGAGATCTCCTGGAGATTAACTTCTGCCCACGCCATCAGGCGGTCTATTTCTAGAGACACCTGTTGGCTTCTGGTTCCGCCCTGTCGGTTGATGTAGGCCACAGTCGTGGCGTTGTCTGACATCACCCTGACCGCTTTGTCTCGGAGTCTGTGGGCGAACCGCAGGCAGGCTAGTCTGACTGCCCGCGCTTCTAGGCGGTTGATGTTCCATCCCGCCTCTTCTGCGTTCCACCGTCCTTGGGTGGTTAACTCTTCGCAGTGTGCTCCCCATCCGTATAGACTGGCATCTGTGGTGAGCAGGGTCCAGATTGGGGAGGATAGTCTTGATCCCCGGCTCATGTGGCTGGTCTGCAGCCACCACCGTAGTTGGATCCGGATTCTGCCCGGGAGTGGTAGACGTACGGTGTAGTTCTGGGACCGTGGGCTCCACCGTGATAGAAGTGAGCATTGTAGTGGCCTCATGTGGGCTCACGCCCATGGCACCACTTCCAGTGTGGATGCCATCAGCCCGAGGACTTGCAGGTAGACCCATGCTGTGGGACGAGGAACGCTCAGCAAGGTCTGCAGCCAGTTCCACAGTTTTGATCTCCTTGTGGGGGTCAGGCTGACCTTGTCTTCCTTGGTGTCGAATCGGACTCCTAGGTATTCCAGCGACTGTGAGGGCTGTAGGGAGCTTTTGTTTGTGTTGACCACCCATCCTAGGCTTTCCAGTAGTGTTATGACTCTGCTGATTGCTTGGTGGCTTTCCTCCGGTGACTTTGCCCTGATCAGCCAATCGTCTAGGTAAGGGTGAGCGAGGATTCCTTCCTTCCTCAGTGTTGCCGCCACCACTACTATTACCTTGGTGAACGTCCGGGGTGCTGTGGATAACCCGAAGGCTAGTGCCCGGAACTAATAGAGACGATCAAGGACCTTGAAGCGTAGGTAGCGCTGGTGCTCCTGATGAATTGGGATGTGTAAGTAGGCCTCCGAAAGATCCAGGGATGTGAGGAACTCTCCTGGTTGTATTGCACGTACGACGGATCGTAGGGTTTCCATGCGGAAGCGGGGGCCTTAGGTGGCGGCTGACCGACTTCAGGCCTATCCTGGACCTCAATGTACCCTCTTTCTTGGGTACGACAAAGTAGATGGAGTAATGTCCAGTATTCATTTCCTGTGTAGGCACCAGGATTATGGCCTCGAGGGCCAGACGTCTGGATAGAGTAGCTTCCACTGCCGCCCTCTTGAGAAGGTCGTGGCAGGGGGATTCCATGAACCTGTCCGGAGGGGTTCAAAGGAAATCCAGATAGTACCCCTCCCGGATGATGGCTAGGACCCACTTGTCCGAAGTTATCTCGACCCATCTGCGGTAGAATAGGGCTAGTCTGCCCCCTATGGCTTCTTCCCTTGGATGGGTCAGCTGATTCTCATTGTGGGGCGCGGCTGGGGCCTGTCCCCGAGCTGGCTCCCCTCTTCTTGTGCTTGTTCCGAAAGGACTGGTTCCTGCCCGTAGGGCGAGGTGCTTGATAGTTGCTCTTGTAAGGGTTGAAGTGCTGCGAGTTTCTGCCCCTGGCGGACCTGTGGGAGGGACGCTGGTTTCTCTTCGTCGTCTTCCGGCAGGCGTGGTAATGGAGAGTCGCCCCATTTGTTGGCCAGTTTCTCTAGTTCGCTGCCGAACAGGAGGGATCCTTTGAAGGGCATCCTCATGAGGCACGTCTTGGTAGAGGCGTCAGCCGACCAACTTCGAAGCCAGAGTTGTCTCCTGGCCGCCATAGCGGACGACACTCCTCTGGCTGCTGTGCGCACTAGATCGGAGGCAACATCAGTGAGGAATGATACTGCTGGTTCCATGTCTTCTCCCGGAGTGTTGTTCCTGGCTTGTGATATGCAGGCACGTGTCACCACGGTGCTGCAGGAAGCAATCTGCAGGGACATGGCTGCAACTTCAAATGACTGTTTTAGGATGGCTTCCAGGCGCCGGTCATGTGCATCCTTGAGCACCGCTCCTCCCTTCACTGGGATGGTAGTGTGCTTGGCGACCGCGCAGACTATGGCGTCCACTCTAGGGCATGCCAGAAGCTCCTTGGTCGCTGGGTCCACGGGGTACCTGGCTGACAAGGCTCGTCCCCCTTTGAATGTGGACTCCGGGGCATTCCATTCCAGGTCAATTAGCTGTTGTGCCACCTGTAAGAGAGGAAAATGTCGGATCAACCCGGTGGCACTGGTTCCAATCGGTGACCTGTGCTCCTCCTCGATCCTCGGAGACCGGATTCCAACAGAAGATTTCCACCTTACCTTGTCTTTGGCGCTTCCTGGTTTCGTTCCAGGCGGTTTCCGGCTGCGGGGGGAGAGGGCAAATACCTTCACCGTCGCGCTCGAGGGCTGCACCCGCGGATCGGGGGCTAGGTCCTCGCCGCCATTCGGCCGCTGGACCGAGGCTCACCTCCGAGGGACCACGGAAATCACCTCGGGAATCTCAACTGGGGGAGGGACCCGAGGGTATCACCGCAGGAGAGTGGGGCTCGTCTTCAGGTAGGTTTTCCCCTTTAATTTTGGTTTTCTTCTTTGGATTTGGGTCAAAAGCTGCGAGAGCGTGCAGATAGTCCCTAACTTCTATGGAGACGGAAAATACTGAAGAGCTGCACTTCCTGCAGGGGTATATGTACTAGGAGCCAACGTCAGATTGAAATCTGCTCCGTCTCCAACTGCTAACAGGAGTACACTATGCCCATTGGTCCCGAGTCCATCTGCTACACACTAGGAAATGGCCTTTTCTTCTTCCAGCCCCTGCGGCCCAGAAAAGGAAGCAATGTTTACCGGGCACACGGAAGAAGAAAGGGCCCTGCATGCTGCTGCCACTGCAGTAACTGTATCCCATGGCTCCCAAGAATTCCCCTGCCCACGCAGTGGCAAGAAGGCAACACTCAGCTGTTTGCCTGTGCTGCGATCATCGCGGCGCACGACAGTCAACTGAGAATGTGGCTGCGGAGATTTCCTGCCGCGCGGTTGTTTGGGAAATTCTTTGATTAGCTGCCCCCAGGTCTGACAGATTTCCCAAACAGCTGGCGGCAAGAAACCTCCGCAGCCACATTCTCAGTTGACTGTCATGCGCCACGATGATCGCAACACAGGCAAACAGCTGAGTGCTGCCTTCTTGTTGCTGCAGGGCCGGGGGAAGTCATTCCTGCTGCAGTTCCCAGCTTCTTAGGACTCTTCTTTAATAGCAGCATGCTGGCTGCTTTGTGTTGTGGCTGCCATGGGTGCTGGGGGATGAGGTGTATGTGTGTAAAAGATTGGACAGGGAAGTAACTGGTATGTGTCAGAGAGAGAGAGAGAAAGATAACTGGTGTGTGAGAGACAAAATAAGTGAGAGTGTGTGAATAAGAGAGAGAGAGAGAGAGAGAGAGAGACTAATTATGGGTCTTAAGGAAGGGAAGTGTGAGGACAGAGCTTCAGCAGCCATTGCTGCTTCTGGTGTGTGCTATTGGCCTACAAGGGAGAGGAGTAGGAGAGTTGCTGGAGAGGGTAAGTAAAGGTGGCTTAAGCTTATCTTTCTTGAATGACTGCCATTTTAATTATTGGGTATTATGTGATATGTCTGCTGTTCGAAATATTTTATTGGTGGTTAAAGAATGTTTAATAATTTTGTAAGTTTTTAATGACTGGATGTTATTCTGTTTATCATTTGTTTTGAAACATTTATTATATTTATTCTAGTTTTAGAATTATTTTATATTACTTGAGAAATAAACAGAAATATGGAGACAAAAACTGAACTGGAAAAAGCAAGAAGCCAGACTGAGTATATGCAGTGCAACAATGGAAAAAATAAACACATTAACCTGATCGTCACTTTATTCTGTGTTCTGCATGTGTGACCCAGGTAAGGGTATTCTGCAAGCATGTAGTTTCTGTGTAGGGATCTATAGTAGCTTGGCTTGCTCTGTTTTCCTAATAGGAGGTGTATTGGTGTTTAGGGCCTGGTTAAATATTTGTAGATTGCCTTTTCATAGGTAGGCTTGTTTCTGTTTGAATGAGTTCCATAATGCAGGTAATAACTGTGTGGATTAATTTGTGTGCATTATTGCAGATCCTGGGAGTCTGTTAGGTGTTATATTTCTGTTTCCATTTCTTCAGTTTTGCACTGCATGCAGAGTGGCTTTCTTGGGTTTACATTCCAGTTTGTCCATATTTGTAATTTGTGGTCTTTCTGTATTTAGTGAAAGTTGGTTTTATGTGTTTGACCGAGGTGAGGTATTTTACTAGCATGTAGGCATTTGTATGAATACTTGTGTTTTCTCAATAGGACATGTATTGGTGGTAAATTACTGTTTTTCATAAGGAAGGCTATTGCGCCTGGTTGGAGAGAGTGTTTATGTTGCTGTTACTGAGATGACATCAGAAATATCTTTTTTGTATGGTAAATTGAACAGGGAATATCCTAGTTCTGTACCCACTGCTTGGGGGGTCAGGGCGATTCCTGTAAATAGAAAGTATATGATTACATTTAGTCCCGTGACGAACATGTTCAGTGTATCACGCATGTGAGAACCATCTGTCAGGTGTGTCCCGACAGAAAAAAGGTTGAGAACCACTACTTTAATTTATAGGCAGGTGTCACTTTCACACACAAAAAAAAAAGTTTTTTAAATCAGCCTTTTAACTTAAATTCAGAAATTCCCCACACCTTATCAAGAGTTTGATCATTCCCTTGTAGGTCACTATCAGATATATAGTGAATACACTAATACATTTAAAGGACCTTAATTGTATGCATTCCTACGCCCATAGCAACCTAAAACTTAAGTAGTAACTGAAAAAATTTAAGATGAAGGCAGCAGTCCAGCAGAAAGAGGGAGCTTCCCAGTCTTTTGCATCACGTATCACATGTATGATTTTTTACCCGCCAGTGAGAAATTGTACATGTGCATCCGATGCAAAGAGCTCCTGGCTCTCAGCGAACAAGTCCAATCTCTGAAGGCTAGAGTGGCAGACTTGGAGGAGCTGAGGCAGACAGAGCAGTATAAAGATAGACCTTCAAGGTCATAGTAGCCAAGTCCCAAACCCCATTCTGGCAGGCCTGGTGCTGCCTTGGAGGAGGAAGGTCTCATGATTGGAGAGCATCAACCTGAGGTATCAAGAATTGATCCTGTAGCAAGGACCTGCTCTTCAGGTGGTACATTCTCCTCTCACACTGAAATTGTCTCCCAGAGCTACTGCCCAGGAGGGAAGGGTTAGGTCAGCCATCATAGTTGGTGATTCGATTATTAGGAATGTAGACAGCTGGATGGCTGGTGGGCGAAGATCACTTGGTAACATGCCTAACCTGGTGTGAAGGTGGCAGATATCACACGTCACCTAGATAGTGTTAGACAGTGCTGGAGAGGAGCTGGCTGTCATGGTACATATGGGCAAAGTCACAGGAAAATGTAGGAGGAAGGTTCTGGAAGCCAAATTTAGGCTCTTAGGTAGAAAGCTGAAATCCAGAACCTCCATGGTAGCATTCACTGAAATGTTCCCTGTTCCACATGCAGGTCCCTAGAAGCAGGCAGAGTTCTGGAGTCTCAATGCATGGATAAGACAATGGTGTAAGGAAAAGGGATTCAGTTTTGTAAGGAACTGGAGAAACTTTTGGGGAAGGGGGCAGTCTTTTCCGAAGGGTTGGGTACCACCTTAACCAGGGTGGAACCAGGCTGCTGGCGCTAACCTTTAAAAAGGAGATTGTTCTAGTTTAAAAGCTGCTCTAAGGGGAAAGCAGACAGTCACTCACCAGTGCATGGTTCGGAGGGAGGTATCTTCAAATGATATTAATGAAGCATTATAATTAGGGCATCCCAAAAGAGGTTCCAATAATAAGAAAAGTAGTCCAAGTGCCTATAATTAAAAACTCACCTAAAACTAAAAGATTCCAATTTTTCCCTGTCCACTAAAAAGCAGAATGTAAATACAAATAAAAAGCACACTTTGAAATATGTGTATGCTAATGCCAGAAGCCTAAGAAGTAAGAATTAGAGTATATAGCAGTGAATGATGACAGAGTTAAATTGGCATCTCAGAGACATGATGGAAAGACTATAACCAATAGGATAGTGCTATGCCGAGGTACATATTATATCACATTGACAGAAATAAACACCTTGGTGGCAGGGTGGTGCTTTATGTCCAGGATAGCATAGAATCCAACAGGATAAAGATTCTGCAAGAGATTAAAGGTACAACTGAATCTTTACGGGTAGAAATCCCTTGTGTGTTGGGGAAGACTATAGTGATAAGAGTATACTACCGTCCACCTGGCCAAAATGATGAGATGGACAGTGAAATGCTAAGAAAAATTAAGGAAACTAACCAAATTTGTAGTGCAGTAATAATGGGATATTTCAATTACCCCAATATTGACTGTGTAAGTGAACCATCAGGGCATGCTAGAGAGATAAAATTTCAGGATGGAATAATTCACAGTTCTATGGAGCAATTTTAGATCTAATTCTCAGTGGAGCGCAGGATTTGGTGAGAGAGGTAACGGTGGTGGGGCCAGTTGGCAATAGCAATCATATGATCAAATTTGAATTAATGACTAGAATGGGGACAGTAAGGGGCGGATTTTAAAAGGAGCGCAAATAGGCCTACTTTTGTTTGCGCTCAGGCGCAAACAAAAGTACGCTGGATTTTAGTAGATACGCGCGGCCGCGCGTATCTACTAAAAAACCTGGATCGGCGCGCGCAAGGCTATGGATTTTGTATAGCCGGCGCGCGCCGAGCCGCGCAGCCTACCCCCGTTCCCTCCGAGGCCGCTCCGAAATCGGAGCGGCCTCGGAGGGAAACCTCTAACACCCTCCCCTCACCTTCCCCTCCCTTCCTCTACCTAACCCACCCGCCCGGCCCTGTCTATACCCCCCCTTACCTTTGTTGGGGGATTTACGCCTCCCTCTGGGAGGCGTAAATCCCCGCGCACCAGCGGGCCTCCTGCGCGCCGGGCCGCGACCTGGGGGCGGGTACGGAGGGCGCGGCCACGCCCCCGGACCCGCCCCCAAAACACTGCCGACACGCCCCGAAAACGCCGCGACGACCGGGACCGCCCCCGACACGCCCCCTCGGAGAACCCCGGGACTTACGCGAGTCCCGGGGCTCTGCGCGCGCCGGTAGGCCTATGTAAAATAGGCTTACCGGCGAGCAGGGCTCTGAAAATCCGCCCCATAGTAAATTCACAGCTCTAGCACTGAACTTTCAAAAGGGAAACTGATAAAATGAGAAAAATAGTTTTAAAAAATTATATATATATTCAAGTCATTAATTCAAATTTGATCATGTTATATAATATGAAGGTGAAGCAACAAAGGTAAAAAAAAGAAGTGTGCAACAGGTGTGGACATTGTTAAAAAAAAATACCATCCTAGAAGCACGGTCCAGATGTATTCCACGCATTAAGTGGGAGGAAAACAAAATGATTACCAACATGGTTAGAAGGTGAGGTGAGAGAGGCTATTTTAGCCAAAAGATCTTCATTCAAAAATTGGAAAAGTATCCAGAGGAAAATAGGATAAAGCATAACCATTGGCAAGTTAAATGTAAGGCATTGATAAGAAAGGCTAAGAGAGAATTTGAAAAGAAGTTGGCCGTACAGTCAAAAATTCACAATAAAAACATCAGAAGCAGAAAGTCTGCGAGGGAGGCAGTTTGACCATTAGATGATCGAGGGGTTAAAGGGGCATTTAAAGAAGATAAGGCCATTGCAGAAAGATTAACGGACTTCTTTGCTTCGGTGTTTACTGAAGAGAATGTTGGGGAGATACCCGTTCCGGAGAAGGTTTTCATGGGTAATGATTTAGATGAACTGAACCAGATCACGGTTAACCTGGAAGATGTGGTAGGCCTGAATAACAAACTAACATGGACCGAATGGTATACACCCCAGGGTTCTGAAAGAACTACAAAATGAAGTTTCAGACCTATCATTAAAATCATCCATTGTACCTGAAGATTGGAAGATGGCCAATGTAGCCCCACTGTTTAAAAAGGGATCCAGGGGTGATCCAGGAAACTATAGACCAGTAAGCCTGACTTCAGTGCCAGGAAAAATTATGGAAACTTATAAAGAATAAAAATCACAAAACATTTAGATAAAAATGCTTTGATGGGACACATTTATTTATTTATTATTTATTTATTTATTATTTTTGATATACCGAGTTTCATGATAGGAATCACATCAACCCGGTTTACAATTAACAATGTGGGTAAAGGCAGAGAGTAACAAAGTAGAGAACATTTCCCAATACAACAACAAATATAGTATGAAACTTAACAAAAATTAAAACAATATTTTGGATGTGAGAAAGTTACAAAAAACATGGACGAATAACTTGGAAATGAAAGGGGAGGAATTGTAGATTTACCCAAGGGAAGTCTTGCCTCACAAATCTCCTATATTTTTCTGAAGGGGTGAATAAACATGGACAAAGGTGAACCAGTAGATGTGTCATATTTGGATTTTCAGAAAATATAGGGGGTATATATAGGGGGTATAGACAGGGCCGGGTGTTCAATGAAGTCCCGCATTAGAGGCTTCTAAGAAAACTAAAATAGTAATGGGATAGGAGGCTATGTCCTTTTGAGGATTGCAAACTGGTTAAAAAACAGGGAACAGTAGGATAAAATAGTCTGTTTTCATAGTGGAAAAAGGTAAACAGTGGAGTGCCTCTGGGATCTGTACTTGGACTGCTGCTTTTTAATATATCTATAAATGATCTGGAAAGGGGTATTATGAGTGAGGTGATCAAATTTGTGGATGACACAAAATTATGCAGAGTAGTTAAATCTCAAGCGGATTGTAATGAATTGCAAGAAGACCTTTCGAGACTGGAACATCTGACTCCATGGACAGTTGAGAATGTCCAGTAATCCATGTGAGGCTAAACCAGTTGAGGCTCCCAGTGCAGAAGGAGCAATGGCTTCCTAGACAACACCCCTCTCCACCTCTTCTCATGAGGTGGGACTACTGGTATTAGATAATCCTTAAAGCAAGAACAGGGCTAAACTCAGGAACAGCTGGCTTGGTCAAGAACAGAAATTTCCAAAGTTAAAATAAAAAAAATACACTTTCAGATAAAAGAGAATTGAGTACGGGAGTCCCATAAGGATCGCCCTTGTCAGCCACCTTGTTTAATGTTTACATGATTCCGGTTTGTCATTTCCTAAGCAGACTAGGACTTCTGCATTATGTATACGCAGATGATATTCATATTCTAATTCCAATAAATTCCTCCATCGCGTCGACTATTAAGCTGATAGTTCTATATCTATCCATGATTAAAAAACTTTTGACTAATATGAAATTAATACTGAATATAGAAAAAACTGAAATCATTTATTTGGATAGAAAGACATGACATGACAAATTACCAACTATAACACTCAAAGACAATAACATCAATCTCGAAGTCTGAAACAACACATTGAGTTAGGAGTCATTATTGACTCCTAACTCAATTTCAAATAGCACATATCTATTAAGTTAAAAGAAGGATATTACAAATTTCATACATTTAAAAGACTAAAGCCATTACTCGATCAAAACAACTTCAGAACTGTACTCCAAGCACTGCTTTTTTCAAATACTGATTACTGTAACGTTTACAGTTAGGTCTTCCGCAATCAACTATCCGTCCCACAGGTCCTCCAAAATGCAGGAGCCAGAGTTCTAATACAAAGAAATACGATCATATCACTCCCGTAATGTATTCCTTACACTGGTTGCCAATTACCTATCGGATTGAGTATAAAGTATTTATTTAGTAATTTTTGTATACCGGCATTCATGTTGATACATATCACGTCGGTTTACAACAAAAATCAAATGTTAGTTACTACATTTGCGTACAAAAGAAGAAGGGTAACTTTTAAAACTGTTCATCTAAAATATAAAATCTGTCTCAGCATAAGCTAAAATACAACAATGGATCCAAGTACATCTTAAAAATACAAATAAATATAGATCAAAACACATCTTAAAATACAAAGTGTAACATTTTTTAAAAAGTCTGATATCTGGTTCCATCCTCAGCTGTGGTGGTAAAGAGTTCCAAAGGTTGGGCCTTATACAAAGTATAAGTGCATTATTAAGTGTAAGTGTATTGTGCATTATACAAAAATAAATTTACGGAGAAGCAACAGAATGGCTTAATGCAGCCATTAGACTACATACACCCCAAAGACAGTTAAGATCCAGTACTAAGGGGTTGTTATCGATCCCATCAGTACAATCAGCCCATCTTTCACAAGTCAGAGATAAAGCGATCTCACTAGCTGGCCCAAAAATTTGGAATACATTACCTGAAAAGATAAGATTACAGCAGAACCTTAAAACATTTAATAAGAATGTTAAAACATGGCTATTTTGCAAGGCCTATGATGAAGAAACTCAATGATTGGATTGAATATCGATGCAGGACAGATGAGGTGAAATCAAGTTTTTTTAAAATTACTTGCTTTTATTGGTTTTTTTATCATTGACATTTTGATTTAAATTATTTTAAATGAATCTATTTTATAATATGTTTAAACTTTGTTAAATATTATTATTGATTAAGGCTGTATTTTGTTTATATTTCTTTTATCTATTTTTATTTTAAGCTAATTATGTAAACCGTTATGATGGTATATTTCTGAATGGTGGTCTATAAAAACTTATAGACAAGCCAAGCCCTCTTCTGGTGGTCAGTGGGACTTCTTCTAGGCAGATACAGGACAAAAACACACAAAAACAAAAAGACAAGCCCAAAACAGGGCTAACTGAGCAAAATATAAACAGGAACAGAAACAGACACGAACACCAGAAGGCCCAACGTAAGGCCAAACAAAAAGGACTAAACCATGCACAAAACAGAGACCGGACAGGAGGCCACAAAATGAAAGCCAAACATACAAGAACAAGGCAGAATCAAGGCCAGAATTAGGACTAGGAAACAAGTCACAAGGACCACAACCAAGTGTACAGAACTCCAAGCTAAGCTACAGTATTCATGGAGAGGCAAGCTTTTAAGCTGAAGCAGTGCAAACCATGATCTGAGGGCCCCTGATGGCAGGACAAAAGCATTGCAAATAAAAAGCCTTACAAGAGTAAGGAGAGGGAACAAAGATGACGCCCCCCCCTCCAAAAAAAAACAAACAAAAAAACCAGAGATGGAGTTAGGGAAAACTGAAAGCATGACAATGTTTGAAGGTCAAGAAAGGAACAATGTAGGCAAAGGAAAAGAGAGATAGGACATGGAAACAGAATGAGGAAAAAAGAAGGGTGATAAATATTTCAATGTTTGGAATTTGTGACTTTTAAAAATATTTTAGATATTATATCAAGGGGTGGAAAAATCTTCCTAAAATTGATTACATTTTCAGGAGCCCTGGTATCAAAAGATCTAAGACCAGAAATCTGAAGACATTGTGTTTGTGTACCTATCTATATAAATAATCAGTAATACAAAAGTAATATTGTTCTTAACTGATAATTTTTTTCCTTGAGCCTGTTAGACCAGTCCATTACACTTGAGATTCTTCCCATTCCTCAGCTGTCAGAGACAGAGGACATACCCCACTGGTGACCTCATTGTTCATCATAAAAGAGTAGCCGCAAACCATTACCAGTAGCCTGTTACAGTAACTAGACAAAGTTCTGTTCTTAACCTCTTTATGTAAAAAAAAAATGCATCCCTCAAGGTTCTTCACCTCTCTAGGGAGGGCAAAGAGGGAAGAGAGAAAAAAAAACGAAGAGGAAGATAGCAAGACAGCAAGCTGGATAAGCTCAGGTATCTCTGCTTATAGGCTCCTGTATTCCCGAATGGGCCCTGGACAAGTCTAGCAGGATTCAAGGAAAGAAAATCCAGTAAGATCAATTTTATCTTCCTTTTCACCTGCTAGATCAGTCTATTACTTTTAAGAGATACAAAAGCTGGGTGGGAGAAGACAGGGCTTCCGTATCTTCCTTTACCTGTACATCCAGCCTTTAGTGCTTGAAAAATGAATGCAGGGATGACCAGGTGGTGGCTCTGCAGATCTTATCTGGGGAAACAGACTATGATTCTGCCCAGAATCATAAACCGTCCTGATAAGGTATTTAACTTTGAAGGTCGGTATAGAAAAAATGCTAAATAAATAAAATAAAGAATGCCAATTGTGCCCTTGTAGAATGAGCATGGAGTGCCACTGGCATTTGTCTACCATTAAGTAGGTAGGCCGAGGTGATTGCTTCTTTAATCCACCTTGCTAATGTGGCCTTGGATGCTGCTCCATGCTCCAAAAAACATGAACAACCTATCTAATTCCCTCAAAGGGCTTGTCACCTTCAAGAATATTAATATGGTAATATTAATGGTAATGGCCACTGCTATTACTAGCAGCAGTAACATGGGATAGGCTTAGTTTTTGGGAACTTGCCATGTTCTTATGGCCTGGATTGACCACTGTTGGAGACAGGATGCTGGGCTTGATGGACCCTTGGTCATTACCCAGTATGGCATGTTCTTATGGTACGACACACATCCAGATGGTGTAGTCTCATCTTTACCTTTATGTTCTTTTCTTCAAAATGGGGACAGTGACTTCATCTGGTTCAGGTGGAAGGAGAACACTACATTTGGCAGAAATGAGGGCACTGACCAGAAGGCAACTGTACTGAGAAATCATCAAGTATGGTATTCTATACAAGAGAGCTTGTTTCTACAAAATGCATCTGGTGGAGCAGTTTGCTACCAGAAAGGTAGTTTTTAAAGTCAGATCCTTAATGGATGCTTGCTTGAAAGGTTCGAAAAGTGCTCCCACTGGTGCTCTAAGCACCAGGTTAAGATCCAACGGAGCAACAATAGATCTGAAGGCTGGACATATAGCCTTTACTCCCTTTAAAAAGCTCATTACATCTGAATGTCCTGCAACTTGGGTACCTTTAATGTGGCCCCTATAGCAGGAAATGGCTGCTACCTGCATCCTCTGTGTATTAAGTGAATTAAGTGCTAAGCCTTTATCCAGACCCTTTTACAAGAAGTCTAGGAATCATGGAATATCAGATGACCATGGGGAAGTATTATGCTCCCTGCAATATGCTTCAAATAGCCTCCATTCACAGATTTAGGATAACGATGTTTAATTCCTTCAAGCTTTCAGCATAGTCATCACAAACAAAATTATTAAAAGAGAAGGGTGGCGAGTACATACTTAGTGCATTTCATCCCTGGACAGTAAATTCTGGAGGCATTTTAGAATCCATGAATATGCCAGTTAGTCATTTACATCTCATTGGATCCTTTATTAAATTTAGTTAGGTGTTTAGCTTGCTATGCTGGACCTCTGTGTGCTTGATTTTATTTCACATGAACCATTTTTAACTTATAGGTGTTAACTATAAAAGGAGGGATCACATCACCCCCATCCTTTACAACCTTCACTGGCTCCCTATCAAATATAGAATCCTCTACAAAGTGCTGACCATCATGCACAAAACTCTTCACAACCTTGCCCCTATCGATCTCACCTTCCAAATCCGCACTAATAACTCTGCTAGACCAATGAGAAGAGCATATCGAGGCACTCTCTTCATCCCTCAAGCCAAAACGTCTTTAAGGGGCAGAGCCTTCTCTACCGCTGGTCCCACTCAATGGAACACTCTCCCACCAGACCTCAGACAGGACCCCTGCCCCATCTCCTTCAAGAAAAAACTAAAAACATGGTTATTCAACCTTGCTTTTCCAGAACCCTCATTTTAGTTAACACATGCTCTCCATTTTTCACAACATATCCCTCTTCATTTCTCTTCACGATTATGATTTGGTTTATTAAGTTCTCTTTCATTTTTCACTTTTTATCTAACTCATGTTACCTTGAAGAAACACTCAGACACCCTTTAATCTTTTTCTGCCTAATGGATCCAGTTCAATTCAATTGGATCAACCGTTTATTGTGACTTTCATTACTATATAATGCTAATTGTTTCCTGGTCAATTTACTTTATGACTATGTTACCCAGAGTTTTTCTTATACGTTAATGGCTCCATGTACCGCCTACAGGCAAGTTCTTTGTTCAATGTAAACCGGTTTGATTTGTATCTAATGCAAGAAGATCGGTATATAAAAACTAAAAATAAATAAACTAAGTTCAACGAATCAACTCATGAAAAAATGATTCACTTTTCAATTTTTTGCTAAAGGATGCAAGACCCCTGAGAAGATTTTTTTTTTTAAATGAATGTTCGCAATTCTACCTCCTCACCCACAAGGAATTTAGTGCTTGGGACACGCACTGAATTAAAAGCACTGAAAACTCAAGTGTTCTGTTTATCCACAGAATAGAAAGAATACAGGGCTCTCACAGCACAGATTTGACACAGAGTGTGGGAGCCCTGTATTCTTTCTATTCTGTGGATAAACAGAGCACTGGCATGGAGACTAAATTACTCCCCTCATACCGTGCAAATGTTGACCTCAAAGTGCCCTTTGATATCCAACTAAAACTATGATTTTTATTGTGAGCTTTCATCAGAAACTGAAATCACCAACTCAAACGCAGGCCACCAAATGGCTATCCATCCCTACCAATCTGATATTGATTTGAACATGTGACCTAGAGACAAAGGAAGATTGGCGGAGATTTAGAGTGTAAGAGATCAAGTCCTCTGCAAGACTTTACAGAACTAGTTAGAAAACTTAAGTAATCATAAGCCCATTCAAAAGCAGAAGGGATAACATTTGTTATGAAAGACACTCATGCATGATTTTATTTCACATATATTTTGCATCTTTTAATACATTTCTTTGATATAGTAGAGTGCTTTCAGGGAATCTGTGTGTGAGTGAGACAAATATATGAACATTGTTTAAAGGGTCTCTTTTTTTTCCCAACAGATGCGTTTTCCAAAAACAGGACCTTAACAAGTACTTTGGTAGCAGCAAATTCTTAAACAAATAATTCTATTTTTAGAAGACTGCAGAGCTGGTTGCATTCCCACTGGTAGATTTGTTTGTGCCACTGATTTTATTTCCATGTTAATATTTTCAATATACTTCCTAGTGATCAAAGATAAGTCACTGAAAAAGTAACAAAACAAGTCTAAAATTGCATGACAACCTAAGACATTTTATGAAAAATTTGGAAAGCTGTAAACCATTTTTAAGTATTGAAGTTCCACATTTGTTTTTTTTTTTTGTGAGAGGATAAAAGTACTCGTGCACTGTTTTTGCTCTGCACAGGAGACAGACGGAACAGTTTCCTCACTATGTAGTGTTTCACTATTATATAAAACACCACACAGTTATTGTTCATTAATTTTGCATCTCCTCCATGTCTTTTCTGCTGCTCTCTCATTCTCCATTCTTCTATGGCTCTCTCACCAACCCCTCTACCATCAGCAATTTCACAATCTATTCCCATTCCCTCTAATTTCTTATCCTCAGCACCCTCCCACCCCACCACCAAGCTCTCTTGTACATCAAACATTACCGACTGAGCAGGATTAGTTAGGAAAGGGAGCAGAGGGCGGTAGAAATCTTAAACAGGAGGAAGGTTATATGTCCAAGGCAGGGGACAGAGTCAATAATTATGAAATGATCACAAACCCTGAGAAAGGAGGATAACATCAGCAGTTCTACACAGATGTAGGTCATCTACAGTATTCCACATAAGCATTTTTATGCATTTATACTTCTGAGCTATTATACTAGATCCTTAAACCAGGAAATATTAGCGTGGAAATGGAATGAAAAATATTGGGATAAAATTGTACCTTATGTCACTACAGTAATTAGATGTGTTAATGTACCACGGTTCAATGCGCAATTGAAAGAACAAAAGTAAATTGCGCCGTGTCAAGAAAAGATGGAGAAAAACTAGTTGGAATCTGACACTGGCTACTATTTTTCCTGCCTTAATGACTATCAGCTAACAGTAAGGGCTGCGAAAATCTTTTTTACCAATAGGCTTCAGGAAGCAGGAAATACATCTAAAGAGCTCTTTGATATAGTGAAAGGTATAACAAAGCCTAAAAACATAGCTAATATTGATTTTTCACCTTCCCGTTGTGAACAATTTGTGGAATATTTTTTTTCAAAGGTTCAGGCAAGCTGCTCATTTTTCTTAGCAGAAGTTAACATTTCCTTTGATCACGTTTAGAATTGCTTCTCAGAGGTATCAAGTTTTGAGAAGGCGATCACGGCTGATATGAATAATTCAATCTGCGCATTGGACTATTGTTTAGCAGTCATATTAAAATGTATGCGTCAAGACATAGCAACATCATAAGCAATGATAGTTAATGTGCTTTTCCATGAGAGTTACTTCCCCACACAACAAACTGGCCTGTGTAGACATATTGTAAATGTATTTAATCTTGATGTCTCTGATCCATCTCATTATCTCCCAATTTCATCACTCTCTCTTTTGACAAAGGTTTGACAAGATGGTGCCCTAAAGCAATAGAACACATTTTTAACCAGTCACTTAATACTTGATTTTAAAGTAGTTTTTGTGCTGGTTTCAGCACAGAGATCTTAATTGTGCCCAGTTTAGATAAGATTTTAGAGGGAGAGGGTCAACAATTGTTAATATTTTCTGTTGGTCTTTGTAGACATTTCTTCCACCTTCAACACTTTAAGCCATGATATTATGTTACCTAGGCTTGAAGAATTGGGTTTATAACAAATTTTTGGCCTGGTTTCAAGACTGATCTTACTGATCACGTCCATATTGCAGTAGCTGAAAACCACTTTTCATTGTTTCCATTGAGGAGTGGTGTTCTACAGGGTTCTGCACTTTCAGCCTCGATATTCAATGTGAACGTGTGCCTTATATGTAGACTTCTGGCTGATCTTAATTTTGACTATAAGCTTCAATTGGATGGCATTACAATTCTCTTTACCAATCTTATCTTCAATGAAGATGCCATTAAAACAGGTGAAATTTGCAATTGATGTTATAGGGCAATAACTTTCTTGTAATATTAAACATCAAAACTGAAATTATGATTTTGGCCTGATTTCCGCATGATGATGAGTTTTCCTTTGTTTGTTTTTTTTAACCTATAAGGACAGCAGCTGCCTCCCATTAAGATGGCCAGAAACATAGGCATCATCTTTGATGCCACTTTGTCACTATCTTTTCACATTAAACGAACAATCCAGAAAATGTCTTCAGCTCCTGTTACTACCAGACCACTTTTGTTTGGTAGTTCAAATTGTGATTAGTGGCCTAGATTACAGTACTGCTTTGTATTTAGGGCTTTCTGCAACTGCACTGAGACCTTGTAATAATACAAAATACAGCAGCTCAGTTGATTGCATGGTACCACATCTAATGCTTAAGACTATAATCTAGCTTCCAATAATTGGCATATTAAGTTTAAGGCAATGCTGATATTCAAAGTTTTGCATGGAAGGATGATACCGTGTTTCACTTCAGCATTAAAACTATATGTTCTCACTCATTAGATCTAATCTCAAATGTATAATTTTTTTTGTGTCTTCTTTTTGCCATTTAAAATTGTGTGAAACAAGAGTGTTTTTTCCAGTCCGGTTCTCAAATTCATTACGTGATAATTTGGGAGCAGATGCTTGCATCAAGACCTTTAAGCTTTTTTTCTAAAGACTTCTGGTTTGAACATGCTTTCAGGGAATGTTAAAATTTCATCACACCAGTTTATAAATTTACTTTGATGGTCAAGCCTTAAAACGTTTCACCTTGGTTGGTTGAATTTTTATTGGTTTGATGTTGTATTGTTTTATCTATTTTATTGTAACCCACCTAAAATTATAGATAGGCAGGATAAATATTTTAAAATATAAAAATGAGACATAACACCATAAAATTTCAATTTCAGATTGATATCACTTATGCAAACTGATAGAAACTCTTGATACTCCAGAAAATGTTAAGACAATATTGGCAAGAATTAAAGAGAAGCACTGTTAGTGGTAGATATAAAGATATGAGGAAGCCTATAGGATGTTGATAGCATCCTCACTCAAGGAAATGCAATTTAAAATATTCGACCATTGATCATCTCAAATGATATAAAATGGGTTTAGCTAAAATTGTATCAAATGAAAAGCCAAGGCAGTATGAATAATTTCTTATGACTGTTAAAAAATCAAGAGAGTGGTTTCAATCTTAAACAGGACTGGGGTAACCTGCATGTAGCAGTGGTCACAACCCAGCAATGAATGAATGATATGATTTCATTAATCTGCACGTATTAACCATGTTGAAAATCCAACAGTACTATAGAAGTCCATATATTACTGGACAGTATCTCAAGTTTTAAAGGTTGAGTGTAGATTGTTGCACAGCTTGGTGGTGAGACATGAAAAAAGGCCTGGGTTTATATTAAGTACTTACCCTTAAACGAATCAAAGAGCAAGACATCAAGGCATGAAATAATTTAATAGTGAAGGTGGTAGCCAGCACAATAAGAATTTGGATGGGCCTGGGACAGATATGGAGTGCAGTGGTAGAAACAGAATTGCAAGGGGAAAAAAAAAAAAAAAAAAAAAGACATGGCAAAGGGGAAACTGTGTTGGTTGAAGCATGGAAATTTATTTGCTGATCTACCCAAAATGAGAAAACTTGAGGAGGAATCTAGACTGGGCAGATTGTACAGACAAATTGGTCTTTATCTTCAGTCATTATATTACTCTGAGAGGGTAGTAGATGCCTGTAGGTAATGCCTGAAATAATCTATCAGCAGAGTAGCTGAAAAACCACAAATGACAAGACACAAGCATATTTGGGACACATACAGAAAACAGTAGTAAAGGAAGGCTGCGGTTGGATGCGGGGGGGGGGGGGGGGGGGGGGCGGGTAAGAGAAAAAAGATGGAGGAAGGGACTGCTCATTTAACCCAATATGCTTACATCCTCTCTACCAAACAAAGCACTCTCATATCCCTTATATCTTCTCCACTCAAACCTCCATCCATCTACTTTTCTCCACTATCACTCTGGTATTCCTGCAGCACTCAGGGATGGGATGCTCCACCTCCAGACTGCCAAGATGGGAGAAGTTGTTGCCCTATCATCAGAGTTTGCTTTGGGGATTTGTTAATGGGAGGGAAGATGGAGGAGTACCATTTATAATAGAGTTCCACTCCAATCTCCCGCAGTAGAAACAAATGCCAACTCAGGCAGCCCCTTCCCAATCCTCAACCCACCCAGCAGGAACAGTGATACTTAACACCTCATTAGCTTCCTCTGACACACAGGACCAGTCTTGGACCAGATATCAACAAAAGGAGAAATCAGTTAAGGCAGGAGTTCAAGAATCTGTCACATCAGCGGCAAGAGGAAGGTTCTTGGAGAGGTCTGGTATCAATGGAGCAAAGCCAAGCTGTGCATCATTGAATGTGGTGTGGCTCTGGAAAAGCTAGCCTAAACATTGGTTGCACTGGGCAGCCACAATCCAGGGCTGGTTCAAACAGCAGGAGCCACAAGTTTGAGGCCAGTCACAAGGTCTGTATTAGGCAGCAGTTGAGCAGAGTCAAGGCAGCACTGGGTGGCAGCTATAGGCTGCGCCTGGAAGTAAAGCTATAGAAGTGGCAGAGGCCTTGATATCAGCTGCACAGTGCTGAACATGAGGCCACATTGGGTGCTTCACAGACAGGTAAGTACAACGTAAGTCACATGGGCAGCAACAAGAGATTAGAAGAATCAAAATACATGTCACAGATGTAGCAGCAACTTTTTTTTTTTTTTTTAAATGAGGAAGAGTGCACAGGGAAGCCATGATCAGAGGTCCCATCTTCAGCTTTGCAGGACTTGGACACAGCACTTGTGTTATTGATGAAATGCCAATATAAGCATGCTTTCCTTTTACAGTACCTGCTAAAAATATTTTTTAAAATACTCTAATAAATGTCTTATATTCAGAATTCAACTTCATTCCATGTTTAATTTAAAAAGATCAAAACTAGCCCAAGAAAGTTGTAAGTGTATTTAGATTTAAGACAATGCTGGACTGACAAATCAAGTTCAACATATCATTTACTTTCCAGTAATACAGGAGTAACAAAAGATGCCAACTGGCAGAACTTGATTTGCTTACTTTGTCTGAGAAAGTACACTCAACAGTACATCAGAAGGTACAACATTGGAGGTGTAATTATGATATTACAAAAAAGGGAAGTGGTCAAAGTTTCTCTTAAGCATATAGACACTGAATGATTACAGGATTCTTACTACTACATAGATAAGTAGTAAATATTTTAGTGTTAATTCAACATTAAACAATTAGCCAGGAGTGAGACAAGCATAAGTATCATAGTATACCCAACTCTGCTGCTTCTTTCCTCCTAGTTCTTTCCATTATGTTAGCCTTTTCTCATATGAGAGGGAGGAAAACATACAACCATTTGTAATCTACACTACTTCTAAAGTTTTCAACTTAAATGGCTTGCATTTACAGAGGCGTCAGTTTGCAAAACTAAAGTACATTAAAAAATAGTGCCAAAAGAGTCACGTGGACAGAGGGAAATCAAATAGGAGGGAGGGGGAAGAAAAGAGAAAGGAGGAGGAACGGGACAGGAAGAAAGGGGAGAAAGATGGGAGGAGGGACATAGAAAAAAAAGCAAATAGGAAAGTAGTTCAATGATTTCAGAAGTCCACAAATACATCTGGAAAATCATCTATCAATATATTACTGAAAATAAAATGTAAATATGAAAAAACTGCATGTTGAAAATGTTGTTCGGATGAGAAAATGACCGTCTGTAGCTGGCTGGAAGGGGAGAGAGACAAGGAGCAGGAGCTCAAGAGAAAATCCAAGACAGCAATTTACTGGGCTAAATTTAGATTGCTCTCTTGGGCTCTTAAGGGAAACAATCAAAGAGAAAGCCTTTTTTTGCATTTGAAACCTTAAGTTTTGGCAATAGGGGCTACTTTCTTTTTAAAATTTTCTTGTTATTAATGTTTCAATGTATTTGACAAAGGTAACATTTTTCCTACATGTTCTGTTTTAATGTAAACCGGCATGATTTGTATTTTATGCAAGAATGGCGCTATATAAAAATTAAAAATAAATAAATAAAATTCCCTTGTGTCTAGTAGAACTTCAGGGGAATAAATTAATTTTTCTTGATCTGGCTCATCTAGAAATTTAATCTAGATAAAAATTTCTTGAGAAGGAATTCATTGGATGTGCTGGGATCTACAAATACTGTTCTCATAATGTTGACTTTATGATGTGCTGAAGTTTCTTTTCTTGAATGATTCTAAAATTCCTTGACTTTATGCAATATTGATTAAACTTAAATAAAAAATATATATAAAGTATAGTGTGGTTCCTATTTACCTTCCAAATTAAGCCATATTATTCTCTGTACTGATCAATATGTATTAAGGTTATAATAAGAATGCACTTTTACTAGAAAATGATTAAATAGAATCTTAACTAGTGATTTTTACAATCCCCATATCCAGAAAAGAAAAGAAAAAACTACAGTAGTATGAATGTCAGCCTAAGGTATAGCAGGTGCTTGCAATTTCCAAAGTGAAGGCTTGTTTATTGAGAAATATCTGCTTTTGAGAGTATTAAGAAAAAGGCTGGGCAAAACTAGACCCCAAATAGAAAGACTGCATAGATCAGATACCAGCACTACTCTATGAAGGCTCTTCGCCTCTGTCTGGGTGCGATATGTAGGTCTCTTTTACTTTATCTCAGTGTCTCTAGTTTCTATGACTGATTCTGGGTGTACTATGCGCCCGTCTGGATGTGATGTAGTGTCTACCTCTCTGTGTTTATGTATCAGTTTGCTTCTTTCAGCAATTTAAAGAGAATCTTATGGAGATTTTAATCTCACAGATGTGGTTTAGAGTATCCCTGCTACACAATTTGCAAGAAGTAGAGAGATTGTGGATGCCCTTTAAGGGGCTATGCTCAGACAAATGGTGATGAAATCCACAAGGGTGGAGAGATACTGGATCTGGTACTCACAAATGTTGCATAAGTGCCTACTTGTGCACCTGTGATCAGACAGTATTGTTTGATGTAATGGCCAAGAAGGTGGGAAGTCACACAAAGATCAAGGTTCTGGATTTCAAAAACAGAGACTTTTGTAAAATTGCAACGTACCTCGAGAAGGAGCTGGGAGGAGATGGGTGAAGTGGATCAACATTATGCCAAACTAAAAGGAGTTATACAAAGGGAACAATCATTTATGCAAAAAAAATAAATAAAGTAAGATGAAAAAGAAAACAGATATGGTTCTCCAAGGTGGTGGCTAGGAAAATAAAGGGAAAAGTATCAGTATTCAGAAAGTACAAAAGGAACTCAAGAGGAACACAGGGAAGAATATCTGGTGAAGTTAAAGAAAACAAGGAAAGAAATCAGGATTAAGAAAGTTTGAATGAAGAAAAGATCTCCAAAGTAGTAAAGCATGTTGACAAAATTTTCAGATGTATCAGAGAAAGAAGGAAGACCAGAAGTGGCATAGTAATATGGAAAGGAGATAAGGAACAAAGTGTGGACCCCAATAAACTAAAAAATAAATAAATAATTGCTCACTAGACTGGATGGACTTGGTCTTTATCAGCCATTATTCACAGGCCT
Source organism: Rhinatrema bivittatum (assembly GCF_901001135.1). Classification (NCBI taxonomy): domain Eukaryota; kingdom Metazoa; phylum Chordata; class Amphibia; order Gymnophiona; family Rhinatrematidae; genus Rhinatrema; species Rhinatrema bivittatum. Next base: position 82,292,153 of record NC_042624.1, read on the forward strand.
ACATGCGGCGAAAAGGGGAGATATGCGCGAGACTGGGCTGTGCGGATTTTCACAGGCCCGCAGCTACGCACACACCTCCCGGTATGCGCACTGCACAGGCCTTAGAAGAAAGGGGCAGGCTGGGGCAGCGCCATTAAGGCACAGTCCCATTGAAGTGCATGCCAGGAACGACGGACCCGTGTAACCTGCTGCTACAGACCGTGGGTAAGTAGTAAAATAAAAAATTCTAGGATAGTCAGCAGGGTTTGAAAAATCGGCACATCCACGAGCACATGCCTGCGCGCGGGTCTTAAAATCTACCTTTGCGTTACTAATCCTGAGCTGCTGGCTAGCAGGGAGATTGCTTGCTAACTATTCAAAACAACTGATTGGCTGGTGATAGTTTTTGACACCAAAACAGAAATTGAGGATACCCTTCATCTATCTACAGATATCTCAGACAAAGAGAAGGGGGCCCAATCAATTGCATGGATAGGAAAGTGTGTGTGTGTGTGTGTGGGGGGGGGGGGGGGGGGGGGGGGGGGAGGTGTGCACAGCTCAAAAGGTTTGCTCACCCCTTCCACTAGGAAGAAATATAGAATCCAGAGAAAACCTTAGCCACGACGACTCATAGAAAACATATCTAACACTGGCAAAATGTAGAAGGCATTTATGTAGAAAAGGAAGAAATATTTCAGGAAAACTAAACTGCCTCCTAGTACAGAGCTAGAAACGTCTTTTCTGATCTGATTAAGTTTACACAAATCTGGGAATACTCAACATTGTATGAATAAGGGAAAAACATGTTTATAACATTAAAAATACAAAATTCCAATCCTGTTGATATACAAATACCGCAAGTAAAGTAGCTGTTTGATTTTCTTCATCTCTCAATATTCCAGAAAGCCAGTGAAATCAAGGATATTCTGGATAAATAAACCTCCTCCCATTTCTCTCAAAACTCATTGTCAATTCTGTCTTTACTATTCAGACCCATGCTCTTTCAACAAATAAAAAAACACAGTGTATCCTGATCAAAATCAATAGAACTGTGTTCCCTGCACGAAGTTTTCTATTTCTGGTAAATACTTTGCATACATAAGACAACTACACTTCATTCTTTCAATGCCAACTTCCTAGAAACAACTCTTAGCAACAGCCAGGTACATCCACATTTATCAAAGACGACCTGGAACAGGACTTCTGTGGCTCAGAACTATCCACCACTTTCTTTAAATTACCTTAGTATTTCTGTGCAATTGAGATGTAATAATTCATAAATTCAAAAAACTCAAGTTTTGTTTGCATTTTATCTGTTCTGTAATGGGAAGAGAACCCATATATTTCACCTGTTATCAATTCTGTAAGCATGATAGTTTGTTGCAGCTTGTAACACAATATCAAATTCTTGTTCATAAAGCACACAACAATCATCTCTCTCAGTAGAGCAGGATAAGCAATGCCAATAAAATGCCACTTTGAGAAAAATCAGGCACAAGACACACAAAATCTGCAATACAACAGAGCAAATCAAGGTGATCGAGTGAGGTGAAATTACCAAGTACAATTCTCTACATAAGAGGTCCTGCAGCTCCAAAATGCATTTGGCAGAACAGATTGCCACCAGGAAAATAGCCTTTAATACCAAAGCCTTGTGAGATGCCTGCTTCAAGGGTTTGAAATATGCTCTTATTAAATGTCTAAAGACCAGATTAAGATCCCACTGTAGAAAGATTGTTCTGAAGGATAGCCATATATGCTTCACCCCTTTTAAGAAGCACAATACATCTGGGTGAGTGGCTACCTGGGTGTCTTTAATGCAACCGCTGTTGCGGGATATGGCCGCCACCTTCACTCAAATAATTGAGTGCCAAACCCTTTTGCAAGAAGGATAAGATTTGTGGAATGTCAGACTACATGGAGAAATTCTTTCGTCTTGGCAGAAGCCTCGAATAGCCTCCAACTAATATAGGCTTGCAGATTAAAATCTTGCTCACTTTGACCATGATTGCCACTACCACCTGGAAGTACCTTCATCCTCACAGCTGTGCCCTTTCAAGAGTCATACCATAAGACAAAATTGAAGATGGATCTTCCATTGGTACTGGTCCCTGCCACAGTAACCCTTGATTTCTGGGAGATACAAGTGGGGGGGGGGGGGTTTCCCTCTAGAAGATGTTAGGTCTGCATACCATGGTCTCCTTGGCCAATTCAAAGCTATCAGTAACCTTCGAGAGGTGATTCTTTATCCCTTAGCCTATTAGAGTGAGAATACATACAGCAGTCTGCCCTTAGCCCAAGTTTGGATCAAGGCATCTACCTCGCTGGATCCTACTTCTTTTAGACAGTTGAAGAACATGTCTGCTTTGGCTCGGATCGCCATTAAAACCCACCAACACAGATGCATCGTTCCAGTATGCTCTTGAACATTTCTCTGCTGACCTCCCATTCTCTTAGGTCCAGCCTGTTTCTGCTGTGAGGAAGTCTACTTGAACATTTTCCCTTCCTACAATGTGGGATGCTGAAAAATGGGATAGGTTCTTCCTACCCCACTTGCATCTACGGCAAGCCTAGGGCAGTATGTGACCCCCTGCATGTTCACATATACAACTGCTGTGGTGCAGTCTGAGAGGACAGATTGCTTCTCCCTCTATTCTCAGCAGGAAAGCCAGCCAGGCCAATCTGATGGCCCTCAACGCCAACCTGTTTATTAGTCACAGAGCTTCCTCTGCTGACCAACTGCTTTGGGTGAGATGGCCCTGGCAATATGCAGCCCTCCCAACCATGCTGGCATCTGTAGTTAGCAGTCTAGGCTCGCCTCCATCACTTGGAAAATTTGTAGGTGATGGACTTAATTTCAGGAGGCTGGAGACTAGCAGGCTGTTACAACTGGTACATTTGAGCTCTGGCCCAGAAGACTTCATCTACTGAGCTGTTATCAACCCCAGAAGCTGGAAAAAAAAGTCTAGTACCCTGGGTGTGAAACACCATTATTATTCTGACAACTCTCTTGAGTGTCAAGGACACACACCCCTCATTTACATCAAAGAGTGTGCCTAAAAGCTCAAGCAGCTGGGAGGGTTCCAAGTTGCTATTGGCATACTTCCCCATCCATTCCAAAATTAGCTTTGGAATCCATAATAGCTTGCTCTTTTCTTTTGCAGGGAGAAGACATAAAACTTTCCCCATCACCTTCAAAGGCCCACCCGCTCCCCAAGGGGAGTTTCATTTTGCCAATACCATCTGCTTTAAGGCCTCATGTAACAGAAAGTCCTTTATGGTTTCCTCATTCTCTGCAGGATTGTGTCACCTTTTGCCAGGTCATTCACCTTGGTACCTGAAATCTTCAAGGCTATCTGTACACTGGAGGTGAGGGGTGATTAGCTCCTCCTTTCAGAATAGCCTATCATTGAGGTATCCTCCTCCTCCTCTGATGAGCACTGCCCCTTCCTCATGGAAACTCAGGGACACTTTATTTTTCTATACAGGTATTCGATTCGAGATATCACACCGGTTTACAAACAGGATGTGTAAAGGCAAGCCTTTTGGTGACATGATACAGTATAACAGATTAACCGAGTAAATATAAAGAAACTTGCTTTACATAATAAATTCAGAACATATTCACTGTTAGCAAAGTTAACTTACTATGTACAATGGCAGAGAGGGGGGGGAGGGGGACTGGCTGAGCCAAGGGAGGATAACAATAAGTGTGTGTGTGGGGGGGAGGAGGGGGGAGCCGGGGATTAATTTTCTGGAGGGAATGCTTTCCTAAGGAGCCCAAGTTTTGAGATTCTTTCTGAAGGAAGGCGTAGAGGGGTCAGTTCTGAGAGGAGCCGGGAGGTTGTTCCAGATGTGGGGGCCTGGTATTGATGCAGCTCGTTCTCTTGTGGAGACTCGATGAACTTCCTTAATGGAGGGAGTCGTAAGTAAACCTGTGTTGGTTGAGCGGAGGTTCCTTGTAGGGTTGCTGGGGCGCAGTGGTCCTTGTAACCATCTGGCCTTGTCATTGTGGATGAGCATGAGGATCTTATATTGAGATCTGAATGGGATGGGCAGCCAGTGGAGTTGTTTGAGTAGGGACGTGATGTGGTCTGTTTTTTTGCTATTTGTTAGTCATCTTGTGCCTGCATTCTGAAGGAGCTGGAGGGGCTTGAGGGTGGCAGCGGGCAGGCCTATTAGGAGGGTGTTGCAGTAATCTAACTTGGCGAAGAGGAGGGATTGTAGTACTGTCCGGTAATCCGGGGGATGTAGCAGGGGTTGGAGTTTAAGGATTTGTAGTAACCTTCTTTTATCAGTGTGTTGATATGATATTTAAAATTGAATTCCTTGTCCAAGGTGACTCCGAGGTCTCTAACCGTTGTGAGCGATTTGTATTTGAGCGGTGTTGTAGGGTCAGTGGGGGGTGTTGAAATTTTGCTGGAAAGGTGAAGAATTTCCGTTTTGCTCTGGTTGAGCGCGAGTGCCATTTGGGTGAGGATACATTTTATATCAGTAAGGTATGTTTCCCATCGGCTTAGTGTATTATTGATGCTATCTCTGATGGGAAGCAGAATCTGTACATCATTGGCGTATAGGAAATAGGAAAGGCCTGCTTTGTCCAAATAGTTGCATAATGGCAGCATATAAACATTGAAGAGGGTAGGGGATAGGGATGAGCCTTGTGGGACTCCCTGTGAGAGGGGTATTAGTTCTGATGATGTACTATTGTAGGTTACCTTAAAGGATCTGTTAGAGAGGAATGATTGAAACTATTGGAGGATGGTGCCATTGAGACCAATTTCTCTTAGTCTGTGAATTAAGATCTCATGGTTGACAGTGTCAAATGTGGCAGAAATGTCAAGTATTAGGAGGAAGGAAGTACCTTTGTCAAACCCTCGAAGTATTATCATCTGTGAGGGTGAGTAGTAGTGATTCAGTGCTGTGAAATTTCTTGAACCCGTTGAGCAGGAACAAGTATATTTTGGCTTTCTAGGAATTCTGAAAGTTGGTGGTTAACTGTTTTCTCGATGACCTTGGCCAGAAAAGGCAGGTTAGAGATGAGTTGGTAGTTGGACAGGATGGTCGGATCCAGTTGAGGTTTCTTTAGAATAGGTTTAACCATGGCGCTTTTAAGGGGATCTGGGAGGAGACCTTGTTCGAGGGAAAGGTTGATCATGTCCGCGATGGGTCTTGCAAGGCAATTCGGGATTAATTCGAGTGGGTGTGCTGCTGGGTTGATCTTATGGCAATAGTTTCCACCTCGGTGGAGGCAATGGTCTCAAATTGTGACCATTTTGATGTAGTAAGGTATGATGGTGTAGGGGGTTCAAGGTTGATTGGTGGGCTATTTGAACTTAGTTTGGATGTTCTGTCTTTAAGGTATTGGGCGAATTTTTGACTGGATATTGTTGGGGTATCTTTTTGAGGTGCGTTGTTAATGAAATATGACTCTCGGGTCGTATTGGTAGTCATGAATTCTTTTAGTGTAGAAATTCCCTTTGGCTTTGTTGATGTCTGTTGTATATATGTAGCGCAGTGTTCTTTATCTGTCACTTAATTGGTTTGTAGGGGTTTTTTCTCCAGGCTTTTTCTGCTTGCCTTAACAGGTGTTTTATGTTTTTTAGCTCCTGGTTATACCAAGGTGCTTTTCGTTTTGCTGAGGTACTTATTTCTTTTTTGATGGTTGGGCATATATTTTTTGCTATCTCCGTGTTGATTGCAGTCCATGAGTTAATTGCAGTTATGGTATTAGATGTATCCAGTTGTTTTAGGGCTTCCGGTAGGGTTTTTCTAGGATCTCACTGGAGCAAGTTTTGGTGAATTCGATGAGTTTTTTTGTCTTTGTGAGTGTGGATATGGGCATAGTCCACTTGGAGCTTGGTTTGTATTAACATGTGGTCTGACCAGGGGACAGAGGTAGTAGAAGGGGAGGAATTGAGTGTTACTTTCTTGTTGATGAATATCAGATCCAGGGTGTGGCCTGATTTTTGCATAGGGGAGTTGATTATTTGTTTGAAGCCCATAGCAGTTAGAGTGTTGAGGAGGAGCTCGCATGATGGGGAGTGGGGAAGATTTGTTAATGTGGAGGTTGAAATATCCTAAGATGACGGTAGGGTGATTGGTATTGATGCAAGATGATATGGTTTCGATGAGGGGGCAGGGATCCTTGTTGAGAGTGCCCGGAGGGGCATAGATCAGCAGGATTTGTAGCGCCTTAGACTTGAAGAGACTGATTTCGAGGGATAGTGGGGGGTTGATGGGGAGTGTACTGAATTTAAGTTTTTTGGCTGCTAGAAACAGTAGGCCGCCTCCTTTTTTTCTGGGCCTTGGAATGGAGAAGAAGATGTTGAACTACTTGTTGGTAATTGATTGATGAGGGGGGTATCTGAGTTCTTAAGCCATGACTATGATGCAGAGAAAGTCTGGATTTTGGTCAGTGAGGAGGTCATTGAGGATGGGGATTTTGTTACAGACTATGCGTTTAGTAGGAAGAGGGTAAGGACTGATAGGGCAGCCATGTGTGGGTCATGGAATGGGGATATGTCTTCTGAGGTTGACTCCTGGTGTTGTATTATACAGGTAGTGTTTGTAGGAGGTGTGGGGGCCTTGTGTAGGGTGTGTGAATCTTGTATCCATATTGTAAGAGGATGCAAGAGGGGGAGGCTTATAGGGGGTCCTAGAGTGGAAGCAGGTATGGCAGGTCTGTGAGCGGGCCTGGGCTGATCGGTCAGTCACTTCAGCTGTGGCCTTGGATGCAGCCCTGAAGGGACATCAGGTGTGCGAGGTGAGGGAGGTGTGATTGGAGATGGTTATGTTGACTGTAGATTATTTACGGACCTTAGTCGCCTCTATGTTGAGTAATGAAGTAGGCTGGCGCAGCAGAAAGGAGTGGCACAAAGGGGCACACCAAGGGGCCTGCCCTGACTCATCCACTGATCACTCCTCCTCTCCAGAGTTTGGTGAGTGACAGCGAGTGAAGCTTTGAATCTAAGCATGTCCCACATGAGCTTAGGGGCTCCACTCGTTCCTTTGGGGATCCCTAATTCAGGGATCTCAAATCAGCCACAGAACCAGGCTTCTGCAGGGTGCAGAAAACCTGGAGCATTATCAAGACAAAATCTGGGGAGAACCCATAGGGTGGGCTGCATGCAGACCCCTAGCTGCAGCTGGCACAAGACCTTGTTCCAGGGCCCATCGTTCTATTCATGTGATCTATTAGTGTGGCTACCGGGCCCAGCTGCCCTGAAGTCAGCCCTCTCTCTTCCCCTAAAGACAGAGAAGCAGCTTTGGTTGCTGACCCAACCCCTTCCTACAGCCCTTCTGCCTCTCAAGGGGGGTTTCCACTGGGCTTTCTGGGAAGGCTGGGTCTAGGCTGCCAAAGGCCGTAAAAAAGAACCAGCTATATTAAATTTCTTAGTGCCACAGGAACGGCACCTGTGGCCTCGTAGTTTTTCACTTTTTTGTGGGCTTGTCCTTCTGCTGCCTAGATAATGTGCTGTGAGTGCGGCTTCCTCCCTCTCCCGAGTTCCCCTCCTATTCCTTTTCCAAAAAGGGCCAGAACCTATAAGTTCCTCTACTCCCTAGTCGGGGAGTGGGAATCAGCCTAGGGGGATTCTTATTTCCTCGGGAGCAGGAATACACACCTAGATGCCCACTTGGGAGGCAGCTAAACTGCGGGAAACAACCCCAAGAGGTCGTTGCCTCAGGAGCACAGCAAACTCAACCAGGTTGGAGCTGCACCCTGACTCTAGGGAATTCCAATGAGTCCATCTAGACTTGTCCGCAGCTACATGAGAGACTACTGGCAAGGGCCTATGACCACTCCCCCATTTTATGACCAAGTGTGAAGTCATGAAGTGGGTGTGACCTCTGTCTCTGGCAGCTAAGGAACAGGGAAATCCCAAGTGTAAAGGATGAATTTAAGAGGTTAAGTAAGATACATTTTTCACTTAACCGAAATAAAAACTACAAAAAATGGAAGGAGACCTAGGAATAAGATAAAATAAGTTATCACCTAAAAAGCAGAAAAGTCGATATGGTGAAGAATCTAGCTAGTAATCCTACTTTGTGTCTACCTGTTGCCTGGGTATGCCAAGGAGGTACGTGGTATTTATTTATTTAAAATCTTTTCTATGCCGTTGTTAAGCAGGAGCCATCACAACGGTTCACAATAGGGCACATAACTACATGCTGTATAGAAATGTCAACTTGTAACAATTAAACAGGTGCCATCAAAATACTGTAACAGTTTCATAATAAGTATTAATTGGTGGGTGCTGTAAGTCATGTCCAGTTTTATCTGTATCAGCTATAAGATAAAAGTACTACTTAACTCTAGTTCTTTGTTGTTGAGAGAAAAAAGAAAGAATAAAAAAATAAAAATGAGAAACACACAAAGTAAAAAGGTTTGTGTGTGGGAGTTCTACTGACCGCAACCTACATTTCCCTGGTTTCTACTCTCCATTCTCTGTGGTATGCTTGCTTAAATAGCCATGTTTTTAAACTTTTTCTGAAGGTTTTGATGTTCTTTGCAATCTGATTTTTAAAGGCATATTGTTCCATATTAAAGGTCCTGCTAGGGATAGGGCCCTATCCCTTACTTGAGTTAGTCTAGCCGTTTCAACTTTGTTTGCTGATCATAGGTTTCTCTAGGGGACGTGAACACGGAGGGCTGTGTTCAGCCATTCTGCTTTTTTGTCATGTATTATTTTATGTATGGTACATAAAGTCTTGTATTGTATTCTTTGCTCAATGGGTAACCAATGTAATTCAGAGTGTCTGTGATATGTTCTCTTTTACCAGTTAAAATTATTGCAGCTGTGTTTGTAATATATCTGTAGTGGTCTTATTGTGGTGTATGGTAAACCCAGTAGCAGGGCATTACAGTAGTTGGTACTGGAAAAAATTAAGGCTTGTAATACCGATTGGAAGTTGGTAGGTATTAGTAGTGGTTTTAATCTAAGGGTCATACGTTTGGCGTTTCCCTCTCTTACTTTTAGAGATATATGTTTCATACTTAGTTCTGAACAGATTATCACTCAAAGGTTTCATACCTTCTCCGCTAGTTGTATTTTTTGGTTATTGCGTGTAATAAGGTTCTGAATGATCGCTATGTTTTTTCGTTCTAGATGTAAGAATTCTGTTTTCTCTATATTGATAACTAGTTCCATTTGTTTTAGAAGTTGTTTTATTATATCTAGATACATGTTGGCTATGTTTAATGTATTCTCAATTGTGTCATCAATTGGGAGTATTAATTGAATTTCATCAGCGTATATGTAGTGTGAGATGCCTAAACCAGCTAGCAGGTGACAAAGGCAGCATGTATATGTTGAATAGTGTGGCAGATAGGAGTTCCGCAGGGATCAGCCCTGTTTGAAGGTTTATTTTCTCTGACATTATGTCTTTGATTTGTACTTGGAAGTATCTGTTATTTAGGTATGATTTAAACCATTTGATTGGTTTTTTTTGCTTAATCCTATTTCTTCTAACCTATTTAGAAGGATGTCATGGTTTACTGTATCGAATACTGCTGATAGGTCTAGCATCACTAAAATGTACTGCTTACCGCTGTCAGACCTTCTTATGATGTTGTCCGTCAGCGCAAGCAGTAGTGTTTCAGTGCTAAAGTTTTTGTGAAAGCCATGTGATGGGTACAGAATATTATTGCTCTCTAAGTGTTCTGCTAATTGATTTTGTATGGTTTTTTTCTATTAATTTTTCAATTAGTAATAGGTTTGATACTGGTCTACAATTGCTCAGGATGAGTTGGTCGCTATTCTTTTTCTTTAGAAATGGTTTAACTATTGCTCCTTTTAGTGAGTCTGGCACGTGTCCTTCCTTTAGGGATAGATTAATGATTTTTGTTAAAGTCGGTGAGATGCTGTTAGCTACTTTTTTTTAAGTCTATGGTTGGAATTGTGTCTTGTGCTTGTGGGGTGGGGTTTAGTTTTTTGGGGTTTAGTTTTTTTTTTTTTTTTAGTATAGATTCAACTTCTATTTCAGATATTTCATTGAACGTTTCCCATTGTTTAATGTCTCTTTTTTGCATTTCGATTTTTTTGTTTAGTTATTTTTGGAATCTTTGTTTTCAGATTCGTAATTTTGTCATTAAAGAAGGTGGCTATCTCATTACATTTATTTACTGGTAGGTTCTGTGAAGCATCAGATTTGTCAGTTGTGAGATTTTACACTATGGTAAACAGGGCTCTTGGGTTATTTGCGAATTTCTCTATTTTAGTGCTGTAATATTGTTTCTTTGCGTTGAGAATTACTTGTTTATAGTAGGCTAGTTTCCTGTATTTAGTCAGGTTTACTGTTTTATTATTTTCTATTAATTTTGCTTAGACCAGGGGAGGAAAGGACAACAGCAGAAACTTATATGGTGGAAAACCCTGTTGTCCAATATGCAATGAAGATGGTATGTCTTGGAAGAGGCACCCTTCCCACTCCAACCAAGGGGTAACTAGTACATCTCAGGCATGCCATCTATGAAGAGGGATCAAAAATACAGAGGAAGAGAATTAAAACACACATAGGCTTAGGGGAGCGAGTGAAGGAGAAGGAAGGAAGGTGTTCGCCCTCCCTGTGTTCGCTGGCAGCCGGACAGCCCGAGACAAGATCGCGGCAGGAGAGATCTGAGTCACCGCGGAGTGACATCAGACAAGGACGCCCCCACTGACTTTTAAAACCTGCGGAAGGGCGGCGTCCCGCCGCCGCCGTTGCGCTGCCTAAGCCAGGCGCGCAGCTTGGACTGGCGAAGGACAGAGGCTGGCGAGAAATTTTGTTTTATTAAAATTCCTTCTTATGGGTAAGAAAAGGAAGGCGAAATTCACCACCTCCTCTCCAGTGCAACAACAATGCATTGGCCCGATGGACCAGCATGTCGTCAGAGTGCTGGAGACGCCACAAGAGGACACTTCAGGAGGTTTGTCATTGACATCCCTTAGTCCTGGCAGAGGACCAACTTCCCCACCACAGCCAATAGCCGTAACATCTATTGAGACATCGCGAGAACTGGTAGGAGCCAACCAGGAGGATATAGGTTTGAATCAACAAACCTCTCCCCATGAGACAGATAATGTCATCATATCTGGTACTAGTGAAGTACATTTTGGGCAACCAGTTCATTTAGTAGGGGGCATTAGCCCGATGGTAATTCCGGACAATGTCACTCTAGCTGATCTAGGTAGAATGATTTCTAAGTTGGATAATAATATAATTAAGATGAATGAATCACTTGTGTCTGCTATTAATACTAATAGGTGTATGATAGATGAACAAGTGAAGAAGGTAGAGAAACAGGAGAAAGATTTGTTGGCCATAACAAATAAGATACAATTAATACAATCTTCAGAGAATGTTTTTATAAGGGATAGTATAATGATGCATAAAGAAATTGAACAAATAGAGAATATCTCTTAAGATCTAAGAATATGAGAATAATAAATTTCCCTATAACACGGCTATTATCTCCTTGGGAGATGTTTAAAAATTTTTTGAAAGAGTTCTTATTATATTCAGATGAGGATATCCCCAGAATTTCCAAGATTTATTATTTGATAAAAAAGCCTCCCAGTATTACTGGAGGGCAAAATCAGAATGGGGAGGCCCCATCCACCTTGGGAGTGTCGACTTTCCTTGAGTCGTTGGATATAATAAATAATAGAGCAACTCTTTTTATTTTATTTTTTTTTATAGCCGAACAAGATAAAGAGAAATTGTTTAAAATGTTCTTTAGATCTAAAGATATGATGTTCTGTGGGCATAAAGTACATATATTTCCAGATGTGGCGAGGTCTTTGAAAAATCGAGTCTTAGCAGTGGGAGCCACATTTTTCCTGAATTTCCCTTGTTTATGCTATATAAATTATAGAGGTAAAAGATTTTGCTTTACAGATCCAACTCATTTAGAAACATTTCTATCAGATAAAAACCAAGCTGAGGCGTTAAAGGAAGATGGTTAGTAAAAAAAAAAAAAAAAAAAAAATCCAAACTCCTTTCTCCTTATTTTATATTTTTTTTTTCGTTGTGGTAATTTGCTTTGTTTTCCTCAGTCTCCCCCGATTATGGCATATGTAACAACAGATAAGTCTGAAAGTGATTGCCTTATAGTTTATTGTTGTTGTATTACATATTTTCTTGTTCTATGATGTAAGTCATTGATAAAAAAATAATAAAGTTTAAATAAAAAAAAAACCAAACACACATAGGCTTGCCTAATACAAGACGAACCTAGTTTGACAGACACATTAATACAAATATATGTATTTGAAATATATATTAATGGGGGGGGGGGGTGACCCAAAATGCTTACCTACCTCCCATTTTATCTTTTATCAAAAAAATGATTTTTAGGTTATGATGCAAATAGTCTTAGTACAGGATCATGACAATCAAAATTTGAAATTCTATCAAAAATCAAGAAACATGCCAACACTACAGCTATTGTTTTCTAATGCTGCACATTCTTTCAAACAAATTCACTTGGAAACAGAACCAAGCCAAAGAAATCAGGTTCAGAAGCTCTTTCAGACAGAAATCTGGAATCTGCAGATACACAATGAGCAGCAGCAAAGTTCTATAGAATGAAGCAAGTTTGCTTACTTTTTATTTGATTTAGATCACATCATTTGTAATTCACCTTTATAGCTCAAAGTGAATTACATTCAGGTAACTTTTATTAATTACTTTTAGAATATTTCTATAAGTCTCATGATGAAAGTGTAGCACATATTGGAGAATAGTGAAACAAACATTTCAATGCATTTTTATTTGTATTTTTTTTGACAGCAGAATGTGAAAACTATACAAGGGTGTAGACTTTTATAAGGTATTGTAATTTTATTTTAAAGCTGTACTTCCCGTTAACCTCCTTTAGTCTTAATATGAATGTAGCAGGCTAAGTTTGCCAGATTACGAAGATCCATGGGCACACAATTTTCAACAAACCCCAAGTATGTTTATGTTTTTAAATACCGTAAATAAAAATTCTTAAGTACTTGGGGATTTTCTACTGACATAGGATGCAATATTTTGGTTAGATTTTTTTTTTTTTTTTAATAAACACATACAGACCCAGTGTACAACCAGCCATCTAAACTCCTATACTTCACATGCCTACACAGAATAGCTTTCCCTCCCCCTCCGCAGCCCCCCCCCCTCTAGGTGACCGCCCTCTCCTTATATTAAGGAGATATTCAATGTAAATTGTAAATTGTTAATTGTTATTCTCTCGTTATGACCTTCTTGTTTTCTATCCTTCATTCTGCCTATTGGTTATCCCCGCGCCCAGTTACTATCCCTGTTGAAATGTACTTTCCAACCTTGCAGTTATTATGTGAACCGGTATGATGTCCCCACAAATACCGGTATATAAAAGTTTCTAAATAAATAAATGTCTTAGAAGACTAAAAGCAAAACTGGAATGAAGATTATGGGTTACAGGTCCATTCAAAAGGAGAAAACTGCAACCTTACATGATATGCTGCAGCTTTTTAAGGCCTTTTAGGATGACCGAAAGCTACAGGATCACATTTGTTTGGTTGGCAGGGGTGAACTGCCTGAATTTTTGATCTGGCTCATACACCTCTTGGCTCTCTTCCTTTGATGGTCAGATTTGAGCAGATCCAAGCTCTGCACTCCAGCCAGTCTCAACTTCTCACTTGACTCTACCTTCAGAATTTGTAAATGTTGCTTCTAAATATGCTGTCCATGTGTAGGAGTCCTAGAAAGAGCAGAACTACTGGAAAACAAAAGTTATATATGCACACACTGCCTAACAGAAACAAGTAGCGATCATATAACCTAATAACTTTCCCTGATAGAAAAGATAAAAAAGGTGACCATTAATAGATATACAGCACTGAAAATAAGCAACTCCCCTCATCATCAGCTAGTGATTCAATCCCACCCCGAAGCATACAACAGATTTTCAGGTAACCAAGTGTCTAACAGCACAACTTTCATCTAATAAATTATACTTTCCCAGCAGATAAACTATTCCCAGAATCTGGCCCCATATCTACTAGGTTAGAAAAATTCCATGTGCTAGGTCACCTAAAATTCAGGGCCTAGCACCTATAGTGGTCCTGGCTCTGGAGAGCTATAGTAGCTGCTACCAGTAATGCCTAGACTACTGAAAGTCAAGGCAGTTGTTACCAGCAGAACCCAGCAAACTGCAAAAACTACTCCTGGCAGAACCCTATTGCTGGGCCACAGAGAGATGGAGAAGAATACCTGGAGGAAGAAGAGTGCTTGGAAGCACGGGAAAGAGAAAAAGCCCCCATAGAGCAAGGAAGTCATGTGACAGGAAGGAAAAGGAGAGCAAAGAAAAGCAAGAAAGGAATAAAAAAGCCAAAAATAGAGAAGAAAACAGACAAAAAAATTCTAGGTGGCATCTAAGTTTTCAAAATATTTTTCTACTACCTAAATTGAGAATCAACTGTAATGGGTATCCCCTAATTAGCAAGTCTAATAAACTTAAGTTTTGGCTAAGGAAAGTTGGTTTCCTGTATTAGAAAAAAAAAAAAAAAAAAAAGACAAAAATGTTTTCAAAGGCCAATATTGTGCACCTTACTAAAAAAAAATGTAAAACAAAACAGGCCAATACAGTAAAGTGCGCCCCAGCAAGCACGCTGTTTTACGTGATTTGGACGCGCACCCATTACACCCCTTATACAGTAAGGGGTTTAGCGTGTCGAAAACACATATCCAACCCTCCCGGAAACTAATGGCGCTCATCACATGCAAATGCATGACGATGCAGCTATTATTCGCCCAGGATACTGGGAAAAAAAAAATTTGTGGCCAATCTGCACATTTTACGCTCAAAAATTAGTGCCTGCCCAAGGGCAAGCGTTAATTTCTGAGCAGCTGGAAAAAGTATACAGAAAAGCAAAAAAATACCAAAAAGGTAAAAAAAAGTATAAAAAAAATTTGTGCTGGAGGGTCAGGTTAGGACAACAGATGCTCAATTTTACAGGCATCCATTTTCCTGACCCACAGCTGTCGGCCGGTTCGGAAAATGGATGCTTGTAAAATTGAGCGTCCGTTTTCGAAACCTGCTGACAGCCGCCTCCTCCTGGGCGACCCCTCATTTGTATTATGTATCGCACACCCAGGAGAGGGGCCTGTGCACGCGTTCAAATTGCGGGTGCCGAAGCAGATGCGATTTTTAGCGCATCCTTATTGTGTCGGCCTGTATGTCAGTGGCTTTCAGTCGTATCAGAATTGCAATAATTCCCAAATACTCAAAGAATAATAAAGGAAGTGTCCAAAACAAGTGTGACTAAATTAAGTGTTGCAACCATCTGCACAGGTGGATTTTAAAATCGGTTACTTTTTCATTTTAATTACTTAATAAAACCATTACACTAGTTTATCCAACATCATCTAGATAACCATTTTAAACCACAGATGGTGTGCTTAATTACTAAGACTGTAGGAGAGTACTTTAAATGATGTAATGGAATTGCATAAATTCTTTTTTTTTAAGAAAAGAAAAACAGATGTAAAAACAATGTGTAACTCACACAAAATTAGTAATTAAGTAAACAAAACCACAAAATTAAAAAAAAAATTGCTGCAACTGATCTTTAAGTGGTTTATTATGTATGTACGTAAAAATGCTTTTATGCAAAGTGCTCTACAGTTAAAGTACACAGGAAAAGGACTGTATTCTTCCTATCAAGGGAATTTCAGGTGGCCAATATGTAAAATGTAAGTTGTAAAATCTCATTACAAACAGCAAAATCCACAGTGCTGAAAAAAAAAAAAAGTTGCCACGGGATCTTTAAAAGTCACAAATAAGATTATGTGCAACCTTGAAGGTAACAAACACATGCCAGGCTACAGAACCCTCCCCCAACCATGGCATGCCGGGACAATAGTTCAGCACCTACTTAAAAAGGGAGGAGTGCTTTGTGCTCAACTATCATCATCATCACTTCTTGCCCACTATGCTGTTCTTCGGAGGCCTGCTATTTAACTACTGAACAGTTGAGTTGACCATGCTCAGTTTCTTCAGTTCAAATGCTCATCTCTCTTCCCTGATTTGGGGGGGGGGAGGGGGGGGGGAGGAATCATTACCGCCTGGGACCTAGTGGTTCATTATTTGTCCCTTAAAAAATGCCAGTGATGAAGCTAAGATACTTTTGTTTATGTTCCAACATTTTTACTGAGGAAATCATTCAAACACGAAAAATGGCATCTTCTACCATTTTCTCCAAGAGCATCTAGGAATTGCAATCTGTAACGGTGACTTTCTAGGTAAAACTGATCCCTTCATCCATCTCTTAGGATATCTTTCCTTATTCTTAAACTGAATATGAAGTTTTTTGACAATTTGGACTAGGGGAATTCCTTTCCTTAAGGGCTCCCTTTGAAATAACTGGGATCCACAGTTTGTCATGGAATTCTCCATTGTTCTCTCCTCTTATCGCAGATGCACACCTTCAAATGTAAGTCGCTGATAAGCACTTGGGGGCAGATGCAAGCTGACTTTTCAGGGCCCGCTATCTTAATGCATACAGGCATTAATATCTGAGACGCACATTTATTTTTTTTGCATTTGGAGTGAATGAGTAATAGCCTCATTTATTTAAGGTTTTTTCTTTACAGACATCATGCCGGTTTACATCGAACAACGATAATAAAAGGAGAACAAAGTTACAAACAAGGGTGTGGAAAACGGAGTCAAAACAAGAACAGGCATATCAATATATAAGACAGACAGCAGTAAAAAATTAAGCAAAAATAACATTTCAAGAACTATGGGGAAATGTTACAGGAACTATGGGGAAATATTTTAAGCTCTAGGGGAGAAACAAACGGGACATATGTTAGCAGGGGATTAACCATGGAATTACTGGGATACGCAGAGGTTAAGGATAGGCTTCTTTAAATAGCCATGTTTTGAGTTTTTTCTTAAATTTCTGTGTGCATTGCTCTTGTCTGGAGTTCAGGTGGCATGGAATTCCAGGCATATGGGCCTGCAATCGATATGGCATGCTCTTTTGTGGAGTTGAGCGCTCATGTGATGCATGTGATGAGCGCTCTCTCATTCACTCCGTGTCAGACGCGCGTTAAATAGGCACTAATCCCCTTATTGCATTAGGGGGTGGATTAGCGCCTATTTAACCCACGTCCGACTGCAGGTTATACAGTGCGCTCGGCTGAGTGCACTGTAGTGCATCAGTTGGTGTGAGAGTCTCTTTCCTATCAGACTTTGAAACAGATTTATATATACTTCATTTGCTGGTTGAGCAATTCGATCCCTGGATTATGGAAAGCCCAGCTCAAAGGGCAGCTCCTCTCTTACTCCAAATAAGAAAGGTGGCTGGAAAACTTCCTTAACGTTAGCAGCCGCCACTTACCCTCTGTGTCCTGCGTCCCTGTCCTCAGGGCCCCTTCATCCCCACATATCAATGCTTACACATTTTACTATGCAGAATAGAAAACCGCTGAAACTGTTATTGGTATCAAAAAGCCGCAGCTATTTCTTTAATATATAATAAACTTCCCGGGGTACCTGAGCCGATGCACTGTCGCTGACTGCCCGCCGTACTAACCAAGCCAGGCATCTTTCTTGCCATGGGCCTCGCACAAAGGGGGGGCCCCCACCATCGGCGCCTCCCCCGGCGCTGACCGGCTGCACGCCATCCATTGATGCCACCGGCACCACGTACAATATGTCCGACCGGCCCGGGTAACCGCCCTCCCTCTCAGCTGCGACATTAACCCAAACATAGTAAATATAGTAAAAATGTGTGCAAACAGAAGTATCCTAACTGTTGACAGTATTCATTTTTAAACATTTTTGTACTACCATTATTCCCAACTCCCTGAACAGATCATTCTTCCTTGCCCTTTCCTCAGGGCGGGTGGGTGTGTTTTCCCTGTGCTGGCTCCCGGAAAGAGGGGGTTTTTCCTTTGTGCGCAGCCCTTTAAATGGCCGGCAACATCATCAGCTGGCGCCTCATCGCCTCTAATGACGCATGTTCCTCTTCACTCCTCCCGTCCGCCCACCCCCCCCCCCCCCACACACACTACCTGGTTGCTGTCCTCCCTGTGGGGGCTGGCACATCCATTATGGGGTGGGCTCTGGCCAGGAGGCTCAGGCCCACCGATTCCAACACAAAATCAGTATCTCAGAAAAAGATACTCAGAAATCACTTAGGAATAAAGCTATTATTCACTGCATGCTAATTTAAAGATTAAAAACCACTTTCCTTCTTCTATGGCTCTTTACCCTAAGGTACAGGGCCTTACTTTTTACAAATTAACAGGAACTGAACAGATAAACTCCTTCCTTCTGAAAAGGAAACACAAAGTCCACACAGACCACAAGGGGACACCTGCTTTTATATCAAGTGGATTAGTCTATGGCAGCAGCCTCATGTTGGGTGTGCTATAGCAGACAGTGTGCATTTTCTTTCCTCCTCTAAATGTATAACCCTTCTACAAAGCCACATTTTCATAGGGATCCAAGTAGGACCCTGCATAAGGTGGGGGGGGGGGGGGGGAACTTGTTGAAAAATTGTTCCCCAATCTTAAGGATGATTTTTAGTGTATATTGTAGGCAGTTAATCGGATGACTCTAGGATGTTTTGTTGGAAGTTATGGAAAGCATTGTGTGCTTTCCTAGTTAGAGAGCCAGGTGAAGGCTTGCTCGCCGTACACAGTCAAATACTTTGATAAAGATCATCAATTACTCTTCTTTGGCTCACTCAATGCAAATAAAGCTTTTTTTTTTAATTATATGTATAACCAATCTTAAATTGTTACAAGGTTAATCTTTAAGTACTGTTTTGTTTTGCAATCTTAGATTTGTCATGCAACATCCCAGAGCACATTACTCCAATACACTGAAGTCCTCTGCACAGCATGCAAAAGTGAGATTAAGTGCTTCAAAGATTTTATTAGCCTTAGCATCCTTGCCATTTACTTTCTTGTTTCTATGAACACAAATGGAAAAATTCAACAAACTTTGTCACTCGGGTGACAAAATTCTAGTGTAGGATTTCATATAGTAACCTTTGGTGTTTCTTTTTTTTTTTTTTTTTGTTTCACTATCATAATCAATGTGTAATAGAGTTCACCTGCTAAGCTTAATTGCTAAAAATGCCATCATAAAACTGCCAAATTCATTGCCATTGGCAGAAAGCAAACAAAATGCAGCCATCTTGGTTCCAAGTCCCTCTATCTTCCAATCCTATTTAGTGTCTGTGCCCTTACAGTAAAGATGGTTTGGACTTTAGACTTTCATCTAACCACCAAGTTTCTGAAGGATTTTCATCCCCTTAATAGATATTAGACCATGAATTTAGTAAAATGTTAACCAACGACTACCGGGGGGGGGGGGGGGGGGGGGAAGCAAGATGGCTGCATGACTGGAGTCGCCAAAAGCTGCTCCCCGTTCCTTTGTGTTTCTAATTGATTTTTTACTTACATGGCACCTAAAACAGAAAGGAAAAGGTTAGGGTTTATCATTCCGAAACCCTATACCTTGAGGGGCAGCAGTTAATCACCTCTTTCGTGTCTCCTTCTCCTAAAGTTTTGAGTGACTTGGTCCCCATTGAGTGCACTTGGTGGAGGAGTGCCAGTCTTTTCGGGGGAAGAGGTTTCTCTCAAACCCTGCGCTCAAGTCTTCCTGCCGGCAACTGGATGAGACTTTCCCTTGTCAAGCGCTGCAGTGCAGATGACTAGTATGCTGCACGGGAGGGGCCTGTCTAGCAGTTGGCGTCTGCTACAGCTTTGTTGGCAGGGTTGGTTTAGTCTCCCGATAGCTGTTTCTTCTTTGGATGCTCCTGCTTTGGATCCCAATGCAGGAATGATTTCTTCGGTTCCTGTTTTGGGCTTTCCTGTTTCATCTGCATCTGGGATGCTCCTGAATCCCGCCGTGAAACCAGCAGAGGTAACGCTGGATTAATTATGGGAACTTATTTCTCGTTTTGGTCAAGACCAGACTACACTTTCCCAAGAGTTGGACTCCTTTTCTTCCAAGTCGGACCCACTGGTTTCTCTTCATGAACTTAAAATTCGTGAGTATGATACTAAATTTGTTTCTTTTCAGCAAGATCCGGTTAATTTGGTTATTGCTCAGTCTAATTTGGTTCAAGATCAAGGAAACCTTTCTAGAAGGCTTGAATTTTTGGAAAATTCATCAAGACGTCTGAATTTCCATAAGATTATGAGTGAACTTCCTAATATGACCATAAAGAGATATTTTTTGGATGTATTGAAATTTTCAACTGATGCTTTACCATCTATTAAGGCGGTTTTTCTTCCTGTTACTTTATGTTCTAATTTGCCTTCTTTTAACCTATCCCAATTTCTCACAATATCTGGATATGAAATAATTGAGCATGCTACTTTGCTGGTTTCTTTTGTAATTGATAGTGATTTAAGTATGGTTATATCTTTTTACTTTCGTAATCTTAATTCAGAATTTTATGGTCAGAAAGTCCATAATTTCCCAGATTTAGCTAGAATTACTCAGGAGTGGAGGAGGGGGTTTCTCGCGCTTAGACAGGAGTTGTTAGCATTGGTGGCTTCTTTTATGTTACGATACCCTTGTAAATGCACATTAAATATCTTTCTGATAATTATATCTTCTTCTCCCCTGAGCAACTCAGTTCATTTATCGATGCTAGGAAAAACTCATCTCCCGTTCTCTCCGAACAGCAGCAGGCTTGATTTATCATCAAGGTGATACGATCATTGCTATGGCCCTTTCATAGTATGGTTTTTTATTTTTGAATGCTCCTCTTTTTTCTTTTCCTGCCTCAATTTCCTTTGTTAAAATGGTTTGAGTATCAATGCTATGTTGATATAATATTTCTGTAGTTGATCTTTTCCATTTCATATGTCACAAAGTATTATATGTGTGTGTGTGTGTATATATATATATATATACACATACATACATACATACACACACATAAATAAATAAAATGTTAACATACAGAGGTGGAAATATAATTAGAACATGTATGCCTCAATCAAAAAATTTAAGAAACCAAGGAAAATTTTCCTTCCTCCACCTTTCAATTTTTTGCATTTTGCTGCTTCTATTTTGCTTAGCTTTTCATAGTTATTCCTTTGGTTGCTTTTCTGAATTTTAATCACCCAAGCAACCTGGCTCACAGGAATTTTCCAGTCCCACCAATGTAGAAATATTTCTAGCTAAAGGAGAAATAAGTAATAACCAGTATTTTACAGAAAAGATTAAAATGACAGTGTGCAAATTTTGATGAGGCTGAAGCTTGTAAAGCTTTCTGATCATGTGACTTGTACCTTAGAACAACTTCTTTAGTTGCCTCTAGCCTATAGGACTCATTTTAAAATCTTAACTTTACTACACTGATTGATTTATGGGTCAGGCCCTCAATATTTAGAAGAGGAGATAAAGCTGTACATATCCACTAGAGTTCTGCATTCTTCTCAAGATTTGTTATTGACTTTACCATCACCAGCTGAAGCCAAATATGCTAGTACACACAGAAAAGGGCATTCTTTTATGTGGCACGAAGTCTGTGGATTGCTCTCACAAAGGATATGAGAATCTCTAGTGAATATTTGGGTTCTAGAAAGCTACGTAAAACATTTTTAGGGTTGCTTTTTCAGCTACAAATCAAGGGTCTTTTATTAGTCATTCAGTGGCTGTAAGGTAATTACTCTTTATGAGTCAGCATAACCATTCTATATCCTGATCAGGTCTTTTATACATCTATTTGTGTTATCTTTCTCTTAGATTAAGGTATTACTGTTTTTAATTTGCAAATCACTCAGCTTTCAGGAAGATTAGCAATAGATAAATCTGAGTAAATATCTTTCTAAAACTAAATTTCAATGCTGATTACAATATACGTCACACATTCTCCATAACACTGGATATTGTGCTTCAAGAGATGCACAAAAAACTACCAAGGTTAAGGTAATAACATACAATTTTCCTCATTAAATTTGCTATTCCATACATAAAGCAAATTATTTGGTAAATATTTTTGTTTATAAATGTAATACCTAAAAGAATGCTTTAGCACGTTTAAATAAATGATATATTTGTGGCAAGGAAATTGCTGAATAAACTTGCACAAATTATGCACATACTGTATAGTCTTATAAAAACAACCCTGTTTATATTTTTCTGTATGCTTAACCTATCATCACTAAGTATTCAATTACATGCAATTAGTTTCAGTATATAATGCAACAGAATTCAAGCCCTAAATAGCTGAGAACATAATCAGAGGTAAATTCTATCAACCTTTTGAGGACACTGCAGAATCTATTTTTCCTACATTTTTTTCCAAATTGAACACTTAAGCAAAAGATTATTCTGTGCGAGTATCTTCTGCTTGCATCACTAACAGCAAGAGCCATCCAGCTGTGAAATGAGAGGAAGACCTATTCCCAAATCATAAGTATCTATTCGAACTACTAAGGTTTCTAAGCTTACTTTTCTGCTAAGTTCTCAGATGCTATGATTAAAACAATACATTCACCAAATTAACTGTGAAATAATTCTTGGTCCTGCTCTTTCCATTTGCAATCAGCACTACAAGTGCCTTAATGCAAAAGGAGGGGCTAGAAGTAGGCTGCATAACAGCTGTTTCACTGAAGTGTAGGTTTATGAACTTGCAGATGACCTTCTGCAGGATGTAATATGATATTCAAGGACACACATTTGGAAAGCACTCTCCACTTGGTTTTTCATATAAGGTGGCACCAAATGAAAGGCCCGAATAGTGCGCTTTATTTTTCTCTGTGCAGAACATGTCAATTATGAGAGAGAGGATACCACAATGTGCTGGCATAAATTCAAAAACTAGAAACTGGGTCACATTACATCACTGGTGAGCAAAAACAAGTGCAGCAGATAAGCTGAAAAGTTGCCAACAGCAGCTTGTGGGAAACTGTAGCACTAGTATTATTCTATTGAGATCAATGCAACTGAATCCTTGATCCAGTAAAATATTTTGCAAGAAAAAAATGCACATTTCACAGCCCACAAATTGCAGATTTAAACAAAAGTTTCACTTATTTACATTAAGTGAGGAATAATTTTAAAGTGTTCAAATCGAATTTCCATAATTAAGAAACTTGACCTGACCCCAAAACTAAGACATCAATTCACAAATGACTAACAAATTGTAACTCTCTCTAAATCTACAGTCACTTCAACTTGATACTTTTAGCTCCTACACAAGTACAGTTCTGTTGTATAAACATTTTTTATATAAAATTAAATTTGTAGAAAATATATTCTGGTGTCTATTAACATGTACATTAGTGTTCTATAATTTTGTATATATATTTTTTTTAATTTAAAATTGCTTATATACCACCTATAAAATACTGAAAGCGGTTTACAATAAAATTCATAAAATAGCAATAAAATTTTAAAGAAAATAAATACAATTACCACAGACATGTTAAAACAGCAACATAACCGACCAAATAATCACCCAGCATCAAATCATAAAATCAAAAATAATTAAAACATCAATAAACACCTTCAGCTCTCAATTAGGATTCCAAGATGATCTTATCACTAAATGCCTGCTGAAATAACCAGATTTTGAGCCTTTTTTTTTTTTTTTAAATCTGTTACATGCCTTACGTCTTCTGACATGATAGGACCTGCTACGGAAATGGCTCTCTTACTTCACCCAAGTATGCTTGCTGAATTGAGGGAATGTTTAAAAGGAATTTATTTGAGGATCATAAATTAAGTGATGGAGTATGCACATGTAGCCTTGTAAAAAGCCTGACACATTGCTTATGTCTGTCGGTCAGACAGTCTGTCACATCATCATCTATTGTGTCTGTGGCCACTAGGTGCGCATGGAACAGTGGAAGGTGCACTGTGGAAAAGACAGTATGTTCTGTCTGCAAAGCCCTATTGCGCGCGTGCACACACACAGGAACATGCCTCCTTGATAACAAACATGCAGAATCACCCACACAGGCACAGGCGCACACCCCCCCCTCCCCCCAGATACACATAAACAGGCTGTTATTGTCTAGATAATCTGAGCAATGCCAGGTATTGGTTGCTAATATGCTCTGAGAAGCCGTCTCTCATGCTCCCACACAGAGGGGCAGGCAGACACAGGCACATACATACACAGGCAGGCACACAAACAAAGACACAGAGGCAGACAGATATTCACACACATGCAAACACACACAGTCCAATAGACACACAACAGCAGACAGGCATGACCCCCCCCCCAATACATAGTCAGGCTCGGGACCCCCTCCCACACATAGGCCTCCCAACAATAATTTCACCGAGAATTGTAAAATAATTTTTATTCATAATTGCATGTCCTGCACAGAGGGAAAAAAAAAGGTACGTGATTTTAATGGTGTATTCCCTCATCTCCTTCAGAGTACAAGGCCTTTTATCAGGCGCAACTTTATACAAAAAACCTTTCCAAAAGTCAACACACAACAGGTATAGCACCTTCCACAAATACAGGGCACCCCTCCAACACAAATAGGACCAGGGCCATCCCCTCCCACCACAAGCACAGGCTCCCCCCCCCCAGGCTTTTGTAGACCAGACTACCAAAGTAATGTCAGCCAGGCAATAAAAAAGCACTGGTCTTCTTAGGTTAAAGGACCAAAAAACAGAGAAAAACAGGAACGCAGATAAAAAAATACATAAAAAGGATATCAACAACACAACCATGGTTTAATTATCCTGAGAAACTTCCTAAACATTTTCCATGTTAGGAGTTAGACACATGCTCAAACAAATTTCATTAGCTTACTAGCTAAGGCATTTAGGAGATGGATTAATGCATTTATACCACACTATGAAATAATGCCAAAGCAATTACCCATCTACTCCATCTAAATGGCAACTACTTGCAGTCTCACAAATCTAAATGGAAAGGATTTTAGCAATAACAATATACAAACCAATAGCTTATCATGAGTACAAATTTAATTTTCCACAAATATTTTAATGTAATCACCTTCCTTCCAAACTACACATATTCACTAAATTCAAAACAAAGAGTTTAAAGTGACAAGTACAACAGGTTAGATTTTATAAAATTTCATGATATATATCCAGGATTACTGCAACCACAGTTAATTACATATTTTTTCCATTATCCACAAGAACATTTAACACCTACCTCCTTGATGCTGAGCTTGTTATACACCAGTAATAAAAATAAACGAATCCAAGGTTACATTTAAAAAGCATCAAGTCAAGGTTATTTCTTCTGCTACTGAATACTCTTCACTAAATGTTTGACAAAGTTGGACTTTAACACTTAAACAGATAATTACTTTCCTCTTGAGGAAACATGGTGGCTGAAATGTGTCTTTGTTAAGTCCCCTTTTGTACTGCTAAAATCATTCTTTCATTCTACCCTCTTTGTGCAGAATATGGCTCGTGATGAGATGGGTTCAGCTTTGTTGCATACATGGAGATGCATCAAACAAACTGCGAAAGATGATGAAAATGCTGGCTGAGTTGTTTTCTTGATAATGAAGCTTCTTTCTAGGATGAGTGTTATATGGAAGCGTGTCAAGTCTATACAAGTACAATTTCAATGTCTCCACAACATTCCAAATAAAACAGTTAACAGCATGGTGTGAATAGACTGGTATAACATGACCTTTGTTTTTTATTTAGTTGTATTAAGTTGTTTTATAGAATCCACTCCAAGCAGGAAGCACACTCAGGACCACAGGCATCCTTCCATTTTATGCCAATAAGGAGAAAAAAAATTCCTAATTTTCAGAATTAACAGGTACTCTGATCAATAGGAAATTTTTAAGCCTGGTTTTCAAGGAACCACTACAGTTTGTTGAAATGGTATTTAGGGATGTGCTGGTTCATTTAGTGTGCGCTACATTTTTAGCATATACTAAAAATGATTAAAGCACACTGGGTCAAATGAGCGTGCAGTACATGCTAATGCACTAACAAAATGTGCTGTGCACTAGAACAGAATGAGAAACAAAAAGAAATTGTGGCTGCATGCCTCTAGTGATATTCACTTTCAGAACATGAAATACAGATCTAAAATGCATTATATAGTCACCTACCAAGTGGCAACACAATGAATTTGATAGAAACCTAAACATTGTCATACAGATTGCATGATTTGTGCAATCAAACTGAACAATTCAAGTGTTTTAAATCCTTCTCCAGACAGTATTTCAATCTAACTCCAAGACTCATTATGAAAAGTCTGACCAGCAAAATGAATGAGACCAGATTTTTATTCATTCTGCTTACGGCATGCAAACCCAAGCAGTTCAGAATATATGAAAATGGTTACAAGACTTACTGTGGTATATCAAACTATATACTCTAACCCAGGGGGTGAGTAAACATTTTGAGCCTTGCCCCTCCCCCTTCCGGGCATAAACTGGGTCCCCCCCCCACCCAAAGTTGGGTTACATCATGTATATCCCTCTATATCTATAGAGATATCTCTCTCTATCTCTGTTTGTGTGTCAAAGTTTCTCACCAACCAATCAGCTATTGAACTATTTTCCAAATAGCAGGCAATCATGCTACTAGCCAGAAGCTCAACAATTCCAGTTTGCTCCCATCAGCAACCTGAAGAGAATCAAATCAGATATACACAAGCACAAAGAAAGGTAGATACCACACCATATCCAGACAGGCACCTCACATTAACAGCAGCACAAACTCTTTCCACTGCCAGACACGTCGTGAACTAATACAAAACCCTACAAAAGATTCAAAATCTATAACTTATAACGTAACAGTAGTAACACCAACTCAAACAAGAACCCTTGCTGTGAAAAAGCAGCCTTGTAAATATTACACCAAGCCCCAGAATACCAATATAGCACCTACTGCAGAAACGAAACAAACCCAATTGCTATAGATCTGAACACACTAGCAAAATGTCTCCCCTTGGTCACATGCACAGAGCAGAGACAGACCCTCACCAAATACAGAATGAAGGATCATAACTTAGAAGCAGCAATATGCAGACAAAAACTGAAATGGAAACTCTAAAAAGCCAGACTGTCTACAGTGTAACAATGACAGATCCACGATTCCTCAAAACAATAAAATCAAGAAACAAAACATCAATTATAATAATAAAACCATACTAATGAAAGAATATTTCAAAACTGACAAATAGAAAGTTTATTAAAGTCAAATTTTTTTTAAATTTCCCAAGCACCAATAAGATATTTCAAAAACAGCACCCCCCTATGCACACAAAAGCTCTTACTCCCCCAGATTCCCTCATACACACAGGCTCTCACCCACACAGAGCCCCAGGCAGGCACTCATTCATTCTCACACATGTACACACACGGACCAACCCCCAGGCAGAAACCCATTCTCTCTCTCTCACACACACATACAACCAGATAGGCACTCATTCTCACATACACAAGCTCTCATTCATACGCATATACTGAAGGTAGGCCCCCTCTCTTATTTTGCTAGCAGCCTCTCATTTCTCTCATTTCTGCTGTCACCATCACTGCCGCCGCGTGGCTAATCACTTGTCGCTGCTTCTGGCACTGTAGTCCATTCTATTGCCACCTCCTCTGTGCAGGCCCCATGATACTAAAAATTGGCAGTACTAGTACTTCTTCCATGCCGATATTGTGCATCACGAGCTCAGCATAGAGAAAGTGCTAATCTTGCGAGTTCTAATAATTCGGGCCTACACAGACAGGGTGCTCTCTTAGCCACTGGTGGCTGCACAGCCTCTCTCTGTTTTTCGGCCATCAGTAGGATCAGGTCACATACAAATGGACATGGCCAGCGTGAGAGTTTCTGGGGAAAGAAGCTGGGAGGCAGTGGCAGCAGGGCCTACCTGGCCCAAGCACACCAGGTCAGCAGCCGGCTCCAGGGAGATGCAGAGGACGAGAGGGGAAAGCCCTCTCCCCACCGGTACGACTGCTCCACCCCATATCCCACCCACCACCATATACAAAATAGCGGCAGCAGCACCAAAGGCATGCACCTGAAGTGATACTTGAAGCAAATATTAAATCAAAATTTGTCACCCCAACTATGATATCTTTTACTTCCCCAGACACAAACGTAAAGGTGGGGGTCTTTTAATAATCAGTACAAAAAAAAAAATAGCAAACTAACCCTCCCTATAAGGTGGCAATACTAAAATCATACAACTAAACATAGGTATGGTCTATTGCCTACCTGGAGCACTCCAAAAAGACTGCTTACCTATAATCAAAATTTTCACTAAAGCGTTCCCATCACCTGAATCCACTCTAATCGTAGGCGACTTTTACCTACATGTGGACAGTATGTGAAATCTTTCTAGACACTATGGAAGCAATGGGCTGGTCACAATTTGTAACCAACCCCACTCATAGAGCAGGACACATCCTTGACTTAATTTTCACCAATCACAATATCTGCTAATCAATACTTCTCACAACATACTGCCCTGGTTTGATTATCATCTAATAAAAGCAGAAATAACTCGACAGCAAACAAACTCATAATAATGAATCAATCTTTCACATATAGAAAAAAAAGATTGAACTGGAAATACTTGAAGAAACTATTAAAAATAAGATAACTGATTTTAAGCATGATAATACCTCCTCAGCTTTTGACTCCTGGGATAAAAGTCAATGAAATAGCCGACAACCTATGCCCAATCCAGACAAAAACATTCCAAAAAGAACGCAATACCGCTAAACAAAAGAAATCCTGGTATAGTGAAGAGCTAAGACACACTAAACTGACTGAGAAAGTCTGAAAAACAATGGTGGAAATGCCAAATCGACAATCTCTAAAATACAAATTCCTATTAACAAAATACCGTGAACAAATCAATAATGCAAAAGACTATTATGCTAAACAGACTCATGGTGTAATATTTTATTCCAAATTACTCTTCGAAACAATTAAACTTAATCAAGAACTCATCTTCTGCAAACTTAAATAACGACTTTTCAGAATTCCTGCAATGACTATGCCATCTTTGCTAGATAAAATCAATAGATTAAAAACTCAATTCTCCACAAGCCTACCAATAAAAGAACCTGAAGAAAAAACACGGACAAGCTAAATGTAACTCACTTGATACAGTATCTAAATTGGAAAGTAACCAAGTCATTACAAAAATTAAGCCAGCCACCCACTGAACCTAATCCCCGCAAGTTCCCTGAAAACAGTATACTGCGTAACCACCCCAACAATCACAACTATAATCAACCACTTACTATTAGGACTGGTCCCCGATGGGACAAATCAAGCTGTGATTAAACCAAACCTGAAAAATAAAACTGGCAGAATTGATGATTGGGACAATTATCGATCAATATCCAACCTGCCTTTCTTTGCTAAAGTCCTTGAAAAAGCAGTGTTATCCCAATTAGAAAACTACCTAGAAGACAAGAATATCCTATACCCAAACCAATTTGGATTCAGAAAAGCTCTCTCAACCAAAACCCTATTCATTTCTTTAACTGACCCTGTACTACAGGGGTTTGACAACAATGAATACTATATGTCCTGGTACTAACTGATCTAACAGCAGCCTTTGACACTGTAGCTCATACCCTGCTATGCCATCAGTTGAAAAAAAACTGGAATAGACGGAAATGTTATCAAGTGGTTCACTTCCCTCCTAGCAGATATGTGATTGCCCAGTTTGACTTGAAATGACCTGACACCTTCCCAATAGATACAGGTGTCCCCCTGGCTTCAGTACTCTGTTATACTATTCAACATTTACATGCCACCTCTGTTTACATTACTAGTGGAGCTAGGAATCAACTTCTTTCTATATGCTGACAACATACAATTCTACATTCCATTTGAAAAATCAATTTTAAAAAACTGCATCGACACTGTCAACTTACATGAAGGCACTGCTTTTTTTTAGATTTATATTCCGCTTTTTGCACTTTTTCAGCGCTTCAAAGTGGATTACATTCAGGTACTGTAGGTACAACGAAAACTATCACTGCTGAAACTAACACTAAACCCAAAAAGAATAAATTGTGTGGTTAAGGAGAAATTCCTCAATCAATCCACCAACCCTAGACCTGGGAATTTGTTACATTATACGCTCACATCAAGTACAGGACCTAGGAATACAGATTGATGAGAATTTCACAATGAAAAAGCATATAAGCAAATTCATCAAAACTGGATACTCTTAAGCTGAGAATAATATATTGGCTGAAACCATTACTAATACAGGACTTCCACACTGTTTACAAACACTAATTTTCAAACATTGACTATTGCAACTCCCTATTACTAGGCCTATCTTCAGGACTATTAAAACCACTATTTACTACACAGCTAGACTCTTACTAGGGACAAGGAAATTTGAACACATCACCCCCTCGCTGATAGCACTGCACTTGCTTCCAGTACAATCCAGAACTCATAAAGTATTAAACCTAATTTTAATATCATCAACAACACTAACCCATGCTTAATAGGAGTGACACTTCAGCCACACACACGCCGCAGTCAGCCCTAAGATTGCAAAACAAAGGACTTCTAAATGTGCCTACAACACGGAACCCACATCTAACAAATAAGAGACCAAATGTTTTTCATAGCGAGTCCCAAGCTGTGAAGTCTTCCTGAGTCAATATGCCTGATAACTGGGAAAAAAAAAAAAAAGTTTCAAACGTGAACTGAAAACATGTCAATACAATAGATAATGTTAGAAGAATGAACAATAAGTTTTGAATGATGTAAAGTGTAACATGACAAATTTTGACTAACACTGGAAGGATAATGAAACTAAAATTATGGATTACAAACCCCTAGTTAACTTGGACCCGAAGTTGGATATGCCAACCTAAACTACTGATTTGATGTAGCATCGACATATTATATAAAGGTTTCCACAGAATATAAGTGATGATTTTGTAAACAGTTGTGATCTTCTTTCAGAATGACGGTATATTTAACACCTAAATAAATAAAACATAGCAGATCTATATCCCACTTTAGTAGAAAATCATCCAGTGGGAAAGAGACCTTGATAGGGAGCTTCTCAGTTTCGAACATCTAATCCTTATTTTTCATTGCCCATAAGTTGACTTGGACTCTTGTTAAAGTTGGAAAGATATTACATAATGTGGATGCTAAATATTGGTCCTGAAACTTGGGTGTGGGGGTTTTGTTTTTTATTACATATGCTTTTCTTTTGACCCTCTTTTGTTTATCTTTGTTCTGGCAACAAGTATGGGGCTGAGTTGTAATATTCAGGAAACTATATCATTTTCCATCCTTATTTTTAAATCTTTGTCTCTATAAACTATTGGTTGGCAGTGAAAAACATTTTGATTTTCTTTTGTCCATTACTTTGAAGATGATTCTTACTCACTGGAAGGGTACCACTGCTTTGGGCAGTAATATATGGTGGAATACTATGTGCAAACATGCTAAATAAAAACTTGCTATAGAGCTATAAAAGGATGTGGGATTCTGTGCTGCATTTTTCAGCATCCTGATTATCCTTGAATGTAATATTTTATCTTAATTGTATTGGGGGGGTTATTTCCTGTTGGTTGTTATATTTTGAATGCTGTTTGTATTGTTTAAGATTTTAATAAAAAAGTTTGAACACACAAAAAGCATCTGGAGCAGACCGGAACTCGCTTCAAAGAATGGAGCAAAGTTTGTTGACTTTCCTGATGATCATGGCAAAGGACAAGTCAATTGACAAGCAACCCAGAAATCAAGTAGTCTGTCTGCCACATCCTGGTCCAGGGATCACTTGTTGGGAGCGAAATATTCCGCTGAGGTGGTATGTCAGTGTGTTGGAGATACCAGGAAAGTAAGTTGCTTGGAGAAAAGCTCTGCAATTGTGAGCCCACTCCCAAATTCTCAAAGATTCCTGGCAAAGAGTCTAAGATCCTGTGCCTCATTGTTTGTTTGTTTATGTAGAACATTGCCACTTGGTTGTCTATCTGGATCAGAGTTCTTTCCCTGAAGCAGATGCGAGATTATTCTCAATGCATGTCAAATGGCTTGTAGCTCCAAAGAGGTTGATCTGAAATAAATGTTCAATCGCGGACCAGATCCCTTGAGTTCAAAAAGATCTAGATGACTGTTTCTCTGACCTTATCCCCGAAGAAACTGTCATACAAACATGGGACATTGGCCAACTTCTCATGAATATCCCTCATGCAGGCTGCTGACTCTCAACCAGGCATTCACAGCTTGCTCCGTTTGCTGCCACAGAAAATCTTGCCATGATGTCAAACAATTCATATATTGACTGGAGGAGATGGCATTGGCACTCTTATGCATCCAGAAAGGCCTGCTGATAGCTTTCCTGCACCGTGCCAAGATACTCTACAAGAGACTTCAGTTTGTCAATGAATTTGTGTAGGTATTGTACCATGTGGGCTGGGATGCAGGCACTAAGCATCAATCTCTGGAAGACTTTCTTTCCAAAGTTGTCCAATAGCATAACATTCTTACCTGGAGGGTATGCTGGAAAAAATTCTGGGGTTTTTTTTATCCAGTTTCAATGCCAACTCAGATTGGTGCAGTAGCTGAACTACCCCAAACACAGGAAATTGTTGAATTATATGCAAGTTCCAGTTTCCTTGTTACTGAGGGCAAGAAAATCAGATTATCCCACATTCTCATCTGCAGGTCCCAAATGATTGAAAGGATCAAGATTGCTGCAGATTCAGAAATATCCCATTGACTTCAGAGAAGGAATTTTTATCCCTGTGGGCAAGGGCTCTGATCACCGTACCCAGTTTATCCAGGAATTTGGAGTATGAGAGGTCTTCTGGTGGAGATGAATGCTCCAGCACATCAGGTAAAGGCATCGGAGGGGATCCCCATAGACCCTTCTTATGATCTGAGGAGGTAGACAGACACTAACAAGATCCCAAGAAAGATTACAGCGATTGGGGCGGGGTCCTCTGCCATCTCAGATTAGAATATTCCCAGGACATATTCCAGATGGTGGTGTCCCATGCTCCATACATGGACTGGCTAGATTCCTCCAAGACAGAAATGGTACGCCTGACTGATGAGGGCGAGATCCCATTACTGGGACCTCTGATGGTAGTGCCCAAGGTGTGGAGGCAAGTTAAGACTCCCCCGTGGGGGAACGAGACACACTCCTTTGCCACCAGTACAGAGTCAACCTCCTGAAAAGTATGCACAAGACACCTGGGTTAAACGGATTAATGGCTGTACAGAGACCAGAGGCACAATAGAGCATATCTGATCTGGAGTCTCCAAATGAAGCTCATGGATAGATAACAAACGGGATTCCAGAAGGTCTAGAGGCCAAATGGACATAAGGGCACAAACATGAAGGAAGGTAACTACAAGTAGTCTCTTCCAGGTCCCCCACCCCATGCCTGTTTCTGTATCAAATGCAGCAAAGTCAATGGTGCAGAGGTCCAGTGCACCAATGATGCATGTTTCGGCACCTATTTCTGCTTCAGTGGCACTGACTGTACCTCTAACTCCTACGAATAGTGAGCCTTCTTCCTCTGTGCCGACATGCCCTCCAGTAGAACAAGATTCTTCCATATGAGTCCCTGTTTGCCCGGAAAGCACAGCAGGACATCCACAAGCAGTCTTATCAGATCTACATACTATGTCTCCTCAGCCCATCCGGCGCCACTAGGATTTCAGCGTTGGTGGTCCTCTAACCTATCAGTGGCCAAGGAGGAAACACGATGAGGGAACTTTATACCAGCAAGGGCCTTATCAGCGAGTTTATCCTACTGGAGCCCGGTTCTTTCCTGCAACAGAAGTATCTGTCTGACTTGGTATTGGTCTGACACGCCATTAAATCTATGATCAGTTGTCCCCACGAATTTCTGATCATGCAGAACATTTCCTGGCAAAGCTCCCATTCTCCTGGGTACAACTTGTTTCTGCTTAGGAAGTCAGTCTAGATACCGAGTGTCCCTGCGAAGTGGGCTGCTGTTAGACACAAATTCCTCTCTGCCTACTCGCAAATTGCAGCAGCCTCTTACACCAACCGGCTCACTGCTTGTTCACGGAC
This sequence comes from Rhinatrema bivittatum, assembly GCF_901001135.1. Classification (NCBI taxonomy): domain Eukaryota; kingdom Metazoa; phylum Chordata; class Amphibia; order Gymnophiona; family Rhinatrematidae; genus Rhinatrema; species Rhinatrema bivittatum. The sequence continues at coordinate 82,326,139 of NC_042624.1, forward strand.
GAGACTGCCATAGCATTGTCCAATAAGATCCTGACCAATTTTCCCTCTATTATGGGAAGGAAAGCTACTAAGACTTGCTTAATGGGTTTCAGCTCTATGACCAGGCCCTCTCCTGCTCCAGCCACTGCCCTTGTGCCGTCTGGCCCCGGCAATGGGAACCCCCAGTCAAAGCTGTAAGTTACCATGGTTATAAAGGTCCACAAGGGTGGGTTCAGGCTCAATCTCCTTAAGAGACTGGTGGGCTGTGTCTACCATATCAAACTATTACTTACCAAAGCCTGCAGGGGCAGCCAGAACCTATAGTTCATGGAAGGTGACATCTGGAACAGGAGTGCCCTTTGTAGTGGGTGCATATGCACCCTGGCCCAGTACTAGATCTATTACAGCTGCCATCAGCCCTAAGAGATACAGGTAGTCCCAGACCTTGGAGGGCTGTCTCAGTTTGGGTGATCAGTTTCCCTATTCTTTTTTGTGCAAAATACACCCAGCCTTCTCCTGTGCTGAATCACACCCCAATGAATTCCAGGGACTGGGTAGGTGTGAGGTTGCTCTTTGTGTAGTTTACCACTCATTCTAGCTTTCAAGTGGATTACTACTGCCGAGGCCTGGACACTTTCCTATAAGGAATAAGCCAATCGTCTAGATAAGAATGGACCAATGCCCCTTGTTTGCACAGTACCATTACCATTAACATCACCTTGGTGAAGGTTCTTGGTGTGGTTGCAATCATGAAGGGATGGGCTTAAAACCGGAAGTACTTGCCTATCATTCAGAATCTCAATTGCTCTTGGTAGGAGTCCCATTTGGGAATATGAAAATATGCCTCTGCTAGATCTAGGGAGGTTAAAAATTCTCCTTTCCTTACTGACACGATCACAGAGCATAGGGTTTCCATATAGAAATGAAGGACCCCGAGACATTTGTTGATCCCCCGATATCTATTACTAGGCAGAAGGAACCATCTTTCTTGGGGACCACAAAGTAAATTGAATATGCCCCGTGCCCTGTTCTTGGGCTGGAACTATGGCCTACAGGCTCTGCAGCTTGGCTAAGATGGCTTCTATTACCTTTCTTTTGGCTGGGGAGGGGCACAGAGACCATGAAGGTCTGAGATTACCTCGGGGGGGGGGGGGGCGTACCCCCTGCAGATATCCTCCAGGACCCACTGGTCAGAGGTAACATCGGTCCACTCCAAGTAAACTGTTCCAGACACTCACCTGCTGGAGTTAACACCAAATAGACCTATTGCACGTCCCTGAGATGCGTGGCTGGGGCTTGTAGCTGCTGTGAGATCTCACCCTCGGCTTCCCGGCTCCTCGAAAGGGCTGGGTATTAGGCCTTCTGGCCTGTTGAGGTCCTTATCTGCCTGTCCTAAATTTACAGTACACCCTAAGGTGATGTCACCTTAGGTCCCAGGAACTTGCTTGTGACCTATTTCTGGGAGTGTGTTTTAAACTCCCCAAGTTCCTTAACATGTTTCTCTAATTCTTGCCTAACAGCCCCATTCTAAATGGCAATTGGTACATGTGGACCTTTGAAACCATGTCTGCTGCCCAATTTTGGCACCACAGCAGCTTCCTTGCTGCTACCTCCCAAAGTTAGAGCTTGGGAGGCCTTCCTAAGGTGGTCATAAAGGGTGTCTGTGAGAGAATTGGGAGTAGCCTACCCTCACTGTATAATGAGGAAACTGCTGTACACATCTTACTACTGCCTGTGCTACATATCCCCTACAAATCAATACCTGCAAGGCCATTGTATTGGTCAAGAAGGCTTTCCTCAGAATACCTTGAGCTTCCTTATCCTGGTGGTTCTTTAGGGCTATCCCATCTGTCACTGGTTTTATGGGTAACTGCTGAGACCAAGGCACTCACCTTAGGGATACTTAAGAGATTACTAGTTACCTTCTGGGAAAGGGGATAGATCTTCCCCATGAGCCTACTTCCCTTTAGGGCTCCCTGAGAGGGGTCACCCACTCCACCATTACCATTCTTTCTAGAGCTGGATACAGGGGAAAGGCCTTAGACAGCTTCCTAATTCCTAAAGGATTAGATCCCCTAACTGATCCTTATCCTTTGGATCAGAGATCTTAAGTGCCACTAGTGTGTTTGTAATTAGGGCCAGCAACTCCTCTCTATAAAAGAGGCATACCACAGAGGAGTGTCCTTCCTTTTTGAAGGAATACTCCACCTCCTCCAGGGTTTATGTATAGGTGGCGTGGTCTGTGCAGCTGCGATGTAGAGTCCCCCCCCGGATTCCTGGGTGGGGTCCTGGTTGATGACCAAGTTCCCCAGGGCTACTCTGGACTTTTTCTAATGATGCTCCCTAATTTCAGAGGGAGAGGTGGGTGCTGGCAGGGCTTGGGTAGAGGACAGCCCTGATTTCTGCATAGCTGCAGAGGCTTGATGTATGAGCAAAATAAACTGTTGAGAAGGCCCAGTAGGACCTCCACCATAGGGCTCTAGTATCTCTCTCCTCTGCTTTATATCTTCCCTATTTCCCCCCTGAGGTGGCCACAGAGTGTGAGCTCAACCCAAAAGGCCCCTAGGAAGGCTTCTGTGTTCCTGAGTACTGGCTTCATGTGAAACCAAACTCTCCCTTCCCTCCCTGCAGGGGCTAACCTCATCTTCAATTTACATCAAGGAAAGGGAGGCATGGTCTTCTGCTTTACATTGCATAGCAGGTAAAAAAAATACCCACAACCATTGGAATTCTGTATCTCCAGTTAATGACTTGAGCAGGTACTCCTGCATGGTGCCTCTCAGTGAGGAAAAGACTGCCTTTTTTTTTTTTTTTTTTTTTAAAGTGCCAAGCCTACCGAGCCCTGACTTTCCTGCCGTAACTCTTGCACCGACAGCCTTTGGCTCACCATGGGACACCTCTGCTGCTAGTACCACCATGTAGAAATCGGCTCATTTTCATTTATAAAATTTATTAATCGCCTAACACCGTTAGGCCTAGGCGATATACAGAATATACACACATAATAAAAGCAAAACAAACAAAATACATGTACATGGCTCCATCTCCTACACCAAGATAATGCACCACAGAGTGCACCATGAGCCGCAGGCTTGCTTCATCCTCCCTCTTAGCTTTTCACAGCTACCAGGAACAAGGGCAGACAGGGGAGGGGGAAAAGAAAGGGAAGGAGAGGAGAGGAGAGGAGAGGAGAGGCAGAAAGGGCAAAAAGATGACCTCCACAGGAGTGGGTCTGTCCTTCAGGTTCCCAGATGCCCATAGAGAGTGGGAACTCCCTACCAGGGCAGTCACACTAGACCCTGCATGGAGCAATACCCGGTGGAGCTCAACTGAGAGGAGGCCAGAGAAGTACTAAGGAAGCAACCAGTTTCTAATCCCCCCCCTCCCCCCAGGAGCATGGCTGCTATTGGGCAAAGTAGCCCAAAAGGACAATTGTCCCAGGAGCCTCAAACCACAATCAGGCCTAGCCTAATCAAGGCCCTGGGAGTGTATAAAACTTTGTCCTCAATAGTCTATGTAGCTGCTGGATACAGAGGCTACTAGCAACTGCCTCTACCGACTCCTCTCTTATAGTGATGCATCGTCATGTGAATCCCTAGAGCAGTGATGGCGAACTCCAGTCCTTGAGTGCCACAAACAGGCCAGCTTTTCAGGATATCCACAATGAATATGCATGACAGATTTGCATACAATGGAAGCAGTGCATGCAAATTTTTCTCATGCACATTGTAGAAAACATGACCTGTTTGTGGCACTCGAGGACTGGAGTTCACCACCACTGCTCTAGAGTATCGACTAGTCTAGCAGGATGAGGAAAGAGGTCAATTTTAAATCTTTTAAGAAGCTTGAAGCCCATCTTTTTAAAATCAGGCCTTTTGAATAGTTCAAGTTTTTTAGTTGGTAGGTGGTCTTCATTAAGTGTATGATTGATTTCTTTTATTGCCTATCTTTGTTTATGCATTGATAAAGATTACATCAAATAAAAACATGTCTACATTTGTTTTAAATCTTATTGATTTTTACATTTTTTATGATCTTTGTATTGATTCATATATTTGTTTTTGAACTATGAATGTTTTTATCAGCTGCTTAAAAACATTGGATAATGCAGTATATATTTTAATAAATTAAATGTGAAAGAACAAAAATTCAGAAGTTCTTGTGAAATTAGAAAAATAAAGGACAGGTAAATATGTTGGCACGATACTACATATCAAAATAAGTTGATCTGAAACAAACTACAAAAAAAAAAAAAGGAAAGGCATTAAAACAGCAACAAAACATTGCTACAGGCACTTAAGTCTGCAACAAAACATTCACCTTGTAAAGATGCTATGTGACATGATAAATAGTATTTCTGTGCACTGACCTACATTCTAAAGGGAATTTAAAGGATTATGGGTGAGCATTCTGCTTGTGTTGACACATCCAGCAAGTGCAGCTATAGCTCAACTAAACATTTTCCACATCCAATATCAGTCAACTAGTGATGTCATTTCCACTTTAGGTATGAAAGGAAAATAATGTCTGCCTGGATGCTATATAATATCAAAATTCTAACTACGGGTAAGTTAAATATTTTAACACTGTTCTTGTAGTATTAAAACGTGACAATATCTAAGAGCAAGCAATGCCAGCTGTAAATATTTACTCTTTTGGGAATACAGAAAATGGCCATTACTATTGTCTTCACTTGTTAAAGCCCAACCATCACATTTTTCACTCAGTTTTCAGCTGTCACTTTACAAACATGAACTACAAGTTTCTTAAATGTACAGTATAGAATGAGAGATGTTTGTCCATTTCAAACAAAAACATGGTTCCAAAAAAGTTAATTTCTGCTATGAGTAAAAATAAAACAGCTTTGTATACCAATCAACTAGATTGTATTTCACTGCATGGAAGAAACACAGAAAAGAAAGCAGAAAAGGACCACATGGTCCACTCAGTCTGCCCAGTAGGCTTATGCTAGTATCTGCTGTGCTATGTAGGTTACCCCTTGCTTATCTGTTTCCCACACCATAAAAGTCAGGGCCCTTGGTTGCTGTTTGAATCCAATTCCCTGTTATAACTTGCTGTTGAAGCAGAGAGCAATGCTGGAGTTGCATCAAAGTATCAGTCATATTGGTTAAAGGTAGTAAAAACTGCATCAGCAAGTTACCCTCATACTTGTTTCCCCAGTGTGTAAAAGTCAGGGCCCTCTGTTGTTGAACGAATCCAATTCCCCTTTTTCCCCTGTCACTGAAGCAGACAGAGAGCAATGATGGAGTTGCATCAACAGTATCAAGGCTTATTAAGGGTAATAAATGCCACACCATCAAGTTTCCCCATGCACTCTTTTCTTCATTTCCATTCTTTAGCCTGCAGGGATCCAAAGAATTAATCCCATGCCCTTTGAATTCACCACCTCCTTCGGAAGGGCATTCCAGGCATCCACTACCCTCTCTGTGAAGAAATATTTTCTGATGTTAGTTCTGAGGCACCTTGGAGTTCTACTGATTTCTTTCCAACGGAAAAGGTTTGACATTTGCACATCATTAAAACACATTAAAACCTTCACATTCCTTTCAGGTATCTGAAGGTCTGTATCATATCACCCCTGTGCCTCCTCTCTTCCAGGGTATACATATAATATCCTTCAGTTTCTCCTCATAGGTTTTCTGATATTGCCCCCCCCCCCCCCCAAAATACCATTTTGGTAGCCTCTCTGGACTGCTTCCATCCTGTCTCTATCCCTTTTGAGACAAGGGCTCCAGAACTGAACACAATACTCCAGGTGAGACTTCACCAAGGACCTGTACAAGGGCATCACCACCTCTACTTTCTTACTGGTTATTCCTCTCTCTATGCAACCCAATATTCTTCTGGCTTTAGCTATCACCTTGTCACACTGCATCGCCATCTTTAGATTGCCAGAAAAACTATCACCCCAAGATCCTGCTCTTGGTTCGTGCACATCAGCCTCCCCCCATCTCATACGGCTCTTTTGGATTACCACATCCCAGATGCATGACTCTGCACTTCTTGGCATTGAATCCCAGCTGCCAAATCTTCGACTACTCAAGCCTTCGCAAATCATTTTTCATTCTCTCTACTCCTTCAAGCGTGTCCACTCTGTTGCGGATCTTGGTATCATCTGCAAATAGACAAACTTTACCTTCTATTCCTTCCGCAATGTCGCTTGCAAAGATATTGAACAGAACCGGTCCCAATACTCCTGTGGCACTCCACTTAACACGGCTCTCTTCAGAGTAGGTTCCATTTACCATTACACGCCGTCTCCTATCAGTAAAACAGTTTGTAATCCACTCTACCACCTTGGCATTCACCCAGAAGCTTCTCATTTTGTTCACAAGCTTCCTATGTGGAACGGTATCAAAAGCTTTGCTAAAATCCAAATAGATAGCATCAAGTGTTCTTTCTTGATCCAATTCTCTAGTCACCTAATCAAAAAAAAAAAAATCAGATTTGTCTGACAAGACCTGCCTCTGGTGAATCCACGTTGCCTCGGGTCCAGCAACTTACCGATTGTAGGTAGTTCAGTATCCTTTCTTTCAGCAGCATCTCCATTCATTTTCCAACCACTGAAGTAGGGCTAATCAGCCTTTAGTTTCCAGCCTCCTCTCTGCTACCACTCTTATGAAGCATCAACACAACTGCTCTTCTCCAATCTCATGGCACCATTCCCGTTTCCAGGGATCTATTGAACAGGTCATTTAGCGGACCCACCAGGACATCTGAGTTCTCATAGTATCCTGAGAAGTACCTCATCCGACCCCTTGTTTGTCTTGGCACATTGCCCCTTGTCACCTTTCAATTTCACTATACCACTTTGGGTTTTTTCTTCTTCCTCGTATCTGAAAAATGTTTTGTTACCTCTATCTCTTGGGCAATCCTTTCTTCCACTTGACCTTTTGCTTTTCTGATTTTTTTCTTCATCCCCCTTATTTTCACTAGGTATTGTTCCCTGTGTTCCTCTGTTTGAGATCCTTTATACTTCCTGAACGCTGATCTTTTTGCCTTTATTTCTGTAGCCACCTCCTTTGAGAACCAAATTGGTTTCTTTTTCCTTGAACTTTTGTTTACATTTCTAATAGATTTGTTGCCTTTGAAATAGCTCCTTTTAAATTTAGCCCATTGTTCCATCTCGCCCATTTTCTCCCAGTCTTCTAATTCTTCCTCCAGGTACATCCCCATTTTGTCAAAGTCCATATATTTGAAATTCAAAACACTGGTCTTTTGTGACTTCTTTGTATCTTAATCTCAATATCAAACCATACCGTATGATGATCACTTTTAATCAGGTGGACCCCTGTCTGGACATTATAGACATTACCCCCATTTGTAAGCACTATGTTCAGGAAGGAAAGCATATAATCACACAATTGAGTTCTGTTACAGGGATGGTCAGCTAGGGCCCTGTATACTTTGACTTCATAAAAAGTTTCATCGAGCAAAAATCTAGGAAGGTGATAGAATATCTAAGGGAAAAGAGCTTAGAGCTTAAAGCAAGTCACAAATAAAGCAACTTCAGTCAGACTCAATCACAAATAGAAGCAGAAGACTCAGAACAGTACAGGGAATGTGTGGTACAGCAGATAGCACTGGAACCAAAGGGAGAGCCAAGGAATATATACATACACACACAAAGTTTACATACCCCTAGCAGAATTTGTAAGATGTGTAGCATTTTAAGAAAACATGAATGATCAGACAAAACATGCATTATTTTTAATGTTTCAAACTAAAACTTTATGCATCACAGAACAGCACAATCATTAAGCAAACCATAGCGAGATAAGGCAGGGTGCACTTGTATAATTCACTGGCCACTGAGGAGCATATGCTTGCTGAAATGAAACAGCTCAGAGTTCAAGCACATAATATTAGAGATATGCATGTACGCTCCTCTGTGACACAAACACAGGGACTCTCGGCTCCACAATATGCATGCATGGGGGGGATGACGACTGATGGCTGTTAGGTGAAAATGACCACTAGACATCTCAGGGCTGTGGGACTGCAGGCAGCTGGCATAAAACACAGAGCAACCAAAAATAAACTGTGTACTAGTTAAAGAGCTAACATAACACCCAAAAACGCCAAACAGTTTTTAAACAAATTTTGTAAGACCCTCTATTCACGAGAAGACATATTATGTGTTCAACCCGTTTCTCATAGGGGTCACTATTGCTTTTAATCATTCAAAAGTTCAATTTTTGTTATCTTTTTCAAAGTTTTTTTAAAAGTTCCTCAACCAATTTTTTGCAACGGGTACTTATCCGCGCTGAAAAGGTCCCAGGACACCTGGAGAACAGAACATACAAGGTCAAGATAAATAACAAAGAGTCCCACACCATCGAATCCAAAAGGGGGGTACCACAAGGATCATCCCTCTCCCCGACTCTTTTCAATATTTATCTACTCCCACTTTGTCAACTTCTCACTAACCTTAAGCTAAGACATTACCTATACGCGGATGATATTCAAATCCTCATCCCTATAGAAGATTCCATATACAAAGCCATATCATTCTGGAATAAATGTCTGTCAGCTATCAACAATCTACTCACCAGCCTCAACTTGGTTCTAAATAAAAACAAAACTGAAATCCTCATTATAACTCCGGAAAACTATACCCCTTCCTCACATTCTAACACTAATCAACATCCGGTCACCACAGGGCTCTCCACCACACAACAAGTTAGAGATCTGGGAGTCATCATAGACAACAGACTCAGTCTCAACAAATTCGTCAACAACACAACAAAAGAATGTTTCTTTAAACTTCAAACATTAAAGAAACTCAAACCTCTCCTCCTATACAGAGACTTCCGCATGGTTTTACAAGCCATCATACTCCCAAAGCTGGATTATTGTAACTCTCTCCTCCTAGGCCTTCCAGCATGCACCATCAAACCACTTCAGATGGTCCTGAACGCCTCTGCAAGAATTCTATCAAATGCAAAAAAGAGAGATCATATCACCCCAATTCTCCACCATCTCCACTGGCTTCCAATTAAATACAGGATCCAGTTCAAGTCTTTAATGATGATACATAAGGCCTTACACAACATCGCACCTCTCAACCTAACATTCCAAATTCAATTACACACATCTGTGAAACCAACCAGAAGCGCCTATCAGAACAGACTAATCACACAACCTGCGAAATCCGTTCTGAGGAAACGTGCATTATCCACAGCGGGCCCTTCACTTTGGAACTCGCTCCCTCCAGACCTTCGTTTGGAACCATGCCACTCTACATTTAAAGGGAAACTTAAGACTTGGCTTTTCAAACAAGCTTTCCCCTAGAGCCAAGAACACGAAGAAAAGTCTTTTCAAGCCCACAACGAGTTATTCAGATCTATTTTTTTCTTCCTTTGTTAATCAGAAATTTACACATGCTGACTTCAATGTAAAACTTATTACTTTGTTTTTGTTCAATGTAAAACTTCTTTTATTCTGTTCTATGTAAACCGCTATTTGTAGCGATAGTTACTGTTCTTTGTGAACCGGGGTGATATGTATATTATACAGGAACCTCCGGTATATAAATTAATTTAAATAAATAAAATAAATAAATGATCTGAGTGGTCAGGATTCCCTGAGTATTGAGGGGGGAGGGGGAAGAGAACTTTCAAGGTTTTTAGAACTGTAAAACTTAAGTCTCAGTTCAAAGTAATGGTAGAAAGCAGTGACAAAAGCACTAATGAATGTAAAAGTCACTAGGCAGTAAAAAGTATTCTGGAAGCTGACAGTTTCTAACATTATTTTCATCATTTCAAAGCATATCGATAAAAGTAGTCTTTACAGCTGTTCGATTCACTTATCAATGTTACAAGTACTTCTAAATAAAATTTGTGACTTCTCAAATCTTGTGTAAAGTTTAAGATGATAAAGCCAACTTTCTCTTTTTTCCTTCCTCATGGTTTAGAGCAAGTTTGCTTCACCTCCCATGTGATTCACAAAGTTCTGGTGTGTATACACACACACACACGTAGAGAGAGATCCTGTTAAATTTCTACCACAAACCATGCAGAATAGTTTATTTGTGTGGGGAGGAAACTAATAGTAATATGGGCAACTAGCTCCCCCATGTAGGAGAGTGCATATGGTGAGTTCCTTTGATATAAATATTCAGACCACCATTTTATATTGTGGATTTTCTGTTTCCCTTTCTAGGAGAAGAAAGCTATGCCTGTCCATTGAATTTTCTGTTAAGTTTCAATGCCTCCATAGAGACTTTTAGTTAGAAGGGAGTCTTTTTCCACCTTCCCTATCACTTTTATATTTTTTATGTTGATGTTCGTAAGTTGAGTACCCATTAAACAAGCGACTTGAATACTTCCTATTTTTTTTCTGTTTTAACTATGGGAGAGATTCCCTTTGCCAAAGAGGGATCTGAGATCATTGGGATTTGTAGAGAAGGATGACTTACAGCCATCTTGAGAAGGAGAGAGGGGGGAAAAGGAGTTGGCAAAGACACTGAAAAGGCCCACGAACATCTACTCAAGATCCTGGGAAGAGCAACAGCATCAATCTAATACTTGGAGAAGAATATTGCATGGTGAGGTAAGAGACATGAAACTTTGTAATTTGATATACATCTAAATTGGATTAATATTCTCAAATATATATAATCTCAAAAAAACAACTGTAAGTCAGTTGGGATAGGTCTCTACCAACTTTGCACATCTAGATGTATCTATATTGTGTGATTATGTGTGAGTGTGTATACATATATACTTTGTCCCTCAATAAAAGATTTTTGACCCCAAAAAAGGTAAAGAATATGGTTTGTATATTTTGCACTCGGAAGCTGAGAGAGAGGATGTGTAAATCTATAAAACTAAAAACACTTGATTTTTACTTCCAGGCTATAAGGCAGCAAAAGGTGAAAATTTTGGAAGGGGAACTGTATGCCTACATGTGACATATAAACACGGAAATATAAAACAGACAGATAGGGACCAGGTTATAAAAGCAGAAGAGCCATTACAAACAAGAAGGGGATTTTACTCTGAAAACTTGCAAAATGATCAAATCAAATCAGGGCAAAAAGATGCACTGAAGCCGTGGTCTGGTTGGTGGAAGGCTGGTGCCTAGGGTGCAGAGCCACAGATTGGCTTAAACAGAAGCTGCCTCAGATGTTGGCCCCATCTCTGATGATCTGGATTGGTCCTCAAGGGATGGAAGGTGTTCCCTGCATTTAGATAGCTAGGAGGCCAAGTGATGGTATGGGATCCTATCTAAGCTGATACAGAAAGTATTGAAACGGTGTTAAGCCTGTAAGTAGAAATGGTGTTTCAAGCATTGTCTCGTGTTTGCCATGAAGAGGAATTCCTGCAGAAACTGATCTGGATGGCATTTAAACATTTTACCCTGACCACGAGTTTTAGCAACCTTGATTGGGGTGCATCATAAATCAGTAATCTTTGTTATTGATTTATCTAACAAACCAAGTGCCAATCTGAAATGGAAACTTCCCGCCACACTGAAAGATTGTGCTATTTATATTGAATTTGTGCCGAGTGCAAATATTTGCCTCATTTTTATAGTGTGTGTTTATTCCCCCAAAGCAGGTGATGTTTGGAGATGCTGAAATATTGATATCTGGGTGGTTGGTCTTGGTCTGGCTTTGCTGTCACTGACATTACAGAATAGTCATGTGGCCCACTAGGAGAAAAAAAATTCTACAGGCTCAATGTAAGAACAAAAGAACATGACATACTGGGTCAGACCAAGGGTTCATTAAGCCCAGCATCCTGTCTCCAACAGAGGCTAATCCATATATCATTGCACACCAACAATATACCTTGTACTAAAAAAAATTTTTTTCTTTTTTTTTAATTATAGACCCTCCCCACCCCCAAATAAAATTAAATGAAATCTCTCAAAACACTCCACCCCCCCAAAAAACCGATCTCAAGAGGTAAAGAGATAGCATGATGCAAAAATATACAAAGAACCTAACTGTATGCCATTTATTTTTACACAAATACTTTCTTTCTACAAGATCACTACACCAGGTTCCAATATACTCTCAATATGAAAACTCCCAACTTAGTCTCTCACATGTTATTGCCGTAATCGCCATTATTCATATCTCAGAAAAAATACATTTTTGTAGGAAAGAGTGATGGTTTCATATATTGCTCAGCGGACACTCTCCATGTCACTGCTCCGATAGTTTCTCATTGCATCAAATATAATCATACTCTTGACCAGCTGAGGTGGACAGTAATAGACAGTTTTGGAGGTACTACGGTGAAATCAGACCACTTAATTATCGAGAACAACTTTGGATTTTTACGTTGAATGTTGAACAACCCGCCGGTCTGAACGACCAATTAGATTGGATGTCTCTGACGTGAAGGATGATGATAGGTGGTTCCAGGAAACCCAGGTGACGTTAAATAATCAAGTAGGGACGATGTGGAGTTTAACCACCGCAAAGACGCGCTGAGGATGTTCTACACACCGCATGAGTTTGGACTTCAAGACTGAGTTAAATCATCTAATTCCGGATGCTGTTTGAGAAAATAATTCCTAAAGAAGGCTGTTTGCCGAAACTTGTACAAGTTGACATTTCGCAATTACAAACAATGGAGGTGAAAATAAGAATGGAGAGCACTGCAAGCTAAGTATAGAAATGCAGGTGGTGTGCAGGAAGTAGAAATATAGAGGCTATTGTGCACAAACTAAAAGTATAAAAATTTATACAAAAAAGTACACACTGGATTAAATACAAATTTTGTCGTAAGTTGCATCACATAACAAAAAAAAAGGGTTTTATAATGTAGTATAGGATGGAGGTGGTGAGTTAATTAAAAAAAAAAAAAAGACAGATTTCATGTGGCACCATGGAGAGTGTCCGCTGAGCACTATATGAAACCATCACTCTTTCCTACAAAAATTTATTTTTTTTGAGATATGAATAACAGCGATTACAACAATAACATTTGAGATACAGAGAATATTCACTAGGTTGGGAGTTTTCATATTGAGGATTTATTTTTGCAGAGCAAGTTCCTAAGAGAAACATTGTGTTTCTGCTGGATGTCTGGACCAGATATTATTCAGAATTATTTCAGTTTCTAAATGGTGCCTTAGAGAAGGAAACTTACAACAGACAGTGTGCAACACACGTATTTTTTTTTTTTTAATCCTTTATTTATCATTTTCAATATATACAAACAATGTTTGCAATGGGAAATACATGATCTGATTGCGGTACATAAATAATAAAGAAAATCTATAATGGTAATTTCAATGGGCTCTTATCTCCATTGTAAAGCACTACTGACATTTTACCACAGCCATGTTCATTCAGTATTAATCACATTTGAGGGGACATTGCACTACATACAGAAATCATTGGGAGTATTTTTACTTCAATATATAAACAAAAGGGCCCATAATACCTGCCTGTTTTATATTCCTTTATTCCTTAATTCATTATTGGGGATGAGGCTGGAATTTTCCTCTGTTCTAAAAAATCTTTAAGTTGGTCAGGGGAGAAAAAAATAAATACATCATTTTGTTTTCTCAGGACACACTTACACGGAAATCTTAAGGTGAAAATAAATCCCATATCAGTTACCTCCTGGCGTAAGGCCAGGAAGGCTTTCCTACGTAATTGTGTTGAGAAAGCAAGATCAGGGAATATCTTTATCTGTTTTCCCATATAGTTGACCGGATATTTTTGGAAATAATTTTTCATTATCAAGCTTATATCCTCTAATATGGAGAAATTGGCCAAAAGAGTCCCCCAATCAATTACCTGGTTACTAGACTCAAGAAAATTTGTTAGATCACCCTGAAAGGGTTGTTCTAATCTATCTTCTGGAATTCTTTTTTTTGGTATAAAATAACAATTAAGTACAATGATTTTATCTCCAGCAACAGAGCCAAGTATTTCCTTAAGCAAATTTTTTAAAGTAATATGGGGTATTTCCCCAATTACTCTGGGAAAATTCATGATTCTCAAATTATATTTCTTGGCTGTGTTTTCTAGAGATTCAAGCCTTCTAGAGATTATTTCTCTGTCTTTGACAACAGCTACTTGGAATTCTATATTTTTCTTTTGGGAATTCTCCAACTCTTTGGTCCTGTCAACCAACTCTTTAATTTGTTTCTGTGTTTGTAGCGTGTCCTGCTGAGTTCCTGTTATTAAACTATCCACTTTCTTTTCTAACCCTTTAATATTCAAAAGCATTCCTTCCATCATCCCCCAAAGTGAATCTAGGGTTACCACTGTTGGGCGGGTAGGGAGGTCAATAATACTGATATCTCGGAGCTTTTGATCTAAATTCCCTCCCTCAGGGTTTTCCAACCTCAGGTCACCTATTCCACTTCCTGAAGTTGAGTCCAAGATAGCAGCCGCCCCCTCTACGATGTTCTCTACAATACCCTCCTGGGTACTGTCCGCCAGTCTTTGTGCAGGGGGCATGCCGATGTTAGGGCTTAATGAAGCCTCGTTTGTAGGCCCACTCAGCCCTCCCTGACTGAGAGGCACATCAAAGTCTTTGGACTTCATTTCATTCAGCGCAGGTGAAAGGAGAAATCTGCTTATCTCCTGCTGAATTGGAGACGGCAAGGGAAGTGGTGGAAACACTCGCACCTTGCCCTTCCTTTTTGGAGGCATTTTGCTTTAGTAATAGCAGATTCACACAGTTTATGACGCCAAACTTTGTGTGCAATTGTTGGTAAGCAGAGAAGATACTATTTTAACAAGCAAAACAAACGAAAAACAGTACCTGGTTACACCCAACAGATGTTTGCCGTCGTCCGGCGATTCCGGGCGAAGCCGGGCAAAGCCGTCTCGCCGCGCGCCCCTTTAGCACGCGCGGCTTCAGCAGCGCGCCAGCTCTGCTGCGCGCCGCTGCTAAGCTCCCCTAAAGGGTAACTTCCGGGATCCGCCTCAGGGTCCGCCCCTCACGTCGCGGCGTCGGCGGGTCAGCTGGAGCTCACGGCCGGCAAGGGGATTCCCTGCCCCGTTCTCAACAGCCTCAGGTGGCTGGTCTGTTCTTTTCTCTGCGCCCTCGGTTCAAGAACTCGGAAGCCCCGCTTAAGAGGGCAACCTCTGGGATCCGCCTCAGGGTCCGCCCCTCACGTCGCGGCGTCGGCGGGTCAGCTGGAGCTCACGGCCGGCAAGGGGATTCCCTGCCCCGTTCTCAACAGCCTCAGGTGGCTGGTCTGTTCTTTTCTCTGCGCCCTCGGTTCAAGAACTCGGAAGCCCCGCTTAAGAGGGCAACCTCCGGGATCCGCCTCAGGGTCCGCCCCTCACGTCGCGGCGTCGGCGGGTCAGCTGGAGCTCACGGCCGGCAAGGGGATTCCCTGCCCCGTTCTCAACAGCCTCAGGTGGCTGGTCTGTTCTTTTCTCTGCGCCCTCGGTTCAAGAACTCGGAAGCCCCGCTTAAGAGGGCAACCTCTGGGATCCGCCTCAGGGTCCGCCCCTCACGTCGCGGCGTCGGCAGGTCAGCTGGAGCTCACGGCCGGCAAGGGGATTCCCTGCCCCGTTCTCAACAGCCTCAGGTGGCTGGTCTGTTCTTTTCTCTGCGCCCTCGGTTCAAGAACTCGGAAGCCCCGCTTAAGAGGGCAACCTCCGGGATCCGCCTCAGGGTCCGCCCCTCACGTCGCGGCGTCGGCGGGTCAGCTGGAGCTCACGGCCGGCAAGGGGATTCCCTGCCCCGTTCTCAACAGCCTCAGGTGGCTGGTCTGTTCTTTTCTCTGCGCCCTCCAACACACGTATTTTTATTTTGATTCCTAGTTTCATTCTGTTTATATTTTAACAAATATTTTGGATTTGTCAATAGTATTCCCTATATCAACGATTTAAAAAACATAATAGCTGCCCAAGTCTGAGGTTATAATATAAGGTACAGAGATGATAAACCATTCCATAAGCAGACTCTTTCCTGTTGTAAGATCTCCAATCTCTTTACAGCTTTAAAACCTAAGAACAGTTTGCAACTTTTATTTAGTGGGAAATAATTCTCAAAAAAAAACAAAAAAAAAACCCCACAAGTTTAGTGGAACTCTTATCCAGCTAAAGTTAGCCAGATAAGTTATCTGGGATATACAGCAGGATAAACATCTTACTGAATATTGATGAATAAAATTATTCAGATGTACATACCAGGATAACTTTGCAACCTGACTGTCATTGAATAATGCTGGTTAGGTTTCAAAGTTATTTGGAAACATGTACCTAAATAAATAACTTGGAGTCAGATTTATTAAGGCTTTTTATCTATGGGGAAAACTCTTAGTGAATCAGTGAATTGACTATATTCAAGGAATATAGCTGGTTAAGCAGCACAAGATTTCAAAAAAATATATAAATAAAAATACAGCAACAATGAATGCACCAAGAGCCAGATGATAGTTCTGGGCTCCCAGTCAGTAAGTGATTTTGAGGGCATAGGAGAGGTTGCCCACCTGCTGCAGACCTGCAATTTCAGTATGACTTACTGGGAGAGCTTTTTGGGAACAAGGGTCCACAATGTGAGCTAAAGTTTTTTGGGGGGGGGGGGGGGGGGAACTGTACTAATAAAAAAAAAAAAAAAAATAGGCTGGTCTTGGTTTCAATGGAGTGGGGGGGGGGGGGGGGGGGGAATTGGACCAGGAAGCCCATTCAGCTTTTACTTTTTTTTTCTTAAAGTCTAACTGAATGTAACTGATTGTTAAAGCTATCTAGCAATAAGATCCCAGATAACTACCCCCCTCAAGCACACAACAGGCAGATGCAATACAGTGCACTCAGGCTAGCGCACCGGGTAATACTCCATTGGACACACTTTTTTGGCACACTAAAATAACCCCTGATGCAATATGGGGATTAGCATGTCCAATTGAGCGCATAGTTTATAGAGATCATCACATGCAAATTCCATGTAGATGAGGGAATTAGCTATTACCCAGCCATGCCAAAGTGCTCATTTTAAAATGGAAAATTTAACACCTTCCCAGTAGAGAAATGCGGGTGGTGTGCAGGAAGTAGAAATATAGAGGCTATTGTGCACAAACTAAAAGTATAAAAATTTATACAAAAAAGTACACACTGGATTAAATACAAATTTTGTCGAAAGTTGCATCACAATAACAAAAAAAATGGTTTTTATAATGTAGTATAGGATGGAGGTGGTGAGTTAATGATAAAAAACAAAAACAGATTTCATGTGGCACCATGGAGTGTCCGCTGAGCACTATATGAAACCATCACTCTTTCCTACAAGCTCAAGAGCTCCTAGAAAAATAAAAAAAGCCAAAAAATCCTGCTTTCTGTGATGCCCCCTAGTAGTATTGTCACAATACTAAGTAGGAGGAACTGCAGAAAACAGAATCATGTTGCTCTCAAGTACCCAAAAAAAAAAATCCTGCTTTCTGTGGTTCCTCAGAAAGCAGCATCCCCCAAGGTCTGGCCCAAATGGAACCCTTCCCGGAAGTGAATAAAGTGATATTGTCAGGCACTTAGTATTAATTTATTCATGCCTTCACATACTGCTGAATGGTCCTTTTCACTGACAGTGAAGAGGACCAATCAGGACCAGCCCTGCCAGGAGTGGGGAAGGAGCTCTAGTCAGGCTGAAAAACATGTGCCCAGTTTAGAAGCACATTTTTTTTACACGATGATATTGCATTAGCCTGCTAGAGACAGCCAAATAAGTTATTCGGCTAACTCCAAAACATAACTCCACCATGTAACACCTCCAAAATGCTTACCATTTACCTAGATAGATTTTATCTGGATAACTTTTGAGTTAATCCAAATAAATGCCTATGGATTATTTACAACTATTATTACTATAACATGGGTTCAACGTGTAAATGAACCTTCTTTTGCTTCCAACCTTTTACTTTGGAATTTAATAAACGGAAAAGAATAAATCAGATATTTTTGGCAAATTTGTACATGTTTGGTGTGTGACTACAAAGAAGTTTTGAATAAAGTCTATAAATCTCACCTGCTTAATCTTACTGAAATATGCTAAAATAATCAGGATACCTATTAAAGAAATGCCCTCTGATTATTTTCAGCTTGTTTTACTACAAAGCAATACACAAACGTTCATCTTTAAATTCTAAGGTTAAAGTGAGTTTGCAAACATGGTTAAATAAGTAAAGCTAGCAAAAAACAAACAAACAAAAAAAAGTACACACTGTTCTTTTGGAAATAGATGTATATAGCATTAAGTCTATTTCCACACTCATCAGCATCACACAGATGATGTTATTCTTCACATATTTGTTCTTTCAATACAATTAAGAAAAATCAAATATAAACTATGCCTATCTTCCTATGATTTTGGTTTTAGTAATTTTATGGGTTTAAAAAAAAACCAACTTACAAACGAAATACAATATATTAAAAGATCAATGTGCTGCAACAGGACTTCACTTGAGGTTTTAAATCTACATATACACACACAATTTAAGATCAACAGGAAATTTTTGTTTTAAGCTCACATCTTTCCAGGGCTTGGATTTAGAATTTTGGCACTCATAGGCAATGGCCATTCTTGAGGAAGAGGAGTTACCCAGGGGTTGCTCCTACTTGGGAGCTCCACTTTTGACACACACCTCCCTTCCCCATGGCCTCACCTCCTCTTCTTTGCCCCACAGCAAAAACAGAAAACAAAATCTGCTCCCACATCAGCTTCCTATTACTAAGGAAATTCATATAAGGAGTGAGGTTATTACAGGGCCTGGGAGCATGTACAAGCTAGGTACACGGTGAACCTAGAAGATGTGGTAGGCCTGATTGACAAACTGAAGAGTAGTAAATCACCCGGACCGGATGGTATACACCCCAGAGTTCTGAAGGAACTAAAAAATGAAATTTCAGACTTATTAGTAAAAATTTGTAACTTATCATTAAAATCATCCATTGTACCTGAAGACTGGAGGATAGCAAATGTAACCCCAATATTTAAAAAGGGCTCCAGGGGCGATCCGGGAAACTACAGACCGGTTAGCCTGACTTCAGTGCCAGGAAAAATAGTGGAAAGTGTTCTAAACATCAAAATCACAGAACATATAGAAAGACATGGTTTAATGGAACAAAGTCAGCATGGCTTTACCCAGGGCAAGTCTTGCCTCACAAATCTGCTTCACAAAGTTCCTCATGAGAGGCTTCTAAGAAAAGTAAAAAGTCATGGGATAGGTGGCGATGTCCTTTTGTGGATTGCAAACTGGCTAAAAGACAGGAAACAGAGAGTAGGATTAAATGGACAATTTTCTCAGTGGAAGGGAATGGACAGTGGAGTGCCTCAGGGATCTGTATTGGGACCCTTACTTTTCAATATATTTATAAATGATCTGGAAAGAAATACGAGTGAGATAATCAAATTTGCAGATGATACAAAATTGTTCAGAGTAGTTAAATCACAAGCAGATTGTGATAAATTGCAGGAAGGCCTTGTGAGACTGGAAAATTGGGCATCCAAATGGCAGATGAAATTTAATGTGGATAAGTGCAAGGTGATGCATATAGGGAAAAATAACCCATGCTATAATTACACAATGTTGGGTTCCATATTAGGTGCTACAACCCAAGAAAGAGATCTAGGTGTCATAGTGGATAACACATTGAAATCGTCGGTTCAGTGTGCTGCGGCAGTCAAAAAAGCAAACAGAATGTTGGGAATTATTAGAAAGGGAATGGTGAATAAAACGGAAAATGTCATAATGCCTCTGTATCGCTTCATGGTGAGACCGCACCTTGAATACTGTGTACAATTCTGGTCGCCACATCTCAAAAAAGATATAATTGCGATGGAGAAGGTACAGAGAAAGGCTACCAAAATGATAAGGGGAATGGAACAACTCCCCTATGAGGAAAGACTAAAGAGGTTAGGACTTTTCAGCTTGGAGAAGAGACGACTGAGGGGGGATATGATAGAGGTGTTTAAAATCATGAGAGGTCTAGAACAGGTAGATGTGAATCGGTTATTTACTCTTTCGGATAGTAGAAAGGCTAGGGGGCACTCCATGAAGTTAGCATGGGGCACATTTAAAACTAATCGAAGAAAGTTCTTTTTTACTCAACGCACAATTAAACTCTGGAATTTGTTGCCAGAGGATGTGGTTAGTGCAGTTAGTATAGCTGTGTTTAAAAAAGGATTGGATAAGTTCTTGGAGGAGAAGTCCATTACCTGCTATTAAGTTCACTTAGAGAATAGCCACTGCCATTAGCAATGGTAACATGGAAGAGACTTCATTTTTGGGTACTTGCCAGGTTCTTATGGCCTGGATTGGCCACTGTTGGAAACAGGATGCATGGTCTTGATGGACCCTTGGTCTGACCCAGTATGGCATTTTCTTTTGTTCTTATTTGTGTAATGCCAATAATAGCAGAGGTCATTCCCTAAGTCAACTTGATTAGTTGCAGTTGTAAATAGACTTCTCCAAGAACTTATCCAAACCTTTTTTTAACCCAGCTACACTAACTGCACTACCTGCATCCTCTGGCAACAAATTCCAGAGCTTAATTATGCGTTGAGTGAAAAAGAACTTTTTCCAATTAGTCTTAAATGTGCTACTTGCTAACTTCATGGAGTGCCCCTAGAGCTTCTATTTTCCAAAAGAGTAAATATGTACAATCAAAGCTGAATTTGGCCTTCAGTTTTTAAAAGCATATAAAGTTAAATAAGAAAAAAAAAAAGCCTTTCTGAACTGTTCTGTCATTTGTAAACAACTATAGGTATAGGCACAGATGCAAGCGAATGCATGGAAGAGTTTCTCTGTGCGAAAACTGAAGAGAACATGAACTTAATCCCCTGTTCTGGAGACAGTTCTCTTTAAATAACTGCAAGTTAGGCAAACTGAAAAGGAAGAGGAATTCGTTCAACCATAAGACTATTTTTACCCCTAAAAATTATTTCAAAAAATATAATAGAATGACAACAACTAAAATCAATTGAGTCTAGATACTGCACACTACCCACTTCTCTACAGTTTACGCACTGATCATAGCAATACCAACTAGAATTCTTCACAATTCTAACATGCCTGTCCCGTGCCGGTTCATCTTTTGGTTTTCTTCCTCGGCCTCTTATTACCCAAATACATTGTTCCTGGTGAGTTATGCTTTGACTAGGGGACCTAGACCCTAAATAGAAAATATCCTTTAATTACATCTAAGGGCATGATGTACATCTTTTATTATGACCTCTCATACATACAGTAGTAAAACAGCTTCCCTGAGCTCACTGTGAATGTTATGCTCAGTTTTACACAATGTGATATGGTATGTAGGGCTCTGATGACGACTTAGCATAAAAGAAACCATCTCCTTACGACTTTAAACTGTGGGAGAGGCTTAAGGGGAGGTTTCAAACAATAAACACTAGTATTGCCTCACAAACGCCGAAAGAATAAAAATGAGTAACCTTAATGATTTAACCCCAACTAAAATTATCAAAAAAAAGTTGCTACTACTAGCGATTTAAAACGAATCGGTGCCATAACTGAGCGCACCTTAAATTGCTCCCCCATTGTCAAACATGAAACAAAACTTCTCTCAACCATTTTCTTTTCTAAAACTTACTCGGCAACCGTCCGACACACGATCATCTATCCCCTTACGCAGAAAAAAAAAAAAAAAGCAACAGAGTGCAGCCCAAACTGCACTCTGCGAGGGAGAACAACCTCAGCAGCACCCGCACCTCTTCGCTGCCTACGGCGGGTCCCCGGCCGCGCTGCCCAACCCAGCCAGGCGCCGCCGCTTACCTGGAATTCCGTCAGGATGATCTCCCGCTCGGGGTTGGACGCCATTGCACTTGCGGCCGCTTCGCTCCCAACTATGCACCTGGACGTTGCCGTCGCCGGGGAGGGTGAGCTAAGGTTTCATGGAAAGCACGGCCCGCAGCGCCGAAAGCAGCGAACAGGCCGGTCACTCGCTCCCCCCCACCACCCCCCACGCCGCGAAAGAACCGGCGACCACTTCACTCCCTCCGCCCCGCGCCTTTATTTCAGTTTCATCCAAGTTCGAGGAGTTAGGAGAGAATAGGACTGCCGATCCCCCGCCCTCCCAGCCACCTTAGCGCCGCCGAGCAGCAACCTGGCCGCGCGCAGCACGGCGCCCGCGCACACTTTGCTGGTCACAGTGTCGCGAAAGGTTGCTTTGCGGCCTCAGGGGTCCATGACGGCCTCAGTGGCGACCCGCTCGCTGGGGGAGTGGTCATGCTTTCAGTGGTAGCGACAGAAGTTGCAGGGCTAACAGAAATGATAATGGTGCTGAGGCCAGAGGACATGGAGGGGAGTTGGGGATGAGGCAAGGCTGTTCTGCTGTTGGAGAAGGGGGCGGCCAACCATGCCAGCTTGGCCGCTCGCTTTCTAACTCACTGTACTTCTGAGAGGAGCCGCAAGAGCAGCTCCTATTTCCGTTCGTTCTGCAAATCTAACTCTGTTTGCCGCTGGTACAGGCTAAGGTTAAGGGAGAGAGGTGAGTGAAAATTGGATGGGAAACGAAAGTAGTGTGATGGGACAGTTCTAGGAAGCACAGAGTACGTGCCTTTATGACGTTAAAGTGGCTGCTGTTTTGTGTATGTGTCTCTTTATTTCTAATAAGCTATATTTGTTGTAAAGCCTAACCTTGAGCACAACTTGCATTGTCCATAGGTAACAGTGTTGAGGAAAAGTAGACGATTTGCGGGAGAATACTGATGGCCACGGGAAAAGACTCAAGTTCAGTCCGACATTCGCTCTAGTTAGTAATTCCCAAAACACTTTTCTTTTTCTTTATAGATGTTCCACAGAATATTAAAATAAATACAAAGGCTTCTGCAGTTTGCCTCAAATAAGAGGCTTAGACATTAGGTTCTACACTAGACATATTGGGTATCTTTGCGTAGGTATTTATTTCGTCCTGCTACCAATGAAAAGGTGTGAACTAAATACACAAATACAATAAAACGCAGAAGAAAACTCATAGCAAATCTTATAGAGCAACTGTTCCATAATATACCTCCCTAAAATGAATAATAATTTCCAGGAGGGAACTATCCAAAACTGAAAACATACATAGGAGTTTGTTATTACTTGTTTGTTTGGGCTTGATTTACTGAGGCTCCTCCCCCCCCCCCCAATTCTGTGTCTATGGGAAAAAGACAGTAAATCAAGCCCTAAGATTTACACTGGAAAATGTCAGGGTACTCAAATATGTTGAATAGGCTTTAGGTCCTCAACCAACTAGCTGTAATAAAATGATTGCAAGTATAGAAATAATTATATATAATCTGTAAGCCTCATGTTTTTAAGCTTTTTCTGAGAAATTAGAACAGTTTTATAAACCAGATGAACAGTGACTGTATTGTGGGCATTTAATATTATTTTATTGGAGGCATTTCAACTCAACCAACTTAATTGCCCAGTTTGAAATATCTCTCTTCTCTATCCTTCTGTGAATGTATAGTGGTAAAATAGACATTTAAAAGAAGAACATAACTTAAAAGGAGAAAATTATTTCATAGTTTAGGATTTGGCACTCAAAGACCTGGGAGTTTCCACTAAAATTCCTTGATAGGCTCAATGGAGGGATGCAAGGTTACAGAGGCGACAGAGAGCATTTTGTTTAAATGTATCACTTTTAATGTGTTAGTACTATATTTTAATATTTGGTATCAATGGGGCCATTTCAACGTGGCTGATTTTTAAGCTGACAAGTTGAAGTGATTCTTTAAATAAAGAGATGTAGGTAAAAGCAAACGTTATCATAATCAGGATATTTGAAATTGAAATTCCTCATTATCCTGATAGACCAATCCAGAGAAGAGGGCTACATCTCCCCACCCAAAGTTGGAGGCAGAGAACATCTTTTGCTTTCTGATGTCATACCTTCCTGTAGCAGGACTGGATGGCAGTAGTTCTCTTCCTCCAGCATATGGTTGTAACTGATGGATACAGGAAGAGGATTGTGGGCTCCCAGGGCAACAGCCTGGTGGTTGGTTGATTTGGATACTCCAGATTGGATCACAGTCATGGCAGATGCCAGCTTAATGGGCTGGGGAATGCATTGTGAAAAACAGTGCAGGACCACTAGTCTATGAAAGAAACATCATGGTAGCCAAATTGACTAGAAATCTGAGCAGTCAGACTAGGTCTAACAGCTTTCCAAAGTTGAACGAAAGGGCCATGAGGGTGCTGTTGGACAGCTTCTCAGCAGTAGCCTATGTGAAGCCCTCGACTGGCAAGGGAGACCAAATATATGATGGCTTAGGCAGAAGAAAATCCCAAAGATCTATCTGTGATGCACATAGCAGGGATAGACAACCTTCAAGAGGACTTCCTGAGCCAGTGCACCCTAGGCCTAGGGGAGTGGGACCTAGTGGAGGAAGCATTTGTACAGATAGCATCCATATAGGGAGTTTCTTTCTGGGATCTGATGGCAACCAGAAGGAATGCCAAGACCTTCTTCAGCTGGACGAGGGAGTGGAACTCCAAGGGAGTGGATGTGCTGGCCCAACCATGGCCATTGAATGAACTTCTGTATGTATACCACTATGGCCAATGATAGCCATAGTGGTATACCCTTCAAAGAATCACAGATTATCTAGGATGGGCTATTCTAGTGACATTAGACTGGGACAGATGCCTTTGGTATATGGATGATCAGATTCAATAAGGAGAAACTGCTCAGGCTCACAGCAACCAAAGGTCTACTGCAGCAAGGGCCAACAGTGATTGAGAATTCGGCTCCATATTATCTTACAGATTGGCTTTTGAAAAGAGGAGGTTACAAAAGCGAGAGTATTCAGAGTCAGTAATCACCATATTGTTGAAGGCAAGGAAGAGAACCATATCCCTAGCATAAGTGAGGGTTTGGAGAGTCTTTAGTATCTGGTGCCAGAACAAGGGGTTGTCATCCTTTAAAGCAAAGGTAGGGACCATCCTGGAATAATTTCAGGAAGGCTTAAACAATAGATTGGCATTAGATTCCTTGAAGGTGCAGGTAGCAGCGTTGACATGTTATAGGGGGCAGGTTGAAGGAAGCTTTTTTGGCCTTTCATCTGGATGTGGCAGATATTCTTCAGGGGGCTGAAGAATGTGTGTCCCCTGCAGCGTGGGCTAAATATTTATGCTGATAGCATATGCTTCTAGCACTACTAAGAAAGTAACGCAGAAATGCCAAGTATTGCTCTGAACCATGATCCTGAGTTTTAAAATGAGCTCAACACTCAAGTACTGGGTGAGTGGGAGGGCTTTAGGTGCAGGGTGGTGGGAGGGGAGGGAAAATGTGAGGGAGAGTAAGGATGCAGTATTTATAGGGAGGAGGGCTAGAGGGCCAGTACACATAACTTTTTTTTTTTTTTTTTAATTTGGAGGCACCTGAGAGGAGTCCTGCCCAGTTTATGTGTGCACATGTTATAAAATATCCTAAGTGCATGTATATGTGCTCCTAATTTTAAGTTCGTGCGTGCCCAGCAGCGTAAGTTGGGTTTGAGCCACGTGAGGGAATTTTAAAATAGGTGTGTATCCATGCCATGACCATCTTCACCAGTTCATCCAGTCTAGAGCTAGGTTCTCCAAATCCCCCTGGTTTTTTAGCCTGCACTCCCCCCAGTTACCCCAAACCTCTTAAACCCCTCACAGATGCCTATAAATATTTTTATTAAGACCTACATCTACTCTATAGCAGAAGTAAAGTTACTCAGCACTGGACCTGGGCGTGTATCCAGGCACTTAGGTACTTGCACGCACATCTCTTGGCCCCTTTTGTATCCATGAGATATTCATGCATCAGGACTTGTGCACATGTGTGTGGCTTTTAAAATTGGGTGGATGCGCACATGTCCTACATGCACACATTTCTCTCGATTTTGGTGCATGTCCGGCTTTTAAAATTCATCTCTTAGTGTAGATTATTTGGTTTTATCAGTAAACTCTACAACCCTTCCTGAATGTTTTGATTTCATAGCTAAGGAGAGTTAACTGAGTGAAGTGTTAGATATTGGCATTCCTTGGTCTTCAAAGAGCTTGTATATACCACACCTGTGAACTTGAAAGCTTCTTAAGCATTGTCAGATTCTCAAGTCTGAATTGACTAGCATGCATGTCATTACAGGTATTGGCAACCAAATGCAAACCAAAGTATAGCAAAATCTGATATCCCACCTGTTGTCCTTGATTTTCAGCCCAGTTGTGGGTAGAAAACGTCAATTTGATGGCCAAAATGTGTGTTGCACAAACAGCAGTGTAAACCTGGCGTTTGAACCTAAATAGTAATACACAAAACAGGGTGGATTGCCATTAGCTGGTCCTTGGTGCTTGAGTATGTGCCAGGAGAACAGGGATGTTGTCATATTGGTAGGGCTTACAGAGGTTGAGGGTTAACTCCTCATTAATTCACCTTAAAAGAAAAGCTTCCATTTAGCTAACAGGTATTTCCAGGCACGGGATGGTTACACCCAACTGTGTTGATCACTGTTTGTGCACAGCTCACTGTGAGTTGGAGCCAACTGATGTATCTTCTAGGCTTTCACGTTTTGCTACACCCCACGGTCAGGGGCGTTTCTTGTGCAGATCCAACCTGCTTCTTGACAAGTGCCTTTTTTTCAATACTCCCTATGACAAGGTATTGTTATCAGACAGATTAGCAGACTGGATTGCTTAGCTGTAAATTGGGTTGCATGTTTGCATGTTGAAAAAGCAAGGTGATTTTAAAGGAAATGCAATCTCTGAAGTGTTTTTTTTTTTAACTAAAGGAGTTCCTTAAACATTCTCTTCTATTAGTATCAGTTTCTCTTCATTATTTGCAAGCATTATTGCCAGTGCAATGTGTTGATGTCATTGCACTGGCTTCCAGTAAAAGATTTCTGATTCAGTACAAACTATTACTCATTCACAAAATTACCAACAAAAAATCTGATTGGATTGGAGCATCTTTACATTTCCATACTCCTCAAAGAGCTTTTAGATCAGCCAATAAAGGACCGTTAACTATACTATCTCTCTGAAGTGCACACTTAAGTGAACTCAGAGATCGAGCTATTTCTGTGACAGGACTTAAATTACTGAATGCTTGCCAGAAAAACCTTAACAGAAATTATGAGCTTTTAACAGGGAGTTAAAAACCTGACTTTTCAGACTGTACAAGCAGAGAGAATCTGGTTTTGATTTGATTGTGTTCTAATGTTTCAATGTTTTAGCAATTGTTTTATTACTGTAAACCACCCTGATCATCTTTGGAAAAGACGGTTTATAAATGTTTTAATAAATTATTTATTGCAATGCAAAATCATTTGAAAAAGTGGCTCATTGAGTGCATGATTGTACAAAACCCATTAACTGTTTCACACCCGGACCTGAAGATACCTTAAGGTAATATGATAAAATGTAGTTGAAGCACTTAAAATGTAAACCACTTTGAAGTGTTATAAAAGGTGGAATATAAATATTAAAAAGTTATTATTGTGCATCCTCAAACTGTTCCCTCTCTTCATAATTGCATTTATGTATTTAATTTTGCTTAGGCTTTAAAATATTTAAATTTAGTTTATAATTAGAGATCTTTGTTGTCAGCTTTTATTTTATTTTCCCCACATGGAATTGAGTAGTCTAGTGGTTAGAGCAGTACAAACCAGAGAAGCCGGGGTTCCAATTACACTACTGCTGTTTATGATTGTGGGAAAATCACTTCACCCTCCATTGCATCAGGCAGAAACTCGGATTGTGAGTCCTCTGGACTGCAGGAGAAAGTCATTTTTTTCCATCTAATTTTCTTCCATTTTGTTGTTTATAAAAAAAACTGATACATTCCTAGGGAATATTGCACTGGCAATAATGCTTCCAAATATTTATTTATTTATTTTTTTGCTTTTCTATACCAATGTTCCTGTAAAATATACATATCACAATGGTTTACAATGTAACAACAACGTTCGCTCTGGGCGATACAAAGAACAGAGGTGGAATATTAACAGTGAAACAGATCATAACATAACATAAACCTTATAAAATAATGATCATAACATAACATAAACCTTATAAAATAATGAAGAGAAACAGTTTACTAATAGAAGAGAATTCTTACTATACCTGAATGTAACCTACTTGAAAGTAGCTGAAAGGCAGAATGTCAATCAAATAAGTAAACCTTTATTGTTATTTATAATAACCAAGAAAATCATTGCAGGGGAAAAGTCATTTTTTTCAACTAATTTTCTTCCATTTGGTTATAAAAAACACTGATAAATTCCCAGGGAAAATAAAATAAAAACTGAAAACAATGGTCCCTGTTTATAATTTATTTATGTTGATATTTTTAAGCACTAGTCTACTCTTCCACTCTCTCTTATTTCAGTTAATAATCACAGTGATATCATTAAAGCCAAAAATTAACTGCCATCTGCAGTTGCAAAGCAGTTAGAAAAAATTCCCTGCCAAGCATTTCCCTAAGGCTATTTTCCCATTCTGTCGCTAAGGGAAAAGACCTTGAATTGGGCCCTTTGTGTGTATGTGTGCCAGAATGATAGGTTTTGCTTCTCTACTCAATTTTTCCTTAACAGAAAAAGAAAGTTAAATTATTTGTACCTTAAATAGGGAAAATAGGTGATCCCTAAAGGGAACTGTGTCCACTTGAAACCTTTTCAGGTGGATTTTCAAAGGAGTTATGCATGTAAATGTAACGTAATATCGTAGCAATTTATTGACAATTCAACAGTCTATATAGTAGCAATTTTCAAAAACTGCCTTGGGTAAAGTATGTTTACACATGCAAAACCCAGTTTTAAGTGTGTAAATGCTTTTGGAAATCAGGCCCTTGGCTTTTGATTTGATCTTCTAAATTCAGTGGAGCAATTGTGTAGTGGGTTAGAGGAGTGAGCTGCGTACCAGGGAAAGCAGGGTTTGGCTTCTGCTTCTCCCACTGTTTTTTTGCAATCCCGGGCAAGTCATTTCAACCACCATTGCCTCAGATGCAAGCCTGGATTATAAACCCTCTGTGTATGTTCTTACCAGTTATACCTGAATTTGTAACTCGTTTTGAACTCAGAATTGAAAAGATGAGTGATTTAAATCCAGACAGCATTGATAGGAAATTCCTGTGAAATGGAAGCTCCTGGATCTTAAATTTCTTGCATAATTCCAACATTCTAACTAAAATCCCAACCAATGCTAGTCTAAATATCAACTTTGTGAGCTCACATACTTTGCTGTTATTTGTCTTGTTATGAAATATGCCACACTTTGTGAAAGAGCACGATGAGGTTATTGCTGTGAGTAGAACGAAAAGAGTTCCAGAGAACTGTGACTATAAATTCTGTTGTTCATCTGAAGGAATTACATTAATTGTAAATATTACTACTAAAGAAGAATCTAATCTAGAGAAAATGTATCATCTCCCTTACACTCACATTAACATTCACGTGCATGCAGCTGTAGTTTCATTTAGGCATCCTTGATGACACCTTCATATCCTTAGTGATACAAAAACAGACCAGTCCCTAACTTGCTTTCCTCCTTGCCATCTAAACAGGCTACTAACACTTTGGTTTTAATATTCTTAGATTGTCATGGAAATAAACCATTTTCAATTTTAACTTTGTGTCTGCTATGTCACAAACCATACTGTGATCCATAACTATAATAAACACAATAGCAGTAACATAGATGCTTTGGGCAGGGAATACA
The DNA here is from genome assembly GCF_901001135.1 of Rhinatrema bivittatum. Classification (NCBI taxonomy): domain Eukaryota; kingdom Metazoa; phylum Chordata; class Amphibia; order Gymnophiona; family Rhinatrematidae; genus Rhinatrema; species Rhinatrema bivittatum. The sequence goes on from NC_042624.1 coordinate 82,355,755, forward strand.
AGTGTATTCCCTGCCCAGTAAATTCCTTTCTTATGTGAACCTTTCCTGTGTTTGCCTTATCACTCTTAGAAGAGCTTCAGAGCAAACATTCATTCTCATGCTTCTACTTGGAATGGACCCAATGGAGGTTCTTGCAGGTGACTTTTTTTTTTTAAACCTACAACAGCAACTGGAGCAAGAGCATATCCTTTCTGTTTAAGAGAAGATGGATTTCTATTTCAGGAGAAGGTATTCACTGAATGAATGGTGAAAATGTGCAACATTTTGCCAGCACAGACATCAGTTACAACACTAACCACCCTATATGCTAATCATTTATCCCATAAACAGAAAATGGGAGAAGACCTTTAGTACATAGGGCCCCTAAGTAACATAGCAAAAGTGGACAGGCTTTTTTAAGGGAAAAAAAAGAGATTGGTGATTGCGATGAAATAAGTAAACTCTAGGGAAAAGTGGTAACCCAGGGTCTTGAACTGATTACTACAGATGGGGTTTGATGGAAATTATAATTCAGCATGCTGCTGAATTTTCTACAGAAGCCCAGTGTTTTATTACCTTCCCCAGCATTATTACACTGAGATAGATAGCTGTAAGGCAATCAAGGGACGTTTAGACTCGATGGACCTCTGATCTTGTTTCAGCCTGACAACTGCGCAACTGGAAAATATTGCTTTGTAGTGTGAAATACTGTAGAACAAATAACTTTCTCTGAGCTGAGTGCCCATGTAATGAAACAAAAACATATTTTGCTCTTTGGACTTTAAATTATTTGCTGTAAACATTTTCTTTCAGCAAATATAATCAAATTATTTGTATGGCAAATATAACTAGGTCTACAATATGTGCTTGCTCCTTGCAATTTATATGGTTATTTGTTAGGTCCTATTCAGAAAGAAACTATTGTTGTAGTTCTAAATCATATTTCAATATACAAATGATATTTGAGAAATTATGCCAATCTTAAAGCAAAAATTCTAAAAATGTGGATGAGCAAGAAAATAAAAATATCATTTAAATGTTTGTTAGATATGAACTTTTGCATGCCTTATCCTTAGAGAGATTTTTTTTTAATTGTTTATATTGTAACAGTATACATATACGTTACCTTGATTTCAGAAATACTGCACTGAAGGAGGAGAAAAAAACAAAATAATCAGAGGCATACAAAAAAAAAATAGGAAAATAAACTTCATCAGAGCTTGCATTAGTTCTCATAAAGGGGGAGAGGGACCAAGGAAAAGGAAGATGTTAAAGTACGACCTCTTATATCATTACATTTTAATCAAAGGAAAGACCATTTAGTAGGGAATTTCATATAGTGATCATAAGCCAGTGAGGTATATAAAAGTTATATTAGGAGAGCTTAATATTCACCACCATAGCATCCGGGTGAGCCCTTGCTTCCAGAAAATTATTTAACTGAATTGGGTTAGAAAAGGCAAAAATGTTATCCTCTTATCTAAAAGAACAAAGAGAAGCAAAACACATTGTAAATGAACAATAGAGAAAATAAGGGGATCAGTGCAATGGCAGGAAGATAAATAAAACAATAAAATGAAATGTAAAAATAAAAAGTAAAAGAATTAAACAGAAATCAAAATCACACAGTCATGCTGAAAGACAAACTCCAAAACATACAATATACTTAAAAACAGCTCGCCTGCATCAGGGGCTGCGCAATAATTCTTACATATGTAGAAAAGAGCAGCATGCACAGTTTGCCCGGGGGTAAGCGGTGGCTTGCCCCAACGGAACTTTAACAACTTTGCTGTTTCGCTGTTTGCTGGACGAGGGGCGCTTCCTGCTTCCGGGAGGAGGCGGGACCCGGACTCTTACCCATAAAAGTTAGTTCGTGGCTGAGCTCCACCAAGGTAGGAGGAGAAAGCTATCTTTATTACCTGCACAGTTTGCCCGGGGGTAAGCGGTGGCTTGCCCCAACGGAACTTTAACAACTTTGCTGTTTCGCTGTTTGCTGGACGAGGGGCGCTTCCTGCTTCCGGGAGGAGGCGGGACCCGGACTCTTACCCATAAAAGTTAGTTCGTGGCTGAGCTCCACCGAGGTAGGAGGAGAAAGCTATCTTTATTACCTGCACAGTTTGCCCGGGGGTAAGCGGTGGCTTGCCCCAACGGAACTTTAACAACTTTGCTGTTTCGCTGTTTGCTGGACGAGGGGCGCTTCCTGCTTCCGGGAGGAGGCGGGACCCGGACTCTTACCCATAAAAGTTAGTTCGTGGCTGAGCTCCACCAAGGTAGGAGGAGAAAGCTATCTTTATTACCTGCACAGTTTGCCCGGGGGTAAGCGGTGGCTTGCCCCAACGGAACTTTAACAACTTTGCTGTTTCGCTGTTTGCTGGACGAGGGGCGCTTCCTGCTTCCGGGAGGAGGCGGGACCCGGACTCTTACCCATAAAAGTTAGTTCGTGGCTGAGCTCCACCGAGGTAGGAGGAGAAAGCTATCTTTATTACCTGCACAGTTTGCCCGGGGGTAAGCGGTGGCTTGCCCCAACGGAACTTTAACAACTTTGCTGTTTCGCTGTTTGCTGGACGAGGGGCGCTTCCTGCTTCCGGGAGGAGGCGGGACCCGGACTCTTACCCATAAAAGTTAGTTCGTGGCTGAGCTCCACCAAGGTAGGAGGAGAAAGCTATCTTTATTACCTGCACAGTTTGCCCGGGGGTAAGCGGTGGCTTGCCCCAACGGAACTTTAACAACTTTGCTGTTTCGCTGTTTGCTGGACGAGGGGCGCTTCCTGCTTCCGGGAGGAGGCGGGACCCGGACTCTTACCCATAAAAGTTAGTTCGTGGCTGAGCTCCACCGAGGTAGGAGGAGAAAGCTATCTTTATTACCTGCACAGTTTGCCCGGGGGTAAGCGGTGGCTTGCCCCAACGGAACTTTAACAACTTTGCTGTTTCGCTGTTTGCTGGACGAGGGGCGCTTCCTGCTTCCGGGAGGAGGCGGGACCCGGACTCTTACCCATAAAAGTTAGTTCGTGGCTGAGCTCCACCAAGGTAGGAGGAGAAAGCTATCTTTATTACCTGCACAGTTTGCCCGGGGGTAAGCGGTGGCTTGCCCCAACGGAACTTTAACAACTTTGCTGTTTCGCTGTTTGCTGGACGAGGGGCGCTTCCTGCTTCCGGGAGGAGGCGGGACCCGGACTCTTACCCATAAAAGTTAGTTCGTGGCTGAGCTCCACCGAGGTAGGAGGAGAAAGCTATCTTTATTACCTGCACAGTTTGCCCGGGGGTAAGCGGTGGCTTGCCCCAACGGAACTTTAACAACTTTGCTGTTTCGCTGTTTGCTGGACGAGGGGCGCTTCCTGCTTCCGGGAGGAGGCGGGACCCGGACTCTTACCCATAAAAGTTAGTTCGTGGCTGAGCTCCACCAAGGTAGGAGGAGAAAGCTATCTTTATTACCTGCACAGTTTGCCCGGGGGTAAGCGGTGGCTTGCCCCAACGGAACTTTAACAACTTTGCTGTTTCGCTGTTTGCTGGACGAGGGGCGCTTCCTGCTTCCGGGAGGAGGCGGGACCCGGACTCTTACCCATAAAAGTTAGTTCGTGGCTGAGCTCCACCGAGGTAGGAGGAGAAAGCTATCTTTATTACCTGCACAGTTTGCCCGGGGGTAAGCGGTGGCTTGCCCCAACGGAACTTTAACAACTTTGCTGTTTCGCTGTTTGCTGGACGAGGGGCGCTTCCTGCTTCCGGGAGGAGGCGGGACCCGGACTCTTACCCATAAAAGTTAGTTCGTGGCTGAGCTCCACCAAGGTAGGAGGAGAAAGCTATCTTTATTACCTGCACAGTTTGCCCGGGGGTAAGCGGTGGCTTGCCCCAACGGAACTTTAACAACTTTGCTGTTTCGCTGTTTGCTGGACGAGGGGCGCTTCCTGCTTCCGGGAGGAGGCGGGACCCCGACTCTTCCCTATAAATATCTACATTACTGCGGCGCGCAGCAGAGCCGGCGCGCCGCTAAAGCCGCGCGCGCTCAAGGGGCGCGCGCATTAAGGCTTTGCCGGGCTTCGCCGGACTTGCCGGATTGCTGGACTTAGCCCTAAGATGACTTAAGTGTGGAACTTAGCGGACTTTCTCCTATCTTCAAGAAGTGTTTATTCTTGTTTAATATATATTTATGCAACTTCCATTACTTATTCTGCCCTAGGTATTGTTATTCTACCGTTGATATGCCACACACTAAAAGGAAGGCCAAGACACGGCCTCCTAGTGATGTGATTAACACAGAGGGTGGGCAGAAAACAGTTCTGGAATGGCTCGATCCCCAAATTCTCCCAGGAGGGCTGGCCGCTGTAGGAGAGTCACTGGAACGGGGTGCTGCTCCTCTGGCCATTGAGGCATCTATAAGCTCGGGAGCTCCGACACCACCACCTCCTCCTGCTAGAGAGGGTGTAGCAACCCCAAAACAGGCAGGAGTTTGTCAAATAGACATATTTAATTCACCAGAGGCAGAGAATGGAATAATTCAGTCTAATGGTATATCAGAAATGGAAAAGATATTTAGACCTCAAGGTAGTTTCTTGCAAAGTCCCCCTAAGGAGTATAGTACACCTAAAGAGGATAAAAGTGATAAAGATAAGAAAGAAGGTATCAAAGTAGTTATTGACCATGAGAAAGTTTTAAAAAAACCGACATGTATTACACTGGAAACATTATGGAATTGTATGGTAAAACTTGATTCTTCAATTAATAGATTAACAGAAGTAGTAATGCAGACATCTACTTCATCAGTATCAAATACTGCTGAACTTCAACAACAAAAAAAGGATTTAAGTGTATTAGAAAAAAGAGTATTACAAACTGAAAAAATTCAAACTCAACAGATAGTATCTGGAGAGGATGTGAATAAAAGATTGGAGGTTTTAGAAAACACCGTGAGATCTTTAAACTTACGGGTCAATAACTTTCCAATAATAAGAAAAATGAACCCCATTGAACTATTTAGGGCTTATTTGATACAAATTTTAAAAATCCCCGAGAAATGCCTCCCTGTCATCATAAAGGCATATTACCTAGGTGGGAAAATGAGAAAAATGAATAAATTAGACCAGAACCAGAAACAAGAAGCAGATAAAGAACAGGAAGAGGTTAGTAACTCTATAGATTTGTCAGAACTATTACAAAAATCTCAAGATGAGATTGTAATAAAATCCAGAGGGTTACTATTAGTGCAGTTGGCTTTTTCCACTGATAAAGATCTTGTAATGAGATCCTTTTTCCAAAATAGGTCAAGTACCTATTATGGAGAAAAAATCTGGATATTTCCAGATTTGATAAAGATAACCCAGATTAGGAGAAAGAATTTCTTACAATACAGGGGAAAAGTCTTGGAGAAAGGAGGATATTTCAATTTGAAATATCCGTGCAGATGCATCATTAAACTTAATGGTAACAACTATTCATTCACGGATCCTGTGGGATTAAAGGATCTATTGGCAATGTAATGATCGGATTAGGAAATGTATTGGGATTGAATGCATAAGTTTCATGGTATGTTGTTTGTTTTCCCTTTACTCCGTTCATTTAAGGAGAAGACACTTCTATTTGCCTTAATTAAGTCCTATAAAAGTCAGGAAATATTGTTTTTCAAATAAATAATGTTTGGGTTCTTTTTTTCTCCTATGTTTCTGACCAGTTAGGACTGTATTTCCGATTGTAATGTTAAATTTGCTGTAAATTTTCATTGAAAATAAAACAGAGAATTCAAAAAAAAGAAAAGAGCAGCAAGAAATGAAAATAATATTGGTCACCGTATCTCAAAAAAGATGTAGTAGAATTAGAAAAGGTATAGAGAAGGGTAACCAAAATGATAAGAGTTGGAATGATTCCCCTATGAGGAAAGGCTAAAGAGGTTAGAGGTTAGGGCTCTTCAGTTTGGAGATGAGGCTGCTACAGGGAGATATTATAGAGGTCTATAAAATGAGTGGAGTGAATTGGGTAAACATGAATTGATTGTTTACTTTTTCAAAAAGAGCAAAGTCTAAGGGACCTGCAATGAAATTACTAAGCAGTACATTTAAAACAAAGAGAACATTTTTTTTTACTCAACGCATAATTAAGCTCTGAAATTCATTGCCAGAGGATGTGGTGAAAGCTGTTAGTATTGCCGGTTTAATAAAGATTTGGACAAGTTCCTAGAGGAAAAGTCCATAAACTATTATTAAGGTGGACTTGGGGAAAATCACTGCTTATCCCTAGGATAAGCAGAATGGAATCTAACTTTTGGATTCCTGCCAGGTACTTGGCTACTGCTGGAAACAGGATACTGGGCTTGATGAACCTTTGGTCTGATCCAGTATGGCAAATCTTATGTTCTTATAATGATGATCCTGTGGTACCGTATCTGTCAACACAGGCTCATAGCTCAAGTAATAATCGCCTGTTTTATTAAGAGATGTTGCAAGTGTACCAACCAACTGGATACTTAACTTTGCTCCTGCACAGAGAGATACGTATCCCCTTCTGCACCGTAATATGAACTCTTCTGACAGCAGTGCACACCACCTTGAAAGCTCTTAGATAACTGCAAGGAGTTTCTCCAGAATGAAGACAAGACTTATGGTTTTCTTGATTTTTATTTTTAATATATACCTTATGTATTTTTACATATAAAAATCTTTCATATTTATTTCATCATTTTTGTTTTATTTACTCTCCTGCCTTTGCACTTTTCCCCTTGGTTTGTTTATCCTTATATATAATTCAGCATATGCAAGGAATCTGAAGAAAGAAGCTTGCTCCAAGGGTGACAAGTTATTGACACTTAGCAGGAAAGGCCTGACACTTAAACTGCACAGCTTTAGAAAAATTAGGAAAAAGTTTATGTCCCAGTAACAGAACACTATGTTGGAAACTTTTAAACAGGAGCACAAATGCATGCATTCGTTGGCCCGCACCCAGAGACATGTCCCTTTTATCACACGTATAATCACGCATGTTATAAAATAATCTGGATGCATATACTTGTGCACTGAATTTTAAATGGACCCACGCATGTGCACGCAAATCCCATATCTACTGCGTAATTAGGGAAATTTTACACGGCACAGGCACCAACACCATTTGCCCAGTTAAGGGATAGGACTTCCAAACCCCCTAGTTTGATAGCCTCCCTTCCCCCCTGTTAGCCCTGACTCTTAAAACCCTGCTCGCTTGCCTAAATATTTTTTAACACACGTCATCCATAGCACAAGTAAAGGAACACGGCAGGGGACCCTGGTGCATGCCAGAGTGCATAAGTATTTTATGTGCTTATCTTTTTGGCCAGGCCCTGATATGGCATGCCCCACCCCTTTTTTTTTTTTTGTAAATTTTTATTTGTGCAAGCAGCAGGAGGTACGGGCATATAGGGGTGGTTTATAAAAATCCATTCTGTGCACACTGGCTCGACTTGGGTGCACAGAATGCAAATTCACCCTTCCCCCCAACGGGCTCCCCCGCCGATCGCGAGGCTCTACCCTCCGGCCCTCCGCTCCAAAAGGCCCTTCCTTACCTGCGGCAACGTGGGCAGCCAGCCAATCGCAGCACCGGCACTCCTGTGACCTCACTCGTCGGCGACTCGCTGGGGATTCATAACTAGAACCCCTCCCCTGGCGTCGCGCGCCAGGCGTCGCGCGCACGAAGGAGCGCGACAAAGGGGCCTGCCCCTTTGTTCGCCCCTTCGTGCGCCCTAACTACTTGGCTAATGTGTTTTACCCTCTTATGTCCATGTTCACTTTGTGATTGCTCCCCCCTCGTCCCCCTGATAGCACCTCCATACAATTAACACCTGTCAGTCCCCAACCCTCCCCCCCTCTGCCCTCCCTCCCCCAATAATAGTAAAACAAACCTAAAAAAAAAAAAAAAAAAATGCCCCCCTACACATGCTGCTGTCCTTTTCCATACCAACAGAGATACCCCTCATATATCTCCCCTTTCAAACCCTACCCTCCTATACACATTCAAAGGAGACTCACACCCATCTTGATTTCCCCCCTTACTCAACTTCTTGGCCTTTCTTTGATATCTATACTCCTCCTCAATGCCCAATCCCTCCAGAAGAAAACACATTTACTCAACGACCTCCTTACTGATCACAACCCCGAAATCTGCGCCATAACAGAAACATGGTTTAAGCTCCATGACACCCCCCTCATTAACCAGCTCCCTACCGAAACATACGACTTTTTCTCTATACCCCGGAAAAAGAAGAGAGGTGGGGGTCTACTCCTGGCTGTAAAGAAAGAATATAAACTCTCCTCCATAAAATGTAACCTCCCCAAACAATATGAAATTGGATTTCTCAGATCCAGCGTCCTCCAAATCTGTCTCATTTACACCCCCCCAGGACTGCTAGAAAATGACTCCTCCCCTCTCATCGAATTCTTTGCAGACTCTCTCTCCCCAGACCTTCCTACCATAATTCTTGGTGATTTTAATCTTCATGTCGATGCCACTCCTCTTTCCCCTGCCTGTGATGCTTTCCTCTCCTCCCTTGAAGCCATGGGTTTTAAACAACTCATACACTCCCCTACTCATAAGGCCGGCCACACTCTAGACCTTATCTTCGTCAATAGCCCCCTCACTGTCATCAACTCACCATACTGCACCCCCATCCCATGGTCCGACCACTCTATCATCCAAACCACCCTGGCTATCCAAGAGTCCTCCCCCCCTGCCCCCACCCAGGCGCAATCCTTCAAATACCGTAAATCATGCTCCCTCGACACCCTCACTATGGCCTGCTCGGACGTTTCCAACCAACTTGATATTTCCTCAGCCGACAAGGCCTTCACCTCATGGCACGACATCACCCTCAACATAGCAAACAAGCTCTGCCCCATTACTACAAAAACCATTAAACCTGCCCATCCAAACAGGAAACCATGGTATTCCGCAGAGCTCAAGAACCTCAAAACTCGTCTCAGAACCTTAGAAAGGCAATGGCGCAAACACCCCTCTGCAACATCCAAAACTGCCTATTACCAGCTTATGCACCAATACAGGAATACTACTCTCTCAACTAAACGTGAATACTATGCCAAAAAGATTCACAGTTTCCAATACAATCCGAAAGCACTCTTCACCATGATCTCCAATCTGACCAGCTCAAACCCCACTCAACCTCCTACTCCCACCACAAAAAAACATTGCAATGAACTTGCTCACTTCTTCCAAACCAGTGTGTCCTCTCTCACTGCACGCTTTGCAGCCAACCCTAACACCGTGAAACTGCCTTCTTTCAACCTTACCTCTACCCTCTCATCTTTCGACCTATCCTCTTCCCTTGAAATTGAAAACATCTTAAAAAAAAATGAGACCCTCCTCTCACCCCTCTGAAACCATTCCTACTAAACTTCTCCTATCTATTCCCAAAGCTATTGCCAAACCTCTCTCATCCATCTGCAACTGTTCCCTGGAGCAAGGTATAGTCCCTACACTCCTAAAACAGGCAGTGGTGAAACCAATCCTTAAAAAACCCAGCCTTGACCCTTCTACTCTAGCTAACTTCAGACCTATCTCTAATCTCCCTTTCCTATCTAAAGTCTTGGAAAAATTAGTCAACTCTCGCCTATCTGATCACCTAGAACAACACAACATCCTTCCTCCCACACAATACGGCTTCCGGAAAAACCTGAGCACTGAAAAACTGCTGCTATCCCTGACGGATACCATCACTAAAGGATTCGACACTGGGAACTCATTTCTCCTTGCTATGTTAGACATATCTGCAGCTTTTGATACTGTTAACCACATCATATTAATCAACATTCTCAGTAACATAGGAATCTCCGGCACTGCCCTCTCTTGGATCAAATCATACTTACAAGATCGTCATTATACAGTATCCACTGGCAACAATGAATCCGACCCAGTTAGCCTTAACCAAGGCGTCCCCCAGGGTTCCTCTCTCTCCTCTACTCTATTTAACATTTATATGCTCCCCCTCACCACCCTCCTTACTAATCTTGGCATCAAACACTTTATCTACGCAGATGATGTCCAAATCCTTTTCCCCTTCACTGACTCCCTCCAAACTGCTCTTCAAAAATGGGAATCCTGCCTGACGGTTATCAACCAGCTACTCACTGACATGCACCTTGCCATTAACCCGCAAAAAACTGAACTCCTCATCATCTCCAACAAACATTCCTCTCTCTCCATTCCCACTGCGTACTCCTCCACGCTCTTCCCCTCCCACACCCGTAGCCTGGGCGTCCTCATTGACAACCAGCTCTCTTTCAAACCCTTCATTAAATCTATCCTAACTGACTGCTACTTCAAACTTCAAACTATCAAAAAACTCCGGCCCCTCTTATTCTTCACTGACTTTCGCACAGTACTACAGTCTATTATCTTTTCCAAAATAGACTACTGTAATGCACTCTTCCTTGGTCTCCCTGCAACACATACTAAGCCATTACAACTCCTACAGAACGCCTCAGCACGCATCCTCACCAATTCCAGGAAACGTGACCACATTACTCCTACCCTTATCGATCTCCACTGGCTCCCAATACAGTCTCGCATCCTGTTCAAAGTTCTCTCCCTCATTCATAAAAGCATCACCAATGAAAATACTGACTGGATCAACCCCCCACTGCTTTCTCGCACATCCACTAGACCGACTCGCACTGCCCTCCAAGGGACACTCCGTACCCCCTCTATCAAATCCACCAATCTTATTTCCACAATGAACAGAGCCTTTTCCCTTGCCGGCCCCACCCTGTGGAACTCTATGCCCCCAGACTTGCGCACTGAAACATCCACACCCAAATTCAAAAAAAACCTAAAGACCTGGCTATTCTTACAGGCCTACCCCTCCCTCAGCAATCATCCTCCTGATAACCCCCTAAGCTGTGTATAATGCATTCCCTGTATCACCTTTTACAATGTGCTTCTGCTGTCTTTATCTCTCAATTACCTTCTCCCCTATGACCTCTTGATTTGATTACAATGCTTTCCACGTACTACCGTCACTATGTGCTCTTGTTAATTTTCCCTCATCTGCTTCCAATTGAGGAACCTTCGTTCCCTGTAAATAGTTACCCAGTTACTGTTTGTTGATGTTTATTTCTTGTATGCAAAGTTTACTGTTCTATGTAATGGCAGTGCCAAAAGTTCTGTATAATGACACTGTCAAAAAGTTTTAGTTATCTGTAAACCGATACGATGTGCAAACGGCTATCGGTATATAAAAACCTATAAATAAATAAATAAATAAAAATATCTCCCGTTTTTGGCGCACACCGCCGGGCTTTTAAAATTCACCTATATGAGTGTATTATAATCTTGACTGAAAAAAGGTTTCTGAAGGCATTGGGTGGGTGGAAGGGAGGGAAGGCACAATTTGCTGAACTGGAGAGGGTGTCAGGGAAAAGGGAGGAGGCCACCCAGAAGACCCTACCAGATTTATGTTCAAAAGTGCTCTTGGTAGGGGATGGGGGGTGTTCAACCCCGCAGAGCTTATTTTTGACATATTGGCATGTCACTTCTTTTTTTTTTTTCTCACTTGCCACTTAACTGGCTGTATTCATTTGAATATAGCCAGTTAAGTCTAAAGTTATTTAAGAACACATTTCTGGATAACTATAGCTCTGCTCCTGGAGCCAGCTAGAATTAGCCAAAAAACTTATTTAGCTAACTCCAAATATCAGAGTTGGCCATATAAGTTTCCTGGCTAACTTGTCCCCATCTCAGAATGGCCCTGAAATGCCCATTATTTATTCGGCTAAATTTTAGGCAGATGACTTATCATGCCATTGGTGTACTAAGGGGGAGGCAAGGGGGGCGAGCCACCCCAGGTGACACGGGGAGGGATTCCATTGCCGCCAGTATATAGGAAGGACCCACAGCAGCGCAGAGAAGTGATGTACTGGTGGGGTTCCCACGCTCCACCAGTAAAAGTAAGGTCCTGAGGTGGAAGAAGAGACCTTGCAGTGCCAAAAAATTCCTGCTGTGCAGACAGCGGCTGAAGAAGAGGTCCAAAATGTGTGTGAGAGGGCAAGAGTCTGGCCGTGTGTCTGTCTTTCTGTCTGTGAGTACCTGTGTGGGTTTCTCTGAGAGTGCCTGGGCCTACATGAGTGTCTGTGAGAGTGCCTGTGCTTGTGCATGTATACGAGAGTGTCTGCCTGTGCATGTATGCCTGTGTATATATGTGTGAGAGGGGTTAAAGTTTGTGTGCTCTCCTCCAATCCACAACAATCTCAAAATGAATAGAAATCTAAAGTATGGAGAGAGGGAGATTTTTTTTTAATCCTTGTTTTAATTATTGGAAATGAAGTGTCTGCTATCTTGAAATATTTCATTAGTGTTTGGTAATTTTGTTGATCAGCTGTTTTGATATGTAATTTTTTTTTTAGTATAGTTTTACTATTCTGATTTATATTTCTTGATTGTATTGTTTTGATGAATAATGATGTTCTGCTTTTCAATTGTTGCACTGCATATAGAATTTGGCTTGTGGTTTCTAGTTTTTGCAAGCGTGTGTGCGAGAGACACAGGGGAAGCGCGTGCGAGAGACACAGAGGAAGCGCGTGCGTGTGTGTTGGAAACTGCCACGAGGCCCTGCCTCTCTCATTTTTGCTGCGCGGTATGTTGCGAACTACCATGTGGCCTTACATCTCCTCTTCTTTGTCACGCGTGGCCCTGCAGCTCTTCAGCTTTGTCGTGTTGCCATGTGGCACTGCAACTCCCTCCAGTTCATTGCGGAGCTTTGTGGATCCTCTTCCTTGTGGCTCCACCAGCTGCTCAATCAACTCAGTGGTGGCCCTCAGGCCACCACCCTGTGCAAGTGCACAGCTTGCACAGTGGGTTGCGCCAGCCCTGTTCACAACCGGATATAATTGATTCTTCTAGTGACTCATTTGCCTGCTTCCAGTGTACCAGTAATGGGTGTTACTGAGGGGTTTCAATCAGTGGAGGTTATTGAAGACAGTCTTTTGGTTTATCATCAGAGGAGAGTTCTTTGTCTTCCCCCAAGTTTGGGGCCGATGCAATACAGTGCGCTCACCTGAGCGCACTGTATAACCCGCAGTTGGATGCGGGTTAAATAGGCGCTAATCCACCCCTAATGCAATAGGGGGATTAGCGCCTATTTAATGCTCGTCCGTGGAGTGAATGGGATAGCACTCCTCACATGCAAATGCATATGAATGAGGCTATTACTCATTCACTCCAATGCAAAAAAATAAATGTGCGTCTCAGACGCACATTTATCGCTCGGCTATTAACACATTGAAAAGAAGTACAGAAAAGCAGAAAAAAATGCTTTTCTGTACTTTTAAAAGTTACAAAAAAAACCCTCAGCTGGTCGCATTGAAGACCGACACCGATATGCTCAGCCTCGGTTTTCATAACTGGCCGGCTGCGTTATGAATACCAACGCCAAGTTTATCGACGTCAGTGTTCATAACCAGCAGAACGCCGGTAACTGCGACCCCCTAATTACAATATAGCATGGCGCCCTCCTTGCGGGCACCATGTGCACATTAAGAAAGCAGGCGCCGACTTTTCAGCACCCGCCTTCCGTGCTTTTTTTTTTTTCATCAGCCCCTTTGTTAGTGGAGTCAGTCTTACAAGTGGAGAGGCAATTGTTCCATCTTTTTCTTCTCCTTGTTTTACACCCTGTCTCCCTCCCTGATTTACAGAAGTCAGTCATTACTTCTCAGAATATTTCTCTTGAGGACTTACATTTCAAAGATGAATCTATGGAAGGGATACTAGAGAGTTGAGTAGTACAATTATGTAAATTCTTGACTGATGCTACAGCTCAAATTGAGTCTCATGATTCTCATTCATTCCAGCTGGAGTCCCTTTCAGATCAGGTCACTTCTTTGCAAAGTGCTCTAATCAAAGCTAATAAGTATCTTCCTACTAGATCTGAGATGCTTGAGAATCCCAAAGGTACAAAAATTTGCAATTTGTTAATTTTCTCAGAAGTAAATATGTATCATTGTATGAAATGGTTAACAGGTTTTTTTTCTGAAAATTTGAAGATTTTGCCTTGGAATATGCCACCTATGTACAATGTTTATTATATTACCTCTCAGTGATATGGTCCTAATGTTCGAATTGGAAGCAAGGGTGCTTTAGCCTCTGCTGATAGGCTAGATGTATGTGCTTTATTAGAAAATTCACAGGAGGATATATTGATTGATGACATCTTGATAGTTGATTTTGCTATTGAAATGGACAGAGATTTAGTTTTTAAGCTTTTCTTTAGAAATAGATCACCCCCTTTTTAGAGGAGAAACTTAGATTTTCCTGACCTGTCTAAATATACACATGTGCAGCGGAAATTGTTTATTTAGCCGAAATCCCAAGTGATTGGCTTGTGAGCATCTTTTTTCTTTAAATTCCCCCTGCAAGTATATAGTAATATATCAAGGGAATATATTTATTTTCTTTGATTCAAAACAGTTAAAAAGATTTCTTAAAGACAAATCCAATTTGGTATAATTATTATAATGTTATGCTGGATACCGATATCTTGCTAAGTGATAACATCCATCTCTGTTTATTGGACATTAGTTTCTCTTATGTTATTTTATATTGGTGTATTTCTTGTGTTATTTATTTCATAAGGAAACTTTACCTGTACTGCAAGCTTATTTTTTGAGTGTACTCATAAAATTCTAAAAATACAAAAAAAAAAAAAAGACTATCCCTCTATCAGCAAAATGTCATATCCCCACCTGTTAATTACAGCAAACAATGGCTCAATTCCTCAAATTAATTTTAAAACACAATCCAAACTTGAGGAAAACCTGCAAACTAGCAGAGTACATAGATTTTTACATCTTTATTTTACACCTAATTCCAACACCAATAGGGAGCGGTATCAGAACAGTTAGTGCTCCAGTCTCATGGGCTCTTGCCCTTACAGGGCTACAACCCCTCTCTTGCGTTAGCACTGTCCAATTACGTCACTTACCACTTCCCATATGGTGTGAAGATTTTTTAAAACATTTTTTTAAAAAATTTTTTATCACTATTTCATGGTGAAATAGTGATAAAAATTTTTTTAAAAAAATCTTCACACCATATGGGAAGTGGCAAGTGACGTAATTGGACAGTGCTAACACAAGAGAGGGGTTGTAGCCCTGTAAGGGCAAGAGCCCATGAGACTGGAGCACTAACTGTTCTGATACCGCTCCCTATTGGTGTTGGAATTTGGAGTAAAATAAAGATGTAAAAATCTATGTACTCTGCTAGTCTGCAGGTTTCCTCAAGTTTGGATTATATCCCCACCTGTGTACCATCTAAGGGAGGGTGGCCTTCCTCTGAAGAGGCAGAGGTGTTTGTGAAGGAGGCATCTTTTGAGGTGATGGTTCCATAGGAGTCGGAGTTGGCGTCAGCTATATTCTTTTTGAGATGTGGTGCCCAGAACTTCACACAGTATTAAAGGTGCGGTCTTGCCGTGGAGCGATACAGAGGCATTAGGACATCCTCTGTTTTATTTTCTATTACCTTCTTAATAATTCCTAACATTCTATTTGCTTTTTTGATTGCCACAGCACACTGGGCTGACTATTTCAATGTACTATCCACTATGACTCTTAGATCTCTTTCCTGGGTGGTAACTCCTAAGATAGAACCTACCAATGTGTAACTACAGCAAGGGTTATTTTTCCCTATATGCATCAATTTGCAGTTGTCCTTGTTAAATTTCATCTGCCTTTTGGAAGCCCAATCTTCCAGTTTCGCAAGATCCTCCTGCAATTCATCACAATCCGCTCAAGATTTAATTACTCTGCATAATTTTGTCATCTGCAAATTTGTACACCTCACTTGTTGTGCACCGGTCCAAGTACAGATCCCTGAATCACTCTACTGTTTATCTTTTTCTACTGTGAAAATTGACCATTTAATCCTACTCTGTTTCCTGTCTTTTAACCAACTTGCAATCCACAAAAGGACATCACCTCCTATCCCATGACTTTTTCGTTTTCTTAGAAGACTCTCATGCGGGGCTTTGTCGAACATCTTCTGAAAATCTAAATACACCACATCTACCGGTTAACCTTTGTCCACATGTTTATTCACCCCCTTCAAAACAAATGTAGGAGATTTGTGAGGCAAGACTTCCCTTGGATAAATCCATGCTGGCTGTGACCCATCAAACCATATCTATCTAAATGTTTTGTGATTTTAGTCTTTGTAACAGTTTCCACAATTTTTCCCCGCACTGAAGTCAGGTTCACAGGTCTATAGTTTCCTGGATCACCCCTAGATTCCTTTTTAAATATAGGGGTTACATTGGCTATCTTCCAATTTTTGGGTACATTGGATGATTTTAATGATAGGTTACAAGTTTTTACTAATAGGTCTGAAATTTCATTTTTTAGTTTTTAGAACTCTAGGGTATATACTATGTGGTCCAGGTGATTTACTACTCTTCAGTTTGTCAATCAGGCCTACCACATCTTCCAGGTTCACTGTGAATTAGTTCAGTTGATCTGAATCATCTCCCATGAAAACCTTCTCTGGAATGGGTATCTCACGAATATCCTCTTCAGTAAACACTGAAGCAAAGAAATTGTTTAATCTTTCTGCGATGGCCTTATCTTCTGTAAGTGCCCCATTAATCCCTTGTTCATTCAACAGTCCAACTGACTCCCTTGCAGGCTTTCTGCTTCAGATATATTTTTAAAAGTTTTTTTTTTCGTTTATTTGCTACTTGTTTCATATTTTAAAAAAATATCCACATGGTGTAGATGAAAGTCTTGATTTTCTAATCTGGGGGGGTAATTTTCTAAAGCATTTACATGTGTAAATATAACATACTATTGTAGCAATTTTCAAAAGCCACGTAAAGTGTACTTGCGCAGATAAATCCTATGAACAATTCAATGGCATATATTGTAGCAATTTTAAAAAACCCACTTACATGGGTAAAGTGCATTTACACATGTAAAACCCATTTTTATGCATGTAAATGCTTTGGAAAATCAGGCCCTAAGATTTCATCTTGTGGCCTAGCTGTGAGTATTGTGGGCACTCTTTTTGGAGTCCTGGCCCTCAAGGCTATCCCAGACATCACTTTCAGTAATTGTATTTTAACTAAAACAATCTGGCTTTAGAATGCTACATTTCTGGTTATCTAATATAGGAGTTTGGATTCAGTTCTGTAGGCAATTAAAAATGAACAAGCAAATTTCCCATCTACAGTATCATTTTGCTCCTCCCTGATTCAATGCCCTTGTATCTCTAGGCTGATATTTTTAACAACTCAGAGATGCTAAAATGGAAGTGAGACTTGCTCAACAATATCCTGGAAAATCTTATCAAAAGAATATAGTGATAGAGTATAGATTTATGTTTTACTTTAATTTACTTGAACTTTTTATGTATTCTTGCTGTTCTTGGTTTAGGGATCACATATTTTAAAACTCTCTCATTCTAGACTTTGCAAATTTTTTATTTTTGTGCTCAGAAGAAATAAGACCATTTTGATTTGTGTGAGGTGTTTTTCTGCCTTTTATCTCACATCTTCAAACTATTAATAAAATGTAGCTTTGCAAACTCAGACATTCCACATAGTTTCATTTTGCTTTTATTTAGTTTCATCAATTAAAGATTAATTAGTTACCATACAATATTTTTCACTAAAGCCTCTCGAGGTTTTGTGCCCTTTTTTTTTTTCTCTTTTTCCAAAGAAAATTGCTTAAAGAGCTTAATGGTGCCTTGATAAACAATGAAATAATCTGAAGGGTCTAGCTGCCATCCGTATTGTTTGCTGAGGTTTAGTAAAAGTGAGTATTTTGTCAGGGCTCATTAGCTTTAGCATTATCGCGTCTCTACATAAGCAATCTGGAGAGCCACAGTCTTTGTAGTTTTGTGAAGAATGACTGATGAAACTGCCTTTATGAAAGGTCAGCATCATAATACTGTCACTGTACCACAATGTTGTCATCGTCTTGGTTCTGACCTGATCTTTTAACCACTTGTTAATCAAATTAGAAAGCTGGACTTGATGGAGCTCTGGTCTTCTTTCAGCCTATTCAACTATATAACAAAACTACAGTGGTCGTGATCGATACAGTGCTATTCTAGCCCTCTGACTATAGGGATAGTTTGCTCACTGCCTTCAAATGCTTCTTTCCTCATACAAAAATACTCCTTTGTGGTTTCTATAGTGGATGTATACTGTGCATTCTCCAAGTAATGGGGCAAGGTAGTCTGTAATCAGATGCCTTAACTACTTGATGTCTAGTTTTTGCTTTCCTAGACAAGATGCTCATGGCAGTGTTCAGAATAAATTACTTTTCTGGGAGCAACATAAGGAGAAAGTATAAAAATGAAAGAAAAATATAATTGAACCTCAATAAATTGCTTTCATCTCTCAAAACAAAACAAAATTAAAAGGAAAAGGCAGAGGAGAGAAATATAATATCATGAATAAAAGGTGGTAGGATAACAAGGGATAATAGTGCTCCATTAAGCTAAAGTCTACAGGATGTCCTGCTAAATTAGATAAAGAAGTTACTCCTTTTGTTCAGTGGTAAAGTGCTTGCTTTGCAGTGAAAAGTTACTTCCAAGGTCCAGGCTCAAGAATTAGATTGTAGTATTGCAAAGAATGTGGAAAAACCCTGTAGTATTGTTTCAATCATGCTAATGTAATTGTTTTAGTAGTATTTTCTTTCTTTCTTTCTTTCTTTCAAAAAGCTTATATTCTACTGTCTCCAAAATATTTGTCCATTGCGGATTACAGTGGTATACATCCATAAAACATACATACAACACTGCTATATATATACTAAAAACAAAAGAAGTTACCAGTAATAATAAAACCTTTAAAATATCAGCTACTTAAAAGCATCTTTAAAAAAAAGTAAAGACTTTACTTTTTCCCCGTGGCACACCTAAAGTATTTGACACCCTGGATGGATACTTCCCTCTCTCTCTCTCACACACACGATTCCCCCCCCCCCCCCCCCCCCCCCCCCCCCCCCCCCCCCTCACTCAGGCTGGGTCCTCTTTCTTGCCTTCCTTTCTTCAGCCTTTTATTCATAAGGGAATTGTTCCATTCCCTTTATCATTCTGGTCGCCCTTCTCTGAACCTTTTCTAATTCCGCTATACCTTGAGATGTGGTGACCAGAACTGAACACAAGATGGTTGCACTATTAAGCGATACAGAGGCATTATGATTTTCTCTGTTTTATTCTCCAGTCCTTTCCTAATAATCCCTAGCATTCTATTTGCTTTCTTGGCTGCTGCTGCTGCACACTGAGCAGAAGATGTCAGTGTATTTTCAACGATGACACTAGATCCTTTTCCTAATGTAGCTATAATTTGGTTCTCTTCCGTAAGTGCAAAATGATGCACTTATCTACATTAAATTTCATTTGCTATTTACATGCCCAGTCTCCCAGTTTTTGAGAGTTGGGGCAGGCGGCTGACAGCAGAGTCTAATAATAATCCAGAGGTTGGGGCAGGCAGCAGACAGAAATATGAAGAACAGACCAGAGGTCGAGGAAGGCAGCAAACAGAGAAAAATCAGATCCAAATCAAAGGGTCAGGTCCAGACAATGATCATGGAAGGTCAGGGTCCAAGCCAGGGTCAGAATCCAAGAAAAGTCAAGGGGAAAAGCGCAGACCAAGGAACAAGAAAAGGCATGATAACAGACGAGGCAGGCAAAGATAGGGCATGACAAGCCAAGGAGACTATGCAGAAACCAACCCACACTGGGACACCAGGCACGCCAGGAGACCTGTTACTGAGGTGCTGGCTAGTTGTAAAGGACTTCCTTGTATACTTATGGAAGATGTAATGTTATTAGCCAGCACCACAGGAAGTCCGGCTAGGGAACCTATAAAGGAAGTCCAGCGTTACAGAAAGTTCTATCCCTGGTCCTTGGAACAGCATGCTGCCAGTTGCTTTGGATCAGAGGTGAGGGACCACAATAGTACTGCCCCCTCTCTGGTCTTCTAGGCCTGGGCTTCAAGGGGAACCTGCAGTGGAATTCCATCATCAGCTGGGGAGCCTGCAGATTGGTGGCAGGTTCCCTTGAATTTTCCTCTGGCTCATATGCCTTCCAAACTGAGGTACTGGCGTTGACCATGAACTCTCCAATAATCCAAGTTGTCTAGTATTTTATACTGCCCTCAGCAGCTACCTCCAGGGGCCTAAAGAGAAGGCCTACCTGTCCAAGAGAACAAAAAAGGCTTGCATAACGAGACAGGTAATACATTGTGTATCCGTATGGAAGAAGGCAACCGGAGTCTGTAGATTATGGGGCTCAGCTACTACACTAACGGGAATGGTCCAATAAAGAGTGGGGTGAATTTTAGAGAAGACATCTTCATTTTTGGTACTCAACCAAACCAAAGTTCCTGGATGTAGAGGAGGCACAGGATGGCAAGTCTTGTCTGCTTGCTTTTTAGAGTGCTGTGCTGCTCGATTCAGAAGCTGATGGGTCTTCTGACTAGTTCAAGAATTTCTTTTCCCCTCAATGTGGCAGCTGGATAGCTATCAAGAGTGGGTACAGGCATAGGTATCCTGGGGTGGCATTTGAAGGCAATGAAGAAGGGTGAGGAGCTCATAGAACTGCTTATATGGTTATTGTGAGCAAATTCGGCCCATGGAACAAGGGAGGCCCAGTATCCTGCCTGTGGTTCACACAGGCTCAGAGAAGAGCCTTGAGGTCCTGATTCATCTGCTCTGTTTGGCTGTTGCCTTGAGGGTGATAGGAGGTGAAATCTAAGGTAATTTCAAACTTTCAACATAAACGTCTTCAGTATTGGGCAGTAAACTGGACCCAACAATCTGAGAGAACGTGGTGGGGCAGACCATGAAGACGGAAGATATGTTGACAAAGAGCTTGACCAATTCAGGTGTTGTCAGAAGACCAGGGAGAGGAATAAGATATGCCATCTTTGAAAATCTATCCATGACCACCCAGATATTAGTATGGCTGCCAGAGAGAGGAAGGTCACATGGATCTGGGGTTCTGTGTGGGGCTGGCAGCGGCTGTAACAGCCCCCACAGTCATGCTCTGACACACTTTTACATGGCACACGTGAAACAGAACCCCACGTAGCGTTTGTCAGCTTTCATTTCAAGCCACCAGTAATGTTGCATGATCAGTTCCAAAGTCTGTGTTACACCAAGATGTCCAGATATCTGGGAGTCATAAGCCCATTCAAGTACCTTCTGTAATAGATCTAAGGTACAATAGTCTTCTCAGGAGGGACAGTGAAGGTGGCGGCTACCATGATCTTGGCAGAGTCATTTACATGCTGAGGGGATTCCAGGGTTCCTTCAGCATCAAATGACTGGGAGAGAACTTCAGCTTGATGGTTTTTGTCATCAGGCTGATATCGCAATTCAAAAACAAGACCAGCAGGCTTGCCTGGAATTCATTCTCTGAGCTTGTGGCAAGTGTTCAAGGTTCTTGTGATCAGTATAGATGTTAACAGAGTGCTTGGCTCCTTCCAGCAGATGCTGCCATTTTTTTAGCACTAATTTTACTACAAATAACTCATGGTCCCCTATGGTTTAGTTTCACTCCACTGGGGAGAATTTCCTTAAGTAGGATTAGGTCATGAGTATACCATTCCAATTGTGTTGCAGGAGGACAGTGTGCGCCCTAAGGGTAATTGCATCTACCTCGAGGATGAATGGCTTGGCTGGATCTTGATGATGCAAGCATGGATTCTATATGCCCATGGATACTAGTCTTTTTCAGTTTCTCGAAGGCTTGAATAGCTGCCTTTGTCCAATTCTTGGTGTCCACCCCTTTTTTTTCATCAAGCCTGTGAGAGAGGAGCTGCCAAGGAAGAATAGTTCAGGATGAATTGCCTGTAATAATTGGCGAATCCCAGGAAGTGTTGTAGGGCCTTGAGACTCACTGGTTGGTGCCAGTCCAAGATAGCCCTTAGCTTGTCTGGGTCCATACAGAGACCTTGATGAGAGATATGTATCCCAAAAAGGATAGTTTTTCCTGTTCAAATGAACTCATCTCTAATTTGGCGAAGAGATTGTATTTGCAAAGTTTTTGCAGGACCTGCCTCACATGATCTCAATGTTCTGGCAGTGACTTGGAAAAGATTAAGATGTCATCCAGGAAGACTACTACATGAGAGTACATAGAAGGTTCCTGAAGATCTTTTTGACATGGATTGAAATATGGCAGGGGGTGTTGCACAATACGAAGGGCATCACCAGATATTCGTAATGCCCACCGTGGGTATTAAAGATGGTTTTCCATTTGTTGTCTTCCCAAATTCTAATTAGGTTGTATGCCCCCGGATGTCTAATTTGAAAAACAGTTGTGTCACATAGGCAGTCAAAAAGCTCGTAGATTAACGGAAGTGGGTAACAGTTCTTCCTGATAATAGAGTTTAAGCTTCAGTATTCTATGCATGGGGTAAGAACCTGTTCTTCCCAAGGAAGAACCACCCCACACCTGCAGGTGACAAAGAGGAGCTGATGAAATACATATCCAAGTTTTTCCTTAATATACTTAGTCATCACTTCCGTCTCTGGAAGGGAGAGAGGGTAAACTCGGCCTCTGGGTGGAAGCTTGCTTGATAGCAAGTCTATGGAACAGTCGTAGAAATGGTGGGGTAGTAGGGTCTCCGTCTGCTGTTTGAATACATCCACGTAGGTTGAGTACTGGGAAGGCAAGACAGGCAATTTCTTGATGGTTTCTTGGCCCATGAGCTTTTTCAGTTGATCCCCTGTTAAGCAGGACCACTGGCAGGGCTCACCTCAATGTGAAATTTCCAAGGAGACCCAATCGGTGTGGTTGGTTCTGCCTCAACCACGGAAGACCCAGTATAATATCGATGATAGCTCCAGGTAGAATGAGAAACATATTTTCTCCTGGTGGAGCACTCCAAAACGCAGAAGCTAGGGTCTGATGTATAAAGTGACCCTTCCAGACAGAGACTTTCCAGTGACAGAAGTGACTACAAGCGCAGTTTCCAAGGTTTTGGTGGGAAATCCATGCAGAAGAACAAGTCAATAAGGATCCCGGCAGCTCCAGTATACAGGAATATCTGCCCATGGATACTAGTCTCCTTCCAAGTCAGGTATACCGGGACCAAGATTTGTGGAGAGAAACTGGAACGACTTAGGGTGGCATCCCCCACCATCCCTAGGTCCGAACGTTTTCCCGCCTTGGTAAGGCAGTGTGTGACATGTCCTGATCCTGCAAGTAGAGGCATAAATTTAGGTGTCATCTTCTCTATTTTGTCTTTCGTGAGAGCTTACAATGGTCCAGTTTCATAGGCTCCTCCAATGGGGCTGCCACCCCAGGTCTCGGTGAGGGTAGGGAGGCTAGGTAGAACTGGCAGGCTGGTAACCTTTATCGTGTTGTGCGGCGGGCTAGGCCTCTCTGCTTAGCCTGTTCCCAAAACCGGAGATCCAGCTGGATGGCCAAGCTGATTAAACCCTCCAGCGAACTCATCTTTAATGGACTCAAAAGTCCCTGCCGAAAGATGGCAATTAGGCTGTCCTTTCTCCATTGTCCTTGAAACCAGGACTCAGAATTTAACTGCATACTCCCCTACTGAGAAGAGCCCTGGCAAATCTGGAGGAGGTTGGAGGCCACAGAGGCAGTGCTTCCTGATTCATCAAAAATCAGATGGAAATCCTGAAGAAATTGGCCCAAGTTGGAAAGGAGGGGGATCGTCTCTATCCCATGAGAGCAGTCCCATACCAGTACCAACCCTTCTAGCTGAGATAGGATATAAATCACTTTGCCTTGTCTGTAGGAAAAAGGGCCCATCTGGAGATCAAAGTGCATGTGCCATAAATTTAGGAAGCCCCTGCACTCTTAAGGGCTTCCCATGGAATTGAGGTGGAGGTTGCAACTGCGGCTCCGCATGAGGAGCTGGAAGTACGGCCAGTTGTGGCAGAACCACTGGAGGAGCAGGAGCCGTGGGGGAGCCAATAACAGATTTAAGCAAACAACCAGTTGGTCCAAGACCTCTGTGACCTGGTCTAAGACATTTTGCTGCTTCTGAATCCTGGGCCATGCTATGAAAGGCCTGTAGGATGGCCATCTCTGCCGGGTCCATGTCCTCAGCAACCTGTAACATCTGCAGGAATGGTGGACCTTGATGCTGCTGTGCAGTTGATGCAGCCTAGTAAGCAACCCACTAGGCCTATACCGGCAGCTGGCAGAGGAACCCTTTGACAGGACCAACTGGAGCTTCATCTATACCAGCTGCCTTCCCTGCAGGTTGAGCCCTTGGTGCTGGCAGACAGCAGGTCTTAGGTGGGTCCCTAGGGCAATCCAGAGATGAGAATCCAAGACTAGGTGAGAGTCGGGGCAGATGGCTGACAGCAGAGTTGAATAATGATCCAGAAGTTGGGGCAGGCAGCAAAAGGAGCAAAGTCAGGTCCAAAGTAGAGGGTCAGGTCCATGCAGCGAACACCTAAGGTCAGGGTACAAGCCAGAGTCAGAATCCAAGAAGTCAAGTCAAGGAGAACAGTACAGACTGAGGAACAAGACAAGGGAGACAAGGACAAAGCATGAACAAGGCAAGGAGACAGCACAGGAAGCCACAGGCACTGGGAAACAAGACACATCAGGAGACCTATTACTGAGGTGCTAGCTGGTTGAAAAAGACTTCCTTATATATTCATGGAGGATGTGATGTCATCAGCCAGCGCCACAAGAAGTCCCGGCTAGGGTACCTATAAAGGCAGTCCATAGTTACAGGAAGTTTTATCCCAGGTCCTTGGAAAGGCATGCTGCTGGAAGCTTTGCTGGAGTTGTTTCGGATCAGAGGTGAGGGGCATAACACATTTAACTCATTCTTCCATATTGGAATGAAGTCTGGCATCTATGCATGATGGGACAAAATCTTCAGTTCTCTAACACACACTGAATCCACAGAAATTTCTTCAACAATGGGTGCAAAGCAGAGCTAGGATATTTACCCTTACAATCCACTATATAAAAATATATATATATTCAAATTCTATTTCACCTCAATAACCACAACACAACATCCCTCCATTGTCAGATACTTTGTGAAGCAACAAAAACCCTGCAAGAGAGACATTCAGAAGCAAACCTACCATATCATAATAGCACTAACTCCCAGAATTCAGACAGTAACAACTCAACCTATGAAAAATTAGCACTGCAAATATATCGGGCCCTAGAACACCACCACACCTCCTGTTAAGAAAATAGAGCATGTCAGACCCCTACACAAAAGCACACAGCAGAATTCCTCTCCTTTGAGGTATTGTATCTGATGTGTGTACCCTTGGTGCTGTGCTGCGCAACCTAGCGGACAAATCTATTAGGCCCATGCTGACAATTGGAAGATGCACCCCACAGTGGGACAGGCTGGAGCTTCACTTATACCTGCCGCCTACCCCACAAGTTGAGCTCTTGGGTTCTGGTTGCCGGCAGGTGGGTCCCTAGGGCGGTCGAGAGAGAGAGAGTTCAAGACCAGGTAAGGGTCAGGGCAGGCAGCAGACAACATAAACCAGTGGATGGGCCAGAGGTTGAGGCAGGCAGATCAAAGACAAGTCTAAGCAGAAAGTCAGGTCCAGGTGGCGATCAAGGAACAGTCTCGGGCAGAATGTACTGTGACTATGTGGTAACTTGGGTGATCATGGCTTGGGAAACTGCCAGGAGGAATAAGGAGACATACTCTGGCTGTTTCCTTTATGTGCAGTTTATTTAAAGTGAAAAGCAAAATCATACAAAGAATGCAGCTTACTAGGGGTGTGCATTCATTTTCGCCGTATTGGCGATCCGCAACGTATATTGCACTATTCGTAGTATTCGTGGGGAAGCGAAACGTATCGCGATTCCCCACGAATACACGAATCTTCGCCGAATTATACGGCCACCTAAATAAAAATTTAAACAAACCCCCCACCCTCCTGAACCCCCCCCCAAGACTTACCATTTTGAGTACTGGCATCGGACGGCCGGAGTGCAGGAGGTCACTCCAGGACCCCCGGGGACTTTTGGCCAGCTTGGGGGGGCCTCCTGACCCCCACAAGACTTGCCAAAAGTCCAGCGGGGGTCCGGGAGCGACCTGCACGCCGGCCGGCTGATGCCAGTACTCAAAATGGCGCCGATAGCCTTTGCCCTCACTATGTCACAGGAGGCCCCCCCAAGCTGGCCAAAAGTCCATGGGGGTCCCGGAGTGACCTCCTGCACGCCGGCCGATGCCAGTACTCAAAATGGCGCCAATAGCCTTTGCCCATACTATGTCACAGGGGCTACCGGTGCCATTGGTCAGCCACTGTCACATGGTAGGAGCACAATATGGTGCCGATGGCCATGTGACAGGAGCTGACCAATGGCACCGGTAGCCCCTGTGACAAAGGCTATCGGCGCCATGATGAAACCGGCACCGAGGGTGTGAGTGCAGGGGATGGCTCCTGGACCACCAGGGAGTTTTGGTAAGTCTTGGGGGGGTCAGGAGGGTGGGGGTTGTAGTTAATTTGAATTTTAGCTGGGACACTAATATAAATCGCCGTATTAACGCATCGGGGCACCATACGGCCGAATGCAACGTATCTGCTTCCCGACGAATCCGAATCACGAATGCAACGTATGGTGTCCCTCTGCACATCCCTACAGCTTACCTTAAGTTCTGGCAGCACACAGACATCAAACAGCAGTTCTGTGCACAGACTGGGTTCCTGCCTGTTCCCTGGGGCCTCTTTAACCCTTTTAGGCCCTTGGTGAGGGGCTCCTTCCTTCACCTAGGATTCCTTGTGGGACTAGAAATTGAGGACTGGGTGAGACAGCTATGCCCAGTTCCTTAAGGTAGACTGAGGGAGTTTCCTATAGACTCCCTCACATATCCTCCCCCTCAGCTCAGCCTTATTAGGATGAGCACCTGCCTGTACTAGGGACACCTCTCTAGACAAGAAATCTACATTGGTGTTTTCCCTGCCTGCCCTATGCTGTATTTTATAGTAGAAAGGCTGCAGGGTCAGGAACTCTCATTGCCCTTGTATTAGACGCCTTATTTCTATTTATCCATAGGAGCAGTTGGTGGTCTGGGATCGGTCTTCAATGAAAGTCCAGATTTATCATGACCAGTCTAAAACATAATGCCTCTTTCAGAGCCCGGAAGGCCTCTTTTGCTTCAGCTAGTGAGAGTCTCCACATTCTCTGAGTATTTGGAGATAAACCTTCTATATTACTCCATGAAGCCTTGGAATGCTCTCATTTTTCTTTTTTGTTTGTGGGATTAGCACCCAAGTGGTGATATTGAACTTCTGGATCTGCGGATGGACCTTGCCCTTCCCCAGGGTGGAACCAAGATGCTAGCCCTCCTAGCAAACGCTTCTTAGGGTTGGCCAATGGTCCTGTTTTCCTCAGACTCGCTAGCAGGGCCTGGAGTTGGTTAGGTGTGTATTCCAGTCTGGCCTGTATACCATGTTATCATCCAGGTAGGCAGCTGCATACTCTTAATGTGGGCAGACCAGGAGGTTGACCAGCATTTGCACCACCACCATAATTCTGGTATGTTCTTTCACCTGCAGTAGTTCCACTAGCCCAGTGAGAAACTCCCCTGTGTGTCAATAACATCTATGATGCCAGCTTTCCCTCTTAGGACTCCACCACCTGTATGCATGCATTCTCCTTTAACACTGCAGAGGAAGGCTCCCTCTTCTATGATTATCAGCTCTCAGCATGTCGCCCCTCTGGAGCCAGCTTGCAGCTCTTATCCCTTGCCAATGCTTTCAGTGTCTATGGCCTAAGAAAGCACTGTGAGTAGTGACTGCACACTGCTGCACAGAAGCAACAGACTTGGGCAGTCCAAGCAACCAGAGCCACCCCTCAAAAAGAGAGGATGGCCCAGGAAACAATTTTTTTTGCTCTGCACACATTTTAGTATTGTAAAATGAATGTCTTTGTATCACAGTGTTTCTTTAATCTACAGCCTGCTGGTGAATTTGGCATTGTATCTCCTGCATTTCTGCCTGACTCAGGTCACATGCAACTTCCTCCTCCTCTTCATTGGGCCCTGTATGATCATCCTTATATACCCAAATTTGCATGAAAAGGCGATGTACATAGATATATAAAGGGGAAGCTTTATGCCCATAATATTTACATGTGAACTTTTACAAAATAGCTATTTTTTGTGCGGAATCTATTCACACAAATTCACTGTATGTATGCACCTATGGTTCAAGACTACTGCGACATACCCTTCTCCTCTCCCCCCCCCCCCCTCAACTAAAGATTATAGGCAGCAGCAAAACCAAGCTAGAAGTTTCTCGTAGGTTATCACCCACATTTTGGAATGTGCCGCCAATGGAGATTAGAGAGGAGAGGGAAAAAAGCAGTGATATACCAAGCAGGGTACAAGGGGAGCAGTCCGCCCCAGGTGACAGCCGGGAGGGAGGTGCCATTGGAAAACCAAACTCCCTCCCCCCCCAAAAATATTTCTCCTATTTACCATATACTGCAGTGGTGTCAAGATAACCCACTCACACCATTACTAAACCATCCGTCTCCCGTGTGGAATGGTCAGCCTGGCAGGCAGCACCAGTGTTGCACCATGCTGCCTTCTTTCCAGCTCCTTCAGCCATGAAGATATGGAATGGTTACCACTACAGTACTGGCCACAGGAGTTAGAGCATGTGCAGTACTTTTGGTCCCCATGGCCCCATCCTCCTCCTAGTCGTGCACTTCCACTTTGAAGCAGGAAGCACATGAGTAGAATGAGGAGAGAGTCACAGGGAATGGCAATACTGTGCATGTTCCAAGTCCCTGTGGCCCACACTGTAACGATTGCTCCATTGAAAGAGCTGGAAGCATGGTAGCATGGATTGCCGCTAGTACTGCCTGCTAGAGATGTGATTCGGCCGAACCTTTCAGTTTGGCCTTCGTTATTGGCCCGCCGCAGGAAATTTCGTTTTCCCGTGGTTTGGGCCGATTTTATTTTGGCTGCCCCGAAACGAAATCCGAAACCCCCCCCCCCACCCTCCCGACTCCCCCAAAACTTGCCGAAAGTCCCTGGTGGTCCAGCAGGGATCCCGGGAGCGATCTCCCGCTCTCGGGCCATTGGCTGCCAGTAATCAAAATGGCGCCGATGGCCCTTTGCCCTTACCATGTGACAGGGATTATCATTGCCATTGGCCGGCCTCTGTCACATGGTAGGAGCAATGGACGGCCGGCGCCATCTTAAAGAGGGAAATTTGCTTTTTGTGCACAGAGGCTATTTATTTATTTTAAAAGATTTATATCCTGTTGCTTCTACTGATCAAGGTGTGTAATAAAAAAAAATGCATAAAATTACATATATAAGGAAGGACAAGGACTAACATGGCATCAGCTAGTAAACTCAGATGCTAATTTATTAAACAGTCTATGAGTGAGCTATCCTCTGGCCAATATAGGGTTGTAACAGACATAGTCCTTTTGCCAGAATACATACTGTAGCAGAAATCGAAATACCAGGGGTACTGAAATAATAATGGGTACTGATAAGCAGAAAAACATAGTAATGTCATGCCTTAAATACCCAGTGGTTAAACTACTCCCAAGATTTAGCATGCAAAGCTACTTCCAGAAATGTGGTGCACATAGTTATGCTGATAAACAGGAAAGCTCTTAATGACATCATATCTTTGATACACAGTGGTTAGACTGTTCTCAAGTTTGTAGCGTGCAGACTGCTTCAAAAAATGCAGTGTACATGTTACAATAATACAACTGTGCATAAGTCATGTTTATCATAAGACTATGTTATGAGAAATTATGGGATATTGGCTGAGGGAGCTCCATGATCAAGCCACTTAAAAAAAAATTTGAGGACTAGAGAGGGAAGATGGGAATTATATTGTTGAATGAGACCAAAAGACCTAGTTGGCTCATTTGTAACAGTAATTCAGTTCTCTGTTTCAAATTCCTGATTTAAAGAAAAGATTTTAGAGATGTTTTAAAAGTGATACGTAATGCCTCAGGAAGAGTTCCAAAACCGTGGACCTACCATGGACCAAGCTTTGTTACAGATCTCTGTCAGATGGACTAGCCAGGGTGATGGGACTTCTAAAAAAAAACAAACAAAAAAAAACAAACAATTACGGTCGGCCGAACTCAGTGCTCTTGGTGGGTCTTAAAAGCATAGCATTGAGTTAATTCAAGGAACGGAGTTGTTATTTTTTATGGATTAACACAGCAAGTTTGTATTCTCTCAAAACAAGATGTCTGTCAATAGGGAGGAAAGCAATCAATCATGGTAATATCCGTTCACTATTTAACTATGTTTCCAGGCCTGGATTTAGTCATAGGCAACATAGACTACTGCCTAGGGCAGAAGATAGTATACAGTGAAAACCATGCAGCACTTTTTCCAACAAACTTCCCTGACACAGGTCTGTGTTTTGAAAATGGGCTCTGCAGCGGGGATCCTTCTGCCCCTCTTATTGCTGCATCGAACGTCAGGCTCTCATAAGTCACAAACTGGCCAGATGAATTTTCTTGCATACTAAAAAAATGTAAATGTCCATTAGTCAAAGGGCAATACACATAACTGATAAGTATAAAACAAATAGGGCCAGATTTTCAAAGCTCTACGCTCGTAAATCTACCCTATATTGTATAAGCATCTACCACAAAACAGGGGGACCACCCCTCTGTCACCATTTCATCTTATTTTGGCACCAAGACCTCACCGGAAGTGGGGTACTAATGCTGTATTTTTATTTTTTTTTTTTAATATATTAAAACATCAATCACACCTTATAAACTAATTATGGTAATATCCATATGTAGCTAAGTAACAGAATACCACACAATATCTAAGGTCAATCCATGAAGAGTAGTAGTTTTAAATAGAAAAATCCAAAACTGCTCTCTAAAGTTTAAACGTGTTTTGCGGTTACTCCCCCCTCTAGGAGAAATGGGGATTTGTTCTAAAATACCCCATTGTAGATTGTTAAAGATATGGCCTTTTTCAAGACAATGTGTTACAACAAGAGCTTGCATCTTCTTTGTTAGGCAACATCTGTGGTCAACCAACCATGTTCCAATCTTCCTCTTGATTCTACCTATATAGACTTTTGAGCACTGGCAGAAAAAATAAATAAAGGAAGTTGAACAATTTGTAGGTCTTTGTAATCTAAGGGTGCTACCAGAAAATGGATCCTGCCAGGTGGTGCCCACAATGGTTTTCATTGAAAACCCATTGAGAAGAACAGTCTTTTACATTTTTCAAGTTTCCATCCATGTAGGTTGCAATACAACTTACCAGTTGGACAATTTTTAAGGATAGGTTGAACTTCTTTCAATAAAAATTACTTTGTTAGACAAACACAGGACCTTAATTCTAGATTGCTAGTGAGAGGATATTCTCCTTTTTTTTTTTTTTTTTTTCCATCATTAAGAGAGAATATAAGATAGCATTACATGCTGAAAGACATGGTTATTATTGGATTAGGTAACTACTGTTAGTCACCCGTTTGTATGTTTATTAAAGTATACAAATTTGGCTTCAGCTATAGTAGCTATTATTTTTAAACATTGGGGCGCCAGTTACTCAAAGCACATTTAGCACTACATAGCTAGATAAATAGGACTTAACCAGTTAAGAGGTGGCTGCTGAATATACGGTTATGTTCTGCGGCTGCCACTTAGCTGAAAAAAGCCGAAAAGGTCTTTGCCGGAGAAGTTATGGGTGGGCAGTGGGCGGATCTACGCGGCACTACATAACTGGATAAGTTATCCGGCTAAGTAGCAGTATTCAGCTTTAGCTGGATAAGTTATCCGGGTAAGTTATTCCTGCTCAACAGTAGGGCTAAACTTAGACTGATACGACGTATCTGCCCAAGTAGCGATTTCTATGGGGATATTTAGCAGTATACCCCTGGGATAAGAACATAAGAAATTGCCATGCTGGGTCAGACCAAGGGTCCATCAAGCTCAGCAGAGGCCAAAACCAGGCCACAAGAACCTGGCAATTACCCAAACACTAAGAAGATCCCATGCTACTGATGCAATTAATAGCAGTGGCTATTCCCTAAGTAAAATTGATTAATAGCCATTAATGGACTTCTCCTCCAAGAACTTATCCAAACCTTTTTTGAACCCAGCTACACTAACTGCACTAACCACATCCTCTGGCAACAAATTCCAGAGCTTTATTGTGCGTTGAGTGAAAAAGAATTTTCTCCAATTAGCCTTAAATGTGCTACTTGCTAACTTCATGGAATGCCCCCTAGTCCTTCTATTATTCGAAAGTGTAAATAACAGAGTCACATCTACTCGTTCAAGACCTCTCATGATCTTAAAGACCTCTATCATATCCCCCCTCAGCCGTCTCTTCTCCAAGCTGAACAGCCCTAACCTCTTCAGTCTTTCCTCATAGGGGAGCTGTTCCATCCCCTTTATCATTTTGGTTGCCCTTCTCTGTACCTTCTCCATCGCAACTATATCTTTTTTGAGATGCGGCGACCAGAATTGTACACAGTATTCAAGATGCGGTCTCACCATGGAGCGATACAGAGGCATTATGACATTTTCCGTTCTATTAACCATTCCCTTCCTAATAAAAAAAAAAATTGCATGCAGTATTTTCATCTTTACCTACTACAGCGTTCTTGCGTGGTAAAAATATAGAGAGTCTATGTGGTTCAGTCATATTTATCAGCAATGCCTGCCATCCAAGATGAGATCCTATCTGGACACATTTCTTTTGGAAAATGTTAATTTTATATGCAAACCATTGTGGGCACCATCAGTGGGCAAAGGAACAGAGAATCCCTAGTATTGTGGATTGGTCTAGCACAGGGGTGGGCAATTCCGGTCCTCAAGGGCTGCAAACCAGTGGGGTTTTCAGGATATCCTTAATGAATATGAATGAGAGAGACCTGCAAACACACTGCCTCAGTTGTATGCAAATCTATTTCATGCATATTCATTAGGGGTATCCTGAAAACCCGACTGGTTTGCAGCCCTCGAGGACCGGACTTGCCCACCCCTGGTCTAGCAGGTCGCAGGGAAAGAAAATTATCAGGTTAAGAATAATTTAATCATTGCTATGTTTGGATGCTTTTCCCCTAGAATAGGGTAATGGTTAATGATTAGGAGAGTGTCATTGTTCTAGTCTTGTTGTAAGTAGATGCAAATTTTGTCTTAACTGTTGTATGTTTATAAGAAGTCTCTATCCTGAGGAAATCTTGGCAACTCTGAAACCCTGAGTTTTCAGCAAGCATTTGTGATTAAAATATTTGTGGTTTATTGGTATCCCAGACACCCAAAACCTTAATATAGAAGTTTCCTCCAATCATTGTTCTCTACCATGTGCCGCTTTAGACCATGCTGCTCATTGTCTCTGACTGCATTTTGCAATCGAGATGTCACTTAACGCTCATTCAGCTGTCAGAACCAGCTAGCCTTTAGCCAAGTAGGCCTGTGCCGTACCCTGAGGACTTCCTTTGAGAATGGAAAATAGAAACACTGGTATCCAAGTGGATAAACGCAGCAACCACACTATTTTATGCCTGAAAAAATATTATTTAACTGTGACCTCTAGTGGTCATATTTTCTTGTTTTGATCATTTCAAAGAGGTTAAATCTGTTTTCCGAACAATTTTTTCTCTTATTCTGATAAGATCTAGTAGTTGTTGTGCTAATAAATCCCAAACTGAGTGCTATTTTTGGATACTACCATGAATACTCATAAATACAAACCATTTTCATCTCTGTCATGATGTTTTCCAACAATAATAATAAAAAAAAAAAAAGTATGTGCAATGACTTTTTGTTTTTTTCAGTTCATTTTATTTGTTTCTGGATTTTTTTTTATTCATTTTTTTTTCCGTACATGGGCTTTTTTTGTTTTGAAGAATAGTATACACTATTTTCCAAAACAAATGAACCCAAAACGTGTCAGGATTTTTGGGGGATTGAGCATTTGTTTTGGGGTAAAACAAACCGAAAAGAAATTGCCCAATACAGTTTGGATTACAATTCATTTAAAAATGAATGCACATCCCTAATAATAAAAAAAACTAAATAAATAAATACAAGTTTACTTTTCAGAAAAATCAAAGCCTGCTGCTTGGGTTTCACAGGCTACTAAGACTTTTACAGTATTACACATCTTTAAAGGCTGATCTTTTTCCAAACTGCATTTGGTTCTGATGCTATGGTTGCCAAACATTTTTTTTCCCTTGGATCACATTATGTATAGTATCAAACATTTTCCAGAGAGCACAGGCTTGTTTATGAAAGAAAATAAACCACACTTTAATTTGTTTTCTCTTTTTTATTGTGCAATGGCAACTTTTCTCATTGGAGAAACAAAAGTTGTTCTGGTTTTAGTATGAACATAACTTTGTCGGTTTTTGATATCTTAGCCATCATGCTTGAAAAAACAAAATTATGTTTCCTGACAAAACTGAAAGGGATGAATAGCTTCACTTAACTCTATTATTCTTTTATTTGCTATTTTTACTTCACCTTTTATATTACTGTTATAGTGGTCTATTTACTTAGCAGCATTAGGCATTCACTACTTTGTTACCATACTAGCGTTATCCCCTGATAATGCAAGTATGATTATGAACTGCTTTGTATGCAAAATTACGTAAATCAGCTCATTGCTAGGCAATTCCATGTAAATAAAATAACACAGCATGCTGAAAAATTGTAAGCCATGTTATTTTCTGGAAAATTAGCTACAACTCAGAAATTGTAGCTACCTCTCCTCGGGAACATGTCTGAGAACGTAGTGTACAGTTCTGTCCACCAGAAATAACACTACATAATGCACTCACCAATGCTCCAGAGGCCATGCCTTAAAGAAGCCAATAGGACTGAATACCCCTAGTATAGACAAAATTCCAGAGGTCTCTCAAGACCCCCTGTCCCACCCCTTTGCTGACCTATGAAGCAGCCGAAGTAAGCAATAAAATTGTTAGGTTTGGAAAGGGTGCATGGCCTTCACTAACTATCTCCTCTTGTAACAACACCCCCCCCCCCCCCTCCGGAGCTCCTTACCCATTTGAAGCCCAGAGTGCCCCCCAAGTCTCTAGGCCTGATGCCACCATTTTTCAAAATGGTGCTGGCCGGCTGAGGTCCTACCATTGCCCCTACCTCCTGATAAGGGCAATTATTTACTGATAAGTTTTGAAATATTGACCTTGAAGTTTTCATTGCAAATAAAAACTTTAAAAATGTTTTGTGAGTGTTGCACCCACACAGGTTGGCCACCAGATGTCACTACATCCCTGTATAGAACCTTTAATATCATGAGCCTTCTATCCCTCCCAGTCCCTCCCAACTTGGAAGGTCAGGATTGGATGCCTCAATTCTATTTAGCCCAGCCATTTTACAGTTCTTTGGAATCAGTTTGATTTAGATTCAGATTAGTGAGGACATAGCTTTTCCACACTCTGGTGAGGCCTCCCTGCCTCATCAGGAAATGTTTATTTTTAAGAGGTGCCTCTCGGTGAACACCCTGGCAGACAGTTGCTTTGTATTTAGTTGCAAAGAGAGAGACTTTTGCCTGATTTCCATTGGGGCAAAATAGCTCTCATCCCAGAGACCTGAAGACCTGTGAGCCCCTCTGCTCCCTAGATGGGGCAAGCACCAGTGTCAGATCTTTTGTGTGATATTTTTGGTGGCCAAGATGTATCCGGACTTTTTGAGAAGGAACTCCTGCTTAAACCTTGCACCCTTTAGAGAAGGTTCCTCCTAGACACAAAGGACAAGGATTAAAGACTTTGAGCCTTGATCTACACCCTAGATGGGGCAAGCACAAGTGATGGTAAAGCAGTAATTGCCGAGAGATGTTTCAAAGAGCAAGTATTTGGATGTTGTTTTGTGAGGAGGTTTTTGACTCTCCTCTCTCCACATGGATGCAGGGCTGGCATAGCCTGATCCCCCTTTGATTTTTCCCCAAAAGAATTCCCCAGTAGCAACAACTAAGGATGAAAGAACAAGACCAGGATACCCCAATTGGATCTCCACTCATGGGACCAGGATGGGCTGGGAGTCCAGGAAGGAAATGGAATCAGGTAGGACTGTTTTGGCTGTGAATGTGTGGACCCCTCTGATGGCATTCCTGGTTATCCGCTGGGTGAGCTTTGTACAAGCAAAATCACCAAGGAAGCTCTACCCAGATGCCTGAAATAAAGGACACCTATCTACAGAGAAATACATCTGACTGCTGGTACATTAATGTAACTTCAACCTTATTGACAAATGGACTTTAATGTAATTGTTACCAATCAGTAAACTTTAACACCCACAGCATGGTCCTGTCTGACTTGTCCCAGCATCTCACTTCATGGGATGCAGCTACAGTCTATACACACTGAAATCAAGACACCATGGTCCGGGCCATAAGCAAGAGCTTTCTCCCATAAAAAACAAAATCCCTCCTCCCCTCCAGGATTAAAGTTTAAGCATGGGAGTAAATTGCTAGCTGGAGCAGCCCCAAAGAGTAAAATAAGTTTGTGTGCCCTGGGGATTCAACCCCATCCCAAGTAAAGGTTACATGAGCATTATATCAGAGACTGATGATTATATTGGGGATGCTGACACAATAAGCACGATTAGTGCTAAGTTCTGGATCCATATATGCGGGTCTATCTACATTTAATTAATATTTCTCTAAGGATTTACAAGAGTTGGTGGGTAGGCTTCTTTATTATAGTTAGATTTTTAACCTACTGGCACAGGTTTTGTTTAAATATTGTATTGTTGCAATCTACTTATCTTACAGGGAGGAAACTGGAGGAAAATTGCAACTCCCCAGCTTAAGAAATGTGAAAAAATAAAAGAGCTTTAGCCATTCATGATTAGCACAAAAGATGTGAAAGAAGCCAGCGAAGTGCTATTCCTTTACCAGAAGACTGTTTCGTTCCCGTTTCTACCCTCGTTTTAGCACGTGGTACCTCCCTTCTCGAGGTTGTTCAGCTCTAGGTTGCTCTCACCAGGGTTTTACCTTATGTCTTACCTGTGTTTCCGGCCAAGTTATTACCCCCTGTTAAATGTAATTTTCTAATCTTCTAATGTTTGATGTAAACCGGTGTGATATGACCTGTCATGAATGTCGGCATAAAAAGAATTAAATAAATATAAATAAATATGTCCTAGGGACAGGGCAGTGGCAAAGCGATATGCAGTGTGACCTTGCACTACCTCCTTCTTATTCTAAGACCATGGTTCTTAAACAAGTGTGCCCCTACAGCACAGGGTATCCACTTCTTTTCCAAAAATTCTCTTAATAGCTGCGATCAGGACACAGAAGAGCCTGTCTTAGTGATACCCAACCATAAGATCCTAAAGCTATCTGGGACTCACTGTGGCCCTTTCATACAATACAAATTGCAGAACAAAATGTGACTAATATTTAAATATATGCAAAAGAAAAAAATAGAGATCCACTTATACCATCCTTCAATGTAATAAATATGTATTCAAAATATAAGCCTTTATTTATAAATACTATAAATAAACAAAAAATACCCTCATACACTCACACATTTATACCACAATACATAATGACTCATGTGGCTAGAATTTAGCTGCATAATTCGGGC
The DNA here is from genome assembly GCF_901001135.1 of Rhinatrema bivittatum. NCBI lineage: Eukaryota > Metazoa > Chordata > Amphibia > Gymnophiona > Rhinatrematidae > Rhinatrema > Rhinatrema bivittatum. Next base: position 82,393,244 of record NC_042624.1, read on the forward strand.
GCGTTCCAGGGGCAGGTGCAAGGCATTTCCAGGCGGGCCAGAGTTAGCCGCTTAATTTATGCGACTAATTCTAGTCGCACCGTAGGGCTGACTTAAAGTTGGCTGGATATACTCATCCTGCTAACTTTAAGATAGCTGAGAATATTCAGCGGCGTGGCTGCATCGCTTACTATCCCCATTAAATTAGCCGGATAGCTATAATCTGGCTTACTTAACTAGCCACTCAGCGGTTGAATATCGATCTCAATCTTTTCTAAACTAACATAGATTGCTCTCTATCCCATAATGATTGGTGTAATCATAATATTATATAATATACCCTTTCTATTTTTATTACCATAATCATTCTAATGTTTTAAAGCGTGATGTATTTAAAGGCATTAATCTTTTCCATCGATAAGCAGGCTGAATTAGCTTTGCTACATGGGTGACATCATCAGGGTGTCACTAGACAGAGCTGTCAAAGATTAAGGCTTTTTGCCCTACTGGGCATGTGTGGTAGTTTCTATGCAAACAAATCTTCCAGACGTCTCCTCGGTATTTTTTTATCGTGCTTTGCACGGACATGGGAATCTGTCTCTCCAATTCCTCATCACTTTTTTTTTTAATTTTTATTGCTTCAGCGACCCTAAACAGCACTTTACAGTGCTAACATGTCTCAGAAGAAGACTGCCAGGTTTAAATACTGTAGTTATGGTCATACAATGTCCATCACGGATGGCCACAACTACTGATATTTGTGCTTGGGCCCAGACCACAATAAAGCAAATTGCCACGACTGCGGCAGAATGTCACTCAGAGCGTAGAGGCAGTGAGCTAATACAATAGCTAGGCTTCGAGTTGAGGAAGCCTCCGGACAATCACTAACCTCTCCATCTACATCTTTGGGAGATGTAAGAGAACCTCTTTACTCTACTCAGTCCTCTCCAGGGCAGAGCACCAGCTGGCTTCTGCAGGGATGGTCCCGACTTAAGCCAGAGGCACATGGGGCACAAAATGACACACCAGACAGTTAAAATGCCTACATCAAAGTTGACTCTGGCACCAAAGCCGATGTACAAAGTGCCATAGACACACCCTGCATGGAAGACTGCACATCCGGCACTGGAGCACCACATTCTGCCCGAAGATTGTGCACATGGTGCCAAAGTTAAAGCATATGGCACATGCGGCGCAGGCGACAATGCACTTTGTGTCGGGATTGACGCATCACATTCCCCGAAAGGCGTACCAAGCCCTGAACACAGGACACCAAACATCAAAACCCAAGGCTACAAAAGCACCACAGCACAAGACCTCTTCTGATAGCCTTTCTCTCAAGAGGAGGAGACAGGAAATTTTCCATATGACTCAATGCCTCAGCCCATTCTCCTCCGAACTCAGGCTTATCGGTTGAGTGCGTCTTGCTTCTGCATCTCCAGAGGCTCTACAAGAAGAGTGACAAGAATCTGCCCCACTCTTGGGAGCTTCCCATCTGCTGGGCATACTAGCAGCAGCTATTCCAACACCAAGAATCCCAAAGGGCATGTATTATCCCATCACTGCACTGTCTCAATTACCACCACAGACCCAGGTTCCGTTACTACCTCCTAATCTATGGTAGCAAGGGCTCAGATTCCCAGATCCTTAATCCATTTGCTCTCTCCTATCTCTTGCCCCAGTCTCTATACTGGATAAGCAAGGCATAGAAGAGAGAGATCTTATTCACCACTCTCCTAGCCGACGTTCTCAAGAAGTGGTGGAGCAAATCACTGACATTGTCTGCAATTTTTTCTCATCTCTAGTTCCACAAACTGCACCTCCCACTTTTTCCCCTGTATTCCCCATTCATCCACTGGAGACCATGCCATCGGAGCTGACAATCCCCCAATCACTAAGAGCTGACTCTCTTGAGGCTTAATGTCTCCCTCCTCTATCTCCACCATCTCGGGATCCTTCTTCATTATCCCCAAGATCAAAGAGTCCTATACTACTGTCCTTGGGGAAGTCCTAGGGTAGCTCTACAGGCATCCCTTCCAACCCACCAGAGGAAGCACCAGACTGCTACTCTACACCTGAGTGCTATATCCACTTGCCATATCCTGGAAGATGAAAATTCCATAGCTCACCATCCTTCTGCACCTTTGCCCCCCCTTAAAAAAGCCTCCTATTCCATGTGATGTAAACATAGTTCTGCAGGGATTGATGGAGCCACCCTTCAAACCTTTAGAGAGTGCCACACTAATACGTATGTTCTTATTCCTAACTTGGAAAATAATCTTTTTGATGGCAGTCATGTCAGCAGGAAGTTAGTGAACTGCAGGCCCTTGTGCACTTCCCATCCTTCCTGTAATTCTTCCATGACAAAGTGGTCTTGCGAACCCATCCCAATTTCTTGCCTAAAATGGTCTCTGCTTTTCACATAAATCAGTCTATTACGCTTCCCATATTCTTTCCAAAGCCACATAAGCATAAGCAAGAGAGAAAGTTACACTCGCTGGACTGCAGACAGCTCTGCCTAGTGCCACTCTCATGATGTCACCCATGCAGCATGGCTAATTCATCCTGCTACCTATGGAAAACACCATTTATGGTAAACAGACTTACTTATATCTTAAAAAATGCATAAAAGATAACCCAAGAATATTCAATAATGAACATGCTATCATTTATATCTTCAAATTACATTAAAGAATGTCCAAAAAATGTTCCATTAAAAAACATCCCAACAAGGGCTTCTTGTTTCACCACATATAAGTGGCTTCTTCGGGGGAATATTTTAACCTCAAGCTTTAAAGCAATAGCTTCTATGAAACCAGAATTATGTATAAAATAAATAATTACAAAATATATGATGTAACTAAAATGTAATATTTCAGTATTGGATGGTATAAATTGAATTACTTCATCTTCCTATTCTTAAGCCTGTGTAACGCCTAGATCAGATCAAGCTAATAACTTATTAGAATACAAACATATTTTATACATTCAAATCTTCACTCTAAAAATCTAATTGTTACCAAACTATCTTAAACTACCATTGTTTAGACCTTAGTCCCAACTTTACACCGTAGCGTCTACACTTAAATCCATAAAGTTGTAGGGACGTGCCAGCTCTGGATTCAGATCAAATAATCTAGGATCCAATCAAATCTTATAACATCAAATAATCATCTCACAAATCTGCACACCAAGCAAAGATACGTTATATCAGAATGTGTGTCATTCCATCACTGATCCTCATCCTGCAATCCTTGAAATTCCGACTGCTAATTATATTTTTAAATTTGTAACACGCTTGCCGAGTCCTCCCCACCTTCCACATATCTTCTCCAATATATTGTGATTATTTACACCCATCATTATGTGATAGAGAGCAGCAATCTGTTACATAAAAATGATATTTTCTAAACTATTCTGGAATAAATATTTGAGTGTAAGAAGGGTTTTTTGGGTTTTTTTTTTTTAAGTATATGTTTATCTTTTGTAATTAAAGGCTTATATTTTGAATAAATATTTGTTACATTGAAGGATGGCTTAAGTGGGTCTCTATTTTTTCTGTTGTATATGTTTGAATTATTAGGGTTCCCTACATAAGAGTATTCTATTTTTTGCTTACCATTGGTTACTAATATTTAAATATCAAAATGAAAGAAAGCTGTCCGAGACTGGGTTCACTGCAAATATGACTCATTGGATATCAAAGAATAAGGATCACTAGATTATATAATATTGTGCATTGTCTCATGAAACAGAAAAGCAAAACTCTCAAAAAGCACCAACTTAATTATTCCTATGTTGTAATTATGCAGGAAACATTTTTCATGCAACAAAAAGCCTCAAATTTCTTACTGTGTAATTGGATCACACATATACCTCTCTTGCTGTTTTTGGCAATGTGCAGAGGTTGGATTTGTGGAAATCTTAAACTGGACCCATATATCTCCCTTTTCTCTCCTTTTCTAATTGCCCTATTATAGGGGAAAACCTTTGCAAACCAAATTTTCAGTAAGCCTTTTACTGGTTTTGTGATTCATGTACACCACAGACAACTCAGCGACAATTTTAATGCATTCATAAGTACTGTCCTGATGCATATTGTCATTACTTTGTCTCTTTGTGCTAATCTCTTTATTTGAATGGTATGGCCACACTTTACTTTATTGTTCTTTAATTTACATGCAGCCTTTTTATGTTGACTGAATTTAAACCATTATAAAGTCTCTTTATGAGGCCTGGGATAATACCCACTTTCATACCTGATGGATGATTCAACCCAGCAATCTCATATTCTTCATCTCGTGCTGTGGATGCCCAATGGCATGAAGTGCTACTATTCTTTCCTCTCTGCTGTACTGCCAGTTAGAGCAGAGACACTTTCTGTTGTCTTTTTCTATAAAATATAAAAATGATATTCCATTTTACACACACCATCTGACAGAAATATATATCTGTTAGCATCTAGCTTCCATTCTAGAGGAGATGCAAAGGGAATGTAATCCTATTTCTGGATTGAAGAGAAACAGGTTTAAAACAGGTGTCTTCCACTTCTCATCCACACCCATTTTTGGATACTGGAATTGAGTTATTGAATCAGTAAGCCTGATTGTGTGTCAAGGCTTCTTGGTGCAGGATAAATTCATTTGCATTGGCTGCAGCCATTTTGTTTTTGTTTTTTTAAGTATATGTGGTTGCCTAAGATTTACATTTGTGTAATCTACTAGGCTGGATGAGTAGTTTTCCTGACTGTCTTCCATTCACATGCTAGCCAAATACAATCTTGCTTAACCAGGTACTCACAGAGGGGTAGATCTTAAAAAAAAATATGCGCGTGTGTCCGTGTGCGTGCGCTACCCGGCACGCGCACGTGGATGCGTGATTTTATAACATGCGCATTAGTGAGGAAGCCCAAATTTCTACCAAGGGAAGAGGATCTTTTTGTCCATGAGGTCATAAATCCAACATCTCCTGTATGGCTCCCGGTCCAGGAGAGTGGGCACATACAGGAAGGAGATGGTGTGGGAGAAGATCTGCTACCAGCTCAATGCGGGCTATCATTACAACCACGGGGTGAAAGACCTGAGCCACAAGTGGTGGGACCTTGGCTTTCTCATCAAGAGAAACAGGCCAGGATGAGAGCTTGAGGGCTTGCCAGCCTGGTCACCTTTACTACAGCACAACAGATGGTACTGAGCACCATTTTGAATAGAGCTGATGGGAATGATTGGCCAATTAGACACCTCACAATCTGAATGCCAGTAAGGTGAACATTTAATATAGTAACATCAGATAAAGTGCATGTATATAAAATTTTGTATGCTTTGAACCATACATTTTTATACATTCTCCTCATCCACTGAAGGTCCTGGGCACTTGGGCACACAGGAAGGGCCGTGTACCACTCCAGTCCTCATGATCCCCTGGGATCCTGCACATGGGGGAAAAGCAGAATAATGTATTTGGCCTAATACACTGATGAGCATTGAGACTTTTCCCGCTCTTTTGACATTCTCTCCTACTAAACACTGAGCACAGCAAGCCTATCATTGTATATATAAAGCTTTGTTGAAAGGTGGGTTAGAACTGATGGTCTAACCTGGAAAGTTTTCTGTCTAGTGTTGCCACAGTATTTGTATTCACACAGAAACAATATCCTTTTGTTTTATCTCCAGACCCACTACTCTAGTCAGGTCTTTGGGACAGGTACCACTTCCATCCATGACCCCTACAGTAGATGACAGCTTAAATCATGAGCTTCTTTGTTAGGTTTGCTCTCCTTATAATCTAAGGCTGCTTGTAGAGGAATCACATTCAAATCTGGTGACCATTCCCTGGCAAGGATGCTTTACCTCTTACATCTCCCAGTACATTAGTCCTCACCTATTTGGACCCTCATTGTGTGTGAACTTTTCTACATTTCTCATAAGTCCTTATCTGTAAACCTTCCCCTCAACTCTTAGAGCCTTCCTCAGAAAATACCATCCCTATGCTGCCACTCATCCACCCAATGGGGGATTGCTGCACATCTACTGCATACTGCCATAATGTTGACAGCTGACAGGCTAGATCTGAAGAGCATGCAGACTAACAATAGCAAATAGAAATGCTTTCTGTACAGCTGGAGGTGCTAGATATGGGCCCAGGGAACTGGCCTAGTAGTCAGAGAGACAGCCCCAGTGACAAACCATATTGCATGTATATCGAAAGTATGTACACACTTCTTTTTTAGCAGGGAAGCAGTCGTCTGAGGATTCAGATGGACCAGGATCTGGTGGTCTCTGATGGGCAAGGCAGTGTCCATCAAACCCTGCCCTGATATGCCCCTAACAGCTGCTTTTTTTCACCTGTACTTTGATGGGTGAAAGCTCATATACACGCATCTCTGGCTTCTTGTTAAAATATGTATTACATGTGATTGGGCCACATGCATATACATATGGCCTTTTTTCCACTCATAAGCCTTTGAGAATTTAACCTTTATAATGCACCCAAAAATAGATTTTAAAAGTATTCTACAACAGCCATCATGTATCATGAGTGACACTAAAATATTTAACTCAATTATTTCAAGCACTTACCAACATTAAAAATTCCTTATTAATCTGTATTAAATATAAATTTTTATAAATATACAAGAAGAATATCATGCAAAAAGACAAACACACACATAACAGAAACATCATACCCAATCAGATAATAAAACAAATATGAAGGTATTCTTTTATGAATTCTCTTTCCAGAAAGGCAGAGAACATCATATCTATAATAAAACAGCAATAATCATACTATTCATAAGATTTGCAACAGGTGCAGAGCAGAACTAGGACAGGTCACATTACAACACAACTTCAGTAACAGCAACACAAACACCTAGAACCTTGCCATACCATCCCATAACAGCACTAACTCTTAGGACTCAAACAGCAGCAATCTTATCTATGAAAACATAGCAATGCAAATATTGCACCAGGCCCTAAAACATTAATAAGCCACTTACTGGGGAAACAGAACAAGCCAGAATATAACAAACTCGTACAGAGAAACTACAAGCTGGCAGAAATATTTTACTTCAGTCACATACACAGAACGACCGTTACCTAATACAGAATAAGGGACTAGTACTACTAATTAGAAACAGAAACATGCAGACAAGCCTGAAATGAAAAGTCCAAGAAAGAAGACTCTGTGAATACAAAAATATAAGATATATGTGTATTCCCAAATATTTTTTTTTTATTAATATTCTAATTTTTAGGCGCTTCAAAGAAGATTACATTCAGGTACTGAGGTATTTCCTTATCTCCAATCTAAGGGCCTCATTTACTAAGCATTTTTTCCCATAGAGACAGAATGGGAGAAAAGCCTTAATAAATCAGGCCCTAAATTTGTACCTGAGGCAATGGAAGGTGAAGGGATTTGCCCAAGGTCACTAGGAGTGGCAGTGGGATTTGAACCCTGGCTTCCCAGCCTGTTGCTCTAACCAATAGGCTACTCTTCCAATTACTGAAAACTCAAAATATTTTTTTTTAACCTTTGTTGTCTGGTCTTTTTATTTTTCTAATCGTTTGGTCCAGGTCTGGTTTGTTTTTTTTACTTTCCCCTTGTTGGTCTTTCCTAATTTCCTTTTCAGGTTCTCTAGCCTTTCTATTTCTCTTCACTCCTCTTGTCTTCTCTTCCTCCCTCATACACACAGACTCTCGCATGCTGTCTCATACATTCATGGGCTCTCACATATACGTACACGCAGACAAGCTGTTACACATACACACACACGCTGTTATGTACACAGACAGACATATAGGCTTTCACTCAGTTCCACTCACATACAGAGACAGTCTCTCACTCCCATACACAGACAGACTGCCTCTCATTTCCACATACACACAGACTCTCATTTATTCTCACACAAAGCCAGTGACTTTCATCAGTGCCACTGGTCGCACTACCTCTTCTTGTGCTGGTGGGGTCTGGCCTCCCTGCCAGCTGCTTTAGTCAGCGGTGGCCAGACCCGTTACCTCTTCTCGCGCTGGCATGGCCTTGTCTACTTGCCAGTGGCTTTCATCAGTGTTGCCTGAAACACTGTTCTTCTTGTGCTGGCAGGGCCTGACCTCCCCACCAGTGGCTTTCATCTGTTTCAGTGGCCTTTCATAAGTGGCAGCCTGCACAACCCTGCAATTTTTCTGACTTGTCCTGCATTTTTAAAAAAATCCCTTTCTCTGCTGCAGCAAAATAATAATTAAAAAAAAGCATGGCAGGCTGACAAAATTAGCTCAGCGGGCTGGATTCACCCCATGGGCCGTAGTTTTGGGACTGTAAGAAAGTTTATGGATGCAGGGACCTGTCTGCTACAGAACTCTTCCAGTTGCCCTCTCACTTTCTTCTCAATCCTAAGCTCAGGCAAAAGACAATGTGTTCTCAAAAATAGATTTTTATTTATCAGATTTGCAGGATTTAGTCTTTAGAAAATAATTCCTGTCTTTTTAACATCCTGGTCACTAAGCACCAATTTACCCTAAGAAAGTTCTGTACCATGGGTGGTTTCACACATGCCATAAATCTTAGCCTGCTTAATATGTTAATACTTAATGGCTAACTTACTTACCTCTGGTCCCAACTTCAGGCGATATCCCTTTGTTCACCTCTGAAGCAGACGCTGGCTGGAGGTCTGGAGAATGTATCCAAACCCCTCATTAAAAAAAAATACTAAATATTCAAAAATCATGTGTCCCAAAACATCATAGTCCGCGCCTGAAAAAAGGAGAACTTTGAATAAAGCACTTAACGTGTGTTGGTGTTCACGGAAATCCCGATGTCAACGGACACTCAGAATTCAATGTTCAGTATTCAATATTCAGTATCAAGAAGAGTTCTTCAGCGACAGACTCCAGATGAAATATTCACATTATGCACATAACTCATAAACAAGGGATAGCAGCCATCGTCGTCATGTCTCTACACCAGCTGCAAATGACCATGAAATCACCCGAGTTGTTGTTGATGATGATTGACAGTGTTATTAAGATACATCTAGTTATCACAATGGGTAAAACATCACAGAGGTGCTTACTGGTCGCACCTTAAACAGAGTTTACCCCTTAGGAAAGTTGTTATTGTGGAACCCCTTCAGTATTTACTCGGGATACCTCGAGTTCAAACAATATATATTTGGAGGAGATTCTCCAATTGAATAAACGTCTAATTCGTACAGAATTACACTCGGGTACCTTCATTGAATATATTGTCATTCTCAGAGGACTCCTTGTGGGCTTAAAATCCAGAAGGAACCCCAGTTATATTTATATTTACCTACATATTCTAAGGGACCTTTCCAGGGCAGACAGTCTCTCTCTGCTGTCAGATGTGTTTAATGAAAATTGATAGATCTTTTAGGCAATAATAGACTTAAACGTAACTAAAGAACAGTTAAAAGCACAAAATCAGACTTTGAAGTTGTTGAAACTGAGATTGAGAATTGTGAGGAAGGAGCAGTTGCCAATATAGCTACTTATCTGGAAATACTTGGCACTAGGGTAGATTTTAAAAGAGCCATGTGTGCATCCATATCTTGCTGCGCACCCCCTGTTAGGTGGAGGTGAACATGGGGGGGGGGGGGGAGAGAAAGACCCTATATATGAACCATTGTAAGGGGGCACTTTGATTCAGGGGGGGATTGGGGTTAGGGGGTTGGCATTACAGACAAAGTCAGAGATATCTATTGTAAAATTGACATCAGTAAAGAATTTTTGACCTTATAAGTGATGAAAAGGAGTTGATTCGTACATTGCAGCTAACCAAAGACTTGTTAGAATTTTGATCACTAAGGTCAAAAATTCTTTAATGATGTCAATTTTACAATGGGTACCTCTGAATGTGTCTGTAACACTAGTCCTCCCCCTTTCCGCCTACTTCCCAGCTATTTAAAATTCACATAGCTCCCGTGCGTCCCACTTATGTACATATGTAACCATTTTTGCATGCATAAGGCTTTTAAAATCTACCTTAATATGAATTGTCAAATCATATGGTAACTTGAATGAGGAAAAGACAGACCTCAGCTCTGGAAGATATCAGTCATCTTATTATCCTCAACATGTCTTCTTTAGTATTTGTTTGGGTAGAATGCTGTTAGCTATAGTTATGGAGTATTTTCTGATTTGATATCAAACGGCTGAACTGAGGGCTATAGAAACCTGTCATTAACATAAGGTGGATATTTTCCCTTACTCTTTTAGCATTCAGGCATGAAAATCCCATTGCAGATACTGCTGAAGCATAGATTTACTGAGAATCTATGCAATTTTTGGTTTGACAGTGAGAAAAATATCATTCCTGTGCACATTTTTTTTTCTAATTCTTTTTTCTTCCCTAATTGTTAATATTGAATTTAAATGTCACTTTTCTGGACTGAGGCTGCATTTGGCTGAGGAAAACATACTTTGCTAAATTTCCAGATTATATACATATCATATGCTGTTAATCATGTCACACAAATCTCATGGGCGTTAAATCTTCCTACTTCATACATGCTTTGCATGCTTAATCATCAGAACATAAAAATTAATTTCAAGAATAAGGTCTGCACAGAAAACAGCAGATGGCTAAGAAGCAGGTATCTGAAGACAAATGAGCCTGACTCTGAAAGGAATAATCTGAAGGTACTTGGAGCAAATATAGTGGGAAGTTTTGTAAATCAGCTAATCTGGAAGTCAAACAGGGCTTGTTCTGACCCTAAAAATTAAGGATCACAGATACGTTTTATATCTTACTGTCCACTTCATTAGCCACTGTGGGTGGCCTTTATAGCAAGGGCTGGGAAAGAAGTTTTAGAAATATGCTGAATAAGTAAATTAAAAATACATGAAAGAAAGAAAGAAACAGCCTTATAAAAATAAAAAATATATAGCATGTTAATTCATGATTTTAAAGCATGCTAATACAACACGCTTAACACGGTATTTACTAAAAAGCATAAAGCCTTCAGTATATATCACATTAACACACGTTTACTATGATTAGTAAAGTGTGAACAATAGTTTCTGCAGAAACACAGGGATGATCTCTCTCTCTCTCCCCCCCCCCCCCCCCCTCCCGGTGACTAAAGGGCCAGCTGTGGACAGACATGCCCCTACTGAGCTGATACAAGAGGGGTCCTGTTCCAAAGGCCACCCACCCCTGAGTGGTCCATCTCCCACCCATCCAGATCCCCCACCCCTGTCTTACCCCATCTAAATCATGAAAAGCTTTTCTAGGACAACGGAGATCCTCTTGCCCCACTCACCCAATACTCTCCTCCTGCCAATATGCTGAGCAAAAAGAGAGCATCGGCTCAGCTGGCAGCACTTTTCACCACAAGAAATATTAGGTTTGAGAGAACTAGAGACGTCAGTTTTTTTGTACCTTGCTCCAAGTCTTTGGAATTTCTTTCCTTTAAATCTGCGTTTAGGAAAAGATGATTTTAAATTCAGAAAATCCTTGAAGACTTTTTTTTTTTTGTTTGTTTTTCAAGCATTTCTATATAACTAGTCAGATTTATAGGTTAAGGTCATGTCTTACTAGGAAGTTGTTAAATTTTATTGATGCTTTGAAGACCTTGTTAAGTTTGTATTGATAATTTTGCCTTCTTGTCTTAATGCTTATTGTTTACTCTATATTCTATCTGTTTATTCACCTTGATATTTTTTGACTTTGTATTTTATTTTCAGTTTATTACTTGTATTAGGTTATCCTAATAATATTTTACTAGATTTTTTTCTTGTTTTTAATTTATTCTTTTATATTTTGATAATTTGTTTGTTATTTCATACTGATTTATTAAGTTTTGCTTTTATATATTTAACTGTGTTGTATTCAGTTAATGATCTTTATTGTACATCACATAAGTTACAACTGTATGAGATGCCATTAATCAAGTATGTAGAAATAAAAATAGCGAGATTAACATGATTTAATCCATTTTAATATTGAGCTGATTTGCATGCATTTGCACGTGATGCAGCTCATTGATGTTTTTCCCCATATTAAAGGGATTTTTTTTTGCTTTATTGGCAATGCCAAAACAGGCATGCAACATGTTAAATCATTAACATACTTTAGTAAATTGACCTCTCAAGAAGAAATGATGGTTGGGCTCATTTAAAGCCACATGAATGCAAAATGATGGAAATATTAAAGCAGTAGTATTTCCTATGAACAGTGTCCTTCACCATTCCAAAATTATTCCAAATGATGCCCAGTGCAGTGGGTGCACTTGATTAAATGCAAGGACCTGATTTTTGTCATGTCTCTTCTAGGAATTTCATCAAAAGAGCATTTCTTGCCTTTTTTTATTTTTCTTTTTGTGGCTTATCAGCACATGAAAACCCCTCCCTGGTCTTGATCTGTTGCTGGATCCACTACCACCTTATTTTCTCCTAGGCCCTGTTCTGTTGCTGCCTCTTCTTCCCTCCCTTCTCGGCCCTGGTTTAAAACTGCTGCAGCCTCATCCTCATCCCTTCCCCCATACCCTGATCTTTTGCTGTTGCCAAGTTCTCCCCCAACCCACATTCTGGCCCCAATTTGCCAATAGAGCCACCCCCGCCCCCAGACAGACAATACAGCCAGGTCCTCTCCTCCTCTGGCCCACAATCCGCCATGGTAGATGTGAATAATTTTGCTTCATATTGGCAGGTGTTGATACATTTACCTTTTAATATGATTTAGTTTGCGTGTGAGAAAATAGGGTCCCTGGTTAAATAGCAGGATGGCCAACTTAAAGTTTATTAAAAAGAAACCAAAAACTCCAACATAGTTAAATTTCAGAAGGTAAACCTTGCTTAGATAAGAATAAGGAACTACTGACATTACCATAAGATTTTAGGTGAACTAAACTGGGCACATTTTACTCAAGGTGTTGTCTTGAGCACCTTACTAGTTCCTCATGGCCTTGGACATGTAGAAAATATGAAGCTTGGAAGCATGAATGTGTGAGGTATGATTGAATGAGTATTAGAGGGAGAGAAACAGTAGGGAACAGTTTAATTTCCTATAAGAGATATGGTGTGCATGTTGTAGATGCAATATTAGCCATTATGACATGTGAATGTGATTTATAAAAAGAGAGTACCATGATTGCTAGCAGGAAAAGCAATGCTAGCACTTTAAAATCAGCTTTGGAATGGATGATATCTATCCCACCCCTCCCCCAAGGATAATGGGGGAGGGGTGGGATAGAGGGTCTCTGGAGACCCCAGATTGGGATGTATGTTTTGGGGGAACCAGCACACACTATTTGCAAATAGTCTGCACACAAAAACTATAGAAAATAAAATACAAAATTTTATGTTTTTTTCTATCAAAACTTCATAAAATGATATAACAATTCCATTTCAGACAAAAGCATATCTCTATAGACTTAACATATGTAGACACTACAGTCCACAGGGTAGCAGAAGGGGTAATTAATATTGACTTTTTAATAAAAAAAAAAAAACCCCAAAAAACTTCAGAAACTGATTTTGATAACTTTGCTTAACCCTGGTACTTAACCCCTCTTGCCACTTAATTCTTCTGCTCTTTCTGCTAAGTTATCCATTGACCATTGGTGCTCTGAAAAGCCCAGATTAAATCACATCTTGGGATTTTGTATTTGAGATGTGCAAGATGGAGAATCTCATCCAGGTTATCTGCCATTCATCTCCTTGCAGCTTAAATTTGCTTCATGGGGAGATGGATTTTCTGGTGTGGCATCACTAGAAGAGAACTCCTACCATGTATTGAATTCCTTCCATTCTCAGCAAAGAAGTCTGTGTTGACTAATTCCCTCTACTGAAGCATGCTTGGTAGACACCTGGGTAGACCATTACTGCCTTCTGCGCAAGGTGCAGAGCATTCTAGTTTAATCATTAACAGAGGGAGACATATGTGTTCTGCCTGAGTGCTGATATGAATTGCAATTAGGAGGATACACAAAACATAATGAAACAATGAATTTGAAAGATTAATTAATAAATAAAACAGGGCTTTTAATGATTTTGCTTTTTTTTTTTTTTAAATTACCCCCTGAATTATCTAAAATGTTTCGTTCCCCATCGTCATGACCCTTGATTTACAGAGCCCCTTTCACATGATGACAGCTTTCAGTCTTAGCTCTGAAGTTCTATCCTCTTTCATTTCTGTGCTCACACAAGGAGCTGCATGATGTAAACCTGCCACACCGAGACCCCGAAAGACCAACATGTGGCTCCTAGGCCCCAGGCTTATAAAAGACAGTATAACAAAACTGTTCAGCAAGATGCTTAAAATCTAAATTCCAGAAATGTAAAAGATTTCAAGAAGCTCTTGCCTGATTCTACCTGGAAAGAGAAAATAAAAAAAAAAGTAGAGACTAGAAGGCAGGAATTACGGTGCAGGGTCTACATCTGGCTCCCATTAAGTTTGCAGAGACTAGTGCAAAATGTGGGCACATGAAACAGGCAACTACAATTAAGAACTATGTCATCATGATGATTTAATTAAAATAAAATCACAGTACAATTGCAGGCAATTTTCCTCATGGTGGCTTCCCACTGAATAGATATTGAAGCTTAAGAAGGATGCCATAAAGAGAAAGGAATAAGAGGCTAGGGAGGCCTAATTGGAAACAATCACAGTAAGCATAAATTTAAATACCAGCAGAGCAGAATCAAAACACTTATTCAGTTGCCCGTTAAAGATCTGTAGCTTTGCAGTGAGCTAAACGAACCTCTGGTCTTTTCCCTAATGAAGCTGCATGAATTTCCTATGTCACATCTGCAGCTGTCACTCAGACATCACAAGAGAGAAATGTGATGGCCATGCAATGATGCAGAACTCTGTTCTGTGTATTGCCAACATTGTTAATAAAACTTCAAAATGTAATGTCTGTTGGTTATAACTAATCAAAGGCGATTAGAAGTAGAGTTGAGGAATGAGCATGTAAGCTTTTCAAGCTTTTCTTTTATATAGTTCTAATACTTAGGCAGCCCATTAAATCCATACAAATATTAATTTAATACTGCATTTAAAAAAAACCAAACTTCTTATTTATTCAGGCACAAATAATCATTTACAAGAAACATGCAATACATCATGCAGCATAATAACAGAGGTACATTTTAATATAGCTTAACACTCAAGATCTCGCTATATTTAAGTACCGAGTTGTGGTACATTCATATTAAACAGGAACAATATGTCCCAGCCACTCAAAACATTTCCAATACACTTCTCAAACTTGATCATCATTCATAGTATCTTTCAGAGAGCAAGTTAAATTTTCTATGACTGCAATATCTGTGACTAGACGTTGCCAATAATCCATTTGAGGGATGACTTTCCAATAAAAAGCAGCATTTAGCATTTACTATATGATTTACCAGTTTCTTAGTAGACAGAGAATTTATCCCCCATTTTCACAGCAAACATATTAAGGATATATTGTGAGTGGGGATCCTATGTTCAACAAAGTTTTGGACTCAACCAAGAACCAAAAATTTGGACTGTATCTACAGTTCCAAACAGGTGAACACATGACTCAACATTCCCACAAACTGTCTCCAGCAAGCAGGACCAGAATTACTAAATTGAGATTAAAAGAAAGCTTATCTATATGTGCAACATAACATTTTTTATTGATCTCTTTTTACAATAAATAGATACTTTATATGCTTCCTTCCAGATTTTATGCCAATCCTCCTGGTTTATATTAATTTGAAGTTCAGAATTCCAACTTTTAAGTATTCTAACAGAAGTTTCAGCACACAAGGATTCTATAATCAGGTGAATGCAGACATAGGAGGTTATTTTGGTCACTATTCTCTTCAATAAATCAGGATCTGTTAGTTGCCAACCTAGACATACACGTCAAGTCAAATCTCCATGCAGCTGAAGGTAAAAATACAATTACAGTTCTTAACATGTTTTGCTTGTACTTCCCAGCAGATGGAGACAAACCTATGTTTAGAGAGCTGTTGTAATATACACAGTATTGACTGGAGAGAATGCACATAGCTTGCACCTCCTCAGTACTGAAACTTAAAGTGAAATGGGTACAGTATATTTTTTATCTCACAAACAAAAACAAAGAACCCGAAGGTATACCATGTGAAACAAAATTAGCAGCAAGAGTGGCATCCTAATGTAGTGTAACACTAAGGGGTAGATTTTAAAAAAGAACGCGCTCGCTACCCGGCGCATAGACATGGTCGTACGATTTCATAATATGCATGCGCAGGCGCTCGCATGTTATAAAATCCCAGTCGGCGCATGCAAGGGGGGATAGAATTTCGCTAATTCGCATGGCGACACATCTTCGGGCTTCCCCAGTTCCCTCCCAGTCTGCTACAATTAAGGAGTGGACTAGGAAGGAACTTCCCTACCCTAACCTCCCTTCCCCTTCTCCTCTCCTATCCACCCCCTATGCCTATCCTAGGTCCCCTCCATTTTTTAAACTTACATTTTGCTCCTGCAAAGGAGCTGTAGCAAGTTGTGCCAGCGGCACAAGATAGACCTTAGCAGGTGGTGGCTGTCGCACCGTGGCAGCAGGTCTTCTACTTAGTTAACCCCCCCCCCTAGGGGTTGAGCCCTTAGGTTCTAGTGGCTGGCAGGACTTTTGGCTGAAGACAGAAGTGGAGCCGAGATCCAGTCTAGGGTTGCTAGCAAGAAGGCAATCCAAGATCAAGTCAACACAAGGGAGCAGGCAACAACCAGGACGAGAGCACAGAGGAGAGAACCAGGAAAGGTGCAGGAATACAGGACAAACCAGGAATGCTGAGCAGAAAGCACTGCAGAATTACTGGAGACCTGTTGCAAAGGGGTTGTAGTTCTGGGCCTCCCTTTATACAAGGCAGGATGTGATGTCATCTGGGCATGTCACGGGCAGTCCTGCCAGCAGAATATATAAAAGGACTCAAGAACTGCAGGAAGTTCAGCCATGTTCCTTGGATGCAGCATGATGCTGAAGGCACTTCAGACCAATGGCAAAGGGCATTACACATCTCATCCTTAATCTCTTCTCTTAATCCTAGACTAAATTGGTGCCACGACAGTTCTTCATGCCAACCCACATCTGCTTGTAGCTGGTGAAATTGGGCAGCATATGATAGGACTGCGCCTGTTCCTTGATGGAGTTGTAGTAAACTCCTCTCAGCTGTATGTTTCTGTTGAGGGTCAGAAAACATTTTCTGAAACTCTTGGAGAAACATATCCCATGTTGGTCTTAGTTGCTGGTTCATAAATGTGGTGGCCCATTTCAGAGCCTCTCCCTGTAAGTAGCATCACTACCCATCACAGTTTCTTTATATTGTCAGAAAAGAAAACTGGGTAAAGTTGAAAATGTATGTTGCATTGGTGCAAACATCCTTGATAGCATCCCCTATTCCCTTCAAATCACTTTGGATGTAACATGTTAGTGTTTGGGCCGGATCTTTGTATCACAGCCTCTACAAGTTGATATTGCTGCTAACACAGCATATATGCTGATTCTGTCTGTTGGTTCTTCTGCTGCAATTCCTGGCATTGAGTTTGGAGGGTCTAACATTTTTGGTCAAACGTTATTTCTAACTGCTGATTCGTCAGCTGCAGTTCTTGGATTTACATGTGTAGGGTGTGTGCGTGTTGCCCTAGATATTGAAGATGATCTGCTGGATTACAGAGAGGGGAAAAAAAAAAAGACTAGCTTTTGCTTCAGCAGCTTTCTAGGAGGGTTAAAATCTTTTTCTTACACAGCACCAGAACTGGGTTTCCAAGATCAGCTAATTAAGAATTTGGGCCACTCTCTAACAAGGTTAAGGCTGGCTGCAAAAAAGAAAAACCAAGAAAAGAGGAAAAAAAACCCTACTAGTTCCATCGAGCTCCAACTGACTGGAATTTTATCCCTCTTTATGGGTGTTTAAAAAAAAAAAAGAATTTGCAGCTCTTGCCAGAAAAAAGAAGAACCTTAGGCTGTTGGCTCTCTCCAGGTGGGCTGACAAAATCTGTCAGGGTCTGAACAAACACACAATAGCTACCCTTTCAATTGATAATTCTTTAATGCAGAAAACAAAACATCTAGTTCCTGATTTACAGCTTGCAGGGAACAACCAAAGAACTAAAAAAAATAAATAAATAAAAACAGCAATATGCCTTCTTGGGGAATCTGGGAAGAGAGACCCAATCCAGCTTGCTCTATTTCAGTGCAGCCTAGTTCAAACCCAGCAGTGAAAGCCCAGGAGACGTGCCAGCAGAGAACATTGCTAGTTGGCATTTAAAAACAGCTGGGTGAATAAGTGGGTTACCCTACAGCCAAAGGGAGCCTGGCTGGGCATAGCCCAACCCCCACAGTACCTGAGAAGATAACGCTACTACAGCTTTCCCAATTGCTCACAAGGGAAATATCTTTCTCTATGGAGCTTGAGTTCACTACCACCCAATGTCAACAGTTCAAAACCCACAGCCACCTTACACACATAGAAAATGTAAGGCTGGTGCACGCACATGGATGCGCTGATTTTATAACATATGTGCGTATTTGCACATATATGCATGCATGTCATAAAATGTGTTATCCGCGCACAGAATTTTATATTGAAGTGTGCATGCGAATGCCATCTCGAACACGTAAGTGGGGGGAATTTTGTAGATATGCATGGTGATGCAATAGATCTTTTCCCAGTTTGCTCCCAGTTTGCCCCAGTAAAGGAGAGGACTTTCTAAACCCTCTAGCTAACTTGCCTCCCTTTCACCCTATTACCTCCAACCCTTGAAACCCCATTAACTAGCATATTTTTTTTTTCTTACATGACTTACATGCCATCCATAGCAGAAATAAAGTTACACGGTAGAGGACATCAGCACACGCTTGTGCGCATAAATACATGTTGGATTCATGCTACAGACCCAGTCTGCCCATGTTCTGCCCAGGCCACGCCTCTCCCCTTTTGGTGAGAAAAATTTGTTTGCGCATACCGGCGCTAGTTTTAAAATCTGCGCAGCACGCGCCAGGCCGAGTCACGTGCGTATCTCCCGGCTTTGGCTTTTAAAATCGACCGTATATTCTCTACATGTATTATTATAAATTGGAATGGGCCCTACAGTATGTAGATTTGTTTTCAAAGTCATGCTTGAAAGGATCAAAGTATCTTCCAGTTTTAGAAATATTAATATTCCTTTTCTGGTGTAATTATCAAGATATTATGGAGGCAATTTTGAGTAGTTTGCACGTGTTCTAGCTTGCAGAAAGTACATGCACTAAAAGTACTCTTGTACATTGCACTTGCTATTTGTGCAGAGTAAAATAATGCACATTATTTTGAAAATGTCAACGTGCCTGTACTGTTTTACTCTCCCCTCCCCACTGAAACATGCCCAGATGATTGTCCTCCTTTTAGTGGGGCTAAAGGTATGGGTGTTGTGAACCCTGTGCTTGCTTTTTAGTTTCTCAGGGGGCGGGGCAATTTTTAGATAATCAATTCCCCAGGTAAATGGCTTTGAAAATTGCTGTCTGTGTTCTTCACTGTGGCGCCTTTTGGGATCAAGTCAAACATGACCTAATAGAGGTGGTATTGTGCAGCAAAGGCTCTTGAATTACTTGGAATAATTGAATAAATTTAATTAATATACTAAAATCTTTTCAGTTCACCTTTCTTGACATGATACAGGCCGGTTATCTTAGATCTTCATGCATTTGCAACATACAGACTATTTGTTCTTTATGTCATAACCAGAGCAAAGAAGTCTCATCCTTACACCGGTAGGATTTAAGCATTGAAGAGTATATTGGTGATGGAAAAACAGATAATCACACTCACTCATCGCAACTGCTGATTTGCTAGCCTGCACCATTTTGGGTAACTGGTATTTTAGAAGAGCTGTACTTCAGTGAAAATGTATCTTCTTTGTTCTGTTAATCCTTTCTCCTCATTTTATCCACCTTCAGCTCATAGCATATACTGCCTTGACTCCACACATTGCTCTCTTGTCTATGTCCAGGGCCAGTGCAAGAGTACTTGGTGCCCTAGATGAACTTTCAGCCATACAGCACTTCTCCTCCAACTTACCTATTGGCAGCAGCTCCAGCACAGGGCTCCCCTCTACTGGTGGCAGTTGCTCCAGCACAGCACTTCCTTCTTTGGTGCTGCACCCCTCTGGATCATATGCAGGATGGATTTTGCTGCCCCTAAAAATTTGGCGCCTAGGCAACTACTTAGTTTGTCTAATGGATGCACTGGTTCTGTTTAAATCCCTTGTTGCTGAACTCCATGAGATCAGTTAAATATTTCCAGTTACTTAAGCAATTGAAGGCAGTACAGCTTGTAACATCAGCAAGAGCATCTTCTTGAATCCAGGGGCGTTGTTAGCTCTGTGCATATTCCCTGCATCTCTTCCTTGGTGTGCCTAGCCTCTGGTGGCTGTTGGATAGTGAAAAGAAGAGGTGCAGCCACTGTGAATCCTAACCCACAGTAGCGCAAGAAGAGACCCGGCAGCGCCGCTGCAGACCCTTTCCACAGTGGTCTAAGAGGAGGCCCTGTGGAGCCATCGCAGATCCCATCCCATAGCGGCCCAAGAGGAGGCCCAGTGGGGCCGTTATGGACTCTATCCCATGGTGGCCCCCAGAAGGCCCCTCAGCCTAGTTGAGCTGAGGAGGAGGTCTTGAATGAGCTTGAGAAGGAGTGTGCATAAGAGCGTATATGTGTGTATCTGTGTGAGAGCATGAGGGAGTGTGTGTATGTGTGAAAGCATGTGTGTGTATATGTGTGAGAAGGGAGTGTGTATGTTTGTGTGTGAGTGTATATGTATGTGATAGAGGTGGAATGTGTGTGTGAGAGATAATGTATGTATAAGAATGTGATTGTGTGAAAGAGAGGGAGTATGTATGGAAGCATGTATGTATGTATGTGTGTATGAAAGAGAGAAAGTGTGTGTCAGAGCATGTGGGTGTGTGTGCATGTGAGGAAAGGGAGTATGCATGTGACAGCATTTTTGTGTATATATGACAGGATAAAGCTTGTATGGCCCTCCCTCATTTCTCCCCATCCTCCGATTAATCCACAACAATCTCAAAGTGATTAGAAATCAAAAGTTGCCAGATATGGAAAGCAGTGGATTAGTTTATCTTTATTAGTTTTAATTATTGGGTGCTATTTGATGTATCTGCTCTTTTGAAATATTTTACTGATTTTTGTGAACTTTAAAAAAAATGTTATGTGAGTTCTTAATTATTGTATGTTATTCTTATCAGCTGTTTTGAAATATGTATTTTTTATATTATGGTTTTATTTTGATGATTTATATTTCTTGATTTTATTGTTTGATGTTTTATGATGAATGGTGATATTTCTGTTTTTCATTGTTGCATTACATACAGAGTCTGGGTTGGTGCAGTTCCCAGTTCAGTTTTTATCTGCATGTTTCTGTTTATTCTTTTTAGTTTCTTTATTCAGTATTTGGTGTGGGTCTGTTTTTCTGCATGTGTGATCAAGGAGACATATTCTACTAGCGTGCAGTTTCTGGATAAGGATCTGTAGTAGCCTGATTTATTCTGTTTTCATAATAGGAAGTGTATTAGTGTTTTAGGTCCTGATGTAATATTTGCAGTGTTGCATTTTCATAGGGTTGTTACTGTTTGAATCTGGCAATTACAGTATGGCAGGTTTACTATAGATTCTGAGCACATGTTTTGCAGGGTTTTGAATTATTACACAACATATTTATTTATCTATTTATTTAATTTATTAAGAGTTTTTTTTATACCGAGGTATAGCTGGCAGCCTTCACTCCGGTTTACAAGTACAACAACCTATTACATTTAACAGAAGAACTGAAACCAGGAAACTACTTATTACAAGCAACATCAACGTTTATAACAGGGTATATCTGTGATCAAACCATGTCTTTTCTATCTTACAACGTTCTGAGTCAAAGTCTTAAGAGTGATAATGCATTTCCGAAAAGGTTATGCATGAGATGTGTTATGTGATATTAACCAATACCGTCTTTTGAATGTTTGACTGAATATCCATGTTTTGAGTTCTTTTTTAAAAGATTTAATGTTGCTTTGTAAGCTCAAGTGTTCTGGTATTGAGCTCCATAATTTCGGACCAGCAATGGATATGGCTCTGTTCCTTGTGGTGGATAGCTTGGCAAATGGGAGTGATGGTATTTCTAGTTGTAATTTATTTGCTGTTCTGGTTGTATGTTTCGATCTGTGTATATGTATGACATTTTCAAGGGCCGTGTTATCTGCTTTGTATATTGATTTGTGTAAGATTGTTAGAATTTTGAACTCGATTCTTTTTTCTACCAGTAGCCAGTGTAGACTGCTGAGTACGGGTGTGATGTGGTCTGATTTCTTTTTGCCAGATAGGACTCTAGCTGCTGCATTCTGTAGTAGTTGAAGTGGTTTTAAGGCCACTTTAGGTAGGCCTATCAAGAGTGAATTGCAGTAGTCAAGGCTGGTGAAAATAAGAGATTGTAGGACAGTTCTGAAATCTTGTTGGTGAAGCATCGATTTTAGATGTTTAAATATTTGGAGTTTATGGAAACCCTCTTTTGTTTTTGTTGTGATGTGTTTTTTGTTGTTTAGTTCATTGTCAATCCAAATACTGAGGTCTTTTACGTTTTCTTTAAGTTGTATGTAGATGTTGTCTATTCGGAAGGATGGGGTGGTTTTTGATTCTGAGTTTTTTCTTTTGATTAGAATGCATTCAGTTTTGTTCATGTTTAGATATAATTATAGGTGGTTTAGCATATTTGAATTATATTAAGCTTTTCAGCCATTTCAAAGCAAATTACATTCAGGTGCTATGGATATTTCCCTGTCCCCAAAGGGCTCCCAATCTGTTTGCACCTGAGGCAATGGAGGGTAAAGTGACTTGCCCAATGTCACAAGGAGTAGCAGTGGTTCCTGGTAGTAGTTTGTGTTGCTGTTAATAAAGTATTACCTGAATCTGAATATTATTTTTTCTATGCTGAGGGGTAAATGCAAATGTCCTTGTTAGCCTCTGTCACATGGTAGGAGCAGTGGATGGCCAGCGCCATCTTAAAAAATGGCGTAGGCCATCCATTGCTCCTACCATGTGACAGGGGCCGACCAATGGCACCGGTAACCACTGTCACATGGTAAGGGCAAAGGGCCACCGGCGCCATTTTGATTACTGGCAGCCAACTGCCCGAGATGGGGAGATCACTCCTGGGACCCCTGCTGGACCACCAGGGACTTTCGGCAAGTCTTGGGAGGGTAGGGGGTTGTAGCTAATTAAATTTGAAGGGTTGAGGTGGGTTTGGGTTTTTTGTTTTTTTAAATGTGCCCTTTCTCCCCCCCCCCAAAAAAAAAACGATAGGAAAACCACACAAAATTTCATGGGTTTTCCTTTTGTTTTGCCAGCCCCCCCCCCCTGAAGTGCAACAAAATAGGAAATATCGTCTTTATTCCCTATTTCGTTGCAAACGAATGCACATCCCTATATTGGGATTCTGTCCTATCTTGCATAGACCCCAGACTTCACTCCCATATAGAATTTTTATTGATCAATGCTCTTGAATAATTTTAATGGTAGTTGTACTAAATGATTGAAACTGGCAGGGGATTTCTTTGTTGCTTAGAAGGTCCTCTTGTCTAGAGACACCTTGTCCAGCACTTTGAGTCAATTTTGTAAAATGTTTGTAGCAGGGCTTCCTGCTTTAAGATTGTGGATGTCCTGAATCTGCTTGGATAGAATTTGGTAAGACGCAGGTATAGAGGAAGCCATTGGATCCTTGCTAGAATCAAGCTAACAGAGTGGTTTCCCTTAGGGATGTGAATCGTTTTTCAACGATTAAAATTATCATCCGATAATGTTAATATCGTCTTAAATCGTTATAGAACACGATACAATAGAAATTCTAACGATTTATCGTTAAAAATCGTTAAATCGTGTTAGTGCGCACTAAATCGAGTTAGTGCGCACTAACTCCCGTTAGTGCGCACTAACTCGATTTAGTGCGCACTAACTGAAAATGATACAAATAAACACTTTCCAGGTCACTGAAGGTCAGTTAGGAATGAATATGTGTTCCTATTGGCTGGCTGCCCTCTTATCTATTGATGTTACCAAGGTTACCACTGAGGTGATGGTTGGGGGGATGGGAAATGGAACTGGAAACTAACGAACACCAACAGAAAATGAAACAAAGTGTTCACACTTCCCAGGTCAGTAAAGGTCACTTAGGAATGAATATGTATGTATGTATTCCTATTGGCTGGCTGTGCTCTTATCTATTGATGTTATCAAGGCTAACACTGAGGTAATGGTTGGGGGGATGTGAAATGGAAACAGTTGGAAGCTTGACAAAAAAAGTAATGTAATGATCAGCACTCACGTGACTAGAACTTGTTTGTTTATTATTTTTGTTAACAGGCACCTGAAATGCTAGTGCATGTTGAATTTGCCAATCACTGTGCATTTTAGAAAGGTGGTCCTGGCTGGAACTGTACACAGTTCAAATATATGTAATTGATTGTTGGTAAGTGTATTTTTTAAGTAGCCACACTGGCACAAGTATGTTTACTTTTCCTCCTACTTAACTCACTAGCTCAGCTTTGTAAGAACGGCTTCTCTGCTTGTGTGTTGTTTTTGTTTGGTGTGAGGAGAGCAGAAACATCAGATCTTTATTCAATCTACTACAGTCATCTCTTACAGTGCCCTATCCCTATTAATACCAGGAGTGTTGTGATCTTCCTGCACACAGTGCCCTAACCCTGATACCAGTCTGAGACAGCTCCCTCCCTGCATTACTAGTGAGAGGCTGGCTTCACAGACAGGGGGGAGCTGCCTGACCCTCACTCCTGACTTCCCCCATATCCCAGCTAGTGAATGGTGTGTGGGTGAGGGGGGGGGGAGGATGGTGAAGTCTGAGACAGCTCCCTCCCTGCATTACTAGTGAGAGGCTGGCTTCACAGACAGGGGGGAGCTGCCTGACCCTCCCTCCTGACTTCCCCCATGTCCCAGCTAGTGAATGGTGTGTGGGTGAGGGGGGGGGGGGGAGGATGGTGAAGTCTGAGACAGCTCCCTCCCTGCATTACTAGTGAGAGGCTGGCTTCACAGACAGGGGGGAGCTGCCTGTACCCTCACTCCTGACTTCCCCCATGTCCCAGCTAGTGAATGGTGTGTGGGTGAGGGGGGGGGGAGGAGGATGGTGAAGTCTGAGACAGCTCTCTCCCTGCATTACTAGTGAGAGGCTGGCTTCACAGACAGGGGGGAGCTGCCTGACCCTCACTCCTGACTTCCCCCATGTCCCAGCTAGTGAATGGTGTGTGGGTGAGGGGGGGGGGTGGATGGTGAAGTCTGAGACAGCTCCCTC
Source organism: Rhinatrema bivittatum (assembly GCF_901001135.1). NCBI lineage: Eukaryota > Metazoa > Chordata > Amphibia > Gymnophiona > Rhinatrematidae > Rhinatrema > Rhinatrema bivittatum. The sequence continues at coordinate 82,418,534 of NC_042624.1, forward strand.
CCTGCATTACTAGTGAGAGGCTGGCTTCACAGACAGGGGGGAGCTGCCTGACCCTCACTCCTGACTTCCCCCATGTCCCAGCTAGTGAATGGTGTGTGGGTGAGGGGGGGGGAGGATGGGGGAGGATGGTGAAGTCTGAGACAGCTCCCTCCCTGCATTACTAGTGAGAGGCTGGCTTCACAGACAGGGGGGAGCTGCCTGACCCTCACTCCTGACTTCCCCCATGTCCCAGCTAGTGAATGGTGTGTGGGTGAGGGGGGGGGGGGGAGGAGGATGGTGAAGTCTGAGACAGCTCCCTCCCTGCATTACTAGTGAGAGGCTGGCTTCACAGACAGGGGGGAGCTGCCTGACCCTCACTCCTGACTTCCCCCATGTCCCAGCTAGTGAATGGTGTGTGGGTGAGGGGGGGGGGAGGAGGATGGTGAAGTCTGAGACAGCTCCCTCCCTGCATTACTAGTGAGAGGCTGGCTTCACAGACAGGGGGGAGCTGCCTGACCCTCACTCCTGACTCAAGTTAGTGCGCACTAACGGGGAGTTAGTGCGCACTAACTCGAGTTAGTGCGCACTAATTGGAAAAAACGATTTTTAACGATTTTTCAACGAAATAATCGTGCCAAACACGATTTTCTTCTCCTGCCACACGATTTCTATCGTTAAGACGATATGGAAAACGATTCACATCTCTCCCTGTCACATGCTATATACGATGATAGCTAAAGGAGAACATAAAACAGACATCATTTATGTGATGTCCAATTATGTGTTTTTATAGGATTATTCTTGGTAGGGAACCTGTTGATCGTGATTGAGTTAATAATCAAAATCTCTGGGAGAAGGAAGAGAAGGTTTATGAGCCCAATCCCTAAATCTTTTAGATATCTAGCAACACCACTGTCTGTATTTCCCATTTTATCTCATATTTTCTTGCCACTTTATATAGGGGTCACATGCTGAACTCAAGAGTTGCTTTAGATGGATGTTGAGCCAGCAACTGAGTGTTAGTTCAACCTCTCCACAAAGGAATGTGACATCTGTAAAGAACTTGAAGAAAGAGAATCTGTAGCAAGAATTAAGACTAAATGTACCACTTCATATAGCAGAGCTTGCCTCGCTGTGTTTTACAAAGCTCCAGATACCTGCTTTTATTCTTTTTGAGTGCCCCAATGTTTCCATCGGCTTCATTTTCTTTCAGATGAGAATTTACAATGGGTATAATTTGGGAATTTCACTTCCTTTTAGAAATGCATGCAACATACTTAGTAACAATTTAGAATTGATTTTAAAGTATAATTAACATTCATCTTTACAAGATATATGCAAACACATATGCAAATTTGCAAGAAAATATGCAAACATATACAATGTTTTTGAATTAAGTAGTCCTTAACATTTTTAATGAAATCAATATTTTATTCATAGTTAGCACACAATTTTTGGGCGTCTACTGATTATGGTGGGTTATAATATAGTGGAGCCCTCAAACACTAAAAATAACAAATGACATTGATGAATTCAGTGCTGTCTGTTTATATAAAGACCTGCCACTTTCCTTCCCTTAATGTGGTTCCTGTATCTTCCTACTCTGACAGGAAGATCTAGGCTGGCCTGAAGCCACTGTGATTCCTACCTTACCATGGATGCATGCAATTCAGACAGATTCTACACCACAGCCCTTTGCTATGGACTTGGCCTTCACAATAAACACAACGTGGGAATGAGCCCTTTGTAAACCAGGACTTATGTATTTAAATGAAAGCAAAAGAACTTGAAGAAATCCCAGGTCTTATGTATAAGCTAGTAAAAGTGCTTGTAAGACTAGTGCAGACCAAATTCACCAGTCTCTTTGATTTACGTTAGCATGCATAGCCCTCATTGAATCTCCATGAGCAGCATGACCAACATGATTTTAGAAAAGGGAAATCTTGCCTTATCAAACTTACATTTTTTTTCGTAGCTTGATATAGTGTATCTATGTGGGCCCCCCTCCCCTCTTCCCCCCAATCCGGACTATGAATTACCCCTGTGCTTGGGGTGGGGAATACCACATGAGAAATTATATTTACCAATATGATTTATCTTTGGGTTCGTAGCCTGAGTGGTGGAGGAGATAGGGTACTGGTCACCCCAATACCACAATTCTGTGCCCTTCCTAAACAGCCTTTCACTTGTGGCACCACAGACCAGATAAAATCATCACACCAGAATAAAACAGTAATTAACCCTTTTGCTAGTATTACATAAGTAGACAGTAAATCCAACCAGAACATTAAATGGGAAAAGTACAGTAGCCAAGAATAATATCAACTTGCAATTTTATTTTTAAATCAAGCAATGCAAAAATAACACTGGATATGGCTTGTTAGCCAGGGCAACCAACATAGTCATATGGATATTAAAAAAAAAAAAAAGAACGCTAATAGAGAGAAGTTGGGGGAGGGGAAAGCAGTGAAGTACACAGCTTTCAAAAATTGTCTTAACCCCTAAGCACTTAAAAAGAGGAGACGGGAAACAGATCACCCCAATGTCACCAGTTTGTAAAGGATGCACCTGTCCCAAACACAAATTTGTGTGGAAAAAAAAATCAAGAAATTGAAGAAATCCATCTTGGTGGTGAAGCTGGCTAGATGACAAACCAAATAGGATAGCACTGCAGTGTGTAGAAGGTCTCTCTCTCCTGGGGAACTTCCTCAAATGGTTTACTTGGTGCTAAACAGAAAAAGGGCCTGGTTTTGAGTCTCTTACAGAAAGACCACGGTCCATCAGCTTCTCTTTCTTTGCCCTATCTTGTGTGGCTGTGGCAAAGGTTTATGCTTGAATTCGACTGAAAGGCTGAAACAGTTAAGATGATATTGAATTTATGACAAAAGATAAGGAAATAACCCTTCTCCCTCTGCTACTAAGATACTCTCTGTGTAAAGTTTAGATTACTTAACTCAGTCTCTTAGGAGGGTGATCCATCCATGTGTTCCTGGTCCTGGATATCTCTGGAAAGGAAGTCTCTCAGCTACTGGCTTCTTTGCCCTTTGTTGGGATTTTCCATGTAGCTCAGCTACGAAGAAAGATCATCTGTCTCTCTGTTTCCTCAGAGCACAGACTTCTGTCTCTCCCTCTTGCTAATTAGTACACCAGAAGAACAGATTGCAGAGCAGCTAGATGTACGCTTCTCTTCCTGGTTCCTGGCCATTCCCACCCTGCACACTCAGACAGAGAGCCATCCAAATTGTGCCTTTTCTTCCTTAAATGGTCTTCCAGCATTCCTTTGGCTTTCTCCTCTGCCGGCTATGTAGTGCTGTTCTATGGGCAGGCCAAACAGCACAGCCTCCCTTCTAACCTGCCAACACTGTGAGCGCTGGACGCAGGCTCCTGCAGAACATTTGTCATTCACAGGAGAGCACACGGGTTTTGATTTATTTTTATATTATTTCACCTTGGCTGCAGCAGCTTGCAGTCTCTGCAGGGTTAAAAAAACCTTTTTTGGCAGGTCCAAAACACATCACACAGATCCAGATGCAGCTCAGTCCACATTGTAAGGCTCCAAAACATAAGCTTGTGGAGGAAGGAATCTGGTTTATAGTAGCTTGCTACATTTGGATTTTCAGATGGCATTTGACACAGTCCCCCATGAGAGACCTCAGGAAATTAAAAAGTCGTGGGATAGGAGGCAATGTTCTACTATGGATTGGTAACTGGTTAAAATATAGAAAACAGGGGGTAGGGTTAAATGGTCAGTTTTCCAAATGAAGAAAGGTTATAAGTGAAGGACCACAGGGATCAGTTCTGGAACCTGTGCTGTTTAACATATGCATAAATGATCTGGAAAAGGGAATGACGACTGAAGTGATCAGATTTGCAAATGACAAAATAATTCAAAGTTGTTAAAACAGCAATGGATTGTGAGGTAATGCAGAGGAACTTTGCCAAACTGGAAGACTGACTGAATGGCAGATGAAATTTAATGTGTAAAAGTGTAATGTGTAATGCACATAGGAAAAGATAACCTTAACTACAAGCACACAATGCTGGGTTCCATATTACGAGTCACCACCCAGGAAAAGGACCTTGGAGTCCTTGTGGACAGTACATTGAAATCCTGGGTGCGGTGTCCACTGTCCAGCGGCAGTCAAAAAAGGCAAATAGAACGTTAGGAATGATTCAGAAAGGAACGGAGAATGAAGCAGAAAACGCCATATTGCCTCTGCATTGAGCCATAGTGCAACCGCACCTTGAGAACAGTGTTCAGTTCTGCTCACTCCATCTCAGAAAAAGTCATAGCAGAACTAGAAACGTCACAGAAGAGAGTGACAAAAATGGTAAAGGGAATGGAATGTCTGTCCTATAATGAGAGGGGACATGATAGAAGTTTATAAAATCATAAATGACCAGTCCAGATTGCAAATAACTGTTACTCACTCCCGGGGACAGCAATAGCTTTCTTTAGTCTACCTGGCTAACAATGTGTTAGGACTTTTCCTCCGGGAACTTCCTAACCCTCTTTTAAACCATGCTATGCTAGTCACCTTGACCACATCCTCTGGCAACAGATTCCACAGCCTTGACTGTGTGCTGAGTATAAATGTGCTTTCTATAATTTGTTTTAAATCTGCCGGTTGTTATTTTCATGGAGTCTCCCCTTGTTTTAGTAATGTTTGAGAGCGTAAATAACTGTACTTTATTTCACCCATCCCACCCCACTCGTGATTTTGTAAACTTGCTTATTGCTGCTAAAGTATCCATCACCTGGGTATGCAGCATAGCCCAACTGTACCCTACACATCTGCCCCCACTAGAGCTTCTGCTTGCCCTGCCTTGGTCAGCTGCTACTGGTGTGTAATCAGGGAGAGGTAAGCATGCGCACGCCGCTCTCCTATACTCAATCCTTTGCTTCCCTGGGGTCCAGCGGTGAACTTGGCCTGCGCGATCGGCGCTGAAGCCCGTCGGGGTAAGGCCTCTTGTTCCGCTCGCCCTGCTCGGGCTCCTGCGCCGATCGCCGGCCCTTCTCTGCAGAAGCTCTCCTGCAGCTTACCTACCTGTAAGGCCGCGAACTTCCGCCCTCTTCGGCCTCGACCCGGGCCGCGAGCCCTCGCTTCCGCCGGCCTAGACTCGAGCTGCGAGCCCTCGCCCGGAACCGCCATCACAAAAAAAGAAACGCCCACGAAAACGTCGCGGCGGTGACGTCAGAGGCGCGACCGACCGGCGGGGTATTTAAACCACCACCCTCCCCGGCGTCGCGCGCCGGGCGTCGCGCGCACAAAGGAGCACAACAAAGGGGCCTGCCCCTTTGTTTCGCCCCTTCGTGCGCCCCTCGCTCTCCCCGAGCATTACCCCACCAGCACCGTACCAGTGCTAACCCAGCGCTCATCCTGCAACATCCATCCAGCGCTCATCCTGCAACATCCATCCAGCGCTCATCCTGCAACAACCATCCAGCGCTCATCCTGCAACAACCATCCAGCGCTCATCCTGCAACATCCATCCAGCGCTCTTCCTGCAACAACCATCCAGCGCTCATCCTGCAACAACCATCCAGCGCTCATCCTGCAACAATCATCCAGCGCTCATCCTGCAACAATCATCCAGCACTCATCCTGCAACAACCATCCAGCGCTCATCCTGCAAGCAACCACCCAGCTAACCTTCCAAAATGTTTCCAGCTCTTCCAATACCAACTTTGCAACACCGCCTCCTACCTAAAAGACCATCTGCCAGACAAGCCCTTCACTACAACTTAAAAACACTCACCCCTATTCTGATTGCACCAATCACCCAGCTTTTAGGCCTCACCCTCTTTTCACTCTCACTCTTCAATGCACAATCCCTAACAAAAAAAATCCCTAATTTTCAATGATTTCCTCACCGACGCCAAGCCAGATATTTGCGCAGTAACCGAAACATGGCTCAAGCCCTCAGATACAGCTTTAATAAACCAACTCCCTACGCTGACCTATGACTTCTTCTCACTCCCGATACTGAAAAAAAGAGGAGGTGGAATCCTTCTGGCTACCAAAAAAAGCCTTAACTTCACCCAACACCCATTCAGTTCTAACACAAAACTGGAAGTCGGTTTCTTCACATCACAACATCTTCAAATCCTTCTTGTCTACGCCCCCCCAGGGCTCCTAGAATCCGATGTCTCCCCCATCCTTGAAATCACCACTACGCTCATCAACCTGGATTCTCCAGCAATCATCTTAGGAGATTTCAATCTGCACATAGACAATCTTTCACCATCTAACAGCTGCGTAACCCTCCTCACAGCACTGTCAGCAATGGGATTCCAACAATTAGTCAACGAACCCACACACAAAGCGGGTCACACTCTGGACTTGATTTTCATCAACAAAGGCATTACGACTACATCCAATTTGAAGAACAAAAAAGGTTCCATGGTCGGATCACACTCTCATCTCTACCTCTTTCGCTCTGAAAGAAACCAACACTCCTAATATCCCCTCACCTTCATTCCAATACAGGAGGCGATGCTCCCCAGAAGACCTTAACAATCAGTTGGATTCACAGCTCCCTCTACTAGATCTCACCGACCCGAACACTGCCATTCGTTCCTGGAACAACATAACAGAAAATATAGCTAACAAGCTCTGCCCTTCAACTATAAAAAAATCTCACACCAATGCCTCCAACAGACAACCTTGGTTCACCAATGAACTTAGAAAACTAAAACAAAGCTTAAGAAAGAAAGAAGCGACTTGGTGTAAAACCCCTTGTGACATCACCATTTCTTCATACAAATCCACACTATACCAGTACAAAGCCCTCACCTCAAAATCAAAAAAAGATTATTTTGCATCTAAGATTCACAACCTGGTCTTTGATGCTAAAGCTCTCTTCGCTTATGTCTCCAGCCTCACTCAAACCATACCGCGAGAAATCCCCGGCGACATGGCACAGTCTAAAGCTGATGAACTCGCTCAGTTTTTCCAAAATAAAATCAACAATCTTTTAATTCAACTGCCTTCCAATACCGCTGACGCCCTCCCAACATATCAACCCCCGACCTTCAAAAACTCCAGCCTAAACACTTTTGAGCCCGTCTCTTCCACTGAGATACAAGCCATCTTGAGAAGAATGAAACCTTCGTCTCACCCTGCAGACCACATCCCCACCAAACTACTTCTATCTATTCCAGACACAATAGCCACATCATTGACAAACATCATCAATTGCTCTCTAGCCCAAGGATCCTTCCCAGATGATCTCAAAATGGCCTCAATCTCACCACTCCTAAAGAAACCCAACCTTGACCCGAAGGACCCTAACAACTTCCGCCCCATAGCTAACCTTCCATTCATCGCCAAGATCATGGAAAAACTAGTCAACTCCCAACTTTCAAACTACATCGAAGACAACAATTTCCTCTTCACCCCACAACATGGATTCCGAAAAAATCGAGGCACAGAATCCCTCCTTATATCTTTGACAGACCATATCCTACTGGGCCTTGACAAAGGAAACTCATTCCTATTGATCTTGCTAGACCTATCCGCAGCGTTCGACACGGTCAACCACGCCATTCTCCTAAACCAGTTGTCGTCCATAGGAATCAGCGGCACCGTCCTTTCCTGGTTTAAAACCTTTCTCAACAATAGAGGTTACAAAGTCAAACTCCAAAACAAGGAATCCTCTAGATTTGACTCTGCCATAGGAGCCCCCACAAGGTTCGTCATTATCTCCGACTCTATTCAATATTTACCTTCTTCCTCTCTGCCAACTTCTCACCGACCTCAATCTAAAGTTTTTCTTATACACAGATGATATTCAAATCATCATCCCTATCAAAGACACATACTCTAATACTCTTGACTACTGGGAATCATGCCACCAAAAAATCAAACAACTACTCAACAGCCTACACCTCATCTTAAACTCCTCCAAGACTGAAATCCTACTCATCTCTCCTGAGAACAACACCTCCAACAGTACTCTTCCTATCAATCTGCCTACCACACAAGCTAGAGACCTAGGAGTAATAATAGACAACCGGCTAAACTTCAAGGCACACATCAACAAAACAACCAAAGATTGCTTCTATAAACTCCAGGTCCTGAAAAGGATAAGACCTCTTTTCCACGCTCAAGACTTCAGAACGATCATCCAAGCAGTCATTTTTTCGAAACTAGACTATTGCAATTCCCTATTGCTAGGTCTACCTTCATCCTACTCCAAACCTCTACAGATGGTTCAAAACTCAGCAGCCCGAATCTTGACAGGCGCAAGGAAAAGAGACCACATATCCCCCGTCCTGAAAGAGCTTCACTGGTTACCCGTATACTTCCGCATCATGTATAAAGCCATAACTATCACCTACAAAACTATACATCAACTCACCACCCTCGATCTTCAATTCCCTCTCCAAGCACATAATTCTACCAGACCTACCAGAGATGCTTACAGAGGCTCCCTCCAAGTTCCCCCAGCGAAAACGACCAGACACGTCACCATAAGAGATCGCGCCACCTCCACAGCTGGCCCTCTTCTGTGGAATTCCATTCCTACAGACCTCAGACAGGAGCCCTGCCTCCTAACTTTTAGGAAAAAACTTAAGACTTGGTTATTCAAGCAAGCTTTTCCGGACACAACCCAATGACACAATCCATTGACTCCTAAAACACCATGCCTCTTGTATATAACATTTATTTTGTATACTATACTTAAACTGTATATTGTTTAACTATTTCTATTCTCTCCTATCTTCATCCTTCTCCAAGTTCGGCTACCCTTGTTAAATGTAACTGTACCTTTCGGTCACCACAGTTCTAGTTTTTATGTATATAATGCACTCCTGTTTTATGTAAACCAGCAAGATATGTTTTCATGATTGCCGGTATATAAAAATTCTAAATAAATAAAAAAATAAATTCTGGCTGGTACAGATATTGCTTTTAAATGGATGCTACCCTTCCCCACGTTAAGAGAGCACCTGCTCTCTTAACGTGCGCCAATGCACCTCTCCGAGGCGCCCAATGTTATATTTAAATGGGCTGCCGCAGTAAAAAAGAGGCGCTAGGGGAAACTGTGCTCCCATAGCGCCTCCTCGACAGCGGGAGCCCAGGAGAGGTGGCTGTCAGTGGGTTAGGAAAACAGACGCTCAATTTAATGAGTGTCCGTTTTCCTAACCTGTGGACAATCACGAGTTAGGAAAAGGAACGCTCATTAATTGAACATCCCTTTTCCTAACTTGTCTGTTGGCACTTTTTGTTTGGGGGGGAGGGGATCCGTTTTTGGTTCCTCCGACTTAATATCGTCATGATATTAAATTGGAGGAACTATAGAAAAGCAGTATTTTCTGCTTTTCTGTAATCTTTTTGGGCTTCTCAAGAATTAACACCTGTTCTGGGGCAGGCATTAATTTTTGAGGGTAAAAATGTGCGTGCTGGGCGCACTTTTTTTTTTTTTCGCATTAGGGGAAATAGCTAATAAGAATATAAGAACATGCCATACTGGGTCAGACCAAGGGTCCATCAAGCCCAGCATCCTGTTTCCAACAGTGGCCAATCCAGGCCATAAGAACCTGGCAAGTACCCAAAAACAAAGTCTATTCCATATTTCTGTTGCTAGTAATAGTAGTGGCTATTTTCTAAGTCAACTTAATAGCAAGTAATGGAATTCTCCAAGAACTTATCCAATCCTTTTTTAAACCCAGCTACACTAACTTCACTAACCACATCCTCTGGCAACAAATTCCAAAGTTTAATTGTGCGTTGAGTGAAAAAGAACTTTCTCCGATTAGTTTCAAATGTGCCACATGCTACCTTCATGGAGTGCCCCCTAGTCTTTCTTTTATCCGAAAGAGTAAATAATCAATTCACATTTACCTGTTCTAGACCTCTCATAATTTTAAACACCTCTATCCCCCCTCAGCCGTCTCTTCTCCAAGCTGAAAAGTCCTAACCTCTTAAGTCTTTCCTCATAGGGGAGCTGTTCCATCCCCTTTATCATTTTGGTAGCCCTTCTCTGTACCTTCTCCATTGCAATTATATCTTTTTTTGAGATGCGGCGACCAGAATTGTACACAGTATTCAAGGTGCGGTCTCACCATGGAGTGATACAGAGGCATTATGACATTTTCCGTTTTATTCACCATTCCCTTTCTAATAATTGCCAACATTGTTTGCTTTTTTGACTGCCGCAGCACACTGAACCGATGATTTCAATGTGTTATCCACTATGACGCCTAGATCTCTTTCTTGGGTGGTAGCTCCTAATATGGAACCTAACATCATGTAACTATAGCATGGGTTATTTTTTCCTATATGCATCACCTTGCACTTATCCACATTAAATTTCATCTGCCATTTTGATGCCTCATCAACATGGATTTACATGTGATGAGAGCTATTGGCTGCGCGCTTGGTTGGATGCACATTTTAGACGCGCTAACCCCCATTTTGCATTGGGGGTTATGAATGTGCATCCAAAATGCATATCCAACTGCGTGTTCGGCTGTGTGCTGCGGCCAGCGCGTGGTATTGCATCAGGCTGTAAGTGTACTGGGCAGGGATAATCTGTTTACTGAATGTTGTCCAGGAGGGCACTTTGTAACTGGGGGCTAAGAGGTGCTGCAGATCCTTAAATTCCACGTTCTCCATGCTCTGCAAAGACTGGTCATCCAGAGCAATCATTTCCCTTACGTACTATATCACCGCCTTTGATACTGCCTGCCTGTTGTTATGGGACAGAGGTAAACAGCCCATCTGCTCCATAGTGGCTTGCAGCTGACATGGGGTTACAGGCTGCTTGCCTGTCACCTTACTGGAGGAAGGTGCTGGTCTGTCTATTTGGGAGAAAGACTTCGCCTTTTCTCTGGCATTCCTGCTGCTTTGAATAATAAATGGGGTCCCAAGGCTAATACTGGCAGCATCTCCAGAAACCAATGCTAACGGGTTTTTTAAAAAGATATTGCATGCCACTGTTTGTAAGAAGGCCCAGTATCTTTCCTCTACTGATGGCCTTACAACAATGAAAGCGTTCTGCAAAACACTGGTCCTACCTAGCTATAAAGTGCTTCTGCAATTCTGATGTCTTATGGGACCTCCTCTGTGGGGTAATGCCACTAAATGGATTTGCCTTCCGCACACCTAGATAGGAATAAACCTCATTCATAAGCCAGGGTATGTTGGGAATGATCACAGATTACTGCTAATGCTCTTGTTTAATACTTGCAATGTATCAAAAAGTGCCGCCTCCTGAAGTTCGTAGGATGTAATATGTATAGGCTGGCCCACATGCAGTTACCCTCCCATCGTCCGGTGCAGAGGAGGAAAGCTGCAGCAGGGGCTTGCAGCAACAGATCGTCCAGAGTGGGAAGGGGAGGAGAAGAATAAAAGGGGGCCCAACCACAAAGGTTTGCCTAGGGCCCTTTAAGTGATTAAAGTGGCCCTATTGGAGGAGGCGGCAGTCTGGTAGAGAATGCAGGATTCATCTTGTTAAGTCTTTTTCTGGAAGAAGGTAGCCATAGTGAAGAGGGGTTGGGAGGCGGTGTTTGACTCCAGAAAAAGAAACTTTAAAAATAAACCCCACCTTCTATTCTCCTGCTCCTGCCTTGGGATCTTGGGCCTGGCCTGCCCTTCCTGTCCTGCCTCTTTCCTCTTTAGGCCCCCGAAATATAACAAAATAAAAAACGTTCCCTCCCCCCAGGTCCAGTGTTTCCACTAGGCAAACTAGGCAGTTGCCAGGGGCAGCAAAATCATGCCAGCTCAAGGCATAGAAGGGCACTGTGCCACATCTAATACTGCTAAAAATAAAAAAACAGAGCGCTGTGCTGGAGCCACTGCTAGGAGGGAGCGCTGTGCTGGAGCCACTGCTAGGAGGGAGCGCTGTGCTGGAGCGGCCACCAATAGTTAAGTTGGAGAGGGGGTGCATGACCGAAGGTTCACCTTGGGTGCCAAATACTCTTGCAACAGCCCTGCCTCCCCCTCTCCCTCTCTGGGTTCCTTGCGATCTTAGAATTTTCTTGCTACCTGCCACCCAGTTGCCTTCTCATGACCTGCTTCTCTTCTGGTTCTTTGCTTTACTGTGCTGTTGGGCCACTCTTGGTGCCCAGCCTGCTCCTCCTATCCTTATGACTCTCTTGGGTCAGTACTTTGCTATGTTGATGCCGCTCTTCTTGCTGTCTCACTCTGCACTCTGTGCCTTGAGGTGTTCATGCCACTGTTGCTGGTGTCCTTTGCCCCTCTGTTGGTGCCTTGGGGTGTTCATGTGCCACTTGTGCCCTTTATTTGGTACCTTTGGTGTTTTCATGACACTGCTGTTGGTGCCCTTTTACCTTTCTTTTGTAGCCATGGGGGTCTTCATACCACTATTGTTGGTACTCCCTTTGCATCTTTCTTAGTGGCTTGGGGTGTTAATATGCCACTTTTGCTTCTTTTCTAGTGCCTCAGGGTCTTCATTCCACTGTTGGTGCCCTTTGATCCCTCTTTTAATTCCTTGGGGCCATCATGCCATTGATTGTACTGCTTTGCCCCTCTCTCAGTACCTTCGTATGTTCATGGCACTGTTGTTGGTACCTTTTGCTCGTCTCATGATGCCCTAGAACGTTCTTGCCACTCATGATGCCTTGGGCTGTTAATGTCACTGTTAGTGCCACTTTTCCCCACACTTAGAGGTCAATATTCACTGCCATTTAGCCAGATAAGTTCCAACATATCCAGCTAAATGGTGGCATCTGAATATCAGCCACATTCTGCTCCTGCACTTAGCTGGATAAATACTTACTCGGCTAAGTAGTTAGCTGGCTACGTGGTTGGTGGGACAGGGGCTGTAACTAGGAGGAGTTGCTTATTCAGCTAACTGAGGGCCTGATTGACTAAGCATTTTATCCGTAGACACAGAATGGGAGAAAAGCCTTAGCGAATCAGGCCCTTAATCGTATAAATAGCGATATTTAGACTTATCCAGCTAAATTAGCTGGATAAGTTAGACTGGTATAAATTTAGTTGGATAAACTTATTCAGCTAACTCTAACGTTATCTGGGTATATTCAGTGGTGTGGCCGCACTGCTGAATATCGTGGCTAAGTTATATGGATAATGTTTAAATATATCTACATCTTCATGTCTTGGAGTGCTGAGAGGAGGGGGGATAATTGCCTGCCAGAAGTAAACAGAAAGACTTTGATGGTCTAACGCCCCAAGGGCAGTGGTGTTTCCTATTCAAGTTAGTCCCCTTAAAGGAGCAAAAGATCATGGACTGGCAGTGATTCCAATGTCTCCAGGCTCTCTAACTACTGCATCTTTAAGGGGCTGATTCAGATGGGATATGAACTTGCTGCCAGGGATTTGAGCCAAAATTGAGGGACTACAGGCTGTCCAAGGGTTCTGCCTAGAGCTTACGGCCCCGCATGGTTATCAAATATTTTGCAGGTGCTGATTGGTTACTTGGCCCTTATGTTTCTTTGAATTCTACATAAAGTGTTTGCACTAAGTATAGAAAAAAGTATGCTTAAATTATCAGAATTCATATTTTAGCTTACACTGATAAAAAGTCTAGCACTGGTACGAGAAAATACCTGTGTTGATGTTTCTTTATGTCTGTTTGTATTAAAAGCACAGCATTTGGTACTGTTTCAAACTACAATGCATCGCTGGATTTCATATACAGAAAATAAATGCAATTCTCTTCTGATCTGCTTCTATCCTTACAACCGTTGTGAAGCCTTCTACACCGATTTTGTCATTTCATTCTTATGCTTCAAATATTTATTCTATTTCATTCTCATACTTTCCGTTACTCCTTGCATATCTGCGACACCGTGCATATTTGCAGTGCTATATAAATAATAAATAATTTATGGAGGTTTGAAGATTTTCCTCCTTTTAAATTAATGCATGCTTGCCTGTGTTTTCATGTGGTTTGCCATGAATTTCTGGATGAATGAGCCACATGGTCCAGTCTGTGGGGTGTAGAGTAATTATCTCATGAGATGCCTACTCCCTGTTAAGTACTGCAAATGCATTTTTAAATTGACAGAAGTTATTTAAGCAATCTGCTTTGATCACTGAAAAGTGCCTGGCTTGAAGTGAGTTTAGCTGTGAGGTATACAGAGATTGATCTCTTCAGGAAGCTGCTGCAGTGTTAACCATTTTTTATAATGTGGGATGTGCATTCATTGGTCGATTTGTTTCATTCGCCTCCGCGGTACATGCGCATCTCATGAACAGATAGGTGCGCAAAACGGATGGTATGCCCATATGTAGGCGGCCACCTACATACGCGCACGCCATCAGTTTTGTGCGCCTACTATCCATTTGTGAGATACGCACGTACCTCCAAAACAAATGAAACAAATCAACCAACGAATGCACATCCTATTTTCTTTGTTCATATGACACTGTAGGTATGCAGGTAGCAAGCAAACAGAATAAAGCTGTGCATGTCTGTATTCTTTGTGCTGAAAAAAATAAGGATCCAAAAATCTGCTTTCACTGAGAGCACAGAATAGAGCAGCATTTAGAGCCACAGACTTTTTATTTTTTTTGCATGGTGAGGCTCCTCATGGACCTTGTTTCCAAAGGGATTTTATTTATTTAACACTCTGCAACACATTACCAATAAGTGATGCTCCCTGTCATAAGGAGTTTATAAACTAAATGGGTACCTAAGCCAACAGGACATAGAGTGAATTGCCTGAGGTGGATCAAGCAAGATTTGAGTCCTAATTCCCAGCTTATCACCCTGAACACTAGGCAACTCCCCCTCCTATTTATTTTAGGCTATGACCTTTATGTATCCTTATTTATTAGAATTAATCTTTTTGAATGCCATTCAAGCCATTTTTAAATTTATATTGTAATATTTAGTTCAGTAAAGTAATTTGTACACAATCCCTAAAACTGCTGTGCAAAAGAAAATAAAGATAAAAATTCATTACTGGTTTCACGTTTCTTCTATGGTGCTTTCAGTTTATAAATAAAAATGAAGAAACCATCAGCCATTATATGGAAGTCAGGAAAGCCTGGTTTGTTATGGGTGTGTCAAGCCCTAGGCAACCAGAGGTAGAAGGTGAGGTACACCTGGATGGAGAGTTGGAGTCCCAGACAGTGAACAGTATCAGTGACCTAAAGTTCTAGCTGGGGCAGACAGATGTGGACAAGGTCAGAAGGAAGTCCCCCCCCAAAAAGTGGCAGATTGATGAATGAGGTGAAACAATCAAAGGTTCTGGAGGAAAGTATCCCATGATCCTCTTTGCCAGCAGGAATTGGTCTTGACTGTTTTCCTTATATACTATGATCACACAGGGAGGGGCCCCAGCTGTACCAAGGGGGCTGCCACAATCTGAGATCTGGTTTGTGTGTTTTCACTCCAACACTAGCTAGAATTCCCTGTCTTCTCTGCAGAGTCACTTCCAATTTCCCACTTGATTTTGATTAATTTACAACGGTTAGTCTAGGCTCTGGGCAAGGGGAACACCAATGCAGTCCTGGGCTTTCTTGTAGCCTTGTGCTGCTGCAAGCTCTAGCAGCTCTCCAGGGCTTTGGAGCAAGGGTAAACCCCCTCAACATTTCCCAGTCCTGGAGTATCACCCTCCGACAGCAGTTCCAAAACAAAATTCATATGAATTCACGCTTCCCTTCCCACTGAAATGTTCATAGGGCTGTAGTAGGCCTTGTCCTCTCAGTCCATTGGTCATAATGCAAAAGAAGACAATAGCACTTGCTTCATAATAATAATTCTAAACCAGGAAAAATCCTTACAGTTCTTTTTCTCCTTCTTCTACAGGCCCTGAGCACTTGGAGGTCTATATTCAGCGCCATTTTTCTGGCTATGTTTGAACTTATGCAGTCAAATAGTGTCATTTTAATATCCTGTTGTGCTCACCGCCCAACACTTAGCCAGCTAACTTTACATCCAGCTAAAATGAGCTGGATAAGTTGGGGGTGTTCCAAGGTAGATTTACTATGCCATGTTATGGCTACAATGCACATTAAACAGTGTTTAAATCGCGATAAATACTGTATATTGCTCGATGTTAGGGCCTGAAACCTGCCCCTATTATAATGAGCTGCTTTGTATGGCATTTTCATGCATTAATTTTGCAAATCCATGCAAAGCAGCTCATGTGTATCTAATCCTATGCTAATAAAATAATGTGGCTGACTTTAAAAAAAAAAAAAGCAACCCTATTTTATCGAGTTTGAGAGAGGTAGTGTTACTTTCCCACAGGAGCATCAGGACACCAGTGCGGGTTCTCAATGGTCCTGTGTGAAATTTTAAAGGACCAAGAAGCCCGAAACATCCACACCCAAACCTCACAAGTCCATCTGAAGAATTCATCTCCCCCCCCCCCCCAAAAAAAAAGGGAAAAATAGCCATTCTAAAACCGCATGAAGCCAGCCTGCTTCCCTGACCTCTCCCCTTGTATGCAAAAAAAGCTTCCCCCTTGCCTTCAACCTCCCTTCCGAAGATCCACCTCAGCAGTTCCCATCTCTTCCCCCTCCTGACAAATAAGATTATATCCCTGGGTTCTAGTGGCCCCCTCCCCCCAAGACATAAAAAGATCCTGGTGTTCTGGAGCATCTCCCCCAACCCTAGCTCCTCCCCAGAATCCCCCTATACCTCAAAATGGAAGCATTGGTGGTCAGTGGAGATCCAGAGTGCCCCCTTACTCAGAGCCAGTTGATGCAATTTTCCAACCTGATGTCGACCTGAACTTGCCCCTGTCACTTGATGGGGCAAAGCCTGGGGACTGAACCTCAGACACTTAGTTCTTTCTTTTTAAATCTCTGTTCTCGGGTATCTATGTCTATATCTTGTTCTGGCATAAGAACCCTTAATGCCCCTTTTCTACATGTGCTGAAGGGGCTCCTACATCACAGGGGCCCTCTGAGCAAGTGGATTAGCTTGGCAAGAGGGGAGGGTGGTTCTGGTTGGCTCATGCTGAGGCCTTGAAATATGTCAGTCCTTTGCTAGAGGCTGCCTGTGATGTCTGCATCACTTGGAAGGCTTTTAACAAATGTAATTCCAGGGCCGGATAGTCCTGGATAGGGGCCCAAGACAAACATTTCAGTTCAGATTTGTACTGTTTAGGTCTCAAAAAGTTGTTCAAATTACTTTGTGTCCAGAATTCCCTGCCAGGGTGGGGGAAGATTAACTTTTAGGTCCTGTGTGTTGCTTAGCTCTCAAATTGACCATTTAGTCCCTTGTAAACTGCTCAGTAAAAGATTAGACAGCAGAATAGTTTAGCTCCTTCTCCTTGTCAATCAATAAAGTTGCTTGTGGCAGTACCTTTGTAAAATGGTTAGAAATTTAGAGGGTCATTTTCTAACGGGATCACGCATGAAAGGGACTTTTTGCACGCAAAAAGTCCCTTTTCGCGTGCGATTCCTAGATCGGGGCAGAGTCGGCACCGGAAGGGGAGGATTCGGGGTGGACACGGCGAAGACATTGCTGACGGCGAAAAGGCAAGGCCCCCTTATCGCCGCCAGTAACACGCCCAATAGCACCACCTTTCATGGTGACGCTATTGGTTTGCGAAAGCCAGCAGCGATAGCACTGCGGTGGTGCGATCGCTGCCGGCTTTCGCAGGCCCGCCCGATTCACTAAGGCCTGCGATTTTAGAAAATCCAGGTCATAGTTCCTGTTACTTAAATGAATCTCTAAACCTCAGAGCTCGTACCTCTTCAACAGTCTTCTCCAGGGGCGGCTCAAAGCAATCTGCCGCCTGAGGCGAGGGATGAGATGGGGCCCCAGCGCCCCCCCCTCCCCCATAGGCTCCCTCTCTCTGGCACCCATATTCAAGGGCCCTCACACAAGCTCTCCTCACCCCCCCCCCCCCCAAGCACCCTCATACATGCTCTCTCACACTTCTCCAAACACCCTCACACATTCTCACACCCCCAGGCTCACAATCTCTCTCACACACACATCCCTCTACACACACTCACTCTCACCGGGGCTTGATCTTCGCTGTGTGGCAGCCCACGAGAGGGGGGTCTCCTCCGTCATTGTCATTTTCTGCGCAGAATTCCTCCCCCCTGCACAGCCGGGGTCTCTTCCATCTTTGCGAAGAAAATGGCAAAGATGGAGGAGACCCCGGCTGTGCAGGGGGGAGGAATTCTGCACCGGTTCTTTGTTTTGGCAGCAGGGTGAGGCGGCCGCTAGAGGAGTTTGGGTGGGCAGTTTTTGCCACTTACAAAGTTTGCTGCCTGAAGCAGCTGTCTCACCCTGCCTCATTATAGAACCACCCCTGGTCTTCCCTATTTTCCTGTCTTCTGTCTAGCACTGAGTTGGCGCTGTCTCACTCCTTTCCTCCCAAGTAATTCTCACCTGATTCAATGCTTTTGAATGATACTCCAAACTCCTTCCTGATAATGGATGTGACTCCATTCCTCCCTGATGACATAGATGGTCTACGGTTTCTTTCTAGATGAAATACACCACTTCCTCCAGCTGATAAAGACTCTGTTTTACTGAGTACCTTGGACCCAGGAACTCAAAGGGGAAAATTTATACTCAAAAGGGAAACCAAACAAGAAGCAGGAAGGGTGAAAAGTTTTTCTACTCAAACAAAAAGGTTTCCAGAAACAATGGACAAAAATATGGGGTAAGGTACTCTGCCTCTATTTTTTTACTTAGGTCTCAGTCCAAGAGACCCCCCCCAGAGCCCAAAGGGTAAGAATTCTGTAGCCTCTCCTTATTTATATGCCTACTATAGCTCCATTGTAGTTTCTCTGGTTTTTCCTCCTAGCATCACCAGTTTAAGCCTTGTCAAACCTTACAGTGTGGAGCAGTGCATCATAGCTAAATACATGCTTAATGGTAGGTAGTTGTTACTCACTTTATTTTAGATTGCCATCCTTAAATAAGACAAGCAAGTATTGATTCATCCACTGGGAAATTAAGGCAAGGAATACAGATCCACAATAAAGCAAGCACAGCAGATAAACATAACTAAGGGATAAAAGACCTAGATGCTAAAAAGACCTCCAGATAAGTATTGGTGAATTCAGGTATTGGTTTTTTTCCACATATTTATTTATAGTAATGAATTTGTACCTATATTTTGGGTTTACCTTACATATCTATGCATATGTGTGTGTTAATAAATATATAGTGACTAAGACAAGAGTGTCAATATATATCAGGACAATTTTAAAGGCCATGTAAGAGGAAAAATAGCAATTTATGCACATAAATTGACTGTCTGAAAATTGCTGTCCCACAATGCAGCTAAAAGTATGTGTAGTGTTCCTCAATGAGCATACTTTTAGCTATATTTAGGTATTGAGTATCAAAGTGAAGTGGTGTTTTGACAATCAGTTAGGGGGCTGTATATGTAAAAGTATGCATGAAACCCATTTCAAATATATTTTTACCCATTCTATCAAGAGGTGATCTGGAGGACAGGGTAGGGGGTGGGGAAAGCACATAATTTAGATTTTCAAAACTGTATGCATAAATATACATGCAGAAAGTTACACTTGATCTGGAGCAGGTATTTATTTCCTGTGCCTATGTTTCTCTGTCGACAAGCAAAGCTAAATTAGCCATGACATGTGGATGACATCATCCAGTAGCACCAAACGGATCCTTCTTGCTAAGCTCAGAGCTTTTGCTCTGCTGAGCATGTGTGGGAATTCCTGTGCAGGCATTGCCTTGTGAGCCCCTCATTTTTTTTGTCTGAGTTCCAGCATGGACATATACTCTTTCTTGCTGTGTTTTTCTTAATTGATATCTTTTGGTATCATAGTTTATTCAAACTTTCTCAACTATTCTGTTACTTCGCTGCCTTAGTAGCCCACAATAATCACTTTAAAGTGCTATTTAAAAAGTAAAAATCATCTTTTCTTCACAGAAATGTCCAGCACCAAGAAGCTCATTATCAGTGGCTTCAAGGTGGTAGGAAAATGCCTAACACAGATGGTCATGACATCTGTTACCAGTGCCTAGGACTAAATCATGACCAGGCCAGCTGTTATCATTGCAAATGGATGGATCTGCACTATCAGAAGTCCAGGGCCTGGAAGATAAAGGAACCGCGTAAATCTCTGAAAAGCCACAGCTGGTCATCCTTCTGGAGTAGAGCCTTGTTGAGCTTCTCTGATACCTAATTGAGCAGGAGCTCCTTGGGTAAGTCTCCCCCTTTGTTGGAATAGCTTTTGAGCTCTTCCATCTCCTTGGGGTCAAGCAAACAGAAAACAAGCTTGTTGTAGGCTTCCTGTAGCTTGGGGGCTATTAAAAAGAAAAAAACCCTCCACTCTTTGGAGCTGATGGCTCATCCAGCGCAAAGAAACATCAGCCCTCAGCACCAGCGATGCAGCTGATGCATTACTCACTGGTGCATCGATCTTTGGTACCGTCTATGAACCAATACCTGATGCCACCAATGCATCAGCGCCTGGAATCGCTGATGCACCAACCCCTGGCATCAACACAGCTCCTTGTGCCATTGAGGCACATAGCAGGGATGTCCTCATAGCATCATTCTTCAGCATCATTGATGCTGAAGAGCACTTGACACACTGAACCCCAGAACACTTGAAGCATTGAGCCTTGACACACTTGAAGCTTTTTCCTTTGATGTCAGAGCAAGCTTCTGCATTGTCGACGGACTGCGGTGCTTCTGACACAACTATTTACTAAATCACTTTCTATATATCTACAAAGTATATCAGAAGCAGAAGGAGATATGCTTCACTTACCTATGCCAATTACAAGGGCAATGTCTCTATCAAGGTTTATTGGAACAAGGCTTACGTCTGGACACACCTAACCCCATTTGCTTCTTGGTGACCTTAATGTCTAACAGCTTCTGGCAAGAGGCCAACAATGTGAAAGGTACTAACCAAATGTGACACATGAGATCCAGCTTAAACCTGAACCAAGTTTTTGATCAGTCTCCAAACCCAGCAATCATCCTCTCTGGTAGGGGGGAAGATTCATCACTACCTGGAGGAATGGCGCAAGATTACCAAAGACCACTGTGTACTCTCGATTGTGTAATCTGGTATCGCCAGTGTTTCTCCCAGGTTCCCATGCTACCTCATTGCTCAGCCTTCAATCCAGATCAGATCTGTCTCAATTAGCACAACTCCACCTGGAGATGGAGTCACTCCTTAAACAATAGGCAATAGAACCTGTTATGCCCAATCCCTAAGAAAACTGAACGATTGAGACCAATCCTGGATTTAAGTGCCACGGTTCCGCCTGCTATGAAGCCTCACCACCAGCAAAGGCTTTTAGTGAGCCTCACTCTTAGGTGCCCTAGCCACTTCCTTGCTGATCACAAGACACAGCAGTTCCAGGGCTACTTAACCCAGCTTGTCCAATCCCTCCTTGTCTCGCCTTGGCTCTTTGACGTGCCCAGTCATGTCTAATTTTTCTTTGCCTTGTGGCCTACCCAGGCTTTCTGCCTCACCTTGTTGTCTACCCAGGCCTTCTGCCTTGCCTTGTGGTCTGCCTGGGCCTTCTTCCTTGCTTTATGCCCTATCTTGGCCTCCTGCCTTGCTCTTTAGCCTACTTTGGCTTCCTGCGTTGCTCTGTGACCTATTTTAGCCTTTTGCCTTGCTTTGTAGCCTGCCTTGGCATCCTGCCTTGCTCTGTAGCTGCCTTGGCTTCCTGTCTTGCTTTGTGGCCTATTCTGGCCTCCTGCTTTTCTCTGTAGCCTACCTTGGCTTCCTGCCTTGCTCAATGGTCTGTCTTGACCTCCTTCCTTGTTCTGTAGCCTTCCTTGGCTTCCTTGACTTCTGCCTTGCCTTGTGGTCTGCCTGGGCCTTCTTCCTTGCTTTATGGCCTATCTTGGCCTCCTGCCTTGCTCTTTAGCCTACTTTGGCTTCCTACCTTGCTCATTGGTCTATCTTGGCCTCCTTCCTTGTTCTGTAGCCTTCCTTGGCTTCCTGCCTTGCTCTGTGGCCTACCCTGACCTCCTTCCTTGCTCTGTGGCCTATCCTGGCCTATTGCTTGCTCTGAGGCCTATCTTGGCTTCCTGCCTTGCTCTGGAGCTTTCTAGGCTCTCCTGTATTGCTCAGTGGCCTTCTGGGCCAACCTGTTCTGCTTTGAGGACTTCATGCCTATTAGGGTTACCTTGCCTTGTCTCATGCCCTGTTGGACTGTCCTGTTTACTGTTGTGGTTCCTGGTCCTGTCCATATCTAGTTTTTGCCCAGTCCTGTCCTTGTTCAGTCCTTGTCCTGCTCAGTCCAGTTCAGTCCCTTGTCTGTTTCCCAGGCCTTGGCCTTGTCCTTGATTCAAGCCCTACTGTATCCTGGCCCTGCCTGTCCTCAGTACTAGCCTTACCTGGATCTAGCACCCACCCTTGCCTGGATTCAGCTCCTAGCCTGTGCCTAACTCTAGCTCCTGGTCTGTATCCAGTCCCCAGTCAGTAACTGAATCCAGCACCAGCCATGATGTTTGCAAGAAGGAAAGTCCTACCAGCCACCAGAACCCAAGGGCTCGACCTGCAGGGGGAAGGGGATTGGTTAGACAGAAGATCACCTCTAGTCCTGCCTTGCAATCCTATGTCACTTCTGCGGGGGTGCTCCCTGATTTCAGCCTGCCAGACTGTGACATTAAGAACTTAAGTCTGAACAAGAACCTGCTGTGAGAGAAATTGAAGATGAACTCCCTTTATACAATTCTGCTTTTCATTCAGGTAGGGAAATGGCTCTATACACTGGATCTAAAGGATGCCTATGCTCACATACCCATCTGTTCCTCCCATTGGCACTACCTATGCTTTGTGGACAAATCTTTTCACTATCAATAGCAAGTGCTCCAATTCAGCCTGTCTATAGCACTGAGGGTCTTCACCACCTGCCTAGTTGTGTAGCAGCATATCTTCGTCATTAGGGCATCTGTGTATTCCCTTACCTGGATAACTGGCTGGTGACAATGACTTCCCAGGAGGGAGTACTGTCTTCCCTACAGAAAACAATTCAACTTCTTCAGTCCCTAGGATTCTTAATATATTTCAAAAAATTGACCTTAGTTCCATCTCAGATAATCAAATTCATTGGGGGCATGGATAGACTTGCTGCAGGAGAGACCACTTCTCCCATCAGATTGAGTGCACACTCTCGGGTCCCTGGCTGATTGATTAGTGAACATGGAACAGACAACAGCTAGAGAAGTGATAGTTATTCTAAGCCTTATAGCGGCTTTAGTTCATGCAGTATCACTAACACACCTCCACATATGACTCCAGGAATCGGGCCTCCAATCCCAATGAGATCAGCTGACTCAGTCATTAACAACTCTAATGAATATCTCACAGGAAATGAAGCAAGACCTTCACTGGTAATTAGAATCCTACATTTTTCAGGAAGGGGCACCATTTTGTCTACTTCCTTATCAGGTAATATTTGCAACAGATGCCTTTACCAAGGGATAGAGAGTCCACATAGGTTCCTTCCGAATGAAAGGGACTTGGTCGTTAACAGGCAATTTCAGCTCAACCTTCCAGAACTGTGAGTGATCAGACATGCCTTAACAACATTCTCCAATCTGCTCAGGAAAAACAGCATTCTCATTCATACCAACAATCAAGTAGGCATGTTATATGCCAACAAATGAGGAGGCATAGCGTCATTAACTCTTTGCAAGAAGCAATAAGATTATGGGAATGGGTGTACAATCACAAAGCTGTTCTTCAAGCAACCAACCTCCCGGGAATTGCCAATACACTAACAAATTGCTTCAGCAGGGTTTTTCACCCGCATGAATGGTCCTTACAGAAGTCAGTTGCCAACAGATTGTTCAATCTTTGAGGACACCCCTCGATCAATCTCTTTGCATCAGAGGAGAACAGAAAAGTGGAAAGGGTTTGTTCCATTCTTCTCAGTGAACTCATATCCGCTCAGGATGTTTTTCTGCTCAACTGGAATGAAGATTTCATGTATGCATTTCCACTGATTCCACTGATAGCCAAGACAGTACAAAAATTGCTTAAAGATAAGGTCCAACTGATAATTATTACATTAGCGTGGCCCAGACAAATATGGTTTTTATACCTAGATCAACAGTCCATCAGCCCACCCCCCAAATTGTGTTAGGGACAGATCCATCCTTGCTAGCTCAGGAAGAGGGATGTTTATTTCATCTGAATCTCCCCTTTGTCAATCTAACAGCCTGGATGTTGAGTGCTTGCTGATTGCTCCATTTTCCTTGCCTAAAGAAGTTGAAGACATAATAATGTCCACTAAAAAGCCTTCAACTAGAAGAACTTATGACTTTAAATGGAAATGGTTTTCAACCATTTGTCAACAAAGCTCCTTAGATCCATTCACATGCGAGTCATGGCAGTTTCCCCAGTATTTGCTCTTCCTTGCTTCCTCAGGCTTTGCACCACATCAGTATGAGTTCATCTTAGTGCTATAGTAGCCTACTATATACATACTGATAGAAGGCCAATCTCCACTTATCCTTTAGTATCGAAATGAATGTGTTGCGTCCGTCAGGCTCAGATGTCTCCGCCCGACATGCCTCACCTTTCTCTCAGCTTTCTCCACCAGCCTCGGGAATATGGCAACTGTGGCATTTCCCAGCCGCACCCTCTGGCTTCCCTGGAGAGGGTCTGGTGCGGCGTTCGGCCAGCTTGACCCGAGGCCTCCTAGGATGCGCGCATGTTCCTACCTTTGTAGCAGTGTTGGGGCAAACCTCGGGGGCGTCCCCCTCAAGTGATGTCACTGCTTCTGCCCATTTTCTGACTCTCTTGCCGAGTTAGCAAGGATTGGTATGCCCTGGTCTGAAGCTACTCTTCTGCTTCTATCCACTGGAAGCTATCTTCACCCTTCGGGGTTCTCTAACCTGGGTACCCGCTCCTTGGGGGCCCTCTGCTTATTTACAGGTGCCTATCCTCTTACAGGTACTCGCTCCTCGAGGGCCTGTGGGTCTTTCCTGGTGCCTGCTCCATTCTTCAACCTGCTGGAAATCCATCTATTAGCTACAGAGAGTGAATACAACTTCTACCAGTCTGTCTCTCATCAGTTCCTCGCTACCTCTCTGCATCAGGCCCTACACCACCATTGTGGAACGGGTCTCCTCTGCCGAGGACCATGGACTGCTAACACCTATCCTCTCTATTGCTCATTGGGATTCTCTCTACTCAGCTACGGAAGTGTGTTTAACATCTGCCAGTCTGTCTCTCCTACAGTGCCTTATTGGACATCTGCATCGGGACCTTACACCACCATTGTGGGTCGGGTCTCCCTCGCCAAGAATTACAGACTGCTACCAGCTAACCTGCTCTCTACTGCCACCTCTGGTGGTCATCCTAGCTGTACAATAAAAGAAACTCTCTGTGTCTGTGCTATTGAGTCTAGCCCGGTGCATCAGTCTCCCTACGGGGTTCCTCCCCGTAGGAGATAACATCACTGTTGCCCCCGAGAATCCACCAAACACCTTGATATCATAACAGAATGATGGGCTTATGGCATACTAAACCTCTAGTGGTCAAGATACCTGTTCCATGAGACCTTAATATGGTTCTGACACAACTTATGAAGTCACCTTTTGAGCTATTGAAGCCTTTCTCAAATGGAAAATATTATTCCTTATTGCATTCACATCAGTTGGAAACATCAGCGAGGTTCAGGCTTTGGTTCATTTCTCTCCTTAGCTACAGTTTTGTCACAATAGAGTGGTGCTCTGCACCCAACCAAAAGTCCTAGCAAAAGTAGTCTTGGCTTTTCATATTAATCAAGGCATCGTTTTATCTATGTTCTTTCCCAGACCACATGCACATGAAATAGAAAAAGCCTTTCATTTCATAGACTGTAAAAGAGCCTTAGCTTACTACAGGAAAAGAACTCAGTGACATCGTGAGGCCTCACAGCTTTTTGTCTCTTATGATCCTAACTGTCTGGATATAGTAGTTGCTAAAAAAAAATCATCCATTTGGCTAGCCGACTGTATTGCAAATTATAATGCACTAGTAGACCTACAGATTAGACTCTTAACAAAGCTCATCAAGTGACAGCCATGGCTGCATTGATAGCTCATCTGCAAGCAGTACCAATTGAAGACATCTGCAAAGTTGCAACTTGATTCTCAATGCACAATTTCACATCTCCTTACTGTCTGGACAATCTATCAAGAAGTGACAGTAAATTTGCTCAAACTGTTTTGTGTAGCCTTTTCACCCACTAGTCTAATCTCCATGATGGGATCTGGGTTGCTTATTTATTAAATTCACCTCTGCAACCTTAGGCTTGGGGCTCCTCACATGTCATGGCTAATTCAGCTCTGCTTGTTGAAGAGAAAGCAAGTTTACTTACCGTAAACTGTGTTCTCCATGGACAACAGGATGAATTAGCCATGCGAAATACCCACCCACATCCTTGGAGAGTTGACTACCTAGCTCTAAAATTGACTGAAGAGCTCACAAGGAAACGCTCGCACAGGAATTCCAGCACATGCTCAGTAGAGCAAAAGCTCTATGAGAGAAAGAATGGCTCATTCGACGCTGTCAAATGACAGCACTCACGTATCATATCATGGCTAATTCATTGTGGTGTCCATGGAAAACACTATTTACAGTAAGCAAACTTGCTTTACTCATGTACCAGGATAACCTATGAATTTTCAAAGTGGGCTGATGCACATACATTTGCTTTGAAAATTAGGATTCAGTGTATCTCCATACTTTAGATGTATGCAGGCTGTTATAAAATTACCCTCTTAGAGGAGGCATTCCTAGGGGCATGTTTAGGTTGAAAGAGGGAAATAATGAGCATACACTGTATTTTCAAATCTATGCAAGTTGTTTTCCTTGAAAAAAGTACCCGCACAAAATCTAGGTGCAAATGTTCACAGATACTTTGTACGCATGGCACATTTTAAAGCAGGTTTTGCTTTGAAAACTGGTACAAAATCTGTGGCTATAAAGTACCCAGTGAAATTGCTCCCATATGCTTTAGAATGCAGGAAAATAATTTTTATTTCCTTATCATACTTGTTATTAAGCACATAAACCATTTTCTTCTTACTGGGAAA
The DNA here is from genome assembly GCF_901001135.1 of Rhinatrema bivittatum. Classification (NCBI taxonomy): domain Eukaryota; kingdom Metazoa; phylum Chordata; class Amphibia; order Gymnophiona; family Rhinatrematidae; genus Rhinatrema; species Rhinatrema bivittatum. The sequence goes on from NC_042624.1 coordinate 82,445,475, forward strand.
ATCTCTCACTGGTCATGAGTGAGAAAAGAGGTTTCTGTGACTTGATCACTAAAACCCTAATTTAGTCATGGAAAACCTTCCATGCTACAAGTGAACATCTGGGAAGGGATATAAAAAGGGGAAAAATTCCCAGGAGGTTGCATATGAAGACTCAAGGCTCTGGATCCCAGCCCCAGTTCTGATTGATCTCCAAGTCAAAAGGAGTGGGAAGAAACTACCAGGGAACAACAACAAAAAAAAAACCAAAACCAAAATGAAATCCCTCTCCCAGCCTTTCTCTCAATTTTGATGCAAAACGGATGCTTTCCCACTTGTCTTCCCCCTTCCCCCAGTCTGAATCCTAGTGTCCGCCCCCGTCCCAGAATCCCACTTCTCATCCACAACCCCTCCAGAAATACCACTTGTAATTCCAAAGGGATCTTTGCCTTCACTGGCAGGAGGCAAGTGAAAGCTGTCCGGCCAGCACTTCTGCTCACTGCTAAATGGCGCCACCTATACCAATGCGTCAACAGGCGTGCAGTGCTGGAGCACCAGAAGGTGACAGTGTCCACAGAGAGCAGTGGTGCAGGCCCGGAAGGCTCTTTTATGCCTCTTGCTGATGAAGATGGGGACCCTCCAGAATCGTAAGTGCAGATTCTGGAAGGGGGGTCTGGGGCATCACAGGGGTTCAGGATGGGAAGGGGATAAGAGGTTGTTTGTTTTTTTTTTCTGCTTAACATTGGGATTGGATTGGTGGGTCAGGAGTCAGCATCGCAATCTCTGGGCCTGGTGGGAGAAGGGGATTTTATCTTTGGCATTAGGGTTGAGAGGAGGGGATCAGAGGCTGGGACTGTGTGTGTATGTGGGGGGGGGGGGGGTCTGTTTGACAAATGGGGACAGGAGCAGGAGATTTGAGGCTGGAGGGTTTAAGTTTGGCATTGGGAAGCAGGAAATCAAAGGCAATATTTGTTCTGTTTGACTTTCGGCTCAAATCAGGAGAGTCAGGTGGGGTGAATCGGAGGCTGGGAGGATTTCTATTTGACAACAGGTTCAGATCGTAAGGTTGGGAGGGGGATGAGAGGCTAGGAGCAGGGTCAGATTAAGACATGCTGAGGTCTAGTTTAAGAGCCCACTTGGCATTATCAGAAACATGTAAAAGTTGAAATGCATTAATTTGTTTTGTATTTAGAGGCTTCTCATAATCTGAGGTTGTGCCTATATCTGGCACTTGTTGGGAAGGGGATAAACAGCTATTTGGGCCACTGGAGTGTGAGGGGAGCACCAGGGTGGGGAGGGGCACTGTTAGAACAAGCATGGCTGGCTAGGTTTAGGCCAGCTATCCCGCTGCCTATGTTTGGGCACCTAAGCCAGGCGCCTAGCACTGAAAACCAGCGCTAGGTGTCTGACTTCCCTGCCCTGACCAAATTCCAGCCTTGGGACTGCCCACATTTAGAACAGGTAAATCTAGCTGCCGATCCAATCACTTTACTCCCAAAGTCGGGTTGGTAGACTCTTTGAAAGCTGACTCTTAAAAATGTGAAATTAAATTCAAGCATAAGTGAATTATTTTCCAAAAAAATTCACAGGAGCCGATTTATAAAGGGTTTTGTTCCATATAGCCATAGAATTAAAGAAAATCCTTGATCAAATAATGGGTGCTTATGAATCTGGATAGTCAAGAAAACTGCAAGTGATTCATGCACACATGTAAATTGTGCCACCAGGTGGAGCCTGAAAGAGGACATATTTCCAGACTGCTAACAAAACAATTTCTTAATGTCAATATACAAAATTCAGCTTGGAGTTAGACTACATACCTGCTAAATTACAGTCCGTTCCTGTCATCTAAAGAAACAGAGCATCTGGTTCTTTCTGTACCAGAACTGTCTTATGCCTGTCATGTAACCCATGATTTGGGAAGCTTGGTGAATCTTTGTTTCCTCGTATGCATCCATTTTCTTTCAGTCACTTCTCTGTTGATGTGAAGATTTTTAGCTCCCTTCTAGCTGTGTGCCTACTAGTGTTGAGTATTTTAAGATGCATGATTTTAAAAACTCTTATTTTTGCCAAGTAATTTTCCCCTCCTTTGAGCTTCCAGCTTAGACAGACTTGGCCTCTGCTAGACTGTAGAAGTGCCTTAAGGCTTCATTGCAAACTGCCCTGGGGTTTTCCCCTATGTCACTACTTTATATCCCCTCCCAACTCATTTAACTCAATCATTGCAGCAGCAGTGCTTGGTCAAGGACCCTATGCAAGGGCTCCTTCGGGAAACTGGCTAACGTGGGGCCCCAAATCCGGCCATTAGGTGACATCATTGTTCAACGCTTGAAACTCTTCCCTTCCAAGGGCTGTGAATGCTGCCTTTGCAGAAACCGTCAGACGGCTGGCCCTGAAATCAAATCCAGGTTCTCTAGATGACAGAATACAGCACTGCCATTGAGTCAGCCTTTAAAATAATTTTTAAAAGGACATATGTGGCTGCGGGGTGGAGATGGGGGGAGATTTTCATACTGCCCCCAGTACGGCAGGGATTCTTTACTCTGCACAGTGGCGTCTTTAAACAGAAATATTTCGGGTGGTGACACAGGGGCAAGCCAAAGTGCCTTTTATACACTTCATGCTCCCTCTGCTATTGAATTGGCTATAAAAGATATAATAAAAATTTACAAGATTCTTTTGTGCAATTTAGAAGAAAACCTGGCCTACCAATGGAAAAAAAAAACCCCCATTAAAATTATTTGATAGCCTCATTCAACCAATTCTTCTGTATGGATATGTGATGGACCCTTCAGTTATATCACCATTAAGACCCGAGTGAGCCTGAGAGAATGCAGATTACTGTGTGGGGAGGTACCATTCAAATTCAGCCCCTCCCTTTGAGGGGTCTGGAATGGTTGTCCCCCTAGAGAGTCCATAGAGCAGCTCCCTACAGAGAGCTTTAGGTTTGCTCAGATTTTGGAGGCAGAAAGGGGTTTTGCTTGAGTTGTTTTTTTCAGGCCAGTCAGAGGACACAGTCAAGCCCTGGGTTCCAGGGTCGGGAAGGGTTTCCTTATCCAGTCCACTGACTGGTTGGTTAGGATTTTCCCTCTGGGTCTTTTTTTTTTTTTTTTAAGATTTTAAGTGGTAGGAGCCTCACTGGACATCTGGGCCTTTCTTAGACTTAGGGGATGGGGACTCCTGTAGTCTGGGATATCAAGAGATAGAGAAGACCTGCCCCTGAAGTGGTGGTGACCCATTGTGAGGAGGATCCCTGGTGTTTAATTCTGTTGGGGAAAACAGCCTGATTTCATTGAGCCAGTCTTGGTTGCCCTTCCTTCCAGTTTGAAGCAAAGAGAGCTGCTTGCGTCAAGGGGATCCCTCCCATCAGGGATCCAGAATGAAGAAATAAAGAGACTGTGTAAGAACCAAAGAGATCCAGATGATCTGCTAACTGTGAGAAAGGGAAACAAAATCACTGTGGACACCCATAAGAACATGCCATGCTGGGTCAGACCAAGGGTCCATCAAGCCCAGCATCCTGTTTCCAACAGTGGCCAATCCAGGCCATAAGAACCTAGCAAGTACCCAAAAACTAAGCCTATTCCATGTTACTGTTGCTAGTAATAGCAGTGGCTATTTTCTAAGTCAGCTTAATAGCAGGTAATGGACTTCTCCTCCAAGAACTTATCCAATCCTTTTTTAAACTCAGCTATACTAACTGCACTAACCACATCCTCTGACAACAAATTCCAGAGTTTAATTGTGCGTTGAGTAAAAAAGAACTTTCTCCGATTAGTTTTAAATGTGCCCCATGCTAACTTCATGGAGTGCCCCCTAGTCTTTCTACTATCCGAAAGAGTAAATAACCGATTCAGATCTACCTGTTCTAGACCTCTCATGATTTTAAATACCTCTATCATATCCCCCCTCAGCCGTCTCTTCTCCAAGCTGAAAAGCCCTAACCTCTTTAGTCTTTCCTCATAGGGGAGCTGTTCCATTCCCTTTATCATTTTGGTCGCCCTTCTCTGTACCTTCTCCATCGAAGCCTCATTAATCAGGTAAACAAGCCCTTTTTAAATATTGGGGTTACAATAGCTATCCTCCACTCTTCAGGTACAATGGATGATTTTAATGATAGTTTACAAATTTTTACTAATAGGTCTGAAATTTCATTTTTGAGTTCCTTCAGAACTCTGGGGTGTATAGTATCCAGTCCAGGTGATTTACTACTCTTCAGTTTGTCAATCACTATTCAGTTTGTCCATCACTACCTTGGGGAGAGAAAGAGAAGATTACTCTCTGTGGCATAGACATTTAAACGTTTTTATCTGATCGGAAGAGGGTTTTTTTTTTTTTTTTGGCCACTGTAAAGTGACCCTGCTCACCTGGGAGCACCACTTAACCAAGCCCTGGAGAGTGGATGTTCCCCAGTCCCTGATATGTGAGTCCTGCACAGACAGAGGGAAAGAGGAATGGGCCGGAAGAGAGAATTCTGTGGTGCTGCAGATTGACAGGCCAATACAGTAAAGTGCGGCCGCAGTTACCCTGCTTCTAACCCGCTTTCTACTCACAATTTGGCCGTGTTAGTCCAACCCGTGATTCACTATCCCCTTTAACCCATCCTTACCGCCTCTTTAAATCAACGGGTAACCCTTTCCACCCATGGCATGTATATGAGATGTAAACGATCGGATTAGCTATTCCCTCCCATATAGTAACATGTGGCCCGATTATCACTTTTTAAACCTGCAGTTTTGCCGCGCGTTTAACCTGCTAATTTACCGCCTACCCCTACCCCTGCATTAGTGTGGAGCGTCAGGCAAGCCGAGATGAAATTTCACGGGCCACGGAGCAGCCCCAGCCAGCCCTGCTTCACTGCCTGACCCCCTAACTCCCTGGGACAAGACCAAGCAAACTTTCCGCCAGCCCCCGCTCACCTGCCCTGGCCGCGCCCATCTCCCGCACTGACAGCTCTGGAGCAGCCCCAGTCCTCTCTCCCCTCCTCCCGGGGGCAGCCGGCGGTGGCGAGAGCAGCTTCGGCAGCCCGGGGCGGATCGGGCGCGCCCCATGGCTCCCTATTCTCTAAAAGGTAATGCGTGCACGCCGTGACCTCGGACGTCCAGCCGGGCGCTCAGGTCACTGCGTGCGACGTCCGAGGTCACGGCGTGCACGCATTACCTTTTAGAGAATAGGGAGCCATGGGGCGCGCCCGATCCGCCCCGGGCTGCCGAAGCCGCTCTCGCCACCGCCGGCTGCCCCCGGGAGGAGGGGAGAGAGGACTGGGGCTGCTCCGGAGCTGTCGGTGCGGGAGATGGACGCGGCCAGGGCAGGTGAGCGGGGGCTGGCGGAAAGTTTGGGGGGAGTTAGGGGGGGAGTCAGGGGGTGGCTTGGGCTCAGGGGGAGGATGGCCTGGCCTGTTGAGAGGAAGGAGTCCTGGAGGGGGAGGAGTTAGGGGGTCAGTCAGCCCTTCTCCTGTATCCACTTCCTGGTACCTATCATTTCAAATGTCATTTGAAATGACAGGTACCAGCGCACCCAGGATACTGTATAGGCGCTGTATAAGTGCCTATACAGTAAAATGGATTGCGCTTCATGGATGCGCGTTGGACGCGGCTAGTATTTGCATGCAATTTTAATACAGTATCGAGCGGTAGGTGATCCGGACTGTGCGTGCGGCGAACGCTGGTGCGCCCGGCACTAATGCACCTCCTCCTACCACTCCTTACTGTATCGGCCTGTGAGTTATTGTGCCATTCATCACCATTGTCTGAACAGTAAAGACTTTAATTTTGGACCCTAACTTGGTGTCTCCAGGGTTTTTCTTTTGCACTCACTGCATCAACAAGGAAGATAAGTCCCCTCTCCCAAGGGATCACGGGTATGTGTAAAAAGGTCACCCCCGTCACATTGGGCCCTGGAAGGAAATCTCCCCCACCCCCACCTAGAAAGGATCTGGCCCTGGAAGTAAGAGAGACTGAGAGAGAGCTTAACCGGTGAGTGGTTCCCGCCCCAAAGAGAAACAAATTCTTTTATGGCCCCACCCGTGCAGGATAGGCACACCAGGGTGGGGTTGCAGATATGAGAGTGAAGTCTGTATAGAAAGGGACATAATTTCAAAATAAATCCTGCATCTCCAGTTCTGTAATACAATCTGCATCCACAGAAAGCCCTCCAACAAAGGTCCTTGGATGCTGATCCTTGTAATTCACCATGCAAAAAAAAACAACAAAACATACTTTCAAATTCTGTTGTCATCTCAGTAACAGCAGCACAAACACCTTCCGTTGCCAGATGCTTTGTGAAGTAAAACAAAGCTCTAACAAATAAAAACTTAGAACCTAGACAGCAAACCTGTCATACCAAAACAGCATTAACTCCAAGGACTCAGTCACAACCCAGCCTATGAAGAACTGGAAATATTACACCAGGCCCTAATACACCACTACACTTATTAGGAAAACAGAACAAGCTAGACAGCTATAGGTCTCCTCACAGAAACTACACACTAGCAGAACACCTCACTTCGGTCAGGCATGCAGAACACAGATTACATCCTCACCAATAGAATAAACAGACCATAAATTATAAATAGAACCGATAATTACAATTTAAAAAATGTACAAAACCAGCAAAATATTTGAAAACAGCAGGCACATCAAATAATATCCAATAATTAAAACTAATAGGGCTAAAATAAAATCTTCAGTGGGGAACTTTATATTTCTGGTCATCCGGAGATTGTTCTGGATTACTTGGGGAAGGGGGAGGGTGCACAATCTTTATTTTCCTTCTCTCTCTCCCACATGCACACACTTGCACATGATCACTCACACACCATGCTCATTCAGAGGTTTCTCTCTCTCTCTCTCTCTCTCTCACACACTCACACACGCACAGGCTCTTTCTCTCTCTCACACATACACAATCAAGGTCTCCCCCTCTCTTCCAGCCCGTTTTAAATGGACCTTGCCAGTCCTTTTCTTTGGCCACCGCAAGATGGGGGTCTGTGGCGGCCCTGGTGGGCTTAGTTTTCAGCTGCCATGGGATGGGGGTCCTCTTCTGTCCCTTCTGTGTTCAGATGATGTTTGAACTGTGTGCCAAGGGAGGGTCAGAGAGGCGCCAGCATTGACTGAACAGGCAGCCGACAACCCTGTCTGAAACTAGGGTGACTAAGGAGTGGCAAGCCATTTATATGAGGTGGCATTTGCCACCCCTTGCCACTCTTTCATGAGGCCTAAGACCCTTTGCACATGCAGGTAAGTTTTGCAGGTGCAAGTAGATAATTTGCAGATAAGGTATGCATGGTGATTAAAAAAAAATGAAATTCCTCCATCAACTTTACTGGACCCGCTCTAACCCTACCCCTGGTGCAGCCCCTTTTCCTCACAGGGAAAAGTAAGCTTGCTAAGGACAGCATGGATACTTTTCTCCACATTGGGGGGGAGCGGGGGGAATAATGGCACCAACCACACTGGAGACAGGTGCCAAAGTGATGTCATTTTGCGACTGTGATCCAGGTGACCACCACCATTATTAAAGATGCAGTTGCTGGACTGGAGTGAGTGTACCTTGCTCTGGCCCTTAAAATTCTCTTACCGGCAGCCATGGGAAGGGAGTGACTGGGGGCCAGGGAGAAGGGTCCCCAGCTTTGGCATATGCTTATGAGGGAAACCCAGCTGGAGGCCCCTCCCCCTTTATTTTTAAAGGTGGTATGAATACTTGGCAGTTTTCAGGCATCTTTGTAGGTGGCTATTTTCAAGTTTGTTTCATTCAGAGCAAACCAAAAATAACCTCATTTGTTTTTAATAAATGCACATCCCTATTGAGCAATAACCATGACTCCTCCCATCCTCATCCCTTGGAGGCTATGAATGCTAATGCTGCCTCTGCCCTTGTTGACCTGAGGAGTAGAACATCTGACCCATGTATTGAAGCAGTCACCTGGTACTTAGCCGTCCACAGCACTTAGCAACTGAGCTACTGGGACAACCTTTAAATAAACTATTTTTTTATTTTTTTTAAATTTCTCAATTCTTATTTTCTGGAAAACTCTGCTTAGTTGATATTAGTCAACTGTTTCCAAATGGCAGCCTATCATGGTACTCTAGTCATGTTCTCTTCTGAGGAGATCAGGCTGTGAGTGTAACCTCTGCAGCTGTGATGCTAACACAGGATTAATGCTTTGTTTGCCTAAGGATTATGGAGTTTCTTTTAAGAATATAAGAATATAAGAAATTGTAATACTGGGTCAGACCAAGGAGCATCAAGCCCAACATCCTGTTTTCAACAATGGCCAATCCAGGCTACAATTACCTGCAAGTACCCAAACACTAAGTAGATCCCATCCTACTGATGTCATTAATAGCAGTGGCTATCTCCTAAGTCAACTTGATCAATAGCAGTTAATGGATTTTTCCTCCAGGGACTTATCCAAACCTTTTTTAAACCCAGCTACACTAACCACATCCTCTAGCAACAAATTCCAGAGCTTAATTGTGCGTTGAGTGAAAAAGAATTTTCTCCAATTAGTTTTAAATGTGCTATTTGCTAACTTCATGGAGTGCCCCTAGTCCTATTATTCGAAAGTGTAAATAACCGATTCACATTTACCCATTCTAGATCTCTCATGATTTTAAAGACCTCTATCATATCTCCCCTCAGCAATCTCTTCTCTAAGCTGAACAGCCCTAACCTCTATAACCTTTCCTCATAGGGGAGCTGTTCCATCCCCTTTATCATTTTGGTTGCCCTTTTCTGTACCTTCTCCAGTGCAACTATATCTTTTTTGCCTTATTAGTCTTGGAGAACAGTAGATTCTTTTCAGATATTGTTTCAGCTGGTGAAGTCTTATTTCAAATGAAGAAGAGTTCAACATTTTTTAATAAGGAGGTACAGAAATCTTTTGACTATTTAGTAAATAAAAAATATTAACTGGTAGATTATTCCTGCTTGAAGGGAGATAGGACCTCTTGATTGAAAACATATTTATTTATTTATTTACAATAATTTATATTCTGCCTATTGCCAAGGCCTGTTCTAGGTGTATTACAGTAAGAGAGCACATAAAACCACCACAAAATAATACAATATATTCAACAAAGGCATTCAATACTTCAAATAAAATCAAAATCAAACAGCAAAGCATTATCATTAAATATTTTAACTTATAAAACATACGGAGAATCGCTCACGATAACTTAATCACATTGCGCAAAAGCATCTTGAAATAAATGTTTCTAAGAGCTTCCTAAAATTCTTATAATCCTCTACCTTGCGAATAAACAATGGGAGGCTATTCTCAACACTCATACTGTGATCTGGAATAGCCTCCTTTAATTTTACGTATTTTATGCTGGGTTTCGCCAAGTAAGTATGAGTTCTCCAACTGCAATGCTGTGGGTGGAGAATACCATTTTACTACAGTGGTACATTAGCGAACAAGAATTTTGACCTTTCAGGATTCATCCTATGAGTTGCATATCTTGCAATCTGCTTTCCGTAACTTGAGGCCCAATATACTAAGGTTTTTCTCCCATTCTTTGCCTATAGAGAAAAAAACCCCTCCTATTTTCCAAAGAAAAGTATTTGAAAGTTATCGTGGGTACAAAGTACCCACAGAGATATGTACCTGGATTTTGTGTGGGTACTTTTATTTATGGGAAATACCCATGTACAGTAGATTTGAAAATACAGTCTAAGCCCGTTATTGTCCTCCCCTCTCCAGCTAAACAAATGCCCCGGGAATGCCTCCTTTAAAGGTGACTACAAGACCTTTAGCTGTATTGAGGGAGGGCCATTTTCAGATGGCTGCTTTACTGGGGTAAATCAATATTCATCTGTGTAAATGGCTTTGAAAATTGCACTCCCCATATCAAAGGGATCCGAGCTTCTGAGGCTGTTTTCTAAAATAGCGCTGTCTGGGGGGGGGGAATGCAGCTCCGTTTGAATGAACTGAGCCTCCAGAAGTGAGAGCAGCCATTTAAAACTCTTCCTGCTTCTCTTTTACTTGTCATACCTGTAACTCACTAATCAGGTGCCACTCTATAAGCCAAAAATTGTACAGCATGCAAAAAAAAGAGTCGTCTTCTCATACCCATTAAGGATCCTCTTGGCTATCCATTCTGAAATTTGTGCTCACTCTATAAAAAATAATCCAGTACCCAGAACAATTACTCCCCACTGGTGTAGCTGAACTGCACTGATATCTTACATGATCTTCAGATTCTCAAGCCATCTCATCTGCCCTTCTACTAATTTCTTTGTGCTTCACTCTTCAGGGATCATGAAATCTTAATCTAGCAAGCATACCCCGATTCTGCTTTTGATTTGGATAAATATAGTGGGGTACGGTTGTACAAAATTGCAAAACTGATGATTTGTGTAAAATCGTGGATTCATTCATATCAAGATTCATGTTACCATGACACTGTTATGAGGACTCAAGTGGAACCGCAGCAGGCAGGTACAGTATTATTATACATAGTATTCCCAAGGAAGATCTGTGTCAGGATTGCTTTTTATATCTTCTATGTTTGTCTGGTGTTCTCTAATACATGATATGAGAGAGAAGCTAGAATGTGTTACGTGTGTGGCGGTAATTTTGTGTATTTTGGTTTTCATTGCATGCAGAGATCACTATTTTGTAATGTTATACAGCAGGTATCCTAATCTTCACAAGGCTATGATTGTAGTACCATTTCTCTGGCCTGGATGAAAGATGCTTGCTCAGTCTCATCCAGAGTGACATTAATAAAAATCACAATTTTGTGTCAGCATGATGTTCTCAAAGAACAGACGAGCTATCATTTCTTTTCCGAGATCTTGTTTCAACTCTGCTTTGTGTCTTCTCAACACTCATACTGTGATCTGCAGAGCTAAGGTCAATCCTTACTAAAGCTAGACAAAGATTTGGGTCAAATCTAACCTATACAGATGGAATTTCTCCCACACGGGAAAACCCCAGGATTAAATTATGTTGGTGTCATATTGAACCTGTGTCCATGGACCATTTACTGATAGGAAGGAAGCAGGAGAGATGTGTGAAGCTGTGATTAATTTGTTTGCTTTAATTTAAGCCCTGTCTATTGTTTTGGATTCAGCACCTTTCCAGGTTTAAAGGTCCTCTGTGAACTGTGTGTTTTTTTCCTTGTTTACATGAAGTTGCCAGACTGTCCAGAAAGTAGGACTGGTAGTTACTGGGCAAATTAATGAGCCATCAATAGCCATAATCTGAATATGGAGGTAAGCAGAATTCCAGCTGGGAGAAGCTTTAACACAAAAAATTACTAGGTGAGCTCAGTGTTTCATCGTGATAGATTCATGAGGACATCTTCTTGAGTGAGTACAGAATTTGTCCCAAAATGTCTGCAATGACTTTTTGCCAGTTTGTAATCCCCAGTGACAGGGACTGCCAAAAAGCCCAGAAACAGTACAGTAAATGATCTATTTATAAATCCTTGTTTTCTTAGGACTCATCATCAAATGTTTTTGACAAAGGGTCAGCCTAGTGGTGCAGTAGCATTGTTGAATACTACCATGCAAAGGCACCTGGGTTCTGTTCCTCTGCAGAGGGGGGTGGGAATTAGCCATCATATAATGGTAAGTCCTAGTGGCTGGACTGAGGGCCCATGATTTCAGGGTTCCAGAAGAAGCACTGGTGCATGGCCTCCCTGGTTACAACTGAGTTGAAAGCCCAAAAATGGAGAAGAAATAAAGTGCAGGAAAAAAAAAAGATTTTACTGACTCCATGGGCTTGGCACACTTATTTTTTATCTAAAGTTGTGCTAGTTGTGCTATATTTTGTATTAAATGCAGGGGTTTTTTTTTAAGTGTATTAAAACATTTTGAGAGTTTCTCTTTTCCTATAGAATGTAATGGGTGCTTCAGCCCGTCTGCTGCCATCATGGTCTTGTGTGAAATTTCATCGAGTCTCCTGGTGCTTTCAGCATGAAGGGGGAGAGCAGGCGAGCAGACGACACAGGTATATCATGATACAAAAGCCAGAATTGTGTGCTTTCTGATTTGTTTTGCCTATTTAATTTTATTGTGTTTGCTTTAGTTCCATGGGCCTTTACTCTGTGCTGTGTGTAAGTAAACAGATGTTGCGGTACCTTTCAAATACCATGCCTTCCTGGATTGTGGCTCAGAATTGCTCTTATACCTATTTGCAAGGGCAGGAGATGCATACTCTTTCAAATGGAGGCATCTCACTGCCAGCTGTGGAATCTATACTGTGAACTGGAACCCTGTCAGAGAAGGAAACAGGAGGTGGGTAATTTGGTCTACCCAGAAGAAGAAGCCTGACTCAGAGTCTCTGTACCCTGAAGAGGAGGTGGAAGCATGGGCAGAAGTGGTTGCTCTCAACTCATAAGAGAATGCCAGAAATGAGCCATGGTCGCTCTCCATGGTGTATGGTTGACCCAGAGGTGAGCGATGTGCTTTGTGTGGGATATGGGTGAGGTCCACCAGGACCGGAGGATCCTTGGAGTCACTGCGGGAGTTGCGGCTACTAGAGTGAAAAGGGACTTACCTTGGTGGGGTGGACTACAATCAACTTCCTTTGAACCTTTGGAGTCTGCCTCACCAAATGTCTTCACTTGGAAAGTGATCTTTCTCATTGCAGTGACTTTGACTCACAGGATCTGCGAATTCCAGGCATTGGTTATTTATACCCCCTACCTAGAGTACTTTCCAGTCAAGGTGGTCCAGCAAAATCATCCAAGATTCCTACCCAAGGTGGTGTCCATGTTTTACCTACAGCAGTCCTGCACTTTCACCTCTTCCACAGGCATCCCCAGAGGAGGTATGCCTCCATAGTGCTCCCAGCTATTTATGGCCTATGACCCTAATAGACCTGGCTTTTCTGTTTCTCATACAAACTTTGTCTTGCTGGCTCACTTCTTGAACTCATTTCTGCTATTCTACTTTCACTCACTTTTCTCCTGGTCATGTCATGGCTCACCAGGTTGATGCTTGGGCCTCTAGCACCGCTTTTCTAGGCTCTGTCCTATCCTTGGCATTTGTAAGGTGGCAACGTAGTTTTCCCGCCACACGTTTGAACATAAGAAAATGCCATACTAAGTCCATCAAGCCCAGCATCCTGTTTCCAACAGTGGCCAATCCAAGCTACAAGTACCTGGCAAGTACCCAAAAACTAAGTATATCCCATGCTACTGATGCTAGTAATAGCAGAAGCTATTTTCTAAGCATTATTGTCTTCATGATGTTTTGCTTCCAACTCCTCTTTTTCCTCTTCTGTCCTCCTTGTCTAAGAGCATCTGGGACTTCTCAGCTAGGGAATCCCATCTGTGACTGATGTCCCACTTCTTCATAGAAAAAGTGAAGTTTCTCACTTGTAACAGGTATTTTCCATGGACAGCAGGATAATCAGTCACACTTTTCTACCCTCCTCCCCAGAACATCTGCTCTCCAACAGCCCTCTTGCCTTGCATTTTCTTTTTTGTGTTCTCTTCTCAGTTATCATATTGACTGAGGAGGGAGGAGTATGCAGCATCTAACGGTCCTGGGTGCTGACCTACTGTGCAGGTGTGGGATGATTCCAGAAGTTTCAGCTATAGATCAGGCCAACTTGATGCCGTCAGATGACGTACCCCATCAGTGACTGAATGACCTGCTGTCCATAGAAAATACCTGTTACAAGTGGTTTATTGTCCCTTTAAAAATGGCACATGTGCGGCGCCTCTGGTAGAGGAAACACATTACTGGCTGGAAAAAATGCCGCTGAAGCCTCATAACATTAGTACTGCCTTGTTGAGTGTTGGTTAATGCTGTACAAAATCTTTCTGCATCACTATTAATATACTATTTGCAGATATATTCGGCCCCTTGAAGAAGGCAGTTTGCTGAAACACGATCCATGTCAGGCTCACATCTCAAGCCTCTCGATCCTGGACTTAAAGGCATTTCTTTGTACATATTAAGCTAAGTAGCTTTATTATTACATATTACAAATGAAAATGAGAAATTATGAAATACTTTTAATTTTACATCACAAATGGATGGTGATTTCACTGAGCATAAAAAATTCATTCTGGATCTATGATTATACTCTCGACACAAAAAGTCTTTGCAAATTAGCATTGATATCTATGCCCATGTATGAGGTCTAACTAATAAGACAAAAAAATCATGATTCACGGTGATTTAGTTTGATTATATCATCTTGGGACTTTTAGCCTTTCTGCTCATCTGATTTTATTTAAACTGCTGCCATCTCCTCGGTGTCACTTCCGCTCCACTGAAATGTCCATGTCAATGCTGGGGTCCATGCACTCCTGGGGCCCTGACTCTACCTCCCAGTCTGTTGCTGGGGTCCACACCCTCCTGGGGGACCTGACTCCACCTCCTGGAATGCTGGTCAGGTTCACACCTTCCTGGGGACCACAACTGCACCTTTGAACCTGCCACTGGGGTCCACATCTTCCTGGGAGACCACTCAGTTTGCTGTTGGGGTCCCTTTCCTCCTGGGGGACTGCTCCACCTCCAGATCTGCCTCTGACCTTCAGTTCTTCTCCTTTGGTAGGAGGGTTTTCCCTGGCTTGTTTGCAGCTCCGCTAGGCTCATGACTTGTATAGCATTCAGTGATTCAGGCCATCCACAGCTTTCAGTGATTTTAGCTCCACTAAGCTCATGGCCAGTCATTCACTGTTACCCAGGATGGATGGGTCACCTTTTCTCAGCCAAAAGGCCAAGACCCAGGCAGGACCATGGGAAGAGATTGTGTGCATATGCTTCCATCCTATTTGGCCTTTTTTTTTTCTGTTGTTTGAGAAATGGGTACTCAAGGGTCTGACTCCCCTTGATAGTCAGGGTGAGAATCTGTTTGCTTTCTAAGACTGTTTTTTCAGTATATTTCTCTCATAAATCCTTCTCATTCAGAATTCTCCAATGTAGGACTTTTCCAGTCACAGCTCTGTAATTTAGGATTTTGCTATCCTTTGATTTAAAGTGATATTTCACTGCAAGTTACCAATAGTAATCCAGGGGGCTGTGACATGCAAATTTACTTCCTGAGTCTCTGAATCATCTATTCAGTGTAGGTATAAATTACATGCATATCCTCTGATAATACATAAAACAGTGACATACAAAACAGAGGTCAGCAAAAACATCATCTCATAATTATCTTTTATTTTATAATGTTTTTTTTTACTTTATAACATATTTTTTCACATCTGTAATAATTATTGCGATTGGAACATGTACAAATCACGTACACATTATCCAAAATGCTTTAAGAAGACATTTTAAATATTCTACCCAGAAAATATCTGGACTCATGCTTAACCCTCATTCATACTTCATACACACATACCCATATTACCCACATATAACTATAAAACCCACATGATTAAAATATACAAAAAATAATAAAAAACTGTATTTCCTTCAAAATACAATATTTTTTTATATGAACATTATTTAATCATATACAAAATATTGTATTTTGAAGGAAATACAGTTTATTATTTTTTTTGTATATTTTAAATCATGTGGGTTTATAGGTATATGGTGGGTAATATGGGTATGTGTGTATGAGGTATGTATGAGTCCAGATATTTTCTGAGTAGAATATTTAAAATGTTAGAGATAAATGTTTTCTTAAAGCATTTTGGATAATGTGTACGTGATTTGTACATGGTCCAATCGCAATAATTATTACAGATGTAAAAAAATGTTATAAAGTAAAAAAAAAATATGTTATAAAATATAATTATGAGATGATGTTTTTGATGACCTCTGTTTTGTATGTCACTCATCTATTCAATGGTCTTTTAAGCACCTTCATAGTAAGAAGTCTGGCAACCTTTTCAATCTCATTCTGGGTTTCCTGGGCTGGTGGCTCATGTTATTTAGCTACATTGTCCTCTTTTTTTTTTTTTTCCTCTGCTGCAGTTCACTTAAATGGTAGCATGCTCTTTAACCTCCATCTCCCTTGGGAGGTGGGTTTCATATGTATGCTCTAGAGGAAAGGACAGAAAGAGAGGGGATATGATTGAGGCATGCAGATACCTCGAAGGTACGAACAATGCACAAAAAGGAAACATTTGTCAGAGGAAAGAAACTTCTAGAACAAGATGTTTAAAGGAGATAGACTTAGGAGTAACAGAAAACATTTCTTCAAGGAAAGGGAGGTAGATGCATGGAACAGCCTCTCAGGGGACAAAAACAGTTACTGAATCTGAGAAAGCATGAGATAAGCACTGGGATTGGGAAAAAGTGAAGCAAAAGCTAGAGATCATCTGGAGCATACAGCATTACAAGAGAAAGTAAACTGAGCAGACTCGATGGTCCTTATGGTCCATATCTGCTTTCATGTTCAGTGTCTGTCAGTCTGCCTTTTTGTATGTTTCTTATAAGCATACCAGCTTTATAATAAATAACTATGCCAAAATGTACTTTTTAAAAATTTAGTTCCATTAATGTGAAGAGTACAAGGTATTTGGTGATGGATAAACCACAATTATCACAGATTCTCTAATTCAGCTTTCTCCTTTTACATGAAATCAATGCTCTGCTCCAACTAATATGCATGCTGCTTAATTTCATTCGTGGATTATTGATCCTCTTTGCCCTTTAAATAATCCATGCTCTGTGCATAAAACAAAGATTATGTTTTTCAACATGACCATCAGTCCTGTGCTCTTTTGCAGGGTACCGAACGGTCACCCGGCACAGACGCTGAATACAGTGTTTAATAAAAAGTGAAAGGATTTGTAGGAACAGATGCACTGAGAGACAGACGGTGAGAGTGTTTGCCACATTTTACCCTGTTTGACATTTTGTACAGCTGAGAACTGATTTGAATAGTACTGACACCCTGCGCTATTCTGTTACTTTGTCATTAACACTGACTTTGCTGATATTATCAGCATGTTATAATTGTGTGTATTAGTGACCTTATTTCTGAATAACCCAAAAGGAGGTTCTCTGATTTGTGCAGATAAACAGTAAAACTAAGTCTTAAATGAATGAAGCTGAAGGTAAATGACAAGATTCTGTTGCATATGTTTAAACTGAACAACTAATATTATCTTCTCCTACCAGTACTGGAAAGGATAATATGACCATAGATACAGGACAACAACAACAAAAGTGCTGTTGTAAATGTTTCTGTGCAAGGCTTTCATTTCCCTTAATATGGAAGAACATGAGACATGCCATGCTGGTCAGAACAAAGGTCCATCGAGCTCAGCATCCTGTTCTTGACAGTGGGCAATCCCAAAAAGTAGATTCAATTTCTTCTAACTTGCTCTTAGAGATAAGTGTTTTATTTCACAGAGTCACCTGGTTAATAAGAGGTCAATATTCAACGTCACTTAAACAAATAACTCACAAGTTATCTATTTAAATAGCAAGTTTTTGAATAATGAGCCACTCATCTGGCTAGATTTTAGCCAGATAAAAAAGAGACATTCTGGGATGTACCTAAGTTATCTGCTTACTTAGGGGGTTATTTTCCAAAGGGATACCACGCGAAAAGGGACTTTTCGCATGTGAAAAGTCCCTTTTCGCGTGCGAGATCTAAGTCAGGGCGGAGTCCACACCAGAAGAGGAGGAGTTGGGGTGGACACCGCGACAACTTCGCTGATGGTGAAAAGGTAGGACACCTTATCGCTGCCAGCAGTGTGCCCAATAGCACCACCTTTCACGGTGGTGCTATTGGGTGCGAAAGCCGGCCCTCCCCCTGCTTCGCCTCCCTGCCCCCGGTACCGCGTGATTCATAAAGGCCTGCGATCTTAGAAAATCCAGGCCTTAGCCAGTTTTCAGTTCTATCTGGCTAAATTAGCTGGATAATTTAGACTTACTTCAGAGCAGGTCTGAAATTATCTGGCATTGTGTGGCTGGATAACTTGTTATTTCAGTGGATATCTTCAAAAGATATCTAGTTAAGTAGCACTGTAGAGAAAAAAAAAAGGATGTAAAGGGCCCTGCAGCCTGACTCCTTCCCAAATCTCACATAGGGCCCTGCTGGACCATACACCCCCAAACCCCTCCTAAATTTAAATATAAAGTTCCGGAGTCCACAGTTCAGATCCCCACCCCTTTCTGGATCATTATAAAAATTACAATTGGATACCCCCCACACCCCAGCCTTCCCACCCACTCACAGTCCCAATGTCCCTGGCTGCTCCCCATTCCCAGATCCTTCCCCATTCCCTCTGACACTAAACATCCCTGCTGGGATTTAGGTAAGCACTTACCCTCTCCCAGTGCTTTCAGAGTGGTTTTTGTCAGAAGGAAATGAAATGAATAAAACAAAATGAAATGAACAATGTCACTGTTGTGATCCCTTGTGCTATGGCATGGTTGACACAGTCTAGTAGGCGAACCTACTAGGCCCACATTGACAGCTAGTGTTCATGCCATGGACTAAGGTTAGAGTGAGTAGTGAATAGATGGTTACCAGATTCAGGTCGAGGGTTAGGACAGGCAGTGAGCAAAGAGTAGTCAAGGTCCATAGTAGTACTCAATTCCAGGAGATCAGGCAGATGAGGGACCAGGATGGATGAGGAATAGGAGAAACACACTGCAAGGCTGCAGGGAACCTGCTGCTGAGGCATCGGGCTGGAGCGTGGCTAGGGTTTAAATACCCAGCCACGCTGATGACATCAAGGTGCACCAGCTAGATCTTTCCCACTGCAGGGCCTAGATAAGGGCCAGACTGCATGTGCCTACCGGGGCTATCAAGTGAATTGTATTACCTTATCCATTTTAAACTGAGGAGTCTTTCGAAAAAAGATATGACATTAAAGAAACTGTAAGGACTGACTCAATTGTGCTACACTCCACATATTCTGCAATTGTTTGGTTTAAGGTTCTGCCATGACAGATTGATTGATGTATAACTAAACTTCAGCTAATTTTTCATT
Source organism: Rhinatrema bivittatum (assembly GCF_901001135.1). Lineage (NCBI taxonomy): Eukaryota > Metazoa > Chordata > Amphibia > Gymnophiona > Rhinatrematidae > Rhinatrema > Rhinatrema bivittatum. The sequence goes on from NC_042624.1 coordinate 82,464,326, forward strand.
TCACAGTAGTCCCTGTGAATTGTTCTTGTTTGTGGATGTCTCAATAAAGCAGCTAATCAATCTATAGTAGTTCCAAAACTGATCTAATTTGTTTATGCACAGAGGTTAACACAGCATATATTTCACCAAAACAATGAGTTTTGGAGGGAGGACATTAAGGAAAACTATTCTAGAATTTAAGTTTCAAAAGGGAGAAATTGATAAAATGAGGAAAATATCTACAAAAAATCTAAAAGGTACAACTGGAAAGGTTAAGAGTTTATATCAGCCATGGATATTGTTTAAAATTATCTTATTGGAAGCCCAGACCAGATGTATTCCATTCATTAAAAAAGGAGGAAGGAAGGTGAAATGATTACCACTATAGTTAAAGGTAAGATGAAAGAGGCTATTATAACCAAATTAACTTCTTTCAAAAAAATGAAAAAAGGATCCAAATGAACAAAATAGAAAAAGCATAAGCATGGCAAATTCAATGCAAAACATTGATAACGCAGGCAAAAAGAGAATTTGAAAAAACTTGCCGTAGAGGAAAAGTTTCATAATAAAAACTTTTTCAAATATATCCAAAGTGGGAAGCCTGTAAGGGAGTCAGTTGGACTGTTAGATTGAAGGGTAAAAGGGAAGACAAAGCCATAGCAGAAAGACTAAATGAATTATTTCAGTGTTTATGGAAAAGGATATTAGGGAGATACCTGTGCTGGAAATGTTATTTAATTGTGATGATTTGGAAGAATTGAAACAAATCAAGATGAAGCTGGCAGATATAATAAGATGAATTGACAAACTAAAGAGTAGCCAATCACCTGGACCAGATGGAATTGACCCCCAAGTTCTGAAAGAACTAAAAAATGAAATTGAAGACCTATTACTAGTAATTTGCAACCTATCTATTGTACCTGAAGACTGGAGAATGGCCAATGCAACGCCAATCTTTAAAGGGGGCTCCAGAGGTGACCTGGGAAACATTAGATGCTGATCCTGACATCAGTGTCAGGAAAAATCATATAAACTTTTCTAAAGAACAAAATTACAGAACATATAGAAAGACATGCTTAATGGGAAATATCCAACATGGATTTACTCAAAGAAAGTCTTGTTCCACCACACTACTATATTTTTTGAAGGGGTTAATAAACATGTGAATAATTGTGACCCATTAGATATGGTGTATCTGGATGTTCAAAAGGCATTTGACAAAGTCCCTCATGAAAGACTCCCTGAAAAAAATACAAAAGTCATGGAATAGGAGGCAATATCCTATTGTGGATTGAGAACTGGTTAAAAAATAGCAAACAGAGAGTAGGACTGAATGTTCAATTTTGTCATTGGAGGAAGATAAATGGAATACGCCAGGGATCTGTACTGGGACTGGCGTTTTTTCATATATTTATTATTATATCTGGAAAAGGGAACAACGAATGAGATGATCAGATTTTCAGATTACACAAAATTATTTCAAGTTGTTAAATCACAAATGGATTGTGAGAAATTGCAGGAGGACCTTGCGAGACTGGACATCCAGATGAAATTGAATGTGAACATTTGTAAAGTGATACATTTACGGCAAAATAATTTAAACTATAGTTACACAATATGACGCTCCATATTAGAAGTCACCACCCAGGAAAATTATGAAAAGGATCTAGGTGTTAACATGGACAATACATTGAAATCCATGGCGGTCACAAAAGCAAACAGAATGTTAGGAATTATTAGGAAGGGAATGGAGAATAAAACAAAAAATATAAAATCACCTCTATATTGCTCCATGGAGTGACCACACCTGGAATTCTGTGTGTAATTCTGGTTGCTGTCTCTCAAAACAGATATAGCAGGACGAGAAAAGGTACAGGGCAGGGGTATGGCAAATAGCACAGAGATATCAAAACCCCCATGGTGTAGATTTATGGGCAGGGCAGCAATAACAGAGGCATCAAAATCCTAAGACATGAACTGAGGGCTATGGCAAGTAGCACAGTAGCATCAAAATCCCAATGAATTGGGAGTGAGAGATGTGGCAAACTGCACATTGGCACGAAAGCTCCAAGTCATAGACTCATGGATATGGCATCAACACTTCAAGGCATAGTGAGAGGGGCAAAAGGCACCCATCATCATTGGCATAAATACCATAAGGTACTGTGAGAAAAGCAAACAGTAACAGCAGCGGCAGGAGTTCTCCAAGTGACCATGAGAGGACCAGGAGCAGGTTGGCTAGTAGCCGTGGCAGAGTAACACAGCAAGGTGCTGAAAAAGGAAAGATGTAGGGTGAGAGGAAAAGGTTTTTACTTTTTTGTTTTATTTTGTTTTTAGAGACAAAACACCCAAATAATATCAAGAGAGAAGCAGGGTTGGAAGACCAGGCCAGGATCCCAGAGTGGTGCAACAAAACAGCAAGGCGCTGAATCAGGAGCGAGGCAGGGCACAAAGAGCATGGAAGGCAGCGATGGCAGCAAGTGAGGCAATTGTCAACAACACAGCAAGGTGATGAGGGCAAAAACTGGGCATTGGTTCACTACAGCTGCGCAGAGGTCTCCCATCACATGCATGAACCTTTCAGGAAACCAACAGAGGGAAGTGTATTTTAAGAAAACCCAACTTTTCCACTAACTCTGTCACCATCTGTGGATGATGTGGACTCATGAGTTCCTCTGCAATTGAGAATACCCGTTCACTAGTTGTGCTGTTGATGGGCAGGAGAGGAAATGTTAAAGCAAAAAGAAGCAAGTAAGTTTGAGTGTTGTAACACATCTATCCTATTTGTTACCGTGATGCCACATGCCTTCCCAAGGTGGTTCTGATGAGGAATGGCTCTACCTCTATCAGCCCCCCCCCCCCCTCACAGGAAATAGCTCCACTGCCACTTTGCCTCTTCCCAAGGACTGGCTCCACTTCCACCTGGCCCCCTTCAAGGGAATAACTCCACCATTGTCTGCCAGCCAGCACAATTACCATCCAAGGTTAACCACCTAGGGAAGTCTTAATAAACATCAAAAAAAGACACTTGTTAATGAACTGAGTCCAATACATGCAAAGGAGAGTAAAGAGAAAAATCTTCCACCCTAGCTTTATGTGGACACTGGCCATCTTGCCTAAAAAGACAGGAGATAAGACATGAAGGACTCACTGGGTTTGAGAGGCGAAGCAATCAGGCACAGTTCTCATTGCGATATTGGTCCCAGAGGATCAACTGCAGGGATGTGGGTGGGTGGTGGCTGGGGGAAGCGCTAGCCCTGGTTGCCATCCTCTTTCCATCAGGCAGGGAGCATGAGTATGAGATACCTGCATTTTTACATGGTGTCCAGCACCATCATTAGGGTGGAGCATTGCCAACATTTAAAGAGCTCAGGTCTGGGTCTTGTAGAAAAAAAATGAGAAAAATTTACTTATTTATTTATTTTATTGGCCTTATTGACTCTCCTTTCTCAGAAAGCATCAAAGTGAGGAACAATCAAATAAAAATATACATAAATGTACAATAATGGTGAAAACAAATAAAAAATAACATAGCAGTTTAACAACTATAAACCTAGTCAGCCATTACATTTATCACAAGTTGCCCTGATGGCAGTGACTTTCCCAAAACTCATTAGACTGACTATCACAAGGAAATGTCCTTTTTTCTGTGTAGACCCAGATGTCTAGAATTGATTGCCTTGTGAGGCTTGGAGGTCATGCAATTACTTAGAGTTTAGGAAACTTGTTAAGACTTTTTTATTCATCCAGGCTTTTACCTGATTACTTGATCTTTGCTGATTGGTATTTACTGCTTATTGTATGTCTTGCTATCAATATCAATATTAATTTTAATCAATTTTAATTTTATTTGTAATAAGCCAAATTTGGCTTTTTAGATTTGTCATGATTTTTACTTTGTTTTGATTCTAATTCTTATTTTATATATTTGTTCTGTCATTGTCTATCCATTGTAATGGTACATTTATTTTGTTGTACCTCTCTTAGAGTACTCTAGATATTAGCAAGTAATAGGCTAAATAAATGAAAAATGAAATGAGATGAAGCACTGTATAACAATTCAGTTGGGCTTCAATTCCCAACCCTCTTAACTGAGAATTTTATATCTGTGTTGTTTGAACCTTGACCTTAAGCCCCAAATGATTTCATGTACAACCATGCTTTTACTTTCTTTCTAAACAATAAGTAGTTTGGTTCAAAATTGACTTTGAGAGGTACACAAAATAATGGTGCAAAGCACGAAATACTTGTTGCCTTATAATTGCCAAGCTTGTGGCCATCAAAGCCTGTTTGTGATGACCTATGGGGTCTCCCCAGGATAATGTAATCCGCTTTCAAGTGCCTGTAAAGCAGAATATACATCAACTAACTAAATAGAGCGTGAGAGTAAATTGGTCAAATAAGAGTGTAGATGAATGGAAACATCTGAAAAAGAACTGACAATGTCTTCAACTTTAAACAAAATTCCACCAGCAACCAGCGGAGCTCTCTCAAGATAGGGGTTATCTGGGTCATTGTTCTTAGTACCTGTCAACAGCCTTGTTCTGCAGTTGTAATCTCTGCAGGGGCAACTTGGGAAGACTCTTATTCTCCTTCTGCACAGAATTCTTCATTTCCCTGTAGAATTTGCTGGGAGAACCAGAAGACTGTAGCAGTGGTGTGTACGGGTGTTCTCAAACGAAGAGAAGGCTGCAGCTGTGGCAGTACTGACCTATGCTGGGCCTGGAAAGGAAGCTGTAGCGTCGCTGCTCTGTACAGCCCTAGAGAGGAGACAGCAGTGGTGGGTGGGGGACTTGATGATCTGCAGCACCAGTGTGTGTGCAGGGATGCAGGAGGAAGCAGAGCAGGTGCGGCCTGAAAGAGCGAGCTAGGTGGCCAACTTGAATGGGGGAAGGTAGGAGAGAGAAAAAGATTGCTGGGCAGGAGACGCAGACAGAGAGAAAACTGAACAGGCAGGAGAAGACGGAGAGAGAGAGAGAGCTGGTGGGGGTAGAGAGAGAGAAGGTTGGAGGTCTCGCTGGAGGTGGAGTGGGAAGAGAAAGAACTGAGGTAAAGGGAGTTCAAGCCTCAGGAGGAGCACAGAGAGCTGTGAGATGAGAAGGGCACAGAAAGAGTGAGGAGAGGGAGTTGATAGGGGATGTATCTAAAAAATGTTTTGTCACCTTGCTTTATCTCTTTGGCAATCCTTTCTTCCACCTGACTTTTTTCTTTCTTGATTACTTTTATTTATTTATTTAATGATTTTATATACCGACATCCGTTTGCACATCGCATCGGTTTACATATAACTTATAACCAACGTATAAAATAGGCATGGCCTTTACCATGAACAGAAGGAACAGTCAACCTTTCTTAGTCTCCTTCAGTTTCTTAGTCTCCTTCAGTTTTCTTAGTCTCCTTCAGTTTTCTTAGTCTTCTTTCTTAGTCTCCTTCAGTTTCAACCAGATATTCTTCCCTGTGTTCCTCTTTTTGGGATCCTTTATATTTCCTGAATGCTGTTCTTTTAGTTTGTATTTTATCAGCCACCTCTTTTGAGAACCAGATAGGTTTCTTATTTCTCTTGCTTTTGTTTACTTTTCTAACATGTAGAGTTGTTGCCTTTGTAATTGCTCCTTTTACTTTGGCACATTGTTGTTCCACCTCATTCATTTTCTCCCAGTCTTCTAGTTCTACCTCCAGATACTTCCCTATTTTAGCAAAGTCCGTATTTTGGAAATTCAGAAGTCGGGTCTTCATGTGGACTTCTCCTTATCATATTTGTGATATCAAACCATACCGTTTGATGATCACTGGTGCTGAGGTGGGCACCCACCCGGACATTAGAGACATAATCCTCATTAGTGAGCACTAAGTTGAGTATAACTCCCCCCCCCCCCCCCATGGGTTCCATTACCATTTGTTTGAACAGAGTTCCCTTGCAGGGCATCCACTATCTCTCTACTTCTGGTAGATTGCGCATAAATTATTCTACAGTCTACATCTGACAGATTAAATTCTCCAACAATCAAAACTTCTCCCTTCTTTCCCACCTTTTGGATGTCTTCAACCACATTTCTGTCTAGTTCTTCCATTTGAGTCAGAGGCCTGTAAACCACTGCAGTAAAAATAGATGCACCATCATCTTTTTTTTAGGATGGCCCATAATGCTTCTTCTTTACCCCACATTCCTTGCAGTTCAGTTGCTTGGATATTGTTTTTGACATAAAGAGCTGCTCCTCCTCCTTTTCTGTCCTTCCTTAACAAGTTACAGCCCGGTATGGCCGTATCCCAATCATGCGAATCCATGAACCAAGTCTCTGTAACAGCAACATTGTCTAAATTCGCCTCCATCATTAGGGCTTGCGGGTCTGGAATTTTATTGCCCAGACTATGAGCATTTGTGCTCATACCTTTCCAGCTTCTTTTTTTCAGGTTACTGCTCTTTTTGGACTTCTTTTCTGCCTTATTTAGCTGAATTTTGTTATCCCCTTCTCCCATTTCCTTGAGATTTGGGGGGTGAGATTCCAATTTCCTTCTGCCACCCCTGCCATCTAGTTCAAATGCCTTATGCCATAGGATTTGAATTGCACTTTTGTTCTTCATAAGACTATTATTGACAACTGAGTTATAAGTAGAATTAAACCTAACTCCTGACACTTTATTAAGTGAGAGGGACAAGTTCCAGCCAACATGTCATTGCCTTTTATAGTCCAACAACTTCCCTATCTCTAGTCTCGATTCTAGTCTAACCTTATCCAGGCCTGCCCATAACTCTAAGGACTTCTGTAAGCCCACTTGTAAATCTACTTCCAAAATTATAGGTTCTTCCTTGTTAGTCTCAGTATCCTCTGCAGCGCACTCTTGCTCATCCCCCATCTATCTCTAAGTCTTGCTAAGTCAGTGAGATCTCTGCCCCTAAATCTGCAAACTCTGCATAAATGCTGTAGATATAATTTTCTCTACAAAGTATGACACAAAATTCTTTCCAGACAACTCTCCCAGTAACTTATTGTTCTCAGAGGTTGGAGGATTTACCATTCTCCTATCCAAGATAGTCTCTTTGGAATGTTCTTAGTTTTCACTTATTGGTGAATCACATAGGCCTTCTTTGCTTCCTCGATAAAATATCTATATCTCCATGTCTACTCTTTGCAGTGTTCCAAATTTATAGGCTGGCCTATCTTTCTGCCAGATGAGAATACCAAATCTAGGGAGTATCTAGCAGTATGGGTTGGGACTCTAACAAGTTGCTGCAAATCCAAATTCATTATTGTTAAAAATTCTCTTGCCCTTGCATGATCCAGCTACTCTGCATGGAGGTTAAAATCCTCTAAAATCAACCACTTATTTGCCACTAATAATGAATCTGAAATCAGTTCTAACAACTCCTCATAAGAGGTCTTGTCTAATGATTTTGGCTGATATATTAACAACAGTCCTTGCCTGAAAAACATACCAACAAATGATTCCAATGCATGAGATGCATCCTGTGTTCTTTGGTGATTTTGAACAGCAGGCTTTCGAGAAAAGGCAAGAGCGTGAGTGGCAACAGTCACCCTTTGGCTTCCAGATTGTATTACAGTTTACAGTTGGAAAGGGCAATTTTGAAACTCTCTGGGCTACTTACATATCTGTGGGTATAAAGTACACATGGGCCTGGAAGCCAATTTTCAAACAGAAACTCCTTGCAGAGTTTTGCTTTGAAAATCCTGTGGTGGGCCAGGGTTGCAGGGTAACAAAAGCACAAGGATTTTAAAATGAAATCTTGGCGAGTGTTTTACCAGGCCTGCTCTAACCCTGTCCCTGGCACTGCTCTTTTTCCCTATAAGGAAAAGTGCACATTTGTACTTTACCGCAGATGGGGTGGGAGTAATTTTTAAAGATTTTTTTTTCCTTTGTGTAAATACCAGTTTATCTTGGAAATCCCTTTAAAATTTTTGAGAAAGTCCAAGCATTTATCTTAACTACAATGGACTATTGTAATTCATTGTTTGTTGGCCTGTTGAAAAATTGTATATGGGTTTTGCAGCTATTGCAAAACTCGGCAGTCTACCTCATTACTAAAACTCCATTGCAAGAGCACATCACTCCCCAACTTAGGCAACTGTGTTGGTTACCAATTCTCCAACGTGTAAAGTTTAAAGCCTTGACACTGGTTTATAAATCTCTGCAAAATGATTTTCCTATTTATTTAACCAGTATGTTTAAGTTTTACTACCCATCTCATGTGTTATGAACTTCCAACCAGCAACTGTTGGAGACACCAGTGATAAGGGATACCCAACTACAAGAGACTTGAAATCAAGCGCTGTCTGTTATAGTGCCCAAACTCTAGAATGATCTATTTGAGGAATTGCACTCACTCCATAACGTGAAAATTTTTAGAAAGATGCTCAAAACATTACTATTCCAAGAAGCTTTTGACTCAATAAGTATTTTGTTATAATATATATATGATTTTATTTTTTGTTATTGTTTTTGTTGTTTTATATTGATATTATAATCCACTTAACATGATTTTATTATTATAAGTGGACTATACATATTTTAAATAAGTAAATATGCTGCAGATTTAAATTCTTATCTAGCTTTAACTTAAATGGGTTAATTCTGGCATTGCATCCATGGGATAGGAAACTGTAAATAAATATATCTATCAGAGATACCTTCTTTAGATAGAACTAAAAATACAAGTGCTCAGTCAGAAGAATTGTGAATTGGTACAGTAAAACTATTTCTTCCTTAAAATGAATGATTACAGTTCTGTTAGGATGTAATAGCTGTCATGAAGCTACTGTCTGAAATGTATTCTCTGGAAAGATATTAGGAAAATCACTCGTGAAAATGCTATCTTTTTTTCTCTTGTTCAGGTGTCCGAAATGTCAGATGCAAAGCATATATGGTAACTATAGGAAACTATCCCATTTACTGATTGCCTCAAAAACCATAATACTAATAAATCTGGAAATTACATAGCAATGAATACCACAGCATTTCAAAGTATTTTATAGCAGGGCACATTAGAAATACATGCTGTACTGTTTGCACGAGATGAATGACTACTGTTCTTTTCTGAATTGACAGTGTAAAAGCACAAATACTGACTGATTATTTTTAGTAAATTCTCTTATTACCAGTCCATAAAGAACATCAGTGGTAGTGTACTGGCTGTTTTTTTCACAATCACCAAAGTAGCATTATATGTCATGCTAATTTTATTTAGATTATAAAACAGTTCTTGATTGATCATTCTTTCTAGACAGAACCTCTGGATGTAAACCGTTGCTCTCTGCTATCTACTGTAAATGAGATAATACTATCATGGATTAATACATGATGAAGCTTGTAATAGATAACAGATCTCAGATTCTTACAGTCTTGTACATGCACGTGCCCTTGCCTTCCTACCATCTCTCTCTTGCACACAAGCAATTTATCTCTATTATTACACTCAAAATGTATCAAGTAGTTGCTCTGCTTATTACTTATGATGATTGTCACTTGAGAAGTTGTGTGCACTCTTTATAGGCCTAGACAGTTCAGTAAAGATCAGAATAAAAAAAAACCAGCCATGTTGCCTTTGCCCCTGGATTGTTTTCATGTTTGTGACGTCAACCAGTCCCTTTGGCCAGCAAAGACTGCATATAAAGCATGGTCGGTCATAGGTAGGCAGTGGCCATTCCAATGAGATCCAAAACATGGTCAAAGATTCTAATTTTGGTTTGAAGCTGGAATGGAACTTGAAGTAGGAATTTGAAGTAGGAATTTGAAGTAGGTGGAAAAGGGAAGGAAGTAGAACAGAGGTTATGTGAGCGGCTAAGAAGAAACATCTTTTTATATTAGTAAGCAAATAAGCAGGGGGAGGGGAAATTACATAAAAAGAAATACCAGTGAGATAAACTGATTTAGGAATGAAGGCTCAAAAATAATCAGACTTCTTTCCCCTTAGTTGTAATGCCTTTGTTTTAAATTGTAAGTTGCTATACTAGAAAATTATGTGTCAGTGTTTTCTTTTTTTCTAGATATTCTATGCTTTTTAAAACATTTTTGAGAGATAAGGCTCATACATGTCTGCATCGGAATGTAAGGTGATTGAAAGAAAGACATTCTAACTGAGGCCAAAAAATACCTCTGAACACATAAAACTGTTGTTTAGATTGTCTTTTCAAAATATTTTTTTATTACATTTGTTTTCTTATGAATAATGTTCTATGATTTTCATTTATTTCTAAATTTCCATAACCTTACCTAATTTGGATGACAATTTTCAAAGCTCTTTATGCAGATAAATAGCAATTTATACATGAAAGTTTGCTGTCTGATAGTTGCCTTCACCCAGTATGACTAAAAGTACAAAAGCTCTTCCACAACATGTGAACAGTCTGAAAATTGCCTCCATTTAATTTATGCTGTCTGAAGGAAGCCTAGATTTTTGTTATCTGAGTGGCACCTGCAGAGAATTTGTAACACAGAATGACAGCTTTATTTTGCTATCCTAAATATAATCTAGAAGCATGACTCTGAGAAGGGAAGTGATACCTTCTATGATAATTCTTATTTCATTCATTTGCTTCCCATTCAAGTCTATGGCACATTGAAAAGTGCTGCAGTAAGACTGGTAACTATAGCAACCAACCATTTCCTGTGGAAGGTTGAAGCTGGGCTGGATCTCAGGCAGGAGGAGTAGATAAGTGGATAGGATAGAGGACCAAGCTGTTATTATTTGTGATAGTTGTGGGTGGATCCTTGGGCCGGTGGCAGATGACCATGCCCTCAGGGGAAGATCCTGAGAGGGACCACCGGTCAGGCTCAGAGTTGGGAGACAGACACACACAAGTTTTTTTATTAAACAGTTTTTGAGAACCACCAGAGGTGGCAGTAGTGAGCTGGAAGAGCCCGGCTGGGCTGTAGTCCCTCAGGCACTGGAACAGTGATCCCAGGAAGGCTGAGCTGTAGAGAAACTGAGACAGTGAGTAGGCAGAGTATGCAGAGTTCAGGAACAGAACCTTGATGGTAACACTCACACTGTAGTCTCTTATAATAGCCCAGGAGCTGGAATGAAGTAGGCCCTCGAGGAGCGAGTACCTAGTTCCAGGGAAAGCTCTGAGAGAGAGAGAGATGGTAACTCACTGGTGTTGTAGGCAGCAGGTGACTTCCTGGCAGAAGTTATATTCAGTAGCAGGTCCGGGAACGTGGGCCCTCGAGGAGCGAGTACCGGTTCCAGACTGCGACCTGAAAGGTAAAAGGGAAAGCGAGGCCCCTGAGGAGCAGTTACCCCTGGTAAAGTCTGAGGAGGCAGAGTAGCAATGTATGCGGAGAGCGAATCCCATCCACAGCGATACCTGGAGGCAGCTAGGTAGGAAACCCTTTGCTAATTCAATTAGTTAGCGAAATGAAAGACCTGTAAATATCCGAAGATGATGACGTCATCTCAGGGGGACGCCCCTGAGGTTCGCGCCACTGCTGGTACTTGAGTCGGGGTTACGCTGCGCGCACCCTTAGGCCTCAGAAGAACATGGCGGAAGGCAGTGTCTAGCCGGTCTGGGAACGCCAGAGGAGGTCGGCAAGATGACCCCTGCGGCAGCCAAACTTCCATCAACCCAGGAGGGAGTCGCCAAAGAGGTAAGGAGGGCGGAGTGGAGAGGTTGGGCAGCAACGGTTGCAACACAAGCAAGAAGAAGCATTTTTTAAACTAGCCTATAGCTGGCATCTGGATCAGGTGATGCTGATGTCCTCCCAATGAAAGGTCTGAGCATGTGCAACACAATTCCATTTTCTCTGTCTGAGTTTGCTGGAAAAGCTTGTCTTTGCAGAATCTCTCTTAGCGTCAAAGAAAAGGTTTAAAAAAGAAGAATTTTGGCATTGGCAAAGCTATTTTTCTTATCGTTACTGCTGTAATGACAGATGCATTGCTTTCTTTATGTTCACTGGAGCAGGGTAGTGAACTGGAGATACAGAAGCAGTAAACACTGATTTTTTGTGTCTGTCTGATTCTGCACAATGATGAACTGCACTAGTTATCTGCAGACAGATTGCAGTGAAGAGCAGCACAGCATTGCCAGCCATGTCAGCTTATTCTCTTTCTGACTTTTTTGTGTGTGCAAAAGGAATCAGTCAGCAGTGCATACACATATATTGTGTATGTTTGTATGTGAAAGATATTTCTGCACACACCGTGAGAGATAGACCTAGAAAGACAGGGCAGGTACAGAGCGTAAGCAATGTCCCTGAGTTTCCCGCACATTCTACCCACAACCTCAACCAGTATCAGCAGCATCATTAGCAGTCCCCTTGGATGAAGTGTTGCGGATGTAGGCCCTTAGACCGAGGGGGAATTGCCATAACCCAGAGGGAGAAGCCCTGTGGGTCCCCACCATCAGCAGATGGAGCAGGCTGAAGCAGAGGCCAACTGAAGCTTTGCCAATACCAGCCCACGACCCACTTAGGTTGAGCCCTTGGGTGCTGGGGCTAGATGGTCTTAAGTGTGGTCCTCTGTGGAAGTGAAGATCTGTCACGATGAAGTCGTCACTGACCAGCTAAGAGCAGGAAGTGGAGTCAGGACAAGCAGTAATCCAACAGGGTCGGGTTCAGGCTGTGGTCAGAGGCAGGCAGCGTTCACAGTGTTGTAGTTCAGGCAGAAGTCTGAACAGGTGGAATTCAGCCTAAAACGGAAGCAGGCAGTTGTCAGAGGCAGGTAAAGGTCAGCACTGTCGAGGTCCAATCTGTGGTTAAGCCAGAAGTCCAATCAAAGCCATAAGTCTAGTCCAAGGTCGAAGCCAGAAGTCCAATCTGAAGAGATGAGGAACAAAGAGGAGGAGGAAAGACAAGGGACCATAGGAACAAGACCAGACACTGAAAACAGATGAAGGAAGACTAACCACAAGTCAAGAACTCAGAAGACAAACCAGACTGCCAAGGAACCAGGAATAGAGCACAGGAACTCTGGAACCACACACAATGGAACAGGAACCAGAAACCAAGAATAGGAACAGAAAGTAGGAGCCAGACGTGCAGAGGCAAAGCACTACTCCGAGGGAGTCAACTATTGTTGAGGCAATGAGACATTGCTGTGGGAAGCCATTTATGTGCTGGTGGTTCTGACGTCATTGGGAACCACCATGAGTGATTTCCCATTGTAGGCCCTTTAAATCAGTGCATGGCAGGTGTGAGCACCTATGGTCAACCCCACTGGAGCCAGTGGCTTCTTTCTCCAGCATGGCATCGGGCTTGGTCAGGCATGGTGGTCAGCTGTGTCTTCGACCTGGGAGTCTGCCCTGGTGAGGAGGACTCCTGGAATCTGGTCGGGGCTGGAGGTAAGAATGGTGACCTGCGGGAAGGTACTGTGGGCCACTGAGCGCAACAGGAAGAGAAGAGATTGCAACAGACATCCATTATATGCAGGCAATTTAAAATGAGAGAGGACCCACATTTTGTTCATTTAGTAAACAGGTTACCCTCATCCTGTACAATCAGTGCCATAGTCGTATGCACACACAACTGGCCAAGGCAGAAGGTAGTAGTATGCATTTCACCATCAATATTTGGACCAGCCAAAATACTACGCATACCTACTCTACCTGACAGCACACTGGTGGGAGCAGTTCTAGTGGGGACTGAGCATCAGGATGAAGGTGGACTGTGCTGCAACCCAGATGATGAATACCATCCATATGTCATGTAATATCCTAACAACCATAAAGAAAGATGCTGGCAGCTAGACTAACAAGGCAGGAGTTTCATGCAGGTTTTCTTGTGACAGACAGTGGTGCAAATATGATAAGGGCAGTGGAAGATGGGAGCTATCAGGGGATCTGTTGTTCTGCACATTTGTTGCACTTGGTAGTGAGAGATACCCTAGGGTTGAGGCCCAAGGGAAATAGGATTCTAGACTGAAGGATATGATAGAGAGGTGCAGAAAAATAGTGGGACATATTTTCATCATAGCATGAATGCTGGGCAGCTTTTCCTTGAGAAGCAGGAAGAATTTGGGATCCCTCATAAGTAGCTCATTCAAAATGTTAGCACCCACTAAAATTCCATCTATTTGTTGCTGCAGAGGTTAGTGCAGCTACAGACACTTCCTGTTATTGTTTTAAGGTTTTGGGTGGACCCTTGGACACTGTGGCTGCTGACTACACCCACGACGGGAAGTCCCGTGAGGGGCCACAGGTCAGGCTCAGCTTTAGGACACACAACACAGATAGATCTTTTATTAACAGTATTGAGGAGCCACCAGAGGTGGCAGTAGTAAGCAGAGATGAAGCCCGGCTGGGCTTGTAGACCCTCAGGGCTCTGGAACAGCGATCCCACAATGGCTGTGCTGTAGTGAAGAGAAACTGAGATAGTGAGTACAATGAAGTATATGCAGGGTTCTGGAATAGAGTCTCGTTGGTTGAGTACTCACACAGTGGTTTCTCTCGGTAGGAATCACAGGAGCTGGAGTAAAGGCAGGCCCTCGAGGAGTGAGTACCTGGTTCCAGGGAACAGCTCTGAGAGAAGTAGATAGTAACTCACTGATGGTGTAGGCAGTGGTATCTTCCAGGCAGATGTGAAGTCCAGGCAGCGAGTGCAGGAACATGGGCCCTCGAGGAGCAAGTACCGGTTCCAGACAGTGACCTAAAAGAGAAGAGAGAGGCCCCTGAGGAGTGGGTACCCCAAATAGAGTAAGTCCAATAATGGAGAGGCAGAGTAGCTAGGTATGGAGAGCAATCCCATCCATAAGGAGTTCACCAGTTGAATACCTGTTGCTAACTCGATTAGCTAGCAGTAGTGTAGGTTTTTTGTATCCGGGATGCATGATTTATTTATTTATTTAACACTTTTCTATACCGACCTTCATGGACATTCCATATCGGATCGGTTTACATCGAACAGGGTAAACAACTGTAGTGCCAACTAACTTAAATCAACAAAGGTGTGGAAGAGGCAAAGTTACATTCAACAGGGAGTAAGAACTTGGGAGCTTAATCAGCTGGAAAGATAGGTTAGAGCCGGCAGCAATTATAAATATGATAGATAGTGCATAAAGTGCTTAGGAGTATCATAAAGTGATACTCACAGGGGCATCCCCCTGTGATGATGTCATCACAGGGGGATGCCCCTGAGGTTCGTGCCAAAGAAAGTATTTGAAGCAGGGCTGAGCGGCGCGCGCCTCCTAAGGCAGCTGGACAGCATGGCGAGAGGCAGCTCCCAAGCCAGACCGGGGACGCCGGAGAGGACAGCAGGCAGATACCGTGGCAGTCAAATGTCCGTCAACCGCGGGAGGAGTCACCAGAGAGGTAAGGAGGGAGGAGTGGAGACATCGGGCAGCGACAGTCGTAACACTACCTTCATGGTCTGTCTCTGGAAATGGAGGTAAGTGTGGATTGTCCCCTGAGGTATCACAATTAGGTAGTGATGAGGCAGCTTGTTCAAGGTGCCACAAAAGATCTGAGTTCCAGAAACACCACCCTCAGTGGGTCATCCCCATAATAAATATTCTGGAGGAACAGTTAGTGTGAGCAAGAGGGATTGAAAGCAGAGGTGTTTCAGCTTGTTGCCTCTGCATCTTGACACTCCCTCCTTCCCTTCTTCCACTCCTGTGTCCTTTCCATACCCCTTCCATTCCCATTCACCCACTCACCCTCTCCATTATCTCTCACCTGGCCAACCTTTCTGCCACTGCTGCATGTCTCTTAGATTTTTGTTGTTGGAACCTGGGAAACCCCATCAGCCTTTTTGCTTTTGTTACCATACGTGTAAAAAAGAAATACTGCATGGGCCAGATCTGTCTTCAGAGATGGGACAGAAAGCATGGCAGGCAGCAGTTTGGTGACCCTGTATAGGGTCAACTTTTGGTGCATGGGACCAGTAGTATGTATTATTTGTACATAACTAGTTACACGGGTTAAAAGGCTTTTTGGAAATTGCTGGTTGACCTCCCACTATCATCCAAAAATAATCCAAAATAAGTGAGAGTGAAAATTGAATCAATAACACAAAACATACTCATCCACTCAAATTTAAATATTTAAATAGGCGCAAGACTAAAACAGTGTGAATGTTTAATTCATTGAAGGACTGTTATAACACCAGAGCGGTTACTTAGTGCAATACTTTTCTCCTCAAGAATGGTCATATGTAATCATAGGTCCAAGGGTCTTTATTTTATTTTTTTTAGAAATGCTTATTCAACATTTATGCAAATGTCTTGTGAAATATCAAAAGAACAAACTTCTCCAGTTCATCCAAATCATATGTGAAATAGGAAAAGCTTACTTGTGCTCAAGATTAGAGTTCCACTGTGTCCAACATGGCACCATGTTTCAGAGAACCCGCTTCAGGGGGGCTTGAATTAAAGATGTAAAATGTACCAGCCCATGAACCCGCATTGATAGCACATGTGAGCTTCCATGACTTGAATATCAAAGGAAAAAACACCGATTTGTGCTCTCTGTGAAATAACATGAAAAATATGTAAGCCAAATTGAAACATTAGAAAAATGTAAAATTTGAAATTTAAAATTTAAAGCAGGTGGGAAAATAACATGAAATATCATTTGTCAAAGGGAAATGGCCCTGATGACATGCATTCAAGATGGCCATCGGGAAATGCCCAGATGACATAATCAAAAACTCCTTTAAAGGAGAATGACCCATTCAGTTTCCTTGAGGGGCTACTGTGTTTAAATGGAAAATCCAATGTTGTTCCTTTTTGTGCCAAAGTGAGAACTCTATCCCCCCTATCCTGCATTCTCACCTACCTTTTTTTTTTTAAAAGACAACCCCATACCCTCCAGTTTTATTGATACATCCAATACATGCACAATAGCAGCATGCAATACAAGAGATGCGATACTGCAGGGAGGAACATAAGAAATGCCATGCTGGATCCATCATGCCCAGCTGGGTCCATCATGCCCAGCATCCTGTCTCCAACAGTGGCCAACCCAGGTCACAAGTACCTGGCAGGATCCCTAAGACTAGATCCAGTCCTTCTTGTTCATAACCAGGAGGATAAGCAGTGGCCTTACTGCATCTACATGGCTAATAATGCTTTGTGCACTTTTCCTCCAGGAGCTTGTCTAAACCCTTTTGAAACCCAGCTACGCTAACAGCTTTCACCACATCCTGTGGCAACACATTCCAGAGTTTAATTATGCATAGAGTACTGGAGCAAGGGAACCCATCTCTACCAAGCCAAGATTTCAAGATCTTCCATTGGTAACCTCTTTAAAACAGCTGAATGTACTAGTTAAAACGGGATGAAGTGGACCATAATTGACTTTTCGTAGAGGTATGCAGTAAAATGTTCTACATCATGTAGAAATTGTATAAGACATTTCAGAAGTAAAATAAATTTATAGAACAATGGGTTTTGTTGTAGCATGCCAAGCAATTTGGAGCAGGTGATTTTTTTTTTAATGATTATTTTTGCCAGCAATTAGTGAGTTGAGCAGGAAAACAAACATGTTTGTCAACCTGTCTCCTATCTTGGATTAGGTGGGTATTATTATTTTTAGAAAGACCTGAATTTCTGCCAAGCCATTTGGCAGAAATATAAAGCACTGTATACCAGCTACTTAGGTTCCAGTGCATTACTGCACTTATTTTTATTTGTCCTGCGTAAGATTATAGTGCACTTACTTTCGGATTGTAATAACAATTAGAGTTTAATAGGTCAGTTTTTAATGCAGTGCATTCTAAGCTTTATGTTCCCTCACTTTTCTGTTTTCATCCTCTATAGTCCTGAGTGCTAAGTTTTATATCAATTGCTTTCAGATGACCCTTCCAAGGTCACGCTGAGATAAAGCTGTTCCTCTCTGCAGTTGAGAAATGCAAATATCTAGCAAGACCATATAACAATGTTTAACATTTTTACTTTCAAACAATATCATAGTGCCATCTCTAGGGGAGCAGTCAGTAGGAAGGTACAGAAGACAGATTACATCCTGAGATGAGTTTTTGGTGTGATTCAAGTGCAAATTTTAGGAAACAAGTGCAAATGTTTGAAGGAATCAATTGATATCAATATGCAATTTTTTAAAGTTGTAAAATAAAAAGCTAGAGACTTTCTGTAATAATATGATATGAAACAGTTTGAAGTGGTAGCATCTTATTCTCTTCAATAAGGTGATTATATTTTGGAAACGACCTGCATCCTGTTTCTAATTGATGTCATTAGCTAACACCATTAGCAATCAATCAACACAGCAGCAGTCTTGTTTAACTGTATTGTTTTGAAGTATTTACCTTTTATGTTTATTATACCTACCTTTTGCAGTACAGCAAGCAAGGAGGAAGAGTAATGCATAGAAACATATAGTGTGAACTATATAAGCTTAAGTAAGTTAAAGCGGAATTATTTCAATATGGATAGTAATTAACTTTGTAGGTGTGTTTTCTTTAATGATATAGACACATGTATTGGGACTTGCTTTAATTTTTAGGCAATTATCAGTGATTTAAGAGCTGAAATGAAATTATAGTCCCAGAATGACACTTGACAGATTAGATGTTGCCCATTTTCCATCTCTAACCCTAGGGCATGGACCTATATAATCTATGGGTACATTTGAGGATCCTAGTACAGTATAAATTTGTTTTAGTTGATGGAAGATCAACAATTTTTAGTGTTTCTGATATATTGTGGAAAGAAAAAAGATTTCAATTATCAAAGCTTCAAATACTGTTGGATGCAGAAACTGTGGAAATATGAATTCCTCATTTTATATAGGAATGGAGTCAGCTGGTAGGATCATTTGGAAGAAACAATTACTTCCTGCTCTATAGCTCCTATGATTTATCATGGTACTGGAAGCTTCACTACTGGCGCATAGTTTGTCATTGGACTAGAAGAATTCCCTGGTCTCTCTCTATTATTCAGTGTCTATATGTTGAACATCTTTGTATTTCACGTAGGGATGTGCATTCGTTTTAAATGAATGGCACATCCAAATAGTAAAAGACCATTTTCTGTTCATTCCAAATGGAATAAACTGAAAATGGCCTTGCCCAAAAATACCTGAATATTTTGTATTTTAGTTCAATTTGCTAAAAAAAACAAACAAACAATGATCTCCCTGGATGATTCATGTCCTCTCTCTCCTGCTTACCAGAGCCTCCCCAGACACCTCTGATCCCTCTTCCATCCTCTAAAAAACCTGATGAGCCTAGGTCTACCCAGCTGGACTAAGCCGAGTCCAGCTTTGATCTCCCTGAGTCCTTCCAGCCCCTCTTCTGCCAGCTTAGAAATACACGGAGGCCGGGGACCTCCCTAGCCCCTACCTATGCCTACCATGGGGGGGTCAATGTTGAAGAAATGGGCAGGACTGATACCCACTCTGTCCTGTCTGGCACAATCCTGTGCCATGTGATGCCAAAATGGAGCCAGTCCAAGGGTTGGCTGGTGCCATTTTTAAGGGATTTGCAGTGGGCAGGTGAGTGGGTATTGCTCCTGCCCCTTTCTTCTGCTTCAAATCCCATGGAAGGGGTACATGGAGATCAGAGAGGTCCCTAGCCCGGCACATTTCTAAGGGGGGTTTGGGAGGGGACTCAGAGAAGCCTGAGAAGGCCATGGCTGGGCTCAGCTCATTCCAGTAGGGTAGGCCTGGGCCTCTCAGGACCCCATACAAACAATATGGCTGTGTAATAAAATGGCACCAGCTAGTCCTTAGAATGGCACCATTTTGATGTGACACAGCTCCAGTCTAAGAGCCAGCCGGTGAAATGTTTATAGGATTTGCAGTGGACAGAAGCATGTAGGTGTATTGTTCCTGTCCCTTTCTTCAGCATTGACTCTCACAGAAAGGGTAAGTGGGGGTTGGGCAGGGCCCTGGAACATTTGTAGAGGGTGGAAGGGGGCCTGGAGAGGCACTTGCTGAGCTCAGCTCAGGCCTACCAGGTTTCTTGGGGATTGGGAGAGGGTGGTCCTGGCTGGGCTCAAATCAGTTCAACTGGGTAGGTTCAGGCTCCGCAGGTTTCTTGGAGGTTGGGAAGGGGACCCCTTTTAATTGTTTTTCATTTGGGTTTTTTTTAATATTTATTTTGGTTTGGAAAATGAACCAAACCTAAATAAATATTAAATGAACTGAAAAATTACCCCCCCCCCCCCAATGAAAAAAAATTTTTTTTAGCCTGCACATCTCTAGATTGTAACATCTTTTAATGATACCTTGTTTACTTGCCTCTCTCTGCTGTCTTGGACATAGTTACTGTAAGTTGCTGATTTCTGGTGGCCTTGAGAAAGCTGAATTTTAATCTTGGAAATGCTGATACCTAGTAGAAAGTCTTTATCATGGATGACAAAGTCTAAGTGCAATCTGCAGTTTTTGTTTACAAGTTTCAGTAAGTAAAGAGAGAACATCTAATCAGTATTATTACCTGTAATCTGTACTAGTAACCTGAATCTAGTGTGGCCTAGTTTCTATTATTTATGGAATGTAACTAAATTATGACCTAATGTTCCTTGCTAAAGAACATTTGGGTCAGAGTGTAGCAGTGCCATTTTAGATTTGGTGTCATTGGCTTCTTCCTGCTAGCCAAGACTTGGGGGACTTTTTAAAAAGTGAATAGGGGCATGAGGATGGGGGTTTTGCAAGCCAGAGGGCCGTTTGAAATTGGGAAGGGAGAAAGGATTTTTTATTTTATTTATTTAATAGATTTTCTATTCTGCAGCTTCCACAATGTCCGGTGCGGAGTACAATAATAAAACATTCATAAAAACATAAATCCATTACAGCTTTAAAACATCAGTATCATAATAACATAAAACACAAAATACACAAAACAAAGTCACTAATATGCTTCAATACAGTAAAATACCTTCAATTGCTTGTAATTAACTTCCTGTCTTAAGCTGCCCATATTAACTGACTTAGAGGTCTATATTATTAGTAACATAGTAAATGAAGGCAAGCTTTTTTTTTTTTTTAGGTTAGTATTTGCAGGCTATCCCCATGCCTTCTGCTCAAAATAGTAACTGCTACTCTGTGCAGATTATCCCTCGTGCCTTCTATTAAGGGTAGTATCTGCCACTCTGGGCAGGTTAGCCCATGCCTTCGCTTAAGGGTAGCAACTGCTGTTCTGTGCAGGTTACCCCAGTTAACACAGGTTATCCCTTTTCTTAATTTCCATCCTTTAGCCAGCAGTGATCCTCTGTGTTTATCCCAGGCCCTTTTGAATTCCATGACCAATCTTGTCCACTTCCTTTTTACAATGAACATTAAATTAGCAACAATCTATACGATCTAGCAATTATAGAATGGTACATATCGGATAAAAATTAAAACTATAAACTAATTAACATTATAATACACATATTTACAATATTGGAATAAGGAACGGGAGATGGAGATTGCTTGAGAGTCAGGCATTGATATACAGGTTAGAAGATCATATTATTCTTTGCAATAGTAAGAGTCTTGCAAGTATTAAAATCCTTCATCAAACAAACTACTAAAGACGGATTCTATAAACTTCAGGTACTTAAAAGAATCAAACCGCTCCTTCACGTGCGAGACTTCAGAACGGTCCTTCAAGCAGTTATCTTTTCTAAGATAGACTATTGCAATTCTATCTTACTAGGTCTCCCTTCCGCTTCTATTAAACCCCTTCAGATGCTCCAGAACTTAGCGGCGAGAATTCTGACTAACACCAGGAGAAGAGAACACATTTCTCCCATTCTCAAGAACTTGCACTGGTTGCCAATACACTTCAGAATTATCCACAAATCTATCACTATCATCTACAAGGCTATCCATCACCAAGCAACGCTCGATCTACAAATACCACTCAGATGACACACATCCACCAGACCCATCAGAGAAGCCTACAGAGGATCACTCCTCGTTCCCCAAACCAAAACCACTCACCATCTAACTTTCACAGACCGAGCCTTTTCCACAGCTGGACCTTCACTATGGAATTCTATTCCTCCGGATCTGAGACAAGAACCATGCCTACCTATTTTCAGAAAAAGGCTTAAGACTTGGCTATTTAGGCAAGCCTTCCCAGATCCCAATTGAATGATAGCATCTTTTATAAGAGACTTCACAATATAATGTAAATAATAAATCCAAACTGCTCGGTTACCTTACTCTAATTCTCTCCCCAGTTATATAACCCTGTTGTAATGTAACTTTTGATCTCTTTCGCACTTGTTTATGTTTCGTTTTTTGTTCACACCCCCTTGTTTTATGTAAACCGGCATGATGTGGTTTCTAATCACGAATGCCGGTATAGAAAAACTCTAAATAAATAAATAAATAAATAAATATATAGGGTGTGTTTGGCGATATTGAAAGAAACTGGGTGGTATGGATAGATGTTATTGGATATGTGTCTTAAAAGTCATATGATTAGTAGGGGAAGGGTTCATAAATTGTAAGCTTGTTTAAACAGCCAGGTTTTCAGGTTCTGTTTAAATTTCTTGTAGCAGGGCTCTTGGCGCAGATCTGTGGGCATTTTGTTCCAAATGTTGATTCCAGCTATTGTGAATGATCGTTCTCTCGTAGACGCATATTTTATATGTTTGAGCGATGGGATATAGAGTTTAGTTTGGTGTATTTTTCTTATCGGTCTGTCTGATGTATAGAATGTAAAATGATCAGAGAGCCAATGCATATCTTGGTTATATAATGATTTGTGCATAAGAGTAAGAGTTTTGAATAATATCCTCGATGAGATCGGAAGCCAGTGGAGGAATTGTAGAGCTGGAGTGATGTGTTTGTGGTGGTGTGTGTTCGTAAGCAGGCGAGCAGCTGCATTTTGTAGCATCTGTAGTGGTTGAAGAGAATTTTTTTGGAGGCCTAGTAAAATGGAATTGCAGTAGTCCAATTTCGATAATATAGTAGCTTGTAGTACAGTCCGGAGGTCTTGTGGGTGTAGGAGAGATTTGATTCTTTTCAGTGTGTGAAGTTTATAGCAACCATTTTTGACGGTGGAAGTAATACATTTTTTTAGGGTTAATTGTTTATAAAAGTATGGCAGCAATATTTGTTTGAAAGGAATATGGATCAGGTGGAAGTTTGTGAGCAATTTAGTTATACCTGGGTAATTGATCTCTACAGCATATACTATTGTCATATAAATTGAGATTGTAGAATTTAAAATACTTGGAAAAACATCTTTAGTTACACAGAGGAGCAAATAGCTGACATTAGAAAGGAGACATCGCTATTTTCAGAGGAGATTATAAGAAGCGAGAGTCAACAGTGAGACGAATGGATGCGTTTAAATAAAAAGCTGATCAGGATTGACCTTCTTGGGATAGCCCTCATAGAATATATTAATCAGCAAATAATACCAAGAGGTCTTAGGATACAGAAGGCACCGATGCTGTTTTCAGAGGACCAGGAATTTGTAAACTTATGGTCATATATATTAAATAAATGTTCTATGGACCTGATGCTATTGATTATAATCCATGTTAAAAGACAGGTGGAAGAAATTAAGGCAGAGATTGAGGAAGTTCAGGTTGCGATCCATGCACTTCCATCTTTTGATGAGAAGTTAAATGAATTCAAGGTAACATCAGATCAGTTCCGTGGGACTATCAAAGAAGCCAAAATTTAAAAATTTAAAAGAGATCAACACAATTATTCCACCAATAAGGTTTACCTATGGATGGATAATAAAATTAAGAACAAAGGGAAAAAGGTACATTTTGGCTTTTCATCGTGTGAAAGTTCCAGCGGATCTGATGAGTATGAAGATCAAGAAAGGGGGCAAGAAGAATGGACCCAAGGAAAAAATGTTTTAGGGGACAAAGGACAAAAGAAGATGCCGAAAGGACATACAAGAAAAACAAAACCAAAAGTCCAGGGGACAAACAGAATATCGGAATGTACAACCAGAACACAGTATGCCAAGGAGCATCAACCATAATTAATTTATCATCTGTATCTTTGTCAGAAACTCAACTACAGGTATTAAATAATGGACTTTCATTCGTGCCCACCACATATCATGACATGTTTGAGAGCAGTATAGCAATATACAAGCTCATAAGAAAACTCAATTTAAAATTGTATTTTCAGAATCATTCAACTGACGTTCCAGATATGTCTATTATTAAGCCAAAATCCCATTGGAATCCACCGGGACCATGGGACCCTCACGTGAAAACATTCTTACAGTTAGTGTTAAATGACATACAAATTTTTGAACAACAAAAGAACCAGTGGGTTAATCAAAACATCACCAAAGAACAAAGGCAAGCACTGAAAACACTGGGAGAAATAAACCAGGTAGTAATTAAACCCGCCGACAAAAGCGGAGCCATTGTGGTACAGGACCGTGAGAAATATGAAAGCACAATGATGGAACACCTTACAAAGCAGGATATTATACTGTTATTGATCAGGATCCCACATTAATATTGAAGGAGAATATTGAACAACTAGTGGAACAGGCACAGTACTTAACTACAAAGGAGAAGATATTTTTGGTACAAAGTGATCCTAGAATACCAGTAATATATGCAGTCCCAAAAATCCATAAGGATCTAACAAATCCACCAATTAGACCTATTGTATCATTGAACGGATCCATTCTGGAACCACCGGCGGTGTTTGTGGACTGCTATTTACAGGAATTGGTGCAAAGTAAACCCTCATACTTGAAAGATACAATACATTTTTTGAATATACTGAAGGAGGTTAAAATAGTTCAAGATTCCACCATCTTGGTTACAATGGATATCCAATTGGTATATACTCAAATTCCCCAACAATCAGCTTTGGAAGTGGTGATCAAAGAATTATAAAAACCCTTAAATAAATAAATAAATAAATAAATAAATAAGAAAAAAATTAACCATAATAAAAAGAAAAATACAAAGCCCTACTTTGCACATTGTGAGAAAAAGAGCCACTATGTACACCTGACCCCTGTTTTTTATTAATCCAACCAATAACAAGTAACTTCAAGAAACCCCCCTACCTAACCTCCCACCCCAAATCCCCTCCCTTACCTACAAACCAGAACATTACTATGCCTAAAAAGGGCAGCCAATAGGATGACCCACATATTCCCCTGCCCTCCCAGCTTCCCTACCCATTACAGAAAACCAGGACAAGTGGGTAAACACCCGAGACCCGCCCTCTTTTCCAGAGAACAACCCAACTCACGCAATCACCCATCTCTACTGTTACAGAAACAACCCCACCCCAACAGCCTTCCCTACCAAAGTGTCCAAAAGAAAGCCCCTTATGCCCAGAAAGAGATGATGTCCAACTCAAGAAGATGATCATTAGAACAGTGAAGTGAATGGTGCGAGGTCCATCCAGAATAACTAATAAAACACCTCCATGGGAAGGATTCACTTCAGTGGTTTAGCTGTACCAAAGGATGGACTGAGACCTCTGCACAGCAAATCTTGTAAGCAGCGTATGTCTGGACAAGAGTGGGCAAGGAAAGAATACTCCAAAGTAAAACCCCCAACACCCATACCACATCCCTCAACATCTCCCACCCACAGCCACCCAAATACTCCCCATCCCCTTATCCCAAACAACCCCATGTATCAAGGAGCAATCAAGCAAAGCATGAACAACAGATATGTTCCATTCACAGAGCTTAACCAAACTGTACCACCCGCTTAATTCTTCAAGGAGCGCTATCCGAGGCAGCGACAGCAGCTCTCCACAATTTCTGAAGCAGTTCACGTGCAGCCTGCACCGATTCGCAGATCTCCAATTTTTCTCCATGCATCACCCACAGACATGCTGGATATAGCATAGCATAGCTCAAACCTAAATTGTGAAGCTCCTTTTTAACATCCGCAAATGCAACCCTGCACCTTTGCACTTCAGCTGAGTAGTCCTGAAAAATTAAGATGTGGTGCTCCTTGATTTCTTTTAGCTTTCTGCTAGCATCAAGACGCCAGCATTTATCCTGGTAATTATGCACCCGGATAATCACCGTGCATGGTCTTTCATTCGCCTTAGGTGGGGGCGCCAGGCCTCTATGGGCCCGTTTGAGCTTCACCCTTCCCCCCCCCCCCCCCCCCACCCTTAAAGGGGACATCCAGCAGGGATGGCAGCCAGGTGGTAAAGAACCCTACGGAGTGCCCTCCACTTGCTCTGGAACGCCTATAATGCGGAGGTTGTTGCGGCAACTCTGATTCTCGAAGTCATCTTATTTTTTGATCACCGACTTGTGCCCATGTTCCAGAACCTCGAGTCTGCCGTGTTGTGGTAAGGGACATCTCCATTTCCTCCAGGCGCTCTATTAGACTGTCCAAATGCGCAGTGGTTTCGCCCACGGTGGAAACCACTTGCAATACTTTATCCATGACCGGCTCGAGCTTGGTGTCCAGGCTCGAATGAATTTTGTCGCCGAGCTGACTGATCGCGGCCCTTGCCCCTTCTGCTATGTCTGCTGGGAGCATGCCATCGGCCATATTGTCATCATCGTATGCCGGCTCCTCAGCACAGGCCGCCCGATCCGCCGCCGATTTTCAGCAGGAGCGCTTCGCTCGGATGACTTGCTCCCCCCCCACATCAGCGGTAGGGACTTTTTAGCTAGCTCCTCAGCCATGTTGAAGAGGGGTAGAATCGAGATACCCTGAAAAAAGAGCTGGTTAGGCGTTGCGGGGCCGGGAGCAAGGGAGAGCTGCAGCCGTTTAGCACCGCAGCATCATGTGACTCCCAAGCCACTGTAATTTGGTTTAGGTTTGTGAATGCAAGTTAGTGTTACTTTCCGGGTTCCAATGGTAACGCTAGTGCACATGCAAACGTATTTATTTATTTATGGCTTCTTATAGCTCTCTTTTATAAAATGCATTGCCCAAAGCAAGGAACAATAAAGAATAGCATTTAAAATTAAACAAACATGAATATATGCCCATAACAGTAAATAAGTGAAAAGCATTAAACAGCATGTAAAATGAAGCAATCGTGAATACAGCAATAACAATAAATATCAAGAGATATCAAATAAAAAATTCTGGGAAAAAAATCAGTACCAGCTTATAAATAAAAGCTTAAAATCATCACTCAACTAGATCCCAATGGACTCAAAATGATAAATAAAAAAGATCACTACAGATCTAACAGAATATAAACAGTCATCCTATTGAGCGTAAAGCCCATAGAATTAGTCAGTAAAAGCTAGCACATGTCATTAACACACTTTGTGCATGGGTTTTAGCTGCCACGCATATTAACTCATGTTTTAACACACATTAGAACTAATGCCCATCAGTACGTAAGGCTTGATAGAATGGGAACGATGTGTATATTTGATTTTTTAAAAACATTTTGTAAACCTGCTGTTTTATAAACTATATATTCTTGTAATATTAGCTAAGTCAACAATTGTTTTTCTTCAACAGCTGGAAACAAAGTTCCATGGGGTGGTATATTTTCCAGCATAATTTAATTCCAATTCAGTTTTTAATTCCATGAAAACAATTGCTTATACCAACAAAAAGGACTTGATTTTTATAAAACTCATGTTAGAGTGCAGCACACTGCAGAATGGTTTGCAGGTATGTTGAAATTAAATATGTTAATCAATATAATGGAGCCCAGATTTCATAAGAGCTTTAGTTTTCCATATAAATTATAGTTTTGTGCTTATAAGGTGCCCTTGAAAGCTTATCCTACTTTTAAACACTAATACCACAGGGAAACAAATATAAAATTGTTTAGCTTTTGCTAAAGGCTACACTTGCATGAATTCATAAAAGTGCACTCCAGAAGCAGATGCCATGCACATGCTTGCTGTGGTAATTTTTTTTAAACAAAGTTATTAATGTTCATAAATAATAGTCAGCCTCAGTGCATCTGACTCCAACCAGGTGGTAAGTGCATTTTGAAAACTGCAGTAATACTGCAAGTTTATTAGAATTAGTAAATGAAATGCAAGAACTCCTTGGTTCTGACCTGTTTCTGAGGTGCAATGTATGGTTACAATGCAGTTTAGCCAGCTGTTTTTAGTTTTGTAGTTACTACAGAGCACTAGCAGCTGGATTTTATTTTGGCCTGCAGTTTCCTCCCTGCTCCTTCAGCGCACTCTGGACTGAAGCTGGGAACTGGTGTCATGAGCCTTCGTTTGTAGCTACTCAGAGAATTATTTCCCCTATTCTAATATGTCCCTCTCCACTAACCCAACCCAGTCATTGTAGCAATGACCTCAGCTGTGGGGGTGGGGTATGCACCAAGGCTCCTAGACACCACTAGGTGTCACTGTTGGATGATGCCTAAGGCTCCCTCCCTCCCAGGGGCTGTGAGGCCTGTCCAGGGAATCAAATCAAGGTTTTCCTCATGGTTGTGCACAGCACTGCCACTGGGCCAGCTCTGCAAGCAGCTGGATTTTAAGCTGTTTACCAGATTTTATTTGTCAAAGTGGTGTAAAGCGCATGTTGCTTTAGTTTTAAAAGATATTGAATGAAAATTTATCACCTACACTGCGCACAGAGAGGGAGGCAATGCGGACACAACTGTGAGCAAGAAAGAGAAATATTGTTTCCATTTAACCCCGCATCTCAAATTACTACATTGGCTCCCTAAACGCTTCCGCTTGCAATTCAAACTTCTTGAACCCATGTAATATTGAATTCAGTCTGCAGCTCCTCATTTACAAGCTGAAGGAAGACAGTGCACTCAGCCTAACTCAGTGCATGCAGCGGGGCTGGATGCGCATTTTGGACATGCTACAATAACTCCCCGTGCATTAATGGGATTAGTGCATCCAAAATGCGCGTAGCTAATAGAGCTCATCACATTTATTTATTTAGACATTTTATATACCATCACTCCCATTGAAGATCACAACGGTTTACAAAAGTAACATTCATACTATATAGATCAACACATCAGGGATTAATATAAATCTATTGTGACTTTCTAATAAATATTAACTAGGACAACAGGTTTGTTGTACTGACGTTCTATTTCTACAATTTGTGCATAATAGTCAGTGAGTTGTCTTAAGACACTTAAAATCTCTCATTATTTATTACTCATTCTTCAGTTATTATCTTTGTCCTTGAAATTGTAGTTTTCTGATATTTTTAAGTTGGGTTCTAAGCATTTTTGAACAGCCAGGTTTTTCAGCTCACGTTTAAATCTTTCTTTCTGGTATCAAACGTAACATCTCAGGTAGAGAATTACACAGCTTTGGGCTCGCTGTGGAAAACATACGATCTCTTATTTGCGTCAGATGTGTACTCTGTATTGTAGGCACAGTCAATAGTCCTTTATTTTGAGATCTTAGTGTTCGCTGCGGTGTGTATGGTTGTAGTGTCACGCCTATCAGACCGGGGTTACTGGAATGGATGATTTTAAATGTTAGTGTTAATGCTTTATAATAGATTCTGGATTGTACTGACAGCCAGTGCAGTGATATCAGCGAGGGTGTGATGTGATCAAATTTCCTTGTTCCTAATAAAAGTCTTGCTGAGACATTTTGTAATAACTGTAATGGTTTTAATATACCTGTAGAAAGGCCTAGTAATGGGAAGTCACATTAGTCTATGTTTGAAAAAAATTAGTGTTTGTAAAACAGTACAGTAGTCCTCAAAAGTTAGTAAAGGTTTCAACTGCTGTAATATGCGCAGCTTGGCGTATCCTGCATTAATTTATTTATGTGCTTTTTCATTGTAAGGTTTCCATCTATCTGTATACCTAGGTCCCGTACTTGGGGGTAATTTGAATATTGCCCAGGTCTAGAGGCAGAGGTTTAACTATAGAAGAATTTCTGCCATGCCTCCTTGACCGTTTATCTCGTGGGTGTTCTGGGTCCAGAACCGACCTGGCGGGAACCCCCCCCACAGGGCAGACTCCGTCGGTCTTCACATGTAAATGCCATGCAAATGAGACTAATAGCTATTACCCTCGAATCAAAAAAATCACTGTGTGCCAGACGCGCATGTTTTAATATGAAAAACTTTAACACCAGCCTGGAGCTGATGTTAAGTCCTCGTGTGCTCCAAGCTGCCACAAAAAAAGTAAAAAATAGTAATACTGCTTTTCTGTGGTTCCTCCTATTTAGTATCATCCTGATACTAAGTAGGCGGAACCACAGGAAGCAGCATAAAAAAAAAAATCTTGACGATGGTCAGGTTAGGAAAACAGATACTCCATTTACGATTGTCCATTTTCATAACCCGTGGGTGTGCGTGGGTTAGGAAAACGGACACTCGTTAAATGAGTGTCTATTTTTCTAACTCATGCACAGCCATGTCTCCTGTGCGCCCGATGCCATGGATACGCAAGGGATGCACAATTTATCCCTAGCACGTCCTTTTCCGCCTGGCAGCTCATTTGCCTACTGCATCGGCCGCCAGGAAAGGGGGGATGTGCATGCACTGAAAAAAACGTGCGCCTAGTTTGGACGCACCTTTTTTTGCGCTTGGTATTGCATTGCTGTTAGCTCTCCTCTCTTATCTCCCCGTATACTCGTCCCTCCATACTTTATCCAAAGTTTAACAAAGCTAATCTTCCCTGTGTCCTTCCTCTCCATTGCCAAATTTGGACTCTGGACTGTTGTCCATCCTTCCGCACCAACTGCCTTGAATAGACTTTTTGAATAAATGTGTCATGGTCCCTCTTTTATCATATTCAAATCCAGCCTAAAATCTTCACCTCTTTGAGGCTGCTTTCAAAACTTGAACCCTGCTTCTCCCTAAGCATGGCACTCCCTGAACCTCTTATTTCTCTTGGTTTGATTGTAAGTGCCACAGAGTAGGGTGTGTCTCTTACCAGTGGCGTAGCCAGAATTGATTTTTTGGGTGGGCACAAGGTTAACATGGGTGGACTGTAGGCATGCAGGTCTACTAGTTGTTTTTTTACTGATAAATAATGCCAAATTATGCAGCATAGCATTCACATCTACGCCTAAGTATGAGGTTTACTTAATGATACAAACATAATTCACGGTGATTTGTGGTACTTTAGCCTTCTTATTATTACGATTTTATACACGGCTCCTACCTGTCCATAAATTTTGAGAGAGCGTGTGGGTTTATGTGTGTGGGTGAGAATGGGTGCCTGGATGTGCGTCTGTGTGTGCATAAGAATATAAGCCTGGGGAGGGGTGAGAAAGTGAGAACTTGAATGTGAGCTTGTGGGGGGGGGGGAGAGCATATGAGAGTGACAGCTTGAGTGTGTGAGAGGGAGTCTGTGAGAGAAAGCGTGTATGTGTGTGTGTGTGTGTGTGTGTGGAAGGGAAGAAGACAGTAATAGAAGAAAGACACTGAAAAGGAATTAGGAAATGAGCTATAAGGGAAAAAATGGGAAAAAGAGACCAGGACCAACTGATTAGAAAAATACAAAGATCAGACAACAAAGGTAAAAATATATATCTATATTTTGAGATGTTAGCAATTTAAATATAAGCAACGTTGCTTATATTTAAATTGCTAACATCTCAAAATATAGATATATATTTTTACCTTTGTTGTCTGATCTTTGTATTTTTCTAATCAGTTGGTCCTGGTCTCTTTTTCCCATTTTTTCCCTTATAGCTCATTTCCTAATTCCTTTTCAGTGTCTTTCTTCTATTACTGTCTTCTTCCCTTCCACACACACACACACACATACACGCTTTCTCTCACAGACTCCCTCTCACACACTCAAGCTGTCACTCTCATATGCTCTCCCCCCCCCCCACAAGCTCACATTCAAGTTCTCACTTTCTCACCCCTCCCCAGGCTTATATTCTTATGCACACACAGACGCACATCCAGGCACCCATTCTCACCCACAGACATAAACCCAGACTCCCATTCTCACCCACAAACCCATGCTCCCAGTCTCACCCACACATATTCAAGCTCCCATTCTCATCCATACATATACACATTTAAGGTACTATTCTCACCCACACATACACACATTCAAGCACCCATTCTTATCCACATATTCAAGCTTCCATTCTCACCCACCCACACAAACCCAGGCTCTCATTCTCACCCATATATACACACATTCAAGCTCCCATTCTCACCCACCCACAAACCCAGGCTCCCATTCTCAACCACACATACACACATTCGAGCTCCCATTCACCCACATATTCAAGCTTCCATTCTCACCCACATACACACCCAGGCTCCAGTTTTCACCCACACACACTCCCATTCTCATCCACACATACACATTCAAGCACGTGCACAGCTTCCGCTTTCTCCCCCAGAGCAGGAAGATCAGCTGCCTCTCCTGCTGCCACCGGCCTCCTGCTATCTTCGGGCGTCGGGCCGTACTGCCCGCCGAACTTCCTGTCGGGGGGGGGGGGAGCGGAAGCGCAGCGCACAACGTCCGCTTCCTCCCTCCCCCCCCCAAGCAGGAAGATCGGCGGGCAGTACGGCCTGACGCCCGAAGATAGCAGGAGGCCGGTGGCAGCTGATCTTCCTGCTTTGGGGGAGAAAGCGGAAGCTGTGCGCGGCGCTTCCGCTCCCCCAAACAGGAAGTTCGGCGGGCCGTTTGACCCGAAGATAGCAGGAGAACGGGTGGCAGCAGGAGAGGCAGCTGATCTTCCTGCATTGGGGGGAGGAAGCGGAAGCTGTGCGCGGCGCTTCCGCTCCCCCCCCCCCCGAACAGGAAGACCGGTTGGCCATACGGCCGCAGCAGCGCTTCCCCATGTGTGCCGTGATGGCGCGCGAGGCGTGGGTTCTCTTGTTCGCTGTCGCAGGGATGGGATCCCGCGACAGCCTTGCAGTTCCGGTGCCAGTTGGGTGGGCCTGGGTCTAAGTTGGGTGGGCACCTGCCCACCCAGGCCCACCCGTGGCTACGCCACTGTCTCTTACATGTATCTTACAGTGCTGCAAACTTCTTCTGGGAAGGAGTAGAGTTAGCTGCTTAAGTTAACCAGCTGATTCTGATATTTGGATTTAGCTGGTTTTCTTCTGCAGCTAATTCTAGTTGGGCTAACTGGCTAACTTTAAGATAGGCAGGTATATTCCTGAATATACCCTGCTAGTTATCCGGTTATGTATAACCGGATAACTAGCACAGCCGCATAGCAGCCACATATGGACCTCATTATTTTTCTAAAGTAATGACAATGAAGGTAGATCCAAAACCTGAAACACACATATATTAAACATTCTCTCTTAAATATAAAAGATTGGTCAGAAAAGAGAAATTAAGAAAGACAAGTTGGAAAGTGCATGCTGGAAGGCTAACACAAAGGCATGCTTCCCTTCCTGAGAGCAAATGAAAGTTAGCAAGGGAGATTAAGACTAAAATTTGTCAGATAATTGCAACTTTGTACCAGTTCAAATCAAAATCATGTACTTTCCCTTTGAAAATGAATATAAAGTTTTTAGACAAAACGTGGCTGCAGACTTTGCACAAAAGCACACATTTATAAAATTACCCCCAAAGTGTCTCGGTACAATGCTGCACTCATCTGGTATGCATTATAGAAATTATCATCATAATATAGACTTTATACAGGTTATGAGAAGATCTGACTTTGTGGTCAATTCTGGAAGTTACAGCTTGGTAAAGACATTGAAAAGATGGAAGCAAAATGGTACAGAGTTTGCAATACAAGTCTTACGCACAGAGGCTCATGGAACTAATTAGACTACCCTTTAGAAAACAGAAAGGAAAGGGGGAACATAATACAAACAATCAAATACCGTATCTAGCAAGCTTTAATAAAGTTCAAGTAGAAAGAGACTCAGTGACAATAGGACCTGAGTTGAAGTTGAAAGGAGGGAATCTGAGAAAAAATGCGAGGAAACAGTTCTTTATTGAGTGGGTAGAGAATACCTGGAATAGCCTTCTGTCCAAACTGTAGCAAAATATAAGCATGCATGGGAGAGTGATAAGAGGAGGAATTGGGAGGGGGGGGGGGGGGGGGGGGAGGGAGAGAGGTATGGTAAAAGAAGAAGGGAGACTAGTTATTGATCTAACTATGGAAACTCATATGCTCCTCTACCCAAATTCAGGCATGCATGAGACAAATGCAGGAGGTTAATGGTAAGGACAAGGGAAAGTGATGAACACTGGAGATCAATTATGACACAGTAGGTGGGACAGCTGGGCAGAGTGGGTGAATAAAGAGGTCCTAATCTGTTAACAATTTCTATATTACTATGTTATATTACAGAACCTAAAGTTTGTGATTGTTGATTATAACCTCTTACCTTTCTACACCTCAATGTATATGATTTATGCTAATTATCTATTGCATTTCTGCATTGATGCATCTATGTTTACCTGGTATAGCAGTTCTATTAGTGCAATAGATAAGTAAAACTGAATTATTTGCAAGTTGTGCTGTCTTTTACTGGACTTACTACTACTACTATTACTGCATAACACTTCTATAGCACTACTTGACATAGGCAGTGCTGTACAAAAAACATAAGTTACAGACCCTTTTCCATAGAGCTTGCAATGCAATGAAGACAAACATACAGGGCAAAAGAAACTTTGGGAATTTCATTTATTAATATGATAGTTAGAAATTAATGAGACTGTAAGTGAAACAATCAGGGGTTAAGATTTAAAAACAGCCTCAAAAAGTGGATTTTTAGATGGGAAATAAATAAGGCATGACACATCAGCTCAGGAAGTCTGTTCCAAGCATACAGTGCAGCCAGGTGGAAAGCACAGATTCAGGAACTAGCAGTAGAGGAGAAGGGCATAGATAGGAGTGACATGCATGATGAGCAAAGTGCATGAGGAGAGGTGTAGAGTGAGATAAGATAGGAGAGAGAGTCAGGAGCTGCAGAGTGAAGGCTCCTAAAGGTGAGTCGAGGATCTTGAACTGTATGTGGGAACGGATAGAAAACCAATGTAGTGACTTGAGAAGGGTTATGAGAGTAGTGACTATCATGACAGATAAATTGTGCAGCTGAATTTTGAATAGATTGTAGTGGAGAGAGATGGCTCACTGGGAGACCTGTAAGTGTGAGGAGCAGGTTGCAATAGTCTTAAGTGAAAGGTGATGAGAGAGTGGATAAGGGTTCTGGTAGTATGTTCAGAAATGAAGGGCTAGATTTTGATAATGTTAAAGAAACAGCACATTTTAGCAGTGTTTTGGATACATGTAGAGAAGGAGAGAGAGGAGTCTAAGATGACTCCAAAGTTACGGGCTGAGGGGACTGGGAGGATTACAGTGTTATCCACAGAAATAGAGAAAGGAAGAAGAGGGGAAGTTGTCATGGGTGGAAAGATAAGGAGCTCTGTCATGACCATGTTGAGTTTAAGGTGGCAGTGGGACATTCAGGCAGCAATTTCAGAGAAGAAGGCTGAGATCTGGGACTGGATTCCTGATGAAATTTCTGGTGGTAGAGAAGTAAATCTGGGAATCATCAGCATAAAAATGGTACTAAAAACCATGAGAAGAAATCAGAGCACCAAGGGATTTAGTATACACAGAAAAGAGAAGAGGGCCCAGGACAGAGCCCTGAGGCACACCAGTTGATACAGTAGGATGGCAGCAGAGGAGGATCCTCCAGAGGAAGCCCTAGAAGTGTGATGGGAGAGGTAAGAGAACCAAGACAGTTCAGAGTCCTAAAATCCAAGTGAGGGCAGAGTATAAAGGAGAAGGTGGTTAAAAGTGTCAAAAGCAGCTGATGGATCAAGGAGGATAAGGACTGAGCAAAGGCCTTTGATGTTAGCGATAAACATGTCACTGGAGACTTTGACAAGTGCTATTTCTGTGGAATGTAGACAGTGAAAACCAGACTGGAGTAGATCAAGAATGGCTTGAGATGAAAGAAATTCAAGACAGTGGCGATGAACAGCGTGTTCAAGTAGTTTGGAAAAAGAGAGAAGGGAGATGTGATGATAGTTGGCTGGACAGGTAGGGTCCAGTGAGAGTTCTTTGAGGAGTGGTATGATACAGCATGTTTGAAGACCGCAGGAACAATAGCAGTGGAAAGTGATAGACTGAGGATGTGACAGAAGGAAAGGAGGATTGCAGTGGAGATAGAGCTGAAGAACTGGGTGGGAATGGTGTCAAAGGAGCAAGTAGTTAATTAAGAGGAGGAGAAAAGATGGGAATTTCCTCCATTGTGACTTCAGAAAAGGAGAGAGTGGCAGAAGCTGGGGAATTGTAGAGAAAAGAAGTAAAGGAGAGATTACCTGATTGAGAACTTAAGACAATTTTGTGAATGTTTGTGAATTTTGTGAAGGGGGAGGGAAGCAAAGAAAGTTTGAGGAGAGAACTGAGTGTGGTAAAGAGACAGCGAGAGTTGGATGCAAGAGAGTTTGTCAAATGGATATAGTAGTCTTGCTTGGCAAGTGAAATACCAGACTGAAAGGAGGTCAGCATGAATTTGAAATGTATGAAGTCTGCATGCTCATGGATTTTAGGCAGAGACGTACTGCAGAGCGGGCACAGGAATGTAGGAAGTGAATTCCAGAGATGAGCCAAGGCTGGGATTTGGTGCACCTTACAGGATAGGTAAAGGGGGAGGCAAGAGTATCTAAAGCAGAGGAGAATATAATGTTGTAAGGAGAAACTGCTTTGTCAACTGACTCAGACAATGTAGAGGAGGAAAGGAGAGATAAAACAGTAGTGGAGAGGATACAAGAGACAACAGCTTGGAGATTCCTGAAGGTGTTGGTGGTGACTGGATGAGGCTATGGGGAGGGTGGTTTAGTGTGAAAGTTATCAGATGATGGTCTGAGATAGGAAGAATTGAGGTGGAGAAGGCTCAGAGACAGCAGTTGGCGGTAAGGACTAGATCAAGGCTCTGGCCATGCTTGTGTGTACGGCAATACGGAAGAGTTAGAGATCAACTGAGGAGGTTAAGGAAAGGAATTTTGAGACATAAGAGTCAAAAGGGTCATCAACTTGGAGATTAAAGACACCAAGAATAAGGAAAGGGGAAGATAGTCAAGGAAAAGGAAAGCCAGGAATCAGTCAGTGAGAAAGGAGGAGGGGGTCGATAAGTGACAGCTACCCATACAGGTAGTAGAGTGAATAGGTGGATGGAATGAGCCTCAAAGGAAGAAAAAGAGTGCGACTGAAGTGAAGAAGTGGTTGAAAATTACAGGAGGGGGAAAGCAGCAGTCCAGCACCACCCTGTGGCCTACTGTGTAAGGTATATAGGAGAAAAGATAACCTCCATGACAAAGAGCAACAACTAAAGCAGAGTCCTTAGAGGAAAACCAGTTCTCTGTCAAGGCAAGGAGATTAAAAGAGTATGAGAGTTACAGAGGTCACAAATATAGGCAAGCTTCTTGGAAAGAGTGGGCATTCAACTGGGAGCACAAGAAAGTAAGAGAAGGAGAATAGTGATAAGATTGGAGGGGTAATGGTTTGGTATGACAGACTGGGTGAAAGTTGCCTTGGAGGGCCAGGATTGGGATTGATATTCCCATTTGAGAGTAGAAGGAGGAGCAGGCCTGGATTTGTCAATAGGCACACTAGGCCTGTTCCGAGGGCAGAAAACGTTTGGGGGGCAGCAGTCTGGCTGAAGATTTACTGCTTTCCAGCTATCCTGATTCTCACTTAGCAGAGAACAGCTCTCAGTTTCCTTATCCATTTCCCCCCTCAGTCCCCAGAACTTCTTTCTCTCTCCCTCCTTTTCTCCCATCCCAGATTCCTATTCTTCACTTGTACTCCTCATCTCATCCCTTCCTGCCTTAAAATAGTCTCCTCCCTTCCTCTCTCCACCCCTGGTCCTCTCACCTTCTCCCTCCCTGTTCCTGAGATTTCTTGTCTGTGCTGATACTTGAGATCCCTTTTCTTCACCCAATAAAAGGAAAATAAATTATATAGAAACACACAAGGTTTGTAATTTAATATCAAAGCTGGAAATGTTTGCCAATGTTAGTTCAGAGTTTTCACATTTTTGCCATAGAATCTACCCCTGAGCTGCATCAGGAAACTCTAGGTATATGCCTTAGACCCACTCCCTGCTGTCCAAACTTTCTCCGAGGGGGGGGGGGGGGGCAACAGCACCATCAGTGCCTAGGGGTTGTCAAAATCCTAAATCCGTCACTGAGGAGGAGCACGAGAATACATAGAATAGAGATGTGGTGACAGAGACAAGGGTGAGGTGCTGTCAAAAAGCGTAGCGATGGCTGGACGAGAGGAAGGAAACGTTGACGTTCAAAAGCAGTGCAAGTGACAGAATAGCAGGTGAGATAAAGAATGTAGGGAATGGGGAAGGAGGATTTGATGTTGGTAGTGCTTTGCAGCAGGGAATAAGACTGGGGAGGATTAGCATCAGGAAGAGAAAATGTAGTGGAGCCATAGGAAATAAAGAGGGGCCTGCAACCTCCCCGGTGCTTGACCTGCTGCTCAGGGAGCACAGAGTAGGAACAGCTCAGGCCCAAGGTGGGTTGTGGTGGTTCCTTCCAGAGTCAACCTCCGAGGCAGCTGGGAGAAGTATGCAGATAGACTGAAACCTCCCCAGTACCGATATATGAATTATGTAAGAATGAACATCACATAGGTTCCTTCTTCATATGTCCGGACCAATGTGTGGTTACTAGAGCTCTGTAATATATACATTGAAGAATAATGTTCATAGCATTGTTTTACCCTTTCCAAACAATGAACCTGATTCACTAAGGGTTTTTCCCATAGACACAAAATGGGAGGAAAGCCTTAATGAATCTGGCCCAGCATTTTCACAGTATCTAGCCCTAGATTGCCGTGCTGCTGCTCTGACTTGCTTGAGATGACTCAGCCCTGCTGATGTTGCTAGAAGCAGCAGCAGGGAATGATGGCCGAAGACTGTCACAGTCACTGGGTCGATGGCGTGGTTGAAGAATAACACAAGGCAGCAGTGAACTGGTTAATGGCAAGAAAAAAAAATGGTCTAGAAGTTCAGTTTCTTTCCTTGAGGGGTATTCGGCTGAGCTCAGCCCCAGACTGCGCCTGCAACAGCAGCTGCCATCCAGCTCAGAGGAAGCAGCGAAGGAGGGGGAGTGGGGGGGGGGGGGAGAGGAGAGAGAAGAGGAGGGAAGACAGCTCATGAGAGGAAGGAGATTGGGGAGGAAGAGGAAGGGAGGGGGTCATTTTTGTTTTGAGCAGAGGAGGGGGGGGGGGGGGTCAGGCAACAGAAAGAGTGGAGGTGGGAGGGAGCCTAGAGACCCAGGAAGAGGGCAATGTGCCTACTGCTGCAGTCCTCAGCGTGGTTAATCACACTCTCCCCTCTCAGCACTGATTTGCAAGAGCAGATTAATCAGAGCGCACGGCTTGATGAAATTTGCTGTTATTGTGCCCATTTTTAGCAACATCTTTTATTATCTTCATTATTCATTTACAGGGGACCGGCATCAATTATGCAAATGAGTTCACAGACTTCGCAGATTACTTCATTTGCTGCTATTGTTTGTGGAAATTTAATTATTAAATATTATTAAGCTTGCATTTTCTTCAATTTTCCAAGGCTTAGTTTCATTTGATTTTTCCTCCAGCTGCTCTTCTTTCCTTTCAGTGCCAAGAAAAGCTCCTCATCAAAGCAGCTCTGGCATGTGAAGACCAAATAAAAATCTCCTCAATTTAATAATTTTGATGTTAGTCCCTTGTTCTCAGCTGCTTGCTCAAAGCAATGCAAAGAGAAAAGCAGAGTGCATTCAATTTAATGAGCAGAAATTGAATTCAAGTTTGTTCGGAATTGACTTCAATTAAGCAGAGTCTTAATGATAAATTAATCTCTTTTCTTTATTCCCTAGAATTTGTTTTTCAAAGTAGGAGATTGGACTACATTGAAAGACCAAATAAAGAATACCAATTTTAACTAGATTAGGGAACTGATAGGAAAATTTAATTCTTTATAGTAACATGCTTGGACAAATAGCATTCACTCTCTGGCATATATTATAATTTATATTCATTGTTACCTCTTACACTTTCATAGCATGGATAAAATGGCAGCTGAATTAAATATGGGCTTGTAATAGACTTCAGAGTTTTAATCTTTATTAAGAAACTGTAATTGAATGCATAATTAGCTTTCAGTGTTTAAGAAAGTAAGTTTAATATCACTGCTGGCTGGAAAGAAAGATTGGGATTTTAAAGCATTTTAGTTTATTTTTTAAAGAAAACAATGTAAGAAAGCTGTATTTAGAATATTATTTCAATTAACTGGCAGAAACTGTAAATAAGACCATATACCAGTTTGTGTCTAAAGTCTCTAAGCGCCTGATTTTCAAAAGCATTTGAAAGCTTAAAACTGGGTTTTACATGTGTAAAATGCACTTTTGAAAATTACTACAATATATACCATTGAATTGTCAATAGGTTTTACCTGTGTTAAGTGTACTTAACGTGGGTAAGTGGCTTTTGAAAATTGCTACAATAGTATGTTATATTTATATGCATAACTCCTTTGAAAATGTACCTGTATAAGAGGAATGTATTTCTATCTGTATGTACTGTATGTATATTTATGCATGTATAATGTTTAAATTAGATCTCCCCGCCCCCCCTAACTTACCATCTATGTCTTCTGCATTTATTTCCTTTCCTTGATTCATTTATGCATTTTTATCCGCTTGGAGCTTCAGGTAAGATGAAGCTCCAAGGGATAGACTCAATAACAACATCAGGGAATACTTCTTCATGGAAATGGTGGTGGATGCCTGGAATGCCCTTCCAGAAGAGGTAGAGAAGACAAGAACAGTCATGGAATTCAGAAAAGCATGGGGGTAAACACAGAGGATCT
Organism: Rhinatrema bivittatum; assembly: GCF_901001135.1. Classification (NCBI taxonomy): domain Eukaryota; kingdom Metazoa; phylum Chordata; class Amphibia; order Gymnophiona; family Rhinatrematidae; genus Rhinatrema; species Rhinatrema bivittatum. The sequence goes on from NC_042624.1 coordinate 82,504,860, forward strand.
CTTATGGCAAAAGTAACTTACATGGCTGTTACTACCTTTTAATCAAAGGCATGGGGGATAACCTGCATCCAGCGGTATTTACTAACAGAAGACACCGGGAGTGGGGTGAGGGTGGAAGCATGGAGCAACAGCTACTACCCTTAACAGAAGGCCCAGCGGGGTAACCTGCACAGATCAGTAGTTGCTACCCTAAAATAAGAAAAGCTTTCTGGGCAGACTGGATGGACCATTGGAAGTTTTTCTGCTGTCATTTACTATGTTACTATGGAAGCTCTAAGCATCTAACAGATGCTATTATGCTAGAGAAATAGAAGCCACTGCAGCTTTTACCAAGGAAATACTTTCTAGATAACTTCATATTCATGTTTACCTTTACATGCTGATAGATGCACCACACATTTCCAAATTTCAAAATTAAGTCCAGAACTTTGTAAGCACCATTTCAGTCACTGTATTGACCCTACAACAGTTGTTACCACTTCAAAGTACATTCGTTTGTCTACAAGACCTCATTCATATTAGTGATAAAAGGGAGAAAACATAATATTATTCTAAGGATTATAATAAGTATTATAAAACAGATTGAATCCCTGAGTGACAGGACATGCTTGGAATGAGTCACCTGCAGTGATATAATTACCACCCTCCCATACGCAGAACCATTTCAAGTAATAAACTGAATACATAAATGGTTAGAATCATTTTATAATGGTTCCACTTCCCGGATGAGCATGTTATTAAAATAACACACACCTCATGTCCAATTTCTTAATTTCACAGCAGATTGAACCTTTTTAATCACTTCTTACTATACTTCAGTGCCTTACCTTAGTACTTATGAAACTGACCACTGCAGCATCACTTTATTTTCACAGAAAGTACATTTTTGCCACACACTGGACTTTCTGTTGCTTTATTAAGTATTTCATTTTGGCCACCTCTTGTCTCAGACTTTTTTTTTCCGACACCTTGCCTCCACTATCCCTGCAATGCCAGTCACATTGTGCACTGTGCTGTAGGATACTCCTGCCCACTCAGAGTGGAGGTGGCACATTTAGAGAAAGATGTGACCAAACATGGTCTGCAGAAATGCAGTACTGCAGGAAGCTACAAACAGAGGAAGAACTGAAAGAAAAATAGAAAGAGGATATTGGATAGGAAATCTACAATGATGAACGACATCCAAAATCTTTTCTACCCACTAGCATAGAAAGCATAACTAAGATATGAGAAGAGAGAATCAAAACTGAATTTACCAAAAATCAAAGCACTTGGAGAGGACAATACAGGACTATCTTATTAATATCTTTATTTCAGTTCCTCAAATCAACAAAGCACTGAAGTGCGGAATGCATTAGAGATCAGGGATGCACATTTGTCTGAAACAAATGGATAAAATGCAATAAATTAGAACATTTTGTTTCATTTATGGACCCCCAAAAGAAATGAAGTGTACCTACATATTAAAAGAATTTCATTTGCATTCATTTGTTTCCCAGTCAAGACTATGGCTCATTGAAAAGTGCTGCAGTAAGACTAGTAAGAATAGAAACCAAGAAATTCCTGAATGAAGTATTAGTTGGGACAAAGCCAAGGTAGGAGAAGAGGGCAGGTGGACAAAATGGAGGACCAATCAAGGTAAAGCTGTCCTCCTGATGGTATACCTTGGGAGTCTTCCTACCATTCAGCCTTGCTGTCATACCCCAAACTCTACACATTAGTGGTCTTGCTTCAATCTGCCTTGCTGCTAAATACTTTATGCTACACTCTGGGGTCTTGTTGATGCTCTTCCTTGGTGCTATACTACTTATGCTATTCCTTGGGGTTCTTGCTGTTACTCTTCCTTGCTGTTATATATCCTATGCTGCACCTTGGGGGTCTTGCTTTCACTCTTCCTAGCTGCCATGCCCCAGATCAACCACCTTGGGGGTCTTGCTTTCACTCTGCCTAGCTGCTAAGCCCCAGATGTATCACCATGGGGCTTTTGCTGACACTCTGCTTAGCTGACATACCCCAGATGTATCATCTTGGCAGTCTTGGTGCTGCTCCACCTAATTGCCATGCCCTTGATGCTACACCTTGGGGGTTTTGATGCTTTCTTGTTGTTTTCTTCTTGAATCCAAGCCTGTTTCTTATACCCTACTAATATTCTGCAGTCTGCAGCAGTAGAAGTTATCATCAAGGTTGTTGAAATTGTGGTGTCTCAGAATTATTTTCAGTTTGATCATTGGTTTTATATTCAGCATCATGGCATTGGTATAGGCTCATTATCAAAATCAATACTGGCTTACACCTCTCATGTATCATAAGCAATAACGCCTCCACTCATGAGGTAAAAACTTCACAACATTTTTTTATTATTATTTTTTATGTTTTAATTTGGGGAATTAGTATCAGATACTAAGGTGTTCTCTCATGTCCAACATCCAGGCTCTTGCCCGCAATGGGCTTCAACCTGTATCATCAATTAGCACAATTTTTCACGTCATTTACTATTTCCCATCAAATTATTTCAGGTAATAAATTTCAACACCAATTTTCTTTCCCATCAAACTGTTTTGTATAATAAATTTCAAATCCTATTTTCCCTATTTTTACTTATCATCCTTAGGCTCGCCATTAGCCCTTAATGTAGCAAATATTTATGTGTCATTCTTTGAAGAAATATATATCTATCCTTCTAACAGGTAGTCTAATATTATAATATGGTAAAGATTTATTGATGATGTCTTTTTCAATTGGTCTTCATTGGAGCAGCACCTGGAATAATTCATGGTTTGGATCAATTCATTAGATTGTAACCTATTTTTTTACTATGCACAGCCACCCTAACAAATTTATATTTTTAGATGTATTGGTATTGTACCAACAAGGGGAATTTTGAACTAAATTATATAGGAAAGAGACAGATAAAAACAACCTTCTTACTTTTGATTCCCATCATCCATGTTCTTTAAAAGTTAATCTACCAGTGAGTCAGTTCTTTTGATTAAGAAGGATTTGCTCAGAGACGAGGGAATTTAAATTTCAAGCTCAGCAGTTGGCATAATGATATTTACAAAGAGGTTACCCTTGGACAATAGTTAAAACAAATCATACAAGATAGTCTTATATTCAGATCGTTTAGGTTTATTGCATTATAAATCAAAAAAAGATCATACACTGATTGTATGCTGTGAGGAAGTCTATAGGAAAGGTCCTCAAACTACCTTAAGGGACCAGGCACAGCTGTCTTACCCAGTCCTCCTTAAGATCCAGACCCACAGGGAATCCTGGGTGAAGAGAGGAACCCTTCATCAGAGTATAATGGTCTAGAAGGGTTAAGTAGGCCCTGGAGAGCAGGCAGAGACACACTATATGCCAAGACCTGTTGCATTTAAGGACTGTGTGCTATTTGAAGTTAAGGAGAGCTGCACTGATTGTTTAGATTTTGTTTTTTCCACTGTAAATAAATTACACTTAAACAGTCAGAATCTACTTCCTTATTTCTCTGACTGTCTCCAACACACTATTGCCCAAGTTACCATATATGTGTATTACAGCATAGCATTATATAAGAAAACATTGGCAAGTTTAGTCACTCTATGACATTTTTAGAAACTTACCATTGATAGCATACACCCGAGGTTAAATATTCACAATCATGTGGTTTATGCAGTGTTGAAGAATCCATTACAAGAGAATCAGCAGATTACTCCAGAACACAGTTCTTGTCATCAATGTGAATTATTTACAACCGCCTTTACAGGACCAGTGTGGACTGATTCTGTTACAGGTTTTACCATCAAACATAGTTCAACCACAGATTACAAATCACATTATGTTGTTTATGTTATTCAGTACTGATGTTCAAAAATTTATATTGGACATACCTCAAGAGATATATGAACTTGTTTAATTGAACCTAAAAGCTGCTTGAATACAGCTAAAAGTCAGGCTCCGATTGTACATTAGATTATAATCATGTTTTTTTCACAACTTTTGTGGATGGTAATCGAGCAAGTCCAGACAGAGAAGGAAATCTATTATCGATGCTACACAGATGGGAGCAATTTTGGATTTTTAAATTATTTTCTTTTACCTGCATAGTTTAAATGAAGAGCTTGATTTACAGTTCTAGCTGTCCAATGATGTGTTTTAAGAGATCCATGATCATCACAAGTGTATCACATTTCCATTAGTGTTCTTCAAATAGAATTGAGTTGCATATAATGACATGTCATCTGAGGGTACTGGTTTGTTCAATCGGAGGTGAAGGAGTGAAAGCAGTTACATATGCTTTGTTAACACCCCTAATGAATCTCCTCAAAACACAGCCAGTGTTGGGTTATTTATCTTCAAATGGTTAAGGCGTTTGATCATCAAGTTCAAGATAAGTTTCTGTTATATAGACTTTAGGTGTTTTTATCATTGTGATATACAGCTATGAACTCTCACACATGTTGTAAGAAAACATTATTTGGTGCTGGGATACACTGAGGTTAAGAACAAAAAGAAAAATTTTTCAATGAAAAACAAATGATGAAATCTGGTAATCACTGTTGATAGAAATGAAGGCAGTACTAATATGATATTTTCCCTTCACTCTCTATATAATATTGATTATCGGTTGTAGTTACACAGAGAGATCCTTTTCTGATTAAAGTTGTTTTGTCCATTTTCATGCTTGCACAATTATTTATTATAGGTTTTTTATGATGTGGGGTAGCAGGAAATATGTACAAGTTTTGTAAGCATATAGGGACAGATTTTTAAAATTATGCACGGGGGGTACATTTGTGTGCACTACCCGGTGCGCACAAATGTACACCCGATTTTGTAACATGTGCGTGCTGCTACGCGCATGTTATAAAATCCAGGGTCGGCGCGTGCAAGGGGGTGCACACGTGCACCTTGCGAGCGCCGAGTCCTAGGGGAAGCCTGATGGCTTTCCCCATTCCCTCCAAGGCCGCTCCGACATCGGAGCGGCCTTGGAGGGAACTTTTTTTTTGTTCCCCCCCCTTCCCCTATCTAACCCTCGCCCCCAGACCGCCCCCACACCCCTGGACCGTGGCCCTGCCCATGGCCCCACCCATGCCCCGCCCATTGTTGCAAGCCCCAGGACATATGCGAGTCCCGGGGCTTGTGCGTGCCGCCGAGCCTATGTAAAATAGGCTCAGCAAGAGCAGGTTTTTTTTTTTTTTAAGGGTTACGCATGTAACTCTTTTAAAATCCGCCCTATTGTCTTATTCTCTATTACTATTTAAAAGGAAGAAACTGAAATAGTGATACTTAAAAGGTAGGATATATTCATAATCACCAAAATATAATTGACAGAGGTAATACATATAGGCTGTGTGGAGAGTAAGGTAAAGATGACATGCAAGTGTAATAGTTATGCACATATGGGGGACCATGCTGTCATAAGAGAGGTGACATGTTCAGCTTTGGAAGAGGCCTTGATAAGTTGTATTGTCTAGTTAAATTGACAGAGGATAAAAGGAGAGGGGCACACAGGGGGAAACACCAAAAGAAAAATTATGCAATAGTTGAAAACTCAGAAAAAATATTTCCTCCTGAAAGAGAGAGAGGCAGGTAAAGAAAAGGAAAATATAATATGCAATGGCTACTAGGTGAATGCACAGACATTTTTTTGCTTCATTTTGTTTTCAATTTTGTTTGTTTTTTTCATTTAGTTTAATTGTTTTGTTTCTTTCTGTTTATTTAAAATGCAAAACCCCCCAAATAAAATATAAAAAAATGAAACAAAACAAAAATGTTAGCCCTATCCCCCCCCAACTAGAATCCTCCTTCTAATTCCCCTCCCCCTGAATTCTCTAACCACACTGATATTCTTCATGGGGGTCTGGAATGATCCCTAGTTGCATCTGACTTGCTGGTGCTGGCAAACCAAGGTTCATGGTAGTGGCAACTCATCTCTATTATCAAGGAATACAAGTCTTCCTATACCTGGATGATTGGCTCATCACAGCAAATTCACAAGATGAAATTCTCCACTTCCTGAACTTGATGATAAGTCTTCTGCACTGATTGAATTTTCTGGTCAAGAAATCCAGTATGGAACCAATTCAGAGGCTGAAATTCATTGAAGCCTGGATAAACTCGTTGCAAGAAAGAGTGTTCCTGCCTCCCAACTGACCAAACACCATGACATTCCTCATTCAGAACCTACTCTCTTCTCAACTCTGATAGTCAGAAGTCTCCATGTTGTTCCACTGACCTGTCTTCATATTTGTTACCTCTAATGGGGTCTACATACTCACTGAGATCAACTGACTCAACCTCCTTCATCTCCAGTTCAAATTCCAGAAGCTATGAAATGGTAGTTACAGTGGTGGCTGTGCCCCCAAATTCTCAAGGAAGGAACCCTGCTTCACATTCTCCCTATCAAATGGCACTAGTGACAAATGTCTCCACCAATAAGTGGGGAGCACATACTGGGACTGTTCGAACACAAGGCATCTGAACTCTTCAAGAGAGCCACTATCAAATCAATCTACTAGAGTTGAGAAAAATCAGATACACTCTATCAACCTTTGCATATCTGCTTTGGAAAAGAGCATCCTGATTCAAACTGATATCCAGGTTGCCATGTTATATGTCAACAAGTAAGAAGGAATGGGATCATGACCTCTGTGCTAGGAAGCCCTAAAAATTTGAAATTGGGTGGAAAAAATAGAGCTGTTCTATAGGCCACCTATCTGCCAGGTGGCCTATAGAACAGCAAGGTGGCAGATTTCTGTCCAACATACTGGCAGATCACCTCAGTAGAGTGTTTCAACCACACAAGTGGTCTCTACAGCAATCCATAGCCAACAAACTCTTCATCTTATTCACCCACTCCATATTCACCCATTTTTCTGCTTAAGGTAGTCTCAGCTTTCCATCTCAATCAATCCATCATATTGCCTACCTTCTTTTCTAGGCTCTGTGCAAAAGGGCTTTAGATAGTACAAGAAACAAACTCAGCTGCATCATAAAACCTTAAGAACATAAGAAATTGCTATGCTGGGTCAGACCAAGGGTCCATCAAGCCCAGCATCCAGTTTCCAACAGAGACCAAACCAGGCCACAAGAACCTGGCAATTACCCAAACTCTAAGAATATTCCACGCTTCTGATTCAATAAATAGCAGTGGCTATTCCCTAAGTAAACTTGATTAATAGCTTTTAATGGACTTCTCCTCCAAGAACTTATCCAAATCTTTTTTTAACCCAGCTACACTAACTGCACTAACCACATCCTCTGGCAACAAATTCCAGAGCTTTATTGTGCATTGAGTAAAAAAGAATTTTCTCCGATTAGTCTTAAATGTGTTACTTGCTAACTTCATGGAATGCCTCCTAGTCCTTCTATTATTTGAAAGTGTAAATAACTGATTCACATCTACTCTTTCAAGACCTCTCATGATCTTAAAGACCTCTATCATATCCCCCCTCAGCCATCTCTTCTCTAAGCTGAACAGCCCTAACCTTTTCAGCCTTTCCTCATAGGGGAGCTGTTATATCCCCTTTATCATTTTGGTTGCCCTTCTCTGTACCTTCTCCATTGCAACTATATCTTTTTTGAGCTGCGGCGACCAGAATTGTACACAGTATTCAAGGTGCGGTCTCATCATGGAGCGATATAGAGGCATTATGACATTTTCTGTTTTATTAACCATTCCCTTCCTAATAATTCCTAACATTCTGTTCACTTTTTTGACTGCTACAGACCACTGAGCCGACGATTTTAAAGTATTATCCACTATGATGCATAAATCTTTTTCCTGGGTGGAACCTAACATTGTGTAACTACAGCAAGGGTTTTTTCCCCCTATATGCAACACCTTGCACTTATCCACATTAAATTTCATCTGCCATTTGGATGCCCAATATTTCAGTCTTGCAAGGTCCTCCTGTAATGTATCACAATCCGCTTGTGATTTAACTACTCTGAATAATTTTGTATAATCTGCAAATTTGATAACCTCACTCGTTGTATTCCTTTCCAGATCATTTATATATATATATATATTGAAAAGCACCGGTCCAAGTACAGATCCTTGAGAAAATTGACCATTTAATCCTACTCTCTGTTTCCTGTCTTTTAACCAGTTTGTAATCCATGAAAGGACATCACCTCCTCTCCCATGACTTTGTAGTTTTCTTAGTAGCCTCTCATGAGGGACTTTGTCAAACGCCTTCTGAAAATCCAAATACACTACATCTACCGGTTCAATTTTATCCACATGTTTTATCCAATGAAGCAGATTTGTTAGGCAAGACTTCCCTTGGGTAAATCCATGTTGACTGTGTTCCATTAAACCATGTCTTTCTATTTGTCTCATATGATCACAACAGACTAGGAGTAGCAGTTGCTAAGTGAACCTTATCTAATTGACTGGCTGACTGTATTCACCACTGCTACACCTTAGCAGGACTACAGTCACAGACACTGTGAAAGTTCATCAAGTGAGATCCATGGCTGCTTCCATTGCTCATCTTCAAGAAATAGCTATTGAAGATATCTGCAACTTGGTCTTCTGTTCATACATTTATGTTCTACTGCTGTCTTGATAACCTTTCAAAACCTGACAGTAAATTTGGACAAGCAGTTTTGCAAAATCTGTTCTTGCTATAGTCCATTCTCCACAGTGTGAGCCGGGCTGCTTAGTAAGTAAGCGCTTTGCTGAAACCCTCAGCTTGGGACTCCTTGCATGAAATGGCTAATTCAGCCTGCTTATTGATGGAAAAAGCAAGTTTGCTTACCGTAAACAGTGTTTTCCCTAGATAGCAGGATGAATTAGCCATAGAAAACACATTCACCTCCCTGGAGAGTCTACTAAATAGCTAGATTAGCTCGGATATAGACTGAGGAGCCTCACGAGGCAACGCCTGCATAGGAAATCTCAGACATGCTCCAGAGAGCTCAAAGTTCTACTAGCTTGGAAAAATGAGTCCATTTTGTGATGCTAGATGACGTCACCCACATGAAATGACTAATTCGTCCTGCTATCTATGGAAAACACTATTAACAGTAAGCAAACTTGATTTGTCCATCTTCATTATTCAGATGGAGTGGAGTCTGCCACAGTATATGTTTTATTTATTTATTTAATAATTTTTATATACCGACTTTTCATGTGAGCATATCAAATCGGTTTACAGTAGTTAGCAAACATTCATTTAAAAATATTTGCATTTTCAAAGAAGAAGGAAGTAGATACATAGTTTCATAATGTAAATATAAAGATTAGTAAACTAAAATTAGTAGGCTAAATAATCATAAAATTTAAACAATCAATCCAGGATTCATTATGTACAATTCAAGGCAATTTATTTTGTGTACTATGAAAAGCTTTTTTATAGTTTTTCCATGCTATACAGAGGTTTTACCTTATCTACAGCTTATCAAGATGTTTTATTCAGCATGAACTGGTCCTCGGTTTCATATGTTCTTCTTCTATTGCCCTTCTTTTCTATTGAATGATGCTATTAAAGTCCATGTGATAATATATTCTATTTAAATCTATTGCAGTGAAGAACTTGTAGATTGTAGGTAGGCATGTTTTTGATCGATAATTTTTGGGAATGTTGCTTGGCACTCCCTTGAGGAGGAGTATTCTTCCTATTATTAACCAATGTGGTGTTAATTCTGATTCTTTGATTGACTTACTTTTATAGTTTACCAGCCAAGCTGCTGAATATCTCATCTAAGTTAGCTGGATATGTCTATCCAGCTAACTTAGAAAACCAGCAAGGTTCTGAGTATTAACCCCACCATGAACTAATGAAGGAGCCAATTACAAAGCATCTCCATGAGTTTAATTATTTTATAATGCTTTAAAAATAAACCTTATCTGTTCTGTATTTTCTTGTGTCTGCTATTCCTGTATGAATGGTGATGTTGTACATGTAGTGTGAACACGATCTATTTGCACAAGTTCACACTACATGTGCTTGATTGCTAGAAAAATTACTTTGTCTTCATGCTACCTAGTGCTATGATTTATCATTGCGGATGCTTAGGTGTGCTAATGTAGATGGGTAGTATGACAATACCATATCTGTCTTGTGATATCTCTACAATCCTGTAGATAACATAGATGTCCTGTATGTTTCAGCTTATAACAGTTTAATATGTCACAAAAGATGCCTGGAGTTTGGATTTGGAAATGATGTTAGTCTATAAAGTATTTTCCTTATATTGTGCAAGCGTATGTTTGAGGTTCACCTGAATAAGTATGTCGGAGAGAAAGGGAGTAACATTGTGAAAGAAAGGAAATACAGGCTTAAATGAGGATATGCTGATGTGAGTACTGCGCATGGGATTCTAGCTGTTGGGATATCCCAAAGCAGCTTTTGAAAGGCAAGTGCTGCCATCTTTGGCAGGAAAAGAAGCACTGGCCTTTTAAAAGTGACTTTGAATGGAAAACTTTAGCCAATGTTTAAAATCTGTTAAAATGCTTTGGGAGGGGGGGGGGGGGAGGGTATTGTCTGGAATAGTAAATAATGAGGACTTGTTCAAGCTACCTTCCCTATTTTCCCCAGTGTGTAAAAAGTTTTAAAAGTGTCTAAGTCACTTGCATAGGAATTAGTGTGGGAGCTGTAAAACTGTTGCAGCATTGTGGCCTGAGCTTCCCAGCCTTGTAGTAAATATATTTTGGCTTGAATGCTCTGGGAATAGAGAAGAAAGTGCATAGGAAGAGAATCTGGGTAATGCCTATGCAAAAACTGGATTGTAATTTTCTAAAAAAAAAAAAAAAAAGTGCCAGGTCAGGGCCAGCAGCAAACTCCGCTTTCCAGCTTTTCCCAATGGGGAAAAGGAAGCAAGTTTAGAAAGGTTGCAGGTTGGTGACCTGGCAGAAAATTACACTGCTTTCTCCTATATGCTCCAAACATCTTTGTGTGGGACATGATGAATGCTTTCTTTTCTTTCTGGGTTATTTCCTGAATATCTACTTTTACTTCAGCTGCTATTCAGGTTGTTTTCACTATTTGCCCCTCAGGGGTCAAAAGGTATGTGAATGAATCAAGGCTATAGGTAAAAGACAACAACATCACTTGTGATGGTGCAGCTAAAAATATTTAAATTAAAAAAAATATGTATGAAAACCTTTTCTCTGTTTTGTATCTATGGAAAAAAAAATCCAAAACAAAACATAGTACATGTGGCTATACCTAAGAAATGTAAAGCGGAATCTGCTTTCTGAAAATTTGCAATTAGGCACAGTATATCTGCAGACTATTGCCTACAATTCAAGCTATAGGGGTATCGTACATGAACATCTCTTTGGACTGCTGCAACTAAGTTTCCATATCCCTTCCACAAATAAAGATTTTTTTTTATTAAATATTAAGACATGGAACTGATCTCTCACTGATCTTCCTTTCACAACCACTCATGGGCATTAAAGAATACTAGCATGCTTACAAGTATATACAGCCTAACAGTGCAGGAAACATTTCTTTTAAAAGAGAACAAGAAAGGAAAACAAAATACAGTTTTTAAAATAGGATAATGATAAGATTCCAGTGAAGAGAATAAGTAATGTGCAAACTGAAAATAATAGTATACTACAGATGCTTGCATTGAAGCTCCCAGACTCTGCAAGGGATGCAACACAGTTGCAGTGCCCTGGGGACACAGAAGTAGGGCAGCCATGGAATAAATAATCACGTTGCCACATTAAAATAGTGCTTCTAATGTAATTTACTTAACTACATTAACTTTGATTTGGGAATGCTTAAATATTACATAATTAAGCGTAAATAATTTAAAATGTAAACAACAATGAAGACTTTCTTAAAGATTGGACTCGGTTATCTGGTGTTCTTGTTTGCTTAGAAAGATGACAAATGCTGAAGGCATGCAGGACAAAAGTAAAAATCCAAACTTACTGCTTTTTTTTTTAAAAACTTTCCTTTCATTAATTAAATATTCAAATTCAGTGATGTAAATAACAAAGAAATATAAATCATAACATGTAGTGGAGTATCAAAACCAAATAAAAACAGAAATAAAAAATAAACATGCTGTGAAATTCAAGTCCACAAATACATGGTGAGATCTAAAGAAAAAACATAATAACACACAAAAAAACCCACCGCTTTGAGAAATTAGCGAAAGAACACCTAGTTTAACGCTCACAAAAAAATGAACTCAAGTTTAGTAGCGTCCATGTTCTATCAAGGCTTCAAACAGTTAACACAGACAAGGGAGAAAAATGATAACTTCTTGAGAGTCTGGGAAAGGGTAGGAGAGGAGAGGAGGAGTGCCAAGTATCTTATCCCTAAGAAAATCCTTCAGTTTGTCTGACCCACAAAAAATAAAACTATTGTTCTGATACTGAAGAAAACAATTACTGAGACATTTTAAAAAGAACTCCCATCCAATCAGTAACCAATTCACATAAATCTTCTATTGAATTGTATAGGAATAGTCCTATCTTTTGGTCATATAAAGAAAGAACAAACTACTAAAGCCCTGATCATAAAGATGCATTGGGGGGATAACTTTCAAAGAACTGTGGTTGGCCCCATAAACGTGTATATATGGGGCCATGTACATGTGTGCTCGTATTTTATAATCTCAGCTGATTATAAAATAATTCTATCTTTGATGGAAAAAAATGTGCATGTCTGTTTGCTATTCATTCAAATGTTTGCGCATAAGTGACTTTGTTCTCATATACATTTGCGCAAATAGGGGCAGATTTTATAATCTGCGTGCGCGGGATACACTTGTGCACCTTGCGCATGCCGAGCCCTAGGGGAGCCCCAATGGCTTTCCCCATTCCCTCCGAGGCCGCTCTGAAATTGGCCTCGGAGGGAACTTTCCTTCTGCTCCCCCCCACCTTCCCCTCCCTTCCCCTATCTAACCCATCCCCCAGCCCTACCTAAATTCCCTCCCCTACCTCTGGCAGGCATAACTTGCGCGCACCGGCTGGCTGCCGGCGTGCCATCCCCCAGCACGGCCGCTGTGCCGGAGGCCTCAGTCCCGCCTCCGGACCGGCGCCATGCCCCGGCCCCGCCCTCTTCCCGCCCCTTTTTCAAAGCCACGGACATACGTGCATCCCAGGGCTTGTGCTTGTCACCGAGCCTATGCAAAATAGGGTCGGTGCGCGCAGGAGCAGGTTTTTGGGGTTACGCACGTAACCCTTTGAAAATCTGCCCCATAGCAATCGCACATGTTTTCCTACGGCGCACATGAACTTCTGGTTCTTTCAGGGCAGCCTCATTCCAACACTGAAAAGGCAGCCTAATTTCACCAGTGGAGACATGTCAAGGCTAGCAACCTCTTTTCTATCTGGGAGAGGGGGCTCCATAAGACCAACAGGTGACCAGCAGCCTGGAGGAACTTCCAGGCTGAATTCAATCATGGAGCTTGATACCTATATTGGGTAAGTACATTGTAGCAACTAGGAATGCAGGTGGGGTCAGGAGGGTTAAAAGTGAGTTGGGGCATTTAAAGGGCAAGTGGGGTGGGGTTGGAGTATTAGGTATAGGTTGGGAGGCAACTGAGAGGTGGGGTGGGTTAGGGGCAATTGGGATGGGTAGTGCTGTGGGGTGGGGGGTTAGGGGGTGACCATTGTGGGCTTGTTGCAGGGTAAGAGGCACTATATGAATATGTAGATGCTGAAACTGATTAATTAATGGCATGACCTATGTAAATGTGTAGCAAATGTAAAGTTCTGAAAGACTTAAATAAAAGGGTAGGAAAAAAAAAGGGACAACTACAGATAAAGGTTCTAAGTATAGTAAAGTAAACGCTCTGTTCCTCGCCCCATTGGAGAGCTGACCAGTGACCCAGTTTCAGAAGGGAGACAATTGGGCCATTCTTACATGTAAACTTGCATCCCAAAGCTGTGTAGTATCTGTTGTCCCAGATTAATCCCTTTTGAAACCAAAATGCACCAGAATGGGGTTGTTCAAAAGCCTTTACTAGCTTGCTGTCTCCCTCCTGAAATAGGGTACCTTGGCTGTTCTGAAACTGTTACTGCTCTGCTACACGAAATAAAAGCAAAGAGCCATGAAACAGACTCAATGGAGTAAATATTCAGCCGCTAAGTGGCTAACTTAACCATGATATTCAGTGGCATGGCCATGGCCATGCCTCTGAATATCCCTGGATAAGTCACAGTTAGCCATCACCTTCACCTCTTCAAAAAAATGCAATACCCTCTGACTGTTTGTATGATGCACTTCACACCCTGGAGCATAGAAGCTGAGGCATTGAGACACATGTTTTGCTATCTTCAAAGGAAACACCAGCTCAGAGGAGGAAAAAGAACCAGATCTCCCAGCTCCTCCTACTCCTGTAGCAGCCACCCCCAACCATCACTACCAGAGGTGATCCCTGTAGTGGCAGAGCAGTCATTCCCCCTTCCCATGGCAGGCCCCAGGCCAATAGGCCCACCTATCCCTCTCACCTTCCCAGCAGGTCCTTCTTCCCATTCTGCTCCGAGACTTTGGGATGCTGTTCCTAAGGCTGCCCAGCCATTGCTGGGAGAAGGAGCAATCAGCTTGCTGGTGACCTCCCACCAGAATCAACACAGCACCCCTTGGCTGCAGAGGCCACCTCAGTGGCTGCTGCACCTGCTTTAACCTAGGAGGCATGTTTCTCAGGCAGCTATGGGCCACACAATGCTGAGGTTAGGGGAGGAATTTAGCAGGGTCAAAGCTACTTCAGGAGGCTGGTGGAGCTGGTAGAGCGACTTGCCCTAGCTCGAGAGGGCTTCACATCTGCTCTTGAGCTTATGGCCATGAAGTCACTGCCACAGCCCTCAGCCCCCACCCATTAGGGCATTCAGAATCTGGCATCCCAAAGTCTCTGGGCTTTTAGCTCATGTAGTTTACTCTCTAGATGTTGAGACAGTTTTTCCAATTTTATTTTGTGTGCAAATAGTTTTAAATAACTTTTATATAAAAATTTAAATTATTTGTGGTTAGCAAATCTGTGTGTATCTCTTTATTTGATGCATGCTAAGGTCCATGTCCACCCAAGTCAAGCCCTTTCCAGGATAGGTGACTGCAATCACTCTCTCACCCACATACTGCCATGAATGTAACTTATCATGCTGCTCTGTTCTGTAATCTCTATCCTCTACTGATTTGGCCTTACAACTATCTATGTGTTATTTCTGGTTATTAGGGTATGCAGTCTATATTTAGCTCCCCTGAATCACCTTCCTGTTATGGTAGTTAGTTAGCATTTACCTCTGTACTCCTCCTCTAAGGACCAAAGAAATGAGTATAGCCAAGCCACAAGCACAGATAGAGTCTATAGAGAGAAACTTTATGTATGCTTCCCCATTACTAAAATTACTGCATGGGGGAGACTAGCAGCATACATTAAGTGACCCTGTCAACTATAGCACAACTTCCAGCAGAGAAGAGGCATAATATAGATGTTTTGGTAGGAGCTTCATTTGCTCCATTCTCTTGAAATGCCTGCTGCAAGTTGCTACAAATCACCTCTATGTCCCAAAAGCTGAATATGTCAATGGAAAGAAAATCATTCTTTACCTCACAGAGATAAAGACCTACCTAGAGCAATACAGGTGCCTGACATATCTATAACACCTAGCCTAACCTTCTCCCTGCTCTCACTGGCTATCCTTCCTGGTAGGGCCCAGATTATCTCTACAAGGCTTCCATCTGCAAATCTCTTTGATGTGCTCACACTTATATGTCTGAAAAACACTGGAAATCTGCCTGCAAAAAGCCTGGATTTGCCCTATGTTCTACAAGACATGTAGGATATATGTTCTACAAGACATGTAGGATATATGTTCTACAAGACATGTAGGATAATGTATCCTATTTAAGGGCTCTCACTCAAAAGCTCCCAGTTCTGAGCTAACAGGGACTCCTTCCTGTTTTCATGACCTAACCTCCTCATCCACCTCCACTATTTGTTATCGAGAAGGACCCTCACATTACAAGCCTACAGAGCTTGGCTATCGCCTGAAGCAGGGTCAGAAATGTAATTTCCCTCAGCTGCTTCCCATCCAGACATCAATTACACAATATAGATCTTGTAGGTAGATGAAGCTACATAGAGACCCAGTAGAAACTCTTTGCCTGATATATTGTAATACATAGGATGCATACAATTTCTAAAGAGATAGTTAATAGCTGAATGAAGGATGAATAGCTGGATAAAATACTAGGTATAATGAAAAAAAGGCAAAGGCAAAATATAAAGCATCCAGGCTTCTGATGATGAGTTCATCATCTACACATGCCTTGCTTTCCTAACACCCAAGTTATTCCTTCTGGACAATGGGATAACTGCAGGTTCTATGTCATCAGGGACCAGCAGAGCTAGTCCAGGTGTTAGCTCAGTGAAAACTAAAGTGATAAACACTGGATTGGATCTAACTGTCCTTTTTGACAGCGGATTTCAACCGCTGTCAAAAGTGTGTTACCACACTTCCCAATCCCTCGCTGGCCCAGTTGCTCCTGATCCAGCGAAACAGAACTTTTCCTTTGAACAGGCTATAAGCCCGGGTGGAACGTGGCAGGAGAGCTGGAGTCAGTGGCACCAGCATGGTCTCTTCTTTCCGCCCCCTTGGCCTGGAAGAGGAAGTGGTGTGCAGCGGCCATGAGCGTGGGGAAAAAGAGACCCTGTTAGGTAAAGTCTCTGCAGAGTTGGCCCAAAGAAGAGGAGCAGTGTCGGCCCAAAGCAAAACGAGGAGCAACGTCAGGCCCCGTGGCCGATGAGACTCCTTTCTCGAGGCTGTGAGGGCTGGAAGAGGAAGAGGCTGTTGCTATATCTTCAGTCCTGTCTTATTGGAAAAAAGGACCTTAGGAAGGAGCTATCTTCTGGTAAGGATGGAGTTCAATTGTCAGAGCTTAGAGAAACATCCAAGCACAGGAGGAATACTGGTTCTGTAATATTGGTCATCTGTCCAACAGCACCCTGAACAGGATTGGACACATTAATATATTCACAAAGATGTCCATAGGTCTGAGAATTGGTATCGGAGGCTCAGAAAGGTAGGTTCTCACCCTGGTTTTCCTGAAGCATTTAAAGGAAAAAGTTTTAAAAGCATCCAGAAAACAAATTTATTTTTTTTTTATAGTCAGCAATGATCATTATTAAAAATATATATATATATTTCTTTAAATGAAGCATTCCTATTTGGTAGACAGCCATTTCATGCCTGCCAAGTCTGCTTTTTCATTCTTTTTTTTCCAAACACACTGTGACCTCTAAATTCTTATCACTATGAAAGTCAACCTCTTAAATAAATATAAAGGATGACTTACAAGCACAATATTTGGATATGCGGCTGCACTGTTGAATATACCTCCATGTGGTAACTTGGGCATTCGTGGCTTGGGGAACAGCCAGTGGGATAAAAGAGGCAGACTCTGGCTGTTTCCTTATGTACAATTTTATTTACAGAAACAGAAAATAAACAACTTCCAAAGGCAGCTTACCTCAGCAGTCCTTCCTTGCAGTTCCAAAAGCATCAAACATAAGTCCTTGTTAAATCTGTGGACCCTTGTTGCTGTGGTGAGATTGGCTCAACCTAAGGAAAAGACCCTGAAGGATCTTACTGAGCTGGCAGAGCTACACAGAGAAGAGACTGACTAGGAGCTTCACCTATACCAACCCCTTTCCCTTTGGTTTGAGCCCTTGGGTTCCAGGGGCTGGCAGGTCTTAGGTGAGAGTCTCTGTGGTTATAGCGTAGGTGTCTATCTAGGGCTAGACTTGAGTCAAAGGCATGTGGCAAACAGTGTCCGGGTAAGGGTCAGAGGCAGGAAGCAATCTAGAATGGTCAGTGTCAAGGCAACGGTCAGATCCAGAAGTCAGTCCAAGAATAGGTAAGAATATGAGGCAAGGAAGGCTGGACTGGAGAGATGAGGCAAAGCTGGGCTGGAGAGATAATGCAAGGCTTGGCTTGTGGGACAAAGCAAGGCTAGGTTGGAGAGATGAGACAAGGCTGGAACGTAGGAACAGGAGCAACAACACACACTACACTTCCCAGTGTAGGTAACCCATTGCTGAGGCGATGCTATGGTATGTGACTGGGCCTTAAGTACCCAGCCACGTGATGTTATTTATTTATTTAAAATCTTTTCTATACCGTCGTTCAGTATATACCATCACAACGGTTTACAGATAGGCACGTAAAGTAAATTTAAGAGTTAAATTGGATAATATCAATTAACATAACATAGTGCCAGTAAAATCCAGTTACATTGTTACATAATAAATAATTTTTGATGAGTGTCATGAAACTTGTCCATTTATATGTGAAGGTTTACCTTACATGTTTCATACTTTTGTACAGTATATTTCATTAAATTAGCAGACACATAACAACACTAACAATATGTACATCTATTTTAATTATGTTCTGAAAGCTGATTTTTTTTTTTTTTGGAAGGTGCCAGCAGTCCTGGATCCCGCAATGGACCTTTAAGAGGTGGCACGGCATAACCCGCACATGCCTAAAGGCAGCCCGCAGAGAAGGGAGGAAGATGAGGTGATAGTGGCACCTTACCATGACGAGCTCGCCGGGCATCTCCCCGGCTGCGAAGGAAAAAGTGCTGCTGGTCCCATGACTGGAAAATGTTACAGTTCTCTGGCAGTACTTTGGCTTCTGCCTGTTTCCCAGAGCCTTTCTAACCCTTCTGGGTCCTGATTCCTTATAGCATGGTGATGGGAGCCTCTCTTCTCCCAGAATCACTTGTGTGGTTGATCCTTAAGGAGCATTAGGCCAGATAGCTGTGGCCAGTCTCTTAAGGTGGTTTGATGGAGTTTCCTATATACTCCCTCACATATCCTCCCTCTCAGCTCACTCTTATTTGGGTGAGCACCTGCCTGTACCAGGGATACTTCTCTGGTCAGAAAATCTGCATTGATGTTTTCCTTTCCTGCCCTATGCCATATTTTATAGATGAAGGGCTGTAGAGCTAGGAATCATCTCATCACCTTCATATAATTTCCTTATTTCTATTTATCTATAGGAGTGGTTGGTGGTCTGTAATGAGCATGAATTGCTGTCCTAACAGGTAGTACCACAAGTCCTCTACATCCCACTTGACTACCAAGGCCTCCTTCTTGTTAGGTTTGTGGACCCTTGGGCCAGCTGAGACTGCAGGTGTAGTGCTGTGGATACCTACAGTGGGCGTCGCAGCCGGGAGGCGGCGCTGAGAAGAGACTTCGAAGATGGCTTCATCACTGGAAGCCCGAGGTCCACTCAGGAGGAGCCTGTAGGCACCTGGGCCTCTTGGTCTGAGGTGGACCCTATGCAACCAAGGATCAGAAGAGCAGCCTGCCGAGGTAATCCAACAATGAGATGGCGTCCAGGAGGTCAGGAGAGACTTCACCCTTGGAAGCTTGCGGTCCCCCCCGGGAGGGGCCCGTGAGGACCTGAGCCGCTGGGGCTTAGGAGAAACCTCCGGGCGGGAGACGAACGAGTACCTGCGGCAGTGGAAGGGACGAAGACGAAGTCCAGGGTCAAGCCAAGGTCAGGAGCCAGGAATCAGATGTCGGATGCCAAAACCAGGGATGGAAGCAGAAGCCAGAGATGAAGAATGAAGCAAGGTCAGGAGCCAGGAATCAGACGTCAGGAACAAGCAGGAACCGGGAAGCTGGGAGCACAACTAGCTACTCCGAAGAGTCAAACTGGTTGCAAGGCACTGGCTAGCTGTGTCTGCCGGATTTAAATAACCCGGCAGCGTCTGACGTCAGCAGAGGGGCGTCCTTAGTCTTCCCGCGCTGGCCCCTTTAAATCTAGAACCCCTGTGTGTGCACGTGCCTAGGGGACGGGGCCAGCAGAGGACGCTGCGGTAGGCCGCATCTCGGGCCCAGATGGCCATGTCTTGGGCCCAGACGGCCGCAAGGGAGCTCCTTCGGTCAGGGTGGACCGGGCGGTGAGTGGAGATCCTGGGGCACAGCCCCGACATCTGATTCCTGGCTCCTGACCTTGGCTTGTTCCTGGACTTCGTCTTCGTCCCTTCCACTGCCGCAGGTACTCGTTCGTCTCCCGCCCGGAGGTTTCTCCTAAGCCCCAGCGGCTCGGGTCCTCACGGGCCCCTCCCGGGGGGGACCGCAAGCTTCCAAGGGTGAAGTCTCTCCTGACCTCCTGGACGCCATCTCATTGTTGGATTACCTCGGCAGGCTGCTCTTCTGATCCTTGGTTGCATAGGGTCCACCTCAGACCAAGAGGCCCAGGTGCCTACAGGCTCCTCCTGAGTGGACCTCGGGCTTCCAGTGATGAAGCCATCTTCGAAGTCTCTTCTCAGCGCCGCCTCCCGGCTGCGACGCCCACTGTAGGTATCCACAGCACTACACCTGCAGTCTCAGCTGGCCCAAGGGTCCACAAACCTAACAAGAAGGAGGCCTTGGTAGTCAAGTGGGATGTAGAGGACTTGTGGTACTACCTGTTAGGACAGCAATTCATGCTCATTACAGACCACCAACCACTCCTATAGATAAATAGAAATAAGGAAATTATATGAAGGTGATGAGATGATTCCTAGCTCTACAGCCCTTCATCTATAAAATATGGCATAGGGCAGGAAAGGAAAACATCAATGCAGATTTTCTGACCAGAGAAGTATCCCTGGTACAGGCAGGTGCTCACCCAAATAAGAGTGAGCTGAGAGGGAGGATATGTGAGGGAGTATTATAGGAAACTCCATCAAACCAGTGACGTTCAGACTTATCAGGACTGGTTTGGAGCATAACGCCTCTTTCAGAGCCTGGAAGGCCTCCTCTCCTTCAGCTGCCCATTGGATCTTCTCTGGTGCTTTCTTCATCAGCAGCCTTGTGAAAGGCTCCACCTTCTCCAAATAATTGGGGATAAACCTTCTGTAATACCCTATGAGGCATAGGAATGCTTTCACTTTTGCTTTTGTTTGTGGTACTGGCACCCTCGTGATCGTATCGATCTTCCGGGTATGCAGATGAACCATGCCCTTCCCCAGGGTGTAGCCAAGATACTGCTTTCTTCAGACTGGTTAGCATGGCCTGGAGTTAGCTTAGATGTGTCTTTCAATCTGAGCCATACACCAAGATGTCATCCAAGTAGGCAGCTGAGTACCCTTGATGTAGGTGGAGCAGGCAGTCAACCGAGTGCTAAAACATTGCAGGGGCACCATGGAGCCCAAAAGGGAGGACAGTGAACTGGAAAAGTGCCCTTGTTAGCGAGAAAGCAGTTTTCTTCTTTGCTGCTGGTGTGAGAGGAACCCATAAATACTCTTTTGTAAGATCCAGGGTATAAATGAACTGGGCTGATCCCATACACTTAGTCAGTTCATCTACTTGAGACATCAGGTACGCATCGTGTTTTGAGACCTCGTTGACTTTTTAAAAATCAATGCAGAACCTTATGCTCCCATCTGGCTTCAGCACCACACTACAGGTGCAGACCAATTACTATTAGACTCCTCTATAACTCCAAGCCGGATCATCTTCTTCACATCAGTCATAATGACATGGCACCTGGCCTCAGGAATCCATTAGGGTCATTGCTGCACAACAACTGTAGGAAGCATAATGATGTCATGCTGCACCAGGTGGGTATGACCTGGTAGGTTCAAAAAGATCTCCTTGTTTTGCTCCACCAGTTAATTTATGTCTGCTGCCTGTGAGTTGGACAGCTGGTCTCCAAAAGAAATCTGGATTTGGTCCACTTCAGATCCGACCTCTGGACCAAACTCCTCTTCTTGCATCACTCCGCACACCTGTGCAACCCACAGATTTATCTGGCTGGGCTATTTTGTAATCTATGGGCCCTGTTTTCTCCAAAACTTGGGGTCCTTGCCAATGGGTTAACAACTTGCTTACTGAAGATGGGAGGAGAACAAGGACATGGTCCCCTAGCTGGAATCCTCTTTGGACCATGGGGCAACTTCGGGCTTGGGTAGCCTGAGCCTTCTCTAGGCATAGGCGAGCCGCCTCCCCAGCATTTTTTAGGTGATCCTGCACTTGGAGAACATAGTCAATGTGGTTCTGCCTGGGGTTCCCTTCATCTTCCCAAGATTCGCGAGCTATGTCAAGATTCCTCTTGCTATCCTCCCATACAGTAAATCAAAAAAGGAAAACCTCATTGAGCTCTGGCATTCTTCATGGATTACGAACAGCATGTAGGGTAGCAATGAGTCCCAATTCTTACCGTTTTCATCCAAAAATTTCCTCAAAATTTGCTTGAATATCTGATTGAAATGCTCAACGAGTCCATTGGTCTGTGGGTGATACACTGAAGTATGTAGAGAATTTATCTTGAGCAAAGTGCATAGTTGTTTCATTACCTTGAACATGAATGGGATCCCCTGATCCATCAGGATCTCCTTGGGCAGCCCAAGTTGTGAAAAAACCTCCAATAGGGCGGTTGCCAGCATTGGGGTCTTCATATTCCATAGCAGTACTGCCTTTGCATATCTTGTGGCATTGTCAAGAATGACGAGGATGTACTTATTTCCTTGAGTAGATCTCTCTAGTGGCCCTACTAGGTCCATGCTCACCCTTTCAAAAGGGGTCTTAATGATGGGCATTGGTATGAGAGGTGCTACAAGTATTCTGGCAGGCTTTGTGAGTTGGCATGTAGGACAGGATTGTCCATACAACTGGAACTGTTTATGTGGCCCGGCCAATAGAACTGAGCCAATATTATCTCTCGGGTCTTTTCTTCCTCCAGGTGACCCCCCCCTAGAAGGTGGCTGTGCACTAATTGCCTGGCCTTCTGGCGATATGGTTTAGGAACTAGGATTTGTTCTATTAATTTTCCCTCTACTCTTCCTTTTGTGACTTGATAAAGTAGGTTCCCTTTCATTACAAAATAAATAGGAATAGAGTCTGTAAACTGCACTCCAGGGACTAGATTTCCGTCCGCACTTTGTATATGCTCCTGAGACCATTTAAAGGAATCGTCCTCCCTTTGGGCTTGCCTGAAGCTTTCCAGGTCACCTCCCTTTTTCCACCCAAAGGGGCAAGGTATGACATTCTAGGTGGGTTGCTGCTTTTCAATCAACTGTGACCTATCCTCCCTGGTTGCCTCTAAATTAGCCACATAACTGTATTTTTCCTGTCTGTGTTGCCTCCAAGATTTAGGAGTCTTAGTCTTTATGATACAGGTCTGGATCTTCTAAGGGGAAGAGCTCTGGAATTGTCAGTTCTTCACTGATAGCCTGAGGTGAACCCGATGTGAGCTGGTTAAACAGGATTTTTAAATTTGAACAGTCCCGTCCTATCACTACAGTGTAGGGAAGCCAAAGACTAACTCCCACTTCTATTTGGTCCTGATCAACCAGGGTCTTCAGCTTTACTTGGCTTGTAGATACTGTCTTTGGTCCCCATGGATAAATGCTCATGAGAGGCTTCTAGGAAAAGTAAAAAGTCATGGGATAGGTGGCGATGTCCTTTCATGGATTGCAAACTGGCTAAAAGACAGGAAACAGAGAGTAGGATTGAATGGGCAATTTTCTCAGTGGAAGGGAGTGGACAGTGGAGTGCCTCAGGGATCTGTATTGGGACCCTTACTGTTCAATATATTTATAAATGATCTGGAAAGAAATACGACGAGTGAAATAATCAAATTTGCAGATGACACAAAATTGTTCAGAGTAGTTAAATCACAAGCAGATTGTGATAAATTGCAGGAAGACCTTGTGAGACTGGAAAATTGGGCATCCAAATGGCAGATGAAATTTAATGTGGATAAGTGCAAGGTGATGCATATAGGGAAAAATAACCCATGCTATAATTACACAATGTTGGGTTCCATATTAGGTGCTACAACCCAAGAAAGAGATCTAGGTGTCATAGTGGATAACACATTGAAATCGTCGGTGCAGTGTGCTGCGGCAGTCAAAAAAGCAAACAGAATGTTGGGAATTATTAGAAAAGGAATGATGAATAAAACGGAAAATGTCATAATGCCTCTGTATCGCTCCATGGTGAGACCGCACATTGAATACTGTGTACAATTCTGGTCGCCGCATCTCAAAAAAGATATAATTGCGATGGAGAAGGTACAGAGAAGGGCTACCAAAATGATAAGGGGAATGGAACAACTCCACTATGAGGAAAGACTAAAGAGGTTAGGACTTTTCAGCTTGGAGAAGAGACGACTGAGGGGGGATATGATAGAGGTGTTTAAAATCATGAGAGGTCTAGAACGGGTAGATGTGAATCGGTTATTTACTCTTTCGGATAGTAGAAAGACTAGGGGGCACTCCATGAAGTTAGCATGGGGCACATTTAAAACTAATCGGAGAAAGTTCTTTTTTACTCAACGCACAATTAAACTCTGGAATTTGTTGCCAGAGAATGTGGTTCGTGCAGTTAGTATAGCTGTGTTTAAAAAAGAATTGGATAAGTTCTTGGAGGAGAAGTCCATTACCTGCTATTAAGTTCACTTAGAGAATAGCAATGGTTACATGGAATAGACTTAGTTTTTGGGTACTTGCCAGGTTCTTATGGCCTGGATTGGCCACTGTTGGAAACAGGATGCTGGGCTTGATGGACCCTTGGTCTGACCCAGTATGGCATTTTCTTATGTTCTTATGCTAGGATCACGGTTTTCCCGTAGTCAATCTGGATCCACTTCACTCAGTCTCTTCAAATCAGCATTTTCACACTCCCTGAGTCCACTAATGCCTGGGGTGCAGAGCCCTCTAACTCCACCGGAATCACAAACATAGAGACTTCCTGATTGGGAACATCCGTAAAATTACAATAATGTGGGACCATGAAATTAACGTTCAATTGGCTCGTCTTCCTGTGGGGACAGTCCCTGGCAAAATAGTTCCTTTCTCCTCAGCTGAAACATGACAGTCTGGCTGAGGTTTGTGGTTGAGGTGAAAAGACCTCCAAGATCGGTGCTACTGGTGGTCGGAGTCTCTGGCTTTTAGTACTCTGTCATCCTCTACCCAGGTCAAGTGGCTTCTCTGGGGACTATGCTGACTCAGCCATGATCTAGACCCAGTAATAGGTTTCCGCTAATTTCAACGCCTTTTCAAGTGTAAGATGTGCATTCGTTTTTGCCTAATTGGAAAATTTCAACGAAATTGTCCAATTCGGCATGTTTCGAGGAGCCCAAAAAACGATTGGGATTTTCCCGTTTTTTCTCAAAAATTCATTTTTCGGATTAGTGTGCACTAACGAGAGTTATTGCGTGCTAACTCCCGTTAGTGCACTCTAACAAAATCTAACAAAAAGTAACAAAATCTAACGGTTTTTGTTAGTGCAAACTAATGAGGAGTTAGCGCGCGCTAACTCAAAAAATGATTTTTTGCGAAAAAAAAGACCCAAACCGCAAAAAAAATGAGATTTCCTGCGGCGGCCGAAAAACGAAGAACGACATGAACACAAAAAACAATTCAAATCTCTAATGCAGTCCCACTGCTGCATAGGCTGTTCTAGGCTGTCTAGGAACTGTTCCAGCAGAACCATTTTGGCTACCTCCACTTCAGTCTTCCCTTTCAGGTGCAGCCACTTCTAAGTGACCATCTTTGAGTCTGTGGAATAGGTTTCTTGGCTTTTCCTCAGCGTGAAGAACTCCCCACCAAAATTGCTGTTGGTAGGCTTCTGGGGTGAGTCCTGCTCTCTCTAGAAAGGCAGCCTTGATTTCCCGGTATGTGTTCTTCCCTTCCAGATTGGCTGTTTGGAAGGAATCTTGACTCTTGGTGAGTAGATTCCCCAGATAGATAGTCTACCTAATTTCTGGACAGCCTGTCAGTAGAGCTGTATGTTCAAACTTTTTTAGGAAACAGCTGGGGTCTTCTATTGGGGTCATCTTAAGTAGCATCAGTGACAAGGAAGGTGGGGTTGACACAGCAGTCTGTACAGCCTGTGCTACCTGACTTAGCACTGTGTTTTGTGGTATAACCTGTTCTTGCAGTGCCTGTGCTGGTCAATTTAAGTTTTTAGGGTGTTCTGTAGTTACTGCTGCCCTGTAGTAAAGATCTGTATCACTTGCTCCATCTTCCTTGCTTCCCGAGCTGCCTCTAAACTGTGTATCTCTCCAGGGAAAGGAGAGAGGAAGAAAAACAAAAAAAACTTGAACCCTGACTGCACAGGTGGGGCTATCCCCCTTGGCCTGCTGTAACTTAGGCTAGGTGAGAGGAACCATGAGGCCCCAGAAAAAAAAATCTGTAGGGATTTTTTTTTCCTGCTGCGGCTGTGGGCTTCTGACAGTGTTTCACACGTAGGCAAGAAGATTCCACTCCTCATACCATATGTTGTAACTTGGGTGGTCTAGGGGTTGCCAACTGGCTCCAGATCTTCAGGACAGGTTGATCCAGTCCTGGTTTTACTCCCCTGCAGGCAGGTACTTATAGTCTTGCTTTTCATAGGGAATATAATAGGGAAATCAGAAGATGTTCCTGCATGCAATGGGGTAAAACTAGGACTGGATCACTCTGTCATGAAAATATGGAGTCAGTTGGTAACCCTAGAGCAGTCGTGGCTTGGGAAACAGCCAGTGGGATAAAGGAGGCAGACTCTGACTGTTTCCTTATATACAATTTTATTTACAAAACAGAAAATAAGCAGCTTCCATAGGCTACTTACCTCAGCAGACCTTCCTTACAGTTCCCAAAGCATCAAACATAAGTTGTCTGGTGGTACTTTGGTATCCTGTCTGTTTCCCAGGGCCTTCTTAACCCTTCTGGTCCCTGATTCCTTATTGTATGGTGAGGAGAGCGTCCCTTCTCCCAGAATCCCTTTCAGGGCTGATCCTTAAGGTGCACTAGGCCAGATAGCTGTGGCTAGTCTCTTAAGATGGTTTGCAGGAGCTTCCTGAATATTCCCTCACCTTCGAAAGTTAGCCAGATAAGTTTATCTGGTTAACTTTGTGATCCAGACTGTCTGAATTTGGACCTCATTGGGTCTTATTCAAGAAATATTTTCTCTATAGACACTGAAGGGGAAAAAGCCTTTTGAATAAGGCCCATTGTGTTTTTCAAAATCTGCAGACAGGTTTGACTATCATGACACCCTCATCCATTTATTTTAATTCAATATTTACTGTATATGCATGCATGCAGTGTTCTAGGCTGATCACATAAAGCATACATAATTACATAAAATTATATTCAAAACAGGAACAAACATGCTGGATTTTGAAACAAGATTGTAGCCAGACTCTTTACATTGTCAAATCACTATTAATGGGATGTACTGAACTAAAAATAATAAATAAATTGATGCTACTAACATAACTTTATTGATGAACGGTAAAATTGATGAAAGTTCTTTACAGCTTTAGTTGTTTCAAATATGATGTTACAAATGTAATGCTTTGTGACCTCACTTCTGTTAAGCAGATGTTATTCATGGGCCAATTAAACTTCATAAGTCCAATTCCTTCTCAATTCCAATCAATTTGGGTAGTTAGTAAGCTCCCTCCCAAGTGATAGGGAATAGACCTTATAGTGAAACTGACAAAATAGATACAGTCCAAATAACTCTTACCTCTCCTGAAGTCCTTTTCTTACACACTCTCTCTTCTTCGTCTTATGATATCTAATGGGTACTGGTCTTACTTCTCTTTTCCTGCCATCTCCAACAGATAGTAGTGAACTTATGGATAGGTCCAAAAGTCTTCTTCTCTTACCTTAACTCTTTTACTCCTTCCTCCTGGAATGGATAAGATCCAACTCCTTCACCATAGTCCACCCATGCTCCCTGGATGAGAAACATCATGCCTTTAGCTTATATGCACTGAGCCTCTGGTTGACTACTCAGGCATGCTAACAAACAAAAGATCCAACAAGGGAAATCAAAATATGAGATGAGGAGGGTGGGAAAAAACTCCCCTCAAGGAACAAAAAGGGTTCTAAGACATGGTATCTAACTGAGCAAAGGCTCTC
Source organism: Rhinatrema bivittatum (assembly GCF_901001135.1). Classification (NCBI taxonomy): domain Eukaryota; kingdom Metazoa; phylum Chordata; class Amphibia; order Gymnophiona; family Rhinatrematidae; genus Rhinatrema; species Rhinatrema bivittatum. The sequence goes on from NC_042624.1 coordinate 82,532,681, forward strand.
TGTCTCCTTTTTGACCCAGGCCTCCCTCCTGGAGATTCTAGAGGCCTTCCTCCTTAAATATAAACAAAACCAGGGAACAGCCATGGACATGCTGTCCTTAGAAGGGTTAACTTAAGGTTTCCCACCTTAAACTGGTGGTAGGAGTTTATGCACTCAGGGGCAAGTGCCCACATACTATTTAAAATACTCCTAGCACGCATATGTGTGCTCCTAATTTGAAGTGGTTACACAAGGAAACGTTATTTGCTTGTCTTTCCACAGGACTTGTCGGATTTTGCATGTGCAAATGAGCACATTTTAAAACATGCATGCGTGAAGGAAATAACCAATTTGATCACTTAGTCCACCAGTTTGCCCATCAAGACCCCCTCTGGTTCTTCATCCTGCTCTTCCCCCAGTTTACTTAGACCCAATACCCAGTCAGTTTTTGGCTATAATGAGTGTAATTCTGACTTACACCTGAAAAAGAGGAGAAGTAAAGATGCACTGCTAACAGCCAGACGCATGCTGCATTCGCTGGTTTTAAAATTAGGATTTACGCGTGTAAATATTGGCCCTGTCCTGGTACGCTCCTGACCCACCCCAAATCTACCCTTTTTTATTTTTTTTTACATGTGTGCTGCGAATGCACGCGCATATACACACGCATTTTTCTGGTTTTAAAATGAATCGCTAACACTCAGCCAGGGCTGGATTAAACCCAACTGATGCCCTAAGCCCAGCCCAACAACCTTCTTCGGCCCTTTCATTGCTTAACTGACAAGTCATTAAGACTCAATAAGTGCTGAAGGTGAAATAAATAAAAAAATTCAGTTTTCTTCCAGACCATTCCCAGGCCAGATCCCACAACTCTATTAAATATAAACAATTTTTTAAAATTTTATTTATTTAATACTAAAGTAAATAGTACTAAGCAATATAAGCAAATAACTTACTTATAACTAGAGGGCAACAGAACAAATGCAAATTTAGAACACTCTGTGGTGCTCCCTTTTCGATGGTGCCCTATGCATGTGCTTATTTTGCTTAATGGTTAATCCAGGACTGCGCTCAACTCATATACTCGCAAATATGGGCCTTTTGACACGAGCAACTCTTTTAAAATTCACTACTAGAAGCATACCATTCTAGGCTCCCACATGGGGGAGCTACAAACCCACATTAACTTCTTTTCTATTCTTTTCCTATATCAATGGAATATTCCAATTAGTTTCCGGTAGAGAAACACAATTGGTCCCAGTCCTCATAGATGAGGAAAATTATCCTTTGGGTCTGATTTGGATGAAGGGGCCATGGGTGATCGATGCTCACCAATAACAGAAACAGCCACATAGTTTTGATTCTCACTGTTTAAGGGCATTAAACTTATAAGTTCTGAAAGTTGCACCTTTCTTAATGAAGCACGATATTCAAACTATCACTCTTGCCCTTATCTTAAATAAACTGGATTATTAGGATGGCCTTTTGGTAAGGCTGTCAAAGGTGTCTATTAGAAGACTTCAGATTGTCTAAAATGCAGCAGCTAGAATTTTATTTGGCTTAAAGATATTTGATCATATAACACCTCGTTTGATGGATTTGCATTGGCTCTCTGTTTCCTACAGAATTTGTTTCAAGCTATTTTGTTTGAGTTTTAAGGCCTTATTTCGAGGTTGTCCTCCTTATCTTACTGATCTTTTAACCCCTTATTATCTATTTAGAGCCCTTCAGTCATCGCAGCAGAATTTGATAGTCACAGGTCCTAGTAAGATCAGACTTGAGTGCACCTGTTAAGTTGCTTTTCGTTATCGAGGCCTTTCTCCTGGAATACTCTGAGTGTGAAGATTCGTAGAGAACAGAATAACCTCAGATTTCTTAAATCTATTAAATGCTGGCTTTTTTCACAGACATTTTTAGACTGACCATTGTATGGTTTTATATTGCTCCTACTAGTTTTATTGTTTTATTGCACCTTGTGTTTTATTTTTTTCTAGTTAGCTGTATGTTATAATTGTGTATTTATTATTTAGTATTGTAAACCACTTTGAATATTTCTGAAAAGTGGTATAACGAATTAATAAACTAAATTAAACTAAAAGTTAAGCTGCATTGAAATCATTTGCAGTAGCAGAATTTGCTGTCTTTAGCTACCTCCTGTCCTGAAATAAATCCAATGAATTATAGATCTACTCATTGTAAAGCTGCATTTTGTAAGGAGATCATATCAGCCCTCTAAAAAATAAATAGTTGATTTATGGGAAACATTTAGTAATTCTACATATAGTATAGTTTATTGATTTTTCATTTCTTCTCCATAATGTTGATAGTATATAGATGATAACATTGTATATTAGCTTCATGCTAATTTGTGTTTTGCAGTTATTGGCTTTTAGAACCAAACATACTGTATACCAGATTTTACAAACCACAGGAAAACTGGCACGTTATGTAAATATGCTGTTTGCTAAAATGAGATACTGTATTTACATAGGTTTCATAAATGCTTATGATCTTGTTTCAATAAATTCCCTGGCATTGAAAACAAGCCATGTTTTGAAAGAAGATTATAGTTTGATGTGGTAGGCTATTTAAATTGGTCAAGGAGGAAGCAGAGGACATTTAATTAAAGCCTCCCTTTGCCTGAAGACAAAATATCAGAATTATAATGATCTGTACAGCCTTAAAAGATTATATTGATGAACAGCCTGAGCAAAATAGAGAAAAGATAAATTATTTGTAGATTTATATATCACTGCAAGAGGAAAACTCATTCCCACCTGTATATAAATTGGCACAGTATAAGACGTTCAATCTTTCTCACAAAACTTTCATTGTAGTTTCTAAAAAATGCCATTAACTGCACGAAAATGGATAGTATTTTGTTTTAGTATACACAGAGTACAAAAAATGGTGACAAAATGTAATAAAATATATTAATCTACTAATTTCTTAGAGGACCTTCATATAATGGGAGGAGATAACTCAGAGAACATTCTCATTAACTCCTTAGTTATAATCATTGGTTAATATAAAAAAGAATTATATATAAAGTGCCAAAGGGTGCAAAACAAATAATTATGAGGCCAATGTTCTAAGCTGTGAAAGTGTTGCACTTGCCTCCCGTGGTCAGGCCCGCGAGCGGCTTACTCACCCGACGTAATGTTCCCTGTTGCCGGCGTGGCCTGGATCACTGCTTCACCCGACGCCATGCTCCACGGTGGGAGAAATGTCACTAGCTCCTGATGCCAGCTGGATGCCACCTCCACGTTCCATTTAGCAGGAGAATGCTGCCAGCACTGCGCTCTTGTACCTGGTCTCTGCTGCCGGCGTTTTCCTAAGCACACAAGCCTCTGCTTTCAATGTAAAGGACCCATGGTGGGAAAAGCTCCGCAGCCCCTCTTGATGACATCTTCACCTCGTCATGCCTGTAGCTCTATAAAAGGGCTTCTCTGCCAGTCCCTCATTGCCTTTGGAAGGAGTTGCTTGCTCCTGAAATTCCTAGTTCAGCTTTTCACTCTTGGAATTCTTCCTGTTCCAGTCTTCGCTTCTTCAAGGCCTTATGTTCTTTGTGGGAGCTCCATCATATTTTGTTTCATGTTCCTGGTCTCTCGTTGGCTCCTGTGTCCAAGTCTTCATTTTGGTGATGTTCCAAGTCTTCTTTGCCTTTGTCTAAGTGTTTTTGTCTAATTCCATGTCTCCAGAGTCATCTTCTGTCCTCGACCTCCAAAACTGTCCTGAATCACAAGCCATTCCTGTGTGGCAGTCTGAAAGGGCTTTTGAGTAGCCGGAGAGCTACCCCAGAGACCAGCATTGTGTTGCTGGGTCTCATTCCTGTGCGTGCAGGTTCAGTGGAGTCTCCACGTGTTTCAAGTTTCCAAGCCTTATCTAGCCCATGCCCAGATGCACTGGCCTACCCACAGCATGTACCTTGGAACTTTGCCCTGAGGTTGTGCTTTGGTCCAAGGGCTCACGCTCTCCTGCCGATAGGGCCTTGAGCCAGCTCACAACAGATTGCGAAAGCTATGAGCTCAGTGAGTGTGTCCCTGCAATGGGCTTATGTTTCCTGGATTTTCTGCATCTTGTTCCAGTCTTGAATTCCGTCCAAGTTTTGCTTTGCTTCTGAACTTTTTTTTTTCCCTATGTCCTGCAGGAGATGCCCGCACCTGTTCCTGAATTTTTTCTACAACCCGCAGGAGGCACTTGCATTTGTTCTTGGGGTTTTTCTCTGAGCCGCAGGAGGTTCCTGCATCTGTTCCTGAATTTTTTCTATGCCCCACAGGAGCCACCTGCATTTGTTCCTGGGTTGTTTTTTTTTTTTTTTTTTATGACCTGCAGGAGGCATCTGCACCCAGGGTTTTCTACTTCTACAGCTGTTCCAGGTCCTCTGGTTCTCTCTCTTCACCCTTTTTGTTTATGACCCGCAAGAGGTGCCTGCACCCAATTTTGTTCAAGTCCTTCAGCTGATCCAAGTCTTCAGGTTCTATTCAACTATTCTGCTTCAGCTTTGCACAGCCTTGGTTCAAGTCTACAGTAGTGTCCTAAGCCTTCAGTCTGTTTCAGCTCTTCAGATGTGCTCCAGACTCATGCCCCACATGGTGCAGGCTATCAATCTTGATTTAAACCATCAATCTTGCCCTTGCCTAGTCTTTATTTCCTGGATATAGAGAAAAAATGATGGTGGTGCCTCTGGATCCTATTTGTTTCCTAATCCTTGATCTAACAAACGTTTTGCAAGTGACAGTCCTAGAAGTAAGGTTCCTCCTTCCCTCAAACTGCAGCAGAATAATAACCAATTTTTTCCTATGAAGCTGTTGTGGAGGGAGCTGCTTCAGACTTGAAAGAACATCTGATATTGCTGTCTAGAAGTTACCACCCTCCAACTCCATTCCCTTAGAGCCTTCCTTGAGTCAGTGTGACTATAAGATCTGACTGGGCTTTATTTGGCCTGCCCCTGTTTGGCAGCAGCCTTCCTAATCAGGATCCTCTGAACTTCATCTTGAAGTGCAGCTCAATTCTACCGTGGAGTATAGTGGAATGGTCAGAAACAGAGAACTTCTGTAGACGTCTGCTGAGATCCTGTACCATCTACCAGGTCCATCACATCCCTAGCTAGTTGGTCTCTACCACCAGCCATGAAGCCACCCTTCTAACACAAGCTTTGGGAATGCCATTTCTGCGAGAATACATCTTGGGAGCAATTATCGATTTTGAAACTTTGAGACTCTGATATTAAATTGCAAGAGAATGAGACAGTCATTATAAGGAAGAACTAAGAGTGTGACTGGTCTTCAGAATTCTTATTCCGTATTTAATCACAAAACTCTGCACTTGCAAGAATCATTTAATTCCATCAAGTGTACATAAGATCAGCTCGAGAGTTACCTCAGGAAAAGAAGCAAGTATTGGTAGCCTTCTTGCGATTGCTGAAAAGAAAATAGGTTTATCCTCACTAAACGTTCTAGAAAAGTCATCTTGTAGGTCAAAGCAGATGATCACCATGTGTGGGGAATGGAGGCAAACTAAAAAAAGAGATGTTTAAGCACTGCCAGCCTTCGACCCTGTTCCAGCGGCTCGCGCGGCCGGTGCATACCCACCGGGGTAAGAGCCCCGGCCTTGCTATAGGCCCAGCCCGACGTCCTCCTCGATGCTCCCAAGTGGCCCCTGACTGCCCCGACGTCATCAGGGGGAGGAGCCCTCCAACAGGCAGGCCTTAAAGTGCACGGCAGGCCCTAGGCACTGCGCGCCGGGCGTCGCACACCTAAGGAGCATGCCCAAGGAGCCTGCCCCTTGGCTCGCTTCTTAGTGTGGCCCCTGACCAACATCTTACTTTACCCACTCTCAATATAAAACATTCCTCTCTCCCCCTCCCCCTCACTATCCCCTAGCTTCTAACAGCTTTTTATGCAATTTCCCCTGTCCTTCTGCATCTTCGACACAACCCCTAGACCCCAGGGCACAGACTTTCCACCCCCCTCCTCTCAGGAACTATTACCGCTCACCCCCTGATACCCCTATCCACCTGCCCCCCCCCCCCCCCCATCCTGACCTCTCTCACAACCACAACTGGGCCCTTTCTTCCAAAGAAACCAATTTAAACAGCCTTTCACCCCAGATACCCTTACACTGCCAGCTGATTGTTCTCATCGGAGCCCTGAAACTCCTTGTACCCCCTGGCATGCCCCCTAGCGCAGCCCCCTCTGAGCAGACTCCCTCCCCATGTACACTCCTTTTCCCTGTTTCAACCCCCACAATACACCCACCTCAACTCCCTCATAGATCCCCCCCCACCCTCGCTCAGCCTCTTGAATACTCCCTCCCTTATCCCAACCCTGCCTCACCTTCCTCTCATACCCGCTCCACCCGACTACACAATTGCCCTCTCACCCAACCAGCCCCTACTACCAATACACTGTGCAGCTAACCATGACTGCGTTCCCCATCCCCACCCCCAGCCTCAAACACCTCACCTACCAACACACTACTCACCACATCTCCATCCCTACTGCACACTGCAAATCCCTCATACCAATCACTTACTCAGTTCCTTGGCCTCACTGCTCTATCCATTGTACTCTTCAACTCCCAATCCTTAGTGAAAAAAACTCCTATCCTCAATGACCTCCTCCAAGACTGCAAACCTGACATTTGTGCTATCACGGAAACATGGCTCAAAATCTCAGACACTGTACTCTTAAACCAGCTCCCCACACAATCATAAATCATTTTCTCCACTCCAAGACTCAAAAAAGAGGTGGAGGTCTCCTACTTGCGGCCAAAAAAGACCCTAATCTAAGATCCCTAAACACCAACACCCCACCAAGATTTGAAATCGGCCTCTATAAATCAAAAGAACTTCAAATATGTTTAGTATACACCCCTCCTGGTCTACTCGAACACAACCCCTCACCCCTCATCGAATTCATTACCGACAACCTAAATAGAGACATCCCAGCCATCATTCTGGGAGACTTCAACCTCCATGTGGGCGCCCCCCTCCTCCTCCTCCTGCAAGTCCCTGCTTAACTCCTTTAGCGCCCTAGGCTTCAAACAAATCATCACTTCTCCTACACAGAAAGCAGGACACTCACTCGACTTAATCTTTGTTAACTCTAGCAAATACTCCGCAAATGCCCCATCTTGCATACCTGTCCCCTGGTCAGATCACTCACTCATAAAAGCACACCTTTCCATAAAGCAAACAACCACACCCCATCCCACATATAGCAATACCATACACTTCAGAAAACCCTACAACAAAGAAGACTTAATCACCTCACTCACCAACTCCCTTGACAAGCTAGACCTTTCAAGTCCTGAATCAGCATTCTCCACTTGGAGCAACCTCACAAACAACATCACTAATAAACTTTGCCCCATCACCACCAGAGAGATTCAGCACTCATACAACTCCAAAAAAACCCTGGTACACTCCAGAATTAAAAACACTCAAACATGACCTCAGAACGAAAGAGAGAAAATGGCGCAAAGACCCAACACATAACTAACTGGCCTTATACAAATCCTCCTTACACACTTATAGAAGCAACATCCTCAAGACTAAACGTGACTATTATGCAGTTAAAATTCACAATTACCAGTACAACGCCAAAGCCCTTGTTGCGACTGTCGCTGCCTGACGTCTCCACTATGCCCACCTTACCTCTTTGGCGACTCCCTCTTTGCTTGATGGAAGATTGGCCGCCGCCGTGTCATCTTGCCATCCTCCTCCGGCGTCCCTGGACCGGCTAGATGCTGCACTCCGCCATGTTTCCCAGAAGTCTAAGGGCGCACGCGCGGCATGGTCCCGACTCAAGTACCAGCAGTGGCATGAACCTCAGGGGCATCCCCCTGAGATGACGTTCTCCTCACCGGATACTTAAGGTCTCTGAATTCACTAACTAATCGAGTTAGCAACAAAAAAGGATTCCTAGCTTCCTCCAGGTATCGCTGCGGATGGGATTCGCTCTCCGGATACCTTGCTACTCTGCCTCCTCGGACTTTACCAGAGGTACCCGCTCCTCGGGGGTCTCGCTCTCTCTTTTGCTTTTCAGGTCGCAGTCTGGAACCGGTACTCGCTCCTCAAGGGCCCACATTCCCGGACTTGCTACTGAATACCACTTATGCCAGGAAGTCTTCGCTGTCTACAACATCAGTGAGTTACCATCTCTCTCTCAGAGCGTTCCCTGGAACCAGGTACTCACTCCTCGAGGGCCTAATTCATTTCTAGCTCCTGGGCTGCTTCTAAGAAACTATTGTGCGAGTGTTACCATCAAGGTTCTGTTCCTGAACTCTGCATACCCTGCCTACTCACTATATTCAGTTTCTCTACAGCTCAGTTATCCAGGATCAATGTTCCAGTATCTGAGGGACTACAGCCTAGCCGGGTGCTTCCAGCTCACTACTGCCACCTCTGCTGGTTCAATATACTGTTTAATAAAAGAACTAGTGTGTGTCTGTCTCCAAACTCTGAGCCTGACCGGTGGTCCCTCTCGGGATCTTCCCCAGGGGCGTGGTCATCTGCCACCGGCCCAAGGATCCACCCACAACTATCTCAAACACTAACAGCCCTATTCTCATACGTAGCTGATCTCACAAAAACATCATCCCCCCCCCCTATCTCCGATGAGGACTCCAATGTCAAATGCGACACTTCTTCAATGACAAAATTGCTAAAATCCTGCTGCGCTTCCCCACATCCACCCCCACATGTACTCCCTCCCAAAAAACCCAAATGCCATCCTAGACTCACTTGACCCCACCTCCTCCTCTGAAATTGAAATCATTCTAAAGAAACTAAACCCCTCTTCTCATCCTTCCGACACAATTCCCACTAAATACCTCTTTTCAATCCTGAACACAATTGCCAAACTCCTAGCCAAGATAATCAACTGCTCACTCTCTCTAGGTAAAGTCCCGGACTCCCTGAAACAGGCCATAGTTAAACCAATCCTAAAAAAACCTAACCTTGAACCTTCTGATCCATCTAACTATCGGCCCATCTCTAACCTTCCCTTCCTCGCAAAAATCATTGAAATAATCATTAACACCCAACTCACAGAACACTTAGAAAATCACAACATTCTATTCCCCTCCCAATTTGGTTTCCATAAGTTCTTCAGTATGGAAACCCTCCTAATCTTCCTCAGACACCATTCTCAAAGGACTTGACCAAGGCTACTCCTACATTCTCGCCTTGCTTGACATATCATCTGCCTTTGATACCATTAGCCATGACATCCTAATTAACCGTCTCTTAGAAATCAGCATTACAGGAACAGCCCTGCACTGGTTTAAATCCTACCTCGAGAACAGACACTATAAAGTCAGAATTGGTAACAGGGAATCCACACCATCCATCTAACTCAAGGCGTCCCCCAAGGCTCCTCCCTATCATCCACCCTTTTCAACATATACCTGCTGCCCCTTTGCCAACTCCTTTCTGATCTTGGCCTCTCTCACTTTAGTTATGCCGACGATGTCCAAATCCTCATCCCCATACAAGAATCATTATCCAAGTCCCTCGAGACCTGGGAAAACTGCCTCACCTCAATAAACTACCTCCTCGCAAACCTGCACCTTGCCCTAAATACATCAAAAACCAAGCTCCTCCTCATCTCTCCCCACTACAATTTAATGCCCTCCTCCGACATCAACCACCTCCACCCCTCTACCTTCTTCCCCCAACATGTATGAGACCTTGGCGTCACCATTGACAATCAACTGAACCTGAAAAAATTCATCAACGCAACCATAAAAGAATGCTTCTTTAAACTCCATGTCCTCAAAAAACTTAAACCACTACTCCATTTTAATGATAATTTCCACACAGTCTTATAGACCACAATTGTTTCTAAAATTGACTACTGTAACTCTCTACTCCTAGGCCTCCCCACCGCAACCATCAAACCACTCCAGATGGTGCAAAATGCCTCCGCCAGAATTCTAACACCGCCAGGCTGACCATATTTCTCCCGTCCTCAAGGACATCCACTGGCTTCCAATCTCTTTCCGAATTCTCTACAAGAATCTCTCAATTATACACAAAACCCTACACAACTGAAATATACACTGGCTGGACGATTCCCTCCGCCTCCACACCTCCAACCGATCTACTAGTTTAGCTTACTAGCCTACACACACCCTCCCCCAAGGCCACCCACCTCTCCTCCACGAAAAATTGAGCATTATTGATTGCAGGTCCCACCCTTTGGAACTCCATGCCGCCCCACCTCCGTCTAGAGCCATGCATCCAGAAATTAAAGAAAAAACTAGAGACCTGGCTCTTTAAACAGGCATTCCCTGAATAGCCTTCTACGTCCTTAACGCCCTTCACCACTACCTTACTTTCACTCATGTACCTCCCCTCTTTCTCATCACAACTGTCTCATTATAACATGCATTAACATACTTGAACCTTGTTTTGTACAATACATGGTTTTGCCTTATGTCAACCTCTCTAATTACTCTATATTATTCCCTTACCATAATCATAACTACCCTTCCCTCCATTACTACCATTGTATATTTTTAATGCTGTAAAATGTGGTATATTGTATATAGTATGTAGTATGTGGTATATAGTATATATTACTACCGTTTATCCCCTTTATTATATTTTTATGTTATACTTATCCCGTTACCACACCCCTCATTCCTTGTATTCAGTTAAGTTCCTTGTAAACCGATATGATGTTCTCACAAATACCAGTATATAAAAGCTTTTAAATAAATAAATAAATACATACATTTAGGGATTCAGATATCTCTCTTTCTTAATCTGTGAACAACTAGTCCTCTTCCAACGCCAATGTGTGCAATGGAATGTGAAAAGGAAGCCATCATCAGCCTTCATCTATTTCCTACCAATGTTTCAACCATAAAGAACAGAACCCACTGTTGATTATGAGCCTGCCCAAAATCTGGATTACTGAACCAAGGATTTTGCTCTCTAAGCAAGCCATGCAATAACGAGCAGATCCTATTTGCTCCCTCCTCTAGTTTATGATGGGTGGCTGACTTTACTGCCTCAATAGGGAAATTCTGGGAGGTCATCTGTGTCTTCTGAATCCCCAGTTATGTCTGCTAATGGCCATCTGTTAATCTAAAGTTATCTGCTTGCAGTCTTGTTATTCAATTTAGCCATCTCTAATGGGTGAACAGGACACTACTCGCAGAAGCTTTAAGAGGGTGATTCTCCATCAAAACGACCCTGGTCATTTGATAAGAGTAGCAGGAGGGACTATATTCCTAATTTAACCCTTATTCCTGTGATAACTGAGCTGTATTTTTGCCTAAGATTTCAAGCAACGTTTTTGAGGTGAACGAGTTTAGATGATTTTAAAGAAGCATGTGGTTAGTGGCAACGTGCTTTTATATAATACCTGTGTTTTTGTATTTTGCTGACATTTTTGATTGTAAATTGAAAAGAAAATTTTGAAGACAATATTATTGTTCAATGTAATTTACTTTTTGATAATGAATAAATTATTTGCAATATTGTATATTAAGAATTATGTATGTTTATAGCTTATAGTGCATTGATTCCTTCATGATAATATATAATTTGTTATTGGAATCATATACTTAAACGTTCATATGGTAATATACCTGTTTGTCTAAACCAAGCCATTTCTTCGTCCAAGTTTACAGTCATGTCTTCATCCTGTCTACAACCATGTTTTGTCCAATATGTCCTGAGTGGTTCCTTGCTTCATTTCCTGAAACCAAGTATCTTCAGATCCTGTGTTTGGACCCTAGATTCCCCCTGTTTATATAAAGGATATACCTTTTTGCCTCCTCTAAAGCCAAAGAAAGGAGGCTTGAGGAGGGGGTACTGTTGTGCTTGCCACCCATGGTCAAGCATGTGAGCAGCTTACTCACCCTGATGCTATGCTCCCTGTTGCCAGTGCAACCTGGAGAGCAGCTTCACCCGATGCTGCGCTCCATGGCGGGAGAGATGCCGCTGGCTCCTGATGTCGACTGGATGCTGCCTCCACCTTGCATGCAGCAGGGGAAAGCCACCGGTATTGCTGAGGGCTTCACAGCCTGGGATGCCACCGATCTCCACTCTTGCACCGGGTCTCTGCTGCCAGTGTTTTCCTAGGCGCACACCTCTGCTTTCAATTTAAAGGGCCCGTGGCAGGAAAAGCCCTGTGGCCCTTCTTGATGATGACTTCTCCTTGTCATGCCTGCAGCCCTATAAAAGGGATTCTCTGCCGGTCCCTCATTGCCTTCACAAGGAGTTGCTTGCTCTTGGAGTTCATGGTCCAGCTTTTCGCTTCCTGTTCCAGTCTTCACTTCTTCAAGGCCTTCATGTTCTTTGTGGAAGCTCCATCAAGTTTTTTTTCATATTCCTAGTGTCTCATCAGCTCCTGTGTCCAAGTTTTAATTTCAGTTATGTTCCTGGCCTTGACTCCCTGGTGTTCCTGGTTCCTGAGTCTTCATCTTGTTCCCGAATCCAGAGTCTTCTAAGTCTTCGGAGCCCTGCACTCAAGTCCTACTTTGGCATGGACCATGACCAGCCCATGGCGGGCTGTGTAGTTAGCGCCATTACCTAAGTCCTGAGGCCAAGTCTTCTAAGTCTATGGAGTTCTGAGTTTCATCTCCAGAGTCCATGTCTTTGTTTCCTGAGGTTCAGCCCAAGCCTTCGTCTTCAGTTCAAGTTCTAGTCTTCAGCTTCTGAGTTCAAGTTCTCATCCTCAATGTTCCTAAGTTCCTATTCCTTGTCCTAGCCAAGACTCTGAGTTTCCTCATGTGCCAGCGCTTGGTCTGTGACCAGCCATGGTGACTGTTTAGGGCACATCATGGCTCAATCCTGAATCCAAGTCTTCAAGTCCATTCCCGCTGGTTCAAGTCCTCAGAGTCCTTCCTCGTTCCGATACTCCAGTTTCCTAGTTTCAGTCCCATGAAGCTTGTTCAGTTAATAGATCTCCTTGATCCTAGCCTAGTCCCTTGTTCCTTGCCTGGATCCTTGTCTTCAGCTTGTGTGGATCCCTTGTGAAGCTTGGACCTTTGTCTTGTCTAAGTTCCAAGTCTTCAACGCCTTTTTCTAAGTTTCATGACTTCTGTGTCTTCATCTAAGGGCCTTTGCCTAAGTCCATGTCTCCAGAGTCATCTTCTGTCCTTGACCTCCATCTATCCTGACACATAAGCCATTCCCATGCAGTGGTCCAAAAGGGCTTTTGAGTGGCTGGAGGGCTACCCCAGAGACCAGCATTGCATTGCTGGGTCTCATTCCTGTGGGTGCAGGTTCAATGGAGTGTCTGAGTGTTCCAAGTCTCCAAGTGTCCCAAGACTTTGAGTGGTCTGAGTCTCCAAATGTTCCAAGTCTCCGAGACTTGTCTAGCCCATGCCCAGATGTGCTTGCCTACCCATGGTGCGTACCTCGGAACTTCGCCCTGGGGTTGTGCCTTGATCCAAGAGCTCATACTCTCCCAACGATCAGGCCTCAAGCCCGTTCAAAATAGAAAGTTTATCACGGAAAGGGCTTTCATGTGAAAAAGTTTTCAAAATGCCTATAGACATGAAAAAATGTAGGCATTTTGCATTAATATTTGTGCAAAAATCCCTTCCGCAAAAAAGTTTGCAAAAGTGGCTTTCACAGTAATAAATGTTTGTGCGTAATCTACTACATGCAAAAGTTTATTAAAATGCCATATTAATGAACTACTACAATGCAAAATCATGGAAAACAGCTCAGTAATGTGGTGTTTTGTAAAAACAGATGTGCGAAAAAGACTTTGCAGGTCTCTTTTCGCAAAAAAAAAAAAATATTACTAACTCACCTCTGCCAAATAGTAAGAAAAATAAATTGCATCAAAAATAATAATTTAGAAAGCTTTTCATCAAAGGCAAATTGCATCAGACAGTTTATCAATATGTCAAAGAAATTAATACTTCCCAAAGGTAAAGCAGATTCACAAGGTCTGGTCATGGACCATGTTTTGACCTGTTGTGCCAGCTTTATGGGGATATCTTTTCAACTCGATATGTATTTGTAAACCAAAACTGAACACATCCTGTATCTCATTCTGATTGCTTCTGTTTATTCAATAATTTGCAGCACAGGGCCAGATTTAAAGACAGAATAACAAAATACCCTATAAGAATATGGATTATATATATATATATATATATATATATATATATATATTTGCATGGAATTAATTGTAATTGTGCCAAATGTGAGCTTAGACAAATTATCTTACACTTAAAGGAATCAGCTTCAGTGTGTTAAGGGTTTTGAAAATAAACAGTATTTATCTCTTGTAATATAAAAACAACAGGCAGATGTTACTGCTAAGGTGACAACTTCTGGGCCTTATGACCTCTAATGGCCTCACTGTCTATTTTCTATCCATCTGAAGAAAATAGGAAAAAGCATAAGAATTGTCAAGTTAAGTATAAAAAACTGGTAAGACAGCTAAGAGAGAATTTGAAATAACTTGGCTGTAAAGGCACAAACTCATAATGAACACTTTTTAAAATATATCTGAAGCAGGAAACCTGCGAGGGAGTCGGTTGAACTGTTAGATGACTGAGGGGATAAAGGGGCTCTTAGGGAAGATAAGATCATTGCAGAAAGACTAAATTAATTCTATGCTTCTGTGATACTAATGAAGATGTTGGGGAGATACCGGTTCTGGAGATGGTTTTCAAGGGTGATGATTCAAATGAACTGAACCAAATCACGGTGAACCTGGAAGATGTAGCAGGCCAGATTGACAAACTAAAGAGTAGCAAAATCACCTGACCTAGATGGTATGCACCCCAGGGTTCTGAAGAAACTAAAAAATGAAATTTCCGATCTATTAGCTAAAACTTGTAATTTATCATTAATATCATCCATTGTACCTGAAGACTGGAAGGTGGACAATGTATCCCCAATATTTAAAAAGGGCTCCAGGGGTGATCTGGGAAACTATAGACAGTGAACCTGATTTCAGTGCCGGAAAAAATAGTGGAAACAATTCTAAAGATCAAAATCAAAGAGCATATAGAAAGACACTTAATTGAACACAGACAGCATGGACATACCCAAGGGAAATCTTGCCTCACAAATCTTCTTCATTTTTTTGAAGGAGTTAATAAACATGAGGATAAAGGTGAACCAGTAGATGAAGTGTATTTGAATTTTCAGAAGGTGTTTGACAAAGTCCCTCATGAGAGGCTTCTAAGAAAAGTAAAATGTCATGGGATAGGAGGCGATGTCCTTTCGTGGATTACAAACTGGCTAAAAGACAGGAAACAGAGAGTAGGATTAAATGGTCAATTTTCTCAGTGGAAAAAGGTAAACAGTGGAGTGGCTCAGGGATCTGTACTTGGACTGGTGCTTTTCAATTTTCATTTTCAATATTTCATTTTCATCTCACTTCCCTTCCCTTCCTCTTGTTTCCCATCTGTTCCCTAGCTTACGGACTCACTTTGTCACTTCTTTACCTTCTTCCCTTCCTCCCATATTATTAGTAAAGTTCCACGGCAACAGTTTTATTTTTTATTTACTTTAGTAAATACTTGTTTATTTCTAGCTGGAATTTCCTCCAGCTAATAAGTAATTTTATGTACTTTTAATTTTATTTATTCATTATCTTTTCTTTTTATTTCTTTTTATTATTTTTTTTTTCTACTGTAAACCACTTTGACAAAAAACTAATTTTATAAAGTGGTATATAAATTCTTTTAAATAAATAAATAAATAAATTTATAAATGATCTGGAAAGGAATACGATGAGCAAATTTACAGATGAAACTAAATTATTCAGAGTAGTTAAATCACTTTCGGATTGTGATAAATTGCAAGAGGACCTTGTGAGACTGGAAGATTGGACATCCAAATGGCAGATGAAATTTAATGTGGGCAAGTGCAATGTGATACATATAGTGAAAAATAACCAATGCAGTAGTTACACAATATTAGGTCCCATATTAGGAGTTATCACCCAGAAAAAAGATCTAGGTATCATAGTGGATAATACTTTGAAATCATCGGCTCAGTGTGCTATGGCAGTCAATAAAGAAAACAGAATGTTAGGAATTATTAGGAAGGCAATGGTGAATAATACAGAAAATGTCATAATGCCTCTGTATCGCACCATGATGAAACTGCACCTTGAGTACTGTGTACAATTCTGGTCGCCGTATCTCAAAAAAGATATAGTTGTACTGGAGAAGGTACAGAGAAGGGCAACCAAAATAATAAAGGGGTAGGAATTGCTTCCCTACTAGGAAAGGCTAAAGAGGTTTGGGCTGTTCATCTTGGAGAAGAGACTGCTAGGGATGTGAATCGTTTTTGAACGATTAAAATTATCATCAGATAATTTTAAAATTGTCCAAAATCGTTAGAGTGCACGATACAATACAAATGCCCCCGATTTATCGTCAGGGGCATTTGTATTGTATCGTTAAATAGGGTGCGAGAAAACCGGCACACCAAAAAAACCCTAAAACCCACCCCGAACCTTTAAAACAAATCCCCCACCCTCCCGAACCCCCCCAAAATGTTTTAAATTACCTGACCCCCAGAGACTTTTGGCCAGCTTGGGGGGGGGCCTCCTGACCCCCACAAGACTTGCCAAAAGTCCAGCGGGGTCCGGGAGCGACCTCCTGCACGCGGGCCGTATTGCCAATCTTCAAAATGGCGCCGGCGCTACCTTTGCCCTCACCGTCGCCCGTATGACATAGTCATTCTCCATAGTTGTTTCAATTGAAAAACCTGTTATTGTGAGTGATTGTGGCTGTTGGGATGTGGGGATGTATTTAAATGTATTAATCTTTTCTATTATCTTTTATTCTTATATGTGTCCTGTGGTTTATGTGTTTTATTATTTATGCTTATACTTGTGTTTTTATTTATTTATACTTATCCCAATATTTGGTTATTTTGTAGCCTCTGAAGCAACCTTGTGCAAAACTCGGCCAGAGTTGGGCTCTTTTATCAAGATATATGTGCGAATAAATAATCCTTACCTAAGGCGACTGGTCTGTTTTGCCTTCTATTTGCCTTCTGGCTTTGATAGACCACCTTAGGTCTGTTTTGTGGGACCCTTACTATGACAGACTACTTCTAGCAGTGCTAGAATGTTATGTATAATATTTACAAAAATACAAAAAAAGTACATTTACAAAAACACAAAAACAATTAAACAAGAGCAAAGAAAAAAAAAAAAGAAATACAGTCTGAAGACATTAACCACTAATCCTTCTTTTAGGATCCTTTGCACAGCAACTAAATGGGCTGTCCTCCTCAGCAACAGGATTTCCTTTTCCAAATGACCACAGTCCGGAGATCAATCTGAACTTGACCCACAAGAACAGACAGCAATCCACTTAGAATTTTAAATCATGTCGGAGGGGTCACTATTTGTTTGGCCCTCCCTGCTAGGGGTGAGGAATCAGAAGGCTAATATAGGCCAAACCTTCCAGGTGCTTGTCCCCAGGTTTTACTATAATTAGAATTTTGTCTTACTTATCAGAACCTGACAGAAAGGAAGAGATACACATAAAGCCAATTTGTCAAATTTAGTAAAAGTTATTCAATAGCCAGCAAATATCTTAGTGCATACAAAATCAATCTCACTTAGTATTCATTAGTTAATGTTTATTACCAGCTTTTCCTTCCTGTGGAGAGAATGCTAGGACTCCTACAAGTTGCAAGATAACTCTGTGCGCTTCTCTTTCAGGTTCATTTTACAAATAGTTGCTGGTCAGTTTTTTGTTATATTCCTCGATATCCATACTGAACCTGTTCATACTGGTTCTTTTATTGCTGACTATACCCTCTCCTTCCTTTGCTTTTTAGTTCCACTGGAAAAAACAGTTTTCATATTCCCCCCTTTCCTTCAGGCACAGAATTCAAATTCTGCCCCCCCGCAGTGCATACAGAGATACTCTAGCTGCTAATTCAAAGCATATATTCTCCAGGCCTCCTCAATGATCCATATGTTGCTATTATTTTTTTTTATAGCTGTATGTTCTGTCCACCAATGTATTTCTGCTCAGTGAAGCAAAGCTGGCCAGGCACTGCCACACAAGGGTTAGTTATTCTTTGGACTCTTACAGCTGTGCATATTTCTACATATCCTCCTTCCACCGGATCTCTGAGATGCCAATTATATCTACCTCTTCATTCAGTGCTATACATTCTAACTCTCCCATCTTATTTTTTAGACTTATAGCATCTGTATACAAACATTTCCAGGTATGCTTTTTGTTTGTATTAACAAACTGCTTATCATTTGACAGGGGTAGTTGTAGGTTTTCTGCTCTGTCTGCTCTTCACTTAAAAGTATTTGGGCTACTTTAGCATTTATTATAACCTCTTTATTGGGATGCCATAACTTTCCTGTTTTGTTAGTATCCTTCAGGGATACACCATTTTGAACCATGCACTTCTGAGCGACTTCAGCTTTTCCCCATCATCTAATTTAAAAGCTGCTCTATCTCCTTTATAAAGGTTAGTGCCAGCAGTCTGGTTCTACTCTGGTTATGATGGAACCATCCAATCAGAATAGGCTCCCCCTTCCCCAAAATGTTCCTCACTTCCTAACAAACCTAAAACTCTCTTCCTTGTACCATCGTCTCATCCATATATTGAGACTTTGGAGCTCAGCCTGCCTCTGCTGTCCTGTGCATGGAATGGGAAGCATTTCTGAGAATGCGCTGGAGGTTCTGGATTTCAGTTTCCTACCTACGAGCCTTCAGAACCTCCTTCCTGCACCTTCCTATGTCATTGGTACCCAAATGTACCATGACAGCCAGATCCTCCCCAGCACTCTCTAAACTTTTATCTAGGAGATTTGTATCAGAGTTGTGCTATTTAGAAAAGAACTAACTAAAATATCAGTGCCAAGAAAAAGAAGAAAAATTTTGATAGTGTGCTCATTTTGGTTCCATCTCTGTAATTAGTGAATGAGACTAGAACTTCAGGAAAATATTTTTGTATTAATTGAGGTCTTTACCCCTCTTGATAAAAATATGAAAACTTGAGCAGTCTCTTTATAAGGCTCATCTTAGGGTCAAAGGTTCTTGCTTCCCAAAGGTTTCCACTCCCCACACAATTTTGGGTCTTCTTCTTTGACAAACCATTGAGAAAGTGTGTAAAGTGGCACTGTGCATGCTGTGAAGAGGAAATACAGAGAAACAGATGATGTCAGCAGAGAAAGGCCACTTGTTGCTCCCATTCTGTCCAATCATAATGTAATTTACAAATGTGAAGTCTGGATCCAGACAGCAGTAGCTTTGCAACAATGTGCATTATATACTGAAAGCATGATGGTATGTGGCCAGATATGCTCTGTTGCATCTCCCAGTTTCTTGTCTATGGAAAAAAAAATATTTAGTTCACCTGTTTCAATGTGTTTTAGCCACTGGTAATCCTTACAATATATTTCTTTCTTAAAGTGTTATTTTTCATGCTGGCATTCTCAGTAAACTCTTGTTCGTTCAGATTTTATGGGCTAGTGGACTTTAATCTGTTGTTTACCAGGTATGAAAATTTACCTGTTACCTACTGGTAAATTGGTTATTATCAACCTCTCAGGTAGTAAATCTTAACACCAATATTATCACATAAATCTTGCATACCATTATTAGCTTAGGTAGCTGCTGACTTAAAAAGGCCAGTTTAACAAGTCACCACTGTATTATGTTTAATTAGGTACAGTTTATATAACGAGGTGTTCAGTTCTAATGGAAAGACATGCTGTGAGCAGCACATCTGCAGGAATAACTATTACAATCAGCATTGCAGAGACCCATGGAACTGCAAATTAGACTTACTTATCTAGAAATAAATTACATCCCAATGCCTTCATAAAGCTCATTAATTAATTCCACTGGCATAAAGGTCTTTTTCTTAATTTCATGTTCCATTAGCATAATAAACACAATTTGAGTTACAACAGTATGATCAGTTTAATGGATGCTATTTATTTTAGTTTTTTATTTAAAGCCCCAGTAATGTAGAAGTAACAAATATATGGTTTAGTTCTTTATTAAAAATTCCCATAGGATGACCGACACAGATGTTCAATATAGAATCATATATTTACTGTGTTTTATGGCTCCAGTAATTGGCCATATGGAAAGGTGTTGCTTTGGTGTAATTTAAAAAAAAAAAAAAAACCCAACCCAGATATATGATTGGGATTTTAGGAAGTAATTACATTTATATGAGTCAGATGCTAAAAGTAGAACAAAGGTAAATAAAACTGTTGTGGTCATTGTGTTAAAAAGTTTTCTAAAGAATATACGTCAGGCTATATTGGGACTATTTATCATGGGTCATTCCAGTGCTTTTGGAATTGCATCTTCATTGCACTGAATGTTGTGCTCTTATATAAATCACTGTGTTACAGTATTTGTTACAGGATTACAGACGAACATGCCTTTATCAAGTAGGTACTGCTCTTGTGAAGCAAGAGCAGTAAGTTTGCTACATCTCATCATTCGTCTGATTGGATCTCAATTGGCAGGTTTTACATCCCAACATTTTAAAATGTCTCTTCATATTCTTCCAGGTCATCTGTGCTCAGTTTCCTAATTAGAATCATTCCTTTTCCCTCTCAGATAGGCTGAAATAATACGATTGCATAAAAAATCAGTGCAAATTTTTAGTGCTGATAGTTTTATTAATATGATAATTTTTACTTCTGATGTAATAGGCAAATGAGATGAATAGTGCAAAATAATAAAAATTGCATACTAAATTATAAGTAAAGTAAATAAGTGCACTACAATGGAAATAAATCTACCTTTACTTCCCTTTTAACTGTAGTCTTTAGAGGTGGAAGTTAAACTTAACTCACACCTTTAACTACTGAATTAAAAAAAAAATGTGAGGGTCTCCTGTCCAGTCCTGAATAATTCAGGGCCCTTGAAGAGAGAACCCTGAGCCAAAGGTACTGTGATCTGGAACCCCTGAAGCAGAAAGGTTCTGCTCTAGGACCATAGAGCTTCCCATATCTCTACTCATTAAGGAGCCCATGCCCACTCTAGCCCACCCACACTCAGCTTCCCCACCTACTAACCCAGGGCCCCTTTTTTACTAACCATCCACTTACCTACCACCCATCCAGTAAATCATCCCCACCCACCTCCTCTCCTCCCTGAATCTAGATACCCTACAGGCCCCACATATATTTGCCTGTCCTGTAGAATTGCTTCTTTTTTATGCCTCACTGGCCATTTTCAAAATGGTTGGTAATGCAGAAAGGAAAAGCCATTCTAAGGACAGGTAAGTATATGGGGGTTTTTTTTTTGGTATCTAGATTGGGGGAAATTAGTGGATGGGGTAAGTGGGTGGCGTGATTTCATAATTGACTGGGGGATAGGAGGGTGGAGGTGGGTTAGTGAGTGGGTGGTAGATTAGATTAGGATGAGGATTGTTAGGTGGATTTGGCTGGGGATGGGTTAGTGAGTGGGTGTGAGGTTAAGTAAATAGGTGGAGTAAGTTAGTAGGTAGAGGGTAGGTAGGTGAGTGGAGTGGATTAGTGGCTTTAGATAGGGATAGGGCCACAGAGGGGAGGATGAGTAGGTGGATGAATTTAAGGGACAGGCATAATAAGTAGTATGAGGATGTAGTGGTGGGAATAGTGAATGGAGGAAATCGAGTGTAGGGGTCCCAGACTCGGACTGCCCATGTTTGGAAATCCTGGATTTTGGGCTGTCTTGGAGTGAGGATCTTTGAATCAGGTTCTGGGAACAAGGAGGCCTAGATCAGAGGTTCCCAAATGGGGGAATCCTGTGTCCAGGAGTCCCCAGTCTGGGGATCCCAGGTCTTTGGCAGCTGATTTTTTAACTTCCAGGGGTTGAGGTAAAAAAAAGTATCATACAGGTCATTAGCATGTTTAAGTTTGCTTATGTTTATTCTGAGCATGCAAAGTGTACTAAAATTAACTCACTTTTTAATTTTCTGTTCAGTGTACAAAAATGTATGCTAAAATGGAATAAAATATATTAAGCCTAGCATACTTTATTACACTGAGCTAAAAGACTGCTCATTGAAAATGGATTGTTCAGTTTAGTGTGTGTTCCTCCCTTTGTGACATCAAACAATGAGCAGTCCATTGTCTGGTGATGCCATGAGCATGGGGAACAGAGCATGAGCTTCATGGTCCGTAGAGTTGACTGGCTAAATAATTGATTCTAATTATAAATTTGAACAGATATGACTTTGTTGTCATAGAACTGTCTCAATGTCTTATTTTGTGAAAGATACAGCAGGTCTTCTGATGCTGACATATTTCACCTTCTTTAAAGTTTTCTAAATTGTAGCAGGGATCACATGTACTTTTAACAGACAACATTCTCTAGAATGCCTCAAAATGTATTTATTTTATTTATTTGATTGATTTATATTCCTCCTTTCGGCAATTCAGAAGGCTTAAAATCTAAGGGAGTCACCTGTGATATCAGAGATGGGGGGCATTGCCATAATAGTTTTTCGTGAGAGAAGAAAAATATCGTGGTGGCTCTCCGCGATATTTTTTTTTTCATGGAAAAACTATGCGAGAAAAACACACAATGACAGCCCCTTTGCCTAGGCAGTGGCTTAGAATGTTTTTGATCACTTAGAGATTTTTCGACTTTATTTCTTGAAATTTATCTGGAACCCTGGTCCTGGCTTTGGGAGGGAAATCCCCTTTCCTTGGGAAGGACAGGAAGAAAGGAGACCTGCTGATTTCAGCTCGCACCCTATAATTGGATAGCGGTGACTCTTGTGCCAGGGAAGCTGTGAGTGTTTTGTCTTTTTGGTTTTGGGAGAAAGCTTTTGTCTGCTCTTCCTGCCCAGGAGTGGGAAAAAGAGGAGTTTTTCCTGTTGTGCTGATTTTTCAGGTGTGAGGCAGAAAGATTCAGTTTTCATCAGAGGAAAACATGGAGACATTCAAAGTATTTCATCTGGTGACCCCCCCACTGGAGTCTCTGTGCCAGGAACAGAAAGGACTGTGAGAATTGGAGGCTGTGAGGTCATGGCTGAGAAGGAAGAACCATTGGTGGTTTGGTGACCTCATCCTATACTGGGAGCTGTACTTTCCGAACCTGGACAGGAAAGTTATCCTAGTGGCAGCCACCCTGAGGAACACAGAGAAAGCAGGATTGAGATTGTGGACAAATCATGGATGTAATTGTGAGAGAATGTAAGTGGTGCCAGTTAATAACCATTGAAGATATTTTATAATAAACTTTATTTCTGGAACACCCTATATGAGTGTTCAGCATGGTTATTGGCATAGAGTTACACCCAAGCCAGACACTGCATATACTCCCAGAGAAGAGGTTTCCCCATTAGACCTTGGGTCCTGGAGATCTATCCTCCATACCCCTGCCTTCCTGGATATATACCAGAATCTATATAATATTTACACTTCAATAACAACTTGAGAAGAAAAAGAGAAAAGCAAAAAAAATTATAAGGAAGAAACACAAAATGAAACATTGCTGAACATAATGTATACTACATATGTTACTTTATCAAGTTCTCAAATTATGAGGTCAAGTCACAATTCAAAAAAATGTGTTATCCTACATATTACAAACAGAAATCAAATTCTAAGGGAAAACCAATATGCGTGAAACAGAGAGTAAATCAACCCCTTCAACATGCAGCAGAGGGAGTCAGGGTTTGATCCTATTCTACTATCTTGTCATTCAAAAACATCATCGATTGACTTGGTGGCAAGAATGCATATGAAACATTTCAATATCTAATTAATCATTTATAAGGAATCTTTATAAAGAAGTAAGCTCTTTTGCATATTTAACCCTAACTTGAATGCAAAAAGTTGTAATTCTGCTGTTGACTCTCTTCCTTTGTATTTTGCATATTACCCAGTTAGCCCCTCCCTTGTTCATTGTAATTTCCCTTCTCAGTTACTTGTAAACCGACATGATGTGTCCTACGAATGCCGGTATAAAAAAAGTGTTAAATAAATAAATAAATAAATAAAAATAAGCTCCCAACTGAAGAACTAAGGCTTCATTAACAAAAGTTAGTCACGTTTCCTCTATGTAACTTTGGCAACATATGGAAACCCCCTAATCTTCATCTTCATCTTCAAAAATTGCTCTTGTAGCTTGAAGAACATCTTAAGTAACCAATCTGTACCTGGGTCGAGTGCCTAGAGAATCTGAATCGCTGGAACTGTCACCTTATTGTCAGATGTTTCCAAAAAAAAGCAGTCAAATTCAAACTATCTTCAGATATTGGAGATAATATGGCCCAAGGTTTTATATGGTGGCAGATAACTATATTTCTGAAACTGGTGCAGGACTCTGCAGGAAACTTGAACTTCTGTCAGATCCCAAATCCATATTTTTATTATTATTATTATTAGTGATAAATACATTAATGCACTTTTCACAAAGCCTTTGAGTTGAAGAGGTATTTATGTAAGAGATTTCTCCTGCCACTTCTCTCTGACCACCAAGGGTAAGAGAAGTATCATGCTTTATAAAAGATCTGAGGCCGGCTGCTTCTAGGGCTGTATATGGTAATTTTGTGTTGTGAAGTGATGCAAAACAACCTATTGCTTAGGAAGCCCAATTTTCAATAGTCTACATAAGACATTAAGTGTCACCACACTTTATAAAATATTACATATATCTGCCCTGAACGTACACAACTCTGTTTCAGTACATGCATATATTTATAGTGCAGGGAAACAAATACTTTCTCTGTCCATTTATAAAAGTGCATGCATATATTTTATTCATGTAATAATTGTAACATATGCACATAAGATGTCTGAGTTATACAAAAAAGCACACTTTAGAAAGAATGTATATTCTTCACTTATAAAAAAAATACTTTTGTGCATACTTGGAATCACCAGTTTGCTGCCACCTTCTGCTCATCAGCCCAATCAAAGTCAAAAATCACCACATAGACACCACAGCAGTTCAAAATAAAAGCTATTTATTGGCACTGATGGCAGGTAAAACAAAGTAAAATAAATTATGACACCAATTGCTAGTGTACCACATAGCAAAGCAAAGTCCAAAAATACTCCAAAGTTACTATTTCACAGCAGTATGTTGCAAGTCAACTCTTAGGGAAAGGAATTCTTCCCTTGGGTCTTCCCTTGTACTTGCTATGTAGGGCAGCTCTCCTTTCTTTTCCTCTGGCACTATTCAACACCGGTGAGCTTCTGGCTGATTGTTCTTTCAGACAGGAATTCCAAGAGAACCCTTCCACAGCTGAGCATTCTTGCAAGGCCCATCTCTCTGAAACCCATTTTTCCAAGAACCCTGTCAGGAAAATATGAGGTATATCAGCTTAACTTTGACTCACAAGACTCTGGAATCTCTCAAGCATTCATTATCTTGAGCCCAAGATTCCTTCCTTCTGGTAAGACCCAGATATCCCGACCGTGGGCCCCAGTCACCTTCCCTAGACAAAATCTCTTCTCCTTCCTTGTTTCTCTTGAAAGCCTGAGCATCCTGACCCAGTAGCCCAGTCACTTTCTCAAAACAGGAATACTTCAGCTTTTCGCCACTCCTCCTTTGGAAGAAAGCACTCCCTTGGACCTTTCCTGTGATGGAACAAGGTCATAGTGTTATGCCTTTGAAGAGATGGTCACCCTCAGACTATAGGCTGAAGACTGATGACTCCTGACTCCCTCTCAGGACTCAATTTCTCTACATCTGCTTGAATCTGTCACATGGGTAAAGCAGTTTTATTAAATCTATGGTGCCCCCCCCCCCCACTGAGGCATGCCAAATCTCCTAATACACTTCCATATACACTGATCTCATCAGCAGAACAAGGTCTGTTGAAATCAGTGATCCCACACTACTATCCCACCAGGTCTAGTGAGACTATGATGGCAATAACTGTTAAGGGCAAGTGCACTTATAAGAGGCAAATTTGGAGTTCCCCTTGTAAATTTGTTTGCAACTTTTAGGGAGATTAGTAATGCCTATTTAGCATTTTATTGTGGGAACATGCAATGATATGTTCTACACAATAGTAACTAACTGATTTAAAACACATGACAACTTTTTACAGCACAACTTTATCTCATTAAATTGTAACCCCTGGGCTAGGATTCCCCCTGAGGACCCCAAGGGTCATGTCTCAAATTCAGTATTAGATGTTACCATCTGTTCCTGATGTCATTTAACCTGAGTATTCAGGATTCCCTGAAAGGGAAGGGGGGGGGGGGGGAGTTGTCTTCCAAAGCCCTTAGCATTGTTTTAGATCTTAGACAAACATTTCACCCTCTCTGTATACACTGCAGTAATAATCACGCTGGACTCCAGGAATGGTTTCCAACTTAAGATAAAAGAAGTCCAAATGAACAAATTAGGAATATAAAACATTTTGTGACTCTTCTTCTCTCAAGATTACTTGGATGGATGAATGAAAGCAATCACTCACCACTGAATTTTTTCAGTTCCATATATGAAGTAATTGTTAAGCTTGCTATCAATTTAAGGACAATAATTATATTCAAAATTAATATTAGAGTCCAAACTCAGTTTCAAACCTCTCAGTTCTGTTACTCCACACTCCTCTCTTCCACTCCCAGTACGTGAAGGATACTCTCCAGTGTCCTCTTTCTGCATTGATCTCAAAGAGATGGTCTTGATCCTCTAATTGAGGTCCCCAGTCATCTTCTTTCTTCCACTCTCCTACCATTCCTGCTTGAGGACATAGATAGTTCTTTGGGCCTTTCCCTAGGAAAGAAGTCACTTCCTCTGATGGTTACTAAATCTGAGTCCCTGGGCCCTAGGATACTCATTTAACACAAAAAGGAAAATCTTACTTAAAAGGGAAACCAAAATAGGAGGCTGAAATAAAAATGTTTCCAAAACCATGGTGAAATAGGTAAGGTGCCCTAACTCCTTTACTGCACCCAGATCTCACTCCAGAGATCCAAGGGTCCTTCCCTGAAAAAAGCAACCCAAAAGGAACAGCAAAGGAGCATGCTTCCACAAACAGGATCAACAGGAGCTCACCATTTCTACTACCACTCTTGGGGAGTTACAACTCACAATGTCACAGCCATGCAAGCCAATTAAAAGTAATCCCCAGGCAGGATCAGCATAGGGCTCAAGAGCAGGGCAGTACAGATCTTCTGACCTGACTGGCCATATCCACCATGGGTTGAGCCCGAAGGTTCTGGTAGCTGGCAGGACTTCACTGGTGGTGTACTTGGAGCAAGAGTTCAGGAAGAGACAAGGCAGGCTGAGGTCAAAACAGGGAAAATTCAAGCAGAGCTGAAGCTCAGGCCAGGTCAGGAATGAGAAATCATGCCAAGGTGGAAGAATGGCAGGGCAGGCAGGAGCCAGGGCAGACATGTAGACAGGAATTGGGAGTAAAGACAGGGCATAAGTGGAACAGAGACAGGAATCAGACAGACAGGACACCAGAGGGACAAAGACAGGAACAAGGCAAAACAGGGACAGAAGAAACAAGACACCAAGGCCAGGACAGGGACAGGGCTAGAGAAGCACAGGTATGGACCAGGGCAAGGAAAAAAAAGACACAGAATGCAGGGCCAGGGCCAGACAGACAAGACAGAAAACAGGCAAGACAACACTGGGAGCCAAATAGGACACAAGGACAACAATCAGGCAGGAGGGCCATTGGAAGGCCCAACACAGACAGGAGGACTACCGGAAGGCCACACAAGAGACAGGGACACAAATGGACAGGAAGGCCACTGGAAAGCCTTGCAGGAAACAAGGAAACAGACAAGAAACAAAGACAGGGCAGGAAAGCCTCTTAACAGGCCACACTGAAAACAGGAACAAGGACAAGGCAGAATAAAGCACAAGTGTGGCCACAGCAAGAAGCAACGGCAACTTGATGATGAGGCAGGAGGCTGTGAGTGAGGTGGGTTTTAAAGGCATGGCAGGCTGCCTCATGTGCCTTTGAGGCAAGCCTGCACAGTTCAGACTGCGGCCACACAGCAGGTACGGTTGTTACATACAATAGCTAACTATTGGCTTCATTTATTAAGCATTTTTACCATAGACAGAGAATGGGAGAAAAGCCTTAGTAAATCAGGCCCTATGTTCTCTCCCCATTATAAATGGATTGTACTACTGATAGAAATCCTTTGGGTTCTCTCCAGACTATGCCTACACTGTCGTCATCGCATGTTATTTGTTATATATGCTACAGTAAATGTCAAAGGTCCTATGAGAAACTATGAGGTCCATCTTAAAACCATTTTGCCAGGTAACTCAGAAGTTATCCAGCTAAATGAAAATTTGGGAACTTATCTGGCTAAATTCTAGGCATTCGGGGGGGCCTAACTGGGAGAAGTCGGGTTAACTAGCTAAGTCTGATTAGGCCAAAGAGCTATCCTAAACTTAGTTGGCTAACTTGCAGATAGCTGGTTATATTCAGTAGTGTGGTTGCACTTTTGAATATACCTCCAAGCTGTTTATCCGGCTAACTTTACTATCTGGGCAGTGACTGAATATGGACCTCCATATTAATGAAAACATTCTGCAGGAGCTGCTAAACCCATCACAGACATATATGCTTGCTCCATCCTTGCTGTGTTATATGCCACTACCCAATACTGCAAGAAGCATGCAGGATACAAGCGTGCAACACATTGCATTACTGATGGCTAAGGGCAACCCCCCCCCCCAAAAAAAAAAACATGGGTAGTATCATAATTGCTGTATAGGGATAAACTGTACGTGAGACCCGATCATTGATCCAGAGATTGGATTGTCTGTTTAATATTTCTAATGTTCCATTTTATAGGTTGCAGCAAATTAGAAGACTTCTGTCCAAGTGCATCACCATGCTAACTTAATATCAGGCAATTCTAAAAAACAAAAAAACAAGCCAACGTTCTGAAAGATTTTTGGTAAGTACTCAGTGTCCTAAATTAATAAGTATGCTCTGTTCTTCAAATACTTATAACAATGCAATTAGTTTATTTTGAGATTTCAAAAAGCGCTCACAAAAATAGAATGAGATAGATAAAAGAAAGTGTTGTATCCCATTTATAAGTACTGATGACCTGTCATAGGACTCTGTACATCTTTCTTCATCTTAATGAACGATCCTTGCAGAGCAAAGCTTGGCTGAAAATCTTACAGAGAAGCCTGGATATTACTTAACGTTCACTAAAACTTGATTTTTCCACTTGCACCCCGACCTTCAGAAATTCAGGAGTGATTCCTGGATTGCTTCCATTGGCAGTCCTGCCGCAGATGTTATTTTGTCACAATGGGAAATGGTCAGCTGTACAGTTCAGTGCTAGACGTCCCACTGCTGACTGTGTGGAGAATGCCCTATGCCTGTTCGTTGCATTTATTACTTTGAAGTACATGAGTTGAAGGGAGAAGTAAATTGCCAGTGCACATGGGAAATAAATTCATGACCATGCATGTTGATCCACAAACTTCATGAACCCTTTAATTGCTAAGGTAGCTTGTTTTAATTGATAACTTTTCACACTGAGAAACATCACTGACAATTCTGAATAGCACCTGGTAAGTAGAGGACGTGAAGAAATGTAATTTGCGTTCTTGAACTCAGCATCTTTAGAGGGTTGCTTTGTTCTTGTCATAATGCTAGAAGTTAATGGACAACTAAAATGGAATGGCTACATGTCATATACTTTGTGAAGGGTACTGACAAAAAAGCCATTAGTGTCCAGAGAAGAAAGACAAAGGCAGAAATTCTATTGCTATCAGATGAGTTCTTACTATTCCCTAAACTCTCTATTAGTATGACAGGCAAAAGGCAGGGCTATTAATCCAAAGGTCAGATAGTGCAATTTTAGCCAGACTTCCTTTATTGAAAATGCTATGGGAAATTATCTAGAGTGCTAGTGTTATGGAATCGAAGAGATGATACTTTTAAAAACAGTTTTAATGGCTCCAAGCTGTAAGCGACAATTCTACCTGTCTTTCCAAAATAGAAAAGATAACTTTTCAGCATAGGCTATGATTGAACAGCATATGAAAAGAAAAAGTTGGGTTACATTTATGCCTTAAAAGTAATTCTTTACAGTCTCTTCACATTTTACAAATGCAACTATGCCACAGACTGCACCAGACTTGAGATCTGACAAAAATGGTATGATCATCTTGATAATGTCAATGAATCCTTACAAGAGCTAACCCAAGTGTTACAACATTCATTCATGGTTTTCACCCATTTTGGGCCTGTTGGAGCAAAGCATTGTGATAACTGCAAACAAGAGCCCTGAAATTGTCAATTTGACCCACATGCAACCTCTGACCCCGTCAGCTCTTGGGAAAGGGGTCACACAGGGAGGGTTATGGATCATGCAAGGCCCCATGATCTCCCAAGTTTCCTATATGGGGAGAAAGGAACATCTTTGCAAGGCCCTTAGGGGTTTTGTCTTTGCATGGGGCTCTTCTGCACACTAGTCAGTCACTCTTCACTCCAAAAACTCTTGTTCAAAATAAAGTCTTTACTGAAATTGCTAGTAAAGGGCAGATTTTGGAGTCTTCTTACACATATTTGACTTATTCATATATAAGACAACTAGGGTGATCAAATATTTTCTATTTGATCGTCTTCTTAGGGGCAGATGTACTAAAGAGCCAAAGGTTTAGTCAAATATTGCACCTAAGAGCATAAGATTTGCCATATTGGGTCAGACCAAAGGTCTATCAAGCCCAGTATCTTGTTTCTAACAGTGGCCAATCCAGGTCACAAGTACTTGGCAGGACCCCAAAAAGTTGGTCAAACTCATCATGCTTTAAAAACTGTAATGTTATCCCTGTATTAGGATCATACATGCAAAGTAGGTATTCATTTTTAAAAGTTATTGCAGGTTAATACACTTTCACCCAATATACAGTAAAAATGATCGTGCATTCAAATGACCATCAGAGATTTACTAAGAATAGAAGCAGATTCATTAAGGCAATTGTTCCCATTCTGTGTCTTGGTACTGTGATAATTGATAAAGCACCTCTGTAACATTGAGCAGTGCAGGTAGGTGGTGGATTGAATTGGAGAGGAGTTAGCAGCTTAGTGGCTAGAACCGTGGGCTGAAAACCAGGGAAGACAGGATTAAAATCCTGCCTCTCATCACCTTGGGCAAGTCCCTCCATCTTCCACTCAGAATAAAATTTAGGAGATTATTTACTAAACTGTGGTATTTTCTTCTCTGGGGAAAATACCCTTGGAATTCACTAAGGTACAGTACTCATTACCATGGCTTAGTAAATCCAGTGGTATTTTCCCTGGTGGTAAAATACTGCCAGGAAAAATACAGCGGCTTATCTGCCCTGTGGAATTTCGTAAAATGGTGGCCCCTCAGCCAGGGCTGCCATCTTGTTAAAGGGACAGATTGGCTTGAAGTAAATCACAAGCTGCATTATTCCTATGGAAATTAGCTTACATTCCTGGGCGCACTGGGATGCTAACACACGTTCTGGTGCCTCCAGGGCCATGCATTAAAGGGTCCGAAAGGTCCAAGGTAACCCTTCCCAGACATGGCCAAGCTCCTGGTGGTCCCTGCCCCAATCCTCCCACCACCTCTTCAGCTGGGCCCCAGTGCAGAAAGTAAAACAGAGAGGAGAAATACTCGAGGTCCATGCCACATCCTCTCTCAAGCCACGTCCCCTTTACATAAATTCCAGACCCCTCCAGGCTTCCCACACCCTTCCAGCTCATCCCCTTTGCCCTCTCCTGATCCCCCCCCTCCAAGGGGGGGGGGGAGTTTAGGGGGAGGGGCATGCGCTGCAAGTATTTCATCTTTTTAAAATTTTGTGCACTGGGCTGCTTCTCGGGCTGGTGGGGGGATGGAATAGGAGGTCTCACAAGACCCCCAGAGGTTTGTCCAGGACGGGCCCTGGGGGCATAGGGATGTGCATTAGCATTCCGACGCTCCCGGGGAAAGTTAGATCCAGCTCCTGAGTTGTAGCTAACCTTCCAGGAAATAATGTGGCTAATGTTCTTACAGATTTATTTAATGTCTGGCTACTTGCCAGGTACTTGTGACTTGGACTGGCCACCGTTGGAAACAGGATACTGGGCTTGATGGACCCTTGGTCTCACCCAGTATGGCAATTATTTTTCTGGCAAGCTATGTTATTTTATTAACATGAAATTCTTTAGTAATGAGCTGCTTGGTGTGTAATCCAGCTCATTACCATTCCTGCAATAGTGGGGTGAAATAATGCATGGTATTTAAAATATCACATGTTATTACCACATAATGGTGTTTACTGCATGGTAAACACCTAAAGCAGCATAATAAATGACCCCCTTCGATTGTAGGTTCTCTTGGGTATACCAACTGTACCTAAATTTGCAATTCACCTTGAGCTTGGATTTGGAAAGATGAAAAATTAGATCCAAGTCCATGCAAGCAAAGTTCAGATAATTTTCTCAGTTAACACTTTAATAATTGCTCTGATTTTCACATCATCAAATGTTATTATGAATCTAGCAGTAGTTAAAGTGAGCACATGTTTTTAAATTGAAATCTAATTGATGTCACAAAGGTTCCTTGGACTTATTTCCAAACTGAATAGATGAAAAACACACTCACTGATAAAGTAACATTTAGCGTTGCTTCCCAAGCCTCGCAACTCTGGGCTGCTTTCATACCAATTCCTCAGCTGCTTCCAGAGGTGGCACGGAGGTTTGTAATGCTAAACAGGAAACAGCTGTTTATCATATGCCTAATGCTTTTTAATCAGAAAAATATGCAGTGTGTTTGCCTTAAAGTGTCAAATTCATCTTATCTTCTAAGAAAACTAAAAGAATTATAAACTGGTGGGGAAAAAAAGTGATTCAAAAATGCTTTTTAATGAAAGTTTCAAGTCTTCAAAATATATTTGCCCCCCGAGCAAACTTTTTTCATTTAATATTGTGTCTGTTAATTAGTGCTTCAAATTTGCAAATTCTTTATTGGTTTATATCAATGTAATACCCAGAGCTCATCTCATTGCCAGATTTGAATGAAATATGATCCTGTTTATTCTATTAAAACGAAGGCTTGAAATTGTTACCCAAATGCCACAGGAATTCTTGCCATTTTCTCATCAAATTCCTCATCAGATTTTTGTTAAAGTCACATTGTTTTAGGTTTTTGTGCCTTGGCATTTAAATGAAATTCAATGTGCCCCACTGGAGGAAGCATCTGTGGGGACGTATTATGTACAATAACCATTCCAATCAGGCAGGCGTGCACAGAGCCACTGAATGAGAAGCTTAATCTTGCTCCATTTAGATTTCACCTAATGCGGCTACTGAGTCAATCTGTGATAGGAAACTTTCAGACAAACCAAGCTATTAAAAAAAACAAAAAAACACTTCTTAGTGCACAATATTCTTTGACACCAAACCTTGTCTGCAATATAGAAAAAAAATTTTTGCGCTGTTTTAAATACAATAGCTCTAGGAGGTTAAACAGGCTTGCAGTTTGCATTCTGATCAGGGTGAACTATGTGCCAGCAGTGCCACAGCCAGGTGCATGCACCCTTCGACAATTCTGCCTCATTGTTTCATCAGGAAACTTGTGGAATGACTAACGAGAGGACACCAGAAGGCTTCAGATGTTCTTCTATTTCTTGCTTTTATCAACCACCTCCCAAGATGAAGGAGAATACCTTCTGCATGAAGAAGATGGTGCTTCCATCTTAAAGTAGCATTCCTAGCCAGTTTCATCAAAATATCAACTTGCCGGGTTCTCGGTTCCTCTTAGGGTTGTAACCCTCGGATTTCTTTCTGTTTGACTGCAATCTGTTTTTTAAATATTTGTTTTGCAATAAAAGGCATGCTCTTTTTGTTATGACCACATCCTCTTGTCAGTCGTTTCTGCTACTTTTGAGATTCACACAGGCAAAGAGTTCCTAATGATTATTAGAACAGCAGCACCCTGATTTTATACAAGAGCTAGAATCCTATCTGAGCAGTTCATATCATACATTGACAAGAATTTTAACTAGAGATGAGATGGTGGTGGATGGAAGCTTATTAAATCAGGCTGTCATCTCCAACAAATAAAGTTAGTGGTTAAAATCTCAAAGTATGTATCTCACAAGGTTACATGTAAAGAGCATGGACAAGAAATGGGGAAGGTATGAGAATATGCAGAGGGAAGGTGAGGCAAGGAAGACTATAAACATAAACGCTTGGGGGTAGATTTTCAGACAAGCGCGAACAGCCTACTTTTGTTTGCGCTCCAGGCGCAAACAAAAGTACGCTGGATTTTAGTAGATACGCGCGTAGTCGCGCGTATCGGCTAAAATCCTGGATCGGTGCGCGCAAGGCTATCGATTTTGTATAGCCTGCGCGCGCCGAGCCGCGCTGCCTCCCCCCGTTCCCTCCAAGGCCGCTCCGAAATCGGAGCGGCCTCGGAGGGAACTTTCCTTTGCCCTCCCCTCACCTTACCCTCCCTTCCCCTACCTAACCCACCCACCCGGCCCTGTCTACACCCCCCCCTTACCTTTGTCGGGGGATTTACGCCTCCCGGAGGGAGACGTAAATCCCCGCGCGCCAGCGGGCCTGCTGCGCGCCGGGCCGCGACCTGGGGGCGGGTACGGAGGGCGCGGCCACGCCCCCGGGCCGTAGCCACGCCCCGTACCCGCCCCCAAAACGCTGCCGACACGCCCCCGGAACGCCGCGACGACCGGGCCCGCCCCCCGACACGCCCCCGACACGCCCCCCTCCGAGAACCCCGGGACTTACGCGAGTCCCGGGGCTCTGCGCGCGCCGGGAGGCCTATGTAAAATAGGCTTCCCGGCGCGCAGGGCCCTGCTCGCGTAAATCCGCCCGGTTTTGGGCGGATTTACGCGAGCAGGGCTCTGAAAATCCGCCCCTTGTAGTCTAAATAATAAAACTGCAGACTTGCAAGCCCTAATGGCAGAGGTAGATTTAGGTATTGCGGTTGTCACAGAAACATGGTACAGTGAGTTCCATGGTTGGGATATAGTCTTACAAGGCTATAATCTTTTCAGAAAGAACTTGGTAGTCAGAAAATATCTCTATGGGTATGACCTACAGATCTCCAGCACAGATAGAACATTTGGGTAGAGATCTAATCAAATGCTTACAAGAGATTACAATGAAAGGGAAGATGTTGCTGGTGGGAGATTTTAACCTGTCATATGTGGATTTGAGCATCCCATCTGCAGAATAAGAAGAACTAGAGAGATTCTGGACTCTTTTCAGGAAGTTGTCCTCTGGCAAAGGCTAGTAGAATCCACAAGTAAAGGGGTAATACTAGATTTAGTACTTATGAATTTAGAAAGTGTTTCCACTGTCTAGACAGGTCATTAACTGAACTCCAGCGATCATCAGATGATATGGTTTAATAATGAGCCAAAACAAAGAGGGGTCATACAAAAAGTCAAAATCCTTATTCTGCTCTCACCATAAGTCACAACTGCACAATTTTACAGATAGCTAAATTGTCATTCATCTTCATAAACAAAGGCAAGATGATGCTTAAACTCCAAAAACTTTACTGAAGAAAACAAACTGAAAAACATAGATCTTACTGGAGGATGAAATGCAGATAAAAATAGCTGGAACAAAGTCTATCACAGCAGGAATGTAGCTCTTTGAGTACTTGACTGAATCCGGTGAAAAGGCCATGCTTCTTGCGCGGTCTGATATAGGCAGCTGGCAGGAGCTGCAGGCTTAGTGTTGGAATTCTGCTAAGGAGTAGCAATCTGATGTAAATCTGTTAAGAAAGCTGAGAGTTAGATGGGAGGAGCAATCTGAATGAATGGCTCCAAGAAGGAGGAGTCAGCTATCTTGTAGTGTCTCAGATTCTGTATATTCCACTATGTTGGGAGTAGCAATCTGTTAGGATTCTCCGTGAGGAGTTAGCAGTCTATTATGAATCTGAGATAGAAGTGGTGAATCCCTGGGCCGGTAGCAGATGACCACACCCCCGGGAGGATACCCTGAGAGGGACCACCGGCTAGGCTTTAGTATGGAGACAGACACACATTAGTTCTTTTATTAAACAGGTTTGGAAACCACCAGAGGTGGCAGTAGTGAGCTGATATGCCCGGCAGGGACTGGAGTCCGTCAGGCACTGGAACCGCGATCCAGGATGGCTGAGCTGTTGAGAAACTGTAGAAAGTGAGTAGGCAGAATAGACAAGGTTCATGAACAGAACTAGATGATAAAACTCACATAAGGTCTCAATGAAGCTCAGGAGCTGGAAAGGTCTAGGCCCTCGAGGAGTGAGTACCTGGTTCCAGGGAAAGCTCTGAGAGAGTGATGATAATTCACAGTTGTTTGTAGCAGTGATAGCTTCCAGGCAGTAGAGAATCTTCAGAGTGTCCAGGAACTTGGGCCCTCGAGGAGCGAGTACTGGTTCCTAACTGTAATTTGAAAGTAAAGAAAAGAGAGAGGCCCTGAGGAGCAGGTACCTCTGGTAAGTCCGAGGAGGCAGATTAGCTTGGAGGAAACGTAGCCGAATCCGTATCCAAATCCTCTCCTTGCTAACTCAGTTAGATAGTTAGATAGAGGGCGCCAACCTCAGGGGGACGCCCCTGAGGTTGGCGCCCTTGCTGGTACTTCAATCAGAGTGCACGCCCTAGGTCATCAGGCAACATGGCGGATCTGCAACATCGAGCCGATCCGGGGATGCCGGAGGGAGACAGCATGGAGATGCTGCAGCAGCCAGCCGTCCATCAGACCCGGAGGGAGTCGCCTCAGAGGTAAAGAGGGCGGAGTGAGGGTGTCGAGCAGCGACAGATACAACACTTATCAGACTTGCTGTGTAAAGAAGGTTCTCTCACAGTGAAGTCAAATCTCCCAGAAGACACTACTTCTCTTCCTATATATGACAAAGCAAAGATTACAAAGCTGTTTTATGACAAATATATAATGTGAAGATTTTCAATACAACCACCAGATGGCAACATAACACAAATACTGTGGAGTCCATTTTCAGCAGCTGGCCAACCAGCAAAGTTAGTCACTGGATATAACTGATTAACTTAAATAAATAGAATAATTTTATCCAACTTGCTTTAAAACTGCTCTATGGCATAACTCAGAATGTTGGAGCTAGCCAGATTACTGATGTGGCTAACTTAAGTCTGCCTCATAATATCCCCAGAACACCTCAAAGTTATCCGCCTAAGTTTTATGTGGCTAATTATTTAGCTGACTAACTTAGAGGTAGCCAGTCAGTGGGGATTTTCAAATACCATCTTTTGCCTGGCTAAGTCCAAACTTACAATGTACACTGGTGTCCAGTATCACTAATATGAGCTTTAACCACACATTGGTTATAATTTAAGTTTCTGTGTATACCACTTTTAATTTAATTTAATACTTGTGAAATGTAAGTGCTCCCAAATGGAATATTTCTAAATTTTTTATATATTGTAAAATTGTTAGCTTTTTAAGCAATGTTAGATTGCAGGACAAAGCCATCGCTAGTCTCATTTGTTCTGGTTTTGTGAAAAACGGGGCCGTCTGCCCAACACTGGCAGTGTTTCGATGAAAACCGTCTTCTTCAGGGACTCGGAGAGCTGTATTAGGAGTGAGCAAAATGTTTAAAAATCCAACCGCACCCAAATCATGTACATTGTACCATAGTAACTTACATATGAAGTGTCATGTTCGCTTCTAGAGTACCAATTTCTTTGTCGGATGGCATATCTGTGCGTCATTGAGGTATTTAAACTTCAATGGACCAATCACCCTTTTCTGATCAGAACAAGGTTATGATGCCATGAGCAATCCTATTCTGTAAAAGCAGACCTCACCCTTGATAAAGTCCTCAAACATGTCCGTTTGGACCTTCTAAGTCTCTCAAAATCCACCACATCCGCATTTGGAAATGTAGTCATTCAAACCTCTTCCAAACCAACTCAATCACGTCCAAATGGAACCGATGCTGAGGGCTCTTGAAAATCATCCAGCATACTTGCTTTAGCCAAAAAGATGGAGTAGACTCCAGATACTCATACCCAAGGTAAACGTAACTGTAATTTGATGAAAAAATCAACCATATCCGTTTGACATCCGAAGTGTTCTTGGAAGATAACCTGTGCCCTCATTACTGTAAATGTGACATTACGCACCTTGCATTTCTGACTACGTGCAGCTCCTGGTCCCTAAATGAACGAATGTTCATTTAGGGACGAGGAGTATCAAATAGTGCTACTTATCTGGATAAGTAGCGCTTTTTGAGACTTATCTAGCTAACATACTTAGCCAGATAAGTAATGCTTTTTTTAAAAACTTATTCAGCCAAGTTAATTCTATGCACAAATGTTGCAGGTTAGAGGTTAGTATTTTATAACCTGTGTAAATGTGCTATGTCCGGGTTATAAAGTACTAGGGTAGATCTGAATGCGGCCCGATCAGGTTTTTTTTTATCGGCTGTGCCCGAGCCGATAAACAAAAAACCTACCCCGACCCTTTAAAACAGCTCCCTTATCTTCTCCCACCCTCCTGACCCCCCAAAATATTTTAAAATTACCTGGTGGTCCGGGGGGGGGGGGTTCCTGGGAGCGATCTCCCGCTCTAGAGCTGTCGGCTACCACTAATAAAAATGGCGCCGATGGCCCTTTGCCCTTACCATGTGACAGGGTATCCGTGCCATTGGCTGGCCCCTGTCACATGGTAGGTGTAATGGATGGCCGGCGCCATGTTTAAAAATGGTGCGGGCCATCCAGTGCTCCTACCATGTGACAGGGGCCGGCCAATGGCACGGATACCCTGTCACATGGTAAGGGCAAAGGGCCATCGGCGCCATTTTTATTAGTGGCAGCCGACGGCCCGAGAGCAGGAGATCGCTCCTGGGACCCCCACTGGACCACCAGGTAATTTCAAAAGGTTTTGGGGGGGGGATCGGGAGGGTGGGGGAAGCTAAGGGAGCTGTTTTAAAGGGTCGAGGTGGGTTTAGGGGTTGTTTTTGCGTGCCATTTTTCCCACCCTCCCCCAAAACGATAAGAGAACCTCACGAACAATTTCGTGGGGTTTTCCTATCTGTTTCAGGGAGCCCCTGATGTCTGACGACTTTGAAAATATCGTACAATATTTTCAATCATCAGAAATATGATTCACATCCCTAATATTTTTTTTGTTTTATTACTTATACGTCATCCATAGCAGAAGTAAAGTTATGCAGCAGGGAAATCCGGCGTGCTCCAGTGCACGTAAATATTTACATGTAAATCCCAGGGATTTGCACTTATAGGTGCCTTTCCAGAAGGAGAAAAAGCTTTTCCTCTCCCTCTGTCATTGTTACCACAGTACCTTCCTCTTCCTCCTAATCCCTATGGCATAGAGATGTGAATCGTGTCCTCGATCGTCTTAACGATCGATTTCGGCTGGGAGGGGGAGGGAATCGTATTGTTGCCGTTTGGGGGGGTAAAATATCGTGAAAAATCGTGAAAAATCGAAAAATCGTAAAATCGCAAAACCGGCACATTAAAACCCCCTAAAACCCACCCCCGACCCTTTAAATTAAATCCCCCACCCCCAATGACTTAAATAACCTGGGGGTCCAGCGGCGGTCCGGAACGGGCTCCTGCTACTGAATCTTGTTGTCTTCAGCCGGCGCCATTTTCCAAAATGGCGCCGAAAAATGGCGGCGGCCATAGACGAACACGATTGGACGGCAGGAGGTCCTTCCGGCCCCCCGCTGGACTTTTGGCAAGTCTTGTGGGGGTCAGGAGGCCCCCCCCAAGCTGGCCAAAAGTTCCTGGAGGTCCAGCGGGGGTCAGGGAGCGATTTCCCGCCGCGAATCGTTTTCCGTACGGAAAATGGCGCCGGCCATACGCGTATGGCCGGCGCCGTTTTCCGTATGGAAAATGGCGCCGGCAGGAGATCGACTGCAGGAGGTCGTTCAGCGAGGCGCCGGAACCCTCGCTGAACGACCTCCTGCAGTCGATCTCCTGCCGGCGCCATTTTCCGTACAGAAAACGATTCGCGGCGGGAAATCGCTCCCTGACCCCCGCTGGACCTCCAGGAACTTTTGGCCAGCTTGGGGGGGGGGCCTCCTGACCCCCACAAGACTTGCCAAAAGTCCAGCGGGGGTCCGGAAGGACCTCCTGCCGTCCAATCGTGTTCGTCTATGGCCGCCGCCATTTTTCGGCGCCATTTTGGAAAATGGCGCCGGCTGAAGACAACAAGATTCAGTAGCAGGAGCCCGTTCCGGACCGCTGCCGTTCCGGACCGCTGCTGGACCCCCAGGTTATTTAAGTCATTTGGGGGGGGGGGGGTTCGGGAGGGGGGGGGATTTAATTTAAAGGGTCGGGGGTGGGTTTTAGGGGGTTTTAGTGTGCCAGCTCACGATTCTAACGATTTATAACGATAAATCGTTAGAATCTCTATTGTATTGTGTTCCATAACGGTTTAAGACGATATTAAAATTATCGGACGATAATTTTAATCGTCCTAAAACGATTCACATCCCTACTATGGCATAATGGAAATTTGACACAGTCATCACTAGCATTGCCCACTGCCTATGGAAAGGGTTTTTTATACTCTCACACACATTGCCTGTACCTGGTAGTTGTACTGTTTTCCATAGATTAAGACACAGCTACTATAAAGGAAGAAAA
Organism: Rhinatrema bivittatum; assembly: GCF_901001135.1. NCBI lineage: Eukaryota > Metazoa > Chordata > Amphibia > Gymnophiona > Rhinatrematidae > Rhinatrema > Rhinatrema bivittatum. The sequence continues at coordinate 82,573,169 of NC_042624.1, forward strand.
CATTTGATCGTATGTCACCAGGTCTGCACTGGCATCTGGTGGAATACAGATCTAAATTCAAAATTTTATCTATGTTGTTTAAGTGATTATGTTATGGAACCCCCAAGAATGACATCTCATGAGCCTGGTCAGTTTTTGAAATCCTCTCAGCAGGCCTTTTTGGCTGTGCCCCCTTTTATCAGGTTTTCATTTATTTTGAACCCTCTGGGAAGCATTTATCTATGTTGCCTCCATCCTTTGGAATAGTTTGCAGTTTGAAGTTAGATTTAGATTCAGGTTTAGATTTATTAAATTTACATGCTGCTTATGCCCTAGGCATCTTACAACCAACATATACATTACTACAAAATGACGAAACTATGACTAGTTTAAAATAATATACAAAATAAGAACCAAATGAAATAAATCAAACATTAAAACATAAAGTGACTTACAGTATAAAAGCTAGGTTAAAAAGTAATGTTTAAAACAGCTTACTAAATGTTTAAGTACTACTACTTAAAATAAATATGAAAATTAAGAACAAGCAAATTACTCATGAAAAGCTTGCTGTAAAAAGTAATGTTTACAATTTCATAGTGAAACTAATTTAACTCAAGTTCAGAAGCTGGTCAAATCTTGGCTGTTTCAGGCAGCCTTAGTTAAATTGTAGCTTTTAGTATGTTGTTGGTAGGTAATTAGTCAAGTGTTGTTGAGTGGGCTGGGTAATTCCATTCATCTGATAAAGAGTCTATGGACTGTTATTGATTGGGAGGAACATTTCATTGTGACCTAGGTTAGATGGAGGAATGTTTATTGTGATTAGTTTTGTTTGGTTGAGAGTTTATACTGATTGTAGTATATGATGTGTTATTGAGGGATACATTTGTATTAGTTTTATTGGATTACTTTTTATTTGGTATGAGGGAGTTCTGTATATTAAATTGTACTTTATAATGGGGTTGGGGGAATGTGTATTGTTTTAATTCACTGTTGTTTGTTTCATTACCATTTAATTGTATGCTTTTATCATAAATATTGATGCAAGCTGCTTTGATGTCCCAGAAAAGTAGAGTATTAAGATAAATACATAAATAACTAAGAGAAAACTCTGAAAAGCATAAATTCAAACCTGGCTACTTTGCTTTGTTTCCTAGTCAGTACATGCACACTGCAGTAAATGTATGTAATTTAAAAATCTCTGTGTCAATGCACTGACTTGCACCCGTTATAGAGAGGCCATACACTGAGTTTTCTTTCTGCTCTGCTTTATCAATGTTAAAGTTTCATTGTGGGTATGTACTGTATCACTGCACAACAAACAAATGATTTTTGACACACAGTAACAAAGTTTGTGTATAACAAGAGGAAGCAGCAGAGTTAGAATCCACCTTACTTTTCACTTCCCCTTTCAATCCCTGCAGATGGCAGCTAGGATAGACTGATTGAAAAAGAGACAAAAACAATAAAAATGAACATAAAACAAAAATCAGAATGAAATAAAAAAATGTCGGTATGCAAATCCCTCTTCTTTTGATTCATTATTTCAAAAAATTTCAAATGGGAATATATTCTTACTTTCTGTCAAAAATGCCTATAAATTCTAAGGCTGTCTTTGGTTGCACAGAATGCATTTTGCCAGAATATATAGTGAAATAGAGTTAATGCTGTGGTATCTCATTAGGAACAGTTGCTCCAGGTCAAAAACATTCCCCTCTGTTGTTCCCTGGCATATCAAATAACAATTGAAATGGCAACAGCCAATGAACATGGATCAATGATCTCTACAGGCACCACATTTGTGTATGTTTAATCAATCTGTGTGAAAATCAAGTTACTGCTGGCCTGCCTTTTTTTTTTTTTTAATTTCTTTACTGGAAGCAACTGAAAACATTATTCCATGAAAAATTAGTCCTGAGAATTAATTAGCAAAATCTAATATCCAATAATTGCAACCAGATTTTTAAAAAAGAGTTTTCATGGATAGTCACTCATGACATGAAATGGAAGGCAGGAGAAAAATAGCCCTAAACAATTTATTTCCTTAAAAAAAAAAAATAATAATCCGTACGTTTCATCGGTGAATGGAAAGACAGGGTATGATTTAGAAAAAAAAAATTGTAAATCCTGGGCCTGAATGATTGCTGTTTTTCTCCTGTTTTGCTGCCTCTGGGGAAATTTAGTTTGATCAGCAGTACCACTAGGCAAATGGGGAACTTTTGGGGGAGAATCCAGAATGATTCTGGCTCTTATTTTGCAGCAAATTACAGACAGGAAGTACAGCAACTGCACTTGGTGAGCAGAGGTTGTCTGAAATGTTTATTGTTTTCTTATTTGTGTATAAACAAAAATGTATACATAAAAAAACCACAAATTAGTCTTTAAGACTTCTGATAAAAATAAAGAAAATGAATGAGATTCTTAAATTTAGGAAAATAAAAATGAATCCTGACCCAGTGCTTTATTCCCCTCTGTCTGACAGGGGTGGGGGAGCAGATAAATGCTTAAAACTTGATAGTTGGAATTAAACTTTCATGTTTAATGCTATAATACCGTTCGTGTTTTCTGTTCTAGTTCAGATTTTTCTCCTTTGCTTGATTCGCGCCCTCTTTCCTCTTCTGTTCTGGAGGAGGAATGTACTCTGGGCTCAGAATATGTCCCATCTCACCAAGGATGTGCATTGCTTTGAAAGGAAGGAAGACATTTTTAACAACAGCTCTCATTTTGTTTTCAAGTCGTTTTGAAAATGAAATTTTGGGTTTGTTTTTTTTAATTTGCTTCATTTTCGAAATATGTTAGCCCCAGGCCCTCGCCACCCTTGCATGTGTTCGGTTCTCCCGCTGTCTGGGTCCCTGGCTACTTCCTCTGTCCTCTTCTCCCCATCCGCAGGTCTTCAGGGGTAGCCCCTGATGAGCCAACGCTGGCATCATTGCAGTATAGAAAAGTGGTGCCTCTTGGTTGGCTGGTGCCATTTTCCTATACAGTAAAAATCCACAATGGTGCTGGCCTATGGTTGACTGATGGAGCAGCAGTGACTGGGAATCACTTATGTCCCTAAAGATCAGCAATGGGGTAAAGCACAGAGACCCGAGAGGGGTCCGGCTTTGGGCCTGGGAAAATTGTTTTCAACTTTTTCAGTAGGGGCCCAGACCCACCGTTTTTTATTTACTTTTTTAAATTTTGATTTTGTTTTCAGTAAATTAAATAAAAAGAAAACAAAGAATGACATGAAAAATGAAAAATAAAAAAAACCCAATGAAAAAAGGTTAAGTGTATATCCCTACCGAATACTAACAATAATTACGTGAATCCTAAGATCTCAAAGCATCTTGGAATTTGGTCCTGCTTGGATATATCATATTCAGAGGATGCTAAGATTATGATTGTAATTATTGTTTTCTCTTTTCCCTGTCATCTCTTACCCTTTAGAAGTCTTTTCCATGTGCCACTGATTTCATTCTTCACGTACTGTCCATTCCATGCCCTGCTAGTTTGCCACTGCCCATCACACTCTGGCCTCCTATTGTTTCTCCCCTCTGTTCTCCTGTACTACTTTTGAACATCAGAATTGGTGCACCGACTCCACCTTTGCAAAGCTGATAGATCCCTTCAGGAAATCTGCCTCTTGCTGAGTAGTTTCCCTCCAACCTTCTGTCAGTTTTTGCTAGAAGTGGAGTGCCAGCTATTCAGATGATGTGCTAAAACCAGAGCATCATAAAACACAGAAGCAAGGGGGCAGATAAAGAAACTGGAGAGTAGCATCAGGAAAAATCCAATACAGAAAACACGGAAGGGCCCGAACTAATTCTGTCTTCACATTCCTTTAACTCTGAAACACTGCATGCAGGTCCAGCAGAAATTAAGCCACGAGCTGCAATTGTGTAATTGTAGCTGTAAAACGAGAGACTGTGCATGAGGGAGGGTCCAGGAGGCAAGGTGAGGGAAAGAACTGGTGACCTCATTATCAAAAGCAGAAAGTTTTGCACTTGATCCACAGGCTGTAGGGTAAGATAAGTGCCAGGATCCATTGGATCCTTAGCATGGCAGTATGTTCCTGACAAGAGACAAGTCAGATGTGTTTACTTCCATAGCACCCGCACTGCAAACTGCTGAAAAGAATAATTTCAGCTTTTGAATAGTGCTTTTCAAAAATAGTCTGACAGTGAAAGCACAAGAGAAGTGAAAGGTGATGCATATATTGTGAGAAATAACTCTTCCTGTAGTTACACGACATTAGATTCTATCTTAGGAGCTACCACCCAGGAAAGAGATTTAGGCGTCATAATGGATAATACATTGAAATCGTCAGCCCAGTGTGCTGTGGTGATCAAAAAAGCAAACAGAAGTTTATCTATTTATTTATTTATTTTCTGTACCGATATTTGTGGTGACATCATACAGCATAATAATAAACATTCATTATTAATAAAATATACAGAAAAACCATAATATACGTGCGTAACCCTTTTAAAAGCCTCCTGCGCGCGCTGAGTCTATTTTGCATAGGCTTGGTGACGTGCGAAAGCCCTGGGACGTGCGCATGTCCCGAGGCTCGAAAAAGGGGGTGGAAAGTGGGTGGGGTCGGCAGGGCAGGGGCAAGGCCGGAGCCTCCAGGCACAGCGGCCATTTGCTGCTGTGCCCGGGATCGTGGGCTGGCCGTCGCGCGCAACCTACACCTGCCCGGAGGCAGGCGCAACTTAAAAATTAAAGGTAAGGGGGGGGTTTAGGTAGGGCTTGGGGGCGGGTTAGGTAGGGGAAGGGAGGTTCCCTCTGAGGCCGCTCCAATTTTGGAACGGCCTCAGAGGGAACGGAGGAAAGCTGTGCGGCTCGGCGCGTGCAAGTTGCACAAATGTGCACCCCCTTGCGTGCGCCGACGCTGTATTTTATAACATGCGGCTGCGCGCGCATGTTATAAAATCAGGTGTAAATTTGTGCATGCCGGGTTGCAAGCACAAATCTACGCCTGCACGTAGTTTTTAAAATCTGGCCCATAATGAATTAAAATGCATTAAAATAACATAGATCAAGCTATCCTAAAAATCATAAAATCATAACAATAGAATAAAGTAAAAGCATGTTAGGAATTATTAGGAAGGGAATGGAAAATAAAATGGAGGATGTCATAATGCCTCTGTATCGCTACATGGTGAGACAGCACCTTAAATACTGTTGGGCAGATTTTCAAAGGCTATGCGCGTAACATACGTGAGTAACCTGAGGAAATCTGCCCCTGCACGCGCCGAGCCTATTTTGCATAGGCTCGGCGGTGCGCGCAAGTCCCGGACATGCGTATGTCCCGAGGCTTGCAAAAGGGCAGTTCGGGGGCATGGTGTCGGCTCGGGGGCGTGTTCGGGGGCGTGACGGCGGTCCGGGGTGGTCTGGGGGCGTGGCCAAGTGCCCCGACACAGCGGCCTGTGTCAGGGCCTGGTGTGCCAGTAGATATTCGGCGCGTGCAAGTTATGTCTGCCCGGAGGCAGGCGTAACTTCCTGGATAAAGGTTAGGAGAGGGATTTAGGTAGGGCTGGGGGGTGGGTTAAGTAGGGGAAGGTGGGGGGAGGTGGAGGGAATGGGCAGTGTGCGCAGGGCTCAGCGTGCGCAAGGTGCACAAATGTGCATCCCCTTGTAGGGATGTGCATTCGTTGGCATTCATTTCATTCATTTCACAGAATAAAGCGAATGCCAACGAATGCACATCCCTACCCCCTTGCGCGCGCTGACCCCGGATTTTAAAAGATATGTGCGGCTACGCGCGTATCTATTGAAATCCGGCGCACTTTTGTTTGCGCCTGGTGCGCGAACAAAAGTACACACTCGTGCTTTTTTTGTGTGTAATACTGGTCACTGCATCTCAAAAAGGATATAGCTGCACTGGAGAAAGTGCAGTGACCAAAGTGAGTCACTCACGTTTAGAAGGAGACTGGTACACTGCTGAAATGCAAACAAAAAATGTATAAACAATCACATTTTTCAGAGACTTTCTGATTAACTCAGAGATATTTCATACAGCCCCTGAGGCAGCCCCATTGGGTGGGCGAAACTCGGCCTGAGTCGGGTTTTTTATTGGATGAACAAGTCTCCAGAATAAAGATTCTAAACGGACATTTCTTGGCATCTAATCTTGTTTGATTCTGAAGATTCTACAGTAAACTATGTATGTTTTGGAGCACAACTTGTCTGGTGAGTGATCTGTTTCTGTTGAGTGTTCTCAGCCTGGTACTGGCCCTACAGGTTATCCTGCCCCCAGCTCATGGCCCCTGAGACTTGATTCCCCACCTTGGGATAGTAACTACCATGCTCTCTGAGGCTGGGAAGGTGACCTCAGGTGTACAGGGGATTACACTTAAATTTTGTGCTTTTGAGATACTAACACACAGAGATCATGGCTTTCAGGGAATGTCTGTTACCCACATTTATTTATGTGATGGGGTTTTGTCAATCACTAACAGTTGTTCCTAATACCTTTTCCAGCAATGGTCAGTGGGAGGGGATTTCTGATAATTCAGGATTCCTCCCCTTGCCATAACCCAACCTTTTTGGGGGAAAGTCTTTAGTGGAGTTCACAATCCCCTGGAACATGCTCAGTGATTCAGTTTGAAGGAGATACTGAGGAGTGAGAGAAGGAAAGAAGCTGGAGACATCCCTGGATCTCAGGCAAGAGAATTTTGGAGTAGGAGTCTGGCTGTCAGATCTTCTCCTCATCCCTGGGGGTCTTGAGGGATTTGGGGATTTTGAGAGGAGAGAAAGGATTTTTTTTGAAGATTATTGATCCAGTCTGGATGGAAGGGTGTCTGAGAGGCTGCATCTAAGTCTTTTTTTGCCTGAGCTGACAGCTACAGAAAGGATGAGAAGACGTTCTGGACTCGGCTGAGGAATTTTTGAGAGTTGGATTACAGTTCAAGAGTTCTGGACCATTTTGATATTGTTCATATTTTTTAGCTTGAGTTCCCCCCCCCCCCCCCCCCCCCCAACTTTTGATAGTATATGCTGGAACTACAAGGATAGGGGTTCCTCAATATGGATGGTGGTGCAAGAGAAAGGAGGCTTGTAAGAAGATCTGGAATGGACGGGGAAACAATGGTTTTCTGATGCTATTCTTAATTTTTGCAGTTCTGGCCTGGATACTCATCTTTAAGTTAAAGTAAACTGTTATTTTGAACACCACCCAGGACTCAGTCTGTTAGTTTTCCTACCTTCTTTATTGAATGGATGGACAGTGGGTTGAACTATATTTGACTGTTTTATTAATTTTGGCTAACTTGCTCCAGCTTTGGACTGTAGTACCCCTGGTGGGCATCATCCAGCTGGAGTGTGAGTTGGTGTACATAAATGATAGTGACCGTGCCAGGAGCCCAGAAAGATAGCTTTCCCCTCCACTGGACTTGAACTCTGGAATCTGTAGCACCTCTGCATGAGGTTTGCAGCCCAAGTGGGGAACCAGCTTCATTTGTTTAATAATTTGGTATCAGGTCATGTCTTTTTGTTGGTATCTCAAGGCAAGTTATATTCGGGTACAGTATATTCCCTTGTCCTTAGGAGGCTTACAATCCATAAATTTGTACCCGACAGAACAGTGAGTGAAGTGGCTTGCCTAGGAACTACCTCATTCATATAAAGAAATGCAGAAAAAGAAGAGAATTACTAATAAATTTGAAAATTAAAATGAAATACCATCAAGTTCATAAAAAATGGTGGTGGGGGGAGATGTTACTGGCATGATAAGGTAGGCCTATACTTACATAAGAAAGCTATAATATGCCATATCCAAGTTAGACCTCTCTTCTATCAATTAGACAAATAATCAGATTTCTTGCAGAGAAAACATCTAAGGTGCTCCAGGTCATAGAAACCATATTTGTACGTTATTACACATTTGCATGTAAATTTAAGAAAAAAGTAGCCCTCAGGATCAGCACTTAAGAACATAAGAAATTGCCATGCTGGGTCAGACCAACGGTCTATCAAGCCCAGCATCCTGTTTCCAACAGAGACCAAACAGGGCCACAAGAACCTGGCAATTACTCAAAAACCAAGAAGATCCCATTCTACTGATGCAATTAATAGCAGGAGCTATTCCCTAAGTGGCTGTTCCTCCAAGAACTTATCCAAACCTTTTTTGAACCCAGCTACACTAACTGCACTAACCACTTCCTCTGGCAAAAAATTCCAGAGCTTAATTGTGTGTTGAGTGAAAAAGAATTTTCTCCGATTAGTCTTAAATATGCTACTTGCTAACTTCATGGAATGCCCACTAGTCCTTCTATTATCCAAAAGTGTAAATAACCGATTCACATCTACTCATTCAAGACCTCTATCATACACTCCCTCAGCCGTCTCTTCTCCAAGCTGAAGAGGCCTAACCTCTTCAGCCTTTCCTCACAGGGGAGCTGTTCCATCCCCTTTATCATTTTGGTTGCCCTTCTCTGTACCTTCTCCATGGCAACTATATCTTTTTTGAGATGCGGCGACCAGAATTGTACACAATATTCAAGGTGCGGTCTTACCATGGAGTGATATATAGAGGCATTATGACATTTTCTGTTTTATTGACCATTCCCGTCCTAATAATTCCTAACATTCTGTTTGTTTTTCTGACTGCTGCAGCACACTGAGCCGACGATTTTAAAGTATTATCCACTATGAAGCCTAGATCTTTTTCCTGGGTGGTAGTTCCTAATATGGAACCTAACATTGTATAACTACAGCAAGGGTTATTTTCCTCTATATGCAACACCTTGCACTTGTCCACATTAAATTTCATCTGCCATTTGGATGCCCAACCTTCCAGTCTTGCAAGGTCCTCCTGTAATGATTCACAATGCGCTTGTGATTTAACTACTCTGAATAATTTTGTATCATCCGCAAATTTGATAACCTCACTCGTCGTATTCCTTTCCAGATCATTTATATATATATTGAAAAGCACCGGTCCAAGTACAGATCCCTGAGGCACTCCACTGTATACCCTTTTCCACTGAGAAAATTGACCATTTAATCCTACTCTCTGTTTCCTGTCTTTTAACCAGTTTGTAATCCACGAAAGGACATCGCCTCCTATCCCATGACTTTTTAGTTTTCTTAAAAGCCTCTCATGAGGGACTTTGTAAAACACCTTCTGAAAATCCAAATACACTACACCTACTGGTTCACCTTTATCCACATGTTTATTAACCCCTTCAAAAAATGAAGCAGATTTGTAGAGCAAGACTTTCCTTGGGTAAATTCATGTTGACTGTGTTCCATTAAGCCATGTCTTTCTATATGCTCTACGATTTTGATCTTTAGAGTAGTTTCCACTATTTTTCCTGGCATTGAAGTCAGGCTCACTGGTCTATAGTTACCTGGATCGACCCTGGAGCCATTTTTCAATATTGAGGTTACATTGGCCACCCTCCAGTCTTCAGGTACAATGGATGATTTTAATGTTAGGTTACAAATTTTAACTAATAGATCAGAAATTTCATTTTTAGTTCCTTCAGTACTGTAGGATGCATACTATGCGGTCCAGGTGATTTGCTACTCTTTTGTTTGTCAGTCTGGCCTACTACATCTTCCTGGTTCACAGTGATTTGGTTCAGTTCGTCTGTCTCATCACCCTTGAAAACCTTCTCCGGAACTGGTATCTCTCCAACATCCTCATTAGTAAATACGGAAGCAAAGAATTAATTTAGTCTTTCTGCAATGGCCTTATCTTCCCTAAGAGCTCCTTTAACCCCTCAGTCATCTAATGGTCCAACCGACTCCCTCACCGATTTCTTGCTTCAGATATATTTTTAAAAGTTTTTATTATGAGTTTTTGCCTCTATGGCCAACTTGCTCCCAGAGAGCCAAAATAGCTTTCCTAGTAGCCTATGTAAATGTTGATAAATCAGGAAATATGTAATTTTTTGTCCAAAGAACAAAGAGGTACAATTTTTAAAGAATGCATCATAATCAAATCTCTGTCCATCTCAAAGACAAAACTTACAATTAAAATCCCTTTTGATAATATGTCTTCTTGTGATGAATCCAAAAGAGTTGAAAAATCCAGACTATCAACAAACACCAAGGGCTCCTCCTGGCCCTCTTGACTCAGGAACTTTTTCCAATAAAGATAAATATTAGGCTTTACAAAGAGGCAGGCCTGAATTTAGGCACAGGCAACATAGGCAACTGCCTCTGGCACCAAATTTTTATAGGCGTTGAAGGATTGCTGCTTCGGCCATACCTAAATTGGAGCCTGTCACTGCGACACTGCTTCTTTCTTGTAGGTGCCGAATGATGAAGTGAAAATTAGCACGGGGCATTCAGCAGCTCTGGAGCACTGACTGACTCCGGGGCAGCAAGTCCTCGCCTCCTCCACGGGCTTGTTGTTACCATGGAAACCTGTGCAAAGAGCAGGGCACCACAGGGTCATTCAGTGCACCCGGGCTGCTGAAGGCCCCGTGCTGATTTTTACTTCATCTTCTGGCACCTACAGGAAAGAAGCGGCGCTGAAACTTGGACGGGAGGGGGATTTGTGCTGGAGGGATCATCCCCAATGCTTCCCCCTACAGGGAGGAGTGGGAAGAACTCCCCTCATCCATTGCCTATGGGCGGCTTCTGCTTTAATCCAGCCCTGCAAAGAGGCGGCTTTTACTCAGGAGAAATCTGCAAAATTTCAATAAAGTGCTTTTTAATCATCAAATCTGGCAGGGTTGGGCAATTCTAATCCTAGAGGGCCACCGACCAGTCAGGTTTTCAGGATATCCCTAATGAATATGCATGAGATTTGCATGCACTCTGCCTCAGTGGTATGCAAATCTATTTCATGCATTTTCATTAGGGGTATCCTGAAAACCCAACTGGTTGGTGGCCCTCGTGGACTGGAATTGCCCACCCCTGTAATATGGGGACATAAGCCTCTCTCTTAGAAAGTTCAAAATTTGTAAATTCTTATATTTGGCATTGTTTTCCCAGCAACTCTAATTTATTCCCAAGAAACTTATTGTTTTTGATCACAACTATATTAGAAGCTTGCAATATGCAAATTTGAGAATACATTTGTGCAGTTCAAATATCTTGGTGGCATCTGGGAAAAATTGACAAAGCTGTGTAACACAACCCACAAGAATCCCCTTCAATTGAACCAAAGTTGATGCCAGAGCTTCCAGAAAGACTGAGTTGAAGGTCTGGACTCCACTCTCTGATATGGTTGAGGAATTAATGGGAAACAATTAACTTCAAATATCTTTCTCCTACCTCGGTTGTAGCTCTCAGCTTTCTGCTCTCTTCCTCCTCCATGGAATGCAAGAGCATGGCCTTGGAGAACTCGGGGTAGAGAAGCTTTCACAAGGCTTCATCCCATTCAAATCCCTGGTGATCTGCACTGGATTCATCATCATCCTGGCTTAAGTGGGGTGCAACCGCCTCTCCTAGGAGAAGGAAGCTACCCAGCAAAAGTGATGGAACCTGTTCCTCATTGCTCAAAGGAGACACCATCAGCTTGTCAGACTACTTAGTTGTTCCACTTTTTTTGAAAACATAACTTGATAGCTAATAATTGGAAATGTCTGGCCTGCGTCATTCATTTTTATACTGCAAAAAAAATCAAATAAAATAAAAAATAAAAATAAAAATGCAGGGCAATCCCAGTCAGGGGATAATTGATGATGCATGAACTTTTTCACACTTTGGGACCGATGCAATATAAAGTACGGAAAGCAGGCACTGAAAGGTCAGCGCCCGCTTTCCTAATGGACGCATGGCGCTCTCAAGGGGGGCGCCATGCAATACCCAAATTAGGGGGTCATGCTAGCAAGGAGGCGCTAGGGTCACTGCATGACCTTAGCGCCTCCTTGCTAATGCAACCCTGCCGCTGCTGCTGGTTATGAAGACCGGTAAACTCAACGTCTGTCTTCATAACTCGGCAGTCTGCAGAGTTATATATTTTTTTAATTTTTTACTTAAGAGAAGCTTTTTTCTGCTTTTCTGTACTTCTTTTACCTGCGCTCAGCTATTAACGCACGCTCCAGGCAGGCGTTAGTAGCTGAGCGATAAATGTGCGTCTGAGATGCACATTTATTTTATTGCATGAGGAGTGACTGAGTAATACCCTCATTCACATGCATTTGCATGTGATGAGCGCTATTACATTCACGCCGTGTCCGACGCTGGTTAAATAAGTGCTGTGGATTAGCGCCTCTTTAACCTGCGTCAGAGTGTGGGTTATATAGTGCGCTTGGCTTAGTGCAATGTATTGCATCGGCCCCTTTGAAATTTGCAGATTAAAATAGAAATGGCTATAACGATATATGTTAACCTTCCAAGTATATAACGGTTATCATTTTGTGAGTTGTTTCTTTTTCGTTTGCTGGTTAATCTTCCATATTCTGCTGAGTGTCTGAACAGTATGCAGTAGATAATTGAGGAAGTATATTTTTTAATGTATGCAGGAAATTGTTAAAGAAAAAATGTTATGGTTGGTTGGTTTGAAGTCTTTGAGGGACTTTACATAGTCATGGAATTCTTCATTCTGCAAATTGATCAACTTCAGATGAAGCACAATTAGAAGAATTCTGCCATTAGATATTATTTGCTGTTCTAATATTATGCAGTGTACATTTTTGGGGTACATTTTGAATTACAAAGTAGGAGACCTTTAGATATAACTTAACGAATACATTTAAATTGTTAGCAGTTGTTTTATATGGAATGAAAAAAATCACTACTGAGGCTTGTGTAAAACTAGAAGCTCTCTAAAGCAGAAGAATCAGATGTCTGCTAGGCAAATTGACAGAACTCATTAATCTTAGATGCAGCGAGTATAGACCCTGTCCTTTCATGCACCTGCCCAAGCCTGAAGTAATTACATGATGGCACTATTAATACTGAAGAGCCTGAGTGAGGATAGGGTTATCTTTTCTTCTTAGTAATTGATTGCTAGCTGATTAGTAGGCGACATTTTTCTTGCAGTATAATTGCCTATGCGTTATTGTGGTCTTTCTGACCCAAGGGTTATGCCATCTTAGCGGTTTCAAGGCCTCGACAATAGCACGTTAGCCTTCCAAGTAATGAACTGGAACTCAGTCACTGTGAACTCCCAGAACTGGAGATGCCTGCCTGAATGTATTTAAATGACACTCTGCATCCTAGCCATTAAGTACTGTAGATCTTTTTGGTTTTCCACAAAGCACGGTTACTCATGTATTCTAGGAAGCAATTTTCAAAACTGTCCACAAAGACTGAATGCACTTTTAACCAACAGGCTTTGCACCAACTTCTCACAATGAATGTGTATGTGTACTTTCACTTTGATTCTTGCCATGGAGCAAAGTGTCCACAGATATTTACCTCTGATCTTTCTGTGGGTGGAATTTTGCCAGAAAAGTGCGTGTGTAGAGTTGAAACTGTAATCCATGCATGTAGGTTTTCTGCCCTACCTGAACACATCCCCGGGAAGGCCTCCTCTCAGTGAAGCTGATGCAATAAAGTGCACCCAGCCAAGTGCATGGGTTTACATGAGGTTGGGTGCGTGTTTGGGACATGATAGACCAGGGCCCGATGCATTAAGGAGATTAGCACGTTCAAAACACGCACCCTAACAACTGCGTACCTGATAGCGCCCATCAGATGTAAATTCCATGTAGATGAGGGCATGAGCTATTATCTCCCTATGCAGGAAAGTGTGAGGTACCAAATGCACACTTTTTAACACGGGAAAATTAAATTCAGCCTTGGAGGTGGAGTAAAGTCAACTGGCAGTCAAGGGTTCACGAAAATAATTTAAAAATTAGGGTTCTCTGTGTTGTGATAAGTGTGTCCTCCTCCTCCTTAGTATCACTGCTTGCAGTGGAGAAAAATAAATGCTTATTTTGACTTGATTAAAAGAAACCCACTTTTCTTATGGCCACACAATCAAGACATCCCTAGCAAGGGGCGCCTAAAATTTTGCTGAGGATGCTGAAGTGAATTATAACAAAAAAAAAGAAGCGGGATGAAAACAGATGCTCATATTGTACGCCTGTTGCATTAAAATATGGAGCGCTACGGATGCGCAATTCTCCTTTAGCACACCCTTTTTAGCGCTGCTTCTCGTTTAGGTATTGCATCGGACACCCAGGGGATGTGGTTGCGCACACGTTAAGACATCAGGCGCTCAGTACTAGAGCCCGTTTTCAGTGCCCGTTTTACTGCGTCGGCCCCAGTGTTGACGACAAGCGCGCGCGCGCACTGAGCTAAAATGGGTGCAGGCTTTTAGCCCTGTGCAGGAAGGGAGGGAGGTTTTCAGGCAGGCAGTTACACTTTTTGCCCCAGTAAATCCCTTTGAAAAATTGCCCTCTTCATGATTTACCTGTAAACAATCCTCTTCTATACAGAGAGAAGCTCAGATCCAGGAGAAGCCGGTCCTGTAGGGTGGAAGGATTATTACATCATCTTCTGCTCAGCATCATTATCATCTGATTTTACACATGGTCGACTGCCTACAATGTGAGGAGACTATAATTTAATTAGTCTACCTGCAGCCATTCATATCATCCCAGTCCAAAGCATCCCAAGCACCTTCAGTCTGCCAGAAATGTTGTTTTAAACTGTGATGGCTGGATTTGCCTTTTCCTATAGTTCAGCATATAATCTCTTAGTAGACATCTTGTTTGTTAATTGAAATATTGATTCTCTTTCTTGTAGATAAACAAATTAAAGGGTCTGTGCACTAAAGGGACTTTGCACTAAAGCTGGTATTTACTGTGAATTAATGGCCACATTAGCCATCTCCCAGGTTCACAGGGCCCTACGGAGCATTGTATTGCTGGTAATATGCCTGCACAAACCCTAACACAGGCCTGTGTTAAAGTCATTTCAATGCCCATGTTAATGAGTTGATGAAATCAAATGACTCAGTATACTATAGCGCAGGGTTTCATAGCACGCTTTAAATCCCATGACAATTAATATTGTCTCATTAATGCTCAAAAATTAACTATATCTTCAGAGGTGTTGTTAACTCTTTTGAGTTCTTTTCATTTTTTGTTAACACAGGTGCAATGATAGCTCGCAGGTAATGTATCCTCCACTAGTGGCAAGCTATAAAAGTCCGTAAATGTATGTCACATGGTTTTGCTCAGAATCAAGCTGACAGAACACAGTGTGCTCGGCAGAACACAGTTTTACCCATAGTTGTGTGTGCATTTGGTACACGTAAACCTTACTCCGGATGCAGCAAGGAGTTTTCCACACATAAAAAGTGCGTCTTGCTTAGTAGGGGCGGTACCCCAAAATTTTTCTGTTTGTTTTAAGAATCGTTTCAGGAGTGGGCCGTTTCAGGCCCACCTCCAGATTGTTCGTTTTATTATTGTTTAAAAAAAAATCAAAACCTGCCCCAACCCTTCCCATTTATTAAAATATGGAGGCCCCGCCCACCCTAGCCCACCCTCCTGACCTGACTCCCCCCCCCAGGACTCACCAAAGTTCCTTGGTGGTCTAGTGGGGCTCCTAATGGCAGCCGCCGGCCTGTGAGGGGGTGATCACTCTTGGGCGCCTTACTCTCCCTCCCCATAATTAAATTCACATTTTAACTCCCGATGCATTAGCATAACATTATTGCATCAGAAGTTTAAAAAAAACTTTAGCTTGTGCGTTATGAACTGTGCGCTGAATTTCAATGCATAGTTTTAATGCTCAGCATTCTGCATGGGCCTGAATGTTTGCTCTGGAGCTCTGCTTGCTGCTCAGATGAAGGAGGGTTGCTGTGATGCTGCATCAGGAGTAGATGGGGGGGGGGGGGGGGAGAGGGGGGCCCACGGAGGTATGAAGGTCACCGGAGGGCACACAGGCAGTGGCATCTGTGGATTTCCCAGCCCTGTATCATACTAAAGGGTTCTTCAGAAGCAGAAGTCATAAGAAGATACTGAATGAGCTCAGTGGCCATTAAGGCTTTATAAGAGGGCAGTAAAGATGAAATGAATCTTCTGATAGGCAGGTCTCGAGCTTGGGATATTTTGTTGCCTTTAGGCTTCCTTCAAACCACTGTGGCTGTAGTTGGTGGACTGGAGCAAGTCCACCAGGCCACCTTCTCCAGATGTCTTGATCCGGTACTACAAGCCTTGACAGGACAAGTTAGGCATTATATAAAACCCTCTATTCATTTGCAACAATGGCAGTAACTCAAAATGGATATCTATCATGCCATTGGTGGGCTGGCGAATGTGATGAGTGCAATATATTACATGCATGTAATGCTGATCTCACCTTGTGACAGTGAAGCATCCTTCTACGACTGAAGGGGCAGGTGGAGTGTCAGGGTAATGCGCACAAAAATACTATCAAGCGGGATATGTTTTCATTCAAAATTTCAGTAACATTTCCGATTTTTTTTTATTTCATTTTGTAAACAAAATTAAAGACAAACAAACATACTTTTGCTTGCTTTTCCGTGTTTTGTTTTCAAGAGGCTGCCAAAGTTGAAAAGAAAAGGCCTTCTGGGTTTGGAAAGACATCTGTCCCTGGAGTCTCCCACCCCCATCTGAAGGAAACGGAGCAACAGCAACCCCCAGGTGTTCCCCACCCACTGTACTGAACTTTAAAACTGTGCTGGCTTCGGGTCTTCATGACGGGGGAATTGCTCCTGCCCAATTTCTCTTGGGGTAAGTTAAGGGTGGGCATGGAGGTCATGGAGCATATGGGGAAAACAAAATAAAAAATACCCCTCACCAGCAAAACAAAAACAAATGAAAAGAAGAAAAATCCCTGCACACCCCAAATCAAAGGGTAGGCTGGTTGGCACTTGGTTGGTGGATGTAAAAGATGGAATGGACACTTTCTGCAGCTACAATATCAGAAAGGCCTTGTTGAGTATCCAGTTCACCATGCCTAGTTTAGCCTCAGTGTTAGGGAGATGCTGGTGAGGCCATCGGCTGCAGTTCTACCACTTTCTTGCACTACTTGAACTGGAGAGATGAGCTTCTGCAAGGCCTGGTGGTCCTCTCTCATCTTCTGCCTCCGCTGTTGCATCTCTCTTTTGAAGGACTGCCATCGCTATGTCACTCTCTTGTCCTGGTGCACCAGTTTCTCTTTTGTCAGACTGCTGGCAGGCTGCGGAACAGTAGGATCCAGCGCTGGCTTCAGGGCTCCCCAGTAGTTGCACCAGTGCTTGATATGGCTTATTCTTCAATGAGTTCTCTCTCAGGTACTTCATAGTGATGCACCAGCTCTAGGGAAACTTTTTCTTCCTCTGCTGGCTCCTCTGAAACTCAAGGTTAGTGAGAAGAATGATGGAATCACTGCTCCTTTAAGAACTTCTCTTTGCTGGAAGCAACTTTAAGGCTTGTGCTGCAAGGTGAGCTGTAGTTATTAGAGATGTGCATTCGTTTTTGCCGAATTGGAAAATTGCAACGAAATTGTCCAATTCGGCATGTTTCAGGGAGCCCGAAAAAAATCTGGATTTTCCCATTTTTTCGCAAAAATTCGTTTTTCCGATTAGTGCGCACTAACGGGAGTCAGTGCGCGCTAACTCCCCGTTAGTGTGCGCTAACTCCCGTTAGTGCGCACTGACAAAAACTAACAAAAAATAACAAAATCTAACGGTTTTTGTTAGTGCGCGCTAACAGGAGTTAGCGCGCACTAACGGGGAGTTAGCACGCACTAACTGGGAGTTAGCGCGCACTAACTAAAAATCGATTTTTCGCGAAAAAAAAGACCCGAACCGAAAAAAAATGACATTTTCCATGGCGGCCGAAAAACGAAGAATGACACGAACACAAAAAACGATGCACATCTCTAGTAGTTATATGAACGGTTTCCTCCTGTATCTCCATCCATGCGCGCACACACACACTCACACACACACACTCACACACACACACATATATATATATATATATATACATACACACAAACACCCACATACACTAGGGAAGGGCTTCCAAAGCCTGTGCTGGGGACCCCACAGCCAATCAGGTTTTCAGAATGTCTACTATAAATATGCATGAGAGTCATTTGCATACTAAGGAGATTCAGCACATATCTCTCATGCATTGTCATTGAAGATATCCTGAAACCCGACTGGCTGAGGGGTCCCCAGGACTGGATTGGGCAGCCCTGCCCTAGGGGTTTGCGCTCTCCCCTCTGGACTCTTTTGCTCCTGCCTTGGTATAAAGTTGAAGGAATGGCAGGATGGAGCAACACCTAAGCCCAGAACGCCCTTCTCCCACACTGCACTGACAAGCATTTCCTGCTGGAAGATTGTGTTTATACTCCTCTGATAAGACATGCATAGAAAACAGCAACAAAGCAATCCCTAGCATATTTTGCTTTTCCCTAACTTTTTCCAGCCAGCAGAAGTGAATGTAATCACTGAGGGCACTGCTTAACACATTTTTTCTAAAACTTTACTTCCCATTCTAGCATGCAAGTTAACTTTATTGCTGTTTCAGTGCACCTCTCGCACATGTCTGACTATCAGCGCACTCTTTTTACTTCGGTGCGCAGTGCATATCATTATTTTATTGCATTGGGAGTGACGTTTGTACTCCTTTTCAGTGCACTCTTATCACATTGGACCCATCAATGTCAAGTGTGCCAGTGACTTCCAAATAGCTTCTGTGCTGTGTTTGTCCCAACACCAAACTGTGACTAACTAGTTATTTTTAACTTGTAACATGGGGTTCAATTCACCCAAATTCAGGACCTTGAAAAATTTACAGTCAAAATATCATCAGTGAATTTGATATATAAAACTAATTTGATAAATAAAACTAATCATATCCTGCCAAACCCCTAATATTTGGGTCTATTTGGCTCCTTTTCTGATTTGAAATTTGCCCCCTTACTATATGTTTGTGGGGGTGGGAAGAAGAAGATTTATTTTTCTAAAGATGTTGTATATTTTTTAGCATTATGAGTTCATGGAAGGGGAGTGGAGGCTTGAACCAGCAGTTAGAGTGATATTGGGTTGAAGCCCTGTAACTGTGCAAGGCTGCATGTGGAGAGCTGAGAAGCAGCTGAGCTGACTAGTTTTCCAGGAAGGAGGGGCTGGGTCACGCCCAGCCAGATGCTCATTGGTCAAAGATCGTCCCACCCTGGTTTCTCAGCTGTTTTTTGAAGTGTTAACTAATAGGTACTGGCACATTGTCTTTTCAAGGGTGCAGCTGAATGGGACTGTGCTGCACTAAATTTAAACCTTCTCTGATCTCGCTCTCCTTTGATACCTGATATCAGAAACCACATCTTTGATTTACATTAATTGTTCTCCAGCAGTTGTAAGCCAGGAAAGTATGTTATGGATTTTTGTTTCCTGCTCCCAATCTTTTGGGGAGAATGGTCCCCCTTTTAACCTCCAAAGGTTTTTTTTGACCCTTACATACATTTCTTTAACTTTTATATGCAGTGAAATGCCTTATGGTGAACTGATTAATGACAAATGTTTACTTTGCTATAAACTATGCTCACTCTCTCCTGCCCTGATGCCCCTTTCGTGAGTGCTATTCCCCACACCCTGGCCTTCCTGAGCGCTCTCTCCTCCCTGCAGCTCCTTCTCTGGTTCTGTCCTTCCTGTGACCCTTTCCTGAATGCTCCTCCTCCTCCCCAAGTGCCTTCCCTCCTGCCCTGCTGCCCCCACCCATGGCCTCCTCCTTTCTGTCCTCCCCCTCCTCTGCCCCCTTCCCTGGTCTCCTCCTCCAGGTACCTTCCTGAGTTCTTTCCCTCCCCTGAGTGCTGCACATCCCACCCCTCCCCCCATGGCTGCTTCCTGACTGCCCAGCCTCCTGCCCTCTCCCCTTGTGGCCCCCCTCCCTGGTCCCTCCCCTCCACGGTCCCATCTCAAGTGTCTATTTCTTTATTTCTTTGGATTTATTACCCACTTTTTTTTGAATAAAAAAATTCCCCCAAGGCAGGGCACAACGAATTCAAATGGTAACAGTCTCTGTCTGAAGGAGACTTAACCATTCTAATCTGAAAGAGTCTTCACTAAGAACCAAGCTGGATCTCCATCATCCACAGGACTAAACTTGAAACAAGTCAATAGAACTAAGAATACAGCATAAGACAGGACTAACTGGATAGCAATACAAACATCTCAGCACAGCACCAAGCAGTTGACAGCATTCCCTCCTGCCCTCCTCCTCTTTAAGGCCAAATGTTTTCACTCCGATGCTCTCCCGCTTTCTGTCCCTCCCTTATGACCCCTTTCTCCACATCTTTCTGAATGCTGACTCCTTCCCCTCCCCTCCCCCCCCCCCCCCGGCCTATTGCCCCTGCCCTCCTTCCCTCTGACCCCCCACTGTGGCCATACTACTCCCTCAGTGCAGTTCCCCCCCCCCCCCCATTGTTAGACCAGCAGAACAGCCAGAGCACGTGTAGGCGTGGTGAGAAATGCTCCTCTGGGTGCTGTCTCTGGCCATGTGGAGCAGCAGCTGTTGAAGATGTTGGTGACAGTGCGTTTTCCCTTACTCCTCGTGGTGGCAATCAGCCACGTTCTTCCCCGCCTCCTTTCCACACCAGTTCTTGCTTCTTGAAGCTGTGATCTTACTCTCCTTGACATGGGATCAGGCAGTGGAAATGGACAGCAGGAGGCTTATAGCAGAGCTCCTCAGAGGAGTAACCTGTTTAAAGAAGATTGTTTAGCTTTGAGTTTTCTTCTTTCTTTCTTTTCTGTTCTAATTAATGTTTACAGCTGATGTGCGCCTTTTGTAGGGGAAAAGCCAAGGGAAGGAGGAATGAGGTAGAGGCAATGTGGAAGCCCTGGTGATCCATAGGGGCCCAGAGGTCCCCCTTGTGGAAGGAAATACTGTAAGGATGCCATGAACTTGAAACACTGGCTATGGTGACAATGGGTGGAAACTTCGTATACGTATTATGCTGCCTTTGGAGAACTGGGAAGCAGCTAACACTGCTAGTTCCCCAGGAAGGATTGGCTGGGTCACAGCCAGCCAGATGCTCATTGGTCATAGTTAGACCCACTCTGGTTATTTAACTGTTTAAGTGCTGGACAGTAGGGACGCCCCTACTGCACAACTTCTTTTCAAGTGTGAAATTGGAGTCTGAATGGGGCTGCACTGGGCTACTTTTAAACCTTGTTGGATCTCGCTTTCCTTTAGTTCTACTAGTAAAGGAAAGCGTACCTTTGGTTCACATTAATTGTTCTTCTGCAGTGGTAAGCCAGGAAGGCCTATGGTATATGGACGTTTGCTTCTTTCATTAAAGCTTAGTGAACAGCGTAGCCACTAAATATTGTGTGTCTTTTTTTATTATTATTATTTTATTGACACCCTGACACAATCTTGCAGAATACCTGATTGTGAATTTTTCTAAATTCTGATTTTGAGTGACTAGATTAACATTAGTAACCCTTAAAATATAACACTTGTAATTTTTTCTTTATTCATTGTAGATTAATTGCCCTGAATTTATTTTGTATTTATTAATATTAGCTGATATATAAATGCTCAAAGAAATCCCACTGCAATTTGCCATTATTTAAATATGCCTTTCAAGTATAGCCTAACCAAATCATTTACACTGATTAAATAATTATCATGTCATTAGTTCATAAACCTGCAAGCTGGAGAGCTAATAAGATGGAACAAGATACTATCATGACAACATGCACATCTCACCACCTGATGCTTTGACTGTCACAGCACACTGCAGTTTTTCTAATGTGTGCACCCTGCGTACAATGTTCTGTGCTTTCCATGGGTTATTTCGAATGCTTTAAGTCGCACAAAAGCACCAGATGTCAACACTGGTTTACTTGAGTAGGATGTCTACATAAAATACTAATACTGCTAGCAGGCCTAATCTCACTGCACAGATACTTTTCCCTCATTGATATGATACTTTTATTGCTCAGTGAGTCACTTGACAGGGAAGCTAGTCTCAGAGTATCACAAGCCTTCATAATCTTCTGTTCTATAACACCAAGAACTAACCCTCTGTGATGTAAAAGAGTCACTGAGGGTTTTGAAGCATCACAGTTCAACATGTTATAAATACTATATTTGTACGAAAATACTACCAGACATTCTCCAAAGTAGTAAAGAAGTATTTTAAAGCATATTCTGATACAAATGGATTAAAATACAAAATAACATATGCACTATATATTTATATATTTATGCACTATATTTCATTAATTCCTTCCTCCTATTTACGTCTTAGTTACCATGTAAATATAGTATTCCTTTAATTCTTTATAACTACATAATTCATTAATACTGTACCCCATAACTACGTCTTAGTTACTTTGTAACTAATAGATAACATTTGCTGTTGTGTTCCGCGGCCGTGGACCCCTACCTTGCCCGTGGCGGCGACCCACCGTGACAGCTTCGGGGGAAACCCCTGATCCTGTGCCCGTCGCTCCATCGCGGGCCCCCTAGATGGCTGCCGGGTGGGGACCCGTCCCTGCTCCTCCCTCGCGGCATCCGGCAGTCTTTTCCTCCGTGGAGGAAATCCAAGATGGCCACCACCATCTTTAGGTGCGAGGCCACGCCTCCTCCCTAGATTTAAAGAGGCCAGGCCCCTTAACTACTCTCAGCTGTTTCCAATGGGCCAGAGTAGAGGAAGTATAAAGGGAGGCTTCCTCTGCCCATTCTTCGACTTGGCAACGTCCTCTAGCGCTGTCTAAGTCTGCTTGCTTTGGTGAGTCTTCTAGTGCTTTGGATCCTTGTTCCTGGTGTTCCTGGTTCCTGACTTTGGATTGGCAAGCAGTGATTCCTGGTGTGTGACTTCGGACTGGCAAGCGGTGATTCCTGGTGTGTGACTTCGGACTGGCAAGCGGTGATCCCTTGGTGTGTGACCTCGGACTGGTAAGCGACGACCCTCTGGCTCTTGACCTTGGACTTCTTCTGGATCATCATCTCCAAGGGCCCACCTAAGTCCCAGCGGCCCAGGTCCCTACGGGCTCCTCCCGGGGGGACCGCGGGCTTTCAGGGGTGAGGCTCCAGTTAACCCTTGCACCAAACTCTCGACTTCTTGATCTCTCAAAGGTCAACCTAAGTCCCAGCGGTCTGGGTCCCTACAGGCTCCTTCTGGGGGGACCGCGGGCTTCCAGGGGCGAAGACACAGTTCCTCTCCTTGACGTCATGACTCTTTGTCTGCCTCCACAGTCTCCTCAGTCTCCAGTGCCAAGGGTCAGCTGGTCACATCTTCTGTTCTGCCTCGCCACCCGACAGGAGAACCTACGGATCTTCCTCCTAAGGTATACCATCCTCCCGTCGGCCCAAGGGTTCACAAGCCTGAGCATAACATTTGCTCTAGTTAATTTTGTAAAAATGTATATAGTTACCTTGTAAATATTATATATAGTCCTGCATGTTTCCCCTTGTTCTAGGCTTTATATGTTTTACATGTTTTATGTGTTTTATTTATCATGTTCTCTGTCAAGCGCCTCTGAAGCATACTTTTGCATTTAAAGTACACCATTGTGATATCACCAATGAACGTCAGTATATAAAACCATAAAATAAGTAAATAAATAACATTTTTTTTAATAATACAGCCTTTGTTTGCAGGTTGCATGATACCAGTTTTCTTTCCTAGAGACCCTATTTCTCTTTCAGTTTCAAGGGCTGGATATATTTTATATTGATGCATGAGATGGTTTTCAAGGGTGATGAGTCAGATGAACTGAACAAAATCACTGTGAACCTGGAAGATGTAGTAGGCCAGATTGACATACTAAAGAGTAGTAAATCACCCCAGGGTTCTGAAGGAACTAAAAAATGAAATGTCAGATCTATTAGTTAAAATTTGTAATCTATAATTAAAATCATCCTTTGTACCTGAAGACTGGAGGGTAGCTAATGTAACCCCAATATTTAAAAAGGGCTCCAGGGATGATTCAGGAAACTATAGACCAGTTAGCCTGACTTCAGTGCTGGAAAAATACTGGAAACTAGTCTAAACATCAGAATCACAGAGCATATAGAAAGACATGGTTTAATGGAACACAATCAGTATGGATTTACCCAAGGGAAGTCGTGCTTCACAAATCTTCTCTTTTTGAAAGGGTTAATAAACATCTGGATAAAGGTGAACGGGTAGATTGATGGAGATCCCAGCAGGCAGAAGTAGTTGAATTACAGGCACCAAGGTAGGGAGAGCAGGCCCTCGAGGAGCGAGTACCTGGTATCCCAGATAGGCACCTGAAAGAAAGCATAGGGCCCCCGAGGAGCGGGTACCCAGGTTAGATGAATTACCCCAAAGGGCAGAGAGAACTTCCAGCGGCAGCAAGGAAGCGGCAGAGTAGCTTAGACCAGAGGCGAAGGGCAGGCTAAATACCCAGATGGCATAACATCACTCGACGGGGGACGCCCCCAAGATTCCCGCCATGACATGGATAAAGACATGGGTGGCGTGCACACACCCTAGGAGGCCCTAAGGAGAAACATGGCGGATAGCCTTGCCATTGCCATTCCAGGGACGCCAGAGAGAGCGGCATGCAGAAGCGGGGGTAGCCATCTTCCCAAGACTAGCAGGGAGAGCAGAGAGAAAGGTGAGGCCACAGGTCTCACCTTTGGATTTTCAGAAGGCTTTTGACAAAGTCCCTCATGAGAGGCTTCTAAGAAAACTAAAAGGTCATGGGATAGGAGGCGATGTCCTTTCGTGGATTACAAACTGGTTAAAAGACAGGAAACAGAGAGTAGGATTAAATGGTCAATTTTCTCAGTGGAAAAGGGTAAACAGTGGAGTGCCTCAGGGATCTGTACTTGGACCAGTGTTTTTCAATATATTTATAAATGATCTGGAAAGGAATCCAACGAGTGAGGTAATCAGATTTGCAGATAATACAAAATTATTCAGAGTAGTTAAATCACAAGTGGATTGTGATAAATTGCAGGAGCACCTTCCGAGACTGGAAGATCGGACATCCAAATGGCAGATGAAATATGTTCAGTGGTAGACTTATGTGCACAAGTCTCACTTAATATCCCGGTGATTGTATGTTTGATGAATGTTTATGTGTATTATGTGTATTGCTGGATTTTAATCTTTTGAATTTGAACATTGCTTTGGGTGTCCAAGAGTGGTTGGGTAAGCAGTATAGAAGTATTTTAAATAGTTACATGTATAACTTTATCCGGATAACTTATCTGCTTGCTGGCTCTCTGAATATCAACCTCTCCACTGATCATGTTAATGTCATTCTGGCTCTGAACTAGAACAGAAAAACTAAATAAATCAAGAATCTCTGTAGGTAAAAACAAAATACCTTTTTTGTGTGAAATCACTTTTCTATTGAAAAGAGAGAATTAATGTAGTAATTAACACAATTCCAGGAAAAAATACACATAGTCTTCCCTTCCCAAAAACCTTTCCAATGCTGCATCTTAGTGTTAATGAACTCCATAGGCCTGGGTTGATCTGAAAGCAGCAAAAAGTACCTGCTTGCAAGCATAGGACAAGATTAATAAGTAAACTCTGACTACTGATCTCTGGAAACTCTGCATTTTCATCTCTTCTGTTTATTGCTAGACTTCAAAATATTGAGTTAAATTTATTTTCACACATTCCAAATAGCAGGACCCAGAGAAAGAGATGTCATGCTGAGCCCAAAGCATCATCAAACACAAGGATCCCTCATACGTAATTAAAGGCTTTGCCTTGAGTGTTCAGATCTTCAGACTGAAAAAAGAAAAAAAAATTACTACTGGAGAACTCTGTAAATTATTGTTTAATTGAATGCAAATGGATAGTAAAGATATTTATGTCTGTTTTAAATGATCTCTACTGCACATACTCTTGAGTGTGAAACTATTAAAGCATAACTCAGTTTGTGCATAAAAGATGCTTGATTCCCTTAACGTACTTTGTTGTGTGCATCATAATGGCACAATAGTAGCTACTTAGTTAGCCACCTAAAGTTCTTTAAAAAGAAATATCATGGGAGCTCATGACTTTCTTAGCATGCATTATCTTAAAACAGTGATTGCCAATATGTCCTTGGGAATGTGTACTTAAAATATGTAGCACCTGCTGTCAATCAGAACAGCGCTATCAATATCAACAGGTTTTGAATGAAACGGTTTTTCATTGCACTATTGGTTTTATCATTTGTAAGATGTAAGGAATTATTTTTCCTGCTTAGTAATTTTGGGAGCAGGCATGAGTATTTCCAGAAAAAAAAAAAAAAAAAAAAGGTTTCTTATCAAGAATTTGCTTTTACTAGAAACATTAATGACTGAATTCTCATGGATGAAGAAAGACTGAATGACTCCTGTGGAGAGGAATCTGTGCTGGTCTTGTAAAGAATTATTCTTTTCTGTAGAATTGAATCATGCTTTTTTGCTTTCCCCTTTGGGCTCCGAGGTTGCATGTAGCTTTAAAGCACGTATCGTGGGCTTCTATAGTGAGATGGTTCCATGGATGTATCTAGTTTATGGCCATCTGAAACGTCCCTTAAAGAAGGCCTTTTTAAAATTAATTTTTACCAGAGCCAAACTCTGCCGTGACAAATGTTGTCCTCTTCTATCCTGTCTGTTACCAAGTGTCTGTGTGGAAGAAGCTTTATGCCATCTTAGATCTTAGTCAGAAAGACAGAACTTATTTACAAACGTGCTACTGTGGCTGACTTGCTGTTTCCTGTAGCTTGCCCTCTGATTTAATGCTGGGCTGCTGAGAACTACATGGATGGCTCCATTCTCTGCAGAACTTTGCTGCATGCCTGCCCAGCGAAAGAGAGTCCCTGTACTGTAACATCCCCTCTCTCTCATTTGTTTGGGATTGTATTCTCCCCTGCAAAACCTATGTCACAATATCATGCTGTACAAGAAAAAGAAACACACATTTTAACGAGAACTGCCCACGTGATGGGTGATTTCTTCTTTTTCAGTTCAGTATACAGCCTTTGAATCGCACAGGTGGTTAATGCTGCTGCATGTTCGTATTACTTGGGTAACTATCGGAGAGCTTGTTGCATTTTGGAAATTCATATTTGCATCTTTTCTGGTATCTTCCCTTAGGCTAGTTACTTGCTCCCTGGGTTCTGTTTCATTTGTGTTTGATTCAGACAGTCCTTTGCCCCTTACAGTGGGAATGACATCTTTTCATTGTCCACTGTTTATAGAGGGTAGTATGAGGCAGATTCCACGATTTTGGCAGTATGCTTGTCCATCAGTTGTGACAGTGTAGGACCAAGGATTGAGTCGCTCGCTGCATGTTGCCTGTTTCCAGGGCCTAGGACATGTTTGGAGGAAATAATGGGACTTGCGCAGGATCCCCAGGTTGCTTCCCTAGCTGCATCTGTAACTCTGGAAGGTCCCTGGCTTGCCTGTCATAATACTTTTTTATCATTCTGTTTCTGATCTATCTGGCCTTTCTATCACTTCTGGTTTTAATAGCTAAGTAGCTATTGTCATTAAGGTATGTGTGCACTTGGTCATCAGGTGCTGGACTGCATGACATGCATTCAGTAGTAGGAAATATTTCTCCATTACAGAATGGCTTGCCACATGTTTTCTTTTCAACTTAGGTTATTTCAAATTTGACAGCTGATTTAGCGTCGCCTGTTGTATGGAGGTGCTGTGCATATGGTAAACTGTGCAAAATCTTACTTGCGAGTTGTGATTCATTATATGAAGCAGAGACACTAGTGTGGTATGTCACGGCTTCTGAAGTGCTGCATTGTTTTTTTCTCAATTATTATTATAACATAGCTGATAGGGGTGTGCAGAGCAAAGATTGTCATTTCAGCTTTTTTGCTTGGGTGTTGGTGGTTTGTGTTTTGTTTTAATGTGTGGTTTGGTTTATTTGCCAAATTGACATAAACATTGAAAACAAAATGAGGCCCCCTCCATCACACCCCAGGAATTCCTGGGACTAACCTAGACCCTCACCAAGACACAGGGGCCTAGTCCTACCCACCTAGGCACAGTCAAGCAGGGAACCTCCCCAGGCCCTTCTTCCCCCCCCCCCCCTTTCTATGGGGATCTTACCAGAAAAAGGGTGCATGAGCGAACCTCACTTGCTTTTGCCCTACCACTAGTCTTTAGAAATGGCACTTGGTCCTGAGATTGGTACTAAAGTGATGTCAAAATGGCGCCAGTCTCAGTTTTCTTGTACAGCCACACAAAACATAAGGCTGAATGAAGACTGCTGTGACAGCGGCGTTGCCATTCCCTTCCAGAACTTTGGTCAGAGCAACCCTGGAAGTGGCCACCATCACAATCCCTGTTGGGGTTTTGTGGATCTGGTGTTGTGTCAGATGTTGTGGGTGGGAATTGGAAAAAATATTGACTAAGGAGGGACTTGGGAAACTATGGCTGCTCTTTATTATTATTTATTATTTATTTTACGTACGGTGGGTTAGAAGGGGCAGGAGAAGCATCAGGTGCTAGCCTTCATGTACATCAAACAGTTTCTGAAGTGGGAGGGGAGGGGCTTCAAGTTCAGGCCTTAAGACTGGCACCTTTTGTTGTGAGCGCTGAGGCCTTATGTTTGGCACTTAACCAACTATATCTTTTTGACTAGGGCCAGTTAAGGCAACGTTATCTAGGAATATATTCTCAGATAACTACCCCTTCTCTTGGCCATGCTAGAGTTAGCTGCATAGCTTATTTGGCTAACTCCAAATCTTGGACTAACTAAATTCCACTCCATTAGAACACCCCTAAAATGCCTCCCACTTATCTGATAAATGCCTTTCAATACAAAACCTCAGTAAAATCCAAACAGCCTATTCATCAAAAATCCCTTTCAAAACAACTGAGAGCCACAGATAGTCTGATCCCTGCAAAAAAAAAAACAACCTGACTCACATCATTCCCTTTATGTAGTGCTAAGGCCTTCTTTAATGCTTAATTATAAGAAATACCTATTATGTGTTGGCCGAATTTTAAATTGGCCACGCACACAAATTCCAGCAGATATGTGTGTGGCCGGGCCCTGCGCGCGCTGCGTGCATTTTCAAAAGGACCCAGCCACGCGCGTAACTGCCAATACGCACACAAGTGCCGAAGTGCCGGTCCCTTAAAAAGGGATAGGCCGGGGGGGGGGGGGGGGGTGTCGTAGTCTGGGCGGGGAGGAGTAGGGTGGGGGGGGCAGGCCGGGACACAGCCATTATACGCTGTCCTGATGACTCGCTCACCAGCCTCAGCTTACTTCAGCTCTGGCCCTAAAGTAAGTTAAAAAAACAAATAATAAAAAAAAAGAATAGATAGGAAGGGTTTAGGGGGTGGGGAGGAGAGGAGAGGAGAGGGGAAGAGGGTAGGGAGTAGGGAATTTAGGTAGGGGGTAGGGAAGTTCCCTCCCAGTCCACTTGTTAATTGGAGCAGACTGGGAGGGAAGGGGGAAGGCCCGATTTTGTCACTGCGCATAATATACCAAAATCCCTCCCCCACATGCGCCACCCACACGTGCGCACGGATTATAAAATCTGGCGCGGCCTATGGATTTTATAACATGCGTGTGCTGGCGTGCGCATGTTATAAAATCCGTACATCCATGTGCGCGCACACGCACCTTTTAAAATCTATCCCTATATTGTTGAAATACAAAGTGGAGACTCGGGTTGGTTGCTAGTCAACAGCTATCTCACGTTTTGCTGATGACTAACTTCAAACATGAGATGGTCACTTATTGCCTGCATATTGCAAGGTCTCAAAGGTCTGCTGCTTTCAACAATACCGAGTGGAGGTCTTTCTAAAACAGTGAGCTGCATCTGTTACTTACTATACATTTGGCTAAATTTTAAATCCCCTGCGCACTGGGAAAACGGGGGTTACGCGTGCGGCTGGGCCTTATATGTGCCACGCGTATCTTCAAAGGGGCCCGGCCATGCACGTTAACTCCCATTTTGTGCAGAATTGCCAGGCCCATGAAAAGGGATGGTCCGGGGGCGAGGAGGGATGGGCCAGGGGGCTGGGAGGGGCAGGGCTGGAGGCGGCCGGTACAGTGGCCATTTGCCGCTGTACTGGGGGAGGGAATCCTGGCGTGCGCAAGTTGTTACTGCTCCGTTGGAGCAGTAAGCAATGAAATAAGAAAAAAAAAAGGTAGGAGATAGGGTTTAGGGGTGGGGAGGAGAGGAGAGGAGAGGGGAAGAGAGGTTAGAGAAGGGGGTAGGGAAGTTCCCTCCCAGTCCGCTCCTTAATTGGAGCAGACTGGGAGGGAACTGGGAAAGGCCGCGATGCGTCGCAACATGAAACTTGTACAAATCTACACTCCCTTGCATGCACCGGGGTAGATTTTAAAAGAAGCACGCATGGTCAACATGTGCGCACACTACCCGGTGCGCGAACATGTATGCCTGATTTTATAACATGTGGGAGTCGGCGCGCGCAAGGGAATGCACAATTGTGCACCTTGCGTGCGCCGAGCAGTGCTGCCTTCCTCCGTTCCCTTTCCCCTAACCTAACCTAACCTTCCCACCCCTTCCCTTCCCTTAACCTTTCGCCCCCTAGCTCTACTCTAACCCCCCCTGACTCTTGTCTTACCTTTTGCTCCTGCCTCTGGGCAGGGGCAAGTTGCACGCACCGGCAGCCTGCTGGCACGTGATCCTCCAACACAGCGGCAATGGCCACTATGTCGGAGGCCCCCGGACCGCTCCTTTTGTAAAGCCCCGGGACTTACACACGCCCCGGGGCTTTACACACGTCGCTGGGCCTTTTTAAAATAGGCCCGGCGCGCGTAACCCTTTTAAAATCCAGCCCACAGATTGCAAAATCCAACGCGCATGTGCGCGCGGCCCAACAATTTTATATCATGCTCGTGCTGGCATGTGCATGTTATAAAATCAGCGTGTTCATGTGTGCGCGCCGGGAAGCACGCGCACATGGACGCAGGAGCGCATGTACTAAAATCTATCCCATTGCTTACAGATCCTCACAATGTCACGCATATAATGTGAAAAGTGTGAGCATGCCAAATCTACGGCAGCACATCCTTTGGAACCCAAATAGTGCAAATTGCTTTTGCTCTGCAGAAGTAAGAACTGCTATGATGTCACATGGGGACCTTTGTTTTGTTTTCAGTTATTTTGTTTGCCTGGGAATTTCAATGTTCTAACAAAGCAAATCAGCGGAAAAATGGCTTTGTTATAACACAGAGAAGAAAAATCGGAAAAGTCATTTTTCCATGGATTTCTTTTTTGTTCTAACATTGAAATTCCCGGGCAAAATAAAGTAAAATCTGAACATGAAGGTCCCTCAAGGTCAGGCTTTTAGATTCTCTAGCGAGATGGGTTTCCAAAGAGTGGCCATAGTTTATAGCGATGCTAACAAATCATCTGATGTCCTTCTCCTACTGCACAGAAGATAATGCCCAGACAAATATCTCCTGTTGCTATAAGGTACTAGGTCACAGGCTTTAGATAACTAGAAGCAGAGACATACGTGACTTGGAATCCACACTTCTAGACTGTTATGCATTAGAGTTAGGCCATCTTCACATAGCAGGCCCTCTTTATCTCATTCATATAGTAGTCACAGAAGTGGGGAGTGTGCATACATGCTTTCATGAAAAGCACAAACGTGCCCATTTACCCTCTGTTATAAAAGTAAATGTGTATAATTGAGGTGCAAAGTTTCCCCTCGTGCGCATGTCTTTGACTGGAAATTAGGTGCAGATGCAGATATTTTATAACTGTGTGCGTTCCCACTGCCCAGTAAATGCACTATGGCTGTCGGGAGGAGGTGCTCAGCTGCAAAAGTTGAATTTCCAGCTGAGGAAGTAGCTAGATTGGTCAAAGAAATTCAAAAAGTTTAGAAGTATATATCTGGCCTGCATCGACTTGAGTAAATGCAAATCAAAAGGAAAAAAATGGGAGACTATAATGAACAAGTTCACCGCTGTTTTCCATAATTGCCGGCGTATAGAGGATCTGTGCAAAAGAATTCAGGACCTGTGCAGAAAGGTAAAAGCCAAGCAGGCAGCAATACATGCCTAGGTCCCTTCTTGGCCACTCAGCCTATGTGCCATTGGGTGCAAGGTACTCAGTACCATCAATGAAGCAACAGTGGCAAGTGTGAGCCAGCAAGATATATCTCGATCACAAAGGCAGTTCTAGCAGTTGGTGATCTTGACTTCTGGCACTATATATGTGGGGCTTTACTGGGATCCCTACTAATGGTTTGGGCTTTTAGGTATAGATATAAAATGTCACTCTGAACAAAACGTCTTTCAAATGGCTATGCCATCTTGTCAGTCAGCTTGTGTTGGAACATCAGTCTTCCTCCAGTCTGGCTATTGGCATCTAGCATTTCATCAAAAAAACTGTGCTCGAGCCGAGGAGGTTATCCTGTGCCCCTACCCCCAACTCTCCATAAAGAATCATGTAAGATTGAGGCTGAAGAGTGAATAAAGTGGGAAGGACATTTAGGCTAGAGGATTGCATGCGTGCCCCATGGATCCTCTACCCAGGACCATAACTAGGGGTCACATATATGTTCCATGCATGTGTTCTTTCCCTCATACAAGAAAGACTCTGCCTGTCTGCTGCTATGCAACATTTGCATGACGTAACCTATAACAAGGTACAAAGATAGGCAGTTCCTGCAGAGAGCAAAGAAAGGGACATTTTAAGGGACTCCATTCACAGGCTTTATAATTCCTGTGGCAGTCTTTTACATGCCCACTCCCTGGCTCTTCCAAAGTCTGCTTGCATTAGCAGTAAACTCCTATGCCACAACTGTCCAAACACTCAACCTCTTGCAAGAGGCTATCTTGACAGCTGGATATTGCTTGATAGCAGACAGGCACTTGCTGGAGCCACACCGTGTACCAGCATTATCTGTGGGCTCAGATGAGCATTCATTTTAGTTTTTCTTTGCAAGCCTTAGATATTTCTCTCTGCAAGCATTGTGAAGTATAGGCTATGTGGTTTAGAAACTACTTTGTAGGGTTACTGCAATGTTGTGAACCTGCCCGCGACGGGCGCGGGCAAGTCCCCTACCTTCTCTTCCAGCTGCTCTCTTAGCGTGGCAGATTGCTGCTGATGCCGTCCTCTGCGGTCCGAGGCTGCGGTCGTCTTCTGCCTTCACCGGGAGCCTTCCTCCATGGCTGAGGCCGCCCTGCCGCTCCTGCTCCGTCTTCACGGCTGGAGCCGCTGCCGGGGCCCTCAGATGGTAGGGAAGCCATCCCTGCCAGTGCCTGTTTCTTCCCTTCATCTTCGCAGCAGGGAACCACTCCTCTTCGGGCCTCCCTTGCGGCATGGACACCACCAACGTCCCTGCTTTCCCTTGCTTCTTCCTAGGCGCGGGCACGTGCCTCTTTTCAGCATTTAAAGGGCCAGTGGCGGGAAAAGTCCCGCGGCCCTTGGAGATGACATCATTGACCTGCTTTGCTTCAGCCCTATAAAAAGGGCCCTTTGCCAGTCCCTCGTTGCCTTCGCAAGGAGTCAGTTCACTCCTGGATGTTCCAGTCTATCGGTCCAGGAGTCTTCTGAAGTTCATCGCTTCTTCAAGATCCTGTGTTTCTCGTTGGAGCTCCTTTGTCTTCGTCTGAGCCTCCGTTCCAGGAAATCCTGATGTTCCATGTCCAGATGTCCCATTGTACTGTGAGGTCACTCCTGAAAGCCTTGATGTTCCAGATGTCCTGTTGTTTTGTGGTTCCGTTCCTGAAGGTCCTGTTGTTCCACACCCTTATGTTCCGGACGTCCCAGGCAATCCGTGTTCCTGTTGTCTTGATCCTGATGCCCTTGTCCTCTCCTCTGCATCCAGTTCCCAGGTCCCTTGTGCCCACTTCTCCTGGCGGGCCATGTCATGCTTCATGACCAGCCCTGGAGTGGCTGTGTAGGGCTCCTTGTAGTACAAGGCCTTCTTCTCTTCTGCAGCGCAAGCCTCCAGGAGATGTCTGTTTTTAAAGCCTTGTTCCTGTGCATCTTGTTCCCGGTCTACGGAGTCCCCTTGCGCCTGCTCCTTCCATGCCTAAGACTCTGCCAGAACCTGCTCCATTCAGCGTGGTCTGCGACCAGCCACAGGCGGATGTGTAGGGCGTGCCCCGGTGCAGGCCTCTACTGAATCTTCGCCGTGTTCCAGTCTCAATCTTCATTATCTCATCTAGAGTCTGCTTCACATCCAGCGTGGTCCGCGACCAGCTATGGGTGGCTGAGTAGGGCACGCTGCGAAGCAGTTCTCACCAAGTTCAAGCAAGCTTTCCCGGACACAATCTAATGACATCACGGTTTCCTTATCAAAACAAGCAGCCCTCAGCCATGCTCTCTGGATATAGTATTTAATTTGTATATTGTTTAATTGTTACCAATCTATCCTCTCTCTTCCTCCTTCTCCCAGTTCTGCTACCCTTGTTAAATGTAACTGCACCTTCGGTCACCACAGTTCCAGTTTGATGTATCTACTGCACTCCTGTTTTATGTAAACCAGCAAGATATGTTGTCATGATTGCCGGTATATAAAAACCTTAAATAAATAAATAAATAAATAAAGTACTTTTGCCTGACTTCTGAATCCTTGCTTGAAACTCACGTGTAACCCAAATCTTTGCTTGAAACTCCTACAATGTTTTTCAACGTCTTGTGCTTGTTTAGGCCAATAGAACTTGTCCCTCTCTGGATCCATATGCCCCATGTCGTGATGGAAAGACTGTAGCAGAGCTCTGTGGAATTTTTGTGGCAAAGACAGTTGATGGGGATAACCGGAATTGGTATCTTTCCTCTCTCTGTACAGTACATGATATGGCATGAACAGAGATCTCTGAGCCTATTGTGTTTGTCATATGTCCTGAGAAATTAAACTTGGCATGTTAGTGGAGACCAACATCACAGTAGGTGTTTTAGGCTTCTAGATTCAATACATCAGGTCTGTTTCAGGCCTTTAGATGCAGTTTCACACCCTAGAACACCCTTCTTTCAGTCTAGAACTTGCTTCCTTTCTTTTCTGCCACTGTACAGATCAACTCAACCAAAATAATTGAGAAAGAAGCACAGGGGCGGATTTTAAAAGCCCTGCTCGTGTAAATCCGCCCGGATTTACGCGAGCAGGGCCTTGCGCGCCTATTTTCCATAGGCCTGCCGGCGCGTGCAGAGCCCCGGGACTCGCGTAAGTCCCGGGGTTTTTTCGGGGGCGTGTCGGGGCGGGGCCGATCGACGTGGCGTTTCGGGGGTGGGCCCGGGGGCGTGGTTTTGGCCCGGGGCGGTCCAGGGGCGTGGCCGCACCCTCCGGATCCGCCCCGGGGTCGCGTCTCGGCGCGCCAGCGGGCTGCTGGCGCGTGGATTTACTTCTCCCTCCGGGAGGTGTAAATCCGTGGACAAAGGTAGGGGGGGTTTAGATAGGGCCGGGGGGGGGGGGGGGGGATTAGGTAGAGGAAGGGAGGGGAAGGTGAGGGGAGGGCGAAAGAGAGGGCAGAAAGTGAGGGGAGGCAGGCTGCTCGGCGCGCGCCGGCTGCCCAAAATCGGCAGCCTTGCGCGCGCCGATCCAGGATTTTATAAGATACGCGCGCGTATCTTATATAATCCAGCGTACTTTTGTTTGCGCCTGGTGCGCGAACAAAAGTACGCGATCGCGCATTTTTTAAAAATCTACCCCACAGAGTACAAGAACAAACATTCACAGCTCTCTAGTCCATCTCTTTAAGGAGTTGTTGGGAACTTCACCCCCAATGTGTCTGAATATCCCTGTTAGTCGGGGTGAACATCTGTCTGCCTCCCAGTACTGTCTTCCAGAACATTTCTCTCACAGATGCCTTCCCCAGTCACAGTTCTGAATTTAGAAGTTGAAATCCTCTGAGTTTTTTTGTTAGTGATATTTCCTACAAAATTAACCAGAGGTCCAGGGAACTATGATATGCAAATTGCCTACCTGAATGTCTGACTAATCCTTTTAATGGTCAGTTAAGTATCCTCACAGCAGGATGTGTGGTAACCTTTTCAATCTCCTGAGCTTGCTACTCAGGTTACATTTTACATTTCTGTATTGTTCTGTTATTTTTTTCTCCTGTAGCTCACAAAAACTCTCCCCCATTTAAATTTCTTGTTGCTCACAACTTTTTTTTTTTTTATAGATTTCTTCTCTAATTGAAGGCTAGGCCTTTGTATTTATTTTAATTATAGTATAGAGAACAATTATAATATAGAGTTCTTTGTACTCAGGATAACTTAATTTGGTCTCTGCCAGGGACAATTTAAAACCTTTAAGCAGAATCAAAAGAACTGCTAACTCTGCTTTGATGGCAAAATAATTTGACAGTACATCATTTAACTAATTTACGATGTTTTTACATAAGGATGGTAATTTTCAGTAGTTTGCGTAAGTCAGCACATACACGTGCAAGTCAGTGCATCTAAAGTTAAAGCAGTGTTTTGTAAACTGTGAGACCTGAAGCCAAAGATCTCTGCCCGAAAGGTATGTGCATATGTTTCAGCATACTTACACATTTGTAATGCAGAAAAACACACACTTTCTATACCAGTTTTATAAAAGTACATGCATATAGTTTATACATGTAATAATTGTAACATGTGTTGTGGGTGAGCTGTTTTAGTGTGCCCTTGGGCCTCAGCCCGACCCCAGGTGAACCCAGGACCGGCCCGAGGGTTGACGGCGTATGCCAGCGTGGCTGGTGGGCTGACCCTCTGCCAGGCCTGCAGGCTCCCAAGGCCGAGGATGTTGGAAGTTGAATGGTCCTCTGACCATTCCGTGCCCTTTCGGACCTGCTGCTAACAGCATGGAGCAGCAGGCCTGGCCTGAGGTAGAGGGCAGTCGAGGACCTTGGCACGAAGACAGGACAATGGTAGCTATATACGGTAACTGGGTTCAGGAACCAGGCAGGAACTGTAGCAAGACTCAGGTACGAAGACATCAGGAACTGTAGCAAGACTCAGGTACGAAGACATCACAAAAGACACTTGGGCGGAAGGACAGTTGCACAGTCTCTCAGGGCGCCCTACTCAGCCCACCCGCGGGACTGAGTCGCGGACCACCCTGTCCCACTGCGCGCCCTACACAGCCCGAAGGCTGGTCGCGGACCACGAGGAGAGCGGGACATGCGCAGGGAAGATCCAGGCGAAGAGGAACTCTGATGTCGGGACCAATGGCATCCGAAGCTCTGACGGCTGGCGGGAACGGAAGCTTTAAGCACAGGGATGAATCCCACCTGTTGGCCACTCCTAGGCCCAACAGGTCAGAAAGCCAGAAGCAAATACGAAGACACAGGGAAGAACATCCGGGAAGGCAGAACATCAGGACGAAGATCAGGGCAGGTACATCAGGATACCTGGACGGGACATCTGAATGGGACATCTGGACAGGACATCTGGAAGGACATGTAGACAGGAACCTCAGGCACAAAGACAAGACGAAAGAACAGGAACCGAACAGGAACTGAACAGGAACTCCATGGAGAAGACAGGAAGGCCTGATGGAGCACTGGCAGGCAGAAGCCTCCAGAAGGGTGACACTCCGATGCAAGGCGAAGAACAGACTGACATTGAAGTCCTTTATAGGGCAGAAGCAGGAAGTCCAATTAGAGGTGGGGTCAGCCACACTTCCTGTGGCAGGCCCTTTAAATCAGGCAGAGAGGCGCGCGCCAGCGCCTAAGGAGCAAGCAGGAGCTGTGCAGGACCGCGGACAGCGGCCTGCACCGGCGTAGCCCAGAGAGAAGCAGGAAACAGGCAGGCAGGCAGGCTTCGGGGCAGCCTCCAGGCTGTCTCACGAGGACCCCCTTGATGGTGTTGTGGCCTCTTGCCAGGAAGACTGACCCGGGGCGGCTCCCGGACCGCGGGAGAAAGAACAAGACCGCGGCTCCAGCCGCGCCGGAAGGCCCAACTTCAGTGGCGACTCCTGCAGCGTGGGGAAGACGAGGGTGCGGCTCCAACCACGTGGCAGGCCCGACGGCGGCGTCCCTGCCGTGTCAGGGAAACAGCGACCTGGGGTAAGTGAAGCAGGCAGATTCACAACAACATGTTCATGCACTAACAGCTTTAAATACAGAGGCAGGTAGTGTATAAAGCAAGCACTGACTCCACTTATGAAATTACTTACTTGTGAGTACTTGGAATCACTAGTTTACTGATACCTCTATCAATTCATCCTGACCCCCCCCCCCCCCACCACTTAATCTAGACCACCTACCCAAAAGCTGCAGACAAAAACGGTGCAACTTCACTAATACATTTAAACTTCACTAATACATTTAAACTTCACTAATACATTTAAAGGAGGTTAGACACATTCCTACTCCCATAGCAACCTAAAACTTAACTAGGAGCTAATCAAAATTGAGATGAATGCAGCAGTCCAGCAGCAAGAGAGGGGCTTCCCAGTCTTTTGCATAGAGTGTCACATGTATGATTTTTTACCCACCGGTGAGAAGTTGTACATGTGCATGCAATGCAAAGAGCTCCTGGCTCTCAGAGAACGAGTCCGATCTCTGGAGGCTAGAGTGGCAGACCTGGAGGAGCTGAGGCAGACAGAGAGGTATATAGATGAGACCTTCAGGGACATAGTAGTCAAGTCCCAACTTCAG
Source organism: Rhinatrema bivittatum (assembly GCF_901001135.1). NCBI lineage: Eukaryota > Metazoa > Chordata > Amphibia > Gymnophiona > Rhinatrematidae > Rhinatrema > Rhinatrema bivittatum. Next base: position 82,611,515 of record NC_042624.1, read on the forward strand.
ACTGGCTGCCCTGGTGCTACCTTGGAGGAAGAGGGTCTCATGATGGGAGAGCACCAACCAGGTGCAGCAGGAAAGGATCCTGTAGCAAGGACCTGCTCTCCAGGTGATGCATTGTCCTTTCGCACTGAGGATATCTTCCCAAGGCCTACTGCCCAAGAGGGAAGGGTTAGGTCGGCCGTCATTGTTAATGATTCGATTATTAGGAATGTAGACAGCTGGGTGGCTGGTGGGCATGAGGATCGCCTGGTAACATGCCTACCTGGTGCGAAGGTGGCGGACCTCACGCGTGACCTAGATAGGATTTTAGACAGTGCTGGGGAGGAGCCGGCTGTCGTGGTACATGTGGGCACCAACGACATAGGAAAATGTGGGAGGGAGGTTCTGGAAGCCAAATTTAGGCTCTTAGGTAGAAAGCTTAAATCCAGAACCTCCAGGGTAGCATTCTCTGAAATGCTCCCTGTTCCACGTGCAGGTCACCAGAGGCAGGCAGAGCTCCGGAGTCTCAATGCGTGGATGAGACGATGGTGCAAGGAAGAGGGATTCAGTTTTGTTAGGAACTGGGGAACCTTTTGGGGAAGGGGGAGTCTCTTCCGAAGGGATGGGCTCCACCTTAACCAGGGTGGAACCAGACTGCTGGCGCTAACCTTTAAAAAGGAGATAGAGCAGCTTTTAAACTAGAACAAAGGGGAAAGCAGACAGTCGCTCAGCAGTGCATGGTTCGGAGAGAGGTATCTTCAAAGGATACTAATGATGCATTAGAATTAGGGCATCCCGACAGTGAGGTTCCAATAATTAGAAAAATAATCCAAGTGCCTGTAACTAAAAACTCACCTGAGCTAAAAAATTCTAACTTATCCCTATCAATTAAAAAGAGAATAAAAATACAAACAAAAAACAAACTTTGAAATGTTTGTATGCTAATGCCAGAAGTCTAAGATGGGAGAATTAGACTGTATAGCAGTGAATGATGACATAGACTTAATTGGCATCTCAGAGACATGGTGGAAAGAGGATAACCAATGGGACAGTGCTATACCGGGGTACAAATTATATCGCAATGACAGAGAGGAGCACCCGGGAGGAGGTGTGGCGCTTTATGTCCGGGATAGCATAGAGTCCATCAGGATAAACATCCTGCATGAGACTAAATACAAAATTGAATCTTTATGGGTAGAAATCCCTTGTGTGTTGGGGAAGACTATAGTGATAGAGGTATACTACCGTCCACCTGGTCAAGATGGTGAGACGGACAGTGAAATGCTAAGAGAAATTAGGGAAGCTAACCAAATTGGTAGTGCAGTAATAATGGGAGACTTCAATTACCATTAAAGTAAACAACGTGGTTCAATGTGTTTTAAATTTGCAATGCTGTATGTTATTTCTAATAAACTTAAAGAGATACACAATTATATGAAATTAGAGACCATCATACCACCCATTGTGCTTGCAAGTTAAAACTTGCGTTTTATGCACTTTGTTGGGTCACTTTTAATCATCGGTCCAAAAAGTCCAGTATTCGAGTATTCAATTTTTTAACTTTTTTTTGGAAACTTATATATAAAAAGAGTACAGGAGGTATAACTTCCCTTCAGTAACTGTCGGGGTCAGTAGTCCGACGCACGCGTTTCGCAACACTGCTGCTTCAGAGACATAAATTTTACTGACTCTCCTGATCCAGCACTCCCCATGTGTCTTACAGACGGGATTGTAGGCAAATCTTTCACGCCAGTGCTTCTTTAGAAATCACGGAAGGTTGCTGAGGCGACTTGATAGAAACTGAAGGTCCACTATAATTTCTAAAAAATCAAAAACTTTATGTTAAATCATCTTTATAACGATCTTAGCTTTTTCAGCATTTTATAAACATTTTCCTAAAAATGTTTTGACGATGCATTTTTTCGCAGTTGGGACGGCATAGCTTGTAAAAACACTTACCGGACCCGACACCATTTCTCCGCTTGAAATTTTAGCAGTGAAACAGCTTGGACCGGGTCTGACTTTAAATAAAGTGCTCAAGAATCCACCTGACATCCAATTCATTCCTGATTTCGGTGGGAAATCACATGAAGTGAAACCATTCGATCTCTTTATTCAGTCCACCGGGAGTGACTGATTGTAGATAAAAAATCCACTTCTGTTCGCATTGTCTCAGAGTCTTTACTTGATTCCCCCCTCTCCAATGTTGATTAACAATTTCTAAAACAGTCCATTTAATGACTTTGAATTCATGTCCTAACTCCTTAAAATGTGCAACCAAGGGTTCCTCTAATCGATCTGTTTTTAAGCAACATTTGTGTTCTGTTAAACGAACTCTAACTTGTCTTTTTGTCATGCCTATGTATGTTAATGGGCATGGACAGAAAATGGCATAAACCACATGAGTAGAGTGGCAAGAAAAATCTGGTAGTGCTATTACTTTGCCAATCGCTGTAGTGATATGGGTCTGGGAAGATTTCAGTGGACAAACCTTACATTTATCGCAAATTTTCAAAGGTTCCAAATTTGTGGTAGGTTTTGTACAGCCTGTTCTGACAACGTAATCCCTAATGTTTTTACCCCGAGAATAAGCAATCCTCAGGGGTTGATTTAATAGGGGATGAATCTGCTGAACAATCCCCCAATGCTTGCTTTCTCATAGCTCTACTGATAGGGGCTGACAAAAGCGTGTGTCTAAGATTGTCGATTCGAACCCTCAGACTGTTGTACTTAGACACACGCTTTTGTCAGCCCCTATCAGTAGAGCTATGAGAAAGCATTGGGGGATTGTTCAGCAGGTGCAAAAGTGTGCAGACAAGGTTGGTAATGTGTGTGTGTGTGTGAATCCCATAAGTAAAATAGCAGCTAGTGCACTTACTTCCGAACCCTACCTGTTAATATTTACCCGTGACACCACAAGTATGAGCATACTTGTGATGCTTCCAAAATATCATATACATGTGCACAAGCCACATGTGTGTGTTTATGCCAATTTTGCAGTTAGCCCCTGAATAAGTTTATTTTAAATTAAGGGATCAATTTTCAGACAGTCTGCGTTGGGACAGAATCTGCAGGTGGTCTTCACCCACTGACTTTTGAACTAAGTTTTATGAAATTTTGCTTTGGAAATTTCCATGGGTACAAAGTACCTGCGGACATTTGACCTCTTTTTGTGTGGGTAGATAATCTCCTAAAAACGACAGGCACAGACTCGAAACTACAGTCTCTGAGCATTATTTTCCAATTGTTCCCAGAAGCCTTTTGCCAGGTACACTTCTATATGTCGCTAAAAGCAGGCATGTTGTGGAACAGCGTGCATGCTGTCTGCCCTATGCTGGAAGGGCAGTTTTTCAGACGTCAATGTATGCACATAAATCACTATTTACCCATGGAAATGGCTTTCAGATCCTCCTCTAATTGTCACTGAAGTCTACATATAGATGCAACTAAGTTATGGATATATATATATATATATGGTACATAATTGAAAGTTCCACAGATAACTAGAAATTAATCTGCTCAACTTCTTTTGTGCTAGAATTTATTGGGAAAAAAATATCCCAAACTTGCTGAAGTACAGAGGCAACCTTTAAATAAGGAGGCCATTTTTATGTGCTTTTTTTTTTTTAGTTTTTAAGGAGGTAATGCACAGCTCCTTTATATAGCAAAGGACATGGCTTATTACTCTTTCTGTTTGTGCAAAATATAGACATTTACTGTGACAAATTGTGTCAGCCCACAGAAATTGAAAACCATAAAAAAATAATGGTACAGTAAGGGGGAGTGACAACTCAAAGTAATGAGTTACACAGATCATATTATTTCACTGTATTACTCACCATCAATTTTATTTGGTCTAATCTCAGTGTGTGGAAGATAAGTATCATTGTACAGCATACTAATCATCCATTGCCAGCCATGGGATATTTTATTATTGGTTTTAAGGTATATCATATTGCCATGACCAATAACACTTGTGCTTTTTTGTGGTGTCCCCAGCAGGAGGTTGAGATTATATAGAACCCTTTTCTTGGAGACTGATGTTTTTAAATTGAATACTAATGTAAGACAAAAGAATATACTGCCTTAAAGAAGACGAGAGCAGTCTTCTCATATAAAAAAAAGAAAAAAAAATCCATTCACCCTCTTAATGTCTCCCCAATATATAAGATCCAAGGCAATCTCAAATAAGCAGTTATCATGCTACTTATTCAATAGAGGAAGCACACCAGAATGACGCAACAATTCTACTTCATTCTTGAATTTGTACTCAAACTTTCTAGCAGAAATGCTACTCCAGGCAGCTCACACTATAGTTCATCAAAATGCAACTTTATAATATGAATACAGCAAATATTAAATAATAAAAAGGAAAAAAATTAAAATTAATAAAAAAAATCAGTAAACAACTAAATACAACAAACAAACAAAAACCTTTTGCATTAGCAAAGGAGGCCCATACCAATAAGAATTCTGCTTATTTAGTTCCAAAAAATATCAACTGCTTCAAAACAAAGGAAAGATAATCTGAATGCCGTAAAATAACTGACAGAAGAAATTTGAAAGCAAAGGTTATACCATTTTATCAAGGGCCTGTTGACGTAAAAGAACTATTTTTTCATGATCTATTTTCAGCAGAAAATATTTGGAAAGATAAACCAAACAAGGATCTTCTCAAGATAAATGTGTGTGATTGAAGACCAGATGAACCAGTAAGATAGCTTTAGAAGGACTTAAATAAACTGTGAGGTCTAATTATCAAATTGCACCATGTCAGGTTAACATGTAAATGTTTGTTTCTTAGTTTAAACTCTGTACTGTCTTCCATTGCCCAGGTTTTATGCTCCCTGTTTAATGTAACTTTACTTTCTACCTTGATGTTAATTGGTTTCCCCTCAGTTACATTGTAAACCGGTACGATAAGACCTAGTCTTGAGCATCGGTATAGGAAAAGAAATTAAATAAATAAATAAATAAATAAATAAATTGTGGTAGTTCCTGTGTGGAAAAGGGACTGTGCCTTTAAAAAGGCAGTATTTGTTTGCTTTGTCTGACTATAAAAGGGCTGGGAAACTTAAATCACTCCGGTATAGGACTACATCCCCCAGAGTTCCTTACTCACTGACTTTGGCTGATTGAGAGCAGGCAAGAATGAACATCAGGTGTGGCTAGTCACACCTTCCCAAGCAGCTGTTTCTGTTGTATAAGAGGGGTCTGCAGGAAGCAGCAGGGCAGCATTAGAGAGCAAGCAGCTCCTCTCCAGCCCAGGTATGGAGGAAGATTCTGAGACAGAATGGACAAACCACTACTAACAATTAAGTTAAATGCTATGACTAACCAAGAAGGTCCCTGCTGGGCGTAAGAAGGGTCTTACCTAAATAAGCAGTATGCTGATTAAATACATTGCCATGTTAGATCTGATGAAGACAGTTGGGTTTCAGTGCTATTGTCTACATTTTTAGAAATATCCATTGGCTTACCCTGTGTGCCACTTTGAAAACCAAATCAAAGTAATCTCTGACAAGAGATTTCTTTCTTTAGTGGTTGGATGAATGTTATCTTTATTCTGCTTCATAATTAAGGCACATACTACTTGATTAACTTCTACATTCAACTAATATACTAAACTATATTGTCATAGGGCTTGAAGTACTAATGGTTTTTCCCATTTTGTGACTATGGGGAAAATGCTTGGTTCACCAAGCCGGACACAGCCAGAAGGCAAAAATAGATTCAAAGTTTTCTTTTGAGGTTCTCTAAAATGTCTACTGTATTCTATACTAAGTAGTCAAGATGACTTGTAAATTAGTGCTCGAGGCTTTTCTTTTCCTAATTGAAAACAAGTGTATATAACCCTTGTTCCACAGGCTTATTTGATGCAGGGGTTCATTTGGGATTTTTGTGATCTATGCTCCTGGGTTCTTTTCCCTGTCAGAGGGGAAAAGTAAAATCCTTCAAGGCCTGAAGGCTTTTTCCACCTTCCATTAAAAATAACACACTGCCACACAATATGATGGTGTTCAAAATAAATCCTTTACTGGAGTAAAGGATGCAGATGAATACATTCAGTAGAGGGCATACTGAAAAATAATGGAAGCCATTACATGAAAACGAAAAGGCATATACAACCAGAAATAGAAATATTCAGTAATCGGTCACTGGTAATCTGCAACACACCAGTGGTTCTCTTCTTCTACTACCAGCTAGCTATGAGGCACTCATTGGACAGGGACCGTCCCTGCTTTCTGGTGTGCAGATCTCTATAGTCCAGTAGCTCAACTGGAACAATCCCTTGAACAGAATGTTGAGCTCCTAGCACTCTGAGAGCAATTCCGAAGTAGATACTCCCAGTCTGGCAGCCCTTCTACTGATCCCAGCCAGAAAGAAATCTGTTTTCTGGCTGGGACAGACCTCCTAATTAGGACAGACCTCCTAATTACCAGGTATCCCTTAACTATGGACGCTGTATCAAGTACTATTTTTAAGAATCTGCAACTGGACAATTATCTTTGAGCTCAAAAATTCACTTTATTTCATATATATATTAGGCACTGCTTATATTTATATTTATTGCTACGTTAAATAGTTATACTTCTTATATAAAATATTATATTTCTTTATTTATTACCAGTTAAAATATTATTACTTTATTTAGCACTATGTTAAATTGTCAACCAGTTATACTGTTCCATATGTTATACGGTTCCATGTAAAGCTCCGCTCTTTGTTGAACAGTTCTTCGTTGTATGTAAACCGGAGTGATTTGTAGTCCCTACAAGAACTTCGGTATATAAAAATTAAAAATAAATAAAATAAATAAAAATTTTCAAACAGGCAAGGCAAGATATTCAGTGAAATGTAGAACATGAGACTAGCTTCCTTTTCATTACTCATACTATTTTTGTTCTCTAACATACAGGACTCTACTTGGATCCCAAGAAAATCTTACTCTTTCTGGAAGGCCTGAGGGCTGTGACCTAAAGTCTCAGCCACTTTTACAGGGTGGAAGACTGGCTGAAAGAACACAAGGCCAAGTGGGCTCATGAGCTTTGGTAAGCCCACACTTCTGGAGAGAATCTGAAAATCACGTATTCTCTCTGACCTCAACATTACACATATATTAATTAGACAGAGGTGATATAGGTTTGAATGCTTAGAATATCAGAGTTTAGTTACTTGTTCCCCCAGATTTCACTGTTTTGAATAGAATAATCTAGAATATTCCATGACGTCTAGTACTTATAAGCTCTAAAAACAATCTCAGAAGTAATTCTCAAGTTATCTTCTACAATTAACTTATGATAATTAATGATATCTTGCTGAATCTTCAAGGTCAATTCACATACTCATAATTCCTGTCAGAGCAAAGTGATAATGCAGGCATATCTGTTAACTTAGTGCTCTAACTAGTACAAAAAAAGCAGTCTGTAGAGACTTTATCCTCCACCGAGTATTATTGCATTTGTAAAGATAATATTAATACACATTTTTAATGCTCTGCAGATCATTATCTGGCAGTCTACCAATAACAGGGCATAAAACATTAACAACTAAAAGGGGTACTGATTCCTTTGGGTTTATAATTGTTGTTCATTACAAATAGCTACCAAAATAGGTTTGAGCTCCTTCACAGAGAATTAAATAGATTTGGTTTAATAATATCTGCAGGTCTTTGCATAAATTATGAATAAGTCTTGAACGTTAGAAGGAGACATTGACATTATTAAATGGTAATGAACAGGTCTCCATGATGAAGAAAAAAACCTTTAGCTGATCATCTCATTCAAAACATATTAAGGTTTGATGAAAAGAGTTTTTTTTTTTTTCATGGGTAGATGTGCAACAAGTCATTGTGGACTTTAATAGCGTATTTTCTTCACAAGCAATATAAGACTGCAATTAGGAAGTGCTCATTGAGGTTGAAATAATGGTAACTGCTGTGCAGATTAGCTTTGCTGTAGGGAGCTTACTGCAAAACATATTCCAGGTTCTTATTGGTGTGCAATTTCAACTTTATTTTTTTTTTTATCTGTAACACCAGTCTCCTCACAGTAATAAGGATATGTGAATGCACAGTAAATACTGTAAGAAGCTGCAAATTATATGAAAGGTAAACTGAGGAATACTTATTAACTATAACGACAGTGCATTCCTGCATTGACGCATGAAACATCGCATGGTTTTGCGAAGCCCAAGGCTGGGTAGCATGCCATTGCACAAATGCGGCTTTTATTATTCTTGAGCTGTCTTAAGCTCTCCATAACTGGTTGAAAGCAGATGTGTAATTCGGAAGGCATTTACACAGTTCTTCACAATCCATGAACTAAGACAACAAAGCTGTTGAAGTGCATTGTTGAGAAACGGCCTTTTTGATACTAGAAGTCAGCCTCTGACTGAGGGCTATTTAACATAAAGCATTTACTATAGTTACCATTAATGTGGTTATTAATAGATGGTTCTATAATGAAATGCAGTACATTTTGCCCACGTCAAGTGAACAAATAACATCATCACCAGCAGAAGAAGGGCACTTTGGAGAACATGGCTGATATTTGACTGCTACAGTCAAGTGTTATGGAACTCAAGGCACAGATTATAGTTTTCAGCTCAAGGTGTAGTTCACTTGTACAGCTGAGACTAGAACAGAAAATCCTTGTGGTCCACACTAATAGACCTCTTGCCACCTAGTCCAGCAGAAGCTGTGTCAATGTTCCCAAATGACCTTTGGCTAATGTAGCCACTTAAGTGCTGCTCTTATTACACGAGGCAGGTGATCTAAAGCAATTTGCATTTCATTAAAAAAATAAAAGACATTATGGATCAGAGTAGGCATTAAAGGATTTCAGCCATGTTATCTGGAAAATCTTGACCTATGGGTCCTGTAAAATTGAATGTTCAGAATGGAGAAAAGTAAAATGATCATAATTTTATTTAGCAAATTTAGGGGGTTATTTACTAAAGCTTTATCGCGTGCATTAGGGCCTTTTCGCATGTGATATAATGCAAATTAGGGGGAGGGGAGGAGTCGGGGCGGGGCACTGCTGCTGGCGATAATGTGAGGAACATTATCGCCGGCAGTAGCGCAGCAAATAACTATACCTTTTATGGTGTTGCTATTCGCTGCGAAAGGCTGCAGCTGGCCCCACTGCGGCCGGCGAAATTGCACCGCCATAGTGCGAACGGCTGCAGCCTTTCGCAGGCCTGCCCACCCCCTTCACCCCGACCCCTTTTTTGCGGAATTCATGATTCCGCGAGGAATGATGAATCCTGCCCTTAGTATTTTTTAAAGGGTAATTATATCGCTCATAATTACTGATGTTGGAGAAAATGTAAATGAATAAACTTTATCTTCAATATGATTTATGTCCATAGTTTTCATAAACTATGGGTGAAATTTAAAGATCTAAAAAGTAGGACAAAAATATAGAAAAAGTTCATAAGCTTGCTTGATTGCACAGTTCAGAAATTGTGCATCTTTTGGCTATGCTGCAGAGGTCCTCGGAGATACCAGCCAGCCTGGTTTTCAGGATATCCACAAAGAATATGCAGGTAAATACGTAAATATTTGAGAACTATTTGCACATAATGGAGGCAGTGCATGTGAATCTCTCATGATTATTTGATAGCCTGAACACAAGACGGCCAGGGGCTCCTCTAGGACCAGGATGGGGAGCCCTGTGCTAAAGCTTTAATTTTCTGCAACGTGTGGAAAGGAAAGAAATTCTACAGAAAACCTGGGCCGGCAAACACTAGAGCTAAAAAAAACAACGGTACTTTCTATCTCAATAAGCTGTTTAAGTCTTAAGCAAAAGCACTAATTCTATAACCATGGACATTCAACTGTATTTCAAAGAAGGAAAGAAGTGCTTGTAACACTGTAAAGAATGAGTCTGAGCACTCTAAGGAGCCCAATGCACTAAGCCATGCTGACCTTTAGCATGTGTGCTAAAGGTCTTACCTAGGTACGAAGGCTTTAATATGGCCATGCGTTAAAATGAGCAAATCCACATGGAAGTGGAAGATGAGATGTTTTGTCGTCATGCCCCTAAGTGTGGTGAAACTTTCCATAGGATCATTTCTATGATGGGGGAGGCAGCATTAGGGCTTCTTCATGTGTGCACAGCAATATATATATATATATATATATATATATATATAAAATAGTTGGCTTAGTTTAGCATTCCAGTGTAAGGATATGGGAAGCAGAAGGGCAGAATGTGCTTCCTGTATCCTGAAACCAGTGAAGATTTAGTTTAATGCTGAATCTGGGAGCCTGAACTGACTCTTTTGTGTGTGTGTGTGTGTGTGTGTGTGTGTGTGCAATAAAGCACTAACTGGAGTTAAACGTACGTTTGTTCTCTTGAGAGCATCAGCCCCTTTGCCTCTCTCACAGGTGCATAGGACAAAAGAACATAGAGTGTTTCCCATAACTAACTGGTCAGGTTTTCAGGATACCCATAATGACTATGCATGAGAGAGACTATGCATGAGAGAGATTTGCATATATTGGAGCCCCAGGGTATGCAAGTCTCTCTCATGCATGTTCATGACCAGGCAGATGTGCCTCCAGGAGAGGGTTGGGAAACAATGGAATATAAATAACAAAACGAAAGGAACAAACTTATTACAAATGTGTTTCTACAACTGTATTACACATAACATAAAAGCAATTTAACCCAAGAAGGTGCTAAGCATATGAAAGCCCCCCCCCCCACCCCCAGGCTCATTACCATTAAAACCATTCTGTGTAACCTTAGCTAAAGAAGTCTTCTGCAAGTATGGGGAGCTGCTTCTCCCTTTGAGGGTGCTTGGATGGCCACCCCCCTGGGTAGGATTTAAAAGCAGCTCTCTACTGAGAGACTGGAGCAGTGGCATAGCCATGGGTGGGCAGTTGCCCACCTAATTTTGACCCAGGCCCACCCAACCAGAACTGGAAGTGGAGCGCCAGAACTGCAAGGCTGTCATGGGATCCCATCCCCGCGATGGCAAAGAGGAGGACCCAGGCCCGGCGCAACTGGGTGTGCATTTCCTGCATTTGCACAGCTACGGAGCAAGACACCCGGGCGGGCCGTAGGACGGTGGAAGCAGGAGAGGCCATGGGTTGCCAGCTGGCTAGCCTCTGCCAGCGGCCTGCCGTATGGCCCACTGATCTTTCTGCTGGGGGGGGGGAGAGCGGAAGTTGTGCGTGGTCTTCAATGTGTGTATGTGTGGGTGAGAATGGGTGAGAATGGGTGCCTAGCCGTGCGTCTCTATGTGCATAAGAATGGGAGCCTGGGGGGAGGGGGGTGAGAGAGTGAGAGCTTGCGTGTGGGAGGGAGTCTGTGAGAAAAATGGTGTGTGTGTGTGAGAAAAGGAATTAAGAAATGAGCAAAAAGGGAAAAATGGGAAAAAGAGACCAAGACCAACTTATTAGAAAAATACAAAGATCAGACAACAAAAGAAAAAAATATTTAGTTTTTAGCAATTTGAATATACCATCTTTGGGAATGTGCATTTCTTATATTTTTGTATTTTGCTCTTTCTTCAGTATTCCACTTTTCAGAGTAGTTTCTCAGGCATTCTATTTTGGTTTATCTGCATGTTTCTGTTTCTAATTTGTAGTCTCTTATTTCTATATTAGGTAAAGATCGGTCTCTGTTTTGCCTGTGTGTGTGACTGAAGTGAAGTATTTCTACTTGCATGTAGTTTCTCTGTAGTAGTCCAGCTGGTTCTGTTATTCCATAGGTGATATATTAATGTTTTAGAGCCTGGTGTAGTATTTGCATTGCTGCTTTTTCATATGGTTGCTGTTATTTGAATCCTGAGAGTCAGTGCTGTGACTGTATGGTATGGCAAAGTTCTAGATGTCTTTTCTTTGCAGGAGTTTGTGTTACTTTACAAAATAGCAGTGGAGGGATATTTTTTGCTGAGGTGACACCAGAATTTGAATATGTTTTTTCATGTTAGTTGTAATGTGAATTGTCCTAGTTCTGCTTTGCACCTGTTCTGATGATTAATGATATTTTATTGTAGTACTGATGGTTTCTGGCTTTCTGCAAAAAGGATTCATGAAAGAATACATTCATTTGTTTTATTACATGATTGGATCTGATTGTTTTGTTTGCTTTTTACATGATATACTTGTGCAATTATAAACTGCAATAAATATAAAATAAAAATACAGATTAATAACAATGCTGGTAAGTGCTTGAAATTATTGAGGTAAAATATTCTAAAGTTTCATGCATAATGCATAATTGCTGTTGCAAACTATTTAGAAAGCCATTGTAGGGTGCAATATATGGTATTATCTATATAAATAAAAATGTAAATGTTTGTTTGTTCCAAATCTTAAGTCTCCGAAAGTTCTTCACCAATTGCTTTGAAATTTTGACACAAAGTTGCATTCGAATTCGCGCGTGTTTTTATATACCTATATTATATAGATGTCACACCTGTGACAGGTAAAAACATGCTTTTTTGGAAAAACAGCGCCATCTGTTGGACGTAAAAGCAACACACGCTATCTACAATATAAATGGGCTCTGACCGACGGACCGCAAATGCACAGTAGAGAGCAGCTCTACCGTGCTTGTGCGGACCTTAGAGCTCTGCGCTACGTGCTGGGTATCACAGAGGGGAGGAGGAAAGGGCAGACGAGTCGCCGCTCTGAGAAACGGTTCAGCCCGTTCCTCCACTGCTGGGGAAGGGGGGAGGGAGTAGGGACTGCCAGACAGTTATACACAGGAGGAGGAAAGGGTAGAAGAGTCGCCGAGCCAGTCCGTCCACCGCCGGGGAAGGGGGGGAGGGAGTTAGGACGGCTGGAGCTGAGCAAATGCAGTAGAAAGTGGCTGTGAAGAGATCACAAGCAGCTGCAGCCTGCAGCAGCCAAAGCGCAAAAGTTAAACAGAACAGCTCGCCCTCCTCCCCCGCCCCCTGAGTCCCGCAGATAAGGAGAAGCCAAGTAAATATCCCACAACTGTGTGGGGGCGGGAGGGGGAAGGCAGTGCTGTCAAGCCGCCCATGGGTCTCAGCCACCACGGGAAGAGTTTACATGGGCATCGATCCACTCCCACTCCCAGCAAAGCACTGTCATGAAAGTGAAAGCCAGAGCCCTGCTCCTTCCTCCCTCTCAAGCCCCCGATCAGATTTCTTAAAGGCATAGGTCTCCCAGAAAGAGCAAAGTAAGCTAGGCAATGTGTCCCAAATCTGTTGCAGTGCCTGCCGCCTGCCCTTTGCAAGGGGGGGAGGGGGGAACGGAGTGTTTTCCTCACTCTCCCAGACACAACAGGCATGGGAATTTTGCAAGCTCTTGCGACTGCAGAGCAAAGACTTAGGTGGAGAGAGAACAAAAATCCCACCCGTTTTAACTGTGTGAGAGAGAAGTGTGTTAATGTGCACAGAAGGCGAGTGTAAGTGCCAGAGAGAGAGGGAGACTACGTGAGGGATTGTATATGTGTGTGAGAGGGATTGGGCATGCATGTGTAAGGGACAGAGGGAGAGTGTATGTGCAAGAGAGAAAGAGAGAGGAAGTCTATGTAGGGGGCTGTATGAGAGAGAGAGTCTCTATCCCCCCCCCCCCCAGCTCTCCACTTATAGGTTAGAGTGGAAGGGGTTGAGTGTACAGGGGAATGCGAGAGCAAAGGAGTTGGGGCCTGTAAGGATAGAGTGAAAGGGGTCTGAGCCTGTCCTTCCGCCACCGGGGAAGGGTGGAGGGAGTTGGGATGGCAGGACCATTACGCCTCATGAGATCCCCCTCGGCCCCCCGCTGCAGCTCCTACCAACGCCGCCGCCTCTGGCCCTTCATGGTGCTGGGGGCGAGGATAAGCAGAGCAGAGCAAAGACGGAGGAGAGGGGACAAAAATCTCGCCCATTTTAATGGGCTTAACGGCTTGTACTAAATATTTTACGATTCCATTTCAATGTTTCCGATTGCATTGTTAAATTGAATTTTCATACATTTCGATTTATTTTCATTTTGATTTAATTATTTCGTGTGACATTGCATTGGAATTGAGCTGTGTCATTTACCATACCATTCATTTACTGAGTATAGTTTATTGTTTTTTCTTTTTTCATTCTTTTTCATTTCTAGAATTATGCGGTTTACATCTAGACACGGATTGTTTCTCATATGGACAATTATATGTTGTAGGGGTGTGAATCGTGTGATCGATCGTCTTAACGATCGATTTTGGCTGGGGGGGGAGAGGGAAATCTTATCGTCGTGTTTTTTTTTTTTTTAATCGTTAAAAATCGTAAATCGGGGGAGGGCGGGAAAACCGGCACACCAAAAAACCCTAAAACTCACCCCGAACCTTTAAAACAAATCCCCCACCCTCCCGAACCCACCCCAAAATGTTTTAAATTACCTGGGGTCCAGTGGGGGGGTCCCAACGCGATCTCCCTCTCTCTGGCCACAACTGCGTTGAGAGAAATGGCACCGGTGGCCCTTTGCCCTTATCATGTGATAGGGCAAAGGTAGCACCGGCGCCATTTTGGTTCCTGGTTCCCGACGTCACGCGTCCAGGAGATCGCCCCCGGACCCCCGCTGGACCCCCAGGGACTTTTGGCCAGCTTGGGGGGGCCTCCTGACCCCCACAAGACTTGCCAAAAGTCCAGCGGGGGTCCGGGAGCGACCTCCTGCAAGCGGGCCGTATTGCCAATCTTCAAAATGGCGCTGGCGCTACCTTTGCCCTCACTATGTCATACGGGCCGCACTGGAGAGGTCCACAAATGCCTTGGTCTCTGGCTGCCAGAGACCCTCCATATGCACTAGGACACTCCATGAAACTAGCAATCAGATTTAAATCAAAGTGGTTGTTTTTTTTCTTTTTACTTGGTACATAATCAAGCTATGGAATTTGTTGCCAGAGGATGTGGTGAAGCAACTAACCTAGCAGGGCTCAAAAGAGGATTGGACAAGCTCCTGAAGGAAAAGTCCATAAACAGTTATTAGCCAGGTAGACTTGGGAAAGCCAGTGCTTATCCCTGGGAGTGGGATACAAGAAATAGATCAAACAAGTATTGAGGATCTGATAGGTAGGTACTTGTGATTCAGACTGGCCATGGTCAGAGAAAGAATGCTGGGCTGGATGGTCCTGGGTCTGACCCCAGCATGGCTGTTCTTAGGATGGCTTGAGACCTGTGGCATTAGTCTGCCTTCTTTGTTGAGATATGTGCATTCATTTGTGGATGTCATGGTTGCCAACATTCTTCAGGATTATCCAATATACAGTATCTGTATTGCACATGACAAAAAAAAGTGCCAATGTATTTCTAATTTCTATGACATAATTTACTTCAGTGAGACATGAGCATAAGGATTCATTTTTCCCCCACATTCATCTAAGGCTTACCCTGTCCTTTGCTCTATGCTAAACCCTCCAAAGACTGCAAGCACTTATATCTATATACTGCACAATGCTAAGCAAACTGTTTAGAGTCTCAGAGGTGGTGAAATCTGTAGTGTGTTTGAGGTACTGTGCTACTGACGAGACACTGAGTGCAAAGCAAAGAGTAATACTGAGGAGACATTCTTTATTTCTTCACTTTTACATATGCGAGACTGACCACCAACTCAGAAATAGCATTCTTTGTAACGTAAGTAAAAAAGTACAAAATGTTTATCTACCATAAAGTATATATTTCTATAATTATCCTTGTTGTTCATGATTTTCTAGAGAGTTAGCGCACAGAAGTCGTCTGGACTATATTTACATGAAGCCATGTGGTGACTGAAGCTGGGCGTGTGTTTGGTTTCTTGCCACAGATTGAACATGCTCATTGCACTTCTGTCACACCATTTCATGTACTGATAATGTCAGGAGCGACTCTGCACAGAAGGAAAGGGTAATGAGGTGCATATATATTGTAATGAAGCTGATAATATATTAGGTTATTCTGAGCAGAATGCACTTCCATAGCCTTGTTTGTCTTGACTAGATTGTAAGCTCCATGGAGCAGGGAAATCTTGTACAGCGCTGCATATGTCTAGTAACACTTTGGAAATGATGACTATGCCTAAGACATATTTACATACAATTAAAGCAGTGTGCATGCAGATTTCTCATGCATTTTCATTGGGAATATGCTGAAAACCTGAGCAGGTTGGTGCCACGAGGAATGAAGATTGCGTACCCCTAGTTATGAACACCATTTTAACACTAGATTCCATAGAACACCCCCTCCCCCTTTTTCTTTTGATCCTAGTTTTCTGTAGAAAACAGGCCGGTACAGTACAGTTCAGTTGAGATCTCTGTGAGGTCAGAGTTCATTGTGATGTCATCAAGCATTTTTAAAGCTGCCCTGCCTTTGCTTAGTGCCTGTGGTCACCAGCTGACTCCAATGCTGACCAAGTTTCCTACAGGGAAAAAAAGCGTCTCTAATATTTAATGATGTACTTATTACACAGACATTCAGGTAACAAAACATTATCATAAATCACTGCAAATTTTTGTACCAAAGAAGGAAACTAAGCATCATGAAACATTTGCACATCTCCTTTAAAAATATAGATGGATTATTCTGTCAATGAATAACTTTTCATTAAGATTTTCTTGCCAGAATTTGGGTGAATTCTTATGTGAATGGATGAGTGAATGAATGTTTATTATTTTCTGATATGTTTTTAACTGTATATGTGAAAATTCCTGAATAAAAATTAAATAAAAAAACAGTAGGGAGAAAGTAAAGCAGTTATGCAGAAGCTGCAATACGTCTGTCATTCAGGTTATAAGAACTGATCCAATACCGAAATCCCAAAAGAAATCATGGAGCGAAAACAAAGCAGAAAGGTACAGCAATGGATAGCCATAAACAACAACAAAACGTCACTAGGAAATCAAGTTATTAAGAGGTAGGGATGTGAATCGTTTTAGGACGATTAAAATTATCGTCCGATAATTTTAATATCGTCTTAAACCGTTATGGAACACAATACAATAGAGATTCTAACGATTTATCGTTATAAATCGTTAGAATCGTGAGCCGGCACACTAAAACCCCCTAAAACCCACCCCCGACCCTTTAAATTAAATCCCCCACCCTCCCGAACCCCCCCCCCAAATGAGTTAAATAACCTGCGGGTCCAGCGGCGGTCCGGAACGGCAGCGGTCCGGAACGGGCTCCTGCTCCTGAATCTTGTTGTCTTCAGCCGGCGCCATTTTCCAAAATGGCGCCGAAAAATGGCGGCGGCCATAGACTAACACGATTGGACGGCAGGAGGTCCTTCCGGACCCCCGCTGGACTTTTGGCAAGTCTCGTGGGGGTCAGGAGGCCCCCCACAAGCTGGCCAAAAGTTCCTGGAGGTCCAGCGGGGGGCAGGGAGCGATTTCCCGCCGCGAATCGTTTTCGTACGGAAAATGGCGCCGGCCATACGCGTATGGCCGGCGCCATTTTCCGTATGGAAAATGGCGCCGGCAGGAGATCGACTGCAGGAGGTCGTTCAGCGAGGCGCCGGAACCCTCGCTGAACGACCTCCTGCAGTCGATCTCCTGCCGGCGCCATTTTCCGTACGAAAACGATTCGCGGCGGGAAATCTCTCCCTGACCCCCGCTGCCCATCTCCTGATTTCAACGCACATCAGCTTTTAAAATTCACCTTTGTCTGAATAGTGTGCACTAAAAATGATAGAAAAAATGAAATTGTTTTTCCTTCTATCATTTCATTTTGAAAAGGACATAAAATGACAATGTAATTGACATGGTCTGTCATTTCAAATGAATGCACATCCCTATTTTATATTACTTTTTCTTCTGAATGTCCCTGAAGAGGCATGTGACAAGAAACATACATTAAAGGCATTGTTTTTAATCCTAATTACCCCACCAATTTTACCATCAGTTGACTATGTCAGGAAAATTTACATGCATTCTTTTAAAAATGCAAAAGCATCCAGAAGCCCAAACCACCTCCCATCTCCACTCTGGGGAACACCTTTGCTCAGTCTGGGTAAACTAATGTGCAAATAGGCAATATGCATGCAAGTTTGCAAACGGCCATATTTATAATTCTCCTAGAATGCTGTGCTTTTTGCAGAGGGGTTTTAGATGTCTCTGGTGTTTACCAAACACGTTTAGCAGAGACAGGGGACAGGGTATTTTATGTGGTTGCTCAGGAATTCTCTGCTGCAGGAGTTGTGGCTTATGAAATGCTGCGAAAACTTCAAGGCTATGCTTTTGTTCAGACAGGCTTTTTTTGTTATATCTTGGCCTGACTTTAACTAGGTTCATGGCTACATTTTACACCTGTTATAGGCAGTGATTTTTGTTGTATGTTTTTGTGTACTGTATAATGCAGAGAATGTTTTTCCAATTAGTTTTATAATTATAAATGTGAGCTTTTGCATTGCTTAGGGCTTTTGCATTAGGCAGCATGTAACTGCTTAAATAAATAATACCCATATAAATGGCTTTAAAAATTGCCCTCCCTAGGTACACATATGAATATATCTGTTTCTTTGTTATTTTAAGTTAATTTAATTTTGCATAGATATTTTCTCTAGTTGTGTAGAAGTGAGAACAATATTAATCCAAATAAATTTGATCATTCCTATCTCCAAGCTTAGAGGAGAAGTACCATTATGAAGCCTGTACTTTGTGTGTGCCTGATTGAGTTGTGTCTTTTTGAAGTAATTCTCTCTGCTTAGGGAAGTTTGTCTAATTGTATGTGCTGTTTGTAGTTTATTTCCTTCAGCTTGGAAGTTAGTTTGCTCGACTGTGCCTTTGACATTTACTTTCTGGTTGAGAATGTGATAAATCCTTGTTTGGTTTTTTCTCACCCATCTCTGTCTGAAATCCACACCTATAGACTTGCTCAAGTAGGGGGCTGGAAGAAAATGTATGTAATAGGAGCCAACTAGCATTTTACAAAATAAGCCCTCATTTAGGCTTAGTATATAGCGTGCTGCTCATTTAGGAGGTTTGAGATAATAGTGTATAATATCAATTCGAGGACATAGACAAGTCCAAAATTAACCTTGAAAAATTAAAAGAAATATTAAGTGTTTTAGAGATCATAGGTAAACAGATGAGGTTCACAAATTAGGATATATTATTAATCATCAGTTAGAGAAAGTACTATTTTGAACCAGGAAGGGGAGCATTAGTAAGCGATTTAGTTCAAATTTTTTGTCATCTGCAAATAAAACAAATTAAATTTCTAGGGGAGCTTGATTGGCAGTATCATATTAGATTTTTGTGGTAATTATTTCTAATTGGTCTAGTTTACTTTTATATCCTAAGCAACAAACTTCTACAAAGGGAGCTTCACTAAACTACACACTTCATAGGTTTTTAAATATATATTGTAGTCTGAAAGCAATACTTCAAAAGCAACAAGTAAACAAGCAAATAGGACTACAAACAGGGATTCTTAGGGTAGAGTTGAAAGCTAGAAATCACAGGCTGGCTAATTTTACTTTCAGGACAGCTAAGGTAAAGGTAGGGACTTTTGTAAGTCTTATTACTTTCAATAGATTAGAGATGTGCAGGCAAAATGTTTTCATTGCGTACGCGATACGTATTCGTGAGGGGGGCAATTCCGTTCAATGCGAACGTATGGCGAATTCAATAAGTTGTTGATCTGTAAATACGTTACTACTAAATTAACTACAACCCCCCACCCTCCTGACCCCCCCCCAAGACTTACCAAAACTCCCTGGTGGTCCAGCGAGGAGTCAGGAAGCCATCCCTGCACTCGTTTGTGGTTTCCTCACAGCGCCGATAGCCTGTGTCACAGGGGCTGCCGGTGCCATTGGTCAGCCCCTGTCAGATGGTCACCGGCGCCATCTTGTGCTCCTACCACGTGACAGGTCATGTGGCAGGAGGTCGCTCCGGGACCCTCGTTGGACCCAACCGAAACTTTTGGCCAGCTTGGGGGGGCCTCCTGACCCCCACAAGACTTGCCAAAAGTCCAGCGGGGGTCCGGGAGCGACCGCCTTTCACGCCGTCTGTCCGATCCCAATACTCAAAATGGCGCCGATCGCCGCCATTTTGAGACTCTAAATCGCCGTCCCGCCAATACTCAAAATGGCGCCGATCGAAAGATGGCGCCGGTGACCATCTGACAGGGGCTGACCAATGGCACCGGCAGCCCCTGTGACACAGGCTATCGGCGCTGTGAGGAAACCACAAACGAGTGCAGGGATGGCTTCCTGACTCCTCGCTGGACCACCAGGGAGTTTTGGTAAGTCTTGGGGGGGTCAGGAGGG
The DNA here is from genome assembly GCF_901001135.1 of Rhinatrema bivittatum. NCBI lineage: Eukaryota > Metazoa > Chordata > Amphibia > Gymnophiona > Rhinatrematidae > Rhinatrema > Rhinatrema bivittatum. The sequence continues at coordinate 82,631,682 of NC_042624.1, forward strand.
TGGGGGTTTAAATGTTTATTTAGGAGGCCGAATACAACGGATATCTGTTGAATACGTGGGGAGTCGCGATGCATTTTGCCTCCCCACGTATTTTTCAGATTGCAAAAAATAAGTTGCGGATTACAAATACGTGGAAAACGGATGCACACCCCTACAATAGACACTAAAAGCTTATAATAGCTGAAGGATGGCCAGGAAACATTGTATTGCCAAAGCTGTCACTGCTGTTACTTCTATTGTTGTCCAGGCAGACGTCTTGATCCATATTCATTTTAAAAGCTGTCTTCAGGTTGACTTCCTCAGGAAAAAAGTGGTGAAACTTTGAATAGGTGTCAAGACTCAGAAGCATCTGGAAGAATGAGCACTACATTGATGAAATGCTTATCAAGGCATCAAAGATGGAAAACGTCAAGTAGAGGGAAAGGTGAAACTGGACCACAAGATGACAACCAGACCCAGATTACTATAGCTACTAGACCCTACATGCTGACTCTGATTTTTCTTGAGCTGAAGAAGTGGTATGCAGCCCAGGAAGCAGAAGAGGAGAAACCATCCCAGGATGAGAAGGAACTAAAACTTGCAAACCCCCACCCTGAAGGCTCAACAACCACTGCCCCTAGAAAGTGCATGGTAGTGGCCGTTGGTTACTTTCTTCTGAGAGGCACAGAAGCATCCAATTGCTGATAAGACATGTTGTCCCAGGAAGTGTGCTATAATGCCAAAATTCAAGACATTATGAAGAGAGTGCTGAAAATCTTCAAACCTACTGACTACTATCTGATGCTGCTTATCTATATTGGCATGAATAATACTGCTAGGTACCACAAAGATCATATCAACATTGACTTCATGGTTCTGGAAGAAAGGGTAAAGCAGATAGGGGCATAGGTGGTATTTTCCTCAGTCCTCCCAGTCAAGGATAAATGCCAACTCAGGGAAGTTCACATTCTGGAGATGAATGAATGACTGCATTGATGGTATCAACAAGCATTTTGGCTTCCTGGACCATGAGAGATTTCAAGGATTGCTGAGTAGAGATGGGGTCCACTTGTTGAAGAAAGGGTGTAGCATCTTCAAGAAAAGACTGGCAAACCTAATGAGAACGACTGTAAACTAGGATCATTGGGGATGGGTAAACACAATCCTTAGGTAAGTAAAACATTAAACATTTTGTATAGAAAAATGAAAAATTGATAAGCTATGTATAATAATGCTTATAGTAGGGGAAATAAAATCCTGGTTATAGAAGCAATCATAGAAGAGGCTGACTTGGATGTAGTGGCTGTCATGGAGATGTGATGCATGGTCAACCATGACTGGGATATAGTTATACCAGGCTACAGTCTATTCAGGAAGGCCGAGATGAGAAGAAAGGGAGGAGGCGTGGCATTACTTAAAATTATTTTTATATATATATATCAGAACTGCAGGGCATACAAGGTAAGGAGAAGGCATTATGGATTAATCTGGAAAGAAAGAATGGAGCATTTTTTTTTTATATTTATGTAATATACAGACCTCCATCACATCTGAAAGAAATGGATAGAGATTTAATGGAGGATATTAAAAAAATTGTTATGCAAGGGAAGGTGCCATTTCTTGGGGATTTCAATCTGCCAGATGTTTGGGGCATTCTGGCTGTGGTTCTAGAAGCAGGAAGATCCTGAATTCATGCAGGGAACACTCTTCTAACAACTGTTAATGCAACCCATATAGGAGGTGCTGATACTGGACTTGATGCTTTCCACTTGGATCAATGCTTCTGATGTTGTACTGGACGATCATCTGGGATCCAGTGATTAGCAGATGGTGTGATTCAGTATCAGAGCACATGCACTGAAGGTTCATTCAAAGGTGAGGTGCCTATACTTTAGGTAAACTAGCTTTGTTAAAATGGGGAAGTACCTCAAGAAACCATTGGTTGGATGGGAAAATCTAGTAGAAGTAGAAGAGCAGTGGGCAAAACTGAAAGGACATATAAGAGTAACTAACCTTTTTGTTACGAAAGGAAAGAGGCCTCTACAGTTTTCTAAAGAAGTAGCTAAAAGGTTAAGCATTCATAAATGACAAGAGATTGCAGAAAGAGGAAGACGAGAGATATCTGGAAAACCTAAGAGAAGCTGGGAAAGTAGGGAATGTAAAAGGAAGAAAATAGTAAATATGGTAAAATAGGGGGCCAAGACCTTTTTTTAGACATGTTAATGATAGGAGGAAGTATAATAGTGACATTGTGAGTCTCAGAGGTGAAGAGAATATGTAGAAGATGAGGAACATGCTTAATGAATATTTCTGTTCAGTATTCATTGTGGAAGGGCCAGGGTAGAACTACATAAAATGAACACAAATAGGATTGGAAGTGAGGTAAACCTTAAAACAATTTTCAGAACAGCAAAACTAAAAGTAGATAGAGGATGGGGCTGGATGGGATATATATCTAAGAGTATGAAAAGAACGTATAGAAGTTCTGGTAGCTCCACTGGCTGACCTTTTCAATGCTTCTTTACTCGGGAATAGCTCTGGAAGACTGGAGACAGGCAAATGTGGTTCTTCTTCACAAAAGTGGAAGTAGTGAGGAAACTGGAAATCATAGGCTGGCTACTCTGACCTCTCTGGTGAGCAAATTAATGGATTGCTGTTAAAACAGAGGATAGTTCAAGTGGATTACAAGATCCATTTCTATAATCAGAGGTAATCTCAGCTCAGAACTTTTTTTCTCATTTTTATGTGACTGCTCAAACTGGCACAAAGTCTCTGAGTTGGGTACTCGCTGGGATACCTGCACACCATGAGGTCCATTTTTAGCCACTATGCAATTTGGCTAGTTAGCCAGTCAGTCTTATTCAGCTAACTAGCAGGGTATATTTAGCCAGATAAGACTATCCGGCTAACTTTAGGCCAGGTTAGTGGCACAACCACAGTTAGCTGGAAAAGTTATCTGGCTAACTCCGCTTCTTCTTAGAACACATCCTGCCCACCCTTGGAATGCCCCTGAGTTATCTAGCTAAATTTTAGCCAATCAAAACACCAATACCCATCAAAAAACACGTCTCATAAAAACAGCACACATACACATTCACACACAATACCAGTCTCACACTTAAAAAATTAAAAATTATTCCTCCCAATGTTTTGCTTTTTTGAACTTCTTCAGGGGAGAATTCACAAATTCAATATTAAACATCTACAAAGAGTGAATACATTTCAAGAATTTTCAAAAACCTCTAAAAATATATGACAATAATGGGAGTTTATCAAAAGAGAAAATTCTTAGAGAATAACTTCATATGATCTGAAAAATACAATATTCTTTTCACATAAGTAATAGAGAAAAATCACTTATCAGGGAAAATAAATTTTCACACACTATTATAATGTAGTCACAAACTTCCTCACTGACACACATTTGTTTTACCCTGTAGCATTCAGAATGCCTTGAAATCAGGACAACACCTCCCAGGATATCTGTGTACAAACACATCGCTTGACTTATAAGGATCAACACAAAATATAACACTGAAGAATTTTATAAAGTACATTAACAACTCGTAACATAAACAAAAGAAATTGTAAAAGAAAAGGTAGAGGGAAAAAAAGCAAGCCTACCAAAAAAAGGAGCCAACATCAACACATACACCAGTTAAAATGCCATCTTGGATTCTTAATCACATATTCAAAAATACCCAATTACAGCAAATTTATAATGAAAAAATATAAATGGTAACCAATTAGGTTCCCAGATCAGGAGTTCAAATATATGAAGTCTAATCAACCTTATCATTGAGTCACACCCCCCCCCCATCAAGAAAATCTTTAAGGTAAAAAAAAAAATCCCATCGCTGTTCAGCCTGCAATAATATTTTATTAATGTCGCAACCTCTTCTTCTGACAATCTGTTGTAGCACAAAGAAATGGAGATCATCCACAGTATGACATTGCTTTTAATATTGTACCAATGGCGCAGTCCCAATAAAATTTTGAATCCGAGTACAGTGTTCCATTGTCCGTGTTTTAACTTTCCTCATCATTTTGCCCACATATAACAAACCATAGGGGCAATGAATAATGCAAACTGCCATACTATCACACATGGTTGATGCCTTTTGATGGGTTTAGGTGTTTTAGTGGATACAGTTTTTATAGGTGAATATATTTTTGATATTTTTGTATAAACGTTGTTGTAAATTTGTATATAATTTTCTATATATGCATTGGTTGACGCTGAGCATTGGTAAAACTGTCTTGTCATTGGCCTGTGCCTATTGTCACTAGCTGACTCCAAATTCATGTCTAGTTTCCTATAGGGAAACCATTTTCTGTTTAATGATATACTTACTATACAGAAATTCTCATAATGAAATTTGTCAGTAAGTATGTACTAACTTTATATTGTGGTGGGATATATATACCCAGGAACCCCAGAAAATCTTAAGATCAGGGCTTAGCTATCTGGGCCCAGTTCACTTTAAGATGGGGAATTCTGGGTACAGGTTGTCTCCACTGGCCCAGGGATATAATGTAGGCTGAGAGGAGAGCAAAGGGAGGCCCAGGACTCCAGGAACATGAGTAAGAAGGGATAGGTAGCCCCTTAAGAATAGCCGGCCTGTTTGTGTTATCGTGTAAATGGGAGAAGGCAGTTCTTTTGCAGAACTACCTGAATTTGTGTTCAGACTGTAAATGCTGGTAGTTTTGTTGCACTGTAAAAATAAAAAAAGCATGTCAAAGAAGAAAAAGCTTTGACAGCTCATTTCTGTGCCACATATAGTGTCGGCTTAGGTATTTTCTGCACTAAGTAAGGTATAGCCAGAAAGCCACATCTCGGAACAGAAACATTTGTTTGGAAGTCTGTTGACTCTAAATAGTTGCACAGAGCAGAAACTGGTGAGCTAATTGCAGCACAGAGCAGTGTTCAAGACAAAAATAAAAAAAGCATACATTTTCTTTTCTCTTTTTCTGCCTGGGCCTGGCTACAGCGAGAGTCCAGAAGACCATTATCACAGGTTAAGGGGGCCTAGCCCTGCCTGAAGCAGTTAGGAGGAGAGTGAGTTGGAGATTTTGTATGTTTTCTTCCCCTCTCTGTGGTGATGAATCAAAGCAGAAAGTCTGAAGAATGGCGTGGGTAATTCAGACTCTTGCTGATGGACAATTACAGTTTCAGACCATTATACAGCACCAGGGGGAAGGACAACAGTGCCTCCTAAAGTTTACATATCCTTCAAGCAACCTTAATTGCACTGCAGGAAAGTGCAGCCAAGCAACATACATTATTTACAGAAGCTCTTTCAAGCTGTTGCTGAATGGTGTACCATGACAACTCCCATAATACCGAAGTTGGGATTGGGAGAAGATCCAGAAGCTTTTCTAGTGAACTTTGAGTGGACTGTGTGACTTGCCAGATCGCCTGAGGCTGACTGAACCATATATCTGGGAAACCTGTTGTCAGGCCCCAGGCAAGCAGCATATCAGTCTGCAAACCCGGATGGGCAGGCTAGTTATGTAGACGTCAAGGCAGCTATACTCAAAAGGGCTGGGTGTAACCCAGAGACACATTGACTGTGGTTCTGGAAAGAGAGTCTCCACTTCGGAGAAAGCCCCAGGAATCTTTTCTATCTTCTCAAGGACCTTGAGTGAAAATGACTACAACCTAATACAAAGTCAGGTCAAGAAGTGGCTGATTTAAATCTTGCTTGAACAATTCATAGAGAGCTTACATCTGTCTATACGGTAATGGGGATGCCTACATACAAAGCTTACCATAGACTCAGCCATAGAGCTGGCTGACACCTTCCATTGAACTCAGCTCACAACAGGGTATCCTGGAGTGCAACCAAAAATAGAGGAATACCCTAATCAGATACCTGATCCTGAGAAGGAGATTAGGGGCATCCAGCAACAATTCTGGGGCAGTGAGACTCCCCCACCTTCACATTCAGAAGACAGCCAGTAAGCTCATCAACTTGTTTCAATTGTGGCATGTGAGGCCATTTTATCAAAGACTGTCAGTATTCAGTAGGTGAGGCATGGATGTTGGCCTGATATTCCAGTCTAATCTAGAGGCTTTAGAGCATGTCAAACAGAGAAACTTTTAAAGACTTGACTACTTGAGACAAGAGAGGTTGGGGAGGTACCCCTCCACATGGGTGGGGATGGTCCAGATCCTTTTTCCTTTTCTGCTCTGTGTGGGAAATGTACATGGGGAAGGCTGTTGCTCCTATGATGAAGAAAGCCTTGGAGGAGTGAAACCAATAAGATAAGCAATGAGGGCAAAGTGAAAGAAGCATTCCAGGAATGCTCCTATTGTAAGACTACAGATGAGGAGTGTCTATGGCTGGAAGATCTGTAATAGGAGTGCTGCCTTGCCGAGCAGAGCAACAGAGACCACAATCAACCAAGGGAAGGGAAAGATGAACCCTTGGTGGACATGGTTGAATGCAAAACAAATAAGCATGTTGAGAAAAGTGACTCTCATTTTGAGAATGAAGAGTGGGAACAAAAATGGACCAATACCTTTGCAAACCTGTAAAGCTGTAACCTGGTGGATGGTCTATGCCTGAGACTGGAAGAATTCATGGTCCCATTCGAGTTTAATAGATGTGGGATGTGGCAAGACACTTTTAGCAAGGAACTAAGTAGATGAATTGGAGTTGGACATAAGAGAGCGACAACCCTGTAAGGTTGAGCTGGGGAGAAGGGTATGTTGCTGGGTATATACCCAGTAACCCTGGAACACCTTAAGAATAGGGTTTGGCTATCTGTTTCTGGTCCATCTTAAGACAGGGAATTCTGGGTATATACTGTCTCCTCTAGCCCAGGGATATAATGCAGGTGAGAGGGGAGCAAAGGGAATCCCAGGACTCCAGGAACATGAGTAAGAAGGGATAGGCAGACCCTTAAGAATAGCCGACCTGTTTGTGTTATTGTGTAAATGGAAGAAAGCAGATCTTTTGCATAGCTGCCTGAATTTGTTATGCAAACTGTGAATGCTGATTATTTTTACAGTGCAACAAAACCAAGAACTTAAAAGAAGAAAAAATCTTAACCGCTCATTTCTGTGCCACATACACCAAAGAAAGAAACTAAGTATCATGAAATGTTTGCACATCTATTGTTGCCCTAAATATTCTTGAAATTGTGATTGCTTGAACTTATCAATATTTGTAAACTGAAATTACAAGTCTTTATTTATAGCCATTTGATAGTCCTTTTTCCATGAGTGGCCTCAAGGCAGATTACAAAATAAGTTTTAATTCAACAGTTATAGTACATTGGCTGACAGTCATTTACAATCACAGCTAAATTAAATTTACAATGGATAGCATTGAGAGCCCAGTGTGTAATTTATAGTCTCTACTTGACAATTCAGGTACATAGGTCGGAAAGACCTTGAAGACTTGCCTGACCCTCATATTTTAATTTTTCTTTATGTTCTGACTGCATATTACATTGTAATTATGTGAAATGGCTATGGGAATTGTCCCTTGAATAAAGGGGTCAGGGGTTAGGTGGCTACATCAACCCTTTGAAAAATGACTGGGGATGAATGTAATTTAGCTGCTGTAAATGTGGGTAATATTGTGGATGGAATTTGGTTGGAGGAGGAAAATTTGGCACCTAGCACTGGTTTTTCAGCACTAGATTCTGATCGGGAGCTCAATTCTAGGCCCTGGGAGACCTGGCCTAAATTGAACCAGTTAACCCTGCATAAAAGGATCTAGCCATCCACCACCTCTCACTCCTCCCTCTGGTATAGATTGGCCCCTTTGAGAAGCCTCAGTCCTCCTTAATTATCAAAAATATCCGTCATTCTCCCCTTCTGATCCCCACTGGTAAAATCACGTCCCCCAGATCCCCTCTCTTGATTCCTGATGATGCAATCATAGCTCGCCATCCCTCTCCCAATCCCTTATGATACAACTATTCCCCCTAATTCCCCTTCTGATCCCTGATGGAACAATAATGCCCCCCCCCTATTCCCAAGTAGAACCCCCATGTTCCCTGAACCCCACCAAACACGCTATGTGGCTCTAGACCTCCCCCCTTCTCATTAAGCCCCACAACCTCCGAGCAGATCACTTACCTCCTCATTCCCCAAGTAGATACTATGTGGCTCCCAAAACCACTCACTCTGCAAGCATATCCTCCATGTCTCCTGAACCACATCATCCCATGAGCACTTTATCTATGCCCATCAATCCTCTTTCATATGCCAAGATATCCTTGTAGCTGTCACTCCTCCTTACTTCCAGGCATCTCTTCCATGTTCATCTCACCCCCAAGTAGGTTCTCTGTGTCCCTTGATCTTCCTTCATCCCAGAACAAATCCTCCATGCCTTTAGTTTTTCGCTTCACCCATAAGTAAATCTTCTGTAGCCTTTCTCCCACCAGCGCTCCAGAATCTGTACATACAGTTGCAGAAGATCCCTATCTTCACTGACAGGGCAATGAGGTCCTTTCTGCTGGCACCACTGCTGACTGGTGCTGCCTACTGGGAGAGGGGGGTATCAGAAGGAACATGATTATATCATCAAAAATCAGCAGAAGGCCCAGGATGACATTATTTAAAAAATGGTGCGGGCTGTCAACTGGCCCTTCCATGTGACAGGGGCCAGCCAATGGTACCAGTAGCCCCTGTCACATGGTAGGGTCTAAAGACCGCTGATGCCATTTTGGTTAGTGGCAGCTGACGGCCCGGGAGCGACAGATTGCTCTTGGGGCCCCCCGCTGGACCACCAGGGGCTTTCATGATTCTTGGGAGGGTCGGGAGGGTGGCATGATTGGGGGGGGGGAGGGGAAGGGGAGGGGAAGGGGAGACAGGGTGAGGCAAGGACTGCACAATTTTGAAGGGGCACTTTTTACCACTTCAAAATTCTGCCGTCTGAAGCGACTATCTCACCCTGCCTCATTATAGCACCATTCCTGTATGTGATGTCCTTTCGTGGATTACAAACTGGTTAAAAGACAGGAAACAGAGTAGGATTAAATGGTCAATTTTGTCAGTGGAAAAGAGTAAACAGTGGGGTGCCTCAGGGATCTATACTTGGACAAGTGTTTTTCAATATATTTATAAATGATCTGGAAAAGGGATATGACGAGTGAGGTAATCAAATGATACAAAATTATTCAGAGTAGTTAAATCACAAGCGGATTGTGATAAATTGCAGGAGGACCTTGCGAGACTGGAAGATTGGGCATCTAAATGGCAGATGAAATTTAATGTGGACAAGTGCAAGGTGATGCATATAGAGAAAGATAACCTATGATGTAGTTACACGAAGTTAGGTTCCATATTATTCCATATATATTTACATATATATATATATATATATATATATATATATATATTTATTTATTTTCCAGGAAAATGATCTAGGCATCAGGGAGGATAATACATTGAAATCACCAGCTCAGTGTGCTGCGGCAGTTAAAAAAGCAAACAGAATGTTAGGAATTATTTGGAAGGGAATGGTTAATAAAATGGAAAATGTCATAATGCCTCTGTATTGCTCCATGTTGAGACTGCACCTTGAGTACTGTGAACAGTTCTGGTCGCCGCATCTCAAAAAAGATATAGTTGCACTGGACAAGATACAGAGAAGGGTAAACAAAATGATAAAGGGGATGGAACAGCTCCCCTATGAGGAAAGGTTATAGAGGTTAGGGCTGTTCAGCTTGGAGAAGAGACGGCTGAGGGGAGATTTGATAGAGGTCTTTAAAATCATGAGAGATCTAGAATGGGTAAATGTGAATCGGTTATTTACTCTTTCGGATAATAGGACTAGGGGGCACTCCATGAAGTTAGCAGGTAGCACATTTAAAACTAATTGGAGAAAATTCTTTTTCACTCAATGCACAATTAAGCTCTGGAATTTGTTGCAGGAGGATGTGATTAATGCAGTTACTGTAGCTGGGTTTAAAAAAGGTTTGGATAAGTTCCTGGAGGAGAAGTCCATTAACTGCTATTAATCAAGTTGACTTAGGAAATAGCCACTGCTATTACTGGCATCAGTAGGATGGGATCTACTTAGTGTTTGGGTACTTGCAGGTACTTATAGCCTGGATTGGCCACTGTTGAAAACAGGATGCTGGGCTTGATGGACCCTTGGTCTGACCCAGTATGGCAATTTCTTATATTCTTATGTACCTGGGCCACCGAATTCTGAATAACTTGCAGCACCCTTAAGAAAGCAGCTGGTAAACTTAAATTGATTTGCAGTAATCAAGCTCTGTTAAAATTAGGGGTTGCAAAAAAATCTTTTAAGAAAAAAACAAAACATAAGAAAATGCCATACTGGGTCAGACCAAGGGTCCATCAAGCCCAGCATCCTGTTTCCAACAGTGGTCAATCTAGGCCTTAAGAACCTGGCAAGTACCCAAAAACTAAGTCTATTCCATGTTACCATTGCTAATGGCAGAGGCTATTCTCTAAGTGAACTTAATAGCAGGTAATGGACTTCTCCTGCAAGAACTTATCCAATCCTTTTTTAAACACAGCTATACTAACTGCACTAACTACATCCTCTGGCAACAAATTCCAGAGTTTAATTGTGCGTTGAGTAAAAAAGAACTTTCTACGATTAGTTTTAAATGTGCCCCATGCTAACTTCATGGAGTGCCCCCTAGTCTTTCTACTATCCGAAAGAGTAAATAACCGATTCACATCTACCCATTCTAGACCTCTCATGATTTTAAAGACCTCTATCATATCCTCCCTCAGTCGTCTCTTCTCCAAGCTGAAAAGTCCTAACCTCTTTAGTCTTTCCTCATAGGGGAGTTGTTCCATTCCCCTTATCATTTTGGTAGCCCTTCTCTGTACCTTCTCCATTGCAATTACATCTTTTTTGAGATGTGGCGACCAGAATTGTACACAGTATTCAAGGTGCGGTCTCACCATGGAGCGATACAGAGGCATTATGACATTTTCCGTTTTATTCACCATTCCCTTTCTAATAATTCCCAACATTCTGTTTGCTTTTTTGACTGCCGCAGCACACTGAACCGATGATTTCAATGTGTTATCCACTATGACACCTAGATCTCTTTCCTGGGTTGTAGCACCTAATATGGAACCCAACATTGTGTAATGATTTTATGATTTAATGATAAGAGAGGCTTTAAACTGTGCAACACCTGGAGTTTGAGAAATAAAAACCTGTCTAAATTTTTGATCTGGGTTTTAAAGTTTAAATTCTGGTGAAAAATAATCCTAAGCTTCCGGACTTCATTTAATATTACAAGAGAGCAATTTTCAAATGCAGTTTGTACTTATTTGATGAGATGCATGCCTGAGCCAAATAATCTGTCTTCCCTGATATCTACTTCGTTATTTTCTTTTTCTCATGCATGAAATAAGATTTGAAATTCATTTCTGGTATCTGCTTGTTGAATCTACTTACATATAAATCCTCACAGACATAACTATCTATAATTTAGCGGGTTGGTGGACCCCAGGCAACATGATTTTACCAGAGGACGGTCCCATCAAATGAATCTGGTTTTTTGATTGGGTGACTAGAGAATTAGATCAAGGAAGAGCGCTTGATGACATCTAATTAGATTTCAACAAAGCTTTTGATGCAGTCCTGCACAGGAGGCTCATGAATAAAATGAGAAGTCTGGGAGTGTGACAGATTGGTGGAATGGATTACAAATTGGTTGACTGACTGAAGACAGTAAATGGAACTTTCTCCAAAGAGAGAACAGTGTAACGTGGAGTGCCTCAAGGATCTGTTTTTTGACAGATTCTGTTTGTAACTTTGCATAGGGGATTGAAGAAAAGTTTATCTTTTTGCGTATGACACAAAGATCTGCAACAGAGTGGACATGCCTAAAGAAGGAGAAGAGAAAGAAAGGTAATTTAAGAACATGAGTAGTCAAAGGTTTGGCAGCTGGGATTCAATACCAAGAAGTGCAGAGTCATGCATTTGGGGTGCAGCAATCCAAAAGAACTCTGAGATGGGGTGAAAGACTAATTATGCACAGACTAGGAGAGGGATCCTGGGGTGATAGTGTCTGGCGATCTGAAGGCAATAAAACAATATAAGGCGGTGGCAAAATCCAGAGGGGTGCTGGACAGTATAGAAAGATGAAAAGCCAGTGAGCCGAGACTGAAGGATATGAATATTTATACCCTGGAGGAGAGGAGGTGCAGGTGAGATATTATATAGACCTTCAAATACCTGAAAGGTAATAATGATGCAAAACACTTCACAGAAAAGATCCAGGGAAAGGGAGTGACCAATCAATATACAGTAGAAAGTCCCCCTCTGTTTAAAGCTGACAAAAGCCAAAATAAGAATATAAAGTGCACAAACATCAAACATCAAACATTTTCCCCTGGAAAAGAAACTGCAGAACTTGGGGGTCATGATATGAAACTCGGGGGGTGGGGCAGGGCGACTTGGAGCCAACATCAAGAAATATTTCTACACTGAGAGAGTGGTAGATGCATGGAATGCCCTCCTGGAAGCGATAATGAAGATGAAAATGCATCCCTACAGGCTAGAAGATGGAAATGAAAAAATAAGGTAACCGATGTTAACTTTCGGTGTAACACTTCTGCATGGGGATAGTGTGCACGGAGCAGCAGTTACTACCAAGCTTAACTGTAGGCATGGGAGTAAGCTACACAGAGTGGCAGTTACTACCAAAAGCAACTTGCAGGGCAGACTGGATGGACCTTTGGTCTTTATCTGCCGTCATTTATTATGTAAAGCAAACAGAATGTTAGGAATTATTAGGAAGGGAATGGTTAATAAATTGGAGGATGTCATATTGTCTCTGTATCGCTCCATGGTGAGACCGCACCTTGAATACTGTGTACAATTCTGGTCGCCGCATCTTAAAAAAGATATAATTGCGATGGAGAAAGTACAGAGAAGGGAGACCAAAATGATAAAGGGGATGGAACAGATCTCCTATGAGGAAAGGCTAAAGAGCTTAGGGCTGTTCAGCTTGGAGAAGAGATGGCTGAGGGGGGATATGACAGAGGTCTAAAAAATCATGAAAGGACTTGAACGGGTAAATGTGAAATGATTATTTACTGTTTTGGATAATACAAGGACTAGGGAGCACTCAAAGTTAACAAGTAGCATGTTTAAAGTGAATCTGAAAATTCTTTTTCACTCAGTGCACAAATAATTAGTGGAATTCATTGCCCGATGATGTGGTTCAGGCAGTTAGTGTAACTGGGTTTAAAAAAGCTTTAGATAAGTTCCTGTAGGACAAGTCCATCAACTGCTACTAACCAAAAGGGAATAGCCACTGCTTGTTACCGGCATTAGTAGCATGGGATTTATTGTTTGGGTACTTGTGACTTGGATTGACCATTGATGGTGATAGGATATTGGGCTTAATGGACCCTTGATCTGACCCAGTATGGCATATCTTATGTTCTTATGTTCAAGAATGAGGGAATTGGAAAGTGAGATGTAGGAGATGAGGGGACTGTGTGTGTGTATGGGGGGGAGAGATTGAGGGTGAGTGATGGGATAGGGGAAGGGAGGTAGGGCAGGGTATTAGGGTAGGGAGAGAGCAAGGTTGGGGAGAGAAGGGGACGGATTTGAGAGGATGGCTCAGGGGATGAGAGCAAGCGGGGGTGAAGATGGGGGTAGAGAGCTGCTAAAGAGGGGATGGGGAGAGGTGGGAAGCTTGATATAGAGGGTCTGGGGCAGGAAGAAAAAGGGTGTCATTTTTGTTGTGGGGTGATATGTTGGGGCTACCGGCTGTTTTTCTTGGGGAGGCAGGTGTCTTCTCTTCCCCCTCTTCTCTACCCTTTCCCCTGCCCTTTCCCAGCCCCCAACAGCATTCCATCCATCACTCCCTATCTCTCCACCTTTGCTCCCTCCAAACTTCTTTATCCCTCCAAACGTCCTTCACTTTCTTCTCCCTCCTGCCACTTATGAAGGTTGTTATCTGTGGGCTGCTCCAGAAATGCATAGCCTAGTGCCAGGAGAGCCAAATCCTGCTGATGGTAGAAGTCTTCTGCCTATGCCAGCCAACTTCCCTTTGGGTTGAACCCTCTAGTGTTGGTAGCTGGCACAGCTTGAAAGAAGGGGGTAGCTCCCTGATATGAACAAGGAACTAGAGGCCTGGTACAGTAAGAAACTGGACAATCCAGGGATGACAGCAGACAGGAGTGCTCTTCCATAGAATCTGCAGATTGTCTTTTGGAGACAGGAATGGAGCCAAAGTATAAGGACCGGAAGGTAGGACCAAGCTCTGGCAACTGACTGATGAATCTGCCTCAATATACATACAAGTCTATACAGGAAACAATATGGCCACCAGGGAGAAGGGAAGGGAACCGGGTTGGGAGGACTGGCTAGATAGTCCAAAACAGCATACAGCATCACCTGCAGGCTGGAGGAGAATCCAGCAATGGATCCTTATAGTACCCTCCCTTCCCCCTTCAGGATTGGCCTCCGGATTCCCTCTTGCATTGCTCTTCAAGAGATTAGGTACATGAAGGTCCGATGCATCAATCCAAGATCTTTCTTTGGGGTCATACCCCTTCTAATGGACTAAGTACTGCACTCTATTACAGGACACTGTAGAGTGCAGAATCTCCTCAACCTTTGAATTCAGAATGGTCATCAACTAGAATAAGATCTGGAGGAGTTCCTTGCCTATTGAAAGGATCTGGCATGGCCAGCTTCAACAAGGAGTCGAGAAATGACTGTATCTTAAGAGCATTGGGAAGCTGAAGGCACATGGGGTCTAATATTCAGCCATGGAGTGGCTAGTTAAGGCCTAGATTCTCATTTTGCTATAGATTTTGCATGAATAATGCCTGTGATAAAAAAGGGGGAGTGGTTAGGGTAATTTTTTGAGTTACCGCAATGCACACTATTTTACTGCTTTGCATAGATAATTTACCACAATGTGTGTTAAATTTATTGCAGCTTCTGGAGAGAGAGGGGGAGGAAGAGAGAGTGTGAGCGCCTCTAGGGTGCCATGCATATTTGTCATCTATTTATACCACTGTAGGAGGGTCAACTAGTAACTCAGGGTGAGGTTTTGGTGGTGGTCTAGGGTTTGGGGGGCAGTTTAACATGCACAGTCAGAGGTATGAACAGCACAGTACACAACAGTGAAGAATTGATGTGATTTGGAATGAGGAAAGGTACATAAAGAAGAGATTTGTACAATGTACTCTCACCCTAGTTTGCATCAGTGGTATAAATAGATGACAAATGTGTGCCACCCTAGAGGTGCTTTAACCCTCTTTCTCGCTCTCTCTTTCTCTCAGAAAAAAGGTTTAGTTATAATGCTATTGCATGCAATTTTAAGCACCTCTCATTTTCATAAATGAAAAAAATGCATGTGTTATCGCGGGTGTTAGGGCCCTAATGCATTTTGATGAATGATCCTGTTAGCTGGATATAACTATCTGGCTAACTTAATGGGAATATTCAGCGGCATGGCCTCGCCACTGAATATACCTGGCTATCTTAAAGTTATCCGGATAAGTATATCTGGCTAACTTTAGGACAGCCCTACAGCATGACCAGAGTTAGCCACATTAGTTAAGCAGTTAACTCAAATATTGGAGTTGGCCACATAACTTATGTGGCTAACTCTGGCCTGCCCTGAAATGCCTCCTGCTAATCCCCGGAGCATCCCAACTTATGCGGCTAAATTATAGCTAGAATTTAACTGCATA
Organism: Rhinatrema bivittatum; assembly: GCF_901001135.1. Lineage (NCBI taxonomy): Eukaryota > Metazoa > Chordata > Amphibia > Gymnophiona > Rhinatrematidae > Rhinatrema > Rhinatrema bivittatum. The sequence continues at coordinate 82,647,340 of NC_042624.1, forward strand.
TGGCTTTAAATATAGCTGGCCAGCCATTTAGATGGATAACTGAAAAGTTCTTGAATATTGACCTCATGGTTATTGGGTTGACTTTCTCAATAATGGCATATGGTCCTATGTACGTGGTACCGAGCTTAGTGCATGGGAGCTTCAGATGCAGATTATTTGTAGATGTTATGAATCTGATGCCGGATGGGCAGAGACATTAGATAGGCATGGCAATCTGATATGAGCTGACTCCTCAAGAAGGGAGGAGTTAGCAATCTGATAAGGAAAGCTCTGTGTAGAGCTGGGAGTAGCAGTCTGTTATGGACTAGCTCCAGAAGGAGATGGAGTTAGCAGGCTGTTATGAACTGTTATGGTTCCTGCTAGGGAGTTGGCAATCTGTTATGAATCTGTTGCTGAAGACTCATGGTAGGAAAGGAGTAGCCATCTGTACCAGCGGAGTGCTTGGAGAGGACACTCAGCTGCAGAGGAATGTAGATAGGTGAATCCTTGGGCCGATGGCAGATGACAGTACCCCCAGGAGGATATCCTGAGAGGGACCACCGGCTAGGCTTGAGTATGGAGACAGACACAGAATTCTTTTATTAGACAGGTAGTAGAACCACCAGAGGTGGCAGTAGTGAGCTGCTAAGCCCGGCAGAGCTGAAGTCCCTCAGGTACTGGAATCACAATCCTAGGGTAGCTGAGCTGTAGAGAAACTATAGATAGTGAGTAGACAGGTATGCTGTGTTCATAGCCAGAACTGGATGACATATCTCACATAAGGTCTTTAGAAAGCTCAGTAGCTGGAAAGGGTTAGGCCCTCAAGGAGCGAGTACCTGGTTCCAGGGAAAGCTCTGAGAGAACGTTCTATTGAATTGCCTGTATCTGTGATAGCTTCCAGGCAGTAGAGAATTTTCAGAGTGTTCAGGAACATGGGCCCTCGAGGAACGAGTACCGGTTCCTACTGGCAATCTGAAATAGAGAAAAGAGAGCAAGGCCCCCGAGAAGCGGGTACCCCTGGTAAGTCCGAGGAGGCAGAGTAGCATAGGTAATGAAACCCTTTGCTAATTCGATCCGTTAGCAATTTCTGAGACCTTTTATATTGGAAGCGGATGACATCAGTTCAGGAGAACACCCCCGAGGTTCGCGCCCTTGCTGGTACATCATTCGGAGCGCGCGCCCTACGTCATCAGGAACATGGCAGATCCACAGAGTCGTGCCACTCTGGGGAAGCCAGAGGAAGACAGCAAGAAGACACCGCGGCAGCAATCCGTCCATCAGGCCCAGAGGGAGTCGCCACAGTGGTAAGGAGGGCAGAGTGAGGGCATCGAGCAGTGACAGACACAACAGTAGACAGCCAGACCATATCAACAACCTGAAACTGGGATTCATGTCTACAATGATGGTCAGCAAATTTCTTCTATTGGGTCATAGTTTTATCCAAATTATTGTGCAACTGTCACACCAAGTCATTGGCTACAGGAATTTCAGTAGCTGGAGCAGCAGGAGTTAAACAAACAGGTTGTCGGCAGAAACTGTGAAGAATAAAGAAACCCCCATAAATTATTGTCGGGAAACTCGGCCCAAGGGAGCAATCTGGCCCAATCATTTTGATGAGCAGAGATGAACCATCTGAGGAACTGCTCATGATCTTGGTTGATCCTTTCTATAAAGCCATTTGTCTAGGGATGCTATCCTGATGAAAATTGCAAATTGATACCCAAATCTTTACAAAAGGCCCTCCAGAATCTGGCAACAAATGGGAGACCTTGATCTGATATGATAGTGGTTGGGATTCCATGTAAATGGTCCTCCTCCCTAATGAAGATAGCTAGTTGAGGGGCTAAAGGCAGCTTAGAGATGGGAACAAAGTGCATCTTTTGGGGAAAATTGCCCACTACCACCAAGATGGCAGTATAATCGGTGGAAATTGGAAGGTCCATGACTAAGTCTGTAGAGAGGTGAGTCCACAGTACAGAAGAAATCAGAAGTGGGTGCAATTCAATAGAAGGTTTGACACAAGGGACTTTAGTTCTAGCACATATCAATGGGAATGTGGTCAGGGCTTAAGGTGGAGTTAGGGGGGGCAAAGCTGGGGTGGAACTTGGTTGGCTCTTTGCATCCAAAAGGCATTCTGCTGCCCTTGCAGCTGCACATGTCCATTCAGATCAATAATTCTTCCCATTTGCTTCTTTTCCCAACCTCTTCCTTTTTCATTTAACCTTTCCCTTCTTCAAAGCATTCTGTTTTTCTCCCTTCCCCTGACATCCATTTTGCTGTCTCTCTGATCTTTCATAATATCCTCTCTTGGATGGTGAATCCCCTTATGCTTTTTATTTCTACATGTTCTTCTCTTTCCTTGTCTCTCCCACCTTGGCCCACACGTATTCCATTCCTTCAACTACACTTGGGTCCTCACACACATATAAAAGGGCAATGGTGGAGCACCAATATGAGTCTTCGATTGCCCAAACATTTGCAATTCTTGTCTCTTACCATCCCCATGCTGTCCTCAAATACCATATCCTTCACAGTTTCAACATCCGCTATCACCTGCTTCCTCAGCCCATATTCCACTGCTTTCTCATAAATGTCCTCATTCAATTTCCCCCCTTCTGCCTCTGTTTTCCCTTTGAGCAGTACCTGACTCTTCTTTTTTTTTTCTTTTGCTCTGAGCTCACACTTTCCTAGACATATTGAAGCCCCCTACACACACACACACACTCTTATATCCTACTTTTCTATAGTCCAACAAATTAATCACCACTTTCTCCTTATCTTCCTATCCCCAATTACACCTACACCAACCTCACAGACGTAAGATACTCAGCCTGCTCATTTTAACATCCATAGCAAGAGAAGGAAATTATTTTTTTTCAAGGTTTAAAGTTTTATCATTTTTTGGAAGGGTAGAATGTAGAAGGTGCTACAGATGCTGTTTATCTGGCTGTTCCCACTGCAATTGTTCTCCACTGATCTAGTGATTGGGAGGGGGGGGGGGGGGGGTGGACCATGCCCATACTGTTCCTTGGAGGTGAGGGTGATTTTTCCAAGGGCATTTTCTGGGTAACAAAAGAGTTACCCAGGTAAATCTCCTTGGTGAACCTAGCCTTCCCCTCCCTGGGTAAAAGTAAAAAGTATTCATGGACCTGCAAACTATTTATGGAGTTTAAAAACTGCCCACTCTCGTGTTCTTTCACGAGCTGCATTGGGAGTGTAAGACAGCTGAGGAAGTTGACTAGCTGACATCAGAAAGACTCCTCCAGTGCCTCAGGTTGCAAATCTTTCAATGTATTCCTGAGCTTGTCCTGCTCCCTGTAGGCCACCCCAAGGCTATGGATAATAATCTGCAGTTGAGGAGAGATCTGCTGCCTCAAAGTATTATCTGTAATCCTGGAATATTCCCATAAAGTGGGAGGAAGTCAGTGGTCATTTGCTTTTCTAAGATCCCTACTTCTTGAAGGTTGAAGTTAAACTTGCTGGATTTCTTCTCACATTTGTGTTTGGAGCATCCCCTGAAGCAGAATGTGTGCATTTCCAGAACGATGCCTCTGCCTAGTCATCTTGAGGGTCATGAGGGAAGGAGACAGTGAAAGGAAAACGATAAGGTATTCTGCAATGGGACAGGGCTTAGAAGCTATGTAAACCCCTCTTCCCCACCCACCTTCCCCCAAGTGACAGAGAGAGACGCAGCTGCATGGCATCTTTTCTACAGTGATCAGTGCACTGATAAGGAAAAAAGATTGAGAAATGGAAAAAATAAGCATGCAGAAAAGATCACGAAGTCTAGTGACTAAAGGTCTTAATTTAATAAGCTTTATTCATTAAGCCCATTTCCCAGAGAAACAAAATGGGGCAAATGCCTTGGTAAATCAGACCCTACCTCTTTACACCCATAGATCTGAGTTCCGTCTTGTATGGAACTCCATGCGGTCTATTTGTCACACTCCCTGTGCTTAGAGACAAGCAGTCACTCCCCTTGTGAGTTACAGGATACGTTCTTTCTCTCTCCCTCATCAAGATACAAAGCGCTCTCAATCTTAGAACCGCTGAAGGTCTTGCATGATTTCTTTTCTACATGAATGTTCTCTTCACTGCAAGTACTGGGCTGTGATCTTGGAATGCAGTACATTTAAAAGTCAGCAGATGGGGAACTTGATTCCTGTGAAGAAAGCAAATCTTCCATGTTATGGAATGACTCCAGCAAAGATCATTTCTGCTCCTCACAGGACATGAGGTCTGTACACACAGCCATTGCTCCGAGAGAAACTTTTTCCATACTTCAAAATTTAACGTAACCGTGATGAATAAATCTTTATTTTGGGAAGAGAACTTAATTTCAGAAGCGATACATTTTATTTGAGAAGCAGCCACTTTTACATTTTCATAAAAAGCAGACTGTTTTTTTTAAGACCACAAATGGTCATATCATTCAGCCTCCTGAGGAGGAAGGTACAAATATATTACCATTCATTGTGCATTTTTAGGAATGTGCTTTTTTTTCATTTTGATTTGAAAAAAAAATTGATTTGGTTTGGCTTTGTTTCATTTTTCAAATGGAGCAGGAGCTTCTCCCCCTCCCCCCAACAACCATTTACCCCATCTGTGGCCCTGAGGGGCAGGAGCAATCCCCAGTCACTCCTGCCCTATTGGGTCTCATTTCAAAATGGCACCAGTGGGCCCTAAGGCCAGTGCCATTTTGTTGTATGGAGATATGTTTTCCCCTTACTCCCACAAAGGGGGGTAATAATTTGTTGGGTGGGAGATTCAGGGGAGTCTGGTTGAGAATTCTATGGGGTGCTTGGGTAGTGGCAGCAGTTTCAGAAGGGAAGGGGGTGGGGCAGACCTGTCATTTTTTTCTTTGTTCTAGTTGTCTTTTTTCCATTTGTTGTTTGCTTGATTTTAAATATATAAAACTAAACAAATAATATGATGAAAACCCCCCCCCCAAAAAAAATAACACAATGAAACACCTTACATAACTGTAGAGAAATCAGTAGAAGGAAATGACAGGCTATCTCTACACTCGTACATATTTATTGTACAGAAAATTTCAGAAAATAGGCAGAATATGTTTGTGTTTCCAGAGATGATAGGAAGTATCCTCCTACGGCTCAGCATACCCACGTCTTTCAAACGCTTTCCCCCCTCGGCATTATTTCAGGTTCCATCACTTCCTGTTGCTGTGTGTGTGGTCCTGGTGGTTTGGCTGAGGGTAAAGAAAGAGAGGAGGGCAAGGGGCTGACCCTTTAAGAGCTGAAAGATGAGGACAGTGGCAAATGCCAAAAAAAAAAAAACCGTTCCTGAAAAGAACTGAGAGTTTTTAAAGGGGAGACACCCAGCTACAACAGATTGTAAAGAAGACAATGTTCAAAACTGTTTACATGGGTAACTAGTGATTCTCATGCATAAATTGGCTGCCTGCAAATTGCCCTTCATCACCAATGCCACTAAAAGTAAAGGCATTGATCTACAATGCCTGTACTTTTAGGCACATTGAGAGGAATGGTTCCTGGAGCTGTATTTGGTTGGAGAGGAAAATATAAAGGGGAATTTTAAAAGCTGGATGGGCGCCAAAACCGGGAGAAGTGCGTGCATCTAGCACATGTCCACCAGATTTTATAAGCCTCCCACATGCGCGCACGAGTACCAATTCACGAACATCTTCATGGGGGGTGGGGGGAATGGGGTAGAATATGGTGAGGCATGGGTGTTCCGGGGCAGGGCCAAGAGATTTGCACACAAGTAGCTACGCGCCTGGGTACACACCCAGGTACATTTGAGTGCAGATTTTTTTACTTCTGGCATGGAGAAGGTGCAAGTCTTTATAAAACTATTTCCAGCCATCTCTGAAATATTTGAGGAGGTCTGAGTTAACTAGGGGAGTGCAGGCTAAAGAACCAGGGGTTTTGGAGGACCTATCTCTAGACTGGACAAACTGGCGAAACTGGTCATGGCCTGGACGCACGTCTGATTTACACAGCTGTGCGTGTACAAGCTGAAAATTAGGAGCCCATATACGTTTGCCGGGGCTATTTTATAACAAGTGCGCACAAGATATAAAATTGCCACATCTGGCTGCGTATCCATATAAACATGAATACATGTGCCCGTTTGAAAGTTACCATCATAGTGTGCAGATTGCATTTTCAATTCCCCGTATGGTGTTTTCCATGGAAAATCTACTTGCACAAAGAGCAGGTGCCAATGTGCGTGCAAGTTTCAAAGTGAAAGTATGTTGTGCGCTTTGGGGGTAATTTTCAAAAGGAGTTACATGCGTAAATGTAGCTACTATTGTAGCAATTTTCAAAAACCCACTTACTCAAGTAAAGTGCACTTATGTGAGTAAATCCTCTAGACAAGTCAATGGCATATATTGTAGCAATTTTCAAAAACCCACTTACTCAAGTAAAGTGAATTTACTCCAGTAAACCTGGTTTTTACTCGAGTAAATGCTTTTTAAAATCAGGCCCTTTCTCTTTATAACCTGGTGCAAAGTCAGCAGATAAAGACATTGAAACCAATGTTGTGAAGTGTGCCGAAATTCACAAAGACAAGTTTGCATGCTAAGGTCACTGTTAGCTAGTGTTAAATGGGATAATGCGTGCTCTTGGCCCACTTAATGCAATTAGTTTAACTTTTTCTTGCAAACCGTTCTCTAGTGTGAGACCTTTTGAGGTCCATATTCAAAGAGGTTTGTCCAGCTAAGTTTGGTGACTTACCTGGACCAACCCAAGTTTTTACATTTTCTAGAAACCCCCCCCCCCCCCCCGAACAAGTAATTTGTTGTTTTTTTTTTAAGCCGGGTAACACTGATCCAGATGAAAAAAAGAGGAGGCATGGAGGAAACCGGGGGCTGGAACTTAAACTTAGGTAGCGCTGCAGTTCAGTACTACCTGACTAAGTTTAGTCAGGTAAGTCTGGCCATGGTGGAGAGCTCTAAAGTTATCTGGGAAACTTACCTTATTAACTTTAAACCGTGCTATCTCAGTGACCAGTCCTATGTTATGGAACTCAATGCCTGAGCAACTGAGAGTGAGGTCAAACACCAAGGCTATTTAAAAAAATAAAATATTAAATAAAAATAAAGGCCTGAAAGCATGACCCAAGCCTTTGGGGTAATAAACTCTTGGAGCAATAGTATTTGAGCTTAGTGAAATAGCAGATGAGAGCTTCTATTTCTACGGCCAAAGGTTAGAAGGGGCTGTCATTGCATTCTTGAAGAGCACTCCACGAAAGCTGGTTTTATGTTTACACTGGCATAATGTACATTGTTAATACTGTAAGCTGCCGCAATCGTTGGAGTGCATGCTGGATACATTTTATATTAATATTTATGGGGTTAGGTTTCCTGCTGAATATTCTGGCCACCCTAGCTAGGTAAGTTAAAAAAAAAAAAAAATCCTCCCAGGCCAGCAGTGGCCTTATCCCTCTCTCCCACCTCCCCAAAACAGCCTATAAAATGTCATGGGCTGAGTGGGCCAGTTTTCCCACATTCTCCCCCAAGTTAAAAAAAAAAAAAGCAAAAGCATGGCCCAGCAGCCCATTCTTCTCTTGAACTTCTTAAAAGTGGGCATCACCTTTGCTCACCCCCTTGTCTGCACTCTGTAGATGTGCACCGTTTTTGCTACCAGATTTAGCTGCATATATCGTGACTACTTTGTAATCCACTCAGCTCAACGTGTTTGCTATGAGCGGGCTAGAAATATTTTAAATACATTAACATAGTATGTGCTAATGTACAAAATGTGTCCAGGGCACAATGTGTTCCTAAAGGCCCTCTTTCTTCATGGACAGTGTTTCAGCTTTCTCCTTCATTCTTTAGGAAAGAACTGCGAATGGGGGGACACTGGCTCCTCATTACAGCGTTCGTGCTGATAATGGTGCCACCCTCGCCAGAAGCTTTGCTTACTATCTCCATTTCCTTCTGAAAAGCAGCTAATGTCTTGTGTTCACAATTTATATAATTATGAAAAGCAGTATCAGGCCAGCTGTTAATTATGGATAGATCCCATCTAATTAACTCCATAAAAGTATGTATGACCGGATCAATAGGACCTGAAGGGAACCAATGGGAAGGCCCAGATACAATAGTCAGATTGCTGTTGTCTGAATGATGCAACAAAAAAAAACATATTCAGGGCAAAACTGGTTGCTCCTTTGGTACCACATTTGGATTTGCTACAACATGGCCCTGATGGTTTACAGTTTGCTGTGTTAGAAAATTAAGAACCATTGTAGGGATTATGACAGGTCTTTAAGGTGAACAAAGAAGGATTCTCAAATGAACACAGCAATTCCTGCAGGCCTTAACAAAGACATTGAGAGGCCAGCATTCAATTGAATTAATTTTGAGGCACTGACATTCCAACTTGGATTTTTAAATCATCCCACCAGCCTCTAACTCAGTTTTGATTGGTTCATTTTTTAACCAACCATTACCCTGCTTGTCTTTGATACATAGGGACCTAAGTTAAACAGTCAAACTAATATAAAATGGCTAGTCACTTTGTAGCTATCTTAAGACGTTTTGAGATCGTGATCCATTGTAAACTAAAGAAGGTGTGGAGCTTTCCTTCTGTTAAAATTGAAGTAGTATGATTTTTTTTATTTATTTTATTTATTTATTTAGAAACTTTTATATACCGGTATTAGTGGGGACATCATACCGGTTCACATAACAACTGAAAGATTGGAAAATACATTTCAACAAGGGGGATGTAACTGGGAGAGGGTAGAACATAGAGGCAGTAGGAAGGACAGGGAAAACAAGAAAATCATAACCAAAACAATTTACAATTTACAATGAATGTCTCCTTAATATAAGGAGAGGGAGTCACCTGAATGGGGAGACTACGAGGGGGGAGTGGAAGGAATTATTCTGTGTAGGCATGGTTGAACAGGAGAGTTTTTAGTTTCTTTTTGAATTTAACTGCACAAGGTTCAAGTCGCATGTGGACAGGTAGGGAGTTCCAGAGAGCCGGACCGGCAATAGATATGGCTCGGTCGCGGGTGGAGGAGAGATGAGCCAATTTCAAGGATTGGACATGTAGGGTGCCTTTGTTGGTGGATCTGGTGGCTCGGGTGGACAGGGGGGCAGTGAAAGGGAGGTCGAGCCAGTTGGAGTTATGGGTGTGAATGGACTTGTGAATTATGGTCAAAGTTTTGTAGTGTATACGGGACATTATGGGAAGCCAATGTAGATCCTTGAGGATAGGGGTTATATGGTCATGTTTGCGTGTGTTAGTAATGAGTCTTGCAGTAGCATTTTGCAGAAGTTGGAGGGGTTTTATAGAAGACATTGGGAGCCCTAAGAGAAGGGCATTACAGTAATCTAGTTTGGAGGTGAGGGTGGCTTGGATCACTGTGCGGAGGTCATGGGCGTAGAGGAGGGGTCTGAGTTTCTTTAGCACGTTGAGTTTGAAGAAGCCAGTTTTGAGGATGGAATTGATGTGAGGGTCTGAGTTTCTTTAGCACGTTGAGTTTGAAGAAGCCAGTTTTGAGGATGGAATTGATGTGAGGTTTCATACTAAGATTGGGATCAAGAAGGACTCCGAGGTCTCTAACGGAAGGTTGAGCTGTGAGGAGGTTAAGTTTAGGGTCGTTAGGCAGGCGGTCAGGGGGGAGCGAGGAGATGTGGAGGAGTTCCGTTTTGTTGGTGTTGAGAGCAAGCTGAAGGTTGGTGAGGAGGGCGTTGATGGCTGCAAGGCACTTTTCCCAGTGCTCCAGGGCGTCAGATATAGAGTTGTGAATGGGAATGATGATCTGTACATCATCAGCATAGAGGTAGAATTTGAGTTTAAGGTCAGAGAGGAGGTGGCAGAGAGGGGTGAGGTAAATATTGAATAGGGTAGATGAAAGTGATGATCCTTGAGGCACTCCTTGTTGAAGGGGGTGTGAGGCAGATAGGTTGTTTCCAATTTTAACAGAGAACTTTCTGTTAGAAAGATAGGATGTGAACCAAGCTAGAGCTATTCCTGAGATGCCGATGCTTTCTAGCCGTGTCAGGAGGTGGTGGTGGCTGATGGTGTCAAAGGCCGCTGAGATGTCAAGAAGGGCTAGTAGGTAACTGTGGCCTTGTCCCAATCCTCTGAGAAGATAGTCGGTAAGGGAGAGCAGTAAGGATTCGGTATTAAAGTGTTTCCTGAATCCAAATTGGGAGGCATGGAGGATGTCATGATTTTCTAGGTAGTCCATGAGTTGTGAATTGACCACCTTTTCCATGAGTTTGGAGATAAAAGGGAGGTTGGAAATGGGGCGGAAGTTGGAAGGGTCTTTCGGGTCTAGGGAGGGTTTCTTGAGTAGGGGTTTGACAACAGCGTGTTTGAGGGAATCTGGGACTATCCCGTGGGTGATGGAGCAGTTGATAATCTCAGCTATGGTGCTGGCTATGCTGTTGGGGATGGCTATTAGTGCTTTCGTGGGAATGGTGTCGTTGGGATGAGAGGCAGGCTTAAGTTTTCGAAGGAGGCCTGTAATTTCTTTAGAGGAGGTAAGATCCATTGTGGCCAATGAAGGTTGGGACAGAGAGGGGAATGAGGGTAGGATAGTAGGATAGTAGGGGGGGAGGGGTTGGTGGGGGGAAATCTAGAGAGAAGGTTGGAGATTTTGCTTTGGAAGTATTTGGAAGTATTTATAACTAGAATCCAGCCAACCCCTGAAGTAGGTGTTTGTAATGCCCAAACACTATCGGAGTTGGGCAGCTTGTCATCTGTGGTTCAGCCACTATCACTGGGCAGTCTTCTCAGTTTTGCTCCACTTCAATAAGCCTTGCTGTCTACCTGGATACATTGGACGTGAACTAAGTACATCTTGATTATTGCTTTGGGATATGGACAAATCACCTTTTTTGTTCTGCAAATTTTTATTTGCACTATTGACACCTTTCTTCATTTTTGAACTTACTAGCTATGACCTAGATTCATCAAAATGCTATAAATATAGGAGAAATAGTGCCCGCAATAAAAAGGGGGCATGGTTAGGATAATTTCCCTGCTCCCACATTGCATAGATAATTGCCGCAATGCACAATACATTTATCGCACCGGTGCTATTTTTCGCATCGCTGATCAATTCACTGAAGATGCATTACCGACAGAAAAGATTTTTATTGCAAATGGGGAGAGAGAGAACCATTTGTAAGTTTACAATTTATACCACTGTAACAGGGGGCACGTTTAACTCGGGGTGGGGGTAAGTTTTACATACGCAGTCAGAGGTACGTACAGCAAAGTTGACATCAGTGAAGATTTTCTGTCATTTGGCATGATGAAAGGTAAAAGAGGAGTTGATTTTGATGTCAACTTTGCTGTTCGTACCTCTGACTGCGTATGTAAAACTGCACCCCAAAACTTACCCCCCCCCCCCCCAAACCTCACTCTGAGTTAAAAGTGCTCCCTCTTACAGTGGTATAAATAGTAAACTTACAGAGTTTCTCTCTCTCTCTCTCTCTCACACACCATCATTTGCAATACAAACCTTTTCGGTCACAACACACAGAAAAAAGGTGTACTTATTTCCGGCGTTAAAACCTGTGTTGCTATGCATTACTCTATTACATTTGACATTAGGAGTCGCTCATTACCATTAACTCCACTCAAACTCCTCCTACTTGCATAGCAAATGTGACATTTGCATACTAACGCACGTTGTACTATTTACCGTGCGCCTTACGGCATTATCGCATGCGTTAGGGACTTTAACAGGACTATACTGGTGGTGATTGTTGCGACCGTCGCACCCCGATGGCTTCACTCTGCCTACCTTTCCTTTTTTGTGACTCCTCCTGCTCTTCATGGACGCCTGGCTGCCGCGGCGTCCGCCTGCCGTCCTCTCCGGCATCCCTGGACCGGCTTGGGCGCTGCCTCCCACTATGTTCTTCATCATCTACTCCTCAGAGCTGTCTCCCTGGAACCAGGTACTCGCTCCTCGAGGGCCTGCCTCCATTCCAGCGCCAGTGCCAACTCTTACGTGGAACCGCTGTGTGAGTACTTTGCCAACAAGTCTCTCTGCTTCCAGGGATCTGGAACTCGCTCCTCGAGGGCCAGCTCTCCCTATCACAGGGCTCCTCCATATTTGGGACTCTGTGAATGTTCTATTGTACTCACTTTCTCAGTTCTCTCCACTACAGCACTGCTGTTCCAGCGCTCTGGGGAATACTACCCCAGCCAGGCTACATCTTCTACTCACTACTGCCACCTCTGGTGGCTTCTCAAATTGTCCAAATAAAGAATTATCTGTGTTTGTGTGTCCAGAGCTGAGCCTGACCTGTGGCCCCTCACGAGACTTCCCCCCGTGGGCGTGGTCAGCTACCACAGTGTCCAAGGGTCCACCCAAACCTCACTAATTATAACAGTGATACTCTAGCCACTGTAGGTTCTGTACTGACCAGCTGTTGGAAAGCAGAGAGAAGCTCTTTGACTCAGGCTTGCAGACATGTTGCATTAAGTTCCACGGACTTTAACTTCTTGTATTGAAAACGTAAAGAAACGAGCTGAACGGTAAGCAAGCTATGAAACTGCTAGGAGCTACAGTTGTGTGAATATAAGTTGCCATGCTCATGTATGTTAACATTTCCTCGGTAAACCCAATGTACCATTTAATGAGCAAGTCCATAGCCTCAGGGACCTTATGTACTAACGGTATTTGGATATTTGTTCTCTGTTGGAAGCTAGAAGAACATCATAAAGGTACAGCAGTCCCAGAGATAAACAATCTCTTTGTTGCTAACTGTAAAAAGTAACTGCACTATAAAGATGACAATACGGACTGGTAACTCTATAATAGTGTACAATTTAAGCAGGTTTTCAAGTCTATATTCCTACAAGAAGATGCTGTGAGAATTAGATGAGTGGGTACTGAAGCCCATGGGCTGACATAAAAGAGAACAGCCACCTTTTCCTGCCAACTGCCCATCTTGAATCTCTCATGTTAAGGGAACCTTTAAGCCACAGAGTTTAGGACAGATCTTTTTATTCTCCCATTGCCACTGCAGCTTTGGCTGCTGTCTCTATTTCTGAATGATGCTTTTCTGGCATTGGTTCTAATTCAATCCTCGCTATTGACATTGTTATCAATCTTACAGTAAGTCATGCTGCATTGCAAAGTGACACCTAGCAACGCTTATTCTACTCTTTCCACCAAATCTGTTTGGCTTGCCACAATTTTTCTTTCATTTTCAGGTCTGATGTGTAACATTGCCAGGATAGATGGCATCCCTGTGGAGATGTGCATTCAACCCGGAATTTGGAGTCTGTTTCACAATGGATACACTTTTTTTTTGCAAAATATTTGGGACATTGTCATATTCATAACTTTGCATTGTCCTTGGAAAAATGTGGTTGTGTATCTCCTTCCATACGGTCTCTTACAGTTCAGTGAATATAGGTAAATTATTGTAATGCCCATACTACATATATGATGAGTCTTGCACTGATCTGAAAAATGAATATTTTTATATGAAGGCATGGTATATACTTGATATATGGACATTCCTTCATAATTTGCATGCTACAGTAGGTGCAATACTCAAGGCTGCGGAGATTGTGCTTATGAGCAGTAAACCTGAATATCTTCAGAGACTCCCCACTGCCAAGATAAGCAGAAAATGTCCAATACTTTTTAATGAAGGCTTGATTTTTGTGGAACTTATACATTTTAAAGCTGCAACGGAAGCTATAAGCATTTTGCCATAGAAACTAAATAAAACACAGCTTTATTAACAGGGTGCCCTCTGCTTAGGTCCTTCCCTGATTGCTTCTTCAGGCTAGCTGTTGTCTCTTTTTGAATTTATGTGCCAGTTGTTCATACAGGTAGCCTTGCCCTTGAGTCTGAGATGCACTCAGGAAACCTATGTCTCCAGTGATTAAGACTTCTATACTATAGAATGCTAGGGATGGTAACTTTCAAACTGGGCACATGGGTGCATGTATGCCAGCCCCGTGCCCAGATACATGGCCATGTTATAACTTGTGTGCACGTTATAAAATAGCCTGGGCGCGCGCATGGGTGTACACCATTTTAAGTGCGCGCACACCTAGGCGCATAAATCAGGTTTCTACCAAATAAGTCAGGGTATTTTAAAACCAGTGCATGTCCACACTATGACCAGTTTCACCAGTTCATTCCCCAGTTCTCCCAGTATTGAGCTAGGTCCTCCATATTTCTCTGGTTTAATAGCCTGCACGCCCCCCCCCCCCCCCCCCCCCAGTTACCCTCAGATTCTTTAAACCCTTCTGAAATGGCTTTTATTTGTTTGTCTTTTACAGTTACACCTCCTCCATAGCAGAAGTAAAGTTACCTGGTAGAGGGCCTGAGCCCGTGCTGGGGCTCTTAATTATTTATGCACATATCCCTTGGCCATACCACGCCACGCCCAGAACACTCCATATTTTTAAATCGAGTGAGACGTATGCGCAGCAGGAGATACGCACGCATCTGGGCAGCTTAAGTGTTTACTTGTGTTGCTTTTGATTTGACAATATATGTAATTTTGTTATCCGTGCTGAACATTTGGTAATAGAAGATCCCAGAATATAAGAATTTATAAATAAATTAAATAAAAAAAAATAGTACATGGAGGAGAGAAATGTTTGCTCAGAATATTCATCAAATTCACTGTGGTTGCAAACCCTAGAAATAAAGGATCTTTGTTTTCTTCTGCTCTATTTAAAAGAAGATTAGCGTTGAATATTACTGTCTGTGATTATGTGATTCACTTACAGTGACATTCTTAACCAAAAATGCAAAGTAATCCCCCTGTTATCTCCCCTACCCTGCATTTCTGCCTCATTCACAGCTGCTACCCTCCTCCCAAAACTGAACAAGTCATTACATTCATGATGTGTATTCTATCGATCTCCACCGTTATTTGCCAAAAAAAATTAAATTGCAGCAAAAAAGTAAAACAAGTCTCATAGATGTTGAGCAACAAACACACAAGTGCAACTGTCGTGATGTCAAACATTCTAAAAGATGTTTTGTGCAGGTATAGAACGCTTCGTTTCTGTGCTATTCTTGGAATCAGGTTGCATTTGATTTGAATAATGCACTAACAAATATCCCTTGATTAATCAAGTGCTTAGAGTCTGCACCATACAATTTTTCCCCCACTAGTTTCCTTTTATCCTCTGCTCGATTAAGCCCAACATGCCTCACATGGCATAAGCTGATTGATTGCTTTCCTCCCCCAGCCTATGATTTGTACAGACTACTTTACAATTTTAGAAAAAAATACTTAGACATAATCTAACTTTAACATGAGATGAACAGAAGGTAAACTGGACTGTGCAGTGTCTGAGGCTGATTAAATATACTGTTAATTAAATTCAAATTTGAAGGGTATGAGAGAGAGAGAGAATAATATCATCCTTCGTCATACGTTAGATGAATATGCTCTCTCCAACAACAGATTACTACCACTATCTGATATCTACACTAGGTGGCAACAGCTGTATCATGTTTTTCACCCCTTTTCTTTGAAGATGCTTGACAGGACAACCTATTGAGCTTGAGAAGTGTGTATGACCGGCTGCTGTTCTGTAACATGTACACAGAAAATATTAGACAATGACAGATTCTTATAATGTACCAGTCTCAAGATAAATTCAAACTCTCTCGTCAGCCCACCCCTAGTTTTGAATTTATTTAAATCTGAGCCAAACATCTGAGGCTCTGGGACAGTAAATTCCAGTCCAAAAGTCTAATGCTCACTGAGTCGAGATTTACTTTTACATTCAAATTCCATCACAGAACAGAATAGAATCACGAACATATAGGTAGGCATGGTTTAAATGGAAAAAACCAGTATGGATTTACACAAAGGAAGTCTTGCCTCACAAATCTGCTACAGTTTTTTTTGAAGGGGTGAGTAAACGTGTAGATAAAGATGAACTGGTAGATTTGGTGTATTTGGATTTTCAGATGGTGTTTGACAAAGTCACTCATGGGAGGCTTCTAAGAAAACTAAAAAATCATTGGATAGGAGGCGATGTCCTTTTGTGAATTGTTAACTAATTAAAAGACAGAAAACGGAGAGTAGGATTTAACGGTCTTTTTTTGACAGTGGGAAAAGGTAAACAGTGGAGTGCCTCAGGGATCTGTACATGGACTGGTGCTTTTTAATATATTTATAAATGATTTGGAAAGGGGTACAGTGAGTGAGGTGATCACATTTGCAGATGACACAAAATTATTCAGACTAGGTAAATCACATGCAGATTGTAATAAATTGCAGGAGGACCTTGTGAGACTGGAAGATTGGGTGTCCATATGGCAGATGAAATATAATGGGGACAAGTGATGCATATAAGAAAAAATAACCCATGCTGTAGTTTATTTATTTATTTATTTATTTAGTTTTATATACCGGCAACCGTTTGCACATCGTGCCGGTTTACAGATAACTTACAGCCAAAGGATATATAGGCAAGGCCTTTACAAGGAACAGTGTGTAACATAAACGCAGTAACAGGGCAATTAACTAGAAAAATAAGATAAATAAGGGAGGGAGGGGTAGGGGTAGACGAGACAAAGGAGGGGGAGGGTGAATGTGGATACATAAGGAGAAGCTATGTACAGGGGTACGAGGAACAATTGATATGTACACAGGTTATATACAAAATTGTGTAAGCGCAGAACAACAATAATTGAGGTGGGAAAATGTGTGCGGTTGTACTAAGTAACATTTTTTAGGTTTGTAGTTCCTTAGAGGGGGTGGGTGTTGGGTGTAGGTCCTGTGGGGGGGGTGTTGGTGTGAGTTCCATATTAGGAATGAGTTCCATATTAGTTCCATATTAGGAGTTACCACCCAGGAAAAAGATCTGGTTGTCATAGTTGATATTACATTGAAATCATTGGCTCAGTGTATTATGACTGCCAAAAGAAAACAATTTTAAGAATTATTAGAAAGGGAATGGCAAACAAAATGGAGGATGTCATGCGTCTGTATTGCTCCATGGTGAGACCGCACCTTGAATACTGTGTGCAATTCTAGTTGCTGCATCTCAAAAAAGATATGCTTGCATTGGAGAAAGTACAGAGAAAGGCGACCAAAATGATAAATGGGATGGAATGGTTCCCCTATGAGGAAAGGCTAAAGAGGTTAGGGCTGGTAAGCTTGGATGAGAGCGTCTGAAGCTGTACTTATCTTTGCGGCGTTGTCACTTTTAAGAGCCTTATGATGATGATGGCTAGATGGATGAATCCGACGTGATGCTGTTGGCATACGGCCAAGCAATAGACTTTACAACAGCATCGCCGAAAGCCACATTAAGACACCACACACGCAGCCACATAAGCGCACCTCTTGTTCAATTGATTGAGCCGGCAACATTGGCACTCCGACCCCCTGAAGAAGGAGGTTTTCTCCGAAACACTTAGTGTCGGAATCACATCGGATTCATCCATTTAGCCATCATCATCATAAGGCTCTTATACGTGACAACGCCGCAAAGATAAGTACAGCTTCAGACGCTCTCATCCAAAGTGCATGAACGGTACAGCTCCCGAGTAGGGAGCGTTCTTTCAGAAATAACCTGTCCCTTTGTGACCAATGATTAAAAGAAGGCGTCTCGCCATTGAAAGCTTGTATTAGCTTAAGCCTCTGGGCACCAATATATGAGGTCACATTGGGCCCCTTTACCCACTCTTTTGTGTTACAGGATCTATACCTTTTCAATTACTGCAGCTATGTTCTGGAATTCTCTCCCGCAGGAGCTCAAGCTCCTGGAATGTTCAAAGGTATTTAAGATTTCTCTAAAATCATTCCTATCTAGACAAGCTTTTAAATAAAATATTGATTGCTGGGATGTGCAGCAGCATGGTCTTTTTTTGTTTCCGATTTGTTTGTTTTAAGTGATGGATAATAATGGGTGTGTACTTTATTGTAAGCTGCCACAGGCCCTTGCATTGGCGGGAGATAAATGCAAATATTTATTCGTGTATTTAGCTTTTGCTTTTTCATTGGTAGCTCAATGTAAGTTACATTCAGGTATAGTAGGTATCTTCCCTGTCTCCAGAGGGCTCACAATTTGCTTGCACCTGAGGCAATTAACATAGTAAAGGCAGAAAAAGACCATCTGATTCATCCAGTCTTCCCAGCAAGCTTCTTATGGCAGTAACTGCCGCTCTGTGTAATATTACTCCAATGTTATGGGTAGTAATATTAACATTCAAAACCAAGTAAATGTTGACCCCATAACAAAATTATTGCTAGCAACAATTTTACAGGGCAGCTTTCTTGATACCTCAGACAATGCTGCTTGAACGTGCTTTGCTTTTGCACTTGACCGTAGAAGCAGTCCTGCGCTTTTCCCCCTAATGCCTGTCTAGGGCGGGTGCAAGGGGGATTAGGTGCCCTAGGTACCTTCTGCCTTGCGCCCGCCCCCCCTTCTCATTGTGCTGCCTCCCCCCCTCATCACTCCGCTCTCACCTGGTGGCGCCGCCACCCCCATTAGTAGACGCGATCCACGTGGGGCCGCAAGAGGTGGTGTCACTGCTCGTGGCGCCACATGCCTTGCACCCCCTAATGGTCAGTGCCCTAGGCCCAGGCCTGGGGCTTCCTCTGGCCCCGTGTCTGTGTATCAGTTGCCCCGGACCGTAAGTCAGGGCCCAGCATTGGCTGTCGTTTGAATCCAATTCCCCTTGCCCAAAGACAACAAGAAATGGCAGTGGGATTTGAACCCTGGTACTTGGCCTACTGCTCTACCACTAGGCTACTTCTCCATTCCCATCCACCTATAATCTGAATTCCTTTCCCCAGACCCCCAATCCCCCCTTTCCAGATATGCAAAACCCCAACTGGGAGCAATAATCTCCTGGCACTTCCAGCATTGTTCTAAGAGCAACATTGGAAGCTTAGGATATTAAAGTTGATTGAGATTGTGGGGAGGAGGAAGGACTGGATCATCAGTTTAGTGCCAAACTTGGAGAAGGAAGGGGGATTCTGGCATTGGGGTGATAGCCCCCAACTACTTTATTTGTGTTTTATTTTTTTAATTTTGGGGGGCTGAAGGAGCAGTGTTGCGTATTATAAACTCAATTATTTGTAGGAGTGTTTTCTGGGGTGGAGGCCTAAAGGTCCCAAGGCTTGGTATTTCAAATTTCATATCACTTAACTGGAGGTCTTTTGAATTTTTATCTAGTTAAGTGGAAAGTTATTAAGATAATTTAAAAACCTAATCAGTTATATTCAAACATAGCCAAGCTTCAACGTTTTTAATATTTCTTGCTATATTTACCATGAGGCCAATATTCAGTAGGCTATTTAGTGAAGAAGTTAGCTATGTAAATTAGCTGGATAACTTGCCCTGAATCTACTTAAAGTTATCTGGTTACATATAGCCAGATAACTTCAAAACCGAACCAGCTATGTTTGAATATAGCCAGTTAGATTCTAAAGTAAGTTAGTTAGTTATTTATTTATTTATTTATTTATTTAAGTTCTTTTTTTTATACTGACGCTCAAGGCACAAGTCATATCGCATCGGTTTATATAAAAAAAAAAGTTATCCAGCCTTGTGTGACCAGGTAACTTGCTACTTAACTGGATACCTTTAAAAGATACCCGGGTAAGTAGTGCTGACAGCCAAATTTAAAAAAAAAAAGTTAAGGGGACTGTACCCCAATTTATTTTCTTTCCCTTCCCAAATTTTGCATATGGCCTGTGTGGCCGTGCACCCCCTCCTGAAATATTAGAAATTGCTGCTCCCCCCACCTGTCCTGACCCATTCCTGTTTCAAAACTGGTATCACCCTAGCTTCATTAGGCTGGTCCAAAGACCCCCTCATCCCACCCCCCTGATAATATTTAAAAAAACAAACAAACCCGCACCCCTGCCAGGAGCGAGGTCTTGACTCACCGGCGATCCAGCGCTGAAACTGCTGGCAGGTGGGAGGAAGTGGGGCAATGAAGCTGGAGGAATACTAGTTTTTGAACCAGGAATGGGGCGGGACAGGGGTGGGACAGCTGTAGCAAATTCAAATATTTCAGGAGGTGGTGCACGGCCCAACAGGCCATTTGCGAAATTTGGGGAAGGCACAGCAAATAACAGGCATAGTCAAGACTTCAACTTCTCTCACAGCCGCCCTTTTCAATTACCCAACAAGAAAGACGAGACACATTCAGATGGGAATCAACAGGCCGCAGATTTATTGAAACACAAAATAACCAACAATCAGCCCAAGCCCTCATAACATTCAATCAATATATATAGATATATATATACCCGGGACAGAATAAGGTATTGAGTTAACTCATAATATCTCAATAATACCTACCCGATAAGAGTTCCCTATTAGCAGGTACCAGTACCAGACAGGGAATAAGAAATCCTAAGTGGAAAGAGTTCTTTAATACTATTTTCTATTGTAAAATACTTCTTTCTGCCTTAAATGTTTCTTTTGTAAACTCACAAGAATTGGAACTACTGACTTAAGTTATTTTCTTGGTAAACAAACTGTTAAATAAACTGTTTTCTTTAAATTTACATTCAATTTTTCTAAGTATTATACTTTCAAAGACTCTGCCTTACCTCTCTTCCCCTGGGAGATTGGTTGGGTGGGTTTCAGTCCCTTGTTTCCTGGTTTAGGAAGACCCAACAGGAAGGAGAGCAAAATGTTCCTCTCTTGGCTCCTCTTTTGTGGACTTAGTGGCTGCCGGAGTAACACCAGAAACCCCATATCCTAATAGCCACCTTAGCCACCGTAGCGAGAGAATCGCTACCCAAAAATAGTGGGGGTACTGTGCTTTGCTGCCAGCAGTGGTGGTTAGGAGCAGTCTTCAAGTGCAGACCTGACAGGCAGGGAGAGACTTGGGTTACTGCCAGAGGCTTCCCTTTTTCACCTTTTCTTCTAGCAAATGTCTGGGGAAAACCGGGTAGCGATTCTGGACTGAGGATGTGCATTCATTTCAATTTTGTTTTCAAGGAACTAAAAGAACAACAAATTAAAATAAAGTAAGGAAAACAAAATTTAAAGTATGCCACAAAAAAATCAAGGCCCTCTTCTTGAGTTCCCACCCATTTTTCCAAGTTCAGGTTCTTCATGTCGCTCCTGCTGCACTGGTCCTGTGATTAACGGCACTGGGGGACTGAGGCCTGAGGCCTGTGCCGTTTTAAATTTCTTCCATATAAAATGGCGCCGGCCTGGGCCTTAGTTTGACGGATGCCATTTTATACAGCAAAATTAAGAATGGCGTCCTCATTGTTCTGCCAACGTCATTGTTAATTTTGTCATGTAAAATGGAGTTCACCAGGTCCAGGCTGGTGCAATTTTGTACAAAAGAAATTTAAAATGGCTCTGGATTCAGTCTGCCAGCACCAGTTTTAATCACAGTAACAGTGGGTCGGGAGCGCCTGGGGATTGTTCCTGCCGATGAACATCAGCATGGTAAAAGCGTTCCGGATTGGGGGAGGAGAGGGGGGAATCAGGAGCAAGGCCCAGGACTGATATGTTTTTGTTTTTGTTTTTTAGGATGGGACTGACACTTTTTATTTTATTTTTTGTTTGTGGGGTTTTTTTTTTATTTTAAATAAATTATAAGACATGAAACAAACCAAGAAACAATTTTAAAAAGTCTGTACATACCACTATACTGAACTCTGTGAAATTGTACAAAATTATAAAACCTAGTTTTTCCTGCAATTGGAAAAGGATATGGTCTAGGTAACAGAGATGTGGCAAAATCTTGTGGCTACTGCTTTGCAAAGAAAAATATAACTGATTTTAAGGCCAATGTGGAGAACTTCACAAATGATACATGCATATTAAAACACCAAATAGTTATTTACAGTAGTGCACTATTCTGCATTTTAGTGCATGAAGGCCTTTTGCAAAATTTTCCATGTTTGCAATGAATAAAATTTCAGGTTTTTTTCTGCCTGTGAAATTGTATTCAAATTAGTAGTTAATGAGCTGCTGCGATATAAAATAATGCAAAGCAGCTCATTAATTATCCACAAAATTATGGGTCAAATTTCACAAAGGTATAGTGTTTGCTTTTTTTTTTTGTTTTTTGCAAAATTTCATGCTGCAAAATTGCAATTTTTCTAGAGATTATTTGCACAATTTCACAAATGTGAGCAATTTTTGGTGCTTAAATACATATTTCCAAATAGATATATACTGTAACTTACTGCAAAGACAAAGGCAAAGACAACAGTCCAGAAGTGACGTAATCTAACTAAATTGGGTGTGGCTCAGACCTGTGCAAGGTAATCAGAGCAAGGAAGGGAGCCATTGTTAGCCATTGTTGTCCTGAGCACATGCTAAGGGATTTCTCTGGTGGAACTGTTTAACTGCATTGCAAAATCTTCATTCTGGCTAAGTATTTTCTGCTTATTTTTACTTCTTTTTGCTTATTGATCTGAAGTTGTGTAGAAGCTTGTGTAGAAAGCTTCTGTGATTATTTACTGCCTGTGTTTTAACTTCTTTCTAGTCTGTTTCATTTTGTGTAGAAGCTTGTGTAGAAAGCTTCTGTTGATTATTTCCTGTCTGCAAAGCTAACAGCTTTTAAACTGGGAAAATCTCTCTAGTTTGGGGTTAGCTGGCACAACTAAAAAACTGGGGCATAAAGACTGTTTTTTTAAAAAAAAGAATTGACCAAAAGGCAAAGACAACAGTCCAGAAGTGACGTAATCTAACTAAATTGGGTGTGGCTCAGACCTGTGCAAGGTAATCAGAGCAAGGAAGGGAGCCATTGTTAGCCATTGTTGTCCTGAGCACATGCTAAGGGATTTCTCTGGTGGAACTGTTTAACTGCATTGCAAAATCTTCATTCTGGCTAAGTATTTTCTGCTTATTTTTACTTCTTTTTGCTTATTGATCTGAAGTTGTGTAGAAGCTTGTGTAGAAAGCTTCTGTGATTATTTACTGCCTGTGTTTTAACTTCTTTCTAGTCTGTTTCATTTTGTGTAGAAGCTTGTGTAGAAAGCTTCTGTTGATTATTTCCTGTCTGCAAAGCTATCAGCTTTTAAACTGGGAAAATCTCTCTAGTTTGGGGTTAGCTGGCACAACTAAAAAACTGGGGCATAAAGACTGTTTTTTTAAAAAAAAGAATTGACCAAAAGGCAAAGACAACAGTCCAGAAGTGACGTAATCTAACTAAATTGGGTGTGGCTCAGACCTGTGCAAGGTAATCAGAACAAGGAAGGGAGCCATTGTTAGCCATTGTTGTCCTGAGCACATGCTAAGGGATTTCTCTGGTGGAACTGTTTAACTGCATTGCAAAATCTTCATTCTGGCTAAGTATTTTCTGCTTATTTTTACTTCTTTTTGCTTATTGATCTGAAGTTGTGTAGAAGCTTGTGTAGAAAGCTTCTGTGATTATTTACTGCCTGTGTTTTAACTTCTTTCTAGTCTGTTTCATTTTGTGTAGAAGCTTGTGTAGAAAGCTTCTGTTGATTATTTCCTGTCTGCAAAGCTATCAGCTTTTAAACTGGGAAAATCTCTCTAGTTTGGGGTTAGCTGGCACAACTAAAAAACTGGGGCATAAAGACTGTTTTTTTAAAAAAAGAATTGACCAAAAGGCAAAGACAACAGTCCAGAAGTGACGTAATCTAACTAAATTGGGTGTGGCTCAGACCTGTGCAAGGTAATCAGAGCAAGGAAGGGAGCCATTGTTAGCCATTGTTGTCCTGAGCACATGCTAAGGGATTTCTCTGGTGGAACTGTTTAACTGCACTGCAAAATCTTCATTCTGGCTAAGTATTTTCTGCTTATTTTTACTTCTTTTTGCTTATTGATCTGAAGTTGTGTAGAAGCTTGTGTAGAAAGCTTCTGTGATTATTTACTGCCTGTGTTTTAACTTCTTTCTAGTCTGTTTCATTTTGTGTAGAAGCTTGTGTAGAAAGCTTCTGTTGATTATTTCCTGTCTGCAAAGCTATCAGCTTTTAAACTGGGAAAATCTCTCTAGTTTGGGGTTAGCTGGCACAACTAAAAAACTGGGGCATAAAGACTGTTTTTTTAAAAAAAGAATTGACCAAAAGGCAAAGACAACAGTCCAGAAGTGACGTAATCTAACTAAATTGGGTGTGGCTCAGACCTGTGCAAGGTAATCAGAGCAAGGAAGGGAGCCATTGTTAGCCATTGTTGTCCTGAGCACATGCTAAGGGATTTCTCTGGTGGAACTGTTTAACTGCATTGCAAAATCTTCATTCTGGCTAAGTATTTTCTGCTTATTTTTACTTCTTTTTGCTTATTGATCTGAAGTTGTGTAGAAGCTTGTGTAGAAAGCTTCTGTGATTATTTACTGCCTGTGTTTTAACTTCTTTCTAGTCTGTTTCATTTTGTGTAGAAGCTTGTGTAGAAAGCTTCTGTTGATTATTTCCTGTCTGCAAAGCTATCAGCTTTTAAACTGGGAAAATCTCTCTAGTTTGGGGTTAGCTGGCACAACTAAAAAACTGGGGCATAAAGACTGTTTTTTTTAAAAAAAGAATTGACCAAAAGGCAAAGACAACAGTCCAGAAGTGACGTAATCTAACTAAATTGGGTGTGGCTCAGACCTGTGCAAGGTAATCAGAGCAAGGAAGGGAGCCATTGTTAGCCATTGTTGTCCTGAGCACATGCTAAGGGATTTCTCTGGTGGAACTGTTTAACTGCATTGCAAAATCTTCATTCTGGCTAAGTATTTTCTGCTTATTTTTACTTCTTTTTGCTTATTGATCTGAAGTTGTGTAGAAGCTTGTGTAGAAAGCTTCTGTGATTATTTACTGCCTGTGTTTTAACTTCTTTCTAGTCTGTTTCATTTTGTGTAGAAGCTTGTGTAGAAAGCTTCTGTTGATTATTTCCTGTCTGCAAAGCTATCAGCTTTTAAACTGGGAAAATCTCTCTAGTTTGGGGTTAGCTGGCACAACTAAAAAACTGGGGCATAAAGACTGTTTTTTTTAAAAAAAGAATTGACCAAAAGGCAAAGACAACAGTCCAGAAGTGACGTAATCTAACTAAATTGGGTGTGGCTCAGACCTGTGCAAGGTAATCAGAGCAAGGAAGGGGGCCATTGTTAGCCATTGTTGTCCTGAGCACATGCTAAGGGATTTCTCTGGTGGAACTGTTTAACTGCATTGCAAAATCTTCATTCTGGCTAAGTATTTTCTGCTTATTTTTACTTCTTTTTGCTTATTGATCTGAAGTTGTGTAGAAGCTTGTGTAGAAAGCTTCTGTGATTATTTACTGCCTGTGTTTTAACTTCTTTCTAGTCTGTTTCATTTTGTGTAGAAGCTTGTGTAGAAAGCTTCTGTTGATTATTTCCTGTCTGCAAAGCTATCAGCTTTTTAAACTGGGAAAATCTCTCTAGTTTGGGGTTAGCTGGCACAACTAAAAAACTGGGGCATAAAGACTGTTTTTTTAAAAAAAGAATTGACCAAAAGGCAAAGACAACAGTCCAGAAGTGACGTAATCTAACTAAATTGGGTGTGGCTCAGACCTGTGCAAGGTAATCAGAGCAAGGAAGGGAGCCATTGTTAGCCATTGTTGTCCTGAGCACATGCTAAGGGATTTCTCTGGTGGAACTGTTTAACTGCATTGCAAAATCTTCATTCTGGCTAAGTATTTTCTGCTTATTTTTACTTCTTTTTGCTTATTGATCTGAAGTTGTGTAGAAGCTTGTGTAGAAAGCTTCTGTGATTATTTACTGCCTGTGTTTTAACTTCTTTCTAGTCTGTTTCATTTTGTGTAGAAGCTTGTGTAGAAAGCTTCTGTTGATTATTTCCTGTCTGCAAAGCTATCAGCTTTTAAACTGGGAAAATCTCTCTAGTTTGGGGTTAGCTGGCACAACTAAAAAACTGGGGCATAAAGACTGTTTTTTTAAAAAAAAGAATTGACCAAAAGGCAAAGACAACAGTCCAGTAGTGCCCTGCTTTACCCAGCTTGTCCCAGGCTAAACTGTTTGACTCCCTCCCGCCCTACCCCTCTACCCACCCACCCCTGCGGCTTGTTTCTAATAAAGACTGCCTAGATTACCATTGGCAGCAAGATAAATTAGTACATTGGTTACAGTCAAGGAAATAAAGCCACAAATTACCAAGATGAGGACTATCCAATGTAACTGCTGTGGAGCCTTTATTCTGAGGGAAAGCATCTGGAAACTTAGAGCTTGCCCAATTTGTGCACAACTCTCGTCCTTGAAAATGGAGCTGACTGTGATTAAAGATCAATTAGCTTCAATTAAAAGAATTACACCCACATTGCATTACTCAGAAAATAATTCCCCAATACCACAAACAAACCAGGAGTCAAGAAAAGGTGATCCATTAGGCTCAGGTAGGACCCACAGTCACCCATTCTTGACAGAAGAGCAGCCAACAGGTATACCGCCCCACTCAAACAGGTCATCAGGAAATTCTTTAAAAACCAGGAATACAGTTGGCTCTGGTAGAATTAGACCTGTGATGAGGAGACACACAATGTACCAAATGCAAAAAGAACAACAAGCCTTCTCTAAAATAAAAACTGAAGAAGTTCTTGAGAAAAGCATTGCAGTATTACCAGAAAAGAGAGAGAAAACACAATGCATGCAGTATTTAAAGATCCATAAGCAAAAAAAAAATCTAATTGAGATGGAAAACTATGTCAACAGTGGCACTACCGCAAAAAGAAATAGTGAAGTGAATAACAAATCTCAACAAATATCTCACAAGGAGTCCAGGAAATGCAATAACCGTAAAGAGAGTACCTGGAAGGCTATGACCACAAATGCTCATAGTTTGGGAAATAAAATCCCAGATCTGCAGGCCCTAATGGCTGAGGCAGAATTGGACATTGTTGCTATCACAGAAACATGGTTCACAGAATCTCATGAATGGGATACAACAATACCAGGCTACAACTTGTTAAGGAAGGACAGAGAGGATAGAAAAGGGGGAGGTGTGGCTCTTTATGTCAGAAACAACATCCAAGCAACTGAGCTACAAGGAAGTTGGGGTATTGAAGAAGCTCTATGGGTCGACCTAAAAAACGATGACGGAGCGTCCATTTATATTGGAGTGGTTTACAGGCCTCCAAACCAAAAGGAAGAGCTGGACAGAGATCTGGTTAAAGACATCCATAAGATAGGTAAGAAGGGAGAAGTGGTGATCGTGGGTGACTTTAATATGCCAGATGTAGACTGGAAAATCCCATCTGCAGAAACTAAAAATAGTAGAGCGATAGTGGATGCCATGCAAGTATCTTTGTTCAAACAAATGGTGTTGGAACCCACGAGAGAAGGAGCTATACTCGACTTAGTGCTCACTAATGCAGATAATGTCTCAGATGTCCAGGTGGGCGCCCACCTCAGCAGCAGTGATCATCAAACGGTATGGTTTAATATCACTAAAAGAATAGGGAAAAGAACCACAAAGACCCGAGTTTTACAGTTCAAAAACACAGACTTTGAGGAAATGGGGAACTACCTGGAGGAAGAACTTAAAGGATGGGAGAACGAGAGAGATGTGGATCAGCAGTGGACCAATCTAAAAGGAGCAATCACCAAGGCAACTGCTCTATATGTTAGAAATGTAAAGAAAAGCAAAAGAAAACTGAAACCTATCTGGTTCTCAATGGAGGTGGCTGACAAAATTAAAGCTAAAAGAACAGCATTCAAGAAATATAAAGGATCCCAAAGGGAGGAGCACAAAGAAGAATATTTGTATCAACTGAGGGAGACAAAGAAATTAATCAAGTTGGCAAAGAGTCAAGCGGAAGAGAGGATTGCCAAGGAGATAAAAAATGGTGACAAAACATTTTTCAGATACATCAGCGAAAAGAGAAAGGTCCAAAGTGGTATAGTGAAATTGAAAGGTGGTAATGATCAATGTGTAGAGAGAGAAGAAGAAATGGCAGAAATATTAAACGAATACTTCAGCTCTGTGTTCACTAAAGAAGACCCTGGAGAAGGACCATCTCTAAACAACAAGAAACTGGAGGGAAGGGGAATAGATGAAAATCCTTTTACAGTAGAAAATGTGTGGGAAGAACTAAAGAACCTGAAAGTGGACAAAGCCATGGGGCCTGATGGGATTCATCCAAGGATATTGAGGGAGCTCAGAGATGTTCTGGCGGGTCCGCTGTGTGACCTGTTCAATAGATCCCTAGAAACGGGAGTGGTGCCGAATGATTGGAGAAGAGCGGTGGTGGTCCCGCTTCACAAGAGTGGGAACAGGGAAGAGGCAGGCAACTACAGACCGGTTAGCCTCACTTCGGTGGTGGGAAAAGTAATGGAGTCACTGCTGAAAGAGAGAATAGTCAACTATCTACAGTCTGGAGAATTGATGGACCAGAGGCAGCATGGATTCACCAGGGGAAGATCCTGTCAGACAAATTTGATTGACTTTTTTGACTGGGTAACCAAGGAATTGGATCGAGGAAGAGCACTAGATGTCATCTACTTGGATTTCAGCAAAGCTTTTGATACGGTTCCGCACAGGAGACTGGTGAATAAAACGAGAAGCTTGGGAGTGAGTGCCGATGTGGTGACCTGGATTGCAAATTGGTTGACGGACAGAAAACAATGTGTGATGGTAAATGGAGCCTTCTCTGAAGAGAGAGCGGTTTTAAGTGGTGTGCCGCAAGGATCGGTGTTGGGACCGGTCCTGTTCAATATCTTTGTGAGCGACATTGCGGATGGGATAGAAGGTAAGGTTTGTCTTTTTGCGGATGACACTAAGATCTGCAACAGAGTGGACACGCCGGAAGGAGTGGAGAGAATGAGACGGGATCTAAGGAAACTGGAAGAGTGGTCGAAGATATGGCAGCTGAGATTCAATGCCAAGAAGTGCAAAGTCATGCATATGGGGAGTGGAAATCCGAATGAACTGTACTCGATGGGGGGGAAAGGCTGATGTGCACGGAGCAGGAGAGGGACCTTGGGGTGATAGTGTCTAATGATGTGAAGACAGCGAAACAATGCGACAAGGCGATAGCAAAAGCCAGAAGAATGCTGGGCTGCATAGAGAGAGGAATATCGAGTAAGAAAAGGGAAGTGATTATTCCCTTGTACAGGTCCTTGGTGAGGCCTCACCTGGAGTACTGTGTTCAGTTCTGGAGACCGTATCTACAAAAAGACAAAGACAAGATGGAAGCGGTACAGAGAAGGGCGACCAGGAAGGTGGAGGATCTTCATAGGATGACATACGAGGAGAGATTGAAGAATCTAAATATGTACACCCTGGAGGAGAGGAGGAGCAGAGGTGATATGATACAGACTTTCAGATACTTGAAAGGTTTTAATGATCCAAAAACAACGACAACCTCTTCCGTAGGAAAATAATCAGCAGAACCAGGGGTCACGATTTGAGGCTCCAGGGAGGAAGATTCAGAACCAATGTCAGGAAGTATTTCTTCACGGAGAGGGTGGTGGATGCCTGGAATGCCCTTCCGGAGGAAGTGGTGAAGACCAGAACTGTGAAAGACTTCAAAGGGGCGTGGGATAAACACTGCAGATCCATAAAGTCAAGAGGCCGCCAATGAAGAGTGGGGTGACTCGCCAGAATGATGGCTATTGACACAATACCCTTATTAAATAAACATACACATGCTTACTGTGACTCCTACATCGCTCTAAGCTTCAACAGCAAGAGGTAATGGAAAAAAGGATTTGCACTCATAAAGAGGGGAGTAGCTGGCTTGTTACGGCGGTTACTACCCCAAACCAAATATGCCTGATACTTCACTTTCAATGCATATACAGCATAGCTCTCTGCTTCAATGACAGGGGAGAAGAATAACTGATACTTCACACATCCAGCAGAGCTCTCTGCTACAACGGCAAAGGAGAAGAAAAAGGGTTCGCACTCAAAACGCGGGGAGTAGCTGGCTTGTTACGGCAGTTACTACCCCAAACCAAATGTGCCTGATACTTCACTTTCCATGCATATCCAGCATGGTTCTCTGCTGCATCGGCATGGGAGAAAGACTGATACATCACGCATTTCCAGCATAGCTCTCTGCTTCAACGGCAGGGGGAAAAAAAAAAAACAAACAAAAACAAAAAACTGATGCTTCACGCATATCCTGCATAGCTTCAACGACAGGGGTGAAGAAAAAAAAAAGGATTCGCAATCACAAAGCGAGGAGTAGCTGGCTTGTTACGGCGGTTACTACCCCAACCAAATGTGCCTGATACTTCACTTTCAAGGCATATCCAGCATGGCTCTCTGCTTCTACAGCAGGGGAGAAGAAAAAAAAACCAACAAGAGCTGTACAACATAGTCTAGGTAAAACAAATAAGCATGGGTGTAGCTTGCTTATCGCAGCGGTTACTGCCCCTACTACCCCTAACTAATCAAGCTAGATATTTCACTTGCATGCAGCTCCATCACTGCTCTCTACATTAATGGTGGGGGTGGAAGGGGAATAGAACAAGGAGCTAAGAGTAACAGATAAGAATGAGAGAAAAAATGTGTGAGGCTTGCTGGGCAGACTGGATGGGCCATTCGGTCTTCTTCTGCCGTCATTTCTATGTTTCTATGTAATACATTAATATTATTTGATCATAGAATATTACATAGCACATTCTCTTCAATTTTATGGATGCCACTAATGTATTTATAGGTTTCTTGTATTTTTACATAATCTACCCTAAAATAGATTTATTTTTGCCTACATTTTTTAGCCAAAGTGTACAAGTACTACCAGAATTTCAAAGCAGCATGAAGAATGTTTTCTCATAAGTTACTCAATGTCCAGTAAAATGAATCATGTGCTGAATTGTGCTGAAAATGGATCATTTTGAATATTCAGATACAGCCTTCCTTTTAGTCATTTTAGAGTAGAGTTCAGCATGCTGTTTACCATGGTACAGAATTTCCAGGATTATCAGTGCAGCAGAATGGGAAATCCCTATGTCACACTATGTAATTCTTTTAAATGCAGTGATTCCCCATCCTGCTGTATTGGTGGTGATACTGGAAAATTTCCACCCAGAGAGTATGGCATTATAGAAAATCAGCATCCCCACAGGGGCTGCCTATACAACTACCCAACACCAGAAGTTTCATGATGAGAGTCATGACAACTCCGAATGGCACTACATCAAATTCATATAGCAGAATATTTGCCCCTTATGATTTAAGTGTTGTGTCATCTATATAAATGCCTGAGAGGGTGCACACAATGGCAACAGGAAGAGATACTTGACCAAGAGTGATTGGCAATGTGAGTACTTATTATGTTACAGCTTCAGTATGCCGATTGATGGGAAATGATATGTATAATAAATTAGAATGATCACACATCATTTCCCATCGATTGAAATGCCAAATCCTTGACAGAATAATGAGTTGTGGCCAATACCACTCACTGTCTTAGTGGGAGATTGATTGCTCATCCCTCCATCAATATGATCAAACTACTCTAAGATCCAAAATATAACAGGCAAGTTTCATTATCTTATACTTTGTACTTCCAGTTTAAAAAAGTAAGATGTTAACTTAGTGCAGGTACTGTGACTATTAACATTACTTCGTGTTAACATTACTAATAACATCACCACTAATATTACTGTAACAGTATTGCCATAGGTCACCTGCCCTCCTGATTGGACTTCTTGCACAATCATAACTGGCCTTTACTTGGGTTATAAGAGCCGTGAACCTTCATTTGCAACTGCCCAGAGTTTCCCCCTGTCCATTTGTAACCCCTCCTGCCAGCTACCATAGCCAATGTAGCTGTAGTCCTCTGTCAAAGGTCACAGACTGCTGCTGCTTCTGGGCTCCAGAATGCATGCACCCTGCGTCTATCCAGCAGGTATTGCTGTTGAGTGATGGCTAAGTCTCACTCTTCCCTAAGGGCTGAGAATGCTGCCTTTTCAGCATCCTCAGTCGTGTCTGGCTTGAGGAGTAGAAGTTGGCTTTGAGAATCAGACGAGGGAATCTCACGTGGCAATGTGCAGCAGCGCCACTGAATCACTTGGCAAACCCTATCTGCCCTCTTTTTTTTTAATTTTTTCAGATAGATTTGGTTTTTGTACTCTCAGTACCTAGATTGAAAGTGAAAGAGGCACCTCAGTGAAGAGACCAAATGAGTCAATGCTTACAAACTGTGCATACTGCTCTCCTCACCCTCCCTGGAGCTTCTCCTTCCCCCCCCCCCCCCCCCCCCCCCACCGCACACTCACACATACATACACACCCACACACATTTTATCCCCCTTAAAAATGCAAGGAGCATTGCACCCTTGGTTAAAGGATGGAATGTTGGTAAGAGGCTGCTGTGAGTGGGTTCTGCCAGCAGATGGCAGGACACAGCCTCAGTGAGTTTCACAGAGTATGCTCAGCTTGCTTTGGAAGAAGTAGGACGCAAACTTGTTTTTCTCCTCAACCTGAAGAAAAGAGGTGGACAAGCTTTGGGGGAAAATGTATTTTCCTTAAGGCTTTTTACCATATCAGAAAGTAATGAAGCTATGAAATTTTCTCCCATTGTTGCTGAAAGATGCTGATGTATAGAATCTGCAGCTGAGGAATTAGAAGAAGAAAAGATCCAGCTCATGACCTGTGAGTAACTATCTTGACTGGATTCAGTATTAAGTGAGATATACAGTGGGCCCAGATCCTGTTCTCCCTTCTCAAACCTAAAAGGTGTATTTCAGTAATTATGGGATGAACCTTCATTCCCCTAAAACCTAATGTTACTACATTGGGCATTCAACTGGACTCCAAACTGAAAATGATCCCCATATATTTTGTTGTTAAAAGATCATATTTTTAACTTAGTCTTATTCGTCATCTGCATCACTATCTTGAACATCCTGATTTGAAACTACTGTTACTTGTAATTCTTTTTTGCTTGGGATTTCCACAGTATCAACTACAGCTATAGCCATCAAGCTTAAAAACATAAGAACGTGCCATATTGGGTCAGACCAGGCCTCGCACCACCAGGTGTGCAAACTGTACAATTGCACAGGGCGGCATACCCGGTGGGGCAGCGTTGGGGTCAGGAAGAGACCCCTGTTGCTGCCGGTGGACCCATTCCCGCCGACTGTTGAAGAAGTGGAGGCCCATAGTGCCGCCGGCAGGATCAGGTCCATCAGCAGCAGAAGAAAAAGTCGCATCCAGGTGCCCATTCTCTTTCCTGCTTGCTCAGCCCCGGAAGAAAAACGTTGCCAGAGTCATGCAGGCAGAAAGGAGGAGGAGCATCGGCCTTGTACTGAAGAGGAGCAGTATTTGTATCAGGGCCACCGTAAGGTGGGACCCCACCTCACAGTGACCCGAGAAGAGGAGGTCTGGCAACAGGGCCAACGCGGATCCCACTTCGCACCAGCCCGAGAAGATCAGGGCCGATGTGCAGCCCAACCTGCAGTGATCTGCGAAGTAGAGGCTGAGGCCTTGAAGAGTGTGCGTGTGTGTGAGAGAGTGAGTTGAGAGACTGTGTGTGGGTGTGAGAGCCTGTATGATCAGAGAGAAGCATGTGAGAGCCTCTGTGTGTGTGTGTGTGTGTGTGTGTGTTTGCGTGTATGAGACAGCATGTGAGAGAGATCCTGTGAGTTTGTGTGAGGCAGCATGTGAGAGTGATAAAGCCTGTGTGTTTGTGAAAGACAGCATGTTAGAGTGAGAGCCTGTGAGGTAGATCTTTAAAAAGTACGCGCGCGAACTGGCGAACCGGCAACCGGCGTGAACAAAAGTACGCTGGATTTTATAAGATATGCGCGTAGCCGTGCATATCTTATAAAATCCGGGGTCGGCGCACGCAAGGCTGCGCAAAATCGGCAGCCTGTGTGCGCCAAGCCGCGCAGCCTGCCTCCGTTCCCTCCGAGGCCGCTCCGCCTCGGAGGGAACTTTCCTTCCACGTCCCCCCACCTACCCTTCCCTTCCCCTACCTAACCCACCCCCTGGCCCTACCTAAATCCCCCCCCCCTACCTTTGTTGGGCAAGTTACGCCTGCTTGAACCAGGCGTAACTTGCACGCGCTGCCTCGCATCCCCTGGCACAGGCCGCAGTGCCGGGGGACTCGGGACCGTCCTCCCGGCCCGCCCCCGAACCATCACCACGCCCCTGGACCTGCCCCGGACCGCTCCCTGGCCCCCAGACACGCCCCCTCCCACCCCTTTTACGAAGCCCCGGGACTTACGCGCGTCCCAGGGCTTTGCACGCGCCGGCAGCCTATGCAAAATAGGCACGCGAGTGCCCTGCGCTTGTAAATCCGGGAGGATTTACGTGCGCAGGGCTTTTAAAATCTAGCCCTGTGTGTATGTGTGAATGAGATAGCATTTTAAAGAGCATTTTAGAGTGAGAGCTGTGTGTGTGTGTGTGTGTGCCTGTGTGAAACTGCATGTAAATGTGAGAGCCTGTGCCTATGTGTGTATGTGTGTGTGTGTGTATGAATGAGAGAGAGAGGGGCAGCATGTGAGAATGAGAACCTGAGTGTGTGTTTGAGGGAAGGAGGGAAGAAGGAAAGAAGACAGGTGGATAGAGAAGAAACAGAAAAAAAAAAGAAACCCTGTAAAAGGAATTGGCAAAAGACCAAGAAAGGGAAGGTGGAAAACAAAATCCTGTGACAGCAAAGGTAAAAAAAAAAAAATCATTTTTGAATTTTTACTGATTGGCACATGTAATCTTTGAGAATGTGCAAGAATAGCACTTTCTCTATGCGGACCTCACAATGTACGAGATCAGCATGGAGAAAGTGGAAGCCCACGGAGCCTGCACAGAGGAGGCAGCAGAATGGGCTTCAGTGCCAGTAGCAGTGAGTGGCACCTTCCCAATAGCCACGCTGCAGCAGTGACAGTGGCAGCAGAGGAACGAGAGAGGCTTCGAAGTTGCTGGCAAAATAAAGAGAGGGCGTTTGCCTTCAGTGTGTGCATGTGTATGAATGGGTGCCTGCCTGAGGGTGTCTCTATGTATGAGAATGAATGGGTGCCTTCCTGGGGTTTGGCTGGGGTGTGTGGATGTAAATGGGAGCTTGTCTGAGGTGAGAGTGTGTGTGTGTGTGTATAAGAAAGAGAAAGTTTGTGCATCCCTCTCCCACAAATCCATGACAATCTCGGGGTGACTGAAAATCAAAGTTCCCAGGCATGGAGAACATGAACTTATTAAACCCTTTTAAGTTTTATTTTTCAGGTGTTATTTGATGTGTTTTATTTTATTTATTTATTTAGCATTTTTCTATACCGACTTTCCAATAACAAAATTATTGATCAATTCGGTTTACATTTTAAACAATAACAACAATGACAAGTAAATGTCTTACAATGAACAGGTCGAATTAACTTGGATTAAGATATATGGGGGTAATAACATAATTAACATGAGCGGTGCCTAATATAGGCTAGAGGCTGGGTTTTAATGATAGACTGCCAAAGATAATAGTCTGCCAAAGATAATAGACTGCCATGTGTTGCTGTTTTGAAATATTTTATTGGTGTTTGGGACATCTAAAA
The DNA here is from genome assembly GCF_901001135.1 of Rhinatrema bivittatum. Classification (NCBI taxonomy): domain Eukaryota; kingdom Metazoa; phylum Chordata; class Amphibia; order Gymnophiona; family Rhinatrematidae; genus Rhinatrema; species Rhinatrema bivittatum. The sequence goes on from NC_042624.1 coordinate 82,682,668, forward strand.
AAAACTTGTATATGAGTTTTTGATTATTTGATCTTTTATTCATAAGCTTTTTTTTGAAATATTATTAGCAAGTTTGTAGTATTATGATTATGTATTTATTTTCTTTCTTGATTTTATTTTTATGTTTGAGGAATGGTGATGGTTCTGTTTTTTCATTGTACGACTACATAGAGTGTCTGTCTTCATGCGGTTTCCAGTTCAGTTTTTGTCTGCATGTTTGTATTTCTACTTTATGGTTGCTCTATTCTGTATTTGGTGAGGGTCTGTTTATGTTCTGCAAGTGTGACTGAAGTGAGGCATTCTCCTAATAGGAAGTATATTAGTGTTATAGGGCTTTCGGAAAGTCAAGCCCACACCCAACACACATCGCAATAGGCCTAATACCATTTGGGTTCCAAGTGTCTTTTTTGCAGGGATTTCTGGTTGGCATCCTAGCAGTGCATGTAAATATAATGTAAATGATATTTTTACCTCAGAATATTGTACTTTTATATTTTTCATGTAAAATATAAATACATAACTCTTTTTTTAAACTTTATATTTATTGATTACAAATATCTTAAGGAATACCTTGAACAGAAAGGTTCAAAGCTACAACAAGAAAAAGAAAATACAATCTCACAAAGAGGATCAAAAAACAACCAAACTGTAGCCCCACTTCGCTGTCCACAATAATAGGTTCCAGTACCACTCCCCCAAGAATTAAACAAAACAAGAAAACTAGTCTAAATAGTGGCCAAAACCACAAATCTCTTTCAGAACCATTCTGATCCGGGTCATTTCCAGTCGATTTGCTTAATCAGGTATGGGTTATTTATTTATTTATTTTATAATCATTTTTATTAAAATGTTTTCACACATATATCAGCTGAAGAATGTAACAAAACATATAACAGTGTAGTGTTTAAACTAACCCTACATATTACAACACAGAAGTCCGAGCTTCGTGGCATCCATGGCTATTACGTAGGCAAGTCCCCACCCCCTTCCCTCCCTCCCACTCCCCCACCCTATTTGACAACCCCTTATGTTACTCTATGTAAACTCAAGTTAAAATATGTTTAAAGCTCTTTTTCTGTTGTTGTTGTCCGAAGCAAGGGGATAAACAGAAGTTTACTGACAACAAAGAGACAATTTAGTTTTTGAGTCGCACCAGAAGATGGATGCCTCTGTTCCTATAATAATGAAAGTCCATGTGGGAGCCACTCCAATACAGGCTAGAGATGTGAATCGTGTGATCGATCGTCTTAACGATCGATTTTGGCTGGGAGGGGGAGGGAATCGGATCATCGCAGTTTGGGTTTTTTAAATATCGTGTAAATCGTGTAAATCGAAAACCGGCACACTAAAACATCTCTAAAACCCACCCCAACCCTTTAAAATAAATCCCCCACCCTCCCGAACCCCCCCAAAATGCCTTAAATTACCTGGGGTCCAGTGGGGGGGGGGAGGGGAAGGGGGAGGGCGGGAAAACCGGCACACTAAAACAACCCTAAAACCCACCCCGACCCTTTAAAATAAATCCCCCACCCTCCCGAACCCCCCCAAAATGCCTTACATTACCTGGGGTCCAGAGGAAGGGTCCCGGTGTGATCTTTTACTCTCGGACCTCCGTGCGTTGTAGAAATGGCGCCGGCGCTACCTTTGACCTGTCATATGACAGGTCAAAGGTAGCGCCGGCGCCATTTTGTTTTTTTGTCCCCCGACGTCAGGAGCATAGGAGATCGCTCCCGGACCCCCGCTGGACCCCCAGGGACTTTTGGCCAGCTTGGGGGGGCCCTCCTGACCCCCACAAGACTTGCCAAAAGTCCAGCGGGGGTCCGGGAGCGATCTCCTACCGCGAATCGTTTTTTCCGTACGGAAACTGGGCAGACTACATGGCTCTAATAAGCCTTAGGTGCCATCATATGTAAACAGTATTCTTTACATTGAATCTTGTATTGACAAATATAAGTTCCTATACAGTGACTAAACCTTGTTTTAAATGTTTTGATTTCCTGGTTTTATACATCAAGCAGATTTTCAATTAATGGCATGGTATTCAAGGTAATTATTCATTTATTGTAGTCAGTTTAGATATGGAAAGATTAAGGGGATAAAACAAATCATTTTAGTGGCACTGACCACTGATGCATCATTATTATTCTGACTTCCCTTCCCTCTCACATCAGAAAGATTTATTGCTCCCACTTTTAAATGTTAAACCCAGTTCTACATGGTCTCAATATCCTTCGATGATCAAGAGTTATCTCAGCTCAGAGTTGCTTCTATAAATCTGTGAATATGGAAGGAATGTGTAGCTGGTACTTTATATTTGGCAAAGCTTTACGTCTACCTGTTGGATCTGGAATAACTCATTGAAAGTATGGCTATGTAGTCTTAGCTGACATTCGGTATAACATATAGACCAGGTCTAAAGGAATAGATGGCTCCGTGTATGTAAGCGTAATGGAAGAAATAGCCTGGCATGCAAAGACATGCAGACAATTACACATTCCTGGTGGCTGGAGTGGCCACAATCAATACACTATCTCAGCATAACTTCGCAGGCTTTGTATCTTTTCATTACTGGAAAGAAGTCAGATATTTTAGTACTCATTTAAACATCTGCATTTTGCTGATATTGTTTTCCATAGGGAGGATAATTTTCAAAGGGACTTTTTCTGGGTAAAGCAGTGTTTTACGTGCAGAGATAGCCTTTTACAAAATTGCCTGCCCAATGTGTCAGCATGCATGTCATGTTTGTAAGTTTTTTGCCTGGACTGAGTGGAGGAATTCCTGGGAGCAGAGTTGGGAGGGATTTGGACTTAAACGAATATTCTTGGATTTTAAAATGTACACAAGTACGCTTTCAGGAAAAAAAAAACTGTACAGATGTTTTAGCAGGTGTAACTTGCACGGGGAGATTTAGTGGGATAATTTTCAAGCAGACTTATCTACATACGTCTGCTTTGAAAATTGGTGTAACTTGTGCCCATATTAGCTGATATTTTTATGCATAATGTACAAAATTCCCTCTGTACTGTATGCATAAAATATCTCTAAAATAAGAAATTCTGATTATGTTTCATGGAGATTGTTTCTCTTCAAACTTTAGAAAATGGGCACTAGGATTATACATCCTGTTACAAACTCCTATTGTTACCTGTTATGTAATTGCTTTATTTACAGTTATTTACAGATGACAAAGGACAAGATATTTCCATAACTGGATAACATTTTATACCACTGGATGACATAATCTGTGAATACAAACTTCAGATAACAAAAGTACATATACAGAAAAGGTCTGGAATAATAATCTATGTAAAAAAAAAATATGATCAATGAAAATTGATCCCTAAAAATAAATGTTTTCCCTTTACTCATTATTTGCTATTTTTTCAAACCATAAACTCTAATTCCTGGGAAACATGGTTGATAGCAGAAAGTGATCTTTGTGAGCCAATGTAATCATTATATCAAACATGCAAGTATCCAGATTGAATAGAAATATTTTAATTCTTCTAGCTGTGAAATAATTGGATGGTTCAAATAGTGATTTGCTGCATCTTAAAAAAAGTTTTCTTATGTTAACTCCAGCAAAACCATATATTTACATCAGCCCTTAAGTGAAATGCCTATGCCGTTGCAAGCTATTTTTAAACTTAAATTTTATTGTGTGTTAAAATACATCTCTAATAGGGATGTTAAATATCTGGAGTCAGATTTAAAAAGTGCATTCTCTGTTTTGACTTGTAAATATGGTATAAGTACTCATTTAGCAAATACACTGAAATTTTGCAAGTGTAGTTAGAGGGTCATAAATAACCTGTGATATGGCCCATTATTATGTGATTCTTACTAAATATTATGATTTATGCAAAAGCAAAATGAAATTCTCAGACTGAGTAGCAAATATTGAGGCCAGTGTATTAAAGTGTAATTGCCTTTGCAAATGTGATAATGCATGTAAAAATGGCAAATAATATAATTGTTTGCAAATTTTTACACTCTGTGCCATTTTTGTGTGAGTGACACAGTTCGTGGAGGATCACATAATAAATATACATAATAAAAGCAACATTTAAACAAATGGAGGGTAACTTTCAAGCAGCTGCACGCAGTGGCATATGCTTGTGTATATGGCTGTGCATAATTTTACCAAAGTATTTTATAACCCACATATATGATATACAATAGAGTTGGGTATTCAGGAGTAACAAAATAGGAAATTTCATCTCATTTCCTATTTCGTTTCGGGACATTTTCAAAACAGAACAAGTTAAACTCTATGAAATTTCATCAGAATCTCATATAATTTTGAAAACCAATATTAAAAAAACCCAAAACTGCCGGTCAGGCCTAGGCCTAGGCCTGAAGCCAGGGCCTTGCCTAGGGAATAGACAGATACCCAAAACAGGGATCCTGGCCTAAGCCCAAGCATGACTCCAGTGCCTCAGCCTAGACCTAGGCCTTTGCCTAGGCATAGGATGTGGCCTATACCCAAGTACAATGCTGGGGTTTTGGCCTAGGCCATGGTCTGATATCAAAGCCTCAGCCAAGACTTGAGCAAAAGCCCAGATCTGGGGAATTTCTGAACCCCCCCACTTACCGAGTCTGATGCAGAGTCCTGGCTTAGACTTGGCTAGGACCCAGACCCAATTCCAGGGCCCAACCTGGAAGCCGGGTTCTGATGCCTCGGCCTGGAGCCAGGATCCAGCCAGAATCCTGATGCCTGGGCCTTAAATCTTGTGGAAGCTCATTCTGCATTCATGGAGCAGCATAAGACCAGGATCTCCTATGTATTCATTGCAAGCGATAGTCATAGTCCCATGAAGAAGAAATTTTCAATAATCCATTCCTTCTGAATATAATGGGTGTGCTGGTTCATACTACTGAAGCCTCTAGTTTATTCTGATGCAACATGTATCGTTGCACAATTTATAAAGCAGTGCTAACAGGGCTGGATTTTTAAACCTATGTGCGCAGCCTAAATTTGTGCGCACTACCCGGCACGCACAAATGTACGCCCGATTTTATAACATGTGCGTGCAGCCACACGCATGTTATAAAATCAGGGGTCGGTGCACGCAAGGGGGTGCACATTAATGCACCTTGCACGCGCCGAGCCCTCGGGGAGACCAGCTGGCTTTCCCCGTTCTCAGAGGGAACTTTCCTTTCCCCTCCCCCACCTTCCCCTCCCTTCCCCTACCTGTCCCACCCCCCAGCCCGAACAAAAAAACCCCTGGCACCTTTATTTCCGAAGGTATGCCTGCCAGAGGCAGGTGTAACTTGTGCGCGCTGGCTGAGTGCCAGCACGCAATCCCCAGGCCCAGCGGCAGTGTGGAGGCCTCTGGCCACGCCCCCGGACTGTCCCGCCCATTTTTTCAAGCCCTGGGACTTACAGGTGTCCCGGGGCTTTATGTGCACCGCCGGGCCTTTTGAAAATAGGCCCGGCGCGTGTAACCTCACCCCATGCGTGTAAATCCACCTGGATTTACGCGCATAGGCTTTTAAAATCTGCCCCACAGTTTTTAAGATGAGCGGTATTTCACTGGTAACCAATGTAACTCCCTTAGCGCCGTCGTGACATCATATATTCCCTTCTCACAAAATAGCTTTGCTGCTGCTTTCTGAACCAGCTGTAAAACATGGATTATCCGATCTTGCAAACTAATCCATGTAAATATGATGCAAGACTTGGTAGTACTCTACTCTATTGGACTCATGATGCCGGAGTTTTACCCACTGTATCCTATTGAGCTGGATCAAATAAGTATTTCAGAATATGCAAATAAGGTGGTGTATAGATTAAGGGCCTGATGTAATAAAAGGTGAGTGAAAAATATGAGCTAAATTCTAGCTAACATTTTTTCTTTACTCATACAGTAAAACTGAGTTATATCCTGATGCAGTAAACTAAGGAATGCTAATACATTAGGGGTTAGTATGCTAACCAGAAAATGTGCATACAAGACACATTTAGTGTGCATAAAATGCGATATTGTGAAGGGTAGCGGGTGAGAGCCCTTTGTGCTGCAGCATAGTTGATTCAGCCTTGAGGGCGAACCCACGAGGCTTATGCCAGCAGCTGGCGATCCTGCCTTGCAGCGGGATAGTCCGGAGCTCCACCTATACCAGCCGCTTCCCTCACAGTTTTAAGCCCTTGGGTTTTGGTGGCCGGCAGAACTTAGGTGGGATCCTAGGGCAGTGAAGAGAACTAGAGTCGAAAGGCACATCAGTGTCAGGGCAGGCAGCAGACTAACAGAGTCAGAGAAAGGCCAAGGTTTGGGCAGGCGGCTATCAAGAGTGGGCAGGTCCAGGCAAGGGGGTCAGGTCCAGGCAGCAGACAGTTGTGGTCAGATCCAAGCAAGGGGTCAGGATCCCTTGCCAAGAGTGGATGAAGACACACAGGGCAAGATGAGGCTGGATAAGGTGGGCGAGGCTGGAGAAGACAAGACTGGACGAGATGAGGCTGGAAGGCAAGGCTGGATGACGCGTGGCCAGAAGACAAGACTGGACTCAGGAACATGCAACACATACCTCAAGACAGGAGATCCATTGCTGAGGTGATATAAATGCTGCAGGACCCTTGCTTAAATAGCCCGGTTGGGGATGATGTTATCGAGAGGCGCCGCTCAGTGTCGCCCACCGTGGGGCCTATATTATGTGCGCACATGCGCGCGCACCTAAGGGAAGGTGGTGGCCTGGCAGCGTGGGGTGATGGTGGCATTCTGCTGCAACAGGAGGCCTCTGGCAGTGTCCGTCAGCCATGGGGGTGAATGCGGCGGCTTGTGGGGCAGTCCTGTGAGCCATTAAATATAGCAGCTAAATGAGCATAAAACATGGTTTCTGCACAGAAAACTCAATTTGTGTACACAATAGCGTCTTCGATGCAGAAAGCAAGATTTATGTATACAAAACAGTTTGTGCGGATAAATATTTGTGGACAAAATGTATTCTCTGTGCTGCACACAAAACATGCATTATGCACCGGAAACTTGATTTGTGGATAAACTGCATTTTATGCACATAAATTCTGAGTACAGGACCTCGGTACCAGGTTCAGCCCCATAGACTAACATTAGCCAGAGTCTTTACTCTAGCTTTGACCAGTACTTACATTTCCAGCTTGAAGAAAATCTGCATTAAGCCTATTTGCCTGTCTGCATCGGGGAGTAATAGCTAATGCCTTCATTAACATGGGATCTAACTGGAGGCGTGCTAATTTGTATGCATAATATTGTGCTTGTTGTTTGTGTGCAAACCTCTTTGCTGCATCGAGAGTAAAGTCTGCATGCGAAAACTGTGCGCACATTTGTAGGTAAAACTGTGCACACAGAACAGTGCACATTACAACGTGGCCCAAGTTTGCTCAGGCAGGTTGGACTTTTTTTGCCTTTAGTTCCCACTGAGGTCACAGCCCATACGTATCCTTTGAGGTTCCCCTGCTTTTTCGATATGGACTAATGTCACCTGAGAGACTTTACATACCCAAAAAGGACTAATCAGGCTCAAGTCCAGCGACATGAAGCAGCTAATTCATTTCATGATTCTGAGCTCTGTGGACCCAAATGCTTCATTACACGCTAGGCTGGTCAGGTGTCCTGCCTTACACAGGTCAGTCCTGTTTTTTTAAGAAATCGTTCTGTGTCTTGATTAAGCAAGAACGGAATGCACACTTGCACTGTTTTTCAATCTGGCCATACAGAATATGAAAGAAATACATTTTTCTGAATTTCATGTGTGACAAACAGATCTAGGGTTTATAAAAATAAGGGTGTAGTCGGTGTGTTTGTCATGCCCCAAATTTCCACCTCCCCACTCTCACCTTCCCTTCTCCTTTCTCTTCCCCTTTCGTTCTTCTCTATCTGCACCCATTCATTGCTTTCTCGCTCCTCCCCAAAGATTTTCTCTTCTTCCTTTCCTTCAATTATATCCCCATCTCTCATCCTCCTTAAATGTATTTCCATTTCCTCCTCCACTCCCTCCCTCTCCCCCAAGGTGGCTCTCAATCACAGGTTCCTCTCCATTGACTCCTTCCTGCCAAGCTCCTTCATCTTCTTCTGTCCTTGGATTCCTCTCTGTTTCCCTTCTTCTCCATTTCTCCCCTCCTCTCCGTCTTGCCATTTCCTCCTCAGATTCATTTTTATATCGCTCCCTTCCTAGGTTCCTCTCCACCTTCCCCCTCTACCTTCCGTTTAGGGTCTCTCGGTTTCTTGGAGCACAATGCTATGGGGCAAATTTGTGGCAGGCCTGCCAGGCGGAGAACCCACTGAGCATGTGCTCCCTCGGCTGCTCTTCCTCCGTGGCGCACGCTTCCTTTGTAATCCGGAAGCAGGAGGAGGGAGAAGGGAGCAGCTGCAGAGACTCGGAGCGCACGCTTCCTGGGTCCCTGTGCTGCCGGCCGGTCATCACTGCTACCAGGGAGGAGGGGAAATGGAGGAATGTCATCTTTTTAAATGCGGTAATATTTGGTATGACTTTTTATCAAGAGGATGTCCTGTGTTCTGGGGATATGTTGGGGTTCATCTGTTATATAGGAAGCAAGTTTCAGAACAAGTTTCAGATTCCCTTTGGGGGGTGGGTTCCCTTTGAAAATCTGCCCAGCGAACGCACCGTGGGGACAAAGTTTCCGTATAATTTGCGTTTGCATTGCAGCAGGCAGCTTGCACACTGTGATTTCATAATGAAATCACTGAATGTACGTCCGCCTCCCAACCTAACAATGCTCCCTTTTTCCCTATGCGTGTTGAAGCCATGCACAAACTTTATACCTCACCTACGGGCCGATACTGTAAAGTGCGCTCAGCTGGGTGCACCGTTTAACACGCTGTTGGAAGCGCATTTTGGACGCACCTCCACAACCCCTTATACAATAAGGGGGTTATCACATCCATAACGCACGTCCAACGCCCCCCCCCCCCCCCCCGAAACTAATAGTGCTCATCACATGCAAATACATGTTGATGAGGCTATTAGTAATTCACCCCAGATATCATAAAAAAAATGTGCGTCCGATCCACACATTTTACGCTCAGAAATTAGTGTCAAAGGGCAGCCATTAATTTCTGAGCAGCCTGGAAAAGTGTACAGAAAAGCAGAAAATATGACTTTTCTGTACATCCTCCGACTTAATATCCTAGTGCAGAAGGGTCAAGTTAGGAAAATAGACACTAAATTTTACGAGCATCCATTTTCTAACCCATGACTGTCAGTGGTTTCAGAAAATGGATGCTGGTAAAATTGAGCCTCCGTTTTCTGATCCCGCTGACCCAGCCACCTCTCCTGGGTTTCTGCTGCTAAGGAGGTGCTAGGGACGCGCTATTGTCCCTAGCACCTTTTTTTGGCGCGACCCCTCATTTAAATACGGTATCACGTGACCAGGAGGGTGGCTGGGTGCACATTGGGAAAGCGGGGCGCTCAACACCGAGCACCCCCAAGCAGGCCCCCAGTATCGGCCTGCTTGGGGGCAAATTTCAAGAGCATTTTTTTAATGTAGGCGAACATAATGCAAAAAGAACTTTGAAAACTGCCTGCATGCTCTCCTGCCCCTCATTTGCTGCTTGTGGACCTCCCATGCAGCCTCTACTCCAGCTGTGAATAGTGCTTTTTCTTTTGCTTTATTTGCTGAGCTCCCTGAATAGCTGCTCACTGTGTCCTCCTTTCCAGCCCTCAGTTGGGTGAGTTCAGACGCAATTAGCTATTAACTGTTCAGTCGATCATGTGGCTATGGCTATAAATACGTTTTCTCAAAGACAGACAGAGCTTGAATCCTTTTCATCCTGCTGCCCCAATGCCATAAGTTTGTATTGTCATCAAAAGTAATTTGAATTCATGACATCATTAGTGCAGCAAGATGAGAAAATTCTAATTTCATTTGTTTGTGGGAAAATGTTTCAACCATATGCTGTATGATGAGACGCTGGAATGTAGGTCTGAAAGTCTACATTAAGGGAGTCTGCGTTTTCTAAATGACTTGCAGAGGTTTCAAGTGGCCATATTTATTTTCATCTTTCTGGCTGCCTTCTCAGAGCATCGTATAGCTCGTGTTTCTCACACCAAGGAATTTCTCTGTAAAGAAGCTTGAAAACGAACTCCGGCCTTGGAGACTGCGGCCTTGGAGACTTTTTCTGGGAAAAGTGCCTCACCTTTTATTGTTCTAGGCTTTGCTGCCATCTCCAGAGCAGAGTGCAAAGAAGGGCAACTTGATCCAACTATTTCACTCCCGTCCATGTCCATGTTTTCAGTGGGTGCAAAACTGAACACGTTTTGGGTTTTGGTTTTTTTTTTTTAATTTTTTTTGCACCAGTATACAATTTGAATAACTCTGCCTCAAGGACTGTAAACATTCTCATACCCCTACAATTAAACGTATTTGCATTTTCTACCATTTCCTGCAGACTCTTGTATGATTGAGTACATCATTTTATCGCACTTAAAGGTGAATTTTAAAAGCCCGGCGCACGCATCAGTCAGGGGATGCACAAATAAGTCGGGCTCGCGCGCGCTGACTGTATTTTAAAAAGCACCCAGATACGTGCGTAAGTGCTGCGGCATGCATATCTAAAATTCCCAAAAGAGGCGTGGTCTAGACAGGGCATGGGCATTTCAGGACCTGGCCAAGAGATGCGAGTGTAAATACTTCTGCATCCCAGCATGCTCCGGGGTCACCTGCTGTGTGACTTTACTTCTGCTATGGCTGATGTGTATGTCATAAAATAAAAGGATCGAGCCGTTTCTGAGGGGTTTCAATGGTCTGGGGTAACTGGGGGGAGTGTAGGCTTTCAAACTGGGAGGGGGGGTTGGAAAACTGAGCTGTTAACTGGGTGAACTGCTGGACTAACTGGTAAACTGGGGACTCATGCCCACAACATTCCTTTTAAAATCCCCCCATTTATGCGGTAGAAATGGGATTTGTGCCACCCACTTAAAATTTGGCACACATGTGCGCACGGCAAGGCTATTTTATAACGTGCGCAAGTTATAAAATAGCTGCGTCCCTGGGCATGGGCCGATGCATGTGCGCACAAATGTGCACTCGTACACCTGTTTGAAAGTTACTGTCCCTGTCTCTGAACCCAAAAATGCACTTCTCTTTAGAAAGCGATTCCTAGAAAGCTTGATATTGACTGCCTTCATGCATCGCTCATCAACTACGGTGTGCAATTTGTAATCGTTTCTAAGCAAAGAAAGTGACTGTAGCATCTCCAAGAGTCTGTACAAAAAGCCCTGGTAAAAGCATTGGGAGGTAATTTTGCAGAGGATTTGCATGCATAAATGGGCTTTTTAAAATTGCTACTTTTATGCGCATTACTCCTTTTGATAATTCACTCCTCTGTGCATAAACAGTTGCTGTCTGTAGTCCATATTTCCATGTCAAGATCAGAGTGAGGTGAAATAGATTAATGAAAAAATCAGTAGTAATTTCTGATTTTTCAGTAATTAAGTCATTGTGTATATTCTGTGTTTTGAAATAGGGATGTGCACTAACCTTTTTTGGGTTTTTTTAAGGAATTTTTTGCCATTTTTTTTGTTTTGTTTATTGTTTATTTGGTTTCATTTATTTGAAACAAAATGACTGAAAAGCCCCTCAAAACTAAAGAAAGCAAAATGTAGCAGCTGACATCCTCTCCCCTCCCCCGCCAAATAAAGCCTAATGCCAAAAACTTTAAAACAGAAGTCCCTCCATCACCCAGCCCTTCTCCTATCCCCCTGTGGAGGCCTCTGTACAACAAAGTGGCACTGACCGGTGTCCTTTTTTTAACTACCAGGAGAGCATCCTACAGATGCGGTAAGGTGGATCCAGCTAGAGAGCTTGGATTTTTTAATTTCGGCACTGGGTGGGGCCGTGGCTGGTGGCCGCTTGTCTGAGGATGGTGACCAACACATTTTGTTGAAATTCCCCATTTCATTTCAAAGGAAAGCACATCCCCAGTTCGAACCTAAGACAAGAGAAAGAGAGAAACAACATTCAGGCATTAAAGGAAAGTCGGTCTTTAATTGTTTTGGACCATGTAAACCATAAAGTGTTTAATTTTAATGGTTACGAGATGGCAGGCCGATATTTTTGTCTTTTTAGGTCTGTAGCAGGCTGTTTTCTATATTTCATGAAAAGTACTGCAGAAGTGTATTTCTTGTTTAATTTCTTCTATTCTTTCAGACAGCAGTTTATGGAATGCGTCGGGCTATGCGGCTAATGACCCGTGCGCAATAAGCAACTGTTTAAGTAAAATGCACTATGAAAAAGCTTTTACCAAACAGCATTTTAATATTTTAAATAGATTTTCCATTGCAGGCTCTTTGTAACAGGATTAGTTCTCTGATGTGTTCTGACAGAGCCGCTGTTAGAGATACTCCATTAACTTTGTCTGTCATCTTATTTTCTTTAGTATCCAGTGTAACACTCTTATATTTCATAATTTGTGTTGCTATCAGTGCTGATTTGTAAATGTGCAAATTATAATTAACAACGGCCAGTACTTCTATTAAATATTAAATCATTCTTGCAGCTTGTATTTTCCACAGCAGATGGAGCCCTGCCATATGCAAATCCTGATTTCCTTAAAGTACTCAGCAGTTTTTAGTTATATATTTTTTTGCCTTTTTAAATGCATTTTTGTCGTGTTTGCTTTCTGTTTTCTGTAGCATTTAGGTTAATATTTATTCACGGCAGAATCCTTTTTTTTTTCCCCCAATAAGAATTTCATGGGCTATTACATTCCAGCACTGTGGTTTTGTTTCACTTCATTAATAGCTCCTTAATCATACAGCCAGCTTGTAAGTGCAAACGCTCGTTATTTATACAGATGCTGCAATATTGCAGAAGGAGAGGCATTTAGTTATTACTCTAATATGCATAACACAAACGAAAAATGCTGGACACACACTGATGCGGCTTTTAATTTGAAATCCAATATATAGGTGAGAGCGCATTTTTCTTCACCAGTATAAGCAAAAGGATTTAAGGGTTTATGTTGCGCCTTGAACATTCCATTAAGTGTCATCAGCTGATTCAGGGAAATGTATTGTAAAAGTCCTAGAGGAGTATGAAAAGGAAAAATGTAATGAATGCCAAGTGAATGCAGGAGAATGGTAAAAATTAATCATTAATCAGGTAACTAGGAAGCTGTAAGAAACTGTGATAGAATATTGCATTTTTTTTTTCTAATCTACAGTAACTTAAACTTGATGGTTATTTTTTCTAAATGTACTGCAAAACTTTTTTTATTAATTGGCAGATCCTGGCCCAGAAGAAGCATAATCCCCGTTGAACTTTTAAGGGACATGATGAAATTTCATCAGAATTTGTTTTTGGTACCACCTGGGAATGCCATGGTCTAGCTTGCTTTTTGGAGGGGAAGAATACTGGAAAATGGAAAGGCCTTACATTGTAGTACTACTGTTTCCTTTTGTACGGTAAGCAGAGATTTTGGGGAGGGGCGGGGGATGCGGGAAGAGGCAGGGACTAAAACCTGAAAGGCATTAATGCCTTTGTATAGATCCATGGTGCGACCGCACCTTGAGTACTGTGGGCAGTTCTGGTTGCCCCCATCTCAAAAAAGACATAGGGGACATGGAAAAGGTACAGAGAAGGGTGACAGAAATGAGAAAGGGGATGGAAAATCTCCCTTATGGAGAAAGGCTAAAGACATTAAGGCTCTTTAGATTGGAGAAGAGAACTAAGAGGGGATATGATCTGAGATTTATAAAATGAGTGGGATGTAATGGGTAAACCTTTCAAGCAATACTAGGACTAGGGGACATGCCATGAAACTAGCCACCCCCAGATTAAAACAAAAAAATCATAGGAAGTATTTTTTCACTCTGTGCACGATCAAGCTATGGAATCTGTTACTGGAAGATGAGGTCTAGACAACTAGCATGGGCTGATCAAGTTTCTCAGAGAAAAGTCAAAAATAGAGAAAGTCTCAGTATTTTGGGCCTTATTCACTATGTAGGTGATTTTCAAAGGAGTACGTATGTAAATGTAACATAAAATTGTAGCAATTTTCAAAAGCCCATCACATGCTTAAATTGCACATTTGCATGTAAAATCTATAGACAATTCAATGACATATTTTAGTAATTTTCAAAAGCCCACTTACATACGAATGTTACAAAATACGGTTCTCGCGCACACATGCACCGGATTTTCATGGCCGCACGCACATGGGCAGGCAGGTGGCTAACTCCGCGCACAGGGGGAGATTTTAGAAAAATGCGCATGGCGACGCGATCAGGCCTAGACCAGTTCCCTCCCAGTCCACTCCATTTAAGGAGCGGACTGGGAGGGAACCTCCTAACCCTACCCTTCCTATCTTTTCCCCTCTCCTCCTCGACCCCTAAACCTACCCTAGCTATCAACACATTTTTTGATTTTATATTTACTGCTCCTCTGGCCGGCACATCCTTCCTCAGGACAGCATCTAATGGAGCTGTCCCAGCCCACCCCCACCCCACCCAGACCATGACCCTGGCCCGTCCCTTTTAGCCAGCCCGGCACATCTGCGCGTATCAGGGGTTATGTGCATGGATGGGCCCTTTCAAAAATGCATGCAGGCCTGGCCATGTGCGTAACTCCCGAATTTTATGCCCGCAGGGATTTTAAAATTCCAGCAAAAGTGCATTTATACATTTAAAACCTAGTTTTTAAGTGTATAAATCCTTTTGAAAATTATCTCCTAAGAGTTTTATCCCAATCTGTGTACAGTATGTGGGATTAAAGAAACTGAGTGAATGAGGCCCCTGATGTTTCTGCAAACTGGTGGATTTGGGTACATTATTTTTAAAGAAAATTGTAGGATATTTTCAGTTTTATAAATATTTCCTAAGTTGGACTTTTTATTGTTGATTTAACAAAATTGAATAAAGTAAATTTGTCTCTAAATTAATGGTAATAGATGAGCCAGGTTAAGAACATAAGAACATAAGAACATGCCATTCTGGGTCAGACCAAGGGTCCATCAAGCCCAGCATCCTGTTTCTAACAGTGGCCAATTCAGGCCATAAGAACCTGGCAAGTACCCAAAAACTAAGTCTATTCCATGTTACCTAACCTCTTTAGTCTTTCCTCATAGGGGAGCTGTTCCATTCTCCTTATCATTTTGGTCGCCCTTCTCTGTACCTTCTCCATCGCAATTATATCTTTTTTTGGCGACCAGAATTGTACACAGTATTCAAGGTGCAGTCTCACTATGGAGCGATACAGAGGCTTTATGACATTTTCCATTTTATTCACCATTCCCTTTCTAATAATTCCCATCATTCTGTTTGCTTTTTTGACTGCTGCAGCACACTGAACTGACGATTTCAATGTGTTATCCACTATGACGCCTAGATCTCTATCTTGGGTGGTAGCACCTAATATGGAACCTAACATTGTGTAACTATAGCATGGGTTATTTTTCCCTATATGCATCACCTTGCACTTATCCACATTAAATTTCATCTGCCATTTGGATGCCCAATTTTCCAGTCTCACAAGGTCTTCCTGCAATTTATCACAATCTGCTTGTGATTTAACTACTCTGAACAATTTTGTATCATCTGCAAATTTGATTACCTCACTCGTCATATTTCTTTCCAGATCATTTATAAATATATTGAAAAGTAAGGGTCCCAATACAGATCCCTGAGGCACTCCACTGTCCACTCCCTTCCACTGATAAAATTGTCCATTTAATCCTACTCTCTGTTTTCTGACTTTTAGCCAGTTTGTAATCCAGTATTCATTCCATCTTTCAAAAGCAAAAGCTAATTAGCATGGAAAGTTTGCTTTACTTAACTTTTCTAAGGACTTTGCTGAGGGACACCTTTTCCTATTCTGTACCAAAAGCATGAGATAAGCTTTCCGATGACGTCACTGCCTGGTAGGGGTGATGGACTTGGGGCAGCACCCAACTGATGCACATTGTGATGTGGCAGTGTTCCCCGGTTCCTTTTTACAAGGTTCCCACAGTATCAGCGGTTTTGGGGTGCAGGTCTGCTGCTAGCTTGCTGCTCACATGCCTCTTGCACCTGCCTGGACATGGCAGGTATACTGCCAACATGCAGCAAGTACTCGCTCCCAGGGGCAATCTGTGGAATAGCTGCAGGATAATTAAAAATAAGAGCCTATTGTTTCGGAATGAATACTCTGCATTGTAGAATGACAGCACCGGAAAGTAAAATGCCTCATCTATCCATGGTAAGGCCCAGTGTGGCTTGCTGCCAGGAATGTTGGAGAGGAGGGGAAGGAACTGTGATGGCTTGTGCGCTTAAGAGGGAGGGAGAGTGTGTACAGTAGGGTGGATAAGAAGGTAACGCTGTCCGTCAAGCCCAGCAGTCTGCCTCTGACAGTGACCAGTTAGTATCCGGCAGATCCCAATAGGAAAGTCCGTTCCACATTTCTCAGTCCCGGAAGTGAGAGATGGCGACACCCAATTCTAATAAATTATTTATGGACCTGCCCTCCAGATACTTGTCCAAACCTTTTTTAATTGTGCGGTGACAAAAAAACAACAAAAACCCCCCTCCCTTACATTGTGTGCTCAATTTCCTTTTGATTTCCACAAAATTTGTTTGAGGTAGGGTGGGATTAAGACAGGCTGAGGCCCTAAGCTCTGTCAACTTTAAGAGGCCCTTACCAAAAAATGTAACATTTGAAATGTAATGTGTGGTTTGTTTGTTTTTTTAAATTAGAGGCCCTTCATAATATGATGCCTTAAGCTGTGGTATAGATAGCTTGTGCCTAAATCCGGCACTGTAAAGAGGTCTAGAATTTGTTTTGTGAATGAAATGGCCCATGTCTCATGTTCCTTCCTCCCTCCTATGTTTATTGTTTTATAGTCTGGACTATATGCCTCGCACACATTCCTTCTTCTCAAAAGGGTTGATTATTTTTATTTCTTTATTAAGTTTTGAAAAGGAGCTAAGTGCATTCTTTCAAGATCTTTTTGCTTTGTAGATTTATATATAAAGCATTCCTTCAAGGGTTGCTGATTTTGCTTATCCAGTTGCAACCCATTCAAATGCAGGGGTCTAAAAAGAGCTGAGAGGGCCTGGTATATGGTAGTACAGTTGCAAGAGAGCCGTTTGTAAGATCAGCTGTAAGGCAGAGCTGGACCAAAAGCTTTCCTGAATCAGTAGTCACTTCTGTACAATGAGTATACTGTATGTCTGTGACTAATAAATAACAAAGATTCTTCTTTCCTTATTCCTGTTCTGGCATTCTCTCTCTAGCAATTTATACATTATGCATAAATGATATATCACATCAATCCATCAATAACTGACTAGGGATTCAGATTCTGCGTGCAGACTTTTTATGAACAGCATATGGGGGCCTGTGTGCTAAAATGCATGTGTAAAGATTTTAATGGGTGCACATTAAAACTTTTTTAACACACCCACTAAAATGTGGAATCCATAGTGCATGCTAACCCTGAACATATGCTGTCTCCATGCTGTGTGCGCCTGTTCTTTAAAGAGGGTGTGGATGCTATACAAAATAACAACAGTGCTCTTCTAATTATAGCTCCTTTTCCTTGCTTAAAAACTGTATAGAAAAAAAATACTCTGCACATGGGCCTGGTCGTCACTGCTAAGGGGAGGAGTGGAAAAGCCCTGGGCCCTGGGAGAGGAGTTGAACAGGAGCAGAAAAGTTGAAAAGAGGGAAAAACAGACATCTGTATGGCTTGTTGTTGGATACTCCTTTACGGGCCAATTTTAAAAGCCCTGCATGCGTAAAAGTCAGGGTGGGGGGTGTTACCCACGTGGCCGGGCTCTGCGCGCACATTTTCTAAAGGGCCCGGCCACGCACGTATCCCCTGATATGATCCAAAGTGCCAGGCCTGAACAAAGGGGCGGGCCTGGAGGCGGGGCCTGGGTGGGAAGGGGGGGGGGGCCAGAACAGCACTATTAGACGCTGTCCCAGGGAAGCGCGAGCTGGCAGTCGGCTGGCGTGCGGAGATTACTTCTGCTCCATAAGAGCAGTAAAAATGAACCCCCCCCCCACTAGTTAGGGATAGTTTAGGGGTCAGGGAGGAGAAGGGAAGAGGGAGGAAGGATAGGGTTAGAGTTAAGAAAAGGCCTACCTGCATTGCCAAGGCCTACCTGCATCGCCAAGTGTATTTTTAAAAAATTCCCCCCCCCCCCGTTGCACGCGTGATAGACACCCGCCCACACAGGCGTGTGTGGACGTTAAAATCCAGCGTGCATGTGAGTGCCGGGAACCGTGTGCAAACGGACACACGCACACTCGTGTAGTATCTTTCATTCGCCTGCTGTATAATATAATGGTACTGGCCTCAGATTCACTGGTGCCCATTTTGAAAATTCCGAGCTACAGGGCAGCAGGGACTGGGGACTGCTCCTGCCCTTGGAAGACTCGTAAGGAGGTAAGAACTGGGATGGAGGGGCAGAAAGAGGTCAGAGTTGTCCGGGGGGGAGGATTGGGGAGTGTCTTTCATTTAAGTGCTCTTGGTGGACAAAAGGAGGGGACACTTTCCTTTTGTTTTGAATAAATGAAACAAAACAAAATGAAGAAAAGAGAAAAAATGAAAAATAAATCAAAACACATTTTTCCAATACACACCCCTCCTTTATCCTGGAAACTGCCAAACATACCCATGCATGCCCAACCCATACCCTCTCACAAAATTCAGCCTGGAGAGTCTACAAGCAGAAGAACGGGTCTCAGATGATGCCTTGGCCTACCCTGACAGACCCATCTCCTTGATGTCTGGAAGGTATCTGTCAGCCCCAAGTCAGAAGGGCACATGCATCTGAACATCCTCCCTCTACAAGCATCCTTTAGTGTTTGAGCAGCAATAGCACAATGACACAATCCTTGAAACAGGGGCCTTCCTAGCTATGGGCACACAGGTCTCATGCCCCAAATGTATTGGCTGGTGCTCTGTTCTGTTTACTGCAGGCTCTCCCTGCCACGTAGGCTTCAGGGGACAGGAAGGGGAGATGGCTGGCAAATGGAACACAGCACTTGTTTTCTTTGCAGTGTTTACTCCAGACTCAATCCCTCTCCCCCCCCCCCCCCCGCCTTTTTCCCAACAGGAGGGAAGGGTGAGGCTGGAGCAGACGCTGTAGGCATTTTGTTGGGAGAAAGGAGAGGAAGAGCTAGACAAGGATGCAGAGTAATTGATTTCTGTTCTGCTGCGTTTGCTCTAATCTCATCCTTTTCCATCTTGTTCCCTTGTTTCAACAGAAGGGCATGATCTGGACAAGACACAGTTTACTGTATATATACATTAAAAACATTCAAAAATACATTAAAAACTGACTGAACAAACAACCCTGACAGATATTTGCTCATTTTGCAACAAGCGGGTTAGAATCATTCGACCTCGTGCATTTTATAGCAGGCCCGGCCATGCACGTAAACCCCGGTACGTGCCAAAGTGCCGGGCCTTTCCAAAGGGGCGGGGTCTGGGAGGGGAAGGGTGAGGGGGGGGCAGGCTGGGACAGCGCCATTCGACGCTGTCCCGGGGGAAGCGCACGCCAGCAGCTGGCCAGTGCGTGGAGATTACTTCTGCTCCAGAGGAGCAATAAGTAGTAAAATAAAAAATTTGGGGATAGTTAAGTTAGGTTTAGGGGGTGGGGAGGAGAGAGGAAGATGGAGGAAGGTTAGCTAGGGGGGTAGGGAAGTTCCCTCCCAGTCCGCTCCTTAATTGGAGGGAATTGGGGGAGGCCCGATTGCGTCGCCAGGTGTATTTAGCCAAAATTCCTCCCCTACGCTCGCCGCCTGCACATGCACATACGTATTTTAAAATCCGGCGTGCATGTGCGCGCGGCCATGTGAGCATGCTGGGAACAGCGTGCACATGGACCGGCGCTTGCTGCTTTTAAAATCGACCACATTGTTCTTTGGCTCCCAAATAGAAGTTTACTGTACATATAGACAGGTTATATAAACCAAAATACTTTACATACACCAAGCTGCCAGCATAACTGTCTTCTGTCCCCCCAAGAAAATGAAAAACATAGCAAAGTGTTTTTCAACAAGTTAACTGAAAATATTCAGTTTCTAGACAGAAAACTGCCTTGAATGATTGTGATTTCCGTACATGCACAAAAATCTTTTGGGGGTGGTTTTGATTGCTTCCTAGGGTTTTAATGCATAGCATGCTATATAACATGCACATGAAATGAAGTGACCTCAGTGTGTCAACGATAAGTTTTTGTGGATAGGACTCATAATATTTGAATCCCCACCACTAAGAATGATAGGATGTGCATTTGTTTAAAACTAATGGACATTTCATAATGAAAATGTAGATGTTTGGTTATAAATGAAACGAAGTAAAAATGGACTTACCCATAAATACCTGAAAAATTTTGACTGTGTAAAAAAATAATAAAAAATAAAGGCTTCTCTAGGTCACCCTGCTCTCTCCACAAATAAGCCAGACCCAGAGCAGCCCCAGCCTCACATACCTCTTCCATTTTTTTTAAATTTTATTTTAAAACATTTATAGTCCGTTTAGAACAAACCAGTCGAGCTAAGCAGATTCTAGTGCATCAACATATAGAATAAACTGTGCTAAAATACAACATTAATAAAACAAAACAACTGTAACTGCTTCTTTAGAAAAGAAATACATTGCATCATGGAGTCTTCAGTGTAGAAAAAGGAAGGAGCGATCCCCACTGGCTCCTAATCCTCAAAGGTCATTTTGTTGCATGGCCATGCATGGCACCAGCTGGCCCTGAGACTGGCGCCCTGTGTTTTATGGATTTAAAGCTTGGTGCCAGCCTCGGGGAGTGGCCAGTGCCATCGTGAAGCAGGAGCCGGCAGCGAGGGAGCAACGAGGGAATCACTCTTGCCCCTTTCTACACTGAAGACCCTCTCAAAGTGAATGGGGCTGGGGAGGGCCTAGCCCCAATTTATTGGCAGGGAGCAGAGGGCTGGGGAAGTCCCCAGCTCGGTTCAACTCAGCCCAATGAGACCTGGATAGGGCCCTGGGGAGACCCAGGTCACTTGAGGCAGTGGCAGGGGAACCCAGGGAGGACCTGCTTTGGTTTTTTTTGTTTTGAGGTTTTTTTTGTTAATGCCATGGGGTTTTTTTTTTTTGGTTCATCAAACAAATCAAACGAAAATAAACATTAAACAAATCAAAATCTGAATAAAAAAAATATAAAAATGAATCAAAATAATGTTTCCCCCTGCACATCCATAAAGGATGATTCCTTGTTTTTTGCCTTTGGAAACTTCCTGTACTAAAATGGAGCCCATTCAATGCTTTACTAATGCTTCACTCAAATTTAGGGCCTCATTTTCCAAGCCGCTCGCACGCGATAAGGGACCTTTCGCACGTGAAAAGTCCCTTATCGTGTGCGATACCAGGATGTGGGCAGAGTCGGGGCAGAGTCGGCCCCGGAAGAGGAGGAGTCGGGGCGTCACCGGGGCCGACTCTGTGCCGATACCGCGGACAGCGAAAAGGTAAGTGCCTTTTCGCTGCCTATTTTGCTCCCAATAGCTACACCTCCTATGGTGGCGCTATTGGGTGCGAAACCAGCAGCGCTTGCACTGCGACGGTGCGATTGCTACCGGCTAGCGCAGGCCCGCCCCCCCGTTTCGGCCCCCCGCCGCTCATCTTCTAAAGTATCGCAGGCCTGCGATACTTTAGAAAATGAGGCCCTTAATGTGTTATTTTGAGGCAGGATCTTTCCATGACTGACACTTGGGAGTCTCTCTTATCATAGGAGAGATTAATCCCTCATCAGTATGGGATGCATACCTAAAGGTCTATTTACTAACCTGTTGCACGTGGTAACATGCATTAATATGCATTATTTTCCATGACTTTTATGACTCGAAATGGATCCTATTCACTAATAATGTGCGATAAGCCTTTAGTGTATAGATTGTGTGTAGATACTAAGGAGTGAATTTTAAAAGCCAAGTGTGTTCCAAAGCCAGGAGATGCATGGATTTTAAAAGGTACCTGTGTACATGCACAAAAAATGTTTTCACGAAAAAGGGAGTAGGCGTGGACTGGGCTGGGCATTCCAGGATTTATGAATTAAACCAGCATATAAATACTTACATGAACAAGTGCACACCAGGGTCCCCTACCATGTAACTTTAATCCATGCTATGGATGACACGTAAGTCCTAAAATAAAAAATACTAGGCTAGTCAGTGGGATTTTAAGAATAGGGGCTAACGGGGTAAAATGGAGGTTAATTAACTAGGGGGGGTTAAGAAGTCCTATCCTTTACCTGGACGAACTGGGAACGAACTGGAGAAACTGATAATTGCGTTGGTGCAAATGTCTACTAAAATCCCCCCACTTATGCAGTAGAGGTGGCATTTGTATGCACATGGGCGCATCCATATAAATTGTGCGCACATGTACGCTGTGCAGCCTGTTTTATATCATGCACACATATACACATACTTTGTAAACCGTTGTGAATGGCGAAACCGAACAATGGTATATAAAACTCGATAAATAAATAAATAAAATAAATAAATATAGGTGCGTATGTTATAAAATGGCCGTGTCCTTTGGCGGAAGCCTGCATAAGCAGGTTCATGTGCACCCGCACACCAGTATCAAAGTTGCCATCTAAGGGGTAGATTTTAAAAAGCATTTACTCGAGCAAAACTGGTTTTTGCTCGAGTAAATACACTTTACTCAAGTAAGTGGGCTTTTCAAAATTGCTACAATATATGCCATTGAATTGTCCATAGGATTTACTCAAGTAAGTGCACTTTACTCGAGTAAATAGCTTTTGAAAATTGCTACGATAGTATGTCACATTTACATGCGTAACTCCTTTGAAAATGACCCCCATAGAGGATAACTTCCAAACAACTGCGCACAGCAGCATATGCAGCCGCGTGTAGTTTTACCATAGTATTTTATAAGTCACGCATATTATAAAATACAAATATTTTACCTTGAAATATACTCACGTACACATGCTTATGTGTGAATACATGCAATGAATTAAAAGCTTATATATCAATACATTGAATGCGTGTACTTTTCCTACCTATTTTTAAATTATATGCACGTACATTTTGGGCCTGATTTTTAAAAGCATTTACTTGAGTAAAACTGGGCTTTATTCGAGTAAATGCACTTTACTCGAGTAAGTGGGTTTTTGAAAATTGCTACAATATATGCCATTGAATCCTCCATAGGATTTACTCACATAAATGCACTTTACGTGAGTAAATAGCATTTGAAAATTGCTACAATAGTAGTTACATTTATGCGCATAACTCCTTTTGAAAATGACCCCCTTTGTGTGTCAAAGTAATGTAGGACTTACATGCTTAAGTCTGACAATTTTGAAACGTACGTGTGTAAATGAAATTAACTAGTTTATCAATTAGTCCACCAGTTCACCCAGTCGTTCTCCAGGTCATCGAGACCCTCCTGGTTCTTCAGTCTGAATTATCCCCCCCCTCAGTTCACTCAGATCTCCCACCCTGTCAGTCCTACACAATAAATACGTTTCCTATTACTTAAAGCTAGATAATTAGCAGATGTAACAATACGTGAACAAGTTGGCAAATGTACACACAGGTCTACCAAAATAGTAACTTACATGCATAAGTGTCGGCCCCATCCTGGAATGCCCCCAGGCTGCTCCTTTTATTCACATGTATGCGTTCATATGAAAGTGAAAATCCGTGCATATTTTTTACTCTTATAGAATCATAGAAACATGGTGGCAGAAAAAGACCATATGGCCCATCTAGTGTAAGCTATAAAATATGGAATCAGCAAGTAAAGGCTACTTATGTGCATATATGCTAAGTTCTATGCGCATGGGGCCTAATTTTTAAAAAGAATTGACATGTGTAAAACTGAGTTTTACTCGAGAAAATGCACTTTACTTGAGTAAGTGGGCTTTTGAAAATTGCTACAATATATGCCATTGAATTCTCCCTTGGAATTTACTCGAGTAAATGCACTATGGGGCGGATTTTAAAAGCCCTGCTCGCGTAAATCCGCCCAGATTTATGTGAGCAGGGCCTTGCGCGCCGGCGCGCGCAGAGCCCCGGGACTTGCGTTAGTCCCGGGGTTTTTCGAGGGGGGCGTGTTGGGGGCGTGTCGGGGGCGGGGCCGATCGGCGCGGCGTTTTGGGGGCGGGATGCGGCGTTTCGGGGGTGGGCCTGGGGGCGTGGTTTCGGCCCGGGGGCATGGCCGCGCCCTCCGGAACCGCCCCCAGGTCGCGTCTCGGTGCGCTAGCGGCCTGCTGGCGCGCGGGGATTTACTTCTCCCTCCGGGAGGCGTAAATCCCCCGACAAAGGTAGGGGGGGGGGTTTAGATAGAGGAAGGGAGGTGAAGGTGAGGGGAGGGCGAAAGCGAGTTCCCTCCGAGGCCGCTCCGATTTCAGAGCGGCCTTGGAGGGAATGGAGGCAGGCTGCGCGGCTTGGCGCGCGCCGGCTGCACAAAATCGGCAGCCTTGCACGCGCCGATCCTGGATTTTAGCAGATACGCGCGGCTACATGCGTATCTGCTAAAATCCAGCGTACTTTTGTTTGCGCCTGGTGCGCCAACAAAAGTACGTGAAGGCGCACTTTTTAAAAATCTACCCCTTTATGAGAATAAATGGCTTTTGAAAATTGCTATGATAGTATGTCATTTTTACGCTTGCAACTCCTTTGAAAATTCACCTATTGCAGTAGTTGTGATATGTTGAACAAGTACACATTAATTAGAAGTCTTAAATAAAATATCCAACCACTCATGCATTTACTAATATGCAAGACAGTATAGTAAAGTTTTTCAAACTGCTTAATGACTCCCTGATAAACAGCGGTTGGTAAAATGCATAGTGCTTCTTGGCACCACTGAACATATCTAACATTGGATTGGCACAACCTTCTTACAGGACATAAACAACCCTCACCTTTACTGTATATTCACCACCTGTTCAACCTATAGAAATGTGGAATAAAACATATATTTATTCTCAGTGAAAGGATGTGAGCATTCCCTTGCAGTTTCTGCCTTGGTGTGGGGGATTGGTGAGAATTCAAGAGAGATACATAATGATTCTGACCTCTTTTGAGTAACCTTGTCTAGAGTCTTTACAGGCATTGGTTATCCAACTCCTTCATATTATGGTTCAGCCTTTATTCCTGAAATAATTTTACACAAATATAGTTTTTTTTTCTGTTCTCTACTTTCATCTGAACGTTGCATTTATTAATTAAAAATAGTCCCTTTATCCATTACCACTTTAGAGTTTATTATTGTTTCAAATAATCATTTGCTTTGTACAAAAGAACTGAGAAGGATTATATAACTTTTAGACACCAAGTTGTAATATCAGTTTTCTTTTACTCCCATCTCAAAAGAGTTCATTGGGAAGAACTGGCCAAGTTGCTGTAGATGCTCCCTAACATGGCTCCCCCATCAGAATCTCTGTTCCATGTTTGGAGGTGCAGTTCAGATATGACCAGACTTCTGGGCCCAATTTACTATGGCCTTTTTCTCATTCTGTGTCTGTGGGATGGGAAGCTTAGTAATATGCTGAATTGTATTCAAAAGCATAGACTTATTCTGAATATTTGCTAAGCAAACATTCCGTAGAATGCCACTATACTGCCATGCAGAAAATCAGCAGTCACAATTAAGGTACCAACATATAGATAAGCAAAGGTGAAGCCTGACCATTTTAAAGTTTATTTTTAGAGCTCCCTGCAGAAATCGGTGAAACTCTGAAAACAAGCAGAGCTCGGCAGCACTCACCATTGTGCTCCCACTCTTAAGAAATTAAAGACGTTAAGTAGATCTATCAACAAGCTTATGAATATACAAATCAGTAAAAATACAGGCTTGGAAAATATAATGTAAATGCGCCAATAAAGGAACCTTCATGTATTAGGCTATCAAAAGTCAGAAGCATAATTTGAAATGATAAACGTAGTCACTTTATTTTACACATTACTTTGCATAGTTAATATCGCTATAATTAGTCATAGTTCCTGTAATTTATTGAAAATGATGCTCGTACCCTCTAGTGTACTATAGTGATGAATGTTGCAAGTATAACTTTAGAAACAGGAATCAAGAAAATTAGTAACAGTTGGTGCATTAGCATGTAAATCAATAATATCTGGCCTCCCTTGCATTTTGAAAACTGTCACCATACATCAAAAGGGCTAAAACTGAAAATGCACTGTTTTGAGTTCCTTAAATGTGCTTTTCCTTAAGAAATGTTTTAAAATCCTTTCAAACAGTTTCAGCAAATCTCTAGTAAATATTTAAACTATATATAACAAGTCAGAAATAAATTAAGCTGATTTTTATGCGGTTTAATTATAAGGGCACAGCATTTGTTGCCTCGTGATTAGTATTATTCATTAAGCAAAAAAATTCTCATTTGTATCTCTTATTATCAGTATTCTGCATAAACCAACACAATTTGTCATGAGCTCCCTCATTTGCTGTATCCTCAAAACGCAGATTATGCTTATTTTTCATTTGGACAGTGGAAAATCAAGCCAGGTGTTTGGCAGCACCGGAGTGTTCAGGTGTAACTGTGCCAGTGATGGTACATTACTAAGAGCGTGGATGAAGAATGAGGCATGGAGAATCCCTGGGCCTAAGGTGCCTGGAGGCTTGTCCCTTCAGAGTACCCCTGCTGATGAGACAGGTGTTGGTGGGGCAAGGAAGAAAAACTTTTGTAAAGTCAGCCTTTTGCTTAAAGATAAAACGAGAAGTATGCTTCCAAATTCATGTTATTTTTAAATGTTTTATAACTGGGTTTCTTCTTCCCTTTATATGTGGCTGCATAAGGGGCCAGTTCAAACTCTTTGTATAGCTTTATCCACCAGAAAACATCAAATCAGCCTCCCAGATAAATTTGTTATGTAAAGAGTTTGAATTGGCCCCATAGTATGTCTATCAACTGATAGATAGAGCTGCATTTCAAATATATTAGAATTTATCTATTTATTTATTTTTACTTTGATGTGTTGCCTTTCACAGATGTATCAAAATGAGTTACAATGCAAACCATAAAATTACAGTACATAATAAAAATACATCAGCAATCACATAGACAAACACATAGCTGAAAAAAGTGTGAAAAGCGGAATATACATTTAAAAAAAAAATCTAAATAAATAAATAAATACACAAGACAATACAAATATATAAAAACAAAATGCCTTGTCATACAGCCAAGTCGTCAGCTTTTTTTGAAGCAATAAACAACTTGTTGGTAGCCACAGGTTCCAGGGAACACTCTTCCATAGGGATGGGGCAAAGCAGCTGAATGCCTGCTGCTTTGTAACATTCAATTTGGCCAGCGCCAGGGAAGGAGTAGCTAAAAGGATCATTTATCATTTTGCGTTAGGGGCTTAACGCTAGCGTTAAGGCCCTAATAAGCTATGGGGCAGATTTTTAGAGGAGCGCACGCGGGGTACATTTGTGCACGCTTCCCGGCGCGCACAAATGTACACCTGATTTTATAACATGCGCACGCATGTTATAAAATCCAGGGTCGGTGCGCACAAGGGGGTGCACCTTGCACGCGCCGAGCCCTAGGGAAGGCCTGATGGCTTTCCCCATCCCCTCTGAGGCCGCTCCAAAATCGGAGCGGCCTCGGAGGGAACTTTCCTTTCACTCCCCCCCCACCTTCCCCTCCCTTCCCCTAACTAACCCACCCCCCAGCCCTACCTAAATCCCCCCCCCCTACATTTGTTGTCTAAGTTCCGCCTGCCTGAGGCAGGCGGAACTTGCGCGCGCTGGCCAGCGGCCGGCGCGCCGTCCCCCGGCACAGCCGCTGCGCCGGAAGACTCGGGACTGCCCCCTTCTCGCCCCGCCCCCTTCTCGCCCCGCCCCCCTTCTCGCCCCGCCCCCCTTCTCACCCCTTTTTCAAAGCCTCGGGACATATGCGCGTCCCGGGGCTTGCGCGCGCCGCTGAGCCTATGCAAAATAGGCTCGGCACGCACACGGGGGGTATAAAGGGTTACGCATGTGTATTACATGCGTAACCCTTTGAAAATCTACCCCTATGCGTTACCAACCAAAAAGATATTTATTGCATATGCTGTGAGAGAGAGAGAGCACATGTTCCTCTGTAGAGATCAATATGTAACTTTACTATTTGTACCACTGTAAAAAGGGGGCACTTTTAACTTGGGCTGGGGTTTGGGGGTGGGGCAGGTTTGGGGGGGCAGTGTTACATACACAGTCAGAGGTAAGAACAGCAAAGTTGACATCACCATCACCAAAAGCTAGGTAGAGAGTAGATTGTACAAATGAACTCCTCTTTTACCTTTCATCGCTCCAAATGACAGAAAATCTTTGGTGATGTCAACTTGGCTGTTCTTACCTCTGACTGTGTATGTAAAACCCCAAACCCCACCACGAGTTAAAAGTGCCCCCTCTTACAGCGGTATAAATAGTAAAGTTACATAGTGGTTTCTAAAGCATTTCTCTCTCTCTCTCTCTCTCTCTCTCTCTCTCTCAGCACTGGTGTGATAAATTTATCACAGTTTGCGGAAATTACCTATGTGATGCGGGAGCAGCAAAATTAGCCTAACCACGCCCCCCCCTTTTTTTTTTTATTATGGGTGCTATTTCCCCTATATTTATACCATTTTGATAAATCTAGGCAGAGTTTGCTATCAAAACCTGAGACTCCTCCCAGGAACATAATGTGACAATGTATCTGCTAGGAATGCTGGGGCAACAGAACGCAAAAATGTGAAAATAACTAATAGATACCTTACATTTTAACCCAAATTCCACTGTCAACCAATGTAGCACTGCCAGAATAGGGGTGACATGGGCTTTATTCTTGACCCCTGTCAAAAGCCTGGCCACTGCATTCTGAAGGAGCTGTAAAATATTTTAAACAAAAGAATGGGAAGCCCGAGAAAAGTGAATTCAAATAATCCATTCAATGTGTAACTAAATAAATAGATAACTATGGCCAGATCTTTCTTATTTACTTATTTGATTTATATTTGCCTTTGAGGTACTTCATAGCGGATTATGTTCTAGGTGCTTAGGTATTTGCCTATCCCCAGAGGGTGCGCAATCTAAGGGCCTGATTTATTAAGTCTTTTCCTATTCTGTTTCCAAGGGGAAAACGCATAGTAAATGAGGCCCTACGTTTGTTCGTGTTTCTTCTAGTAACTGTAAGATATCAGAGGCTAATAAAGATTTGAAAGTCCAGGTTTCACACTGGGTTTTAAGTACACCAAACTAATTTATCGTACCATACTGGTTCAAAATACTTTTCACTCTGTTCCCCATTCTGCCTCATTTAAATGTACTTGAAAGCATTTACATAGCTCAGCTCCGTAGGAGTTAAATGAGGAAAGCAGAATAAAGGAATGAAAAATAGGACTCTGGGCCAGAGTGGTAGTTCAGTGGCAGTGCTGCCATGCAGAATGTCCCTGGTTTGATCCCTAAATTGGGTCTTGTGCTCCCCAGGATCAGCTGGGGGTAGCAATGCTTCAGATGCAATGTTCACAGCCCCTAAGGTTGGGGGGGGGAGGGAGTCATGGTCATTGCTTAAGGGTGACACCTACTGGCTGGATTCAGGGCCCATGATTGCAGGACCTCATAAAAAATCCTAATACATGGTCCATATTGGAGGGCCACCACTATAATGACCAGATAAGGGGCCCAATATACTAATCCATTTGAAATTTAGAAAGGTCATAAAATCATGGCTATTTGTCCAGGCATATAATTAAGGTTTGAGTGACAGTGGGTTAGCCTTTCATTTTAGGCTAGCTTTACCAATGTTTACTGGCATTTTGTCATCTGTTGGAGTCATGGTCATTGCTTAAGGGTGACACCTACTGGCTGGATTCAGGGCCCATGATTGCAGGACCTCATAAAAAATCCTAATACATGGTCCATATTGGAGGGCCACCACTATAATGACCAGATAAGGGGCCCAATATACTAATCCATTTGAAATTTAGAAAGGTCATAAAATCATGGCTATTTGTCCAGGCATATAATTAAGGTTTGAGTGACAGTGGGTTAGCCTTTCATTTTAGGCTAGCTTTACCAATGTTTACTGGCATTTTGTCATCTGTTGGAGTCATGGTCATTGCTTAAGGGTGACACCTACTGGCTGGATTCAGGGCCCATGATTGCAGGACCTCATAAAAAATCCTAATACATGGTCCATATTGGAGGGGCCACCACTATAATGACCAGACAAGGGGCCCAATATACTAATCCATTTGAAATTTAGAAAGGTCATAAAATCATGGCTATTTGTCCAGGCATATAATTAAGGTTTGAGTGACAGTGGGTTAGCCTTTCATTTTAGGCTAGCTTTACCAATGTTTACTGGCATTTTGTCATCTGTTTGCTTTATTTGTTTGCTATTTGGCTTTTAGAATAATGGTTTGTTTTATAGTTTGATTTTATTGTATTGATTTTGTTTTATTTATGTTTTATTTTTTAGTTGATCGATTTGACTTCTTGGTTTATTATATATGTTTTTATTGTAACCCACTTGGATTCTTTTGTTTTACAGGTGGCATATTAAACCTAAATTAATAAAAATAAATAAGCAGTTTTCCTAAAGACACAAAATGGTAGAAATCCTTTAATATATGGGCCCTGTATGTTGTGGTAATGAGATATATAAACTAGGGGAACAATTTCTGGGTAGCTGTGAATGAAGGCTCGTGGTGCCAAATTCTAGTTCTGGTTCAGAGTCAGTTGGAAGTACAAAGGTGTAAGATGAAATTGCTGGGTCAAAAATAAAAGAAACACTTTCATTTACAGTGCAAACTTCTCCCTAGTTATTTATTTGCAAAACCAAGATAAAGAATATTATCTTGGTTTTGCATTAGAGAAATTATCTTGGTTTTGGATTAGAGAAATCTGGAAAGTAGTACTGACCCTTGAAAACATTCTAGCATGGAAAAATATAAGCTAGTGTAAAAAATAAATAAAAATAGAGGAATGTTCTTAAAATATTTTGTGGATATGATCTGATAGAGCAAAAAAAAAAAAGTGGGTGTGTTACAGTGAGTTTTATTATTTTGCCATGTTTTTTTAAAAAGCTTTTTAAATACATCAAACTCACTCCCTCGAAGGTAATTGGAACTGGGCACCTACAGTGGTGCTCGAGTCCAGCCTTATGCCATCCTTGTACAAGAGTAAATAAATTGATGTTTTAAGGTCACCAGAGGCAAATATAAAGCAGATCTGCATGTGAGTAAGTAGATCTTTGAGCAAATCTGTGGGTGAAGGGTCATGAAGTGTGCTATAGTATCTCTCTATTCTTCATGATCTGAATATCTTTTTTTTTTGGCGGGGAAGTGATGTCATGGTCTAGCAGGCTGGAATCAGGGAACATACCTGCAGAAGTTAACAGGGCTGCAGGATTAGAGTTGATTTTCTGCCCAACCAACCCCCTCCAATGCAGGTTGAGCCCTTGGGTTCTGGGACTGGTAGGACTTTCCTTCTAGCAAACATCATGGCTGGAGCTGGACATAGGTACTGGCTGGAAGCTGGACACAGGTACAGACTGGGCTGGAGACAAGGCTGGAGTTGAAGGCAAGGCCTGGAACAAAGGCAAAGGACAAGGCCTGGGAAAGCATACAAGGGTCTGAACTGGGCAGGGCAAGTCAAGGACAGGACTAGACAGGAAACAAGAAAGCCCAAATGGATCAGAAGGCTGGCTGGCAAACCTAGAAGGCCGGAAGACTGAAAGGCAAACAGAGTAGTCCAGGCATCCACAGAGCACGGCAAGAGACCGAGTAGGTTTTAGAGCAAGGCAGGAGGACCAGGCAGGCCACAAAGCAAGGCAGGAGGCTTGGGTAATCCACAAGGCAAGGCAGAGAAACGAGGCAAGGTGGGCCAGGTCAAGGAGCCAAGGTGACTCCATGAAGAAGCAAGAAGGGACTGGACAGGCTTGGTTAAGAAGGGCTGGGGCTGAGGCATCATGTGATCAGTAAGGATGTGGCTAGGGCAGCTGTGAGTGAGGCTCGCTGACGACCTCTTCTGGTGGGGAGGTTGCACAGCAGACATAACCAAGACATGGGGAGGCTGCATAAGAGGTGAAACCCTGACAGAAGAAATAACTAATATCTATTTTAAATATCTATTTTTGAAACATCTGCTTTTATGATAGTTGCTATATTAGTTTTCCCAATGTTTGCCTTCTGGAGGCTAAAGAAATTGGGGTGAATCGAGTCCCATCCTTCCCAGAAGCATAAATGAGAGAAGTACTTCACTGAGCAAGTTAGGACCACCAGACAACAAGTTCTGGGGCAGATTTTAAAAGCCCTGCGTGCCAGCGCACCTATGTTGTATAGGCCGCTGGCACGCGCAAAGCCCCGGGATGCGCGAAAGTCCCGGGGCTTTGCTTGGGGGCGTGTCGGGTGGCGTGTCGGGTGGCGTGTCGGAGGCGGCGCGGCATTCGGGGGCATTCCATAGGCGGGGCTGTGGCGCCGGCCCGGGGGCATTCCAGGGGCGTGGCCAAGGCCTCCGAACCAGACCCCGGTGAGGCAGGCGTAACTTTCTTAACAAAAGTAGGGGGAGATTTAGTTAGGGCTGGGGGGGTGGCTTAGGTAGGGGAAGGGAGGGGAAGGTGGGGGGGGGGGCAGAAAAAAAGTTCCCTCTGAGGCCGCTCCGATTTCGGAGTGGCCTAGGAGGGAATGGAGGCAGGCCGCTCGGCTCGGCGCGCGCAGGTCACATAATTGTGCACCCCCTGTGAGCGCCGACCTTGGATTTTATAACATGTGCGCGGCAGTGCGTGCATGTTATAAAATCGGTTGCGCGAACAAATCTACACCCAAGTATAACTTTAAAAATCTACCCCTCTGTGAATGCTTTTTTATGCTATCATCTGATGGAACAAGCTATGCTCTAAATAGTTATCTGTTTTGCAAAAATTCCTTCAAGCATTATTTCTTAGAAAAACTTCCTCCCATCTAGATATGTTCCCACATATGCTCCTAATTTCTTGAAACCTGGCACAGAATTGAGATCCCCCATTGCTTATTCCTGCTGTAAAGAAAGACTATAACTTTTAAACAGGCATGTAGGCAAACGCGTGCGTGCTTGATGGTTTGTGCCCATAGACATGGCTATTGTTATGAACTGCGCTGCCCGCGGGCTTCCCCGCGAGCAGACTCACTCATCATGCTGCTGCCTTCTTCACCCGACACGCCAGGACGCCGCCATCGGGCCTCCAATGCGGCTGGAGCTGCGATCTTGCCTGCCCCTTGCGGCCCGGAGGCCGCCCTGGATCCTTATCTTCACCGCGGCCGATGCTGCGGACTTTCTGCCTCTCTCCACGGGGCTGGAACTGCCCCCATCGCCATTACCACCCTCACGGTGCTAGGCCGCAAGCCCCGGTTCCATCCGGCAGCTGGAGCCGCCCCCGGGGCTCCCCGTGGTGGCTGGAGCCGATGTCAGGGCCTGCGGCTCTACGCGATGACATTGTGCAGGCCGCTGTCCACGGTCCTGCACAGCCCTGCTTCCTGCTCCTTAGGCGCCTGTGCACGCCTCTCTGCATGATTTAAAGGGCCAGGCACAGGAAGTGTGCTGGCCCCACCTAGGGAGTGGACTTCCTGCTTGAGCCCTATAAAAGAGCTGTCTTCTCAGTCTGTTGTTACCTTGCATCGGAGTGTCATCCCCTCTGGAGGCTCCTACCTGCCAGAGCCTTGTAAGGTCTTCTGTTCTTCGTGAAGCTCCTCATCTCATCTGCTTTGTACCACGTCTTCATGTCTTGATGTCTTGCCTGAGGTCCCGGTCCATGTCCTGATGTCTCGTCATGTTCTTCCACGTCCTGATGTGCCTGCCTGCCAGGATGTTCTTCCCTGCATCTTCGTCTGGTGCTCCTGAGCCTTCTGTTCCTGCAGAGCCGTGCTTCTCGGATGATGTGTGCCCGAGAATGGAGTGGCTGCAGGTGGGATTGTCCCTGTGCCCCTGAGCCTCTGTTCCGCCAGCCTTGGGGGAAGCTTCGGATGACATCAGCTTTGTCATTAGAGTTCCTCCTTCCCTGCGCTTGTCCCGCTCTCCTCGTGGTCCGTGACCAGCCTCTTAGGGCTGTATAATGCACGCAGTGGGACAGGGTGGTCCACGACTCAGTCCCACGGGTGGGCTGAGTAGGGCGCCCTGAGAGACAGTGCCAATGTCCTCCTGCCTTGTGTCTTGTCCTGTTTGGATTTCAAGTTCCTCGTCATGCTTGTGATGCCATTGCATCAACCCAGTCTTGTCCGAGATGCTGTCGCATCAATCATAGCCCTGTCTACGTGTCAAGGTCTCCGTCTGCCCTCATCCTCAGGCCGGCCTGCTGCTCCTTGCCGATTCAAGCAGCAGGTGCGAAAGGGCTTGGAACAGTCGGAGGACCGTTCCCCTACCAACATCTCCTGTTGTTGGCTCTGGGAGCTTGCAGGTCCGGCAGAGGGTCAGCCCAATAGCCATGCAGAGCTCGCCGTCAACCCTCGGCTTGGCCCTGGATTCGTCTGGGCCCGGGCTGAGGCCCAAGGGCACACTAAAACACCAGTTATGTGACAGAATGCAAGGCCTTTCGAGACCGTACGTGACAGAATGCAAGGCCTTCGAGGCCGCTCACGTGACAGCTATTTTATAACATACACGAGTATATGCGCACATGGTATAAAATAGGCTGTGTGTGCGCAATTTTAAATGGGTGCACACGAGTGCGCAAATCTCGCTCCCACTGCGTAAGTGGGGGGATTTTAAAAAGGGTGCGCCTCCGCGCCATTACTAACTTCAATAGTCCATTCCCTGTTAGCTCAGGCAAGGGATAGGAGGACTTCCCAGCACCCCCTGATTTAATAGTCTTCCTTTCCCCCTGTTGGCCCCGACCCGTAAAAGCCCGCTGGCTAGCCTAGATTTTTTATTTTATTATTTACACACCATCCATAGCAGTAATAAAGTTACACGGCAGGGGGCCCCAGGCGCATGCCTGTGCTCGTAAGTATTTATGTGCACGTCTTTTGGTTTTCCCCCGACATGCCCACTCCCAGACCATGCCCACGTCCCACCTAATTTTAAAACTTTTGAGTTGTGTGCGGTATGGGAGGTACGCATGTTCACTGGTGGCTTATAAAATCCGATCGGCACGTGCTGGCTCAACTTGTGCATGTGTCTCCTGGCTTTGGCGCGCGTGGAACTTTTAAAATTCACCTAAAAAATGTCGATAAATGTATTTCCGCATTTAAGTTCCATAGCTCTGTGCTAACTGAATTTTTTTTAAAACTCCTATACTTTATTTGCTACTTGCAAAATTTCATTTTTTGAGTGGGAAGCAATATTACAATAGCAAGAAGGAAGAGCTTGTGTGTATGGTATGACACAAAGACAGATAGAGAAAAAGACAGATCATTAATGCATATTTTACTTAATAACATGCTCTCAGTAATATGAATCATTTTCTGTAATTTACACAATGAATACAAGTGATACTGTTCTCCAGATCATTTATACTGAGGCAAACAAGCTGAGGCAATAGTTTCTGTCAGTGACATGGGAAATTATGTACAACTATAATGACAAGCTAGAGCTTAAATTCACATTTTCATTGCTTTGTAAATGGACCTTTTTTTTTTTTTTTTAAACTTGCAGTTAAATAGTTTAAATCCTATACCTGCCCACCTTAAGTATATGTAAAATATTTTTACATAATATTGAACACATTATTTGATAAATAATACTGATAAATTACTCCTGCAGTAGTTTGGAGGTTTGGTGGGAGAACAGTAATGATGACAAAATACTCCTTTCTTACTAGTCTATACCAAGGATCCAGTTCCTTAAACAATTGTGCCCCCACCCTTTTTATGCCCTCAGTAGTCTTTGACATTGCCAGCCCTTCTCGGATGCTCTTGCCTGAGTGCTTCAAGCAATTCTACCCAGCCCCAAGACTGGAGAGACGCTTCCTCTAAGGGACACCCTAGGAATGAATGATTGGCCAGAAGGGGTCACCAAGGAAGCAGCAGCATCAACCCTCTGTCTCTCCCTGGGCCTGAGCACAACACCTAGTCAGTGCACCCAGGCTAGACCAGCCCCGTCAGATGGGAACTTTCCACCTTGATCCCCTGCGTCATGGAGCCAATTACCGTGGCTTGATCCACAGGGCCAGTCCCCTCTGTAACGCTATCTATAGCCTTTATTATTGGTACCTGTTCCACTACAATATGTTGAGGCTTCTCCAGTTTAAGATTACATCAAAATGGATATGTTACTGGAGATGACTAGATGTTAATCAAGAGTACATTAAAAAAAAACTGCCATTCAATAAAAACACATTGTCAGGACAAAGGTACAATCATAATAAATTAAATATTGAGCTATCCAGTTCAAATTCATAGCATAAAGAGCAGTCAGGAGTGGTGCAACTTATTAATATTTTCCATGTGTTCAATTTATTTGCATTATCGGTAATGCTTACATGGGTGTTACTGATAACAGGCATTTAATGTGCATTAAGCACCAAATTTCAAGTGTTAATGTGTTAACGCACTTTAGTAAATAGGCCCTTTATAATGTGTTGTAAATACGGTGTCCATTATAACATGTTAAATGTTGCAGATATCTGGAAAGGAGCCCAAGGCAATGTGTCACTCCAATGAAGACACCATTCTGTAAAATTTCTGGATCTGTTTTGTAAAATTCAATCCATAATGGGGTTTTTTTTAAATTTCTCTGCAGGTAAGGAAATTCTAAATTCTAAAGTGTGCACTAAACAGGATATTATTTTGGGGAATATAAGAATTCCCCAAATTAACTTGCATCAGCCTAAATGGGAAATAACTACTCATCCCTTCCCCCAGTATTGATTTGGTGTTTCTTGCAATTTAATTTTTTCAAAGATAACACTGATAAATTGTTTTCTTGATTATTCTTCACTGGAGTTGTGTTGCACTCTTTCTCTGGTATGACAGCAAAATAAATCACAATTTTTTGTTAAATTAAAAGGATGATATACAACTAAAAGAGGATACTAGATAAATACATTCTGTTATAGGACTTAACCTTCTGGCTGGTCTGCTGATTTCAGAGTCATGTGCTCTTCAGCTTTAATCGCTGAAGATCTGTTTATGCTATAGCTTCTCATCGGGACAGAAGACCCTCCCTTGGATGTAATAGAGTCTCACTAAATAACTCTTTGGCAAATATTGTAATTTATTTGATGCTGTACCTGCTGTTGGTTTGTCACTTTTGTTATGCTAATGATTGTAGTTTATTTTGAAAGCTGGGTTCTGTAATTATGATAGGTGTTTTTATTGCAAGCGATTTGCAGTGGATAAATGATAATTATTTACTTCTTTGCCTCTTCAGTGTTATAAGGTGATGAGATGATGCCACTGACAGTTCCACTTCTCCTCTTGTCTCTTAATGGTTGCTCCTCACAGAATTATAAAAGACATCTTCTGTGAAAGATAACAGAGTCCAGTGAAATGGGCACTGTTGAACATATATAATTGTTAAAGAAGATGATCTGGAGAATGAAAATTGTGGTCATGCGTTTGCAGCAAAGAGCCATGGAATGCAAATTGAAGCAATAGGATTGGTCCATCCCACTGAACTAGTTCCTATTGAGCCTTGATGGAATCTATTTGCTTATCTTTGCTATTGCTTTCCATCCATGGCCCTAAAAAGTTCACATTTTTATTAGAAAGGTAATAAAATGTCAGTCTAATATGAAACAGAAATTCTGAGGTTACAAAATACATCTCTAACATTTTCAAATTTGTATTTTATCAACCTTAAGGATGTTCCTTTTTTAAAGTTCTTCCCCACATTTTATCTTTATGGCTTCTCTGCTACAAAATTCCTGAAGCACATGAATAACTGAATAGATGGTGACAGAGACGGTGCTTCCATGAGACAAACTAGGCGGTTGCCTAGAGCACCAAAATTATGGGGGTGGCAAAATCCCACCAGCAAGAGGCCCTGAGGGGGAGAGCCAATACTGCCGAAGAAGGGAGCGCTATGCTGGAGCAGCCACCAATAAATAAGATGGGGGAGGGGGGTGCATGACCGAAGGTTTGCCTAGGGTGCCAAATTGTCTTGCATGTGCCCTGTATGGAGGCATTCTGCCTGTGGCATTTTTAGTCTAGTTTCTCAGAGAAACTGACCTCTTAAATTCATCATGCCTGCATCTGTCTGTCTGCCTGCCTGCCTGTTTCCCCCTCTCATAAAGTATGCACCCCAATAATTTTTTGGACCGTTCATCCAATATCATTCAGGTTTGGGGTTTTTTTTGCGACAGATCGATATGACCACTGGTTCATACTTTCTCATGTGTCTTCAATATCCCCCAATACTTAGAATCCCTGATTCTTTTACTTTCCTATAGGGAAATGGGACCATTTCAGTTCAGTTGAAATTTCAAGGAGATCAGAACACATCAAGGCGAATTTTAAAAGATCTACGCGCGCCAAAGCCGGGAGATAAGACTCTGAAGTCGGACCGCTGCCTGACGCACAAATTTTAAAAAGCACACAGGTACGCGCATATCTCCCGGTATGTGCACAAAAATTATTTTGCAAAACGGGCATGGGCATTCTTAGATTTATCAATAAAATCTGCACGTAAGTATTTATACTCACAAGTGCCTGCTGGGGTCCCTATCCACGTAACTTTACTTCTGCTATGAATGGTATGTAACTAAAAAATGAGGCAAGTTAGCGAGGTTTTAAGGGTTGGGGCTAAAAGTGTAAAAGGGAGGCTTATTAAGTAGGGGATTAGGAAGTCCTATCCTTTAACTGGGCAAACCGGGAATGGACTGGGGAAACTGGTAATTGCGTAAGTGCGCATATCTACCAAAATCCCCCCACTTACACGCTGGAGGTGGCATTTGCAAGCATGTGCATGTGTCCATTTAAAATTACACGCACATGTGCGTGCATACAGTCTACTTTAAATCATGCACACATATACGCACGTATGCTATAAAATGGCCACGTCCAGCAGTGCGAGCTGGCATATGCATGTACATGTGCGCCTGCGCCTGCGCGGCTGTTTAAAAGTACCATCATTGTGATGTCATGAAACATTTTGAAAATCGCTCCGCCTTTGATTTGAGGCTGTGGTCAAGGAAGGAAATTCGGCATCATGAAATGTTTACGCATCTTCTTGTTTTAGGGAAAGCTATTCCAGCCACCTCCTGGATGCATTTGGATTTGTCTTGTGGAGATTTACTCCTCTGCCCCCCTGTGGCCTACTCTAGAACCCAATATTCTCTCACAAAAAGGCTGTTGAATTAACCTGAACAATTTTTACAAATGGAATTAAAAGGATAATTCTACTTGGGTGACTTCTGCTCCTTCTGTTGCTCTGCAAGATGTTTTTCTGGAAAGCAACATGGCTTTCCTTGCTTTAAAAACAATGCAGTTTAATCTGAGAATGCACATGAAATTAGAAATGTGCTGTAATATTAAAGAAGGGATACTGGTTTCATTGCAAAAGAGCTCTTACGCCTGTGTTAATGAAAACCTATCATTCAGCCAGGTGAGAGATTTATGAAAAAAGTAGTCCTCGGAGTCAATGCTCCACGTCCCCTTGTGATAGTGAATGGCAAGAGCCTGCGTCTATGAAATTAATTAGATTTAGCTGTTTGGTTTTTTTTTTTTGTTACGGGTTTTTCTTCCCATGAATCTCATCTCATTCCCCTATTTGCTTCCTAAAACAAGACTTGATCCAGAGCAGAGTGAGAGCTTCTCTTCTAATCTTAACAAAGGGATTTCTGGTCTGTAATAGAGAGTACCCATCATAGAAACAAGTTAAGATACATATTGAAGGTGATACCTTTTTATTGGATTAACTACAATACATTTGTGACTAGCTATTGAGGGTTATACTCCCTTCAACAGATCAGTGCTTACTATTTCACCTGCTATTAAATGGTATGTATTTAAAGCAACTCTTAAGAGAATGATTGTAAACTTTAGTGCTGGAAAGAATACGCTAAGGAGGCAAGAACGGCATAATTTTGGGTAAACAAATCAGACATACAGGAGGCAAAATTCAATAAGCCCCATGAGCCGCAAAGATAATTGGGTGAGTTTTACCAGGTTATACTATATTTAGCTGATTTTTCAGCTGAGCCTAACCAGCTAGATTTGTGGCTGAAAATTCATCTACATTCAGCCAGATAAAATGTGTCCAGTTAAATTTAGGCCAGCTATTTCTGCAAACAGAGCTGTCAGCTAAATTTAGCCAGTTAGAGGCATTGACCAGCTAAATTGAAAACCTGCCATGGGAATGCCTCCAGAGCTGTCACTTTGCTGGCCTGTTCAATTTGTGTGCCCTCTGAATTTGGGCAGATGGATTTCGCTGGTTAGCTGGGGAATTTCTTTTATCATAGGATTACCTATCTAACATTTGAAGTTAGCCGGGTAAACCTTTTAAAAAACTGACCCGATAGAACCAACACATCAACAGAAAAGCTATTCCTGTTCGAGGGCAATAATGCAAGTGACTACCGAGCTTGCAGTCTCACAGGACTGCAAGCTTATTTTGAAAGGGTACAAAGAATGTTCCAGAAATTACCTGCAGAGATTCTGCAATAGCCATGTGTAATTTCCTTCCTTCGACCTGCCTCAATCCACGTTTCCCAGAAAGTAAAAGCACATGTACTGTCAGCACGCATACATTTTTATTACAAAGAACAGGGGGGGGGGGGAGAATCAGCCTGTAAGAAACAATCGGCCTGAGATTTAAAATGGATAAAATACCGCCGCATCACACCCTTCAAATGCATTTTAGGCTTGTATATATGCATAAATTTATCTACCAGATGTATCCATATACTCTATAATTTAATTTGACCTATGTTCCTGATAAGATTGTATAGTTATATTCTCTGAAGCTGTTGCGATTCCTCCCTTGGCCGGAGCTACGGGAGGCCTCTTCCCTGCCTGCCTAGCTCCAGCCCTGATGCCCTGGTTCCTGCGGCCGTGCCGCCATCTTGCCGGCACAGCAGGAGCCATGCCGGGGTCCCCTCTTGTGGCTCGGAGCTGCGCCGGTCCTTCCTCCGTGGCCCGAGGGCCGCCATCTTCTAGCAGGCTTGGGGGCCTGCTCTCACGTGGCAGGAACCGCCAATGCCAGAAGCTCCTCTTCTTGCGGCTGGGAGGCCGCCCTGGAGCTCCCCTTCACCGCGGCGGGAGCCACAGACTTCAGTGCCTCTCTCTGCAGCGGGAGCCGCCTCTGCTTTCCTCTTTTTGCGGCCAGGAGGCCACTGGGAGCTCCTCTTCAAGGGCTGGAGTGGCCCCACAGTCCCTCTTTGCGGCAGGAGCCGCTCTGATGCCTCGGGGCCTGCTCTGAGGCCTAACTCCTCCTCCTGCAGGGCAGCGGCAGGGACACCGCTGTCCAGGGTCCTGGACTTCCTCTTCCTGCTCCTCCTAAGGGGCGTTGCCACACCTCTCTCCCCTTCTTAAAGGGACAGGAAGGTGTGGTCCACCGGTAAGCTCCTCCCCAGGCATAGTTCTCTTCTGCCTACAAAAGGCTCCTGCTGTCACTTCCAACTTGCCTTTACAAGGAGCTGGTTCTATCCTAGGACTTCTCTGCTTCTTCGCTCCTTCCAGGCTTCCTTATCTTCTTGGGATTCCTTGTTGTTGTTCTTGGTCTCTGTTCATTCTGTGTTCCTGATGTGTTCTGAATTTCCAGTGTTGTTCCTGCCTTTCCATTGTTCCTGATGTCATGATGTCTTCATGCCCTGAAGTTCTTCATCCTGATGTCTCCTGAGGCTCTGGTTCTCGTCCCTGCGTGGTCCGCGACAAGCCCGGCTGGGTTGGGAGGGCGCGCAGTGGCCCAGTGGTCTGCGACCACTCCTGCTGGGGTGTGTAGGGCACTGGTGGGAGATTCCATCCATCAGGGTCAAAGTTCCTCCTCGTCTTGATGTCTGATGTCCCTCCAGTGTGGTCCGCGACCAACCCGGCTGGGTTGTATAGGGCGCCTGTGGGACATTGCATGCCTGTTCGTCTCATCTCATCCTGAGTCTTCCAAGGCCCTGTTGTCCTCCAGTGTGGTCCGTGACCACCCCGGCTGGGGTGTGTAGGGCATTCGGGTGGATATCTTTCCATCAGGGCCAAGGATCCCCCATGTCCTCTGTCAGTGCCTGGAGGCCTGACGTTTTAGCCTGTTCTGATGTCCCTCCAGTGTGGTCCACGACCAGCCTGGCTGGGTTGAGTAGGGCGCCTGCGGGACATTGCTTGCCTGTTCGTCTCTTCTCGTCCTGAGTCTTCCAAGGCCCTGTTGTCCTCCAGTGTGATCTGTGACCACCCCAGCTGGGGTGTGTAGGGCGCTCGGGTGGATATCTTTCCATCAGGTCCAAGGATCCTCCATGTCTTCTGTCAGCACCTGGAGGCCTGACATTTTAGCCTGTTCTTCTTTCCTCGGATGTCCTGGTCCAGATCCTTCTCACCATGGGCCGTAGTCAGTCCTGCTTCTCTAACCCGTCTCATCAGGTCTATGAAGTTCTTTTCAAGATGGTTCTGCACAGAGTTGCCCTGACTCCTCACCATGCCGAGTTTTAGCCTTGTCTTCTGTACCTAGTCTTCATCTTGTCAGCATTTTCACCTCTCCAGTGCCAGATGCCAGATGTCACTGTCT
Organism: Rhinatrema bivittatum; assembly: GCF_901001135.1. Lineage (NCBI taxonomy): Eukaryota > Metazoa > Chordata > Amphibia > Gymnophiona > Rhinatrematidae > Rhinatrema > Rhinatrema bivittatum. Next base: position 82,725,204 of record NC_042624.1, read on the forward strand.
GCCCTTGTCCTCTGTCTGGCCTGCTGCTTCTTGCCGTTACCCAGTGGCAGGTCTGAAAGGGCTTGGAGTGGTCGGAGGACCACTCAGAGACCAAACCTTGCGTGGTTGGTCTCACTGAGGCTGCGCAGGTTGGCAGGGGCTTGGGTTGCTCCATTCCCAGACATAGATCGGCTCTCCGCAAGGGCACACAACTCTCGTCCCACACTGGGGAGCACCCCCTGGTGCTCTCTCCCATTGCAGCGCAACATATGAGGGAAACTGATTTAGTGAGTTTGTGCAATGGAAAAAGAGAATTGGGAGGGCTGAAAGCAGGAGAAAGAAAACACCAGTGTGAGAATACATGCTGCAAGTTGGACATTGGGAAGCAGGGAAAGAGCACACTTGGCTGAGACAATTATTGTGAAAAGGAGTTTGTAGGTGCACTCCCATTAAGAATACATGTGTGGATCCAAGCTATCTCCTGCCTGTTCTTGTGTGCTACCTTGCCTCTGATCCTTAATACCTGTTTCTTTCAAAATTTTACCTGATGGTAAAATGCAAGGGTAAAAGGCATTTTTTTCCAAGCTCAGTTCCTTGACGGTCGTTGACCCCCATTGATCGCTATATGAATCAGGCAGGAATCCAGGCCTCAGCCTCCAGAGGCTTGACATTGAAGTCACCGACGGAGATAGGCAGGCCCTAGGCTCTCCCAGGCATGGAGACATTGCTGAGCCCAGAGGAGCACGCTGCCCCAGCACAACCGGCATCTGAGTTTTTGCCGCAAAGGCTTCTACTCCAGTGCCTGTGGATGAGGTTGGGATAGTTGGCACAGTCAGAAGGGGTGAGAGTGCTTTGGGACTCAAGCTGGACGTAGTGAACAGCATTGCTCAAATTCCGGAGTTACATTTTCAGATAGGTCAGCCCCTTCTCCCTCTAGATGCCAAATCTGGGACTGAGACATCGGGAATGGATTCTTCTTCAGGCTATTCTCTTCCACAGCATTTGTAACAATTTAATTTAGAGACCATTTAGGAAGCAGTTATTAGTATAGGCAATTCTCTTTCTGGGCAAATAAATATTTGTTTGAAAATGGAGAAGTTGTAAACCAAAGTCAGGGAAAATGAGACATAAAACTATTAAAAATAAATTAGAGCAATGTGATAAGCTATCAGAAATTAAAAATATGGAAGGAATGTTATTGAAAGGCAATCTTTTGTTAATAAAGTGAAAGCTTTGTAATTCATGCTTGGTTAATTTTCCTAAGCTTACATCTGTTTCTCCAATGAATATGTTTAAGAGAGATCTTTTGGAATGTTTGAAGATACCAGCTAAAAATGTTCTACCTATGTCTAGAGTGTAGTGCACTATGTTCAACAATTCAAGAGAGCCAGTGGGAGAAAAACAATCTAATCTTCAGCAAGATATGGATCGGTTAAACATGATTGACTTTTTAGTGAACTCAGAGGTCGACTCGGTGATACCTTCTACTTTGTTGGTTTCTCTAGCACTAAACTCAGACAGAGAATGATTTCTTTGGATCTTTTTTAAATTTAAAGATGAGACTTTCCTTAATTGTAAAGTGAGAATGTTCCCTGATGTTGCTAGAAATACACAAAAGAAGAGAAGACCATTTCTTTTGATGTGGCCTGTAGCATTACAGGTTGGAGTTCTTTTTTCCCCTAAAATATCCTTGCAAGTGTATAGTTAGATACCAATCTAGCAAGAATATTTTCTTTGAATCTTCCCAGCTAACAGCTTTCTGGAGTACTAAAGAAGGGTTGAGATCGCCCCTAAGCTGAATCATCTTCCTTGCGGAAAGGTGATATAAGCCCAGGTTATATGCGACCTGGTCTGAGCCATCAGTCTTTCCTCTGTTTCCTTTTTATTTTTCCAATATTTCCTGGATTATTAGTTTTGATCCCCCCCACCAAATTGTGGACTTGCATAGCTGTGTTTTACAATTATTTAATTTGATATGTCCTGGTTATACCTTGCTCTGCTTATTTCTCTTTCAAGTTGTGTATGCTTGAATTGCTTTCTTTAAACTATAAATAAAAATGAAAAAAATATTTATATATATATATATGAACAAACAAAAAAAAGATCATTGACTCCTTGAAGGGTCAACTTACTGTTTCACCCTGAAGGAGTCAATACTGAAATCAAGTAGGAATGCACAGCAGCAATAGCATTCAACAAGCTTTCATAGTATATCCATTCAGTGATATTTAGTCTGCATTTAGAAATAGGATTTCAGCTAAATTTTAGCTTTAGGAGGTGTCATCATGGTTTCCAAAGTAAAAAAAAAAAAAAAATAGCAATCCCCACCCCTCACCCCCAAAACCTCAACCTCTTTTGAAAGAAAATATAATGTTTGGAAACTGCTGCTGTCAGCCCTCATGGTTTCTGAAGATTTTTGGAAGTGATATCCTTTGAAATGAGGCTATCTGATCCCAAAACTACCTCATAGTATGGTATTCTGTGAAAAAGAGGCTAAAGAAAAAGACAATACAGTATTAGAAAAAGATTGAATAAGGAAATGACTAAAACCTTTCTTGATATGACAAATTTTACATTGGGAAACGAGATGCATCAAAATAGCACCAAGCGTATTTTTATCTTTTTCTTTAGCTACATAAAAATATGGTTCAGAAAAAAAAAAGGGAAAAGTCAAACTGTTGAGAGAAATTTTGTACTGCTCATGCTAGGTTGATGCTAAATATTCACCTGGCTTAGAAGGGTCCTTTTAGTAGTCCCTGCATCATACATCTAAATGTCAGTAATAGCTGTACCAGAATCACAATGTTGTTTAGCCTAGGTAATTACCAGTTAATGGGGACAAGCTTTGGATTCAGATAGTACAGCTTTTTAAAGAATTTCCTTCAGTGTGAATGTTTCAACAAATGTTGGCATGCTAAAATATTCCTTCCTGGATCACATCTTTTAGACCTATTCTTGGGCGACGATGTAATAAGCAGCATGGTAAAAGTGTGCTGAAATTCAGAGCACAGTTTCAAAATGCTTGTGGTAAAAAAAAAAGAAAAACAACTTCTAATGCAGTAAACTAATAGCACACAAATTACTACTGTGATAAGAAAGTAGATGTGACTCGGTTATTTACACTTTCGAATAATAGAAGGACTAGGGGGCATTCCATGAAGTTAGCAAGTAACACATTTAAGACTAATCGGAGAAAATTCTTTTTCACTCAATGCACAATAAAGCTCTGGAATTTGTTGCCAGAGGAGGTGGTTAGTGCAGTTAGTGTAGCTGGGTTCAAAAAAGGATTGGATAAGTTCTTGGAGGAGAAGTCCATTAATGGCTGTTAATCAATTATACTTCGGGAATATAGCCACTGCTATTAATTGCATCAGTAGCATGGGTTCTTCTTGTTTGGGTAATTGCCAGGTTTTTGTGGCCTGGTTTGGCCTCTGTTGGAAACAGGATGCTGGGCTTGATGGACCCTTGGTCTGACCCAGCATTGCAATTTCTTATGTTCTTAAGCAAAAATTACACATAGTGCCATGGTAAACACATGCGAGTTTTCTGCATTGTAACAATGTGTGCATACTTTTTATTTCTGCTCATAACATTATTTCTGCATAACATATGATATGCCATATCAATCTAATTTTTGCAGACAAAACAATGCCAGTCAGATGTTATGCAGAAATAATGTTATGAGCAGAAATAAAAAGTATGCACCCAAAAATCTGGTCGATTTTCAAAGGCTTGCATGCACCAAAACTGGCAGATACGTGCGTGACTCAGATCTGCATGAGCCGCATGGATTTTAAAAGGCCCATGGCACGTGTGTATTTCCCAGTACAAACATAAAACAAGTTTTCTGAAAAGTGGCGGGGCATGGGCAAGCCGGGACTGCACCATGCAGTCACTGTGTACGTAGCACGTGCCCTTGGGTCTCCTACCGCATAACTTTACTTCTGCTATTGACGGCATAGAAGTCGTGTAACAAAAGAAAACGAGGCTAGTCAGCGGGGTTTTAAGGTTCGGGGCTAATAGGGTAAATGGGAGGCAAGTTAGCTAGGTGGTTTAGGAAGTCCTTTCCTTTCCTGGGGCTAAAAATGCTAAATGCGTACCTACTAAAATTCCTGCACTTGTGCGCTCGAGACGACATTCGCGCGCACATAAACGCATCAATATAAAATGGTGCGTGCATGTATGCACGGATAGCCGATTTTATAACACGCATGCATATACGCACATATACGCGCATAGGTTATAAAATTGGTGGATCATGAGCGCGCGGGTCTTAAATGTAACTTCAATGATTTTTATGTGCATACCCACTTTCGGTGAATTTTGTATTCAAAAAGGCAGGTCATAAATCCAAGTAATAATAATAATGCTTAAAGTGTACACAAAAATCAATATTTATGCAAACAGCAACCAAGATATGTGCGCATGCAATCTTTCTTATGCCAATAATTTTTCTTTAATCATGTTCAATGGTTGAAAAATTAGAATCAATTCTGGGAAAAACCATGCATTTTTGTACCGTAAAGCAATACTAAAGTGCAGAAAGTGCTGTGAAAGTTAGAAGCTTGTGCTGTTAAAGCTTTAAGACTAAATAAAGGGCAGCCCAGAAGGAAAGGGTCCATTTTGTCTTTGTGGTGAGGTGAGCTCTATACTTAATCCCAATTTTCAAAGCCTGGCATACACAAAAACCAGGGGAAACGCACATGACTAGGCTGTGCATGCGCCAAGCACATTTTAGAAATAGTCTGGCCACACGCGTATCCTCCTGATATGCGCCGAAGTGCGGGGCTCCTTGAAAGGGGCAGACTGGGGGGGTGGGGTGGCAGCGGCCCTTAGGCCCTGCCCCGGGGAAGTGCACCCCGGCAGCCGGCAAGCACACGGAACTTACTCCTGCTCCTCGGAGCAGGAGTAAGTTCTAAAACAAAAAAAATTACGATAGGGTAGGTTTAGGGGTCAGGGAGGAGAGGGGAAAAGGGAGGAAGGCACTAGGTAGGGAGATAGGAAAGTTCCCACCCAGTCCGCTCCTTAATTGGAGCGGACTGGGTGGGAACTGGTGTAGGCCCGATTGTGTCGCTGCGTGTTATTTTTTAAAAATCGCCTCTTGCGCGCGCGAGACACCGCCCGCACATGTGCATGCACAATATGAAAATCGGACGTTTATGTGCGCACGGGAATCATATTTTATAACATGCACGTGACGACATGCATATGTTATAAAATCGCCATCTCCATGTGCGCGCGCCGGGAACCGCGCACCCATGGATGCACGTGCGGGCCTTTGAAAATCTACCCCATAATCTTCTATTGCAGCAGGGAAGTGTTTCATTTCTCGTTCTTTTCTGATTGCAGACAGCTGGGTTTTCTGTCTAAGATCCTTCTTTCTTTTTCTGTGTGTTTAACCTGCCACTTTGTTTTGGTTGCTCCCTGGAATCATGTGAATTTTCAAGTGCTAATGTGGGGTCACATCTGCTAAAAGTTTGGGTAACCTTGGTATATGCATTTGTTTTACAGTGTAAGTCTGAGTAATTTTTCTTTTTTGTGTGTTTAGGCTCCGTTTGCTTGTAAATCTGTGTTTTGTCTGTGTTCCTGAAAAAGCAGAGTAGGTGTGCGTGCCTGCAATTAAATATGGCGTCTTAGTAAGGTTTTGAATCTGGGAGCAGCTGAGCGTGGTTGGCATGTGAGTGGTGTCATCATGGTTAGGTCAGCAAAGGAAAGGAGATGGTATGGGAGGAGTTGTGTATGGAGGAGAGGAGGGATGTAGAGAGGAGTAGGAGCCTGTAGGGTGTACAGGAAGCTGGGAGTTGATAAAGGAGTGAAAGAGTTATTTACTCTTTCGGATAGTAGAAAGACTAGGGGGCACTCCATGAAGTTAGCATGGGGCACATTTAAAACTAATCGGAGAAAGTTCTTTTTTACTCAACGCACAATTAAACTCTGGAATTTGTTGCCAGAGAATGTGGTTCGTGCAGTTAGTATAGCTGTGTTTAAAAAAGGATTGGATAAGTTCTTGGAGGAGAAGTCCATTACCTGCTATTAAGTTCACTTAGAGAATAGCCACTGCCATTAGCAATGGTTACATGGAATAGACTTAGTTTTTGGGTACTTGCCAGGTTCTTATGGCCTGGATTGGCCACTGTTGGAAACAGGATGCTGGGCTTGATGGACCCTTGGTCTGACCCAGTATGGCATTTTCTTATGTTCTTATGTTCTAGAGGTAGGAGCACACCCATGATTGCCTTGAGAGCAGGCAAGGTCCAGCAGTAAGCAGCAGGACACAAGGCATATCCATTATGGGTGCTTCTCTGTAATTGAGAAGGAACATTTGTGCTATGCTATAAGGAGTGAAGACATTGTTAGTGATCAAGATGCATATTTGGGAGTTGATATGCAAAGATATTGGTAGCCTGGTAACAAAAAACCGGACTGTCAAGCAGGTTGAGCACCATTGACATGTTACATAAAAGGAGATAAAGGAGAAGGTAGCCAGAATATAACGATCAACATGACAGGCAGGGATAGACCACCGTACACCCTTGAACTGACACCTTTGGGGGAACTGGTAAGGGCTACAATCCAGCCCAAAGCAATTGGGAACCTCCAAGGGACCTTCAATTCTGATTAGATGCCCAATATTGCTCAAGCTGGTGAGTAAACAATAATAATGATGTGTTAATGGCTTGAGGATTTAATATTCTTCTGAGGGGGGAGGATAGATCAGGGGCAAGAAATTGTATATTATAGAGCAGTGTCCCTGAAAGGATAGGAAAAAAATCTGTAAAGGGCAACAACTTGCATGCATTTATTTCTTTACCATTTGACAGGTGTGTGACCAGAGGAGTTGACTGTTGAAACGAATCCCGCAGGCATGGAAGAAGATACCTGGGAAGCTTATCTCATGGAAGTTTTAGACCTCCTCATGGAAAGCCAGAAACTTCCCAGTTTTGAGCTAAGAGATGGTGAAGAAAACTTATCGATCAACCTCTCTCTTACATTGGTTTACCTTACTTTGGCCAACATCCTGGAAGATCCACAATCAACCAGCATAGGTGTCACAGGTAAGGATCCAGAGCTGGACGCTGGCTTAGCTTTACTGTCAGTGCCAGTCCTGTGCACTGAAGATCTGAGTGAAGAGCTGGTAACTGAAATAGTGGCCACTGCACTGGACTTTCCCCTTACAGAAAAAATACTGCCTGGTGGATCAATGACCCCCCCCCCCCCGGATCCCGCCTTTCTTTTGAAATCTTATTTGGTGAGGCATTGGGAGTGCCTGCTAGGTGGTGGCCATTTCTCATGGGATAGTAAATGCAGTCTTGGTGCAGTCATATTCTTCTGTTTCTACCTGATATCTGCTTTTCAGGTCCAACATGGAGAACCACTTTGATCCTGCAAGAAGGGTAAATATTTCCTCTGTTCATGTGGATAAGCATCTTTTATGGTAAGGTTGTTCAGGCATCTGTAATCCATCGCCATTCAAAGAGTTCCATTCTTTTTTTTTAACTAATACTACTGGGGATGCACATGAACCTTTGGATTGATTGATAACCCCTGTAGCCTGTAGGCTGACAGAGATCTCCAAGTCTGCTGGTAGTACTCTCCTTGCTCTCTGAAAAGAGTATTATCAGTCAGTCAAATTTTATGAGTAAGACCTATAATGTGGCCAACATTTAAATCGTGCTTGGAAAAAACATCTCCAACTTCTACCGATATCTTTTTCTCAATGTATTATGATAGCTGCTATCCAGTGTACAGTTATCAAAATCAAGCTTCAGTGGAAATTTTTCTTTTCCAGTTTCAGTGTCAGTCTTAACTTTAGGGACAGATATGTGTTTGACCCAGATGGGTCATTTTCTGCTGATGTTACTATGCTTCTCTACCAGCTATGACTTTCTGAGGATAGATGACAGTATTGTTTAGTAATATATTCTTGAGCTGTACCATAACTTTGGCATAGTTGACCCTGACAAGTTGAGTCTGTAGCACTGTGCCTCTAGGAAGAGTTACAGTACTGGTTTCTTCCAGTAGGACATCCTTATGCCTGTTTAACTTCTGAAAGAAATTTCTATATCTGGGGCCTCTCTCCAACATCTCTTTCTTGGTTTTCTTCCACTAACTCTCACCAACATGGGGTTACTCAAAGATTTCTGCTGCTTTGACAAAACAGTATAAAGTTCTTGCCAATCATTGGTCTGATGAGTTTTCATCAAGAAATCATGATCCTTAGTGGCTTGGCACATGAGGAGCATTTGTTTGGTTACAGCTATCATTGTTATAAGTGGTACAGTCATATTAGTTTTGTTATCTGGGCACACAAGGGCTAAAACCTCCATAGATTTCCTAGTGCCACATTCTAATTCAGGAAATCATAGGCAGGTACATTTTTTTCATATAAGGCATTGTAACATGTCTAAGTTCTCCTACCATTATAGTTCCAGTGTACCACAGGGCTTCTCTTTTAGTATTTGTCATCTGGTTTTACACTGCCTTAGCATTTTTGGAACCTCTCTAAGGCAATTCTCTCCTCCATTCTTGAGCTTGGGCTCACAGCTTCTACAACACTAATATTGAGTTTTCTGGTAAAGAGCATTTTAAAGAAGGATATCAACTCTCTCCACAATTATTATAAAAGACCTGAAACCTTTGAATTTTTGACTACTAGTAACTGGATTTCTTGCATATTGTTGAGGCTCCCGTCAGTTCCAATCACTTGATTCTAAGCTTGAAACTTCAGAAAATGTAGAACCGTTTTTGCCAGCCACTGATTTCTCTAGTTCAGATATTCGCTTTTCCTGAAAGGCTCTCTGTCCTCTGTTTAGCCAGCTGCTTGTTTAATTGTTCAGTCTAGCTAGCCATCCATTCTAGAGCTTGATTGCCAAACATTGAAAAGCATTTGCCTTTTTGCAGTTGTGTTTCCTCTGAACTTCTAATTTGAGAGGAAGCAATATACTCTAGATCAGGGGTATTTAGTCCCAGCCCTTGAGGGCTGCAAACAGGTCAGGTTTTCAGGACAACCCAGGAGATAGATTTGCATACAATGGAGGCAGTGTCCATGCAGATCTATCTGATGCATATTCGTTAGGGATATCCTGAAAATGTGGCCCGTTTGTGGCCCTCGAGGGCTGGGAATGTTCTAGAGACTATGCTCTGCACCTTTGGTTAATGTAGTTGATTCTTGCTTATCAAAAGTTACTTTTCTTTTCTCCTTAGCAGATATGCCTTCTTCCCAAATCTGAACCTTTTAAGTAATTTTGAATGAGAGATTTGTTATCTTAAGTCTTATCCAAATAATCCTGAAATTTATGATGATTATAATTTCATCCCAACATCCATTTATGAACTCTTGTACCCTCCATTTTTTCAGATTTTGATCTATTAAACAATCTCTTTTCTGCCGATTTCCTTAGTGTTATCTGATCAAAAACTGAGAAGATTTCTTCCCTGCAAAGTGTTGGCTAGGCACAAACTCCATATGTCTCTTCCAGCTCAATAGCACATTCCTCTGCAGAGGCAGTAACTCCCAAATACAAGGCAGTATCTAATGCTGGTGGGAAAAGACTTTCCATTAGTTTTCTTTTTCTACCACTAGAGGTCAGTTCGGGGTCTGTTAATACCTTCTGGATCTACATTTTCCAGAGGTCAAAGTCAACCTCCCCACTAGGTTTAGGGTCTATGCCAGAAAAAAATTTGCAGTTTGTAAGAAATAGTATTTAAAGGAATAACATTTTGAGTTTTAACCACATGCTCTACAATTACCTTTTGCGTGTTCATAGGTATCTTAATACTTCCTGGTGTAAACAGCAGATAGAGTTGTGCTACTAAAGGGGTTTGTAGTTTCTGCTTCAAATCTTGGAGTTTGCTTTTTCTTTTTATATCCCCTGCTTTTATCTGAAAAGCTTAGGGAAACAGTTGAGCCACGTGAAGGAGCTTCCTTATTTTCCATTGTGTCAGCTCTGACTTCCTTCTCTGCATTGGAAGAATTAGCAGGCACCACAATTTGCCAGTCACCATTTGGCTCGTTGTGAGAAAGACCAGCTAGTAACAGAGACACAACATTTGGATCACCATATTGAAAGAAAGGTGAGTTTTAAAAGCCCTCTGCACGCCAAAGTTGGGAGATAGGCGCACAAGTGGGGCCAGCACATGCCAAGCAGATTTTATAAGCCGCTTGTGTAACCGCACAAGTCAGAAGTTTTAAAAAAACGGACGGGGTGTGGGTTTGGCCTGGGCGGGGCATGGACGTGCGTGGGAAATTGCACAGGAGTGCAATGGGGTCCCTTGCTGCGTAACTTTACTACTACTATGGATGGCATGTAAGTAGTAATATAAAAACAAATCTAGGCTAGTCAGCAAGATTTAAGGGTTGGGGCTAACGGGGTAAGAGGGAGACTATTAAACTAGAGGGGTGGGAAGTCCTATCCCTTAACTGGGTGAACTAGGAATGAACTGGTAAAACTACCTATGTCATCGGCGCATGCCCCTTGTAAAATTCCCCCACTTAAGTGATAGAAGCAGCATTTGCACACACATGCACGCATCCATTAAAAATTGCGTGCACGTGTATGCAGGCGCAGACTCTTTTATATGTGAGCATATATGCACGTATATTATAGAATAGACACGTCTCTGAATGCAAGCACGCACATAAGCACACATGTGTACCCACGTGCCTATTTCAAAGTTACCGCCATGAGATTCTTGCTGACATTGCCCCTTTCAGGCATTTCAGTTTGGTCACATTTTCGTATGCTTTAAGAAAATTCTGTGCATCATATACATCAGCTGAGACATAATCTATCAATCACAGATTTTTCTGGATCATAGTAAAAATCCTTACAGGCACTTTTTTTCATGGGGTTTCTCATTTTACCTCTCAAGTTATCACTGAAAAATCTGACAAAGGAAAATGCAACCGCCAATTCAGATATTGCAATTCCAGCCCCTGCTGCTCAGGCACCACTTTTTTCAACATGCACTTAAGAGTTCAGTTCGAGGTCTGAATTGTTTTCATTCTACCTTTGGTAACCACTTACCAGCATCTCAGGAAAAAGCAAGAGAGAGGGAGACACTTGTTTGTTTTAACCAAAGAGATACCTTTATTTACATAACTTACACTTGAAAAGTTGTTTTTCATCAGTCATGAAAATATTACATCAAGTATTCCTTAAATGAATGCATTTGATAATTTTTGTGCAATTGTCATAGCGATTTTTGTAAGAGGAAATACAAACAATTTCCCAATTGCCCACTCCTTTTCCTCAGAGTTCAGACTTTTTGTTACTTTTAACTGTTTTCCATGATAAGGGTCCAGTTCCTAAAGCAATTTTCTTCTTTAGAAGTTTTCTTCTGGTTCTGTTACTTTTAGGAGTCCATTGTACTAGCTAAAGGAAAATTTGCACTCGAGTCTTGCAATCCGCTCTGACTTTATTTATTTACTACTACTCCAAAGTGTCGTAGCTGGAGGTCTGGCTAGGAAGAGACACGTGCTAGCTTTGCTCGAGTAACCTCTTAAAATTAGCAGCATATTTACACGCGGTTGGTGTATTTTAAAACATCTGCTCACAATTGCATGCACAATTTAAAAATCCAATGTATCTCGGCTCATGCACCAATATACGCATGTATGGGCACACATGTGCTCGTTTTAAAGTTACCTTCTTACTGCCTGATACATTGAGGCTTTTCTCCCAGTCTGTGTCTATGGGAACATGCTTTGATGAATCTAGGTCTTAGTTTGTATGGGAAGCAGTGGAGGTGAAGTGACTTGTTCAAAGTCACAAGGATTGACAGCAGGAGCTAAACCCTGGCTTTCCTGCTTCACAGCCTGCAGCTCACTCCTCCTCCTCCAGTCCAATAAGAAGGGAGGGACTGAATTAAGGGGCAAAGGAGATCTTCTCTACTCTTTGCGCCAGCCTTATTCCCTCCCTTCCTGTTCCCTTTATACCATAGGCTAAACATTGAAAAAAAGCTAAAAGCTCTGGTTCTGTCACAAAATGAGTCAAACCACTTGAAAAAAACCAAACATAAAACATAAACACAACATAAACAGAGCCATGATGAAAGCAATACTTGGCTTAGCAGTTTATTTGTGATCATGAATGATGTGAAGACAAGGGTGAAAAGTTCTGATGGCTTTGTGAGTTTATATGACTATCAGGATCCATTGTTTTGCTGTGTTGTTCTTTACTACCCCATCCCCCATGACCACTACCACCAGAGCTGGCACCCTAAGCTAATTAGTATGCTGGCTTGGCTACATCAAATTGGGTAGGTTAGCAGCTAAAAATTCCCTAAATCTTGCCAGACAAAATTTGTCTGGAATGTGGGACAGCCATTTGCATGACTAGGTATGACCCTTTTTTACTTTTTATTTATGTAGTTTTCAAATTATATAACCCAAGAACATCCTGGTAGAGAAAAAAAGCATAAATACTCAACATAATAGTTAAAGGAAGTACAAGAAATAAATTCTGTCATAATGTATACTTCATCAATTAGTCCCCGATATAAGAGAGAACATAAGACTTGCCATACTGGGTCAGATCAAAGGTCCATCAAGTCCAGTATCCTGTTTCCAACAGTGTTCAAACCAGGTCACAAGGGGTAGATAAATTCCAAGCTGCTTATCCCAAGAATAAGCAGCAGTGGATTTCTGCAACTCTACCTTAATAATGGTTAATGGACTTTTCCTCCAGGAACTTTCCAAACCTTTTTTAAACCCAGCTACAATAATAGCTTTTACCACATTTTCTGACAACAAATTCCAGAGCTAAATTATACATTGAGTAAAAATTTTTTATTTTATTAGTTTTAAATGTATTGCCTAGTAAATTCATTGTGTGACCCCTGGACTTTGTACTTTTCAAAAGAGTAAACAACTGATTAACATTTACTCGTTCCATTCCACTCATTATTTTATAAACCTCCCCTCAGCCATCTCTTCTCTAAGCTGAAGAGTCCTAACCTCTTTAGCCTTTCTTTCATAGGGGAATTGTTCCATCCCCTTTATCATTTATCTTCACCACTTCCTTCCTCCCGGAGGAAGTGGTGAAGATTAAAACTATGAAGGATTTCAAAGGGGCATGGGATAAACACTGTGGATCCATAAAGGCTAGAGCAGGGGTCGGGAACCCATGGCTCGCGAGCCAGATATGGCTCTTTTGAAGGCTGCATCTGGCTCGCAGACAAGTGTCGCCACACTTCTCGGTTCCCCGCTGACCCAGCTGCTCCCCGGTCCTCCGTTGTTGTGTGTTTGCTGTCATTCTTTTTCTTTGGCCTTTTAAATGCTGACGACCCTCTCACGTGACTTAAAATGATTGCCCCATGATTTTTTGGTGGGTTTTCTTGAACTTTTTTAAAACACTTAGGCATTTCCTTTAGAGTAGGCGTCCCGCTACTTTACATTCAGCAGGTCCAGGCATTTGACTCTGTTGGTATGTACATTTTATGGTATCCCTTTAAGAGTCCTAGGTCTGGATTATCCAGGGTTGCAGTCTCGGATTTTATTCAGTTATTGACTATGTAATCTGCTTCACATCCATGTAAATAATTGCTGGCTGTTTCATCCAGAAAAAATAAAGTTAACTATTTGAATGTTTGCAACATGGTGTCATTCATTTTTATTAAGCCAGCATTGGGATGGGGCATAGGATCAGAGTTCATGAAGGAAAGTTGAAGGCAGTTCTCCCTGTCCAGTCAGGTAGAAGAGTGGTTAATGGACAGGCATTCCGTCGTCATACTGCTCCATTTCACCATCTGCATGATCATTTTGAAGAACCCAACAAACAAATCTGGAAGGGATGACCCTTAAACAATAGGGAAACCACTTCCATCATTTTATGCACTCCCATTAGGGATATCACACACAGAAAATGGCAGAAAAATGTTTATTTCAAATAAAAAGTGAAGACTTGCTCTTTTTGTGAGAACAAAAAAATTATTCATTAGGAGGAGGTATATTTGACTGCACTAAAAAGCAAGGGCAGATGAGGTGCTAAATATGACCATGAGCCTTATTGACTATTATGTAATCAAGACTGTGCCCCTCTAAAAGGAAGATAATCTTGGTGCCAGTTTGTGCACCTGGTAAACCCACTCTATGAACACCTATCTCTTGTCATAAGAACATAAGAACATAAGAAAATGCCATACTGGGTCAGACCAAGGGTCCATCAAGCCCAGCATCCTGTTTCCAACAGTGGCCAATCCAGGCCATAAGAACCTGGCAATTACCCAAAAACTAAGTCTATTCCATGTTACTGGCAACAAATTCCAGAGTTTAATTGTGCGTTGAGTAAAAATGAATTTTCTCCGATTAGTTTTAAATGTGCCCCATGGGCACATGATGGAGTGCCCCCTAGTCTTTCTACTATCCAAAAGAGTAAATAACCGATTCACATCTACCCGTTCTAGACCTCTCATGATTTTAAACACCTCTATCATATCCCCCCTCAGTCGTCTCTTCTCCAAGCTGAAAAGTCCTAACCTCTTTAGTCTTTCCTCATAGGGGAGCTGTTCCATTCCCCTTATCATTTTGGTAGCCCTTCTCTGTACCTTCTCCATCGCAATTATATCTTTTTTGAGATGCGGCGACCAGAATTGTACACAGTATTCAAGGTGCGGTCTCACCATGGAGCGATACAGAGGCATTATGACATTTTCCGTTTTATTCACCATTCCCTTTCTAATAATTCCCAACATTCTGTTTGCTTTTTTGACTGGTGCAGCACACTGAACCGACAATTTCAATGTGTTATCCACTATGACACCTAGATCTCTTTCTTGGGTTGTAGCACCTAATATGGAACCCAACATTGTGTAATTATAGCATGGGTTATTTTTCCCTATATGCATCACCTTGCACTTATCCACATTAAATTTCATCTGCCATTTGGATGTCCAGTTTTCCAGTCTCACAAGGTCTTCCTGCAATTTATCACAATCTGCTTGGGATTTAACTACTCTGAACAATTTTGTGTCATCTACAAATTTGATTATCTCACTCGTCGTATTTCTTTCCAGATCATTTATAAATATATTGAAAAGTAAGGGTCCCAATACAGATCCCTGAGGCACTTCACTATCCACTCCCTTCCACTGAGAAAATTGCCCATTTAATCCTGCTCTCTGTTTCCTGTCTTTTAGCCAGTTTGCAATCCACGAAAGAACATCGCCACCTATCCCATGACTTTTTACTTTTCCTAGAAGCCTCTCATGAGGAACTTTGTCAAACGCCTTCTGAAAATCCAAGTATACTATATCTACCGGTTCACCTTTATCCACATGTTTATTAACTCCTTCAAAAAAGTGAAGCAGATTTGTGAGGCAAGACTTGCCCTGGCTAAAGCCATGCTGACTTTGTTCCATTAAACCATGTCTTTCTATATGTTCTGTGATTTTGATGTTTAGAACACTTTCCACTATTTTTCCTGCACTGAAGTCAGGCTAACTGGTCTGTAGTTTCCCGGATCGCTCCTGGAGCCCTTTTTAAATATTGGGGTTACATTTGCTATCCTCCAGTCTTCAGGTACAATGGATGATTTTAATGATAAGTTACACATTTTTATTATTTTACTCATTCTGCTGCCTTTCGGAGCTGAATCCAGGACCAAACACTAAATCCCTTCTTCACAAAGGAGCCTGAGAGAGGGAAGCATGAACATCTCCAAGTGTCCGGATTCTGACAAAGTGCTTACTTTAGCACTTAACTGTAACCGTACACTTGTAAAGTACATTAATATAAAATAAAGGAAACAATTATGTACACGACCATTACAGTCACTGAAGATGTCTCCAGGAGACTGACTACTGTACCTCTTTAACAAGTATGGGGCTCGATTCAGCCCTGGTGGCTTAGCCTCTTGTAGGTGAAAAGAAATTGAATGAAATATCTACTGTGATTCCAAACACTGAAAATTGTTTGCAAGGGCCCCAAAATAAAGATATTTGGAGCAAGCAGAAGGCAAAGCATACTATATTCTCCATTATCAGGCTCCACTCTGCTGCCATTCCTACCCACAAATGGTTATTCAGCCTTCTAGGTATGCAACTTTTATTTGCTTCTGAGACCTCTAATCCAGCTCAGAACAGGAATATGTCTGGCTGGCATCAATTCTGACCTATGGTAGGAAAAATGTATTTTTTATGTTCTTAAGTGCCCATGGAAAATCATGTGAACTTGCTCCTGCTACACAATTTCCTTTTGCTCTATCCAATTCCATTGGAATCAGAAAAATAGGAAAAAATCTGGGTAAAAATTCTGTTTGAACCTTTTTCTATCCTTTTTTTTAAAGAGACAGCATGACATCTTGTGTTGTGGCACTTGTCTACTGAAAAAATGTTACAATTCTACAATTGAAGATATTACAAATGACACAGTTAATTCTTTATACTACCTTTGTGTGATAGCATGGGAAATAAAGGTCTCTCCATTGCTGCACTACTCCTGAAGTAGTAGAAATCTAAATGCATCCTATACTTAAGGCTTTGTCCATTGGGTTGGAACAACTCAACATATAGGGTCTGTGCTGCCCAACCTCATTATAGTGAGCACAGTCAGCTATGAAATGCGAAGGCCAGCTATTGCATATCAAGAACCTTTTACAGCTGTGCACAAAGAGGTCAACTTTTTCCCCCACCAGGGTTAGTCTAATCAATGAAAGATTATTGTTACACCCTGAATCAATTAAGCCTGATACTTCAATTTCAATACATATCCAGAGAAACTCCCTGCTTCAACGGCAGGGAAATGAAGAAAAATGGATTTATATTCATATAACCAACAAGGACTGAATGGCACAGGTTGGGTAAACAAATAAGCATGGGAGTAGCTTGCTTATTGTGGTGGTTACTATCCCTAAACAATTAAGCTAGATACTTCACTTAGAAGCAGTCAAGCACTGCTCTCTACATTAATGGCGGGGATGGAAGGGAAATAGAACCAAAAGGTTACATTAACGGTGAGGGTGGAAGGGAAATAGAACCAAAAGGTTACATTAACGGTGAGGGTGGAAGGGAAATAGAACCAAAAGGTTACATTAACAGCGGGGTGGAAGGAAAATAGAACCAAAAGGTTACATTAATGGCGGGGGTGGAAGGGAAATAGAACCAAAAGGTTACATTAACAGCGGGGATGGAAGGGAAATAGAACCAAAAGAGTACTAAATGCCAAGAGTAACAGATAATAGGGATGTGAATCGTTTTTCTGACGACTGAAAATATTTTCAGACTCGTCAGAATTCGGGGGTCCCCCGAACTGGATAGGAAAACCCCACAAAATGTTTCGTGGGGTTCTCTTATCATTTTGGGGGGGCGGGAAGAAAGGGCACTTAAAAATAACCCCCAAACCCACTCTGACCCTTTAAATTTAATTCTTTAATTCTTTCTAATCCCCCACCCTCCCGACCCGCCCCCCCCCCAATTTTTAAAGTACCTGGTAGTCCAGCGGGGGTCCCGGGAGCAATCTCCCGCTCTCGGGCCGTCGGCTGCCACTAATCAAAATGACCCTTTGCCCTTAGCATGTGACAGGGTATCCGTGCCATTGGCTGGCCCCTGTCACATGGTAGGAGTAATGGACGGCCGGCGCCATCTTTAAAAATGTGCCGTGCCATCCAGTGCTCCTATATTTGACAGGGGCCGGCCAATGGCACAGATACCCTGTCACATGCTAAAGGCAAAGGGCCATCGGCGCCATTTTGTTTACTGGCAGCCGAGCCCGAGAGCGGGAGATCGCTCCCAGGACCCCGTTGGACCACCAGGTACTTTTAAAAAGTTTGGGGGGGGGGGGGGTCGAGAGGTTGGGGGATTAGAAGAATTAAATTTAAACGGTCGGGGTGTTTTTTTTTCGGCATGACACAGCCGACTTAAACGGGTAAAAACCGTGGGAACGAAGATTTCCCATGGTTTTTACCCGAAACCGATACCGGAAATGAGTCCGGTACCGATTCACATCCCTAACAGATATCAACCAATAAGGACTAATTGGCACAGGTTGGGTAAACAAATAAGCATGGGAGTAGCTTGCTTATTGTGGTGGTTACTATCCCTAAACAATTAAGCTAGATACTTCACTTAGAAGCAGTCAAGCACTGCTCTCTACATTAATGGCAGTGGTGGAAGGGAAATAGAACCAAAAGGTTGCATTAATATAGATAGAAACATAGAAATGACAGCAGAAGAAGACCAAACAGCCCATCCAGTCTGCCCAACAAGCCATGCACTTTTCTTTTTTCCTCTTACTTGTTACGCTTGGCTCTTAGTACCTTTCAGTCCCATTTCCCTTCCACCCCACCATTAATGTGGAGAGCAGTGCTGGAACTGCATCCAATTGAATACGTAGCTTAGTTAGGGGTAGTAACCGCCACAATAAGCAAGCTACACCCATGCTTCTGTTCACTCGACTATGTAATTTAGTCCTTGTTGGTTGTTGTCTATATATATAGATACTCTTTTCTACATTGCCCCTGCCGTTGAAGCAGAGAGCTATGCTGGCTATGTGTTGAAGGTGAAGTAACAGACTTTCTCCCCTGCCGTTGAAGCAGAGAGCTATGCGTTGAAAGTGAAGTATCAGACTTTCTCCCCTGCCATTGAAGCAGAGAGCTATGCTGGATATGAGTTGAAAGTGAAGTATCAGACTTTCTCCCCTGCAGTTGAAGCAGAGAGCTATGCTGGATATGCGTTGAAAGTGAAGTATCAGACTTTCTCCCCTGCCGTTGAAGCAGTGAGCTATGCTGGCTATGCGTTGAAAGTGAAGTAACAGACTTTCTCTCCTGCCATTGAAGCAGAGAGCTATGTTGGCTATGTGTTGAAGGTGACGTAACAGACTTTCTCCCATGCCGTTGAAGCAGAGAGCTATGCATTGAAAGTGAAGTATCAGACTTTCTCCCCTGCTGTTGAAGCAGAGAGCTATGCTGGCTATGCATTAGTATCAGGCTTATTTGGTTTGGGAGTAGTATCTGCCGTAACAAGCAAGCTACACCCCGCTTTTTTGTGAATGCAAATCCTTTTTTTTCCCCCCCACATTTCCTCTTACCGTTGAAGCTTAGAGCAATGTTGGAGTCGCATTAACCATGTGTATGTATAGGGGTAGATTTTCAGAGCCCTGCTCGCCTAAATCCGCCCAAAACCGGGCGGATTTAGGCGAGCAGGGCCCTGCGCGCCGGGAAGCCTATTTTACATAGGCCTCCCGGCGCGCGCAGAGCCCCGGGACTCGCGTAAGTCCCGGGGTTCTCGGAGGGGGGGCGTGTCGGGGGGCGTGTCGGGGGGCGGGCCCGGTCGTCGCGGCGTTCCGGGGGCGTGTCGGCAGCATTTTGGGGGCGGGTACGGGGCGTGGCTACGGCCCGGGGGCGTGGCCGCGCCCTCCGTACCCGCCCCCAGGTCGCGGCCCGGCGCGCAGCAGGCCCGCTGGCGCGCGGGGATTTACGTCTCCCTCCGGGAGGCGTAAATCCCCCGACAAAGGTAAGGGGGGGGTGTAGACAGGGCCGGGCAGGTGGGTTAGGTAGGGGAAGGGAGGGGAAGGTGAGGGGAGGGCAAAGGAAAGTTCCCTCCAAGGCCGCTCCGATTTCGGAGCGGCCTTGGAGGGAACGGGGGGAGGCAGCGCGGCTCGGCGCGCGCAGGCTATACAAAATCGATAGCCTTGCGCGCGCCGATCCAGGATTTTAGTGGATACGCGCGGCTCCGCGCGTATCTACTAAAATCCAGCGTACTTTTGTTTGCGCCTGGAGCGCAAACAAAAGTAGGCTGTTCGCGCTCGTTTTAAAATCCGCCCCATATTGAATAAGGGTATTATCTCCAGGTAGTAGCCTTCATTCCCGCGAGCTACCCCCTCTTCATTCACATCCTCTAGACTTGATGGATCCACAGTGTTTATCCCATGCCCCTTTGAAGTCCTTCACAGTTCTAGTCTTCACCACTTCCTCCGGAAGGGCATTCCAGACATCCACCACCCTCTCCATGAAGAAATACTTCCTGACATTGGGTCTGAGTCTTCCTCCCTGGAGCTTCAGCTCATTACCCCTGGTTCTGCTGATTTTGTTTTGACGGAAAAGGTTTGTCGTTGTCTTTGGATTGTTAAAACCTTTCAAGTATCTGAAAGTTTGAATCATATCACCCCTGCTCCTCCTTTCTTCCAGGGTGTACATATTTAGATTCTTCAATCTCTCCTCATAAGTCATTCGATGAAGACCCTCCACCTTTCTGGTTGCCCTTCTCTGTACTGCTTCCATCTTGTCTCTGTCTCTTTGTAGATATGGTCTCCAGAACTGAACACAGTACTCCAGGTGAGGCCTCACCAAGGACCTGTACATGGGGATAATCACTTCCCTTTTCTTACTCGATATTCCTCTCTCTATCCAGCCCAGCATTCTTCTGGCTTTTGCTATCGCCTTGTCACATTGTTTCGTCGACTTCAGATCATTAGACACTATCACCCCAAGGTCTCTCTCCTGCTCCGTGCACATCAGCCTTCCCCCCCCCCCCCCCCCCCCCCCCCATCGAATACAGTTCATTCGGATTTCCACTCCCCATATGCATGACTTTGCACTTCTTGGCATTGAATTTCAGCTGCCATATCTTCGACCACTCTTCCAGCTTTCTTAAATCCCGTCTCATTCTCTCCACTCCTTTTGGCGTGTCCACTCTGTTGCAGATATTAGTGTCGTCCACAAATAGACAAACCTTACCTTCTATCCCGTCCGCAATGTCGCTCACAAAGATATTGAACAGGACCGGTCCCAACACTGATCCTTGCGGTACACCGCTTAAAACCGCTCTCTCTTCAGAGAGAGTTCCATTTACCATTACACATTGTCTTCTGTCCATCAACCAGTTTGCAATCCAGACCACAACCTCGGCGCTCACTCCTAAGCTTCTCATTTTATTCACCAGTCTCCTGTGCGGAACATATCAAAAGCTTTCTGAAATCCAAGTAGATGACATCGAGCGCTCTTCCTTGATCCAATTCCTTGGTTACCCAGTCAAAAAAGTCAATCAGATTTGTCTGACAGGATCTTCCCCTGATGAATCCATGCTGCCTCTGGTCCAGCAATTCTCTGGACTAGATAGTTCACTATTCTCTCTTTCAACAGTGACTCCATTACTTTTACCACCACCAAAGTGAGGCTAACCGGTCTGTAGTTACCAGCCTCTTCTCTGTTCCCACTCTTGTGAAGCAGGACAAATCACTCGGCACCACTCCCATTTCTAGGGATCTATTGAACAGGTCACACAGTGGACCTGCCAGCACATCTCTATGCTCCCTCAGTATCCTGGGATGAACCTCATCAGGTCCCATGGCTTTGTCCACTTTCAGATTCTTCAGCTCTTCCCATACATTTTCTACTGTAAATGGATTTTCATCTACTCCACTCCCCTCCAGTTTCTTGTTAAGTAGAGATGGTCCTTCTCCAGGGTCTTCTTTAGTGAACACAGAACTGAAGTATTCGTTTAATATTTCTGCCATTTCTTCGTCACTCTCCACACATTGATCCTTTCTACCTTTCAATTTCACTATACCACTTTGAACTTTTCTCTTTTCGCTGATGTATCTGAAAAATGTTTTGTCACCATTTTTATCTCCTTGGCAATCCTCTCTTCCGCTTGACTTTTTGCCGTCTTGATTAATTTCTTCGTCTCCCTCAGTTCAATCAAATATTCTTCTTTGGGGGTGGAAGGGAAATAGAACCAAAAGGTTACATTAACAGCGGCGGTGGAAGGGAAATAGAACCAAAAGTTTACATTAACAGCAGGGGTGGAAGGGAAATAGAACCAAAAGGGTACTAAAGGCCAAGAGTAACAGATAAGTATGAGAGAGTGAGAAAAAAAAGTGTGAAAGCTTGCTGGGCAGACTGGATGGGCCTTTTGGTCTTCTTCTGCCGTCATTTCTATGTTTCTATGTTAATTACTTGTGAATTATATTACTCTGTTATTTTATGGTAATTGTGCTGGCTCAATAAGAAATACATGGATTTCCCTCTTCCACACAGCTAATTTCTTCCCTTAATCAGTCCTCAGGCAAAGATCTTTTAAGTTTGAAATTATTTATTGTACAGATAATTTTCCATTACTTACAATTGTTGCTTCCAAACGTATATATGCCCCAGGCAGAGATCTTTGTAGCTGGAGATAGGCAGGAGAAGGGAGATGGAGTTTCTTGGGATTCAGGATGAGAAGGCAAGGGGTTCTGAAGCTGATTAGTCTTTAGAATTAAAGCGATGAAGAGAGATGTAAAAAGGCTAATTGTATTTCAGGGGTCGCAGGCACTTCTAGCCTTCAAAGCCGCCTGGCTTAGACTGACTCACAGTCTTGGGAAGTGATTACAGGAAACATCTCCACAAGCTGGGGCTAGAGGGCGAGATCCAATGGCAGCAAGCCTAGGATCCATGTGACACAGGGGAGGAACATGAAGGGCAGTCCCTTGAGCCAATAAGGCACTTAAGAAGGCTCAAGTTAGATTGAGGGAGCATGCAGACCCTTCCCAATGAGAGAAGCAGGGGGGAGGGAGTTTCTCTTAAAGGCAAAACTCCCCTTAAAGGCAGGGCTCACAGGCTTTTATCATGGGTTACAAATAAGGACTGTACTAGACACAGTTAAACTGCAATGTATATACAGATACCAAAATGTACCCACTGCTGGGGACAGAACGGTAATATACCATCAGTTTTTGTGTTTTAAGCTTGAGTTTTGATTTATTTGTTAAAGCATAATAAAGATTAAATTGAAAAAAAACAAAAGAGGTCAACCTTTTATCTAAACCGCATTAAGCACCCAAGCTGAAATACCTACCATGCATCATGTAACACAATTTGGATGACAAAACAGGTCACTCAGCACATCCCTGGAAAACAGCAATGACCTTTTCCTCAGCATAGGGTGGTCTTTAGCATGTAGACAGTGTGGGCAACCACTTCAGCTTCTATATTAATTTGATTTCCTATAACTCTAGGTGATGTGAGAGGAAAGCGGAATGCAGGGATTGTGGATGAGAGAGGATGCCTGTCCCTATAGATGCATATTATGGCCTTCTGCCAGAACCCGTGGCAGTCAGTAAATGCAGGACCTAAAGGACAACTGTGGACCCTGAGAAAAAGAGAAAAAAAGGGACGGGAACATCTTCAAATGAGTTAATTTTACACATAACTTGATGGGATTGAACCTCACTCACAAGCCAGTGTATGTTGACTCTGATCTCAAGCTCTCAAATTTACTGTTAATACCCATGGCATAAAAATAGCAGTACACTTTGGGCACTTCTGGTGTTCCTTTGACATGAGTCTAGCAAGGGGTCTGGAGCTACCTCACTTGCTAGCCTACTTAGAACCATTCTTCCTTACGGAAGTGGGAACTGATGGGCCACTGTGCTGATTCTTTGCAAGGTCTTACCAACATACATGCTGAAAGGCAGCAATGTTTTTTTCCACATTTGGCTGAGCCAGTCAAATATGGCTCCAATAAGAATATAAGAACTTAAGGCTTGCCATACTGGGTCAAACCAAGGGTCCATCAAGCCCAGTATCCTGTTTCCAACAGTGGCCATTGCTGGCCAATCCAAGTCACAAATACCTGGCAGGATCCCAAGGGGGTAGATAGATTCTAAACTAATTATCCCAAGAATAAGCAGTGGCTTTCTGCAACTCTACCTTAATAATTGTTAATGGACTTTTCCTCCAGGAACGTCTCCAAATTTATTTTTAAATGCAGCTATATGAATAGCTTTCACCACATCCTCAAGTAACAAATTCCAGAGCTTAATTATGCGATGAGTAAAAAAACATTTTCTCTTACTGGTTTTAAAAGTAGTACCCAATAACTTCATTGTGTATCCCCTGGTCTTTGTACTTTTTGAAAGAGTAAACGACCGATTAATGTTTACTCGTTCCATTCCTCACATTATTTTATAGACCTCTATCATATCCCCCCTCAGATGTCTCTTCTCCAAGCTGAGGTGTCCTAACCTCTTTAGCCTTTCTTCAAAGGAGAATTGTTCCATCCCCTTTATCATCTTGGTTGCCCTTCTTTGTACCTTTTCTAATTCTGCTATTATCTTTTTTGAGATGTGGTGACAAGAACTGCACACAATACTCAAGTTGAGGGCACACCATGGAGCGATACAGAGACATTATGATATTCTTTGATTTATTCTGATAATCCCTAGCATTCTATTTGCTTTCTTGGCTGCTGCTGCACTTTGAGCAGAAGATTTCAATGTATTTTCAACGATAACACCTAGATCTTTTTCCTGAGTGGTGACTCCTAATGTGGAACCTTGCATTTTGTAGCTATAGTTTGGGTTACTCTTCCCTAAGTGCACCACTTTGCACTTATATACATTAAATTTAATTTGCCATTTGCATGTCCAGGCTCCCAGTTTTGCAATGCCCTCTTGCAATTTCTCACAATCCCCTTCTGATTTGACAACTTTGAATAATTTTGTATCATTGGCAAATTTGATCACCTCACTTGTTCCCATTTCCAGGACATTTATAAATATATTAAAAAGCAGTGGTCCCAGAACAGATCCATGGGGCACTCCACTATTCACCTTTTTCCATTGGGAAAATTTATCATTTAGCCCTACTTTTTGTTTTCTATCTTTTAACCAGTTGGCAATCTATTGCCACCTATCCCATGACTTTATAATTGCCTAAGAAGTCTCTCATGAGGGAGTTTGTCAAATGCTTTCTGGTAATCCAGATACACTATATCAACTGGCTCACCTTTTTCCACATTTATTTACACCCTCAAAAATTGTAGAAAATTTGTAGAAAACGGTCTCTGCCCCGTTTTCAAGAGGAAGTGCTGAGAGACTCGACGTCCATAAGAAGGAGGTTGGCTCTCCGAACACATCCAGCTAAGTGACATTCTTTTAGTTTCTAAGTCTAATTTAGAAATTTCTGTTTGTCCTCAAGGTTTTTCACCCCTGATGAAGCTGCATGTTTGCAGTGAAACACCAGCCGTTGTCGGGTACAGTGACGGACTTGTACAGTCGGGACAGTGATATAATGCTTATAAGCTTTATTAAAAGGATTTACAAATATTTGAAGAAACATATAAAAAACAAGCTAATATTGTTTATTAACATTCTTGTACAGGCTGTTCAGCCGAGAATAAGAGCCGCAGATGATGAATAGACCGAACGGTTCAATTGTTGATAGTTGAACACGTTGTCAGGCTTGCCGATGCGGCGTCTTATTTAAACAACTTATTGTCACAAACCTTCGGGTGGAATTGAGCTAATTCTCGATTTGAATTCTATAGATGGTATCTTTTGTGTATTTACTAGATGAGCCTGAAACATGATTTTTTTCCTTTCAAGATCCAACAACTCCAACTTATTTATTTATTGAATGTTCTATTTGCCAGCTATTTTGAAATATTCATTTTTTTAAGTTTGCTTTACTATTATACTTGATGTTTTATATTTCTTGATTGCATTATTTTATGTTTTATAAGGAATGGTGATGTTTCTGTTTTTCCATTATTGCACTGCATACAGAGTCTGGCTTGTTGTGGTTTCCATTTTAGTTTTTGTCTGCACATTTCTATTTGTACTTCATGGTCTATTTATTCTGTATTTGGTGAGGGTCTGTCTGTGTTCTGCATGTGACCAAGGTGAGGTATTCTGCTATTATGCAATTTCTGTGCAGGGGTCTCTAGCAGCTTGGCATTTTCTGTTTTCCTAAAAGGAGTGTATTGGTGTTTTAAGGCCTGGTGTAATAATTGCAGTGTTGCTTTTCACAGGTACGGTTGTTAGTGTTTTAGTGCTGGCAGTTAGTGCTGTTTTGGTTTGGGAGGTTTACTACATTATAATTTGTAATTCAGTTTACTCATGGCTTTCTGAGGGCCATGCTCACATCTAGCACACTTTACAATATGCCTAATGCCATACAGGTTCCTATTTTTTTTTCCAGGGTTTTCTGGTTGGCACCACCACAGTGCATATACATATAATATACATGTTTAACTGATCTTTTTACTTCAGAAGTCTGCACTTTGAAGTCCTTACATGCATAATTGTTAACTGTGTGTGAGGAGGGCTGGACGGAAGAGTGGGTGCAAGGTTGTAAGAGAATCCAATATCCTTACAGTGGCTGGGAAAGAGTGTGTCAGACAGAGACTCATACCATTCTCCCATCTCCTACTTCCTCAGGGGGCAAATGATGGGAAAGGGTGGGAGGTAGGTGGTAGGGTTCCTAAGCATGTGACAGGGTTGCTAGCTTCCTAGATACATCACTAGCACTTCACTGACCCTACCACCCCCTTCCCTAGCATTTCAAATAGCCAAAAGGGCTGGAAGGAATCATACAATTTCAGCCTACTAAATACAAAGACAGAGTGTACATTCAATTGTGACAGGGTCCCCCCATTCAAGTCCCAACCCCCATGAGTTTGCATTGGGGTAGAGACTGAGCAGAACAATGAAGATGTTTGCTACTGAGCTATACACTAAACTTCATGTTTGCAAAAGAAAGAGTGGCACTTGTAACTTACTAGCAGTCACCTGTTGCCAAAAAGAAAAAAAAAACCTGACAATAGAACTGTCTATGTGTGCTAAAGATTTGGTTTTATTGGCAGCAGATTGCATCACTTTAGATCCAGCACTTGCAGGGTTAAGAAGATTGGAAAGGGGCTTTACTTAGAACAGCACTTAGGTAGCCAGCAGAGGAGGAAGCACAATGGCTGATGGGAGCCACACCAAATAAGGAAAAAAAGTCAAAATGTTCTCTCTCTCGCTCTCTCTCTCTTTGAGTGTTGTTATGGGGCGGTGACCAGCAGCAGTTGGAGAAAGAGAGAGTCGCTTGGAGACAGGAGAGTTGAGTTTGAACCTGGGTGAGATGGTGTGCCTCTACAAGAAGATCACCAGGGACCTATCAGCCCCAGAGTCCAAGCCCTGTTTGCTGCAGAGAGACTGAGCTAAGTAATCCACAATCTCAAAGAGCTATTTAGAGGAGAGGATAAATTCCTCCTTCTGTATTATTGCTGTGGCTGCCCTCTGCACACCAAGCATTAACTGCCCATGTGAGGATAGCAAGCTAGAACACTTCCTTCTGTGGCTGGCTGTCCATAGCCTAGCTCCTGTGACCCAGCGTTCTGCTGAGAAAAGGTTGAGCTGTACCTGTCCCTCAGCACTGGGCAAAAGAGCCAAGGATTGGAGGTTGTGCTTTACCCCTCCAGGGAGTTACACATAGTCAGGCTACAGCATCCGGCCTGGGCCCCATCGTTACGTGCACACCCTAGCCAGGACTGGGGTTCTGGGGGGAATGTATTTTTAAATGTTCTGAATATTCAGATGCAAAGTATCTCTTGGGTTCAGCTGCATGTTTTTCCCCCTTTTTTTTTTTGCACTGTGTAGCGCAACTACATGCTGCACAGCCAGCTGCAGTGCCAATTAGTCTGTGTTCACTGGTTTCCCCACATTGCTTATTTAAATTATAATCTGCCAGTTTATTACTTTTATTCACTACTACAGCTGCTTTTCTGTTCTTATATGCCAATTAATGTGTATATATTTTCTGTTCCTCTTATTCTTATTTACTTACTGTTTATTTTTAAGTTGCCAGTAAATGTTGTTGCTTATTCTTGGTGTGTTGATGACATATTGTGAAACAAATATGGGGTTACCCAAGAAGGGGCACCGGGTGTGGTGTTGGGGACGTGGTCTTACCCCCTTCAAAATGAGTGAATGCACAAGGATTTATCTTAGTATTTCTTCTATGGTCAACTTTCCCTCCCTTAGCCCAGTTTCTCCTATCTAATTTAGACAATATACTTTAAAATCCCATAAGGCATACCTTGACCAGATGAATAGAATGTACTCCTTACTTCTCCTCACTGTCTTTGTAGATACCTGAAGTGTATCTCTCCCCTCCTCTCTTCACTATCTGGGTGATAGTATAGTGGTTAAGTCACAATTTGGCCTGCTATGCAGATTCTCCCCCCCCCCCTCCCCGCCCCCAGCAGAGGTCATCATTGAGCCTCGCTCACAGCCTCTCTAGCTATCTTATTGCTGATCCCACAAAGCAGTGACTCCAGGCCTACTTAATCCAGCCAATCCATTCCCCTTGGTGCCTCTTCATTGAGACACCTCTGTTCCTTGACCTGGCCATTCTTGCCTTGCTGTTCTGTATTGCCTTATGGCCTATCTCAGCCTCCTGCCTAGCTTTGTGGTCTCTCTCAGCCTCTTGCCTTGCTTTGTGGCATTCTGGCCCTTCTGGCTTTGCATTGTGCCCTTCCAAGCCTTTTGGTCTTGCTTTCTGGCCTTTCAGGCCGACCTGACTTGCTCAGTGGCCTCTTGGACTTCCCTATTCTGCCTTGCAGCCTTCGTGCCTTCTAGGTGCAATTAGCTAGCCTTGTGCCCTGGTTTAGTCTTGTGCTTGTCCAATCCTTGTCTAGTCCTGTCCCTTGTATGCTATCCCAGGCCCTGCCCTTTTCTTCTGGCCCAGCCTGCCCTTGTTTCTAGTCCTTGACTCCAGCCCTGCCTGTATCCAGCTCACAGCCTGTGCTTTGTTCCAGCACCAGCCATGCTTCTGGATATGTCTTGCCAGCCACCTGCAGGCTCAACCTGTGGGGGAGGTGGCTGGTATAGGCAGAAGACCCAGGCTGATCCTGTCCCTGAGTCTGGCTCTACTCCTGATGGGCTAAATCTAAGCATTGCCTGCCTGCCTGCCCTGTGACAGGTTATCACTTGATGGTTGCCACGGGTCTTCTTTGAAGTTCAAATTCTCTTCCTCCAAGGAATGAATAACAAATCAGCAATCTCTTACTCTGTCATGGGGTGACATTCTTTGGCACTATAGGGAACTCAGCTGACTGGTAAAAATAAAATCAGTTTCCAAAAATAACACAAAATTAGGAGAGGATGGATAGAACTTCTTCCTGCAAGAAAAGGGTTAAAGGCTGGGTTCTTCTAAAAGGGCAAAAGGTACCTTGTCTTCTATTTCATACCCAAGTTTCTTGCTGAGAAACCCAAAAGTTCTTTTCCCAAAAAAACAAACAAAGGAGCAAGCATGGTAGCATGCTGCCTCTGGAAAAGGTAACTCAAAATCCATACATACAAAATGGGGCTCTGGATATTTATACTCCACCATTACTTTCTTCTCCATGGGGGAGCTAAACACAACCGACTACTAACTCTGTTCCCCTGTTAACATGGGTCAATCCTTTTAGCACAGATCCTTTAGGTTCTCTCTATATATATGTGTTTGGTTGAGCAATTTAGAATGTCAGTCAAGCATATCACAATGGAAAAAACTCTTTGTCACTACAAAAAAAGTCCATGATAGTAGCAAAGATTAGATTAGATTGTTACATGAATAGGTTTGTCTAAAAGATGTCTTTCTTTCCAGGTTACACTGATGTCCAAGTCACTGAGCAGGAAACTGGCAGTCCTGAGCCAGTTGAGAATGGGATACCCCTTATTCTACAATCTACTGTACAAGACCTTACCAGCCTCATCTTCTTTTACTTCCCAGATAATGGATGAGGGGGATCACAGATATGGATCTAAGGGAAGACACCTTCCCCTTCCCTAACAAACAAGGAGACATGAAACAAGAAGGTTAACACGGAGTCCCCATATTCCTTTGGTAATAGGTTCTCTCTTTGCCCTGACTTTCATGCTCTTCCACTGCTTCACCTAAGTTGGTCCAATGAGGTAGGAAGGGTCTTAGGAAAACAGAAAATGCCAGGCTGCTATAGACCCCTGGACAGAAATTGCATAATAGCAGAATACCTCACCTTGGTCACATGCAGAACACAGACAGACCTTCACCAAATACAGAATAAATGGACCATGAAGTACAAATAGAAATGTGCAGACAAAAACTAAAATGGAAACCACAACAAGCCAGACTCTGTATGCAGTGCAATAATGGAAAAACAGAAACATCACCATTCCTTATAAAACATAAAATAATACAATCAAGAAATATAAAACATCAAGTATAATAGTAAAGCATACTTTAAAAAAATGAATATTTCAAAATAGCTGGCAAATAGAACATTCAATAAATAAATAAAAATGTTTAAAAGTTCCTAAAAATCAATAAAATATTTCAAAAGAGCAGACACATCAAATAACACCCAATAATTAAAATTAATAAGAATAAAATAAATTCCCCTATGCTTCATACCTGGGAACTTTTGATTTCAAGTCACCCTGAGATTGTAGTGGATTAGTGGGGGGAGGGAGGGGGCTACACCCAGACTTTGTCTCCTCTCTCTCATACACACACACACACACACACACACACACACACTCTTTTCCCCGTCTAGAAAGCAGCCTTCACCTTTAGCCCACTCAGCAGATGGGATTATTTTTTCCTCTTGGGGCTTGAGCTGACACTGCTCTTGCTCCTTTCTTCTGGCCACATGGTTGGAAACTGCTCATGCTCCTTTTGGTTGCAGTGATTGTGCCTCCTTGTTCCCACTCATGGGGACCTACTTAATACAACTTCCTCTCCCAAGCCCACGCTAGGAGTCACAATTGTCGTAGTCCGAACACTTCTGTGCCACTCCCAAAACTGTGGCACTCTAGACAGTTGTCTAGTTCACCTAGTTCTACACTATCTTTCACTCACATCCCCCCATACATTCTTGCTCCCTCTGTATGTCCCATCCTTTTCATCTCACTCCCCTCTTCTACCTCAGTCATACTCCCTTCTCTTTCCTTCCCTCTTCTTCACCTCCTTCCCCCCTCACTTATGCATCCCCTTTCCTTCACTTCCCTCACCCCCTTCCTTCTCCTTCTCTCTCACTCACTGCCTCTTCCCTCTCTCCTTCCCTCCTCTCCCACCATTCCCTTTCAGTAAACCCTTTCCTTTTCTCCCATGTCACTCACCCCTCCCCTTCCACTTCTCACTCACCCCTTCACTTCCCTCTTTCTCCCCTTCCTTCACATCTCTTCCCTTCCCTTTCCCTCACTCGCACCTCCTCCCCTCACTCGCATCCCCCTCACCCTCCTTCCTTTATAGGTCACCCGCCTCCCTTTCCCTGTCACTCAGTCTGGTTCCCCTTCCATTCCCTTTTCTCTCCACCCTTCTCACTGAGAAATAAGGGGAGGAAAGGGGAGGGGAGCTGATCTGGTGGAGGGGAAAAGGGAGGCAGGTCTCACTCATTCCCCTTCCCCTCCCTTTCACTCCCTTGCTTTGCCTTTCCTCCTGCTCAAAGAGCTCTTCCTGCTCAAGGGGGATGGGAACCTGGCAGGCCCGTGGTAGAAGCCTCGCTGCTGCAGTTTCTTCTGCCTGTGGGGGGAGGGTGGGGGAACCCTGCAGACACGAACCCAAAGTCATGCCAACGTGGTTTCTGTCTTCTGACCCCGGGGTTCCCACTCCTTGCTAATACATCAACAAAAACTGCACTGCTGGTTTTGTGCCTGAATGCAGGGTGAAGCAGCTGAGCAGAAGTGTTTTGGGGGTAACCTTTTGCCACCGCAAAGTTTTGTTGCCTGAGGCAGGCGTCTCACGCTGCCTAATGACAGAACTGTCCCTGCTCGTGGACCTTGGTCTCCTTTCTGTATCTGATAGGATGACTGCTGTAGTTTTTGAATTCTCAATGTCTCTCTGATCCCTGGAGACCGAGAGTTATCTGTAGTCCTGCCAATTGTAAAAAGGCCACTCTTGAGAAACTGAGGTCCTCACAGTCTGTTCATTCTCCCTGGAAGTGGGGTCTTTTTTTGCAGCATGCATTTTCTATTCTCTCTGTATGGTGCATCAGCAGAAAGTAGGGTGTGTGGAGGTGTCTCTCACATATTGTCAGGATCCAGGTATGTGTTGAAATATGCTAATTGCCTCATAAAATGCAAGTAGCAGCTTATGAGACAATTGTTCTCAGGATAGGTATTGAAATCTTAACTATTGCATATTCATTTTCCTGATTGCCCACAAATCTTTATAATTTTCTTCTTAAGAGGTACTTAATCAGTCTTATGCTATGTGGCAGCAATCTGCACAACAATGTTGTTTTGTCTTGTCTTTATTTAGGTAACCGTTCTACTCCTAAAACTGTGCTGCCAGACTTTGATACTGCTGCACTTTTATTGGCCTCATGATTTGGGGGATTTCCCTATTGATTTCTGTGGAGTGGGGAAAATAAGTGTTTTTCAGAGTTTGCAGAAGAGCCATGTGGAGACAGATGAGCAGGCCTGGACTTATCACCAGGCACACTAGGCCTGTGCCTGGGGCAACAGCAATCTGGGGAAGCAGCAGGCTGGCTGAAGGTTTGCTGAATCTCACTCAAGAGAGAACAGCACTCTGTTTCCTGACCCAGCCCCTCTCCTCCAGGAGAGCCTGCAGCTGACAGAGCAAAGGGGAGATCATGAGGAACTGATGAGAGATAATCAATTTGGGGATTGGTTGGGGGGGCATATGTGTTTGTGTGTGAGAGGGGGAAGCAAGGGTAGAGGACAATGTACGTATGTGTGTGTGTGTGTGTGAGATATTGGGTAAGATGTTATATAGCAAATGCAAGGAGGAGCTGGACCAGAGCTTGATAGATTCCTATTCTTCCTCATCCTCCTCATCCCTAGTCCTCTTTCCTCCTCACACTCCTCCCTCTTTCACTTCACCCCATTCCTGATCCTGTCTCTGAGATTTCCTTCCTGTGCCGATTCTTGAGATCCCTTTTCTTTACCCAATAAAACCAAAATAAATTATCCTAAAAATTATATTGTAAAACGATTTGTATAATGTGATATAAAAGATGGAAATGTTTGCCAGATTGCCTCAAAACCTTTTAATTTTTGCTCCAGGATTTACCCCTAAGCTGCGACAGGAAACTGAGACTGTGCCTTAGACCTTCCGCTCCCTATTGTCCAACCTCGGGAGGGGGGAGGAGTGGGGGGGAGGGGGGGGGGGCGAGAGCACCAACCGTGCCTAGAGGCGCCAAACCCTAAATCCGTCACTGAGTATGTGCAGCCTGGTTTAGCTTCTTGCTCTTACATCACGCTGACATCACAGCACGAATATGCTCAGCGGTGTCTCCCCGTCCAGCTCGCTAGAGGACAATGTTGTCGAGGGATTTCCTGTTGAAAAGGGATAATGAGGGGCTATTGTAAAGGGAAAGTGGGCAGCTAAAGCAATCTCTGATTCAGAGGAGGGAGGGCCCAAATGCCTTAATAAACACCTGTCTGGCTCACTATGCAGCCTCTGCTCCAACTTTGAACAGCAAAAATGTGTATTTCTTGGCCTTCCCAAATAGCTATTTCACCTTATCATCTTTTCCAGCTACAGAATGGGTGAATGAATGCCAAATATAAGTAGATTTATGAGGCAGGAATGCATATTCTTATGCTAATCGGCAGAATTCCCCCCCCCAAAATTGGCTTGGAGCACTGAACAAGCCAGTGGCAAGTGCGCCGCTTCAGTCTGCATGAAATAAAGAGCACTAGTGCTTTATCGGTTAGTGTAATTTATTCAGTGCCATTGCCATATCACAACCTTGTGTTTGATTTTCTTATAAAGTAATAATTTCCTGAGCGAACTAATATTGCCGCAGCCGCTGGTACCACTGCCTTGTAGAAGTCTTTTATTGTTGTGTATGCAACTACATTGAAATATCTTTCACTTGAAATATTGACTTTAATATCTCATTTGAAAAATTCATGAAGCTTTTGATGTTAAATCCATACTCAATTTAGCCAAATGCCATTAGAATATGCAATACGCCTGAATACAGAGAGCATTATTGTCTGTGTTTCTGCAGAAGAATTACATTTTATGACTGTAGCATCAGGATCTTTTTTGGATTCGTGCACAAGGAAAAAGAAAGGGGAAGGCAGCATATTAGAAGCAAAATGAAAAGTGGTATTGATTAGGCCCTCATTTACCCACTCTGTGCTTCATTCCCTAAATGCATGGAAATAGGGGTTGTGCCACAGCAAGCAACAATACTCTGTAATGAATGGAACAATCTTTGGAAAATGAGACTAAGTGTGCATGATGGTGTACAGATGTTACTCCTGCTAACCGTTATACATTTTTATACCTCCGTTTACATGCGCCTCTTTATTTCCTAATAGTATTATAATGCAGACATGACAATAGCTAATGATTTCGTAAAGCATGCAACTTAAAGCTTGTCAGAGAGGCAGAACATAAATTGAAACCTATAGCTATTGTAGATCAGAATTACATTTCCTAAATGATTCATGATAAAAATATCCCTCTTGTACTGAAGTAGGCAAAGATGGTGGTGGTGGTGGTGAGGGGGGCGGGGGGGGGGGGGGGGGGGCTTTGAACAGAAGCTTTCAGCAAATTAATTTTTTTTTTCCAGTAAAACACAGACTGGCAAATGTTGCAAAAATCTACTGAGTGCTAATAGAATGGTATTTGCCTTCAGTAATTTATGGGCACTTTCGCCCAGCTATCAATCACGTTTAAAAAAAAAAAAAGTAAACTGCATTAACATTTTAGATAATAATGACTCCAGAAAATGTTTGATTTTTATCACTACTGAAACTGATGTCACTGTGCTTCATTCCCTCTCCCCATCAGGCACATGAGATTAGGTAACTCACCGTCAGCTGAGAGACTTTCTTAGCTGTGTATATTTCCGCAAGGAAACGCCATGGGCTACTGCAATGAACTGGATACGCGGACAGCCATGTTTTGAGCTATTGAAAGATGCTAGAAGGAAGGGACGTTTAGGTGAGATTAGCTTGGAAGGGAGGGAAAAGAAACCAAAAAGGTAACATGGAATGGGCTTAAGGCTATATTAAAAAAAAAAAAAAATTGCTGGAGAGAAAGGAAAGAAGGAAGGAATGAAAGCTTTACTTTTTCATGGGGTTTTCTAGTGCTTTTTAACTTTTACCCTATTGAAAATTACTTCACACTTATCAGATTAAGGTAATTTGCAGTACGGACGGACGGCGCTGAACCTGTGTTCCCTCTGCTTCCCACGCTTGGGCCCAATCGGTCGCCTTTTATGGAAGTCAGACAGACGATCGCTATGGCGCTTTTTTTTTTTTTTTTTTATCCTTGTGGAAAAGTGCTAAAACCCAAAATGGGAGCACATGCGTTTTTTTGGGGGGGTGAGAGAGGAACACCGGGCTGGGCGGTGCCAGTTCCAAAAGGCTGGGGCAGTGAAAATGGAAGAGGAGCGGGAGGAGCATAAAGTGAATGGAAGAAGGGCCGGGAAGGATAAGCAGGAGGAGAGCAGAAAGGGGCAAGAGGAGTAACGGGAGCTGCCAAGAGCTGGAGAGGAAACCGCGTGGCGCAAAACTCACCCGCAGGAATTTGTCAGTGTATTGGGGGGGGGGGAAACAGTGCAAGGCCAAGGGCGGACTTAGGGATGTACATGGGTGTCATGTAAGCACTACCGTTGCACAGCTTGAATAGTTGTTTTCTATTCCTTCCTTCCAGCAGATAAGTTATACAGTGAAGCTGCTTATTATTTTTTTTAGCTGCAGGAAAAAAAAATATAGAAGTCCAAACATGAATACCTCCCAATATTCTACAACTTATTCACCTCTCAAAATTAGCCAGAATCGAGCCCTAAATGATTAATGATTTACCGTACACTCAGATCAATTTGTTCCATAGGAAAAAAAGCTTCCCTGACGGGGCCCTTTATATGTAACAGCCAGCTAAGGTGAGGTGGTTTGCTCAGCCAATGTTATTAAAGAAATTGGTTCAGTTTTTTGATTTCATGTGATTGTATTGCAGCCATTTATTTTCTCAATAAACAGTTTGGTTATGTTCTGGGAAATAATGAATATTGATCACAAAATCAATCACTTATTAAGAAACAGACTAAGGGAAATTGTTTATCCGATCAATTTTAATTTTTGATTTGCTATTTATATTTTCCAATTTCATCCGCCCCTCCTTTAGGCTCAGATATTAGTAAGAAATCCAAGGGGAAGGGTAGACAGGCACTGGTTGAAGAATCCCAGGGCCCAAAAACCAATACTTTCATTATAGATCATGCTGATTGAAGCAAACAATAGTAAAATAGACTGTGACTGAGAACTGGATACTGCACCTGTGGCTATTGCACTGAAATATGGGATTTAATAGAAAGAACCAGTATACCCAATGCTCACAATGAGCTCCATTTTTCAAAAATTTGATTAAAACATATATTTCTCCATTATGGTATTTCAATAGGTGGCTGCATAAAAATGCATGGATTCTCATTTTAATAGTGGGCTTCATGCACATATTTCTGGCCATCGATGTGTTCCTGGTCTTTGTGTGTTTTCCGTTTCCTCCCCTTCACTTCCTCTTAGTAATTCATCTCCACCTCCTTAATATCACTGATGACATCATCATCATCTGAATAGAATGAAGCTTAACAGTTTGAGCTTCCTGAGAAACACTATGACAGATGCCTTATCCAGCTCATGAGATCCCTACTTGGGAGCCTTTGATTTCCAGCCACAATAAGATTCCTGTGGATTAGTGGCAATGGGAAAAGGGTTAGGATGGTGGGGTGTTAGGGAAGAAGTTATGTGCACAGATGTTCACACTCTCACATGTTCACTTTTATAGATATAAATTATGCTCCTTCTCACACACACATGTTGCTCACTCTTACTTTTCTCATTTGCCACATACACACACTCATCTCATTCACCCACCCACACACACAGACTCTCAGCCACGCTGGCTCACTCTCACTTTTCCTCTTCTTCCCCACACACATTCACTCCCTCTCTCTTACGCTCACGTACATACTCATTCATTCTTTCCCTCCCTGCTCCAAGCTCACCAGAGGCAACAGCAGCAGCAGTGCTCTCCTTCAGGCCTACGGCACAGCAGCCTCCTCCTTCATGCCTGGGCAGCTTGCCAGCGCTCCTCCTCCTTCTTTTGGCTGGGTAGGCCAACCCAACTCTGCTTCTCCTTCACCCATGCGGGCCGGTGTTTCTCCTTTTCTCATTCATGTGTGCCAGGTGACAACTTCTTCTGGGGGGGGGGATCCACTTCTGCAGCAGCACCTGAAGTTATCCAGCGTTGGCCAAAAAAATCCCACAATTAGTTTAGAATTCCAGAGTCTCCAAACCAAATCCAGAGAATTTCCAGGTGTGATGATGATGATGATGATCGTGCTGTGAGGCCTGTGCACTAAAGGGCTAATTTTGAAAGCCCTACATGTGGCGAATCCTGAATTGGAGTGGACTGGGAGGGAACTGGGGAAGGCCCTTTTGCGTCGCCACGCGGTTTTTTTTTAGAAAATCTTTTTTTTTAGAAAATCTCCCCATTTTAGAAAATATGATACCCACATATTTTATGATACCCATCATATTTTATAACGTGCACAGTGAAGTGCACGTGTTATAAAATCAGTGCGTCCATGTGCATGCGTGCGTGCCTTTTAATAGCTGGCTTTTCGTAAATAGGGCTCTAGGTGAGCAGGAAGTCCATCAGGGCCAATGTAAGGGTATTAAATACCCTAGGCAAAACTTCAGCTATACCCCCTCTCCCCCAACACCCCAGGAACATTCCTCTTCCTCACCACACAGAGCAGGAATAAGGCTTAACTCTCTTTTCTAAAACTGGTGGTAACCCATACCACATATACAGCAATGAGACTGTGCTAGAAAACTGGCAAATGCTAGATGGAATGGATCCAGTGAGGATCAATAGGGAAAATATAACAGTTACTTAAGCAAACAGTGTGACTATCAAATACAGCTTGCAAATGTAAAAGTACTGATACTTAGCAAACACAGCCGTGGCATTAGTTAGTCTAACATATGATAAAGGCATCTATTTAGCAGAACATATGACAAGAGGCACATGCTTAATTTAAACCAAGCAAACAACCCACAATATTCCATATGCAAATCACCCGGTTACTTATGGATCTAATCCCCTTACTTATGAACAGTCACAGTATTGTGGGGTGCACCCCAGGATGGAGAATTCACTGGGGCCTGATGAAAAACCTTTGGATATGTACACGGTGTGTGTGTACATATATATATATATATATTTTTATTATATCTATGAAATCCGCCCCTATATATATATATATATATATATATATATATATATATATATATCCGCCCCTATATATATATATATATAGGGGCAGATTTTAAAAGGCTGGGGCGCATAAATCCTTGGGTTTACATGCTTGGTTGGGCCTTGCTCAAGCCAGGCAAATTTTCAAAGAGTCCCAGCCAAGCGCGTAAACCCCGGAACGTGCACAAGTGCTGGGCCTCTTCAAAGGGGTGGGCCGGGCAGTAGGGAGGGGCAGGGCAGGGCTGAACAGAGGCTGGCTGGGGCAGCTGCCATTAGCCGGTGTCCCGAGGAAGCGTGCGCCAGCAGCCGGCCAGCACGTGTAAATTACTTCTGCTCCCGAGGAGCAGCAAGAAATTAAATTAAAAAAAATCAGGCAAGGTAGGTTAATTTTAGGGGGTGGGGAGGATGGGGAAGGGGAAGGAAGTTTAGGCAGGGGGTTAGGGAAATTCCCTTCCAGTCCACTCCTTAATTGGAGCGGACTGGGAGGGATCTGGGGAAGCCCGGATTGTGTTGCCGCACGGAAATTGCAAATGTTTTCTCCCCCTTGTGTTGCATCGGAGGTGGACCCTTGGGCCGAGGTGGGGTTGATGCAACCCGTAAATGAGGACCTATGGGTCCCCACCGTCGGGAGGCAGAGTGGGCTGATAGACAGAGGCCGCTGGAGCTTCACCTATACCAGCCCTCATTCCCCGTGGGTTGAGCCTTTGGGTGCCAGGGCCGGCAGGATTTAGGTGGGCCTCTGTATGTAGTTGCAGTAGGAGTAGGTTCAGCCCAGAGACGGCAGGTGAGAGATGGTACAGTCTTACTCCGGACTGGGTTATGTCCTGGAAACTCGGGTGCCAATGGAACAAAGGCAGACGGGGTGCTCGAGCATAGGTAGGACGAAGCCTGAAGAAACCACGTCCAGGAAGTAAGTAGGAGAAGCGTCCAAGGGCAGGCTTGAGTCAGGGCTGGCGGAAATCCAGGGGCAGTGACAAACAAGGCTGAGATCTGATCACAGAGATAGTCACGAGCGTAGTCAGGCAAAGTGGAGTTCTGGGTCTGGAGATAGGCAATGCGTAGTTGGGCAGAGCAGTGGTCTGGGTCTGGAGATAGGCAATGCATAATCGGACGAAGCAGAGGTCTGGGTCTGGAGATAGGCAATGCATAATCGGACAAAGCAGAGGTTGGGGTCTGGAGATAGGCAGTAGAGTAGTCAGGCAAAGCAGAGGTCTGGGTCTCGAGATAGGCAGTAGAGTAGTCAGGCGAAGCAGAGGTCTGGGTCTCGAGATAGGCAGTAGAGTAGTCAGGCGAAGCAGAGGTCTGGGTCTCGAGATAGGCAGTAGAGTAGTCAGGCGAAGCAGAGGTCTGGGTCTGGAGATAGGCGGTAGCGTAGTCAGGCGAAGCAGAGGTCTGGGACCGGAGATAGGCTGTGGTGTAGTTGGGCGAAGCAGAGGTCTGGCTCTAGAGATAGGCTGTAGCGTAGTCAGGCGAAGCAGAGGTTTGGGTCTGGAAATAGGCAGTAGCGTAGTCAGGTGAAGCAAAGTCAAAGTCCATGTAGTTAATCCGAAACATAAGCAGGGTAGGAACGAAGAGACAGGAACCAGGAACAATGAGGAACAGGAACACAAGGATGAGACGAATCTCTAGGAAGCAACGAGTACTCGACCAGAGAGGAGACCTGTTGCAAAACCAACACTAGGGAGTGGAGCCTGAGCTTAAATACTGTAGTCAGGTAGACGACTAGACGTCATCATCCGGGACCGCAGCTAGGTTCCCACTGCGGTCTCTACATAAGAATCAATGGTGCACACGCGCGCCTAGGAAGGGGCGCAGTGTGAGTAGCAATGTCTCTCTGCGGGCCACACAGAGAGGCCCAACAAGAAGTGGAAGCAGTACCGGGAACCGCCAGGGACTGTGGCAGAGCCGGAGGCACCGGGAGAGGCCCGAGGACGAAGCTGACGGCCCACCGCTGCCAGCGAGGAGGAACCAGAGGCTGGAGTCATTATAGAAAGGTGAGGGGGCCGTGCCGTGGGTCTGCCACGGACGGTGCGTGTAACACCTTGCACACGCCACACACACATGTATGCATGGGGTATAAAATCGGGCGCTTGTGCGTGCAGCTACCCAATTTTATAACATGCACACGTAGCTGTGTGCATGTTATAAAATTGGCGCGTCCATGTGCACGCACACATGGACAAGTGCACACATATTATAAAATCTACCCCATATAGTATACACAACTGGGCTACTACAAAATTAAGGGTACTTAAATAAACTATGCACCAATAAACCCTATAATTAGGGGAGTAACACCACTATTATGGGATCTTCTTGGTGTTTGGGTACTTGCCAGGTTCTTGTGGCCTGGTTTGGTCTCTGTTGGAAACAGGATGCTGGGCTTGATGGACCCTTGGTCTGACCCAGCATGGCAATTTCTTATGTTCTTATGGTAATCAATATGAAAAAAATTTGTTGTTATAACAAACTTTATAAAGAAGTATCAAAAAATATCACTCGTTAAAACGATTGTCAGAGAACAAAATTCATACTCATATCAATCATGCATCACACCCTAATCAATCATTACCCATTCACTCTCAAATATAAAAACAATTATGAAATATTATGTATGCAGTACAAGATAATATTATCTCATTAGTCTACTACATTTGTTGTGAAGCATAAATATATTAAAAAAAAAAACTTCCATGAAACCAGCACAATGAGACTGAAAACCAAGTCAAAAATACATTGTAAATAACAATGAAGCATATAAGAAGCACCTTCATTGAAAAAGGATACATTTAAAGCACAATTGAAAAAAGGATACTTTATAAATGTTCAATGGATGTATTATTTAAAGTCCAATGCCTTTTTTATCCCTTTATACAAAGTCCAATTCTTTTTTCTACAGATTATATATATATATATATATTTAAAAAAAAGGTTCAGAATTTAGGCTTTATGTTTAATTTTGATCTGAAGTTTGATTTGCAATTGCGTGCCACAGTGTCCTCTGGATAGTTACTTTAAATTAAAAATGCTGCAGCATCTTAAGATTTTGATTGATAAAGCTGATTTCCAGACATTAATGCAGGCCTCTGTACTAAACACAATTGATTACTGTAATTCTTTATATATTGGCCTCCTGAAATATTGGATTCGGGCTTTATGACTGTTGCAGAATTCAGCCACCAGAGCGCATGTAACACCTCTGTTAGTCCAACTGCATTGGTTACCTGGGGAGCAATGGTTAAAGTTTAAGGTTCTTACTATTGTCTACAACTATTTTCAAAATTCTGCCCCAGGTTACCTAATTTATTTATCCTCAGCATATACTTCAGGTAGGATATTATGATCTTCTAATACTAATCTACTGGAAGTACCAACCTTTAAGCAGGTCCATACTCAAGAAGTTAAAAAACAAACCCTTTCAGTTATAGGGCCTATACTATGGAATGCTGTTCCTTTTGAGGTTAGGCCTATACAAGATGTGAAAGTATTTAGGAAAACCTAAAGCTTTTTTATTTGTGGAAGCTTTTAATTTTTTATTTCAGAACTCTCTGGGTTTTAACTATAAATTGTTTCTGTATTATATTTAGTTTAATTATTTTTTTATGCTGTATGTTTTACACGCAAGTTTTATGTTGACTGGAACTCGCCTAGCTTACTTTTGTTAATGCAGGCGAGTTATAAATATTTTAAATAAATAAATAAATAAATAAATCAATCAATAAGTAAGTAAGACCCAGAACAGGTGGAATGAGGAAAGAATTAGCAAAAGGGTTAGGTAACAGGCACCCCAAAGTCCATCCATTCAGCCAGGGGTAATAGAAAAAATTAATAACCAAATGGAGTCCTGGTGGTGTTCAAAAGAATGTTAGTTTACTGTATATTAAAAGTAAAATCCAGGCCAAAATGGAGAAAATCAAGAATAGCATAAAAAATATCAGAATAAGAAAAGCAATGGTTTCATTATTCATTTCAAGTCTTCTCACAAATCTCCCTTCTACTGCACCTCCATGCATGTCAAAGATATCCTCCCCAGTGAGGGTAGGATAACGGAGTATAGTTCCAGCATACACTGGTCCAAGATGGGAAAGATCTCCAAATTAAAAAATATTAGAAAATCCAACTAATACAAAAACTCTTAAATTGTAATCCAAAACGTCTCTAGTACAAGAATCCAACAACTTCTCATCCTTACTGCTTCTTGTGCTCAGGCAAAAAATATTTATTTATTTATTTAACAGATATATATATATTTTTTTATACCGTCATTCAGTTATACCGTCACAACAGTTTACAAAATTAAGAAAATAAATACATCTCTTTGGACTCAGACTTTCAAGATCCAGGGGGATGCCCTTCCCTTCAGACTGAGCCATCTCTATTCAAGAATCCAAAAGAATAAAAAAAATCTTAAATGTAGATCCAAACCTCCAGGGATGATGAAAAAAAAATCCCACAGTCAAGATCCTACTTCTCTCCAACCTCTTGCTTAAGATCCAAGGATGATCTTTAGCTTCTCCAGACTCCTCTCCTCTTCTAACCGCCTAATCCACTAAAGACTGAGCATGCTGATGGGGATTTTTATATCTCATACAAGCCAACCCCAAAAGGTGGGATTATGGCAAGGGGAGGAATCCAGAATATCCAAACCCCCTCCTACTGCCCACTGCTGGAAAAATACTTGGGAATAAATGTTAGTGACTGGCAAAGCCCCGTCACACCCAAATTACTTCTCACTCCTTCAAAAGGGACATTGGGCTCATATTCATAACATACATCTTGGGGTAACTAATCCACCCCACCGATTTCACACTCCATCCCAGTCTTCCACTTTCATTCCTTGGAGTTCCTCTAAGAGAGGTACTCACATTCTATAGATCACCAGGTGTCTTTTCCCTCAGGTTGTGTGTCCATCTTGCCAGCAGTGCTTAGGGTTTTCTTGGTCTCCTCCATATTCTGGTCCTGTTTGAGGGCATACCTCAATTTGGAAACTCTCTTCTCCATTCTCTTTTGTTTCCCGGTCATGTCCTTGGGGAGAAGAAACACCATCCACTTCAAGCCTTTATCCTCTCCCCTTGAAGGGAAGAGTTTCTACAGGGCCCACTCCATCTGGAGAAGTCTCTGAACCCACCAGCACAGAGGGTAGCTCCCTTCAGCCTCTTACATCCTGAATGTTTCTCTTGCTCCTCAGAACTCCTACTGTCTGTGCCAAATGGAACCAAAATATATATTATCTCTGACCCCTCCTACCATAGGATCATCTTTCTGCTCTCTTAAGGAAATACTTACACTAGGATCCCTTGGGAACCTTGAATGACCAGTCCCACTAGAACACAATACAAGTAAGCCCACTCCCACATCTGATGCCATCCTGTAGCAGGTTGGTGGTACTGCAAGCCCAATACTGCAAGCCCACAAAAAAAAACCCACATCCTTAATGACCATCTGCTAGATACCAAACCAGACATCTGTGCCATCACAGAGACCTGGTTAAAATCCTCAGACACAGTCCTAATAAATCAATTGCCTACACAGACATATGATGTCTTCTCCTTACCCAGAAAGAAAAAAAAAGGAGGAGGTCTCCTAATAGCTGCAAAAAAACTTTTTAACCTCACGCAACAACCTATCTATACTATACCCAAACTTGAGGTAGGCTTATTCAAGTCTAAGTCACTTCAAATTCTCCTCACCTACGCTCCTCCCGGACTTTTAGATCAAGATGCCTCTCCCATGATAGAGGTTATAGCCAAATACTTAAAACTAGACTCTCCTGCCATAATCATTGGAGATTTTAACCTCCACATTGATGCCAATCCTCGATCGACCAACTGTGATGCTTTCCTATCAGCACTCTCGGACATGGGCTTCAAACAGCACATTAACCAACCAACACATAAAGCGGGTCACACTCTTGACCTTATCTTCACAAATTCTAATCTCACCCCACTCTCACCCCCCATATGCTTACCAGTCCCATGGTCAGATCATTTTATGATCAACTCCACCTTCAGGTCATTGACAGGATTGACCACACCTCATCAGCCTACAACTCTATACTACAG
This sequence comes from Rhinatrema bivittatum, assembly GCF_901001135.1. Classification (NCBI taxonomy): domain Eukaryota; kingdom Metazoa; phylum Chordata; class Amphibia; order Gymnophiona; family Rhinatrematidae; genus Rhinatrema; species Rhinatrema bivittatum. Next base: position 82,769,197 of record NC_042624.1, read on the forward strand.
GAAAACTTGTTCTTCAGAAGATCTTGGCAAATCCCTGATCAGAAAACTCCCAAACTTGGATCTTTCAAATCCCAATTCAGCTATCACCTCATGGCAAAACATCACCGAAATGATAGCCAACGAATTATGCCCATTGTCAAGAAAAATTATAAACCCCTCCCATAAAAATAAGCAACCGTGGTTCTCAAATGAACTCCGCACTCAGAAGCAAAATCTAAGACGGAAAGAAAAAGAATGGAGGAAGAATTCTAATCCCCTCACTCTTTCCATATACAAAACTACTCTCCACCAGTACAGATCAGCAACACTCCAAACAAAAAGAGATTTCTATGCTCACCGCATCCACGATATGCTATATGATGCGAGGGCCCTCTTCTCCTATGTTTCGGAACTTACCAAAACGGCTCTTCCTAATATCCCTGACGATACAGCTCAATCAAAGGCCAATGACCTGGCCTTATTCTTTCAAAATAAAATCACCAATACCCTGGCTAGATTACCTGTCAACACAAATCCTACTCTTCCGGACACAGTTCTCCTACCAAACTTAGACATAAGATTGGACTCCTTTGATTCGACCCACACTTTAGAGGTAGAATCGCTGATAAAAAGAATGAAACCTTCGACCCACCCGCTGGACCAAATACCCTCCAAGCTACTGATTCTCATTCCAGAATACATATCCAAATTTCTAGCTGATATCATCAATTGTTCCCTTACACAAGGAACATTCCCGGACGTGCTCAAATTGGCCACGCTCAAACCCATACTCAAAAAATCCAACCTGGACCCGGAAGACCTCAACAATTACCGTCCCATATCAAATCTCCCATTTGTATCTAAGATCATGGAGAAAATTGTAAATAAGCAACTTTCAAATTACCTAGAAGACCACAATATACTTCACACGTCACAATATGGTTTCCAAAAAGAACACAATACGGAAACCCTCCTCACCTCCCTCCTGGATCAACTATATATTGGTTTTGATAAAGGACAGTCATTTCTCTTAGCTCTCCTCGACATCTCTGCGGCTTTTGATACGGTAAATCACAACATCCTCCTAAACCGACTCTCAGACATAGGAATTACAGGTTCAGCCCTCAGATGGTTCGAATCTTTCCTCAGTAATAGAGGCTATAAGGTAAAAATTAAAAACATGGAATCACCTCATACTAATGCTCCTTTTGGCGTCCCCCAGGGCTCCTCCCTTTCACCCACCCTGTTTAATATCTACATTCTCCCCCTCTGCCACCTACTTTCAAACCTCAAACTCAAATTTTATATATACGCAGATGACCTTCAAATTTTAATCCCTATATCCAAATCATTGGACTCAACACTCAGGTTATGGAACTCTCATCTACAAACTATAAACCACTACTTATCCAGCCTCAACCTTGTGCTCAACACTTCTAAAACCGAACTCTTGCTAATTACTCCAGAAGGTAGTCCCATACTTCTCCAATCACAAAATATTCCACATATATCACACGCCAGAGATCTTGGAGTCTTAATCGACAGTCACCTGAACCTAAAGCGTTTTATAAAACACACTACTAAGGAGTGCTTTTACAAGTTACAAGTACTCAAAAAAACTCAAACCGCTCCTATTCCACTACGATTTCAGATCCGTCCTCCAAGCCATTCTGTTCTCCAAGATCGACTATTGTAACTCCATTCTGCATGGTCTTCCAGCCTCTACCATTAAACCGCTCCAGCTGCTACAAAATGCAGCGGCAAGGATTTTGACAAATACCAATCGGAGAGAGCATATTTCTCCCATCCTAAAAGATCTCCACTGGCTCCCAGTAAATTTCCGGATCCTCCATAAATCTCTCACAATCATTCATAAAAATATCCACCATCAAACCCCGCTTGACCTGTCTCATCCTCTCAGACTGCACTCGACAGCCAGGCCTTTAAGGGATGCTTACAAGGGATCTTTACACGTTCCTACTATCAAATTAGTGCACCACGCATACCTCAGAGACCGGTCTTTTTCTACCGCAGGCCCTTCCATGTGGAACGCCATGCCTCCGGACCTCAGACTGGAGACTTGTCTAACAACTTTTAAAAAGAAACTAAAGACATGGCTGTTCAGCAAAGCCTTCCCCTCTACAAACTCCATTGCCTGATCTAGAATTGTACACCACACATCTCTGTAAACAAAACTCTCCAAATTTTTCATACATAATATCCATTAAAGAGAGGTTGGCCCCTTGCCTCCTCTTCTGTATATAGTATTTATTCTATTTTATTTCATTTTATTTATATATTTATTGCTCCGTTCACCCCTTCTTTATTTTCCTACTCCAAGTTAAGGCTTCCTTGTTATAATGTAACTGTATGCTCCGTATCTCTTGTTGATTGGTTAATTGTATATTCTGCTTAGTTCATTGTAAACCGAATTGATTTGATTTGTATCAAGAAAGTCTGTATATAAAAGCCTTAATAAATAAATAAAAATAAATATCAATTTATTTTCTACAACTCAACATTCCAGGATACCACAGGTCTTCCCCTCACAAAATTCCCTGAAATATTGACTTGTGGATACACAATTTGGTGATTCTGTCACATGTCCATTTATCTCATATATTCATTGTAGATATCCTGAAGACTTGATTGGCTGGGGGTCAAGGAAATTACAGACCAGTGAGTCTGATGTCTGCACCAGGAAAAATGGTAGGAAGTATCATAAAAAAAAATTGCTGAACATATAGATAAGCATAGTTTTATAGGACAAAACCAACATGGATTTAGCCAAGGGAAATCTTAGCTCACAAATTTGCTACATTTTTTTGAAAGTGTAAATAAACGTGGATAAAACTGAGCCAGCTGATATAGTATATCTGGATTTCCAGAAAGCATTTGACAAAGTCCCTCATAAGAGACTTCTTAGGAAATTAGAAAGTCATGGGATAGGTGGCAGTGTCCTATTGTGGATTGCCAACTGGTTAAAAGGTAGAAAACAGAGAGTAGGGCTAAATGGTACATTTTCCCAATGGAAAAATATGAATAGTGGAGTGCCCCAGGGACCACTGATTTTTTATATATTTATAAATGACCTGGAAATGGGAACAGCAAGTGAGGTGATCAAATTTGCAGCTGACACAAAATTATTCAAAGTTGTCAAATCACAAGAGGATTATGAGACATTTCAAGAGGACAATGTAAAACTGGGAGACTGGGCATGCAAATAGTAAATTAAATTTAATGTAGACAAGTGTAAAGTGATGCATTTAGGAAAGAGAAACCCAAATTATAGCTACAAAATGCAAGGTTCCACATTAGGAGTCACCACTCAGGAAAAGGATCTAGGTGTCATTGTTGAAAATACATTGAAATCTTCTGCTCAGTTTGCAGCAGCAGCCAAGAAAGCAAACAGGATGCTAGGGATTATCAAGAAAGGACTGGAGAATAAAACAGAGAATATCATAATGCCTCTGTATCACTTCACAGTGAGACCTCATTTTGAGTATTGTGTTCAGTTCTGGTCACCACATCTCAAAAAAGATATAGAGAATTAGAAAAGGTACAGAGAAGGGTGACCAAGATGATAAAGGGGACAGAATAATTCCCCTATGTAGAAAGGCTAAAGAGTTTAGGACTCTTCAGTTTTGAGAAGAGATGGCTGAGGGGAGATATGATAGAGATCTATAAAATGTGTGGAATGGAGCGAGTAAACATTAATCTGTTGTTTACTCTTTCAAAATGTACAAAGACCAGGGGATACACCATGAAGTTACTGGGTAATATGTTTAAAACTAGTAAGAGAAAATATTTTTTTACTCAACACGTAATTAAGCTCTGTAATTCGTTACCAGAGGATGTGGTGAAAGCTGTTAGTATAGCTGCATTTAAAAATGGTTTAGACAAGTTCCTGGAGGAAAGGTCCATTAACAATTATTAAGGGAGAGTTACAGAAATCCATTGCTTGTTCTTGGGATAAGCAGCTTAGAATCTATCTACCCCTTGGGATCCTGCCAGGTACTTGTGACCTGGCTTGGCCACTGTTGGAAACAGGATACTGGTCTTGATGGATCCTTGGTCTGACCCAGTACGGCAAGCCTTTTGTTCTTATGTTCTTTATATCATCAAGACAGATTTAGGAAGCTCTTAGCCGAATTATAGCTCCTTTAGGGCAAGTGCAGTACATGTATGGAATCCTCATACCTTACCAGCTGCAATATTTTTTCAGATGTTATAAAATAGCTGAGCTAGACTAGGAATTATATGAATAAAGATTCAGTAATGTACAGTAACATTAAGTAGAATAAATTTTGGTGCCTGAGACTTTAAATTCTAGTGTCTAGAGTGTAAAATCATGCATAAAACTAGTATATTTGAAATATAACTTAAGTAGACATAATGAATAAGCCAATTATATTCTTTTGGTAAACTAAATTATCACAGATTTATTGTTCTTTTAATGTAGTACTTCTTCATATAGGAAATTCAGCCAGCTGAGACTGTGCTTTTCAAGACTCTTTACTTAGCACAAAAAGGCTCTGTCATAAAATAGCACCAGTCAAAGGCTCGGAAGGGAAAGTAAGGACATATGAAGAACAGTCAGTATCCAGCAAAAGCAGCAAAACAGTTTCAATTTTCTGGATTATTAATTCAAATTCACACACACACACATGCCAGTTAAAATTAAAGGCCTTTTTTTTTTTATTGCCCTGGTTTAAATTAAAGATTATATTCTGCTCCACAAGTCTGAATTAAATAGCTTAGGTTGCGCACCAAGATCTCATTTTAAAACTAATAAAGCAAAGACATAGCATGTATGTGCAAGTCTGAGACAGGAAGGGTCTAAACTACTACACCTGTTTCACTCGGGAGCGACTTTATTAGTCTTAGAAAACGTGGCTTTCGGTTTGGCAGTGGCACACTTAGAACAAGGCCTTCTTTGTCTTTTTTCACAGAAAGACTGCAGTAAATGAATGACGCTGGAGGTAGGTGTGAAATGCGAAGGTGCAAAATTAACCGGTCAAGTAATTACTCTTCTATTACTGCATAAACAAGCATTTTGAAAATCATTAATAGTTCAGGGAAATAATGTTAGTGATTAAAAAAGGTGGTTTGCCTCACTGAGCACAACTAAGCTTCTTTAATTATGTTTGAAAGCGGGGGTGGGAGGGGGGGAAGAGAAGCTAATGGAAAATATCATTGCGTTTCTGAATGACCAGCACTGCGTTGCGGCCCTAACCTGTCTAACATTGTGTTTGTGAATATATATCTTCTTTGTTTTCCATTTTCTGTATTTAACGCGATTCTTACGACTCACATCCGCGCCGAGTATGTTGTGAATCTTCACAGTGATCAAATTCTTCATTGTTCGTGAAGCCTGGGAATTAATCATCAGGCACTGTCATGAATCATGGGCCATAAGTTTTTTTGGGTTTTTTTTTTGTTTTGTTGGGGGGTTGGTTATTTTTCACCCATTAATATTTCTTTCTGAATCTTATCCATGTGTTAGATCTTTTTTTTTTTAATACTGGCAACATGGCTGACTTGGCAGGCTCATCCTAAGAACTACAGCATTTTGTAATCACTTTATTTTAAAGGCACTTGAATAGTGTATACAGTACTAAATGTGAACAAGGAAATATTTATATTACACAAATGTTTCTGTGACTATAGAGTGACCAACTGGCTCCAGGCCAGAAAGAATGAAGGCGCGCCGCTCCTGGCTTTTTCAGCTACTCTTTCATAGCTTGACTGGCCATCTGTTTCTTATGAGCTGGCTGCAGATATTTACTCTGTACGCTGTGAGGGTACTTTTAAGACGCTCCACCTTGGTGGCAAGTCCATGGCTAATTTTTGCCTTAGACTTTGCACCAGTTTTATGAAGTGAAAGTACACACGCTTACACCCTACCGACTTGTGTGGTGGAGTTTCCAGCGAGAAAAATAGTTGCGTGCTTTTGAAAACGCAAACTCGTGCACAAACTCCCCTATGAGGAAAGACTAAAGAGGTTAGGACTTTTCAGCTTGGAGAAGAGACGACTGAGGGGGGATATGATAGAGGTGTTTAAAATCATGAGAGGTCTAGAATGGGTAGATGTGAATCAGTTATTTACTCTTTCTGATAATAGAAAGACTAGGGGGCACTCCATGAAGTTAGCATGGGGCACATTTAAAACTAATCGGAGAAAGTTCTTTTTTACTCAGCGCACAATTAAACTCTGGAATTTGTTGCCAGAGGATGTGGTTAGTGCAGTTAGTATAGCTGTGTTTAAAAAAGGATTGGATAAGTTCTTGGAGGAGAAATCCATTACCTGCTATTAAGTTCACTTAGAGAATAGCCACTGCCATTAGCAATGGTAACATGGAATAGACTTAGTTTTTGGGTGCTTGCCAGGTTCTTATGGCCTGGATTGGCCACTGTTGGAAACAGGATGCTGGGCTTGATGGACCCTTGGTCTGACCCAGTATGGCATGTTCTTATATTCTTATGTTCTTATGTTCACAGTTCCGAGCCCCTTCCCAGCCCTGCCCTTGGGAGCACCTCCTGTCGCTATGGGCAAAGTTGGGCACTTACAGACCCTACATGCGCACTTTTTTACCTGCAGGTAGGGCCGGGCAATTTTCTAAAATCTCATTTCCATAAGTAAAGCATTATTTTATGCACGGCAAGGGCTTTGAAAACAACCCTCCCTGAGGACAATTTTCAAAGCCGTTTAACGGGCAAGTGGCGATCTGTATGGGTGAAAGCACTGGGTCTCTGTGAAGGTGAAGGCTCTCAGCCTGACTAAAGTGTATGCAGGGTTCCACAGCACAGGGACATCTGGCCAAGCGTTCCCAGAGGCAGGCTCTGCTCGGTGGAGGAAAACGAGATGCACAGCATTCCTTTTTCAAAAGAAGGTGAACTGCTTCCACCCTCACCCTCACGCTCCATCGCCCACACAGATAGCAAGTGCAAAGTGTGAGGGTGTTCTTAGGAGGACGGGGTACTTGGTGCTACTTGATTTCTCAAAGGGAAACTTGCCCAGTGAAGACGGAAGGCAACCCTTGAGAATTAGGGGTAAACTTGGCCTGCACTTCCCATACACTTCTTTCTGATCTCACCATGCTGCCTCCTGTCCCTCCAGGGTATGGGTAGGAAGAGAGGTGGAAAACCCCTTCCTCCCAGATCTTCACAAAACAATATCTTCTAGCCTCCAAAAAGGAAATAACATGGCGTTGCCCCTTGCCACGGGTCTCCACCCGTTTCAAGGGGCAACACCCCTATCCCTGGGCATCCCAAACATAGGGTTCTCTGTTTCCTGAATCCAGGAAAGGCCAAGGTGTCCACGTTAAAGTCCAAAAATCCAAAAACTTCCCATGGGGAAACCCTTATCCACCAGAAGGTGGATGGGCAGGGAAATCCCTCACCTTACAGACTGCTAGCCGGGAGGGCCAGAGCCCCAAGCGTAGGCCCAAAATCAACCTAGGTAAAATATCCAACCCTCTTCCTGAACAGGAAACTTATACTGCACCCAGTGCTCTTGTCAGAGTGCTTCTATAAACCCTCTGAAGCGGGACGTCCATTCCAGCACCCTCAAAGGGAGGGACTGCACACTGATGGATCCTCCCCTAATCATTCCCTCACTAACTGCACTACCCTGCCATGTCCCAGGGCTTACTGGTAACCTGACAGGATGGTCGTTTACTGCCCATGATTTAGGAAGGGGAGTAAGTCCTGGGGCACGGCTTGGGGATAGAGGGAAGAGTGCTGGGGTTATCCCTACATAAGGGGAAGATAGAATATGTGTGTGAGAGAATATGGGAGGAAGTGAGTGGAAGTGAGAAAGTTGATCCATGTACGCCATCCCCAATTCCACACTGAATCGCAAGGTGACCACAATTCAAAAGTTCCCAGTTGTGGCATTTTCAGAAAGGTGGCTGGATGGGGCAAGTGGCTTAAGGGAGGCAAGAATGTATAGCCTAAAAAGTTTTGGTTTGGTTCATTTTTTCATTGGTTTGTTTAATGTTTTTTTTTTCTATTAGTTTGGTTGATTTCCTGAACCAAAAAAAAATGCATTAAATACTAACCCCTGACCAGCAAAAAAAACCCAAAACACTGGGCTTTCCTGAGGCCCACTAACCCTCCTGCTCCATAAAATCAAGCCCAGGGTCTAGTTGTACCTGACTGGACCTCTGTGGTCCTCTCTGACCCTCACCCCCACCAATAAAAATCAAGCCCAGGGCTTTGGACTACCTGGCTGAGCTGAGCTAGGCTCAGCTGAGGCCTTCCTGGGCCCTTCACATCCCTTATAAATGTGTGCCAGGGCCAGAGACCTTCATTCCAAGACCACACATCCTCTTCCTCTGGGTCCAGATAAAAAGGATGAAAAGGGCAGGAACAAAGCCCATTCACTCCTGCCCTTCTGCCTGGATATTTAAAAATGGTTCTGGCGACTAGGACATTGGTACCAAATTGACGTCCCTGTGGCACCTGTCTGAGGTCCAGGCTCCAGTTTCACTGGCTGGGGGGGGGGAATCAGAGAGGCCCAGCTGAGTAGGCCTTGGGTTTGATTTTATGAGGCAGGAGGGGTTGGAGGGCCTCAGGGAGGCTTAGTTTGGGAGTTTTTCTGCGTTGCATAAAAATGAAAATACCTGAACATGCTTAGATATTTTTGTGGAGGCAATTTTCAGTTTGTTCTGTTCATCCTGAAGGGAAGGTTTGCTGTTTCAGACCTCATACAAACACCAGGCACTGGAAATGTAAATGGGCCTGGAAGTATCCCTTAACCATTCATAAAAAAGAATAGCGAGAGATTGGGTTTGAAAAGGGCTGTGAAAGAGAAGCATATAGCTGACAAGACATTTTGGTCTTGTGGCAAACAGAGAGTTTTAGTGAAAGAGTAAGCATTGAAAAGTGTTTAGAAAGTGGGTGAATGGATCAGCCACATGTGTGGGGAGAGAAGCCTGTTGTGCAAATGGTTTTAGCTGATTGCATCCATAGACGCTGTAGTATGATTGTTGCTGTGTGGGTCCTGGATGTTAGTGCTATTATGAAATGGCAGCTTTGTTATTAAAGTTCTGGGTGAGTTTTTGGTAGGGTTACTGGTGTATCACACTGTGCTAAGTAGTGGAGGAGGTTTGCTTTGCTCTTAATTAGATCTAGCACCTAATTCATTTAATATAATAAAATCATCATATAATGCAATAGAAACAATAAAAGGCACACAGTCATTTTCAACTACTACTGCTTAACAAGGCAGAGATTACTAGTTAGTTGGGTAGAGGTTAGGGTCAGTTCTGGTAGAAGTGTTAAAGATCTAACTTGTTGCTTTACGACAATCATATTCTTTAAATTGTTTCTAAAAATGCAGTGAGTTCCCTCGAAACACTGCACTGGTGTAGGAGCCACATAAGCTAAGTTTATGATCTCTTATGAATTATTTTTACCTGCAAAGAAAAAACCTACATAAAAAAATGATGGTGGATACTTTCACTGACCTATGATTACAACCATGAAAGCACACAAGGTATGTCACATAGAATATATGCAATCAGTGCAACATATATGATTGTCATATATTGCTTTGGAGGAACTTTTTTTTAGCTCTCCCCCCACATTTCCCTCCCTTCCCTATCTAACCCACCCCCCAGCCCTACCTAAATCCCCCCCCTATCTTATTTCTCTGGCAGGCATAACTTGCATACATCAACCCCGGCACAGGCCACTATGCCGGAGTTGCCCCGGACCACCCCCGGACCACCGCCATGCCCCCGGACCGCCCATTTTTGAAAGCCCCGGGACATACGCGCATCCCGGGGCTTGCGCGCACCACCGAGCCTATGCAAAATAGGCTCAGCGTGCACAGGGGTAGGTTTTCTGGGGTTATGCGGGTACATTACACGCATAACCCTTTGAAAATCTACCCCATAGTATGTAACTTGTGAAATATTATACTAGCTCCATTTAGAGGAACTAAGTACTATTGTTTAAGATTTTTCCTCTCTGCAATCAATTTCTTTTTGTAAAGGATCATGTCCATACAGACATAAAAGTCACACTTATATCTACATATAGATTATAAATAATATATCACTATGTTTTAAATTTAAAAAACCTAAAACATTTAACAGACTCTCCAAACGCATGGTGTTGTGTGTTGTGTACTAGGTGAGGATGCATTTTTTAACTTGGCCACAGGTTCCCAATTCTCTGTCAACGGTTCTGTTCCATTTTATGATCCTTAATGTGAACACAGGCAAAACAGTTATGAAGAATGTTATTTTGCTTGAATATGAACTTACGTGTATGCAATTACTGTTACTTCTGCAAATCTCCTCTCATAAAAATAATACAAAATGCAACACATGTTCAGCATATTTTCCCAAGACCCGTCTCTCTTCCTAAATCAATATTCACAATCTGCCCCTATACTATACTTAATAAAAGGCAGTAGATATTGCCCCTAGAGATTTAATGAGGGACATTAGAACATCTTCCATGATTCCATAAGCTTCCTAGAAATATGTGAATTGAACTAAGTGAGAAGGAGATTGCCTCCCTTCCAGCTGGTAGCCTAAATCAGGCCATTGGTGCATGGCACGGAAAAGAGTGAGCTATTTATGGGTTAATTCCTCCCTCTCTCTCTCTCTCTCTCTCTCTCTCTCATTTCTGGAATTATAAAAATTATGAGGTCCATATTCAGACACAGTCCGGCTAGCAAAGTTAGCCGGATAAACGTATCCGGCTAACTTTGGAGCTATATTCAATAGTGAAACCGTACTATTGAATATAGCCAGCTTACCATAGTCGCCTAACTTTAGGATAGCATTTTAGCTCGACCAGAATTAGCTGGCTAAGTCATCCGACTAACTCTGAATATTGAAGTTAGCCAGTTAACTTAGGAGGCTAGCTCAACTCCTCCCAGTTACGTCCCCGGAATATCCCTAATTTAGCTGGATATGTGCCGAAATATTCCTTTAGCTGGCTAATTTCTGAGTTAGCCGGCTAAATGCTTTTGAATATGGACCTCTATATGACTGAATGTCACTGAGACAGCGGGATGTTTTGGTTTTAATAGCCTTGACAGTATCAATGTGCTTGGTTTGAGAAAACATTCTTCTTCCTGGAATAAAACCATAGTCAAAACTGCATGTTTCCTAATTCCTCTTATTGGGGTCTGAGATAGTCAAAACTGCATGTTTCCTCTTAGTGGGGTCCAGGAGACAGATGGAATGGAGGCTGCTGACATGCTATCACCCTCATGTCAGACAAGTCTGCACAACTTTGCAGGCTTAGCAGCTGTATCTTCATTTTATTTTGCATTGAGCAGTTATAGTACATTGCCCCAAGCTGTGGCAGCTCTTATTTCTTGTTAGACCTTGTTGTTCTGTTATTGTTATACTCCTCATTGCTTCTTTTTTTTCATCCAGTCCTTGACTTTATAATACTGGAGGCCGTAGTTTCAATACAGTATCTGCTTCTGGCACAACAAAAGCTCTTCATATTTTGCAATCTCATTCAAAGCATATGTTCAGCCACCAGTTCCGCAGCCTTTCTTATCCCCCTTACCTCCTATGTTATGTGTATTTAAATGTATGAAATAGCATAAATTAACCTGATTTACATACATGAAAGACTGATTTATTTGGAAATCTGGGTTATAAACATAATTATATACACTTTATGAGGACCCAGTTAACTACAGTTTATTTTAACAAACTTGGGACTTTACTTAGAGTAATTAAAATTCAAATATGAAATTAAACCGTATAACTTAAATACTACCTAGAATAAAAGAAAGAAGTATGGGAGAAAATAGGAATAAAGGCAAAACAAAAAAGACAGAAAACAACAAAGAAGACCAAAACAGGCTACCAAGCAATGCAAGGGAATACTAGAAAGCTTAAGGCTACAGAACAAGGCCAGGAGGCCTGAAGGCCACAAGGCCAGGCAAGGCAAGGCCAGAAGGCCACAGGGAAAGACAGGGCAAAGGCAGGGAAAGAAGAAAAACCTGAAGGCCAAAATGCCACAGGGCATAGCATGAAGGCCAGGAAGGCCGCAGAGCAAAGCAAGTCAAGAAGACCTCAAGGGCCATGCAGAAGCAAAGCAAGAGGGCCAAACAAAGATCCAAAGAGACTCGATGATGAGGCCTCGAGTTCAGTGAGAGGCGAGATTATATGAGCTGCATCATGGTGCCACCAAGGAGGCGGCTAGAGTGGTTGTGAGCATGACTCAGTGATGACCTCTGCTGGTAGTGGGGGGTGGGGGGCAGCCTAGCAGCCAGGATCATTATAGTACCCCCTCTTTTAAGAACCCCTCCGCCTCTGGGTCCCAATGGATAGGATTATCTTGATATCCGGGAAGGAGCAAGGCAGAAACCGGGTACCTGTGTCCGAAAGGAAATTCATTCGAAGCCGGATTTTGGATACCTCTGGGGCCATCTAGGACAGAGAGTTGTGAGAATAGCCAAAAACAGAAGATGGGAACCTGCGAACATCACCTGGGGCCAGGCATAACCCTGGAAATTTGGCTTAGAGTTAATTGTAGTCAAACTATATGGACAGTCTGTCTATTAATGCTCATCTATTTATACACGTTACTAACAAATTTCTCAATTTTACAATATACCTTTATTTGTATTCAAAAACATGTATTTCTACTTATACAAAAACTCTTAATATTTTTTAAATCATCAACCGATGTAAAAGGTATCTATAAATCTAATACCCATATCTATCAGCCATCATTTCTCCTTCGCATCTCATTCACACACATTCATAAACCCATCATTCCTATTATAAAACCTATAACAATCTTCTACAATGTTCTCTTATTGCCTCAATGTACCAGATGACCAATGTTGTTTGTATACATTAATGTACTTTCATGTCACATAGGCTTCATTGAACCACATACATATACTTCCCATTACTTTAAACGTATATGACTTTCATTGAGCCACACTCAGTATTCTTATTTTAAAAAAAGAGGATAACCTCCATTAAGTTCACGTTGTTTTCCATTCAACTTCTTTTCTTCTAAAACCTGTGTCCTTTGGTAAGTCACTCCAATCAATAAATCGCATCCACATGGATTTTTGTTATGCTTTTCTTTTCCTTAAAAGTACGTAACCTTCATTGAGCCACACAAGTCTATGTGTTATGAAAGTACATTAATGTATACAAACAACATTGGTCATATGGTACATTGAGGCAATAAGAGAACATTGTAGAAGATTGTTATAGGTTTTATAATAGGAATGATGGGTTTATGAATGTGTGTAAATGAGATGTGAAGGAGAAAGGATGGCTGGTAGATATGGGTATTGGAATTATAGATTCTTTTACATTGGTTGATGATTTAAAAAATATTAAGAGTTTTTGTATAAGTAGAAATACATGTTTTTGAATACAAATAAAGGTATATTGTAAAATTGAGAAATTTGTTAGTAACGTGTATAAACAGATGAGCATTAATAGACAGATTGTCCATATAGTTTTACTGTGTTCAGTGACAGTTTGAAAGCGGTATTCTCCAGAGTTAGAGTTAATTGTAACATAAGCAGCGATTAAAGTAGTCACAGCAGCAAGCTTTGATTTTTGTGATGTTCTTGCAGGGATAGTCTGGGACTTGGGGATCTGCAAGTACAAATAAAGGCTGGGAAGCTATGGATGCTATCTGGAGCAGGGTACCACCAACTGTAACAGAGTTAGTCGACTTCAGGAAGGACAGAGACTGGAACAGCAAGTAATGGGTTCCTTGGAGTCATAGGCGACATAGTCCAGGTCCGGGAGGCTGTAAAGAAAGCTTGGATTGGGGTCATAGGCTGTGCAACAAGTGCAGCTAGAATGGAGTCCATCTGGGGTGGATTCGCTGGGCCGGAGTCCCTCTGGAGTGGAAGTGTTGGACTGAATTTCATTTGGAGCAGATCTGCCTGGAAGGACTGGCTCCACTTGCTGTAGAGGTGTAGCCGGGATTGGTCCATCTGGCTGTGGAGGCAGGGCAGAAGAACTGTAGTCATGGATGTTGCATGTTTTTCCAGTGGCTGGAAAGAGGTAGTAGGGGGTCACTGAGAATAGAGTTTTGGAGTCTGTGGACATTGCCTGCAGCAAGGTCCTTGGTGCTGCTACCAGAAGCAGTGGACATTATCTGTGCTAAAGGCACAAATGGAGCTGCAGGCAGAGCTTGAACCAGGGTCTTGGGAAAACTTACAAGGGCAACCTGGACTGGATTCTGAGGAGCAGGACTGGAACTGAGTTCAGAGCCTGGTTTAATCAAGAAAGGTCCCAAGAGAGCAGCCGTGGGGGAATGCACATGCGACTTGCCTGGGAGTTAGTGGAGACCTCACTAAGGCTAGGCTGGAAGTAGCCAGAGTCACAGAGGCTAAACTAACTGCAGCTAGCTGGTTTGAAACTCCTGCAACAGGAACACTGGATTCTGGAGCAGGATTTAGTTTTGCAGGTATGGCTTTCTGCCTCCTCTGGCTAATTTTGACAGTTTTTGAATTAACTGTAGATTTAAGAAGATCTGGGCTGGGAACTTTCTGGGCAGCAGGTATGATGTTGTCAAGAACTGGGCTTGTAGCTTGGGGACCCATTTTAGATGCATCACAGCCAAGAGAGGTATCTATAAATACAAGGTTATCAAACTGGCACTCCTTACACACCCACAGGGCAGGGTTAGGGAAATGGCAATGAAAACATTCAGGAAAGGGAAGTGGGTTCCAAAATTGGCAACCGGGGCATATCCAGTAAGGGGCAGTATCAAGGATGGCTTCAGGAGCTGGGGCTGGGCTACAGGAACTAGGGACTACAGCTAGAGGAGATAAGGTTTTTCTTGGCTCACTGGGCTGGCAGGGAATCCTAGACCATCCCTGTGGCCTCATCGTACTGTCATGACTGGGGGAGCAATAATAACGCTAGAGCACATCAAATTTTTGGAAGGGGTGGAATCAGGGAGGAGTTTGGGCGGGATTTATAAAAACGACGGGCAATATCACACCATGCGATACCATAACGCATGCTATCAACACCAGAAATAACTATCTACACCTTTTTTTGCTGTGTGATATGCCCAAAATGGCCATGATACAGTTTGCAATACATTTTTAGAATTGCATTTTGGCTATTTCTGGGGAGGGAGGGGGAGGGGGAGAGAAAGAGAGCGAGAGACTGCCTCTGAGGAGGCCTGCACACAGTATGCAACGAGTTATATCTCAATAGGAGGGCTCTCTAATAGCTCGAGGTGAGGTGTTGGTGGTGGTTTAAGGTTTAGGGGCCAGTTTCTCATGTAGAGGGAGAAGTACGAACAGCACAGTACACCTCGGTGAAGATTTGACACCAGTTGGAGTGAGGAAAGTTTCCCAAAGAAGCCATTTCTACGATGTTCTCTCACCCTAGCCTCCTCTGTACTTATCAGTGCTCCTTCTCCCCCAAGAATGAATAAAGGTTCATTCCCCTGCAGGACTTCCAATAGTCCCCTAGACCTCTCTCTGTGAGAGACTCTCACCTCCTTAGAATGTTAATACCCTGAGTCCCTGGATCCTAAAGGACTCAAGCAGGCTGCAAAAATAAAAGTTCATGAAACAAAAATCAAAAGGGAGGAAGGAAGGCAGATAAACTTCCTTCACCCTAACTCAAGAGGGCAAAAATGGCAGCCTTCAAAAAGGGAGAAAGGCTCCCTTTCCTATTCCATACCCAGACTTCATCCCTAGAAACACATGGGTCCTTTCGCCAACCAAATACGGGAGCAGGCATAGAGACATCCTCCCTCCTAAAGAGGGCTAGCGCAAAATCCACACCTTAAAATGGCGGCACTAGGTTTTATACTCTGAAGACGCCACCATTTCAACCTCCCACAAAAGGGAGCTAAAACTCAACACACTGCTACTTCTTCTGTCCTTCCCACCAAAAATGGGTCAGTGCTCTTCATAGGAACCCAGAGGATTCTCTTCAACTTTATTCATCTTGGTGTTTTACAAAGAAATGTGATGGCAGAAAAAGACCATCCGGCCTATCTAGCCTGCCCATCCACACCAACTTCTGCCCTTCTTGTGCATTTTTTTTCTCTGAGTCAGTTCTATGTGGTAAGCAGTATGTAATGAACTGGAAATTGTAATTACTATCTCTTAAATCAGAGTGAAAGTTACAGGGTAATTATTTTTTATAACTGCTACTCTAAGTGTGATTGCCAAGTGACATAAAGGAAAATGCAATTACTATGTGTCCTGTTTGCTAAGTAAAACAAAATAGCCCTTGTTCTACATTACTTTTTTTTATAGGATTGCTTAGAATCACAAGACTAGGATTAAACAATAATACTGGTCGTAAGAATAATTATTTACATTGTGTCATCCATGCACTGCAATGCTGTACAAGAATTCAGAAGCTTACTATCTCATTTGGGCAAGGGAAAGGTTAAATAAGTTGCTCAAGTTCACACGCAGTCAATGGTGGACTGGGCAATCTAAGGAGGGTCTGTAGGCTAGCTGACTCGTGCCCTTACCAATGCATTGCACTACCATTCCATCATGATCCTTAAGAGATACTCAATTTAGAGGCTTCAGAATGCAAGGGATATGTCTCGGACCTTAGGGTTTGAATTAGGCCTTTTAATTATGTTTACATTGTTAAAGCTTCCCAAGTTGTCTTACAGACGCGTGCAGACAGCATGTTGTGATCTCACGTTTAAATACCGTTGGGTTTGGGTTTTCATATTAAACTAAAGTCTAAGGACCTGAATTATTCAAGCTTATTCTTCCCTGTCTGTGTGTACGGGGAACAAAAGCTTCAAGAGCTTGGCTGCCAGTGCTCCTCTGTTTTATGCAACAATCATCGATGGTTGAATGCTGGAGCCCTTTACCTTCCATCTCCTCACCATTGGAGTCCGCTTGCTGGAGTAGGGAGTGGCTCCCCAGCTTGACTTGGAGGTCTCTTTGAGCCCTGGTGAGGGAACCATTCCACCAGCCTTAAAGAGTGGGTCTGGGACTGAGGTGCAAAATGCGCCATCGCCGGGAAGTGACAGCATAGGTGGCTCGCTGATGGGGGGAGTCGCAGCTATAGAGCCTGCTGCTGTTTCAGATGGCATTTTGGCAGGACCAGGAGAGCGGCTTGTGGAACAAGTGTCTGATAGATCAGAGCTTGAAAGGGAGAATGGTTGGAATTCATCATTGATCCATAATCATATGAAAACAGTACCAGAAAAGAAATTAAACCAACAAACCATAAAACAAATAAGCAATAACAATTTTAAACATAAAATTAAACAATAAAACAATCTCCTGTATCCCATAAAAATGTACATTATCTGCTCACAGCCAACACTATAAGATCACAGATTAAATGCCTGCTGAAAAAAAAAGTTTTTACCAATATATGATTCTTGCAGATGAATTTTCCAATTCACAAATATATTGTATCTCCTATTTTGATTAAATACTGGCTGCCCATTATTTGGAGAATTGTTCAAAGTAGTTATGCTGTTTTTTAAAGGAATAAATGATCTGGCACCAAACGATTTTAACACAGCTTTGAAATTTGAGCTTTGAAACTTCAGCCTTGAGATACACTGACCCATAGCAGAATAGGGGTGGAGGAAGAACCATCGGATGATACAGTAAATGAGAGAGGTAGGAAAAATATTAAAATGTAAGCAATTAGTCAGGAGTACTGCTAGGTTTTAAAATTCCATACCCTCAAATTCTGAATTATTCTCTTGGTTTTAAGAAGTCAAAATAAGACAAGTTTTAATGAAAAGTTGAACAGTGCATGTCACAGGCATTGCACAGAGGCATGTTTCCTGGCACTCCTCTCTCCTTCCCGTGCTATCCTCAACAAAACATCTGTGGTGTCTGCACCCATTTCAAGCAGTTGCAGCCCCAACTTCGGCTGTGCCTCCCATGCTCTAGTAACAACGCTGGGAGCGGAGACATGACAGCACAGCTCAGCCTCCTGCTGCTTCTCCCACTCTGGCCCCGGATTCTCCTCAGCCTGACATGCGGCACGCATGGCACGGCTGCCATATGTATGGAGAGACAGGCATACTGATGCTCTCTTCCTAACAGGTGTTCTCATGGATGCAAAAGCAAAACATGCCTTGAAAGGACAAATTTTAATACTTTCTGTGCTACAATTTTAGAGACAGTTGCATAGTTTTGGACGTCAATTACTTTCAAAGGGAGGTTAACACAATAAGGTTTCTATGTAGTATTTTAAAGGAGACTTGGAACAATAGTTCCCAAACCTGTACTCAGCACTATCCTTTTCTTCTCCAAGAGGTCTTATTTTCAAGATGTCCTTAATGAATATGCATAAGATATATTTGCCAGTGGAGACTATGAATACAATTATAATCTCAAACTTATTTGTTAGGAGTATCCTGAAAACCAGACTGACTAGGAGATGGGAAGAGATGGGCAAGGACAAGTGTGAGAGCCGGGAATGAGTATTAACATTTATTTTAATATTTTCTAAGTATTGTCCATAACAGGAATTCGATGTGATGCTGCTACTTTATATACAAATGATTGGCATGTGTAGGATAGCCAAGGAAATCTTCATAAGCTAGAACAGACTTTCTTCATGCAACTTAAACTTTATTATCACATTCAAACACAAACATCAGTAGACTTGCCTACCTTCTTACAAGTGTACTTTACAATCCCTTCTTCCAGACAGGGTCAGGAGCTCCTGCTCCTGGAGACGCAGGGCATCCTGATCCCAGATGGGCTCAAACACTTATCCTGCCCCAGCAGGGTCCCGCTCACAGAGCTCTCTCTCCCTGTAGGATTTAAGGTGGACCAGGCTAGATGCCTGGTCCACCACAGGTTAAGGAGCGGAAGTTGGACCACTCTTTCACATACCCATCTCCTCAGCTTGGACCCATTCATCTGAGTGTTTTCATTCCCTCTGGATCTTATCTAGGGAAGTGCTTCAAATCCCCACTCCTCTTCATCTGGCTTCCCTCCAGCTAAGCTTGGTGTTGGTGTTCTAGGGTCAAGCTCACCCCCCCACATTAGAGTTACTCCAGACAGTACTATTACCACCACCCACTGCACCCTTTTCCCAGTGTTCACTCCCAATCCTTTAACTGAGTCCATTAATGGCTCTGGGTTACATCCTTCCCCGGCCAGACTCCTTGGACTTCACTTGGGTGCTCCTGTGGTGGCTTCTTTCCACTCAGTGCAAAACTCACCTTTCTTCAGTCTTCCTCTCTCTTTCAAATGTTACCATGGCATTTTCTGACTCATCTGTGCCATCTCCACCTGCAGCACCTCCCTCTGACCATTCTGCAGTGGTTGTGTTTGGGCAATCTACACTCAGCACCTTCCTCTGGGCGCTCAGTAGTGTCTTTATCCAGGCTCTCTGCAGTTCCTCTCTCTGGCTCTCTGCAATGCCTCCCTATGGTCCTTCCGCAGCACCTCTGTCTGGCCAGTCTGCAGCGTCTCTCTTCTGCCTCTCTGAAGTGCTGCTCTCTGGTTCCTGCACACTACTTTCCATAGACCAATCGGTGTTGTATCCTGAAGGCCATTTACTATTGCCCCCTTCTAGGCATTCTGTGTTCCCTCTTCCAGATGATGCTCTGAAGCTCCACCATGAGCTTCCTGGTATCTCAGACTCAATCACTGCAGGATCATTCCTCTGGTACTATTCCTGCTTAGTTGCATTCTCCTCTGTAGGCTCTTGCCACTCCTGGTCTGTTTTGGCTTCAGCCCAGTGGCTGCTTTCAGATCTCACTGGAGGGGTGTATCTCTGAAGGGTCAAGCATCAGTCATGTGATTCAAATGGCTGCTGTGATTGCCCAGCTTCCAGGAGCCATGAACCCTTGCCTAGCTTCACTTCTGGCACTTCAGTTCCTTCATTAATCTAATATTCTCTCTGGAAAGTTGCCTCAGTTCACTCTCCACTTAGGTCAACTCTGCTGCTATGTAGCCTGGAGTTTGGGGAGTGATTTATCTGGTTCCACTTGTACTGGATCCAGTGCTGACTTTACTTTCTGCAGGGAGGGATTTAGGAGCACTGCTTTTACTTCCCAATCCTTCCAGATATGTACCAAAACAACCTGGTCTTTCAGGATACTTTCTTGCACCTGCCTCTGTCCTTCCAGGAGGCTCTGAATTAATGCTTGCATACTCCTTTCAGTCATGCTTCAACTCAGCTGAATTCTTGTGCTTTGTGCAGAGCCACAGCTTGCTGCTGGGGGCCACACACTGTGTGCACACACACACTCTGGCAGCTTCAGCCTCTGTAGAGACCATGGCCTGTTTCACAATGTTAGAGGAGGGGGTGTTTTCGTGTGCCCTTGGGCCTCAGCCCGACCCCAGATGGATCCAGGACCGGACCGAGGGTTGACGGCATGTTCCACCATGGCAGACAGTCTGACCCTTGTATAATTTTTGGACTCAAAGCTTAGGGCAACAAGAACACTCAAAATCAGCAAGAGGTTTAAAATTTAGTTTATTTGGCTTTTTAAAGAAGAGTCAAAGACAAGTGTTCTTGTGAGATGCAATATGCCCTCTATCTGTAATAAGTAGCATCTCCCTGAGTATGTGACATGCCCTGACTTATATAATCAAAATACAACACTCTCGAAGCTTCCAGAATGACTGACGTGACTGCCCAAAGACTTCTTTACAAAGATACATTATGCTGTTGTCATGACAATCTATCATGTATAGGAAATGCTTGTGAGGATCACTCCCCCCATTCTGAGAATTCCTAACCAACTAAACCTGTATATCCTCCCACCATAAAAAAGTTCCTTTAGCAATCATGGCTTTGCTGGCTTTTGTTCTTCTGTTCTTCTCTTGATACTCTTTGTTGTATAAACAGGTAACAAGTCTGGTTTTTGAATAGAAGCTCAGCATGAATTCCGTTTTGTGGCACCAGGATTTAATTAAAGCTGCACCCTCAGGGGCATCTTCATTTACCTGGCTCCTGTCAGTTGAAATAGGCATCTGCAAGACAAAAGTCTGCAGCCTGGACCCAGTTTCTCTGTATTGTGAAGTAAATGTTGCCATTAAATAGGCCTCTTTCCTGTTGTTGCCAGCAAATCTGTCTCAGGGATTTTCTGCAAGTCATGCTCAGAAAAGCACTCAAAGTTCATTCACCTCTGACAAGCCACAGTACAGCAGAGGTGTCTGGGTATTCTTGATTGTCTTAATCAGACATATTCTTCACCCTCCGCCAGGCCTGCAAGCTCCCAAGGCCAACAACAGGATGATGTTGGAATGTGAATGGTCCTCCAACCATTCCGAGCCCTTTCGGACCTGCGGCTTGGAACGGCATGGAGCAGCAGGCCGGCCTGAGGATGAGGGCAGACAGAAACCTTGATACGAAGACATGGCAGACTAGGATTGATGCGACGGCATCACAGACGAAGACTTGGGTTGATGCTACGGTATCACAGACGAAGACTTGGGTTGATGTAATGGCATCACAGATGAAGACTTGGGTTGATGCGACGGCATCACAGACTGAGACTTGAGTTGATGCGACGGTATCACAGAAGAAGATTTGGGTTGATGCAACGGTATCACAGACATGACGAGGAACTTGAAATCTAAACAGGACAAGACGCAAGGCAGGAGGACATTGGCACTGTCTCTCAGGGCGCCCTACTCAGTCCACCCATGGGACTGACTCGCGAACCACCCTGTCCCACTGTGCACCCTACACAGCCCGAGAAGACTGGTCATGGACCATGCTGGGAGCGGGACAAGTGCAGGAAGGATCCAGTCGAGGTGGGACTCCGATGACGAAGCCGATGTCATCCGAAGCACCAACACGGCTGGCAGGACAAGACTGCTCAGGAGCTCAGGACACCAGTCCACTTGCAGGCCTCTCCAACCCGGGAAAGACGTCGTCCGAGGGAGCAGGACCGACAGGACCAGAAGGCTCAGGAGCACAGATGAGAACACCAAAGAGGGCAGGACACCAGGAGGCGAAACACCAGGAGACGAACACCAGGACACCTGGACGAGGATCTCAGGCATGAAGACATAGCATGAAGACATAACTTGACATGGCGAGATGAAACGAAGAGGAGCTCCACAAAGAAGACCTGACAGAGCTCTGGCAGGCAGGAGCCTCCAGAGTGAAGTAACTCCGATGCAAGGTGAAGACTGACTGGCGGAACAGCCCTTTTATAGGGCTGAAGCAGGAAGTCCAATCTTAGGTGGGGCCAGCACACTTCCTGTGTCTGGCCCTTTAAATGACATGAAGAGATGCGCACCAGCGCCTAAGGGAAGCAGCAGGAGAGCTGTGCAGGACCGCGGACAGTGGCCTGCACTGACGTACAGCGTGAGAGACGCAGGGCTGGGCCTGAGGAGCAGGCCTGATGACAGCAGCGGCTCCAGCTGCTGCAGA
Organism: Rhinatrema bivittatum; assembly: GCF_901001135.1. Lineage (NCBI taxonomy): Eukaryota > Metazoa > Chordata > Amphibia > Gymnophiona > Rhinatrematidae > Rhinatrema > Rhinatrema bivittatum. Next base: position 82,791,516 of record NC_042624.1, read on the forward strand.
AGGCCCCCGGGGGCGGCTCCAGCCGCCACTCCATCCCGGGGATGTGGCCCCCATGCCGCGAAGACCACAATGATGTCGGGAGCGGCATCGGCCGCGAAGAGGAAGATAGACAAGTCTGCGGCTCCGACCGCGACGAAGGGCGGCTTGATGGGCGGCCTCCGGGTCGCAGGAAGAAAACAAGTCCACGGCTCCGGCCACATGGGCAGGCCCGACGGCGGCATCCATGCCGCGTCGGGTGAAGCAGCAAACAGCAACAGGTGAGTGCCTGCTCGCGGGGGGACCTGCGGGCAGGGTTCATAACACACAACAGTTTCTCTCTGCTTTTTTTCTTTGAAAAAGTAATAAAAGAAAAAAAAAATCCTGATTTTCCAGTCACTTATTTACTAAATTAGTTCCCTGACTCAAGTGACTGGAGCTTAATCCCTTACTCACTACAAACCTAAACCTGAATTCCCCCACAGGTCCCAAAGACCACTTTTTATTAAAGGGATTTTTTTTTCTGGCTCCACTCTAAGCAAAAGTGCTTCAAACCTTCTGTGTTCCACTCCTCTAGCAACATTTTTCTCCTGTCCCAAACCTACTTATTAAGGTAGGACACATATAAAAGGGGTGTGCAGGCTTAAAAAATTTGCTTTGTTTTTTGGTTAGTTTTCAGGAGGTTTTCATCCCATGAATTTCATTTCATGGAATGAATGATTTGGGGTTTTTTTTTAAACAAATGAAATATAAAAAAACAAACCCAACAACAAGAAAAAAAACAACAACCCCAAAACCAAGCCTCCCAAGGCCTCCCGTCCCCACCACACATCCCTCCCACCTGGAAAAATACCAGGGTAAGGATCCCCCCATAGTCCTCATTTACTCAGTCTTGTGGGGATCTGCTGGCCAGGCCTAAGCCCAGGCCAAAGGCTTAGCATTGTAGGCTCCTAGCCCGGAGGCCAGATTCTGATGCCTGGGCATCAGCCTAGACCAGGGGCTGGACCCAAGCCCAATGTTGCAGCCAAGCCCAGAGGCCGGGTTCAGATGCCTGGGCCTTGGTCTAATACCGGGGCCTCAGCCCGGAGGCCAGGTTCCAACAATGGGGCCTCAACCTGAAGACATGTCCAATGCTGGAACTTGGACTGGAGGCTGAATTGTAATGCCTGGACCTTATCCTAGGCCAGGGCCTGGGCCCAAGCCCAATGCTGTGGCCCTGCCTGGAGGCTGGGTTCTGATGCCGGAGTCTTGACCCAGGTGCCATGTCATGATGCCTGGGCCTCTGCCTGGGCCAGGGTCCAAGTCCATGCTCTAGCCTAGGCTGAGGCCTAGCCATCGGGACCCAGCCTCTGGATCAGGCCCCAACATTGAGCCTGGATCTGGGTTGAGGCCTCGCCATCTGTACCCAGCCTCTCAATGCCAGGGCCTCAACCAGAACACAGGTCCAACACTGGGGTCTGGCCCGGAGGCTGGGTCCTGATGCTGTGGCCTTGACCCAGACCCAAGCCTGATGCTGTCCAGCCTGGAGGCCAAGTCATGATGCCTGGGCACAGCCTGGGCCAAGGTCCTGGCCTATGCTGAGGCCTGTCCCAGAGGCAGGGTCTTAATTCAGAGGCCTCAACTGAGAACCAGGCCCAATGCTGGGGCCTTGCCTGGATGCCAGGTCTGGATGCCTGGGTCTCAGCTTAGGTCAGGTCCAGGCCTTGGAGCTCTGATGATTGCGTCTTCTTCTTTCTTCTTAAACTGATACCATTCATTGGGGCCATCTGGAGGGCGCCATTTGGCTGTATAACATTTGCTGGGAAGGACATGCTAGAGTTAATTAACTCTGGTGCGACCCTAGCAGACGGCATCAGTTTAAGAAGAAAGAAGAAGGCAGGATCAACAGAGCTCTGAGGGCTGGGCTCAGGATCTGGGCCTGATTCTAGACCAAGGCCCAGGCATCAAGACCCAACCTCCAAGCCAGGTCCCAGCATTGGGCCTGAGTCCAGCTCTGGCCTAGGCTGAGGCCTAGGTGTCAAGACCCAGCCTCCAGGCCATGTCATGGCATCGAGCCTGGGTTAGGGCTGCAGGCTTAGGCCAAAGCCAAGGTGTCAGGACCCAGCCTCTGGGCTGGGTCTTGGCATCAGGTGTGTACCCAGGCTCTGGTCTAGGCTGAGACCCAGGTGTTGGGATTCATTCTGGCTGGTTCTTCGGATTCCCGACGGATCAGGTGAGTGTTTTGGGGGCTTGGGTTTTGGCCAAGGCCCTGGTGTCAGCCCAGGCCTAGGCCGAGACCACGATGTTATACTCAGGCCTTGGTCTATGCCCTAGTTGAGGCTCTGGCTTCAGACAAAGGTCTAGGCCAAGGTGCCAGTGTTGTGCTTGGGTATAGGCCATAGCCCCTGCTCTGGTCCTTGGCCTATGTCCTAGGCAAGGCCCTGGCTTCGGGCCTAGGCCTAGGCCTGACTGGATGTTTTAAATGAATTACACAAATAAGGTGCTTTTCATTTGAAGCTCTCAGTTTGTTTCAGGGCCCCCTGAATGAAGCAAATTGCCCATATTCATCTCGTTTTGGAAATTTTCTTAAAACAAATGCACATCCCTAACATACAATAAACTTTTCCACCTTCTTGTCCTTCCCTTGGAGACTTGTGTTTTCTGTGTGCCTTGCGTAGAGAAAAATCCCCAAACTGACCCCATGTGTAGGATAGCCCAGCAAATCTTCACAGGTTGGAGGAGGAACCACACTCATGCCAGCTTTTCTCTATGCACCTTAAACTTTTTTTTATCACATTCAAACACAAACATCAGTACACTGCCTACCTTCTTAGCAGTGTACTTTAGAATACCTTCTTCTAGAGAGGGTCAAGAGCTTTTGTTCCTAGAAACACGGGGCATCTTGATCCTAGCTGGGCTCACACACTTAACCTGCCACAGCAGGGTACTGCCTGCAGAGCGTTCTCTCCCTGTAGCATTTAAAGTAGACTAGGTTAGATGCCTGGTCCACCACAGGTTAAGGAGGGGAAGTAGTGCCACTCCTTCACCAGATTACTCTTTGTAGCCTTCATACAGTATGTAGTCATGCTTGTGTAGAAAGTGACATTTGCTCTCAGGCAGCAAGATCTCAAAGAAATCAGCCATGACCCTTCTTATTCTCAGTAAGACATTAAGTGGATTTGTTTTAGGTGGCTACAAAGCAATCACAGGAATGACCAAATGGTTATTTTCATGGATTTCTTTCTCTTGAAAAAGGAGTTTCAAAAGCCACATAATCTTCCCCCACCAGCTGGCTGAGATGCAAATATATATATATATCTGTTTTTTGAATATACCATTTTTAAACGGAAGCTCTTCTCCAAGAGCACAAGTAGATGTGCTCGCTGCATGAGTTTTAAGGCCACTGCTGGCCCACCTGTCATTCCTTTGGTACTTCATGTCAGTCTGGCTAAACTCTGTCATCCCTCAACCCAGTTTAAATTAACAGGTAATTTGTAAATGTCGCTTCAGGTTAGGACTCTCATTTTGTTTCTACTCGACCAATGCAAAGCCTGGGACTAATTTTTCTTGTCTTCTTTTAATAGGATTTTCATTTATAAATAGAATTATGTTCTGAAAATAAATTATAGTAAGTGATGCACAGAACTGGTGGCAGCGTGGGTTTCATAGAATTTCAAGCACCTTGCCATCAGAGGAGATTAATAAAAACACTTGAAAGGCTAAATTCCATTTAGGCAGGAGACAGCTTTTGGTTAATATTTAATCTGAGTGAGGTATTGGTTGAAATATAATATTTTTTAATAACTAAATTAATTTTCCAAACAAAAGCCATTAATTTTCATTGAGCGCATTTATATTGCAGAACTTTCAGTAATTGATCTAGGAACATTTAAATTAGGAATTTTATAATAGGAGCCCCATTTGTTATTTGAATTTAATTAGTATAAAATCATGTTTTCTGATCATAATGCTTGTGAATTGTATAGTAGTTGGTCAAATTCTGCATTTCAGGTTAAATATAATGTACAAAATAAGCAAGGCAAAAGGACAGTCAATTTAAATCAAAATTGCATTCCTTAGGTTAAGTGCCATTGCCTGGAATTATTTAATTTCCAAAAATGTTGTTGGTTTTTTTTTTTGGAAAGAAACAGTGACCTCCAACCTGAAAAAAAGATGTGTAATGATGTAAGACTTCTGATTTTGGGAGCTAAATGTGGAAAGCTAATGTTGGGGCTCTAAATGGTATTTTGCTCCAATCGCTACTGTGTTAACATCATCCATTATATGTACTGCACCCTACCGAGTTAAAGAAACATTCAGTAGATTAAGTATTTACCAGGGGTCACCAAACTCAACTGCAGCCCAGCCAGCTTTTCAGTATTTCCACAATGAATAAGCATGAAATCTATTTGCACACAGTAAGGCATTGGATGGGAACCCCTGGATATGGTTAAGGACTGTGTTTCTCAACCCAGTCCGGGAGTACCACTTCACCAATCTGATTTTCAGGATTCCCACAATGAATTTATTTGTATGAAGTAGATTTGCATGCATTGTCCCCATTGCGTCCAAATTTGTCTTATGCATATTTACTCTGGACATTCTGAAAACCTGACGGGTTACAAGGTGCTCCAGGACCAGGTTGAGAAACACTGGTTTGAGATATTACCTGTAAGATAGCGGTTCTCAAACCTGTCCTGGGGGACTCCCAGCCAGTCAGGATTTCAGATTTATAATGAATATGCACGAGACAAATTTGCATGTAGTGGAGGCAGTGCATGCTCATCTAACTCATGCACATTCAATGTGGATATCCTGAATACCTGTCTGGCCGGGGGTCCTCCAGGACAGTTTGGAACCGCTGCCCTAAGAAGATTTGCCAACCTAGCTGGGAAACATTTGAATATGGTATTGTTGCCCAGCTGACTCACGCTCTCTGTCTTTCACTTAGTTCAAGGCTTCACTCTTTGCCATGGGAACACTTCCATGGTGAGACCACACCTTGAGTACTGTGTACAGTTCTGGTCATCGCATCCCAAAAAAGATATAGTTGCACTGGAGAAGGTACAGAGAAGAGCAACCAAAATGATAAAGGGGATGGAACAGTTCCCCTGTGAGGAAAGGCTAAAGAGGTTAGGACTGTTCAGCTTGGAGAAGAGACAACTGAAGGGGGATATGATAGACGTCTTTAAAATCATGAGAGGTCTAGAATGGGTAGATGTGAATTGGTTATTTACTCTTTTGGATAATAGAAGGACTAGGGAGCACTACATGAAGTTAGAAAGTACCACATTTAAAACTAATCAGAGAAAATTCTTTTTCACTCAACACACAATTAAGCTCTGGAAATTGTTGCCAGAAGATGTGGTTAGTGCAGTTAGTGTAGCTAGGTTTAAAAAAGGTTTGGATAAGTTCTTGGAGGAGAAGTCCATTAACTGTTATTAATCAAGTTGACTTAAGGAATGGCCACTGCTATTACTGAAATCAGTAGCATGGGATCTTCTTGGTGTTTGGCTACTTGGCAGGTACTTGTAGCCTGGATTGGCCACTGTTGGAAACAGGATGCTGGGCTTGATGGACCCTCGATCTGACCCAGTATGGCAATGTCTTATGTTCATATGTTCTTATGTATAGTTTGTACAAAAAAGTCATTTTGGATTACATGGATCACTATCTGGGGACATAGCCTAACATATTGGTTTATTTGTGACCTGATGTGGCTCAAAATTTTGACAAAATCTAAAATGTCCTAATAGGTTGCTTCTATTATGATGTAATTTCTCATTTTCAATCTAAAATCAGACTGTGAATTAAAAAGTCAACTGAGCCCTAGAACCCTGGAACTGTGATCCATGCATGCCCAAAGCTGATGAGTTTTTATCCAGAAATATAAAAATCTTCTTCTTCTCTTCAGTTTTCCATATTTTTTTCTTCTAGTTTTCTTTTTGTTGCAGTGGTCTATTTTCTTCTTTACTTCCCCCACCACCATGCATTCCAACTTTTATCCTTTTTTTCTATTGCCTCTTTTTCCTATACTGTACTCATTTACCTGGAATAGTGATTCCAAGGCCTGATCCTCAGGAACCCTTAACAAATCTGTTCTTCAGATTAACCACGGTAAAAATTCATGGATACCTACTTGCATGCATGTAATCTAATAACAAAGTTAATTTATATATTTTGGTTACTCTAAAATCCAGATTTGATGAGTATTCTTAAGAATGGATTTAGGACCCCCCTGACCTAGGAGAACTGCTTGCTCCTGTTCTGGTCAGTTTTCTCTTATACAAGGAGTACTTTCTGTCCATAAACGCAGCAATGCCACTGAATATATATAGGGCTATCTTATTAGTTAGCCAGATTGGTATCCTGAATATTGGAGTTAGCCTGTTAACCTAACCGGCTAACTCCACTCCTCCCCGGAACTCCTTCCGTCCACTCCAGGAACGTCCCCGAATTATCCAGCTATATTCTAGCCAACTAAAGAGATGTCCAGCTAGAATTTAGCCAGACAAGTTGCTGAATATCGCAGCTAGCCCATTTAGACGGATAACTTTTCAGTTATCCGTCTAAATGGCTTTGAAAATCTACCACTGAGAGGATAACTTTCAAACAACTCTGGGTGGCCCCATCCATGCGCGTATATGGCCGCACAGAGAATTAAGACAGTTTTTATAACTTGTGCATATCAGGTATTCGCAGGTTATAAAATACATATGTCTCCTCTCACAACATACGCCTGTATTCAGGCTTTCGTGTGAATACCTGCAGTGCATTGAAAGAGTGCATTTCAATGTAATGAATGCACATACTTTTCATGCTTATTTTAGAAACATAAGCGTGCATATTTTAAGTAGAAAAAATTATGAATTTCTCATTTAAAAGCCTGATGCTCACCACTTAGGTAGGTATATTTTAAAACTTGCATGAGTAATTGAAATTAATTACCAGTTTTTCTGATTCTTCACCCAGTTCACCCAGTCCTTCTCCAGGTGATTGAGACCCTCCTGGTTCTACAGCCTCAACTTTCCCCAGTTCACCCAGACCTCTCACCCAAACAATAACAAACAGACCTGTCGTATCAATTGTGCAAGACAATTAGCAAGTGTAAAATTGTGCAAATAAGTTACTGCATGCACTGGCGCCTCGTAAAATAGCAGCATGATCGCAACTCTTGGCCCCACCCTGTAATGCCCCTGGACTGCCCCTTTTCTATGCATGTAGATCTGCACGAAAGTGAAAATCCATGCGTCTGATATTTATAAAATGGTTCGTGCCCGAGCACAGGCTGCTTAAGCGAACACATGCTGATTTCTACGTGCGTAACTTTTTAAAAATGTACCCCAGCGGGTGCAGTCTATTTCTAACTGTATTGACAGAGCAAACAATTGTGGTCTTTGTTTAAAGGCCGTGACTCAGTGGTTCACGAATCTGAGAATTTCAAACAGTCTTGCCTTTTAAGGCCATCCACAGTGAATATTCATGAGAAATTTGCAAACATTTTGTACAAGAACTAAGTTCATTTTCCTATTTCATTTACCCTAAACACCAGACCTGCTTGGGAGTCTCAGGGAACAGATTTGCGAACCACTGTTTAACTTATTAAAACCACTCTGATGCCCTGGGGAGCAGTAGTGCAGTCGGCGTTTGACAGCAGGTTCATAGAGCCACAGCAGGATTAGATAATGTAAATCTATTGTATGTTGAAGAAACCTTATAAATAATGTTATCCATAATTAACAGTAAAAGTCATTCATTACAAGGAAAACATGTCCTCGTCTATCATATTGCAATGTGGCAGCTGAGGGCATCTCATCTCAGTTTGTCAGAGTGGAAATCTCCTTAGGGAGAGTAATTTTGAAAGCCAATGGTCTTTTTGAAAAAGGCCCTTCCTGTGTGCAGATAAACTTACATTTGTACTGCCAGTACCTGTGTAACTTCACCTTCAGTAAGAAGAGGCGTTCCCAGGTTGTCGCTTAAATGCATTTCCATTTTATTTTAGTGCATGAGCTGAAAGGGAAAAACGAAAAACAAAAAAAAAATCCCAAAACAAAGTTATTACAAAACAAAATGAAAAATAAAATGAATGTTTTTCACATGTGCACCCCCTAATTTAGGGAGGCTTTGAAGGAAGGTGACATTCCCATTATGTTTAATAGTTTACATCTTAGGATGATAGCAAGTCCAGGAGTTTTAGCACAAGTGTGGTAGGGAGCAGGAGAAGTCACTTAACCATTGTTTGAAATGCCATAATGAAGAGCTATGTTCCATGTGCAGAAATGTTCTGAGAGGAATTAGGATGATGCAGAGAGGCAGTAGGGACTTAACTAAAGAGAAGAAGAATAGTATTTCCTTTCTATATGGGGTTGCCTTTGAAAAGTCTCCTGTGAATCCAATATAAGCAGCGCTCCAGGTTTCCTACAGCAGATTTTCAAGATTCTGCACCAAAGGTTAGCAAATTTTGTGGCAGATTCTGCTGGAATTATGTAGCAAATCTCCTAATTTTGCATATAGATTCATACCTCTGATTTTAATGATTTTAATGTCCACACGTGCTAGGGATGTGCATTCGTTTTGAACAAATGCGCAATCTGCAACGTATAGGTCCCTATTCGTTGAATTCGTGGGGTTGCGAAACGTATGGTGAACCCCATGAATGCAACGTATCACTAACGAATAAATCCCCCACCCTCCTGACCCCCCCAAGACTTGCCAAAAGTCCCTGGTGGCCCAGCGGGGGTCCTGGAGCGATCTCCTGCACTCGGGCCGCCGGCTGCCGATATTCAAAATGGCAGTGACATAGTAAGGGCAAAGGCTATCGGCGCCATTTTGAATACCGGCAGCCGACGGCCCGCGTGCAGGAGATCGCTCCAGGAACCCCATGGACCACCAGGGACTTTTGGCAAGTCTTGGGGGGGTCAGGAGGGTGGGGGGTTGCAGTTAATTAAATTTAAAGGGTTGGGATGGGTTTTTTTTTTAACTTTAATGGGAAACGAATACCATACGTAACTAATGGACGAATCGGGGTCCCCCGAAAATGGATGTAACCTCCCTGAAACTAATAGCGCTCATCACATGCAAATAGATGTTAATGAGGCTATTGGCTATTCGCCCCAGATACAAAAAAAAAATGTGCAGGCATTAATTCCTGAGCAGCCCAAGAAAATATACAGAAAAGCAGAAAATACTGTTTTTCTATATATCCTCCAATTTAATATTGTGGCGAAATTAAGTTGAAGGAAACAAAAGGTTAAAAAAAAAAATGTGCTGGCAGTCAGGTTAGGAAAAGGGACCCTCATTTAACAAGCGTACATTTTTTTCTAACCCCTGCCTGTGCACAGCTTAAGTAAACGGACGCTCGTAAAATTGAGCATCCGTTTTCCTATCCCGCTAACAGCCACCTCTCCTAGTCGTCCGCTGCCAAGGAGGCGCGAGGGGCGTGCAGTTGTCCCTAGCGCCTCCTTTTCAGCGCGACCCCTCATTTAAATAACGGCATCACGCGCCCAGGAGAGGTGGCTGGGTGCGCGTTAGGAAAGCGGGCGCTCCACACCGAGTGCCCGCTTTCCGCGCATCTTTATTGTGTCGCCTGATAGTGATTAAAATCCAGGGGGCTAGTAGATTTTCTGGGGTGGGAGGAATTTTCGAAAGGATTTGTACACATAAGCCCTGGTGTTATGCACGCAAGTGGCCTTTTAAAAATTGTCTGGGAAGGGGGAGGGGCTGTGAGTGTAAAAATATGTGCAAAAGCCAGTTTCATGCGTACTTTTACATGCACTACAAAGATGCGTTCGGCGAAGCACGGGGAGGGGGGGGGGACTTACTAAAAGGTCCCTGCAGATTTTAGTCTATGTGGGCTGTTTAAAAATTACCCTCCCTACGCCCATAATAATAAAGATATAGACAATATATCTTAGAAATGGTCACCATTTTGACTTTTCACACATAAAGAGGATCTAAATTCAACTGATGAGAAAATACAGTATATACTCTATGTCTCTGACCAAAAATATCCATGTAAGGCTTTCCCAAGATCTTTATTTGTATTTTATTTTTCGTATTGATACCTCAGGGCTCTATTTTACATAGCAAAATGTATTTGGACGCTCTCGGTCAATCCTGTCTGCCTGCTTGCTTGCCCCTGCCTACCTTGCTAGCATAAAATGTATTCGGTCTCTGGTCATCTACCCCCCTTGCTCTTCCGCAGTCCTCTCAATTTTGTCCCCTGATTTCTGTCGCTATCTTGGTCCCCGCTACTGCTTGTGCTGGCAAGCTCTCCTGGGCACCCACTACGCTCCATGAAGTAGTGTTTTCTCCTTTGTCTTCTGACTCTCTCTCCTTCCAAATCCATATCATGACACCTTTTTTGTTAGCTTCTTTTTTCTAAGAAAAACGCCATCTTCTTGTACTTTATGAGTTTCTAGCGTATCTCTCCTTCCCGTCTTTATTTTTCTAGGCAGCACATTTATGGAGTCATTTTAAAAAGAGTTATGTGTATAAATGTAACATACTATCGTAGCGATTTTAGAAAGCCGTTTACGTGCGTAAAGTGCATTTACACGTGAATATCCTAGAGCCAATTCAATGGCATATATTGTAGCAATTTTCAAAAGCCCACTTACACAGGTAAAGTGCATTTACATGTGCAAAACCCAATTTTAAGTGTGCAAATGCTTTTTAAAATCAGGCCCTTACTGGTCGATTTTAAAAGCCCTACGCATGCCAAAGCCGGGAGAAATGCACGTGACTCGGCCCGCTGCGCGCCATACGGATTTTAAAACCCACGCGGGTACACGTGCATCTCCCATTACGCACATAAAATGTTTTTAATGAAGCAGGGCGGAGGCATGGGCAGGCTGGAACTGCACCATGAAGCCTGCACATAAGTATTTGCGTGCATGAGTGCACGCTGGAGTCCCCATTGCATAACTCTACTTCTGCTATGGATGGCGTGTAAGTCCTGTAACAAAAAGTACGAGGCTAATCAGCAGGGTTTTAAGGTTCGGGGGCTAATAGATAAAAGGGAGGCAAGTTAGCTAGGGAGTTTAGGAAGCCCTCTCCTTTAATGGGCCGAACTGTGAACTAGCTGGGGAAACAGGTAATTGTGTTGGTGCGCGTAGCTACTAAAATTCCCCCAATTACAGGCTCGAGTTGCCATATGTGCGCAGATGCGCGTGTCAATATAAAATCAAGCGAAAATGTAAGCGTATATAGCCGATTTTATAACACGCGCGGGTAGACGCACATATATCGTGCGTGTTATAAAATCGGCATGTCCCCGAGCAAACGCCAGAAAACGCATGCACGGGTCTTAAATTTTACTTCTTAGAGTTTAGTAAGTCTCTTCATATAATGCTTTCTCTCCTTCCATACCTGTGAAAATAATCTTTTTGGAAAGAAAGCCTTCAACTACTAAGTTATGAAATGTTTTGTCACTGCAAGATTTGAGGCATCCTCACGTTACTTTAAATGGTGCTACAGAAAAAGCCGCAATTCAAGCTAAACCAATCTTTTTTTCTTTGGAAATCTGGGTTTCTGTCTTCTCTGCATCTGTTCTCTCTTACAAGAAAATGATTTAAGGTTTTGAGAGAGACTACGTTGCCCTAACCACTGCCTAAGAACACAGCTTAGTACCAAAATAGTGTTGTCCACTAGACAATGAAACGTTTCTCTAGAGTACCTGTTTTTTCATTGGAATTCTTATGACTTCAACAAAAACATTCCAATTTACAATGAATGGCATCACCACCCTCATCCTCCATTCATCTGTCTCCATTATTTTTCCCTTGCTTTTGACCCATGGCCTACTTTTCAATAATAAACTTAAAAAAAAAAAAAAAAGCCCAACTAATAATCCATGAGCACAAATGGAAAAAACCCCCCCATACTGATTCTTAATTATTATTCTGACTTCCTTTCTAATTAATACCCTCACAGTTCAACCTTTAAGTAAAGCAGCTGTCAGGTGGTGGGTTCTGCAGATGGATCAGTAATGGAGCACATAGAGCTTGGCATATCTGGCACAAAGATGCTTGATTTTGTCATTTAGAGCTGTACCTTGCCAGATTTTTGGAGGATCACTCGCTGTTGATTATACAGAGACAGAGAGAGATGTCCTTTGGCAGAAAAAAAAAAAATTCCCTTTACAAAAGAGCTAGTAATTTAGTCCCACCATTTCTATCACCACCTCCTGATTCTGAGTCATTTTGAAATGTCTCTTTCTTCTCCATAGTTGGATGCTCTGGAAAGGAGTTTTGGACTCAGTTAAACAGACACCATGTTCCCTGCAACATCTTTAGATTTTGTTGGCTATCAAACAGCTTTCAGTTTTTGCATATTCAGAGCCGCCAACCTGCAACACTCGCAGCAATGGGGCGTATTTAGCAGGGCTGTTTACAAACCGAGCACAAGGACATTTTTGTTTAGGTATTTTTTTACAAAGTAAAAATAGACTCCTCGTGAGTACATCTTGCCCATCCTTCTCTCTGTCTGTGACCCTTTATCAACACTGAATATGGCAGTAGTAGTGTCTATACTTTCTACTGGAAGCCTCTTTGTTGCCTCAGTCTGGATGCATGCTATTTTAAAGTCTGCTGAATCCTCGATTTGGTGCAGGACAGTGTCCAACACGAATGGGAGACAGAGCTGCTGTGTGCGGACAGAGCAAGATACTGAAGACAGACCCATTGCACAGACTGCAGCAGACGTCTTGGCGAAGAGACTCACTCCTAGACAACAGCGGCGGGAGATGTGCTCACTGCTGAAGGGAGCAGAAGAGAGACGCATTCCCCAGAGGCAGCCCATCCTGGAAAAGAACAGCAGAACACAAATCTGCTGGGAAAAACAGTTCTGAAGAGACGCAGGGCAACTTACCAGAGCAAGAGGAAATGGCCTGTGTAAAAGAACACCACTCCCTGCACTGTGTACACTCTAAGAAGTTTACCTTTCATACCTGTTATTCTATCAGGCCGATGCAGAAAGGTACATTATCTGGGACGCACAGGTTTACCCAGGGCTGGTGCTTCCATTAGGCAAACTAGAGGTTGCCTAGAGTACCACACGTTGGGGAGGTGGGGGGTGGGGGGGCTGTCAAAATCGTGGGAGGAGACTGGAGGCCATCAACGGATCCCAACATACTGGCAGCTGAAGAGCACCGGAGCTGTTCTTAGGGGTGGCGGGAGGAGGTGTGTGTAAGACCAATGGTTGCCTAGGGCACCTAATACCCTTGCGCCGGTCCTGGGTTTTACCAGCTCTCGAGCGCTCATTTTGTGAACGTAAACCTTACTGATGATGCAGCAAGGAGTTTAACACTCACAAAATAGGCGTTAAAAAATGTGTGGTTAGCTTTGCGCCCTCGCATGGAAATCCCTTGCTAATGAGGGGTTGAAGAATGCACTCCCAATTAGAGATGTGAATCGGACCCGGTATCGGTTCGGATTCCGGTTCCGATTCACATCGTGAAATTTTTATCTTGCAGTCCGATTGGGTTTTTTTATCGGCTGCGCCTGAGCCGATAACCAAAAAAATACAGCCAACTCTTTAAAATGAGTTTGTTAGTATCCCCCCACCCTCCAGACCCCAGCCCCCCCAAATTTTTAAATACCTGGTGGTCCAGCGGGGGTCCCGGGAGCATTCTCCCGCGCTCGGGCCATCGGCTGCCAGTACACAAAATGGCGCCGATGGCCCTTTGCCGTTAGCATGTGACAGGGTATCCGTGCCATTGGCCAGTCCCTGTCACATGGTAGGAGCAATGGACGGCCGGCACCATCTTTAAAAATGGGTATCCGTGCCATTGGCCGGTCCCTGTCACATGGTAGGAGCAATGGACGGCCGGCGCCATCTTTAAAAATGTCCTTTCGTCCTGCCCCCCCCCCCCCATAACGATAAGAAAACCCACTAAATTAATTAGGAAAGGAATGGTGAATAAAACAGAGAATGTCATAATGCCTCTGTATCACTCCATGGTGAGATTACATCTTGAGTACTATATGCAATTCTGATCACCAATTTCAAAAAATATTTCGTTGCACTGGAAACTATCGGACGATAGTTTCAATCGTCAGATAAACAATTCAAATCCCTACTCCCAATGCAGAGAGGTGCGCTGGCTGAACACACATTTTCTTAACGCTGGAAACCTAAAGCCTGGGTCAGAGGCAATGTAAAGTTTCCAGGAGGGCTGTATGGGCACATAAACCTTTTTTTTTTTTTTTTTTTTTTTTAATCTTTCCCACTCCTCCGCCGCTTAGCCAGAAAATTCCGTACTTATCTGGCTGTCTGGTGTGGTTCGCCGCTACTTATCCGGCTTAGGTGGCGCAGGATGTCAGGATTCTCCCGCTGAGTTAAAATCTCTGTTCAGACCAGGTTTGACTCCCGTTTTAACTGAGTGCATGTTTTAGCTCCCAATGCGCTAGCACACCATTAGCTTACTGCATCGGGAGTTTACAAAAAACATTAGCCTGTGCATTAGGAGACTGTACACTGAATTGCAGCGTGCAGTTTTAGCATTCAAGTTTCTGCATCAGCCTGTATAGAGGGAAGGAAGAGAAAGAAGTGAATTATCTCTCCCCACAGAACTTCTGGCCAGGCCATCTTCTTCCTCTCATGAACTTCATCCCAGTCATTCTCCCTCTTTGATTCCTTGTTTCTCACTCTCCCTTCCACTTGTTGACTTTTCCTACAGATTAAATCTTAGGCCCAAATCAAAACCTTTCAGATATAACCCATCTCTAAGCCAATATAAATCTCCAGTGATACAATATTTAAATGTAGGGGCAGTATAGTGAATAAAAGCCTTGTACTGTGCTTAATTCATGGCTAAAAGGCACGTAAACCATCTAGATGATTCTAGTTTCTCACTTAATTTCACCTCACTTTTTATTCCTTCCTCTTGCACTGAAACAGCCATGATCTGAACACAAGAAGACTGATGTAATGTTTAGCATGAAATAAGCAGATCAGCTATGCAGTGATCTCAGAACTTCAGGATTCTGAAAGAACTCAAAAATGAAATGTCAGATCTATTAGTAAAAATTTGTAACATCATTAAAATCGTCCATTGTACCTGAAGACTGGAGGGTGGCCAATGTAACGCCAATTTTTAAAAAGGGATCCAGGGGTGATCCAGGAAAGTATAGACTGGTGAGCCTGACTTCAATGCCAGGAAAAACTGTGGAAACTGTTATAAAGAATAAAATCACAGAACATATAGATAGAAATGGTTTAATGAAACACAGTCAGTATGGTTTACTCAAGGGAAGACTTGCCTCACAAATCTGCTTCATTTTTTTGAAGGAGTTAATAAACACGTGGATAAAGGTGAACCAGTAGATGTAGTGTACTTGGATTTTCAGAAGGCATTTGACAAAGTCCCTCATGAGAGGCTTCTAGGAAAAGTAAAAAGTCATGGGACAGGAGGCAATGTCCTTTTGTGGATTGCAAACCTGTTAAAAGGACTGTAAGTAGAGAGAAGGATTAAATGGACAATTTTCTGAGTGGAAAAAGTTAAACAGTGGAGTGCCTCAGGGATCTGTATTGGGACCCGTACTTTTCAATATATTGATAAATGCTCTGGAAAGGGGAATGATGAGTCAGTGATCAAAACTGCAGATGATACAAAATTATTTACATTTGTTAAATCATAAACATATTGTGATCAATTGTAGGAGGACCTTGCGAGACTGGAAGATTGGGCATCTAAATGGCAGATGAATTTTAATGTGAACAAGTGCAAAGTGATGCACATAGGGAAAACTAACCAATGTTGTAGTTACACGATGTTGTAGTTACACGATGTTAGGTTCATAGTGAAGAATACATTGAAAACATTGGCTCAGTGTGCTGCAATGGTCAAAAAAGCAAACAGAATGTTAGGAATTATTAGGAAAGGAATGGTGAATAAAACAGAGAATGTCATAATGCCTCTGTATCACTCCATGGTGAGATTACATCTTGAGTACTATATGCAATTCTGGTCACCAATTTCAAAAAATATTTCGTTGCACTGGAAAAGGTTCAGAGAAGGGTGACCAAAAATGATAGGGTTGTTCACCTTGGAGAAAAGACGGGATATGATAGAGCTCTATAAAATCATGAGAGGACTAGAACAGGTAAATGTAAATCAGATAACACAAAGATAAGGGAGCACTCCATGAAGTTAGCAAGTAGCACATTTAAACAAAGCACAGAAAATTATTTTTAACTCAACAGACAAGTTCTGGAATTCATTGCCAGAGGATGTGGTTAAGGTAGTTAGCTTAGCTGAGTTTAAAAAAGGTTTGGACAGGTTTGGGAGGAGAAATCCATAGACTGCTATTGGTCAGGTTGACTTAAGGAATAGTCCCTGCTTACTACTGGCATTAGAAGCATGGTATCTATTTAATGTTTGGATACTTGCCAGGTATTTGCATCCTGGATTGGCCACTGTTGGAAACAGGATGTTGGGCTTGATGGATTCTTGGTCTGACCCAGTATGGCAACTTTTTATTTTCTCATTTTGTGTACTGTAACTTGCTGGATGGAGCACATATAATGTGAGAGGAACGGGCACTTTTGTGGCTAAGGGTTAGTCGCTCAGAGAGGGTTAAAAAATGAAAAATGGTCAGTGTAATGGACCCATCCAGAGGCAGCAAAGGGAAGTAAGGCACTCTACTGTGCTGGAGCAGTTAGCCCCACACCTGGAGGATGTCATTCGTAGACTGTGTTCCCACTATTTCTGATATTTATTTATTTATTTATTTTTTATTTAAATACTTTTGATATACCGATGCTCAAGACTAGTGTCTTATCGTACTGGTTTACATTGAAATGAGGGGTAACCAATAAACTATGAAGATAGAATTACAATGAACAGGGAGTTTACAGAGTGGGAGAGTAGAGAGCAAAAGCATACGATTAACAAAATAAGATATAAATAACGAAGTTTTAACATAATGAAGTTTCACATAGGAATGAATGTAACAAGCTTAAACAATAAATAAGTCTATAGGTCTCTAACACTGCAGTTGCGAAAGAGGGAGGAGGGGGGGGGGGGGATAAGTGGGAAAGGATTGCATAGCTGTGCTGTTAGAATGGTGTCCATTAAGGGAAGGCTTGGGTGAACAGCCACGTTTTTAGTTTCTTTCTGAAGGAAAACGGGCATTGTTCCTGTTGAAGTTCTGGGGGGAGAAGATTCCAATAATACGGTCTGGCCGTGGACAAGGTTCGTTTCTGGATGGAAGTGTGATTAGTGGATTTATTAGGGGGGGCATGGAGCGATCCTTTGTAAGCTGATCTGATCGGTCTTGTGGACACCTGAAGTTCGAGAGGTATTTTGAGTTGTAGAGTAGATCGGTGATATATGTTTTTATGGATGATGGTTAAGGTCTTGAACATTATTCTGTGGTTTATAGGTAGCCAGTGTATGTTTTTTAGTATTGGTGTGATGTGGTCTTTGCGCCGAGAGTTAGTAAGGATCCTTGCTGCGGCATTTTGCTAAAGGCCGGAGGTCTCTGTACCCCCAAAGAAAGTACACACTGAGTGGTATATCAGTAACAATTCACAGTTTATTTTATTGGTTTAACCAAAAAACAAAAACAATGTACTGGATAGTAAAAGACTGACAACAGTAGCTGAGATGGTTAAAGTCTTCAGGCATTCACATGTTAGGTATCGTTTTAGGATTACTCAATAAAGATCCTCAACCAGCTTGTTGAATTCCTCATAGGAAAGGAATTTCTACAACACTCCCAGCAATATCATAATATTCTCATGTTTCTTCTCACCAGGATGATATTTTGAACACCCCACTCAGAACATTTTCTTTTGTTCACCATAGGATTAGGTAACTCCCTTTTCCAAAAATACCAGGCTCAGCTTTACCCAGCTTCCAAACCTCAAGGACTCATGCATGGACTACAACCTAAAAAAAATGTCCCTGTCACCTCAGGCCTTCCCACTTTGGGGGGGGGGGGGAGAAGAAAAGCCCCGCAGGACCCTTTGCTTGTGGAGGGGTCCCCGGGCTACACCAGCCAAGCTAGCTGCTTCTGTCCACCCTTAAACCATGGTGGATACCATGTACCTGCCAAAACTGGAACCATAATTTATAGCCCTAAAACCACTCTTCAAAAAGGATCTTCTTTACCACCTTCTTAAAGGAAAACATTCTACAGAGCCCATTAGCCAACCACATCTGGAAACTTCCCTTCATAGACTCTATGGGCATTAACCTATAAAGGATCCTTTTATCACTGCTAGTGCCATCTGATGGCCATTCACAAGATTGCAGGCCTCCAATGTTTTCACCAAAACATAAAAACTTGAACAAATATTTACACTTCCAGGAACAAGTCAAAAGTCTCCATCCTTCAACTTTTCACGGGTCACCACTCTCATGACCAGACCCAGGTGGGTCCCATCACTCTACCATAATTCACTGTTTCTGCAACTTTATTGGCTGGAATGTTTGGGGGGCATGGATCTCCCACTAGCATAGTAAGTTAATATTTTAATCAACTTTTATACAAGTTTTTAGATATTTAGTTTTATTTTCATGTAGTGCCTTTCATTCAAACAAGATCTCACACATGCGTTACACTTTAATACATCAGGGAAAAGCAGCTACCACGCACTTTAACTGGGATGGGCAACTTGAACTCTAAAGAAGGCTTTCTTTTTCATCTGGGTAACCGAGACTTGCAGTAAAGGGCTGATGGTTGTAAATCTGCAGGGGCTCTGCAAAGGGAGGAAGTGGTTTAGCAGTTCTACTTGCCTGGTTACTTTAGCAAAGACTGAATCTTTGTCTCTCCCTCTGCAACCTTGTCACAAGTTAGGGATAAGGTGTTCCATGGGACTGGAGCGGGGGTGTGAATGCTTCTGTTATGGACCCTGGAACTGGACTGAATCCACCATCACAAGTCACACGGGCCACATGAGTTGGGATTTGAAAGACTAAAAAAAAAGCAGCGAAATAACACAGTGCCAGCGCCTTTTTCATAATGCTCAAACATGGAACATTTCAATTTAAGGTGGTCCTCTGTTAGGTCATGGGCTGCTAAGTGCAGCAGATGAAGCCAGTTTTTTTTTTTGCAACAAGAGATGTTTATTGACACTACATCATGGCCAGCTTCCAGCAGGACCTGCACTGCTCTGCCTAGCTCCTCAGAACTCCACCACAGCTCTACAGCACCTGCACAGCAGCTGAACTCTCCTCTGAACACAATTACAAAGAGAAAAAGATAAGTGCCGATATTTTCACTGTTTTACTTGCATGGAAAAATTATAAAAAGCAAGTTAAACATAAGGATGAAACTGATGATTAACATCTGGGCTCTTTTACGCTTAAGTGACTACATGGGTGCTCATATTAGGTAACTACTCTTAAGCGAATATTTGCAAGCCCTTTAATATTATGATGGTCACTATGAGATAAATAAGCCATATTCTTTTGCGCCATCTCCTCAGAACACGAAAAAACGTATTGTCAGAATAAAGCAAACTTGAATCCTCAACAAGCAAATGGTTTTTAGTCCTGGAACCTAACAAACCTGGAAACTTCCTATCAGCATCCACAGGTGGCTGCCCAACTTTGAAGGTGCAACATCTGGCCCAGACAACTCTAACATGCTGTATTCACTAGCTGATATCAGGCAGATGGGCTAAGCATTCCTCTGCCTTCAATTCCCCCTTCAAAAGCCAGAGGTGACCCACATGAACTTTGTGGTGCCCTCCAGCATTCAGAGAAACCACACAAGTCCCAACAGTCATGCTACAGCCCCACCTGTCATGGCACTCATGGAAAAAAGGCAAACCCTATGATTCCCAAATCGCAGAAATTCAACAGAGAGTAAGGAGAGCACACGAGCATCATTGTACAAAATGACTTGTGTGATCAGAAGAATGACTTGTATAATTAGAAGAACATTTAGGCATAATAGACAGTTTTTGGGTACTTGCCAGGTTCTTATGGCCTGGATTGGCCACTGTTGGAAACAGGATGCTGGGCTTGATGGACCCTTGGTCTGACCCAGTATGGCATTTTCTTATGTTCTTATCCTTCATGACCTTTCTGGCCTGCATACCCCGTTTTTCTACATTTTTTGTGTGGTAGCTTACTGGTTTGGACTTCCTAGTAAATATCTGTTAAATAACTGATATTTATAGGGAAGGATCTAGAATATATTATTATATTTAGATATGTTCATGAATATTGCTATTAGAATAAGCACCTGCCCACAATGCTATGATGACAAGCTGTGCTTTTATAATCGTGATACCCAGGAGTATGTATGAGACATTTTGGTGCTCAGGGCAGAATGTAAATTTAGTGATCTCCTCACTGTTGTAGATATAACAACTTTATTTCAATAAATGAACATATATAGGCAACAAAAACATATTTTCCTCCCATTGGCATCCCCCCTCTGCCCAGGTGACCCTCTTCACTTATTTTTCCTAAGGACCTGATAATACCTATTACTGATTTACAAGGGAGTTATATAACACTGTTATTTTTGTTTCCAGTGGCTTTAGAAATGTTATATCCAAATGCAGGTGTTCAGAGGCTGATGAATCATTCAAGGCCTCGATTTTCATCTGCTTTAGATATCAGGATGTTTGTGAGGTGGTGGGGGAAGAGGAGATGGGAAATTAAATTATCAGTACTAGAAAATGAAATCTCTACATTACCCACCAATCCAAGTACAGCAAGGGGTGGTGGTAGAACAATCTTCTCCATACTCCATCTTATCTCCAGGGATGAGTAGTCAGATTAGAGAAAACAAACAAAAAGTTCAGAGCATATATATATATGATAGAAATGTATACAGTTGTACACTATTTAATTTTTTTGTCTTCATTTCGTTTTTTGTTTTTTTGGAGATTTTTTGTTTGTTTTTCCATTTTCAAGGGGTTTTTTTTTCTGTTTGTATTTCATTTTTTTGTTTTCAGGAAATAGTGCACACTATTTGCAAATAAGGTGCATTATTAGCAAACAGGGTACAATATTTTGCTTATAGCATGTACTATTTGTTAATAGTGTGCACTATAATAGTTAATAGTGTGCACTATAATAGTTAATAGTTAATAGTGTGCACAATTAAACTCTGGAATTTGTTGCCAGAGAATGTGGTTAGTGCAGTTAGTATAGCTGTGTTTAAAAAAGGATTGGATAAGTTCTTGGAGGAGAAGTCCATTACCTGCTATTAAGTTCACTTAAAGAATAGCCACTGCCATTAGTAATGGTTACATGGAATAGACTTAGTTTTTGGGTACTTGCCAGGTTCTTATGGCCTGGATTGGCCAGTGTTGGAAACAGGATGCTGGGCTTGATGGACCCTTGGTCTGACCCAGTATGGTATTTTCTTATGTTCTTATTTTCCCAAAACAAACAATTGAGGACTTTTTTTTTTTAATTTTTCAGTTTATTTGAAATGAAGCAAAAAGGGGCTCATTATATTACATTTTATACTTTCATTTCAAATGAATGCACATTCGTACTATATGATTTAAACCACATTTTATTTCTGTTTTTAATAATTTAGGATATAAAGATAAAAGCAAATAAAAATGTGTGTGAGGGTGTTTAACACCAGTTCGTGATATACATTCAGATATTTTGTGGTACTGCCATATTGTCACTACTTTATTCATGCCTGTTTAATCATTGACCTCTCTGCTGTGAGGAATGATTAGCACCATTTGTGACAATAGTTTTAATTGTATGTGATCTCGCTGGAATGGTCTCAAACCACAACACATTCTATGCTGGTTACCAGAAAAAAATAGGAATTCTTTTTGTTTGACTAAGTTGCTGACTGGAGGTTACCGTTGTACCATAAATATATTGTATAAGGACGTGCTATTAAGGAAAGAGATTGGAATCTAATGTTAAACAAAACGCTGAAATACTTAGAGAACTAACTTTTGAGTTGTTCTCTATTTATCTCCTAGATGAAATCTGAAATAGTCTCATATTACGATATGAGATCCTGTTATAAATCAATATAAGGAAGTATGAAACGTGGGAAGCTGACCTTTATGTGAACCAACCTCTGGTGTTTATGAAATCTGAGCTAACACTTTTTTTTTGTTCTAGTAAGACTCAATGAGAACTAATAATTTGAAACACTGACAAAAAGGAATCTACCATGAACTATAGTACTTGAAATGAATGTCCCTCTGCCTGTCTAAGACAGTGGAAATTAAACCAGGGAGCTGGAAATATATTGCCAGCTGGTCCCACAGTCATATATGAAAGATCAGTACTTACCTGAGATGTCAAGCGCAAGATCATTTATTGCCTGTCTGTTGTCTTAAATGAAACGGGAAAGATCGGGGGGGGGGGGGGGGGGGGGCGGCTCTAATTACATAAGAATGATTTAGCAATTCAGAAAGGTAACATCTAGAAGAATGGGAGGGTTAAATGATTCCCTTTATTTATTTTTTCAGTAGGAGAAGCTCGGTGGGACAGTATACTTGTTTCGTGCAGCAAGAGCAACACAGCATCTCTTTTCTAAAGCAACAGGCTTTCTGGCATACAGAATGATGATTGTCCATCGTTAACTTTAACCACATTAAAAAAATGAAGAATTCTGCTCCCATGACTTGTGGCCCCCGTACCGTGCACTGGAGCAGGGGGATCTGGGTTGGAAAGTAGCACTCTTGGGCCTGGGGAGAGAGGGAGGACAGTTGGTGCTACAGTGGTGGCTCCTGCTAACCAACAGCTGGCGATGAAGGAGAAAGCAGCCATCATGGGCCTTGGTTCAGCAAGGCTTTCTCTTAGCCATCTGCCACGCCATCCAAGCCAAAGGCATTGAACATGGAGGTCTATAAAGCGCATTCTAATGGAGGTTGGTCTTACATGTACTGAGAGACTGCTTAAAGCAGGATTCAGTTTGCACATTAAAGAAAAGGAGATGAATAAATCAGTTCCTTGCATCCTGACACTTTTTAAAACTTGACTTATGATTATGTAAACAAGCTCGGCTTCATATGAAAAAGATTGATCTTTGAAGTCTTCCTCATCACCCAACTTTAGTATTTCTCTCAGAGGTACATAATTATCATTACAGGCAAGATTTCAAAATGAGAAAAAAAAAAATGGTCCTTTGAAATTGAGTGCTCTTCCATGTCACGCCCAGACACTGAGTAGTGACATGTCAAAACCCGAAACACAGCAAAAATGAATCGTTATTTGCTCTACTGCAATTCAGTTCAGCATTAGGCATTTCTGTATACTGAAATACTGAAACACACATTATGATGGCCTTTGACAAGGCCTGTCTAATCTGCACTTTTCCCCTTCTTACTACAAAACTGCATAACCTACTTGGGTCTCTGACTTACCTTCATTTATACCACCTAGGATACTCTGTTCTTTGACTCATGCCTTTTGAATTATGATGATTTTTTTTTTTAGAATTGATGCGTTTAGTAGAGGTCCTCACCAACATCCTGCACTAGCCTAACATGCTGGGATACAAGGCACTCATCAGTCATGGATAAAGGGAAAGAAAAATACACCTACAATTTTATATTCCAAAGATTAGATACAAGATAATGTACGACATTAAGACAGTAACTTTAAATTGAGCGCACGGGTGCCCATAGACGCGTGAGCACACATACGCAGAAATTTTAAATCTCTTACCACGTGCATGTGTGCTCTTAATTTTAAGAGGTTACTCGAGAAAATATAATTCACATATTTTTCTTAGGAATTTGTTGGCTTTAGCGTGCGCAGGAAAGTGGATTTTAAAACATGTGCGTGCGGAGGACATTCCTGGTTTTACCCATTAGTCCACCAGTTTACCCGGTCTCTCTCGAGGTCATCCTCTGGTTCTTCAGCCTACACTCCCTTCCCAGTTTACCCAGACCCCTCATCCAGTGGTTTTTGGCTTCAAACAAGTTTTCTTCAGACTTGTACCTCATCAAGATCAGAAGTAAGCATGTGTTGCGGCCCCGACTGCCTCTCCCACGATCGGGGCCATGGCCACTTACCTCCGCTCCGGACCACGGAAGAAAACGCCGGGTTCCTGGCCTGTTAGGCCGCATGGCCGCGGCGTCTCCACATGGGAGACGCCGCCGAGCCCGTCTCTGACTCCCCCCCATTCCTGGCCAACAAATATGGGCTCACATCCCTACCTTCAATCTTGGGAACCTTAAGTGCCCAGTCATATAAGCTCAAAGATGAGTGCACATCCCCACCTTGTTTAATGCCTTCACATGTGTTAATACTCTATCTATTCGCTCATCAGATTCAGCAAGAAAACCCTCCATTTATTTTACCTATATCCCCAGAGGTGGTATATACCCCGGGGAGGGGGGGTTGTCTTCAGGACAGCATGAGGAAAAACATAGCTCTCTATTTTTGTTGGATCCCTTCCTTTATTCCAAACATTGGAAAAACCTACCATACTCATTGGCATGTTGACAGCCAGGCCCCTTACCCCCTTTGTTTTACCTCAAGCATATTATGCTCCAGCATAGGTGTCAATGTTGAGGTCTATTGAAGCTGCTCCTACATCAACATCAAACCCATGGATATTGATACCAGAAATGTCTGAAAACCCACCATGTCTGTCCTGACTTCATTATTACAGGTATATAATCTTCATAGACCCCAATACCGGGTAACACATTTCAAACAGCATGTGAACAATATTTTATGATGAAAATTTTTTTTTAGGAAAAGAGAGGAACGTTTCATATATTGATATCATAAATCCCCCGAAAGGGTAATATGATTATAGTTATAATCATAAACGAACCTCCCCCATACAATGTTTTTCTTGAAAAAGATATGAAACACCAAGTGTGAACCTCTCTTGTGTTTTTTTTATAAAATCTTCATTGTTAACGACGGTGAAAATTCACTCCATCAATCATGAAAACAATAAATATAAGTGTCTCGGTAAAATTGTAATAATCCCAAAAGGTATTTATAAGTACTTAACTCACTTATGGTAGGACCTCTCAGGCATAAGAAAACATGAAACAGGCTTAAATTCTAAGCTCCTTCAACATCCCGACTTATCTGATGTTATCAATAGATGACTTACGCTGGTACGTTTCAAGTCCGTCCAGGGACCTTTCATCAGGGAATTCGTCCTCCTTCAATCCTCGGTCGGTGGGTGTTGAGATGTTGCCTAATGGATTTTTTATGAGGTCTCAAACATGAGTCGAATTGACTCTATCTGGGTCTGACAAGTTAAGTACTTATAAATACCTTTTGGGATTATTACAATTTTACCGGGACACTTATATTTATTGTTTTCATGATTGATGGAGTGAATTTTCACTGTCGTTAACAATGAAGATTTTATAAAAAAAAACACAAGAGAGGTTCACACTTGGTGATTCATATCTTTTTCAAGAAAAACATTGGATGGGGGAGGTTCGTTTATGATTATAACTATAATCATATTACCCTTTCGGGGGATTTATGATATCAATATATGAAACGTTCCTCTCTTTTCCTAAAAAAAAGTTTTCATCATAAAATATTGTTCACACGCTGTTTGAAATGTGTTACCCGGTATTGGGGTCTATGACGATTATATACCTGTTATAAAATTGACTTGGAGGGTTCAAATTGTGGTTCATCTAATTTTGTTAGGAATCCCTCATAAATAATTTGGTGCCTATTGTTAGTTTTGTCCTGACTTTATTGACATTGAGTAACTTTTCCTCAATTTTGATGGACCCTCTATCAGTGTCTATAAAGCCCTCAATGAAGTTGAGAAAAAAATAATCAATGACAATGGAAAACAGTCAGTCTTAATGGGAAAACAGTTGACTTCAATGGAAATATAATCAAAATCAAGGATGACTCTGTTAACATCAAGGAGGACCCTATCAACATTGAGGTGGAAGATAAAGGCATGTGGGAACTGCCATGAGCAAATGGATGCTCTCCAGACTTATCTGCCACAGAGCACATTAATACCTTCTTCTCCACTGCTCATCTTGCAGAAGGTATCTTTTTCCGTGCAGAACATAAGAACATAAGAACATGCCATACTGGGTCAGACCAAGGGTCCATCAAGCCCAGCATCCTGTTTCCAACAGTGGCCAATCCAGGCCATAAGAACCTGGCAAGTATCCAAAAACTAAGTCTATTCCATGTAACCATTGCTAATGGCAGTGGCTATTCTCTAAGTGAACTTAATAGCAGGTAATGGACTTCTCCTCCAAGAACTTATCCAATCCTTTTTTAAACACAGCTATACTAACTGCACTAACCACATCCTCTGGCAACAAATTCCAGAGTTTAATTGTGCGTTGAATAAAAAAGAACTTTCTCCGATTAGTTTTAAATGTGCCCCATGCTAACTTCATGGAGTGCCCCCTAGTCTTTCTACTATCCGAAAGAGTAAATAACCGATTCACATCTACCCGTTCTAGACCTCTCATGATTTTAAACACCTCTATCATATCCCCCCTCAGTCGTCTCTTCTCCAAGCTGAAAAGTCTTAACCTCTGTAGTCTTTCCTCATAGGGGAGTTGTTCCATTCCCCTTATCATTTTGGTAACCCTTCTCTGTACCTTCTCTATCGCAACTATATCTTTTTTGAGATGCGGCGACCAGAATTGTACACAATATTCAAGGTGCGGTCTCACCATGGAGCGATACAGAGGCATTATGACATTTTCCGTTTTATTCACCATTCCCTTTCTAATAATTCCTAACATTCTGTTTGCTTTTTTGACTGCAGCAGCACACTGTACCGACGATTTCAATGTGTTATCCACTATGACACCTAGATCTCTTTCTTGGGTTGTAGCACCTAATATGGAACCCAACATTGTGTAATTATAGCATGGGTTATTTTTCCCTATATGCATCACCTTGCACTTATCCACATTAAATTTCATCTGCCATTTGGATGCCCAATTTTCCAGTCTCACAAGGTCTTCCTGCAATTTATCACAATCTGCTTGTGATTTAACTACTCTGAACAATTTTGTGTCATCTGCAAATTTGATTATCTCACTCGTCGTATTTCTTTCCAGATCATTTATAAATATATTGAAAAGTAAGGGTCCCAATACAGATCCCTGAGGCACTCCACTGTCCACTCCCTTCCACTGAGAAAAATTGCCCATTTAATCCTACTCTCTGTTTCCTGTCTTTTAGCCAGTTTGCAATCCACGAAAGGACATCGCCACCTATCCCATGACTTTTTACTTTTCCTAGAAGCCTCTCATGAGGAACTTTGTCAAACGCCTTCTGAAAATCCAAGTATACTATATCTACTGGTTCACCTTTATCCACATGTTTATTAACTCCTTCAAAAAAGTGAAGCAGATTTGTGAGGCAAGACTTGCCCTGGGTAAAGCCATGCTGACTTTGTTCCATTAAACCATGTCTTTCTATATGTTCTGTGATTTTGATGTTTAGAACACTTTCCACTATTTTTCCTGGCACTGAAGCATCACATTTACCTGCATCATACAACCAGATTTTGATAATAAACAACTATGCCATCAGATGGTAGGCCTGGTAGTGGAACAAAATGGGCCATTTTGGAAAATCTGTCAATTGTAACCCATATGACCGTGTGACCTTTAGATGGTGGTAAGTCCACGATGAAATCCATGGAAAGATGTGTCCAAGGTTCTTCGGGAGCTGGGAGTGGCTGGAGTAAACCCCAAGGTTGCCCATCCGGGGGTTTCTGTTGAGCGCAGGTGCTGCAGGAGTCGACATATGCTTTAGCGTCAGAGACCATAGTGGGCAACCTAAGAACCGCTGAAGCAGCGCTAAGGTTTGCGCTCGTCCTGGGTGACCTTCAAACTTAAAGACATGTGCCCACCGGAGAACTCTTTCATGGAGTCGACAGGGCACCACTGTTTTCCCCGTAGGAACAGGATGAGTAGCCAAAAGACAAATGCAGGCTGGGTCAATAATATGACTGGGTTCATCGGGTTTGTCTTCAGGTTCGAATGAATGAGACAGGGCATCTGCCCGGAGATTTTTCTCTGCCAGTGGTAGCAAAGCTCAAAGTTAAATCTGGAAAGTAACAAAGCTCATCGGGCTTGATGGGCATTGAGACATTGGGCTTGGCTCAAGTGTTCCAGGTTTTTATGATCTGTAAACACTGTAAATTTATGTTGAGCACCCTCTAGCCATGGGCGCCATTCCTCCAAAGCCAGCTTGATGGTGAGTAACTCGCAGTCTCCAATGCTGTAATTTTGTTCTGCAGCAGAGAATTTGAGTGAGTTGAAGGAACACGGGACCATGGATCCAGAAGCAGAGCATTGGTTCAGGGCTACCCCCACTCCAATCGCGAAGGCATCTACCTCAACCAGAAATGGGCGATTAGGGTCCGGATAATGGAGACAGGATCCAGTTAAGAAAGCCTCCTTGAGGCGATGAAAGATGGAAATAGCCTCCGGGGTCCAGTTTCGGGTGTCCTGACCCTTACAGATTAGAGCTGTAAGAGGAGCCGCCAACGAAGATTACTGCGGTATGAAGTGGCGGTAGTAATTCGTGAATCCTAGAAAACGTTGAAGTACCTTGAGGCTCATGGGTTGTGGCCAGTCTTGGATTCCTTTTAGTTTCACAGGATCCATCGAGAATCCTTGTTGGGAGATTGTGTACCCCAGAAAGGGCAAGCTGGATTTTTCAAACAGGCACTTGTCCAATTTCGCGAACAGATGATTCTCCCAAAGACATTGAAGTACAGTACGAACATTGGTATGGTGTGTGGCCAGTTCCTTGGAGAAGATAAGAATGTCATCCAGGTACACCTCAACTTTGATGTATAAGAGATCCCTGAAGATTTCATTAATCATTTGCTGGAAAACTGCAGGTGCGTAACAAAGGCCAAAGGGCATCACTAAATATTCGTAATGTCCATCTTTGGTGTTGAAAGCAGTCTTCCAGATGTCATCAGGGCGGATACTCACCAAGTTATAGGCTCCACGTAAGTCTAACTTGGTGAAGATAGAGGCTCCGAGTAGCTGATCAAACAATTTAGATATCAAGGGCAGAGAGTACTTGTCCTTGAGAGTGATCGCATTCAGACCGCCGTAGTCGATACATGGGCTTAAGGATCCGTCCTTTTTTGTGAAGAAAAAGAACCCTGTACCAGCAGGAGAGGTAGAGGGGCGAATGAACCCCTTCGTAAGATTCTCCCGGATATAGTCCATCATGGCCTTGGTCTCGGGAAGCGACAGAGGATAGGTATGCCCTCGGCGGGGGGGGGGGGGGGGGGGGGGGGGGGCATGGTTCCAGGCAGAAGATCAATGGGACAATCGAATTTCCGAAGAGGAGGTAGGATGTCCGCCTTCTGCTTTGAGAACACGTCTTCGAAGTCTGCGTAGGGAGCGGGTATGGCTGAGGAAGGGGTCGCCAGACGAACCACTGGTGGGGGTGTCACTTTCTGAAGACAAGTCTGGTGACAGGTGGAGGCCTATTCTGTCAGCTGGAGAGACCCCCAATTGAATTGGGGGGAGTGACGTTGGAGCCAAGGTAGTCCCAGAACTACCGGGTGGATGGACTTCTCTAGAACCAAAAGTTTAAATTCTTCGGAGTGGAGAGAGCCAGTAAGAAGACAAACTGGCTCTGTAGTTAAGGAGACTCGACCGGGTAATGTTTCTCCATAGATTGAAGCAATGCACAAGGAAGTCTCGCGAGGACAGGTATTGATACCCTGGAGTTGGACCAAGTCTCTAAGGATAAAATTACCACCTGCTTCGGAATCCACCAGAGCAAGGACAGGAAAAGATCGAGTGTCCCAGACTACAGTTACAGGCATGGATAGCTGAGGGGCCAGGGACGTTGCACCCAAGTTCAGGATCCCAACTGAACTTAGGCCAGGAAGTTTCTCGGACGGACTGGGCAAGTCTGTAGATGATGGCCAGGTGCTTCACAGTACAGACACAGGCCTGATTGTCTCCACCGAAGGTGCTCTTCCGGGGACAGGCGCCCACGACCCAACTGCATGGGTTTGTTGGTCTCAGCCACAGCATAATTCCTACCAGTAGTAGGGTTGGTAGCAGGTGGCGAATAGGAACGGACCCGAGAGGGTTTCCTGGGCATCCGATTCTCCCAGTGATGCTCTTGGAGATGGTGGTCAATTCGGCCTGTTAGATCAATAAGATCCTCGAGAGAGGAAGGGAGCTCTCGTATTGCCAACTCGTTCTTTAGTTGTGGGGAGAGCCCGCCCAGGTAAATAGCTCACAGGCAGTCCTCCTGCCAAGCGAGTTCAGATGTTAAAGTCCGGAATTCAATGGTGTAGTCGAAGAGGCTTCTTTGGCCTTGTCACAGGTGTAGTAGACTAGTGCTTGCCATGGCATGCCGCCTAGGTTCGCCGGAACACGGTCACGAACTGAGACAGTTCCCGTAGGAGTGAGTCCGAACTCTCCCACATGGGAGAGGCTAATGCCAGCGCCTTCCCTTCTAGGCAAGACAAGATGAAGGTAACCTTGGTTAATTCATCTTGAAAGATAGAAGGTTGAAGAGCAAACTGCATATAGCACTGGTTAATAAACCCTCTACACAGTTTGGCATCACCGTTGAAATGAGACCGGGCTGGCAGGTCCAGTAGGAGTCTGGAGGAGGAAGTAGACGGCTGTGGCGGAGAGGAAGCCGTCGCTGGAACTGAGTTGCTGGACATGGCATTTAGCCGTGTATGCAGACGCTCGAGGGAAGAGTCCAGGGCCTCGAGACACTGTTGCTATTCTTGTACATTTAGGGCTAGGTCAGGAATAGCCTTGAGGGCATGTGGCTCTGCCGAGTCCATGGCCTTTACAATCTGTTGCGCTGGAGGTTGACCCTTGGGCAGAGGTGGGTTTGACTCTACCCGTAGGAGGGATCCTACGGGTCCCCACCGTCGACAGGCATAGAGGGCTGACGGATGGAGGCTGGCTGGCGCTTCACCAATACCAGCCCTTGTTCCAAACAGGTTGAGTCTTTGGGTACCGGGGCCGGCTGGACTTAAGTGGCCTCCATCAGTGGTCGTCGATGGGTGGATCGAGGTCAGCCCAGAGGCAGCAACTAGTATAGGTATCAGTCTGTATTGGACGAGGCAAAGTCCCGGAAACCCAGGCGCCAATAGGAACACAGTCTGATGGAAGGCGCCCGAGCAAGAGCAGGCCGAAGCCTGAATGAACCACGTCCAGGACAAAGGCTGAAGAGGTGTCTTTAAGGAAGTTGGGTTCTGGGCTGGCAGCAGTCTGGAAGCAGTGGCAAGCAAGGCTGAGGTCTAGACAAGGAGAGAGTCAAAGGATGGTCAGACGAAGCAGAAGTCCAGAGCTGGAGAGAAGCAACGGCGTGGTCAGGTAATGCAGAGATCCAGGGCTGGAGAGAAGCAACAGCGTGGTCAGGCGATGCAGAGGTCCAGGGCTGGAGAGAGGCAACGGAGTAGTCAGGCAATGCAGAGGTCCGAACCAGGTTAGCAATCTGAAGGAGAGATGAAGGAATAGGAACACTGGTACAAGGAAACAGGAACGAAGGCAATCAGGATCAGGAACCAGGAACTGAAGAGGCAACGAGTACTCGACTAGCGAGGTGACCTGTTGCAATGGCAATTTGAGAGAGCGGAGTCCGGCCTTATATACCGGAGCTTAGCTGACGTCATCTTCCGGGGCTGCAGCCAGGTTCCCGCCACAGGCCCTATTAAAGGATCAGCTGTGCATATGCACGCGCATAGGGAGGGGCGCAGCGCTGGTTGGGACGATGTCTCTCTGCAGACCACGCGGAGAGGCCCGACGCAGAACATCAGGAACTGTAGCCAAGAGACCTGCTGACAGCCATCGATGCTCGGCTCCTGAGTTCCTTCCTGGCCAGAAAGTCTGGTTAAGCACCCGTTATATTCAACTCAAGATACCTTCTCAGAGGTTTGCACCAAGGTATATTGGACTTTTTCCAATCATTCGTCGTGTCGGACCGGTTACCTATCAACTCCAGCTGCTGCCTACATTGGGAATCCACAATACGTTTCATGTATCACTCCTAAAACCTGTGGTCCTATCTTGGCCTTCGCAAAAGGCTTCTGCACCTCCTCCTCCGACACCACTTATAAGGTCCACAAAGTCCTTGATGTCCGCCGTAGGGGCCGCCGATGGGAATACCTCCTTTCCTGGGAGGGTTATGGCCCTGAAGAAACATCCTGGATAAGAAACTCTCCTACGGGTAGTGTCAACCCCACCTCGGCCCAAGGGTCCACCTCCGGCGCAACAGCAGGGGCTCAGAGATCATGGGGAACAGTGAGAAGTGTCCTCCCTATCCAGTCAGTGAAAGGAAGAAGAAGGAGTTTGAATTTTTACTCTTCTCTCATCATAAAGGTTGACATCACAATCTACATGAACATTGTAAGAACCCACAAAAATAAATTTAGAAGAGACCTACCTACCTAACAGGGAAGTATTATTTTATGTATCCAGTCAAGGGGTTACATCTATAATAGCTAGAGGCAAGCTGTCTTAGTCATGTGATCAGACAAACTCTAGAAAATGAGGTTGCATGATTCCTTTAAAGTTCTCTCCTGTAAGAAGAGGCTCATAAAAATGGAAGAAATAAAAAACAAAATCTGAGAATACCATAATAAAATAGTTTACCATCATAAAACTTGCCAAGGTACAATTTTTTCAAGAGGAGAAGCACATATGATACTTAAATTTTGATTCTGTTTTAATTCACACTACTAGTTTTTAATAAACAATAAAGTTGGATACGTGTAAAGATTTCACTCTTGCTATTGGTCACAGCAATGCTGCAGACTCATTTTCTATCTATATAGCATGCAAATCTTCTGTCTTTAAATCTTCTTACCCACCTCTACTCGAAAAAAGCAGGCAAACAGGAGATCCCTGTCTGCTAAAATGTGGTTCCTTAATGCTTACATCTCTGTGATGCCACTGTATCACATATGGACATGCTGCAGAATGCTTTTCTGAGGATGGAGCTCTCACGAAAAGCACAGGATCCTCAATCTGATGTTCAGCACAGTAGAGGTTAGGAGAGAACTCAACGGTGAAGGGATCACCCAACAGAATCATCAAAAAAATCTTCAAATATAACAAAAGTTCAGACTCGGGGGGGGGGGGGGGGGGGGACTCTGGTCAGTTCTGGACAACCAGCATTGACTTAGAGAAATATAACATTACACAGTGTGTTCCATCGTATTTCTGTTTTCTTGATTTCAGGAAGAATTGACAAAGGATGTTATCAGCAGGTCATGCTACCCCATGACAAACTGGAAAAATGTTTAGACTGAGCCTGTATTGATTCAGATAGTGGTTTTTACATCTTTCCCCTCTGTGGCACTAACCTACAGCAAACAACTTTTGGAAAAATGAAGATTTTGATAATGATATTCACAAGATGAATAAAAAAGTGCATAGTAACATACAATACTGACATAGCTTTCATTTTTAGATTGAGCATTTTCTGCTCCTTCACAATTCAATTTTTTAATAGCATATATTCCTCAGGGATTGTAACATATGTACTGAAGATGTGGTAACATCTGAAATAATTTTTCGATAGGCTTCATGCATAATTTTTTTTCACATCAACTCTACCAAGATGTGCTTTCTATTTTTAATTTTTTTATTTTACAATGAACTTTACATTTTCTTCAGATATTTAACAGACAATAGCTAGGGGCACTGGCTGGTGGCCAAACTATTTAGGGACCAAAAATAATCAAACTAAAAACATTTATAAAAATTTCTACCCAAGATTCTAGTTAATAAAGGCAACATTTCTGATGTACTCAAACATGTATACACATAGGTATTGCCCCATTTATCAGACATGAGAGCTAATTACCTCATACCCTGCTATATTTCTTCCATCCTCTGCATTTCAATTCCCAATATTAACACATAGATGGTCAAGCTGACCACTGAATAGGCTGCATGAGCATGAATGCATTAAATAATTTAATGTCAGAAGAGTTTATTAAACTGCCACATTCTAATCAGCAGGCGTACCTGCCTTCATTAATCTTGCACTGGTCCATGGTGTGTCTCCACAGCCAACACAGAGAGTACTAATGTTAATAGGAGCTCTTTACAAACAGGGCCAGTTAATCAATGCAAATTTACCATTAACCACATGACCATGCATATAGCAATCTAATTATAATCGCCGTTAACCCCATCACTGCTATGTTCATTTCACAATATTCCATGCTGCCTCCAACCCACAAGAACAGAGCACAGCTATTGCATCAGAACTGAACATTTTATCACCATACCAATGAGAAACACTGAAGAATTCTGATTTGTTATTGCCATACAAAAAAAAGGCTATATATTTTTAATACTTTTTACTTCAAGGAGCTAGTATAGTAAAAAGCCTATTTTTTTCCACCCACAAAAATCATTAAACTGTGTGATAGAACAGTTCAGTTCATACTGAACAGTAGTGATTTGGATTAGTCCTTTAACGAGCCACGAATGAAGAGTTCCATCAATCCCTAACTCAAGGAACAGAAATGAGGCAAACCTGGAGGCCTGTGCACTAAATCAGTGGTTCCCAACCTGCCCTGGAGGACTCCCAGCCACAGGTCTGGATTTCTCAATAGATACTCTAAGCTTGTCCCTAGGGCAGGAAAACTCGAGGGGGGGGGGGGGTGGATTTATTACCTTCCAGCTGTGCTGAATCTCACTCAGCAGAGAACAGTGCTCTGCTTTCTGATCCAGCAGGTGGGGGAAGTGAGCCTGGCGCAGACAGAGCAAAAGGGGGCATTTTGGAGAGGATAGGAAGGGCTGAGTGGAGATCCTTGGGAGGTAAAGAGAGAGGATGAGCTGGGGAACTTGTCTGTGTGTGAGAGAGAAGGGAATGAGGCAACATTTGTGGGTGTGAGCGAGAAGGGATTGGTGCCAGCTGTGCGTGCGTATGCCAGATTTAGTGTGAGGTTAGAGAAATGATATAAGCGTATGGGGAGGGTCCATTTTCTGCTCCTAGGAGAATGCCACTGTCCCTTACAAACATGCAGTACATGGCTTCAGCTGGTCTCAGCCTGAGAGAGGTTTCACCAGACCTTGCCTGCCTGTGATGTCAATGCAGTGTCTGTGCGCTAAGGATGAGCACCACTGCCCACTGGGAGGGGTATTAGAAGCAGGAGGCAGCAAGGAAGTCTAAGAACTGGAATCCTGTTGGAGTGGATCTGTCTCTTCACAGAGTAACATCAGGCCCTTTCCTTTCACAGAGAAGACTCAGAGAAGTTTGAAGGGGAAGGATTCAATTATCAAATTCCTTTCCTTTGAAGTGCATTGCAGTTGGATATTTGTCTAGAATCAAACTATCTGAAGTTCCGGAAAATTATCAGGCCATGTTTCTTTAGTCGGGCTTTCCATGGTTAGATAGTTATCAGCAACATCACCCCTGTTTTGCATTCTCCTAGCCATTTCACTGTGGTTCACTTTACATGTCGTGCTGCTGCATTCAAATCTACTTTCATTCTGTTGTATTGGATTAGATACAGCATTTCCGTGTGATGATGCATGTATATTTTAATATGAATCGCTTTGATTGCTTTCTAAAAGCTTATAAACTAAACTCCCCCTTTAGCTGGTGAGAATCAGTCTCTACATAGAATATACAAAAAAAAAAATTAAAATAAGGGTATCATCAAGAGCTACTATACTATTTATTGCAAACCACCATACCAGCATAAATTCAGTCTCTCTCTAGGTTTGGGAAATCTTTTTGAAAGGCATAATATAACTGGAGTTGTTTCTGGTTCATCAATAGGTGTCACAGGATGGATTGTCTCTACTAATGTCTCAACAAGAGGCAAACATAAAGGCATAATAACATCAGATACTGGCCCTGTGGCTCTATCTGCCTCATGTTTATTACTTTAGTAGCATTATCAGAGTATAGACAGTCTATGTGTGTATGTAATATTCTATCCATAAGCATTCATCTGGTGATTTTCTACCAGTGAAATGAGGTATTGTACAATACTGAAAGAAATCAAGCCGACCTGGTCTCGAATGTGCTATGTGTCATTTTTGTAAGTCTTTCCTTCTAAGGTCTATACTCTTTGTCCTGCAAGGCCATTGGATGCTGGAAGATGTGGTGACATTCTCAATTGCTTTATGTTGGTTTTCTCCGAGAATTCCTAGAAAGCTGCACTGGCAAATTGAGGTCTATAGTCACTTACTACTACTTCTGGTAGTCCAAAAATAGAAAAAGAAAAGCATAATTTACTATCAGTAGCATCAGCAGTAGTGAAAGACATTATGGGGGTAATTTTGAAACAGCCTGCATAAATTTGTGGGCTGTTACATACTCGTGGGGGGGGGGGGGGTGTGAAATGGCCAGATGACATCAATGCCAGGTCTGGTCGAGGCACTTGCTGATGTCAGTCCTTCTCCTTAGCAAACATCTGGAGCACATGCTTTGGTTTTGTTTTTCCTCTCCTGGAAATCTCTTCTTCTCTTTCACCTCTTCTCCTAGGATCCAGATACTCTCGCACCTGCCCTCAATATGGACAAGTAGCCCCCTGTGTCAGATTTACTTTTAAATAAGAACAACCAGAGAGGGAAAAGGAATCAAATCCCAATATTCACAAAACTATAAAACTCACAATCATGAGAACGAATGACAATATCATAAGGCAAGAGCTCTCAAAGATCTTTAATCTGCAGCCTCTTGCCACGCAATGAGCCACAGGCTGTAGTCAGCTTTTGGAGCAATTTTTCGACTAATCATTTATTGTCACTCGATACTCTTTATCTAACAAACAATCACTCAATTTTATTCAATAATAAAGTTCATTATAACACGCATCTTTACCCAATTATCTCGCTACTTATTATACTAATTGTTACCCAATAAAATAAGAATACTTAGCCACACATATAGGTCTTCTTAAACCATCAAAACCAATCGTTCAAAACTCATCCCGACATGAATCATGTTTCGACTGCACATCAGTCTTCTTCAGGGGAATATTGCAAATTACATGAAGGCAAAATATTCTGTAATCCTAAAGGACTCAATAAAGAGATGGATTGGACTGTTTTCCAATAGGGAGCCCTTTAACACTGGTGGATGATGGGATTTGTAGTGTTGGGAGGAGTTCCAGTTTTGGGACGGTATTTAAAATGTTGGGTTCTGGTTTTGAGTTGATCGTTTGAGACGCGTTGGCGCCATGATTGAATTCTGTGAGAGACGTAAAACTAAGTCCGGGTGAGTGGGTGTTTTTCACATTTTGAGAGATGTGATTTGTGCTATGTAGTAAGTTTAACCCTGAGGCTGTTGGTCTGACTGTTTTTTTATGTTTTTTATGTGTGTTACATTTTAGGATTACAGAATATTTTGCCTTCATGTAATTTGCAATATTCCCCTGAAGAAGACTGGTGTGCAGTCGAAACATGATTTATGTCGGGATGAGTTTTGAACAATTGGTTTTCATGGTTTAAGAAGACCTATATGTGTGGCTAAGTATTCTTATTTTATTGGGTAACAATTAGTATAATAAGTAGCGAGATAATTGGGTAAAGATGCGTGTTATAATGAACTTTATTATTGAATAAAATTGAGTGATTGTTAGATAAAGAGTATCGAGTGACAATAAATGATTAGTCGAAAAATTGTTCCAAAAGCTGACTTCAGCCTGTGGCCCATTGCGTGGTGAGAGGCTGCAGATTAAAGATCTTTGAGAGCTCTTGCCTTATGATATTGTAATTCGTTCTCATGATTGTGAGTTTTATAGTTTTATGAATATTGGGATTTGATTCCTTTTCCCTCTCTGGTTGTTCTTATTTAGAGATATATTTGAGAGGTGATAGCTTCTAGTTTTTTGTGATTATCGATCAGATTTACTTTTATACAGGTTTGCTGCAAAAGGGGCTCATCCATGAGGAAAAGAGGACGACACATGCTCATCTTAGCATGCACATGCACTTTAGCATCTTTCACAGAAGCTATGAGCTCATAGAGCTACAATTTTAGAAGTTAGCATGCACACTAAAGAGTGCTCAAGCTAATGTGGTCATTTTCTTTTAACACATCCATGACAAAAGATGGTGCATTTCTTGTTAAGTGACATGATAGTGTGCATGTTAAATTGTTAACCATGCCTACACACAAAATTTTCTTAGTATGAGTTTTTGCTGAAGAGCATTTTTGGTCTTGCAATTTTTGGGCACAAAGAATCAAAATTACTCTGGTATATGATATTTCCTTATGCTGTTTTCTGTGGCCCATAGCAAGCAGTGGATTTTTCAAGGGTTACTGTAGTAATCTATGGCCACTTTGCCTAGGATATATATACCAGATAGCTCAAAGTATATATAGTAGCTGGCATTGTATATGATTGTGTCGGAGGCTCAAGCATCACTAATATTGCCCTTGTAAACTGAATATTCAATGGCTTTAAGAGGAGTTTTGTCTTTTTTATTTCTCCCTGTGTGATAACCCCACCTTTTGGGGACTATGGCATCTGGGGTATATATTGCCTAGGAGCATGCCCAGAACTTCAGAGAGTTCAGCACGGTGGAAGGAGACAGCCAGAGAGATTCCTATCAGGATCTCAAACATAGTGGAGTCAGTATATTTGACATCCCCCTAGGATTTCAACTATTTTGAGGAGCTTTGGATCTCTCAGGATCTATAAGAAGGAGAAAGTTTTGGGACTTTCTTAAAGGTCTCAAAGAAAGAGTGTCAAGTACTTTTTGGATGGGTGTTATGCTCATCAACTTGAGTATTTTTGCTATTGAAAGACTTTGGATAGAAGGATGTTTGGACTTTGACTTGACCAGTTTGAAGGGAAGGGCGTACCCCTGATATCCCTGAGGATTTGGGGCTAATCCTGCTGTGGCTCCTTCTGACCTTGGGCAAGTGACTTCACCTTCCAGTGCTTCAGGTACAAATTTAGGACCCATTTACTTAGCTGCAATAGTTTTCCAAAAGGAGAAAATACTGTGGGACGTACAAAGCGGAGGTAATTGGCATTGCTGCTTTGTGAATCCTGTGGCATTTCTCCCAATGGGAAAATATCGCTGGGAAAAATAATGCACAGTTATTTGGTCCCTGTATTACGCGCAATGTCAACCCTGGGACTGTGGGCCTGCCACGTGTTAAAGAGGCCAATCAGCCCCAAGTAACCCCAACCAAGGTGCAGAAAAATTTCCAAGGGTCTCCACATATCCCCTGTCCCACCCAGTCCCCATCCCCCACCACCCCTGGAGGTAGCCATAGTGTGAAGAAAAAAGAAAATTACCTCCAGCTCTGGAGGTGGAGTAAAGTTTACTCGCAGTCAAGGGCTCACGAAAAATATAAAAAAAAATTGATCCTCTGTGTTGCAATAAATGTGCCCCTTGTAGGTAGGGTTCTTTAGAGAGATAACAAAACGTATATAGGGAGTAGTGGAGCAGAGCATGATGATTAGCTAAAGGACACCTTAAAAATCGCGGGGGATTCCTTTTCGTTTGGTAAAAAACACGCAGAACAGATTTCTGTAATTTCATGTAAGCGATGCACTTTTGTCAGAAACACCCAATTTAGAAATCCATGTGCTCGATGCCATAAACTTTTGCGTGCCAGAAGCACACATTTCTCCTTAGTGCGCCCTTTTCGTACGCCGTTCCACTTTCTCATTTAAATATTGTATCGGGCATACAGGGGATATGGATGCGTGCGCGTTCGGAAAACAGGCGCCCAATATGAACGCCTATTTTTTTTGCACGCGTCTTACTCCATCGGCCTGAAAGAGTTCAACAAAAAGGCAGTCTAATTCTGGGATAAGTAACTTTATGTAAGTGGAGGCTATGGTGCACTTCTTGGGAAGAAGCTTTTCCTGGTGAATGTTATCCATTCCAGAATTAAGGTTCGGTTCTTTTTTCATATTCGTCTCATGGGGTTCTCTCTCAGCTTCTCCTGCTCCAGGCTATTCCTAGCTACCACAAGGCCCTTTTATATAGGTTTCCTCTCAGTGGGGGAGTGACTCATGCAATCAGTGTTAGAGGTATTGCTTTGAAACAGGTTGATTAGTAGTTGATCAGATGTAGTAATGGACCCAGGGGTGAAACATCTGCTGCAGAAGGATGACCCAACTTTTCTAGGGATGAATGAGTCTCTTACTTTCTGGAAGACATGGAATAATTTTAAGCAATATTTCCAATGTTTCTGACTTTATTTAACACTGGAAGAGTATTTACAAAATTCAAGCCCCAGGAAACTTCACAGAGGGTAATGTTCAGTAGTTTGTGTAATTGGTCATATAAACGCACAAGTTGAAGCACCTAATGTTACGCCAGTATTTTATAAACTGTGCAGTAGTATAAAATGCCCCATATCTCTGCCCCATTCAGCACCCTCTTAAACCCCCATGGCCGCTGTGATCATGGAACAATCACTCCAGCAGCAGTGAGCAGCTCCCGCCTTTGGTGGTCTCCAGATGCAGCCAGTGGCTCCCGTCTTTTGCCCTGCTGGCCTGGTCTCCGGCAGCGGCCAGTGGCTCCTGTCTTCGGCCTCACCGACTGGTCTCCAGCGGTGGCCAGTGGCTCCCGTCTTCGACCCTGCCAGCCTGGTCTCCAGCAGCGGCCAGCGGCTCCTGCCTTCGGCTCCATTGGCCTGGTCCCTGCTCGACTCACTCCTGTTGCACAGCCCTGTGCTTCTCTTTCTTCAGGCCTGCACTGCTTCAACCATTTTTTCTTCTGGCCTTCTGCAGCAGGGCACCTGGAGTTTTCGGGTGTTGGCCTGGAGACCTGGCAATTAGTTCAGAATTCCAGAGTATACGGCCAAATCTGGAAAGTTCCTAGGTATGACCATACTATTTCTGTGCTCCCTGAAGAGCTTTCCCCTTCTGGAGTTCCCAATGCTGCTCCAGAGTGACAAGTGCAGTAAGTCTCTACATACCTCTGAGACTTTATTATCCAAAGGGTTTCTGTCTAAAGTTACACTATTTTCCTTCTCTTTCCCACTTTCCTCTTTGCAGAGTTCACTATTATTCTGGCAAGCAGTTTGCTCAGCATTGCAGGGCCAGTCTTGCATTTTGTCACTGAATCAGTGCTTTTTGTTAACATTCAAAGATGGACATGGAAGTTAATGAAAGTATTCAAAGTCAGGCCACAGTCAATAATGGGCCGATTAGATAAGGAAAATACTGCATGAAATTTAGAAAGCTTTTTAAAGTGTATTTTTTTCTGGTTGGCTTATGTCTGACTGTCTCTTTGTAAGAGTCCTGGACATCTAAGTCTCAGTTTCTGATTGTCTTGCGGGGATATTATCTTTGATTGGTTTAATTGTGAAGTAAATTGTTTTTGTTTTATTGCATGTCTTATTATATTTGTATGATTAGCTAATTTATGTAATTGTTTTTATGATTTTATTTTTATTTAACATTTTACTGTATCTATCATGTTTTATTTTAAAAATTGCCTAGAGCAGGGGCAGGCAAGAAATTTTACTAAATAAATAGGCATCATTTAAATTAGGAGTTAGTGGGTTTTTAACATGGAATTTAGTCATGATTTTAACACCTGAAACATTAAAAGGTATTAAGGGGTGGATTTTCAAAGGGTTACGTGCGTAAGTTATACGCGTTAGCCTGAGAATCCGCTCCTGCGCGCGCTGAGCCTGTTTTGCATAGGCCCGGCAATGAGCGCAAGCCCTGGGACACGCGTATGTCCTGGGCTTGAAAAAGGGGGCAGGGAGTGGGTGGGGTGGTCCAGGGGGCGGGGCCAGAGCCTCCAGGCACAGCGGCCATTTGCCGCTGTGCTCTGGATTTTGGGCCGGCCGTTGGCCGGTGCGCGTAACCTACGCCTGCCTGGAGGCAGGCGCAACTTATCAGATAAAGGTAAAGGGGGTGGGGGGGGTTTAGGTAGGGCTGGGGGGCGGGTGGAAGGAAAGTTCCCTCCGAGGCCGCTCCAATTTTGGAGCGGCCTCAGAGGGAACGGAGGAAGGCTGTGCAGCTCGGCGCACAAGTGTGCACCCCCTTGCGCATGCCGACCCCGGATTTTATAACATGCGGGCGGCTGTGCGCGCATGTTATAAAATCGGGCGTAGATTTGTGCGCGCAACCAGGCACGCACAAATCTATGCCCGCATGTACATCTTAAAATCTGGCCCTAAGCTTTTAGTGACCCCAATGTTAAAACAGGATTTAACATGAAAATGTTACCATTGCTAATACACTAGAGTTACTGCCAATGGTAATGCATCCATGTTACTGGTGTCAGTACCCCCAGCACCACCAATCAGAATCAAAGGTCTCTCTCTGCTGATTCCCCCATTCACCTCTTCCCAAGTCAAAAAGAAGCATATGTGAGGCAAAGGAGGTGTATAAGGTCATTAGGCACCATGACACCAGTTGCTTTCCAGCAGGGCAGGATAGAAGAGCTGTCCCTCCTGCCCCCTGTGTCAGAAGAATACCTACAGAAGGTAGGTAAGTGTCAGATGGTGGCCCTGCAAGAACCTCTTCTTGACTCGGGGGGTGAGTTTCAGGAGGGAGAATTGGTCCAGAGAGATCTCTTCTTTAATCCAGTGGGAGGGTGGGACAATAGGCATGGAGGGGGCTGCCTCCATGCCTCCATGCTGCCTCCATGCCTATTGTAGGAGGCGGGTGGGAGAATTGGTAGGGGGTGGCAGGATGGACCCAGAGGGGGGCCTCTTCTTCACACTAGCAATGAGATACTTGGGGATATTAAGACTTATGGATTCCACTTAAGCCTTTGGGTTGGGGATCCTTAGCCTGGAGGGACCCAGATTACTCACTGGGGACTAGGGGAAGAGATCAGAGCCCCCATGGGGGCTTGTGTTAGCTGCTGGCAGCTAGTACAAAAGCTTAACTACCCCTCACAAAGTATATTACATTTTTGTGTGACTGGGTGGGTTAATGCAAACCACATGTATTAATGCAATTTGTAGTAGACTATTTACATATTAATGAGCTGATTTCCATGAATTTGCATGCAGCGCAGGTAATTTATATTTTTGTGCATTATAGCAATTTTTTATGTTAATGATATCGCATGCATGTGCATTATTGTTAATTGTATTAACTCAGCTATTTAATACGCGTGAATGTGTTAATGCTCTAGTCTTTAGCAAATAGGCCCCTGAATGTAGGTGAGTGCAGACATGAATTAAACACAGGCTGCAATTGTGAGATAAGGACGCTCTCTTGCTGTAATATATGATACACTTCTGGGTCCTACTCTTCAAAATGACTCTTTAAGATGTACAGAATGGCTACTAAAATAAGTTAAACAGTTTCTCCACAAGGAAAGGCTTATCAGACCAGACCTCTAGCTCATTGCAGGTTCCTCCACACCGTCCCCTAAATGCTTCCTTTAAGTTTTACCTTCTGATACAGAACATCCTGATCCTTACCTGCCGGGACTAGAAATATATGGTGAACACACACCTTTAAACTTCCTGTCTAAACTACCAAATTATATGACCAGCTGACAAACTGTTTTAGAATTTGATCTAATGTCATCAGTACAATTCGAGACATATTTATATAAGCCTGATGGGTCATAATAAAATTAGGTATAGTGGGAATAACTCCACAAGACTCATTTTTATTACTAATTTCAGTATGGTATCAGATTTACAGCTCTTAGTACCTTGATAATTGAGGTGCATTGAACCAAATGCCTAAAAGTCACACAAGTGATTATTCAGCCAAATTCTCATAAACATAAGTACCTGATTTACTATGTCTTTTTTTTCCCCTTTCTGAGTCTATGGGAAGAAGAGTTTAGTAAATCAGGCTCTAAATGTCACATAAATTAGCAGCAACAAAACATAAATGATTTTCAAGGCTGTATAGCTCTGATTTTATACAGAGAAAGTCTCTTATGTGTATCTGTGCAATGCATACATCTAGTAGCACTATAGACAAGATAAGTAATGATGGTAGAAATAAAATTGGCAGATACAACATACTGCTATCTAACATAATTATGAAGGGTCTTCTATTTCAAATCCTACAATCCCATGCAATATTATCAAATTGATGTACGACAGCATTCAGGAAAATCCACTGCTGTCTTATTAATTCAAAGGTAAATGGTTAAGCATTATAGATTATCTAAAACTATCATATGGTTTTCATCGGTGTGTTAGAAATGGTAAAGCCAGCACAGCTACAGAAGATTCCCATAAATGCTCAAATTTAGGCCTGCTTCATTTGGCCATTCATAGAGCGAGATCACAAAGCCAATTAGAAAAAAGAGAGAACTTGCAGTCAACTACACAATTGCTAGTAGGAGGAAGAGAAGTGGAGGACAGCATGAATACGGTGATGGATAAGGGATGGGAGCATTGCTAAAAAAAAGGTGTGAGCAGGCTTGAAAAGAGACATGAAAACTTGTAAATGACAACTGGGAGATCTGGAAGAATTATTTCTAGAAAATCTGTCACTGCTATTAAGAGAGAGACTATCATGACAGCAGGAAAAAGTCAATGTGTAACTGGATTCGTAGGTTTGCAAAAGGTCAAATAGGGCACTGGGTTACTAGTGGAAATAATTGCATTGCAAATAAAGGAAAGTTATATGAACTAATTATTGATTACTTCTCTGTGGATAGCTTTACAGTGAAGGGTAGATTTTAAAATGGCCGCACACAAAAATACTCATGCTAGAGCTCCTTGTTTTTTAGGTGTCTGGTGAATATGAGAGAGAAAGAGAGAGAGAGAGACTCTTTATAGGGCTCAGTCTGATACACTATATGGCCCATGGTAAGGGGGCACTTTGATTCGGGGTGACTTTTTGGGAGGTGGGTTGGGATTAGGGGGTGGTGTTATAGACACATACAGAGGTATCCTTTGTAAAATTGAAATAATTAAAAAATGTTGACCTTATAAGTGATTAAAAGGAGTTAATTTGTACAATGCAGCTAGAAGAGACTGCAGTGTACAAATGAACTCCTCTTTTCAGAATTTTCTGTGACAGTGGCTTCTCCCTTTGCTAAGTGTTTTTCCCTTTTTCTAACCTTTGGGGGATTTTTTGCAATCTTGTTCCTTTCCCCCATCTTTTGGCCATCCCCTTCTTGGGATGGGCCTAAGACTCTTTATAAGAG
The DNA here is from genome assembly GCF_901001135.1 of Rhinatrema bivittatum. Classification (NCBI taxonomy): domain Eukaryota; kingdom Metazoa; phylum Chordata; class Amphibia; order Gymnophiona; family Rhinatrematidae; genus Rhinatrema; species Rhinatrema bivittatum. Next base: position 82,836,447 of record NC_042624.1, read on the forward strand.
GAGACCATTTTGTCTCTTGGAAGTTTTTGGCATTTTGAAACTGAGGAAGGTGTTGGAGGTGATGTCTCAGGTTAAGCCTCACGGTTCACCAAGTGGAGACTGTTCTTTGAGAAGTGGTTGAGAATTTTTGTGATCTTGACCAGTTCCCAACAGAAGAGTTACTACTGTCTTTTCTAGAGGGGCTGGATTTTCCAGTTATCTGTCCTTGTGACTGTTATGACCAGGAGGGACGTGAACCCTTAGACCGACGGGAGGTTGGTATGACCTTAGGAGATGGCTCCTCAAGTTCCCCTGTCGGGTGGCAAGGCGGAATAGAAGTTGGGACTGGCTGGATCTTCGCCGCTAGAGACTTAGAGAGGACGAAGAGGCGTGAGATCGGTGCAAGGGCCAACCGGATCTTCGTCACTGGAAGCCCGCAGCCCCCCTGGGAGGAGCCCGTAGGGACCCGGGCCACTGGGACTTAGGTGGACCTTTGAGAGGTCAAAGAGGTGTGAGGCCGGTGCAAGGGCCAACTGGATCTTTGCCACTGGAAGCCCGCGGCCCCCCTGGGAGGAGCCCATAGGGACCCGGGCCACTGGGACTTAGGTGGACCTTTGAGAGGTCGAAGAAGCGTGAGGCCGGTGCAAGGGCCAACTGGATCTTCACCACTGGAAGCCCACGGCCCCCCCCCGGGAGGAGCCCGTAGGGACCTGGGCCGCCGGGACTTAGGTGGGCCCTTGAAGATGGATGGTCCGGAAGAAGTCCGAGGTCGAGAACCAGAGGGTCGCCGCTTGCCAGTCCAAAGTTACACATCGAGGAATCACCACTTGCCAGTCCAAAGTCACACACCAAGGAATCACCACGTGCCAGTCTGAAGTCACACACCAAGGAATCGTCCGAGAAGAAGCAGGAACCAGGAACCAGGAACTCGAGGCACTAGGAGACTCACCAGAGCGAGCAGACTCGTTGCCAAGTCGAGGAGTGAGTGGAGGGAGTCTGCTTAGATACTTCCCTGTGCCTGGCCCATCAGAAACAGGTGAAGACAATTTGGAGGGCCCTTAGACGCGAGGTGCGGCCTCGCGTCTAAGGGCAGGGAAGCCATCTTGGTCCCGGGAGTGATGCAGAGCGGCCTGACGCCGCGAGGGGAGGCCTGGGGCGCCTCCCCTGCCGGCAATTACCGTGGGAACCTGCACCGAGGTGCGGGAGTGAACGGAGCCGGACTCCCCAACGCCACGAATCAGGTAGGGGGTTGCGGTCGCGGGTGTCCACGACTGCAAAGCACAACAGTGACCAGTTAATAGTGGAGATAGAGACAGCTGTACTAGAAGACATTTTTTTTACCCAGTTTCGAAGGAAGGTTTTTTTCAAAGTATTTTTTTCCTTCTGGCCTACGATTGTGAAAGATGAGAATTTTCCCACACTTCAAGGGGAGGCCATACTGGATACTGTTTCAGATCAGAGGAGGGAAACTAAGAGGTAGATTTTAAAAGATGAGTGCGCGCGTCCATGTGCGTGTGATTCCCAGCGCGCGCACATGGACGTGTGGATTTCCATGGGCTGTGTGCACATTCACGCCGGATTTTATAATCCATGCGTGTATGTGCAGGCGGCATGCACAAGGGGAGGAATTTTAGTAAGTTACATGTGGCGACGAAATCGGGCCTTCCCCCGTTCCCTCCCAGTCCACTCCAATTAATAACAGACTGGGAAGGAACTTCCCTACCCCCCTACCTAAACTCCCTCCTTCTCCTCTCCTCTCTTCCCCACCCCCTAAACCGTTCCTATCTACCCTATTTTTTTTTGTTTTGCAACTTACTTCAGGGCCGGAGCTGAAGTAAGTTGCACTCGCTGGCCGGCTGCCAGCGTGTGAGTCATCAGGATAGCATACAATATTGGGTGATAAGAAGAGGGTAGACTTTTGAACCACTATCTCAAAAGACTTCTATTTTTGATAATTGACTTACAGTTGAAGATCTTTACTTTTTGGAAACCTCTTGCTTGGGGATTTTTCCAAACCAGTTCATGCCTAACTGGAACTGCACTATAGTTATCCCTCTCTCACTGGTGAGGATATTTTCAATAAGGATGAAAGTGCAAGAGCAAGAAGGGAAGTGAGCAGAAGGATGGACAGAGAAACCATTTCTTTTTTATTGATCATTGGATGTATGTTGATTCTTATTTTTGTCATCTTGACCTGGATCCTCTTCTTTAAGTTACATTAAAGACTATCTTTCATTTGAACACCAACTACAGACTCCAGCATTTTCACTGAGCTTGACGAAGTGTAGACTTATTGGGATAGATGAACCCTTGTGATTCCTGGTTTCTCTCTGTGGGGATAATTTTGATTTTCCTGTTTTTATTTTTCATTATTTGGCACCTTCTGGAAATTGTCAATATAGAGTGTGAAGTGATCATGGAGGTGTAGGGATAGACACGATAGCGCTAGGGGCCCTGAAAGAGACGTCTTCCTCCCTGTCCAGACTCAAACCCGGACCCATAGCATCCCTAGTCTAGAATAAAGCATAAAATGGGGAACCGGCTACACTGAAAATATATTTAATAAATTCCAGTAATTACTTTGATGTGGTAAACCATAAAATTCCATCTGAAAAGCTTGATATTGCTTTAAAGTTGTTGGTTGCTTTTTTTTTTTTTCTTTTATGAACCCAAACTTTTCAGCTTTGTATGATCTCTTTATTATTCCCTTTAGAATGCATAATTGTGCTGTACCAATTTGTGAAAGGCTTTTGAAGTGTTAAAAAGATGCATTAAAATTATTCTCTTTCAGGTTTTATGTTAATGAGGATAGGTGTTATTCAAGCAAAGTCAATGTGTCAAGGGAACTTTACTTAAAGTTATTCATACGCAAACTAAAAAAAGAAACATCCTTAGTGGAGTAAAATACATTTAATGAGTAAGTGCAGCACACAATTCCTCCTTTCAAAAATGTCAGTTCATATTGAACCTCCATTCTAGATATCTTACAATTACTTTGTCAACAGAAGGTAGAGCAGTGATGGATGATGCATTGGTTCTTGAAACCAAACTTTCTACAAGTTACTTAGGCTGCAACTAAGTGCTTTTACATTCCAGTCTTATTGATGATAGTGGTTTTATATTTATCACCCTGTCATTTCAGTTGACTCTATCAGGCTCTTCAATGCAAGAATATGGACACTAATGGAGGTGTGTCCTTAGTGCTCTTAAGGGTCACAGATTCACTCCACTAACATGCTCAAAGCACAATAAAGCTTTAAGCTCAGAAACTGCGCTTTGCAATTTTAAACAGTAATCTGTAGATCTGGTCTTATAAGGCCTTTGAAACGTTCCTTGTTATTGGTCTCCTATATACCAAGGCCTGCGTGACATTGAATATGCAGCTTTCACCTTCCGGTATTGTTCCTATTTTGTAGCTTACCCCATAGTAAGTAGAATTCTACTAGGACCTAGGAAAGTGCAGGACCTGATTGCAACACTTTATTTATAAGAAATTCTGTCAAGAATCAATAATAGTCCTGGGTCTCAAGTTCTTTCTTTAATAATACTTTGATATGATTTGTCACAAGCTGGCCCAGAGTATCCAGTAGATTTTATTACTTAGCTTGCAGCACACTGTCTCATCTTTGAGTCATGAGATCAGCCATGGGGAGACCTTTAAAAAGCTATATTCTTTACTCTTTGGTTATTACAGAAAGTCTATATTACTCAATAATATCTTTTATAAGGTGTGCTATCACATCTTCACACAGACGTTTAACCCCAATGTAAGTACAGTGAACGCCTTGAGGCCATTTGAGTGACTTGGACATTGTTTTTCATGATTGGATGCCAAATGAATCAACACCAACAACAAAAAGTTGAGAGTTCTTTTCACAGCTGCACTGTATGTTTCTGACTAACTCTAATATCAAGCTCATTGCAGCTTGGGTTGTGTTTAGTTTTACTTCTAAAATCCCACTAACTGAACAAAGTGAAGATTGAATTATTTTTTGCTTTTATTTTCTGTCCTAGCTGTATAAGCGCAAATACATAATACACTCGTCCAATGGGAAATGTAGATACTTTCATTGATACTTGTTCACTAAAGCCCAAATTGTCAAAGCCCTGCATGCAGTAAAATCGGGGGCTTACGCGCATGGTTGGGCCTTGCACGCGCTGTGCGCATTTTAGAACAGGCCCGGCTACGTGCGTAACCCCCTGATACGCACAGAAGTGCCGGGCCTGCTAAAAGGGGTGGGCCAGGGGGTGTGGTCTGGGCGAGGAGGGGCAGGAAAGGGGGGGCAAGCTGGGACGGAGGAGCGCTAAGTAATGGAACAAAAAAAGAGTGAGTAGTTCGGAAGAGGTTAGGGGTCGGGGAGGAGAGAGGAAAAGGTAGGAAGGTTAGGTAGGGGTATAGGACACTGGAGAAGGCCTACTCGCATCACCGCGCATTGGTTTAGAAAATTCCCCCCCCGCACGCACGTAAATGCCGCCCCGCCCCTACATCTGTGTGCGGATTTTAAAATCCACTGTGCAAGTGCGCACGGGAACCGTATTTTGTAACATATGCGCGCCGATATGCGCATGTTATAAAATAACTATGTCCATGTGCGCACGAGCGGACTTTTTAAAATCGACCCCTCAGTGCCTAAAATATATAAGTTCTTTCTCGTTAGGCCCTGAATGTGCCTCATATTTCTGATGTCTTACATTTGTTATACTATATCCCATTGGTTCAAATAAAATTGCGCGGCTACTTGTAAAATAAACTAGGCAATAGGCAAAAACCAACATGAAGGCGGTATCAGGATCAATTATCTTGCCTTTTTTTTTTTTTTTTTTTTAGAACAGTGCCATAAAACAATTTGTGCTGGATGCTGAGGAGGAAGTTGTAAATTACACACATCCTACTCCATTCACACTTTGACTTCAGGCAACATAATCGTCTGGAAGTCATTATTTCCTACAAAGGGGTTAGTACTGTAAGTTATGGGCCTTATTAGCAATTAACATTTCCTTTCTGTTTCTAGTATGGAAGACCCTCATCAAGAAGCAATGGATTTAACATGGAAACAGAGAAAAATGGCAGCCAAAACTGCAAGGCGCATCTAGTCTGTCCATTTCTGATGGAATACTGCTGGATCTACCTGATCTCAGGTTGTACCGTCTTATAATCTTTTCTATCCCATACTTTCTTCAATTGTTTGCTGTTTTGGCCACCACTACCCTGAGGCTCTTCCGTGTATTCACTGGGTGTGTGCACTTCAAACAAATTAAAATGCACACACCCAGTGGATACAAGGGACATGATTTTATATTTTTTTTTCTTTTCTTTTGTGGTTATTTTGTTTCATTGATTAGAAACAAAATTAACAAAATGAATGAGAACGAAGCAAAAGAAAAAACAAAATTAATAGAAGAGGCAGCACTGATACTGTCAAAATTTTAAAACTCAAGCCCCGAGGCCTTCACCTATCCTCCTCATACCCCCCCCCCCCCCCGCCATATCCATCTTACCCCACAAATTTTGTTTCATTTAATGTTTATTTTGTTACTTTACTTTTAAAAAACCCCGAAATAAACATTAAAAAAAGGGAAAAAAAGAAATGGGATCTCCTGAGGCCTCCCATACCCACTACACATCCCTCCCACCTGGAAAAATTCAGAGACCAGGATCCTCCCTGGCCCCAACCTACTCAATTTGGAGGGGATCTGCAGTTGAGGCCTAGGCCCAGACCAAAGCCTCGGCCTTGTATATGCCTAGGCCGCAGTAGGGCCCCACAACCTCTGCCTAGGCCACTGCTCAGGCTCTGGCCCCATATCAGGGCCCAGCCTGGAGGCTTACTCCCAATGCCGGGGCCTTGGTCCAGGGTCAGGCCCAGACCATGGAGATGTTCTTCTAATGTCTCCTTTCTTTGCTCTTCAAGAATTGGTGTCTGCTTGGAATGCACCAGAGTAAATTAACTCCAGCGCATCTTCCCCAGAGAAGGGCGTTGTTTTATGTACAGCAGTTCAAATAGCTTTTTAGACCTGTGCCTTTGATCTGGTCTTGGCTGAGGCCTGGGCCTAGGCTGAGACCCTGGCATCGCACTTGGGTGTAGGCCCCGACCCCTGCATCAGGCCAAGCCCTATGCCTAGGCGAGGTCCTGGCCTCAGCCTTGGCGCAGGTGTTGTGCTCGGGAGTAGGCCGCAGCCCTTGCTTTGGATCTTGGCCTATTCCCTAGGTGAGGCCCCAGCCTTGGGACTAGGCCAAGGCCCTACAGATTTTTTTTTTTTTTTTTTTTGAGATTTTCAAAACAAAATGAGATTCTGATGAAATTTTGTTGGAATTTAAATTTTTTTGTTTTGAAAATATCACGAAATGAAATAAGAAATGTTGTCATTTCCTATTTTGTTTCCCCCAAATGCACATCCTTATTAAATACTGACCCAGTAGGATAGGAGTGACTTGGGATCAGTCTTGCCCATTTGGGCATTTAGACCCAGGGACAGAGTAAGATGGGTCCAGGAGACTTGGTGGTGGGGTAGGGGAACGTCTGGGAGCTACATTTGTCTGTATAACATTTCTAGGAACATACATTTAGCCTGTTAGGATCTGGATACATTCCTGGAATGGAATTATTACCGTATTTAGTTGGATCTGTACAGATTTTCAGGGCTAACTGGTTAAATTTGCCAGCACCACTCATGCACAAATAGGCTACATTTAGATGAACTTTTAGCCTCCAACCTAGCCGGTTAGGATTGACTGATAATTCTGCTTAAGATAACCAGGTAAAATGACCTCATTATCTTACCCATTCAACAGTTTTTTGAAAATTGACCCATTTCTTACTTGGCTAAATCTCTGAAAATTGTCCTGGATATATAACTACATGATTAACTTTATATATTATATGAAATATATGATATCAAAACATCAGATAAAAGGATAGAATGCTTTAATGTAAGAAAGCTTGTTTCACTGGCTTCTTTGGAACTGGTACGTAAATGTTTTTGGAAAATCTTATTTGACTCTCAAAGGAACTTGTTTAATTAAGCCCTTATGCACTCCGGATGCTTGTGTTAAAGACACATTTACTGTTCTTAAACTCATAACAATGCTTGTGGATCTCTTAGTAGATATACCCTTGTTCTAGCATTACCTTCATTATGCCAATTGCAGTATATATTAGGGGTGTGCATTCGGATTGACCGCATTAGTAAAACGCAACTCATATTTTTTTTTTACTTAAAAAATTGATTCGACATAAACGATCGGATTTCCCACATATCGAACATAGATATGTTCGATATGTGGGAAATCGCGATTGTTGAGCCAAAATAAAAATTTAAACCCCCTCACCCTCCTTAATCCCCCCCCCCAGACTTACCACAACTCCCTGGTGATCGAGCGAGGAGTGAGGACGCCATTTCTGCAATCCTTGGCGAGAAGCATGTGACGTCGGCGGCACGTCGAGTGACGCCGGCGTCACGTGATTCCCGGCTCGTTCGCGCCGGACGGCTCGTTCGGCCCAAAAAGAACTTTTGGCCAGCATGGGGGGTCAGGAGGCCCCCCCAAGCTGGCCAAAAGTTCTTTTTGGGCCGAACGAGCCGTCCGGCGCAAACGAGCCGGGAATCACGTGGCGCCGCGTCACTCAGACGCGACGTCACGTGATTCCCGGCAAGTTCGCGCCGGACGGCTCGTTCGGCCCAAAAAGAACTTTTGGCCAGCTTGAGGGGGTCAGGAGGCCCCCCCAAGCTGGCCAAAAGTTCTTTTTGGGCCGAACGAGCCGTCCGGCACGAACTTGCCGGGAATCATGTGACGTCGGCGTCACGTGATTCCCGGCTTGTTCGCGCCGGACGGCTCGTTCGGCCCAAAAAGAACTTTTGGCCAGCTTGGGGGGGTCAGGAGGCCCCCCCAAGCTGGCCAAAAGTTCTTTTTGGGCCGAACGAGCCGTCCGGCGCGAACTCGCCGGGAATCACGTGACGCCGCGTCACTCGACGTGCCACCGACGTCACATGCTTCTCGCCAAGGATTGCAGAAATGACGTCCTCACTCCTCGCTCGATCACCAGGGAGTTGTGGTAAGTCTGGGGGGGGGATTAAGGAGGGTGAGGGGGTTTAAATTTTTTTTTTGCACATATGTACATATACCCAACTCATTGGATTTTTTTTATGTCCATATTGGCCGCAAGTGGGACCCCCTTTCGGACATAAAAAATATGAACATAAAATTTTGCTCTGCACATCCCTAGTATATATCATCTATTACCAATATGGCAAGAGTGATGGATGCACTGAAGGAGTTTTCCTAATTTTGTATCTTTGGAAAAATGTTTACAGGCTAATTTTAAAATGAGTGAGTGTGCACCCATACACACACGTATTGGCAAGCGAGCAAAGATATGCTGGAATTTTAAATTGTGTGCGCATAAGTATTAAAATACACCAGGCACATGTAAGAATGCTCCTAATTTTAAGAGGTTACTCGAGCAAAGCTAGCGTGCATGGCTTTCATAGGACTTTGTCGGATTTTTAATGCGCGTAAGCGAATTATTAAAACATGCTTGCGCAAGGGACATTCCCAGTTTTCCAGATAGTCTGTCCAGTTATTATTGAGGTCTTCCAGACCCTCTGGTTGTTCATCCTGCATGCCCCGCAGTTGACCTGGACCCCTCGCCCTGTCATGTAAACCCTAAAACGTGAGATCTGCAGCAGGAAGGTTACGCAGATAACAAGCCTATGTATGCTGCGGTTTACGGTTTTAAAATACGGATTTATGCACGTAAGTGTCGGCCCAACCCCGGAATAACTGTGCCCCTCCCCTTTTCCACCCCCTTATTCTTCTCCTGTGCATGGGCACACACGTGTGTAATTCGCAGCTTTTTTAAAATCCACGTTGCTCACGCGCGCCCACATATGTGCGTATGTGGGCATTTATGCGCGAGCAACTCCTTCAAAATCAACCTCTTAGCACGTAGGACCCACAGATTTGATATATAATTAAAGTAATTCAAGAAAAGCAGTACAGGTATAGCCTCCATTGAGCTAAAGGAAGTGGCTTTATAGTGAGAAATAGAAGTGGGGCAGATGTGATTAGTGAAAGAGGGTCTGTCTACATAGAAAATAAAAAGCAAGACTTGTGTGTGCAGAAATACTATACCTAAGGCTGACAAAGTTATTGTGTTTCTGCAAAAAAAATTTTCTTGAGGTTTCTTAAACCATTATTCTGAAGTCTCCTTCATTTCATTTCTTTTCTTCACACATCCTTCCAGGCACGCTGAGCAGTAACAATAAAGCAATCAGAAATCATAGGTAAGAAAGGAGGGCACGGCTCTTGGACGATAGATATGTGTAAAAGATCAGGAACACAAGCAGTTTTTGATGCAGTGTTCTAGAAGAGTGCTGAGGCATGGGTGGTCCACGCACCTCTATCTCCTGCACGCAGGGCCGGTGCAAGAGTTTTTTGGCACCCTAGGAAAACCTTTTCATCGTGCACCTCCTTTCCCAGCTTACCTATTTTTGGCAGCTCCGGCACAGCACTCCCGCTTACTGGTGGCAGTAGCGCCAACACAGTGCGCCCTTCTTTAGCAGCATTAGGTCTGGCACAACATCCCTCTATGCCTTGTGCTGGCAGCATTAAGCCACTCCCCAAATTTTGGCATGCATAAGAACATGCCATACTGGGTCAGACCAAGGGTCCATCAAGCCCAGCATCCTGTTTCCAACAGTGGCCAATCCAGGCCATAAGAACCTGGCAAGTACCCAAAAACTAAGTCTATCCCATGTTACCGTTGCTAGTAATAGCGGGGGTTATTATCTAAGTCAACTTAATTAATAGCAGGTAATGGACTTCTCCTCCAAGAACTTATCTCCTGCTACTGCATGGAAGGATCAGCCCTGCCTGCATATTCAATATGGATGCCCTGAAAACCAGACCGACAGGAGATGCCGAGCACTGGGGTTGAGGACCATGATTCTAGAACAAGAGTATACGATATGAAACTTCAGGAGGTCAGACTCAGGGGTGAGGTAAGGAGGTGGTCATCTGCTCTTTCTGTTTACAGGTACAGAAAGAGCTGTAGAAGGCCAAAAGCCAATGGGGCAAAAAGAGTACTGGAATTCAAGAAAGGGTCCTCAGCAATGGAGTCGTGAGAGCAAAGCCAGAGAATAAGTAGGATGGTGTTAGTGCCCTAGCCAGAGGGGGTGTCAGTCTATTTGCCACTCCTTACTTGCTTTCTCCATCTCCAGCGGCTCTTCTCCGCAGGATAAAGTTACTCCCTGCTGTATTCTTTTATTGGGCAGCAGTGCTGCTTTCAGGAAGAGGAGGAGGTGAGTGCAGTCAGGGACTCACAGCAAAGAAAAATTCTAAGGTGTTAAAACAGATAGGAGAGATTTTAAAGGAAAAGTACTGCCTCCTTCTTTCCTGCCTGCAGCTAGCAAAGAAAAGAGAAGAAAAGCAGTCCCTAAAGTAATAGCCAACTTTTCTTTTATGTTCTCTCTTTCCTCCAGAACTTAAGCTCACTCTCTAAGCCCTGGGAACCTACAAAACAGAAAGTTACCAGCTCAAGGTCCTGTCAGAGGTGTAGATTCAAAGGTCCTGATTTTCAAAAGCATTTACAAACTTAAAAGTGAGTTTTACACATGTAAATGCACTTTACCAGTGTAAGTGGCCTTTTCAAAATTGCTTCAAGGTATGTCATTGAATTGTCCATAGGATATTAACATGTAAGTGCACTTTACACGCATAAATGGCTTTTTAAAATTGCTACGATAGGGGCCGATCCAATAAATGGGAGCAGAAAACGAGTGCTCAGTGTTGAGCGCCCGTTTTCCTAACGCACGCCCAGCCACCTCTCCTGGGTTTCCGATCCAATATTAAAATGAGGGGGGTCATGCTCCTCGGAATCGGGCACACTGGAGAGGTGGCTGTCAAGCCAGTAGAGAAAACAGATACTCATTCTACGAGCGTCCATTTTCTCCTGCTACCTGCATAAAATACACAGCCTGGACCGTGTATCTTGTGTGTGTATTGGATTTCCAAAATTTTTTTTTCAAAGAATTTTTTTTTTTTTTAAATAAATACTGCTTCACTTGTTTCCTCCTACATAGTATCACTGCGATACTATTAGGAGTCTCGGAAAGCAGGAGTTTTCTTTTACTCCAGCCCCAGGCTGGTATAGAGTTTGCCACGTTACAAGGGCGCATGGGCCGCACAAAAAAAATGTATTGGATCGCAGGGGTTGGCGAATAGCCTCATCTACATGGATTTCCAAGAGATGAGCACTATTAGCTTTGCGGAGATTTGGACACGCTAATCCCCATATTGGATCAGGAGTTATGGACGCCTGTCCAAAACGCACGTCCAATCGTGAGTTAGGCCGTGCGCAGCGGCTAGCGCACGGTATTGAATTGGCCCCATAGTATGTTACATTTACTTTAGTAAGTCCTTTGAAAATTACCTCCATAGTGAGCAAAAGGCTCTTTATTGGTACACATTAGGCATGTGCAGGGAAAAACATTTATTTTCATTTTTCGGTTTGTTTTCGGGAGGTTTTTTCCCCACTAATTTCGGTTTGAGGAATGTTTGATTCATTTCATTTGTGTGAAAAAAAAAATCAAATATAAAAAAATAAACAGCTATAAAAACAAAAATGGGGCCTCCCAAGATCTCCAGTCCCTCCCTCCCACTTGCCGGTGAGGCCTAGGCCCAGTCTGAAACCTCGGCCTTGTGTAAGCCAAAGTCACTGTAACCTCGGCATCGGCCTATGCAAGGACGATGCCTCAGCCTAGGCCAGAGTGTCAGCCTAACTCAGAGCCCAATGCAGCTGCCCGGCCAGGAGGCCAGGTCCTGACACTGAGGCCTCAGCCCAGACCCAGGCCCATTGCCGAGGCCTGGCCCCATTTCTGGAACACCCACGCCCTGCCTCCTTTCCACCTACTTTTTCTGGGCATGTGTACCTCAATGTATACACGCCCCTCCCAGCTATTTAAAATTTGTGTTGCTCCCGCACGACCCACTTACGCACAAATGTGGCCATTTTTGCGCACATAAGGCTTTTAAAATCTACCTTTATGTAGGCTGTGTCAATGGCTGGGATGGGCGTTTCCTCTGGCCCTGTGGTCACTGGGGTAAATAAGATAGTTTACTGAAAGGACAGGGGATCGTGTTGTGGCAGTCTGTAACTCTTAATAGTTTCTCCCCCTTGGCAGCGCTGTCAATGTGCATGTGCTGATGGTTGACTAAGGAGTGAATTTTTAAAGGAGATACACATAAAAGTAGCATATATCATAGCAATTTTCAAAAGCCCATTTACACACGAAAAGCCCATGTATGCACAAAAATATCTTTTGAGAATTTAGGCTTAAAGAGTGAATTTTCAAAGGAGTTACGTGTGTAAAAGTAGCAATTTTCAAAAGCCCATTTATGCTTGTAAAACAATTTTACACGCATACATCTTTTTGAAAATTACCTCTTGTGTCTTTTTAGAACTTGCTACTGTAATACAGTGACATTTATGAAATTACATGGGATAAACACAGAGGATCTCTGAGGAAGTGATAGGGATCATAAAGCTGAGTACTTGGTGTGTATGGGCAAACTGGATTGGTCATAATGGTCTTTTTCTGTCATCATGTTTCTATATTTCTGTGCTATGTATAGTTACATAATTACTTAAGGCTATAGTTCACAATCACAGATATAAAGATTAGATTTTCCTTATTTAATTTTCCCAGGCACACACTTTCTCAGTTTAAAAATCCCGGTGATGTAGTTATGCTAGATTTATGATTATAAAGTTAATCTGAGAAACAAAAAAAAAAAAAATATGCTTATTTTGACTCTCCTGATGTACCATTAAGTGAATCAGATGTATCTTGCTCATTTGAAATTTTCAGTCAGAGAAATATTTTCCTGCTGCATTTATTAGTATTCTGTGCTGATGGGACGGCCAGACTGGACGGGCTGTATGTTTCTATAATCATCATTTGTATCACCAGATTTGTGAGGAGGGCTAAGAACTGACAACAATATGACCACAGTGGATTTTTTTTTCTCATGGCCCTTTACTCCCTCTGCCCACACCCTCCCCCAAATAGGACCAATCAGAGAGGGGACGACATATGTATACGTAAGTTCTCATGCTGCATGAAGGAAAAAGTCACGTGATGACAGCCACACTTTCAGCAAAAAGCTTTACTGTGAACTGCTGGCCCAAACTTCAAAAGGCTTTGCTTATTACTACCGGTTTTGCTTCTTCTTCCGGAAAGAGGGATATTTTTTTCCTTCAAACAAATAACTCCATGTCATTGTTGTGTTCCCTTTGTCTTCCGTAAATTCCTCAACTTTCAGTCGCTAGCTGAGTTAAAGCTCTGATGTTCAAATAGATACCATAATCACATGCGGAAATTAGGGATGCCACATAAAAGCAGGTTCTGTGGGATCCCCGTGGCTACACCGAAGGGATTTCTAAGGAAGGAGGAAGAGAACGCAGAGGACAGAAAGGGGAGCAAAGCAGAATGCTAATGTCGATGTTTGACAGACATTGTACCCTTTTCTGATAAGCTCTGAAGTCATAAGTAGGAAGGGATATGCATGGAGGGGGTTGGGAAGGGGAGCCTTTATCAATTTGTTTTTGTTGCTCTTCCCAGTAAACCGAAATTTATTACTAAATTGTGTCCCATGAGAAAAAAAATTAACCACAAACTTTGCGAATTTCCCTTGCATATGGAAGATGCAAAATGGCAAGTATATAATCCAATTTATTTATACCCTTGAGGGAATGTACTGTATAACTCAGAAAGTACTGTGGGGTCAGTTTTTCATAGCTTGAAATAAATTGCATTGTACCGATGCCAAAGTTACATGTTCTATTTAAAGCATACCTGCATTTGTACCTGTTGTGCTGTGTTATGTTGTGATCTCTTTTGGTACAGAGAAGTTACTAGTAGACTTTGCTTCTTTTTTTTTTTTTATACTTTACCAGAAACCTACAACCTTGTTTAAATATTGAAAAATAATTTGGGTATAATTCAGTAGTCTGTTTACATCTTTCAAATTTATTGTAAGAACAGGGTTCATAATTCTTATATTAATGTTTTATAGCTACTAACACATTTGCCTGTCCACTGACAAATCTTTGCCATAGGAATTTAAATGGTTTGTGTGTATATTTGTCCATATTTCCCCAAGCTCAAGTGATTATAACTACCTCTGTTGATCTTTTCTTAGAGTTAGATTTTTCTGTTCAATGACTTCTAAAAGTTAGTGTGCAAATGGAGCCTCGGATTGTACATGGGCAGACAGGTGCAATGTATCGCACTTAGTAATACACTGCAAAAGTTAATTCCCATCCTTTTGTTTGGAATCTCTCAAAAGCTACAGAAGATCTGAATCTCTGGACATAATTGGTTCATTCCAAATGCTCAGTTTTCAGGTTCTCGTGAAGTTGTCTATTGTGATGACTGTAAAACTCAGATGCCTCAGATTCGGATGTTCCGGATTAATATATATAATTTAATCTTGCGGTCCCTTTGCACTGGATTATATTAGGAGTTTGTGAGGAACTGAGCCTGATGGAGATAGGAATCACTTGGTGGTACAGCTGAGACAGAAGCAAAATAGTAGAGTACCAGATAGAAGGAAACTGGTGTCGGAGTCGCATGTATTGCGGAAAAGCAGAAGAGGGAACCAAAAGTATTTTGAAAGGTAGGGGAAGATACGAGGAAGATGTGACAGGCTGCAGGATGTGAAAGTTGGTCACCATCTGGGAAAGAGCATAAAAAAATTAAGTGGTGAAGAAGGGGGACACAGAAGGAAAAGGGAACAAGTTGACAAGATTATATACTTCTGGGGGGTTGTCCCGAATGCTCACAGTGTGCTGCCCTTTTTCTGAGTCCCAGCCCAGCAGTGCGTCCCTCAGCTCATCCTACCCTTGCATGCATGGCTGGGACTAATGTGGAAATCTTCCCCTTTGTACGTGTGCCATGGGACTCTGTCTCTGTTGTCACATGCGGCCCGAGTCAGTGGACACACAGGTTTTCCCATCCTCTCCCAGTTCTCTGCCATCTGGTTCAGTCCACTGCGGTGGCCATCGAGCTCCTGTCTTCTACTGGGCCATGGGGCGGGTCAGTCTGACTAATGGAGTGAGCCGCCAAAGCTTCAGCATCCATTTTTTCAACGGCGCAGTAGCCCTTGTGCATCCTCCAATCCAAGGATGTCCGGCTGCATGTGGCCAAACATTGGCTTTAGGTCGGCGGTTTCAGTGGGTTTCATCTTCTGGCACAGCTCTTCTGTGCAGGTCAGTCAGCCAGCTGCAGGGATGTGAACAGTGACTTCAGGCCTGCGGCTACGATCGGTGCTTCCTGGCCCAGTGTGCTCTGGAATCTTTTTTTTTTTCTTTTAAGAAAAAACACCTGAAAAGGAGAAGGTATAAGGGTGTAGAATGAAGCAGTGAAACAGAATAAAGATTAAGTGGAAGGGGCAGGTGTTGGTACGTGTAGGGTCAGGGCCAGTGCAAAGGTATTGGGTGCCCTAGGCGACCCTTGCGCTGCCCCCCCCCTCCGGTTGCGCCCCCTCCCCTGGTCGCCTCTCCCTACCTGTTTCGGCATCGACTGTGTGCTTCTCAGGGCCGCGAGCCTGAGAAGCACAGTCTCTAATTCTCTTTGCCGCGAGCGTGATAGGCCCCGTTTGCGGCACCACTTGGCTGCTCTTCGGCGCCCCCTATGGCTCGGCGCCCTAGGCGACCACCGAAGTTCACCTAATGGATGGTGCCGGCCCTGTCTAGGGTAATAGTTGGGGTTATATGAAAGGAATACCCATGGAGCTGTGAGACTACAGATAGGAGATGAATGAACTTACTCCTAGTTGGGGAAGGAAAAAATGTACTCATTCTGAAGGCACTTTTGTGGTTAGCTGGAGGCTCCTGGCAAGCTTGAAGAACAGTTGTTATGACTGTGGTAGGCAGGTGGAATTGTGGGCATACAGGGATTGTCTGTGATGGCCCTGGTCCACTACTCGGTCGGAATAAATCTTGGCAAAGCAGAGGCAAGTATCCCTTGAGCCTGCCTGAATATCTTTTAGGCAGCATGAGAAAAAATATGCTGTGGGCTATATATCTCTAGATAATCAACCATTTATGTGGCTCAGATATTCTGCAGAATTGAAACCCAAGTTAATAAAAAGAAAAGTAGTAATATAGCTTGATTTATTATCAAATGATAAACAATGTCAACTCCAGTCTAACATCTTCCCATTTTTTTGCCTATAGAAAAAAATCCTTTATTGAATAAGGCCCTGTACGTCTTAACTTTACATAAATGGAAATGCCATAGTTTTTTATGCATGGCTATAGGCTCATTTCATCCACATTCATTTGGCCTCGTGAAGCCAAACAGCAGGAAATATTAGGTTTAGCTGACTAGCAACTGTTGTACAAGGGATACTCCTGAGATTAGGCAGAATAAAAAGATTCCTTATGGCCTGAAAAATGCTTTCCAGATCTATCAAATATGCCCCATATAAGTCCTGAACTCTGTCCACAAATATGTCTACAAGAATATATTCACCTAAATGTATATGCCTTATTCACCTCCAGCTGCAAACAAATATACTTCTGCTTGAGGCTGGTGCAGAAAGCTGTACAATTCTTCTTAGTAAATATGAGAGTAATTTTGACACAATGAAACATTTATATGCTTGTTGGACAGGAGGCTGGGGAGGCAAAGACAAAATCCTCTTCTTTGACTCTCACTTAACACCTTAAAAAATTAGCAACTTTCCTGTTTTAAATACTGGTTATAGTTTTCCCCTACAAAAGTTGATTTTGAAGGGTCAGTGATGCTATTTTCCTTTGGGAATCATGGCATTCACCTTTAAAATATTGATTTTGCTTTCACCAATGTCTACTACATTATCTTATATCGCTATATAACATAGATGCCTATTCTGAGCATGATCAGGGCCCATAGTTTCCCACAATTCCATGTCAAGGACTACAAAATTAGGCCCTTGCTAATGAGTTGCTAAGGTCTCTTGTGAAATCATGGGAATCAGAATCTGGGTTGAGGATGTCTAGGTGCACACCTCTTCCTCTTATGCGATCCTCCACCATTTGTCAATCTTCTCACCCACACCTCGCTCACTGTCACTAATCCAACCAGTAGAAGAAGGAGAGAGTGGTACATCAGACCATGTGCACCTCGTTCACTGCCTGGGCCTGACTAGAACCTTGAATGACAGGGTACCACGATGTTCCTCATGGCTCATGCCCTGGGCAGGAGGAGGCTGTGACCTGAGGTGCCTTTGCCCTTCTCCTCTTTTTGTTGATCAACTGTAGTGAGCGAGGTATTAGGAAGGGGAATGAGGGGATTGGTTGGGAGGACTGAGGAGGGGATTGACTGGGGATGGTAAAAGAGGGAATCTGCTGAGTGCATGTGTGTTTCTATTTATGAAAGAAAGGGGACAGATGAGGTTAAAGAATGGGTGCAGATGCAAGGGAGAGCAGAGCTGGAGGAAGGACATCTTCCTTCTCCCCCACTCCAAATACAGACCAATCCACCTTTGATTCCAAACCCTCTCCCCTGATCCCTAAATCTACTCCCAATCCTCCCATCTCATTCCAGGTTCTCTTTCTTTCCATCTCTTCCCCTTCCTTCCTCCATCCCCAGTCCTTTTTCTGTCTCCCATTTCCTGGTCCTCTTTTCCTCTGCTATCCCCATCCCCACGATCCTCTCCCTGAGCTGATACTTACAATTCCTTTCTTCTGCTCCCTTCCCCCCCCCCCCCAAATAAATTATACAGACATTCAAAGCTGAAAAATGAATTTTGTTGTTAATGTAAATACATTTTACAAGCTTATTTATGTAGGGGGAAAGCATTTTACCCATTTAAATTGGCCAGCTGAAAATTCCCCTCCCTCAATGTTGTAGCAGCATTTGCAGGAGTCATTCCCAGGGTCGAGTTTAGGTTGGAGACAGGGCTGGTGCTAGCTTTTTTTTCTGCCCTATGTGAATAACTACTGTGCTCCCCCCCCCCCTTCTGCCCCTCAATCTAAACTTTAAAATCTGATATTTCTCTCTTCCTGGCTCCACCCCCGTTCCTTTGCAATCCATGGCCAGTGCAAAAGTATTAGATACTCTAGGCGAGCTTTAAAGCCCTCACCTCAAACTTCTAGATACACACACACACACACACACATTTAAAAATTAACAGATGTAATTAATGTAACAGATTTTACATTAAAAATATTCAGAGCACAGTCTTTGAAGGTAAAAATATCACTTACAGAAACATCTATATTATGTTTACATGCACTACTGTGGCACCAACCAGAAAACCCTGCAAAAATAACCATATAGTATTAAGCCTATTTTAACATGTGTTGGATGTGGACTTGACCCTCAGAAAGCCATGAGTGAACAATTATTATATAGTAAAACTCCTATACCAAATCAGCACTAACTGCCAGCACTCAAACAATATCAATCTTACCTATGAAAAAGTAATGCTGCATATATTACACCAGGACCTAAAATATCAATACATCTCCTATTAGGATAACAGAACAAGCCAGGCTGTTTATATATCCCTACACAAAAACTACTCATTAGCAGAATATCTCACCTTGGTCACATCTACAGACCATCACTAAATGCAGAATAAAAAAAAGAGACCATAAACTATAAATAAAAATGTGCAGACAAAAAGTGAACTGGAAACCGCAACAAGCCAGACTCTGAATAGTGTGCAATGATGGAAAAACAGAAACATCACCATTCATCATAAAACATCAGACAATAAAATCAAGAAATACAAAACATCAATCACAACAGTAAAACCATATTAATAATGAAAATAAATATTTCAAGACAGCAGAAGAATAAAAATCCAAATATGAAAAACTCATAAATTGATTTGTACATTTCCCAATCACCAGTGAAATTCTTCAAAACAGCAGACACATCAAATAACACCAGATAATAAAACTAATAAGGATTTTTAAAAAAAACCCCAAAAACTCCTATTCTCCATACCTGGGAAGTTTTGATTTCTAGTAATCTGGAGACTGAGTGAATGTGGGAAGACACACAAACTTTCTCCTCTCTATCATATATTCACACACAAACTTACTGTCTGTCATACATATTCATGCTCACATACTCGTGTTTCCTCTCTCAGATGTGTATGTGCTCCCTCTCACACACATGCTCACACACACTAACATACACTCTCTCTCGCTCAAACACTCCTCCCCACACAAACTACCTCTCTTACATACTCTTTCTGTCTAACACACACACATGTATCACCTTCTTTTCTTCCACTTGCTTCCCTAGCAGCCTTGGGTCGGCCTCTTCACTTTGGTCTCCATCAGGTTGCTCTTCCTCCCCTTTCCCTCACTATCTTGGCTCTTCCCCCACTTCCCCCCTTCTCTCCCTGCATATGGTCTTCCCTCCCTCCCTCTAGATATTTTTCCCCTCCTCACATTACCTCAGTACTTCCCCCATCCCTGTCTCTCTAGAGATTCTTCTCCTCCTTCCCACCCTTTAGTGAGTCACTATCATTGTTGTTTCTGTAATGTTTATTCAAGAAAGGAACCAAACCTAAATAAACATTAAACAAACCAAAAACCACCACCTCCCTCCACCACTCTTGATGAGTTGCAGAGAAAATGAAAGATCAACTTTTCCTTTTTCAGTCTTTGAGGGCATGGGTTTGAGTTCTTGCCATTGATTCGAGCTCAGATCAGTTGGTGCATGCTCAGAGAATTTCCTTTGCCCAATTCTTGATAGTGGTGAAGTGAGCAGAGGGAGACAGCGTATATATAGGGAAAGGAATAACGAGAGAAAGAAGCTGGTACCACAGTTCTGAGCAGGGGCCACTTTAAAGCACACATAAAGGGAATTTCATTCAGGTTTCCTGAGGCACTGTATACTCTGAATCATGCTTTTTCACATAGGATTTGAATATTTTCAGTTTTCTTTGACATATTTTGTATGAAAATGTTACAGAGGCCTCAATTTGGTTGAATACAGCTCTATGTGTCTTCTTAGCAGTTTGTGAGTTTATGCAAGTTATTCTCTACAGTAAGATGCAGATGTTAAGATCTGAATTGTTTTTGATGGACATTTGTTTCTATAAATCACACTTTAGAAACTCTGAACATATTTTTTTAACAATTTTCCTTAAAGTTCCTGCATTAAACTGGCAGGCTGATATCTAAAAGTGCAAAATTTGGGGGGGGGGAGAAGATATTGGAATTGGGTCCAAGCATCCAAAAGAAGAGGACATTTTCACTGAATATGGATATCTGAAAGCACAAGGGTCAGACATTAAAAGCAAGTATCTATGCCTCAAGAGAGTTCATGTTCCAGCCAAGGTGCCATCTTGTTTAGTGTTTGTGATGTGGGAGATGATAGAGAGTTTCGGCAACTTTTCAGCATTAGCTGTGTTAAAGACTTTCCCAGGAAGGTCTCTCCTCTGTGACAGGGCTGATGCATTAGTAATACCAGTTTGCTCTTAGCTTTGCCTACTGACACGCATGCATTAGTGAATTGGCTAATGGATTCCTTCTGGTTCCCTCTCTTCTTCTCTTGATTGTTGAATGATCTGCATGTGGAGATGTTAAGTGAAAGAGGAATACAGGACACGTTACTCTGTATAAAATTTTGCATCAGTTCTAGCAGCAGTAAATGAACATAATGATTGCAGGTTTGCCTGCAGCCATTTCATGCTTGGCAAGGGCAATAATGAAAGTGATGTACACAGATAAAAACAGTGTTTTACTTGCAGAAATGGGGGGCTTTGATTATTTCCCACTCACAATATGGACAAAATTGCATGCGTTTTAGAACAATGGATAATTTTGCCTGCATTGTTAAAAGGCTTTGACGGGGAGATGGAACAACGGCCACAATAGTGTGCAAAGAAAGAAAGCACAAATAGTAAAAGGAAAAATGCATGTATACTTTTGCCTCTCATTATTGCAACAGGTCAAATTACCTGCAGGTTTTATCAGATAGCAGGTATTTTGATTATCTATCCCATAGGTTATAATCAGTAGGTTTCTGTTGTCAACATAGTGCTTCAAATTATTTCCTTTGGAGAACAGAGTGAATCCTAAATTACAAGTGTACACCACATAAGTACCTAGTTTTGCAATAAATGCCTTTACTTACTGGAATAACTTAAGAGAAGCTTGCAAAGGCATGCAAGGAAAATATGAAGGATCACTTGCAACTTGTAGAAAAAAAAAAACGTTTTCAATCCATGCATCACACTTGTACCCAATTCTGTTCTTTCGTGGCTGCCTACCACCCTGAAGGTTTATTATGTTTTTGGAATGGCAGAGAAGAGATATGCCTCTGGAAGATGGATATACTTGCTCAGAACTTGCTTTGATAAGTCTTCTCCCCAAGCAGTATGTTCTCCGTACTGCCTGGACAAAAAGACACATGCAGGCACTTTGCAACCTCTTGTGGCCAGTTTTTTCCCTAAATGTCTTAAAATTCAGTTTGTGGTTTTCATTTATTTTTATAGCCTCCTGAAAAGTGAGAAAAGAATAAATGTTTCAGGCAAAAGCTCCCTGCTTGTCCTTTCTCAATGATCAGCTTGAGAATCTGGGGCCAGTCTTAACAAGTATTTGTGGGAGACATGACACCTCTGCATTGCGAACATGGAAGATATACTAAATTGCAACAAGGTTCACAAACACAATAGCATGCACAAAAATGGCAAATAGCACATGTAATCACATTTTTGAATTTCTACAAACACACAGGCCGATTCAGTAAAGTCCGCGGGAGAGCGGGCGAATGCCAGCTCTCCCGGCGCGCGCACAGGCCACTCTCCTGTGCGTGCGATTCTGTATTTAAATGAGGCCCAGCAGTAAAAACGGGCAAAAGGAGGCGCTAGGGACACTAGCACATCCCTAGTGCCTCCTTTTGGACTGGAGCGGCGGCTGTCAGCGGGTTTGACAGCCAACGCTCAATTTTGCTGGCGTCGGTTCTCGAGCCCGCTGACAGCCACGGGCTCGGAAACTGGACGCCGGCAAAATTGAGCATCCAGTTTTCGACCCGACAGCCGCCAACCGACTTCAAATTTTTTTTCTCTTTTTTTTTTTACTTTTGGAAAGTTTCGGGACCTCCGACTTAATATAGTCATGATATTAAGTCGGAGGGTGCACAGAAAAGCAGTTTTTACTGCTTTTCTGTGCACTTTCCCGGTGCCCGGAGAAATTAACGCCTACCTTTGGGTAGGCGCTAATTTCTGAAAGTAAAATGTGCGGCTTGGCTGCACATTTTACTTTCTGTATCGCGTGGGAATACCTAATAGGGCCATCAGCATGCATTTGCATGTTGAGGGCGCTATTAGGTTCGGCAGATTGGACGCGCGTTTTCGGCCCCTTACTGAATAAGGGGTAAGGGAAAACGTGCGCCTGACAATTTGCTAGTTTAAAACAAGCTATTGTTTGCTAGTCAACTCATTAACAAAACTTATGCAAAATCGCTAGTGAGCTGACCCGTCATGCAAATTAGCTCATTAGTGATTCAACATTAGTTACATTTTACTAAAAAATTTTCAAAACCCTGCATTTTTCTGCAAACTATGCCTTATAAAGGTATAGTTAAGTGTTTTGGCGATAAATCAACAAATCAGCACAAATTTTCTCATGAATAATGCTGCAGTTCTAATTTGCAATATTTAAATGAGCCAATACCAAGAGAAAAACTTCAAACAGTGCCTGCTCATTTCGGCAAAAATCTTTGCTATTTAGGATTTAGGCCTCAAAAAGTTACACCTTTACAGAAATTGATATTTTTTCACAGTTACTATTTTGTGTGGTCTTTGTTACCTGATAAAGGGAGAAAAAAAAAAGGCAGAGGTTGACTGCTGTGAGGGACTTCATCTGTAATTTTGTGCTGCTGAAGGGAATTTAACACCTAAATTAGTATGCATTTACTTAATACTATTTGAATTGTGAAAACAATTTTCAAAAAACTTTGTCTTCTCTTGGCTTCCTTTCTTCTGGACTGACTGTTAGTGTGTTCTCATATGCAAATATTAAAAGCAGCGTATTTCTAAAAATGTCAGGGTATGCAGAAATGGCGCTCTCTTAACATACCGCTTTCTGTTTTAAGTTTATTTTCTTTCTGATCAGATTTTTGCCTATCGATTTTTATTTTTAAAGATTTAAGAAATAGACCATAATCTGTACTGTTCTTCTATTCATTCTGGGATAAGTGGTGGTTATGATGTAAAATTGGCAAATATGCATGCAAATAGCAAATACATGCATATGTTATTTTGGAAACGTCACAAGCTTGCGCGAACTTGTGGTATTATGTAAATGTTAACAGGAAAAATAAAGGGATATTTAGGGATGTTCAAAGGAAGGCTTTGAAAATATCCACTATTTTGTAAGTGATATAATATAATATATACATGACCAAACTTGTCTGTACATTCTGCACCTGCAAATTAAGGGCTTAACTTTCAAATCTATCTGCGGGATAGCATTTGTGCATGTAAGTGGGAAAACTAATCAGAGATTATCAAATCATCTACTATTTCTATGCTGACAACATACAATTACTGATCTGACTAAACACAAACCATGACTCTAACATCAGTAACCTAAATGGCTGTCTGGACAAAGTGGCTTGCTGGCTACAAGAAGACAAGCTACAGGGAAGAATATCTGGTTAAACTGAGAGAGAGAGATGAAGAAAGTAATCAGGAAAGCAAAAGGTCTTGCAGAAGAAAGGATTGCCAAAGAGGTAAAGCGAGGTGACAAAGCATTCTTCAGATACATCAGGGAAAGGAGAAAGGTACAAAGTGGTATAGTGAAACTGAAAGGAAAAAAGGATCAATGTGTGGAAAGAGACGAAGGCGGAAATATTAAACAAATACTTCAATTCGGTATTCACTAAGGAAGACCCCTGGGGAAGGACCATTGCTGATTAACAAGGCTGTGGATGGGGGCAGATATGATGAAACCCTGTTTTCAGAAGAGAATGTACGGGGAGAGCTAGAAGAACTGAAAGTGGATAAAGCCATGGGGGCCGGATGAGATTCATCCTAGCATAATGAGGGAGCTCAGAGCTGTGCTGCTGGGTCCGCTGAGTGACCTTTTCAGTAGATCCCTGGAAATGAGACTGGTGCCGAGTGACTGGAGAAGAGCAGTGGAGGTCCTGCTTCACAAGAGTGGGAGAAGAGTGGAGGCTGGAAATTACAGGCTGGTTAGCCTCACCTCTGTGGTGGGAAAATTAATGGAGACTCTGCTGAAGGAAAGGATAGTGAACCATCTACAATCCGGTGGGTTGCTCAATCCAAGACAGCATGGATTCACCAGGGGAAGGTCCTGTCAGACAAATCTGATTGATTTCTTTGATTGGGTGACTAGAGAATTGGATCAGGGAAGAGTGCTTGATGTGATTTACTTGGATTTTAGTAAAGCCTTTGATATGGTCCTGCATAGAAGACTCATGAACAAAATGAGAAGCTTGGGAGTGAGCGTCAAGGTGGTGGCGTGGTTACAAACTGGTTGACGGATAGAAGACAGCGGGTGATGATAAATGGAGCCTACTCTGAAGAGAGAATGGTGTTAAGTGGAGTGCCACAGGGATTTGTGTTGGGACCATTTCTGTTCAAAGTCTTTGTGAGTGACATTGCGGAAGGGATAGAAGGTAAAGTTTGTCTATTTGCGGATGATACTAAGATATGCAACAGAGTAGACATGCCAGAAGCAGTGGAGAGGATGAGACATGATTTAAGGAAGCTTGAAGAGTAGTCAAAGATATGGCAACTGAGATTTAATGCCATGCATCTGGGATGTGGTAATCTGAAAGAACTGTATGCCATGGGGGGTGAAGCACTGCTGTGCATGGAACAGGAGAGAGACCTTGGGGTGGTAGTGTCTAGTGATCTAAAGATGGCGAAGCAATGTGAAAAGGCGATAGCTAAAACTAGAAGAATGCTGAGCTGCATAGAGAGAGGAATATCTAGTAAGAAAAAGGAAGTGATAATCCCCTTGTACAGATCCTTGGTGAGGCCTCACCTGGAGTACTGTGTTCAGTTCTGGAGACCGTATCTCAAACATGTTCATGATCTGTCATATGTGTTTCCTGTAGGAATGCAACGTAGCACTTCAATCTGTAATTGAGAAAGCACTTACGTTTAACCATTGCAGGTAGAAAAATGAGTATGAAAGGACAGGCTGAACATCTAAAAAAAGCCTGAAAAAATGACAACACACAATCATACTATATATCCTGTATGGCTGGAGCTCATGTCATAAGAAAAAGAGTGTGCAAAATCTCCTCCTTCCATAGAGAAAGATCTTGAGCAAAAGAACCCCTAAACCCCCCATCCCTCCCAAATCAACTATCTTCACAACCATCGCCTAACCAGAGGCAAGAGGTCAGTTAGATGTGTCGGGGGGTGCCACCTCCCCTTTATTTCTTCCTGCCTAAAGAGCACATGATCAAGTTGGGGGCCCAACTCAGTGAAAAATGATTTTAATTCTTCGATTTGGGTCGAGATATGGGAGAATCATTCATTCAGGGCTGTCACGACAGCATCTGTGAGTCTGGA
This sequence comes from Rhinatrema bivittatum, assembly GCF_901001135.1. Taxonomy (NCBI): domain Eukaryota; kingdom Metazoa; phylum Chordata; class Amphibia; order Gymnophiona; family Rhinatrematidae; genus Rhinatrema; species Rhinatrema bivittatum. The sequence goes on from NC_042624.1 coordinate 82,861,987, forward strand.
CACCAGGGTTGTATCAAGGTCCTCTGCCGATGCAGCTCCCATGCTGTCAGCCATTTTGGGAGACGTGGGCTTTAGTTTCTCTTTTTCATGTTTCATCGACTGAAACACCATAATTGCTGCAAAAACTCACCAGCAGGAACCGCACCATATACCGCACCAGCATCCCCAAAGTAGAACGGTGACACAAGGTAAGAAAATGTAAAAAATGCTCAAATGGGGGAGGCGGCACCCACCACATCACGTGACCCCCTTGTTTTCTGTCTTTTAACCAGTTGGCCATCCACAAGGGGACACTGCCTCCTATCCCATGACTTTCTAATTTCCTAAGAAGTCTCTCACTTGCTACTATGTTGCATGGAAAATTATCTGGAAAATGAAAGCACACACTTTTGAAAATGCAAATGTATTGTTTATTTATTTATTCATTCATCATGCTTGATCTCTTGCCTCATCGTTCCATGAGCCTCAAAGCAAGTTGCAGATAAAAGTATAATGCAAATACAAAATATAATAAAAAGAGAAAAAGAAATCCAAGCCCCTCCCCAACTCTCCCCCGGGACCTCCTCCACTCAGTCCAGGTAAAATTATGTACGTACAGGGCTTATGCAGGTAAATTTACTCTTATGTCAGACAGGCAATCTTAAAACAGCTTTTACATTGTTTTCAGAATGGGAGAAAAGCCTTAGTAAATCAGGTTCTTATTCAATTTTATAATGGAAGTAAACAGGAATGTGTGACATTTTGGTGTGTCAGATTTCAGGGCAAGTAGCAAATGAATCCTGGACCTCATGCTCCATTTATTAGGTTTGTCTTGAATCATTGTCTGATTCAGTGAAAAGCACATTCTGGAAGCTGAAAGAACAAACTAGTTGAAAGTGATTTAAGAAGTCTTAATATGTTAGGTAAATACATGAAGGAGCGTGTTGATAAGGATCTGATCCATTTCACTTTTTCGCCCCACCATTTTATGCAAGTGTATAATATGAGTTGATATAAAATTGATTTTCCGTGTTATCTTAGTTAACGAACCTACAACTAACTACTGGGAGTTGGACTATAGAAAAATCTGAAGGTGGTAAAAGAATCACTGTATTTTACAATTAAAAGTACACAGCATATTTTGGGCACACACACAGTTGATGGAGCATTTGTGTTTTTATCTGTCATTATTTACTGTGTACTATGAATTAGCAATCTTCTTCCACCTTTAACTTCAGCTCTCTTTAAACCTGAATAAACAGCACCCAAGTGTAATTCTAATCTTTTCTTTGTGATTTTTCAAACAGTCTCCTCCTTACCCTGTGCTTCTCTGGCTGCTTTAATTCTTGTATTTGTTGAACTGGATTGTTTATTTAAAGGGAGCGCCTGAACAATAAAACTGACAAGAGACTGGTGGCACCTTTATATTGAGGCATAAGCTTTTGAGGACTGAGTCCACTTTGTTAGATGTATGAATCGTGGTACAGGAGTTGGGTTAAATATATGGGGATGAAGGGGAGGATACACAACAATGAGAAGGCACAGACTTAGAAGGGCAGAGTGTTAATAGCATTAGAATCCAGCCTACTGACAACCGAGGTAACTATGAAAAGACAGAAGATTGGACAGCAGTGTACTATAAAAGCAGGCTGTGCACAAGGAGCAGTGTGGCATTTTGAGTTTGCTTTTGGCATTTTGAGTTGCAGTTTAGAATAGCAGGAGAGTTGTTGGTGTGTTCCCTATCTATTGGACCCCACTGCCTGATACAGGAGCAGGGGCTTTTTTTTGTTTTTTTTTAGATTTGGAAGAGGAGAGTAGCTGGAGAGATTTCCATGCTGGGCCCTCACCCTGGAACTAGGGGACGAGACACTGCTCTGTCCAGTACCCCATGGTCTGGAAAGAATTGTCTTGAGGAGTGGAAGAGAGCTATTTGTTTTCCTGAGAGTTTTGCTTTTTGGGATCCTGCTCCTGCCTGCAGAAGTTGTCACCCTTGCCTTGGGATGTCAGGAATAGATACTGTGATATTTTTCACCCAGCTAAGGAGGAACAATGACCTGACATAGAAGAAAGAAGTATTTTTACAGAGAGTTTTGTTCTTGTGGTTTAGGTAGGAATTCTTTTACCACCAGTTCCTGCTCACATGCGAGTAAATTTTAAAAAGAGCGTGCGTACGCACATAAACGCGTGTATTGGGCATGCGAGCAAAAATATGCTCAGTTTTATGTCATGCATGCATATCATCTAAAATATCCCTTCCACACGTATGTGTTGGAACCTTTACACGTGTACTCACAAGTGACTGGGGGGGGGGGAGGAGAGAGAGAGAGATACTCTTTTAAAGAGACAATCTGGCCTGTTTAGGACGCAAGGGTCTGTAGACCCTTGTAATACGCGCCCCCCCCCCCCCCCAAAGAATCACCCTGAGTTGAAAGTGTCCCTCTTACAGTGGGAGATATAGAGAGAGTGAAGATCGTCTCTTTCAAAGAATCTCTCTCTTGTGCACAGCCCACATACGCATGTATGGGGCCATTTTTGCACAAGCAACGCTTTTAAAATCTACCTATGAGGACGAGAGATTTGGGATTTTGAACATTTCTTGGGATTTGTTTACCTCCAGACGTCCATCTTTTACCATCAGAGAAAGAGATAAGGAGATCCCAGTCTTTTTGGTTGCAGTAAATTTTTGTTGAGCACCTCACCGCAGTGACTTCATTTAGAGTGTCCAGTGACTTCATTCAGAGTCAGAGATGCCCAAAAGCAAGGGCATTCAAATATTGAGTAGAGCAGAGAAAGCAACCAAAGAGAGACTGTGAGCCTAGGAGATTAATCCTCCTCTCTGCTAGAATTATTCCCAGCACCCTGGGGCAAGTGGATTGTGTTTGTGTGAGAAGAGGGAGATCCAGGAATAAAAATGACCCTGGGGAGGTCCTCAAAATGGGGGTTATATGTTGTTATTTAAGGATGAGTGTTCTGATTTGTTCACCAGTTGCCACCAGTTGATGAGTCAGAATTAACTGTTGTCTCTATGGATTGAAGCCCTCTTCAAGAATTGTATGACCAAGTAAAGTAACGAACCCAGAGCCATGATAGGAGTTAGGATGGTCACAACACTATATGTGTAGGAATAAATAGATTTCTGCTAAGCATCAATGATATAATTTGGATACATTACAATGCATAAAATCCTCCCTAAATTATGTTAGCTGTTTTCTTCCTAAGACCCTGTTCTTGCCGTCCTCTTTCTCCTACCTTCCCATTGCAAAATTAGGCAGGCAGAGTGTAAACTGAGAGCAAAAGAACCAAAATGGGAACTTTTCTGGTATTCATTTAATAAATGCTGGTATGGCTGGTTTGTTGGTGTGGATTTAATCGTGTAACTGGGAAAAACCTAGTGCCTTTTTGGTCCTATGTACTGAAAATTTGTTATCTAAGAGTATTAGAAGGGATAAACATGATCATAAAACATAAAAAATGTTATATGTAAGGCTGCTAAACTATCCAATCTCAAAATAAGGAGACAGATTCTTCAGAAAATAAGAGTGGAATTCAAAACTTTACGTGTCTAAAAATTAGCATATGCTCTCGTAAGTAGGCGCTCGCGTATTCTGTATTTTATAAAAGTAAAATATACACCCATTTTCTGTTTTGCATGTACATATATGCGTGTAAAAATGGGGAGGTCTAGGGGCAATCCTGGGCAGGGTCAACATTTATGTGCATAAATTGTGTGACAGTTTTGTCTGTCTTGCAGACTCTCTGTGCCCTGGCTCTACCTGCTATGACTCCTCCTCACCTGCAGAGGCCTTCAGCAAACATCACCACCAGCCTTGCTGAGCTTCTCCTCGCTGCTTTCGCCACATCCAAGACTCAACCCTATGTAACCCTGCCTTGCTAGAACCACCTTGCCTCTTAATGGAGTCACCCTTGGTACTCTAACCTGGCCATTCTTGTCTTATACCTTGCCTTGAGGCCTTTGGTCCTGCTCTTATCCTGAACATTGCCTTGCTGCCTATCTCGACCATTCCTTGCTCCTTGCTCTGTGGCCTACTCTAGGCTTTGCCTTGCCTTGTGGCCTCTGGGCCTGCTCTAATCTTGTATCCTGCCTTGCGGCCTTCTGGCCTTTCTGTACCTAGGGGCCTTTGGGCCTATAGCCTAGTGGCCTATGGGCCTCCAGCCTTGCTGCCTTCAGGCTTATATGTTCTCTGATCTGTGTTGTCTTGCCTAGTCCTTGTTCAGTGCTGTCTTTTCTGTTGTACCCAATCCTGTCTTTGTTTGGGCTTGTCATGCCCTGCCCAGTCAAGCCTTGCTCCAGCCTGTCTAGCCTTGTTCCAGCCTGTCGGACTCACCATGATGTACTGTCACTACAGCAAAGACCTTCTGGTCCCCAGAACCCAAGGGCTCAACCTGCGGGGGAGGGGGCTAGCTAGGTCTAAGACCAGCCCTTGCCTAGCCCAGTGTCCTGCCTTGCAGTCCTGCACAGTTCCTGGGGTGGTGTACCCAGATCCCAGCATCCCTGAGAAATTGCTATTTTAAAAGACACATGCGAAGATTTGCCAACTTAGTCACTTATTTTTACACCTGCTAATTATCTGGCATAAGTGATATTAAATGTGTTTACTGTGTAGTTCTCACTGGGTGTTAGGTCTGAGTGAACTGGGGAGGGTTCAGGCTGAAGAACCAGGAAGGTCTTGCTGACCTGGGAAGATTGAAGCAGCTTTTGCAGTGGCTGCCAGCCGAAGCGCTCAATACATGATCCTCCATCACCTGACAAACTGTCACATACTAAACCAATGGCATCTGCTGACATGGTACTTGCAGAGCTGAAGCAGCTAGTGGATATGCTCCAGATAAATATGGAGACTACATCAGCCACCTAATCAAATTTGTCGACAATGGCTCAGCAATTGGCGTCTTTTCAGACACGTCTGGAGGATGTCGAATCTCAAACTGCATCATTGCTGCTGGTGATGGGCCCGCTCTCTCAGCTTGCCCAAAAGGTGGATCGCATGCAAAAAAGATATAGTTGCGATGGAGAAGATACAGAGAAGGGCAACCACAATGATAAAGGGGGTGGATCAGCTCCCCTATGAGGAAAGGCTGAAGAGGTTAGGGCTGTTCAGCTTGGAGAAGAGACAGCTGAGGGGGGATATTATAGAGGTCTTTAAGGTCATGAGAAGTCTTGAACGAGTAGATGTGACTCGGTTATTTACACTTTCGAATAATAGAAGGACTAGGGGGCATTCCATGAAGTTAGCAAGTAGTACATTTAAGACTAATCGGAGAAAATTCTTTTTCACTCAACGCACAATAAAGCTCTGGAATTTGTTGCCAGATGATGTGGTTAGTGCAGTTAGTGTAGCTGGGTTCAAAAAAGGTTTGGATAAGTTCTTGGAGGAGAAGTCCATTAATGGCCATTAATCAATTATACTTAGGGAATAGCCACTGCTATTAATTGCATCAGTAGCATGGGTTCTTCTTAGTGTTTGGGTAATTGCCAGGTTCTTGTGGCCTGGTTTTGGCCTCTGTTGGAAACAGGATGCTGGGCTTGATGGACCCTTGGTCTGACCCAGCATGGCAATTTCTTATGTTCTTAAGATTTGGCTAACTGGAACTGCTGGAACAATGTCTGCATCCTCGGTGTTCCAGAAGGCATCGAGGGATATGATATGATAAGATTTTTGTCTACCATGATTCCGGCCTGTCTCCAACTATCTTTTGACTTACCTTTTGAGATTGAACATGCTCACCAATTTTCGTCTAGGCCTCTTCACAACTCCCGGTTTCTGCGTCCTATTATTTTCAAATTGTTCCGCTATCTGTAAGTTTTGGAGGTGTTATCTGTGGCCTGTGCCAAATCGCCTATCACATTTCAGGGGCATACTCTGCTTTTTATGCCTGATCTGGCCAAAACTACGGCTTCGAGGCATAAGGCTTTTCTGGCTATCCGTCCATGCCTGCAGGCACTGGGGGCTAGATATGGCCTTCCCTATCAGCGCGGATGAGAGTGACCTGTCACAACCAGACGAAGACCTTTGAGGTGCCTGAGGATTTAGGCTCATTTCCTTTTTCCTTAGAATCTGCACAAAAAATGGTGACCTGACTTATTGTTCAATTGCACGTTGCCTTGTTTTTTCTTTACTTCTGATATAGTTGGTCACGGATGTGGGATTTTCTTTGTGCCTGGCAGTTTGGTGATTCCTGGATTGCTTAAATTTTTTTTTTGTTTCTACATATCAGCGCTTCCGGACTCTTTTTTTTGGAATTGCTTTTTTTTCTCTCTCATTTATATGCATGGACGTAGTTTCCTCTTTTCAGTTCCAGTTGGATCTTGTCTGGCCCTTGGTACTGCCCTGAGACATTTCATTTATGTTGCCAAATGTTTGGCTCTGGCTGTTTATCATTGTGTCTCTTTATATTTCATGTTTTTTCCTTTTTTCATTGGAGTTTTTCTTGCTGGGCTGCCTTGCTATTTTTTCTATCAGCTGGTCTGTGCTGTACCTTCTCATTGAGTGTGTTATACTTCTTGTCTACATGCAATTTGGCATTATGGCTAGTGCTTCTACTTTACAAGTAATCTCTTTCAGTGTTAATGGTCTTTCACACCCAATCAAATGCAAGAAAATAATATCATACTTAAATTTTCTGCACGCTGATGTGGCTATGCTTCAGGAGATGCATAATTCATCAGTGGAACCCCTTAAATTGAAGCAAGCTTGGGTTGGGGAGGTTTTCTTCAGCCCTGCGTGGCATAAGAAGAACAGGGTAGCCATTTTATTTCATAAAAGACTGGAGGTTCAGGTTACACAACAATGTGCGGACCTTGACGGTCATTGGGTGTCTGTGCGGGTTACCCTGGGGCCAGAGCATTTTACTTTTTTCAGTCTCTATTCTCGTAATTCTGATGACCCTGTATTCTTTCAGGATATTTTTTTCACAGGTTTTATTTTTTATTTATTTTTATTTATTTGAGTTTTTCTATACCGGCATTCACGGAAGTTCGTATCATGTCGGTTTACATAAAACAAGGGGTGAGCAATACATTATAACGTACATAACTATAACATGAGAGTATAAATTACAAAATATAACAAATTATAACAAGTGCGCAGAATAAGAAGTTACAATAAAACAGGGATGATTCTAACTGGGAGTAGAAGAAGAGGATGATAGAAGTTTAACAAGAAGTAGAACGTTGCAGTGGTTGGTCATGTCTGTATCAGTTTAATGGGTGATGATCAGTCTTGCTGTATTTGGTGGAAGAGCATCAGTCAGGGTCCGGAAAGGCTTTCTTGAACAGCCATGTCTTAAGTCTTTTTCTGAAGGTTGGAAGACATGGCTCCTGTCGTAATTCTAAGGGGATTGAGTTCCATAGTGGGGGACCTGCTGTAGAGAAGGCCCGATCTCTCAATGTTATATGTTGGGTGGTATTGGCGTGTGGTACCTGTAAATATTCTCTGTACGCTTCTCTGATGGGTCTGTTGGAGGAGTGTTTTTTGAGTGCTATTTGTAGATGGAGTGGAGCCAGTCCATGAATATTTTTGTAGATTGTGGTGAGGGATTTATGGATTATTCTGAAGTGGATTGGCAACCAGTGAAGGTCTTTAAGGACTGGCGTAATGTGATCTCTTCTCCTCTTGTTTGTTAGTATTCTTGCTGCCGTGTTCTGAATCATTTGGAGAGGTTTAGTGTGGGATGATGGGAGGCCTAGTAGGATAGCGTTGCAGTAATCTATTTTAGCAAATATTATTGCTTGGAGCACTGTTCTATAATCGTGGAAATGAAATAGGGGTTTTATTCTTTTTAATATGTGCAGTTTGTGGAAGCAGTCTTTAGTTGTTTGGTTAATAAATGATTTTAGGTTTAGCCGGTTGTCTATAGAAACTCCTAGATTTCTTACTTTTGAGATTTGCAAGTTGGCTGGTGGGTTAGTAGTGATTTTGCAGTTATCTGGAGAGATTAGCAGGAATTCATTTTTTGATTGGTTTAGAATTAGGTTTAAGCTGGATAGGAGGTCATTAATTTCTTGAAAACAGTTTTCCCAAAGTTCTAGAGTTTTAGTGATGGATTCTTTGAGGGGGATCACAATCTGGACGTCGTCGGCAAATATAAAGTGTTTTAGGTTCAATTTGTTTAGAAGTTGGCAAAGTGGGAGAAGGTATATGTTGAACAGTGTTGGTGAGAGAGAGGAACCCTGCGGAACACCTTGTGAAGATGGGTATCTATGGGATTCTTTGTTGAGGATTCTAACTTTGAAACCTCTGTTCTCTAAGAATGTCTTGAACCATGTTAGAGCTGATCCTGCAATACCGATGTTCGCCAGCTGGTTTAGTAATATGGCGTGGTTTACAGTATCGAATGCTGCCGATAGATCCAATAGGATCAATAGGAAGGCCTGTCCTTTGTCGAGGCCCAAAGTAAGGTAGTCCGTCAGTGAGATGAGTAGGGATTTGGTACTTGAAGCTTTTCTGAAACCGAATTGAGTGGGGAATAGAATTTTGTGTTCTTCTATGTATTCCGATAGTTGCGTGTTTGCTAGTTTCTCCATCACCTTGGCAATGAAAGGAAGATTGGAGATTGGACGGTAGTTGTTAGGATCTTTGGGGTCCAAGTTAGGTTTTTTGAGAAGCGGTTTGATGGATGCTAGTTTGAGGTCGTCTGGATAGTAACCCTGGGTGAATGAGCAGTTTATGATGTCCGCTAGGGTTTTGTTTATGGTGTCCGGGATTAGAAGTAGTAATTTAGACGGGATTTGGTCGAAGGGATGCGAAGAAGGTTTCATTTTCTTCAGAAGTGTTTGGATCTCTGAGGAAGTGGTGAGTTCAAGAGATTGGAGGAATATGTCCTTATTGTGGAGTACGTAAGTGCTGGCTGGTGTGCCTGTATTGGGCTTTAATTGTGTTAGAAGGTTCGTGATTTTATTACTGAAGAAGAGTGCCAGCTCATCAGCTTTTGATTGAGCTTGGTTGTATGGTATGTCCGGTGGATTGGCCTGAGTAAGATTGGAGACGAAAGTGAAGAGCGCTTTGGAGTCGTAGATAATGTCATGAATCTTATGTGCGTAGAAGTCTCTTTTTGTTTTTAAGGTGGAACTCTTGTATGAGTGGAGGGCGAGTTTGTAAGTAGAAAGTGTAGCGGGGGAAGGGGCTTTACGCCATTTACTTTCTTTCTGACGTAAATTGAGTTTGAGGTTTTTAAGTTCGTTTGTGAACCATGGCTGCCTTTTGGACGCACCTTGTTTGACTTTTTTTGTTATCAGTGGACATAGTTTGTTTGCCACAGTTTCTGTTATGGTAGACCAGGAGTTTATGGCTGAATTAGGTGTCATGACGTCTATGAGTGAGAGATCCGTGCTTAGATGATTGCTGGCAGAAGGATCCTCCCAACTGGTTATAGGTAGCAATTTTAATCAGCCTTTAGATCTCATCCTTGACAAACAATCCAGTGCCAAAATTTCTTATACTAAGGCGTATAAGGTCCTTCATAGCCTTATAGATTCCTCTGGGCTTGAGGATCCGTGGCGGCTATTGCATCCTACTGATAAAGATTACACTTTTTTTCTTCTCCTCATTCTACATATTATCATATTGATTATTTTTTTGTTTCTGGCTCCTTGGTCCCTAATATTCATTCCGCTACCATACATCCCATCTTGGTATCGGATCATGCTGTGATTTCACTTACTATTTCTCTTGTTTACCCATTCAGTGGAAGATAGTATGTGGTGGTTTAATTCGGCTCTGTTGGAGAATTCAGCCTTTCCTGAATTCCTCCAGCGTAAAACTGCTGAATATTTTTTGCATAATGATACTGCAGATGTTTCTTCTCCAACAATTTGGACTGCTTTCAAAGCCATTATAAGAGGGGAGATTATAAGTTATAGTATTAGAACTCGGAAAGTACACGGATTGCCCTTTCCTTGTTGCACACCTCTGTGGCTCAGTTAGAGAATTATTTCATACTGTGACTGTGTTTACCAGGACAGCTGGATTAAGGAACCATTAAGTTGTTTCAAATCTTGGAGTTTCCATCAGCTTTGGATTTCATATAAAGAAATAGAGAAACTGATAAAAATGATAAAATGATAAAAATGATAAAAAAGATATATACAAAGTAAAGGGACCCGATACCACAAGAAGAGTCTGGTTTATTCCATTGACTCTATGAGTAAGGGTCCCACAAAATTTGTATATTTTTGAAGCCGGACAGCTTGAATACGATTATATGAATGATATACCAGGTTTAACCTTACTTTGTGATACATCAGTTAGAGAAGGAACATGTTTGTCACCCACCTCACACTACTTTAATAAGCTTGCAGAAAGCTCGCTATGAGTATAATAAACTTTTGAGTTTACATGCTTATAAATCTCTTTTCATTCAGAAAGCTCAGTATTATGCAGGGAATAACAAGTGCAGTCACCTATTGGCTAATTATCTGAAAAGGGAAAAGAAACGCATTCAGGCAATTAAATCTCTATCTGGATCTTCCTCTTCTGTATTGGATATTAACCATTTCCTTTCACAGTTGCCACATCCCTCTCTTGCAGAACAGCGGGTGGCTCTGGACAGTCCCATCACTCTGGCTGAGATCATCGCCACTTTGTCTACTCTGAAGGGAGGAAAAGCATCTGGACCGGATGGCTTTAATATGGACTTTTATTGGGCCTTCCAGAATATGCTTGTCCCTATATTGTTCACATTTTTTTCCAATTTGGTGTCTCACCATGCCTCTAATTCTTTTTTTTCGGAGGCATGTATTGTGGCACTTCCAAAGCCAGGGAGAGACCCCCAGCTAGTTTCTAATTATAGACCTATATCGCTTTTGAATACTGGCTACAAATTGTTCACTAAGATACTGGCTTCCAGGATGGCAGATGTTATGGGAACTCTCGTTTACCCTGACCAGTCTGCTTATTTCCAATAATACCCGCCTCTTTCTTCATATTCAGGAGCTGGCCAAATTCTTCTCCTCTCTGGTGATTGCTCTCTCTCTCTCTGGATGGTGAAAAAGGATTTGACAGAGCTGAATGGCAATATTTGTTTTAAACCTTGAGGTGGTTTGGTTTTGATTCTTCCTTCCTGGCTTGGATTCAATTAATTTAACACCACCCTTCTGCTTTTTTGTATCTCAACAATAGGCGCTCCCCCCACTTTGAATTGCATAGAGACACCAGACAGGGTTGCCCTTTATCCCCCTTTCTTTTCAACCTGGCTTTGAAACACTTGTTAATAGCAATATGGAATGATCCTGCTATTGAAGGTGTTGATTTTGGCTCAGATATTTATAAGCTCTCGGCTTATGCAGATGATGTTTTGTTATTTATTGCTAATCCTTTTTCTTCCCTCCTGCATCTGTTTTCTCTCATCTCTGCTTATTCTTCCCTCTCTGGATATTGAATCAACTGGCATAAAGCTGAGCTTCTTGCTTTGAATTCTTCTGGGTCTAGGGTGGATCTGTCTGATTATCTATTTTAAAAAATGGAACATGTTCTTAAATATTTGGGGGTTCAGTTTTTTGAAGAATTGCCTCTCACCCTTTCTCAATGCGAGGTTTCTCTTTTGCAAATGTTACGGAATTCTATATTGCATTGGTCTCCTCTATATTTAACTTGGTGGGGATGGCTAGATACTATTAAAATGGTGCTGGCTCCTAGCCTAAATTTTGTATTTTCTATGATACCCATTTTCTTTTCTGGTGATTTTTTTAAGCAAGTGGATCGCTTGCTTTCTCGATATCTCTAGCACAATAAATCTCGTATTGTGCTTTCCAAGTTGAAAGTTGATAAGAGTCTAGGGGGGTTTAATATTCCAGATTTTTATAGTTACCATCAGGTGTTCATTTTACAACAAGACTATCATTGGCTCTCTGCTATGCTTTCTTTACCCGATGGTCCCCAGTGGGTGCATATAGAACAAGAGTTACTCTTCCTTCCCCTAAGAGGTTGCTCTATGAATGTCTCCTATTCATTCTGCTAAGTCCCATCCTATCTTACATTCCACTCATCGGGCTTTTTCAGAATATGATCGCTTGGTGTCCTCTTCAGCTACTGCTTGGAGGTTTTCATGGATGGCGCCTTTATGGCATCACCAGTCTATTCTCAATGGAGGTGCCACTGTCAATTGAAGGGGTTGGCAAGCTTATGGTATTTGGTTCCTTTCCATTCTTATTCATGATCATTCCCTCCTTCCTTTTTCCAAATCAAGGGATATTTATTCCCTACCTAATTCTCAGTTTTATGCTTGGTTGCAGCTTTGTAACTGACTCACACCTTCTCTGCTTTCCCAATTTAGTTTTTCTGATTTTCCACACTTGTTTGTGCTTTACCAGGATTTTGGTCTTTTAGGCCAGTTGGCTCCTTGGATTTTAAATCCCTAAAAGAGTCTCTGTTTCCTGAGCTGACTGGGTGGCAGAATTTATGGCTTTCGGAAACTGAATGTTCTTTTGGTGTTGTAGATTGGCGGTCTTTCTGGTGTTTCTCTCTGCATGTTTCACTGTCCCAGTTTGACACTATCTTCTTTTTTTTTGTTTCTCAGAGAGTGGGGTGGACTCCCTGGAAACATTTTTGGGCAGGACTATTGTCATTCCATTCTTGCTAGTCTTGCTGTTCTGCTAAGGCCACCTTGTCCCATATATTATATTTTTGTCCAACAATGTTCTTTTTTTGGCAAAAGGTGTGGGTAATTATTTCCCAGGTATTACATCTGGATGCTCCCCTTACTTACTGTATAGTCATTTTTTTTTTTTGGGGGGTGGGGGCGGTGGCCTTGCCATTTGCTCTTCCCCCTCTGCACTGTAAATTATTAGATTTTGTCCTTGTTGTTACTATTCATTTAATTTTGCATTTCGGAAACACAGTGACTTATTCAATGAACACTTTTGGTGAAATTCCATTTGTCTCTGTTGTAAGTACGAAAAAGCTGTTGCTGTTAAGAGTCGCTGTCTTGCTATGTAGTCTCTGGTGTGGAAACCGCTTGATGATTATTTTCATTCCTTTAATAAGTAGGGATGTGAATCATTTTCCATATCGTCTTAACGATAGAAATCGTGTGGCAGGGCAAGAAAATCGTCTTAGGCACGATTTTTTAGTTAAAAAATCGTTAAAAATCGTTTTTTCCGATTAGTGCGCACTAACTCGAGTTAGTGCGCACTAACGGGAGTTAGTGCGCACTAACTGGGAGTTAGTGCGCACTAACTGAAAATGATACAATTTGACACTTTTCAGGTCAGTTAAGGTCAGTTTAGGAATGAATATGTATTCCTATTGGCTGCCCTCTTATTTATTCATGTTACCAAGCTTCCTACTGACAGTATATGGGGGATGGGAAATGGAAACAGTTGGTAGCTTGACAAAACAAGTAATGTGATCAGTCAATGTGACTAGAACTTGTGCCCTAACCCTGATACCAGGGGTATTGTGATCTTCCTGCACACAGTGCCCTATCCCTATTAATACCAGGAGTGTTGTGATCTTCCTGCACACAGTGCCCTATCCCTAATACCAGGGGTGTTGTGATCTTCCTGCACACAGTGCCCTATTCCTGATACTGGGGGTGTTGTGATCTTCCTGCACGCAGTGCCCTATTCCTGATACCGGGGGTGTTGTGATCTTCTTGCACACATCCCGGTATCAGGGATAGGGCACTGCATGCAGGAAGATCACAACACTCCTGGTATTAATAGGGATAGGGCACTGCATGCAGGAAGATCACAACACCCCTGGTATCAGGGATAGGGCACTGTGTGCAGGAAGATCACAATACCCCGGAGGAGTGAGGGTCAGGCAGCTCCCCCCTGTCTGTGAAGCCAGCCTCTCACTAGTAATGCAGGGAGGGAGCTGTCTCAGACTTCACCATCCTCCCCCCCCCCCTCACCCACACACCATTCACTAGCTGGGACATGGGGGAAGTCAGGAGTGAGGGTCAGGCAGCTCCCCCCTGTCTGTGAAGCCAGCCTCTCACTAGTAATGCAGGGAGGGAGCTGTCTCAGACTTCACCATCCTCCCCCCCCCCTCACCCACACACCATTCACTAGCTGGGACATGGGGGAAGTCAGGAGTGAGGGTCAGGCAGCTCCCCCCTGTCTGTGAAGCCAGCCTCTCACTAGTAATGCAGGGAGGGAGCTGTCTCAGACTTCACCATCCTCCCCCCCCCCCTCACCCACACACCATTCACTAGCTGGGACATGGGGGAAGTCAGGAGTGAGGGTCAGGCAGCTCCCCCCTGTCTGTGAAGCCAGCCTCTCACTAGTAATGCAGGGAGGGAGCTGTCTCAGACTTCACCATCCTCCCCCCTGCCCTCACCCACACACCATTCACTAGCTGGGACATGGGGGAAGTCAGGAGTGAGGGTCAGGCAGCTCCCCCCCTGTCTGTGAAGCCAGCCTCTCACTAGTAATGCAGGGAGGGAGCTGTCTCAGACTGGTATCAGGGTTAGGGCACTGTGTGCAGGAAGATCACAACACTCCTGGTATTAATAGGGATAGGGCACTGTAAGAGATGACTGTAGTAGATTGAATAAAGATCTGATGTTTCTGCTCTCCTCACACCAAACAAAAACAACACACAAGCAGAGAAGCCCTTCTTACAAATCTGAGCTAGTGAGTTAAGTAGGAGGAAAAGTAAACATACTTGTGCCAGTGTGGCTACTTAAAAAATACACTTACCAACAATCAATTACATATATTTGAACTGTGTACAGTTCCAGCCAGGACCACCTTTCTAAAATGCACAGTGATGGGCAAATTCAACATGCACTAGCATTTCAGGTGCCTGCTAACAAAAATAATAAACAAACAAGTTCTAGTCACGTGAGTGCTGATCATTACATTACTTTTTTTGTCAAGCTTCCAACTGTTTCCATTTCACATCCCCCCAACCATTACCTCAGTATTAGCCTTGGTAACATCAATAGATAAGAGCACAGCCAGCCAATAGGAATACATACATACATATTCATTCCTAAGTGACCTTTACTGACCTGGGAAGTGTGAACACTTTGTTTCATTTTCTGTTGGTGTTCGTTAGTTTCCAGTTCCATTTCCCATCCCCCCAACCATCACCTCAGTGGTAACCTTGGTAACATCAATAGATAAGAGGGCAGCCAGCCAATAGGAACACATATTCATTCCTAACTGACCTTCAGTGACCTGGAAAGTGTTTATTTGTATCATTTTCAGTTAGTGCGCACTAAATCGAGTTAGTGCGCACTAACGGGGAGTTAGTGCGCACTAACTCGAGTTAGTGCGCACTAACACGATTTAACGATTTTTAACGATAAATCGTTAGAATTTCTATTGTATCGTGTTCTATAACGATTTAAGACGATATAAACATTATCGGACGATAATTTTAATCGTTGAAAAACGATTCACATCCCTAACAAAAACATACTTTGAAATGTCTTCATGCCAATGCCAGAAGTCTAAGAAGTAAGATAGGAGAGTTAAGGTATATAGCATTGAATGACAAGGTAGATATAATTGTCATCTCAGAGACCTGGTGGAAGGAAGAGAACCACTGGGACAGTGTTATACCAGAGTACAAATAATAATGCAGTGATAGGGTGGATCAACTTGGTGGGGGGATGACAGAGTCCAACAGGATCTTGAAGAAGACTAAATGCACAGTAGAATCTTTATAGGTAGAAATCCTATGTGTGTTGGGGAAGAGTATGGCGATAGGGGTATACTACAGTCTATCAGGCCAAAATGAACAGACAACAATGAAATCCTAAGAGAAATTAGGGAAGCTAAGAAATTTGGCTGTCCATCCCAAGATAACTTATCCAGCAACTCCAATCCTCCCTGAAATGCCTCCAATCCTCTCCTGGAATGACCTCGAATTATCAAGGCTAAATTCTAGGTGGATAACTTATGATTGTTCTTGTTACGTTAATCTATCCTTCCATGCTGATCTTGGTTAATCCCTTCTCCCAGTTCATTTTTTCCCTGTTAATATATATTTTCAAGCCTTTTGTTCAAATGTAAACCGGTATGATGTCCCCACTAATACCGGTATATAAAAGTTTCTAAATAAATAAATAAATAAATAACTAGAACTAGTTATCTGGTTAGAATTTAGCCTGATAAGTTGCTGAAAATGCAGGTTTTGAATATCAATCTCAACAAAATTAGCTAATCACGAGGCAATGGTATGTGCTGGGAAGTCATAATATTAATCCATAAAAAAATTACGATGCAAAGTTATCAAAAGAATTAAACATATAGAACGTAAACAAATTCTTGGTGAACTGAAATCTGGCAACATCTCCTTGGAAAGAGGAGGCTGTGGCACAGCAGATGAGGGCAAGGGCCTTTTGGTTTCCCTTTACTAAAGGAGTGTACCATTAAGCTGGGGAGGTTCACGGTGGAAATAAATAAGACAGGCATGGGTTTTGCTCCCCCATGTGGGAACATGCAGATGGTGTTTCCCAGCTGTTTATCATATCAACACATCTGCTATTCTTGTGGATTTTTAGCTAACAGGTTGGGGATTTTTTTTGTTAGATTTTCAAGCAGCCAGAAGCTTGCTGCTTCCTGTTGCTTTAATGTTTTAGAATTTATAGGAAAGGAGAAGGATGTTTTCCCAAAGAGGAGCCAGCCTCCGCCGACTCATCTATCCGGCCTTTAAGTATGTTTTTAGACTCTTTTAAGTCCACTTTTGGGCATTTCCTGTGAAAATCTTGGTACCCCTTCACAGTGGATCGGGGCATCTGCAGTGCAAGGTTAGATCACGTGTAAGGGAAGATTCTGGCAGCCTTTTGTCTCTCCTCCAGATGATTTACACTGTCTGGTGACCCGATGCAGAGGAATTTCATTTTTGCATTAACTGTCTTTTTGCCCTGTCTCTTCTGTTTGGAGGCAAGGAAATTTTATTTCACCCTTTCTGCTTCTTGCTTAATTTTTTCCCTTTTTGGTTCAACTAATATTTTTCCCACTTGGAGCTGATAACCCATGGTACCTGGGAGTAAGTACACCAAACCTTTGGAAGAGGGAAGTCTTTCATCCAGAAAGATACAGAGGTGTTACAGATTCCATCTAACTCAAGGGATCCCAGTAAAGTTCACTACCAGGGGAAACAAAGAAGAGACAACACAAAGGTAACAAGAACATTGCAGCTATTAAAGTAAGTCTGAAATAAAAAGGTGAGGAGTGCCCACCTAAGGAGTTAGTAAAATCAAGAAAGAGAATGAAGTACCCGTCTGGTGCTGTCTGAGGAGTTAAAGCTACCAAAAGAGATTAAATCTGAGACTAAGTTCTGATTAAATATTGGGACTGTATACATTCTAACCACTTTAAGTAGGAAGATTTAAGAATTAAAGTGGGAAGTGAAGGAAGATTGAACTAATTTCAATCTATATAGCCTGAGGAATTTGAGTAAGTGGAAGAAGAAGAAATTTAAGTGCAAATAAGAAGTGCTTCAAAAATGATTAATAGACTGATAGAAGATATAGTCACAAGTTTATTCTAGCTGCTGTAATTATTTATTGCTGCTAATTATTCGAATACAGGAAGTATAAATATTATTTAGTCATCTGATCAATCTTTCAGTAAAGAAGTTGGAAATCACCATTCAGTGTAGTGAACCAAAGGATGGAGACAGGGCTTGTTTGCAAAGAAGCAGAGTATAAGCGCTATTGTTCCTCCCGACAACCGAGAGTATGGCCTCAGAGACTAAAGCTATCCGTGGAGCATGGGAGAGGTCTACAGAGACAGTGGAGGTGTTTTAAGCTGAAAGGGTCCATCCTTTATGCGTTCTATGTGCCCCTGGGTCCTGCCCAGGGGTTACATGAGTGGATAAGGCTTTTTTCAGTGTTTTTTATTTTACAGTGCTTCAATTCTCAGCATTCACAATAGTATTCTCAAACATAAAACATTAAACAATCCCATTCTCAAGGGCTGTCTCCCCGCTCTACTCATAGCTAGGACCAGGGGGGTGTTTTTAGCACCCGCACAAGGGGCCCATGCCCCAGGTGGAAAGATCAGTGCCTTGAGTCTCAGCTGTGACCACCTCTAAGTTTTATTTTTCAATCCCTGGCTTCTTGGGCTCTGCTGGGTTCCTACTCTCTGCCACCCAATCAGAGGTAGCTGCCACATCTGCAGGGCCTGTGCAGACCAAAACAGAAAGCTGCTAAATCTTCTGGGCCCATATGACCCAAAACAGGAAATTGCTGTGTCTTCTGGCCCACGTAGCCCAAAAAACAAAAAGCTGCCATTTCTTCAGTGCCCATGCAGCCCAAAGCAGGAAGCTGCCATGGCTGCTGGGCCCATGCAGCCCAAACAGGAAACTGACAGGTCTACTGGGCACACACGACTGAAGATAGCAGGCTGCTGCTGAATAGGGATGTGAATCGTTTTCCATATCGTCTTAACGATAGAAATCGTGTGGCAGGGCAAGAAAATCGTCTTAGGCACGATTTTTTAGTTAAAAAATCGTTAAAAATCGTTTTTTCCGATTAGTGCGCACTAACTCGAGTTAGTACGCACTAACGGGAGTTAGTGCGCACTAACTGGTAGTTAGTGCGCACTAACTGGTAGTTAGTGCGCACTAACTGAAAATGATACAATTTGACACTTTTCAGGTCAGTTAAGGTCAGTTTAGGAATGAATATGTATTCCTATTGGCTGCCCTCTTATTTATTCATGTTACCAAGTTTCCTACTGACAGTATATGGGGGATGGGAAATGGAAACAGTTGGTAGCTTGACAAAACAAGTAATGTGATCAGTCAATGTGACTAGAACTTGTGCCCTAACCCTGATACCAGGGGTATTGTGATCTTCCTGCACACAGTGCCCTATCCCTATTAATACCAGGAGTGTTGTGATCTTCCTGCACACAGTGCCCTACCCCTAATACCAGGGGTGTTGTGATCTTCCTGCACACAGTGCCCTATTCCTGATACTGGGGGTGTTGTGATCTTCCTGCACACAGTGCCCTATTCCTGATACCGGGGGTGTTGTGATCTTCTTGCACACATCCCGGTATCAGGGATAGGGCACTGCATGCAGGAAGATCACAACACTCCTGGTATTAATAGGGATAGGGCACTGCATGCAGGAAGATCACAACACTCCTGGTATTAATAGGGATAGGGCACTGCATGCAGGAAGATCACAACACCCCTGGTATCAGGGATAGGGCACTGTGTGCAGGAAGATCACAATACCCCGGAGGAGTGAGGGTCAGGCAGCTCCCCCCTGTCTGTGAAGCCAGCCTCTCACTAGTAATGCAGGGAGGGAGCTGTCTCAGACTTCACCATCCTCCCCCCCCCCCTTACCCACACACCATTCACTAGCTGGGACATGGGGGAAGTCAGGAGTGAGGGTCAGGCAGCTCCCCCCTGTCTGTGAAGCCAGCCTCTCAATAGTAATGCAGGGAGGGAGCTGTCTCAGACTTCACCATCCACCCCCCCCCCTCACCCACACACCATTCACTAGCTGGGACATGGGGGAAGTCAGGAGTGAGGGACAGGCAGCTCCCCCCTGTCTGTGAAGCCAGCCTCTCACTAGTAATGCAGGGAGGGAGCTGTCTCAGACTTCACCATCCTCCCCCCCCCCTCACCCACACACCATTCACTAGCTGGGACATGGGGGAAGTCAGGAGTGAGGGTCAGGCAGCTCCCCCCTGTCTGTGAAGCCAGCCTCTCACTAGTAATGCAGGGAGGGAGCTGTCTCAGACTTCACCATCCTCCCCCCCCCCCCTCACCCACACACCATTCACTAGCTGGGACATGGGGGAAGTCAGGAGTGAGGGTCAGGCAGCTCCCCCCTGTCTGCGAAGCCAGCCTCTCACTAGTAATGCAGGGAGGGAGCTGTCTCAGACTTCACCATCCTCCCCCCCCCCTCACCCACACACCATTCACTAGCTGGGACATGGGGGAAGTCAGGAGTGAGGGTCAGGCAGCTCCCCCCTGTCTGCGAAGCCAGCCTCTCACTAGTAATGCAGGGAGGGAGCTGTCTCAGACTTCACCATCCTCCCCCCCCCCCCCCCTCACCCACACACCATTCACTAGCTGGGACATGGGGGAAGTCAGGAGTGAGGGTCAGGCAGCTCCCCCCTGTCTGTGAAGCCAGCCTCTCACTAGTAATGCAGGGAGGGAGCTGTCTCAGACTTCACCATCCTCCCCTCCCCCCTCACCCACACACCATTCACTAGCTGGGACATGGGGGAAGTCAGGAGTGAGGGTCAGGCAGCTCCCCCCTGTCTGTGAAGCCAGCCTCTCACTAGTAATGCAGGGAGGGAGCTGTCTCAGACTTCACCATCCTCCCCCCCCCCCTCACCCACACACCATTCACTAGCTGGGACATGGGGGAAGTCAGGAGTGAGGGTCAGGCAGCTCCCCCCTGTCTGTGAAGCCAGCCTCTCACTAGTAATGCAGGGAGGGAGCTGTCTCAGACTGGTATCAGGGTTAGGGCACTGTGTGCAGGAAGATCACAACACTCCTGGTATTAATAGGGATAGGGCACTGTAAGAGATGACTGTAGTAGAGTGAATAAAGATCTGATGTTTCTGCTCTCCTCACACCAAACAAAAACAACACACAAGCAGAGAAGCCCTTCTTACAAAGCTGAGCTAGTGAGTTAAGTAGGAGGAAAAGTAAACATACTGGTGCCAGTGTGGCTACTTAAAAAATACACTTACCAACAATCAATTACATATATTTGAACTGTGTACAGTTCCAGCCAGGACCACCTTTCTAAAATGCACAGTGATTGGCAAATTCAACATGCACTAGCATTTCAGGTGCCTGCTAACAAAAATAATAAACAAACAAGTTCTAGTCACGTGAGTGCTGATCATTACATTACTTTTTTTGTCAAGCTTCCAACTGTTTCCATTTCACATCCCCCCAACCATATTGGTAACATCAATAGATAAGAGCACAGCCAGCCAATAGGAATACATACATACATATTCATTCCTAAGTGACCTTTACTGACCTGGGAAGTGTGAACACTTTGTTTTATTTTCTGTTGGTGTTCGTTAGTTTCCAGTTCCATTTCCCATCCCCCCAACCATCACCTCAGTGGTAACCTTGGTAACATCAATAGATAAGAGGGCAGCCAGCCAATAGGAACACATATTCATTCCTAACTGACCTTCAGTGACCTGGAAAGTGTTTATTTGTATCATTTTCAGTTAGTGCGCACTAAATCGAGTTAGTGCGCACTAACGGGGAGTTAGTGCGCACTAACTCGAGTTAGTGCGCACTAACACGATTTAACGATTTTTAACGATAAATCGTTAGAATTTCTATTGTATCGTGTTCTATAACGATTTAAGACGATATAAACATTATCGGACGATAATTTTAATCGTTGAAAAACGATTCACATCCCTATTAATAAGTCAAGCTGATGCCCAGCCTGCAGTCATATTGCTTCCTTGTGTTATGGCATGGTTTCAGTGTGGCCCTGTAATGTGTTTTGTGGTTTGTATTTTTGCATTTTGTCTTCTGTCTTTTTGTAGTTTTTATTTGGTATTTTTGCCTGTCTTTTGTAACCTCTGTTTGTTCCTCATTTTTGTTTACTATTCTTACAAAAAAAAGATCTGAACTTATAAAAAGATATCCAGTGTCCTCACCCTCATAGAAACCATGGTTCCTCGTGCAGATCACCCCAATTTTCTTGGAAGACACTTATCTTAGAGATTTTAAGCAAGGATAAGTTATAGTCAGATCTATAGGTTTGAGGATCCATTGCCAAATTCACCTCCAGCCTGCAGGTAAAGCTATAAACCATGAAAATTATCTATTAAATTCTCCCAGCTCTCTGTCTCTCACTCCCTCCCCCCACCCCGCCCATCTTGTTTCCTACCTAGACAAATATTTGTAAGACGTTTTGTCAGTCAGTTACCAGAGTTTCTTCGTACATCCTGGCCCTTGGATTCTAGATCTGCTCTTGTTACCTGAATCCAGAAGACTTCATAGCCTCTGGTTCTTGCCTTCAATGCTCCTGCTTGATCTCTTTATGTTCCTAGTTTCCTGATGTTCTGCAGCTTCCTGCTGTATTCAAGGCTTCTAGCTCAGTGTCTGAGTTGGGAGTTACCCCCATTCCTCACCTGAGGGCTCAACCCAAGGGGAAGGTGATTGGCATATTAGGCAGAAGATGCCTAGCTTCTCTGTTTCATTGCCATCTGCCTGGATTGGCTTCTCCAGATGGCTGGCCACTTGCTTCTGGGGCAACCCACAGACTATTGCTGTCACAAAAGGCTGCTAAGAGGCTATGGCTCAGTGATCTAGGTCTTTAGTTCTGATTATAAGGGCCACTGGTTCAATACCTACCAAGCCTGAAACTTGTTTGAAACAAGGCCAGAACCAACATTTAAGCTGATTTTTATATAACCCAGTCACTCAGGGCCAGATTTTAAAAGGGTTACGCGCATAAGGTACGCGCGTAACCCTTTTAAACCCTCCCCCCCTGCGCGCGCCAAGCCTATTTTGCATAGGCTCAGCGGGGCGCACAAGCCCCGGGACGCGCGTAAGTCCCGGGGCTTGCAAAAAGGGGAGGTCGGGGGGCGTGTCCAGGGGGCGTGGTGTCGGATCGGGGGCGTGTTCGGGGCGTGTGGGCAGTCCGGGGGCATGGCTGAGTGCCCCGATACAGCGGCCTATGTCAGGGCCTGCTGCGCCGGTGCGCGTGAGTTACTACTGCCCGAATCTTATAAAATCCAGCGTACTTTTTTTTGCACCTGATGCACGAACAAGAGTACGCGTGCGCGCTGTCTTTTAAAATGTACCCCTCAATGTCTAGTGATTTCACATTTGTTCTAGTTAGAATTGTATTTTATAACACTGGCTGAAACAAAAATAAATAAATAAATAAAGCAAGCACTAATGTTAAAACTGCATGTTACATGTAGAATAACTAATAGTAATAACATATTTGAGTTAGCCTCACTGTGTTCCTTAACCTATAGTGGTTTTTAAGCAGATGATTGGATATATAGCAAGGCCAAGGATCATACCCAGCTGCTTACTCTGTACTTGTAGAATAATAGCAAGGAGACAGCATATCACAGTCACTGTGTTATTTTTCAAGATAATACTTTGTGCATTATGGAAACAAAATACAGTAAATAATTCAGAAAAAACATATTTGTATATTTTTTAAATATAAAAACTGCAAAAGCAGCTGCTTTGGATGCTCTATGACTATATTTTATGAAAGTCCTTTGACTTGTAGATGTGGAAACACCTAATTCATGACTAAGTCTGCAGCTATTGTTTTGCCAAAGTATTGCAATGCTACTCAACACATTTGAAGATTCAGAGGCTACTAACCTGACTAAGTTAATTTAATCCATCACTACCCAATAGCCATTTTAGATGCTTTGATTCAAAAGCTAATTATTCTCTTCAGAACTGCAATAAGTTCTTATATTTATTTGCTGCATATATCGCTTCTGTACTATGTCAAGTTAAAATACATTATGAATACATTTACAGCAGAACAGACAATGCTATTGTACTTCACACTTTTCTTGCAACAAGAGAAAAATAATTTGGAGTATTGTATCTATCAAGCCTTATGCTGATTTTCTATTTGCCTCAGTTGTTCATGAGCCTAATCCTCTCCTTGACTACTCTTCTTACAAGGTCCTTGCCCTCCAGGTGCTGCTCCAGAGTTACACAAGCACAAGCCAGGCACTTCAGTAATTCTTACTGCAATATTTATGATAACCTTACAGCCTATTGCTCACATTCTTATGTTTCAGTCCCAAAACCAGGACCTTCATCCTGGTGTTGGTACCGAAACGTCACACTGTGAATAGTGTGCTAAAATGTTATAATAAATATTGTCATTGGTATATTGAACTGCCTGGCTTGTGCTATTAGATTTATAGATTGCTAGAAATGACTATCTAGCTGGCAGTATAACTTGATATAAGTAAAACTTTTGCAAGTATCTCACATCGTACTTTCATATATTTTTGCAGCTCCATCAAAGTTGATGTGGTTTTAGTGAGATCTGATGAACAGAACAATGCCCCATAAAACAAGTGGCTTGCAGCAGCAATAGGGCAAAAGATGACTATGGTGGCATTAAGTTTGTGGCAGCTGTCCAATGATCATTGCAAAAGAAAAGCACTGCCACACCTTTTGTATGGTTTTAAACACTAAGAGGTAGATCTTAAAAGCCTGGCGCATGCAAAAATGGCCACATAGGTGCGTAAGTGGGCCGTGCGGGAGCGACACAAATTTTAAATATCCAGGACGGGCGCACAAACATTAATGTACGAGCACCCAAAAATGTAGGTGGAAAAGGGGCAGGGCATGGGTGTTCCAGAGGTGGGTTAGCACTGACATGATTAACCCCTACTTTTCCTCAGCCAGCGTGCATATCTAACCCACATAAATTTGCTACAGCTCCTTGGTGGGTAGGGGTTTGGAGGGGTGTTACAGAAATATTCAGGCCGGGATTTTCAATTGTCGCACAGCTTTGTGAATCCCGCGGTAATGGGGGGCGGGGAGGGGGGGGGGAACCGACGAGAGAGGGAGCAATTTTAGATCTAATTCTCAGTGGAGAACAGGATTTGGTGAGAGAGGTAATGGTGGTGGGGCCACTTGGCAATAGTGATCATAATATGATCAATTTTGATTTAATGACTGGAAGGGGGACAGTAAGCAAATCCACAGCTCTCGTGCTAAACTTTCAAAAGGGAAACTTTGATAAAATGAGAAAAATAGTTAGAAAAAAACTGAAAGGAGCAGCTACAAAAGTAAAAAGTGTGCAAGAGGCATGGTCATTGTTAAAAAAATACCATCCTAGAAGCACAATCCAGATGTATTCCACACATTAAGAAAGGTGGAAAGAAGGCAAAACGATTACCGGCATGGTTAAAAGGGGAGGTGAAAGAAGCTATTTTAGCCAAAAGATCTTCATTCAAAAATTGGAAAAAGGATCCACAGAAGAAAATAGGATAATGCATAAACGTTGGCAAGTTAAATGTAAGAAATTGATAAGTCACACTAAGAGAGAATTTGAAAAGAAGTTGGCCGTAGAAGCAAAAACTCACAGTAAAAGCTTTTTAAAATATATCCAAAGCAGAAAGCCTGTGAGGGAATCAGTTGGACCGTTAGATGATCAAGGGGTTAAAGGGGCACTTAGAGAAGATAAGGCTATCGTGGAAAGATTAAATGATTTCTTTGCTTCCGTGTTTACTGAAGAGGATGTTGGGGAGGTACCCGTAATGGAGAAGGTTTTCATGGGTAATGATTCAGATGGACTGAACCAAATCTGTGTGACATATTTGTGAGACATAGAATAAGGGGGATGGCAGAATCGAAACCGAAAGTTACAGAGGGAGGCAACAAAAAGTTTGGCAGTGACACAGCAAGGCACTGAGCCAAGAACGCTGCAGGGCAGGAGGAGCAGGCCTGGAGGCAGTAGCACCAAGATCCCAAGGCATCCAAAGTAGAGGTGTGCACAGGGAAAATAATGTGTTTAACTTGGCTTTTCTTTTATTTGTTTCATTTCTTGTTAATTTCATTTAACTCCAAACAAAAGAAAGAAAGAAAGAAAAAAACGAAAAAAACAAAATAAAATAAAATGCCTCCTTTTCCCTTTCCCCTGCCCACCAAACTCACTAAAGCCAAGCCCTTCATCCCCCTAACCTCAGGCCTTACCACATCTCAGGCTTTTCACTGAGACCATCACGTCGCACCACAGAATCTGGCAGGGCAGCGATTCAAAACAAAAAGAAATGAAATTTCATTTGTTTTTCTTGTTTTTAATTTTGGAATTGTCATTTCCAGTGGCAGCGCATCCCTAATCTAATGAAGGGGGGGTGGGTAAAAATGTTTTCTTTTTGGGGGGGTTTTGACATGTTTTTTGGGGCCAAAACATCCCAGTACAATCAGGAGCAAGGCGAGGCAGGGCAGGAGGAGCAGACCAAGCTGTAGTAGCAACAATGGTGACCAAGAAAAGCAAAGCGCTGAGAGCAAAAGGTGTGGGCATTGATTCAGTGTAGCTGTGCACTCAGGCCTCCTGCCCCTTGTATGGAAATTTGGGGAAACCTAGCTGAGGGAGGTTTTCCCACCAACTCTGGTGCCAGCAAATGAACGATGTGGACTTAATGTCCCCTGCCATGGAAAATACCTATTCATCATTAGGCATGTTAGTTAGTGGATTAGAAAGAAAATGCTTGGAGAGGTCTGGCCAGACTGGGGTCTTTTGTGTCCTGTATGTGAAGGAGACTGTGGCTTGAACCTCAAGGGGCTCTGCAAGTACCTTGAGACGAAAGCTAGTGCAGGGCTCTCCTTTTGTGAGGTGAGATACTGCTGATTGCTGCCAACTGCTGAAGCTATGGTCTGTGTTAGTGGAGCCTGTCCTATGGTGGCCATGCAGGGGTGGCGAATACGGGTGAGGGATGAAATGCTAGTTTACATAGTGCTTTTAGTCCTGACTGCACTGTGAGAGGAGCCCACTTGTTTCTCTGTTGCATTCCTTCTGCCCCTTTGCCTCTGGAACACCCCATTCTTCCACCCTAACCATCAGCTTCTCCTTCCAGTATGTCAAAGTGCCAGACTTCCCTTTCACCATGATTCACACATGTAAGGGTCCAGCTGGGTAAGGGATTTGAGATGATTTTGCAGTTGCAGCTGCAAAAGCCGTCCATGAGCATCAACACCTCTGGTGCCAGTCCTGGTTCCTACTAGACTGTTGTTGAACTCAAGATACTCTGTGGCATTCTTGAACAGGTTTCACGACTTGTACAGCTTGTGTCATGTGTAACCAATCCTAATGCCCTGGGGGCAATCCACATTGATCTCTTCATCCACAGACAACACATGAAAGGGTGGCTGTTGCTCCACTACATCATCAGACAGGTGCAATTTCACTTGGTGCCTACATCTTGATTAAGCTGGTTCACAGGTGCCCAGACTGCTGCCTGTTTTTCACAGAGCTGCTGCTTGCCCTCTACACTTTGGTTAAAATGCCCACTTATTTTCCTTTACCTTTCTATCAGTTCCTGCAGGACAAAATGGAGACACTGCTGAAGGAAAGGATAGTGAACTATCTACAATCCGGTGGGTTGCTGGACCCGAGGCAGCATGGATCCACCAGGGGAAGATCCTGTCAGATAAATCTGATTGATTTTTTTGATTGGGTAACTAGAGAATTGAATCAGTGAAGAGTGCTTGATGTGATTTACTTGGATTTTAGTAAAGCTTTTGATATGGTCCCACATAGGAGACTCGTGAACAAAATGAGAAGCTTGGGAGTGGGTACCAAAGTAGTAGTGTGGATTGCAAACTGGATGGACTGACAGGAGACAACATGTAAATGTAAATGGAACCTACTCTGAAGACAGAACGGTGTTAAGTGGAGTGCCACAGGGTTCGTTTTTGGGGACCGGTTCTGTTCAATATCTTTATGAGCGACCTGGCAGAAGGGATAGAAGGTAAAGTTTGTCTATTTGCAGATGATACTAAGATCTGCAACAGAGTGGACACGCCTGAAGGAGTAGAGAGAATGAAAAGTGATTTAAGAAAGCTTGAAGAGTGGTTGAAGATTTGGCAGCTGGGATTCAATGCCAAGAACTGCAGAGTCGTGCATCTGGGGTGCGGCAATCCTGCTCAACCCTGCTGCTCCCAAGAATGCCTCTTCACACTGTGGGTAGAGTTATGCCTGTAGTGGCACCATGCATGCAACTTTACCCGCTTGCAGGGAGGGCAAGTTACTAAAAATCCTCCTCTGCGGGTCAAGCACTGCTTTACCCGTGGGAAAGAAAATTATCCTCATAGTGGAAATTTAAAACAAGACCAGCATATTGACTGAAACAGCTTAATGAGAAGTCCTCTCTTCTCAGCAGCAGACTTTGCAAAGCTCCCGATATTGATCCCATCGGGAGCCTAGTTGCACGGTCACACCATGCAAGTCTCAAGAGTGGAAGAAAATACCTCGACAGGGTTTTAAAAATATAAAATACACCATTTCTTGTCCAAAAATACCAGAGGTTTCAGAAAGCTCTGGATTCTCCTTTCCAGTAATAAGGTATCACATTTATTTCCATAAATACTGCCCAAGAAATATTTTTTACCTACTGGATGCTGAAATATTAAGCTGTTCCAGATGAGAAGGACATCCCCTATTAGAGAGACCTTTTCTGTGCCGTGCAGGCGTCTTTCTAAACAGACTTCAGCTGTCCTGACATGAATAACAGCTTTCTGTTTCTGTTTCCTAGCTGCTTATTGGTCTAGTCCTAATACAAATATCGATCCTACTTACTCTGTTGATGGAGTCCAGCAGGCAGCTGCTAATCAAAGAATGCTGCTTTACCAGTTGTATTGCAGGTAATTATGTCCATCAATCAACTATGGACTGCATATTTTTATTTCTTCAGACGGGAAATCTTTTATTAAAAAAAAAAAAAAAAGAAAGAAATCCCACCTTGATATTTTCCTTCATAATTAAAGTGAAATCATTTCACATTTAAGAGCTGAGCAGAATGACGAGGTTAATAATGGTCACTCTTACTTGAGAAAGAACTGTTGGACTCAGACCAACAGTATAATAATAAAAAAAACTTTTCACAGCTATGAAAAGTTTTTTTTATTATTATTATTAGAAGAAGCTGCAGAATTTATTTTCCACTGTAAAAGCCGCTCTGTTTAAAAGGATAAATTGAAATAGCTTTTAGATAATATTAATATAACAAAGGTTTAAATGGTAGCATTCTTTCATAAAGAACATGTATGCAAATGACAATTAAAAATCTGTAGTTCAATAAAAACAGTAATGCAATAGAAGTAATGCCTCGCTAAATGTAAGAGTACATTGTTCATTAGTGCATAATGGCTTAATAGAATGTTGATGCAGTTAGAGGTGCCAGGAGCGAAACAAAGAACTGTTAAGTTTCAAGCAGTCACCTTGGATTGGTTTTAGCAGCTGAACAAGAGGAGCAGTGAGTCATGGGCATGCAGAATGCCACAGCTAAAGATGTGCAAAAAAGTATCGTGCTTGAGGAGCGTGCTCATAAAATATTAAAAATGAGTGCCTTTTCATAAATGCCTTCAACAGAGATTTCCGTGTGAAATACTTTCACGAGAGTGGTCCAAATTCAGAATAAAGACATAGAAACCCAAGAGGGTAGCTAGGTCCAGTTTAAAAAACAAAAAGTTTTCATGTGAAAAAACACATATCTGATTTTTCATGTAATCCCCGCTCCCCTATCCCGTTGCTCGTACAGTAAAGTAGAAATAGTTAATGCTGACAGCAGTTGCTATACTGGCTTTGAGCTCTGTGATTAATTATGCTCAGCTTCTTCACCACCTGCTTGATTAATGTTCTATGCTATGGTGAGATGCGGTCCTCACCTCAGCTTGAGGAAAATGTTCAGAGAGAAAAGCAGTAGCAAAAACAAGCCATAAGGCACAAAACCCCAGAAGGAGTACATCTCCCAGAAGAGTACAGGAAGATAGAGACCAATGGGACTCTGAGGGTAGAGTCCTTGAGAGCTGGGAGGGTAGAAGCTCCTATTTCCCAAAGAAGTGAGGTGGAGATATATAAAGAGGACAATAAGGAAGAAGCATATAAAGAGGACTTCCCTATGCAGGAGGAGAGTGAATGACCCTTGCAACAGGAGGGAAGAGTTAGTCAGAAACCCAGTAGATAGAGAGCTGCTATTAATCATGTTGACTTAGGGAATAGCCGCTGCTATTACTGGCATCAGTAGCATGGGATCTATTTAATGTTTGGCTACTTGCCAGGTACTTGTAGCCTGGATTGGTCACTGTTGGAAACAGGATGCTGGGCTCGATGGACCTTCGATCTGACCCACTAAGGCAACTTCTTATGTTCTTATGGACATAAGAAGTACCTGGCAAGTAAGCCAAAGGCCATGGAGATGGAAATCAACTGAGGTCAGGTTTTCTTACCAAAGAACTGTTTGTTTTGCGAGTGTTTTCACTGAATCTGAGATGTGGCAGGCATATTTTTTGCTTGCCAACAAACTGTATTTGTTTTGTAAGTGGTGCTGCTGACCCTGAGAGGCAGCAGGAGTGGCTGTCAGGCCTAGAGATTGTCTCTTTGATTGCCAAAGAACTGTGCTTATTGGTAAGTGGTAGGCTGAGCCTAAGAGGCAGCGGGCATGGCTTACAGGCCTAAAGAATGTGTTTGGCTTGCCAAGAACATGGTTATGATATATCAGTACTTCTGTTGCCTGTCAAGAGATCAGAGGGAACCCAGGTGAAGGAAACGGTGAGAAACTGCAAGGTGAGGAAGACTCCACGCTACTGTGGAATGTAACTAGTGGGAGAAGGACCATCTGAGTTGGAGATTGTGCATGTTCCCAGGGGGAAGAAATTTGAAAACCCTCAGGAACCCACAGCTGATCAGCTTTCCCAGAGTTGATATTGAGTTTAGTTTAAGTAGTTTCATATGAATTTTTGTTGGCTGATGTTGCCCCATTGAATAATGTTCTGTATTCTCATAACAGGGACAGCTTCAGGACAATTGGCATGAGGAGAAAAGGAAAAGAGAGTAAAAATTTGATAGTAGAGCCAAATTAGTTAAAAGAAACCAACAAAATAGTTGGGTAGAGATGATACCTCTAGAAGGCCAAGGAATATTTAAAAATGCAAGCTTTCCATAAGTTTATTAAAATCCCTTCTTCAGGCAATGTTTTCCACATTGTCTGAAGAAGAGATCTTAGTAGTTCTGAGAGTTAGGGATGTCCTTTTATCTGAAATAAAATAGGAAATGTCAACAATATTTCCTATTTCATTTCATTTCATTTTGGTAATGAAAAAAAAAAAAGTAAACAAAATTTTGTTCATTTTTTAATTTCCTTTCCTTTCCAAACTCCTCCCTCCCTCTCGCT
Organism: Rhinatrema bivittatum; assembly: GCF_901001135.1. Classification (NCBI taxonomy): domain Eukaryota; kingdom Metazoa; phylum Chordata; class Amphibia; order Gymnophiona; family Rhinatrematidae; genus Rhinatrema; species Rhinatrema bivittatum. The sequence continues at coordinate 82,892,789 of NC_042624.1, forward strand.
GACTAGGTACACCATGAAATGTTTTTAAAAGTTCCCTGTGGGATTTTTCCTGCCCCCTTGATCTCTCTCAGTTTACCCATTATGATTGGGTCCAAAGGGGACCATACTTCAAAATGATACTGGCGGGGCAGGATCAACTGGAAAACGTCCTGCTCCCTTTGGACCCCAGCCATAGTGGATTAAGTGGGGGGAGGGGTGCTTGGGAGCATGGACAAGCCTTTTGTGTGGGGCTTTATTTTAAACTTTGACGATAGAGGTTTAGTTATGGTGCACAGTATTGGCAAACAACATGCACTCAGACAAAAGAAAACAACCCCTCATTCACTAATGACATTTTAAAAAATGTGAATGTATCTACTTTTCCCCCAGGCGCCCCTATTGACAGCCAGGAGTGAGCTTTTGTTTAAAAATACCATGAAACTATCACAGATATTTGTCATTTCATCTAGCATCTGAAATGACATAAATTTGTGCAGGTCCTTGGTGAGGCCTCATCTGGAGTATTGTGTTCGGTTCTGGAGCCCATCTTTCAAAAAGGATAGAGACAGGACGGAGGCAGTTCAGAGAAGGGCGACCAAAATGGTGTAGGCTCTGTGTCTTAAGACTTATGAGGAGAGGCTGAAGGATCTGAATATGGAAGAGAGGAGGTGCAGGGGAGACACGATACAGATGTTCAGATACCTGAAAGGTTTTAACGACGCACGATCCTCAAACCTTTTGTGTTGGAAAGCAAACAGTAGAACTATGGGTCATGATATGAAACTCCAGGGGGGTGAGATTCAGAACCAACATCAGGAAATATTTTTTCACGGAGAGGGTGGTGGATGCCTGGAATTATTTGCCGGAAGAGGTGATAAAGATGAAAAAGGTAAACAAATTCAAAATGGCACGGGAATAAACACTGTGGATCCCTAAAGGCTGGAGGTGAACTAAAGAAAAGGGGGCATGGGGGTAACCTGCGAGGAATGGCAGTTACTACCCTTAGCAAAGGTCATGGGGATTACCATCCTTAACCAATTAGATTTGATTCTTGTGACACAACTGCAACATCGCTCTCCACTTCAATGGAAGGGGGGAGGGGGAAGAAAGGGATAAAGAGGACTTGGATTTGGATGACAGCCAATGCTGGGCCCTGACTTTTACAGTTCGGGGTACTGATACATATACATTAGGGAAAACGCGCAGGACTGCTTCTATGGCCAAGTCCAAAAGCAAAGCACGTTCAAGCAGCATTATCCGAATTAACAAGAAGGCTGATCACCCTGTAAAAATGTTTCTAGCGGTAATTCTGTTATGGGTTTGACAGTTGCTTTGTTTTGATTTTAAATATTACTGCCCTTAACATAAGACTTGAGGGTAACCCGCATGGAGCAGCAGAAACCACCATAAGAAACTTACTGGGCAGACTAGATGGACCATTTGGTCTCTTTCTGTCATCATTATTATGTTACTATATTCTGTAACAAAACTTTGTTATGTGATCTGTGTCGTTTTGGATGGTCTCCTTTAAAGCAAAATTCGGTTGGGTCCAGGTGTCCTCCTGTTTGTTCCGTCCTGCCCATGGTTTAAAAAAAATTTGTGTTGGCTCTGGGCCTACCCCCTCCCTCCCTTCTGACCATCCCCCACCCTATCTCTGTACAAAAACATGTATCTGGGTGCCTGGCCAGCCCCCCCAACCACTCCTCTAACCCTTCTCCCCGTGACCCTCCCCATTTCCCTCAAAACTCCCCACCCACCGAGCCAGCAGCAGGACTTACCCTTATGCTACCCATGGATCGGACTGAACTTTTTTAAAGGGAATATTGATAAAGGGGGGGCGGGGGGTGTCCCCAGACCTCCATAGCTATTTTTAAAGGAAGCAAAATACAAACAAAAGAAATAGAAAGGTGATAAAGTGAGAAATATGAACAATGCAAAGGCAACCACATAAAGGCATTACCACAGGAAGCTGGTATCTTTGAACAAGCTAACTTTGCAAAAGCAGCATCTTTACTGAGGCTACTTTGTTGGTTTTCAGAGGGCTAATACAGTATTATTACTGTAGGGGCGCATTGGAATCCTAGATTCACTACCCGATTAAGTCCGTGCTAAAAAAATGTCCGTAAAAGTTCAGTCGTTTGAAATTTCTTATTCCCCTTTCCCCCTCTCCCTAAGTTAAACTCATATTCTCTTGCCCTCCTGCCTCAAATCAAAGCAAACCGTTGCAATAACACCGTCTTGGACTTCTACCTGTGCACTGCGAAGAGATACTGAAGGAACCGGGGATTGCAAAACTTTATACAAGATGCTTTGCTTCAGTCATTCAGAATATTCCCATAAAACACAGACCAACACACTGTTAATGTGGTCACAGAGTCATGAGGGACACTAATAATACCTGGAAAAACAAGAGGATAAAAATGAAAATAGAAACATTGTTTAGGAGGCGATGACCTTATTACATTTCCTTTATACCTCTATAAAAAAAAAAAAAAACATGCCAGGCATGCAGCCTATGGAGTACATTTATGTTTTTATTCACATGACTGATTTATGAAAGATAAACCATTTTCTTTGGGTATTTTCTTTCAGGTTTTATAGAAGCAAGCCTTTCTATTTATTTTCCACACACAATGGCTAAACTCCTTGCTTTCGAAAATTATCCATTAATTTTATTTTTTTTTTTTATCAATTCTGTGTTTTGGTGAGACAGTATTAGGAAATGCCATTGGGAAAATTAGATTTTTCTTTGACATTAGGCGCCCAGTCAGCAATCCAATCCCATGCGTTTCTATTGAGACATTAGGATTTGATATAATTTTGGGCAGAAAACATTTTAAAATGAAACAATTGAATTTTCTAGATGGTCTCAAGGAGCACTTAGCTTAAGAGAATACACTTCCAAATCAAAAGCCTTTCAATCATTTTAAATATTATTTGGATGATATCTGCACTGTGTGCAGCAATAGTTTGAATTTTTATTAAATGTTTGACTGACTCATGCACACATAGTTGATGTATGAAATTATTATTTTTGTATGGGGGGGGGGTTAGTGTTGTATTGCAAGTGACATCTGGCTGACAGGAACTTAGAAAGGAAGATGAAGTGAATGCTGACGTTGCCATGAGCATCATATTTATCAAGAGGTTTAAAGTTTGCTTGTCTTTATTCAACTTATGCTATTGATGGCAATGACTGACCAAGGGAAGGAGAAAGTTTTTCCCAAGCAGTTAGTTAAGTATAAATTTCACACATACACACACACACACAAGCAAAATCTGAAATGGAAATAGCAGCAGTATTATTATGATGAAGATTAAATTAATTAGTTTACTGTGCATGTTAAAACTGGAAGTCAGTTCTCAAATGTAGAAGCTAAAGTACTAAATTGCAAAATATTTTTGCAAACAGGGATTTTGCTTGAAAAATAACACAAAATGCCCACACATGGTAAAGTGTGGTTATTTTGCATGAAATTTTATGCAAAAAAAACCCTTTCCATGAAAACCTTCCCAAATGTTACCTTTTTGATAGCAAACTTTCTCACATGGTCTACTCTGCACAAAAGTTTATTCAAACAAAATTCTCCAGTCATGAGCCACTTTGATGGAAAATCATGCAAAGCAGCTCATTACTAGGGAATTTTGCAAAAATGAGCACACAAAAAAGGCTTCACAAGCCCATTTTCAGAAAAAAATAAAATTAAATTAAAAACTCACACCTCAATGAGGTGTACTTATTCTTCAGGTAGAGCCCAGAAAACAAAAGTTCATGAGAACTGCCATCCAGATTTAAAGTGGCTTTGCAGCCCATGTGAACACCCCCCAAAGAACAAGTGAAATTCCTTTGTGGTCATAGTGGCCTCTCATCTCCTTGTGGGCCATTGTGGGATAGCCGAGTAAACTTTAGGCTGAGACATCAGGCTCACTGATTCCAAACTTCTTTTTTAAAGATTCCAGCTTTATTTATCACAAGAAACAGCATTCACAAAATGTAACCTGCTTACCTCCAGCAGTTTAATTCACACAGCATTCACTTTAGGACAGAGATGTGTCAGGAGTTGCCTTCTTCTGTTGTCATGGGGCCTGCCTGTTTCCAGATGGGCCCACACTCTTATTCCTGCTCATCAGGGTCCTACTCAAAGAGCTATCTCTCTAGCTTTTAAGGTGGACTAGGTTTTAGGGACTCCTTCACTCTGGATCCCTTCCAGGGAAGTGACTTCTCTTCCCACCATGCCTTTTCTGACCTCTTGCTAATCAAACTTGAGGTAAAGGCTACAGGGTCATGCTGTCTGCCTGTCACTAGGATTACCCTTAACCAATCCTCATATACCACAAGAACCCAATGTATCCTTTCCCCAATGTCCACTCATAGTCCTTCATATGAGTCTATCTGGAGCTCTGAATTCCAATTCTCCTCCAGTTGCGGTATTTCTTCCACTTGCTCTATATCTCTCACTGTTACACGTTTCATCTCTTTTCCAATTTTTACCATGGCATCTTCTGACTCCTTTACGCCATCTCCATCTGCAACACCTCCCTCTGGCCACTCTACTGCGCCTTGATCTGGCCACTCTGCAGCACCTATATCTGGCTTCTCTATGCTGTCTTCCTCAGACCAGTCTGTAAAGCTCCACCATAAGCTCTCTTGCTTATAAGCCACAGTTACAACAGATTCATTCACCTGGCATTCATTCTCTTTTTTCGTATTCAGATATGCCTGTTCTTGCCACTCTGGCTTTTCTTCAGATTTTCCTGTAGCACTGTCCACAGGCTTCTCTCTGGCCCCAGCACATTTGCTATCATTATCTTCCTCTGAACTTTTGTTCCTTTCTGGCATGCAGGTAGTTTTTTGCAATTTCTTCTTTAACATAGTATTCTCTCTGGTGAGTTGCCTCAGTTCGCTCTCCATTTAGGCCATCTCTGTGGCAATTCCATGTATCTGAGCCCTCAGCTGTAGCCACTCACTTCTCTGCCTAGCCTGAATTCCTGAGAGTGGGATCTCTAGCTCAACTACTTGGGCTGACTTTTCTGGCTGCATTATCTCTTCACTTGTTTTGAGCAGCCTCTGATTCTCCCTCCACTCCTGCTTTCAAGAGAGGGGGAACTACTACCACACAAAGGTATATGGCTGCTCACTTCTTTCAAGCAAGCACTCTGGCACCAGAACTTTTCAAGGGCCATGCCCTGTTCAGTCACACAGTATAACAGTTCTCTTTTTTTCTCTGACAGGAAAAGGTTTAAAAAAAAACAAACCTGCTTGTTCAGCACTGACTCACTTTTTTTTCTCTCTCCCTCAGGCAAAGCTAGCTTTCATAGCACTTCATGGTTGCCCCTACAGCCAGACCCTTTAGGCAATTTTCCATTTGTAGAAACGCCTGTGCTCTGTACATAGTTTAGAGCTCTAGAGTACTGCTTCTGCTCCAGATAGCTTCTTTGTGTAGAAACCATACAACAAATACTTTCCCCAGTGCTATGTGCAGAACTTTTAACAGCACTGTTTCTGCTTCAGACTGGTTTACTGCATAGGAACCATTCAACAAATTTGTATTCTCCTCGTTAGACTTTGGTAGCATGTGCCTTGTTTTAAGCCCAACTTTCATAGCAGAGAAAAAAATGTTCTCTCTTTTTCCTGGCTTGCACTGCTCTATGCTGTACTATAGCTCACCAATCTTCTCTAACACAAGCCTCTGCACTCTACAACATTTTAGAGCAAACCGATTCCCAAATAAACCTTGGTTCTGTTCTAAGACATGGGCCTCTCGCTGTACCTTGTGTAGCGTAAAATTCTCACTTCTGACATCATATGTGGAATAAACCAAATAAACAAAAGCCACAAAGTGAGTGCAAAAAATGAAATTCTAATAATATACGAAAAGTTCCCACTATATTTATTGTAAAAAAAAACATTTTAAAGGTAGATGGTAAGGGCTTCATACTCTTATTATTCATTAGAAACTACCAAGCAGGTAATCCAATGATTCTGGTATAATCATTAACCTCCACCAACCTCCTTATAATCTCAATATTTCAAAACACTGTGAATATTTTTTCAAATATTGTTTCTTATCTTCTTATAATTTGTGAATATACATTAAACACTCTTATATTCGCTGGAAAAAGCCCAATGAATCACATACAAGCAAAAATACTTAGCTTCAACTTTGTGTCCAAACATTGTTACCAGGATTATTCACGAAACTCGCTTGTAAATGATGTTTATGTTGAAAATCGAGTACTGCTTTCTGCTGCTAAAACTTACTCTCCAATCATGAGATTATCAAAATGAAAGCCCCACACATTTTAGCCTTCCTCTGACCTTTCCATGCCCCTTCCCTGCCCATTTTGTTAGTGGGTAAAAGTGCCCACCCCAAATTTTGGAGGGTGCGGGCCGCAAAAACAAAACAAATAAATAAATAAATAAATATAAAGCCTGCAATGTGGTAATTTTCAGTGCAGGCTTTTACACAAACAGTTATTACTCATTTATTTATTTATTTTGATTTATATTCCACTTTTCAGGCTCTTCAAAGCAGATTACATTCAAATGCTTTAGGTACTGTAAAAAAAAACAAAAAAACTTTGTAAATTATATAAAAAATATTTAAACATTGCCCTTTAAGTAATTATGGAGCCGTGCAATAAAATTCACACAAAACCAATTTTAGCATGGGTTTGCAAAAATGTGATGGGCTCATTAAGAAGCAACTTAACAAGTGATGTGAAAAAATCTAGCGCGTTCACAGTAAAAAAAAAAAAAAATGTGTTCATGCTAGTCTCATGAATGGAAATCTGAAAATGCATTGGCTAAAGAGCAGATGCATTTTACTTATCATAGAAATGCTAAGTAGTGTGAACACGCTAAATGGAGCACGTTCAGTTCTCTTTTCCTCTTGACTCCTCCCGCTGGCTTCCAAGGGATACACAACTACGTCTGGTACATGGGGATTGATTGTCAGTGCAGAGGGAAGAAGTGGGATAGCTTGCAAATTCCAGATAAGGAGGACCAGGAAAGCAGAAAACTGATATGACTGCATGTTTAAAACCATTTGTTTTATGTGTCAGTAAAGATCTTCAAAGAGCAATATCAGAAGATATGGTTAGGACAGAAGTGGTCCAGTTTGGATGTGAATTTTGGTACGGGAATTGGGAAGAATTGTAACCCATTTCTTCCTAATGGGGCTGGGGAACTGAGGTAAATCTGAAGGGAAAAATCTGAGGTGTCAACTCGACCCTTAGTGTACAGGGAGGAGGGTTTAGTGCTTGGCCCATTGAACCCCTGTAATGTGCTGAAGGAAATGTATGAGGAGTCTATAGACTCTGGCTAATGTGTAACATTATGGGCCAGATTATTTTAAAAAGGACCGACGACGCACGTAAAGCCCCGGGACACGTGTAAGTCCCGGGACTTTACTAAAGGGGTGGGGAGGGGGGAGGGGCGTGGGTGGGGCCAGAGGCTTCCGACACAGCGGCCATTGTGCATGCCGGGTAGCACCTGCGCACACCCTTTTAAAATCTACCCCAATGTCTTGCAAAATGTTTATAAGTGGGGATGATGATTCCCATGAGTTCTGAAGTATTCCGTATTTATACTTCCACCTGCTTCACATCCATTGTAAATAGTTTGCTGGTTGGGTCATCCAGAAATAAAGTTAATGGTTTGCATTTGAAACATCACGTCTGCTACACTTTAGTTAGTGAGCACCAGCAGGAAGCAAGGCCCAGGGCTCATGGAGGGGAGGCTGGGAATTGTCCCTGTCCAGCCAGAGGAGAAAATGGTTAATAATTACCCTGGCTATCTCTGTGTGAAAGGACCCCCCAGTTCGTCACTATATACCTTGGTTCCATTTCCCTTTTCTAAAACATCTTGAACTATCCATCCCCTCTTCCCCTCCTACCACCTAGGAGAGCAGGGATTGGTTACTCGTGCCCATTATAACCAGCTATTTTATGGTTTAAGGTGTAACCAATTTCATTTTAAAGCAGACACCAAAGAAGCAAAATGTAGGATTTTTTTCCTCCCTGCTGAGGCCTTATCAGGTTTCCCCTTTTTTTGTAGGGGATTGGCCTCTCTGCACAACCTACCAGAGGATTCCTAAGTATTCAGTTCAGTGAGACAGATTTTTGCCGGATTTCCCTTTGGGGGCAAAAGGGCTCTCAAGCCAGAGGACTGAAGATCTGTGAGTACCACTCTGTTCCCTAGGTGGGCAAGACCGGTTACAGGTCTTACTGAGTGAGATTTTTGATGGCCGAAATGTACCCTGTACTTTTCAAGAAGGAAAATACACTTTTTTTTTTTTTGTTATGCAGAGGTATTAAGTAGGGGTGTGAATCGTGTGATCGATCGTCTTAACGATCGATTTTGGCTGGGGGGGGGAATCTGATCGTCGTGGGTTTTTTTTTTTTTTTTAAATCGTTAAAAATCGTAAATCGGGGGAGGGCGGGAAAACCAGCACACCAAAAAAACCCTAAAACCCACCCCGAACCTTTAAAACAAATCTCCCACCCTCCCGAACCCCCCCAAAATGTTTTAAAATACCTGGGGTCCAGTGGGGGGGTCCCGACGCGATCTCCAGCTCTCTGGCCACTGCTGCGTTGAGAAATGGCGCCGGTGGCCCTTTGCCCTTATCATGTGACAGGGCAAAGGTAGCGCCGGCGCCATTTTGGTTCCTGGCTCCCGACGTCACGCGTGCAGGAGATCGCTCCCGGACCCCCGCTGGACCCCCAGGGACTTTTGGCCAGCTTGGGGGGGGCCTCCTGACCCCCACAAGACTTGCCAAAAGTCCAGCGGGGGTCCGGGAGCGACCTCCTGCACGCGGGCCGTATTGCCAATCTTCAAAATGGCGCTACCTTTGCCCTCACTATGTCATACGGGCGACTGTCGCCCGTATGACATAGTGGCTTTTAAAATCTAACCCTATATTTTTTAAGTTTTCAGTTCGCGATACTTTGCTCCTCCCACTGATGTATGATAGTCGAGCTGTGAGGAAGTCAGCTAGCTGGAGCAGCCCCAGAGGTTATAAATGTGATTGTGTGCCTTTGGGCCTAAACCCCCCGGGTAAGGGTTACATCTGTATAGGTCCAATTCACCATCTGCATGAGCTATTCTAAGAGCCCTCAACCTTCCATTCTCTTCTGTATGCAAGGAGGAGATGAAGGAAGGAATCTGGTCACCCTAACTCAGCAGTGCACCGGAATCTGACCATTCCCCTCTCTATGACTGCCTTGAAATGCAGGTATCACAATGATTGCTCCACACAGTGCCGCAGAGCTTTGCACTGTCCCAAACCAAAACAATTGGTCAACTGAGAATGGCGGGGGCTCAGACTTCTCTCTTGCCTTTTGTTATTCTCTCCTCAGTCCTGCTGGTATTCTATAAAAGCTTTATATATATATATATATATATATTGTGATGGAGTGCAGCGCTGCCGGAGGCAGGAATGGATAAGATTCCATAAGGCGGCTGGTAATACTAGAGCCAGCCAGCAGGGGGAGCAGGTGAAGGCGAGAACTACAAATCCCAGGTTCCTAGAACCACCACCTGACCTGTAGGGAGAGCCTGGAGGACAGCAGGTGGCAGACTTGGACTAATGAGTCACACAGGTGAGCCTAGGGAGCTAGAGGAAGGGGGCGTGCCTAGGTAGCGGCAGTGGCCAGAAAAAGCCAGTGCCAGGAAGCAAAGAGAAGGAAATGGAGGTAGGTTCCGGGGGAGAGGAATCCTCCAGCTGTCTCAGGGGTACAGCCTAGCCTGGAAAGGGAAACAGAGAACCTGTACCCTAAGGGAAGTTAGGGCAGGTGTGTTTGCGGGTGGACTGGAGAGCCGGGGGGGCTCAAACAGTACCTTTAATCCAGCACATGTGTTAAGGGGGTTTGCTGGTGAACTGGAGAGCCAGGGGGGCTCAAACAGTGCCTTTGCTCCAGCACCTGTGTCAAGGGGTTAGACTGCTGGAGAGCGGGGGCAGGGTCATTTGTTCAGCTCCTGAGGGGACGGAGCCAATGTAACAGATTCAGCTACTCTGCTTTATAAAATTGCTTTGAGGAACCTCTCTCTCTCTGTGTTATCTTTGGGGGTTGGGGGACTGCTTCAACCCCACTCCATTCAAAGAGAACCCAGAAGCCCCGCAAAACCAGGGCCTGCGGAGACCTGAACCAAGGGAGTCCTGTGCGACTGAGGGACTCCAGGGATATCCAGGACTCGCGAGGGGCCTGAGCTGGAGGCAGCGGAGCGGCACCCAAGGCAGCACGGGCGGTGAGCCTTCACAATATATATATATATATATATATATCATGAAGTATAGTGGGGTCCTCTGGCTAGTTATATGCCTCTGGGGGACTCCCCCATAGTTTTATGACTAACCAGCGATTGGGTATGCTATCTCCATTCCCCCCACCCACACATATACACACAAAAAGACTGTCCTGGACAAGCACTTAAGAACATAAGTACATAAGAAATTGCCATGCTGGGTCAGACCAAGGGTCCATCAAGCCCAGCATCCTGTTTCCAACAGAGGCCACACCAGGCCACAAGGACCTGGCAATTACCCAAACACTAAGAAGATCCCATGCTACTGATGCAATTAATAGCAGTGGCTATTCCCTAAGTAAACTTGATTAATAGCCATTAATGGACTTCTCCAAGAACTTATCCAAACCGTTTTTGAACCCAGCTACACTAACTGCACTAACCACATCCTCTGGCAACAAATTCCAGAGCTTTATTGTGCGTTGAGTGAAAAAGAATTTTCTCCGATTAGTCCTAAATGTGCTACTTGCTAATTTCATGGAATGCCCCCTAGTCCTTCTATTATTTGAAAGTGTAAATAACCGAGTCACATCTACTCGTTCAAGACCTTTCATGATCTTAAAGACCTCTATCATATCCCCCCTCAGCCGTCTCTTCTCCAAGCTGAACAGCCCTAACCTCTTCAGCCTTTCCTCATAGGGGAGCTGTTCCATCCCCTTTATCATTTTGGTAGCCCTTCTCTGTACCTTCTCCATCGCAACTAATATCTTTTTTGGGATGCAGCAACCAGAATTGTACACAGTACTCAAGGGGCGGTCTCACCATGGAGCGATATAGAGGCAATATTACATTTTCCATTTTATTAACCATTCCCTTCCTAATAATTCCTAACATTCTGTTTGCTTTTTTGACTGCTGTAGCACACTGAGCCGACGATTTTAAAGTATTATCCACTATGATGCCTAGATCTTTTTCCTGGGTGGTAGCTCCTAATATGGAACCTAACATCATGTAACTACAGCAAGGGTTATTTTTCCCTATATGCAACACCTTGCACTTGTCCACTTAAATGCCAGCAGTGCTCATTGGGCAGACTCACTACAATAGTGGTAGCAATGATCCCGAGACTCATACCAGTACCTTGGAGCCTGCCCATTTCCAAACTGGTATGAAACCTCTATGGCTCGTACATTGTAAGGCTCATACCAGTACCTTGGAGCCTGCCCATTTCCAAACTGGTATGAAACCTCTATGGCTCGTACATTGTAAGGCTCATACCAGTACCTTGGAGCCTGCCCATTTCCAAACTGGTATGAAACCTCTATGGCTCGTACATTGTAAGGCTTTCTCTGAGAAGATATATTTGTGGCTAGTAGGTAAGTATGTGTGTAAGAATTTGTGTGCAAAGTATTTGTTGGCAAAGCGTGTGGTCAAATCTATTCATCCCCAAGAGGATATGGGTTCTGTCACATGAGGTCATCTCCTGTGCATGGTCTCTAATTTTTTAGGCCCTCTGATTCTTGAGAATGTTCCATTTGCCTTGCTCATGCTCTTTCTAGTTAACATACTGACATTAGGGATGCACATTTTTCTTAAAACAAAATGAAAAATGCAATAAAACGAGTTTAATTTAAAAACAAAATTTAAGAAACAGCAGAAATTATTTGTTTCATTTATGCACTACACACACACACACATACACCCAACCAAGAACAACTGCAAAACAAAAACCACCCATGCAGATCATGGAGTCATCATAACATGCATCTTCAAAGCTGTCATGCAATTCTAAGCTTGTTAAAAGATGTGATCTTGTCAGCTATTTCAAACACACTGCATACACCTCCTTACATAGACAGATTGAGGTGATTGAAGAGATAATATATCTGCCAGATATGCAAGCTTGGCGGCCCATTGTAAATCTCGAAAGTATTCTGCCAAAGGAGTCATCTTCTGAGACAGAAAGGTTTCAAGTTCATGTCACCGTTCACACATTCAGTTTAGCACTTTTCTATGGGATAGCCACCACACTTAAGCAGCTAAATGTAAGTGATGATGCTCAGCTTCCATGTCTTCATACAAAAGCAGCAAACATGTGAACATTGAATGCACTTGGTTTCACAAAATTCAAAATTTTACCTATTATAAGGAGGACAACATTTAACAGCCAATTTCTTGGCTGTCAAACACTCTCTGTAAATGAATCAATTCTTGCTTGAGCACCCTCCAGCCAACTACCCCTCCTAGCTAGCCAAAACCCTCTACCTGCAGACCTGCAGTCAGTCAGTCATCCCCCCTCTTCACCTTCCCCCTACCTAACCAATCACAGCTAGCTAACCCCCTCCACTCCCAGCCAATCACCCCTCCCAGTTAACCAGCCCCTTCACCCCAGCCAGCCTTCTCCTCCTCCTCAGATGCTGCTTGCTTGCTGGCTGCTGCAGCTGCCATTGCCACCACAACTGCTAATGTCGTCTGGCACTGTTTGGTTCTCTGGCTTTGAGCCACACAGTGCCAAAGCTCTCACACTGGTCTCATAGTTTCATGACACCAGCATGGGATTTACTTATTCCATCTCTACTATCTGCCCTTATAAACTTTTGTAGCTCCTCTTCTGGTTTTTATCCTTAAAGGCAGGAGTCACATTTGGTCCTGGAGCTAAGTTTTCACAGTCCTAAAAGCCCCAGGGCATGGATTTTTCCACATAGTAGGGGGATAGACCTCCAGGCCCAAGGTATAGGGGGGAAACCTCTTCTGTGGGTGTTGGTCTTCGTATGTATAATACAGATGTAAGTAAATGCCAAATAACCAGATGGAACATTCTGGTGGGGGTGTTCCAACTTAATTCTACCTCTGCAGCTCTTCAATAGTAATCATTGGGCAACATACACACTTGTTATATGATACATCAACTTTTCTACTTAGTTTCTCACACTTCTCTTTATCTATGCAGGTATCCCCCTCAGTGTTTGGGGTCCTGAAATTATCTCATCCTCCTGGGCATGGAAAAGTGAAAATTCTAGGTGGGCAAGGGTTTCCTAGATGTGGGCAAAAGTCCTTCCGAAAAAGTACCTGAGGTCCAATCAGGGCCGGTACTTCCATTAGGCAAGCTAGGTGATCGCCGAGATCAACAAGATTTTCAGAGCGACAAAATCCTGCCAGTGTGAGGTCCAGAAGGGTGCGCTGAACCAGGGCCAATACCGTCAAAGAAGAGAGGCTCTGCCACTGCCGCCAGTAGTTAGGTTGGAGGGAAGGGGTGAATGACCAAAGCTTCACCTAGAGCACCAAACATGCTTGCACTGGGTCCTGGGTCCAATGGTTCTCCAACACGTCACAGCTACCAATCTTCCCCTCTCATCTCAGGGTGAACATTTCGGTAGGAGTCTCCAGATGAAAATTAACTCTTCTGCTCTCCATATGGCAACATAAAGTCTTCTTAGAAGGACCCACCACTCCTTTTTCTTCCCACTTTTGGAAGGAAGGTGGCAGCAAAAACTTCCTCCTTAACCAAAAGCGAGAACTTCCCAAAAATACAAAAATGGAGCTAACCTGCAGCACGTCACCACTGTTCCTCAACGGTGTGAGATGGGGGGGGGGAGGGTCAGCAGATCTTCTCTATTTCTATCCTTTCCAAAGCTGGGAGTTTCTTTTCATGAGACAGGATGAAGCATCCACAATGAAAAAACAAAAATCCAGAAATGAACTCCAAAAGTCTCAACCCAAAACTTGAGACAACCCCAACAGTAATTGCCTCCTTCCTATTCTGGATAACCAGGGCAGCAAAGCCTAGCACTCAGGAATAGGGAAAACAGCTCCTGCTCCTCCAAACTCCAACTCGAAATGCCATATGGGTCTCTGAACGTGCCAGCACTTATGAGCAGCAGCCTACTGCTGCGGCCACTGCATAGGGGTGGTGCTGTAACAAAGTGGTATGCTCCCTTCCTATCTTTTCTGTCTTTTACTGCCATCTAGTGCAGTGGTTCCCAACCAGAGGTCTGCGGAAACGGAACTGGGGCTGACAATATGAGAGAGGAGAATGAAAGAAACAGGAATGAAGGAAGAAAAGGGAAGGAAGAATCCATGACTGACATGGTTAAGGAGAGTATGAGTAAATGGCATCCTATCCAGGGAGGGAGGACCATCAAAGACCAGGGGAGAGAAGGAGAGGGACACCCCCTCCCCCCCGAATCATTCTGGACCAGAGATAGAGGGAATAGAGGACCACCGTGGTCCAGGAAGGCAGAAGGGAGAGATGGCTCCCAGAGATCGAGGAGGGAGGAAGAGAGAACAGGCAGATGTGGATGTGACATTAAACACAAAAGTTATTTAGTGGGACACACAGACATGGAGAGTTCATAAACCTTCTTCACTTTGAAAAACAGGCTAGTGTTTCGCCTTTTCGAAAATCTAAATTATTTAGTGACTATTATTTTCTGTGTGTGTTTGTAAGAAGCATAAAAGACAAGCAGGCTAAAAGGGGGTCAGTTTTCAGGGAGGGTAAGTTTCAAAACATTTTGAGTGGGTAAATACTTGTTTGAAACTGCTTACTCCCCTCCACTAAGGGTAAAAAGTGCGTGTCCTGTGAACAAGCATGCGTGCTTCTACCTGCGGGAGAAAAAGGGACAGGACCAGGCTGGGGGAGGGGGAGTACATGCGGGGATATAATTCTGAAATCCTAGCGCACTCTTTCATGCAAGTTTCAGATCAGGTGCAAAGGGCACAGCCAAAAACAGCACTGGTGTTCCCTCACCAGCCCGAGTTTACAAAAGGGAATTCCACAGACCGTTTCCCTTGAAAATTAGATTGCAGCTCTGCAGCTCCTGGTGCCGAGTTTCTGCCAGGTCACTCTGGAACTTTTTTTTTTTTTAACTTGCTTCCTTTTCCCCGTTGCAACTGGAGTGGAAGGTGGGGGCCACTATTCACTTCAACCTTCAGTTATGGGGGCAATTTTTAAATAGCTTGGGGAATTTCCCTCCCCCATGTATTCAGCTTCGGTCAGTAAACATTATTTAACAGTAAGTGTTGGATATTATGAATGATTCTGGAGTGCATGTCATTTATTTCTTTTGTTATATTATGCAAAACTTTAAATGCATGGAGGTCTGCAAAACGTCTCGAGGCGGAAAAGGGGTCCACATTCCCTGAAATGTTGGCAATCCCTGACCTAGTGGACTGATTGATTTGATTTATATTCCACCTTTTGTGTGTAGCCCCTGCTTGGAGTACATAAAATGATGGAGACGGTTTCCGTCTTATTGAACAAGGGTTCTCCTTTCCAAATGTATGTAGCGGGCTCTTAAAATAGGTCAAGCAGATGGTACAGAGATGGCTGGGGTAACCATAAACCGGCTGGACAGGGTGGATTCACAGCCTCCCCTCCATTTATTTATTTTATTTATTTATTTTTTAACTTTTATATACCGACATTCTTGCATTAAATGCAAATCATGCCGGTTTACAGTGAAACAGAAAAAGCAGGAAAAAATTCCTTAGTCGAATACAATGAAACAGCTTAGTTAACAAAGGAAACATAAAAATAAATTTTTACATATACACAAAGGTTTGCAAGAAGGGGTGCATAAAGGGGAGAGCCCCTTTGTCGCGCGCCTTGGTGTTGAGGCTGTCTTAACTGTCAGATGTTAGTGATGTCATGGGGGGGGGCGGGTCTAATGATCGCAGCACTTACATCGCTGCTTCTTTCCAGTTCCAGGTGAAGATCAAGCTGTTTCCTTCACTTCCCCTCCCATGACTGTAGGGTGAGAAGCGCTGCAGGGTGCCCCTTGATGTTATCTGGCTTCCCACACGCGACGCCTGGTGTTGAGACTGTCTTAACTGTCTGATGTTAGTGATGTCATGGGCGGGCGGGTCTAATGATCGCAGCACTTACATCGCTGCTTCTTTCCAGTTCCAGGTGAAGATCAAGCTGTTTCCTTCACTTCCCCTCCCATGACTGTGGGGTGAGAAGCGCTGCAGGGTGCCCCTTGATGTTATCCGGCTTCCCACACGCGACGCCTGGTGTTGAGGCTCTGGCCCTGCTTCCTGCTGGTGCTCGCGAAATAAAGTGTAGCAGACATAATATTTCAAATTCAAACCATTAACTCTATTTCTGGATGACCCAGCCAGCAAACTGTTTACAATGGATGTGAGTCTTTTTTAATCTTTTTCGTCTTTAATTTAAATTAATTTAATTGTTGAACCGCATCAGCAAGCCTGACAACGGCAGTGAACCCACTTGCCGTCCGGACTTCTCGTCATGTGCGGCAGATGTTGTGTAAATATTATTGAAGTATTTCTAATAAGAGGCAACTCATTACATATCCTCTGGATCCCGTTGTAAATGAGATACAAGCAACAAGAAAGACTGCACTGTCCCAACTGACACCCGACAACGGCCGGTGTTTCGCGATCAAAATCGCTTCATCAGGAGTAAATGTTCACAAATCTCTTCGTTGCGGCAAATGCTTTCCGTAGGACCTGATGGTCTCACAGTATTTTTCCGCCGTACGGGACAGTACGGCGGAAAAATACTGTGAGACCATCAGGTCCTACGGAAAGCATTTGCCGCAACGAAGAGATTTGTGAACATTTACTCCTGATGAAGCGATTTTGATCGCGAAACACCGGCCGTTGTCGGGTGTCAGTTGGGACAGTGCAGTCTTTCTTGTTGCTTGTATCTCATTTACAACGGGATCCAGAGGATATGTAATGAGTTGCCTCTTATTAGAAATACTTCAATAATATTTACACAACATCTGCCGCACATGACGAGAAGTCCGGACGGCAAGTGGGTTCACTGCCGTTGTCAGGCTTGCTGATGCGGTTCAACAATTAAATTAATTTAAATTAAAGACGAAAAAGATTAAAAAAGATTTATTACTCCGGTGTATATTAGCACCTCTGAAAAATTATTCTATACTTTGTTTTTTTGGTTGTTTAAGAGTCTGTTATACAAAACAAGTGCTTCGGTTCTTTGTGTTTTACAATGGATGTGAACCAGGTAACAGTATAAATTCTGAATACTTCAGAACCCATGGAAATCATCATCTCCGCTTATAAATATTTTACAAGACATAATGGTTCACATTTTACAAGACATAATGGTATACATTATAGACTCCTCATACATTTCCTTCAGCACTTCACAGGGGTTCAATAGGCTAAGCACTAAACCCCCTGTTGCGTTTGTGGACCCCTGTGCCGAGCTGGGGTTGTTACTGCCCACAGGGATGACCCTTGTAGGTCTTCACCATTGACTGGCAGTACAGGTCATAGGAGAGGCCTTCCGGAATCTTCCAGATCTGGTTCCGCAGAGGCAGACAGGGAACAGTTCTTGGTAGATAACCACAGGTCCAGGCAGAGAGTTTAGTAAACAATCCGAGGTCAGGCCAGGCAGCAAGCTGAGAGTCCAATAAACAATCCAAGTTCAGGGCAGGCAGCGAGCAGAGAATATCCAAAGGCACTCTGAGGTTGGGACAGGCAGCAAGCAGAGAGTCCAATAAACAATCCGAGTTCAGGGCAGGCAGCGAGGAGAGAATATCCAAAGGCACTCTGAGGTCAGGGCAGGCAGCGAGCAGGAAATATCAAGAAGCAATCCGAGGTCAGAGCAGGCAATGAGCAGAGAGTCCAATGACAGTCCGAGATAAGGCTAGGCAGCAAGCAGAGAATATCCAAAGGCAATCCAAGGTTGGGGCAGGCAGCGAGCAGATTCCAGTGACAGTCCAAGATCAGGGCAGGCAGTGAGAAGAGAATATCCAAAGGCAATCTGAGGTCGGGACAGGCAGCGAGCAGAGAGTCCAATGACAGTCCAAGATCAGGTCAGGCAGCAAGCAGAGAATATCCAAAGGCAATCTGAGGTAGGGACAGGCAGCGACCAAAGAGTCCAATAAACAATCCGAGGTCAGGGCAGGCAGCGAGCAGAGAATATTCAAAAGCAATCTGAGGTCAGGACAGACAGCAAGCAGAGAGTCCAATAAACAATCCGAGGTCAGGGCAGGCAGCAAGCAGATCCTAAAACAAGAGCAGGCCAAACAGCAGGGACAAGGAGGACCTGTTGCAGAGGCATCAAGGAAGAGAAGTACGGGCCTGAAATAGGACCTGCCTCCTGATGTCATGGGGAGGCGTTGGAGTCATTTTCCCGCCACAGGTGCTATAAGGAAGGTAGAACCGCACATGCGCCTAAGCACGCTGCCAGTGTAGCGACTCAGCGTGGCGCGGGAAGACTTCATGGCGGTCGGCCACATCTCCAGAGGAGGTGAGGATGGCCAGCCCTGGGATGAGGATGTGGCTGACTGGACAAAACAACCTCCTCCCTATACAGCAAGGGTCAAGTTGACGCCTCAGATTTTTCCCTTCACATTCCCCAGCCCCATTAGAAAGTAATGGGTTACAATTCTTCCCAATACCCATTTCAAAATTTATATCCAAACGGGACCACAATGCAATTTCTCACTCTCAGTGCTACTCACATATCCTTGGTCTATGACCTCCTAATTGACTTCCATCTTTCTCCAGGCCTCTACCTTCCCCATGCCATGGACCCTAGGGGCAGCCTTCCTCTTTCTGGCCATGGTCCCCAAGTTGGGGGAACAGCCTCTCTTCTGTCCACTTGGAAGGTGGGAAAAAATCCTCTCCTCTTCACCGCCTCGGGCCTCTCCCCTTGAGGGGAAGAGCCCTGTTCCAATTCGTGGTTCGCAGGGCTGTCCCGCGAGTCGTCTCACTCATCCTAGCCCCACCAGCGGTGTTTCACTGTCCGCATGCCTCGCACCCTTGATCTCAGCCAAGAATGCCACCAGGAGTTCTCACGCGAGTGACGCTGCCATGCCTCCAACGCAATGCTGACTCCGTCCTGTTCCTTCTGAGTCCAATAGGCATGTGTGCATACCACTTTACAGCTCTTAAAGATCCAATGGCTGGAAAAACCCCATGGTGCTCAGTGATGACATCAGTGGCCTTCTCCTATTTAAGCATGCCCCATACTCCCTGTCTCTGCCTCAGCAATGAGCCTCCAATTACTAAGTAGTATGTGATGCTCCTGCATTTCTGATTCTTGCGTTCCTGTGCCTTGTCTAGCCTTGTCTTCTCTAGTCTTGCCTCGTCCCCTTCTCCTTGACTTGTTCAGTACCTCTGTGTGTCTTCATCCATTCTAGCCTGGTCTCCTGGTGCTGACCTCTTGCTTTGGACCTGACCGCGCTTGCCTGACCTCTTGATTTGCGCCTGATCATGCTTGCTGCTTGCTGCCTGCCCCAACCCTTGGCCTGTCTTTGTTTCTTCAACTTGTTGTCTGTCCTGACTCTGGCTTGCTCCTGGACTCTTGCTCTTTCCACCACCTTAAGGACCTGCCTGCCATCCTCCAGAACCCAAAGGCTCAACGTGCAGGTGAGGCAGCTGTTATAGGTGAAGCTCCAGACTGTCCCGCTGTAGGACACGTCTGCCAGCTGCCGACATCAACTATACTGCAGCACAAAGGACTCACTCCCATGCCAATCATAACAAGCCCTTACAGGGCTCCACTCCCACTGGAAGAGTCCTGGGCCCTACTAGCCAACAGACTGGCCACTACAGATATCTACATCCCTGAAGGTCTCTTTCACACACCCCACTCTGAGAAGGGCAATAACCAGAAGAACCAAACCTGCTAAAAAAAATCCCACTTTTATATCAACTGCTAAACGCTTGACACCCAACCAAAAAGACCCAGCTAATTAATGGCACTCTCCCCCTTTTCCCCAATATCACATTAACACATAAAACAGCAATGCTTACACCTCTAAAAATGCCATCCAGTGTCATATGCTAATACACTAGTAAATAGAAAACATTTCCCAACATGTCAAACATAATTACTAGATCTGCCTCACCCAAATGTCCTGTGCAGATAAAAAGGTCCATTTTGGGGATGTCCCTACATGTGATAGGTCAGTGACATCCAAGTGGATTAGATTCAGATACCATAGGTACTTTCCTGTCCCCAGAGGGCTCACAATGTAAGGACCCTATTTATTTACAGGTCAATATTCAAAGCGCAATCAGCGCTATTTAGCCAGTTAAGCAGGACTTATATGCCTAAGTAGCGGCTACTAGTACATGAGGGGGTAATTTTCAAAAGGAGTTACATGCGTAAATGTAGCTACTATTGTAGCAATTTTCAAAAGCCATTTACTCAAGAAAAGTGCATTTATGTGAGTAAATCCTATAGACAAGTCATGGCATATATTGTAGCAATTTTCAAAAACCCACTTACTCAAGTAAAGCGAATTTACCCCAATAAACCTGGTTTTTACTCGAGTAAATGCTTTTTAAAATCAGGCCCTATGTGCGTATGTTCAATGGTCGTCGCTTAGCCACACAAATCCCTTATATGGCTAAAATGTATGCACACAAAAAGTGGGCATGCACTGGGTGGATTGGGGGTCGAGCAAATTAGATGTATAACTTATATGTCTAGCTACCGATATTCAGAGTTAGGCGTAAAGCGTATGTCTATGTTTAGACACCCCATAAATCAGGTCTGAGCTTAGCTGGGTAGGCTTATCCAGCAAAGTGTTCTCATATACACATATATTCAGTGGCTTTGCCATGCCGCTCAATGTACGTCATAACTTAGTTGGATAAGTTATATCCAGCTAAGTTACTTAAACGACCAGATTTGAATATTGACCTCTTAGTATTGTCCCATAGACACAAAATGGGGAAAAACCTTTAGTAATTCTGTACCTGAAGTGTTGGAGGGTGGAAGTGACTTGCCCAGGCTCTTTCTCTTCATTTCTTTGTAGATGTAATATCTGGGCAGTATGAAGACTTTTCATAGTCTCCTTGAGACTGATATGTTTCCTTTTCGACAGTATTTTTTTTGTCAGTGAAATTTGAAATTAAAATTTAAAACTGAAAGCATTTTGTGAAACTAAAATTTAAAATGAAAAAGCAATTGTGGAGGTTTTTCTGACCTATGAATGAGAGCTTGAGCAGTGCATTTTCTTATACTGCTCATTCCTGAGACCTCCGTTTCTGTTTTGGCAGTGATTGTTCACAGTCCTTAAAGACTGTCTAATGGAAATAGGCATCTCTGGCTCTGCACTGCTCTGGTTCAAATCCTTTCTGAACAACAGGCCTATTTCCCATTAGACCTTCTCAGGTCTAATGGAAATAGGCATCTCTGGCTCTGCACTGCTCTGGTTCAAATCCTTTCTGAACAACAGGCACTACAAAGTTAAAATAAATGACAAAGAATCCCACCCCATTCCTTCAAAACAAGGAGTACCACAGGGTTCTTCACTTTCCCCTACTCTGTTCAATATATATCTACTCCCTTTATGCCAGCTACTCAATAGCCTCAACCTCACCCATTTTATATACGCGGACGATGTGCAAATCATAATCCCCATCTCGGACCCCATCTCCTCTACTATAAATTTTTGGAAAACTGCTTACATGCCATCAACCTTCTTCTCTCGAGTCTCAACCTGGTCCTCAATACGTCCAAAACAGAACTCCTGGTTATCTCCCCCTGCGATAACAACCCCTTAGCCAACAATGCAATTATTCCACTAGCAAGTCAGGTTAGAGACCTTGGAGCCACCTTTGACTCTAGAATGAATTTCAAAAAGTTCATCAACGCTACAACCAAAGAATGCTTCTTTAAGCTACAGGTCCTGAAGCAGCTAAGACCGCTCTTACACTTCCAGGATTTCCGTTCAGTGCTTCAGGCCATACTGTTTTCAAAGATCGACTATTGTAACGCTCTACCACTCGGTCTCCCCGCTTCTTCTACTAAACCTCTACAGATGCTGCAAAACGCAGCGGCCAGGATCCTTACAAACACACGTCGTAAGGACCCACATCACACCAGTCCTAAAAATCCTACACTGGCTACCCATCCAATACAGAATACTCTTCAAGGCCCTCACCATCATCCACAAATCCATCTACCAGCAATCCACACTCCAACTCGCCATCCCTCTCGAACCACATACTTCAACAAGGCCAATTAGAAATGCCTACAAAGGTTCGCTCAAGGCCCCCCCCTAACAAATCCTCGGTCCACAACTCTATTCACAAGCGAGCACTTTCGACAGCAGGTCCACTCCATTGGAATTTGCTTCCCCCAGATATACGCCAGGAACAATGCCATTTCTCCTTCAGAAAGAAACTGAAAACCTGGCTGTTACACAAGCTTACCGTTGAAGGAACCTCCATCAATCCAACATTGACTCTCACCCTTCTACCTCTTCCCCTATCCCTCCCCCCTCCCCGCATCAGTCCCTCCCCGTCTCCAGTCCCTGCCCTAACACCTCCCCTGTTCACCTCCCCAATTCTCCTCCTCCCAGATATATTATGTTAATAATCGCCTAAGATAAATCTGTTTATGTCTTGCTACTATATTGTTTTCGTTAATTTTATCACTCTCCAGTTGTTATCGTTTAAAATCTCTCCTGTTTTCCATTTCCATGTCTTCGCTCCCAGTTTAATGTAACTTTACCTTTCCACTTAGTTGTTAATTGGTTTCCCCCTGTTATATTGTAAACCGGTACGATAAGGATTTCTTTTGTGTTGGCTTTGCACCTCATGTAATGGACCCTATGGTCACATTGCCATTAATCCCTGGGTGAAACCTTAGTTAAGAGCAGTATAGGTTAGTGAATGGGGGAGGTTACCATTTGAATGCAGCCCCTCGCTTTGAGGGTGCTGTAATGCCCGTCGCCCTGGGAAGGTTTCTTAGGTAGAGGCAGTCCCTTATGGTTTGCTTGAAGTTAAGAGGTAGTGAGGAGATTTTTTTCTGAGTTGGTTTTTCAGGCCCAATCAGTGGAGTCAGGCACACCCTGATCAGGGTTGGGAGGGTATTTCTTCCAGTCCATTCACTGGCTGGTTGGGATTTCCCTCTGGGTTGATTTTTTGAGTTGTGACCCTTTTTCGTGGTAGCAGTCATGTGAGATCCCTGGGTATCACCAGGATTCTGGGCACATTGGGAAACCTGTGTCTGGGCTGCCTTTTTGAGATGCGGTGACCAGAATTGCACATAGTATTGAAGGTGCAGTCTCACCATGGAGCCATACAGAGGCATTATAACATCCTCCGTTTTATTCGCTATTCCTTTCCTAATAATTCCTAACATTCTGTTTGCTTTTTTGATCGCCAAAGCACACTGAGATACGATTTCAATATATTATCACTATGACGCCTAAATCTCTTTCCTGGGTGTTAGCTCCTAAGATAGAACCTAACATTGTGTAACTGGGGTTATTTTTCCCTAAATGCATCACTTTCACTTGTCCACATTAAATTTCATCTGCCATTTGGAAGCCCAGTCTTCCAGTCTCATAAGGTCCTCCTGCAATTCATCACAATCCGCTTGAGATTTAACTACTCTGCATAATTTTCTGTCATCCACAAATTTGATCACCTCACTCGTCGTAACCCTTTCCAGATCATTTATATATATATTGAAAAGCACCGGTCCAAGTGCAGATCCCTGAGGCACTCCACTGTTTACCTTTTTCCATCGTGAAAACTGACCATTTAATCCTACTCTTTGTTTCCAGTCTTTTAACCAGTTTGCAATCCACAAAAGCTGTATCAGGAGAGTGTTTGGAGTTCACACTGCAGCAACTTTGTATTCACACACATTCAGCAGAGTGAAAGACAAGGTAGAAACATAACATAAGGCAGGCAATCGGTGAATGAGTGAAAAAGGAGTCAGAGGAGGCTAATGGTGAAAGACATATTTGGTCAGAAATCTCATTAAGAAGGGAGCCCATAGACTTTTATGGGTGTGTGAAGGTGTTTTGCCTTCACTACTCAAATTGTGTGTGCTTGGCTTCAGCAGAAGCCTTTCCATTGTTCAGAAGGCCTGTGTCAGGGGCCTGGTTAGCTGTCTGAACTGCCATAGAGGGGAAGTTGCTCTGGACAGGTGTTGACTCTGTTGTGCAGATACTTAATACCCTCTGGTCTTCCAGTTTGATAAGCACTAAATGGTAGTTATTTAAGTAATTGAAGACAAACTTTATTGCTTAAATGAAAAGGAAAGTAAAAGAACTACCTTGTTTGCTTTTAAGGATCTTTAATCTAAGCACATGCAGGATTGACAATGTAAATACTTTTAGCTGTACCTTTAGAAGAGAGCGTTCTCTTGGTTGTGTTTAGCTCAGGGGAGTAAAACAGTGCATGTACTTGGCATTTTCAAAAGTGTACCTGCTAGTTTACCTCTTCCCCCCACCCATCCACCACCATCATCTGCACGAATGGCAGGTAAAAAGTGCACCGTTGCTTTTAGCTTTGCTGGCTAACTTTCAATGGCTAATTTTCATGGCCATAGTTTAACTATGAAGATTAGCCACAAAATAAGTGCAACAAATGTGTCTCAGCATTTGCAATATGTGGGATACTGAAAATAGTTTCCTTTATTGGAATACATGTAATTAATTGTAATCTGCTGTAACTTCCCTTTCAGTCAGTTCCTAGCCCACTTAAGAACATAAGAACATAAGAAATTGCCATGCTGGGTCAGACTAAGGGTCCATCAAGCCCAGCATCCGGTTTCCAACAGAGGCCAAAACCAGGCCACAAGAATCTGGCAATTACCCAAACACTAAGAAGATCCCATGCTACCGATGCAATTAATAGCAGTGGCCATTCCCTAAGTAAATTTGATTAATATCCATTAATGGACTTCTCCAAGAACTTATCCAAACTGTTTTTGAACCCAGCTACACTAACTGCACTAACCACAAATTTCAGAGCTTTATTGTGCGTTGAGTGAAAAAGAATTTTCTCTGATTAGTCTTAAATGTGCTACTTGCTAACTTCATGGGATGCCCCCTAGTCCTTCTATTATTCGAAAGTGTAAATAACCGATTCACATCTACTCGTTCAAGACCTCTCATGATTTTAAAGACCTCTATCATATCCCCCCTCAGCCGTCTCTTCTCCAAGCTGAACAGCCCTAACCGCTTTAGCCTTTCCTCATAGGGTAGCTGTTCCATCCCCTTTATCATTTTGGTTGCCCTTCTCTGTACCTTCTCCATCACAACTATATCTTTTTTGAGATGCGGTGACCAGAATTGTGCACAGTATTCCAGGTGCGGTCTCACCATGGAGCGATATAGAGGCATTATGACATTTTCCGTTTTATTAACCATTCCCTTCCTAATAATTCCTAACATTCTGTTTGCTTTTTTGACTGCTGCAGCACACTGAGCCGATGATTTTAAAGTATTATCCACTATGATGCCTAGATCTTTTTCCTGGGTGGTAGCTCCTAATATGGAACCTAACATCGTGTAACTACAGTAAGGGTTATTTTTCCCTATATGCAACATCTTGTACTTGTCCACATTAAATTTCATCTGCCTTTTGGATGCCCAATCTTCCAGTCTTGCAAGGTCCTCCTGTAATGTATCACAATCCGCTTGTGATTTAACTACTCTGAATAATTTTGTATCATCTGCAAATTTGATAACCTCACTCATCTTATTCCTTTCCAGATCATTTATATATATATTGAAAAGCACTGGTGCAAGTACAGAACCCTGAGGCACTCTACTGTTTACCTTTTTCCACTGAGAAAATTGACCATTTAATCCTACTCTCTGTTTCCTGTCTTTTAACCAGTTTATAATCCACAAAAGGACATCGCCTCCTATCCCGTGACTTTTTAGTTTTCTTAGAAGCCTCTCATGAGGGACTTTGTGAAACGCCTTATGAAAATCCAAATACACTACATCTACAGGTTCACCTTTATCCACATGTTTATTAACCCCTTCAAAAAAATGAAGCATATTTGTTAGGCAAGACTTCCCTTGGGTAAATCCATGTTGACTGTGTTCCATTAAACCCTATCTTTCTATATGCTCTTGCAGATGTTATCATTAAACCCACAGCTTTTTAAATCTGAAAATTAGTTTTTTATGCTAGCTATACTGTATTAAGAGTTTTATTAAAATCTAGATAATCTATATAAAGCTTGCTTCTCATTTTAAATTGACAGCCAACAATCTCAACAGATTTGTTCCTGAACCCACAGTGATGTGTACTAAATATTCGTCTCCTTTCTACGAGTGGGGTCCTCCCTATGATAGCTTCCATTATTATTTTCTCTAGTATTCTTACTTGAGTAACCCAGTCTATAGCTGCTTGGTTCTGTTTTGGATCACATTTTGAATATGGGCACTACCTGAGCTTTTCTCTAATCTCAAAGAACCTTAACTGATCCTGAAAAATTAAGTAAAGTGGTCAAGCAACTACTTCACTTATTTACTGTAGTGCCCCTAGATGAATTTCATCTGGTCCTGGTTCCTTATTGTGTTTCATACGTTATTGTTCACTTCTGTTGTTTTTTACCCATTCCCAGATTATGTAAATCTGATTCTGCTAAATGTTAAGGTTTAATGTTCTCACTGGTCTGTCTTCATCTACCAGCCTTTCCACTATTAATTCTGAATAAAAAGTTATTTAGTATTAGTGCTTTGTCTCTATCCACAGTAATTATATTTCCTATTTCATCCACTAACAGGTCTATAGTATCCATTGTCAAGTTAATATTATTAATGTGCTAAAAGAACCTTTTGTGATTGTTTTTGCTATCTTTAGCAATATTTCTTTCATTATTAATTTGACCTTGACTGATTACTCTATTACATTCTTTGTTACATACTTTGTCATTTACTAAGGCTTTCTCTGCAGCAGCAGTCGAAAAAGCAAATACAATGTTAGGAATTATTTGGATAGGAGTGAAGAACAAAACATAGTCTATCATAGGAGTAGCCTAGTGGTTAGAGCAGTAGGCTATGAACCAGGGAAGTAACTTGCCCAAGTTTGTGTCTGAGAAATGGAGGGTGAAGTAACGTGTCCAGAGTTACAAGGAATGACAGTGTGATTTGAATGAATGCTGGCTTCTCTGGTTCATTCAGTACCTGAATGTAATCTGCTTTGAAGTGGCTGAAATGCAGGATATAAATTTAAGAAAGAAATCCATGGTGTGACCGCACCTTCAGTATTGCATGTAGTTCAGTTTTTCCCTATCTCAAAAAAGACTTAGCAGAACTAGAAAAGGTACAGAGAAAGGCAACAAAAATACTAAAGGGCAGAGAACAACTCCCTTATGAAGGAAGGCTAAACAGGTTAGGGTTGTTCAGCTTGGAAGAGACACAACTAAGTAAAAAGTATGAGTGGGGTGAAATTTATAAACAAGGGATGATTATTTACTATTTCAGAAAATATGAAACAAGGGGATACTCCAGTATATTTAAAACATATCATAGAAAGAAGTCTTTTCACTCAATGCACATTCAAGCTATGGAATTTGTTGCCAGAGGAAATGGTCAAGACGACTAGCATAGTGGGGCTATATAAGAGGTTTGGACATGGTCCTGGAGGAAGAGTCCATAAACATTATTAGGCAGGTAGATGTGCCTATCCCCGGCAGTGAGCATCAAGAAATAGATCTACTTTTTGAGATCTGCCAGGTACTTGTGACCCAAATTGGCCATTGCCAGATACAAGATGTTGAGTTTAATGGACCTTGGTATATCTTATGTTCTTGTTTTTTTCATTATTTTAATTGTCCTCCATTTTGTTCCTGACTTTTTTGTTGAGTCCCTTACATTTGTTTCCTATTGGGTTAATGTTGATTACATTGTCTTCACCTTGAGTTTATGTAGATAGGTAAAAAAAAATCAAATAAATAAGTAAATTAATGTGCACCTTTTAGGAAACTATGTAAAATATTTTTTAGTGAATTCCATTATGCCACAAATATTTGGGTGGCAGCCAATACATCTCTATAAAAAAGACTTGATTATTGATTCATTGTAGGCTGTGTGTATGTTATCTTCTGTGATCACATTAAAACAAACTTTGAGCTCATAGAAGTTAGTAATGTTATTGAATTTCAGATATCACTGATTCAAGAATTTACTCCAATTACTTTTATGGTTTGGGCAAGAATGTTTTATATGGGGGAATGTAAATGTCTGAAGATTTTGAGAGATCTGATCACCACATTAAATTGATCAAACATGGGTATAGTAGTTTGAACAATGTTGAAGCTGGTAGGATGATGTATTATTTTCAACCTATAAAACTAGCTATTGCAAAACTTAATCAAAATTCTTTATTTCCATGAGGCCAGTATTAAAAAAAAAACTAAAAACTAAAAAGGATAACTTCTCCATCTAAAGTTAGCCATACAAGTTATCAGAGATATTCAGTGGGATAAACGTCCCGATGAATATCCTTAAATAAAGTTATCTAGCTACACGAATGAAACTTGCTGGCCATCTCTAAATATTGCCAGTTAGGTTTCAAAGTTAAATGGGTATGTGTACCCAGATAACTCCAGCTATTAAAGAATACAGTGGCACCAATACAGCAAAAAAGACAGCTAGTGGACCTGGAGGCCTGATCCCCCCCCACCCCAATGATGGGTCAGTCTGCTGGCCTGAGCCCCTCCAAACATTTAAGTGAGGTTAAAGACAAATGGGGCTAGATTGGCATCCCTGCCCTGCGGTATGAAAAAATGTACTTACCTCTGGCCTGGCTCTTGACCCCCTCCCCTTCTCTTTCACCCGAGTCTCTCCAAAACCCAGTGTACTGCTGGGATCACGATACAGCTGTGCTGATCCCAGCAGCTTCCAGCCACACTGGAGGGTAGACGGTTAGGGATGGGCTGGTAGAGGAGGGGAAGGGGGATAAGGAGGGGCCAGAGATAAGTAAAATTTTACTTATCATGGGGGAAGGCCACCGATCTGACCCCCTTTTATCTTTGACTGTTCCAAAATGTTTGGAGGGGCTCAGGCCAACAGGTCCACGTTTCTGTCACTAGAATTAAGGGTGGGGGTCATGAGTATAGGGATCCAGTACTGCCAGACTGCCTTTGTTTTTACTTTATTATTGCATTGGCACTACTGAACTGGCTATATTCTGTGAATATAGCAGGTTAGGTTTAACGTTATCCCGGAACAAATAACTTTAACCTTGCTAGGGCTTTAACCTTTAACCTTGCTAGGGCTTGCCTAGAATTAGCCGAATAACTTATTTGGCTAACTCAGCTCTGTCCTGAAATGCCCCCGAAATGCCTCCCACTTATCCGGCTAAATTTTATCCAGATAATGACTTATACGGAAAACATTTAGCCGGATAAGTGGCACCAATATTCAAAAGTCAGCATTTATCCAGATAACTTGTGAATTATCCATATAAATGTTTTCAAACATTCACCTGCCTTAAACCTAAAGAGCTAAATAATAATTGGGAGCCTCATGCTCTTCCACACTAGGGATTGTCTCCTCCCATAATTTATTGCTATCAGTACATTCCATAATTTGAAATATGCATATCCAGCTCTAAAAATAGTTTTGCATTGGTCCCATAGTGCAAACACAGCAGATTTTACCAAGGTTTGAGTCTGATAGAGGCACAGAAAATTCTAGTGTAGTTGAAAGTTAAGTTTTGAGTTTGAAAAACAAACAAAATCTACTTTGTCTGTTTTTCACTCCCTTGCAAAAATCTGGCATAATAATTTTCACTCGCCCATTTAGAAACAAAATGGGAGAAAAGCTTTAGTACAGAGTCCCTTAATTAAACCAGTTCTCTGCTGAGAAAATAAAGGAATTCTAACAACCCATGACATTTTACAACATACAACATCATTCACAGAAGATTACATAAATACCTTAGTGCTGCAAAGTAACATAAGTGACGTAAAGAGCCTTAAAATTCTCTAAACCATCAATATTTCTGGATTCAGGATGTCACATTAATCTGGTTTACTGGCTGATTCAATTGTACCCATTTATATATTTTAACTCAATGGAACAAAAATTCCATTGTATTTTGAAGTCACAATATCTGGCTGAGGAAAGTTCATGGCATTAAAAAAAGAAATATTAGGTATGTCAATAACAGTTATTAAAGGAGAGTTTGGGGAAGAAAGTAATAAACTGGAGCTAAGGAAATGTCTCTAGTAACCAGACGGAAAAAGGTTTTCATTTTAAGTGTTTTCATATGTAAACACCCCTGGGCACAAAACTGCTTCAAGCACTGTCACGTTGGTAGCCAGATGGTCAGGCTATAGGGGTTTCCACTTTTAAAAGATGTTATGGAAATAGTTTGAACACCCGGAGTATTTTCACCAGCAAAAAGTTCAACTAGAAAAATGAACTCAATAGCACTTCTATAATCACATTCATAGTTTTATTTTGCTGGCAAATGAATAATTTTTTTTCAGGTTCTTAACTTCTGGAAACAAGTTCAATTGTTGAACAGAATAATCATTTCAATTGTTTCACTGTTTCAATGAGAAACATATACAAAGCAATTTTCAAATTTTATTCTCACTCTAATATTGTTAACACAGCATTTTGAATAGAAATCTGTTTCCTTTACAAGGATTAATTTTCTCCAAGATACTATCAGGTAAGTATTTTCCTTATTTAGTTTTTCTTAAATAGAACAAGTGTTTTAATTTCCACTTTAATCCTAGAAAATCAGATTCTTTATGTTAACTTTTTATCATTACAGGCTCTTCAAGATATTTTAGCATTCTCCATGATTCACCTTCAGGTAAATAGGAACAGTTTTTCTCTTTTTTATTTTTTGTTTATCTCCTCAATGACTACTAAAAGCTCTTGTCTTATGCACCGTCTCTGCTGAGTATTTTCACTGATGTCACAGTTTGTTGGTGTGCACGTATCTTAATTTTACTTCTGGATAATACATTTTGAGAGCGCAGCTTGTGAACACTGGATAGAGAGCGCTGATTCAGGAATGAAGTGAAGCTTTGGTGGCTTGTTTTCAGGGGAACAGAGTGTGCTGCTTGATATCGCCCACTGGACTTCCACTCTTGATTGCAAAGCCTTAGAATACCTACTACACTAACTCACAAATCACTGAAGTGGTCTAGCACTGCTATGGTATTGCCTAGGGGATGGCTTAAGGAGGGGTTTTTTTTCCTTCTCTGAGAGCTAAACGGATCTTATTCTTGACCACCTTTAACATTGCCCATTAAAATGAATAGGGAAAACTAGTTAAATTAAAAGCAATAAAAATTCCACTCACACAGTTTCAAACCACACCAAATTCTCAATTTAGCTTCTAAATAAATTCTACAGGTGCTCTGTATCCTTTCATGACCATATTGGTTATTTTAAGATGTCTAAAGTTAATTTTATTTATATTCTGCAAATTAAACATTTTTCTCAAAACCAAAGATCCCTTCTGGTGACCACCACCAAACCCTACTTTCTGAGGTGTTTTTATCACTTTTTAATCTTGATGACCCTCTGGGGAAAATGGATGGAATAACTATTAAAATTCACTTTTAACCTTTAATTTTAATTGTGGTCAGGTTACTGTAACCTCTAAACAAGACGAACACTGGCAAAGAAATGAATTTTATTAAATTTAAGAAGTTTATTAAATGTATTGGTGCAGGGCTCATCTGGGTACCTCCCAGGTGCTGAAATTAAGGTGGGAACCTCTACCCATGCTCCCCAACAAAAATGGTTTGTTTTTAAACCTTTAAAATTGTTAGTTTTATTTTTAATTTACTTTTTAAAATGTCAAAATTGCCTTTGGGCACTTCTTGGGGCAGCCTTTCACTGATGGCATCGTTGACATCAGCAAGGACCCCTGGGCCTGCACTCATAGCTTACAGCTGTCTGACTGCTTAGTATCGCAGTGGCAGCATTCCCAT
The DNA here is from genome assembly GCF_901001135.1 of Rhinatrema bivittatum. NCBI lineage: Eukaryota > Metazoa > Chordata > Amphibia > Gymnophiona > Rhinatrematidae > Rhinatrema > Rhinatrema bivittatum. The sequence goes on from NC_042624.1 coordinate 82,924,696, forward strand.
GGCTGCCTTTGCCTATGGGCCTCAGCCATACTCAGCAGTGCTAATTTAAATTTTAAAACATGGTGCCGCGGCCATTTCCCAGCTGAGCAGGGGACTAGGAGCAGGAGCTACAGTTTGGACAGCTATTCACTCCTCTCCCACTGAGCTTCTGCCTCTCCTTCATGCTGCTGGGGGCTCCCCAGGCTGCCGTAGCCCTTCCTGGCATTATCGTGGTTGACTGCCACATTGGAGGAATCCTTGGAGTGGCGTGACAATGCTATCAGCTGCTCACTCCAGAATTCCCCAGCACATGGCTGGCCCCTCCTTCATTACATCACCATGCCACTTTCATTTTCAGTCGCAACTCTCAGCCGTTTACAGCAGGAGGCTTCCTCGCCTCCTGGACCCCTATAAAATATTTTAAAAACATCAGGGTTCTCTTCCACGGGTCATCGCGGAAAGAATACATGAATTCTTTGCTTCAGTGTTTACTGACGAGGATGCTGGGGAGATACCTATTCGGAGACAGTTTACAAGGTGAACTAAACCAAAGCAAGGGAGATGTAATAGGTCATATTGACAAATTGAAGAGTAGAAAATCACCTGGATCAGATTGTATACATCCCAGGGTTCTGAAAGAACTAAAAAATGAATTTGTAACATATCATTAAAATCATCCATTGTACCTGAAGACTGGAAGGTGGCCAATGTAACCCCAATATTTAAAAAGGGCTCCAGAGGTGATCTGGAAAACTATAGACCAGTGAGTCTGACTTCAGTGCTGGGAAATATCATGGAAACTATTATAAAGAAAAAAGTGCAGAACATATAGATAGACATGGTTTAATGGGACAAAGTCAGCATGGATTTATCCAAGGAAAGTCTTGCCACACAAATCTGCTACATTTTCATGAAGGGGTGAATAAACATGTGGATAAATGTGAACCAGTAGATGTGGTGTATCTGGATTATCAGAAGGCGTTTGACAAAGTCCCTCATGAGAGGCTTCTAAGAAAATGAAAAAGTCAAGGGATAGAAGGTGATATCCTTTTGTGAGTTGTAAACTGGTTTGGATAAGTTCTTGGAGGAGAAGTCCATTAATGGCTATTAATCAAATTTACTTAGGGAATAGTAGCCACTGCTATTAATTGCATCAGTGGCATGGGATCTTCTTAGTGTTTGGGTAATTGCCAGGTTCTTATGGCCTGGATTGGCCACTGTTGGAAACAGGATGCTGGGCTTGATGGACCCTTGGTCTGACCCAGCATGGCAATTTCTTATGTTCTTATGCACACACACTCACATACCCTTATACAGGCTATATCTTTCTCTCTTTCACACAGACACTCTTACATAGACTTCTTCTCTGTCTTGCACACTCACACATCCCTGCACATAGGTTCCCTCTCTTTCTCACAGACACAGTCCTTCACATAGGCGCCCTCTCACACACACAAACACGCACCCTCTCAAAATCCCTCCGTCCCACACTCCCCCATTCAGGTTTGAAATCACACGCCACAAACCCTCCTGTGCGCTGTCATCCTGCACACACACACCCTCCGGGCATTCTACTCAAACTCACTCAGGTCACATCACCCTCATCACCTGCAGGGGGGTCTCCCAGGCTTTCCTGCAATTTATTACAATCTGCTTGTGATTTAACTACTCTGAAAAATTTTGTGTTATCTGCAAATTTGATTATCTCACTCATTGTATTTCTTTCCAGATCATTTATAAATATATTGAAAAGTAAGGGTCCCAATACAGATCCCTGAGGCACTCCACTGTCCACTCCCTTCCACTGAGAAAATTGTCCATTTAATCCTACTCTCTGTTTCCTGTCTTTTAGCCAGTTTGCAATCCATGAAAGGACATCGCCACCTATCCCATGACTTTTTACTTTTCCTAGAAGCCTCTCATGAGGAACTTTGTCAAATGCCTTTGAAAATCCAAGTATACTACATCTACCGGGTCACCTTTATCTACATGTTTATTAACTCCTTCAAAAAAGTGAAGCAGATTTGTGAGGCAAGACTTGCCTTGGATAAAGCCATGCTGACTTTGTTCCATTAAACCATGTCTTTCTATATGTTCTGTGATTTTGATGTTTAGAACACTTTCCACTATTTTTCCTGGCACTGAAGTCAGGCTAACCAGTCTGTAGTTTCCTGGATTGCCCCTGGAGCCCTTTTTAAATATTGGGGTTACATTAGCAATAGCTATCCTCCAGTCTTCAGGTACAATGGATGATTTTAATGATAGGTTACAAATTTTTACTAATAGGTCTGAAATTTCATTTTTTAATTCCTTCAGAACTCTGGGGTGTATACCATCCGGTCCATGTGATTTACTACTCTTCAGTTTGTCAATCAGGCCTACCACATCTTCTAGGTTCATTGTGATTTGATTCAGTCCAACCTAATCATTACCCATGAAAACCTTCTCCATTACGGGTACCTCCCCAACATCCTCTTCAGTAAACACTGAAGCAAAGAAATCATTTAATATTTCCACGATGGCCTTATCTTCTCTAAGTGCCCCTTTAACCCCTCGATCATCTAACGGTCCAACTGACTCCCTCACAGGCTTTCTGCTTCGGATATATTTTAAAAAGTTTTTACTGTGAGTTTTTGCATCTATGGCCAGAAAAAATAATGTCCATGATGCAGCCCAAAAAAAACCAAAAGAAAATTCTCTGTTGAAAAAGGCTCTGAAGCTGCAGCAGCTTTGACGATGCCTTCTTGGTGCGGAGAATGACCAAAAGTCTATTGTTCTCCTGTTCTGTGAGTCACACCAAAATTCACCAGACTGATAACGAGCATTGATCGAAAAAACCTTCTGCACACAGGAAAAGTCTCTGTTCAAGTGCCATGTTGGAGTCCCTAGGACCACGGGGATCAAAAGCAAAACGAGAACAAAGCAGACTGTATAAAAATTAAAATCAAAAAAGACGTTTTAAAACGTTACAGTTTTCAGAGAAAAGGGAAAAAAAAGGGGACAGAAAAAGAGGGGACAGCTCTCAGTCTTCCATGATCTCATCCGTGAAGATTTATTTACTTCTGGCCTTCTTGTGCAGCCACATTCAGTAGCGCCCCAGCAGTGCTGCTCACCGCAAATTTGCAGGCCTCATCTGGGTTTTCAAAACTCAAAGGATTATGGGCATTAAGGATTTTTAGGCGATCTGGATATAGCTTGGGATGTTTAAAACCTTTGCCTTGGAGCTGATACTTGAATTTTGTAAAATTCTGCTTCTTTTGCAAAGCAGGGGCAAAATCTTGGAACATATACATTCTGTGCGAGTCAAGGCAGCTCACCCTTGTGCCGTGCTGCCTCCATTATTTGACGTGTGTCACTGAAATGATGTAATCTTCGTAGAATTGCCTGTGGTTGACTGTTGGGATCGGGAGCAGGAGTCAGCGATCAATGGACTTGATCAGTCTTCAGGTGCTTGCCCTTTACCTCAAGGTGCAAACATTCTGGCAACTATTTGGTCATAAAATCTGCCATGTTGTGATATTCAGTTATTTTCTAAGATTATTTCGTCAGCTTCTGTTCTTAATATCTTCTTGCTGGGCATCCATAACTTTGCATTGTCTCTCCAAACAATCAATTTTACTACCTTACACTATGAGGGAGTCCTCTAGGTCACTCACTCAAGTCCTGCTCTTGGACCGAAGAGACAACTTGAGCAACTTTATCCACAACTATACCCAGCCTTGTATCTATACTTTTTGCTAACTTATTTGTAAATTGTCCGAGGACCTGATTTACGGCCTGATTTTAAAAACCCGGCAGATGTTAAAACCGGGAGATATGCACATGGCCGGACCGCATGTGTGCCGCAGGGATTTTCAAATACCCGCTGTCATGCACGTATTTCCTGGTACGCACCAAAGAGCCGGATAGCAAAAAAGGGGCGGGTCAGGAGCGGGGTCTGGGCATGGGCGGGGTGTGGGTGGGCTGGGACAGCACCTAATGGCGCTGTCCCGCTGAAACGCATGCCGGGAACAGACCAGCATGCACAAACTGCAGCTGCACGGCAGAGTGGGTAAGTGCTGAAACAAAAACTTGAAGGTTAGTTAGGGGGGTTTTAGGGGTCGGAATTAGTAGGGTAAAAGACAGACAGGGTAGGTAGGGGGTTTAGGAAGTTCCTTCCCAGTCCACTCCTTTATTGGAGCGGACTGGGAGAGAACTGGGAATAGGGCCTATTGCGTCGCCGCACCCATATTATAAAATCACCCCTATTACGAGCATGATTCCATACTCATGCGCACATGTGCGCACAGGTAGCGGATTTTATAACATGCGTGCATCAACGTGCGCAGGTTATAAAATCAGCACATCCATGTGCGCGCGCCAGGAACCACACGCACATGGACGCTTGCACACGGGTATTAAAATTTACCTTTAAATGTTTCTTTAGTGGCATCAGATGCTTCAAATTCAGTCTAATCTTCTTCTTCTTCTGAGGATAGCTCGTCAGCTAGGCCTGCATCTATAACTTCCACTGGGGAGTCAGACACGATATTTTTAATCTTTGCTCCTTGATCAACCCACATTTTAGGAATAGGCGGTTCTTTAGGCATATTTTCTAGGGATGTGCATTCGTTTTGGACGAATTAGACAATTTCATTGAAATTGTCTAATTCGTCCTGTTTCAAAGGACCTGAAAAACGATTGTAATTTTTCCGAAATTTCAGAAAAATTTGTTTTTCGGGTTACTAACAGGAGATAGTGTGCGCAAACTTTAAAATGGACTCTGGCAGCTTTTAAACTGATGCACATGTGCACCAAAATTTTAGTGGGCATGCACATGGGTACCCAAATCCTGCTTCTACCTAGTAAATCAGGGGATTTTAAAAGGGGCATGCGCCCATGCCAGTCCCAGTTTACTAGTTCGTCTACCAGTTCACTAGTTAATAAATAAGTCCTCCAACCCCCTGGTTTGATAGCCTACACACACCCCCCCCCCTCAGAAATAGTTTGATCCTTTTATTTTTTAACTCACATGTAATCCATAGCAGTAAAGTTACACAGCAAGGGACCTCGGCATACGCTGGGGCGTGTACATTTTTACGCACACATCTCTTGGCCAGGTCCCGAAACATCCATGCCCCACCGAGACCAAGCCTATTCCCCACCCCTTTTTGGAAACGTTTAATGTGTACGAGCCACGTCATGTGCGTGCATATATGGGTGCTTTTTAAAATACAGTTGGCGCGTGTAATCCTGACTTCTTTGCACATTCCCTGATTGATGCACACACTAGGCTTTTAAAATTCACGTTTGCAATTTTAGCACATTTCTTCTAAAGTTTTCTGGAAGCAGTTCATAGGCCATAGCGCATAGCACACTGTTCCACATGCCTGCTGACTTTAGTATGCATGTTAACCCATAGTGCTAGGCTCTACATAATATTAAAATAGTAATGAATGTATATAAATATGAACTTTCCAATTGTAAGCTTCAGTAGTATCCATCATTTGTATCATTAGTAGATGAATCATAAAATAATAATAATTTGTCAACATCTTTTTTTTTCCCCAGAAATTTTGAAATACCCTTAGGAGAGTTATAGAAATCATAATGTTTGTTGAAAAAACTAGCAAATAAACTAAAATAAAACAAAGAAAAAGAGAGGGCAATATACTAACTGGATAGATCTTACTTCCTTACAGCGCCACCTACAGGCTGGCTCAAGTATGCATTTATTCCAGTTTCCAGAGAGAACCATGATTCAACCTTGAGGAATGTCACTGCAATGGCTGTGCTAGAAGGCAGGGCAAGAGGGAATAAAAACATGTTGAAACTAACCTGAGTAGTAGCAAATGAAGGCTCATGGCACCAAAAGTGCAGTAGGCCATATTCCAGTTGAATTGAAAGCTCAAATGGAGTGTAAGGAAATTAAGCTGAAAAATAAAAGTAAAATAAAGTATTGACATTGGGAGCTCAGAATGCCGATTGATTTTAGAATTTCATCCATAGTAAATCCCAAGAGATGTAAATGAACTTCTAAACTGTAATTAATCATGCAAGGGCCAGTTATACATTTGGAAGTATTCTCTTGTTTTTCTAAATCAAATAATTTTAATAAGATTATACTTTCTAATGGGCTATAAATACATTCCTGGCATCAAGTGTATATAGAATAGAATTTTTGGAAGGGTCTCTTTTATCACATTTTTTAAAAATGAGATTGAAGACCTGTTTTGTTTTTTTTTTAATTACTTGTATATTCAAGCTAACATACTATTCTCTGCTCTAGAAATTCAAATGTTTTAATTTTAATTGATTCTTTTGATTGTTTTTCTCATTTTAATTACATATTTTAGTAAAGTGTTAAGTGTTAGAGGCTTAGCTCCTCCACTTATGCATTGAAATAAAAAAAGCACTTTGCAATGTATTATTAATGCATGCATAAAGATTCTGCAACATAAAATTCCACAAATTAAAGATGTAAAAGAGAATGATTCTGAAACAAGATTCAGCAATGAAAAAACATAATTAAAAAAATGTAAGGCCTGTAATGAATCTGCAGTGTAAGGTTATAAAGACACAACTATGGATTTAGCAATAGTTTTATGCTATTATGTTTAACATAAAATATGCTCTAAGGGACATCATATGTATATGATATTTAACTATATAGATCAATAAATATAGATAGAAATATTTATCTATATACATATACATAAATCTCTCTCTTCTCTCTATCTCATAGTGATAGATCAAAACCATGTTGCTTCCAAAGCTTGCTCTGTCTGGGTAGTATCTGATATCAATTTCATGTGATATGTTCTACTGTTGCTGAAATACGTTTAAATAAGGGTTAAAAATGGTAAAAATATAAATTATAATTACTTGCTGTGTCCTGGTTTGATTGGGGCCCCATTATCATGTGGTCTGGAGGGCTGGTGGTATGGCTTGGGCTCCTAGCTTAAGGTGATGTAGCCCAAAAATTAAAAAAAAAATTGAGAGGTGCAAATGACAGACCAGGGCTTAAGAGAACATAAGAAGTGGCCAAACTGGGTCAGACCAAGAGTCTAACAAACCCAGTATGCTGTTTCTAACAGTGGTTAATCCAAGTCACAATTTCCTGGCAAGTATCCAAACATGAAATAGATTCCATGCTACTAATGCTGACAACAAGCAGTGGCTATTTACTATTAATTAATAGCAGTTTATGGACTTCTTCTCCAGGAACTTAAACAAACATGTTTTAAACCCAGCTATACTAACTGCCTTAACCATATCCTCTGGCAATGAATTACAGAGTTTAATTGTGCATTAAGTGAAAAAGAATTTTATCTGATTTGTTTTAAATGTGCTATTTGCTAACTTCATGGAGTGCTCCTGAAGCCAAAAGAAAAAGAGTCAGGTTAGCTTCTGCAGCCAAAAACAGGCAGAAAAGAAAAAGGCAGCATATTTCTTTCTTTCTTTCCATATTTATTTATTTAAAATCTATTTTAGTCCGCTACTTCCAAATATCTGTCCAATGCGAATTACAAAGTCAGTATCAAAAATCACATAAAATATAATACAATACAGCAATAAAAACAAAAAAACATCTTAAGAAAACTTACAGCTGAGCCAATGAAGATACTACCTCATCCAAAGCAAGGCTTTGATATCTTTTCTAAAAAAAAAACTTTAATTCCTGCTGCTCCCATAACCTTGCTGCCAATTATTCCATTCTGTTATAGCTGCGAATGAAAAGGCTCTTGACCTTGTTTGTACTCGTCTATACTTACTAACTGTTGAAATTTTCAACAGGTAGGCTTCCTGTGATTGCAATAATCTATTTGGAATATACCAATCAATGGCATTTCTCAAAATACATGGCTGAGCAGCTGATAAAAATAATTACAAGTAACCTAAATGTTGACCTCCATTTCACAGAAAGCCAATGGAGATCTTTCAACACTGGAGTACTATGCTCTCTTCTCGAAAGTCCAGTTAAAATATGTGCAGAGCTCTTTCTTTTATTGTTCTCCTCTTTTCCTCTCCTTGTATGGTTGTAAGGATTTATTTTGAAGAGAATGTTTTTTTGTATTATTTTTTTGAGATGATTTATTTATTTCTGAAGAGTTACATAGAAACATAGAAATGACAGCAGAAAAGGCCATCTAGACTGCCCAGCAAGCTTATGGTAGTATCTACCACGCCAAACAGATTATCCCATGCTTATCAGTTTTCCAAAACGTAAAGGCAATGTCATGGAAGAAGCCATGATAACTTGATTACTTTTAAAGCAACACCACTAATAAACCCCACAAATTAGATAATTCAGTTGGCAATTAAAACAAAAAATGAAATCAGTAAAATACTTCTTTATTATTCTGATTGTTGTTTTATTTCTGGGGAGATAATAGTGCTTAATACTTTGAAAAACATTACTTAATTAACTTCTCCTACTACAGCAGTGCTTTAAAAAATGTCATTTGCTCCACTGACAGCTGTAAAGTTCTGTATTCCAGCACTATACACCTATGGGGTTACCTTTTGGCCAGCTAACTCAGAATGCTATGTTGAATTTAATAGTTTGATGTAAATAAGTCTATTTTCAGTGACTGATAAAGTGGGCAACTAAAAGTTAGCAACTGTGAAGTCTTTTATTTTTCAGCTTGGCTCAGTTGTTTAAGGTGCTTGTGGATTCTGTGGGCAGCAGATAACCATTCTCTGGAGAGAGGTCTCACCACAGAACCACAATGTGCCGGGAGAGATTACTCAGGAGGTTTGGAAAACAAACGTGTACTGGTAAGTGGTAACTGAAACTGATGATGAGACCTTTAATCATGCAGTAAGGTGAATATTTAGACTTGTTGAACATGTATACCCACTTCAGTGCCATTGCCCAGGAGCTGCCTGAGAGGACCAAAACTGGATTATTCTGTTGCTTATAGAAAACGCAACCTGCATTCTTGTAATTCCACATCTTTGTACCTTGGACCACTGCAAACAGCTTTCTTGGTCCTCTCTACCAGATGTCTACCTTTCTCACATGCATCTTTGGAATCATACTTTACTGAAATTTCCCCAGGGGATGTCAATGCAGGCCATGGAATTTCTAGAACATCACAAATTTTCAATAGGAAACATCAGAGTGGCATTTAAAATTTTCATAAATGACGGTGTTGCCCTCAAAATGCAAACACCATTGGGGATGGGCAGAGAAAACACCTTTATGACACACTACACCAGTCACCTTCATCTTGTTAAATATAGGTGTTTAATTTATAAGATATCCATTTATAGTAACATATCCTGCAAAGAGAAAATATATGGAAAGAAATCTTAAAGAAAAAGCTTCTAGAAGAAAGGTTTCATATTGGGGTTCTGCTGTGCAGGAGACCAATTCTATCAGGCGAATGACTGTGCATATCTGACAATGGAAGACGTAAAAGGAGAGGTTGAAGGATCTGAAGAGAGGAGGTGCAGGGGAGACACGATACAGACCTTCAGATACCTGAAAGGTTTGAATGACGCACGATCCTCAAACCTTTTCTGTTGGAAAGCAAACAGTAGAACTAGGGGACATGAAATGAAACTCGCGGGGGGGGGGGGGGGAATGACTCAGAACAGCGGCGGATTCACGACGTCGGACTGGCCCGGGTATTCGCTGGCCCAGGACATGTCACGTGGTCTGCTGAGCGCAGCTCTGTCACGGCCGCGCATGGCAGACCACGTGACTGGAGCGATCGGCCCACCGGGGGATGCCCGATCCCCTGATAGGTCAATCTGCCCCTGACTCAGAACCAACATCAGGCAATATTTCTTCTCTGAGAGGGTGGTGGATGCCTGGAACTCCCTGCCAGAGGGAGGCGGTGAAGATGAAAACAGCAAATGAATTCAAAAAGCATGGGATAAATACCCTGGATCCCTAAAGGCTGGAGGTGGAAAGAAGAAAAAGGGGCATGGGGGTAACCTGAGAGAAGTGGCAACTACTACCCCTAACAGAAGGCATGGGGATTACTGTCCTTAACTAATTAGCCTTGATGCAACCGCAACATCGCTCTCTGCTTCAACGTGGGGGGGGGGGGGGGGGGGGAGGAAAGGGAAGGAGGTAGGATAGGAACAGGGAAATTAGATTCAGATGACAGCCAACACTGGGCCCCAACCTTTATGGTCCGGGGGACTGATATGCAGACATTAGGGGAAAAGTGCAGGACTGCTTCTACGGCCAAGTTCAAAAGCAAAGCATGTTCAAGCAGCATTGTCTGAGTTATCAAGAAGGCTGCTCCTACCATGTGACAGGGGCTAACCAATGGCACCGGTAGTCCCTGTGACATAGAAGGTCAAAGGCTCTTGGCGCCATTTTGAATACGGGCAGCCGAGGGTGTGAGTGCAGGAGATGGCTCCCGGACCCCCTGCTGGACCACCAGGGAATTTTTTTAAGTCGAGGGGGGGTCAGGAGGGTGGGGGGTTTGTTTAAATTTGCCTCTTTAGACGGCTAAATAATTCGGCGAAGATTCATTGTATTCGTGGGGAATTGCGATACGTTTCGCTTCCCCACAAATACAACGAATATGGCCCTATATGTTGCGGATTACAAATATGTAGGAAACGAATGCACACCCCTAATATATAAGGCTTAGGGGTAACCTGTGCGGAGCAGCAGTTACAACCCTTAACATGAACATGGAGATAACCTGCACAGAGCAACAGTCACTACCAAAATAAACTTGCTAGGCAGACTAGATGAACCAGATGGTCTTTTTCTGCAGTGACTACTATGTTATTATGGATAATGAAGGTCATGCATATTCCAATGAATCTGTTAATATATTATGCAATGCAGAGTGTGATCCAGTCTAAATACTCATGTAAAGAGGTTTCATATGGCCTTCAGATATGTATGGCCTCTGAGTCACCATTTTAAAAAAAAGGTAGGGCACCTTCATTTTCAGTTTTTATTTTGCCTGGGGATTTCAATGTGAGAAAAAAATCCATGGTAAAAATTACTTTGTTATAATACACAAGATAATAATCAGTGGAAAAGTCATTTTTCCACTGATTTTTGTTTGTTTGTTTTTTTCACATTGAAATCCCCAGAAAAAAAAACCCACTGAAAACAAAGGTCCCTAAACATAGGTTATGGGTAGTTTTATTTGTTGACATTGATGAATATCTTTATTTCATAAATTCTTTTATCTGAATCAATCCCTATCTTAAGAACACTGGCCTGAAGAATGTAAGCTGATAGGTAAGGTAGGCTGCAGCATTATAACTCTTGTGCTTTTCTTCTGAGTCAGAAAGTTAGGTTGTCTCCTCCCTCTAATAACATGACTAGGCCAGTGACTTTGTCCATTGTATTTCAAGCCATCTACTTCTGTCAGGATTATAACCCATCTTCTCTCTTCCACTGATTTTTCAGCCACCTCATCTTGACCTTGACTTTAGCTACATGTAGTGAGATGGCTAGGAAAGTGTTTGTATGAAATTTATTTATTTTTAATTTTTATATACCGAAGTTCTTGTGGGAATTACAAATCACTCCGGTTTACATAAAACGATGAACTGCCCAACAGAGAAAGGGGCTAAATCCAGGCAGTTTATCCAGACCCTTGACAATGATCTCCAGTGATTCTGTGACTCTGGGAAGGGCCACATAATCCAGCCTTTCCCATGGAATTTCTTCTTGTCTATGGATTTGCTGCGGGAGAGAACAGGGACCAGGACTCAAAGATGTAGTGGCCACTGCCACTGCTGATCTCCTATCCCTCACCCACCTGCCCTGACCCCAGCTTTCTGAAAGCAGCATATAGCAGTAGTAAAACAGTGCCTGGGGCTGCTTCCTCTTCCGGTGCAGTCCAGATGCAGAGTGTTTTTGCTGTGAACCAATGCGGCACTATGGCAGCCCCCGTGGTCCAAAACGTGTCACTCAGGCTCTGGGGCTGCACAGGAAATGGAAGCAGCCTGAAGCACTGTGCTGCTGCTGCTGTTATACTCTGCTCTAAGCAAGCCGGGAATGGCACAAGTGGGCGAGGACGGACAGAGGGTTTCAGTGTGGGGGCTAGTGAGGGGATTGAAGGGCAGTTGGGGTTGTGATTGGGAGGGGCCGGTGGGCAGGTGTGGAATAAGGGAGAGGATCAGAGGGGCATGGAATGTGTGTGATTGAGGGGATTAGAGGAGGTGGTGTGGGGGGGAGCATGGGGTATATGAGAATGAGTGAAAAAAGGGATCTCCCAAAGGAAGTGTGAGTGCATCCATCCTCCCTCCCCTCTCCCGATCCAGGATCCCCCTCTTTCTCCTTCCCCCTTTCCTTTCCTCCCTTCATCCCTGCCATCTTCTGTCACTCTGCCACAGATAACTCTCCTCATCTCCCTCCATGATCCCCTCCTCTAGAGTAAGAGGTGCAGGGGGCAAGAGTGGATGTGGAAGGGAGGGAGTGATGGAGTCGGTGGTGACAGAGGAGAAGGAGGGAGGAGATCCGAGGTGCTGTAGGGTGTGCGCGAGGCGATGTCAGTAAGGAGATCAGAGGGGTGAGTGAATTGGAGGAGGTGAATGAGTGGGAGGATCACTGTCGAGGGGGTGTGTGCAAATGAATCATCTCTTCTTCTCCTGGTCCCAGATTCCCCTTTTCGTATCCCCCATCCCTGATCCCTCTCCCCTCCTCCCTTCTTCCGCTTTTTCTCCTTCCTCTGTGCCTCTATCCTCCTCCATCCCTTATTTCTCTACCCTCCTGCTTGAGACCCCTTCTTTATTTCCATTGTCTGAGATTCCCTCTTTCACCATCTCCATATCTCTTCCCTCTCTTCCCTCTCCTTCCTCCCCAGCATCAATAACTAAGATCCATTCTCCTCCAATAAAGAATCAAATAAACTGGACACAAATGTCAAAAAATGACTTTATATTTTACAACACAAGAAAAAAAATTGTCACATTTCAATATGCAAATAGATGCAAAAACTTTCAGATTTGTCACATAATTATGACTGGATTTTGAAAAATCTGCCACAGAATTTTCTGCCGCAGTAGACTGGGGGCACTGGATATATCCTGGCATAGGCACAAAATGCAATATTTATAGGCCATTTCCATATAAATTGTAATGCTATTTTAATTTCTAATCCATAACATTTAATATAGCTAGCACAAGAAGCACATCTGGTTAGCAGTTCAGGTTCTACAAATATGTTCCACTAGTACAAACCAAAGAACCGCTACCACTGTTCTATCTACAGACAAAATGAAAACAACTCAATATAGAACAGTACAATCTAAAGAAAGTTTTGTTATAACAAACAATACCTCTATCATATAATTTTCAACTATTTATTTGTCAAAAAGCATCTTAACAATACTTTATTTCAACATATCATTTAACCTCAAAATTTCTTTAAAAACTCTTGACATTAATAAAATATAATATCCCATTCAAATAAAACACATCACTCCATCAACATGCATACTTACCCTACTAAAACACACATCTCTCATTCACCACCATATATCCAGCACCAGAGGCGTAGAGTATTTAGACGCTGGGGCAGATACTTCTTTGGCACCTCCCCCCCAATATATCATTTTAAAATTTCCTAAACATCGATAAAATATATCAGAACAGGAGACACATCAAACAACACCCAATATTTAAAACTAATACGGATTTTAAAAATCTCCCGCTCTGTTATTTTGAGGAATAGTGATTTTCTGCTTTTCCATTGTTGCACTGCATACAGAATCCGGCTTGTGGTTTCCAGTTTAATTTTTGTCTGCATGTGTGTGTGTGTGTGAGAGAGAGAGAGAGGAAGCATGTGTGTGAGTGTGTTAGCCTGTGAGAGAGACACAGAGGAAACATGTGTGAATGTGTGAGAGAGAGAGAGATGGAAGAGGCATGTCTGTGTGTGAGAGAAACACAGAGGAAGTGTGTGTGTGTGTCTCACATACACACATGCTCCCTCTGTTTCTCACCAAGCACGTATGTGTGTGTAAGAGAGAGAGGGAGCATATTGTGTGTGTGTGTGTGTGTGTGTGCATGCGTGCCCCCAGTATACAACAATCTTAGGATTGTACCTGTCTCACACACACACACACACATGCAGATAAAATTGAACTGGAACCCACAAGCCAGATTCTGTATCAGTGCAACAATGGAAAAACAGAAAATCACTATTCCTCAAAGCAATACAATCAAGAAATATAAATCAATCAGAATAGTAAAACCATACTAAAAAATATACATTTCAAAACAGCTGATGAATAGAATATTCAATAATTAGAAGCTTCTGTACAAATTTTTAAAAATGTTCCAAACATTGATAAAATATTTCAAAACAGCAAACATCAAATAACACCCAGTAATTAAAACTAATAAGGATTTAGGCAGGTTTTGGGATCCAAGATGGCCGAACATGCTGGCTGTGTATGTGGTTCTTCCGCTTGTGTTATTTTGTTTTTTTGTTTTGGCATGCCTCATTCGGTGAGAAAGCAGCAGGCCAATGGACTCTGAAGTGCAGCGGAGAACGGAAGAACCTGCTGCGGCCTCACTGGGAGGCGATCGGGAGGAAGGCTTACGCGATGCCTCCCCTGAGCTTCATACTATTTTATCCCTGGAAGAACGGACTGCGCTGGTGAATCCCGTGGAAGGGAGGCCTAATGACCAGTCCCACATGCCCACAGCACTAGCTGCTAGCTGGACCTTGAGCGGGCAACAGGAGGCAAGAATATCAGATTTGGCCTCCGAAGGCCCCCGGTTAACATCGGTCGCCGGGGAACAGCCTAGAAGCACTGAATTTCAGTCGGCAGCTGGAGCAGCATTGGTGGTACCTGAATTTATTAAAACAGACCTGGTAAGACCATCAGTGATCTCCCTTGACTCAATATGGGAGGCTATTCAGACTCAATCTTAATATTCTCAAACAAATGGCTCCGGTTTATACTTATTTGGGGAATATGGATATTCATGTAGGTAATGTGGAGAGAAATATTTCATCTTATAAGAATACCACTGAAGTACTACAGCAGGATTTAAACAACAAATCATTGTCTCAGACATTGTTGATTAAGGAGAATCAGGCATTGTCTGGAAGGTTGGAAAACCTGGAAAATTCAATGAAGGGGGAAAATTTACGCTTCATAAATTTCCCTAGGGATCCGTTAATTTCTGCAAAGGATATGCGGCAAAAGTATATGTTTGAAATTTTAAAAGTCTTAGAACAGACACACAGGCATCCTTTCATACACACACACACACACACACACACATCCTCTCATACACACCCTCCCACCCGCCCCCACCCATTCCCACATGTCCCCACACACACCCTCATATACACAATCACACACACCCAACCCTCATATATATAACACACACACACACATCGGCACTTACTCTCACAGGCAGGACCGGTGCTAGCATTTTGCTGCCCTGTGCGAGCAATTAGTGCTGCCCCCCTCCTCGTTTTTTTTAAACACAGAATACTCCACCTCAATTAAATATACAGAGCACAGACTCACTCTCTCAAAATTCAGAAAAAAGAGACTATAAAATGCCAGTAGTACTGCTGGCCTCTGCCACTCCTGCAGGACCTTGCTTTTGCTGGTGGGATTTCCCCCACCATGTCACTGTTCCACGCTGCTGCAGGACCTTCCTGCCAGTGGCAACCGCACCCCTCCCCCATGTTGCCACCCGGGTTGGACTGCCCCTCTCCCCTCCCCCCCCCCCTCCATAGTACTCCTCTGTCCAGCACCAAATGGCATTTAAATGCTATCAATTTTAGAGTTATCAATATATAATACAAGTGCAAAACTACGTAGTCTTGAAACCTTCAAAATCCAGATCAAGTTGCACAGTGCGAAAATAATGAAGTCTTCAGCGTTTAATGCTATAATCCCTTCTAATATTTATAGATAGCCCAATGGTGCTGCTTAACTTATGTAGATCTACTCCAAAATAAACGACTTCCATCAGGCTTAAGCAAATGTTCCCATTCTGAAAGCACATTTTTTTGATGAATAAATAGATGAAAATTATATGATAGAGGTATCGTTTGCTATAGCAAAGCTTTCTTTAGATTGTAGTGTTCCATATTGTGTTGGTTTAGTTTTGTCTGGAAATATGTTGCCAGATTATCCAGTCAAAGGTGGTTGCATGCATGTTTCTGAAGTGTTACACTGTATCTGTGAATCAGGTTAGGATCCTGATTTCATGGAAAGAACAATAACAATCATATGTCTATTCTTCCTCTTGTTATTATTATTCCACAAAATATGCCATTCCATAATTAGTATATTACCACTTTTCCTATCAAAATAATGCCATCATGTTTCTCGCTGATACATATCTATTAGGTTTCCTGTCTAATAAACTTTTTTATTATTATTCCTGTTGCTCTATATACTATTGACTTATATGTCTCTGTAGTCATGTACAACAATAGACAACAAATCAATTTATAATTTAATAGAAAGACAAAAATTAATTTATATTCAAATCTTGGCATTCCCTCTCTTCTGTATCTGCTTTACCATCTCCTCATGCATCTATTTCCCTTCCAAGACAAGTCAGTTCAGATATTACTGCTGAAGGCAATTTACATAGGTTCTGTTTGACAAGTTAGCATGTAAGTATCTGGTCTTTACTTATGCTTGCTGCAAAGTCTCATTGGTTTTTATTTATTTTTATTTTGTTTAATCATTTTTTATAGCCCATCAACTGCATAAATAGGTGCAAAATGGGATACAACAACAACAAAAAAATCAGCAAAATCTGTCAGAGTTACAGAAATCAGTCCAAGTCCATCTAAATCATTGGTTTTCTAATCTGTTCTTTGAGATCCCCCAAACAGGTCTGGTTTTCAGGATAATGAAAATAGGACAATTAACTTGCTTCTTAGACCAAATACATGAAGCAATATGTTACAAATATTATTGTATAAATCTTAAAAACAGAGAAGGTAAGTTTAAAACATGCGTGACTGCTCTCATATATGCAAGTATATAGACATAGGTGCGCATGCACACATATTTAATATCATGCAAGCAAATGCATGCATACTATATAAAATACAGGCAAGTCTACCCAACAACATGTTTACGTATCAAAACATACGTGGCATATGTTTTAAACATACTCTCACATAAATGTTGACTTATCCAGCTAAGTGGCAACAAATATCCAGCTAAGTAGCGCTGTGGCGACCCATGCTGGTAAGACTTATCCGGCTATGTAAGATAGCAGGATAAGTAAAAGAAGAGAGCTACATAGGTAGATGAGTAAGAAAGACAGATACCTAGCATTTGAAGACTTATTCGTCTATCTTACTTACCTGGCTATGTAGCACTTTTTAAGATTTATCTGGTTAAGTAGTGGTTTTTCTGCCATTTAGCTGGATAAATCGCGGACATCTGGTATGTGCGTGTATTTGTGCCCTAATTTTAATCATTCACACAAGGTAATGTAATTCCACCTAGTGTGTGTAAATCATCCAATTTTATAACTTATGTGCATGAAGGAAATTACCAATTGTACCAGTTAGTCCACCAGTTCGCCCAGTCTATCTCTAGGTCATCAAGACCTCCCTGATTCTTCAGGTTGAACTCACCCCAGTTTACCCTCAACCTTCACCCTTTTAGTATTTGGCTATAAAGAATTTTATTCTGACTTATGCCAGATAATTAGCAGGTGTAAATATGTGCAGGTAACAGCGGGTTATAAAATAGCAATTCATGCATGTATATGTTAGCCCCACCCAGGAACACCCCTGGCCCGCCCCTTTTTTACATAAGCACATTTATTTGTGAACCAGTACTTGTACGTGTATGTGTGAGGTTTATAAAATAGCACTTCCACGAATAATGCGCTATTTGCACACGCATCTGCTACTTTTTGTGTATGCATCTCTTTTAAAATTCACCTTTAATTTTTTTTTGGGTGATGGGGGAGGATCAGATATCCAAACTGCTAATGTATATCATTAGACAAATCTGACCTCCCACTCCATCCTATCCTGAGAGAAAATCTGTAAAAATTCCACAAATTTGCTCGTGAACCAAATAATGCCCTAAGTAATGTGAAAATCCACCTCAGACAGGCGAAACATCTACCATCACCTCTTTGCATATAGTTTAAGCTCTAAGCATATAGTTTAAGCTCTAAGCTGAGTATGGTCTATTCTTGGTCTTTTCGCTAAGACTGAAAACTTGTTGAATATAAGGTATTATTACCACTCTGCTATCTTCCCCCACTGGGGATGTGATGATATTAGACCACTGATAAAGCAGGAGGATTAAATCTCCTGCTGAAAAAACCAGAAATAATAAACTGCCAGTGCAGCAAAATCTACTGCAAATTTCTGCCAACCTGTGATGGATTTGACCAGAAAATCTGTATCACTTTAAGTCCAGTTCACCACAGAAAATCTCCAATTTTCTTGTCACAAAAATAAACAGTCCAAGGGTGCCATTTTTTTTTCAATTTTAACAGCTGAGTCAGTGTTCCTTAGAACATAAGAACATAAGAAAATGCCATACTGGGTCAGACCAAGGGTCCATCAAGCCCGGCATCCTGTTTCCAACAGTGGCCAATCCAGGCCATTAAAACCTGGCAAGTACCCAAAAACTAAGTCTATTCCATGTTACAGTTGCTAGTAATAGCAGTGGCTATTTTCTAAGTCAACTTAATTAATAGCAGGTAATGGACTTCTCCTCCAGGAACTTAGCCAATCCTTTTTTAAACACAGCTATACTAACTGCACTAACCACATCCTCTGGCAACAAATTCCAGAGTTTAATTGTGCGTTGAGTAAAAAAGAACTTTCTCCGATTAGTTTTAAATGTGCCCCATGCTAACTTCATGGAGTGCCCGCTAGTCTTTCTATTATCCAAAAGAGTAAATAACCGATTCATATCTACCCGTTCTAGACCTCTCATGATTTTAAACACCTCTATCATATCCCCCCTCAGCCGTCTCTTCTCCAAGCTGAAAAGTCCTCACCTCTTTAGTCTTTCCTCATAGGGGAGCTGTTCCATTCCCCTTATCATTTTGGTAACCCTTCTCTGTACCTTCTCCATTGCAATTATATCTTTTTTGAGATGCGGCAACCAGAATTGTACACAGTATTCAAGGTGTGGTCTCACCATGGAGCGATACAAAGGCATTATGATATTTTCCGTTTTATTCACCATTCCCTTTCTAATAATTCCCAACATTCTGTTTGCTTTTTTGACTGCCGCAGCACACTGAACCAACTATTTCAATGTGTTATCCACTATGAAGCCTAGATCTCTTTCTTGGGTTGTAGCACCTAATATGGAACCCAACATTGTGTAATTAATTATAGCATGGGTTATTTTTCCATATATGCATCATCTTGCACTTATCCACATTAAATTTCATCTGCCATTTGGATGCCCAATTTTCCAGTCTCACAAGATCTTCCTGCAATTTATCACAATCTGCTTGTGATTTAACTACTCTGAAAAATTTTGTGTTATCTGCAAATTTGATTACCTCACTTGTCGTATTTCTTTCCAAATCATTTATAAATATATTGAAAAGTAAGGGTCCCAATACAGATCCCTGAGGCACTCCACTGACCACTCCCTTCCACTGAGAAAATTGTCCATTTAATCCTACTCTCTGTTTCCTGTCTTTTAGCCAGTTTGCAATCCACGAAAGGACATCGCCACCTATCCCATGACTTTTTACTTTTCCTAGAAGCCTCTCATGAGGAACTTTGTCAAACGCCTTCTGAAAATCCAAGTATACTACATCTACCAATTCACCTTTATCCACATGTTTATTAACTCCTTCAAAGAAGTGAAGCAGATTTGTGAGGCAAGACTTGCCTTGGGTAAAGCCATGCTGACTTTGTTCCATTAAACCATGTCTTTCTATATGTTCTGTGATTTTGATGTTTAGAACACTTTCCACTATTTTTCCTGGCACTGAAGTCAGGCTAACCGGTCTGTAGTTTCCCGGATCGCCCCTGGAGCCCTTTTTAAATATTGGGGTTACATTTGCTATCCTCCAGTCTTCAGGTACAATGGATGATTTTAATGATAGGTTACAAATTTTTAGGTGGCAAGTACTAGGAAAAGACCCAACACTCTTGGATAGAGAATGGGCTCCTAGTAGCACTGGGATCTCCTTATCTCTTTCTCTAGTGAAACATAGAAATTCTGGTGGAGAAAGTCACATAAAGGATCAAAATCCCAAACCCTTTCTTAATGGACAGGAGCTGGTGGAAAAAAATTCTTCCCAAAACAACTGAACTAAACTCTCTACAAAAATACTTTTCTCTTTTTCTCTATCAGTACTCTTGTCAGGTCATTGCTGTCCCCTTTTTAGCTGGGTGGAGGGAATCACAGCACCTTCCTGACCTCCCAAGGGCCTCACTGCCTTTCATGCACTTCCTTCTATTATAGTGCACTGCTGACCAATCCAGAGTAGCCTCAGTGGAGGTGCCTGCAGGGATGGTCTACAAACTACAAAATCCTAATCTAGAGCCTAAGCAAGGGACCAACTTGTTAGTGGAGACCTAGGGATCCTACATTTGCAACAGAATATTTTAGTCATCCAATTGGCAGTGGCTGGCATTTATCACTACAGTTCAGTTCTTTCCTTCTGTACCTCTGTGATAGTAGGACTGGTACTATTTACAGTATCAGCATCTTTTAACAACTCAGATTCCAAAAATATAAGAGAAGCTCTTTTGACAGCACAGAATAATCTCAGTTTTCTTGCAGCCCATTCAGTTAGACCTAGGCCATTCATTCCCTGGTCAGCAATAAAGTATTTGTGGATATTCACGCCATTCCCAACACAGCATGACTACTGACAAATCAGAAGTGCTGATTCCAAACTGGAAGTTGCCCAGAGATCCCATACCCTGGTGGTCTAAGTACTTTAATGAATCCCTCCACAAGTCAGCAAATAAGACACCCAGTTTCCTCTGATCTGGCTTTGGACCCAGTTCTTCAACTTCTATAACCTAGTGAAGAACATGCAACTTTGCCCCAGGGATATCTGTATACCTTCCCCTGGCAGAAACCACCTGCTGCACACCCAGTATAGTATATAGGATTATACTACTCACTAAGGGGGTCATTTATCAAAGTGCTATATGGCATTTTTACATGTGAAAAGCACCTTTAATGCATGCGAAAACACCATAACGCATGTTGTGATGCAAATTAAGAAAAGGGGAGGAGTTCTGGCTTCACAATTTGCAAAGCCATATTGCACAGCTTTTAACTACACCTTTTTCATTTGTGTGATTATGGCTTTATTGCACTTTACAATGGAGAGAGAGAGAGAGAGAGAGGTAAGAAATACAATTCTGGCACTTATCACAAAGTGTGAAAAAGTTATTGCAGCTTCTGCTAATACCTATGTGAAGCGCTAAGATAACACACTTTGCGATAAACAGCCTATTACCATAAAACATGCCCCTTTTCCTATCGCTTGTGATATTTAGTGCATTTTGATAAATCCAGGCCTTAAGTTAAGAGATGGCTTTGTAATTAGTAAGGAAAAGGGGTGGAGTCGGCCCCGGAAGAGAAAGAGTCGGAGCCGACTCGCGCTGAATAACTACACCTTTTATGGTGTAGTTATTCAGCGGGAAAGCCAGCAGCGATCACAGGACTGCCCCCCCCACCCCCCGCTTCACCCCCCCACTCCCCATTACCGCCGGATTATCCAGGCCTGAGTGAGGGATATGGCAGCAAACTTAGGTGCAGAACATTCCAAGGCACAGTGTGAGGGGTGTGATGGCAAGCTGATTATGTACACAGGGAAAGTAATTTTTAACAGCTTCACAGGGCTAAAGTTTGTGTATGAAGAGCATAATGGTATATACATGAACATACGTGCAGGAAAGTACACCTGCTCCCAAGCAGGTGTAACTTTTTACATGTACATTCATGCACATGCTTTAAAAAAATGTGTGTGTAAATGCTTTACCTGCTCCATCTCTGCCCTTCAGAATGCTTACCATGAGTGCAGGAACAAGTATGCAAATAATCTAGATACTCACAGGGATGGTAACTTTCAAATGGGTATACGCGTGCTTTGGCGCGCACCTAGAGATGCAGCCATTTTATAACATGCGTGCACATATGCGTGCATGTTATAAGCCTAATTTTAAGCTTGTGTGCACCCAGCAGCGTAAGCTGGCTTACAGATGCACAACTGCCTTTATTTTAAAACAGACATGCATTCAGCCGAGGACCAGTTTCACCAGTTCATCCACCAGTTTGTCCAGTGTTTTCCTAGATCCTTTCAAAACCCCTGGTTATACAGCCTGTACACCCCCAGTTACTTTAGTCTCCTCAAACCCCTCACAGATACCTGAATTTTTTAAACTTATCCCTCCTCTATAAAAGAAGTAAAGTTACTTGGCACTGGACCTGGGCATGCGCCAAGATCTGTAGGTATTGGGCCTAGGCCTTGATGACAGGCCCAGGCCTCTAGGCTGGGCCCTGGCATTGGACCTAGGCCTAGGCCTCAGCAATGGGATCAAGCCTCTGGGCCTGGCTCTGGCATCTGGACCAGGTCTCTGGGCCTGGCCCTGCTGTTAGAACTAAGCCCCTGGGCCTAGACCTAGGCTTAGGCCTTGGTGACAGGACCAGGCCTCCAGGCCAGGCCCTGGTGTCAGATCTAGGGCTAGACCTAGGTGTTGGAAATCAGGTCTCCGGGCAGGGCCTCAATATCAGAACAGTGTTTAGGCCTAGGCCTTGGCAATGGGACCAGGCCTTCAGGCCAATGCAAGCATCTGAACCAGGCTTAGGCCTCAGGTGCTGGCCCAGGAATCAGGACCAGGTCTAGGCTATGTTGCCATGATTTGGCCTTGGAGCAAGGACTGTGTATCTGGGCTGGGCCTCAGCACTGAGGAGGGTCTCAGGAATGGGCTTTAGTATTGGGCCTTGGTGCCGGGACTGGGATCAGACCTCCGATATAAGGAAGGGGCCTAGGCACCATGCCCCAGAGCCAGGCCTGGGTTAATCTTTTGGGCATGGCCACTGAAGGCCTATTTTTTTTTAAGTAGTTGTTTGATTTTTGTTTTAGGCATTTTTAATAGGGGTTTTTTTTTTCTGTTTGTCAAATGAACTGAACTGAAAAAATTAAATGAACTAAATCAAGCCAAAAAAAATCCCCATGACAAAAGAATGAACCAAACCAAAAATCTGAGGACCGTACACCCCTTTTAGCTATGTCAGCAGTTTACAAACAGAAAAGTAAGAGCATTGTAAAATGCAACGTTTTTAAATCCACTGCATGAATTCAATGCAATTCTCCTTAACAAAGCAGATTGAAGACTTTATTTTTTGTGCATCAGTGATACCAAACTAGAACTAAGAAATATTTCATAGCCAGGGTATTAATATCTCTTGGGGTTCATTATTTTAAGCCATTGTTGGTTGAATGTATTAAGGGGACAATTTTCAAAAGCATTTATGCACATAATCTTCCCCAGGGGTTGTACGCGAAAAAGTGTACACAAGTGACTTTATACATGCCTTTTACATGTACTTGAAAGAGAGATTTCCAGGTGTGGAGTTGGAGCGGGAAAACAATTTTCAAAAGAGTGAGCGTGAACGTACGTGTACGTATATCCATATCTGCTCCCAAGCAGGTATAAATGTGTGCGCGTATACCTGATTATTTTTCAAAATGGATTTATGTGCGTAAGTTTGCCATGACAATTAGTGCTGAAATCTGTGAGTACTTTCTATATGCGGACTTCAGCCCTATCTGGGCTGTTATAGAATTACCCTCTAAATTTCCAACATTCGGGATATCTTTTATTTTTTTTTTCTATTATAAATTATTATATTCAGTAAGATAGGAAAAGGTTATATGCATATAAAATAGGATATCTTTTAAAACAATTTTCTTAATGCTGCTGAATAAAAAACTTGCAGACTTCTTCAGAACTGGTAAAGTTTCGATGGTTTGTCAAATTGGTTCATTGAACCTTTGAAATCCAGAATGGATTTGAAAAATGCATTTCTATATTGTTTTGCACCAAAATAAATTTCAATACACAAAATAATATATGCGTTTTTTAAAATTTGACTACAAGTAAAAATAATTTCTTGACTGGTTTTTGAAAGCTACACTCTTCATCAGGGGAAAAAATTAAACAGGACAAAGCAAAAGAAGACAGTGCCTAAGCGTACAGGTAAACCACAGAATATGGTGGTGTGAAGGGGAAGTGGGCAGAGTTAGTCAGAGCAGAAGGTTAGGTGACTAGCTCTGATCTTCAGCCTAGATTTGCCCATCCCTTAACTTGGATGGGCAAATCTAGGCACTGCCATAGCAGATTTAATTATGTCCAAACATCCTTCCTCCTTCTGATTGTAATATACAGTATATTTAAAATGGTCCTGTGGCCCAATTTCCCTCCTTCCCTCCCAAATATAATATATAGATAAAAAAAATTGTCCTGCAGCCTAATTTCCTCTCCTCTCCTACTCTCAGATATGGCAAGTGCCTGCCCAGGGATGCCCTCTCTGTTGTCCAATAAAAGGCAAAGGTGTAGCCAGGGATCCTCCCCTCCTTCCTGTACCAAAATAAAAAAAAATAAAATAAAAGATGCCGACCAGCTGGAGGGACTAGAGGGGGAATCCCTGGCCGACACTTTGCCTTTTTTTGTGGATAGCAGGGAAGGAGGAAAGGAGGGAGGGTCCCTGGTAGACACTTTGTCATATTTGAGAGCGAGGGAGTATTGGGCTGCAGGACCTGTTAAAAAATATATATTACAGTTGGGAGTGAGAGGAATCAAACCGCAAGACTTTTAAAAAATATATATATCTCACAGTCAGGAGGGAGAGGACAATCAGGCTGCGAGGCCTTTTTAAAATATATATTACAGTTGTGAGGGAGGACGGGAGGAAAGGACGGAGCGATGAGAGATTGGGCTCTGGGCATTCTGTTTTTTTATGGTATAGCTGGGCGGGAGGGGGATTGCCAGCTTGGTGGGGGGATTTTATAGAGTATTTAGCTGACTAGAGCTCATGTTCACTGTTAGCTGGCTAAATCTAGGCATAGAGTCTGAGCATCATATTTCTAGCCAGCTGACTCGATTTAAGATGACTTTCAGCCGATTGGATGATGGAAATTTTCATTTGGCCGAGTTTCCCAGGTAAATGGCTTTGAAAATTGTGCTCCCCATCTTTCAGTTTGTGATTTCAAATTCCTGTGTGCTCTAAAGTTGCTCTAAAATTGCTGCCATTCTGGTTAACGCTTCATTGCCATCTTCTCATGCCCTGTGTCATCTCTCATTGGCTGTCTTAGAACGCTGTTGGCCAAGCAGAGGCAAGATTCAGTGACCGACAAAGGTTCAGCAATTTGGTTGCATTTCTTTCGTTAGATCTGAACATTCGGACTTAAGCAACATTATTGGCCCACCCTGCTGAGTCAATTCCTGAAAGCTGTTCTCTTTTGCTTCAGTTTCCATATCTTTGTTGTTGCACCACAGATATAAACAAATGCTGGTTACTGCACACTATGGTCTTTAGACTTTCACATTTTTATTAAAGAAGGTTAAAAGAGCTGGCCTGTAGGCTCAAGGGCAGTGCAGTGCATTACTGAATCAAATATCTTGGTCCAATTACTAGGCCAGATCATCCTTCCCCAGGCCAGCTGGGGCCTGGGATGCCGGGGAGTGGAAGGACTCCCAGTCATTGAACAACAGTGACACTTAAAGGTGAATTTTAAAAGCTTGATGTGTGCATTAATTAGGGGATGCGCAAATATGTCGGGCTTTTATCCACCAAATGGATTTTAAAAGCCGCCCAGATACAGATGTAAAAGCCACAGTGCACACACCTTGGAAGTTTTCAGAAAGGGGTGGGGCATGGACATTTTGGGGCATGAAATTGAGATGTGCACATAAATCTGTCGGCTGGACTCCCAAGTCCAGCCGACCTACCAGAACGGCCAAAACAGGCACCCTACTTGTGCCCTCCCTTAAAACAGCCCACCTCTCCTCCACACGCGACCGTGCGCTCTCGATCGCAGGTCCAACCCATTGGAGCACACTACCGCCGGACCTACGCCTCGAACCATGCATGAACAACTTCAAAAAGAAATTGAAAACATGGTTGTTCAAGCAAGCATACCCAGAATAAAAGGCTATCACTCCGTTTCCAAAGTAGACCACTTTGCGTCTACTCATTTTTCCTCACATTGAGGAACTATGTTTTGTTATACTCTCCCTCCTCACCCTGAGGAAACACGTTTTGTTATTCTGTCTTTTCTCAGCTACCTTTTTACCCCCTTTTCCCAGTTTTGACTTCCCTGTTAAAATGTAATTTATAAGCTTAACCCGTTCTACTGTAAACCGGCATGATGTCCACAACTAATGCCGGTATATAAAAATGTTTAAATAAATAAATAAATAAATATTTATGCAATACGGTGCTTAACTTTACTTCTGCTATGGATGCCTTGTAAGTTATAAAATAAAGATAAATAGGCAGATCGGCTGGGTTTTAGGGTCGGGGATAACTGGGGGGAGTGAAGACTAGAAGGGTTTGGAAGGCCTATGACAATTGGGCAAACTGGGGAAGAATTGGTTAAAACTGGAAATGGCACCGGCACACACTCCTTTTAAAATCCCCAAATTTATGCAGTAGAAGTGGCATTTGTGTTGACTTTCGCTTGCCCGCTTAAAATTTGGCACACATGCACACACAGTCAGGCTATTTTATATCATGCGCACATATATGCATGCAAGTTATTAAATAGCCATGTCCCTGGGTGTGGGCTGATGGACTCGGGCACGTGCTGGTTTGAAACTTACTGTCCCTGTGGCTAGATTCAGGGCCCATGATTGCAGGGTTACAGAAGGAGCCATGGTGCATGCGCACCCCCCCCCCCCCCCCCCACTGGATGAGGGTTGCTGGTGCGATGACTGGGCTAGATGAACTGGGAAAGGATATAAAACAGAGGCAAAATCCTCAAGCAGTTGTGAGTGGCTCATGGGGCCAGGCAGCAGCTCTGCTTTTGATTGAGCAGCAATCTTAAAAGAGGCCCCTGCCCTGCCCCTAAAAGAATTACGGTTAAAAGAAATGTAAGTTATAAGTAAATAAGTGGGAAGAAGTAATGCTAGGATAACAATTTTATTGTTCAGAAATATCCCATCTCATCAACAGTGCCCTTTTAGGGGGTAATTTTCAAAGGGACCTCTGTGGCTGAAGTAGTGCTTTACCTGCAGAAAAGGCTCTTTAGAAAACTGTGTGACACATACGGGCATATAATTACGCAATGAGGGGAGAGGAATTCCAAGGTGAAATCTGGGCAGGTTTGGAACCTGCACACCTGCTTTTTTGATTTTAAAAAGAATGCGCATAAATTATCTCAGCAAACCTACGCACACCAAGTTGCAGGTGGTCCTGTGTGCAGGTAGTTTTGCTGGAATAATTTTCAAAGTGAACTTATGCGCATAAGCCAGCTTGGAAAATTGGTGTCACTTATGCACATATTTGCTGTCTAACTTACCCGCTTAACAACATACTGTTGCAGTTTTGGAATGCATTTCTGAAAGGACATATTCTTTGTGAAAGAGCAAGGAAAGTGCCCCTCTTCTTGTTTTCTTCAGCAGCCTATGAAATATTTACTTGTGAAGCACTATTGAGAATACCCATTTTCCATAGAGTTGTACCAACCCAGCCCATTAATGTGCCGGTTAATTAAGTGTGACCTAAACCAACTTGACTTGAACTCCTGCATTAAATGCATAAAACCCATTTGAGCTGACCAGCAGCAGAAGTGGTACTCCGAGAAATTGAAAAGGATTTCTCCCAAATGCTTTCTACTTACTTACAGCACTCAAGTAATGGCTGAAGATTAGCATATGACATGACAGATTACATTAAATCATGTCTTTGCAGTGCTTTATGACAGCACTATCACATTAGCTTCTTAGCACTGGCACATCGAAGCATGCAAATGTTTTCAGACCCTCTTATTCAAATCTACAAGCTGACATGGCAGCCTTGATATGATTATTAGTCATTTGAGAGACTTTAATTCACGTCATCAGATAACAGGTTCTGCTAAAAGGTTGAAGAAACTGTCTGCTTTTAATGAAGCCCTCAAAAAAAGACCATCCAGACCTATAGATAGCCTGCTTTGGACTTTATGGACAGGATTTCCCAAAGAATGCACTTCCAGTGAATACAAAAGGCATCGAGATAAATGGAAAAATACAGCCTGCATTTCATAAGGAATGAGTTGCTGAAGGTTTTTCTCGTTCAGATTTTCCATAGTTTCACACATACGTTCATGCCACTGTGGAATCTTTTCCCGTGTGACAAGTAAAGAGCTAGACCTTTTGCAGGGCGGTCTATCTGGGATCCTCAATCGTTAGTTTCTAGCTATGTCCTTGCCAAAGAGAAATCTCCCAGTTATTGCCATGTTAATTAGTGACTTGAAAGAAGTTACTCTGCTTCCTGAAAGTGCCTGGTCCGGCATATAACTAAATGCTTCCTATGCATCATTTGTAACTTTCAATTTGTTTATACTATACAGAAAAAAAAAAATCAGAGATTTTATTTTATAACCTGATGGTCTGCATTTTTGCCCCTGGTAGAAATCTTCATTTCAAAATACTTGCACATAGATCAATGCAGGCTGGCACAGATTATTGTCTGGTTCAGATGAACACAGGACTGAGTGAGCATGAAAAATGAGCATCTGCATCAGCAGACAGAGACAGACAGAGACCCCTGCAGGTAAAAAAAGACTACGATTTTTCAAAGTGTTATTATGTATGAAGATATTTTCATTCACACAGTAACCATCTTCTCACATATTGCATTCTTGGAGTTATTAGTGCATCTTTAAAAAGCTACTATTACTACTTATCCTTTCTGTTGCACTACTAGAAGTATGCAGCACTATACAGATACACATAGAAGACAGGCCCTGATCTGTAGAACTTACAGTCTGGTCAAGATACACAGACAAGACAAATAAGAGGCTTTGGGAAATGTATTTAATATAGAAAACATAAAAATCAACAAGGTTGTGAACAAGGAGAGCCAGGGTTTAAGATTTAAAAGTTGCCTCAAAAAGGTGGGTTTTAAAGTAGTATTTGAAAATGGCCAGAGACTGAGAAAGAAAGCATGACACTCCAATTCAAGAAGGTCCTTTCAGGCATATGATGCAGCAAGATGGAAAGCATAGAGTCAGAAATTGGTGATGAAGGAGAAGGGTGCAGATAAGAGCAGCTTGCCCAATGAATGAAGTTCAAGAGGAGGGGTACAAGGGGAGATAAGACAGGAGTGGTAATGAAGAGCTGCAGAATGAAGGCACTTGTAGGTCAGTAGGAGAAGCCTTAACTATATGCAGAAGCAGATGGCAAGCCAGTGCCGTGGCTTGCGAAGAGGGGTTACATGGTCATAATGATACTGGGAGGAGGTTAAGTTGTGCAGTTGAATTTTGAATAGAAGTAGTAGGGATAGCTTAGTGGGAGACTTGTGAGGATTAGGTTTCAATAGTCTAAGCGGGAGTGGATAAGGGTTACGGATTTATTTTAAAACGAATGGTAATCCAAACTGAACTAGGCATTTTTGTTTTGGTTCATTTTACCCCAAAACAAATGCACAAGCCACCAGAAAACAGCAGACAATATTTTCTGAAACAAATTTAAAAAAAAAACCCAAAACATAAACAAACAGTAAAAAGGATAGATTTTGGTGATGTTATAGCTTGATAATTTTCTAATAGATAAAAAGGAGTCCACAGAAATAGATTTCCATTACTTGATGAATCTAGAATCTATGGCTAGAGATGGGCAATATAATTGGAAGTTAGGATTGCATTCCTAAACCATACCCATCATATTAGGATGGCCCTTTGTATGAGGTTTAGTGGATCTCAATCCATAGATCGAACCTCCAAATTTGGAAGGCAATTTTCTGTCATTTGCACAGGGAAATGGGGACTTAGAAAAATGTCGCCCCCCCCCCGCCAGTAAACGTAGCTGTGCTGGTTGCTGCATGGGTACTTTTACCTATGGCAAAAAAGGGAAGGGGGTTAGGTTGGGGAAAGTACTCATTGTGTTTGCATTTTGAACACTTCATGTGTACTTACCATATGTATATTTGCACCTGCTTCAAAACAACTGCAATTGTATGCAGGTTCTTAGTACCCCCTGTGCACCGCCAGCCTCATTTTCGAAAATTAGCTTGCAGATTCATGAGTGCACCCAGTAGAGAATAAACAGATGGCAGGTGGGAGTTAGGACTGCAATCCCAACTTGTAAAAATTTTTGTTCCTCTAGTATTGTAACCAAAAAGTCTTTTGAAAATGTGGCAATATATCTGCAGGACCAACAGATACCAACTCGTAAAAAATATGATTAATTTGCTTGGTGAGGATGTTACTTTGACTGATTTTTCATTCAAATTCATTTTAAAGATGATAACTTTGCCCAAACAAAGATAATGATGATAAGATCTAGTGTCTTCTGGAGGAAAATTGGTCTACAACCATCCAAATAACATTATACTCATTGGAGGTAGGAAGGTCGATAAAAAAATCCATGGTAACATCACCAGGGTTTCTCAGGGACTGGTAAAGGTTATAGTGGCCCCCATGAATGGGCATGAGAAGGTTTGTTGTGACAAGATTCTGCATAGCATCGTACATCATGCTTTACTTGTGGCTACCAATAATGGTATGAAACCAGGTCCATAGTTTTCTTAGCCCCAGAGTGACCTGCAAGGCTAGAGTCAAGTGCCCAGCTTAAGATTTTCTCCCATAGGCACTTCGGAACAATAGTTTTCCCCAGGAAGCCTGGTGAAGGTTGTAGCTGTGAGAAGTTTTGCTGGATCTATAATTAGGCAAGACAGTTCTTGCATGTCCTCTGCCTTGAAGGAATGAAAGAGAGTGTCTGTCCCTTGGGTTTTCTCCATTGATCGATACTTGAGTTCAAACTTGAAACGATTGAAAAATAAAGACCAGCAGGCTTTTCATGGATTCAGGCATTTTGCCTGTTGAACGTATTGCAGATTTCTGTGGTCAGTGTAAATGGTGACCAGATAAGCAGCTCTTTATAGCAAGCGATGCCACTCCTCTACAGCCAATTTGTTGTTCTGGAGCTCTCTGTCTCCAATAGTATAGTTTCTCTCCATTGGGATAAGCTTCTTAGAATAGAAGAAGCATGGCGTGAAAGTACCCTTGTGCTATGAGAGGACAGCCCCTATCCCAGTGGCAGATGCATCTATCTCGATAATGAAGGGCTTCGAGGATCAGGTTGCTGGAGCCATGAGACTTTGAGGAAGGCCACTTTAAGTTGAGCGAAAGCCTGGGTGGCTTCTTCAGACCAGTTCTTTGTAACTGAGCCTTTCTTGGCAAGGGAGGTGAATGGAGCAGCTAGCATTGAATAGTTAAGGATAAAATGTTGATAATAGTTTATGATGTCAAGAAACTGCTGTAGCGCTTTAAGATCAACTGATCAAGGCCATTCCTGTATTGCCTGTAGTTTCTGTGGTTCCATCCGTAGACCATGGTTTGACACAATATAATGCACTTTAAAGCAAAAAACCTCAAAAGGATGGTAGAAAATCACATATATAGACAGACCACCACCCACATAATTTTATATGTAGAAAGGAAAGACCATCATAAGAAAGATCTCAAAAAAATGTTAATTCACTGTAACTAACACTTGTCACTGAGTGTCATTACTGGCTCTGAGATCTAATCACAGGTCTTGATATTTTTTGTCTTATTTATTTATATTGCATAATAAAATTGACAAAAAAATTGCCTCACTTATCTTTTCCAATGAAATCAGCTTAATAATTACTTTATTCATTGGAAATAGTCTGAGGGGGTAAGTTAAATCACTTGACCCAACATGTAACCTGACACAAGCTATGTTTTGGTGTCTTCATCAGGGGCTGAAAAAGTCAGCAATATAGCTTTGATAGAAAAGAGACTCACAGGGGCTAGTAGTTGGGGAGAGGCTGGGGCATGACCTAGGATTGCCTCTCCAATCAACCCTAGGCTCAGTAGTTTCCTGCCTTTTGGGGGCAGTGAGTAGCATAGTGCCCCTGGCCGCTGTAGTAGAGGCATAGGTTAAGGCTTCGTCTTCTCTGCTTTTCTTCATTAGATAACCAGGCCCTCCCAAGCTGCATCAGTTCTTCGGGAGTTGCAGCCTAGGTTGGGTCCTTAGATGGAATGACCAAAGGGCGCTGGAACCTAAAGAACCAACTTCAGGTGCTGTCGTTAGGCATCCTTTTCTTTGGTATACTCCTGGAAGCGAATGTCAATTTTGGTAGTCAAGGCAATAAGATGTTCCAGTTCAGGAGGTATATTTTGTCCTGCAAGCTCATCCTTGATACATTTGGCTAGGCTTGCCAAAAGATCGCTGTGAGGCTCTCCTCATTCCACTGCAATTCAGATGCTAGGGTCCAAAATCAAATGTATAATCTCCAATGGACATGGCCCCTTGTTTGAGCCATAGGAGTTCTGAAGCTGCAAATGATCAGGTTCATTGAAGATACATCTGAACTGGGTGACGAATTCTGTAAGGTTCCCCATGAGGGGGATCATTTCGCTCCCATAGAGGCAAGGCCCAGGTTACAACAGAGCCAGATGGTAAAGACAGGATGAAGATGATCTGACAGAAAGCTGGGAGCTTGCAGCTAAATGTGCATCAGGTATCGATTTAAGAAACCCCTGCAAGATTTAGGATCACCATCATATTGAGGTGGCGGTGCCAAGTGTGGCATGGATCCTAGAATGTTCTATTGCTGGGCCTACACTCTGGAACACCATGCGAACTGACTTGAGACAAGAACTTTGCCCCCAAATTTTAGACAAAAACTCAAGGCTTGGTTATTTAAGCAAGCCTTCAACTGAAACTGCTCCACCAAATCACAGCCCCATCACCACTACCTATTCCATTCTCCCCCCCCCCCTTAACTCCCAACTTTAACCTTCTGTGACCCCGACACCTCAGCCCCCATTCATTCCTCGCATCTATCTCTCCCCTAAAAATGTCCCCTAAACCTCCTCCCCCACACAATTCATAATTATCAATATTCTTCTTTTCCCTTCTACCTCAACCGCTCTAACACTGTATTTCTAAATATATAGTAGAATGTTTTACAACATTTTTATCCATTGTAACCTTTAAACATATACATAGTTATTACCATGTTGTTTTCTCATTGTTGCTTTTAACATATTTATCTAATCCATCTGTTACAAATATTTTATGTTTTATTCTCTGTTCCCTGTAAAGCCATGTTACGCTACATTAATGTTCCATGTACACCGATATGGTGTTCCCAACGAATGTCGGTCTATAAAAATGTTAAATAAAATAATAAATAAAAAATAATAAATAAAATAGAATGTGGGCAGAAGCTGGCATAGTTGGTCGGGAGGTGTCAGTGCCGGGGATGGCCATTTATGGCCTCCAGTTAGGCAGACCCTAGGCCCAAACCTGATATGGGCTGAGCTATAGATGGGTACCAAGCTCATGGCCTCAACAATCTGTCATGGAACATGTGGTGTGGTTGACACAGCCTAGCAGGTGAACCCCCTAGGCCCATGCCGACAGTGGGTGGACACACTCTGGGACTAGGTCTGGCTTCACTTATACCATCCCCTTCTCTCGCAGGTTGAGCCCTTGGGTTCTGGAGCTGGCAAGACTTAGGCAGGACCGAGTCTAGTAGATGAGCAGAAGCCAAAAGCAAGCCAGAGGTCAAGGCAGGGTTGATTAGGTGCTGTCAAAGTTCAGGCAGAAGTTGGGGCAGGAGGAGATCAGGAAGTGTTGAAGTTCAGGCAAATGTCATGCACAGGAGATCAGTCCAAGGAAGGATACAGAAAGGAGGCAAGGGACTGGAGTAACGACAGACAAGACAAGCTCTGGAGCAGGCTACGTGAGGACAGGAATGGAACAGGCAATGCAAGGACAGGGTGAGGAGCAGGCAACACACACTACAGAGCAAGAGGACCTGTTGCTGTGAGGCATCTGCTGGTAGTCTAGTGATGCCATAAATTGGCAGGGAGGCTTTACATCATCTGGTGGCACCACATGGCCTTTAAGAGTATGCAGGATGTGCTCACACTTGCCAAGGGGAGATCCAAAGAGGAGGCACAAGTGGTGAGCTGGCTGCATTGGTGGCATGCTGGAGCAGCGGCATTCAGGAGCAGCTGAGGCGGTGTCCCTGCCACATAAGGCATCTTGCGGTGAATGCAGCCAATTGCGGGGGCATCCTGCGGCCAGCCAGTCATGACTACAGTACTGAGACTGCTTTAGTTTCATTGTTGGATCCATTTCAAAAGAGCTTGGATTTAGGTCTTGACTCTGTTCTTGTTCTTCTCAGTTCAGCTTTCGACACAGTGGACCAAGTTATTTAATTATTGCAATTGGCTACATGGATATTAGTGATTTAGTTGATATCTGCTTTCAATAATATCTTTTGGACAGGGGTCAGTTGGTAATCAACTGAGTATAAGAGATTGTAACCATGGAACCTTCAATGTGGGAGACCCAAAGGATTCCCTCCTTTCCCCAATGCTTTTAAATATATATTTCATGATTTTGTGTGATTTGATTAAAGCTGGTGGACTGGATTTTATAATGTATGCAAATGATATCTAGATTTTGTGCCCTTTGGATGAAGAAAATGAATAGTGAAGAAAATGAATAGTGGGATAAGGATGATTCAAGACTGGTAGAAAACCAATAAACTAAGTCTCAATCAATCAAAAACTGATTTTCTTTGGATTAAGCATCTGTTTAGATATTAAAGCTCCTGACATTGCTGTTAATAGCATTATTGTCAAGTTCAGTGATGAAGTATAAACATTAGGTTTACTGTAGACTCTCACCTAACATTTTGTACACAAATTAGTGATGTGGTAAAGGCTTCTATGTTTCTTATTTATAGATAATTTGAAATTTGCATCCATTTCTTAACAAGGAGGACATAATTATTCTTACTCATGCTTTGATTGATTAGATTATTATAATTGTCTGTATATACGTTTCCAGCAGTTCAGTAATCCAGACTTCAACTGGCTCAAAATATTGCAGCTCATTTGTTATTGGGTCTTAAACATTATGACCATGTAACACCTGCAGTGATGTCACTTCATTGGATCTCTGTTTTATTCTAAAGACTAGGAGTGTTGGAGTTCAAATCCCACTGCCACTCCTTGTGACCTTAGGCAAGTCACTTTACCTTCTGTTGTCTCAGGGTATCTTAGGGCCCTATTTACTATGCATTTCTCCCATAAACACAAAATGAAAGAAAACCTTTAGTAAATAACCCTCTTAGATTGCAAGTCCTCTGGGGATAGGGAAATACTTACAGTATCTGAGTCTAGAGATGTGCATTCATTTTTCACAAATTAGACAATTTCAACAAAATTGTCTAATTTGTCATGGTTTATGGGCACCAAAAAATGAACTGAATTTTTATGAAATTTTGGAAAAATTCATAGTTCATGTTAGTGCATGCTAATGGGAGTTAGCACGCACTAACTTTAAAATGTTAACACGAAAATCGGGACCCACAAAAAAAAAAGATGAACCGTGGGAAAAACAAAATTTCTTGCGGGGGCCCGAAAACGAAGCCTGAACTGATAGGTGTTAATAATGCACATCTCTATCTGAGTGTAATCCACTTTGAAGTACAAAAAAGTAGAATATTAAATAAATAAAGCTGTTGTTGGGATACTCCATGAGTTAGTAAGTAGCACCTTTAAAACAAACTGGAGAGAATAATTTTTCATTCAACATATAATTAAGCCTTGGAATTTATTGCTGGAAGATGTGGTAGAGGCAGATAGCATAGCTGGGTTTAAAAAAGGTTTAGACATGTTCCTGCAGAAGATCAGACTGGGGAAAGCCATTAATTATTCCTTGGGTTAGCAGCATGGGACCTAACTACCATTTGGGATCTTGCCAGGTACTTGTAACCTGGATTGGCCATTGTTGGAAACAGGATATTGGGCTTCATAGACCCTTGGTCTGACATTCCAGCATGGGAATTCTTATATTCTTATGTAAAATTCTCTTACTGCCAGAGGCAGGCGTAACTTGCGTGCATCGGCCAACTGCCAGCACGTGATCCTCCGGCCCAGCAGCCATGTGGAGGCCTCTGGCCATGCCCCCGCCCCCGGACCACCCCGCCCCTCCCCTGGACCGCCCATTTTTTCAAGCTCTGGGACTTACACGCGTCCCGGGGCTTTACGCACGCCGCCGGGCCTTTTGAAAATAGGTCCAGCACGCGTAGGGCTTTGAAAATCTGCCCCATATTATCCTGCAAGACAATTGAGTTCAGCTGAAAAATAACTGGTAAAAGAACTTTATAAGATAACATTTGCAGATACTATAATAAGTCTTTTTCATTTTGGGGTACATTTTAAGAAACAGTGCGCGCGCGTACTTTTGTTCGCTCACCAGGCGCGAACAAATGTACGCTGGATTTTATAAGATACATGCATAGCCGAGCGTATCTTATAAAATCCGGGGTCGGCGCGCACAAGGGGGTGCACATTTGTGCACCTTGCACGCGCCGAGCCCTGCGCGTGCTGCCCGTTCCCTCCGAGGTCACTCCAAAATTGGAGCGGCCTCGGAGGGAACTTTCCTTCCACCCACCTGCACCTTCCCCTCCCTTCCCCTACCAAATCCACCCCCCCCCCCCCCCGGCCCTATCTAAACCCCCCCTACCTTTATTCTAAAAGTTACGCCCGCCTCTGGCAAGTGTAACTCATGCGCGCCAGCGGGCTGCTGGCGTGCCATCTCCCAACCCGATGGCTATTCCGGAGGCCTCAGCCACGCCCCCGGAATGCCCCTGGGCCGGCACCACGCCCCCCGACACGCCCCCAGGAATGCCCCCCTAGCGAAACCCCGGGACTTACGCGCGTCCCAGGGCTTGCGTGCGCCGCCGAGCCTATGCAAAATAGGCTCGGCGCATCCAGGGGGGTTTTAAAAGGGTTACACGCGTACCTTATGCGCGTAACCCTTTTAAAATCCGGCCCTTTATGAACTCACATTGTGGAATACCTTACCTTTGAGTCTCAGGGAGTCAGGGTTGATCACAGAGCTTAGAAAGTTGTTTTCCCACACTTTTGCTTGAGGTTCTATTTGGTGTTTCACTGTTTTATTATGTTTTTAATTTTACTGATTATGTTACTTTTATTTATGTGTGATTATATGCTAGGATCTGTACATCGTCTTGAGCCTCTGAAGAGAAGCAGCTGACAAATTAATAACTAAATATAGGTTTGGGGAATAAGTGACACTTGTTTTTGTCCCGATTTGCATTTCAGGAGAAAGGAGTGTCTTGTTTCACTCCTTTAATGCCCAAATCAGCCATGAAAATCGCTTCTATAATGCCAGACTTAGAATTAGACCTTTTGACTCATACCAAAAAACCCTCAAAATGTAATAAAATAAAACTGCAGAAACAATATTAAAGATTGCCCATGCAACTTGGTACTACACTATCATCATT
The DNA here is from genome assembly GCF_901001135.1 of Rhinatrema bivittatum. NCBI lineage: Eukaryota > Metazoa > Chordata > Amphibia > Gymnophiona > Rhinatrematidae > Rhinatrema > Rhinatrema bivittatum. The sequence continues at coordinate 82,962,121 of NC_042624.1, forward strand.
TGGGAACTCAGGAGCACCATTCCCCCCCAAATGCTTTTTTAAATGTTGGGTACCAATAAGAACATAGGTGTGTGCACAGACATTTCTTTTGTTGTCATTTCGTTTTATTGTTTTGTCTTTGATTTTGATGTTTGCTTTCTTTTTATTTCTTTACAACAACAAAAAAAAATAGGCAACAAGCAATATTTAAAAAAAATATAAACCAAATAAAAAACTAAGCTAAACTTAAAAAATGTTGAGTCAGCAGCCCCCAAAATGTACAAGCTCTCCCCCGTTGCTTCCCTCTTACTCCAGACCTTTTATCCTATAGTTGAAAATTCATTCATGGTACAGGAGCGATCGCTAGTCACTCCTGCATCAGCAGATAAAGGCTGGAAGCATTGTTCCTTTTTGTCATAGAAAATGACACCTGCCAGGCTTGGGCCATTTTGTATGGCCAAAGTTAACAATGATGCCAGCGTGAGTCTGCTGGCACCCTTTTCAAGTGAAACAGCAGTTGAAGAGTGGGAGTCACCAAGGATTCTCCTACCCTGTGAAAAAATTTTCAACTACAGGGTAAGAGGATCAAGGGCTGGGATCCTCTTGGGTTTTTTTGGTGGCAGTGGTTGTGTTATTTTTTCACAAACAACATGAATGAAAACAAAGGGTGTTTAATTCTTTTTTTTTTTTTTCTTTCATTTTGTTTTAAAAATGTATGGAAATTAAATGGGAAATGTTTCAAACAAATGTGCATCCCCAGAACACCGACCATATGATTTGTGTAGGACACATCAGAGCCCTGTTTGCTGGTAAATATCTTTTTGTGGGAAATCCTGCAGACCCATGTCTTTTGCTGATGCATTCTGAAACCATTGTCGGGTTTTGTTTTTTTTTTGAATGAAGGTTTTCTTTTTCTGAACACAGATCTAAAGATTTCCTTCTTTGCTAGTTTTGCATCGTGATTCCTTATAGCAATTCTAATATCCAGGCCCAAGGCTTGACTGTAGCCATGCTCTATGCATTTGTAACAAACATCCTTTATATTCTTCTCCTTGACTTCTGCAAGGGTGTGGATGTTGATGAATGTTACATTAATCCATTGGCCTGAGTATTAAAATGTATGCTCTTTCATCAATCACCAAAAAAAACATTTATCAAGGACAATACTTTGTTGTTTACCAAGAAGTCAACACCACTATCACCATGTGCATTTTTTGAGCCTCTGAAAAAGATGTATGAGTTGTTTAGTGTTAGTTCACAAGTGTCTGCTTGCCATTTTCAGGATTTTTGTATTATACATTTTCAGTATTTCTAATTTCTGCATAAATACTTGGGATGCATCAGCACAGGAAAGACTTGGGACCCTACCAGTTCAGATGTTAAATATTGCTCTTTAGCACTGCAAGGGCCTGCTCCTGTGTAGACTTGTGCAAATCGAGACAAAATGGTTTCAGTTTCAGAACATTTAATTGAATGAGGTGCCGAAAAAGAAGCATCATTCACATTCAACAGGGAGCAGTAATGCCAGCAAAAGAGCTCTCACGTCCTTTCTGCCAATGGAATCATTCTGACGGGATCTGGGGGCAAGGGCTGGGGATCCTCGAGGTGCGAGTCAGGGGATCAGGAGTGGGTATCAGAGGTCTGAGGGGTTGCTCCTGCTTTCATCGGGTACTGCTGAGAATAGGCTCAGAGGTCTAGAGGAGATTCATTTATTGAAAGGTATACCGGGGTGGGATGGAGTGGGGATCAGAGGTGAGGGGCAGATTTCTGTATTAACTAGGATGCCATAGGTGGAGGAAAAGGAGGGGGAATCAGAGATCCTGGATAAATTCCTTTTATTGAATAGGGTGGATCAGTTGTCTAGGGGGCAATCAGGTCCTGGGTGTGGGAGGCAGGGAGGGAGGGAGGGGGATCCAGAATTTTGAATCATGTTGCTGTGTATTGAATCGGGTGCCTCTGCGATAGGAAGGGGGGATTGAAGGTTGAAGGGGTTAGGGCTTCTTGCTTTCATTGGGTGCCTTCAGAATGGGAGGGGGGGGGGGAGGAGAGTGGAATTGCCAGCCCCAGTGTGGCGGTTTTCTCTGCAGTGTCAAGTTTCAGGAGGGAGGGGGGTGTTTGACAGGTTAGTGGGGGCAATTGCAGTTGAGAATTGGGGCTTCTGGCATCAATTTATATAAACTGCTCAGGGACTAGATAGCTGGCAAATTTTCAGCCACAACTTAGGGAATTAGGTTTATCTAATCTTAGCCTGCTAGAAATAGTTTGATATCTTAGCCAGCTCTTTGAAAATGCACCCCCATTTGATTTGGCACCCTATAGTATAGGTCTGTCTTTAGATTGTCAAGTTTTACCAAATTTACAACATAGAATCAGAAACATTCTTTAAAAAAAACAAAAAACAAGCAGCAACAAATTGTATGTTTTTCAGTTTAATTAATTGCCATTTCTATCCCACAGGAACCAATCATCAAGCTATTCCCAGTTCCAGACCCATCAGCGTCTTCACTGATGGAAGGTTTATTTTTACAGATGTTTATTGTTTTAGCACAGGCAAGGTCAAATGTCTGTAATAATCATACCACTTAGAAAGAAGACACCGCGCAGCATCAGTTTTAGGGAACTTATTCCATATCGGCTTTTGTCCGGTGGAACAGAATGGGGGAAAATATCCCTCATGGGTCCTGCAGGTACACTACCAGACCCTGAACTCCCACCCTGATCAGTCTCGACAAGTTGTGCCAGCCTCGTATCACTATCATGGAAGGGGCAACCTCCCCTGATCTGCTCAAAGTACACCGATTAACAAAATACAGACTCAGTGAGGTAAAATGCAGACCCTACAGCAACAAACGGCTGTGCTGCATGAGTAACACCCCCCCACCACCACCCCTCCGCCAGTTCTGCCAGTGCTGCCACCTACAGACAGCCCCAGATGACAGAACCACCATACCTCTGCTCAATAGGGATATGTGGCCAAAAATGTTTTGTTTATTTTCTGCATTTTAATGCACGCTAAAACTATTTACATAAGAAAAGAAGAACATAAGATATGCCATGCTGAGAGGTCAAGGTCCATCAAGCCCTGACTCCTGTCTCTTAGAGCAGTTGGCCTGTCCACATCACGAATGTCACGCTTGCTGGCCGCGGAGCCCCACGCCCGGTCTCACTCACCCGACGCTGCACCGTTGTAGCTGGCCCAGCCCTGGGCTTCCTGATAACGGCGGAGAGCCGCCAACAGCGCTGCTGCTCTTCTTCGCGTCCTGAGCTGCCAGCCCAACAACCGCTGACTCCTGCTTCTTTGCGGCCTGGGTACCGCTGAAGCCTCCAGCCATCTGTGCGGCAGGAAGCCCCCACCAAGTTCCTTTTCATGGCCAGGCTGTCACCAGTGCATCCAGATCTTCGCGGCTGGAACACCGCAGACTTCCTCCTGTACCAGGCGTCCTCCTAGGTGCCCGTGCACCTGTCTTCTAAATTTGAAGGGCCCGCAGCGGGAAAAACCCCATGGCCCTAGCTGATGACATCATCAATCCAGGACTATATAAGGCTGGATCCTGCCTCCAGCCTTTGCCTTGGCAATAGGTGGTCTCGCTTCTGAGTAGTGGATTGCTGTTCCTGAGTTCCTTCCTGCCTCCCATGTTCCTCGCCTTCCTTCTTCTTCTCCTCAGACTGATTTTGGCTTTCACTTCAGACTGGACATTGACCTTGCTACACACCACCTGCCTCAACCCTTGCCTGGATTTTGACCACAAGCCATGCTGCCTGCCACGACTGTTACCTGACCCCGACCTAGAGCTTGCTGTTTGCTACGGACCTCGGCTGAATGCTGGCTTCATTTCTACACCAAGACTTCCATCGCCGTAGAGGCCCCACCTAAGTCCAGTGTGTCCTGGCACCTGAGGGCTCAACCTAAGGGGATCTTAGGCTGTTGCGGTAAAGGTCCAGCTGGGCCTCTGCTTTCCATCAGTCTCACCCTCCGATGGTGGGAACCTGTGAGGCTCCTCCCCACAGATAACGACAACTCCCCCTTGGTCCAAGGGTCCACCAGCATAACACACAAGTAGCTGTCAGATCCCAAAAAGATCTATTTCTTGTTACTCATTCTCAAGTAATAGCTTTTTCCTTGTCTACCAGGCTAATAAAGTTTTATGGATGTTTTCTCCAGGAACTTGTCCAAATCTCTTTTAAATCCTGATATGTCAGTCTACCACATCCTTTCACAACACATTCCACAGCTTAATTGTGCATTGACTGAAAAAGTACTTTCTGCAATTTGTTTTCAATCTGCTGTTTGTTAGTTTCATAGAATGTCTCTTTGTTTTAGTATCACTTGAAAGAACAAATAACAGTAACATTTATTTAAGACAATTTCTATCCCACTTCTTCAAGGTATCCTATTTACCTATTCCACCCTACTCATGATTTTATAAACTTCTATCATGTTCCCTCTCAGTCATCTCTTCTCCAAATTGAAGAACCTAGCTTGTTTACCCTTTTATTACATAAAGAAGCCATTAGGGGTAATCAGCTCCAAAATATTTGGTTCAATTTATATTTTCCTTTCTGGGTTTTTGGTTTTTGTCACAATTCAATTTGTTTAATTTTTTTTTTCTGTTCATTTGTGAACCGAAAAAAAAAAAATTATCAAGAAAAAAAACCTACAAAACAAAAAAAAATACCCGTCCCCTCCCCCCAAAAAGGTCTCCAGCAGGTCCAAACTTTGGTATTAAGGCCTGGTCCTGGTGCTGAGGTCTGAACCAAGGCTAGGTCCTTTTGCTACAGTCTAGGTCTGATACAGAGGAACAGCCCAAGGGGTGGTCCTGATGCTAGGGCCTGACCTGAAGCCAGGTCCTGTCGCCAAGTCCCGAGCTGGGGCCTAGTCCCAATACCCAGGTCCAACCCAAGGCATGGGCCCAGCCCAAGGCCATATCCTTTCACCAAGACCTAGGCCTGGTGCCAGGGCTTATCCTGAAGCTTGGTCCTGTTACACAGGACTATACCCAGTGCTGGGGCCCAGGCCAAGACTTACCACTGAGACCGAGGCCTAGGCCTTTCTGCCAAGGCCTGGCCCCATCATCGAAGCCTAGGCCCAGTGCTAGGACCCCCACCTAGACCCAGTCCCATCGTCCACACTTAGGCCTAAGCCTGGAGGCCTAGGACAAGGCCTCCTGATATTTTCTTTCTTCCACAATCTTTGAAAAATGGTGCTATCTGCTTGCAGATCATGCCACAGTCACATCACTGAGGTGCCCTCCTTGAGAGTGGATGGTGCCATTTTCATACAAGGTGAAAATAACCAAAAATGGCCTCATTTGTTGCAATTTACACACATGTTTTCAATGAATGTACATCCCTAGGATTCATTCCATGCTCGTAATTATTTTGTAGCTGCTCTCTGCACTTTTTTTTAGTCCCACTATGGTTTTGAGATGGGGTGGCCAGAGCTGCATATAATATTCAAAGTGTGCTCTCACTATGTTTTGATGCACATGAAATATGACATTTTTCACTTTATTCTGCATTCTTTTTCAGATTGCTCCTAACATTCTGTTTCTGTGACTGTACTGCCTTTGAATATCCATGAATACACCAGCTCAGTCAGCATACTGAAAACTCACCCCTTCGTATGAGATGATTCTTTCTGAGACTGAACAGCATTACTTTATTATCACACATCCCGATCCTCTTATTGACTTCTTTATGTGTGAATGCTTTACGCTACCCTTTAAGTTTCCTATAGCTGGGATAACATTTATTTTATTTATTTATTTATTTATTTATTTATTTTAGACATTTTATATACCTTTGTTCCATGTAATGATCACAACAGTTTACAGAAGTAACATTCTGAACTATTAAACAACAAATCTTGACGGTTTACATTCATAAGCAGGGATTAGCATATCTCAAATGAAAAGAAATGTTCCATTGCATTTTAAATTGCTTACTAAAGATCTAAGACTTAAGGCAAGTATTAAAGGAAAATAATATAACAAATAACACATAATAGTTTGTACATTGTTTTCCCTATCCGCATCACTTTGTACTTTTCCACATAAAATTTTATCTGCCATTCAAATGCCCAGTCCTTTCTGTAGTTCCTCACAATCTGCTGCTGCTTTAATAACTTTGAATAATTTTGTGCCATCTGCAGATTTGATCACTTCACTCATTATACCTGTTTCCACATCATTTATGATTATGTTAAATAGCACAGGTCTCACTACAGATCCCTGTGGTACTCCAGTAATGACTTTTCTCCATTTGGAAAACTGATAATTTATTGCTACTCTGTTTCACTATATCAACCAGCCCATCTTTTTCTATATTTATTTACACTTTCAAAAAAATTGTATAGATTTGTAAGGCAAGACTTCCCTTTGCTAAAACCATGTTGACTCTTCCCCATTAAGCTATGGCCTGTAATTTTGGTTTTAAGAATAGCATCTACTATTTTATCCAGCACCAATGTCAGGCTCATTGGTCTATAGTTTCCCAAAGCACCCCTGGAGCCCCTTTTAAAAATTGGTGTTCCATTGGCTGCCCTCCAGTCTTCAGATATTATGGCTGTTTTAAATGATAAGTTACAGGTTACTTAGTAACAATTTTTCAATTTCATGTTTGAGATCTTTCAGGACTGTGAGGTGGATACCATCCAGTCCTGGTGATTTGTTAATCTTTAGACTGTCAGTTTTAGATATTACATCCTCCATTATCACAGTGATTTGCTTTAGTTGTTCAGAATCATCACCATCAAAGAACATTTCTGAAGTGGGTATATTCCCAACATCCTCTTTCTGAATTCATTCAGTTTTTTTGCTGTTTCCTTGACCTCCCTGAGTGCCCCTTTAACCTCTTGGTCACCTAGCAACTCAACTGCTTGTTGCTTTGAATATATTTGAAAAAGGTTTTATTATTAGTTTTTGACAGTATGGCAAACTTCTTCACAAATTCTCTCTTGGCTGTCTTACTGCTCTTTTACATCTAACTTGCCAGTACTTTTGCTCTTGTCTATTTTCCTATTTGAGTCTGCTTTCCATTGTTTAAAAGATACCTTTTTGGCTTTCACTGCCTGTTTTACCTCACCATTAAACCATGTTTGATCTTCCTTCAACCTTGTTTTAATGAAAGAAGAACATGAAAACTGTGTTCCACGGTGGACCTAAAAGAGTTTTGCAAAGGTCTAAAGCATTACCTTTTTACTCAAGCATTTGACTACATTTTACTTTATGCGTTTTACGTTATGTTTGATGTTTGTTGTTTGTTTTTCATGAATAATATTTTTGTATTTCCTAACCTGCCTAGAAAGTTTTGTGCAGTGATTGTCGGGCTAAAAGAAATTTAAAATAAATAAATAAATAGACAGATAAATAAATACATTTATCTGGGTTGGCAAAATGTTCCCTTTAAACAATGTCCATGCCTCATGCAAACTTTTAATCTTGGCAACTGCTCCTTTTAGTTTTTTTCTAATTAATTTCCTCATTCTATCATAGGCTTCCTTTTTAGTTTAGTTTATTTTCTTGATTAATCACAATGCCATCCAAAGATTAAAGCAGTTTACAAAATTTGCAAATAACAATAATGCCAACAATAAAGAAAGGGTAATTGTTAACAGTGTACATAAGTCAGAATGTATAAGTTATGCCTGTATTTTATAAACTGTGTAGAAGGCAAACATTAGGGAATTCCTTTAAAGGGGAAACACTAGCTAGTATCTTATTTTAAACTATGAAACAGGTGATTTGTAACAGAAATCCTATGTAGTCTAGAAGAATAAGGAGGGCGAATAAAGATCCTTCAACAGTTGTAACCAAGTAAGTAATGACAGGTACCAGCCTAATCCCACCTGAACACTATGTAGTAATAAAATAACCGAGCATGGGTCACACTTAGCAAAGAAGGTGTCTGAGTCACATATGTAATTTTCAGGGAAGGAAACCATGAGATCCGTACAATTCAATGCTATTTAACTGGGTTTTACCTGCATAAATGCATTTTAAGCATAAAAATTGGCTTTTGAAAATTGCTACAATATATGGAACTTTTATATGCATAAATCCTTTTGAAAATTGTCCCCATTTTACTTTAGGGAGAAAAGAGGTGGTCTGAGGATGTTCCAGAAGTATGCACAGTAATTTTGAAACGTATTTGTACACTTTTACACTTGCTAATTGACTCATGCAAGTGAAATTGGAGTAGTCGGTTGTCTGCAGTTTTTGGGTAGGAGGTCTAGATAAAATGATGGAGGTTCAGGGTGAAGTGCTAGAGGGCTGGGTGAACTAGAGAAGGACTGAGTAAACTGGTGGAAGTATTGGTAAACTGGTGATTCAAGTGCATGTTCAAGTATATATTTTTAAAATGGTATCATGTTTGCTTTATAAAATACCTGCCTTCATGTTTAATTCTGGGTATTCCTTCATGCAGTGCCATGATTCTTTCACACATAAAATATATTCATTTATGTTTATAAAATAGGTAAACAAAGTATGCATTTTCTTGTATTGGAAATATTTGTGCATACAGAAATATATACATGTACTTTCAAAACAGAAATATGCAGTATTGTATAAACTGTTTAGCTCCTGCCTCACACTTTATAAAACACTAGCATTAACCTCCATGAGGTCCATATTCAGCCAGCAGAAGACATGATGGCCGAAATGTTTGTTTAAGAGAAACAGTGAAGTGTCTGAAAAAAGCGGGGTGAATGAATAATTGCTGCGCTAATATAAAATAAGTGGGATCTATAAACACATTCTGAACATTTTTTGAAAACTGCTTTGTGTAGACAGGGGCGGATCGGGCATGCCCCGGTGGGCCGGTCGCTCCAGTGACGTGGTCTGCCGTGCGCGGCCGTGACAGAGCCGTGCTTGGCAGACTACATGATGTATCCTGGGTGGCGAATACCCGGGCCGGTCGTCCTTGGGAATCCGCCGCTATGTGTGGAAATGAGTAGTATACACAAGTACACTGGAGTATTTGGAATATTTTTCGGAACACTGGAATATTTGGACCACTTTTTATTTGGAACACTTTACACTTTATATATAATAATATGGAAGCTATGATTATAATTAAGCAGTGGTTTCTAAAAGAGCTGCATAGGTCTAATGATTTACCTTCAGCATTTATAAATGCCTCATAAAAAATGAATGCTTCATAAAAGATTGTGTAAAATAAAACCTAAGAGATACTTGGTATTCTATATTAAACAAAGTGAAAATTGTCCATGGTATTTTTTGAATTTTTAAATGATTGAACACGCATAAAAGGCAAAAGGTATATTGATTTTCTATGGAGCTTTCAAATTGTGCCTTTTTTTCAAAAGATCCATTTTGATAGCAAACTCCTGAGTGTTCAAATTGTTGCTCATGGTTTAAATCTCATTTAAATATATACACCATTAAAGTTGCAAGAAAAACAGTCTCTCTATTAAGTATCATACTAATTAATTTAGACCTTCCTTAGATTACAATACATTTGAAAATTGTACAGAACATTCTAAAATTCAGTTAGCCTGGGTGGTGTTGAAATAGTGCAAGTTTTACATAAGGAATATATTTGGCATATATAAAGGAATAACTGTTAGATCCTCCTTAAAAGTCCAGGAGCCTGGGCCACCTTAAGACAGCCCACAAGGGAATCCTGGTTGCAGGGCCTGGTTGCAGGGCCTTTCCCCTGAGAGTAGGAAACCTCACATTAGACTAGGATAAAGTAGGAACCTTGCTAAATGACTTATGTGTATACATTGCAGGATTTTCTGTTTCTGGCACTCCTGAGGTAAGCAGACTTTTGTTAATTTCTGATTGCAATTAATAAAAACAAACTGCAAAAGAATAGCCCAAGTCCAGACTGAATCTGTCCTCTGGCAAGCCAGACTACTCACGGTGTCACAGCAGAGCAATAAAAAAACCTTTTACAAACCAAAAGAGATGTCAAAAAGTGCCATAAGCCTTTTTAGCCCATTACTTAACATAATGTGGGCACTGCTAGTTTTCTAGAGTAACGTAACACATCAATGCCATTTGTAGAAAGCTGCCCCATTTTGTTCTCTGGTCTTCGGAAATCATAGCATTCACTTGCATATCTTTCTTGGATTTTACTTAAGATTTTCTTTCATTTTAGTTCTTTTGCATCTGTGAGAGAAGGCTTTATGCTTTTCAGATCTACTTACACTCGGTGTTTTCTGCAGAGTACACATAATACCCTGGTGCTAAGTGGTTATACTGTTGTGTTATTCATTGGTAAAAGGCTCAAAGTCTAATGCAATCCCCTCTAAATCAGCTTGGTGGTGAGGATGATTGGATGGCTATTTTGCCTTTCTTACACAGGCCTCCGATATGCACATGATCATAGTCTTGATCTCATAGACCAGAAGGTGATGAAGGCGTTAATGAAGAGTGATTTGAGGGGCACACGTGAAAAGAATAAGTGCTGGGACTTCATGATGTTGTGGGCAACCCCACCTTGTTTTGAACTTCTCTCTATTCCTTCTATGCTGAAATCTTAAGAAACGTCTTGCTGCTTCCCTTTTAACTGGCACCCAAAAGACGACAATGTAGAATTAGTCCAGGAATATTAAAGGTTAAAGAAGTACTGTACAGGCACTGAATATGGTTGATGACTGATTCCTTCATTAGTCTACAATCCATAGGTCCGGGTCCTGCATATAAACACTGTACTTGCTGTCCTAGAACATTACCCAGACTTATGTCCAGCTTTTCAGAAGATGTTTATGTAACCCCCCCACCTCTGGAAACATGCTATGCTCCGTTGGGGGCTATGAAAGATTGTAAGTCTCTTTGGGGCTGGAACCACTCCGGGCTTTTTCTTTCACAGTGGCTCTTTTCCCCAGGGTCCCCCAGGATTCTTTGTTGGTGTGGCTGGAGGAAAGACCTAACTTTCAGGGCCCAGAATGATGGGGGTGGGGGGGGGGGGTGACTTTTGATAACCTTCCCTGAGAGAGGTGAAATTAATTTTCCTCTGCTGTGTGTGCTGTAAGTGCCAAATATTACACTGAAGTCTTTGGTTGAGTGTCCAAAAAAATGAAATACCTTACTGGGGATAAAGCGGGTGAAATATGGCACAATTACCGTATTTTCCGGTGCATGAGTCACATTTTTTTCCCTGGAACTTCGGCAGTGCGCCTTACACCTGGTGCAACATATATGCTACTGGGTTCCTGTCTCTCTCTCTCTCTGTAGCCTGTCCTGTCTGCCAAACAGTCTGAGTATGAGCACCTCCGTGCCGACTTCTGAACGCCACTGACCATGCACATTGCCGGCACCAAATTTTGGCAGGGTGACTTATAGGCCTCTCTCTCTCTCTCTCCGCGATGCTCAGGAGGGTGCCCCGGAGGAGTTTGTGTGTGGCCCAGACCAGAGGTAGCCTCCTGCTGCCAGCAGGGTAAGCTGCAAGTTTAAAAGTACAAGCAATGTTGAGCAGTGAGAGAGGAGGGGGCCGGCTGTTTCGGAGATTCGCCTCCACCCCTTCGCGGCGGTGAGCCGCAAGCATGCAGGGAGGCCTCTCCCTCCCCTCCTCCCCCCGACAAGCCTGAGCATGCGAACTGCCGGCTCGCCATAGCCGTGATTCACTGTCACACCCGCTATCCCTTTGGCAGTCGCATGCAGGAACAGGTGTGTCTTACCCACCGGTCTGACTTTTTCGCCCAAATTGATGTTTACCTTGGGTGTGACCTATAAGCTGGTGCGACTTATACCCACGGAAAATACGGTGCACCAGATCTCAGCACCATAAGAGCTCTTTTAGTTACAGTCTGTTTCCTCTCTATCTGTGCATGTCTCTCTGCACCAGTACAGGGGAATCTCTCATCCTCCAAGGTCTTCTCTCCCAAGTGGGCAGGGTATCCTTAAGGGCAGGAAAAACCCCTTCCAAACCTGGCAAGAAGGTTAAACACAGTCTAATGCACTGAGAGTCCAAACTCCTCTCTCTCCCCAGGGGCGAAGACTCCAGATGGGTGTCCTCAAAGGCCTCAAGTGGCTCTTACTCACAGTTAGGTGATGTTTTCTTGAATCTTTCTCTCTCAATCAAGCCCCTGATGGGAGGGATCCTCTCAGGAGCCTGAGGCACTCAGGGTTCCTCTTCAGGCAGGAAGGGGGCAGCAGAAATTCTTCCTCCCGATTCTTCTCATCAAAAAGTTCCTTTTCCCCAAAAATGAAGTTAACACCAGAGTTGCTCTTTATTTTCGAGTCACCACCATACCTCCTTCCTCGTTGAGAGCGCAGAGGGGCAGGTCTCCCCTAAACTTGGACAGCCCCAGTCACAAGGTCTCTGTACCCTGAATCCAAGTGGTACCCAGGGTCTCTCCAAAACTCTAAAAATACTGCCCACAGTCTCTCTGCTTAAATAACCTCACAGGCCATTCCAGCACCATCAGAGGAATGGTACTGCCCCTAACTTGCTGAACTCTCTAACCTTCACGGTCCCCAGCAAACGGGAGTTTTCCCAGGGCCTTAATGGTAATGGACCGGAGGGTCCGTTATACTTTCAATGAATATCAGATGAAATAAGAAAGCCTGAGACACCTGAGAGAACAAAAGTGGAGCAGATTGGAAGAAAAGCATATTACAGTTCCCAAAGAAGATGTAATACGAAATTCCCTAAGACAGTGTACATCATGGAAGCAATAATGAAACTGCCTGCATTGGTGCAAATACCGCTGGCATGTTTTATTCATGGCATTTGCACCAATAATAAGTACCTGTGGTATGTGAGCCTGCTTTAGGCGTGGCCAAAATTTGAAAGGAAAATAATGTGCATAAATTTGAAAATGCAATCTGCACCAGTTACTTTCCTCTTCCGACCTACAGATGCCCTTAGGAATGAGCCTTGAGAAGGAGGGTAAAACCAGGGAGAGCCACGCCCACAGTTTCATCCACACTGAAGGTAGGCCAATTTTTTAAAAAGCTGATTTAAGTGGGTAAAAAGCATTTCATCTGTGGAAATTGGCTTTCAGAATTGCCCTCCCCACCTCACACATTGGGAAACCAAAAAACTTAGAAGAAGAAGTAAGGACATTTATGGGGAAGAGGCCAACTTCTGCTTAAGAGATGGCCTCATTCCTATCCTTAGTCTAGGGTAAATCAAAATAGAATCAATTTGTGTGCTTTAACTACCTATTTAATATCATCAGAACTGAATCTGTACCCAAATAAGGCTATTTCATTTCTTCTTGGCCTTGTGCATCCAAAATATTCATACCTGAGTAGATCCTGTAGTGAACAATCAACTTTATGAAGCATCATGAACATTAATAAACAAAAATGCAATCTACATAACAACTTCACCAGCAAAGATCTAAGTACATTCCCCCTCCTCATTCCAAGCATATGCCAATAAACTCTTAAAAGTATGCATTAGCCAAAAATACCTCTCCTTCAATAAACACATGTAATTATCTTTAAGAGATCTAACTTCCATTAAAGTGACAATTGTCATTCTTGGCCTTGCTTCAGTTTACACAAATATGTTTATGTGAAAAATGTAATAGCTGTCATTGAATGGGTAACACAAAAGTTCATGATGTTATGATACTTAATTCCATACTTTAAATGCTTTTTTTGCTTTCCATGTTAAATCGTTTTGCCTAAACAGTTATAGAAATTCAAAAATTACATGTAATTTAAAGATGCAATTTGCGAAGATATAGCAAATTGCCAAACCATTTTTTCATGCATTCAGAATAAGACAGCTTTTATAAATATTCTTAATGGCTCAGCAGCAGCACTGTGATTTCTAGGAAGGGAGGAAAGGGGAGGAAAGGACATTGGTGCTACAGAAATACAGTATATGGATTGGACTGAAGATGACATGAGTTTCTATGGCATTGAGAAAATCAGTTACAAAGACTATGGGGTCAATATGAAATTATATCCTGCTATGTAAGTTAGCCGCATAAGACTTATCCGGTTAACTTACACAGGATATTCAATGGCATGGCAATGCCGGTGAATATACCTTGATGAGTATTCAAGTTAGCCCGATAAGTTTATCCAGCTAACTTTAGACCTGCTATGAGCCATATCTAACTTATCTGGTTAACTTATTTGAATAACGCTGAATATTGCTACTTATCCAGCTGAGGGGATTATTTTCTAAATCCTTATCGCGTGTATTAGGGCCCTAACGCACGCGATAAGGCCATATCGCATGCGAAAAGGGCCTTTTCGCATGCAATATGATGCAAATTAGGGGGAGGGGAGGAGTCAGGGTGGGGAGGGGCAGAGTCGGCGGTGTTTTCATTGCCAGCGATAATGTTTCTAACATTATCATCGGCAGTAGCGCGCCGAATAGCACCACCTTTCACGGTGGCGTTATTCGGTACGAAAGCCGGCAGCCGGCGCACCGCAGTGGTGCGAAGGCTGTGGGCTTTCGCAGGCCCGCCCCCCCCCCTTCGCCCCCCATTTTCACAGGATTCATCACTCTGCATTGAATGATGAATCCTGGCCCAAGTTAGCAGGATGGATAGCAGTGCCCAGTTATCTCCACTGCATATCCAGCTAACTGTTTAGCCAGATAAGTGACTTATCCAGCTAAGAGCCAGATATTCAGCAGCAGCTTCTTAGCCTGATAAATCAGATGTATCTGGTTAAATAGCGTTTAAATACGGACCCCTATATTTTTACCGTGGCTAAATGTTCTGCAACCACTGGTCAATTGAACACCAATGTTTAATATAATAATTATCACTCATGTATTTATTTATTACCAATTGATATCCTCCTTTCCTTAGCCATCAAAGTGGAATACAAATCTAAAATAATAAAAAATGTACATCATATACATAAACACACTCCCCCCAAATTCTGCCTGATCTACTCCCTCCTCCATCTCCCACATCCCATCTCCCAAGCCATAGAACATACCATCATGAACAGTCCATTGCGTCCCCTTGGATGACATGTTTGGGCAGCTCTGGCAAGCCTGGTCAATGTAATGGCTGAAGGGGAAACCTCTTCAGCACCTTCTATTGGCTGGCAGGGGCCCTGCCAAAATAGAAGCAGATTTCTTCCTCTCCCCCAGGCCCAAATGGCACCAGTGGATGTGGGAGAGATTCTGACCTCCAGTCCCCACACTGCTTGAGCCACAGGGCCTCTACAAGTTTTGTGTTTATTAAGAATTTGTGGGAGCTTATTTGTAATTTAAAAAAAAAAAAAAAGTAGTATTTGGAAGAATATGGTATCTCGTGAGGTGAATATCATATAATACACAGATTTTTTTCTAAATCTTCAGTTCTCTGCAAGCACTGCTATTTGTATGCCTCTACAAACTGCAGTATTGAAAAGGTATTTATATAAAAGTCTTGCAACATCGACAGCTAAAACAGGCCTTTTTGTATATATCCTGGCTAGTAGTATGCGGAACAGTATAATTTCAAACATATGACCATCTTCATGAAAAATAAAACACCAAAAAAGGTCAGTTTAAGTTGATCTTAAAACACTGCATTTCCCAGGAACCTATCAGTACAAATTAATGTTGATGTTCAGCTGAGATAGCGAGATTACCTTTAGATGGTAGCTGTTCAGAAGGCCATAAATTCTTAGCCAGTGTAAGAGAAGCCATCTCATGGAATCTCGGAAACTCATCAGTGCTCATCATAAGTCAATTTAGTTGATTCATGCTTGTTAGAGCATATTCTTCAATTTGTTTACTTTTGATATTTGCAAAAAAGGACATTTCACTTTTGTTGCATTCTGTGCCTTGTAACATGTTCACGCTGTTATCTCCAAATGTTCCCCTCACCTTTCTTTAAGTGAGAGTGCTAAGAACTCCTCCGACTCCATTTTTCCCCCAATTTCTTCCCTCCAGATCTGACTTGAGTTTCAAAAATTGTTAGACGAGGACAGTATCAAACTTCATTTAAAGCTTTCTGCTTTGTGTTCAAATTGCTTGGATAGAAAGGCCCC
This sequence comes from Rhinatrema bivittatum, assembly GCF_901001135.1. Classification (NCBI taxonomy): domain Eukaryota; kingdom Metazoa; phylum Chordata; class Amphibia; order Gymnophiona; family Rhinatrematidae; genus Rhinatrema; species Rhinatrema bivittatum. Next base: position 82,978,029 of record NC_042624.1, read on the forward strand.
TGATGTGAATCGTGTGATCGATCGTCTTAACGATCGATTTTGGCTGGGGGGGGGAGGGAATCTGATCATCGCGGTTTTGTTTTTTTAAAAATCGTTTAAATCGTAAATCAGGGGAGGGCGGGAAAACCGGCACACTAAAACAACCCTAAAACCCACCCCGACCCTTTAAAATAAATCCCCCACCCTCCCGAACCCCCCCAAAATGTATTAAATTACCTGGGGTCCAGTGGGGGGGGTCCCGGTGTGATCTTCCACTCTCGGGCCACAGCTGCGTTAATAGAAATGGCGCTGGCGCCATTTTGGTTCCTGTCCCCCGACATCACGAGCACAGGAGATCGCTCCCGGACCCCCGCTGCACCCCCAGGGACTTTTGGCCAGCTTGGGGGGGCCTCCTAACCCCCACAAGACTTGCCAAAAGTCCAGGGGGGTCCGGGAGCGACCTCCTGCACTCAGGTCGTATTGCTGTATTGCAAAATGGCGCCGACCATACGGCCATACGGCTGGCGCCATTTTGCAATACGGCCATACGGCCGGCGCCATTTTGCAATACGGCCCGAGTGCGGGAGGTCGCTCCCGGACCCTCGCTGGATTTTTGGCAAGTCTTGTGAGGGTCAGAAGGCCCCCCCAAGCTGGCCAAAAGTCCCTGGGGGTCCAGCGGGGGTCCGGGAGCGATCTCCTGCGCTCGTGATGTCCGGGGACAGGAACCAAATGGGGCAGGCGCTACCTTTGCCCTGTCATATAGCGCCGGCACCATTTCTATTAACGCAGCTGTGGCCCGAGAGTGGAAGATCACACCGGGACCCCCCCACTGGACCCCAGGTAATTTAATACATTTTGGGGGGGTTCGGGAGGGTGGGGGATTTATTTTAAAGGGTCGGGGTGGGTTTTAGGGTTGTTTTAGTGTGCCGGTTTTCCTGCCCTCCCCCTTCCCCTCCCCCTCCCCCGATTTACGATTTTTGATGATAAATCGGGGGAATTCCTATTGTATCGTGCCTCTAACGATTTTTGACGATTTAAAATATATCGGACGATTTTTTAAATCGTCAAAAAATGATTCACATCCCTACTGAATACCTCTCTCAGCTTCTCTCCCCTTACACGCCCTCAAGGGAGCTCCGAGCTGCCAAAATGGCTCTTCTTTCTGCTCCTCCGCTGACCGCTGCCAGAGTGTCCTGCGCAAGGCTCTGCGCTTTCAGCCGTTGGAATGACCCAATACAACTACAAAAGCACTTTTGTATTTGGTCATTGGTTTTCTGCATAGACCATGAATAATGGAACGTTTCCTTTTCTTCTTTCTGTACTGACTAAATATTAATAAAAAGATTGAGCTATAAAAAAATTAATAAAACATTTGGAAGGAAGTACCACTAATCTGTTCTATTGCCTCTGCCTTGAAACCAACTTTGGGAAAATGCAGAATATACATATCCATAAATAAATATTAACAATATGGGACATGCACAGAGGATCTCTGAGGGAGAGGAAGGGGCTATAAAACTGAGCAGGAGACGTAGATAGGCAGCCTGGATGGGCCGTATGGTCTCTATCTACTACTACTGCTACTATTTGTATTTACTACTATTTATCATTTCTAAAGTGCTAATAGACATATGCAGTGCTACTGTCATGTTCTATGTTTCCGTTAGTTCATACAAAGACATGGTATTTTGACCTTAATTACATTTTTTAAATACTGAATGTGCAACTAATGACTCAGTTCAGATATTTTCCTATGTGATGTCTGCCAGTGCCTGTGGGCTCTGAGTTCCAGATTCAGATTTTTCTGTTGAACAGACCACAGACTCTGCAAGTGACCACACAAGAAGTTGGACCTGGGTATTAGGTGAACCTCTGGAAGACTTAGTTCAGATAAATATGTTGCGCTTTGCTTGATATCAGATGCTGAGGTAGATCTTAAAAAAGTACGCGTGCGCGTACTTTTGTTCGCGCAACCGGCGCGAACAAAAGTACGCCGGATTTTATAAGATACGTGCATAGCCGCACGTATCTTATAAAATCCGGGGTCGGCACACGCAAGGCTGCGCAAAATCGGCAGCTTGTGTGCGCTGAGCCGCGCAGCCTGCCTCCTTTCTCTCCGAGGCCGCTCCAAAATCGGAACGGCCTCGCAGGGAACTTTCCTTCCGCGTCCCCCCACCTTCCCCTCCCTTCCCCTCCCTTCCCCTACCTAACCCACCCCCCCGGCCCTACCTAAATCCCCCCTACCTTTGTTGGGCAAGTTACGCCTGCTTGAAGCAGGCGTAACTTGCACGTGCCGCCTCGCATCCCCCGGCACAGGCCACAGTGCCGGGGGACTCGGGACCGCCCTCCTGGCCCGCCCCCGAACTATCGCCATGCCCCCAGACCTGCCCCGGACTGCCCCCTGATCCCCAGACACGCCCCCAGACACACCCCCTCTCGCCCCTTTTACGAAGCCCCGGGACTTACGCGCGTCCCGGGGCTTTGCGCGTGCTGGCAGCTTATGCAAAATAGGCGCGCCAGCGCCAGGAGGATTTACGCGCGCTGGCGCGAGTGCCAGGGGGATTTACGCGCGCAGGGCTTTTAAAATCTAGCCCAAAATGTAAAGACTTACTTAAGATTCACATTTTTACTTTATAATATAACCTGTTTGGATTCTAGTTCAAGAAGAATCTGTCAGTGCAGCCACTCTGTCCTGATTCCAGGGGTGGAGGTGGTGTGAGTTCTCTGTAAGGAGTAATGAAAGTGTTGCATTGCATTCACGACAGTAGGAAACCTAGAATAACTGCAAGTAAATACCAAACACGCTGGGTTGGAGCTCCCAATGGCTTGCATAATTTTAGTTTTTTCCTTTTGTTTTTTTTGTTCCTTTTGTCAGTTTTGCTTTGTTTTAAGACTTCCTATTTTGAAACAGCACACACTAGAAATGAAATAGCACGTGCACTAAATGACTAGTGTGCAAGATATCATTTCAGCACACACTATTTTGAAATTTAGTGCACTTTACTTAGTTGTATTCGCGTGTGCTGTTTCGAAATCGTGCATACTAAAATGAAACAAAACTGGCGGTAATGAAAATGCACCTCCATAGTAATTCCTGTTTGGTGTATTTTCTACAACTCTTGCTCCTTTCCCATCACTACAAAGGCATCGCCTTTTGAGTTGTTCAGGGAAAATTTTGGCGTCAACTTCCCAAACTACCTGGTATAACTATGTAATCCCCATTCCTTCTGGAAAAATGGGGATAGAGGGGGGTTTGGAGAGTACTTTGCTATCAGAGCGAAGATTAACTGACTATGGAAAAACATATTTCTCAGGTGATTATGAATATTCATTTAAAGGTGAATATGTTGAGACAGGTTGGTCATTTATTTTGGATAAATCCTTTTTAAGATTAGTGACCTATGCCCTTGTTCTCTTCCAAATTGACTATTATAACATTTTGTATTTGAGGCTGTCAGGGAAATTGCAAGTGGTTCTAAATATTGCAGCAGCACAAAGCAATTACACGCGAAACCTTTATTAAAAAAGCTGCATTGACTACCAGCGATAACATGTGGCAAATTTAAAAATTTGCTATTGGTATTTAAGTCTATGCATGGCTTAGCTCCCGCCAAATTGCTGGTCGGTTGAAATGGGTAGAATCTGGACAGAATTTACATTCTACCAAAAGACGTCTTTTACAGATTCCAGTGGTTACATTTTTTCGACATGCGCATCTTCAGAATAAGGCTTTCCTCTACTTTACCAGCATTGTGGAGTGAATTGGCACAAAACTTAAGGGAGGAAATTGACCTGCTGAAATTTCATAAGCAGTTGAAGACCTGGTTGATGACAGATATTTAGCTACTGTAGGTATTTCCTTATCCCCAGAGGGCTTACAATCTATATTGAGGAAGGCTGATTTGCTAAGTAGGTAGGAAGTATTTATTTTATTTTTATGATATTTTATTTGTTATATTATTTTAAGGCTGGATAAAATTGTTAAATGTTTATGTGATTTTATATTGTACATCGCTCAGAGAGATTATATCAGTGAAGTGATTAATAAAGGATTTTAAATTAATTAATTAATTAATTAACTTCGGGGGCCCTATATCAAATATAAGGGTTGGAAGCTGAGGCATCAAGAGAACACTCTACACAACATGTTGTTCCCCCAAATTTTTTTAATACAAATAAACAATAGCAATAATCTCACACACAGTACATTTGGCAGGAACTGAATTTGTGCCTTCCTTGTGTCATCCAAGGTCACTCAAAAGTAGGAATGTGCACAGACATTAGTTTCACTTTGTTTTTCATTAAATTAAAAAAACCAAAACAAAATAAAATGTAACCCCTGGGTGGGAGAACCCAGATAACTATTCCCAAAGCACAAACAGAGAAAATAGACCCGATTTTCTACAACTCTCTAGGATAGCAGTTAACATCTAAGCAATCCAGGGTTCTCTGTGGAGGGAAGCTTATCTTAAAGGCCCTTTTGCTTTTATCCTTTAAGGCATTCTCTAAACAGCACTAATGAGCTCCACAGTCTATAGCAACAATAATCACCCAAGTAGAGCTAAGTGGTTTCCAGCTTAACTTTACTGATAGTCTATCAAATGGATAAAATATGCTCTTTATAGTTCTTTGATGTTAAATAAAATTGGTTATACATATGGAAATTAATACATTTGTAACCTTACTCTGTTGATAAAGAAAATTCCTTAGTAATTTATTTATCTCCTTCTCCTTCCTATTACTCAGATTAAGAAAGTGTAAACCTTCTTCCAAATTTCTACCAGATTCTTCCCACTGAGAAATGGTCAGGTTAGTAGTCCTTAACAGAATGAAAAGTTCTGATTCTCAGACTTCCTCTGAAGTCTTCACCAATACCATAGATCTCCTTCTGACAGCACCCGGTGGCACTCACCTCCCAAGCGTAGTATACTTAAGTCAATAGTGAAAACTCTCTTGAAACGTTCCTTAATAGCTCCTTCTCTTTTGTAATGGATGGGAATCCATTCCTTGGGAGGATACAGCTGCTCCGCATGTTGTTTCAGGAGAAAGACACCTCCTCCTCTAGATGTTTGGAAAACTGAGCCCCTGGTGCTAAAAAGGCACGCGGTCTTATGGTTTTTTTTTTTATCGGTCTCTATATCCCCTCTAGGACCACTGTACTCCAGAATTACAGAAGGGATTGTCTCAAACTCGGAACATGCTATTACAATTCTTGTACTAAACTACTAAGGACATCATTTTTAGTGGGAAATTCAGGGGGTCTCTACATCTGTTTGGTCAGGACAGAACAGATTCCACCTGTGTTCAGCCCAGGAAGCAACATCCTGAAGTATACTGCTTTCTGGCCACCATGCCAGAACACAGGGGTTGTCCCTTCTGTCCCATACGAGTATATAGAGGGGACTTTCAGGGACTCAGAGGCTGTCCACGCACTGTTCTCATGAAGGTAGATACCACGGAACTGGCAGCACTGGTCAGCTGAGTCTCAGGCCACCTCCTCTAGTGCAGGTCCTGCTTCCTGTTGAAGGTTTCTGCTGGGGAAATTGGGTTACATTCAGAAACCCCGCACTTCCTCCTGACTCCTCTGGCACCCTCAGTCTTAAACTCTCAGCAGACTAGCAGATTCCTCTGGAAGATTCTGACAAATCCCTATGCCCCCCCCCCCCCCGGCCCCTTCCCATCAACACATACACACATTGGATTGGAACCATAGGAAATTGCATTTCTACCGTTCGCCCGAAATGCTTTTAAAACCCTACTGGAAACTTATTTCAAACTCATTTGACTGAAAGCTAAATGTGAATTAAAATTCAAAAGTAATGCATCAAGTACTCTATAAGGACAGACAAATGAGAATTGTACCACAGCGTGTGTACGAGATGTGCCAATGAAGCACACTAACCCCAACTTCATGTATCCATCTCCAAGTGGATATGATGTGTCCTTGGCCTTGCACACTTCTATGTCATGCCACGAGGGCAGTAGGAGCCATTTTTATAGTGTGGGTACCGAAAACTGGCTTTTGTTCAACGTATAATGGAAACCAGTACTCTCGGGTGTTCTGGAACCCCCCCAGCAGCAGCAGCATCTACATAGTTCCAGGCCTCATACATGTCATCCTAGTTAATACAAGCAGGGGGGCAATTTTCCAACTGGCTATCTTGGGAGACAGTGCATGGGAGCTTTGTACCTGTGGGCTGTGCGCCAACTTTTGAAGCGAGAGGCTGCGGGTCCTTTCACTTTCAAACTTGCCGTGGGTAAAAAGTAACTGTAGACGTTTGAACCGGCTTTTTTTGTGCAGCGCCTTTTCCCTATAAAAACGGAAAAGGCAAGCGTCTGCCTGTTAGTTTAGTTCCCTTGAACTAAGCATGGCCCTGGGAAAGCCTCTTCTGATGTGGCTGTGGAAGAACCTGGTACTCCTTCCTGGGTGGAGGGAGGGCCAATTCACATCAAGTGCTATTTACAGGCATAAATGTCTTTGAAAATTATCCTCCCCGTTTATTGATTTTATTTTTCATTCGGTTTAATTAACCCTGCCAGATCTGAAGTCTGACTTGCTGTGTTGACTCATGATGAACCTTAGCAGCTGTGGGGCAGGCAATGCGCCTGCCAGGGTTAGAACTTAAATGAAGCGATACGGGTGGATCTAATTTCATGCTTCGGAGTCACCATTTTAACTGCTGTTGTGGTTCAAACTGAGTTGGTAATTTTGCCTCTGCAAAGGTGCTGATGTTTTTGGCAGATTAGGAAAAGTTTGCATTGGCATCATTTTGATTATAAATAGGCTTTGAATAAACAAAGGGCTTCAGTTTCCAGCACAACCATGCCTGAAAGCATCATGAGCAATAGCATTCATTTCTCATCGTCACTTCTCCGCTACCCTATAAAATAAAGTGAAAGAGCATGTTTCTTTTCACTTTTAAAAGGGAACATTTTCATTAAGGTGCCAAATAAACAAAGCGCACACATTCTTTTCATCCTGTACAAATGAATCTTCTATGCAAACACAAACTACATGCATGGTTTATGTCTGAAGATTGGGTTATGATACAGGTAAAAAATGCATGCATACATTAAATCATTCAAATAACGAAGTAAAATACATGTACATGTTTAGTTTTCAGCCATGTCTTCGAAATGCTCTACAGAGTGTCTTTTTGTAATGTGGCTAAGAGTATGCATGTTGTGGAAGTACTTGCTTACTTTTAGGGGACTAACAATCCACTTAGACTAATTAAGCCAATGTGCCTGCAGAGATCCTGACTAAACCTCTGAAAATGTACCTGCTAAGATATCCAGGCTGATGGAGACAAATTTCCAGTGCATGGACAGAACATACAAGTGCTGGATTCATCAAGTTTTCCCATAGATACAGAACGGGAGAAAAATCTTAGTGGTTCAGTCTCTTAGGTAGTAGTTAAGCTAACCCTCCGACCATGCGATTGTCCAAACACTAGATTCAGCAGAATGTGCTTCTATCTTTACAATAAGAAATGTACTCTCCAGTACCTTGTTACTAGATCCACCTAGAAGGGTTTCTTATTGGTCCAGCATAAAGCCTTTTTAAACCCCACTGTATTATTAAGACTTTTTGATGAGTCTAGGGGTCAATTGGTAGTCTGAGGCAATATAATACAATTTAATTTATTTTTTAATTTCTATTTTGTTTTTCATGACTGGACAGGCACTTTAAAGTGGATTTCAATAAGGTAAGGAGAGTCACTGGAAGTGGATTCCAGTGGAGATACAGTTAAATGCAAATTACAATAGTTACAGTTGAATTAAGGGGTTGAGAAGTTGCAGGTATAGAATTTAAGAACTCAATTTTCAAAAGCCTAAGATGGAAACTTTTAAACTGGAATGCAGGTGCACATGTGCACGCGTTTGTCAGCCTGCGCCAAGGGAAGCGGCCATTTTATAACATACACACGTATATGCACGCATGTTATAAAATAGCCTGATTGCAAGCAAATGCTGCTTCTACCAACATAAGTGGGGGGATTTTAAAAGACAAGCCCAGGGAAGGAATAGGACTTTCAACCTCCCCCCCCCCCCCAAGTTTAATAGCCACCCTTCTCCCCTGTTAGCCCTGACCTTTAAAATCCCACTGATCTGCCTAGAATTTTTGGTTTTACAACTTATATGTCACCCATAGCAGAATTAAAGTTATGCGGCAGGGGACCCTAGCATGCACCTGTGCACGTATTTATGTGCTAATTTCAACTTAAAATCCAGGAATGCCCATGTCCCATGCAGATCACACCCACGCCCCAGCCCTTTTTTTCAACTTTTCATTTGTGCACGCAGCGCCAAATACGTTCGTATCCAGGCAGCTTTTAAAATCCGCTCAGTGCGTGCTGGCTCAACTTGTGTGTGTATCTCCAGATTTTGGCGCACACAGGGCTTTTAAAATTCACCTTTCTATGCGTGTAAAGCACCATTTTATACCTGTATGTAGACCTTTTGAAAATTATCCCAGAAGAGGGGGGATGTACACGTAAAAGTACACGCGGAAGCAATTCCACGCGTACGTTTGCATGCACTGAAAGAAGAATTCCCGGGGCCCAGAGTTTGGGTGGGGGAAACCATTAAAGCATGTAATCTGTAAAATCAAAATTCTGCCTGTAAATGTACACATGAACAGATCCACCTGCTCCTGTGCCTGCCGCCCAAGGGCTGGGGCAGGTCTTTCAGCGTGGACTTGCGCATTCTTTTAAAGCTAAATTCCACTTGCAGAAAAAGCAGCTGCAAGTGACTGCCTGCACCTTGTGCCCGCAGAGATTTTCAGAGTGAAAGGACATGCATGCTTTCGCCTTGAAGATTGGTTCAGAGCCTGCAACCAAAAAAGGGGGTGCAGTCTTTGTCCCAACGGGGGCAGGTTGAAACTTGCCCCATGTACGCAGCCAAAAAGTCTATTTCCCTAACTGTAAGCGTTTAAAAGGCATTCACAACAAAAATGTGGCCTTTTGGGATAGTCAAGTCACACTTTCACCCTGTGCCGCTGTTTGCTCCCCTGTGAGTGAGTGATAACATTCATGACACTCTTCATCTTCTCCTCTTCACATTGAAAAATGTCACACAGATCAAGTGCCAAAATGGGTTCCCAATCCTTCCACCCTAAAGTGGATTATGTGTGACTGAAGTTTTATTTGTAAAATATGTTGGCATCTGCATGAAATCTGATACATAATCTAAATTACTATTAGTATTATAAATACATCCATGCAGTTTTAGTTGTCTGGGTGAATGTTCTCTCTTTTTTTGGGGGGGATGATATGTATTTCAGTATGCTATGAGATATGATTATTATTCTATAATGTTTCATATGGTATTTTCTTACAGTATGATGAATTATGTAATTATTATAGTGATATATTTCTATTATAATTGCTTTATTATGTAGTGAGTCACTTTGCACATTTTGTATGGGAAGGTGACTGATAAATAAAATGGTGATGATGATGATGACAAATGTATACATGATTCTGCACACAGATGTATATGTAACTCCATTTTTCATTGAACTCCCTATAGAAGGCATGGAACCACTATCAGATGCTGCAGAATAGGGGACATATTGGTTGAATCTGGATCTGGATTCTCCAGTGGGGGACAGCTTAAAGCTGTAAGACCCAAGGGGATCACCACCCTATCTTTCAGTCATTCAGTCCACACAATGGGTGGTGTTCCAAAACACAATCAGATTTTACTGACATTCAAAAAAGTAAGTAAAGCAGTTCAGAAGTCCAAACAAAAATACAGGAAACAGTTCTTCATCCAAATCAATAGTCAGACCATCCCAAGTAGCCAGCAGAGAAAAATCATCAAGTGCACGTCTCGTGCTGCTTGAGTAAAACAGATGAGAACTGGATTTCAGACAGTTTTGCAGGCTCCATTCCTCCTCAAAACTTGCTCTGAACATAGAGCTCCTTTTCTTCCCTAATAGCAGACAGTCATTTCTGATTCTGGTTGTTGCAATCGGTCTCAGCAATGGGTCTTCCTTCCCGCCAGAAAAACAATGCAGCTGACACCCTTTCCAGCCATGAAACACCTCAAAAGTCCTCCCAGAAGAAGTGGAGGGAAATCCCTCCCTCCTTCCCTCTCCAGGACCCTAGAGGACCCAGCACCTTGCTGCTCCTCATATGCTCCTCATGTCTAGAAACTTGCCCCGCTGACTCCTGGAGTTGTCTTTATTGATGTGGATCAATGAGCCACCCAGTAGGGGACGGGCCAGGACAATCAATCACAAACAACTAATTCTCTGGATCTTCCATTCTTAGAATTTTCTACATGTTAATCTGTAGTGAAGGCCTAGAAGGTTTTATACATATATGCAGTTTAATCTATGAATCTTTTAAGGCAATAGACAGGATAAATAAGAAGCTTAAAGTAAAATGTGTTTGAAATTGTATAGCTTTTTTTTTTTTTTTAAACTAAAAATGACACTCGCTTTTACCTTTTAGCCATAATCTGTAGGAGGTTGATATTCAGCACCACTTAACCCTAGATTCATCAAATTGCTATAAATATAGCAGAAATAGTACCTGCACTAAAAGAAAAAAAGGGCGTGGTTAGGCTAATTTCCTATCTTCTGCATCTTATAGGCAATTTCCACAAAATGTGAAGCGCTATCACAGCACAAGTCATTTTACGCAGCATGCATTGATTTATGCGTGGCACAATATTTGGTTTATGTAGATACCAGCTGCCTCTGTGTGTGAGAGAGAGAGAGAAGAGAATAGGGCTCTATAATAATCTAGCACTGTAGATGGGCACATTCAACTCAGGATAGTTTTGGGAGATGCCATACACAGTCAGAGGAATTAACTGCAAATTTGAAATCACTGAAGAATTTCTATCATTTAAATTGATGAAAGATACAAGAGAAGTTGATTTGTAGCCAGATAAGTGGTGATTTTTAAACGTATCCGGCTATGTTAACCAGATAAGTAAGACCTGCTGAATATTAGGTTGAATGTTAGCTGGATAATTTTCAAATTAAGAAAGGCATCACACTCACTTAACCGGCTAACTAGCGATTTTTCAGGGATATTCAGCAGCATAGCTGTGCAGCTGAATATCCCTTCTAAGTTAGGCCTAGATTTTCTAAAATCGCAGGCCTTAGTGAATTGTGTAGTACCGGGGGGCGGGCCTGCGAAAGCCGGTAGCGAGTCTTAAAGAGGTCGTGGCGGGAAAGTCCCCACGGCGCCCTTAGATGACATCAGCAGTCCCCCACTATATAAGGCCGACTCAGACACCTCAGCAATGAGTCTGCTGCCTAAGAAGTAGTGCGTGCTGCTCCTGTGTTCCTGTATATTCCTCCATTCTCATCCAGCTTTGCCTTGCCCAACCTGTCTCGTCCAGCTTTGCCTTGCCCAGCCCATCTCACCCAGTATCTCCTTTGTGTCTTTGTTCATCTTTGGCCTGACCTCCTGGACCTGACTTCTTGCTTTTGACCTGATCACCTTTGTCTGCCATTTGGACCTGACCTTTTGCCTTGCACCTGACTATGCTTGCTTGCCACCTGTTCCGGTACCTCCAGCTTGCTGCCTGTCCTGACCCTGACATGCCCTTGGACTCTTGCTCTCCTTACCACCCTAGGGATATGCCTAAGTCCAGCTGCTAGAACCCAAGGGCTCAGCCTACAGGTGAGGCAGTTGGTATAGATGAAGCTCCAGTCTGCCCCACTTCAGGGCATGTTCGCCAGCTGTCAGCGTAGGCCTCGTGGGTTCACTTACGAAGCTATGTCAGCTACGCCACGACACAAAGGGCTCACTTCCACGCCACTCATCATAGGTTGCCTACTGAAAAGAGGACACAATTTAAGCTAATGACTATGATGTTTAAGGCATTGCATAGTTTGGGGCTTGTTATTTTCAGGACAGGTTCAGGAGTTATATACTTAATCAAAACCTGCATTCTTTAACAGCAGCATTGGTCCATGCCCCGACTAGGCAGGAGGTCCATAAGTTGGCAAATAGAAAAAGAGTGCTCTTAGTATGTGGAGCAGAGTTGTGGAACTCTGTACCTTTGGAGGTGAGAGTTGAGGCAAATTATCTCTCTTTTAGGAAGAGGTGAAGGCAAGGTTCTTTCCATTGCAATAAGGGCCTTGTCTTTGGTTACTTTTTGGTAGTACAGACTGGGGTAGGTTGGAAAGTGGTCTTCTGGTTGGATGAGTTGTGATGGGGTTTTGTTTTTATGGGGTGTGGGGGTTATTATGTTATGGTTGTGTATGATTTTTAAATGTATTATAATTTTATTATACTTTAGATTTGTGGCCCATGCTGGCCAGATCTGGTGTCTATTGTGCGATATAAAAGAAATAATAAATAAACATTTATCTTTGAATATCTATCCCTACAAAATCTGCTTATGGTAGAAAGTAGCTTATATTATAAAGATCATGGTTAGCTTGTGAAAATATATATTCCATGCTATTAACATGATTTATGGATATTTGAAGGTAAAACAGTCAAGATGGCTTTGAAATAGGAAGATTGAGCTGTTTCAAGCACACCCAAGGAAGTGGAACATGTGTTTTTGTTCCAACCTCACCCTCTTCTCTCCTGTTTTTGCTAAATACGAGGAGAAAAGCAAAGCTGGCAGCCTCCCAAGCAAGGGAGGAAGTATTAAATTAGAAAGTAAACACATTCACTCAAAATAGTTCCCCTTTTCTTATGCATCTCTACCTTCCCCATTCATCTCCACATACACATGGAATTTAAACCAATGTAAACTGCTGAAAGCATTTTTTTCCCCTTAGGATTAGTCCATTTGTCCAGTCAGAAGGGTCCCGGGAAATACCCACTAAAGGTATCTATTTTAATTGTTTGTTACTTTCTACCTCTCCAGTCTCTATCAGTGATCTGCCATCTTTATAACATTTTGCTGTGTTTTTTTCCCCGTGGAACTCCTGCTCTGTCGTGGTGATATTGTCTTTGATCAGCAAGAGTTAGCAGTTCCTCTGTCGCTCTTCCCCATGCACCTTATGGGTCCTACAGCAAATGTTAACCCTGCTTGCCTTCCTAATGCATGCTGCAGCTATGGACAGTGCATACTCCTGCTGATGCCATGGTTCAGTGAGATCTGCACTAATGATGCTTGCAAGAGGTATTTATAATGTCATTACATGCATGTGTTATTTGAATGTTGTGTGTCCCTAATCTTCACTATTTTGATATAAGAGATTTTGTTTTTTTCAGCTTTTAGGAAGTAAAATGTTTAGAGAACATTCTCCTCGTGTTCTCTAAAGCACAAGGTATTTGTGCGCACGGTTCGCCTCTGTGCGCACGGATCGGAACGGCAGACAGGGTGGCAAACAGATCAAAATGATGACGGCGACCACGCGGACAATATGGCGACCACCTCGGAGGGTCTCCACGTGGGAGGACCCTTGGATCTGACCAGGGTCTAGCCCTGCTAGGGCAGGTCAACCCGGTGGCACTGGTCCCGGCTGGCGACCTGTGCGACTCCTTGAGCTTCGGAGACCGGAGACTTTTAAATAGATTTCTACTTTACCTTGTCTCGGCGCTTCCCGGTCTCCGGCTGCGGGGGGGGGGGGGGGGGGGGGGGGGGGGGAGAGGGAAAATACCTTCACTGCCGCGCTCGAGGTTGCACCCGCTGCCTCTCAGCCTCACCCGATGTTGGGGGCTAGGTCCCCGCCGAGGGTCGGCCGCCGGACCGAGGATTACCTCCGAGGGATCGCAGAAATCACCTCGGGAATTCTCAACTGGGGGAGAGACCCAATGGGTGTCACCGCAGGAGAGCGGGGCTCGTCTGTAGAGGTAAGATTTCTTCTTATTTTGGTTTTCTTTGGTAAAATTACTCTAACGCTGTGCGAGCGTGCATATAGTCCCTAACTGCTATGGAGACGGAAAATACTGAAGAGCTGCACTTCCTGCAGGGGTATATGTACTAGGGGCTGACGTCAGATTGAAATCTGATCCGTCTCCAACTGCTTTCAGGAGTGCACTATACCCACTGGTCCTGAGTCCATCTGCTACACGCTAGGAAAAAGGGATTTTGTTTTTTTCAGCTTTTAGGAGGTAAACCTGCATTGAGATAAGTATATTTCATTCTCCTCATGTTCTCTAAAGCAGTGGTTCTTGACCTTTCATGACCTCTGTACCCCTTTCAAGAGTTTGATATGTTTCATATACTCCCAGGATAGCAAAATTTCAAAATTCACAAAAAAATATCATGTTTACATTTCATTGTGACCTTTGGGCCTGTTTTTCATTTGTCATTTACCTGCCAAAGACAAAGCATACATGCAACAAATGCTGATGCTGCTGAATTCAAACTGTGTCTTGTAGGAAGTGACGTTGGTGCAATGAAGCTGAAGTAGCTTCATTGTGTTGCATTATTTTCTCTTTCTGTCAAATTGGCACCAATTTGAAGTTTAGAGGAGTAACAGAAGGAGCTATGGCAAGCAGTGCCATAACTAGGCATTTTAATGCCAGGGGAAAGCAATCATATTTCTCTCCTCCTTTCTTTTTCAACCATCTCCCTCACTTCTTTAAAAAGGTTACCTGGCTCCCTCTTTTGATTCATGCCCATCTCTTGCCCTTCATTTCTCTGTATTTCCCACCCTTCCACTTCTTTGTTTCTTCTCCCATTGACCACTCTGAGCATCTCTACAGCTCTTCTTTGCTGGCTCTCGGTCCTCTCTTTCTTCATCTCACTCTCCCCCTGCTGGCCAGTCCTCAATTTTCCTTTGTCTAGCTCTCCCTCAAAATGCACACATATCCTTCCCTTTCTTTCTTTCCTATCCTCCCCTACCTCCCTGCTCTTGCTCTCTCTTCCTTCCTCTCAGCCCTCCGCCTCCCCAATCTTGATCTTCCTCTGCAGCAAAACAACTGTCACAAGCAGAGTAACAGAGCTCGAGAAAAGCAGCAGACACCATAGGAGCTGCGTTTCCTGTCCCTGTAGCTTCCTTCTCTGCCCCCTACTCCTGTGCAGGTTTCATTTTTAGTCAGGAAACCTTTGCAATAGGAAGACAAGCGAAGAAGGAGTCGACGGCCATAGTTACAGGAAGAACAGTGCTTTCACTGTCCTCCACAGTACCTATAGTCTCAGCTTTAGTTCCACAATTGGCTGCTTATGCTCCTCTCATTCTGCTCACCAGCTACCATGAGGCTTGGAGAAATCGCAGTTGATCTGGAAGGCCGGAGGGAGTGCAGATCAGTGTTGGCAATGGATCATTGAACACAACAAAATTAGTTCTTCCTACACAATGGCTGGTGATCATCTCATGCATTTTCGGCTCCATTTTCTCATGTTGCAGTGGTGGAATGGATGTGTAACACCCCCCTGACAAGTTTCCAAGAACTCCTAGGGGCTGAGGACCAATGCTCTAATGCATTAACACCTCTGTTTTCTAAATAAAGCCTTTTTTTTTTTTTTTGGTAGATAAAGGTTCCTAAATGCTAAGGGGTAGATTTTCAGAGCCCTGCTCGCCTAAATCCGCCCAAAACCGGGCGGATTTAGGCGAGCAGGGCCCTGCGCGCCGGGAAGCCTATTTTACATAGGCCTCCCGGCGCGCGCAGAGCCCCGGGACTCGCGTAAGTCCCGGGGTTCTCGGAGGGGGGCGTGTCGGGGGCGTGTCGGGGGGCGGGCCCGGTCGACGCGGCGTTTCGGGGGCGTGTCGGCCGCGTTTTGGGGGCGGGTACGGGGCGTGGCTACGGCCCGGGGGCGTGGCCGCGCCCTCCGTACCCGCCCCCAGGTCGCGGCCCGGCGCGCAGCAGGCCCGCTGGCGCGCGGGGATTTACGTCTCCCTCCGGGAGGCGTAAATCCCCCGACAACGGTAAGGGGGGGGTGTAGACAGGGCCGGGTGGGTGGGTTAGGTAGGGGAAGGGAGGGTAAGGTGAGGGGAGGGCAAAGGAAAGTTCCCTCCGAGGCCGCTCCGATTTCGGAGCGGCCTTGGAGGGAACGGGGGGAGGCAGCGCGGCTCGGCGCGCGCAGGCTATACAAAATCGATAGCCTTGCGCGCGCCGATCCAGGATTTTAGTAGATACGCGCGACTACGCGCGTATCTACTAAAATCCAGCGTACTTTTGTTTGCGCCTGGAGCGCAAACAAAAGTAGGCTGTTCGCGCTCGTCTGAAAATCTACCCCTAAGTATTTTCCCACTCGATCAGGGATAAGCAACATCTGTCCTAGAGTGCCACAATCAGGTGAGGTTTTCAGGATATCCACAGGGGTAGATTTTACAAGAAGCGCGATCAGCCTACTTTTGCTTGCGCATCAGACTCAAGCAAAAGTACGCTGGATTTTAGTAGATACGCGCGGAGCCGCGCGTATCCACTAAAATCCTGGATCGGCGCGCGCAAGGCTATCGATTTTGTATAGCCTGCGCGCGCCGAGCCGCGCTGCCTCCCCCCGTTCCCTCCAAGGCCGCTCCGAAATCGGAGCGGCCTCGGAGGGAACTTTCCTTTGCCCTCCCCTCACCTTACCCTCCCTTCCCCTACCTAACCCACCCACCCGGCCCTGTCTACACCCCCCCCTTACCTTTGTCGGGGGATTTACGCCTCCCGGAGGGAGACGTAAATCCCCGCGCGCCAGCGGGCCTGCTGCGCGCCGGGCCGCGACCTGGGGGCGGGTACGGAGGGCGCGGCCACGCCCCCGGGCCGTAGCCACGCCCCGTACCCGCCCCCAAAACGCTGCCGACACGCCCCCGCAACGCCGCGCGCTCCGGCCCCGCCCCCCGACACGCCCCCCTCCGAGAACCCCGGGACGTACGCGAGTCCCGGGGCTCTGCGCGCGCCGGGAGGCCTATGTAAAATAGGCTTCCCGGCGCGCAGGGCCCTGCTCGCGTAAATCCGCCCTGTTTTGGGCGGATTTACGCGAGCAGGGCTCTGAAAATCCGCCCCACAATGAATAAGCATGAGATATATTTGTACACACTGTCTCCTTTGTATGCATATCTATCTCCTGCATATTCATTGTGGTTATCCTGAAAACCAGACTTAGTTGCGGTACTCCAGGACCGCAGCTGCATACCCCTGCTCTAGATCCTAAATAGGAAAACCCTTTAGTACATCGGTCCTTTTCAAATACAGGACACTAGTAATTTGCCAATAGCATATATAATGTAGCAGCACATTTTCAGTTTATGGGCAGCTGACTGTATGGCGTATCCCACCTCTCATAAATGGCTGCATATTTATCATGTTTGAGAGGTGCAGTAATACACAGAACACACACATACGTTTAGTCACTTACGCATTTCTCAGAGCAAAGGATGATAAATGTGGATGAAAGCTAGATGTGAGCACCAGCAAGTGCTGAAGTACAGAAATCTGAGCAATAGTTGGTCTTAGATATGATGAATACTGGGTAATAGAAATCCTAATTATGTCCATATGAATTTATCATAATCAGCATTATGACACAGCTATTCCAATGGAAGAGATAATAACGTGTTGATTTTTTAGTGTCACATCACTGTTACTGCCATTGAAACTCACTGGGATAACATTAAGCATGATGAATTGTTTTCATATTCATGGGAAATTCCATTATAACTTAGCAGCAATACCACTGCAATTCATTACACAAAAAATGGTAACCCCAATGCATGCTGAAGACAATATTCTTCTTCCCATCTATACTCCATCATTTCCATATTGTACCAATTGTTTCTAAATATGCATAAAACTCCTTTTTTAATTAATAATTTTTATGATCAGAAGCAATAAGGCCCTCCACTGGATCAGTCTGCAGTAGAATCCTTTTGTAAATGTTTTCTACAAGGAAACAGAATAAAGTCCCTCACAGCACTCACTGCTGAAGACACTTTCATATTACCATGGATCTTTTCACTCTCATAAAAAAATCTTCAAAATGAAGGTCAATCTCAAACAAAAATATTCTTCTACGCTCCCTTCCATGAATAAGCTTTTCATGTGATTGACAGTTTTCAGTGTACCAAGTCCTTTCTTCAAGGTTCCTGGCTCATGAGCAAGTGTTATACAAATGTTATACAAATGTACACAGCATTATTTATAGTCACTAGTCACTCTGCAGGACCCTTCTTTACTGGTTTGGATCTTCATGGGCCATATACTAATCTGACAGGAATGGAAGGTGTGAAGCAGTACTCACTAGGAATGTGTGGACTTGTTTGTTGTCGAAGCAAACAAGGTAGATTTCAGCAATATCAGGGGAGGCTTGACAGAAATTTGCCCTGTGACTGTACATTTTCATTAATTTGGCTTGAATTTTGCCACAAGTGGGCCAACATTAAAACACAGTACACAGATAAAGCTAAGCTTCATGGATTTTCTGGAAAATATGTAGATTTCTCCATGACCCTGTTTTTCCAAGATTTATACAACCTTAGTAATCATAGGGCCATCATACTATAAGAAGATTAAACAGACTTCTCCATTAAGTTGTTCAATTATCACTCCCCTCACCAGTGAATCAGATATTAACCAGCCTGTTTGAGGAGAATAATGCAGCAATACAGCTGGAACTCAACAACAACTACTACTGTAAGCTCTGTGTATGTCTAATAAGCTCTACCAGACATACACAGTGGTATACAGATACTCATACGATACAGTCCTTGCTACATGGAGCATACAATCAAGTCAAGACAAACATACATGACAAATAGTTTATGGAACCTTCATTTACTGTGCAGACACGCTTAGGATTTAAAAGCCTGAAAAAGGTGAGTTTTTAGACTGGATTTGAATATGGACAAAAAGGGAGCATGACACACCATCTCAGGAAATCTATTCCATGCATATGGCACAACAAGGTGGAAAGCGTGTAGTCAGAAGATGGCAGTGGAGGAGAAGGGCACAGAAAAGAGTGGCTTGGCCAATGAAAGGAGTTCACGAGGAAAGGTGTAGGGAGCAAGAAGAAAGGAGCTTAAGAGTGAATGTATTTGCAGGCAAATAAGAGAAGCATAACCTGTACGTGGAAGCAGATAGGGAGCTAATGTGGTGACTTAAGAAGAGAGGTTATTTGGTTGTAGTGAAATTGAAGGAAGATAAATTGAGTAGATGAATTTTGAATGGATTTCAGAAGAGAATTCAGTGAGAGGCCCACTAAGAGCAAGTTACAGAAGTCTAAGTAGAAGGTGATAAGAGAGTGGCTAAGCATTTTGGTATGCAAGCTTAAAAAGGAAGAGACTGATTTTAGCAGATTTGAAAACCGCTTAGGAAGTGAGATTTGTGGTATATAAATATTTAATAAATAAATAAATGTTATAGAGAAAGAAATAACACACTTTAGCAGTTTTTGGATACGTGCAGAAAAAGAAGAGAGAGGCATCAAAGATAACCCCATAGTTATGGGCCGAGGGAACCAAAGCCAGAAAAAGAATGAAGACAGAAAACAGGTTTAAGGGGAAAGATAAGAAGTTCCATGTTGGCCATGATAAGTTTAAGGTGGCGGTGGGACATCCAGGAGGCAATGTCAAACGTGCAAGCAGAGATTTGGGATTGGATTCTTGGTGAAATTTCTGGTGTAGAGAGGTAGATCTGGTAGTCATCACCGTAAAAGAAGTACTGAAAGCTGTGAGGCGGATTTTAAGAGCCCTGCTCGCGTAAATCCGCCCGGATTAACGCGAGCAGGGCCTTGCGCGCCGGTGCGCCTATGTTCCATAGGCCTGCCGGCGCGCGCAGAGCCCCGGGACTCGCGTAAGTCCCGGGGTTTTTCGAGGGGGGCGTGCCGGGGCGTGTCGGGGGCGGGGCCGATCGGCACGGCACTTTGGGGGCGGGACGCAGCGTTTCGGGGGCGGATCCGGGGGCGTGGCCGCGCCCTCCGGAACCGCCCCCAGGTCGCGTCTCGGCGCGCTAGCTGCCCGCTGGCGCACGGGGATTTACTTCTCCCTCCGGGAGGCGTAAATCCCCCGACAAAGGTAGGGGGGGGGGGTTTAGATAGGGCTGGGGGGGTGGGTTAGATAGAGGAAGGGAGGGGAAGGTGAGGGGAGGGGAGGGCGAAAGCGAGTTCCCTCCGAGGCCGCTCCGATTTTGGAGCGGCCTCGGAGGGAACGGTGGCAGGCTGCGCGGCTTGGCGCGCGCCGGCTACACGAAATCAGCAGCCTTGCGCGCACCGATCCTGGATTTTAGCAGATACGCGCGGCTACGCGCGTATCTGCTAAAATCCAGCAAACTTTTGTTTGCGCCTGGTGCGCCAACAAAAGTACGCGAAGGCGCACTTTTTAAAAATCTACCCCTGTGAGAGGAGATCAGAGCCCGGAGGGAAGAAAAGTACAGAGGATCCAGGACGGAACCTCGAGGCGCACCAACCGATAGTGGAATAGCAGTGGAGGGAGAAGCATCACAGGATGCAGTGAAAATAATATGGGAGTGGTAATAAAACCGGGGTAGAGCAGAGTCCTGAAATCCAATGGAATACAGAGTGGCATGGAGTAGACAGTGACAAACAATGTTAAAAGCAGTAGATAGGTCGACAACTGCCTGTCACTAGTACTGAACCTACTCCCAAACCCAGGCCAGAAGCAAAACTGAAGATTCCACATGGCAGCCCTACCTCTGGATCACTATGTTAAAATTATTATTTTTAAAAACAGAACTTCAGCTGACCTCCTATGTTTACTTTCTTATGCAGCATTCAGTTGAGCCACTGGAAAATGTGGTTTTGTATTGTCAGAAATTTGATTAGGATTTTTTGTATAAGAGAAACAGGGCATTTCCTTTGGCTTTGCTTATCTATTGGTTTCTCTTGTGGGCAGTAACTCGAAATGGATTTGTTTTGCACATACCTTCATAGGAATGAACCTCATTCCTAAGCCAAGATAAGTTGAGAATGATCTCAATCGCTCAGATGTACTGCTAGTGCTTTTCTCAATACTTGCATTATGCCAAAGAGAGCTGCCTCCTGGAGTTCATTAGAAGTAATATGTATAGGTAAGATATTAAGGTACACTTGAAAGTTCTTTTTAATCAAGCTGATGGCGCCCAATGTAATTAGGATCATTTCTATATTTTTCTGCCAAAATTTCTTTCCTGAGGATCTCTTTCTCACCATTCGTTCCACGGGATGGTTGCTTGATATCAGCAAAACTGTTCTTGTGTTTTTTTTCATGCTAGGTCCAGTTTTCTAGCATTGAGCGTTTTATTGGTTGGAATGGGAATGTCCCAGGTGATCACAACATTATCATAGTCTATAATTCTGTTGGGGACATGATCCTAGTGTTTTTACAGTGCAGTGATGTTCTAGTGTTAACACAGTTTTGAGCAGATGAGCCATGCTGCCTTGTTCTGCCTTTCGGTATACAGGACGTCTGACATCAGCATGTCATACCCAGCAATGAAGGTTGTAACTATTTCCAGTTCTGTTTTACAGAATCTCATTCATCTGTTACACAATGTTTTTTCTATGCTGGCTGTGAAATATGTCTGCAATACACTGTGCTGTGCTGCAGTTATCAATCTATTATCTTTTGGTTTACAATAACATCTCCATAGCCGTCCCTGTGTCAGATTTTGAACTTCATGAGGTTTCCGAAGTAACTCTTTATATTTACTACTGTATTTGTGCCTTTGCCAGTCATTTTTCCTTGTTTGCTGATCTGATTCTTTAAAGAACTTTTCCTCATTTTACAAATTCTATTGCTTCTTTCTCTAAGTATGCTGGTGGATTCTATAATGGACTCTATAACGGAGTACCATCAAGCTAGGGTGAGAGAACATAGTACAAAATTTCATCTTTTTGAGACTTTCCTCACTCCAAATAACATCAAATCTTCACCAACGTGTACTGTGCTGTTCGTACATCTCTCTCTCTAAATGTCAAATTGGCCCCTAAACACTAAACCACAACTAACACCTCACCTCAACTTATCAGTTGGCCCTCCTATAGAGATATAAATAGGTGCACCCAGTGAACCCCTCCACAGAGGCTCTCTCTCTCTTTCTCTTTCTCTGCCCCCCCCCCAGCCCAGAAATGGCCAAAATGCAATTCAACAAAATGTATTGCAAATTGTGTTATAGCCAGTTCGGACATATCGCACAGCTTAATGTCAGGGGAAAAGGTGTAGTTGTTATTTCCAGCATTAAAACCGTGCAATATGGCTCCTAATTTAACTAATTCCCACCCAAAACTCCTCCCTGATTCCACCCCCCCCTGAAAATGTACATTTGCACTGTGTGCTACAGCGTTTTTTGCATGCGATAATGCATTAACACCATAACGCCCTTTGATGCATGACCCCCATTTGTTCTTATAGATTACCAGATCAGGATGAGGTAATTTTCTTGTTCTTACAAGCAGTTTTTAAAGATCTTTATGGGGCCAGTCTATGATTCCAAAGCTTTATGAGAATATAGTGATTGCAAGCCTTTTGAACTTATTCCGTGCTGTTAAAGCACTTTTAAATATCAGTTTCAGTCTCCTGTATTACTCTTTGCTGATATTTTCTCTCAGTGATTTGTGCTGGATTTTTTAACCTCTCTCCACTCCTAGATGTGTATATATATCTTCCTGTGCAATTTCCTTTATATTACAGTGAAAAGTTTTCAGTTTTGCTTAGTTTTCTTCTAAAGAAAGTTGCCATTACACATTTGTCCAGACTAAAAGTCATACTGAAAAGCTCTTCACAAGTCTGAGTTGTTCTGCTAAAGGACCATCACAATAACCATAAAGTTTTAAGTCATCTACAAACTGTAGGTAAGATGTTTTGTGAGTCATTAGTATCTCTAGAATTAAGGCTAAATCCATAGCCCAAGTAGTTGATGAGAGTACTCAGCAGATGTAATGCCAAACAAAACAAGAGTGAAGACAGAGATTCTCCCTGAAATAGCTCACTGGATCTTGATGTTAGCAATGACAAATTGTCCATCTTCATAGTTCAGATGGAGTGCAGTCTGTCACATTTTCATGATAAACTTGATCACAGAACATAGAAGCATGATGGCAAAAAAAGACCGTATGGCGCATCGGGTCTGCCCATTCATCCAATTAATTTGCATTATAATTCTCATCACATCCTTAGAGATTCCCCATCCTTATCTCATGCAGTCTTGAATTCAGATACATAGTATTCTGGGTGAGGTCTCACCAGGGACCTATGCAGGGGCAATTTCCACCTCCCTTTTTCTGCTGACCATTGTTTGAGCTATGCAGCCAGGCATCTTTATGGCTTTTAATGTCACTTTATCCACCTGTTTGGCGAGGATCACGCTTATACATCAAGGCAATTTATTATCCAAGACTGTGGAATGCCATCAAAAACTTTCTTATTGTCAATTCATGTTATACTGAGGTTTTGACTATCCTTACACCTGGCCATAATGGCTTTATTCAGCATTAACTGGTCTTTAGATTCAGATGCGCCTCTTTTATTGCCCGTCCGTTCTGTCGCCCTGATGTCATTAGAGCTTATGCAACTGAATATCTGCATCTATTGCAGCGAATAGTTTATAGATGGTAGGTAGATAAGTTAGTGCTGAGTAGTTTTTGGAGATGTTATTTGGGTCTCCTTTGAAAGAAGAAGTGATCTTCATGTTATAGCTGTTGTGGTGTTAGTTTTGGCTGTCTGATCAATTGATTAGTTTATCAGGTCTTGGTTTCCTGTGTAAAATTTCATATTTTATAGCATGATCATAAAAAAAACCAAGCCTGTACATGTAGTAAATAAGGACCATAAGAGTAATGAGTAACAGGTGAAATTAGTCTGAAAATCACTTAGCGTTGAATGTCAGCTGCAATTTATAAAGGCTGTGGGTTCAACTTTACTTGACTGTGTATTTTTTAGATTGATTAGTGAGATTAAAAAACCTTGTGGGTAAAAAAAAAAAAATGCATTGAACTTTAGTGTACATTTCTTTACTCGCACTAAAAAAGAGTTAACTCCAGATGCAGTAAGCTAATGGCATTCTAATGCATCAGGAGTTTAAAAAACAAATCATGGCGCCCCAAAAATGTATGAACAAAAATATGCTTAGCATACACAAAAAAGTGGTTTATGCGCATTGCTGTGTGCAGAAGACATGATTTGTGGGCATATAAAAATTATGCCCCTAAAAGTTGTATGCACAAATCGTTTTCTGCACGTAAAACGCTATGAGGTGAATTTTAAGAGTTGCTCACATAAAAAGACCATATACACAGTTATATGGGCCAAGCGCATACAACTCATTTTTAAAGTGGCAAATTATGCATGTATATGAGCGTTCGCGAGCAACAGAATGCGTGTTAAAAAGGGTGGATGTGAGGCAGGTCAGGGGTATTCCAGGGCAGGGCCAACATTTACATGCATAAATCCAGATTTTAAAACTGGCGAACGCAGTGCACGTCGGGCTGTTACCTGTGCATATCTACTTCTGCTCTTTATCAGGTGTAAGTCAGACTAAAACTCATTATGGCCAAACACTGACTGGGTGAGGGGGGTCTGTGTAAACTGGGGGAGTGCAAGCTGAAGAACCAGAGAGGTCTTGATTACCTAGAGATAGACTGGGCTAAGTGGTCAAACTGGTAATTTCCTTTATGTGCAGATGTTTTTAAATGTGCTCACTTGCGTGAGTAGGCCTCGCAGGTTCGCTTACAAGGCTGCGTCAACTACGCCACAGCAACAAGGCCTCACATACACGCCACCCATCACAAAAATGTGTTAAAATTGGGAGCAAAGCTATACCCACAAAAATGTGTGCACATCCATGGCTAATAAGCGCACAGTCATGCACACCTTACTACATCACAGCTCTGGTTAGCTGCTACTTGAATGGCTAGTGCAGTAGTCCAAAAACGGAAGAGCCATGAGTATGTTCAAGTTAGCTAAGATATTTGAATGTGCTTTCTAAGGTTACTGAAAGAATTTGAAAAGGTTTTTGGAACAAAGAATAGAAAATCTGCAGTATGAAGGTTATTTTTACCTGAAAAATCACCTTGTAGCAGGCAACATGTCTGTAATAAAAAATACAGTTATGCAATGAGAATTTATTAACATGGCAAAGCATGATTCATTTTTTTGTCTTACCTATAAAGTGAAATCTGTGAAACACTTTCACCCCTCTAGGAGGAGGCGGGAGGCTTGCCGACAAATAGTCAGTTTGATTTGTTCAGAAGATAACGTTTGTTCATGACGGTTTTATTTCTACATAAACAGATTTCCATTTCAGCTCTGGCTAATGTAGCAGGAATTTATTTCTACTTCTGGATATATTAGAATACCACTGAAGCACTTTTGTTTGGTATGTAGCTGCTAATTTATCCTTTACGCCTTTACAATTTTGTCAGTACTTCATGTCTCCCTTAGTTTTCTAATCTAAAATAATCCCAGTGAAATCTTTTGATTGTCTGTTTGGACCTGATCCACTTCCAAAGGAGGAATGTAATGGGCTTTATGGCACTTACTTGGAAGTAATTTATCCAGCAGAATGACTATAGATACTTGTTTTAATAAGAATATGCTTTATGGTAAGTGGGACCGCTATTTAATTAGCCAAAGAGAAAGTAGTTCATGATACAATCTGTTCCAATTATCTTGGACATTAAACACAAAGTCAGCCTAAGTTATTTATGCACGTGCATTTCTTTCAAACTGCTTTGTGCAACCTCTTCACCAAAAGTTTACAGCACTGTCTAAACAAAGGTATTATAGAAATATTAAAACAAGAGGTATCCCTTGTAATGTCTCTGCTGTGATGGGTCCATGTGTACTGAAAGTAAATAGGAGGGCCAAAATCTTCTGGCCTAGCAGTATCCCATCTTTCTTTGGAGTATTTAGAAGGTAGACAGGCAGATTCATGACGGGGCTCAAGTCTGATTTCTGTCCCAGATCTTTAGCTACGGTCTACAGTTACAACAGGACTTGGGAACAGATTTAAAATGCAAGGATGGCTTGATGTACAGTGCACACCATTAAAAATTCACATATTTTTATGGGCAAAGCAATTAAGGGCTTTATTCAATAAAAATTAGTTCCCATAGGTATAAAAGGGGAAACAAGTTTCCTATAGGTACCCTGAGGTTTTCTGTCAAAATCTGCAACCTTTTCAGTGGTCTGCTCTGCTGAAAATTATTTTGTGTTGGTCCTTAATCATGAAGAAAGAGGTCCATATTCAGCTGCTAAGAGGCTGTCAGACTTGGCTGGATAATCTGGCTAACGTTAGGATACTGAATAATGTTTGGCTATCTTAAAGCTAGCCAGATAAGTTTATCCAGCTAACTTAAGACTTCTCTATAGCACAACCGGAATTAGCCAGGTAAATTATCTGGCTTACTGAGAATATTGGCATTATTGAGATATCTGGCTAATCAGAAACATCCTGGAACGCTTCCAAGTTATTCAGCTAAGTTTTATCCCACTAACTACTTAGCTGGATAACACAGAAGCAGCCAGTGAGTAGGAATTTTCAAATCCTGTCATTTGTGTGACTAAGTCTGAACTTATTCAAAATAAAGAGTCAAAAAAATAAATGAATTCACCAAATGCAATACAGCAAAATTATGCACTCAATAAATTTAACATTACTTGTTGAACAGGGAAGTAATACTTTCTAGCTGATGCGCGCTTAACATTTTTATTTGCAAGAAAAAGTATTTCTAAAACATATACATACACAAACTATTAAGGCACACCATGGACCCATGATTAAACATGGCCCGCTTACAATTGTCAGGAAGTATAAAAATAAAGCTTCCCTTACACAGATGTTAAGAAGATCTGTTTCACAGCACGACCTGTTCAACAAGCAATGTTAAATTTATTGAATGCTTAATTTTGGTGTAAGTCTGAACTTAGCCAGACAAATGGTGTTTAATATCAACCTCGAAGCATTCAGGCTTGAAATCTTGGCAGTCGGTAACATCGTGAAGAAATGTAATATGGACCGTAGCTTAAGAGAAAATTATGAAGCAAAAAGTAAACTAAATGCGACAAGCTCAAAAGATTTATATCTAGCTAGCCCTTTCCGGCCCTTGCAAGATGTTAACGTTACTCTCAATTAATGAAGGAGAGCCCAGAAGCATTCACTTCCTAAGGTAGGTTTATTCACAATGCCTCAATACAGTGCAGCAGCAAGAAGGACGAAAGGTTACAGCAAAAGATCAGCTGAGCACTAATTACACATAAACCATCAGTCACCTCACTGACTAGGGCCAGGCTAGGCCTAACAAATAAAAACATAAACAGCAATAGAGTCAAACTCCATCGGAAAGGTTTTGGGGTTTTTTTTGGAAAGGGGGTGGGGGTTGAGTCTGGTTCCCTGGGCTCAACCAGCTTTCTGCTCTGCTGTTTTATATCTGGCCTCTCTTGCTGGGGAGAGTGACTGAATTAGGAACAGAAAAGAAAGGCCAATATCAAGCAAGCCGGTGAGCAGACAAGATATCCAACTAATGTTAACCAGCTAACTTGTGCCAGATACTGAGCGGGATAAACATCAGCTAACTTTAACACCTAGCCATCTATGCTGGAATATAACCGGATAGCTTGTAAAGTTATCTGGTTCTGTGTATGCAGATAACTTGCAACTTAAATGGATATATAAAAAAAAAAAAAATCTGATTAAGCGGTAACCAAAAAAAAAAAAAATTCTAGCTGGCCAGCCGGCCCAATCCGCCCACCTCTCCCCACTAAATGCTTTAAAATGATGTGGGACTCATGCTTCCCTCCCTCCCAAGCCCCACCCCCAAAATGATCATTTTAAAGTTACATAGAAACATAGAAACATAGAAATGACGGCAGAAGAAGACCAAATGGCCCATCCAGTCTGCCCAGCAAGCTTCCCTCATTTCTTCTCCCATACTTATCTGTTTCTCTTAGCTCTTGGTTCTAATTCCCTTCCACCCCCGCCATTAATGTAGAGAGCGGTGATGGAGCTGCATCCAAGTGAAATATCTAGCTTGATTAGTTAGAGGTAGTAGGGGTAGTAACCGCCGCAATAAGCAAGCTACACCCATGCTTATTTGTTTTTACCCAGATTATGTTATACAGCCCTTATTGGTTGTTTATCTTCTCCCCTGCCGTTGAAGCAGGGAGCTATGCTGGATATGCATCGAAAGTGAAGTATCAGGCACATTTGGTTTGGGGTAGTAACCGCCGTAACAAGCCAGCTACTCCCCGCTTTGTGAGTGTGAATCCTTTTTTCTTCTCCCCTGCCGTTGAAGTTATGCTGGATATGCGTGAAGTATCAGTTTTTCTTTTCCCCTGCCGTTGAAGCAGAGAGCTATGCTGGAAATTCGTGATGTATCAGTCTTTCTCCCATGCCGTTGAAGCAGAGAGCCATGCTGGATATGCGTCGAGAGTGAAGTATCAGGTACATTTGGTTTGGGGTAGTAACCGCCGTAACAAGCCAGCTACTCCCCGCTTTGTGAGTGCGAACCCTTTTTTCTTCTCCCCTGCCGTTTAAGCAGAGAGCTCTGCTGGATGTGTGAAGTAACAGTTTTTCTTTTCCCCTGCTGTTGAAGCAGAGAACTATGCTGGATATGCATTGAAAGTGAAGTATAAGAATGGAGTGATCAAGCTAGTTGAAAGGCATCAGGAATAGAGGAAGGTGGAGGTAGTAATTTGGATATTTGGTTTGGGGTAGTAACCGCCGTAACAAGCCAGCTACTCCCGTCTTTGTGAGTGCAAATCCTTTTTTCCACATTTCCTCTTGCTGTTGAAGCTTAGAGTGATGTTGGAGTCACAGTAACCATGTGTATGTTTATTGAATAAGGGTATTGTCTCCAGGCAGTAGCCATCATTCTGGCGAGTCACCCACTCTTCATTGGCAGCATCTTGACTTTATGGATCCACAGTGTTTATCCCACGCCCCTTTGAAGTCCTTCACAGTTCTGGTCTTCACCACTTCCTCCGGAAGGGCATTCCAGGCATCCACCACCCTCTCCGTGAAGAAATACTTCCTGACAGCCCGATGAGCCACCCCGGCATCCCCTCTGTGATTTCAAAATCGGTATTGGGGGGGGGACGACCCTGGCGAGAGGCTCTTACAAAACAGCAACTTCTGCACGAGCCCTTTTGGCTCGGCTCGGAACTTAACCCTAGGCTGCCCCTTTATTGTGCCAGTAAATGAGCGTGCAAAGCCAGAAATACGCGCGCACTTTCCATGGTTACAAAATAGCATGTTTTTTGAATGCAGGCTGCTTGCACGTGTGCATTCTCATTTTCTGCCTGTCACCAGGGACAGATTTAGGATTTTCCTGCCCCTCCGCCTCCTGTAAGGTTCCTTTACAGTTTAGCGGAAGGCTGTTCTCTGTTGAATGAGAGACAGCAGGGCTGGAAGGCAGCTTCGCGCCCTTAAATGTTTGCACACCCTAGGCAGAGGCGTAACGGGTGCCTATTGACAAATCCAGAGCTGCATGTAACCTCTTTGAAAATTCACTCGTAAGCTTCCAGCCTGCTGAGAGCTCGGCGCAGAAAACGGGCCACGGGGTTCTGGCAGGAACTGGGTGAGTGGGAGGGTTAGAGTTGGGATGGGGGCACGGAGCAGAGAGGAAGCCTTATTTTTACTTTCTTTTACCGGGAAGCATGAGGGGGGGAGGGGGGGGGAATTCCACGCTGAGAGGCTCACTTTGATTTTTACATATATCATTGGAGTGGCTGGGGGGGGGGGGGGTGTATGGGGGGGAGGGAAGCTCAGTCAGCAGGGCCCTTTCAAAATTTATAGAGAGAGAGGTGGGAATCGGGCTGGGATGTCCGCAGCAAAGATTTTTTTTTTTCTAAACACAAGCGCACCACTTGAACAGATATGTTCTGAAGATATTCAGAATTATCCGGCCACAGAAGGACGGATAATTTTAAACCATAGCTAGCCATAGTCAAAAGCTGGCCAGTTAGGTTTAAAGTTGGTTGGCTAACTTTAATCAAGGATATTCAGTGCAACGTTTATCCCGCTCAATATCTGGGACGAGTTATCCAGCTAACTTTAGCCAGATGACCACCTTACTGAATATTAACCTTTGTGCATGTACATTTTCTCAGCCAAACTACATGCACCAAATAGTTAGTATAATTGCGTGTGCATAGTTTTGCTGGGATAGTCTTCAAAGCATACTTATGCGTGTAACTTATCTTTGAAAATTGTTCTAACATGTGCATATTTGCCTGGCTAACCAATGTGCAACATTACAAAATTACTCTCAGGGTCAGTAAGTTTCAAACGAGCACACATATACATATTTTCATTAGCGCGCACCCAGAGACGCAGAAAGTTTATAACATGCTCACGCATACACATGCACGTTATAAAATAGCCTAGGCACGCATAGCTGTGCACCAAATTTTAAGCTTCTGCGTGCCCAGCGGCATG
Organism: Rhinatrema bivittatum; assembly: GCF_901001135.1. Taxonomy (NCBI): domain Eukaryota; kingdom Metazoa; phylum Chordata; class Amphibia; order Gymnophiona; family Rhinatrematidae; genus Rhinatrema; species Rhinatrema bivittatum. The sequence continues at coordinate 83,008,241 of NC_042624.1, forward strand.
AATTGGCTTAAGGATAAGGAACTGCCTGTATTTTAAAACAGATGCGCGTCCAGCCGAAAACCAGTTTCTCCAGTTCGTCCAGTGTTCTACTAGGCCCTCCCAACCCCCCTGGTTCTTTAGCCTGCACAACCCCCAGTTACCCCTCATCCTTCAAAACCCTCATAGATGCCTGGAACCTTTGTTTATTTAACTTAAGCCTTCTCCATAGCAGAAGTAAAGTTACGCAGCACTGGACCCGGGTGAGCACCCAGGAACATAGGTACTTGTGCGCCCGTCTTTTCGCCCCACCCCGGAACACTCACACCATGCGCACACCAAGCCCCGTTTTCCTCACATTCGAGATACTCGCACATTGGCACTTGTGCGTGAATCCGCCTGCTTTACAAAATAGGATGGGACGCGTGCTAGTGCTAAATGTATGTCCATCTCCCAATTTTGGCGCACGTCTAGTTCTTAAAATTCACCTTTACATTTTTTAGTGCGTGAATGCTTCCAAGCATTTGCTGTGAGTTTAATGCATAGGCCCCTAAATAAAATAGTTTAGGAATGACATGGTACAGTAACATCTATAGAAATGCTTTTGAAAATCAATAAAACTGTTACGATTCCTGCCCGCGGAGTTTCCCCCACGAGCAGGCTTCTCACCTACCTTCTGCTGCTGCCGTGCCTATGTGGCCTGGACCGCCTCGCTTCTCACTTCCTAAGCGGCCTGGAGGCCACCCCTAGTCTGGTTCTTCCTCATGGCAGGGAGCCGAGGACTTCGGTCCTCTTCGCAGCCTGGAGGCCGCTTCCGACGCCGTCCTCGGGGCCTTCACTCTCGGCATGGAGCCGCGAGTCAGCGTTGCTCTTCTAGTGGCAGGGAGCCGTCACCGTTGGAGCTTGCCTTCAGTGGCAGTGAGCCGCTAGCATCTCTCTGGGGTCTGTCCTACGGCCTGAGGCCACCCTGAAGCGCTGCTGCCAGGTCCTGCCCCCTCGTGGCCTGGAGGCCGCTACCCGGAAGTGGTCTTCACGGCCTGGTGCCGCTGTCGGGTCCTGCCTCTGTTTCCTGCTGGGAGGCTGCCGCTGGCCATGGTCCTGCACAGCTTCCTGTTCCTAAAGTGTGGGCCGCGCCTCTTCACAAGATTTAAAGGGCCGGTGGCCGGATATACCCCGGGCCCAACCTGATGACTGTTTCCTGTCTCAGCCCTATAAAAGGGCTTCTCCAACACTTCTGCCTTGGCTTGCATTGGAGTTTCCAGCTCCTGGAAGTCTCGTCTTTGTTCCTTGTTCTTCATTGGAGCTCCATGTCCTGTCTTGCCTGAGTCTTCGTTGCTTCCTGAGTCTTCATGGTTTCCTGATGTTCCATGTCTTCATGTTCTGAGGTTCCCAGTCCAGGCTAATGGGATCGCTCTCCTAGCGGTCCCAAACACAACAAAACCCATGAGTGGTATGCTGCTTGACTGTAGAAGTGACAGTCATGAAGAGAAGAAGAAAAGCTATATTGCTCCAACAAAAATGGTTATAGATAAAATTCCAAGGTTTGAAGGTTTTTTAAATCAGTGTCTACACTTTATAGCACCCTGTGAGATGAGGTCATTTTTAGATGTTTTCCTTAGTGATGTATTTATTGCAAACTTGTCTTTTCACCAAGGAAGTTTTTTGGCAGGAATGCAAAATGTATGGGCCGTGAACTAATAAAGTGTTTTGATCGGTCCTGGGTTTCCAAGCAAGAGGGGGCAGTACATGGCACTGTGAGGGATAACAAGGAGAAGAATTCTCTGATGGGAACTCTAATAAATGTAGCAGCATACTGTAATAAAGAGCACTCGAAAATGGATGAGGTATAACAAAATTATTCATAAAGAGAAATGGGAAAGGATGTCATGCTGAGTGCTTACATGCAGTTATATGGAACTCTAACAAGGTTATCACTGGAAGCTAAGTGCTAGGGCACTCACATGTGTTTTCCAACTAATACAAAGGAGAAACTCTTTTTTTTTTTTTTGTAAGCTTGCAGAAAAAGAAAGCTGAGAAACAGCGGTGCTGCTAAACCTTGCTACTGATTTTAAATAATTCAGAACTGATTGGCAAAGATGCTTCCCATAGGTTAGTGTGATAAAGTTTTCTATTTAGGAAATTTTTCGACTCTAATGCAAAATGTACTCTGTCACTACCTCAAGGATGTTGTGTGATCTAATAATACTAGGAGCCCACACCATATTTCTCCTAAGACATAGTATCACCTGGCACTGAGGCCCTCTTATGTTTGTCAGTGTTCTGTGGAGGTCAGCGAAGTGACCCAGGACAGCCTGAAGTCAGTAATACGGACAACATCTCCTGAACTTTGAGCACTTATTTGCTATATTGAAAACTCCTATGAAGTGTAAGATATTAATAGGCCAAGGCACATGAATCTCTTAAGAAATAGATCTGTGGCTAAACCTACAGATTTTCCAGAACATCTGAAGATTGCGGATTTCTTTATGGGCCTAATTTTAATTAAAAATGTTGCAGCTGCAGACAAAAGCTGTGATTGCGGCATTTTTAATAACTACAAAATGGCAGTGTTGGCCCATGTGCTGTGGGAAATCTGCAGTTGAACCAGGCAGGGCTCCCTTCAGTGGCGAATAAATTTGCACTTACCTATTCATGGGAGTTGATCATCTCTGCCTCAGGGAGGAACACCAGAGGATAGAAACAGCTTACAAGCAATTAAAAGGAATGGCTAAAGCAGCAGATGAGACACACCATGAGAAGTATTTTGCCAGTTGGCAGACGTTGGTAAATTCATATTTCTACTGCAGGTTTATGTTGTCATTGGATTGCTATCCTTGCTTACTGTATGTGCCTTGTACCTTAAGCATCTGAGAGTGTAATTGAAACAATTACCGTAAATGATGTTGGCGCTTCTGGCAACAAGGGAGCAACTGATTGGCGAGATAGATCTATTGTTGAGCATATTGATTAAGTCAGTTTAAAGTTTAACTCAAACTCTGAAAAAAAAACAAACATTTGAGGCAATTGTTAGATAGTCTGTCACCAGGGAGAAATAGCCGACTGGTAAAACAACCTACAAGCTGCTAAAAGAGGCCAAAAGATAAGACAAGACAGGATTTGGGAGCCTATTTATGAAGGTGCGTTAAGGCATATTAAACTCTGAATTTGCACTTAATGTGCATTATTACTAATGCCTACTTAAACATTATCAATAATGTAAAAAAAAAAAAGCCCCTTAATGCAAACATTTATAGGCATGCAAATGAGATCATTAAAATGGAATAACGCAACTCACATCAAACTTTGTGATCTGACTTAAGCTAAGAAAGTTAATGGGACCCTGTCCCCTCAGAGCAACACAGGTGCTTCCAGCCTGTCACCTGCCAAAGAGTAAGATGTTAATAGTCATGTAGCTGTTCTCCTGTGAACCCGAGGTTACCTGGACACAATGGGGGTGGAAACGCCCTACCACCTTCCCCTGCACTCCCACCCCTCTGCAGGGTAATTTAACTAACAGGTAATCCCATCCTGTCCAAGCATCTCCTCCAGGCAGAGAGGAGGGACTAGGGAGCATAAATAAGTAAGTTCTGCCATGCAGGTAGGGAACTGGCACATGCGTATCTGTCTCAAGAATCAGACACTAAAATAAAGACAGCACGATTTTATTTCACTCTGCCTATTGCTGGAAGAATAAAATGGATTAATGGAAAGAGGAAAAATCTTGAAGCAGAAAACAGGTAAATTATTTTTTCTTGCTTGGTACCACTTTACAGCAATGCTCTTAACACTATTTTCCATTTATTTATTTTTTTTACAAGTAATAATCCAGACTCTGACCTAAATAGCAGGTAAATAATCAACTTTCAAAACACTTTGAAGCTACATATGCCTTTGCACATTTATCACCCAATTCCAGGAGCCACAGCACACTGAATGAGTTTTACACACATAACCTTTTCAAAATGTAGCAAAATTTTATTGTCCATAAGTTCGGATTCTTTTTCCTGAGTTTCTCTTTTCTTTATGTCTTTCAGATGAATCAATATAGGATTCCTAATATCATAATGCACCTAATGTATACCGGAGCTCTGGATCTGAATTTGAAAAGACGAGTACACAAATGTTTTGTTTGCTTATTTATTTAAAAGAATTTGTAGCCTGCACATTTCAATGCTCATGGGGGGGAACAAAAGTATAATCGATGTATGTGTAATATAGTGTGTTGATTTGTGAGCTCATGCTTTTTAGGTAGTGCCTTGCAGGTAGATACTGAATCAGACAAAGGTGCATCAAGCCCAGTATCCTGTTTCCAACAGTGGCCAATCCAGGTCCTTAAGCACCTGACAGGATCCCAAACACACTGCTTCCACCCAGGGATGGGCTGCAGCTTCCCCCAAATCTACCTGATTAATAACAGTTTATGGACTTTTCCTCCAGGAGCTTGCCAGAGCCTTTTTTAATCCCAGCTATGCTATCTTCCTTTACCACATCTTCCAGCAATGAATTTCAGAGCTTAATTGTGCATTGAGTGAAAAATGTGCTACTTAGTAACTTAATGGAGTGTCCCCTATTCATTTTATTTTTTGAAAGAGTAAACAATTGATTTGCATGTATCCATTCCATACCACTCATGGTTTTATAGACCCCCTTCCTCCCCTCAGCTATCTCTTAAGTTGAAGAGCCCTAACCTCTTTAGATTTTCCTCATAGGAGAGTCATTTTATCCCCTTTAATATTTTAATTGCCCTTCTCTGTACCTTTTTTAGTTCTGCTATATCTTTTTCCAGATGCGGAGACCAGAATTGTATACTGTTTTCTAGATGTACCATGAATAATACATAGGTAATATAAATCAAGAAAAGAGTGTATGGTGGGTAACCAGCATGGAGCGGCAGCTACTTCCCCTAATGGAAGGCATGGGGACTACTACCCTTAAACAATTAGCTTACATGATTTTGACCAACTGCAGCATTGCTCTCTGCTTTGGTGGTGGGGAGGGAGGGGAAGGGGAATAGGATTCAGATGACAGCCAATGCTTGGCTCTGACTTTTACAGTCTGGTGTACTGATACGCAGACATTAGGGAAAACGCGCAGGACTGCTTCTACGGCCAAATCCAAAAGCAAAGCACGTTCAAGCAGCATTGTCTGAATTATAGGGATGTGCAGATGGAAAGTATTCGTTGGATTCGGTATTCGTATTCATCAGGACCCAAATACATTGCATTCGGTCAATGGGGGGGGGGGGGGGGGAAACCTGATCCGTCCATTAGTTGAATTTGGTATTCGTTTCCCATTAAAGTTGTAAAAACAAAAAAGAAAACCCCACCCCAACCCTTTAAATTTAATTAACTACAACCCCCACCCTCCTGACCCCCCCAAGACTTGCCAAAAGTCCCTGGTGGTCCAGTGGGGGTCCTGGAGCAATCTCCTGCACTCGCGCCATCGGCTGCCGGTATTCAAAATGGTGCTGATAGCCTTTGTCCTTACTATGTCACAGGGGCTACCGGTGCCATTGGTCGGCCCCCATCACATTGTAGGAGCAATGGACGGCTGGCACCATCTTGTGCTCCTACCATGTGATGGGCCGACCAATGGCACCGGTAGCCCCTGTGACATAGTAAGGGCAAAGGCTATCGGCACCATTTTGAATACCGGCAGTTGACAGCACGAGTGCAGGAGATTGCTCCAGGACCCCCGCTGGACCACCAGGGACTTTTGGCAAGTCTTGGGGGGGGGGTCAGGAGGGTGGGGGTCTTAGTTAGTTTTGTTTAAATTCGCTCCTTAAGACGGGGAAAAATTCGGTAATGATACATTGCATTCGTGGGGGTTCGCTATGCATTTCGCGGACCCACGAATGCAACGAATAGGGACCTATACGTTGCGGAATACGCATTCGTTCAAAATGAATGCACACCCCTACTGAATTATCAGCAAGGCTGCTCACCCTTGCTTGCTTTTGATTTTTAATATTACTACCCTTAATATAAGGCTTGGAGGTAACCTGCATGGAGTGGCAGTTACTACCCTTAACTGAAACATGGGGATAACCTGCACAGAGCAGCAGTTACTTCCATAAGTAGCTTGCTGGGCAGACTGGATGGACCATTTGGTCATTTTCTGCCTTCATTACTATGTTACTATATTCTCCATTTTATTCTCCATTCTTTTCCTAATAATTCCTAACATTCTATTTCCTTTTTTCACCACTGTCACACACTGAGCCAAGGATTTCAACAAATTGTCCACAATGATGCTTAGATCCTATTACTTGGTGGATCATGTAACTACAACTGAATAGAAAGCATTTTTTGCACATAAATCATATTCTATGCATGGAAAACATGATTTGTGCACATAGACCATGTTTTCTGCATATAAAATCCGAGTATAGGTCCAAGCACCAGAATCTTTTTTAATCAGTGTTTTGCTTTATGAAATACTCCAAGTCTCTTGTCCTGTATGTTTGTCTTATTAGATTGTAAGGTCTATTGAGCAGGGATGGTCTTTTTTTGTATGTTTATACAGCACTGCATATGTAGTAGTAACAACAACTCCAGCTTCCGTCTGTAAACTAACATTAAACCTAGAAACTTTATTCCACCTTGAACTAGGAGTTTCCAGTGCTAAGAAAATGTGAGATATGCCAGCACACCTCTCTGCATTGGGAAGTATTAGCTAATGCCATCATTTGCATGGCAATTCCATGTGAGGGCACTAACTTTTGATGTGTGCAATTTTTTGTGTGCAAAACGTTTTGCTGCATTGGCAGTAAAGTTTGCACACAAAAAATGTGTGCACAACTGAGTTAAAATATGTGCTCTGCTGATCACACCTTATTGCACTAGCCTGTAAGTTTGCTAAAGGAGTAGGCATGCTTAATCTAATTTAAAGTCCTTTAAATTTATTTGGTATCTTTTTTTAAGTTAATTTGCAATGACCTGTATGGGGACAACAATTAATCTATTGATAAGGGTTGGGTTACTCCTTTGTTTTATCTAAATTCCTGATTGATTGTAAATGTGAAAAATGTCCCTCATATTCTCTTAATTGGGAAAACAGTCTATAAATCAAAGAATGTGCTTGGGTAGGTGAGGTTTGAGGTAGATAGGAAGGAAAAATTATACACAAAAAATTAACCTAGCTTTCTTTTTTAAATCGGCCACACTGAAAATTAACGACCAAATTTTAAATCAGCCACGTGTGTAAAAATCGCCACTTATGCGTGTTGCTGGGCCCTGTGCGCATCGCACACATTTTCAAAAGGGCCTGGCCATGCTCATAAGTGGTGATAAGCATACAAGTGCCGGGCCCTGAAAAAGGGGCGGGTTGGAGGCGGGATGGAGGCCGGCCAGGACAGTGGCCATTAGCCACTGTCCCGGGGAAGCGTGCGCCGGCAGTCAGCCGGTGCATGCAAACTACTTCTGCTCCAGGGGAGCAGTAAGTAATAAAACAAAAAAAATGTAAGTCACTGGGACGGGTTTAGGGGGTGGGGAGGAGAGGGGAAAGGGTTTAGGTAGGGAGAGAAAATCTTTTCATCTGTAGCTTACTGCCTTAGAAGAGTGAGAAATTTGTGGAGACTTGAATTCTAAAAGCACGTGACTATAAATATAAATCTAGATTATACTGCCATATGTGCTAGGGCAGTGGTATTTACTCCCAGCCTTCGAGGGGCAACAAACAGGTCAAGTATTACAGGTCACCCCTAATGAATATTCATGAGATAGATTTGCATTCATACTGCTTCCATTGTATAAAAATAGGTACATTCCTTGTGAATACAATCTCAGTGTGATTTCTGTATCACACATAGTGAAGCAGATTTTAAAAGCCTACACGCGCCGGGCCTATTTTCAAAAGGCCTGGTGGCATGCGTATGTCCCAGGGATTGAAAAAAGGAGTGGGGCGTGGGCGGTCCGGGGGTGTGGCGTGGCCAGAGGCCTCCATATAGCTGTTGGGCTGGGGGATCATGTGTTGGTGCTCAGCCGGCGTGCGCAACCTACACCTGCCCGGAGGCAGGCGCAACTTATGAAATAAAGGTTAGGGGGGTTAGGTAGGGCTGGGGGGTGGGCTAGGTAGGGGAAGGGAGGGGAAGGTGGGGGGCAGAAGGAAAGTGGCTCACTGCCATTAGAATTCCCTGCTGAGTCTAGCAGTCTGAGGCTGCTCCGATTTCAGAGCGGCAGTGGAGGGAACGGGGAAAGCCAGCAGGGCTCCCCAAGGGCTCAGCGCGCACAAGGTGCACTATTGTGCCCCCCCCTTATGTGCGCCAACTCCTGATTTTATAACATGTGCGCGGCTGCACGCACATATTATAAAATTGGGCGTACATTTGTGCACACAAATGTATGCCCGTATGTATGTCTTAAAATCCGGCCCAGTGAATTCATTTTTCTTGCATTAACAGATATTAGGACTCAACTTGCTGTCAAATTGCAGTTACAAAGTTTCTCCAGCACTCTCTTTGTAAGAATATCTCAAACAGTTTCCTTTTTAAGTTTCCCCCAAGGTGATGTAAGTAGTTTAATTACTTTAACACCTTTCTACAGTCTACTTATCTTTCTTGTCATAGATACAGATTAAAGCAACAAAGCAAATCTTCCTTTCTTTTAAAGATGGTACTCACAAGGTGCTTTTCAGTTCTAACACAGAGATATTTAACCTCAAATGCTGGCTGTCTCTCTCCCCGACAGTGTGTGTGCTCTGCTTCTGTTTCTATCTACTTTTGGCAGTCTGAGTTATGACTGAACTCCAGCTGCTTAGTTTTTTTCCCCATGATTTCTCCTCATGGCTTTTTTCCAGCTGGTTTTATGTGCTGCCATCTTTTCTGTCCCCCCTGCAACAATCCAGAGTGGGAGAGAGGGTAAATAATTAGTAGACCCAGACTACAGTAACTACATTTCAAGAGATGTTCTTCAATTTGGCTGAAAGCATCAGCAGGTTAACCTGTCTGCCAATATCTTAGCCTCAACCCCATAAGAATGGTGTAACCCCTTCCTGGAGCATGACCCTCTCCTGAACAAGAATTCTCCAAAATAAAAATGCCCCCCCCCCCCCAAGCAGCAAATCCCCTTCTCCACCCACACAGCATGAATCCCCACCCAGCAGACATTTTTTCCCTAAGAACTTATTAGGAGGGCCTCCAGACTCTACCATCTGTGCCTACCCCATCATGTAAGCTAAAGGAAACCCTCAGATCAACTAGTGATATTGTAAAAATTGGAGCCAGTAGGACAGGAGAAAGTGAAAATTGTTCTTGCTCATAAGAGCTGTTAATGTATTGGGTAGGCATAGGAGGGGAGGTCATGTAGGTAGTGGGGAAAGAAAGAGATCTAAGGGGCTGTACCCTCTAGTAAACGCCTGATGTGGAGGAGAGACTTCTGCTAGGCAGGCGTTTATACTCAGGGGAGTTCTTCATCTGGGGAGAAGAGGAATTGTTTTAGGGGGCTTTCTTCCATGGTCAGAATGGGGATTTTTTTTTTTTAATTTTTAATTTTTTAATTTTTTTTGTGGGGGGGGGGATTTATTGCTCAATGGGGGTTTGTTGTTTATCCTTTTTTGCCTTTTAGTAAATACCGCATTAATAGCAGGATACAACACATATTAAGGCACGTTTTTAACCTGCCTTAGTAACTAACTAGCTCCTTAAATCAATTTTTTCTAAAGCAGGGAAGAATGCTAGAAGTGTTGTAGTGACTGTGGGGCAGCAGCCTTCACAGAGTCCTTCCAGAGGCTGCAGTGCTGATCTCAATGTTTTTACCGCCTTAGTGGGTTGATTTAGTGTTCAAGTTGTAAAAAGGTTAACAACGTCAGGTAGGTAAGTCATTGGCATGTTTGACCAGCCGGGATTTAAATGTCCTGAGTGGAAAAGGCAGCGCAAACATAAAAAAAAAAAAATAATGTGGTGAAAAGAAAGCTGGAGAAGCATTGAAATGTTGCTGCTGCTCCCTAGCCTCTCTCATCAACAAAGTGTGAGAATGCCAGGGGCCATGGGGGTGGGCAAGCAGCCAGAGAAACACATTGCTTTGGCTCATCTCAGAAATGTGTACTTATTCAACAAATTTTTAGGCTCCCACTTGCTGCCTTGCTTTCAAATGCAAATGTGTATTAGTATCTTAATGCACCTGAGATAACCTGTCCTTCCAGTTTTACTTGTATTCTGGGAAACGATATCGTATAACATCCGAGCAAACTTTGATTGGTTCACCAAAGCACAGAGCCCTCCAAAATTGCTCTTTTAAATCAGATTAGGTGATTTCATCAATTACTGTAAATCATTCTTAAAATCACATTATCAATAATAATACTTTGTACCTTCATAAGGGATCTATTTATTAAAGTACATTAGTGCAACAATGCACATTAAAATGTATTTCTTTATTTTTAGATTTAGCTCACGTCTTTTCATCGGTAGCTCACTGATGAATTTTGCACTTAACTTGCCCTAAAAACACATTAACGTAAGTTATCAGTAATGCTGGCATAAGCATTACTGATAATGCAAAACTGTGAGGTTGAATGCATGGCAAATATTCATGAGATGTATTAGATGCAAATGTATGCAAAAAAGCTCATTAACATTAACATGGTTTCCCATGGATTGCGATAAACCTTGTAATCTGTATTAAGTCTCCAGGTTGGGCCGCGACGCTGGGCCCTTGGCCTAAGCCAAGGGCCAGGCCCCAGCATCAGGCCTGGGTCAAGACCCCGGCATCAGGACCCAACCTTCAGTCTGGGCCGTGGCATTGGGCCTGTGCCCAAGCTTTGGCCTAGGCTTCGTCTTTGGCCTTGTGTAGACTGAGGATGAGGTTGTGGCGATCTACCCCATCCTCAGCCTATGCAAAGACCGGGTAAATGGGGGGGGGGGGGATCCTGGCCCTAGCATTTTTCTAGGTGGGTGAGAGGGAGGGACAAGAGGCCTTGGGAGGCCCCATTTTTTTTTTTGGGGGGGGGGGGGGGTTCATTTTTGTTTTGTTTTTTAGTATTTGATTTGTTTTTTTTCACATGAATGAAACAAATCAAACATTCCACAAACTAAAATTCATGGGAAAATCTCCTCCTGAAAATGAACTGAAAAATGAAAACACACTTTTTTCCCTACATACCCCTAGTTCCTACCTGAAAAGAATGCGTATGATCTCACATCTGCAAAGACAGTAGTGTCTCTTGTAGGAAAAAGAGCTAATTACTCAGTTCTTCCTGCTAACTTTGCAAAATAACTCCAATACTTTGATTGTAGTCTCAAGTTCCGATTAAGCAGTGAGGTAACAATTTTCTGAAGAATTTTAGGTGTTCATCTGCGGGACAAAAAAAAAGAACCCCTTTGAAAATCGCTCCCCCACTCCCCATCCAACTCGGTCAAAGGTGTGAGGCCAGTGAAGTACCCCAGAGATTTCATTTTTAAATCCCCAGCCCTGCTTTACCCTGCATAGTTTGCATCTCAGGGTACCAGCCCACCACTGGATTTTTCAAAGGGAAACTCTGGATTGTAGGTCCAGGAGTTCAAACAACTCATGGCCCTGCAAAACTCTGCTGGGAGTATGAAAACTGTCCTCTTACCTGCCAAATGTTCCATTGTTCCAGTAACTGAAAGGGGAAAAAAAAAATCTAAACCACACCACATAGCTACATGTTCAAACAGCTAGAAAAGAGTGACTGTGTACTAATGAGATACTATGCCCTACGGTTAATACACGCAAAGCAATAAAAAGTTGTTTTAATGCATAGCATAGTTTCTTTCCTGTTTCCATGGACTTACTATATAAAGCATGTTTCATGTACCATGGTTAAAATTCAACCCACAGGAAATACTTTTATACTCAGAGGTTTTAAGGTATTCACTTAGGCTTCTGGAGGCCAAACTCTGGTTGACATAGAGCTGCAAGTATCAATGACTATATCCACAGCCAGTAAACATCTGTGTCAATGCACTTATATTTGGGGAATTCTTTTTTTTTTTTTATATATATATATAATCCTTTAATTGAAGCACAGGGCTAACTCTGAGTGGAGTGAGAGTAAGAAGCTCACTGCCATTAGAATTCCCTGCTGAGTCTAGCAGATTTTTGTCTTCTTTTAATAATTTCTATTGGTCTTTGCATTTAAACCTCAGAATGATGAAACACATTGTCATTGTTTCCTAAGTGCCTCACAGCCTCAGAGGCCCACATTAGCATTAGGTAGTGGTGTTGGCTGGTAGTTTTATTCAAATGGGCTCATGCTTATTTTTAGTTTATTGAAATTCAAATCAATCCTAATTCTGTAAACATTTCCCTACCTCCTGCTGACATGCCCCAATTAGAATGTAATATTTTCCAAAGAATGTACAGCAGCAAAGTCCAGTGGTGGCAAGGCACATGATACTATCTGGGTAAAAGCAGAATAGGGAATATAAAAATATAACTCTTATAACTATTGGTTTCTTCAAAATACTGCTGATGTTACATATATAAAGTCCTCATGGGATCTTACTAAATACAGTCTCTAAATCAGGGAGGGTATTATCCACTTTCTAGGCAGTCTATTCCAGTGTGCATTTGGGGTATGTGTGCGATTGCCAACCGGCTGAGATTTTCAGGACAGGTTGATCCAGTTCTGGTTTTCCCCTCCACATGCAAGGACTTGTTTTCTTGCTTTTCTTAGGGAATGCAATAAGGAAATCAGAACTACAAGTCCCTGCATGCAGTGGGGTAAAGCCAGGACTATATCAGCTTCCCCTGAAAATCTAGAGCCAGTTGTCAACCTTAGATATGTGCCAGATAGGGATTATGAGGATCTCTAGAGGGAGGCTGATTTTGTCTCTGGTCAGAGAGAGAGGAACAGAATTGCCTTCATGAGTTTCTGGTTAGCATGAGACAGAGTAGTCTAACCAGCTCATCTCAGAAGTGGGTTCCGTAGTTAATCAACTCGAATTTTTTCTGTTTCTTCTAGTGCAACAAATGTGGAAACTTACTTTCTACTGCAGTGTTATCCACTAATGGCCTCCATGGACCACAAACAAGTAGTATGCATGCAAATCTGTTTCATGCATATTCATGAGCAATATCCTGAAAACCCATCCCATTTGCAGCCTTCGAGGATCATGAGTGAATACTCCTGTGCTAGTGGAGAGGGTAAGGCCTGCTGTTGGAAGGGATCGCCAAGATATGGTATCTTTGGGATATTTCCCATCTTAATCCAAATGCTGGGAGCAGGCCATGGTGCTCAAAGTGTGAATCAAGGTGCTGATCTAACAGCATCTCAGGGGCTTCACCCAAGTATTTTGTCTGGTAATTTGAATTAATACTGGCAAGAAGTAAAAAGGTCAGACACAACAAAACATTCACTGGCATGTTAAGTAAGAATTGCCTTCCAGGGCTAGGATTGGAAGTTGTTGCTCCACCATTATATTATATGGAACTAGCCACACTGATCAGAACTATTTGAGTTTGATTCTTCTATCTTGTAAAAGAGATTTTATTTGAAGATTTTGTATTCAGTGAGAAAGCACGTATGATACAATAATGTGAGGCATAATTGTTCTTGAGTTAATTCTAGAGTAAAGAAGTCTTTGAGAACATACAGCTTTGTTGATGTTTTGATTTGCATGCAGATTTCTAAAGTATAATGTGTCCACTATTAGGGTTTTGGAGCTCCAGCACCTCTTCCCCTCTCCATGAAAAGAATCCTCAAAGATCTCATCTCAGGATCTCTTGGAGCTACTGGACTAAACATAGCCTGATATTCAAAGCACATGTACTGGGCAGATTGTGGGCGGAGCAAGTTAGCTGTATAACTTATACCAATATTCAGAGTTAGACAAGTATATGCATAAGTTTAGATGCACCATAGAGTAGTTCTAAACTTAGCCATGTAGATTTATCCGGCTAAGTGAGTATATATACATTTATATTCAGTGACTTTGCTGTGCTGCTATATATACATCGTACCTTAGCCAGATAAATTCTAACTGGCTAAGGGAGTCATTTTTCAAAATGCGAAAACGTGTTTACCGCATGCGATCGCACCATATCGTATGGTGCGATGCAAATTCCAAAAATGGGAGGAGTTAGCCTCTCTGCAAAGAGAGGCTAACTCCACCTAGCTTGATGGACTCTCTACCTGGGTAACATCAAGCTAGGTTGAGAGAACCTTGCCCAAATCTCATCTTGGAGTGAGTTTCCTCACTCCGAAGGCCAGCAAATCTTCACAAGAGACCACTGTTCTGTTCGTAGGTGTCACGTAGAATGTCAAAGTGACCCCTAACCCCCTACACTCTTACCTAATCCCCACCTCGAGTTACTAGGTGGACCTATCATAGGGATACAAATACCTGCCTATGGGACATGCTATTATGGCCAGTCAGTCTCTCTCTCTCTCTCTCTCTCTCTCTCTCTCTCTCTCTCTCTCTCTCTCTCTCTCTCTCATCATTGAAAAACTGGTCCCCCCAGTGGTTGAATGCAGGAAATACATCAGGTTTGGCACTTATTGCAGAATCTGAAATGGTATTGCACTAACTTAGCTCTTCACCCAGTTAATAAATACTATATTAGCATAAAACACACCCATTTTGCTATCACATGCGGTACTTACCGCATTTTGATAAATCCAGGCCTAAGTCACTTACATAGCCAGCTTTGAATATCTACTCCAATAATGTTAGTAAACATACACTGAAATGTCCCACAAGGTCCACTAAGTTTGCCTCCCACCCACCTCCTTCTTTGTCAGCAGCCTGTCATAGTGTGTATGTTGTTTCAAGAGGAAGTGAAATATGTCAGTAATCCATACTATCATCCTGAACCCTGCTCAACAGAATTCTTTCCAAATTCAGGTACACATTATTAAACCAACAAAAGAATTATCTAAAGATAATGTTACACATGAGCTTTCAAGACCACACAGGTCTCTTTTGGAAATTTAAAGTATCACAATCCACAAAAAATTTATTTTTCTGGTCCTCAAATATAGTATTTTGGAGCAAAAGCCCAGCAGTCCTTATACTTTCAGAGCAGTTTTTTGCTTGCACTATTTTTTTGGGTTGAAATTAAAAAAAAAAAACCCTGCATGTTTAGGAAAAACGTGCTATTTCATAACTTAGGGCATTTAATCTGTTCATCAGTCATCTGTTCATTTTGGCCAGGTGGACGATAGTATACCCCTACCACTGTACTTTTCCCCATCACTCATGAAATTTACACCCATAAGGATTCTATTGTACATCTTGTCGCCATCTTTAGGCACGAGGCCGCGTCTCCTTCTCAGATTTAAAGGGCCCTGATCCCTTTGACCAGCCTAACCTGTTCCTGATCAGCCTGAGCAGGGGAAGTATAAAAGGAGGCTTCCTCTGCTCATTCCTTGACTTGGCAACGTCCCAACGCTGTCTAGTCTGCTTGCTTCGGTGAGTTCCTTGAGCTTGGATTCTGGTTCCTGTTTCGTCTTGGTGTTCCTGGTTCCTGACTTTGGATTGGCTTACGGTGATTCTCTGGTTCCTGACTTCGGTTTGGCAAGCGGTGATTCTCTGGTGTGTGACTTTGGCCTGGCAAGTGGTGATCCCTCGGTGGGTGACTTCGGACTGGTAAGCGACGATCCTCTGGCACTCGACCTTGGACCTCCTCTTGACCATCATCTCCAAGGGCCACCTAAGTCCCAGTGGCCCGGGTCCCTACAGGCTCCTCCTGGAGGAACCGCAGACTTCCAGGGGTGAAGACACAGCTCCTCTTCTCGATTCTTCCTCCGCTTCCACCGTTGCCACAGTCTCCAGTGCCAAGGGTCAGCTGGTCACATCTTCTGCTCAGCCTCTCCACCCGACGGGAGAACCTTCGGACCTCCCTCCTAAGGAGTTCCATCCTCCCATCGGCCCAAGGGTTCACAACCCAAGCTTAACAATTAGCCAGATAACTTAACCAGCTAAGCAATGTTGGCCCTAAAGTTAGCCAGCTACATTCTAGCCAACTAACTGAAGATAGCCAGCTATATTCAATAGTGCAACTGCACTACTGAATATACTTCCAAAGTTAGCTGGATAAGTTTATCTGACTAATTTTGCTATCTAGACAATGACTGAATATAATAGACCTCCACATGTCGTTCTAATATGCACTTTTCAGACTTATCTGGATATGTTAGATGGAAAAGTATAATAAAAAACACTATTTATCAGATAAGTTCACATTTGTCCATTTAAGTAGCAGTAAAAGTGCTACATAGCAGGATAATTTGGAATTTAGTTGGATAAGTGTGCAAATGATATAGTCACATATTTGTACTTTAAATTTTGAAGAGATATGCAAATAGATTTTACTCAAGTTATTTAGATGCATTTATTCCCCGTAAGTCAGCTTTTACATGTGCAAGCCAGGGAATTTTCTAACCTGCACGTGGCAATGAAATTATCAGTTTTACCAACTAGTCTACCAGTTCTCCCAGTCCATCTGCAGCTTGTAAAGACCCTCCTGGCTCTTCAGTCTGGTCCCCCCTTGTCACCCAGACGCCTCACCCAGTTATTTGTTTACTTTTAATATGTTTACAATCACTTAGACCAGATATTGAGCAGAAATAAATATACACAAATAAGAGACTTAGGGCCTCATTTTCTAAAGTATCGCGGTGCGATCGCTGCCGGCATCACACCCAATAACTCCACCATAGAAGGTGTAGTTATTGGGCGCGAAATAGGCAGCTAAAAGGCCCTTACCTTTTCGCTGTCCACGCCGTCATCGCAGAGTCTGCCCCGGTGATGCCCCGACTCCTTCTCTTCTGGGGCCGACTCCGCCCTGATGTAGGTGGTGCAGACATGTGCTACCTTCGCTAGCTATCGCAGGCTTGCGCTGTTAGCGCAAGCCTGCGATAGCCTTGGAAAATAAGGTTCTTACACGTGACACTTTGGCAGGCTGTAAAATTGCAACATAACATGTAAATGTCATTAAGATAACCATCTAAATTCACTAGTGGCTGCACTACTGAATATGTCTTCAAAGTTAGCTGGATACATTTATTTGGCTAACTTTGCAATCCGGCCAGTGACTAAATATGTACCTCTACATTTCTAATGATCGAATCACCAGCTATAATGAGCAAGCTAATCCTTCCTTCCTTGGCACTAGCTCTCGGAGATTTATCCTCAATGCGAGAGGATAATGCATCACTTGGAGACCAGGTCCTTGATACACTATGGTGATGCTTTCGGATCAGGTTCCCTTGCTTCTCCAAGGCAGCACAGGAGCTGCCAGACTGGAATTGGGACATAGCTACTCTGTCCCTGAAAGTCTCCTCTATGTACCTCTCTTTCTGCTCAGATCCTCCAGGTATGCCAATTAGGGATGTGAATCGTTTTAGGACGATTAAAATTATCGTCCGATAATTTTAATATCGTCTTAAACCGTTATGGAACACAATACAATACAGATTCTAACGATTTATCGTTATAAATCGTTAGAATCGTGAGCCGGCACACTAAAACCCCCTAAAACCCACCCCCGACCCTTTAAATTAAATCCCCCACCCTCCCGAACCCCCCCCAAATAACTTAAATAACCTGCGGGTCCAGCGGCGGTCCGGAACGGCAGCGGTCCGGAACGGGCTCCTGCTCCTGCATCTTGTCGTCTTCGGCCGGCGCCATTTTCCAAAATGGCGCCGAAAAATGGCGGCGGCCATAGACGAAAAAGATTGGACGGCAGGAGGTCCTTCCGGACCTCCGCTGGACTTTTGGCAAGTCTCGTGGGGGTCAGGAGGCCCCCCACAAGCTGGCCAAAAGTTCCTGGAGGTCCAGCGGGGGTCAGGGAGCGATTTCCCGCCGCGAATCGTTTTCGTACGGAAAATGGCGCCGGCAGGAGATCGACTGCAGGAGGTCGTTCAGCGAGGGTTCCGGCGCCTCGCTGAACGACCTCCTGCAGTCGATCTCCTGCCGGCGCCATTTTCCGTACGAAAACGATTCGCGGCGGGAAATCGCTCCCTGACCCCCGCTGGACCTCCAGGAACTTTTGGCCAGCTTGTGGGGGGCCTCCTGACCCCCACAAGACTTGCCAAAAGTCCAGCGGGGGTCCGGAAGGACCTCCTGCCGTCCAATCTTTTTCGTCTATGGCCGCCGCCATTTTTCGGCGCCATTTTGGAAAATGGCGCCGGCCGAAGACGACAAGATGCAGGGGCAGGAGCCCGTTCCGGACCGCTGCCGTTCCGGACCGCCGCTGGACCCGCAGGTTATTTAAGTTATTTGGGGGTGGGGGATTTAATTTAAAGGGTCGGGGGTGGGTTTTAGGGGGTTTTAATGTGCCGGTTTTTCGATTTTTCGATTTTTTAACGATTTTTCACGATTTTTCACGATATTTTACCCCCCCAAACGGCAACAATACGATTCCCTCCCCCTCCCAGCCGAAATCGATCGTTAAGACGATCGAGGACACGATTCACATCCCTAATGCCAATCTAGCTTCCAGAGACTGGACTCGTTTTCTGAGCACCAGGAGATCTTTGCATTGGGAGCACACATAGAACCTCTCATCAATTGGTAGATAATCATACTTCGTGCAAAAGACTGGAAAGCCCCCATCTCGCACTGCTGAACTGCTGTCTAAATCTTCATATTATGGAGTTCCTAGTTAATTTAGGTTACTATAGGAGTAGGGTTGAGTAAATCAAGTCCTTTAACTTTATGTGGTGTATTTGTTAATTTGGCAATGACCTGCAAGGGGATAATTAATCAATTAAGAAGGAATAGGTCACTCCCTTGTTTTACATAAACCCCTGATTGATTTTTTATGTGAAAATGTCTTCTTATCTAGGACAGAGCCTGTAAATCAAAGAATGAGGCTAGAGGTGGAGTGAAAGAAGGACATTAAAGATTATTCCCTACCTTTCCCAGCTGCTGTTTTTTTTTTTCAAGGCATACACACTAAAGATGAATTCACCCTACAATTTCACCTCTCCCATCAATT
This sequence comes from Rhinatrema bivittatum, assembly GCF_901001135.1. Taxonomy (NCBI): domain Eukaryota; kingdom Metazoa; phylum Chordata; class Amphibia; order Gymnophiona; family Rhinatrematidae; genus Rhinatrema; species Rhinatrema bivittatum. The sequence goes on from NC_042624.1 coordinate 83,027,122, forward strand.
TTGGGAAGTCCCAAAATTACCTAGCAAGCAATACTCACCAATCCTCTTCAACCACCAGCCAAATCTTCTTCTCCTCTTATTATATCTTCAAGATTGGCTGCCTCCCCATCAGCGAGTGCTGACACTAACAGCGAGGTAATCAGTTCCTTTTTAGTACTGAATTTGTAACAGGCATTGGCTGCTTCACTCAGGTGTGAATAAATTAATACTATAGTAAGTGTTGGTACCTGTCAGCTGTACCAGCATTTGGAGCGGGAGGAGGTAAAAGCCTCTTTTCCTTCTGCTCTGCTGGGGGTCCCATGCAGTAGACCTCATGGTAAAAAAAAATTAAATCTTTGAGTTGGTAAAAAAAATGTACATGCACATTAAAATGTTCCTTAGCATAGTCATAATGCTTCTGCCCCTCTGCTCTACATTTCTTTTCTTTGTTGTGATCTTATCTTTATGGGGGGGGGGGGGGGGGGGGAGGAAGAGGAAAGGGAAGATATGATGGGTCCCTTCTGAACCCGGGGTATGTGGGGTTATCCAAGCAGACAGAAGGCTTAATGTGTCCTACTATGCAAGTTGCTAAGCTAGAAGGATGAATGACTGAACAAACTGGAAAGAATGAGTCTTTGGAAATATGCTATAATGAGCTTCAATGATTTCATTCCGGATTGATGGAGGATAGTAATTTACTGTACCATAAATCAGAGTTAATAAAACGTAAACTTTGGCATCCGAATGCGTGAGTTCTCAACTTCCTTCAAGTCCCTGCTATAAGTCCAAGGGAGTCGTTTCCAAAATTCCTGATAGAGACATTGAAAATTCCTGGGGAAGCTGATCCTCCTTTGAATGAAGTGTTCTATCTTTTCTACAGGAAGCGGATTGGGGAGCAGTCTGTAGCAGAGATCAATCTTAAGTTTCGGCAGACATCTTGGATCTTACTAGGTTTCTGAAGCGATCCTCCAAGGAGGTGGATCATGCTACACTATTAGTCTCCTACATTCCGTTCTGATAATTATATTTTTATGGTCAGAGGGTTTGGCCTTCCCCTGGTGTTTCTAAGCAAATGCTGAACACGCATAAACTCTTTCTGCAGATGCTGAAAGAAGTGGGTGGGGAATCTTTTTTGCACTCTCCCACTAAATGTTTAATTAAGTTTTCTAACATTTGAGACAATTCCTGAATAAAAAGAATGCTGAATAATGGCACTGTCAGTTATATTTTTAATTGGTTGTTGGTGTGATTGCTGTTGGCAAAAATAGGTGTTTGCCTTAATCTAGTGATATTACCTTTTCTATGAAGGATTGTTCAATCTTCTTTCTTTTTTTCTGCTTCACTGGGGGCTTTATAGAGGGCAAGCAGTGATCTCGATATTAAAGTCACTGTATAGGCATACATTTTATATGATTTATGTATCTTATAGTTCTGTATGCTGTTAGGGATGTGGACCCTTGAGCCGAGATGAGGTTGGCGCTACCACCAGGAGGAGACCCCTGTTGGTCCTCGTCGTTAGGAGGCGGTGCAGGCAGAGAAGACCCAACTGGAGCTTCACCTATATCAGCCCTTGTTCCCTGCAGGTTGAGCCCTTGGGTGCCGGGGCTGGCAGGACTTAGGTGGGGGTCTCTCAAGGCGTGGAACCAGAGGAGGAGGCTGAAGAGGTATCGGGCAGTCAGAAGTTGAGGCAGGAGGCAGACAGGCAATCCAGGAACAGGCCAGAGGTCAGGACGGGCAGCAAACAGGCAAAGACGGAGAAACAGGCCAGAGGTCAGGGCAGGCGGAGGTCAAGCAGAGTCGGAATACCAGACGGAGGTCAGGCAGGTGGAGATTAGGCAGAGTCGGGTTACCAGGTGGGGTCTAAACCAAGAGGTCAGACCGGTGGAGCTAGGAGCAGGAGGGCACGGGCAGGAGGCAAGGAGCAAAGTAAGAAAGCAGGATCAGGAATCAAGGCTGGAACGCAGGATCAGGAGTCAAAGGCTGGAACGCAGGATCAGGAGACAATGCAGAACTTGCACTCTGAAGCAGAGTAGGACCTATTGCTGAGGTGAAGTGCAGGAGTCAGGGCCGGGTATATATACCCACCCTGCATAACATAATCTTCACGGGCCGCTGGGAACTTTCCTGCCGCAGGCCCTTTAAATTGTGAGCAACGGCACGCAAGTGCACCTAAGGAGGTAGGCGCAGAGGCCGGGATGGCGGCATGCCGAGCTTTGAGGGCAGGCCACAATGGAGGCAGTCATTGTTGACCGTGGCGAGTGGCACTGGGGGAGAGCCGGGCCTGGAAGCCTCCCAGTGGAGGTAAGGGAACCTGGCCACGGGCGGCCACAGCCGGGGATCCTAACAATGCAATGCCCTATTTTCTATTCCAAGTAGATATTTGTAATAATTGTGCAAAATATAAAGTAAAAATAAATAAATAAATGATCCTTAGCAAGCTATGCAATAAGTCTTATCATGCGGGCAGTAAATAAGTACCCCAATAGTATGGCCATGCTAGTTTTGTGTGCAGTGATGTAAAAAATTCCTGTAAAATAGTGTTGCCACAGTCACTAGTATTGAACTGTAAGAGGGGTAGTCAACTCCAGTCCTCCAGAGCCAAAAACAGGTCATTTTTCAGGACATTCATAATAAATATGCATGAGATAGACTTGCATATAATGGAGGCCACCCCTATACTATAACATCCTTGTTGTTAGCCCTTTATCACAGCTTTTGGAGGTTCCATTATTTTATGGAAGATTCATAAAACAATATCCTGATGATTGTGAGAGTGGAGTGAGAGTTAAAAGGACAGAGGATGTATTTGGTCAATGCCTCCTGCTGGAGTCTGCTAAAATTGTATGCTGAGCTCTGGATGTGGAGCTGGAGCTGGCCAATGTGATCATCACATTGGAGTCACAGTCATCCCTAATCTGATCTGATGAAATCTCAGGAAATCAGTTAGTGAGCAGGGTCTATATTTCTCCCTGTCCAGCCTGGAGAGGACAGGAGAAGAAAATAGGGGCATGGGAAGAGATAAGGATGGAGGAGAACATTCCACTTTAAATGATGATATAACATCAACATTTGTGCAGGGATATCAGCAGAACCCTTCAGTTTTTCCAGAGATGTGCCACACACAGCAAGTCAGTGGAGACGTAGCAAGCCCCACCCAGCAAGCTATCCCATTGTCCTCCATATCTCCTGATTACTGCTTGCACAGTATTTAGGTTCATAGATCATGTTGGGAAAATTATTCAAAGAACTTAAAAATATTTCTAAATTTTGCTGCTTTTCTTTGTGTCTTGAAACACTGGTTATGTGATAGAAATCACTAATGCCATTATCTAATAATGCATGAAACTGGTCCATTAGTTCTGAAGTTTCCAGTTTCCAGCCGGAGTCCTTCAGTGCAAGCTCTAGATCACAGTAATATTAAGAGGTTGGGAGAGGGGGATGGGAGAGGTTATGAGTAGAAATGAAATTACTCCAAAAACCAAAAAATGTTGCCTTGGTTAGCTTTAAATATTTGCTGAAACATGAAAAATTGAAAAATAGATATATGCAAAAAAAAAAAAAAGGTAAGCATCTAAGAAAACACAAAACTTGCAGAAGCACCTTAAATGATTTTCAGGAAAAACAGCACATGGGATAACAATCTAGCCAAGGGATAAAATGCAATTGTGCTTGTATGGTTTAGCCTTCAAAACAGAAAAAAAGTAACTGATACTTTGTTAAAAAATGATTAGTTTTGAAGAACCAGGATTGTACTAATGCTGATTATGTCAATGCCTTATTACTTTCACATGCACGTTAAGGAACATAAAAGCAGAAACATTCCCACTATTAATGAAAAATGGGGTTTCAAAGCCTTCCAGAAGGAGCTCAGTATAACTTCTGTTAAAACCGATGTAATAAAACCTGCACTAAAATTGGAGTTAGAATTTAGCGCGGGTTTCATTTAACATTCATGTTAAAAAAAAACAATCCCCGTGGGATGCAGGAAGCTAATGCCATGCAAATAGACCAGGACTAAAAATAGTGTGTTTTTTTTGACTCGTGTTCCATTTGCTTGCCAACCCACACTAGAAAACAAAAAAGGTTCTTCAACCTCCCCCGCCTGATGTGGTCTTGCCGTACTGGACCGGCAGAATGGGTTGGCTCAGCAAGTCCTCCCTCCCTCCCCAGCATTGAGAACCCCTCACTTTCACATTAAAATGAAGCTGGGCAGGCAGTGAAGGTCCAAGTCTGAGTCTGGGGTGATCCTACCAGCAGGGCCGGGTCCAGTCTGTGTTGATCCTCTTACTCCTCCCAGCTCCCTCCTTCACCCCCTTAAAAAATTAAATTGGGCCATACAGAACTCCGGAGCCCTTCAAATCCCCCCTCCCCACCTGGTAACCCCCTGCTGGAGAAGACCTTATCACGTCCAGCAGGTCTGTTCTCTCTAGGGATGTGAATCGTGTGATCGATCGTCTTAACGATCGATTTTGGCTGGGGGGGGAGGGAAATCTGATCTTCATGGGTTTTTTTGTTAAAAAATCGTAAATCGGGGGAGGGTGGGAAAACCGGCACACCAAAACAACCCTAAAACCCACCCCAACCCTTTAAAACAAATCTCCCACCCTCCCGAACCCCCCCAAAATGTTTTAAATTACCTGGGGTCCAGTGGGGGGGTCCCGGTGCGATCTCCCGCTCTCAGGCCACGGCTGCGTTAATAGAAATGGCGCCGGTGGCCCTTTGCCCTTACCATATGACAGGGCAAAGGTAGCGCCGGTGCCATTTTGGTTCCTGTCACCAGACGTCACGAGTGCAGGAGATCGCTCCCGGACCCCCGCTTGACCCCCAGGGACTTTTGGCCAGCTTGAGGGGGCCTCCTGACCCCCAAAAGACTTGCCAAAAGTCCAGCAGGGGTCCGGGAGTGACCTCCTGCACGCGGGCCGTATTGCCAATATTCAAAATGGCGCCGGCGCTACTTTTGCCCTCACTATGTCGACATAGTGAGGGCAAAATGGCGCCTGTTTAACACAATGTATTATGATAACACAAGCGTACTGATAAGCACGAAGAATCTGTGAAGCTCTAAAACGCGCCAGGAACTAGGGGGTCATTTATCAAGCCACTTGTAATGGTCACACAGCGCTCTGCTGGCGCAATAGGGGTTTTAGAAAACTGCCTGCCCTCTATGCGGCAATAGCGCGTGCGCAGGTTCACTGCTCGTGTATTTTTATCCACAGTAAGTGGTGGCATCCCCAGGGCTGGGGATGCAGTGGGGACTGGAACTAGGCACATGCTTTTAAATGAATGTGCATTGCTGTTGCTGAGAAAAGCATCTGCACAAACGTGTGGGTGCTTTTTCTTTAGATAACTTTCAAAGTGAAAGCACTCGGAGTGCAAAGGCCACAGGTGAAAAGTACTCCCATGTCCCATCTTAAAATTATGCCCTGCATGTTTATTAAACACAGAGCGCTGGCAAAGAAGAAGCTATTGATAAAAGTTCCTGCTCTGCAGTAATGACCCTTCTCAGTCTGCTCTGCTTTGTTTTTCTATGTTTAACTGCCCCAGGAGATCATTAATAAATAGTGATGACCACTTTGTCAGGTCCTGTTTAATTACATCACAGTTTCTATCAAAATTCTTAAAACTATTTTGGCAGATGCCAAAATTTTCACAGCTCTTTTTTTTTTTTTAAGTTGAACCATTCCTCAAACAATAAGCAGCAGACAACACGAGACCAGCAGGCAAATTTGTTTAATATTTAAGTTGTTAAAAATGGGGGCCTCAGATTGGAATAATTGAAATGTGACATCTTATTTCCAAATGTGTCACTGCATGTTCCCTCAAAACCTGTATTGAGCTAAAGCCTTGAGAAAGTATTTCTCAGCATGTTGACCCCAGTTATAGGTCTTGCATGTTGTGTAGGAGCTGCCATATAATCTACAAAAAAGACCATCACCCCCAATGCTTCCTTTTGCTCTTAAAACTGCATTATAAATAAATAAATACATTGGTCAAAACCATATCAAGCCAATAGTGATTTTTCACTCAAAATTAATATTTTAATAACAGATATGATCTAGAATGTGTAAACATATTTGTCTAGGCATTAAGAAGACAAATTTCAAAGCCATTTTCCCAGGTGAATAAAGATTTACCCAGATAAATTGGTCTGTTGAAAATTGTCCTCCTTTAATCCAGATAAAAGTATGTGCAGGGCTCCCCAGCATGCGTACTTTAGTGAAAAGGGGGAGTCGTTCCCAGGGACATATTTTGGACAGGTTCCAAACACATGCATAGACTAAGGGGTAGATTTTAAAACATGTGCGTACACATGGACGTGCCAATTTTATAACATGCGTGCACCGGCAGAAGCAGTTTCCTCTGAAGCAGAAGCAGTTTTCACGTGCCGACTGGCTGCCAGCACACGCTGTCCCAGCCAGCCTCCGTCCCGCCTCACCCCGCCCAGACCATGCCCCCCAGTCCACCCCTTTTTCAGGGCCCGGCACTTGTATGCATATTGGGACTTACGCGCGTGGCCAGGCCTTTTTGAAAATGCGCGAAAAAGGTTTGAGGTTCGTGCACCATTAAAACCTTTCAGATATCTGATAAGGTATCATATCTCCCCTGCACCTCCTCTCTTCCAGGATGTACATATTCAGATCCTTCAGCCTCTCCTCATAAGTCTTCTGTTATAGACCCCCCACCACTTTAGTCTCCCTTCTCTGGGTTGCCTCCATCCTATCTATATCTTTTTTGAGATACGGGCTCCAAAACTGAACACAGTACTCAGGTGAGGCCTCAACAAGGACCTCTACAAGAACATTATCACCTTCTTTTTCTTACTGCCTCTCTTTATGCAGCCCAGCATATTTTTGGCTTTATCTATTGCCTTGTCACATTGCTTTGCCAACTTCAAATTGCCAGTCACTACTACCTCAAGTCTTTCACCCCCCCATCACATACAGCTCTTAAGGATTACCGCATACCAAGAAATGCAGACTCATGAATCTGGGATGCTTTTGGGTGTTGATGCCCAGGCTCTTGCTGATTTGTGCCTTTCTTGGTGCCTTTGACTGTTTTTGGCTCTGCTTCCAACACATATAATAGAATTGGAATGATGCAGAGAAAATTAGCATGGCCCCTGTGTAAGGATGCGTGAAATGTTCCATATTTTGGTTTTTATGGGTGTGGGAATGAATGATGATTCCCACAGGCCTGGAGAAAAAACTAGCCTGACTCCAGCCTTTCTCAAAACATAATCTTTATTCACAGGTTCAATCATATACACAACAGTAGACTACCTTTACCTTCAGACAGTGTACTCCCTCTCTCTACTCACAGTCTGTACTGCTTCGTCTCAGCTCAGTGTTTGGACAGTGTTATGCACAGGAGCTGCCTTCCTCCTGGAGACCTGGGCCTAGTCTGGTTATCTCCACCTGGGTTGTAGCTCATACTCTCCTTAAGGCATTTAAGGTGGACCAGGCATCTAGCCTGGTCCTGCACAGGTAAACGGAGGAACACTAGGGGAACTGCCTCACAATGGGATAAAGACAAAGGATTCTTAGTGACTAAATGATGGAGATGAAGAAAAGATAATCTCTGTTGACTAGGGTAACCTGCATAGAGCAGCAATTACTCTAAGAATAAACCAAAAAACAAAAGCTTGTTGGGCAGACTGGACCGACCACTTGGATCTCTTTCTGCCGACATTTACAATGTTACTATGCTTCTGTTCTCTTCCAAGTTCCTTACCAGTTTCCTTATGATGCTTACTGACTATTGCTCTCATCCAGTTATGGGTGCAACCAAATAAAGCCATTCAGAATCAAGCCTCTGAACGCCTACAGTGCACTTTGGCTCAGTCACACAGAATAGTAAAGATAATGACGATCAAGCTGATACAATCGACAATCTGATCTAATGCTTTATGCATTTGCTGCACCTCTCATTAGGGTCTTCATGCCACTGTTGTAGGTGCCCTTCACTCCTGTTTTGGTGCCTTGGGATCTTCATGCCACTGTTGTTTGTGCCTTTTTTCTCTCCTGTGGCATCAAAGTGTTCATCCCTCTCCTGCTAATACCTCCTGAAAGTTTCATTAAACTTGGATAGAAAACATCAATTTTAGAGCCCAAAATAGGGTGCATTGCTTCCTCCATTGACTTTAGTGGAAAACAAATGATCGAATGAATGAAACAGTGACAAAATCAAGGCGAAGCCTGTGAACTGCCACAGGCTCACAGCTCCCCTACAGTGGTCCATGTCTCTTACATGGGTTTTCTAGGAAAGAGAAAGTCTGTAGGGGAGAAAAGGGCAGGGTACCCTCAGGGCCAGCAAGCACATACTGGCTCACGTGCCCTGTGCAGATTTTGTTTCAAATTGCTGCAGCTATTGCCACTACTGCTGCACAAAGATCTTCAGCATCACAGCCTGGAGGAGGGGCGGGCAGGAGGCTGCTGGACAGGGGTGGGAAATTTTGGGACCTGAACTGAATGAAACAAATAGAGATGTGAATCGGAACCAGAATCGGTTCGGATTCCGATTCACATGTGGGTTTTTTTACATCGGGCCAATTGCGGTTTTATTTATCGGCTGCGCCCGAGCCGATAAACAAAAAACCCACCGACCCTTTAAAACTAACCCCTTAGCTTCCCCACCCTCCCGACCCCCCAAAAAAACTTTTTACAGGTACCTGGTGGTCCAGTGGGGGTCCTGGGAGCGATCTCCTGCTCCGGGCCATCCTCCCACTCCTGGGCCGTCGGCTGCCACTAATCAAAATGGCGCCGATGGCCCTTTGCCCTTACCATGTGACAGGGCATCCGAGCCATTGGCCGGACCCTGTCACAAGGTAGGAGCTCTGGATGGCCATCTTGTGCTCCTACCATGTGACAGGGGCTGACCAATGGCACTGGTAGCTCCTGTGACATAGTAAGGGCAAAGGCTATCGGCGCCATTTTGATTACTGGCAGCCAACGGTCCGAGTGCAGGAGGTCGCTCCCGGACCCCCGCTGGACTTTTGGCAAGTCTTGTGGGGGTCAGGAGGGTCCCCCAAGACTTGCCAAAAGCCCCTGGTGGTCCAGCGGGGGTCCGGGAGTGATCTCCTGCACTCGGATCGTCGGCTGCCAGTAATCAAAATGGTGCCGATAGCCTTTGCCCTTACTATGTCACAGGGGCTACCGGTGCCATTGGTCAGCCCCTGTCACATGGTAGGAGCACAAGATGGCACCGGCCATCCAGTGCTCCTACCATGTGACAAGGTCTGGCCAATGGCTCGGATATCCTGTCACATGGTAAGGGCAAAGGGCCATCGGCGCCATTTTGATTAGTGGCAGCCGAAGGCCCGGGAGCGGGAGGATGGCCCGGAGCGGGAGATCGCTCCCGGGACCCCCACTGGACCACCAGGTACCTGTAAAAAGTTTTTGGGGCGTCGGGAGGGTGGGGGAAGCTAAGGGGTTAGTTTTAAAGGGTCGGGGTGGGTTTAGGGGTTATTTTTGTGTGCCGTTTTTCCCGCCCTCCCCCAAAACGATAAGGGAACCCCCACGATCAATATCGTGGGGTTTTCCTATCGTTTTGGGGGAGCCCCCGATTTCTGACGATTTTGAAAATATCGACGATATTTTCAATCGTCCGAAGCCCGATTCACATCCCTAGAAACAAATCACCGAGCCAAACAAATTGACTGAATGAATAAATGAAACAGACATTTTTTTTTCCGTGCACATCTCTACCCTGTACCCCTTCATGCAGTGGTGCACGGTATGCCAGGACACCCCCCAAACTGCTGCTCACCATGGCAATTTCCTTCTGCAGCTTGCCCTGGGCCACCGTGTACCTCTTGCTGAACTCTTTCCTGAAGAGTACAGGATAGCACTTCAGGACCTGGCTGAGAAGTTCATTCTCCTCCGCAGTGAATCAGATATCCCTGATCCAAAGTCTATTGTATTCTTTGAGCAACCAGTTTTTTATTTATGTCGGGCTATGAACACTTTTCCCCATTAGGAAAAATCTCTAAGACGAATATTACTTTTATTATATGTGGCATAGACACATACCACCTAAAAGTAAATTACTGAAAGTAAGGCATCCATGTATCGGTTTTGCTTTAGAATTGCTGTATAGAAATAAAGTTGACACACTGAGCATTCAGTACCTTGCACTCAGTTTATGCAACAGAAATGTATTTCACCCTAGCAATGAATTTTTTCATATGTTTGTGCTCCTTGATAAGCCAAGCGTGCTTGAGTTAGGAAAGGGGAGGATTATTTACATGTGCCCTCTGCTGGCTGTTAATTTCCTTCTAAGTTCTTTTATATTGGTTTCCAGAAGAAATTAAAAGATGTCTTTCCAGCAGTAGTCATGTGGAATTCTCCTTCATGACATATTCTATTAATGACACTTATTCTTCTCCTTTTGGTTATCTCCCTATAATCATTCGTGATGTTAGAGTATTCTTTTCACTGATGATGTGGCCAAGAGAAGAGGGAAAATATATAAGATAAAATATACAGACATATCTTAAAAAAAGAAAATAAAACAATGAAATGAGATTGCAGCGTTGTGTGGCAATTCTGGACTGCCTCACTTTCCTGTCTGAAAATTTAGTGAGCCATGCTATAGACATGATTTATTGTTTCAGATTTGTTTCATTTTTCTGAGGCCACTCGGGTTGCAGTATGGGTAGTGTCATTAGATATTTGGAGCTTTTAAAGGAGACGATATATGGAGTGCTTTGAACAGTTTGTCATATAATGAGATTCCTGATGGATGCCATCTTGCCATCTTACTGAGTGGTACAGGTAAGGCCTTCAGAGTCCTCCACAGTCTGTCCAAAGACGCTACAGAGCAAAATCAGAATGCAAATTGTTATGCTATTGCAAAACAGCTTTCTACTGCATTCAGTTATCAAAAATAGTTTTATTTCAAAAAAAAAAGTGATTAGGGAGTGCAAAAGAGCTCTCTGATTTTGTGCCCTATTTGCAAAGATTGTTAGAGCACTGAATATTTGGTTTCATCAGTGCTGCTAAGTGGGTTTACATAGAAGTGGTGTTGTCTAAACCAGGTTTAACTATTAAAGGTGGAAATTGTCATGGCTATGGAAGGAAAGAACAAGGAATCCTAAAATGTATTGATGTCAATCTTACAAGGCACATCTAGGGCCAACACACTGAGGATAACTCCCAAACAAATGTGCACGGTGGCAAATAAGCATGTATATGGCCGTGATAGATCCTCATAAGTACCGTATTTTATAGCATGGACGTATGATATGCACATGTTTTATAAAATACATGTATCTCTATCCCACAGCATATGCACATATATATGAAATCAGTCTATCAGTGTATTGAACGTGCATACTTTTCCTATTTATTTAAAAAATATACACACATATTTTATGCGCAAAAGTAAAGTAGGACTTACTTACGCAAACTGGGCAATTTTAAAACTTGCACATGTAAATTAAATGAACCACTTTACCAATTAATCAGTTTGCTCAGTCCTTCTCCGAGTCATTGGATCCTTCCTGGTTGTTCACAAAATATAGTACATTCTTTTATAGATGAGTAGTTGTACAAAAAGATCTGAGTGGGAGAAACTTGGGGAATTTCATGGTTGCTTTGTTTGAACAGTTAAAATGTTTGTGCATGTAGTACCTCCAAAAAACCACTGAATGGCTTTCTAGATGAGTGAGCATTATATTTAATGCGTATGGTTATTGTAGGGAAATGGTATGTATGTTCCCTTAAAGATTTGGGGGTTTTCTGATTAGGTGACCAAGTTTGTAGCAGTAGTTATAAAAGTGGGAACTTTTGGTGGGTTTTTGCCCTTCCTCCCCTACCGATTCCATAACAGAGTGGGATTTAGGGATTAGCTATGTGATCTTCTGGAGTACCTATCCTGTGGTCTGGGAAGCTCAGGGACCCTCCAAGTGGAATGGGACCCTGTAGGGATTCTTTCTCTCAAGGGGAGAGGCCCAAGGCCAGAAAAGTTGGTGAGGTTTCCTACTCTTCCTGAAGAGCTGGACCAGAGTAGAGAAGCAGAGAGGCAAGTGGCTGCTGAGGGCAAACAATAGGTTTCTTCTCCTCCCAGGGGAACTAACCATGTGGCAACGAGAAGTTCAGGATTGGAGTGAGTTCTCAAAGGGGATTGCCCCAGGATTTCCTTGACGTGTGAAGATCCAGAGAACCTGTATTGAGACGATAGAGGTGGAATCTGGAGGGAGATCTATGACCAGAGGATGAATGAGTAATTCAAGGTTAACAGGAATGTATTTGGCCCCCAGTGAATGAGAATTTTGTTATGAGTATGCTATTAAGAAACACTATCCTTCAACAGGGCTGGGAGGAAAATTTAAGTTGGTGGAATGTGAGTACTCATGCTGACTCTAATGGTCAGTACCTGAATTGATTTGAGATGTATCACATATGTCCCCCAACTGCTAATTAGGTATATGTGATCCCAACTATTTTGGAAGTGTAAGAATCTCTGACATTGTTTAAGAATAACTTTGTAAACCATTCTCACCCATGTAATTGCTGGCTGGTTCATCCAGATAATAAAGTTCACTGTTTCTGGAATGTTGAGACAAGGTATCTGCACCAATTATTGTGCCAGTTTATATGAGTGGATGGTGTCAGAGTCCAAGGAGGGGAGTGATGAGATTTCCTCCCTGTCCTGTCAGTCAAAGGGAAAAGGAGTACTGTTTGACTCATGTTGTTACCATCAATGTCCACTTTACCAACTGCATGACTTAATTTTGGAATCCAAAAATAAATTTGGAAGGGATGACCCTTATGCAATGGAGAAGTCCCATTCCATCATTTTATGTACCCCGTCAGGGGGATGAGAGGCTATGCAGGCCAGGGCTCTTCAGTTTGGAAAAGAGACAGTTGAGACAGGACTTCATAAAAGTTTAGAAAATCATGAGTGGGGTAGAACAGCTAAATAAAGGATGATTTTTACCCATTCAACTAACACTAAAACAAGGAGACACTCCATTAAACTAACAGCAAGAAGATTCAAATCAAATCAATAGACCTTGGTCTGACCCAGTATGGCAATTCTTGTGTTCTTATATGATACATCCTATATATGTATCCTATATACATCCTATATATACGTAGCTTCTTTTCTCAAATTATCCAGGAAGGCAAGAGTCGCAGTTGCTGGGGCTAAGTCCCTGGCCACAATCACAAACTCTGTGTCACTCTGGGTCATAGACTCTTTGAAAGCAGGGGAGAGGGAAGGGAAGGGAAGGATAGACCTCCAGTGCTCAAGTTGTAGAGGTAAAACCTCTTCTCTGGGTGTATTTGATGGTAAATATATGTAGGTGCTGAGTAAAGAGGCTGGTCAATCTGACTGGGTATTCCAAAGTTAGTTTACTGCAAATATTCCTAAACAATCAGCTGACACCATATATGCATGATTCTGGTTATATCCATAACTCAGCTTAATCTTTATTTCTTTCTGTCTCTGTGCATATGTCCCACAATACTGGATCCTGAGATTGTCTCACCCTCCAGGGCTTAGAATGAGAAGTATTCCAGGTGGGCCCGGAGTCTCCTAGGTGTTGCAAAATCCCTTCCCAGGCAATATCTGAGTTCCAAATGTAATTTCAGTTCTTTGCAACTCCCAGTCTTCCTCTCCTTGCCAGTGACAGAGACTTCAGTGGGGATGTCCTGATGAATGACAACACCCTACTCATAGTTCTTCTCTTTAGATGGTAACAGGAATCTTTCAAGATGAAAGATCCAAGCAGCAGGAAAAAAAACCACTCTCCTCTTCTCCCCACTCTTGGAAAGGAAGGGCAGCAACAGTCTTCTTCCCGAAACAAAAAAACAACATGTCTTTACCCCCAAATCTCTTTTTCTCAACTATTACTGCATCCATTCACTGGGTGTGAAATGAAACAAAGAGATCCTCTCCTCCTAATCCTTCCAGAAGCAGGGGAGACTTTCCCTCCTTGAGACAGGACCAGGGGATCCAGGACAAAAAATGGCAAAAAAGTAAAACATTAAAAAGTCCTCAACACACTACAAAAAGGCCAAGGCAACCCTTTCCAGTCAGGTTATGGACCAGAAAGGTAGAGCTGCCTCCATAGTAAACCTGGTGAACCAAGGTCATGAGGCTTGGCCTATCAAGGCTAGGGAATCAAAGATAATACACTGCTTCTCTATCTCTGCCTCTTTTTGCACAAACAGGAGCTCACCATTCCAGCAGCCTCACTAGAGGTGTTGTTAAACAATATGCTCCTCTCCGAACTCCTAACACCATGTCCTAGACTAGGGCCTAGAGATCCCAAAGAGTCATTACCCACACACAGACACACATACATACATATATATTGATATCTATATATCTCTCTATATAGATATGTTTGTAAAGATATGTTAGATGACCTGTTGTTCTTTTGTCAACCATTTGGACTCCTGAGTTGCCATCTTGGAGTCAGTCATTTGTCTGACCTATTTTTGCTTATTTGCTCTAGGCCCTTTTTGTAAATCTTCCCTGTGAGAGCCTTGGTACCCTTACATAGAGGATTTGGGATCCCTTAGATCAGGAGGTAGGGAAGATTCTGCTGATTTCTAACCCACCTCAAGTGGATACATCAGACAGTGACCCAATACAGAGAAATTTCACTCTGAGTTGTTTTTCTTCAAGAACTATCCTCTAGAGGGAAGGAGATGAGAGTTATTGTTCATGAGTTTTTTTCTGCTGACTCAAGTGTGCTGCACTTGAGAGAAGAGTGCCCACTGGCAAACCTAGAAACTCTCTGGATTTGGCCTGGAGACTCCAGAATTCAGGAAGAATTGCTGGATTTCTGGGCCAACATCCAAAAACTCCGGGTGCACCTTTCTGCTCATGTAGCCCAGGAAGAAGACTGCAGGAGCTGCACAGGCAGGAAGGAGGAGGAGTGTCGGATTCGTGCTGAAAAGGAGGGAGCAGCATCTATGAAGTCATGGGGTGGGGGCAATAGCCAAAGAAGCTGCCATGTAGCAGGGCTGCTGCAGATTCTATCTTGTAGCAGCTCAAGAATATCAGGGCTGCCGCAAACTCCATTCTGTGGCAGCCCGATAAGAGTAGGCCTGGCAGTAGGGCCGCCACGAAGCTCATCCCATAGTGACCCGAGGAGGAGGCCTAGAGGCAAGGAGGAGGTCAGGGCCCTGACTGAGTATGTATGTGTGTGTGTGTGTGTGTGTGTGTGTGTATATGTGTTTGTGAGAGACAATGCTTGTGTATGAGAGCCAGAGAGCATGTGAGGGTGACAGCCTATATGTGTGTATGAGAGAGAAAGACAGCCTGTGTGAGTGAGAGAGAGAGAGAGAGAGAGTCAGCATGTGAGAGTGAAAGCCTGTTTGTATGTTTTAGAGAGGAAGGGAAGAAGATGTCAGGAGGAGAAAGAAGAAACAGAAAGAAAAAAAGAGACCATAAAAAGAAATTAGGAAAAGACCGAGAAGGGGATTGGAGAAAAAAAGAGACCAGGACCAACCAATTAGAATAATAAGATCAGACAACAAAGTTAAAAAATTGTTTTGATTTTTTAGTGATTAGAACATGCTATCTTTGGGAATGTGCAATAAATATTTGTATTTTGCTTGCTTTCTAGTATTCCACTCTTCAGAATCTGGTTTCTTGGGCTTTCCATTTCAGTTTTGTTTGCATGCTTCTGTTTCTAATTTGCAGTACCTTACTCTGTATTAGGTTAAGGGTCGATCTGTGTTCTGCGTATGTGACTGATGTGTAGTATTTCTGTTAGCATGTAAGGACTTGTAGAAGTACAGCTTGTTCTGTTAACCCAGTAGGTGGTGTATTAGTGTTCTAGGGTCTGCTATAATATTTGCATTGCTGCCTTTTCATACATAAGCTTGCTGCTGTTTAAGTCCTGAGAGGTATGGTATGATACGGCTAGGTTTAGGTGTCTTTTGTTTTGTTTGTTACTTCACAAAGTGTTTGGCAGTGGAGCGTGTTTGGTTTGCTATTACTGAGGTGTGTATGTGTGGAAGAGGGGGAGAACTGAGCGAGTGTGTATGTGTGTGAGAGAAAGAGAGTGAACACGAGAGTGTATTAGTATATGTGAATCTGAGAAAGTTTAGTGTGCATGCTGTTACTGGTGCACACATGCCCCCTCTCTCCCCCACTAATCCTCAACAATGTCAGGGTGCCTGGAAATCAAAAGTTCCCAGGTTTTCCCACTGGTACTTTCAGAGGGAGATCTGATATTTAAGAAGACTGCAGGAGAGGTATGAGAATTTGGACTTGCTGTGTTCCGATTAGTACTCTGGGACTAAATTCTAACCGTTCTACAGTAGGAAAAATCTTGAGATAAATTTGGGAGTTGGAAGAAGGATTATGCTTTCTTCAAGCTAAATAACTGGAAAGGCGAAGGAGATAAATGATTAGAAAATTGGCTTCCATAAATTCAAAGACTTTGCTAGGTCACAAATGTATTAATCTTTCTTCTTCATTATTATTCATCAATTTTATTTGAAATCTAAGTGCTGTAAAGAATCTTCAGTCAATTTAATCAGCTATCAGTAAAGAAGTTTGTAAACCACATTGCCTCTCAGCGTGAGTTTTGCTGCTAAGATTGTGGAGATTATCAGTGCTGTTTACGGGGATGGAAAAGGGCTGCGTACATTGGTAAGTGCAAAAGGGCCTTGAAGCTACGCTTCCCTCCACGTAGAGGCTGGGACTTCAGAAGTAAAAGCTGTCTGTGGAGAACTGGTTGTAGATAGGTTCTATTTTATTTCCAAGCACCTTTGGGGACAGCATCAGGGTTCTATCCCTGTGGGCTAGGCCTCAAATCCCTGGTCCCAGGAGAGGAAGACGAAGCCATACCTCTCTATTTCTGGCGAGGTTGTGTCAGGGTTCTGCAGTTTGTTTGAGGAATTTGCGACTTTTAGGAGGTTTTTTTTGGAGTCCTTAGTACTGGCTGAGGGAGAAAAATTCCCTGTCCTGGGAAGGATTGGAGAAGATAGGGACCTACTGATTCTACCTCCCACCCAGTGGGTGGACAGTGGTGTCTCTGGGCATTGTGAATCTGGGTGAGTATTTTTGTGTTATCTTTACATTATTTTTGTTTTGGAAGGAAGCTTTTGCTGCTACCCTTCTTGATCAGAAAGGGGAAAGGTGAGGAGATTCTTTCCTGGTTGCTGTCTTAGATCTATTAATCCAAAGAAGCCCACTTTATCATCTGGAAATGAGAACTAAGAGTAAGAGGAATGCTTTTTCATCTGTAGAGACCCCTACCAGAGTCTTTGCCCTTGGAAGAGAAGACTGGGAGGCTTAGAAATTGCAGAACATCTGTACCTAACAGGGAACTTCTGCCACAATTAGTCAACCCTCGGCACATCCTGGGAGACCTAATACTGATTCACACATTCACAGATTTTTATTTATTTATTTATTTAATTCTTTTCTATACCGACATTCATGACACAAGTCAAATCACATCGGTTTACATCAAACATGGGATATTTAACATTAACAATAATCATAGCTAGAGAGCTACTGATAGAGTTAAGGGAAGAGGTAAGTTACAATGAGCGAGGGTTACTGGAACTTGGAGGTTGGAAGAGAGTAAGGAGGGAGGAACGGTTGAGTAACAGTATAAATATATGGAATCACAACAGTAAGAGGAACAGATGAATGATATATGTTATCTCAATAGTTTATACAAAATAAATATGTAGAACAAAATAAAATATAGAGTGAGGAATATAACGTTACTGATTAAATGGTTAAGGATAGGCTTGTTTGAACAGCCATGTCTTTAGTTTTTTTTTTTAAGGAGATGTTTTGGAGAAGTTGAGCTGGGACACGAAGGTAACAAACAACAAGTATGTATGCATGAATCCAAGTGATTACTATTGAAGATGTGCAGCAGTAACGTTTGTTTGAAACACCCATCCAGAGTGTCCTGCATGATTATTCAGCACCTGCATACTGCCAACTTACATATACTGAGTTACCACCCACTGCAAAGATACTTCCCACCCACTCCCCTCGACCCAAATCTATCCTCCCCCTCTATTGAAGAATCCATGCTGCGGACTGTTGGAACTGTACAAAAACTTAGCCCTGGGACTGAGCATAACTCCTGCCTTCTCAGCTAAACACCAGAAGAGGGGCTACATATACGTAATATAAATGTTTCAGAAGTCATGTGACAGTGTCTGATGAATGTGTCATCCAAACAGTCCAGCTCTTACTATTCACCCTAGGAAACAGTTTCAAATTGTCATCATTTCAGTAACAGTGAAACAAACTCTCCCCATTACCAAACACTACTTTGTGAAGTAGCACAAACCTGCAAAGAGTCACTCAGAACCTATACAGCAAACCTGCCATACGAAAAGAGCACTAACTCCCAGAACTCAAACAGCAACAACCCTATATGTAAAGCCAACACTGCAATATTCCGCCAGGCCCCTAAAACACTAATATATTTCCTACTGGGAAAGCAGAATAAGCTGAATCGCTACAAATCCCTACACAGAACCTACATGCTAGCGGAATATCTCACCTCAGTCACACATGTAGAACGCAAACCCTCACCTAATACAGAATAATTGAAATGCATCTTTTCCAAAAGGGCCCAAAGGAGTTAAAAGATTTTGTAAAATGAGAGTTTTGTACATTAGAACAGAGGAGGAATAAAAAAAAAAAAGACAGAGCGCAGTGCTTGTATTCTTTGGCAAGCAATTCTGTTTGCATCAGACTCCTAGAAGTCATGTGCCTTATATTTCCTCTTATTTATGTGCTGAAATGACTTCCAGATGTTCTTAATTATAAAAAAAAACATTGAGAAAGCAGAGTAATGCACATTAACATTTTTTCCCACATTTTCTTGTAATGGCCAATAAATTAGCGTATTGTACTTTATTTACATTGCCTCATTATTCTGTGTACGAGCTGCAGTCAGGCATTTCCTCAGACAGCTAAGTTTGGTCAGAGGCACAAAAGACTTATCTTTTGGTTCCTGTTTTTATTTGCGGTCGTTGCCTGCCTGAAGTCATACCCACAGTGTAGCATATTTGGTGGGGGAGCTGCTGAAACCCTCCTTCGCGAATGAAAGCGCGTCAGCTGTTGTCAGGATGTAAACAGCAGCCGGTGGGTACTGCAAACGTACTGCTCTCATTCCTGGACTCGGAGGGCGCATGGAAAGTGTTTTTGGACTGCTGGAGCCGGGTTGCACGCAGAACCTTTCATCTGTAAATGTTGAACTTTTAGCTCAAAGTCCTGGGACAAAGTCTAAACGGAGACCCAGCAAGAGAGACCACATCAGGCTTTTTGGAAATAGCTGTAAGGGGGGGGGGGGGGGAGTGAGGGTCTCAGAAGAAAGAGGCACTTTTCAGAAAGAGAAAAAAAAACCCCTATAGAATGGACAATAGATGTAAATCTGTAAAAACTCTTACTGAATCCACCCCAGTTATCACCGAAGGTAACTATCTGTTCTTCATATTCCAGCTATAAAATATGTGAAAGTCGTGTATTGTACGCAGGAGGACTTTATCTTGAGAGACATGACGGTTAAACTTTGCGGTTTCAATTTATTGTACGACATTTAAGACACTAGTAAAATTATGAAGCTAGATATTTGATTCCCTTACACGTCTAAGAGGCTGCTACTTGCCCACCCCTCGTGAAAATTAAGATGCGCTGGTAATTTTTCAAAGAGATTTAATAGCCTTGGGCATAGCTGAGCGGGTTTCACACCACCAGGCTTACCTGTGACGGACATCGCCGCCGTTAGGCAAAGCCGAGCCCTACTTGGGCAATAGACCAGCTGGCTCCTAAAATGAATTGCGCAGGCTGCCCCGCATGAGCCAAAAAAAAAATGAAAAGGAACAGGTGACAGATTTTGTGATGTTCTCCCTCAGGAATACTGAACCGTTTCCACATTCCACATGTGGGTTTTCTTTACGAAGGGTCGTATTTGGGGGTACTGGGCTTCTGTGCGACCCCATGTGTCTGTCCGATGTGGGGGGCATGAATAAGGGTACTGTGGTAATGATGAACTTCCCAACAGCTCAGTTTTAAACAGATAAAGGCAAAGTTTCACTTTCCATTTCCATTTCAACTTTCCTACTAGCAGGGGAAGGACAGGAAAAGAAAGGAGCAAGCCATCCTCCTCCCGCTCTCTCTTCCTGCTAGAGCAGACAGGAATGATTGGGAGCCAGAGCCATCTTTCAACCGCCATGGGCGGGGGGCTTGCAATGCAATGCAGGGCCCAAGAGACTTTGTGCAAGTCTGCTTTCAACATTTGCGGGCTGTCTCGGTATGAGAGCCGCTGCATTTATCTGCATGCATTCAAAAATCGAAAGTTTGCGTGTACATGCTTTCCCCCACCTCTCTTCCTAGTGAGGGTGAAAGCCCAAGTGAAATGGAGTTTCATGCTTACTTTACATGCACAACCGTGCACCGCCTCTGCACATAAAACAGGATTTAATGCTCATAAGACACTTTGAAAATCAAGCCCAAAATGTGGCAAAATTGCAAACCAGCTGTTTAACATTTTAAAATACTACTACTACTTATCCTTTTTTATAGTGCTACTAGACCTATGCAACTCTCTATCGATACACATAAGACAAACTTCCTGACCATGGGTCTTGCAATCTAATTAGGACATACATAAAAGACAAATTAGGGGCTACTGGAAATTTATGTATTATAGAAAACATGGTTAAAATCAACAAGACTAATGTTACAGAGAATCAGAGTTTAAGATTTAAAAGCAGCCTCAAAAAGGGGTCCAATAAAAATGTAATATAACAAATAGGATTATAGCGATGTTGACAAAAGTCCAAGGCCTATTGTGTGGACTGCAAAGATATTGAAAATAGAATCATCTGTCTATTCATTCTATCCAGAGGGAATGCTGACAATGAAACCTTCATCTACTGGTATGTTTGCTGGGAAGAAGCCTTAAATCTTGACACAAAATTTAAAAAAATAATAATTCTTGACGAGTTCAACTATTACTGGCTATTTATATTGTCTGCGAGTTTTAAGGTTAGTTTTTGTTTGCTAGTGTTAGAATTTGTCTGTGTAGAGAGAAAACAGGCTTTGATTCTCTGCGTTAGAAAAGGATAGTATTTGTTTGCCAATGTTAGCATTGTTTGCTAGTTTTAGGTTTAGTATTTGTTTGCCAGTGTTGGAATTGTTTGCTAGTTTTAGGTTTAGTATTTGTTTGCCAGTGTTAGAATTGTTTGTCTAGTGGAAAAGTAGACTGATTATCTGAGCTAGTAAAGGATAGTATTTGACAGTGTTAGAATGTTTTACTAGTATTAGATTTGTTTGCTAGTTTTAAGGTTAGTATTTGCGAGTTTTAGAATTGTTTGTGTTGTGAGAAAAGAAACTTTGATTTCTCTGAACTAGGAAAAGATAGTATTTTTTTGTTAGTGTTTAAATTGTGAGTTTGCAAAGCTCACTTACTTGATCTGAGAAGGTCCTGATTCCTGGACAACTAGTTACTAGCTTGATTCCCACCCTTGTCTTATTTTTTGACATATAGATAGGACCTTCATTTGCAGTTTTGATTTTATTTTCCCTGTCAATTTCAACATTAGAACAAAAACAAATTCAGAGGAAAAATGATTTTGATATAATACACAGAAGAAAAATCAGTGAATATAGCAGAATTAGAAAAGGTATAGAGAAGAGGGACCAAAATGATAAAAGGGGGGGGGGGAGCAATTCCCCTATGAGGAAAGGCTAAAGAGGTTAGGGCTCTTCAGCTTGGAGAAGTGACAGCTGAGGGGAGATATGGTAGAGGTTTATAAAATAATGAGTGGAGTGGAATGAGTAAATATGAATCAATTGTTTATTCTTTCAAAAAGTACAAAGACCAGGGGCCATGCAATGAAGTTACTAGGTAATACATATAAAACAGTAGGAGAAAATATTTTTATAATCAATGCACAATTAAACTCCAGAATTCATCACCAAAGGATGTGATAAAAGCTGTTATTGCAGCTGGGTTTAAAAAAGGTTTACCAAGTTCCTTCAAGAAAAGTCCATAAACCATTATTAAGGTGGACTTGGGGAAATCCACTGCTTATTCTTGGGATAAGCAGCTTGGAATCTATTTACCTTTTAGGATCCCGCCAGGCACTTGTGACCTGGATTGGCCACTGTTGGAAACAGGATATTGGGATTGATGAAGCTTTGGTCTGACCCAGTATGGCAAATCTTATGTTCTTATAATCAGACTCATTCATTTCACACAGTATCAGATTTGGGCAGAGGTCTAGTAGACATATTTTGAGATCACACATATCCCTTTTTAATATTGCACATTGAGTTGCTCGTGTTTCTTTTCAGTTAGTCCTGCATTCACATATTCGCCGATCCTTCTGGCCTCTTGCAATCATGTGCTCACCCCCTTCCCCTGCATTCATACTTTGGTCTCCTTCTTCTGTACCCTGAACTAACAGGCTGGCCCCCCCTAGCTTGCTGTGCTTACATGCTAGCTGGTTTCCCTTGATCCTTGTGCTTCCATGGCCAGCTTCTTTTGTTCCATGTTCTCACACACTGGCTGACTTCATGAGCCTCTGCACACACATACTAGTCTCCCTTGCTCCCAGATTTCACAGCAGCTGACTCGAGAGCCCACCGTACTTATATTGGCTCCCTGCACTCACAGACAAGCCAGGTGCCTGACCATCTGTGCTCATATGTTAGATGCCCTCCCTTGCCCACTCTGCTCACATGCTAGTTAGCTACATTCCAAGGAGCTCTACAAATCTGATCCAGAGACTCTGGGTTTAGAACCCTTTCTCCGAGTCTCCAGGAGAGTACCCAGGAACACGGGGTCCTAGAAATCACCTTCTAATTCAAACTCAGGGGCAAATTGGCCTATCAGGAAATCAGGCATCCCTCAGTGAGCCAGTTGCTCCGTTCACGTGTTGTTGTTTTTTTAAGCTTCCTGGCCCAAAGAAAAGGTTGATGTGGCTGCAGCCTGACGAAAAACCTGTGTGGTCACAGCAGAACCCATCCTGCTGCGGCCCGAAGAGAGACCTGCATGGTTGCGTCAAACCCCATGCCGATACGGCCTGAAGAGAGGGCTGCATAGCTGAGGCCCTCTCCCTCCCACCCCAGTGGCCATCTTCCACCTCCCTTCCAGCATTAAGGAGCAGCGCTGCCATCCCACAGCGGCCAAAGACAAGGCCACTGTGTGTATGAGAGAGAGCCTGGGTGTCTGTATGAGAGAGCACCTACATGTATGTATGAGACAGCCTGCATGTGTGTGTGAGAGAGCCTGCATGTGAACAACACAGCCTGCATGTGTATTTCAGAACCTGCATGTGTATTCAAGAGCAAGAGAGCCTGCCTGTGTGTCAGAGCCTGAGTATGTATGAAAGAGCGACAGAACCTGTATATATGTGAAAGACAGCGTATGTATGACAGAACGAGAGAGCCTGCCTGTGTGTATGTGAGAGCGAGAGAGACTGTGCATGTGTGTATGGGAGTGAGAGAATAAAGATTGAGAGGTCCCCCTTCCCCAATCCATAACAATCTGTGGGTGACTGGAAATCCAAAGTTCCTAGATATGGAACGATAGATATTTTTAAGCTTATTATTTTAAATTTTTAGGTATTATTTCATGTATCTGTTGTTTGAAATATTTGGTGTTTGGGAAATATTAGAAGAAAATTGTGAGTTATTTTAATTACTGGATGTTTGTTGGCTGTTGCCTATTGCCTCCTTGATATATTTATTATTAATATGGTTTTAAATTTGAATTATGTTTTATATCTCTTTACTTTATTGCTTAATGTTTTATGAGGAATTATGTTGTTTCTGTTTTTCCATTGTTGCACTGCATAGTAGTCAGGCTTTCTGTGGTTTCCACAGCATGTGTGTGAGCAAGCCAATTAGCATGTGTGTTAGTGAGAGAGAACAAGCAAGCCAATGAGCATAAGTGTGAGCAAGAGGACAATTTAAATCAATTAGCATATGTGTGAGCCAGTCAGCATGAGTGTGAGAGAAAATATAAGGGAGTTTATGTGAGAATGAACATATATGTTAGAATGTGTATGTATAAGAGAGAGGAGAAAAATTGTACACACCTCCTAACCCTGACTAATCCATGACAATCTCAGGGTGACTGGAATCTAAAGTATCCAGGTATGGAGAGCAATGACATTTTTAAGCCTTAATTTTAATTATTGGTTGTTATTTTGAAATATTTTATTAATTGGAAAATTTAAATTAAAAAACAATGTTATATATTTGTAATCATTGGATGTTCTATTCATCAGCTGCTTTGAAATATTTATTCTTTTATGAGTATAGTTTTACCATTATGATTAATGGTTTATATATTTTGATTTTATAGTCTGATGTTTAATGAGGAATGGTGATGTTTCTGTTTTGTTGCACTGCATACGGATTCTGTCTTATTATGGTTTCCAATTCAATTTTTTGTTTGCATGTTTATAGCTAAACTTTATTGTCTCCTTATTCTGTATTTGGTGAGGGTCTGTGTGTTCTGCATGTGTGACTGAGGTGAGGTATTCTGGGTGTAGTTTCTGGTAGGGATCTATAATGCATTAGCACACCATTAGCTTATAGAGATGTGCATTCGTTTTTGCTGAATTGGAAAATTGCAACGAAATTGTCCAATTCGGCATGTTTCAGGGAGCCCGAAAAAAATCAGGATTTTCCTGTTTTTTCGCAAAAATTCGTTTTTCCGATTAGTGCGCACTAACGGGAGTCAGTGCGCGCTAACTCCCCGTTAGTGCGCGCTAAGTCCTGTTAGTGCGCACTAACAAAAACTAACAAAAAGTAACAAAAACTAACAAAATCTAACGGTTTTTGTTAGTGCGCGCTAACAGGAGTTAGCGCGCACTAACGGGGAGTTAGCACGCACTAACTGGGAGTTAGCGCGCACTAACTAAAAATCGATTTTTCGCGAAAAAAAAGACCCGAACCGAAAAAAAACGACATTTTCCATGGCGGCCGAAAAACGAAGAACGACACGAACACAAAAAACTATGCACATCTCTAGCTTACTACATCAAGAGTTAAAAAAAATATTAGCCTGTGATTTAGGAGATGGTACACAGTTTTAACGCTCAGGTTTGTGCATCAGCCTGTAAGTGTGTGTGTGTGTGGGGGGGGGGAGCAGTGAGAGGAGAGAGTAAGAATGAATGTGAAGAGGCAGTGAGATAGCAGAGGGAGGGACAGTGAGAAGAAAGAACAAGGGTGTGTGTATATGAGAGAGTGAGGAAGCAAGGAGAATGACAGAAATGTGAGGGGGAGTAACAGGGGACCAGAAGAAAGCAAGAGTTGGGGAAGAGAGGGAAAGAAGAGAGCAAGGGTGTATGTGGGGGGAAAACAGGAAAGCAAGATGGTGGAGGGAAAAGACAATAACAAGGCAGAGAGAGAGAGAGTTGAATTAGGATGAAAATAAGAGTAAGGAGTAGGGGAGAGAAAAGGTGGGGCATTGGGGAGAAGGAAGAGAATGGGGTGAGAGTGAGGACAGGAATGGAGGGAAATGGTGAAGGAGAGTACCCAGGTTTGGGGGAGGAAGCCAGGGTGATGTAGAAAAAAGGGGATGAAGAGTGGAGGAGAGAGTGCAGGAGAAAGGGAGAACTGGGAAAATAGAGCAGGCAGGATGAGTAGGAAGAGGAGAAAAAAAGAAAAAACAAGGGGAGAGAAAAAGAAGAAAGAAAACATATTAAAGTATTTTCTGCTAAGGAAAGGGATAAAACAAACAGAAAAGAAAAAGGAAGGAGGACACGAGAGAGAGAGAGCAGAAAATAAAGAAAAGAATAGAGATAAGGACAGAGAAAAAGAAAAAAGATGCCCGAGCCAGAAAATCAGGCCAGAAACACCAAAGGTTGGAAACTATTTTATTATCTGATAGAGAATATAAATTAAGAATAAGGTTGTTCCTGAGGGTGGGGGTAAGCAGGGAAGAGAGGTGGAGGAAAAGAAAGTCTGTACAGCCTCCGACTCCCACCCTCTCCACTAATCTCAGGCAGGCCGATGCAATACGACGCGCTCAAAGAACGGACTTTCATACCAAGCACACGTTTTCCTAACGCGCGCGCATCCACGTCCCCTGTGCACCCGATGCAATATTTAAATGAAGAAGAAAATGCACAAAAGTTTATTGCACTGGGCACTCGTCATCTAAATTGCACACCCCTAACAAAAGTGCATCTCTTACATGAAATTACAGAAATCTGCAAAGCATGTGTTTTACCAAAGGGAAAGAACATAAGAACATAAGAACATAAGAAAATGCCATACTGGGTCAGACCAAGGGTCCATCAAGCCCAGCATCCTGTTTCCAACAGTGGCCAATCCAGGCCATAAGAACCTGGCAAGTACCCAAAAACTAAGTCTATTCCATGTAACCATTGCTAATGGCAGTGGCTATTCTCTAAGTGAACTTAATAGCAGGTAATGGACTTCTCCTCCAAGAACTTATCCAATCCTTTTTTAAACACAGCTATACTAACTGCACTAACCACATCCTCTGGCAACAAATTCCAAAGTTTAATTGTGCGTTGAGTGAAAAAGAACTTTCTCCGATTAGTTTTAAATGTGCCCCATGCTAACTTCATGGAGTGCCCCCTAGTCTTTCTATTATCTGAAAGGAATCACCCACGATTTTGTTAAGGTTTTCTTTAGCTAATCATCATGCTCTTTGTTATTTTTTTTTTTTAACCCCAACCAGTCTCTCTAAAGAACCTTACCCTACAAGGGGCACATTTATCGCAAGACAGAAGACCACATTTTTTAATATTTCTCATGAGCCCTTGACTGCCAGATGAAAAAAATGTGCGTTGGATGCCCAGGCTTTTGTGCGCGCTTTCTTGCATCGGGCAATAATAGCTTCATGTCTATCTTTTTTTTTTTTTTTTGTTATGGGCTAGAGCTGAAAGTTTGCATGTCAACGATGATATCAGCACTTACAGAAAACAATTAAAGGCTTGTTTAAGCAACCTTTTAATTTATAGGTAAAAGTAGTGCTCCTTGGTGATGGGGAAGGAAATGATGTATAATTTATTATTATATTTATTATTTATTAACTGTATATATTTTATGATTATTGAGACATTGTTTATAGATGTAATCCACCCAGCACGAGTTTTTGCTATAGGCAGACTGTAAACATTTTAAAATAAACAAATACATTTTCATGGACTTTAAATGCAATGGGTGCTATCCAGTACACTTTTTTTAGGGTCCGTGTTTTAGACATGCTAATCTCCTTGCTGCATCGGACACTATTATTGGCCGCCTGAAACAAGCGCCCAACCGCAATTACACCTGTGCACTAGTAGTGCTGGGCGCACCTTATTGCATCAGCCTGAGGGTGAGAAGTACTTAAAAGTATGACCAGCTCCGTAGCCTCTTTGGTCAGTTTCCTAGCCCCCATAACTCTCACTCATGCTCTACTTCCCCAATAACCTTACACTGTGGCCCCTATCATTCCATGTCACTAGGTTGGGACATACATGTTACTTACATAGTGTTTTTTAGCTAGTGCTAATTCATCTTATGTACCCAGCAGAGCATTGCGCTCGGAAGGGAAAAAACCTATTGGCAGTCCCACCATTGCATACAGTAAAACTGCGACAACCCGTGATCATATGTTTTCATATGCTGTTCCAGTGTTAAGGAACAATTTACCCACAGAAATGTGTGAAGAAAAAGATGTTAAGATTTTTAGGAATGTATTATTTTTTTAAATGAAGCTTTTTCATGATTGGATATTATTGTTTTATATTAATGATGTATGTTTTAAAAGTATGAATGTATAAATTTGTAATCCACCTTGAACAAATATTTGGAGATATGGAATATAAGGATGGTTAAAGAAAGAAAGAAAGAACATAACATAAGAACATAAAATTTGCCATACTAGGTCAGACCAAAGGTCCATCAAGCCCAGCATCCCATTTCCAACAGTGGCCAATCCAGGTCACAAGCACCAGGTAGGATCCCAAAAGGTTGATAATTCCAAGCTGCTTATCCCAGGGATAAGCAGTAGCTTTCCCCAAGTCCACATTAATAATAGTTTGTGGACTTTTCTTCCAGGAACTTGCCAAAACATTATTTAAACCCAGCTATACTAACAGCTTTCACCAAATCCTCCAGCAACAAATTCCAGAGTTTAATTTTGTGTCGAGTAAAAAAATATTTTCTCCTATTTGTCTTAAATGTATCGCCTACTACGCCTAGTAACTTCATTGCATGTCCCCTACTCTTTGTACTTTTTCAAAGAGTAAACAACCAGTTCACTTTTACCTTTTACACTCCACTCATTATTTTATAAACCTCTATAATATCTTCCCTCACCCATCTTCTCCAAACTGAAGAGCCCTAGACTCTAGCTTTCCTCATAGGGGATTTATTCCATCCCCTTTATCATTTTGGTTGCACTTTTCTGTACCTTTTCTAATTCTATTATGTGTTTTTTGAGATGCAGTAACCAGAACGACTTAGAATACTCAAGGTGTGGTTGCACCATGGCCAGGTCTTTTCTTCTTATCTGCTGCCTATTCTGGGGCAGGAAAGCAAATGGAGCTTCTTATAACTAAACACCAAAAGACTAACTATTATCTGTAACAACAGCTGCAGTCATGGAGCATATGTTCACAGACTCAGAGTGCACACCTCCTCTTCTGGTTTTCATGATGATTTATGAGATTCTGGTGTCTTTACTTTTCAAACAGGAAACCTGTGGAAAGAGGGAGAAAGAGTAGCGCTATATGTCAAGGATGGCATAGAGTCAAGCAGCATAACAAATTCTGCAGAAAACAAACTGGAATCTCTGTGAATAGAACTTCCATGCATGAAGGAGAAAAGTGTAGCACTGGGGGTATAATACCATCCACCCAGGATGATGAAACAGACAGAAATGCTATTACACTTGGAAACACAATAATACATTAAATTGAGATTTCAATTACCCCAGTATGGTGTAGGCAAATTAAAATTCTTCATATCATAGGTGACTGCCATGGTAGGGATGTGCACTAAAAAAAAGGAATTTCATTTCATTTTATTTATATATGTATTTATTTGTGGGGGGGGGGAGGGGAGTTCATTTCATTTAATATTTATTTCTGATTGTTTAGTTTCTTTAAAATTAAACAGACATTAACAAATCAGGATTAAACGGGAAAAAACAAGTGATAAACAAAAGGCAACTAACAGACTGAGTGCCTCCTCCTCCCATTAAATCAAAACTCATCGCTGCCAAAATTTAAAAACTTGAGCCCAACCTTAGCCTTCCCCATGCCCTGCCCCTTTTACAAGATGCCTCTTACCTTTTCTGTGGGGGTCCCCAAAATCCAAATAGAGCAGGAGTGATCCCCAGTCACTCTTGCCCTGCTGGGCCCCCAGTTATAAAATGACACTGGCTGGGCTTGTGGCCTGCACTGCTTTGTTGTACAGCCATGCAGCATATGGCTATGCAACAAAATGGCACCAGCCCATGGGCTAGGAGCATCTGGGAAGGGCTTCTGCCTCATTTAGACTTTGGAGCCTCCATGGAAGTGCTTCTGCCTCATTTAGACTTTGGAGCCTCCATGGAAGGGGCTAGAGTCATCCGGTGGGGGAGGGGGGGGATTGGGGGGGGCGTGGCATCTTCAATTTTTACCATTTCAATGGTGCTGAGTTTTTGCACCGGTGGCAGTGATGGGAAACCAGGCTAGGTCAGGTGCTTGCTAATTTTTAAATGACCTGGAAATCCCAATTAATTTCACTTGGGGGTTTTGTTTAATTTTGTTTTGAGAAGACATGTAACGAAAACAGGCTGTCTCATTGCATTTTTTTCATACCGTTTTAAAATGAATGTGTACCTGGGCTTCTTCGAACCGCTGGCTCTGGAACTGAAGAAAGTGAGAGCTACTTTAGATCTAGTTCTCAGTGGAACGCAGGACCTGGTACAAGGGGTAAATGGTGGTGGGACTGCTTGGCAGTAGGGATCACAATGCAAGCAAATTTGATATCTCCTCAGGACGGACCATGAGAGATAAAACTACTGTAGTAACATTGAACTTGAAAAGAGAGAAATGAGAAAAGGAATTGGAAGCAAACTGAAAGGAACATAATAACATAAATCAAAAGCTGTACCATGCTGGGTTAGGCCAAAGGACCGTGAAGCCCAGAATTCTCTCTTCGATAGTGGCCAATATGGGTCACAAGCACACAGCAAATTCCCAAAGAGTTGATCCATTTACAGGGATAAGCGGTAGCTTTCCCAAGTCTACCCGACTAATAATTGTTTATGGTCTTTTCCTCTAGGAACTTCTATCCTTTTGTATCCAGCTATGCTAGATGCCTTGACTACATCCTCCGGCAACCAATTTCACAGCTTGATAGTGGGTTGAGTGAAAAAAACATTTTCTCTGATTTGTTTTAAAACTGTTACCTGCTGTCCCCTATTTGAAAAGGTAAATAACTGCAACCTATTTACCTGTTCCACCCCACTCATTATTTTATAAGCATAATAATATTTTATAGCACTAGTGGACATACACAGCACTATATAATGGTAATAAGTATTCAGGTACAAGAAGTCCCTTCTCCAAAATGGGTACCTGAGGCAATGGGAGATAAAGTGACCTGTTCAAGGTCACAAGGAGTGCCAGTGAAAAAGTGGGATTTGAACTCTGGCTTCCCTGGTTCGTAGCCCATTCTTCTAAACGTTAGGCATCTCTTCCTTCCTGAGATCCTCCTTTTCTCCAAGCTGAAGAAGCCTAATCTGTTTGGCCTTTCTTCATAAGGGAGCCCCTTCCATCATCTTTATCATTTTGTGGCCCTTCTCTGTGGCTTTTCTAGTTCTGCTATATCTTTTTGAGAATTATGAATAAGGTGCATGAATAAACTCACAGCACAAAATTCTAACCACTGAGGGGATCGTATCAGTTTGTCCATGTGAAATGCAATCTGCAGTCTTTTGCCCGCAATGGTCTTTAAGCTGTAGTCAGAAAGTGCATTGAGTGTTGTAATCATTTACAATCACCTCCCATGTCCACAATTTCTAAAGTATGTTAGAGGTTGTGGGCATGGGAGGTGACTGTAAATGATTACAACACTCAATGCACTTTATGACTACAGCTTAAAGCCCATTGCGGGCAAAAGGCTGCAGATTGCATTTCGTATGGACAAACTGATACGATCCCCTCAGTGGTTAGAATTTTGTGAGTTTCATTTGTTCACCTTGTTCATAATTTTTATTATATGTTCACCTGGTGATGTGCTGTTTCTTGGAATTGATATCATTTTTGAGACTACAACTGCACACAGTACTCAAAGTGTGGTTGTAACTTGGCTTGCTACAGAGGCATTATAATATTCACTGTTTTAGTCTCCATTTCTTTTTGCCTTTCTTAAGGCTACCACACAAGGAGTTATTCTGCACACTGACTCCCAGATTCATTTCCTGGGTGTTAATTCCTAATAAGAAACCCAACATTGTGTGTCTCTAGCTAGGATTATTTTTTCTCTGTGTATCACTCTGCAGTTGTCTACATTAAACTTCATCTTCCATTTCAATGTCCTATCCCCCACTCTCACAAGGTCCTCCTGCAACCAGGGCCGGTGGAAGCACTAACAGGACTAGGGGACTGCCTAGAATGCCGTAGTTTGGGAATGGCAGCGGCAGGACTGGGCTGGGCTGGCTTTGACTGGGGCTTGATCTTTGCTGCAGTGTCAAGAGATTGCCAATATGCTCCCTGCTCCTTCCTCTACCTCTCTCACTCTGCCAGTTCTCTCCCACGGCAGGGGTTTTCATGGGTGCTGCGACCCAGCTTCAGTTCTGAGCTCATGGCAATGCTGAAACTGCCAGCCTTACTTTCAGGACCTCACTGCTTTCTCCTGGACCTGGGAAGAGAGAGAAAAGTGAATACCCCTGGGGCTGGGGCGGGAGAGAGAGGAAGAGGAGTGCTGTTGGGCCTGGGGGGATGGAAGAGAGGGTAAGAGGAATGCTTCTGTGGTTGGGATGGGGGGACTTTATTAATTTCCTGAGTTTTTCATGTGGGACTTTATTCAATGCCTTCTGAAAGTCCAGCTACACTATATCAACCAGCTCACACTTACCTACATATGTATTAACACATTAAAAAAAATCTAATAGGTTGGTAAGGCAATATTTTCCTTTGCTAAATCTATGATAGCTCCCCTTTAAGCCATGTCTATCCATATGGGCAGTAATTTTGATTTAAAAAATAGATTATACCATTTTGCCTGGCACTCAGTCAAGTTCACCAGTCTATAATTTCTCAAATCTTCTCTGTAAACCTTTTTAAAACTTGTCAGAGTAAATAGTTGCAAATCACCTGGACTTGATAGTATTCACCTCAGAGTTCTGAAGGAACTGAAATATAAAACTGAAAACCTACTTCTGCTAACCTGTAACCTATTATTCAAATCTGCCACTGTTCCTAAGAACTGGAGAGTAGTTTTTAAAAAGGGCTTTAGGGATGATACAGGAAACTACAGACCAGTGAGCCTGATGTCAGTAGTAGGTAAAACTCCTGGAAGCTATTGTGTTAAGGACAAATTTATTAAGCTTATGAATAAATATAGCTTAATGGGAAAGAGCCTGCATGGTTTTAGCAAAGACAACTCATGTGTTACTAATCTATTAGAATGTTTTAAGTTAGTAATAAGTGTTTGTATAGAGCTATCTGTCCTCTTTCCTATGCAACTTCAAATAATTTCTCCTCTGCCCCCCATCACCCACCCATATCTGTTATAATCCTCAAAAATGCAACTTTACTGCTCATATTGCCCACTGTCTCAATGCCCCAGCATTGCTCTGACAACAACCCTGTGTTAACTGTGTTGGATAGCCGATGTAGCAAGTGTAGTATTGCATTGTTGTCAGAGCAATACTAAACATCAAGCAGGAAGCAGATAAGGGGGATACTGCTTTTTGGCTCGATATGAGGTCTTCTAGGGATTCTGAAGGGGGGATCTGAGGTGAGCGGGTGCCTGGAACCACCTTCTTCAATAACAGTTCGGAGGGTAGAAGGCCAAAGGAAGAGCCCGAGACCCACACCATGGTTTAAAAAACAATGGGCGGGAAAGAAGATTGGAAAGGGAGTCCTAGAATTTCGTTTCATGTCTTTTTATTTATTTAAATGAAACAAGGCAAAACAAACAGCAAAAAACAAAATCTTTTTGACTGCACACCCCTACGGTTCACCAAGTGGTAGCCCAAACCTCCAGAGGTGAATTGAGCCCAATGCGCGTTGCATGCAATCTAACCCCAATGGTGACAAATTAATCCGTACGCGGCTCAGTAGAGTGCTGGAAATATATTAGGCTGCAGTTACAGGTCACCTTGTTTCTTGTATTAGCTGTTTTCCAAATGAACCATAAATAGATGCAAATAAACCAACTAGTCCCACAGATCTAGTTAGAGGGTATAACTATGTTACTGGAGCATGGGCTAGCACTAAGCAGGTTCATGGAGAACTGGCTGAAGATCATCCCAGTGCTCCCACTTCATCCTGGGAGTCCTACAGCCATAAAGGAGCTCAGAGCATGAATACCCTGGGCAAAGATCATGCCACATTAGTGGGGGATTGGATGGCTCGGGGAATGGTCATGATACTACAGAACCTTGTGCCTCAAGGCCACTGGCTCCAATCCTGGCCGAACAGGACCCATTCAACTGGTGGTCTCAGTCCAGTTCCAACGGCCACCGCAGAAACATTTGCAGTGGAGCTGCCGGATAGATTCCTACAAATCTGTAAATTCCTCTGCACACCTCATCACTGATTTAAGACAAGGACACTGCTGAAAGAGAGAGAGAAAGTCACAGAGGGGGGAGAAGGACTATAATCTGATTCCTTCCCTACTTCCTTTGTCCCTATCACGTTATCAGATTCACTTTTGGCAAGGTGATGTCTTACTCTAATCTAGCACTCAAAAGAGGACAGTAACTGGATTATAAATATTCAGTAATCTCGAACAGATTCCTGCTGGGAAATACTAACAAAGGGTTTGCAATAAAACTTCTGCATTTCAAAAAGTTCAACCCTTTATATCTACTGAGTGCTTGTAGTACTTGAATCCTTCCCAGCCTTCTGTTGTTATTTATTTATTTTTATTATTTTTTTATTTAACGTTTCTTTTATACCGATGACCGTTCGCACATCGCATCGGTTTACAGTGCATTGTTAGTTTATAAAACTAATAATGCAGGTAGATGCTAGTCTTGCTGTGATTGGATTTTAAAAGAAATACAAGGGAAAATTAAATAGACCTAGGATGAGTTTGTTCGGAATGATCTGAATATCCGCCCATCTCTTTAACATCACGTGGAATATGTTTTTTTTTTTCATTCTCAATAATTTTGCTGT
The DNA here is from genome assembly GCF_901001135.1 of Rhinatrema bivittatum. Classification (NCBI taxonomy): domain Eukaryota; kingdom Metazoa; phylum Chordata; class Amphibia; order Gymnophiona; family Rhinatrematidae; genus Rhinatrema; species Rhinatrema bivittatum. Next base: position 83,061,426 of record NC_042624.1, read on the forward strand.
CTGTCCATTGAACAAAGGAACCACAGATGTTTATTCATTCCGATTTCATTTGCAATTCATTCACTTACATTAGAAAATACACCAATAGCACCCATGCGGGATTTTCTGGTTGCTCAGTGGGCAGCGATGTGTGCTGCCCTGAAGAGGATCTGAGTTTGATTCCAGGATCCAGTCTTCCACTTCCTGGCCCGGCCAATGCTAGGGATGCTGCAGAGGCAGGGTTCACAGTCCCTCTGGGGATAGGGGGACCCAGCTATCACACAATGGCCAGAGGCCAAGTTAGGGCCCTGAGTGGAGGGTTTCAGAAGGGACCCAGATGAATGGCTCCCAGCTGAAGACCATCGCTGCAATGACTGGGCTGGGCAAATTGGAAGGGGATATAAAATGGGGGGAAATCCCTGGTAGTTGCAAATGAAGGCTTAGGGCACCAGATCCCAGCTCTGGTTCCGACTGAGCTGGAAATCCAAAAGGATCAGGAGGACACTGGCAAGTTAGGAAAAAATAGAAAGCACTGAATCTTGCCACTGATGTAACAAAAAAAAAAAAAATAAGAGGTTAATATTCAAGAGAATTTGTCTGGTTAACATTTAATTTACCTCAGCAAATCCTGAAATTTGGATTTCCCACCCCTCTCACTGGCAAAATGTTACCTGTAGTAGGTAAATCATTAACTGGCTCTAATTTAGCCTGATAAAAAGAGGCAGAGTGGGAGGCATGGCTAGCTGCCCTGGCCTTCAGCTCAGAACATCTAATTATTAGCATGGGAAATGGTCTTAGGGTAATGCACATTTTGCAAGGAATGTCTGACATAAAAAAGGACCACAGGGTAGTAATAAACTACCCACCCTCCCCCCAGTACCTTAGGTAGTAATGTGATGTAAATTCCTGTCCATATCAGAACTTTTAAACCATAAAAATAGTCAGTTTCCACCCTGAAGGACCATAATTTGTTCTCCCGTGGCCTCTCTGCGAGTAGGAAGACACTTGTCTGGGTCTGAATTACAGACGTGCATTTACTAGGTATACAGTGGCAGGGCTAATTTTCTTCTCATAGGATTGCTCAAGATCCTGTACTGTCCAGAGGTACATTCTGGGAAACAGCATTGCTGTTGTGTAAAAGCAATGATATCATTGCTTCCCTGAATGTGACATCTTGCAAGACCCTGACTGAGAAGATATCAAGGTTGGCTTTGCTTGCTGGAATACAGTATATCTTCTGGTTCTCCAAGCCGCTTCCCAAATAATTCAGGGTTACAAATAGTTCAGCAAATGTTTCACCTCTGCATTTTTAAAATAATGCAACAAGCATATGGTTAGTTTTCTAATTTTTTCTTTCTTTCCATGCTCTTAGTTAGCATGATGGAGGAAGCCACTGCCAGGTAAATTGCGCAAGTATCTTATGCCTCCTTCCTAAATACCTCTCTCTGTCCCTCTAATTTTGAACTCTTGCTGAGTTGGTAGATCTTGAATTTAAACTTCAAATACAGTAGAAGTTTGACCCATTTAAATATGTCTTTCTTTGCAATATTTCTGTCAAATGTATGCACCATTTCTTCTTAGCAAAGAGTTTGTTCCCCTTAATGCAGACTCTTAGCATTAACACTCTTTGACACAGCCAACATGAAAGAGAAAGCATAAATGCAAAATACAATAAAAGTCATTTAGAGAGAAACTCTATCTGTAAATGTACTCGTGGTTTATTCAGAATTAATCCTTCTGCTCCATTAGAGTATCAGTTAAATGCATATCTGAGACTTGAAAACAGACGCAGACAACACAGAAAAGCTATATTTGCTGTCCAGCACAAAGTGACCATTTAACTATTATTCAATATTAGAACAACATAACCCGTTTTGTTAAAAATAAATCGACAAAACAATAAAAACACCTAAAATTATAAATCGCATTGGGGATTTGCATATGGAGATTATATCATAAACTGCAAAATCTGAAAGCTAGTTAATTAAATAAATGTTTCTAAGCACAATGCTTTTGCAGATAAGTAATTGTTCATTACATACATATTTAAGTAAAACAAAAGACATTTCATTTCTCCACAACAAAGATTTTATTTGCATTGAAAAATGCGTACACAAAAACACAAAAGGCTTAAGACTAAGGACCTATGATTATAATTCTATGCCATTGGTAAAGGGCGTAAGACACACTGAATGTGTGCAGCTCAGGGCACCAATTATGATGGTCTATAGTATACATTTATGATATAAAGAATGAGCAGATATTTGCTTTAATTCATCGAGTACTTGTTTTCTGTTTAGTTGATGTCTTTCCACTCTGTCGTGCCTTTAGTTTAATTCTATTTCTAAGCTGAGGGCAACATTTCAATAAGTGTGGGATTAAGGATTATTTAGACACCATTTTGGCTAACTAAACTTTTGTACTTATTTTGCCCAGTCAACCTTTCTGTTTTTTTAAATCATCAGCTGAATGCAAAGCTTTTTGGATTTTCTGCTTGCCCTGATGCAGTTAAGGATGGACACAAATTAAAAAAAAAAAAATCTTTTTGCAAGCAATTTTGTAAATGTTTTGCAAACCATACATATTTGCTAAAATGCTCACTGCAGATTTTAATGGGGAAATATGAGGCTAAATTTTAAAGCTGCCCGCACAGGTGCAAGGTGTTCAGGTACTTTGTCCCCATGGGCTTGGCACTAGTTTTCGAAGGGAAAGTAAGCATGCTCTTTCACTTTGCAAATGATCCCAGAAAACCTACCTGCACACCTGCTACCTCTGTGCAGGAAGGTTTTCCCAAGAAAAATTCCAGACAGACTTTTAAAAGTGCCTAAGAGGCTTTCCTATGTGCGAACCTCTCCCCTATCTCCTACTGTGGGTAAAAATATGTGCATAGAGAGCCCTGTGCATACTCAGACCCTCATACAGGGCCCATTTCCATGTGTAAAGCACTCTTTTAGCCATGGAAATGGCCTTCAAAATGACCCAGGCCCAAAATTAGGATGTAGCTTGCTTGGATTTCAGACTAAGCTCCCCCCACCCTTTCCCCTGCTGACTGCTGTTCTGTGATGTGTGGCTTACCTTGTCCCTCCTTAGCCATTAGCTGGAAACTAGCAATTGGCTTGTCTGCTATGCAGTTAACACTCTCTTGCTGTACAAATAATTCCTGCTAGACTTTCCCTATTTTACTCCTGGGGGAATTCCGCACAAAAATTTTTTTTTAAATTTTGCACACAAGAACTTAAAATTCTGCAAAATTCTGCATACTTTATATTGGTCAAAATAACACAATATACATGACCGTATTTAAGTAATTAATTTAAAATGTAATACAGATAAACATTATTACTTAAAGATGCAGAGTTTTAAATATTTTGAGCTGACTTTCTCTAGAAGTTTACTGTAAGAGTGTCTCTTCCACCCTCTCTCCCTACTCCCCTGGCCACTTTGCCCTCTCAGGCCCCAACTCCTCCACCTGCCACTATCTCTCCCCTCCCCCTCTAGGCTCAATCCCTTCCACTCTATCTCCACTCCAAGAGTTTGACCCCTCTCTCAATTCTGCCCCTCACAGAGACTCCCTCTGTCCCTCTTTCTCTCTCACACACAAGCTCCCTCTCTCTAGTGCACATCCACACACCCTCACACAGGCTCCCTCACTCTCTCGCACACACACACATCCCCTCGTACAGACTCTGCCTCTCTCTCTTGCATCCACACCCACACAGCCTCCTTTTCTCTCTCACTCATACTCCCTCACACAGGCTTCCTATATCTCTCTCTTTTACACACCCCTGCATACTGGCTCCCTCTTTCGCTCACCACCCTACATATAGGCTCCCTCTCTCTCTCACATACACACACACACACACACTAGAGATGTGATTCGGCCGAATCTTTTGGTTCGGCCTTCGTTATCGGCCCGCTGCTGGAAATTTTGTTTTCCCGCGGTTTGGCCCAATTTTATTTCGTCTGCCCCCCCCCGAAACGAAGCCTGAAACCCGCCCCAACCCTTCAGATTTAATGAATTCCAACAGGGGGTTGTAAAAAAACCCAAAAACTAACAAACCCAAACCCACCCCCAACCCTTCAAATTTAATTAATTGCAACCACCCACCCTCAAATCTTGAGGAGTCAGGAGGGTGGGGGGTTGCAATTAATTAAATTTGAAGGGTTGGGATGGGTTTGGGTTTTTTTTTTATGTGCCTTTTCTCCCCCCCCCCCAAAAACGATAAGAAAACCACACAAAATTGTGTGGGTTTTCTTATCGTTTTGTCGCCCCCGAAACACAATGAAATAGGAAATATCATCTCTATTTCCTATTTTGTCACAAACGAATGCACATCTCTAACACACACACACATACAGTCACTCTCACCGAGGCCTGCTCCATCTTCGCTGCAAATGGGATGGCCTCCGCTCTCAGCACGCTGGGACCTGCTCCTTCTTCACTGCGAGTGGAGGCCGTCCCACTTGTGGCACACCAGGGACTGCTCCTTCTTTGTCATGAGCGGGATGGCCTTCAAAAGAGGCACGCCTGGACCTTCTCCTTTTTCACCCCAACAAGGCCGGCCTCCGCTCACGGCACACACCGGGGTCTGTTCCTTCTGGGCTGCTTCATTTTCACCGTGAGCAGGATGGCCACCGTTTACAGCGAAGAAGGAGCAGACCCCGGTGTGTGCCGGGAGCGGAGGCCGGCCCGCTTGGGGTGAAGAAGGAGCAGGCCCCAGTGTACCATGAGCGGAGGCTGACCTGCTCACGGCACGCCTGGGCCTGCCAAATGCTGCGCAAATTCTGTGCAACTGCGCAGGAAGAGAATTTTGCGGGGATTCTGTGCTCCAGAGTAGTGCGGAATTTCCACAGGACTACTATTTGCTTAAAAAGAAATGGTCTCCTATTTTACTCTCCAAGAGGCGAATGCAATAAACTCTGCATTTAAACTGCACGCTGAAATTCAGCCCAAAGTTTCTTAATGCAAGCACAACATCATATAACTCCTGATGCAGTAAGCTAATAGTATGTTAAACACAGCGCGCTATCATGAAAATGTATGCAGAAGGCATGCTTAGTGTGTACAACACAAGAGTTATGCGCATTGAAAAAACTGGCGCAAAAGCATTTTTGAGATGTATAAAATATGCACTGTGGCAGAAATCTTGATTTGTGGACAAATTGCATTTTATGCAATTTCGACTCCTGCATCACAAACTCCAGGCACGGCCCCACAGACTAACATTAGTTCCAGTAATATTTCTCCAATTCTGACCAGAGCTTACATTTCCAGCATTAAAGAAAACAACCCACATGTTAAGCCTACATGCCTCTCTGCATTGAGGAGTACAAGCAAGCTAATGCCTTCATTCACATGGGCTTTAAATGGAGGAGCACTATTTGCATGCACAGCGTTATGCGGGTTTGTGCGCACATTTTTTTTTGTGCACTAAACTCCTCACTGCATCAGGAGTAAAGTTTGTGCACAAAATATGTGCGCATAGTCGCAGTTAAAACCGGGCCACTAGCCCAGAGGTCCTTATTACATGGGGGTCCCACGTTATGGTAACAGTGAAGGGGCAATTGGATTGATATTATCAATTTTGCTTCTGAATGTACACATTCTAGACAAACTAGTAAAAGATCATAGGTTTGTAATCTTTATCCTCGGGATGTAGAAAATTCATTGCTGCATTATGATTAGAGATAACTAATGCAAAGGAAGTGATACATTCTGGCTCCCATGCGAAGCTGATAAGCATTTTAAATCATCCCTGCTGTAATATTTAAGTAGGCTTTTTAGAAACACAAGAGCATTTTAAGACAGAAGCTTTTAGCGAAAAATTACTACCAATGTCAAAGGAAATGCCAAAATATTATCAAACCGACAATGTGAGAGATAAGGTGTGAGCTTCATAACGCTTCCCATTCTCCTTGTACAGATTAAGGAATCATGTTTATGAAATCACATTTTTATTGTATCCTGCCTTGGCCTTGTTTCCCACGGTGATTTTCCTTGTTACTCGGGCACACTGAATTTACACCCCTAAAGGGAATGTACAATGCCTTGTTTCTTTCTTAAATTCCTCTGTATTGCTTTTTAATGTTTCTGGTCTGTAAGAACAGAAGCAAATCTGCCATAATAGAGCCCTATTGTCTAAAATTTGTATACCATTCTTTGTCTATGGCAAAATGATTGAACACAAAAAAAAAAAAAATAGCCCTTAGAGCAGGGGTGGAAAAGATGTTGCCTGAGGGCCACGTTAGCCACATTAATGGCTCTGCCTGGATGAGTGGCTGGTGAAGATCTGATTTGGGAGGTGGGGGAGGCACCCCCTGGGGTTGCAGCCAAGGAACAGGGGTGAGATGGGGGAGGGCCCAACGAGCAGATGTTACGTCTGCGTCAGGCTAGAGGGAAATGGGGATTGCAAAAGTGGTAGCATTAGATTAAGTGTCCAGATATGCATGGACACGGGACGGGTGTGGTCAACACCGGTCCTCAAGAGCCACAAAGAGGCCTGGTTTTCAGGATATCCATTCTGGATATTATGCATGAGATAGATTTGCATACAATGGAGCCAGTGCATACAGATCTATCTCATGCATATTCATTGTGGATATCCTGAAAAAAAAAGGCATGTTTGTGGCTCTCGAGGGTTGGAGTTGACCACCCCTGGCATAGGATGACCACCCCTGGCATAGGATGACTGCTTAAGATGGTGGTGCTGACCATGTGGCTCAAAAACAAATTAAATACATGCTAATTATATAAATGAGGGGGATAATGAACTTCTAAGCTCATATCTTGTAAATTGCCTCTCTCCCTCCCCCAGTGAATATATTGTAAATTGCCTGTAATTACTTGTAAAGTCTCCCCTTCACCCTGTTTCCACCCCCTCTACCCAATTTTATGATTCAGTAAATACTTCCCCCTCTTCTACCCTTCCTCTATCCTATTTATTGTTGTCATCCCATTTGAACGGTTTCTTGTTTTTTACCCATCTAGTCTGCCTCGCAAGCTTTATTTATGTATTCTTTTAATTTATATTTTATTCTGTTAATGTAATAAAAGAGCCACTCCGCACAGGTTATTGCTCATTAGCCATTTCCTGCACAGTATATGCCTAATGCAGCTAAGTAAATAACCCTTTAAGGTTGTATCTGAGATAATGACGAGTGAAGTGACTTGCTCAGTGGGCGAGTGGAATTTGACCCCTGCCTTCCCTGGTTCTCAACCTGCTGCTGTCACCACTAGGCTAGGCCAAAAGTTGCAGTGTACAGTACACACCATCCACCTTCAGGCCTGATATTTTTTAAAGTCTTTACTAAATGCTACAGGCTATTGTGCAAACAAAAGTAAAGCACTACAATACAACTAGTGTTAGTTAATGCACCTAAACATTAAAAATGATTTTAAAATGTAACTAATATAGCCTAAAAATCTCCAATCTAAAGAACATAAGAAATTGCCGTACTGGGTCAGACCAAGGGTCCATCAAGCCCAGGATCCTGTTTCCAAAAGTGGCCAATCCAGGCCATAAGAACCTGGCAATTACCCAGATATTAAGGAGACCCCATGCTACTGATGCCAGTAATAGCAGTGACTATTTTCTAAGTCAACTTGATTAATAGCCGTTAATAGACTTCTCCTCCAAGAACTTATCCAAACCTTTTTTAAACCCAGCTACACTAACTGCACTAACCACATCCTCTGGCAACAAATTTCAGAGCTTAATTGCATGTTAAGTGAAAAATATTTTTTTCTGATTACTTTTAAATGTGCTACTTGCTAACCCCAGTCTGTAGCTGCCTTTTAAATTCTCTGCTGCAGTCTATGTCCCTGAAGCTTCCTATCTCTAAGACTTCAGCCAGAGATTGAACCCCCCCCCCCCCCCAACAAAATAGGCCCATCTCCTGCCAGGAGGAGGAAAGAGGCTATGTTAAGGACTCACATGAAAGAGGAAGGGGGAGGAGTTAATGCAGAAAGGAGAACATTAAAAGGATAAGTGCTAAGGTTTCTGAGATTTATCTGTCCTTGAATTAAACATCTATAACATTTCTCTGTTTTCCCTTTCCAGGGGAAACCTAACCTCGCTCCCTAGTACCTGGCAAACTGGAGCTGTGCAGCACTTCTGAGTAAATTTCCCAGCTCCAGGTCCTGCAGAAATGTAGCTATAAAAGCTAGTCAAATGAAAAATAAAAATCTGTAATCCTAAAACACAGGAATTCACAAAACCATGAGGAAAAGCAGTTCTTCGTGCAGCTATTTATTTTTACACATGCTAGATGTGAAGCAGTTTTGAAATGCTGGAAGCTGAGTGTGTGACACTGTGTGGCTGTCAGGATCGGATCTGCTGAGATTGGGCGCATGGAACACATTTTATTCAAGTTGGTGCTGCAGGTGCACAACTGTGAATTAATAACCCTTTGGATATCAGAAGAGGGATCCTCCTATTTCAATGGGTGGGCAGCTAGGACTGCCCCTAAGGGAAGCTGATTTAAAGGCAGATTAGTAGGAAGCTGGTATGAAAGGAACAGGCTTTGAAGTAAGGCATACACCAAAGTCCTAAATAGACATGTCTTAGCTTGCTGCCCTTCCCAGGCAGCCTGTGCACGAATTTATTTATTTATTTAAAAACTTTTCTATACCGTTGCTAAGTTAAATACTATCGCAACGGTTTACATGTAGGCACATATTTAATGTAAGTAAAAGTGTACTATAGTACATTCTAACAGGTGCCGTCAAAGGTTCGGTTACAATAAATCATTAGACATAGGGCCTCATTTTCCAATATCGCATTGGTATCGCATGCGATACCAAAAAGGGGTGTACCTTATGCTAATAAGCATGTGTATCGCAAATTGCGATAACAGCTATGCAAAACAGAGAGAGAGCCTTGCTATGGTGCCTCCTCCCTAGACAGGTATTTGTATCCATATGGGAGGCCCACCTAGTAACTCGAGGTGGGGATTAGGTATGAGTGTAGGGGGTTGGGGGCCACTTTCACATTCAACATGAGACATACGAACAGAACAGTGGTCTCTTGTGAAGATTTGCTGGCCTTTGGAGTGAGGAAACTCATGTGGCACATTTAAAACTAATCGGAGAAAGTCCTTTGTCACTCAAAGCACAATTAAACTCTGGAATTTGTTGCCAGAGGATGTGGTTAGTGCAGTTAGTATAGCTGTGTTTAAAAAAGGATTGGATAAGTTCTCGGAGGAGAAGTCCATTACCTGCTATTAATTAAGTTGACTTAGAAAATAGCCACCGCTATTACTAGCAATGGTAACATGGAATAGACTTAGTTTTTGGGTACTTGCCAGGTTCTTATGGCCTGGATTGGCCACTGTTGGAAACAGGATGCTGGGCTTGATGGACCCTTGGTCTGGCCCAGTATGGCATGTTCTTATGTTCTTAAGCACGATGTCTGTATGTGTTTTATATTCATATTATTTCACTGCCCATAAATCCTATGTTTTTTCTTTTTTACGTTTTTAGGTCATTTTTAATTATGTATGTTATTTTTAACCTGTTAACCGTTTTGATCAACGTACATTGTAAAAGCAGTATATAAACATTTTTAAATAAATAGAGACCCAGAATTGAGAAAGGGGACTGAGTATTGATTAGAGAGAGAGAGAGAGAGAGGATCCATTATGAGGGACGAATAGAGGGAGAGGACTGGGGAGTTGGGGGAGGGGGAGGATAAGGAAGAGGGGAAAAAGGACCGAGCTAGAAGAGAGGACTAGGAATGACAGGGGATGAAAAGATAAGGGTTGGCAGGGGATGGAGAGAGAGAGAGAGGACCCTGGATTCGGAGAGGTAGGGTTGGGGATGGGTCAAGAAATCCAAGGAGATAACATGGAAGGAAGGAGATGAGGAATGCAAGAGGAGAGGGCATGGGGAAAGGAGAGCAGATGGGAAGAATAGGAAGAAAACACAAGGAGGAAGGAAAAAAAAGGAATAGAGATGAACAGAGAATGAGAAAAACAAGAGATGCTGAGCCAGAGACACACATCAATGGTTAGAAAGAATATTAATTAACCAATTTAAAGATGCTTGGGACCCAGTCCAAAACTATTATGGTCTATCTTTATGTCCAATTGAGAGGGAATGTTTATGTTCTGAAAAAAGCTGAATTCAGTGGGCTGCCTTGGCTTTCAGGTGTCTTTATCTTCCCAGATGGGTTAAATTGGAAAAGTAACATTTTGTGGCAATAAAATGTAGAGTTTCTTAGGTGTCAGAAAGAAGTATCTATTGATATTTGGTTGTTAAAACTTTTCCCCAAGGGGAAACTTCCCTGGATTGCTTAACAGAGGTGGCCTGCAGGAGGCTTCTGTTTGTCCCATGGCAGCAACCTGTGTCCTGGACTCTCTGCCTAGACATTTCCGGACCCTTAATGATTCACCTTTCCGGACCCTTAATGATTCACTTCCATCAAATGCAGCAAAACTGAGCATCTTCTATTAAACTGAAACAGACAATACCAACCAATCACTACAATGTTTTACTTCCTGTTAAACTTTTTATCTCTCCTCTAACTCTAATCCCAGTTAGAATAACCCCTGTTCTATTGTAACTTTTTCTTCTATGCACTTGTTATACTTTTGTAAGGTATACTCTTACGTTTTAGCTATGTACGTTATAATGTATTGCTCACCCCTTGTTTTATGTAAACCGACATGATACGAACTTCCGTGAATGCCGGTATAGAAAAACACAAATAAATAAATAAATAAATAAAATAGACATGATATTGTTGCCAGGCTGGATGGAGCTAATTCTCTACTGCAAGTATCTAGAGACCTGCCTCTGCAACTCCTCAGTCCCAGAACTCCGAGGAGGACACCCTCCCATTGGAACAGGTGTCCTAAATTTGCCCACTAAAAATCTGGTAACCTTATCATGTGCAAAAAATAAGATGTTATGCACTACTGGCTTAGTGTGCTGACTAGGCCAATACCTCCTCTGCCCGGAAACAGCTGGGGATATGTTCTAAAATGCGCATGTATCCTTGTGCAAACTAAGCAGTCATATGCAAATGAGGCCACATGCATTCAAAATAGCTTGTCGCGCAAGTTCTCCCCTTGCTATTTTGCAGGTGCCCACTAAATGCCCACAATTTAACACCTGCCTCGGACAAATATTTTTGCCTCCCCTGTTAAGTGGAGGTAGGGAGGGTAAGTTTTTAAAGCATTTCCGTGGGGTAAAAGCAGCTTTTTGACAGCAGAAATGGGCTTCTGTGAAACTGCCCGCCCAATATGTGGGTAAACGTCTGCATGTGTCTCATTCATAGGTAGGCTTATCTGGACTGAGCAGAGGCGTTCCTGAGGGTAGGGGTTTGGGCTTATGCTTTTGCATTTTAAAATATATGTGGGTAGAATTGTCATGGAAAATTTATGCGGACGTCTTAGCCAGCGTAACCTGTGCGGGTAGATTTGTTAGAATCATTTTCAAAGTAGTTGTATGCAGGTAAGTCCACTTTGAAAACTGGTTTAATTTTTGCTCAGATTTGCTGGCTAACGTATGCGCAATATTATAAAATTACCCCTTTAATGTACCTGTTAAATATTTTGCACATCCACTTACATAAAAATGTTTGTGCAGATTTTAGTGCATTGACCTCAAAGATCTGGGATTGTACCTTTAGAATGAAAAGAGTACTTACTTTTTATTAGTCATTCTTAGCCTGTAACTTTTGAGTACATTGTTTTAATTCCAAACAGAATATAAATTGTATCTCTAAATTTTTATTTCTTTTGGACAGCATTAATTACTACATTTGTAATTGCTATAATACATTTTGTCAATAAAAAAAATTCAGCAACTACATTCTATTGAAGATTGAGCTTGTATGTGTGATATTAAGAAGCCTATGTACTCAGCTGTGGAATTTTTTTGTGAAAAAGATTTTCATGGGAAATATTTAGCAGAACCCCCACAAAACCGCTAAAGTGTGAGTATTCTGTGTTGAAATTTTTTGCATAAACCCCTTTTGTGGAAAAAATTCACAGAAGTCAGCTTTGCAATAGTAAACGTTTGCAAAAGGTTATTCAAATGCCATGTTAATGAGCTGCTTCAATGGAAAAAACATGCCAAGCAGTTCATTAACGTGGCATTTTGTGGAAAAAGTTTTGTGGGCCTGTTTTGTGAATAGCCACATCTCAGAGAATTGTAGTTATTTTTACGTGCAGCCTCAGGAATTTAAAGGGCATCTTGCAGCCTGTGTGAGGCAGCAGCACCCCCGCCTTCCCCAAATGTAAGTAACATTTCCTGATGGTCTAGTGGTCCCCCCTCCTGATTCCTGAGTCCTTTGAAGGACCTAAATATAAAATCCAAACCCCCATATGAAAGCCCCTCCCCCTTCACATGAACTGCTGCCTCCAGCCCAGGTTCACACGTTGCCGTGGCTGGCACATTCGAGAAAGGTCTTGCACAATTTTGCTGTGGATTCCAATCAACTTGGAGGTCTTTGGCATCTGTGCAGCTAACCTGTGGTAAACACTGGGCCTCTAATTTTCCACTTGCATTATTTCTGCTAGGAGATAAGTCCAGTCTCCCTTCAGGTTTGTTAGGGTGTTTAAGTCTATGCTGATGGGTCAATGGCTTGGGTTTCAAATAAATAAAAATGTTAGATATGCCATGCTGAGTCAGGCCAAGGGTCCATCAAACCCAGGATCCTGTCTCCAATAGTAGCCAATTTGGATGTCTAGAAAGTACTCGCAGATCTCAAAGAGTAGATCCATTTCTTGTGTTGGTGGTAAGTGGTGGCTTTCCCTGAGTCTCCTTGGCTGATAATTGTTTATGGACTTTATTTTCTGGAACTTGTCCAGACCCCTCTTAAACTCAGCTGTGCTATTTGCCTTGACCGTATCCTCTGGCAAAACATTCCATAGCTTAATTGTGCATTGAGTGGAAAAATACTTCTCTGATTTGTTTTAAATCTGCCAACTCGTTAGTTTCAGGGAGTGTCCCTTAGTCCTAATATTATTTGAAAGGGTAAATAACCATTCCCTATTTGCCTGTTCCACCCTACTCATGATTTTATGGACCTCTACCATATCCCCCCTCAGCTGTCTCTTCTTCAAGCTGAACGGCCCTAACCTTTTCAGCTTTTCTTCACAGGGGAACCGTTCCATCCCCTTCATCATTTTTTATTCTCTTCTCTATACCTTTTCTAGCTCTACTATATCTTTTTGGGATGGGGCAACCAAAACTGAACACAATACTGAAGTAGTGTTTGCACCCTAGATCTATAGATCTGTATAGAACTATATGGAAATTATATGGACCTATACTATAAAGTTCGATGAGCCCAGACAATGATGGAGAAGAAATGAATGCTCAAGATAAAACGTACCTCAATGACAAAGAGAAGTATGAGAGAAAACTAAGTTTATTCTGCAAATATATAAGAACATTTTTAAGAGCAGCAGTTCCATAAGGGAACTGGGAATCAGAAGCATATTTAATAAAACTATTCTGTTTTGCTAATGCTTAATATCCTTTCAAAAATAGGGCAAAAGAGTCACACTACAGATTTGGTTATGTAGTTTGCTTCTACCAGAGACTCTACTAAGAGTATCTAAAAATTGTTTCCCTTCCAAATTACTCCTCCTTATCCCGAACACTATATCCAAAGCTCTGGCAGACATAATCAACTGCTCTTTATCTCAAGGACTCTACCCTGATGACCTCAAAATGGCATCAATCAAACCGCTCTTGAAAAAACCAAAGTTAGACCCAGACGACCCCTCCAACTTTCGCCCTATCTCCAACCTCCCATTCATTGCTAAAGTCATGGAAAAACTGGTTAACTTTCAATTATCAGACTACCTGGAAGACCACAAAATTCTCTACCCTTCACAATATGGATTCAGGAAATCGTTAAGCACAGAATCTCTTCTAATTTCCTTAACAGATTACCTCATCCTAGGCCTAGACAAAGGCCAGTCCTACCTTTTGATTCTCTTGGACCTCTCAGCCGCCTTTGATACTGTTAACCACTCCATGCTCCTAAACCAATTATTGAACATCGGCATAACAGGCTCAGCACTGTCCTGGTTCCACTCATTCTTGAAAAACAGAGGCTTCAAGGTAAAAATACACAGCAAAGAATCTAAACGCTACCCTTCTTCTCAAGGAGTACCCCAAGGTTCATCCCTTTCACCTACCCTCTTTAATATCTACCTCCTCCCTCTCTGCCAGCTATTAACCAACTTGAACCTTAAACACTACCTTTATGCCGACGATGTCCAGATAGTGATACCAATCAAAGAATCCATAAAAAAAACCCTCGATCTTTGGGAATATTGTCTGCAAGAAATCAACTCCCTCCTCTCCAGTATGAACTTAATCCTAAATTCTTCAAAAACGGAACTCCTTCTCATATCCTCTGAGAACCGCCAAACCCCAACAATTCCTCCAGCTAATTTACAAACAACAAAAGTAAGAGATTTGGGCGCAATCATCGATAATAGGCTTAACTTAAAAGCTTTCATAAACCAAACCACTAAAGACTGCTTTCATAAACTGCATGTTCTAAAAAGAATAAGACCACTGTTCCACAACCATGACTACAGGACTATCCTACAAGCAATAATCTTCTCCAAGTTAGACTATTGCAATTCTTTATTATTAGGTATCCCATCAGCACATACTAAACCGCTACAAATGGTTCAAAATACGGCAGCCAGAATTCTAACAAACACAAGGAGAAGAGAGCACATCTCCCCAATCCTTAAAGATTTACACTGGCTGCCAATCCATTTCAGAATTCTTTATAAGTCAATCACAATAATCTACAAAACTATCCAACAAATCGCTCCTCTCAACCTACAAATCCCTTTCATAAAGCATACATCCTCCAGACCCATAAGAAAGTACTACAAAGAGTCTCTGCAGGTACCGCCTTCCAAAACTTCCCTCCACATAACTTACAGAGATAGGGCTTTCTCCACAGCAGGACCCACTCTTTGGAACTCCATACCAACGGATCTAAGACAGGAACCCTGCTTACTGACATTCAGAAAAAGACTCAAAACATGGCTTTTCAAACAAGCCTTCCCAGACTCAGGTTAAACCCAATTCTCTCCAACATTCAACCTCCAAGCAACAATTTTCTTTTTACAACCATCCTGGCAACCTACCCTAAGCATTATCAACATCCAGAATTTTCATTATTTCTGATCTCTTCCTTATTGTTAAAAACTACATTTATTTGAATTGATCAATTCATTGTAAATCACACACTTCCCTTTTTGGAAAGTCTACCATTTTACGGGTTAATATACTATGTTAAAGTTACTATCTTTTCTTCTTCTTGCTCCTAGTTGTACAACTCCTTGTTTTATTGTAACTGCATCTATACTATGTTTAGTACATATTATCTCGTTCTCTGTTACGGTTATCACCCCATTGTTTATTGTAAACCGGCTTGATGTGACATTTTCACGAATGCTGGTATAGAAAAAATCTAAATAAATAAATAAATAAAACTATTCTGTTTTGCTAATGCTTAATATCCTTTCAAAAATAGGGCAAAAGAGTCACACTACAGATTTGGTTATGTAGTTTGCTTCTACCAGAGACTCTACTAAGAGTATCTAAAAATTGTTTCTTTATTAAATATTAATATTTAATTATTTTTTTTATTTAGATTCCACTTTTTGAGATTGGACAACAGCTTCAAAGCAAATTACATTCAGGCGCAATAAGTGCTACATAATCTACCATACTATTCACAAATAAATGGAGGAGCTTTTCCAAATTTCTGAGCACTGCACCGTTTCAAATACTGTACTATGGCAGTTTGGATTTTGCATTGCATTTTTCTCTATCAGCCCTAGGCAGGATGTACAAGATACTTTCACCTGAGTTTCTCCTGCAGATATAGTTTCCTGCTGGCTAGAGTGGGTGGCCCTTAAGTTCATGTTAATTTAGGATATTCTTTTGGATTTGCATGCATATATCCTGCAGTACTTATAGTGTGCAATGCATGGTTTGTGAGCTTTTCATTACATCCGGCATTTTGCAGTTTCAGAATTACAAATTCCAAGTAGCAGTATATCGGAGGGGAGAAAGTTTACACAATTTTAAATAATTGCTAGCTGTCAAAGTAATGCTGAGGGATTCCCCTTTTCACACCCAGGATGCTTGTGTATTCCTACTTACATAATTCACACTATGTTAGAGCAGAGAAAAATAAATAAGTAGTAGCAATTATTATTCAGTGTTATTCCTGATGCCGCATTTCCCTTCCAGATGTTGCAGAAGGCTATGTCTGAGGTGATTTCTGGTTTCCTTCATACAATAAGAGACACATCCATGAGGAGAGGCAAGGCTTTTTCCATATCAAATATTTGATTAATTCTATTCTGACCTATACAGAGGTTTAAAAAATGTAAAGTGGACAAGAAAATAATATATTTTAAGGCCTATGCAATAAACTAACATGCATACAAAGGCCCTCTTGTACATGCTAAAAACAGCATGCTCTGCAGGTCTTCCCATGTATGTTAAAGGGCTCCATCATAATGTTAGTGTAACCCCACGCCTGTATGCAAGTCCAGCCCGGGGGAGGCCATAAAGTTACTTATACTTTTTTCTATCTCCCTCGCGTCCCCAGGTGTGGATTCGTTGGACTAGGGGAAGAAAGGAATCCTTTCAGGTCCCAATGTGACAGGGGTGGTTTCTTTGGACATTCCCTGAGGTATGTAGTCTCCTCTGGGGAGGATGTCTGACCTTTATCTGGGTGCAGTGAGTGCAGAAATAAACATTCTGGAGCCACTTGGCTAGTGTCTAAATAAGAGTCTTTACCGTTAAGCACTGATGGGGAATGTCACAAAACTGAAACTGCAGCACCACAGAAATCTCTCTTCAATTCCTTTACGGTCTCTTCCCCCTAACTGTGCAGGACTCACTTATATCAGGGCAGGCAGGGAAAACATCCACTCTCCTGGTTTAAAGTGAAGAGGAGCTCTCAGATGAGCAGGGTCTTTAGAATGGTCAAAACCCCTTCCAAGCTGATAAAAATAGCAAAGTCTAAGGCACAGAGAGTAAATCCTCTCTTTCTGTCCCCAGGGTGGTGAACACTGGATGGATGTCCCTAGTGGTGGTGTTTTCCTTTATTCACCTTCTGGGTCTCCTTGATTTTTCCAGTCTCTTTAGTTCTCTCTCTGGATCCTTGATGGAAAGGATCCTCTTTGAAACAAGCAGTTCTCTTGCTTCTAGCAGGAAGGAAGGGGCAGCTAAACGTCCTCCTGGATCCTCTAAATCCAAAACTTTTTCCTGCCAAACAACTTGAATTTAACACCAGAGTTGTTCCTTGCAGTGGGTCACTGTCACCCCCTTCCTCACTGAGGGTACGGAGGGCAGGTCTTCCCTAGCCCTGGGCATCCCAGACACAAGGTTCCCCAATCCCTGTGCCCAAGAAAGGCCCAGGTGCCTCACAAGGCTCCTACCACGAAAAATCTCAAAACAACCTGAAGGGATATCCCAACTAGCTAGTGAGTAGACTGGAAGGAAAACCCTCCCGACCCTGGTCAGGACCCATAGGCTGGGCCTGCAAAACAACAAAAGCTAAACTTCTCTGCTCTCTTTGAAAACTTAAATGCCTCTCTCCAGCTCAGGAGAGCTCCTAAATAGACTTTCATGGGGACGGCCATTCCAAACTCCTCAAAGGGAGGAGCTGCATTTGACTGGAACCTGTTCTCTCTCTAACTAAACAAGTGCTCACCCAGGTCTTACTGGTGATGGGACTGGTGTCCCATTCACATTAGCAACTATGAAAAATGTCTGTGGCTAAGAATGCAAATGAAGGAATGTCACATACAAATGAGTCTTTACTGTGTACCTGCAAAATAGCATGGCATGGACTCTCGCCATGCTCGGAAAATGACCAGTAGTTTAGACGTGTCTAAACTAACTGCTGAATATCCAATATAAACCAAACCTACTTCAAAAAACCCTTTAAAGGAATGGATAAATCTGCTGAAAAATCCTGAAAATCCTCTCTAATAGTTGGCTCATTTAATTTCACATAGTAGCATGCACATTACACTAGTATAGTCATACTAGTGTGGCCAAAATTTTATGTGCAGACATGAAAACTATTTGCATACTATGCTAAGTGGAGTGTTAGCATGCACATTACTTGTATTTTTTCTAAACTTACACTAGCATTTTTTGAGCATGAATTTTATTGCATATGCCTCATTATGCTAGAGGTTATTTGATGTTTTATGGAAGCTCCTCTTCATCATAATGTATACACACACCATAGAAAGGAGACTGACTGATACATTTTGCATCTATTGTGTAAATCTTAACTCTTCTTTACTGTATAGAGACTTTCGGCCAGGGATGTGCATGAGCATCTTTTTCACAGCTTTATTGACTAAGATCGAAATGTAGGGTCTGATTCATGAACTGAGAACAGTCTTTTCTTGGCCTTTTGACTAAAATTGAGAACCCTTGCAATGGGGGAGTGGAGGAACAGGGATAACCCGACCCCACTTAGAACACAAAACTTTTTGGACCCTGGTCAAACTGGGAGGATTAAAACTTATGTTA
This sequence comes from Rhinatrema bivittatum, assembly GCF_901001135.1. Taxonomy (NCBI): domain Eukaryota; kingdom Metazoa; phylum Chordata; class Amphibia; order Gymnophiona; family Rhinatrematidae; genus Rhinatrema; species Rhinatrema bivittatum. Next base: position 83,079,961 of record NC_042624.1, read on the forward strand.
AAAAAAAAATCCCTTTTTCTGTGGTCACATATCTTAGACTCTCCACTCCATACATCCCAAACAGAAAGTTACATCTCCCCCACCTCCTCACCAAGGAAGCTCAAAAGGCAAAAGCACCTCTGTATCCTTATTAACCTTTGTTATAGATTATGCGATTAAGCACATCACGTAAAGTGTTTTATGAAATTTTGAATAGCATTTAATTTTTTTATTGCTAGGCAGTCACCTCTTTCCGACATCTGAAGTCTTGAAGCTCATGTGCTTTAATATAATTTTGGTTGGTCTTTTAAAAGGCATCATAAATTTATGAAGACTGACATGCTGGAAAGAGTATTTTGAAGTGCACGTATTAAAGGGAGTCTATGAAATTCTATAAACATGACAAACGATATGAGAACGGGGTTAAGGGGAGTGGGGAAGAAGGATAAGGCAGATTAGATAGATAGTCGCTGTTCTGAATGAGCATAAGCAAGGGGCAAGGTGAACTGAACGATAACCCAGTTACAATAACCTAGTTAATATAACGCCCTCTTGACCACTTACCTCCTGAGTCTAGGACCGACCTGGCAGGAGCCTAACACCCCCCCCCCACAGGGCAGACTCCCTCAATCCTCACGTTCTTGGCACCTGGTGCCTCCACCTGGGGAAGAAGGTGTTAAGGGGTGGAATTTCCCTCCCTTCACCCCAGAAAAACAAATGGGACTATGAACAAGGCTGGCAGAATGTACAAATATATACAGGTTTATTAGACTATATAAGTATATATATTTCTACATGACTATGTATCGCTAATAGGATGTCAAACAGAACACTTATCTACTCATGATTAATAGTCTCAGGCCACACAACTATATACATTTCTACAAGGTAGCTACAACATTTAATATTTGGCAATTTGGGGTTGTTGGTCCCCCAGTATACCACCATAAAGAATAGAAGGGACTTCTAGCATTCTCACTTAATCAAGTATTATTATTATTCTCCCTTTTTTATTCCAAGTCTTACCCATGTGAAAAGATGCAACTAGACTGGTGGGCAGTGTTGGCCTGGGGGATGTTCCATTGTATATAAACCACTGCCACTTCCTCAGTGCTGCTTCCACTCCACTGAAAGGTCCGTGCCAATGCTGGGGTCCACGCTCTCCTGGGGGACCCGACTCTGCATCCTGGAATGGTGCTGGGGTTCATACCCTCCTGAGGAACCCAACTGTGCCTCTGGTCCTTCTGCTGGGATTCACACCCTCCTGGGGTCTGCTTGATCTACCACTGAGGTCCTCTTGCTCAAGGGGTACCAAGGATCACCTCCTGATCTGCTGCTGGGGTCTCCTTCTTCCTGAGGGACTGCTTGATCTGCCGCTGGAGTCCACACCCTCCTGCTTGAGCTGCTCTTGGGGTCCCTTGCTCAAGGGAGACCCAGGGTTACTTCCCAATATGTTGCTGGGGTCCCCTCTTTCCTAGGGGGCCACGCCACCTCTGGATCTGACACTGTTCTTCAGCTCTTCTCCCTTGGTAGGAGGGTTTTCCCTGGCTTGGGTTTATAGCGCCACTAGGCTCATGGCTTGTTTAGTGTTCAGTGATTCAGGCCCTTCACACTCTCAACTTTCAATGATTTTAGTTCCACTAAGCTCATGCCAGTCATTTGCTGTTACCCAGCCTGAATGAGGCAACTTCTCTCAGCCAAAAGGCCTAGGCCCAGGCAGGACCATGGAAAGAGAATATGTACATACCCTTCCATCCTGCTTGGCCTTTTTTTTTTTTGTCTGAGAACTGGGTACCCAAGGTTCTGATTCCCCTTGTTAGTCAGGGTGAGAATCTGTTTGCTTTCTAGGACTGTTTTTTCAGTACATTTCTCTCATAAATCCCTCTCTCATTTAGAATTTTATTTAAAATGTATTTATTTAAAAGGTCTTTTATACCGATATTAGTTGGAACATCATATCGGTTTATATCGAACTGAAGGAAGGAAATTACAAAAAACAGGGGAGTGGGGAAGGGGAGCAACGAAACCAATAGGAGAGCGAGGAAAGTGCAGGAACAAATCAACAGGCATTCTCAGAATTCTCCATTGTAAGACTTTTCCAGTCATAATTCTGTAATTTAGGATTTTGCTATCCTTTGAGTTAAAGTGATATTTCACTACAAGTTACCAACAGTAGTCCAGGGGGCTGTAACATGCAAATCCCCTACCTGAGTCTCTGACTCATCTATCCATTGGTCATTTAAGCTCATGCCAGTCATTCGCTGTTACCCAGCCTGGATGAGGCAACTTCTCTCAGCCAAAAGGCCTAGGCCCAGGCAGGACCATGGAAAGAGAATATGTGCTGGTGGCTCATGTTAAATAGCTGCATTGTCCTCTTTTTTTCTCTCTGCTGCAGATCACTTAAATGGTAGCATGCTATTTACCTTCTCTCTCTTGGGAGGGAAATTTCATTAAGAAAATATAAAATGTGTAGACCAAGAACTTTGGAGACAATGTGGTAAGGAAGAGATAACTGTGGTAAATATTAAGGAAGTGAGACACAAGGGATGGACGTGAGAGACAACCAAGCTGTCCTCCTGGCATGAGAGCATCTTTAATGATAAAGGAGGTGTAGGCAAGCAGAAAGCCAGGTCAAGGTGTGAGGAGAAAAAGGTGAGCAGAAAATACTAAGTCTTGTCCATGTTGTGTTTGAGAATCTAGACCTGAGCACAGGAATAAGTCCTTTTTGAATAAGGCCTTATAACTTTAAATATGCTGACATATTTTGTTGAAAGTGGGTCAGCATCTTTTTTAGCTATTGCTTCTGTTCTAACTAGGAAATAGTCTCTACCATTGAGCTTAGACAATTATGCATTTAAAAACAAATCCTTGCATAGATGGCCTATATTCTATAATAAATATTACAAACTCTTTTCTGCTGATCTCATGTTACCATGTTAGCGAATTTGCATAACTAGCTTGCATGATAAATTGTACCGACAGTTTCGGATTTAGGCTTAGGCAACTGCCGAGGATGCCAAATTTTGAAGGTGCCAAATATCTGGGCCAAAGAGGAGCCTGCGTCCACTTGCTTTAGGGCCATGTGCTGGCACAGCTTCAAAGGGATGCCACCATGGCTCTCGACCTATGGGCACCAAAATCTTAAATGTAGCCCTATGTGCAGATATTGTCCATAGTAAATGGCTCAGGGAAAAAACAGCATCGCATTACATCACTGACCAAGCTAAAATGCAAACTGGCACTTTTATGTGATGATGTATTTTGTGGAGCCACACTGTAACTGGAATCAATCAATGACTTCCTTGCCCTGGTGCCTTTTAAAATAATCTATTCAGAAATCTCTAGAAGCATTTAGCACATATTAAGAGGCCCAGCTAGACATAATTTCCTGCAAGAAAGGTGAAATGACGAGTCCAACTCCAAGATGTACCCTGACATAAACTCTCAAACACACGCACATGGAACAATGCTAAAGTACGAACCAGTAAAGGATTTCACCTTTTAGGAAATGACAGAATAATTACAGGACAACATGTCCTTCATGAGTAAAAACAATTGTGCTAAAGTGCTTTCAAGGCTAGCATGGCCTACTTCTCCTCTGGCAAGTTGCATAAATCATAAACTGTTAAGGGGCAGACTCCTGCAGTGTGTAATGCAGCTGTGTTCATACAATATTGCTCTTATTTTCAAAAGGCTCTAGTTCAATCACCCCGACTCCCTTACCAGGCTACAAATGTGCTCATGTGCTTATAATGAACAAAGAATAGAAGTTTTGAGTCTTTAGAAAGCTTCGTTTTTTTTGAGAAACACCTCCTTTTGGGCTTGATTTTTTGAAAGTGATTTACTCGCATAAATGCGAGTAAATCACTTTGAAAATGCGCTTTGAAAATCTACCTGGGCTCAGTACATGGAACTCAGTTTCATGTGCACTTTTTTGTGCACTGGAGTTGTGGTTCCAGAAGGAAGAGATGGGGCGGGGATATGACTTGCACGCATACTTTTAATTTTTGAAGATAAGCATGTAAGTGGCTGTGCACAAGTTAACGCTCGGTTTGGAGCAGATATAATTTTGTCTATGGACAATTCTGCATATACCTGGCCAATTGGGGAAGAATTATTAAAGCAAACATGCACATAAGTTTGCTTTGGAAATCCTTGGTAACGTTTGTGTGTACATTGTAAATATTCATTTGTTATTTATTTAGAAAGACAATTTCTCTAAGCCAGCTAGGTGCAGGTTTCACAGGTACTTTTGTACCTGTGTAATTTGAAGTAAGGTTTCAAAGAGTAGCTCCGTGGGTAATATGTCTTTAAAAATTTCCTTAAACTTTAATGTGCGTACAGAAGTGCAAGTATGCTTTGCACCTGCTCCTCATGCAGGTCTTTTATACCGATATTAGTCGGAAGAACGGAAAAAGAATTACATGCGTACGTTTGAAAATACCATTTTATGCATGTAGGGTATTCCTTGGACTGAAACATGCCCCCCGAGAGTGCCTCGTCTTAATGCAGTTAAAAACATGCACGCTGTGAAAGTGCATGCATAATTTAAGCCACTCCGAGGAACACACTTTTCACCCTAGGGGCTCTTGCCAGCTAAAACAGTAGTTACTTGGCTTGATCCCTATGAAAATTGAGCCCTAAATGTCTAAATGAGGGAGCATAAGAATGGCCTGAAGAATACCTTTTATATAATAAATGCCAGATACATATTTTAAATATGTTTAGGAATGTTAACCCCTGGGCTGGCATCCCTTCACAGCATCCCAAAGGCCACACCTCAGTTAAGGGTGAATTTTAAAAGCCTGACATGAGAATAAATCAGGGGAAGCGCGAATAAGTTGGGCTTGCGTGCACCGACTGGATTTTAAAAGCGCGCATATCTAGAAAAAGGGGCAGGGCAAGGTCGGAGCGGGGCATAGGCACTTTAGGGTGTGAACCTGAGATGTTCACGCAAATACTTTGCGACCCGGCAAGTGCCGAGGTCCCCTGCCATGTAACTCCACTTCTGCTATGGATACCGTGTAAGTTAAAATTTGAAGAAAACTAGGCAGATCTGTGGGGTTTTAAGGGCCAGGGCTAACTGAGGGAAATGAAGGCTATCAAACCAGGGTGGGGTTTGGAGGGCTTCTCCCTTAACTGGTGAACTGGAGACAAACTGGTAAAACTGGGAATGGCGTTGGCGCGCGCTTCTTTTAGAATTCCCCGATTTATGTGGTAGAGTCGGGATTTGCGTGTTCCCACTTAAAATTTGGCATACTTGTGCGCGGCCAGGCTATTTTATGTATGTATATGTTTCTTTGTTGCACTTCCAACCTGTGACATCTTATGGTATTGCTTAGTAGAGATGTGAATCGGAACCGGAATCAGTTCGGATTCCGGTTCCGATTCACATCGTGTTTTTTTTTTTCGTCCGGCCCGATCGCGGTTTTGTTTATCAGCTGCTCCCAAGCCGATAAACAAAAAACCCACCCTGACCCTTTAAAACTAATCTCTTAGCTTCCCCCACCCTCCCGACCCCCCCAGAAACATTTTACAAGTACCTGGTGGTCCAGTGGGGGTCCCAGGAGCGATCTCCCGCTCTCGGGCCGTCGGCTGCCACTAAAAAAAATGGCACCGATGTCCCTTTGCCCTTACCATGTGACAGGGTATCCATGCCATTGGCCGGCCCCTGTCACATGGAGGGAGCACTGGATGGCCGGCGCCATCTTTAAAAATGGCACGGGCCATCCAGTGCTCCTACCATGTGACAAGGGCCGGCCAATGGCACAGATACCCTGTCACATGGTAAGGTCAAGGGCCATCGGCGCCATTTTGATTAATGGCAGCCGACGGCCCAGGAGCGGGAGATCGCTCCCGGGACCCCCACTGGACCACCAGGTACCTGTAAAAGGTTTTTGGGGGGGTCGGGAGGGTGGGGGAAGCTAAGGGATTAGTTTTACAGAATCGGGGTGGGTTTAGGGGTTATTTTTGTGTGCCGTTTTTCCCGCCCTCCCCCAAAATGATAAGAGAACCCCCATGAACAATATCGTTGGGTTTTTCTATCGTTTTGGAGGAGCCCCTGATTTCTGACGATTTTGAAAATATCGTACGATATTTTCAATCGTCCGAAGCCCGATTCACATCCCTATTGCTTAGCTCAGAGTCTCTGCCTATGGTGGAGCTCTTTTTGTGAGTGGTTATTGTTTAAATGTTCTGAGCTCCCTATTGGATCTATTCCTGTTTGCTTTGTGTGTCTGTGTTCTCTTGCCTCTTCCTATTGGTCCCTTGACCAAAAGAGCCTGGGACTGACTCACTTCCTGTGGGGTTCTCAGTTGGAAACAGGCTCTTGGCAAACTAACAGCTATCTGTGTCCTCTGTAAGCTTAGAAGCATCGCTCTTTCATCTATTTATCTATTTCCCATCCGCTGCACAGACAAAACTTCCACTTCAGCTGCAATTGTTTTCCTTTGATTACTGAGCTTCCAGAGACTCATAACAGCTGAGCTAGGGTGCTGGCTATTTTTGATGCAATTCATAATGAGCGTTGAACTATTTCTTCATTGTAATAAATGTTCGGCATTCAAGAACTGAATTCTCTGATATTTGGAAGTTAGGGAAAAGAAGGTTTAACTGACTGATTAGCAGTTCAAGCAAAGGCAGACCATTTGTGAGAACAAAACAAAAGACACCACATGGGTCAAACTTGTTGAGATTTGCACTGTGCCAGAAGGTTCCAGGTATTCTAGGGACAGCGCTGGGAGAGACTGCGGTTGGCAGAGCAAGTTGGGAGGGGACTGGAAGACTGAGGAGGAATGACTAGAGGAGGACAGGCAGGCACACTGCCGGGGAGGCCTGGCTGGTTGGATAGTGGGGCTAGCTAGCCAAGGGGGACTGACTAGCAAGCTGCAGGTAGGGGCAGGAGACTGACTGGGAGGGAAAATTGGGGACAGACTGGTGGTAGATAGGGATTTGTGAGGATGAGCTGAAGGAGGGAGAGAAAAAGGAGGGGGACAAACTAGGGGTATGGGGAGAGTAAGGGATGAATGCGCTGAGGGTACGGGAGTAAGATAGAGATGAGTGGTCTACTTCCTCATAGCTAAGGCTTCTAGTTTTTTGGAACTGTAAATTTGGCAACCTGTGATGCTCAAGAGGAGCTCTGAACTGCTGGCAGCGCTGCTGACTTTCAGCTGCTGACATCTGAGGCAACAACTACAGACACCACTATTTTGTCACAAATATTGGCAGCTGCAAGACGTCAGCAATGCTTGCAGCTTGGAGGTGCTCTCAGGCTCTAGTGATTGCCAAATTAAAATCCCTGAAAGTCAGAAGCCCTACTTATGCTGCACTATTTCCGTACTCCAGGGAGAATTCTGCACCAAACTTAAGAATATTGCATCTCTGAAAAATAACTATTTTTCTGTATAGCTTAAATTCACTATTACTCAAAGATAGTGATTACATTTTGTTATTTTGACAATGCCCAGGGTCGTAGGAATGATGTGATTCATTAATGTAAAACATAAATAAAATAAGGTGTGCAGAATTCAATAATATTCACATAGGGGTAGATTTTAAAAGCCCTGCACGCGCCGGCGTGCCTATTTTGCGTAGGCCGCCGGTGCGTGCAAAGCCCCAGGACACACGTAAGTCCCGGGGCTTCATAAAAGGGGCAGGAGGGGGTGTGTCCAGGGGCGTGTCCGGGGTCGGGGTGGTCCGGGGGCGTGGCAACGGTTCGGAGGCGGGCCGGGAGGGCGGTACCGAGTCCACCGAGACTGCGGCCTGTGCCAGGGGATTCCGAGGCGGCACGCGCAAGTTACGCCTGCCTGAAGCAGGTGTAACTTGCACAACAAAGATAGGGGGAGATTTAGATAGGGCTGGGGGGTGGGTTAGATAGGGGAAGGGAGGGGAAGGTGGGGGGACGTGGAAGGAAAGTTCCCTCCGAGGCAGGCTACGCGGCTCGGCGCGCGCAGGCTGCCGATTTTGCGCAACCTTGCGTGTGCCGACCCCGGATTTTATAAGATCTACCTCATAATTTTTAATTTTTTGGCACATAATTCCCTCAGTAGTAATATACTATATACAAACATACATATACATATACACACACTATTATCTTAATATTTACTCCCAAAAGCAAGACTACTTATAATTGTAGATAAATAGCACTTTTGATTGCTCCCAAATAAATATTTTTTCAGACCCTCTTTACAAAGTTCTACCATAGGAATTCTCTCTCTATCTCAACTCTCCCCATCCATATACATTTTTCTATATGAATGTATAATATAATGCTCAAATAAAGAAAAAGAGAAGTCAATGAGCTGCTTACGGTTGCTGCCAATGGCTAAAACATTTTGTTTTGTGTGCAAATACTGGGCCAGATTTTTAAAGGAGTGCGCGCGGAGTACATTTGTGCACACTTGTGCACCTTGCGCGCGCTGAGCCCAAAGGGAGCCCCGAAATCGGAGCGGCCTTGGAGGGAACTTTTTTTCAATATCCCCCCCCCCCCCCACCTTTCCCTCCATTCCCTTATCTAACCCACCCCTGGCCCTACCTAAATCCACCCCCCCCACCTTATTTGACAGAGTTACGCCACCCCCAGACCGCCCCCGGACCGCCGCAACGCCCACGGCCTCGCCCCCGGATCTCCCCTTTTTCGAAGCCCCGGGACATACGCGCATCCCGGGGCTTGCGTGCACCGCCGAGCCTATGCAAAATAGGCTCAGCGCGCAGGGGTAGGTTTTCGGGGGTTATGCGCGTATATTACACGTGTAACCCTTTGAAAATCTACCCCACTTTGTTTACCCCAGAAGGCAATAAACTAAGTCCTGATTCACTAAGGCATTTCTCCCATTCTGTGTCTATGGGAAAATGCCTTGATGAATCAGGCCCAAGACTTTTAATTTTTATTTAAAAATAACAAAAAAAAGACTAAAATGTTTCTAGTTTTATCATCCAAGTAGTGGGCGCTGACTCATCTCCTGCTTAAACATTTGTTTCTCCTGTTAAAATGATTTGCTTCCCATTGCCTTGCTGCAATACTCTATCAGATCCCCAGCGTGCAACTTTTAATATATAGTTTTAATATTTTTTTTTTCTGGAAGTTTCAGTTTGTAATGAGATCTACTCTCAGAAAGTAGCTTGTAATTTCTGCTTTCCTTCCCTCTGTGATCCCATCTGGTCACATCTGAAGAAGGCGCTTTTGTTATCACAGGAGCTCATGCACTGCGGAAAATGTTTTTTACGTTGGTCCTTTATAAGAGATCACAGCGGAAAAAAGCTTCAATTTCCTGCAGAACCAATGAGGGAGGGGGAGGTAATTTTCACATAGTTGTAGAGCGTCTACATACATGAGGATAAAATTACTGTTTGCTCCAGCTATTTCCATGGATGGGATTAGGCAGGGTAAACTACACTGGCATATTCAATATACAGTACATGTAGCTTTTTCTCCCCAGTTCAAGTTATAATCTAAGAAAAGCCCATAGTCAGCCACTCTACGCAGGACGGCTTTTGAACAAGGGATCCAGCCAGTAGCCACCTGACTACTGGCATTTTGGAACCTTTTCTCAGCTCTTCACTTTAACACATTTGGGTAATTATTCTACAGTGCTTTCGGAAGATTTTCGATGGAAATCTTTTTCACTTTACCAAGTTACATGAAATCCTTGGGCAAAAGATGTGCCGTTTCAAATTTGTGCAGAAAGAATGGCCTGCTGGGTTTTTTTTATTTTATTACCATTTAATGAAGTTTGCTATTTCTCCTTTCCTATCAAAAATATGCTCAGGGCAGGTTATCTCCAACCAAAGGGGCAGATTTTTAAAAAGTTTGCAAGCGCAAACAAGAGTACGCTGGATTTTAATAGATACGCGTGTAGCCGCACATATCTTTTAAAATCCGGGGTCGGCACGGCCTCGGAGGGAACTTTCTTTCCAGTGCACCCCCACCTTCCCTTTCCTTCCCCTAACTAACCCGCCCCCGGCCCTAACTAATTCCCCCCCACTTTTATTTCAAAAGTTACGCCTGCCAGAGGCAGGCATAACTTGCACGCACAGGCTGGCTTGCACACACGGGCCGGCTGCCGGCGCGCCATGTTCCTGGGGCTGATCCAGAGGCCACAGCCATGCCTCCAGAACATCCCAATGACTCGATAGCCACGACACGATCCCCGACACGCCCCCGACATGCCCCCCCCAGGGAAGCCCCAGGACTTACGCGCGTCCCGGGGCTTGTGCGAGCCGCCGAGCCTATGCAACATAGGCTCTGCACGCGCAGGGGGTGGAAGGGGCAGCTTTTCGGGGGTTACGCGCATATCTTACGTGCATACCCCTTTGAAAATCTGCCCCAAGGAAAGCAACTCCAGCCATATTTGTGTGCTGCATGGGAACTTAAACCTGGTCTTTGTTGGGCAAAACTGGAGCATGTACTCCTAGATCAGGGAAGGTGAAGGTCCATAATCAAAAGCATTTAGCCAGCTAAATTTATATTTAGGTATATATCTGGTTAAATTCTAGCCAGCTAATATGTTAGGAGGCTAGAATTTAGCCGGATAAGTTAGAGGCATTCCACATGCACAATTGGGAGGAGTTGGTCAGGCCAAAGAGCTGTCCTAAAGGTAGCTGGCTAATTTTAAGATAGCCAGCAATATTCAATAGTACAGCTTCACTATTGAATATACCTCCAAAGTTAGCCAGATAAGTTTATCAGCCTAACTTTTCTATCTGGATTGTGTCTGAATATGGAGCTTGTGAGCTTTACTTCTGAGTTGGCAGCAAGGCTGAACTGGAAGACAGAATCTGCACTGGTTCATGGAATTTTTAACTACTGTAATTTCCTCTATCTTGGTATCCCTGCTATAAGATTGAGATAATTTCAATTCTGGCAAATATATTGTCCATCTCATAGAAGGTACAACAACTATTAATCAGGTTATCCCATTTCTCCATGGCATACATTGGCTCTCTGAGAAAATGAGGAATTTTGTAAAATTCTTTGCATAATTTTTTAATGTCTGCACAGAGCTGTTCTGTCCGGCAGGATTACTTTACCATTATGAGCCTGTACAAATGCTGACATCATCTCAACAGGACCTGTTAGTTGTTTCATCTTTCCCAGTCATTAAACTGAGTGTTACCAAACACAGGCCCTGATTTACTAAGGCTTTTCTTCTATTACTTATGGTTATTATTTATTAAAATGTAATATCTCACCTGTAAAACAAATTATCCAAGTGGTTTTACAAATAAAAAAAACAGAATAATTAAACAGAATAAATCAATAAATTACAATCACACATAAAAACAAAAAATAAAACAAAAAAATAAAGAGTAGATTTTAAAAGGCCCGCGTGCTTAAATCCCGGGGTTTATGCACGTGGCCGAGTTTTGCATGTGCTGGACGAATTTTCAAAGGGGCTCGGTACGCGCATAAGTGCCAGGCTTCTTCAAAGGGGTGGGCCGGGACAGCGCCATTGATTGCTGTCCCGAAGACTTGTATACCAGCAGCAGGCTGAAGTAAGTTGTAAAACAAAGAAAAAAGAAAAGGTAGGGTTTAGGGGGTGGGGCGGAGAGGAGAGGGGAAGAGGGAGGAAATTTAGGTAGGGGGTAGGGAAGTTCCCTCCCAGTCCGCTCCTAATTGGAGCGGACTGGGAGGGAATTGGGGAAGGCCCAAATGCGTCGCTGTGCGGAAATTGTGAATGTCCCGTTCCCCCCCCCCTTGCATGCGCCACCCGCACATATGCGTGTGGATTATAAAATCCAGCGCGCATGTGCCTGCGGCTCATGGATTTTATAACATGCACGCGCAAGCGTGCGCATTTTATAAAATTGGCATGTCCATGTGTGTGCACACCGGGAAGCCCATGCACAAGAATGTGAGCGCACACATTTGAAAATCTACCCATAATTGTATACACAGCCTAGCTAATAAAAATGGTATAAATGTGCATTATAAATTAACAATCTTAACAGTTGAATGATTAACTAAAAAGCCATGTTTTTACTACCTTCCTGAATTAAACAATTTTTATTTTAACACAAATAGCCGAAGCGAGAGTATTCCAAAGAACAGGGGCTTAATTCCTAAATGAAGATTCCCAAGTGGCTTCAAGTTGAATGACAGATGAGCAAATTCTAAAGCGTAACCGTTTCTTATCACATTGAGAACCCACTGGTCCTGAGTGATCTTGGCCCACTCGTCATAAAAGTGCCGTAAGTGACCTCCTATAATAGGAATGATAGAGTGGACCACCCTGGCATCATTGGTTAGACTTACCTCCTGCTGAGGAGCCACCAGAGGATCCCCTAAAGGACCTTCTGGTTCCACGAAAAGATTGTCCCCATGATTGCCCCCGAGAAAAATATTGTCTCTGCGGTCCCTGCATACCATGGGTATGCCACGATCTTCTGTCGGACTGAAAATGAAACCATGATTGAAAAAATCTCTAACCTTTAGGTTTATCCTCAGGTAACCTGAGGACTTTATTGTCTCCAAGAGACTGGATCAGCTGCTCTAGATCCTTGCCAAACAAGAACTTACCTTTGAAAAGCAAGGATCCCAATTGTGCCTTAGAGGAACATCCGCTGCACAATTGCGAAGCCAAAGCAACCTTCGGGTGACCACAGCTGATGCCATTACTCTAGAGGAAGTACGTACCAAATCATAGAGGGTACCCGCACCGTAAATCACAACTGCTTCCATACCCTTAGCAGTATCCACGTCCACACCTGATTGAGACAAATTACTTTGAAGCTGCTGTACCCACCGGAGACAAGCACACTGCAAGAAATTTGAACAAAGCGCTGCGCGCAAACCCAGGGACACCACCTCAAAAATCCTTTTAAGGTATAACTCCATTTTACGATCTCGTACATCTTTTAAAGCGGCCGAACCAATAACCGTAATCGTGGTGCGCTTAGTCATGGCAGACACCACCGCATCTACTTTCGGGAGAGAAAAAAATTCTAAATCCTGTTCTGGTAGAAGGTAAAGTTTCCCCATGGCTCTGCCAACCTTTAAACCAGAATCAGGAGTCCCCCAATTCTCTTCTACTAACTTCCTAACTGACTTGTGGTAAGGGAAAGAAGTTGGAGCACCTGGTCCTCGCCATCCAAATCCTGGTTCTCCTGAGGCATTTTAACCCCAAGAACCTGGTAAGCCAAGGGAAGCAAAACTCCAACTCTTCCCTTTTAAAAAGGCAGATCACCTTAGGATCCTCAGACAGTTGAAAGGTAAAGGAAGCTCTTCTGAGAGAAGAGTAAAATATGAGTTGGAGAATAAGGATTCAAGAGCCCTGAAAGATACAGTGGAATCCCGGAATGAAGAGCATGGACAGTTAAAAAAGAATTTTGTATCTAATACAGCAACTGATTGGTAGTCAATATAACATTTGCAAAACAGAAGTCACATGATCAAATTTCTTAAGTCTGTGTATAACCTTAACAGCAGTGTTCTGAAGTAATTGTACATGCTTTGAAAATTAGGTAAACCAAGAGGAAGAGAATTGCAGTAATCAATCCTTTAGATAACAAAAGCATGAATTAATTTTAAATTGTTAAGGTCCAACTTGAGAAAGAATGATTTTTGGACAATATTAGAGATATAATCAACTAGAGAGAGTTTGGTATCTAGTTGAACATCCAGAATAGTAACACTCATAAGCAGAACTGAGATGCCTAGCATCACTGAAGCTACAGTTGGAGCTGTTGCTTTGTGGCTAAACCACGAGGCTTTGGATTTAGCTAACTTGACCTTTAATTGATGTTCAGATAGCCAGCAGGCCACTTGATCTAAAACGTTATTCAAGTAAGAGTGAAATCAGGTCTAATATTTATGAAGGTAGTAATCTGAATATCATCGGCAGAGAGTGAAGGTCTGAACCAGTAGCCTTAAATTAATCTTGCCAATGAGTACAAAAAAAGAGAAAGGTGGTTAGAATGGATCCTGGCGGTACACCAAATGGAAGAAACATAAGTTCTGAATGTTGTTCCCACTCTATCTTGAATATGTGTTCAAATAAGTAAGAGTTAAGCCAACTCAGTTTCCTCAAGACATTTAAGAAGCAAGGTATGATTAATGGTGGGGAAGCGGGCACTCATGTTCAGAAGAACAGCAAGGGCAAGGGCATCTTTTCCTCCATCATCCTGAAGCCTGACATTATTGGTTAGGGCAAGAGAAGTAGATTCGGTGCTATGACCTTTGCAAAAACCCAACTGAGATGTATGCAAAATATTGGTTTTGTAGACAAAATCACTGAGCTAATTGAACACTACCTGCTCTATAATCTTTGAGATGACAGCGAGATTTGAAATAGGCCTGTAATTTGTAAGAATATTCGAATCTAGGGATTCCTTTTTGTTTTTATGGGAAAAATGCTTAGTAAATGAGGCCCATAATGAGGTCAGTGTAACCCCACCCTGGTGTGCAGATCCAGCACGGGTGAGGCCATAAAGTTATTTATAATCTTTGAGGCAGGAACCCTGACTAGCTCTTCAATCTCCCTCACTTCCCTGGGTATGGATTCTTTGCCTAGAGATAGAAAGGAGTCCTTTGAGGTCCCAGTGCAGGGTGACTAATTTCCTAGGCTGAATTCCGTGTTAGGTGAATTTTCTCAGTGTACTTTGTGTTGTGTGCTGAGTTCCAAAAGAGACACAGGGACAACTGATTTAGTATCCAAAATATCACTTTACTGTAAACAGCTTTGTTTTATGGCACAAATAAATGTGATTTTTTTCCAGCTCCACAGTTCTGGCTCTTTCTTCCTTTTCTTTATTTTACAAATCAATGTCAACTGTGCAAGAGTCTCTGGTAAAGCCTGGAATCCAACCACCTTCCTGGGGTGGGCAGAACAGCGATCCCGGTCCCCTCAGGTTAGAGCCCCTTTACTGGGTTGGAACCTCTCCCAGGTGGCAACAAAAAATTGTCTCTGTCTCTCCAGGTTTTGGAGAATCCAGATGGGTGTCCTCCCGTTAGATTGGATAATTACTGACAGTTAGATGTCCTTTCTCTGAATGAGGATCCCTGGTGGAAAGGGTCCTGGATGGAACTGCAGGTCTACCGATGGGTAGGAAGAGGGGCAGAAAATCATTTCCTCCTAGGTCTTGAAAAATAACTCTTTTGTTCCCCAAAATAGATAACACTGGATATCCTCTGCAATGTGTCACCACCACTTCAGGGGCAGGTCTTCCATAAACCTGGACATCTTCAACATAGGATTCCCCAGTCCCTGAGTCTCAGAAAGACCCAGGCCTCCAGCAGGCAAAATCCAAAATAGTCCCAGACAACCACTCTGTACCTCAGATGAAGAGCACAGCAGCTGATGTCTTGAACTGGATAGGAGTAGTTTCAGAAGGTTTCTGAAGATCCAGGAAGGCCCAAAAAGTAATTCAGACCTCATCTCCTATCCCATGACTTTTTAGTTTTCTTAGAAGCCTCTCATGAGGGATTTTGTCAAACAACTTCTGAAAATCCAAATACACGTCATCTACCGGTTCACCTTTATCCACGTTTATTAACCCCTTCAAAAAATGGAGCAGATTTGTGAGGTAAGACTTCCTTTGGGTAAATCCATGCTGACTGTGTTCAATTAAATTATATCTTTCTATATGCTCTGTGATTTTGATCTTTAGAATAGTTTCCACTATTTTTCCCAGCACTGAAGTCAGGCTCACTGGTCTATAGTTTCCCGGATCGCCCCTGGAGCCTTTTTTAAATATTGGGGATACACACTGGCCACCTTCCAGTATTCAGGTACAATGGATGATTTTGATGATAGGTTACAAATTCTAACTAATATTTATTTATTTATTTATTTCGAGGCTTTTTTATACCGAAGTATAGCGGGATGCCTTCACTCCGGTTTACAGGATAAACAACTTATACATAGTGGTGACCAATTGGTAACTTATACAAATATGAGTATAACATCTTATATAACTTAAATAACTTGGTAAACAGGTTGGTGACAACAGTCACTGGGGCACTCTAGCAGGGAGCTGAGATAGGGTGGGGGGGGCTAGGGGGAATCAGCTGAGGCGGGCTGGATAGAGGGCTGTGTAGCAAAAATTGAAGAACAAGAGACAAGGAGGAGAGGGCGGGAGGGGGGGTGAAGGAGGATGGGATGCCATAGGGGGTGGTAGGGAGAGGGGAGGGGTGGGAGGTCAGGGAGGGGTTGGGGGAGGTAGGACGGGGGAAGAAGGTGGAGGTGTTTGGGTATTAGTTAGGGAGTGGGGGTGGTAGAAGGAAAGGAGGGGGGAAGAGGTGGGAAGAGGGATGTGGATGGCTTAGCCGACTCCGTCGCGGAAGGTTAGGTTGAAATACCAGGTTTTGAGTTCTTTTTTGAACGATTTGCTGTCATTGAGTGATCTTAAGTAATGGGGAAGGGTGTTCCATAATTTGGGTCCTGCGACGGAGAATGCTCTGTTCCTCGTGGCTGTTAGTTTGGCTATGCTGGGGGAAGGTATGTCTAGGGTCATTTTGCCTTCTGTTCTGGTGGTCCGTTGTGCTTTGTGAAGGTGAATCATGTCAATTAGGGCGGGGTTGGCTGCATTGTAGATTGAGTTGTGGACAGTTGTTAGCGTTTTAAATTCAATCCTTTGTGCTATGGGAAGCCAGTGTAGGCTTTTCAGGGCGGGAGTGATATGATCTGATTTTTTCTTGCCAGTTAGAATTCTTGCAGCGGCGTTTTGCAGATCTGAAATTTTTTTTTTTTTTTTGCAGATTTTTTTTTTGCAGATCTTTTTTTTTTGCAGATCTGAAATTTTTTTGCAGATTTTTTTTTTGCAGATTTTTTTTTTGCAGATCTGAAATTTCATTTTTTACTTCCTTCAGAACCCTGGGATGCATACCATCCTGTCCAGGTGATTTGCTACTCTTTGTCAATCTGGCCTACTACATCTTCCAGGTTCACAGTGATTTGGTTCAGTTCATCTGACTCATCACCCTTAAAAACCATCTCCGGAACCGGTATCTCCCAAACATCCTCATTAGTAAACACAGAAGCAAAGAATTAATATAGTCTTTCTGCAATGGCCTTATCTTCCCTAAGAGCCCCTTTAACCCCTCAGTCATCTAACGGTCCAACCAACTCCCTCACAGGTTTCTTGCTTCGGATATAATTTAAAAAGTTTATATTATGAGTTTTTGCCTCTATGGCCAACTTCATTTCAAATTCTCTCTTAGCCTGCCTTAACTTGACAATGCTTATGCTTTTTCCTATTTTTTTCAGATGGATCCTTCTTCAAGGTTCTGAAGGATGGTTTTTTTTTGGCTAAAATAGCCTCTTTCACCTCACCTCAATTACAAGTTCTTGTGTTTTACAGTCTTATTACATGATTTTTCTTTAGTAAATTTGTGACCTCACTCTTCTAATCAATTTGTTCTATTGTAAAAACAATTAATCCTTTTACTCCTATTTCAGTCTAGCTCAATGGGGTAGTTTGGTTGCTTCCTCCCAGTCTCTGATGGATTGGATGATAACCTAGTTTAAACAGGCCGATGCAATATCAGCACGGGGAAAATGGGCGTTAATGATTGAGTGCCCGCTCTCCCAACACGCGTTGATCAACCTCTCTGGGGCACCCAATTTAATATTTAAATAGGCTGCCACAGTAAAAAGGAGGTTCTAGGGGAAACTGTGCATCCCTAGCACCTCCTTGGCAGCAGGTGCCCAGAAGAGGTAACTGTCCTCGGGTTAGGAAAACGGACACTCATTTTTATGAGCATCTGTTTTCATAACCTGTGCACAGCCACAGGTTAGGAAAATGGATGCTCGTTAATTGAGCGCTAATCCTCTTATAGCATAAGGGGGTGTGAACGCGCATCCAATAACGGGTTAATCAGGGCACTTGGCTGAGCACACTGTATTGCATCGGCCTGATTATGTACTGTCTCATATCTCATACCTTTTGTCCAAATGTTTGAAAATTAAATCTGACTCCTCTTTACTCCCATAGTTGATACCTGGATGGTATCTCATGATTTCTTTCTTCTACATCCTGGTGATGTGTATGTGGTTTACAACTGACAAATGTTCTAGATCTTCTCTACAATCTCAGTCTCCCCGGGAATGAATGTAGATTCATCCCTCCACAGAACTATCAGTAATCCACTGGTTCCTTCTCGATAAGAGACACCCACTCCTTCTAGCTGGAACATGCTGAGTCTCTGGGCCCTAGAGGTACTCAGGTATATTGTAAAATGAATCCTAGAAAAAGGGACCTAAAAGTAGAGAGAAAAGAGTGGAATAACTTCCTCCTCTAAAACCAAAAGAGTTCCAAACAGGTGTCTTAAAGATAGACAAAGGCACCCTTTCTACTTTTCCATAACCAGGCCTCAATCTTAGGGGCCCAGGGGTCCCATCCCTAGAAAAACAGGACATGCTGCACAAACCAGGGATAATTAAGACAACCACACACTAAAATGGTGGCACTGTCTTTTATAAACTGAGATTCTACCATTTACAGTTTTCCACATGGGGGAGCTAAAACCCACCTTCCCCCCCCCCCCCCCTCGTCCCTCTCCCCCCACCTTCTGGTGTCATCTTCCCATCCCTCTTCCCCCATCTTCTAGCATCATCACCTTCCCCCTCCTTTCCTTTTCCCTCCTTCTTCCCTGCATCACTTTCTCTTTCCTCTCCCCAGGATCATATTTTCCTTCCTTCCCTCCGCCCCAGTATCATCATGACCTTCCCTCACCCTCATGCATCATGACCTTCCCTTCCCTCTCCACTAATCCTCCCGGCACATTCAGCTGTCCCTTCTTCCTCATGTCCTGGAACTGACAGAAATCTGCCAGCGGCACTTACTGGTGCTTCTTCTTCCTCCTCTGCTGGTCTCCTTCTGCAATGAGAGCTGCAGGGGGCCAGCAGGATTTGTGAGACTACCGGGCCTGCGCAGAGGAGGGAAGCAGAAGCAGCAGCAGCAGCAGCAGCAGCAGATAAGCGCTGTTCTCTGAACCTTCCTTTCTAGCGGAAGGACATAAGAACATAAGAAATTGCCGTGCTGGGTCAGACCAAGGGTCCATCAAGCCCAGCATCCTGTTTCCAACAGAGGCCAAACCAGGCCACAAGAACCTGCAGGCCAGCCGTTGTAGGGTGGGGCGAGATAAAATGGGGGCTGCCACAGCACCTGAATTCTTTTTATGGAGCTCTGGACATTAACTGAAATAAAGCTTTGCGGCACGCCTGCACTTCAGCCACGTTGCCTTAGATCATTGTTAGTTTACACATTTTGGCCTGCTTTCAGCATCAAAGACTGGAGTTCACTGTCTTTGAGCTTGTGCCCTGCAATGGAAGATGTATTCAAATTAATTTATAAGAAACTGAATTTTTATTTCAGCCCACTTTTTGTCTCATGCTTTCATTTTTCCATCTCTTCTCTTTTGCCTGTTTTAGTTCCTTCTGAAAGGATTGTCACCGATTGTCATATTTAAAAAAGTAGATTTTGCATTTATACCTACACAATCAGATATAAGAATTTGTAAGTTCTGTTTTCACCCTGTAGTATTTGCAATCTTGAAATATTTATTAATCAATCAGATTACTGTATTTTTCATTGCTTTAAAACTGGTCATCGATCTCAGAATCGAAACAAGTCTTAGCTTGCAATATCCCAAACTTTGTAAGATGTAGTTTTTGGGGGTTTTTTTGGCTGGGGAAGTTCAGGCAGTAAAGCTTTATTTGATTCACAATCATGATTTCCATTACTGTGCACTGCACTGCATTGACCATAGCACATAATCTAACATCATTCTTGAAACTGTAGCATAGAAGCAATCAATGGAAGTCACAGATGCCAGCGTACCTGAGCTTTAATGAGTATATGCTCAGGTAAGCCCAATTACATGAATGGTTTGAGCTGACAGATTTCCTTGCCGATTCCTATTCCAGTGGGTCAGTGGAGTTGTACTGAGACCTGACGTTTAAGCTGCTGGCATACATCTCTGTCTTTTACTTACAAATCAAGTACACTCTGCAGATTTGGGGATTCCTAGCTACTGAACAGCATATACTAAATTGTATAGCTAATGTATGGCCAGAGACAGTAGCAGAATAGATATTGGGGTGGTTGGAAGATATGTTTGCTAATTTTGGTAGGGGAGTGGGGCAATTTTCAAACTGTCCATATTGGGACAATATCCGTGAGTACTTTTTCAAAGAGACTTCACTTAGGCATTTAACTGGATAATTTGTGAATTATCCAGCTGAATGTTGACTTTTGAATATTGGGAGACATTTATCCATCTAAATTTTAGCTGGATAACTCACTACCCAGCTAAAATGTAGTTGAACAAAAATAAGAAGCATTCCAGGGTGGGGTAAAATTTTCTGGTTAACTTAACCAATTTTCAGCAGTAATCAGCCTCAAAATATTCCTAAAGTTATCTGGCCACATAAACTATAGACTTAACCAGCTATACTCAGGAACGCCCCCCCCCCCCCGCACCACCCCCAAACGTCCGCCACACCCCTGGACTGCCCCCTGACCCCCCCCCCGACCCACTCCCGGACCCACCCATGGACCCGCCCCCGGACTGCCACCACGACCCCGGGCCCGCCCCCTTCCCGCCCCTTTTTCGAAGCCCCAGGACATGCGCGCGTCTCGGGCCTAGCGCGCACCGCCGAGCCTATGCAAGGGCAGCTTGGGGTAGCTTTTCGGGGGTTACGCGCGAATCCCTTTGAAAATCTACCCCAATGGAGGCAGTGCATGCAAATCACTCTCATTGCATATACATTGCGGATATCCTGAAAACCAGACCAATTTGTGTTTCTTAAGGGCCGGAGCTGGCCACCTCTGCACTATTATAAAGATAGGGATTACAATTTGATTTTGCGAAAACAATTTTAATAGCCATTAATGGAAATTGTATTAATTCTAATTTCCTATTAATCTAGAGGAGAAAGAATGTTTTATTTGTCGAGATGATGATGATGATGGAGATGAAAGGGGCCAGGAGGCTTTGCGATACTTCTGTAACTGCAAAAACTTGACCGCCCATCAAACATGCTTGTTAAACTGGATACAAAAGGTGAGAAAAACAGTTTAGTTAATTTAAATCACTCAGACTAAAAAGCTTTTACACTACATTATATTTTCCTATTCTTAGTCAGCTGGGAGTTGTAATTGGCTTTTATTTCTGCATACACTATTTATTTTTAATGCCTATTATTGCTGCTTTGTGGGGAAAGGGAATGTGAAGCTTCAAACTTAGGTGAAACTTCTGAGTTCATTGATCCAAGTTCTCTTTGTTGCAAACAGGGGGAGATATTTGATTTTTTGACACACGGGACCAGGATTCACCTCAGGCCAGCTGATGCTGTTCGTCTATTTTTGAAAAGTGGAGAGCAGGATAAATTTGGCATTGGCCTCCATGATGAACTTAGAGTTGTCTCAGATAATTGGCGAACCCACTCATAAAGCAGGTCACATCCTAGACTTAGTTTTACCTTTAGGGATGGGCACAGAAAAAAAGTTTGTTTTGTTTTGCTTTCTCATTTTGGAGTATTTTTTTAAATTCTGGTTTTGGCTTTCGTTAAATATTTATTTTGGTTTGGATTGTGCGCTGAATTGAAATAAGTATTAAATTAACCCCTTATAAAAGAAAACGATAAAAAGAAATGGTCCCCCCTCCCCTTTTGCAGAAGTCTCCAATATAGAAAGAGACAGGTACAATCCTCAGTTGCTTCTAGTCCACCAGCAACCAGTTTGAAAATAATGCTGGCGGGCTCTGAGGCCAGGACCAATTTATTATACTGCTTACAGCATTGGGCCAAACAGCAAAATGTCCCCTTCTTCTGGGTCCGAGGCTGGTGCTGTTTGTTGTACTACTTACAGCATAGGCCAAACAGCAAAATGTCCCCTTCTTCTGGGTCCGAGGCCGGTGCTGTTTGTTGTACTACTTACAGCATAGGCCAAACAGCAAAATGTCCCCTTCTTCTGGGTCCGAGGCCGGTGCTGTTTGTTGTACTACTTACAGCATAGGCCAAACAGCAAAATGTCCCCTTCTTCTGGGTCCGAGGCCGGTGCTGTTTGTTGTACTACTTACAGCATAGGCCAAACAACAAAATGTCACCTTCTTCTGGGTCCGAGGCTAGTGCTGTTGGTTGTACTGCTTACAGCATAGGGCCAAACAGCAAAATGTCACCTTCTTCTGGGTCTGAGGCCGGTGCTGTTTGTTGTACTGCTTACAGCATAGGGCCAAACAACAAAATGTCACCTTCTTCTGGGTCCGAGGCCGGTGCTGTTGGTTGTACTACTTATAGCATAGGCCAAACAACAAAATGTCACCTTCTTCTGGGTCCGAGGCTGGTGCTGTTTGTTGTACTGCTTACAGCATAGGGCCAAACAGCAAAATGTCACCTTCTTCTGGGTCCGAGGCCGGTGCTGTTTGTTGTACTGCTTACAGCATAGGGCCATACAACAAAATGTCACCTTCTTCTGTGTCCGAGGCCAAGCAGTGAATCCAAGGTATTTCAGGGGACATCCCGAAGGGAAGAGGAGAATCCTTTCCTGTTTGTTCAGGGCAGCTTCAAAATCCATCCAAGGAAAGAGAAGGGGCCCTGAGTGATAGATTAAGGGAACACAGTTTCACAGATTTACTGTTTTTAAGTTTCATTTATGGAGACTATCCAAAAGACTTGTAGCCAGTGCTGTACACTCATGTTGAGTATTTTCTGCAGTAAAGTTTTCTGGTGGAACACAGTCACAGTGTCCAGCTTCTATACTGGCACATCAAGGAAGATAATACCCATCGCACTTAGGGCCTTGGAAGTTTATCTACCCCTCCCGCCTCCAATTCAGGACAGGCAATCAAGGCTGCTAGAGTGAGTCAAGGACTTAGCCCCAGAACTGAGTGTGTAGCCTGGGAGATCCTGGTCAGAGTTACGTATGTTAGGGGACAGGAGAAATTAAAAAAACAAGCTGTACTGGAGAACAGAGGCAATGCTGAGGGAGCGGGGGATCATAATGAATTTTTATTCTATTTTTTTATCTATTTAATTTAATTGTATATTTGTTATTTTAATGGATAGTCTGAGTTAATAGTAGTGTTTAAAAGAGTATAGAGATGATGGGAGATGGAAGTGCTCTGAAATGAAGACCTGGTCAAAAAGAAAATGAGACTGCCTGGTAATATACTTAAAGGCTAATCTAGTGTAATGGCCCCTTGGGCTCATTATCATTAGTGCCCTGGATTAACTCCTCTTAGCTTAGGACAGTGTAGATTGGAATGGTGTGGGGAGGTATCATTCATGTCAGCTTCTTCTTTTGAGGGAGCTGGAATGGCCATCCCCTCTGTGGGGTTTATAAGCAGCTTTTTACTGAGAGACTGGAAGCAATGCTTTGAGTTGGAGTTAGGTGGCAGTAAGGTGCGTTTTGTTGTGTTGGATTTTGATCTACTCAAAATTACCAGGCACACCCTGCTTGAGGATCCTGTGCTGGGTTGAGAGGCTATTCAATCCAGTCCACTAACTGGCTGGTTGAATAGCCTTCCAGGGTTTTGATTCAGGATTTTGATAGACTTTAAGTTGTAGGAAACCTTGAGAGACCCCTGGGTGATGTCTGGTTCAGGGCACAGGGAACCCTGTTCTTGGGGGCCCAGGTTAAGGAATATCTGCCCCTCTGGAACCTATCCTAGGGACCCAAGGAATGATGGTGACCTGATTCAAGGATCTTCAATTGTTAGGATCCATTTTGGGGAAAATAAATTTTTGTTAGAAGAGCCAGGAAAAATAATTCTGCTGTTTACTTCCTTCCTGAAGAGGGACACCTAGAACTGCACTGTTCCTGAGATGACCCCTTTCAATGTGGGATTCAAGAAAGAGACTTGAGGTGAATTGGCCTATCGGGGCTTCGGGCATGCCCTGGTGGGCCAGTAGACCCAATAATGTGGTTGGTGGTGCTTGCAGCAGCCTTCCCTCCCTTTCTCCTTGACCACCTCAGCAGCAGCATGGGCCTGGGACCTCACAATGCATCTCACATGTCCCTTGCTAAAGCAGCACCATGGTGGCAGGAAACACTGGCCTCTTCTTGCATCCTGTGTCTTTGGTGCCAGTGGGGCCAAAGGAAAGAGTTGCTGGCTGCCGCAGCTAAAGAAAAGAGCTGCTCAGGTGTGGGCCAAAGATGACATCTGCTGGCTGCCGCCAGAGACCAGGACAGCAGGGCGAAAGATGGGAGCCACGGACTGCTCCAAGAGACCAGGCCAGTGGAGCCGAAGGCTTGAGCTGCTCAGAAGGGGGCCAGTGTGTGTGTATATGTTAGAGAGGGAGGATGTTTCTGTGTGTATGTGAGATTGGTAGAGATGGTGCTTCTGTGTGAGTGTAAGTGAGAGACGGAGGGTGCTTGTGTGAGTGTATGAGATCGGGAGGGAGCTTCTCTATAAGTGAGGGAGGGAGCTTCTGTCTATGTATGTATGTGAGATCTGGAGAGTGCTTCTGTGTGTGTGTATGTATGTGAGATCTGGAGGGTGCTTTGTGTGTTTGTGTATGTGAAATCTGGAAGGTGCTTTGAGTGTGTGAGACAGGGAGGGTGCTTCTGTGTGTGTGGTGAGAGACAGGGAGGGCGCTTCTGTGTGTGTGTGTGTATGTGAAAGAAGGAGGGTGCTTGCGTGTGTGTGTGTCTGTATATATGTGAGAGAAGGAGGGTGCTTGCATGTGTGTGTATATGTGAGATTGGGCAGGTGCTTCTGTATATTCGTTCTCTTCAATTATTGATGAATTCGGCAGCTAGGTTAGTGTCATCTTCTAAACGTTTTGATCGAATTACACCAATTCTATCTAGGCTTCATTGGCTCCCTATGGCGGAACGTATAATCTTTAAGATAGGAATGATTATTTTCAAATTACGCGCGTCTTCCTCTGATTTTTGGTTTAACGCCTTACTTCGGATCCACAAGCCAGCTAGAGTACTTAGGTCCTCGCAACTTAATCTACTTGAAGTTCCTTCAGTGAGATCAGCCCATTTACATTACACAAGAGAAACATCTTTCTCCATAGCGGCACCTAATTGCTGGAATATGATTCCCTATGAATTACGATCTATTGATGATGTTAAAAAATTTAAAACTGCCTTTAAGGAATATTTGCTGAATCGTGTGTATAATTGCTAAAGGTAATACCTGAACAATTTAATGCATAAGGTAATGAATATCAGATAATCTATTAGATTGTTTCTATGAAACTACTCTATTTGTATTTATTTTTGTTTGTGTTGCTTTTATTATGTGTGTGTACTTTGTATATCGCCTAGGCCTAACAGTGTTAGGCGATTAATAAATTTTATAAATGAAAAATGAAATGTATATGTCTGAGAGACTGAAAGGGAGTTAAAACCGTGAACTGACTCTCGGACAGTTTTGATAAGCCTGGAATGATGTGAAGATTTATTATGAAGTTGGGATCAGTATTGGGACAGGGAAATT
Organism: Rhinatrema bivittatum; assembly: GCF_901001135.1. Lineage (NCBI taxonomy): Eukaryota > Metazoa > Chordata > Amphibia > Gymnophiona > Rhinatrematidae > Rhinatrema > Rhinatrema bivittatum. The sequence continues at coordinate 83,105,336 of NC_042624.1, forward strand.
ATATACCATCTGAATCAAACAGTGAATTAACATCTGTTTTAGTGTAAAGGAGTTAACATCAGTGATTTTTGTCAGTGTTATAACAGTGCTTCTGTGTGTGAATGTGTATATGTGATATTGGACGTGTTTTTCTCTGTATGTGAGTGAGGGAGGGTGCTTCTGTGTTTATATGTGAGACAGGGATGGTGCTTCTGTGTGTATGTATCTAAGAGAAGGAGGGTGCTTTTATGTGTATATGTGAGAGAGGGAGTGTGCTTCTGTGTGTGTCAGAAAGAGATAGAGCATGCTTCTGGCTGGCTCTGACTGTGTGAGAGAGAAGGACATGCTTCTGACTTTGTGTGAGTGTGAGAGAAAAGGAGATTGATTCTGTCAGCCCGTATGACATAGTGAGGGCAAAGGTAGCGCCGCACCATTTTGAATATTGGCAATATGGCCCGCGTGCAGGAGGTCACTCCCGGACCCCCGCTGGACTTTTGGCAAGTCTTGTGGGAGTCAGGAAGCCCCCCCCAAGCTGGCCAAAAGTCCCTGGGGGTCCAGCGGGGGTCCGGGAGCGATCTCCTGCACTCGTGACGTCGGGTGCCAGGAACCAAAATGGCGCCAGTGCTACCTTTGCCCTGTCCCATGGTAAGGGCAAAGGGCCACCATTTCTATTAACACAGCCGTGGCCCGAGAGCGGGAGATCGCGCCAGGACCCCCCCATTGGACCCCAGGTAATTTAAAACATTTGGGGGGGGTTCGGAATGGTGGGGGATTTGTTTTAAAGGGTCGGGGTGGGTTTTAGGGTTGTTTTGGTGTGCCGGTTTTCCCGCCGTCCCCCCTCCCCCGATAAAACGCTTTTTTAACCAAAAAAACATGACGATCAGGTTTCCCCCCCCCTCTCAGCCAAAATTGATCGTTAAGACGATCGATCACACGAGTTAAGACGATCGATCACACGATTCACATCCCTAGAGAGTAGTGTGAGGCAATGACATTAAAAATAGTCAAGTTCTAGAAACATGGGCAAACAGAAGAAGAAAACTGAGTGCAGAGAGTACTTGTGCACCATTGTTCAAAATCTTTGCATCAAAGATGATGATAATGAATATCGTCTACGAATTGGAACTCATTTTGTAATATTGGTAATGATATGGTTGTAAGGCATCACTAGGTTTCACCATAGGTTTACATGAGGAAGTTTCCAACAATGGGAGGTTCCAAGGCAGGTATTGCTATTTTCAGTGACAGTAAGGGTCTATCCCCTAAAGGGTTGGATCATATTGTTGACTCTTTGAGTCATTGAAAGGAGTTGGAGGAACATAAGAAAGACAGCCAAGGGACTGTGCTCTCTTCGGGATTCCAAGGAGGGAAAAAAGGACAGCTGCTTTTCCCATCTATTAGGCGAGGAGTGCTCTTTCCTGTCACCTTTGGGAGTGGGTTCCAGGAGGGATCTTGACAGCTAGGAGGGTTAATATTCCTAAGTCTGTGGAATAAAAATCTCCTTCAGGAGGCAGTTCCCACTGACAAGATATTTAAGAATTTCTTTCCAATTGGGAGAGAAGAAGAATAGCTCTGTGGGTCAGAACAGGTTTGGATACAATGGCGTACCGAGAGGGGGGGGGGGGAGCAGGGGGAGCCAATGTCCCCGGGAACAGGGCCATAGGGGGACGCCAATGGCCTACAAAGGGAGGCCCATGCAGCCACCAGTGGCCCTCATCCCACCCACAGGCAACTGAGCAGGGAAGCGAGCTGTTCCTGTGTTGTGTACCTGCCGCTGTTCCCTCTAAGCTGCATGCGTGCTTGACCATGCACAGCAAGAAGATCGACGGGGCCACGGTGGAGCTCATCCTACTACAGTCCGAAGAAAGCAAGTCACTGCCAAACTTCCAGGCGCTTCTTCTCCTTCCTGCCTGCGTGGCCCCAGAAGGAAAACGTTGCTGGAGCTGCGCGGGCAGGAAGGAGGAGGAGCATCGGCCCACATGCAGAAGAGGAACCACGTTTCCGGCAGGGCTGCTGCAGATCCTAACTTGCGGTGGCCCTAGAAGAAGAGGCCTGCTAGCTGGGCTGCTGCAGATCCCACCTCGCAGTGACACGAGAGAATCAGGGCCACCACGGAGCCCATCCCGCAGCAACCCGCAAAGAAGAAGCAAGAGGGAGTGAGAGCTTGAATGTTCGGGGCAAGAGCATGCGAAATCCTCTGTGTGTGTGAGAGACAGACAGCATGTGGGAGTGAGAGCCTGTGCGTTTCTGTGAGACAGCATGTGAGCATGAGAGAGCCTGAATGTGTGTGAGTGAGACAGCATGTGAAAGAAAGAGCCAGTGTATATGAGTGACAGCATGTGAGTGAGAGCTATATGTATGTGTATGTATGAGAGAGACAGCATGTGAGAATGAGAGCCTGAGTGTGTGTGTGTGAGAGAGAGACTGTGTGAGAATGTGAGCCTGAGTATGTGTTTGAGGGAGGAAGGGAAGAAGACAGGTAGAGAGAGAAGAAAAAGAAAAAAAAGAGACCCTGTAAAAAGAATTGGCAAAAGTCCAAGAAAGGGAAGGTGAGAAAAAAAGATCAGATAGCAAAGGTAAAAAGAAAGTAATTACTTTTTAGTGATTGGTATATGTTATCTTTGGGAATGTGCAAGAGTAGCACTTTCTCTATGCCGATCTCACGATATACGAGATCCGCAAGAAGGAACTGGAAGCCCCGCAAATTTTTAATACCATGGGGCCTGCCAGGGGCGGATTGGCCTATCCCCCGGTGGGCCGATCGCTCCAGTCACGTGGTCTGCCGTGCGCGGCCGTGACAGAGCCACGCTCGGCTGATCACGTGACATGTCCTGGGCCGGCCTGGGCGGCGAATACCCGGGCCGGTCCGACATCGTGAGTCCGCCGCTGGGGCCTGCATAGAGGAGGCAGCAGAACAGTGCCAGTAGCAGCGATCGGTGCCTCCCCAAAAGCCATGCAGCAGAGGAGCAAGAGAGGCTCCAAGGCTGCTGGCAAAAGAAAAAAAGAGGGTCTGCCTACAGTGTGTGCATGTGTGTGAATGGGAGTCTGTCTGGCTGTGTGTGTGTATGTGTGTGATTGCATGGGTGTCTGCCTGGGGTTGTGTCTGTGTATGAGAATGAATGGGTGCCTTCCTGGGGTCTGTCTGTGTGGAGTGAATGGGAGCTTGCCTGAGGGTGTGTGTGTGTGTATATATGCATGTATGTGAGGGAGCCAGTGAGAGTGAGAGCGATATGTGTATGAGAGAATCTGGGGGAGTAAGAGCTTCTATGTTGGGGGTAGGGGGAGAGAGAGAATCTTAGAGCCTGCCCTGAGAGTATATCTATGTCTGTGAGAGAGAGAGGTTATAGGTGTATATAAGAGGATGCATGTGTGTGTATGTGACAGTATATGTGTGAGAGAGAATGGACATGCGAGAATGTGTGAGCGAGAGAGAGGACAAAGTTTGTGTGCTCCCCTAGTCCCCTAATCCCCGATAATCTCAGGGTGACTGTAAATCAAGAGTTCCCAGGTTTGGACAGCAGGGGCTTTTTTTTTTTCATCCTTATTAGTTTTAATTATTGGGTGTTATTTGATATGTGTGCTATTTTGAAATATTTTATTGGTACTTGGGAAATTCTAAGAAAATGTATATGATTTTAAAATATTCTTTTATTAGTATGGTTTTACTATTATAATTGATGCTTTATGTTTCTTGATTTTATTGTTTTATGGGGAATGGTGGTTCTGTCATTGTTACACTGTAGACAGTCTGGCTTCTTGGAGTTTCCATTTCCGTTTTTATCTGCATATTCCTGGTTCTAATTTGTGGTCCTTTATTCTGTATTTGGTTAGGGTCTGTCTCTCTTCTGTGCGAGTGACCAAGGTGAGAGATTTTACTAATGTGTAGTTTCTGTGTAGGGATCTATAGCAATCGGGTTTAGTTTTATTCCTCAGTACATGGTGTATTGATATTCTGGGACCCAGTGTAATATTTACCTGTGCTTTTCATAGACAGGATTCTTAAGGTTATTACTGTTACTTCATGATAGGTTTGCTGTATAGATTTTGTGTGTCTTTTTTGCAGGGTTTTGTGTTAGTTCACAATGTGTCTGGCAGTGGAAGGTGTTTGTGCTGCTATTACTGTGAGGTGACACCAGAATTTGAAAATATCTTTTAGTATGATGAGCTGTAAGGGAAACATCCAAGCTCCATTGTTTGGGGGAATTTCAGTGGATGCACAGAGTTACAGAACTGGAGGTGAAGGATTTATATTGTCATTCTGTCCCTTCCTATATACATTCCAGACTTTACTCTCATAGCCTCATTCAACTAATTCTATATGGCTATCAAATAATTTTAATAGTAGTTTTACTAGACATGTGAAACTGACCAGCTTCTTAAAATTACACAGAAGACCCTTTGGACTTTCTTACTGAGACTTTTTTTATAGCCAGTTTTAAAGCAGGGGCCATGCTTTGGAGGTGCATGTGATATGAGGAAATGTCATTTTGCCTCCCCTCCCCCCCCCCCCCCCCAAATTCTTCTGTCTAGACGCCACTGATTTTCTGTGACCTTAAGCATTAGTACAAGAAGGATGGGAGAGGGGCTCTGGATGGGCACAAAAATGCATTGGCCCTCGGTATGCCACTGTTCAGATCTCACCTATTTTATTCAGGCAGCGTGAGGGATCTATTTGATGATTTTTCCTCTTGAAGCTACTTGGAACTTTTTGAGTATTACCTTTGGAGAAGAACATTTTTGAATGCCTGATCTGTTTTTCTGCTTTTTGTACTGCTTATATTTGCCTTCGGAAAAATGTATTTTGTTTTAGAACACAATTGATATGTGTGAACTGTTATTTTCAAGAGACTGAGTGTGATCCCCTGGGGTCCTCCGGGTTAGCCTGTCCCCTGCGACAGAATCTGGATTCCAGAGCTGTACCAAGGTGAATAGTGCTCTGCAGTATCTGAAGGTGGTCCCTGGTAAAAGGGGAAGGGGGGGTTATATGGTATTGCTCTCCATATCATACACCCCTTCCCCCCCCCGCCCAGATGTATAAAAGTGACAGGAAAAGTCACTATCGCAGCAACAGTTCAGTTGTCCTCTGGTTCGGAAAGCTGAAAATCAAAGTCTAGGGAAGTTAAAAATCAGGAAGTTTACATGTATTTTAATCTGCCACATTTAGCATAAGGGAATGGATTATCACATCTTGAGATTCCTAGAAGATCTGTTTTTCCTGGCAAAGGGATATACACACACATGCTTATTATATCTAAATTATTAAGCAGTTGAATGTAGTAATGAAAGTCATGAATTAACCATCTGTCAAAGAAAAGAAATATGTAGATTAACCCATGGGCTGCTGCAAATGCCTTCGCATGCTGCCCACAACATTCTTTTGACTGCCAGGAAGAAAAGTGGCAGCAGCCCAATCGTTCTGAGCAGTACCTGCTCCTTCATACACACTGCAAAGTGTGGTTTTCCAGTGCTTGCCTCTGCGAGGATGTAGTGACAATAATCCAACGATCATGCCCGTAGAACGGGGTGGACTCTGTAAAGATGTGTTTAATACTATCATATTGGGCTTGCATATTTCCCCCACCTCGAGCAGAACTTTCAGACGACTGCAGACGCCATGAGTAGAAGAAATATCCAAGTAAGAATGGAGCTGAGGAGTTTCAGAATTAAATTCTGCCAGCTGTTACAAGGACCACTATTTAAAAAAAAAAAAAAAAAAGCGTTGATTGGAACATAAAAGAAGACCATACCACCACTTTTTTTTTTGTTTGTTTTAATATTCAGAGTAAAGAAAGGATTGAGAAACTACAATTTATGATATCATTCTTTGCAATGCCCATCCAGAGCACAGGTCATAGGGGTGTGCATTTGGTTGCAACGTATTGGCAATCCACAAAGTATATGCCATATTCATTGTATTCGTGGGGGGTCACAAGACGTATGGCGAACCCCCACGAATACAACGTATCACTAACGAATAAACCCCCACCCTCCTGAACCCCCCCAAGATTTGCCAAAAGTCCCTGGTGGTCCAGCGGGGGTCCTGGAGTGATCTGCACGCGGGCTGTCGGTTGCCGGTATTCAAAATGGCACCGATAGCCTTTGCCCTTACTATGTCACAGGGGCTACCGGTGGCATTGGTCGGCCCCTGTCACATGGTAGGAGCAATGGATGGCCGGCGCCATCTTGTGCTCCTACCATGTGACAGAGGCCGACCAAAGGCACCGGTAGCCCCTGTGACATAGTAAGGGCAAAGGCTATCGGCGCCATTTTGAATACCGGCAGCCGACGGCCCAAGTGCAGGAGATCGCTCCAGGACCCCCGCTGGACCACCAGGGACTTTTGGCAAGTCTTGGGGGGGGTCAAGAGGGTGGGGGGTTGTAGTTAATTAAATTTAAAGGGTTGGGATGGGGGTTTTTGGGAAACGAATACATATGTAACTAATGAACGGATCGGGGTCCCCTGAGAATGGATGCAATGGATTTGTGTCCTGACGAATACCGAATGGGATGAATCCGTCCCTGCTGCACATCCCTAACAGCTCATAATATAAGTGTCTACAATAGTGTTTAACCACACTTTATGAAACTGCAGCTATTATCCAGTATCGATTATCTCAGTATGTGTGCCGTACCCCATTATTGCTGCAAGAGGGTGAAACTTTTTTCAGCAAACACTGAAGGCTATCATGGTTTACAAGGATATCTGCTCTTCAAAAAGGGCTCTAGAGGCTATTTTGCTCCATGATTTCATGCAGCTCATGTTAAATGCCAATGTCCTCACCAGTTGAAATATTTGGGCACAAATTGTTTCCGATTTGCTGAATTTATTTGCCAATAGGGCAAGATGTTATAACGCTGACAAAAATCACTGATGTTAACTCCTTTACACTAAAATAGATGTTAATTCACTGTTTGATTCAGATGGTATATAGTTTCCCTGTCCCAATACTGATCCCAACTTCATAATAAATCTTCACATCATTCCAGGCTTTTTCAAAACTGTCCGAGAGTCAGTTCACGGTTTTAACTCCCTTTCAGTCTCACATGTTAGTGCTCGTTTAAATGGAGTCTTCAGAGGAGATCCCTCCACCTGGAAGTTCACATAATGTTGTGCATGATCCTCTCTGAGAGCAGCTGGGAGCAGCCCTTTCACTGATAACATCAGCTGCAGCTTCCTTCTTCCCCGGCTCCTTCTGGCAGTCTGACTCACATTATCTGCAGGCCCATGCCCACTTCCCTCAGACTGTTCCAAATGTATCTTCTGATAGGGGGGAGGTGACCAAATTATACCAAAGGGGTTTAATATCAGTGGGTTACACATGCTTCTCACCTACTATGAGGGAGCACAATAATCTTTTCTCATTTTACTATAAATTAAAGATGAGCAGGGCCATTTTCAAAGCTTTTTCTGCAAGATAAACAGCTGAAAATCACCCTCCTCCTCTGCAGGTAAATGTACCCATGCAGTTGAACAGCTCAGGGAGTTTTATCTGTGGCAGCTCCAGGGGAAAGGTGAGGGGGCCAGGAGATGGCGGAGCTGGCTGACCTTGTGCAGGGAGTTCATTTTGAAATCCCCACAGGTGGTTTAAGGTACGGACTTTGTCCCTGCTGCAAAGCAGGTGCAGAGTTCTGAGGGGCACACTCCCCCGCGGGGCAGCCAGCCCCTGAATTTTGAAATGGAAACTCTGCAGGCAGTTGCCCTTTTGAAAATGTGCTTGGTTGCTCGCAGGCCTGTAAACACCCAGCGGGGTTTCAAAATTGTCACCAAACTACTGCATGTGGGCTTCCGTGAGGTATCAACATAATTACACTAAAGCTCCATATTTATTTATTTTTGCCTAGTATTAAGTGTACAGTAGCTATTTATTTTGGCGAAGCTATACTGATCCAGTGGCACAAAACAATTATGCAGTAGGACCCTGAGTTCATTAAGCTCAAATGCTAGCATTGAATAACTTACTTATGATCTTCTGTACTGCACAGATGTTATAATGTGGGAAAAATGGATCTGTGTTGCTGACCTACTGTAGATACCGTTATACATTGGTGGGAGAAGGGAACTCTAGGGACAAGTGGGTGGTTACAAGGTGGCCAGAGGGTGATTGATTTCTATACCCTGGAAAACTTATTGTATTCCTTAGAAGCTTCCTGCTATAATCCTCCATGCATCCGGCGGCATTGCACTGGTTAGATCTTCAATCAATAAAACTTAGAAAACTAAAACAAACACTTAAAAATGTCAGAGATCTTAACTGTACTGAGCGTGATGCCTGAAAAGGCAAGCCGGCACTGTGTTTACTTTCAAACTGCAATTCTAGCTATCAGTAAAAAAAAAAAAAAAAAGTTACTCACGTGCCAGTTAAAACAAACAAAAGCATGAACATTCTCCAGGCCTATCAATGCGAATCTCAGTAAAGCAGGCAGCTGTTGTGCTGACCTTCATCAGGCCTGATTCACTGAAAGCTCAGTTTTCAAAAGATGTCTCCAGCTAACTTCGGAACTTAGCTGGGTAAACCGCAGACTGAAAACCTTCCTCCGCTGGCCTGCTAAATCCAACCCAATTCACAGGGTGCGCAAGTTTGGGCTGATCAGAAAAGGGGCGACTCTGGCAGTTTTCCTAGGGCAGGTTTTTCAATTTAGCTGGTCACGCGTCGTGGATTTTCGGCACGAACTGGGTAAGCTTAGCCAAACAACTCCACAAATAGCTGGCCAAAATGTAGCCGGGCAAAACTTTCAGCCGCAAACCTAGCCGGTTAGGTTCAGATTAAACTTAGACAAAAGATAACCAGAGAATATAACACAGGGAGAAAAGACTTGGGCTCGCTCTCACCATGCATCCCCCTTCCCTAAAAACACTCAGACACCGCAATGGCGTTAAATAGGCCGCAGTTTATTATTCCCCTCACCCGAGCCTTCATAACATCAAACAGTTAACAAACGTATCCTCCCATAACTATCCCCCCCTTTTTCCTCCCCTCTTCTCCTCCACCACCTTGACCCTAATGGTGGAGATGACCCACCCCCACTATTGCTCGCTCCGCCTCTCCCCACGAGAGCAAGCTCCACCTAGAACCGGTACTCCCCGGTTCTCAGGTCTTCCCATGCAGCAGCCACTCCAGCTACACAGGGTCCTCCTCCTCCACCCCATCCAACTCCCCCTCCTCCCAATACATCCAACCAGGCTCGGGTGTTCCGCCAAACTGCGACAAATAACACAACCATGAACATGCTTTAATCAGGGCGGGCGGGTGGGACAAATTATCGAGCTCCTAACTCTTTGCTGCCTTCCCGCTTCTGTCTCTACCCTCTCTGACTAGCTTTCCTTCCAGCCTATCCGGAGCCTGTGTTCGAATCCTTCAACGGTTACTCCTAACTCCTCCCCTTCATGCTCCCCCGTTGCCTTTTCTCGAACCTTCTGCCTATCCTTAATACCATCTCTACATTCCCGCTCGCCTGCTTTTCCCCAGGTTATGGTCGCAGCGCTGGTCAGGCACGCTGCTTCTCTTTATCTGGTTATCTTTGCTGTCAATGGCTTATGGAAAATGGAGCGCCCCCCCCCCCCCCTCATGCTTTTATCCCATTCCGTGTCCGTGAGAAAAACCTTTTTTTGGCGTCAGACCTGTACAGCACGAATACAGCACGAATTGCTGAAATGTGGACTTGGAAAGCAGTTTGAAGAAATAAAATGTATTCAGACAAATACAGAAAGGCGACCTTGGAATAAGACGAAAGGACAGGGCAATGGGGCTGATAAAGCTGTAAGTCGATATTTTGAGAAATCCAAATACCAAGGCTTCTTTCAGAACTTGCTGTCTTATTCTGGATGGAGAGAGAATAAAGCTTCCCACTTTTGAAGGGGAATAATAGTTTGTCAGAATCCTTAATGTATTATATAGTAGACGATGTGTGTTAACTGCCCTTCCTAAACCAAGGTTGTAGGTTTAGGACTGATGGGCAGAAATGAAATGCCAAGGTTGGTTCAACAAGAACCTGCAACCTGGTTTATGACCGACATTGGGTGGTTTTTGTTTTTTGCTTTTTTTTTATGAGAAAAACCAGTTATTTCTTTCAAAGACATATCTAGTGCCAAAAAAAAGTTTTTTTTGAGTGAATTATTTATCCAACCAAAATCACATGACAGATACTTCTTAAAAGAGTTAAATGGCATAAACCTTGATTATTCCGAAAGGATTCGAGAAGGCCCAGTCCTCTACGTCCTAGGACCTAGGCTATGCTGACTGTCCACAATGTATTTTAGGCTTAGGATGTCTTTTTGTGCCACATGGGCTAGCAGAGGTTAATGCGGAATGCATGCATAGAATGAAAAATAAAAATGCAAGCCAGGTGCCAATTATTAAATGTGAACCAGATTTTGAAATAATAAAACATTCATTTCTCATTGCATATCTGGCCCTTTTCTTCTTTAATTCTGCCAAGAGAATAATGAATAATTTTTATTATTGCTTTCCCTCGTCAATATATTTTTAAGAACTTTTCTTTAATAAAACTATATTCTTCCAACAGGGTTCTGGAAATGAAGATAGATTAAGATGCAAAGTATGCACGGCTGAGGTACTGTAAGTCTTTTCCTGTTGTGAAATAGAGTACTAGATTAAAGGGTTGGTGTATGATCTTATGAAGGAAATTCAATTTGGTCATTTAAGTAACTTACAAGTCTTTAAGTGAATGTGGCCAGGATTGCAAGCCTGATGAAGGCAATACTACAGTGCATAAGGGGAGGTATAAAAAATACAATAAAAGGTTAGTGATACCTTTTTACAAATCACTGCCGAGGCCTAAATTGAAATATTATGGTCACATCTGGAAGGTGCAGTTTTGGAGAGATAAAGCTAGAGTGAGGCATCTAGAGGAGGGCTACCAACATGATAGAGGGTCTGCACAATAAACCCTTTGAGATGAGACTTAAGAACACACATATATATTTTCTAGAGGAGAGGTGAGAGGGGGTATTTGTATTTGATAAAGACATTCAAAATATCTCTAGGGGAATAAGAACTGCACAAGAAGCAAGCATTTTTCAGTGGTAAAGAAGTTCTAGAGCAAAGGGCCATGATAGAAAGCTGCAGGGGAACTGACACGGGCAAGCATTTCTTCACAGTGTGCTGCATAGAACAGTTTTCTAATGGAGGTGATAGGGATAAAAGCAGTATGAAATTTCTAAAAAGCAGATAAAACAGGAACAGAGAAACCCATAATGGTGGCAAAGAGAGTGCAAAGGTAGAGAACAAGTCTGCTGTATTGTAGTAGGTAGGGAAAATGAAATGGCTGGATGTGTGTCCTCTACGTATTGCATGAAAGGTTTCTTTAAACATGCCTAATTGCCTACTGCCACTGGATGCAGCTCACCTTGAGCTAAAGAAAAAAGAGAAAATAAATGCAAGTTCCACGGGGGACTTTTCATCACATTATATTTATATGCTGGCAAGTGTTACCTATTTTTTCTTGATGACTATAGGATTGAATTACTAAGGCTTTTTTTTTTTTTTTTTTTATTTAAATGATTTTGTGCCTTAAGAAGGGAGAAAAGTTAAGTAAATCAGGTCTATACTGTTGGCAAAAAGTTTGGATTTTTTCTTTACTAGTTGTTGCACTGTATGAAGCTATTCTCTCTCTTACCCAATTGTGGCTGCCATGGAGAAACCAAAATATCTTGGAATACTTCACTTCCACATCCATGTTTGCCTCTTCTGCTCCTTACAGAACAATCTGGTATTGACCATCTTCCTTTTTATCTACTGAAAAGAACCACTGTTGAATTAACTTAGTAAGATATCGGTTTGCAATATATGGAATCTCATTTTTAATGGAGTCGCCAGAGACCTAAATTATTGTTTGACAGTATGCAAAGCCTGCATATTTTCTTTATAAAGTGGATGGAATCTAAATATTTCCATCTAACTAAGGGGGTCATTTACTAAAGGTTTTCTCCCATTCTGTGTCTTATGGGAAAAATGCTTAGTAAATGACCCCCTGAAATTGAGGCTATGGGCTTTTACATAGACATTAGCCTTGAATATTTTGCAGCTAATTCATGGTACAGAATAATGCCTCTTCTGGGTTATATATCTGTCCTCTCGCCTTTCCAACTTGCCTTTTCATTCGAGATGATGATATCTTTCTCCAATTTGTTTCTCATTGGTTTCCAGTCTGCTTTATTTAGGATGATGATGTGTTCTTGCTCTTTGGTCATCTTCACTTCCCTCCAGAGTCACTAGGTCTTGAAAAGAAAATCTACTGTAGAAATAAAGGGTTTTTATATATCTTCATCTGTCCTCGTGTTACTCCTTTTTATTTGAAATGTTCATGATATTAAAAAAAAGCATTCCTGTGGCGGTGTTGGTTTGTCTTGGCCAAGAATGTCTGGATGCTGGTCTTTTGTAATTACCTTTTCTTTTGCTGTATTTATTATCTGTGACTCAGCTGACTAATTCTCGAGTGAGAGTAGGGTTGGATGTTAGGATTTTATTATTAGCTTGTTATTATTATTTTGTAATTATATATTGAATTATGAATTGTTGATTTTTTAATGAATATTAATTTGTATTTATGAAGTGTATTTTAATGTGCTGCAGACTTCTTTGGGTTGTACTATTAGACTGAAAAAGCAGTATATAAATATAAAATTAGATTAAATGGCAAAAAATGTTTATGTTTAAAGGACACTTTTCATACGTCACATTGCAAGAAGTAGTTAGTTAATTAGATTTGAGGCTACCACTGGTCAGGCATCTATATATTTCTCCAATTTATACTAAACTACAGAGACTGCATTAAAAAAAGGAGGAGTTGTACTATCGTTCAGATATTCCCCAATATGTGGTGCCTGAAGGTTTGGGAGTTGGAATAAAACTTGTACAAAGGTTCTTGGACTGTCTTCTGAAGTAGCTCAGGCTCAAGGTGAAAGCTGCTATGAGAGAGGGAGTAGAGCTTGGAGCAACCATGAGGGCAGGAATCTTAATGAGATTTCTAGTGAGGAAAGTCCTATCCCATGTTTCTTGCTCTTTTGGGGGGTCACTCAGATCTGTGTATTGGTGAAGAAGGAGATATATCTTTAGGAGTAGTACAAGCTCTAGAGAGCACGTGTCTGGTGCTGAAGAGGTTGTGCACACAGGTAAGTGGCAGCAGAGACTTCTACGAGAATGCATTGTCAGAAGAAATCTTATTGTAGATTGAGAAGTTTCTCATTCTGGTTCAAGGAATTTGCATGCTCTGTGTATGAAGGAGAAATCATCAGACTGATTCAAGTACCTAAAAGAGAAGGTTCTAAGTCAGGGAAATTCCCTGCTAGGGGCTTTGGAGTCAGAGGAAGCTCCTGCTTATTGATGAACTGTGTATGCTGTTACCTGTATTTTTTATTTATGGATATTATCCCTAAGAAACATGTTTTCTATCAGTTGATTGCGACTCAATAAGTACCTCAATAGAACCCTTTATTTTTGGAATAACCCAAACTGTTGTGAATGTGAATATGCATGTGTAAACATGAATCAGAGCATTCTTTTTTGTAGCTTAATGGAATATCCTACCAGACCAGATTAGGGAGGAGCAGGACATGAAATCATTTAGAAAACAGGTCAAGGCCTTTTTTTGCAGAGAGGCATTTAGGTAAAGTGGTGCTCTCTCTTCCCTTTTCTTTGTTTAATGTTACTAGCTGTTTTAACTATTATTTTAGTTTTATCTTGATTGTTTTTGTTTGTTTTATTATTGTGATTTTATGGTATATGTATTTTTAACATTTATGATTGTCCTGCTTGTGTTATATATGGTTAATGTACATAAATTAGCTTGTGCTAGTATTAATGCAAAATCTGTACTAATAAGGTAAAGAACTGCATTAAAATGTGTACATTAACATGCACATTTTACAGTCTCTAGTAATGTGTGTCTCATTTGCATCTTACTAATATTGCAGTGTTTGCACATATTAACAGCTGATGTTAATGCAATTTAGTACATTGGCCCCAAAGACATCAATTTGTGCACTCATGACCACATAATTTATGATTTTTAATATTCAGACTTGTGTTTACATCTTATATTAAAAAGACATAGCAGTCCAGTGGTTCAATGGCACTGCATGCAAAAGGTGCCTAGTTCGATCTTTGAGTCGGTTCTTCTGCTCCCTGAATCATCTGGGGCTGAGAATACTGCACAGGCAGTGATCACAGCTCCCAGCAGGGAGGAAGATGGTAGATGCTTAAAGGTGTCACTTAGTGGCTGGAATCAGGGCCCATGATTTCAGGGGTCCTGGAAGGGGGCCTGCTGCATGGCACCTGGTCCAGTATAGTCACTACAGTGACCAGGCTGGGTATGTTGTTGGATAGGCTGCAGGAAGTAGAAAGGAGCAGGCAGAAACTGAAGGGTCAGACCATGCCCCCCAACAAAAAAATACTGGTTTTAACATAAGGTAAGTCAGTGAATAGAATCTCCATGCTGTGCCCTTGCCATTTTATTCTGCAGTATTAAGTTTTGTTTATAAAACCATATACTGAAATGTGGGGAACTCTGTATGAGTTATGCTAATTTGTTAGGGCAATGAATAAATTAATTTCATTAGTAAATGGCCTCAAAGCAATAATTACCAGTGTAGGTGTGTCAGAAATGATCATGTTCAGTTTTGCCAGTTAATTATTAAGATTTTCTTCTGTGGGACCAAGATTTGACATTCAGCTTCAATTTAGCCATAAATAAAGCTCTGAAATATGCATGGCTAGAGAAATGAAGCCAAGAACTTGTTTTGAACTTACATATTACCACTTCTTTTCCAATTTTGACTGCCAATGAGATGCCAAAATAATTAGTGTCAGTGATGTGAAGTTTACAGTAATTCCTGAAAAAAGGTACTTTGTAACAAATATCAGAGATATGCTTTCATTAAAAAAAAAAAAATGAAATGAAAGAAAAACAAATGAAAATGTGTTCTTTTTTTTTCTTTCGTTTAGTTTTCAAACAGGCTGCCACCAGCTCCAGCCCTGCTGAAAATAAGCCCAGTGGCAGTGAACCAAAATTTAAAAACTGAAACATCCTCTCCTTCAGCCCTTCTTATCCCATCCGTGGGATCCATGAGCCCAAATGATAAGGAATGATCCCCAGTCATTCCTGCCCTGCAGGGTTAGTATTTAAAAATGATGTTGGTTGGCCCTGAGGCCAGTACCATGTTTAGAGAGTGACCCAGGAGGGTTGGAGTAACTGGGGATCACTCCTTCCAATTTGGACTTGTGGATTGCATGGAAGGGGTAAGATGGGTTTGAGGGGGCTTCCGTTTTTCATTTTCGGTACACTGAAACGGAAGGGTTTTGACAAAAGGAGGAAGGATCCCAGACCTTGCATTTAGTTTTGTTATACGGTAATTGGGGTTTTTTTGGGGGGGTTTTGCAATTTCAAATAAACAAAATAAATATCAGAAAAACTAAAACAAAACGAAAAAACAAAATTAAATGAAATAATTAAAGTGCATATCTCTAATCAATATAGCAATTATACCTCTTTAGTTTTCCCTTAAGTTATTTTATCTCAGTTTTCCCCTAAAAGTGCTTCTTGTTAGTACAATATCATGTCTGAAAGGAAAACAGTTTATGATTAAAGTCAAGTAAGCTCTTTTTTAATGGAATCTGCCCTTAAAAGTTTGCAAATTATATTCTTATACTCCATGGATACTGCAATGTAAAGTCAAAAGTCAGTGGTCGCAAGGTCCTCCTGCTATTTAACACAATCCACTTGTGATTTAACATCTCAGAATAATTTTGTGTCATCTGCAAATTTGGTCACCTTATTTGTTGTTCCCCTTTCTAGATCATTTATAAATATATTATAAATATTAAAAAGCACAGGTTCTAGTACCGATTTCTGATGCACTCCACTGTTTACCTTTCTCTCCTGATAGAGTGACTAAATGATAAATTTTATTTCCTATCTTTCAACCAGTTTGTAATCCATAGTAGACATCTCTGCAGAGTTTGACACCATCAATCATGAGGTTTTACTCTACTGCTTGCAAAAGTCTGGTATTTCTGAAGCAATTTAGATAAGTTTCGCTCTTAATTAAATGACAGACTCCATTGTATTGTTATTCCACCTAATCACTCCGATTAGCTGACCTTGAATACTGGTGTCCTGCACGCTCTATAATATCTATTTAGTGCCTATTTGCAAGTTTTTGGCTGGGCTCAGTGTGGGATATCTGATATATGCTGATGACATCCAATTTTTTGTTCCCTTAGGGTTATCTTGGTTGACCACTGTCACGTCAGTCACCTCTTGTCTGTGGGGTTGAAAAGAACTGGCTTAATCATAATAAACTAGCCTTGAACTTGAAGAAAACGGAAATCATAATCCTACAGTGGTCTCAAAAGTTTACTGTTCCATCTTCTTTCCTATTTGAAAACATTGAAATACCTATAGTTCTTCACGCTAGAAGCCTAGGAGTAGTGCTTGATCAGAATCTCCAGTTGCAGAAGCAAGTAAAAGCATAATGACTGGATATTGTAGACTTCGGCTAATAAGTCCATTGAAACCACTATTAGGACATAAGACATAAGATATGCCATACTGGGTCATACCAAGGGTCCATCAAGCCCAGTATCCTGTTTCCAACAGTGGCCAATCCAGGCTACAAGTACTTGGCAAGTACCCAAACACTAAGTAGATCCCATGCTACTGATGCAGAATTCTGCTTTGTAGTTCAGACCTTACTTATGCCATTATTGATTGCTGTAATGATCCTTATATTGGTCAACCTGCAGTTGCTCTGCATGCACTAAGGTGTTGCAGAACTCTGCCACACCCCTTATTTCTGGTTTTGGTAGGACATCCCATATTACACTAGTCCTGGTGGATCTTCATTGGCTCCAACTTATATGATGCATTCAATACAAGGTTGCACTGCTTGTGCATCAACTGCTCAGGAGTGACTCTTTACTGTGGGCTAATGTGATGTTACAGCTTTATAATCCTGATCAGACAATGAGGTATTATATTATATTGTAATTGTAATTTAGTTTGCTCATGGCTTTCTGAAGATCAAGCTGACACCCAACATGCGTTAGAACAGTCCTAATATTATATGTGTTACAAGTGTCTTTTTGGTTTTTATGCAGGGTTTTCTGGTTGACACTACAGCAACGCATGAAAATATAATATACATGCTGTTGCAATATTTTTACTTCAAAAGACTGTACTTTTGAGTGTCCTTTTTCATGTAAAATCTTTTATTATAAATGCATAATTTGAAATTGTGTGTGAAGAGGACCTTGGTAAGGGAAGGCTGGGCACAAAGCTGTAATATTCACTTAAGGTGCCTAATACCCTTGCACTGACCCTGATTAGTAAAAGAATACAAATTAAATGTTAAAAAAAAACAAAACCCCCAAAAAACAGAATGAAGAGGGGCAGCCCAGTAATTGTTTGCACTGGCCCTGCATGGCGGTGCCATGGTGATGTGCTGGCAGGGTTCCCATCCCTCCCCAGTGAAGAGACCCCATGCCGCGATGCCATGTGGTGATACGCTGGCGGATGAAGGGGGGAGGAGAAACGGGGGGTTCCACAGAGGAGACAACACTGATTGCTTTTTACAAGGAAGTTGCAAATATAAGATTTTAATAAATAAATACAAATTGACCCCCAGGTGCCGGAGACCCTCGCTGCGCCTCTGGTCCTTATCACGAATCTGTTTTGAAAATAGACTTACATGCCTTCTCAGGCCTCTCAATAGTTGTTTTCATCAAAATGAGAGGATCCTTCAGTTACAGCAATTCATCTGACCAAACTTGATCAGTAAACTCTTAAAATTCAGAACTGAAAAGCAGTACCTCGGTGCTTCTTTGATTTCCCCACAGATTCTTAACGCCATCCAAGTGGCAGACTTTCCTCTCTAATGCACTGGAGCAGTTCCTCTCACTGAGGCTTTGACAGTACTCCAGGCATTCCTGTCCCAGTCTCTGCAGGTACACAGATTGTTCCCTTTAATTCACCAGAGCGATTCCTTTCACTGTTGCTTCGGTGCTACCGCAGGCATTCCTAGCACAGTCTGCAGGTATTCAGGCTGTTCCCTTGAATTCACCGGAGAAGTCCTTTTTACTGCTTCCTCAGCTTATCTACGGGCACTTTTGAAATAGTCTCCACTAACATCAATTCCATTCCCAGTTACACCGCTGCAGGTTTTCTGTTGTATTGACCGGCAGTATCCAGCAGCAGCTTCACGCTCAGCTCTTCGGCCAGGAAACCGTTGCTCCCCTTCCAGCCTCTATCCCATGCACCTGGCTTCCTTATCTATCCCTCTTATACAATGGCGGAGTCCCATTCCTCTCTCCCTCTCAGAGGCTTTCTTCTATACAGGACTTCCACTGCCCCTCTTTCCCTGGGGGCTTTCTGGAGCTTACTGGCATCAGTTTCCCAGGTTTCCATATCTTTCTTCTGCTCTTCTTGTACAGAATGTAAACTCCATGGCATGAAATAAGGATCTTTTACTGACAGACGGAGAATGACAAAGCAAAACTACACCCAGCAGTAACTTCTTCCCAGGCTGAGGAAATAGCAATGACATTATGTCCTGTCTTGACCTTCTGGATCTGGAAGGCGAAGGGAAGGGAAATCTGTGGATGCACCCCTCTTCTGCTTCTGACTGCTGCTGCTCGTGTGCATGTAAAGAATGGAGAATAAGTAACAGAAAGTTCAGGCAACAGGATGGGTCTGTCATTAGGCAGGGTGATGCTATTGCCTCAGGTGGCAAAATCTGGGGGCAGCAGCAAACGCCCCCCGGAATGCCTGTGGCAGCCGTCTCACTTTCCATCCAGAGGCCCAGCGGGGTTGCCAGTGGAGATCATCCCATTGGCAGCCGAAGAGAAGAAAACGTCCTGGAGCCACTTGACAGAGCCCATCCTGCTGGTGGCCGGCAGCGAGAGGTCCAGCAGGGGAGGGAGGAAAGTGGAAGGCAAAGGGGTGAGTGAAGGGAAGAAAGGAATGTAGAAGAGAAATGGGGATGGGAAGGGAAAGAAAGTAGAAGGAAAGGTGGGGTGAGTGAGAGGCGAGGGAAGGAAATGGGAGGAAAGTGAAGGGGTTGTGTGAGTGAGGGGAGTAAGAGGATACAAGGGAAGGGAAGTAGAAGGGAGCAAGACAATGTGAAGATGTGTAAGTGGGAGAGAATGCACCACACACACATGCACTCCTACCATTTACCCATCTCCCAATTCCCCAGGCATCAGATGCTGGGGAAATGTGGGAGGCAAGTGGTAGGGTTCCTGGAAGTATGACGTGGTTGCCAACTTCCCGTAAATATTATCACTGACACTCCACCAGCCACTCCTCTGGGAATCCTGACCCCGCCTCCCCCTTCCCAGGGCCACATTCCAAGGGCCTCCTGCTCCACAAAACTCCAAGGGGGACCCCTCTGCACCTTGACCCTCGTGGTGATTTGACCTGCACCACACCCACTGCAGGTAAAAGTAAATGCACAGAGGACCTGTGTGCACTTTTACATGCACATGGCAGTTTGCAATTTTCAAAAAGCCCACTGCTGCGGGTAAAACGCTGAATTACCCGTGGAAATGGCTTTGAAAATTACTCTCAGGGAGGGTAATTTTATGATTGAGCATGATTGGATGAAGTCTGCAGGTACCTTTTACACACAGTTTACACAGATTTTTCAAAGCAACCTTATGCACATAAGCTTGCTTTGAAAATTGATGGGTAATTGGCCTGATACACCTACAGAATAGCTCGCATAAAGTTACACCTGCTCTTTGGAGGGTGCAACTTGTGCAGGTTAACTTACATGTGTACTTTTAAAAAAATAAACAATTGTTTACATAAATTCCAACTCTGCTCCAACCCTGCCAACCCTGGATCCCCCTGCAACGCCTCTCCCCAGTTCGTGTAAAAGTACAAGCAAAACCGTGTTACATGCTGCCAAGCCCAGGTTATTTTCTAACAGCTTTGCATGCATGTCCATGACTTTGAAAATTCAGCCCTAAATGTTGTGACATATGTAATCACTCTTCACCCCGGCTGCTCCTGATTCTGTGGTGCATTTGCCAATAAACGTTTGAGCTTTATAGTTAGCATTTTTGAATTAAACCGGTCATCTCGCTTTCTTTAAACATTGCAGTTAGTAACGCACCATGTGCTGTTCCAGAGTAGTGGTGAACTAATCTTTGTAGACAAAAATAGACCAGGAAAATAATACAAGTTTGGTAACTTAAAAAGAACATTAGTTATTTGTGCAGCTGGCAATAATAAGAAAACACGATTTATTATTCATGAAAAACATTTTGACTCATAAACATTGGAAGGCCCAACTAGTTCTGTTACCTGAACATTTCTAGGGAGATTTGGACATGGCATGTAATATGTAGCCATAATAATCTGGATCATATAAAGAAGCTTTTCAGAGCACTTTAGAAACTCATTTGCATGCAGCATCTGATGGCGAGGCTTATGGTAACTGTAATAAATGACTTTGCTCTCTTCTTACAGTAAGTAAGCACCCTGAGGGACAGGTGGGGTGGAGGACAGCCATGCTGCCTCAATTTGTGAACTTGCATTTTCCTGTAAAGTGCTCCAAGGCAAACTGGTAACTGAGCCAACTTCTTCTGTTCAGTCTCAAAGGCAGACATTTTCCCAAACAGAGCAGACAAACTGCACTTGTAGTGAGGAGACTTTTTTGAATAGCCATGCCTGTGCTGTGTTCATTTACAGCTTCACCCAAGTGAATCGCAATGTAGTAATATAGTAAATGATGACAGATAAAGACCACAATGGTCCATCCGCTCTGCCCCTTAGAGATTTCTCCAGTTTAGGAATACGCATACACCAAATCCATTATGCAACCCAATAATAACTCCTTCCTTCCTCCGCCCCCCCCCCCCCTCCCCCCCCCCCCAAGTCTTTTATCTGTGCTCTCTGCCCTTTTTCCAGCACTATCCCAGGCATGCCCAAAATCTGCCAAAGCAATGACCTCCACCTCTTCTTCAAGAAGGCCATTTCAAGCCCTGCCATCTTCAGCTCTGTTTCTCACAAAACCAGTCCCCAAGCCAACACCCCTATGCAATCATAGCCCTGCTGTTAAGGGTGTAGCTGTAACTCTATACGGGTTACTCCAGTGCATTCCTGGAAACACAAAGAAGTTATAAATCTGTGGTAATGGGCTGGACTGTATCTGTATAAGTTACCCAGTGCGGCATTACCATCTTCTGTTTCCAGGAAGCCTCCGTGTTTATCCCATAACCAGATGTTCGCTGCCACATCAGTTCTTTTACCAAGGATTCTTTGGGAGGGTAGCTTTCAACAGTTTGTAAACCAGCAGATACACGCATAAGTCGGTGCATCTAAAAAATAAAATACAGCTGTATTTTATAAACTGTGTGGTGGGAGCCGCCCAGCTTGTAAAACACCAGGCATCTTTACCCTGAAAATATTCATGGATGTTTCAGCACGTGATCATTTTTGAATGCAGGTAGCTGCATACTTTCCATACCAGGGGTAGGTAACTCCAGTCCTGGAATGCCACTAATAGATCTGCTTCTCAGGACATTTGCAGTGAATATGCATGAGACATATTTGCTGGCAGTGGATGCAGTGCATATAAATAGACCTCGTGCATATTCATTATGGATATCCTGAAAACCAGACCTGTCTGTGGCACTCCAGGACCAGAATTGCCTAGTCCTGTTCTAGACCTATTTTAAAATACATGCAGATATTTTACATGCTAAAGAATTGTAATGTGCGCATAAGAACTCTAAACTATGCCTGGGGCAGGCATTTTATAAAGTATGCATGTAATCCACTTCTAAAAAATACTTGTGCGTGTAGTTTTAATTCACCGACACCTCTACCAGTTCACCCACACTTCCACTAGTTCACTTAGACCCTCCACCAGTTCACCCTGACTTCCTCACCACTTTACCCAGATCTCCCACCCCAAAACAAGTGGTGTTTCAGGTCCTTGACTCTATTAGCAGGTGTAAAAGTGTACATGTATGTTTGATAATGTATGCGCATATACCGCGTACCAAATAGCAACTCGATCACGAGCCATCGAACTCCACCCGGTCTGCTCCTAATCGACCCCCTTTATTTTTTCTTTAACATTTACATGCGACACTTCTAGTACACGCATACGTCCAGCTTTTGCAAAATACTTCTCGCATGCACGCATGCTACTCACAACATGCAACTTCCAATCCTACTGCACTGAAACCTTTAGAAAGTTGACCCCTAAAGAAGGAGAAAGCAACAAGACGATGCCTTCCATAATTTGAGATTTGATGCCCTCCTGGTCCCTCATGTTGCATCTCCCTACAATAACCAAGTCGTCTTAGCAGGGGACTAGTGGGCATCTGACAGCAAACTCTGCCATCAGGGAGAAAATGTTGTGTTGAAACGCTGTTTTCTCCTTTTCAGAGGGTGCGGGGCTGCATGCTAGCGGCGCTGTGCACCCAAATCGAACGTTCCAACAGACTTAGGCTGGAACGCTGCAAAGGGAACATTGCTGCAGCTTTTCTTTAGAGAGAAGGCCTGAACTCTGGCTTGTATTACATTTCTAAGCAAAACAATGTGCCTATAATTTTGTTAAGATCTTACCTTCTCCACTGAGGGAAAATTTGTATTGCTAAAAAATAAAGAATGCTTAATTTTTTGGCATTTGGACTGGGTTTGCTTACCAAATCAGATTAGGACAGCTGGCAGGCAAGGCTGTGGAGTTATTCTCTCTCTTTTCCCTTTGGTCTCAAAACCTGTGGTATAAACAGAACTAGGAAAACTTGTTCTTCCTTGATTTAGTTTGAAAAATTAGTATAATAATCAGTGACAAAGACCTGGAACACGAGCAGATGTGTTTTTGTGATCTGAGGTCTTTATGGAAAGGGGAAGGAGATCGTATGTATACACTTTTCACATTGTGTTTATTATTAGCATCGTACTGTATATAGGCTAGAAGTAAATGGACTTGTCAACAGAAATCTCCTGGTGACGTAAATAAAGAATCTTAATAGGCCAGGAGAGTAGAACTAATGGCAAATTGCTCACAAAGAGCTAATTTATTGGTTTCTGTTCTGGATTCTGGCTTTGCCAGGAGAAACATCTGAATGATGACATAGATTCACAGGCAGAAAGTACACTCTCTGGCAGAAAGAAACAAAACTCCAAGAAAGAATCTCAGTGGTTTACCTAATATAAATAAAATGTTTCAAAGTTTGTAGCTGTATTTTTTTTCCAACTCTTGTTTTTCCCCTTCAGGAGCTTTCTCAACTGCTATAGCCTTTCCAGCCCTAATTGACGCTTCCTGCCCAAGTCCCGTATACTGCAGCATCCAACCATTCCTGCTCTGCCTTGGCCAAGTAAACTCATGTGTCTCTTTGATCCACCTGGCCTTGTCAGCCAGTGGTGGCTACTTATTGCAGAGCTTTCAGGAGCTCATTGCTTTATACCGTAGGACCAACACAAACAACTCTTGGGATTTTCTTCCATTAAATTCAAATTGAACTTTACCTGTAAAGCAGATCAAGCATTTCAGCAACCCCCTTGCATGTGAATGTTGAAGCCAGTGCTCCAAGTCACAGCCAAACCAATAGCTTAGGGGTAGATTTTAAAAGAAGCGCGCGCAGCCTACTTGTGCGCGCGCTACCCGGCGCGTGCACGTGTACGCCCAATTTTATAACATGCGCGCGCATATTATAAAATACAGGGTGCACAATTGTGCACCTTGCGCATGCCGAGCCACGCTGCCTTCCTCCATTCCCT
The DNA here is from genome assembly GCF_901001135.1 of Rhinatrema bivittatum. Taxonomy (NCBI): domain Eukaryota; kingdom Metazoa; phylum Chordata; class Amphibia; order Gymnophiona; family Rhinatrematidae; genus Rhinatrema; species Rhinatrema bivittatum. Next base: position 83,129,071 of record NC_042624.1, read on the forward strand.
TCCCCCCCCCAGCCCTACTCTAAACCCCCCCCCCCCGACTCTTGTCTTACCTTTTGCATCTGCTGGCAGCCTGCCGGCACACAATCCTCCAACACAGCGGCAATGGCCGCTGTCGGAGGCCTCTGGCCCCACCCCTTTCGTAAAGCCCCGGGGCTTTACGCGCGTAGCCGGGCCTTTTTAAAATAGGCCCGGCGCGCGTAAGGCCGGTTATGCACGAAACCCTTTTAAAATCCGGCCCTTAATGAGTCGAGCAAGTGTTGCCAATGAGCACTAGGGTGCGCATTCATTTTGAAATGACATAAAAGAGGCAATGAAATGTGTTGTTTCATTACTAATCTAACAAAAGATTGAAAAAATGTGCTGAAAGTGAGCGTGATAAGAAAAAAGAAAAAAATGTGGAAAAATTTAAAGTAAAACGGACCAAAACCCACAAGAAAGAGTCAGGTTAAAATACCTAGACCCCGTGAGGCATGGTCCTACAAACATAGTGTGTAGCTATTCCCTTATAGTTTATATAAAAACACTGGGTTTACCTAGATTTTGAAGTTTTAATTACAATTGTGGTACCTGGAATATATATTATATACAAGGGCCTATAGTGTGTGATTGTTTCATTACATGCCATTTCAAAATGAAAGAAAACCCCAACAAAATGTATTAGGTTTTTTTTTATTTCTTTGTGGAATGCAGCCCAAGCCCAGTCTTTTCCTACTGTTGCTCACCCTCTCCTCCACCCCCCCCCCCCCCCCAAGGGCCAATGAAATAATAAAAAAAATTGCCTCTCTTCTCCTGGGCCTTCCCCTATCCCCTGACCCTCAATATTTCCATCCCATCCCATCCTTGTGCCGCGAGAAGTAGAAATAGGGCAGGAGCAATCCCCAGGTGCTTCTGCCCTGCTGGGTCCTGTTTTCAAGAGAGCACTAGCCAGCCCTGAGGCCAGCATCATTCTATTGTACAACTGAAACGAACTGAAAGAAACATCAAATGAAACAAAAAAGATAATTTCAAAATTGCCAAATAAAATGAAAAAAAAACAAAAACCCCAAAACTATTTTTGTCATGTGTATCTCTTATAAGCAATGCTTAATAGAACAATTTTAAATAGCTTGCAGCATTGCAAGATACACGTGCATTTTTGTATATGCGTACCTTGTAGCACATTTTCAAGGGAATACTACCCAGGTCATTTCCCTTTGAAAAGAAGCCTCAAGAATTCACACAAAGAGTACCTGCATTAATGTGCTCTTGCTATTTCTGCAGGGGGCCAATAGCACGCATAGTTGTGAAAATCAAATTTAGGCAATCAGAGTTTACTTTCTACCTTCCACTTCCCCAATATGGCAGAAGCTGTGTCCCAATTTATAAACGTATGCCTAATGTCCTAGTTGTGTCCATCTGTCTGTCTGTGACCCTTTGGCTCTAATGCTCCAAGGCCTAGCACATGAGAGCTCTTTGCCAGGAGAAGGAGACACATTGAGGCCGGTGGAAGTAAGGGGTATGATGGAGAGATGTGACCACATGCTCATGGGTGAGCAGCTGCATGAGGGTGCTGTGTCAGCAAAACTAAGGGAGATGAGCCACGGGAGCTTAAGCAGTGAGGGGGATAAATGCGAGGGTAGGATCCAGGAGAGCAGCCGCATGAGGAGACTCTGCTGGGAGAGAGAATTCAGCTCGAGAGATGGAGCTCCTGGCCTGCTACACACCACCATGGGACATTGGAGAGGCAGCAGGTACGAACGGCAAGAAGGAGGCAGCGCCACCTGGGATTCTGCATCATTGGGGGGGGGGGGGTCACTTTAGAGACTTTGTGTAGGCGGTACTGCAAGGGGGGCAAAGCAGTGCAGCATGATAGGTGTTGGGGGCTCCCATGTGGCCCCAGGAGAACACCGGAGACTCTTCTTGCAGGCTGTTTTGAACTGGATCTTTCGAACTTGGGCTCACTCAACCTTTTCTGAGTCATCTTGTCTCATGTAATGTGACACGATATTCAGACAACTTTCAAAAGCATTTATGTGAATAAATAGTTTACTCAAGTAAACTGGCTTGACTGAAAATTGTCCTAGCCCAATCCACCCAAATGCATGCATGTTGTTTTACAATGCGCATGGGCATTGCCAGCGGTGTTCTTTGGAATGGGCAACAGCAGACCTTGATTGCATGTTCGAATCTTTGCACGCTGTTTCAATGAAAACTCTACCTGCACAAATACATATGCCCTTTCCCTTTGAAATGTGGTAGAAAGTCCATGGATAAAATGTTCCCACAGACTTTACAGGAAAGTGGACAGTTTAAAAATGACCGTTCCCCCTCAGTTACCCTGAGGGGGAAGGGTAACTAGATCTCCATTTTAAATCTCTTTAATTCTGATAATATCAAGAACATTAAAAGGAACTGGAGTTCCAACATGTACCAGACTAATAATAAAATAATAGAGAGTAATGATACCAAAGAACACTAACAGTAAGTCTTGAGAGCACTTTAATATTATAAAGCATTCCTTAAAACTAGTACATTTGGTATTATATCCATTACCAAAGATGAAACAAAGTCCCCTACACAAGTTGTGTTTCGTGTATAAACTCTTTCAAGGGAGATGGCAACAGCCTGTAAATAAATAAACATCAACAAGTCAAAGGGACGGGGGAAAAAAAGCATTAATGGCATTCAAAGAACAAGACACATTGGAACAAAATAGCATACAGTAATATAACCATAGAATAAGTTTAAAGCACAAGTTAACATAGAAACAAATGGTTAAAAGAACCTTTAAAATGGCACCTAAATATCATGTAGGAGTCTGCAATGAATAAATATTTCAAAATATATCAAGAACACTATCATATTTTCTTGAAAGAACATAGAACAGCATTGAAGCAAGTTTGTCAAGCAAGTATCAATGGCAGTAATAGTAATTTGCACTAACAGCAGCCTTAGCTACAATTCCTAATATTATTTACTAGCATCTGACCAGTGACCATTTAAATCATATTTTAAGATCTCTGTGAAAAAATGTTTGATCAAATCCTGCCAAGTTTAGCCACATGGATTATAGTTGAGTTGGTATCCTCTCTTAAGTGCAAGTTCTTAAGATTAGCTCTTTCTATTCAAAGTAATGTTTGTAAATAGTTAATTTACTGTCCAGTGAATGCCCACCATGTCTTCCTCTCATCTCAAGAATAAGAAGACATGCCTACTGGAAGAAATCAGAAGAATTGTAGTCCTGTTTCTCTTCCCTATCCACCCACCCCCATCATCCTCTTCTTTGCTTTAGGAGCACTAAAAGTCTTACTGGCATTTTGGTCGGCTTGGTTCAGGTTAGTCCATGCCACTTTAAAAAAAAAAAAATAAATAAATGGAAACTAACTTATCATCACGGCTTCCCAAATGCCTTGTTTTGAACTTCAAATGAGTTGTTCAGCCTCTTGCTGTGAACACAGATGACGACATGTGAAAATAGGTGGTTCTGTAGAGAAGTAAAGATTTCAAGAGGAGTTAAACTCCCACCCCTGTTTCTGCCCCTTAACTCCCCATACAATCTTCCTAATTCCCTGTTGGTATATCCTACTGCTGAGACTTCTCTCATGGAGCTTTATGTCTAGTCTCATATGTATCTATATCTGTATGTAGCAAGAAATATACACAGCCCCCAGTTTCCGGTGGGAGCTCAAGGGCAAACTCTCAAAGTTTCTGAAATTCTGAGGCAATTCTGTGGCATATTTGCATAGATTTACATATTAAATCTTGTAAATTTTTATTTTAATTAAAATAAAACTGTTTGTTGACATTTCTTGTGTGTCCGGAATTTTTTTGGGAGGGTGGGGGAGGTAAGAAGGTACCAGTGATCGGTGCTGGGAAGGGAGGAGGGGTATAGAGGATAGGGAAGAGGGGAGAGGATTGATTTGGTGAATGGGAAGGAGATCTCAAAGGAGGGAAATAGAGAAGGGATCTCAGGCAAGAAGCAGCAGAGAAATAGAAGATAAAGGGATGGGGGGATTGGGAGCAGAGGAAAGAAGGAAAAAGAGGCTCATAGGGTAGAAGAGGATCGGGGGAGAGGAAATCTAGGATCTGGAGATGGAGGACAAGTCCATTCTCACACCTCTCCTCCTAACTATCCCTTTTCTGTCTCACAAGCATGTACCCCAAATCCTCTCAGATCCCCTCACTCTCTCTGACATACACCTTCAGATCCTCTGTTGTGCCTATCGGTCGCAGACGGGTGCAACCTCTGTTGCTCACCTCTCTTTTTCCTGCACCAGCGATTCTTGGAAGAATGGCGGCCTTCGCTTGCAAACACCACCTTCCCCAGCATCCCCGGGACGGCGAGGGCGATCCCATCCGCCATCTTGCATTGGGGATTACCTAGGGTATGCGCGCGCGTGCCAGGCCCTCTCTTAAACACGTCATGGCGGGAACCTCAGGGGCGTCCCCTCCGCATGACGTCACTCACCAGTGTATTTAAGCTATCCGGCCTATGTTTCCTACGAGTTAGCAAGGACTTCCTTCCTCCTGAATTCCACTCCACTTGGAGATGTTTTGCTATTCGCTACTCTGAACTGTTCCTGAACCCTGGTATTTGGTCGCTATAGGTACCTGCTCCTCGGGGGCCTTGTTACGTTCTGGCTATCCGCTCCTTGGAGGGCCTTCCTGCCTGGAGAATCCATCTACTCTAGATTGGGACTCAGCCTCGTTCAGCCTTGTGAGTACACTTCTCGTTTGATACCATCTTGCTGACGGAACCTCCGATGTACTCCATATCTCGGGCCACTACTGTGCATGCCTCAGCAACCATCTTCTACACTTCAGAGTGATTACCTTCATCACCCTAGCTCTACTGCCTTCCTGCACTTCTTTACCATCTACAGTGCTGATTCTCGGCGTACCCCGCACTGCGGGCCACTACCAGAGCTACCCTGAGAAGTGTGTCCTTGAAGGAGGAGTTCCCCAGCGTACCCCACTCTGCGTGCCACTACCATGGATACCATCACAAATCTACCTTCTACTCTGGACTGTGTCTTCTTTCCCACTCGGTGGGTACTTCACCTACGTCCCAGTCTAATAAAGTCTCGTTACTATCTGTGTCCGTCTCAGCTGAGGCCACACCTATCGTGGTGAGTCCCCACAGGGCTCCTCCCAGTGGGTGGAGACAGTTCTCACTATGATCCAGGGTTCACAACTATACCAGATTATAACATCCTCAAGATCCTAAACACAAACACACACTCAGATCCTCTCCCTTACTCCATGCATACTCCAACAACCCCTTTGATTGTGTCTCTCACCTTCTTCCCATGTCCCCTCTAATCCTCTCACTCTCACACACACATACATGTAACCTCCAGACCCCTCCCTCATGCCCACACACAATCTATACCTCCTCTGATCCTCTCCCTCACTCTATACATATCCCATATCCCCTCTAATCTACTCACTCTCTCTCACACACACACCCCTCAGATCATCTCCCTAACTTCACGTATATAACCCCACACTCCCTCTCATCCCCTCTCTCACTCTCATGCCCATGTCCCCTCCAACACCTTCACTCAATTTCACTGACACTCCCAGTCCCCTCCACTCTCCTCACTAACTCTCTCAAAGTGTGACACTCCAGCCATGGGCTGCACTAGAAGAGAAAATGAGAACTACCATACTGAATCAGACAAGGGATCCATCAATCCCACTATCCTATTTCCAACAGTAGCCAATCCAGGTCACAAGTACCTGGCAGGATTCCAAATAGTTGATAGTTTCATATTGTTTATACCCAGGGATAATTAGTGGCTTCCCCAAAACTGTCTAGCTAATAACTCTTTTCTTTCCCTCCAGGAACTTGTCCAAACAATTTTTAAACCTAGCTGTGCAAACTGCCTTTACCATATCCCCCCCCCCCCCCCCAAAATAAACATGCACATTAGGGAAGGGGAGAATGTCAAGAGTGCACCCACTCATGATACGCACTAAGGGGAGGAGAGGGATGAGGAAGGGTGGAGAAAAGAATGTGTACACTCTCACTCACACACACACACACACACACACACACACACGGAAAGAGAGGGAAGGTGATGGGTAGGGGAAATATGAGGGGTTCCCTTCACATACACATCCTGATGACCTCCCACTTACCTCCTGACATCACTCACACATCCCCTATTCACCTCACGACCCCACTCACACATTCCCCCCCCCCCCCCACTCACAACACCTATTCACCATCACCACATACAGGTGGGGAGGAGGAGGTAGGAAAAGGGGAAAGAGTGTACTCCTATTCCCCTACTCCCCGACACCATGCACACCAACCACACAACACATTCAACCTACACCACCATCATCTACCCTTACCCCATCCTCACACCCCCACCATATACATCACCCTCACATATCCACTGTAAACCTTCTCACTCTCACCCTTCCATGTCTTCCCCATTCCTCCACCCCAACAGAGCAAGTATGACAGCCTTCTATAAAGCACAAATCCAGTTATGAAGTCATAAAACATGCTCTTTGAAGTTTGCATGCAATCCTCTTTTTTGGGGTTTCCATTAATAGTCAAGGGAAAAAGGAGGGGCAGGACTGAGAATTCTATAGCTATCTCTCTGCCCTTCCTTTCATTACGTCATAAAAGTCAGTCCTCTCAACCAGCCATTCTTTGCATTTTCCACTTTAGCACGAAATAGATTCCAGAGCAGAGAGTCTCTCAGCAGGTTGACAAGCAAAGCAAGCAGGGGAGCTACCCCTCCTGTATAAATATATTTGCAATATTAAGAGCTGCTTAAAAGTCATATTTCACAACTTTACGTCATCCAATAGTCTTCATTTTTTGCTCAACATGATCTTTTCAAGCTAGCACAAGAATGGATGGTGATAAAACTATGCAGCTTAGCTCCTTTTCTGCCTGTGTGTGGGATTCGGGGGGTTTTTTTCTTTTCTTTCTTTTTTTTTTTTTTTTTGCACTGAGGGGTGAATCAAATCAGCAAGCTCTTCTGAAAACATTTCCTCGGCTCTTTCAATGACTTTGTTTTTGTCTTTTAACCAAAGGAACACTCTGAGCTATTTCGCTGGATAGTATCAAAATCAATGAGCTGTCTCTATGTGTGCCCATGAGAAGTATATTCTCCTGTAGGTATCTGCAGTGGAATCCAATTAGCCCAGAAGACTTTGCTATACAACTAACATCTCTGTAGTATTAAAACTGGATGGAGTGAAGAGGATTTTCTATCAGTAAATGTTCTAGGATTACAAAAAAAATAATTTTAATATATTGGAGCACAAAGGCATGGGTAAAAGGAGGCGACAAATCTATTTTTCTGTATCTGAAATACCTCTTTATCTCTCTCCTTCTCTCTCGCTCCCTTTTTTCTTCTTGTCATCTTGGTATACAAATTGACTTCTGTATTCCTCTTGCCAACATCACAAAGCATTGCATACCAATTTTATTGAGCAGATTATGTAGCACAGAAGCCCAGACTCAGAATGTATGATGAATGTCTATGGGCAAATTCCAAGACTTTAGCATTTGCCTTATCAAGGTTACAAAAAAAAAAAAAAAAGGTCATCAACAGGGAATATTTTTTAGAATTTCCATTGGTTTCCACGGCTTGAGTAATTCCAACTTTTACTACATACTTGGGCAGCTACACCAAATACGTAAAAAAATCCATTGCTATGCCTTTGCAAGAAGAAAAAAAGACAAGTATGCCTAATTAAGCTCAGAGGAAAAGTTGGAGTGTTTCAAACTGCTGTGCAGTGGGATGGTTCAAATAGTCGGTTAACCAGTTCAAAGATGAATAGAGAGCCTGCTTTGTGTAAGAAATGACTGTGCAAAAGTTTTGGCTTTACTTCTTTTTCCCCTCATAATTCTCCTACCCCACTCATTCTTTGCCAAATTCCTGGTCGGCTTGTCAAGAAGGGCTGTATTTAAATGGGGACAGCTTGTCCCAGAGGAGTTTGAGAATGGCCCCTTTGTCAAGTATTTTATTCTTTTCTGGTCTGGGTTCTACGAGACCAAAGGTCGTCTGTTGAACAAACGCTAGAATCGAGAAAATACATAGAGCTGAATTCATTCAAAATAAACGTGGGCTCTGGAGGGTGAATATCATGAAGAAGCTGAATAGAAATTGTTGTAAAAGCAGATATTCATGGGATATAGCTGTGAAAAATAAAGATATTTTGAAGGTCGCTATAAGCACTCTGCTTCCCCTGCAGGCCTGACCACCAAGACAGAGGCACTCAAATGCCTAAATGCTTTTTCTTCCCTCTTGGAGACCTCGGATCTGTGCATATTTACTCCCCCCTCTGGCAGCAGTATCTCCAGGTTAGAGTTTTGCAACAGCCACTCAGCTCCCAGTACTTCCTATGGAAGAGGAAGAAACAATGACACTATAGTCTTGGGGAAAACTATGAAAACAAGCAAGAATAAATCCTTGTTTCTTTTTTTTAACTCTGCTTTCCTTAAGTTTGTAGGGATGTTCCTGAAACAAAACTTCATTTTGTTTTCCTCATTTCCAGGGTGGAGATGGTTTATTTGGGTTTCAGTTCATTTTGGGGTGACTTTTCAAACCATCACATCTTGAAAATTAGCAATACATGCGTGTAAGTAGCCTCTGCTCAAGTATTCCATATTTTTTTTTTATAAAAGTCCAAAATATGTCATTTCACATTTGCGTGCACATACAGGTGTGTAAAAATGGGGCGGTTAGGGGCATTCAGGGAAAGGCCAACATTTACGCATGTAAGTTGCTATTTTAAAAGACACTTTTAGTACATGTAGATTTTACACCTGCTAATTATTTGGCATAAGGGATATTAAATGTGTTTACTTTGGGAGGCCTAGGTGAACTGAGTGAGGGGGGGGGGGGAGTTTAGGCTGAAGAACCAGTTGGGTCTCGATGACCAAGAGAAGGACTGGGCAAACTGGCGGACTAATTGGTAAAGCTGGCAATTTTCTTGATGCGAGTATGTTTTAAATTAGGTAAGGAAAGTACACATGCTCAATGCATCGATATACATCCTTTCAGTGCATCGCATGTATTCATGCATAAACCTATTCACGTGCATGTGTCGCAGGGTAGAGATAGGCGAATTTTTTAAAAAATGTGCGTATATCCCACGTGCAGATTATAAAATACTAGCACATCTGCTTGCGCCCATATATACACATATGCTGTCTCATGCATTTGCTTGAAAGTTATCCTCCCAATGTTTCTTTCAATTTGTTTTGTTTGCTGAACCAAAATAAACATGATGAGGTCCACATTCAATTTCTGTCCGGATAGCAAAGTTAGCTGAATAAACTTATCCGACTAACTTTGGAGATATTTTCAATAGGGCGGCCGCCATATTGAATATAGCTGGCTATCTTAAAGTTAGCTGGCTAGCTTTATCTGGCTAGCTGTAGGACAGTCTGGCCTGATCAGACTTAGCCAACAAAAAGTTATCCATCTAACTCTGAATATCGGAGTTTGCCAGATAACTTAGCTGGCAAGCGTAATTCCTCCCTGAAACATCCCCGGAAGGTCCCTAATTTATCTGGCTACATTGGAGCGGACTGGGAGGGACTTGGGGAAGCCCTACTCGTGTCGCCACGCGTAGCTTTTTTCATCACACACACACACACACACACACACACACCCCCGTGAGCGCTAAAGTCCCAATCTGCCTGCACATGCGCAGGTGGATTTTAAAATTCAGCACTCGGACGCGCAGAACCGCAGGAACTGCATGCACATGGACGCGCCCGCGCACGTTTGACAATCTACCCCTTAGTGTACAAGGTGATGTCTCAGTGAAAACACATTCAGAGTGGTTCTTCTGCCCACTTCCAGATACTAAAGTCAGGAGAGCAACGCTGCATAATACATTACTTTGTTTGAAACAGAGCCATCTAGATGCCTATATTTTTTCAAGATATTCAGGGCCTCTGAGGTTTTCTTTTTTTTTAAGATAGGATGTGATTATTTCCGTTCACCAAGGTTGCTTGGAAATGTTTCTAAGTTTCAAATATGGGTTAATGGAGCCCCTAGAGGTTGTTCTGTTTCTGGTTCTTCTAATTATAACTGCTGGACCTCACGCTCTTTGCAAATGGATAATGGTACATTTACAGACATGAACAGAATAAGTAGGTTCCACCCATGGAACATAACATAATTCAAAGTTTTCACATTGTTTGTATGTCTTTCCTGGGTTTCTACCGTATATAATCCTTATTCTAGTACTTACGTACTTTGTAAAAACTGGAAAGACCCCTCCACAATCTAGCTTGAGACGGTGATGAAAGAGAATTCGGTTTCTCGAAAATGCTTTACCTCCATTTAGAATAATTCCCCAATAAACAAAATAAGCAAAGCAGAAAAACAAAAAAAGCCCTCAATGCCTGAGTTGTAGCACGTTAATTCCTGTATATACTACTGCTCTTGCATTACAATTCTACTTCTGTGTTTTGCGATTAACTTTTTTTTTGTTTTGTTGTAGGGTGTTTTACTGTTTTTTGTCTTTCAGAAGGCCCTCGGGTTCAGAAGTGGGGTTGCAATTGCTCTCTGTGCTGCTTTTTTTTTTTTTTTTTTGCCTGACAGCAGTGTTCAGCAGATGAGTAGGGCAGGACTTAGCCTTCTCTGCAGGGCGTGCTTCCGCCCAGGAGCCTGAGCCACCCATCAGACCCAATCAGCCAAGAGTTTGGTACCAGAGTAGCAACATCCAGGTCTCCAGCCAAAAGTAGATATTTGCACAGTAAGATGATGGTGTTCTTTTTTTAAAAGTGGGGTGAATAGTCAGATAGTGTCGACGATAATAGATGAGCCAGTCACTGAGGTGAAAAGTGGAAGGATGCTATTATTTTCTTAATAATTCTTAATGTGAATGATGTAGGTCAGAAGTAAAAGATTACTCTCCGTTTTTTTTTTTTTATGAGCTGCAGTATTGGGATTGTATCCATTTCAGACCTCATTAAGTTTTGATAACCAAGGTGCTTAATGACACACTGTTGATTTTTTTTTTCTTTGTGCTGTATATGGGTTTAACGTGGGGAAGCTATAGGAATAGCAATCCCCATATTAAAACCAAAACACAAAGAAAATGTTCTCTTCCACTAAGAGCAGAAAAGCTATTACCATTAATATGCAGATTGAGAAGTATGTTGTATTGAAACTTCTGTTTTATCTGCAACATTTGCCCTCTAAACCAAGATATCTAAACCAAGATCTTGAAAGAAAAAAAAATTGGCTCCATTTGTCTTTATTTCCTAGACTGCTTTGCATTGTGCAGTTCTTAGTTACAATATGTCAGGCTGTTGCAAGTCCCTGACATGGAAGATATTGCAATAAGTGATGTGCCTGGAAATTCAGTTGGGAGGTGCAATTATTCTATTATGTTTTTCTTTTCTTTTCTTTTTTAAAACAAAACAGAACACAAGAATGTGCTGAGATGTATTATACCTGTACTGTCTGCAAATGTAACAATAGAAAGCTTTTGTAATAGAAAGGATCTCTGAATAGATGAGTTGCACTCTGCTTTGGATTTTTATTAAACCAAAGTAAGCTTGTTTGGTCTCACCTGGCTGTTTCCAGCTGCTGAGGACCAAGACCTGTTTTGTTTTGTGTTCCAGTATCCTTAAAGAGGGTACTTCAATAGTCAGCTAAGTTTAAATATTGCTTCCACAGTGTATAACAGTAAAATAAAGAGTGCCATCTACAACCAAAAAGGGAAAAATATTACATTTCTAAGAAAACATTTTTTCTCAGTGAGATGAACCTTGGTACTCTTCCTGTCTCCATGCCAGTGCTCTAACGTCCTATTTAGTTTATCAATAGGGTTTCCATGTCATTCTGCATCTATAAGGAGAGACATAGCCAGACCTGGTTTTCCTACCCATTGAAGCTCTAATTTCTTATGACTATGCTCTCATGGGGTGCTTGGAGCATATATTTAATAAGTATAAAAAGATGCCAATGGCATAGGCTCTGCACAAAACCCTGGATCTTTGCTTACAAAATTAAGGAAGGTACTCCAGACCTTGGCATAGTCAGGGTAAGCTTCCCTGTTTCATATAATGTATGTTCCAAGTCTACAGCGCCAACACGTCAGAAAAACGCATCCTAGGGAAATTCCTAAAACTAATATTATTGAATCTAGCAGCCAATAATAAGTGAGCAATAAGATGCATAGATTCAGAGAGAGAGTATACTTTTGCAATCAGGATTCCCAAAAGCAATACTAAAGGATCCTGTAATAAAGGGTACCCAAAGTCTCATAGATTCACTTAATTATCTCTTCTCAGTATTCTTGAATGTAGAAGCATCTCTATTACACACATGAAAAAAATATTTCTTTCTTACTACAGCCCCTCTAATAAACACCTACCCAGCCTCACTAGCCTATCAAGAGTGTATTACTAACAAAATAAAAAAAGGATTTATATCTTGTCTGCCTGGGATATTGTACTTAAAGAATTGCCATTAGCCTTTCACAATTATATGTTAGCCCATTCCCGAACTCCGATTTATCTCTCTAGATTTTGTTCCCATATAATACAAACACTTTTCTGTTTTAAGCTGGTTTGAAACTAGATTTGAACACTAGATGAAGAAAGTTCTTGAACTCATTCACTATATTCTGCAAGGTTTATCAGCGAGAAAGTATATTTATTTTTATTTTATTTTTTTATTTAAAAATGTTTGTATACCGCTTTAACAATTGGAAATTAATCAAAACCGTTAACAAAAATAAAATGTACATAATCTAATTTTAATACAATAATTATAATAGCTAAAAACCTAATAAAAATACCAAGACTCAAACAAACAATCAAAATACAAACATAGTGCCTTCAAAAATGTTAAATGAAGAGAATAATATTGAGAGAAAAATATAAATGGGTATGTATAGATGAACTAAAGAATGGTGATTTATGTTTGAGAATTAATCAGGGTATTGTATGCTTTCTGGAACAGGTAAATTTTTAATGTTTTCTTGAATTGTTGTGTTGATGGTATGAGACGTAAGGAGTCAGGCAATGAATTCCACAAAATGGGACCTGCTACCGAAGAAGCTCTTTTTTGAGTTAGTTCTAATCTAGCTAGTTTGACCATGAGTATGTCTAGAAAGTTTTTTGAGAAAGATCTTAGTTGTCTAGTTGGTTTGTATATACGAAGAGTAGAGCAGAGCCATATTGAAGAAGCATTGTAAATGAGAGCATGAATGATTGTCAGTATCTTGCAGTGTATTCTGTATTTGATAGGGAGCCAGTGGAGGGGAAATAGCACTGGAGTAATATGATTTCTAATATGCCTGAAAGAATCCAAGCAGCTGAATTTTGTATTAATTGCAGAGGGTAAATTGCGGAGTCAGATAAACCTAGATATAGTGCATTACAGTAATCCAAACCCAAAAATAGCAAGGATTGCAAAACTGTATGGGAGTCTTGAAAAAAAAAAGCAAAGGTCAGAGTCTAATCTGGAAGCAGGCACCTTGGTAGGTATTGCATTGCAGTTACAGATGATTGAAGCACTGTGATGTAATGCCACTTCCTCAGTGATTCATTGGCGTTTTGGTTGAGGTACTACCATTTTTGCTATGATTCTTCTGCCCCTGCTCATAAGGAAAGATTCAGCCGCTGTAGTGGATCCATTTTGACTGACTAAGGTATTAATTTTAACCTGTATCCGTAGTAGGGATGTGAATCGTGTGCCCAATCATTTTAATGATCGGGTTCGGCTGGGGGGGGGGGGGGGGAATTTGATCGTTAGAGATGTGAATTGGGATCGGTTCCGATTCCAATTCACATTAGGGATGTGAATCGTTTTTTGACGATTTAAAATATCGTCCGATATATTTTAAATCATCAAAAATCGTTAGGGCCACGATACAATACCAATTCCCCCGATTTATCGTTAAAAAATCGTAAATTGGGGGAAGGGGGAGGGCAGGAAAACCGGCACACTAAAACCCCCTAAAACCCACCCCCGACCCTTTAAATTAAATCCCCCACCCTCCCGAACCCCCCCCTCCAAATGCTTTAAATTACCTGGGGATCCAGCGGTGGTCCAGAACGGCGGCGGTCCGGAACGGCCCCCTCAATTGAATCCTGTTGTCTTCAGCCGGCGCCATTTTGCAAAATGGCCGCCGCAAAATGGCGGCGGCCATAGACAAAAACGATTCGACGCAGGAGGTCATTCCGGACCCCCGCTGGACTTTTGGCAAGTCTTGTGGGGGTCAGGAGGCCCCCCCAAGCTGGCCAAAAGTTTCTGGGAGTCCAGCGGGGTTCAGGAAGCGATTTCTTGCCGCGAATCGTTTTCCGTACGGAAAATGGCGCCGGCAGGAGATCGACTGCAGGAGGTCGTTCAGCGGGGAACGACCTCCTGCAGTCGATCTCCTGCCGGCGCCATTTTCCGTACGGAAAACGATTCGCGGCAAGAAATCGCTTCCTGAACCCCGCTGGACTCCCAGAAACTTTTGGCCAGCTTGGGGGGGCCTCCTGACCACCACAAGACTTGCCAAAAGTCCAGCGGGGGTCCGGAATGACCTCCTGCGTCGAATCGTTTTTGTCTATGGCTGCCGCCATTTTGCGGCGGCCATTTTGCAAAATGGCGCCGGCTGAAGACAACAGGATTCAATTGAGGGGGCCGTTCCGGACCGCCGCCGTTCTGGACCACCGCTGGATCCCCAGGTAATTTAAAGCATTTGGGGGGGGTTCGGGAGGGTGGGGGATTTAATTTAAAGGGTCGGGGGTGGGTTTTAGGGGGTCGGCTCACGATTTTAACGATTTTCACGATAGTTTACACACCCAAACGGCAACAATACGATTCCCTCCCCCTCCCAGCCGAAATCGATCGTTAAGACGATCGAGGACACGATTCACATCTCTAATTCACATCACTAATTTTTTTTAGTGAGGCCCGCGCCGCTAAAAAAAACCCCACCCCGACCCTTTAAAATTACCCCCTTAGCCTTCCCCACTCTCCCAACCCCCCTCCCCCAAAACTTTTTACACATACCTGGTGGTCCAGGGGGGCCGCGGGGAGCGATCTCCCGTTCCCGGGCCATCAGCTGCGCTAAAAAAAAATGGCGCCGATGGCCCTTTGCCCTTACCATGTGACAGGGTATCCGTGCCATTGGCCATCCCCTGTCACATGGTAGGAGCACTGGATGGCCGGTGCCAAGATGGCGCCGGCCATCTCCCGGGAACGGGGCCGTGGGGGGCCGCGGGGGGCCCCCCTGGACCACCAGGTAATTTTAAAAGGTTTTGGGGGGGGGGTTGGGAGGGTGGGGGAGGCTAAGGGGGTCAGTTTAAAGGGTCGGGTGGGTTGTTTTTTTATTGGGCCATCGGCGCCATTTATATTAGTGGCAGCCAAAATGGCACCGATGGCCCGAGAGTGGGAGATCGCGCCGGGACCCCCCCACCCCCCCACTGGACCACCAGGTAATTTAACATTTTGAGGGGGTTCGGGAGGGTGGGGGAGGGTAAGGGATTGGTTTTAAAGGGTCGGGGTGGGTTTAGGGGTTGTTTTGGTGTGCCGGTTTTCCCGCCCTCCCCCCAAATAATTCCCGTGCCCAATTTAATGATTTTTTACGATAAATCGGGGGAATTTGTATTGTATCACGCACTCTAACGATTTTTGACGATTTAAAAAATATCGACGATTTTTTTAAATCGTCAAAAAACTATTCACATCCCTTTTCCGTAGTCCCTTCTGCTTGGGTATAGTATTGAGAGGGTGAATACTGGTATGGAAACTCTTGTGTGAGCAGGGCCAGATTCAAGATTGCGGCAGAGGACTGGGAGTAGTCCCCCTGAAAGTCAGGGAGAGGAGCCCCCTTGAACAACAGAGGGGCAAGGGTGGGGGTCCTCCAGTTTTTGTGCACCTTAAAACTTTGATGCCTGTGATGCCAGTGCCTAAATCTAGGCCCTATGTATGAGATCAGTTATTTGTGTACAGTGGGGTAAATCATACTGTGAGTGTCTCTCAACTTCAGTTTGTGTGAAGAAGGCGAAATGAAGACAATAGACAGTATTCCATCATGATACATCTTGTAACAATACAACATCACAAGTGACGTAGCCTTGTGTCTGGAGGAACTAGAGCTAGAAAGAAAAGTATTTTCTCGTTCACTTTCCTAAGGTACATATTGCTTTATCAGCATGACACAACTCTGCCATGAGGCTTGCCTGTCTTGGTGTCTACCTAGAGAAAGTTTATTTATTTTATTTTATTTAACACTTTTCTATACCGACCTTCATGGTAGGGACCATATCAGGTCGGTTTACATCAAAAAGGGGGAACTGTAACGAAACCGTAGGTAACAGGAAGAACAAAGTTACATTCAACAAGGGAGGTAAACTTGGAAGCAAAGATTGCTGGAAAGAAAAAGACTAAGGAACGAAGTGCTTAGGATAATGATAACAACTGTTTTAAGAGTCAGGGTAGGCTCTTATATCGAGCTTGGGGATGGCTTTTTTGTCGTCTAATGAGTGTTTGGCGGATCTGAGAAGGCCTGGCGGAAAAGCCAGGTCTTGGGTTTTTTTCTAAATGTTAAGAGGCAGGGTTCCAGTCTGAGGTCGGATGGGATGTTGTTCCAGATAGCTGGACCTGCTGTAGAAAGTGAAATCTGATTCCTAATATCGATTTCTCTTATATCATTTATAAATGATTTCTCATGATAGAATGTCAGATGATGAAATTATATAGCTTGGAGATCATTAAAGAGTTCTTGGAATCGCTACAAAGTTTGCAAAATGTGTCTGACAAATAAACGGTCACTTGTGAAGAGCCATGGAAATTCTTGTGTACAAATTCTATTTTAGTGCCTACAGGTACACACGGCAGGGGGGAGTGAGATGTATATTATCATGGGGGAGACCAATTAACTCCATGAACTTCGGAATATTTATTTCCAAGCCCGTTTCGTTACTTCATATTGCTAAGTCTTTTAGGAAATGTGGTGCTTAAAAAGAAAAACAAAGTAAACCTCAGAACCCTTTGCAATTCAAGAGCAGCATTCAGAAAGGCATCTGATCATCCCTTTTTGCTGTTACTTTTCTCTGGTGTTTTCAATGTACTCAATGCATTGCAAGGTAATTTTTATGTAAGAATAAAGACAAGGGAAGGAGAAGAGGGGGCTATAGAGAACCATTCAAACGCCCAGTCAGCTTCAATGAAGCACAGGAAGCCTTTTCCCTAGAAAATGAAACGTAAGGAAAAGGCAATCACGATGTAAAGCTGGAGATGGTGATAGATGCCTGAAACACCCTACTAGAGGAAGTGCCTTTGATAGATTAAGAGGGTGATAGTAAGGGGAGAGTTAGGGTAAAGAAACCAGACAGCCAGGGTATGTCCATCTGTCCAAACTGGTAGAGTGCCAGAAGGGGCACAGAAAAACTTGAATTTACTAATCAGCAGTATGGAGGCTTTATTTATTTATTTGTTTGTTTATTTGATTTTGATTTTGCCTTCCGCCTCTTCAAAGCAGATTACATTCAAATACTGTAAGCTCCCAGGAAGAGGCAATTTGCTGACATCAACATTGTTACAACACAAATATGATCTTCCCTATGGTATATAATATATTTCTTTGTTTGCATTTCTTTATTTCTTCTTATTTTACAAGGACAGAGTGATTTGCAGAAATCACACTGTTTTGAGATTCCTGCCCATAAGTACTTATAGTCTTTGAGATAAGTAGTGTGGCCATGAAGCTCCATGCCAAACATGACAGGCTGAGCCAGCCCTGATCTTGCTTGGCCTGTCCCTTTTGAGATGGTCATTCTAGGCTTGGGATAAAAATAGTGGCGCTGCCCATTGCCATGTAGAGGGAGCTGGGTTCAATTCTTAGTTCAGCACCGCTTATTATCCCGGGGTAAGGGTGGTCCTTGTCATTGCACAAAAGTGATAACCAGTAGCCAGAATTAGGAGACATGCACCAAAAGGCACCCTGGTGCATGACCCTGTCCAAAGACATTTGCTGAAGTAACTGTGCCACGTGAATTGGAAAGGGATAAAAAAAAATGAGGGCTAGATCTCCAGGTAGTTGTGAATGAAGGTTAAGAGAACCGCAGCCCAGTAAAGGCTGGTTCCAAAGCCCAAAAGAAAATTGCCAAGTGAGAAAATAATGACATTGGTGCCTGACCAAAGCAGAGGTTTTCTAGTCTGTTAGATGCATTGGGGATCTTGGAAGAATATCAGTGTAAAGCTGAATTGAGAGGAATATTTGAGGGAGTCCAAATCTTCTACAGCACATATACTCCAGACTTGAAAGTCTGTTTGCTATTTTACAGAGCTTTCAAAATGCATAAATCACTTCTCCATATTACCTTTAGCTGTGACAATATTTCTGATCCAGGTTAAAAGCCTATAAGTAATTTGTAGCTGAGCAGAAATGAAATAAGGTTGCATTAATAGAAGTATTAATTAACTTGCCTTCAGTGGTACAGCAGACTTAGCATTCCCAGCCTTAATATGTTGACCTGGGTGCTACTTTGATGATCACCTAGCAAGGTGTCAAGCAGTGTGGAGATTTATTGTCCAGTTTGGAAACCTGAGAGGTTACTGGGATATGCTGCGGGGTGCGTTGTAATGAAAACACCAGTCCCCATTAGCCATAGCTGCCGTAAGCAAAGCGGCTCGCTATCTCATCCAAAACCTGCTTAAGGATCATGTAAAGCTCACATTCCTAATTTTATTAGGGATGTGCCAAGTTAAGCACTTTGATGGCCTTTGGACAGATTTATACTCTGACTTCTGCCGAATTAGTTGTGACTGACAAGACGACATTGTTTTATAGGATGCTATTTAAATAAAAAGCCTGCAGGGTGTTTCTGTAATGTCACTTCAAGTCCAAACTGGCAAAAAATAAAAAAAGAAAGAAATGTGTATTAAGGGGGAAATCTTCATTAGCTTTTTATGAGTTTAATCTAGTGCAGTGAAAAGCTTCCTTATAAGGCAAGACATGTTAATGTACAGAGACAACCTCATTTTGGCTCCCAGCATTGGTATCAAAGCAATCCAATTGGCTTTCATAAAATAACAAAAAGGAAAAATGTGCAACAACCTGTTCTCTGCTGAGTGTTACATTTCTAAATCTTCAGGTTGTGAGGGCTACTAGCCTTTCATTCACGCACCACAGTTTGGGAGGTGTTTCCTTTCCAATGTCTTTTTCTTAAAGCAGAAAGTGGAAGGAGCTTATTTGCAGTGTTAATTATTTTTCCCCCTGAAAGTAGACTCGTCTTGTATTTGGTTGCCAGAGCCAACAAAAAAATGTCTCGAAATCTGGCCAAAAAAAAAATTCTTGACTTACAAATAAACGGAAGGCTATCTGAATGCAGATGCAAATGAACAGTCTGAGTGGGATCTCACAGTTGCTAGCTATCCTTTGCTTACTTTCTGTGGAACAGGGTAAACTTGAAATTCAAAAGCTTTTCAGACAAAGCTTTCTTTAAGCCTGGGATTTACCTGGTATAGCACTGGGTCCAAAAGCACATATAGAAGGTTAAAAAGTACCTGCAGCCTTTGTATTCATGTGGACGGTCTTAAAATTACCCCGGATTTCAAAACCCTTCATGGAGGGGAGAGGTAAATGGAGGCTGATGGGCAAACATTGGCTGCCTGACAAGCAGCTTCCTTCAGCATGGCTAAAAATGTGCGCCTTGTTGAACCCGCATGTGTCGTTCCTACTTTGGTTTTAGCTGCTTTAAAAGGAGGCATTCCTCGGGGGGGGGGGGGGCAGTGGTGGGAGAGATGCTTGTTTATGTTGGGAGAAAAATAATGGGTGTGGAGTGCATTTTCAATTCTGCGTGACGTTAGTATTTTTCATGGAAAAAATTGCCACACATGAAGGAGGGGCCACGTGTTCGTGACTGCTTCGTAATGGCGGCAAGTTTGGAAGTGAAAGTTCGTGCAAAGTCTGCAGGTCAAAAGTATCTGGGGGGGCTTTGTTGCAATGCAGAGAGTTTTTAAAAATTGCCTTCTAATAATACTCTTAGTAGTAGAGGTACTTTCGTTCTTCAAGGCTCATATAGAATTCTAGCTCTATCCTTCAACACAGAATCATGAATTACTAAGGCCTTGATTAGCCATAAACTTGGGACTTTGAAAAATAGTCAGCGGAAAGTTGTTAAGCCAGGTTTCGGTGATCAAACAAATCCCATCCTCCGTTTAAAAGAGCGTGACTCAGAGGACCTGCCAGTCTTAGAAAAGCCATTGCAAACCTCATTCTGAAAGTGGTTTTAGACCAGCCAGTGCTTCAATTCATGCAATGTGTTAGCAGCTTCATTACCAAGCACGTGACCATTATCCTTGGCCTGTTGTTCAGAGTCGCTGTCTTAACATCACTAACATCTGGAACGGGCTGGAGGAAAAGCAGTGAGCATGTTCACGTCCTGATGTTAGCTGGAGCCAAGGCAAGAAGCTAAAAACAAATAAATAAATAAAGGCTTCCCACATTTTGATCACCACACCCCACTGCATTTAAACATATCCCAAACCACAGAGACAGCATTACTTTGATTTTAATTTAACAAATATCTTCCTGCCAGAAATATTTGTTATATCCTGAATTAAAATAAATCAAGCCCCAAATCTTTAGAAAGCAAAAGGGACTGTTACGTGAAAAGGGACTTCTTATGCTCATTATTTTTATTTTAAACAATTTCATTCCTTCATATATTTTCAAATCTTTGTATCCCCTTTTCTCCAATGCACGCTTATTTCATTCTCTCCTTGCTCATCTATCCTTATATTCTGGCTCCCTATTTTCTCCCTCTGTCCCATCTTAAAGCCTCATGGATGAAACGCCACCTCCAATTGTATTTTCTAGATGTAGTGAACATTTGG
The DNA here is from genome assembly GCF_901001135.1 of Rhinatrema bivittatum. Lineage (NCBI taxonomy): Eukaryota > Metazoa > Chordata > Amphibia > Gymnophiona > Rhinatrematidae > Rhinatrema > Rhinatrema bivittatum. Next base: position 83,149,890 of record NC_042624.1, read on the forward strand.
CTTAACCACTTGTAAACAAGAATGTAGAATGATTCCAGTGTACTGAAGTGTTCCAGGCATAACCAGATAATTTAAACTGATGCCGATTTTATGTACACACCGCATAATGTCTTATAGTCCTTCATCTTTATCTGAGGCATTGGAAAGTGGATTTTTATGAAAGGTATTATAAAGGACTTCTTGTTTCTTTATAACAGAATTGAACATTAAGTGATCAGAGTTCAGATAAATAGTCTTTACTCTCCATTAAAATATTAAAGAGCCTTTGGTAAGAAAGAGACATAAAAATCCTTCATTCTGGTTTAATGAACACTTGTTGGCAAGTCTAACACTTTAATAGCTTTGCAGCGGAATGAATTTTGTGTGAGTGTCCTCCATTTCCCTGTCAGACACTTGTCCAGGTGCTGGAAATTTATTGAGGGGGGAGCATATTTTTACTCATTAAGGGTTTTTTTTTTTTTCATATATTTGATTACAGAACAGTAAAATATGAGCCACCAAATCCCTGAGGCATAGCTGTGTACATTGAGATTAGTAATTGCATGTCATCGTGTTTTCTGTTGGAATTTATCTGAACAGATAGGACAGGTTCTTCCTAAGTAGGATTAAAAAGCAAGCAAATTTGTGTCTAATCTGTATTGGGGGTTGAGGGAAGGAAGAAATAGCGGTGCTAATGGAGAAAAGGTTACCACATATGCATTGTAAATGCAATCTTGGCTCTTTTTTTTTTATGCTCTTTGTCAATCCTGTTTTTCTTAGAGTTTGGAAGTGTTTAAAATATATCTTTCTAACACTGAGTAACAAAAAGTGTAATGCCTGGCAAATGTAGAAAAGCTAAGTGCTGATACAACAAGAGAATGTGTCATGTAACATGCATTCAGAGCACTTGGGTATGTGCTTATGTTCGGAGATATTATTTTAATTTTTTTAATCATGGCAACAGACAATTCTAATAGAAGCCAGCATGAATCACATCACTATTAAATGAGCGAATCACATCATTGTTAGATCATGAGAGCTTTCTCCTCTTCTTTTTGCACTGTTTCCTCGCTGACCTGATGAAGGGAGCATAGCTCTCGAAAGCTAGTCTTTGATCATTGAATTAGTTTAATAAAAAGCTCTCTCCCACAGCTTGTTTGACCCTTCTTTCTACACACTTCTTTTTGTAGTTATATATCCATTTAATAGAGAATATCCCTTACTCTTTTGGAGGCATTTCTTCAACTAAGAAAACATGTCAGTAGTCTTCTACTCGTCTGTCCATATGCACATGTGAACCGAGGATGGACAGACGACCCCGCAGACAGACATGATAAAAGGGATGCAGAGAGGCTGGCTGTACAGGTCAGGCCAGCAGCAGGGCAGGTACTTAGTGAGGGGGTCCTGGGCTCTGTTTCTCCCAGAACCATTGAAACTGCCCTGCGCTTGCCTCTCCCGCCATCCACTGTTAGAGATTTCCTGGGTAGCAGCAGTTCCTCTGCACCCAAGGGGGCTCAGGTTGGACTAAGCTTGTTGGTACTAGGAGGGGAAGAAACGTACCTAATGTGTGCTACACAAAGGAGTGTGCACTTTCTAACTCATTCTACTGGATGTAGTTTATGGTTATATTGGTGTATCTATTATGAAATCTAAACTCTATACAAGAACAAGCTTATGCACTTATAAAGGTTCTTGTGGCCTGGTTTGGCCTCTGTTGGAAACAGGATGCTGGGCTTGATGGACCCTTGGTCTGACCCAGCATGGTAGTTTCTTATGTCCTTATGTTCTTAACATGGCATGCATTGTGCTGTTGAGTTACTCAATTCTGAATGTGCTATTCTCTTTCCTGGAAAATGCTCATAAAGGCAATTTCCAAAAACAGAATCTAATGAGGTACGTTATACAAAACTGGCACATTTGATAATTAATGTTCCTTACCGATTTATTTTGCTGATGTAGCAATGTGAAATACTAAAGTACAGAGGAAAGCTTAATGCCTGTTTACTTAAACCAGGAGTTTACAAAGAGGTTCCATTTGGTTTGGAAATGGCTATGCAGAGAAACGATATGTTAATGTAGGTCCAGATCTTTATCTGGTTGAATGCTATAGTGACTTGCCCTACTCTTATGTTGCTTTCTTTACCTTCACAAAATGTTTCAAACTTGTCTGGGACCTACCTAATACTGAAGATAGGAATCTCATGCTGAATTTTTCCATAGACATAGCTGCTAAAGAGGTGTGAAGGAGCTTCTGTTCTGTAAAGTCAAAATATCCTTACACACTAATGGGGGCCTCTTTGTTTATTCTTCTCTAATTGCATCCCGTTGGCGAAAGTAGAGGTACTTACTGTATGCACTGGATTTCTGGCTGTAAGAAATAAGCATTAATGTGAGCTTGCAGCTTCCATAGTAAATGCCTATTGCAGCAGAGCACTGAGATTCAAACATTAGCGTACAGTGTAGTTATTATGTGTGTTCTTCGATTTATATCATGGGTTTACCAAACAATAGCTATTTCTCCATGTTACATTACAGTGACATGCTTTATTATATTTTAATCTGTGTGTTAAAATGGAGAATGGAAGTTAGAGACAATAAGGAGCAATGCTAAAGTAATATTGAAGGAGGGACATGGGAAAACATGGTGTGGCGTAGTGCACCGGCGATGAGAAATGAAGTCTCCTAATTGTAGGTCAGAGTTTCAGATGGGGACTGCAGTAGGTTCCTAAGAACCCAAGGTCATTTCCTTCACAAGGTCTCTCATGTCCTATGCAAAATGAATCACAGACAGGCCAAGTCTCTCAGATCTTTCAGCAGATTCCCAGGCTGCCTGCCCTCCATCTTGCCTCCCAGTTTCTCCACCTCATCTTCCAAAGGGGTGGCAATGGAACTTCTTTCTTGCCACAGGGCACAAGAGAAATTACTAAAACCCCATAACCCTGAAAAAAAAGAGAAGTAGCAGCGTATGCTGTCTGTTAGGGATGTGCATTTGTTTCATTTGTTTAATTCGTTTCATACATTTCCCATTACATGTCAATTAGATGTGCATTCATTTCATATGTTTCATACATTTCATGTTACATGCTTGTATAGGAAACATATGAAATGAATGCACATCCTTACTGTCTGTATGTCTGCTTCGCCATCTCAGCGCCTTGCAGTGCACATTTCCTGGTTAGGGAGGAAGAGGAGTTGAATGATGTGGGGCAGTCACCTGGACAGTGGATGTAGTCTTTTCTGAGTTCCTCGTGCTGTCACAAGGAGAGGAGAGGAGATACAGAGAGATTGAGTACAGTGGCATGCAGGGAAGGACAGATGAAGAGAGGACAAGAAGAGAAAAATATGTGGAGGCTGGAAGTAAGTTAGGAAAAGAAGATGAGGGCCATGGAGTAAGAAAGTGGGTGAGAGATGGAAGACTGGGGGGCTAATGGCTGAGATAAAGATGTGGGAATGGTTGGAGGAGGTGAGAGACGAATGGTGATAGAGTGGAGAGAGATATAATTTAAGAAGTGAAATGAGAAAAATGAAGAGACAGAGGGGAGGAAGGGAGAAATATAGAAGACACAAGAACCTAGGAGAACTAGGAAAAGAAATCAGATGAAGCCAGATAAGATGAAAAGAGAGAAGGAAAACAGACAACAAAAAAGGTTTTATTTTAAATTATGGCTGGAGTGTGTATATTAAAATATTTAATTATGTATTTACATGTAATTAAATTATGTATTTATTTATAAAATGTATATGACATTTTTAAAACTATGGGGACAATTTTCGACAGCCCACATTATATGCAATGTACTCAGACACATGAAGCCCATGTAGACTGCACCCAATTTTCAAAGGAAAACCATGCATTATTCCTCTTTGAAAATTAGCAGCTGTAAAATGCTCATGCTAAGAGCATCCATAATTGCACGTGCTAATTGTGTGGGTGACTGAATGAGGGTAAAATAACACTTCCTTCCTGGTATACTTCTAAGACTGTGGGGGTACCATACTCGATACCATGGCGTAGTCCAGGGTTGCTCATACTGGCCCTTTGGGCCCCCCCAGCCAGTCGTGTTTTCAGGATATCCCTAATGAATGCAGATATTTCCCATGCATATTCATTAGGGATATCCTGAAAACATGACTGGCTGGGAGGGAGGGGGGGCATAGGACGGGTTTGAGCACCCCGGACTTAGACCTGACTCAGTCCTGCAACTCTTGCATGGATCCTTCAGGGAGAATAAGGATTACCTTCAGAACCCAAGGAATTTTGATTGTTCAGCACCAGAAAACACATGCACGACATGTTTAGTGTTCCAAAATAAAAAGTCTTTGCTAAACAGTTCAAATTAAAAAGTTGCAATTGGTACAGTTTTGAAACAGGAAAATCCTCCAACAGGTATTGAATTTTCCCAAGAGCATGTCTAATCCTTGCTGTCCTCTCACTCATTGTCTTGGGGTTTAAAGCTCCCTTGGATAGATGCTGGATTCCCTGACTCTCAAGGATCCTTTCTGGTAACTGATTCTGCAGTGCTTGAATCTTTCTCCTGCACACCTTCCTCCTCCTCTCCTCTGCACTCCTGCCTATGGACTCCTTGGTCAGAATACCAGCTGGGCAGCTCTCGATTTTTCTTCTTTCCTCTTTCCATGCTGCTGGTTACCTCTGGACAGGCACTTGAGAAGGCTCTGGACAAGCTTGGAAGTCAGGTCAGTGTCTTCTTTCCTCCATAGTAAGACAAATCCGGGATGAGAGGTTTAATCTCAGAGTGGGGAGACTCTCCACCCCACTGCTGGCACCCTCAGAAATAGCGCTGTATCAGGAGCACCATGACAGAGGCCTTCTATACTCACTATAGGACTCAGAGGACACTGGGTACAGAAGAGGCAGTCTTTTTCTTTTCCAAAATTCCATACTCCTATAGAGAATTGAGAGACTGGACTACTCTCTCTCAGCTCCAAACTCCCTCTCCAGAGTTTTCGTAGGCCTCACTTGCCAACGCCCTGGACTGCATCTCTGTGACCACACCATTGCTCACAAAGCAAAGATTTTGCGCCATTATCACAATGTGCGAGGTGTGCATATAAGTGGCATCTCTAGACAGAAGGACCTCCTATATGCAACGACGTACTAAAGCTACCATAAAATGATTCTATGGCATCGATCAATACAATTCTTCTATAAAGGAGGGAAGTCTGGGGTCTATAACCGGATAGTACAGAATCCCAATATAAACCCTGGACCTCAAGTTCTACAATACCTTGCTTTCACAGAAACTCCCCCAACAAAAGGTGTAGAGCAGAACTCAGACATTATCTCTTACCATTCACCACAGAAAAATAATATTAAAATTCAGGTATCAGCTTAGGAACCACAACATAAACTCCTTCCAAGAACATTGTGTAATAATTCAAACCCCTGCACAAAATGTACTCAGAACCCATAGTAAATCTACAATATCATAATGCACTAACTGCCAGATTCAAACAGTAACAACCTACCTATAAAAAGGCAACACTGAAATATAATACCAGGCCCTAAAACATCAATCCACCTCCTATTAGGAAAATAGAACAAACCAGGCTGCTATAAATCCCTACATAGAAACTACATGCTAGCAGAATACGTCACTATGTTCACACATACAGAACACAGACAGACCCTTGCCAAATACAGAATAAAGAGACTATAACGTATAAATGGAAACAGGCAGACAAAAACTGAATTGGAAACCGCAACAAGCCAGACTCTGTGTACACTACAACAATCACCATTCATCACTGACTAACAATCATCAATCACCTTTCCTCCTAAAACATCAAACAACAAAATCAAGAATATAAAATCTCATCCATACTAATAAAAAAAAGAATAAATATTTCAAAACAACTGATAAATAGAATAGCATTCAATTAAAAACTTGTATTAAAATTTTAAAAAATTTACCAAACAATAAAATATTTCAAAACAACAGACACATCAAATAACACCCAATAATTAAAACTAATAAGGATAAAAAAAACAAAAACCCACTGTATTCCATACCTGGGACTTTTGCTTTCCAGTCACCCTGAGATTGTCACGGATTAGTGGGGGAGGGGAAGGATGCATAAACTTAATTCTCTCTCTCTCTCTCTCTCTCTCTCATTTATACACACATTCTCTAACACACACACATGTTAATCCTCTCTCTCATATATACTAACACATGTTCACTTTCATGCAAACTCTATTTGTCTCACACATGCTCACACACATATACAGTCTCACTCACACAGCACACTGACACTTATGCACACAGGCTCTCTCATATTCACTGGTTCTCTCTACCTGACATACACATACACACACACACACACACACAGATTCTCTCTCACACATATACACTCACTGGCTCTCTCTCTTTCTTTTATACACACACAAATATACTGGCTCTCTCTCACCCTCACACACATACACAGGCTGTAATACTCCCACACATGCACAAGCTCTTACTTACATACTCACTGGCTCTCTCTCTCACTCATTCTATCACATAGGCTCCCTTTTACTCCAGGCCTCATCTTTGGCCGCTGAGGAATGGATTTTCGCTAGGCCTCTTTTTCAGTCTCCAGTGGGAGGGGATATGCTAGCAGTCAAAGAAACAGAGACTCGAAGCAATGAAGAAGAGACTTGGGTCATGGGCCCTATTTACCCCACTAAATGACATCCCTGATAACTGATGGTGTAATGTGTGACAGGGAAATTTTCAAATAGCCCACATAGTTGCATACTAAATTGCTTCTCTTTGAAAATTAGCAAGGGTAAATTGTTAAAAACGTCTTTGTACTGTGGAATTGCTATTTGTATGGGTGGTGAAGAGGTGGGGGGTATTTAGGGGGCCTTTCCTGAAATTCAATTAAAAAAAAACCACTGATAACTATGGCAGAGACTCCCTTCTGTCCGTTGACTACTAAAACCATGTCCTCAACCAGCACCTGTCTTCCTCTTCTTAACTCTACTTCCACTGCACTAGGTGCCTGCCTTTTTTCCAGTGTGTCTGCACTATGGGATCTTTCATTGCCCTGGTCTTTAAGCCATCTAATAGAACTATATTGCTACCATACCCTATGCCACTTCTTATATGACTATTAACATCCTCTTCAGACCTCTAATCATTATCTTATAGATCCCCTCCTCGGTATTCCCCCTTTCATGTTTCCCTATGCCTATTGTAAACTAAGATGCAAATGTACCTGGAATTTACTTATAAATTTGATTGAAATCCGCCTTGAGACCAGTTTGGTAAAAGTAGAATATCAAATGTTTATAAATATAAGTAAAATATTCATAGATTTGAAAATGTAAGGCCTGATTTTCAAAAGCATTTAGATGCATAAAATGCAGTTTTATGTACATAAATGGGTTTATAGAAAATTGCTCTGGGAGTTGTATGCATATAAGTGATTTCATGCGCACTGGAAAGAAGCATTTTAGGAGTGGAGTTGGAGTGGAGTTAGCATTTATACTCAACCTCTTGATTTTCAAAAGTATGCACCTAAATCTACTCACGCCATTAACAAGCAGGGGTAATTGTTCCCTTATGTCCCCATATATATACTATCATTATAATAAAGAAAGCAACCTATTAGTAAATATATGAACAATCTCAATGACCAGTAAAACCATTAAGAACCATAACCCCTGCAATATAATAATCAGATCCTAAATCCTGTGAAATATCATCTAAATTTCCTAATGCTTTGATCTACTTTTTCCCAAGCTGTTACCAGCAACAGACCTGCCAACCATCTTGATAGAGAAGGAGCATTTTCACTTTTCCAAGATACTGCAATTTCTTTCTGATCTAGTATGAGAACAATATGAAGCAATTTATATCTGCGATTTTGTAAAATGTCTTCCTTTTTGCAATGAAGAATGAAAGTTTTAATGGATCATTTATAACATCAGTCAACTGAGCTGAAAGTTTTTATTCTAGAACAGAACTAAATCATATATGTAAAGGTTCCATTGTCAGATTTGTGCTTGTTGTAGCTGTTATTAAGTAATCCTTGTATTTTGCATAGCATTTCAGGAACTAACGCAAAGGTGTAGAAAATTATAATAAATCACTCTGTGTTTGATATTTGTTGATTCTTTGCTTATTGATAACGTGAGCATCCGCATCTGTCCAACACTCCTCCACTCATCCTTTTTCACAAACTCGTACCAATATCATCCGCATAAAGGAAGAAAAATATATTTTAGATGATCAAAAGCTGCAAGTGTTTTATGAGTGAAAGCCTGGCTTTTCCACAGGGTCTTTAATAACAAATCCACAATTTTCTCCACCCTGGAAGCAGATGAAACCTAGTACCTTCATGCATTAAAATTAAACTGACTGCTGTAAACTTCTTGGCACCTTATATGAATGCCTTGTATTTACTGAGTGCCTTCAAAGTGCTGCTACAAACTCTTGTTTTACTAAGATGTTTTGTATTTTTACCTAGTTTAGCCATGTTGTTGATTTATTTCAAGTTTAGTCCTTTTCTGCATCTAGCTTAGTCCTGATGTTAACTTATTCAAGTTCAGTCCTTATTCAAATCTCTTTAGACTAGAATTGTTAACATAAGAACATAAGAAATTGCCATGCTGGGTCAGACCTGTATGTTCTCATTCTAATATGTTGTGTACCCTATGTTGTCTGAATTTCATATTCAAAAAGCAAGTAATAAATCAAAATAAATAAATATTAATAACACATGATGGTACCTGAGCCAATCAAACAACAACATACTCTCCACCCCTAATCCTTGGGTGGCCTATCTGCCACTCCTCAGCGAGACAAACCACCTTTAGCCCACCTAGGGTATCATGTGACAAATTAAGGCCTCAACCACATCCTAGCTTGGATCCTCATCAGGTACGATAGCCCTAATCACACTCAGACCACCATCCCCAAGTGCAACAGCCCCACATTGCACCAATGGTTTGCCATTGTTGCTTGTTGTAGTCTGCTTGGAGGAGAAGTCCATTACCTGCTAATAAGTTCACAAAGGGGTAGATTTTTAAAAACTGCGCGATCACGTACTTTTGTTTGCACAGCAGGCGCAAACAAAAGTACGCTGGTTCGGCGCGCGCAAGGCTGCCGATTTTGGGCAGCCGGCACGCGCCGAGCCACGCAGCCTGCCTCCGTTCCCTCCGAGACCGCTCCGAAATCGGAGCGGCCTCAGAGGGAACTCTCTTTCGCCCTCCCCTCACCTTCCCCTCCCTTCCTCTACCTAACCCACCCCCCCGGCCCTATCTAAACCCCCCCCTACCTTTATCCATGGATTTACGCCTCCCGGAGGGAGACGTAAATCCACGTGCGCCAGCGGGCTGCTGGCGCCGAGACCCGACCCGGGAGCGGTTCCGGAGGGCATGGCCACGCCCCCGGCCCCGCCCCTGACACGCCCCCGTCCAAAAACCCCGGGACCTACGCGCATCCTGGTGTTCTGCGCGCGCCGGCGGCCTATGGAAAATAGGCGCGCCGGCGCGCAAGGCCCTGCTCGTGTAAATCCGGGCGGATTTACACGAGCAGGGCTTTTAAAATCCGTCCGTTAGAGAATAGCCACTGCCATTAGCAATGGTAACATGGAATAGACTTAGTTTTTGGGTACTTGCCAGGTTCTTATGGCCTGGATTGGCCACTGTTGGAAACAGGATGCTGGGCTTGATGGACCCTTGGTCTGACCCAGTATGGCATTTTCTTATGTTCTTATGTTCTTATGCTTCTACCTGAAAATAAGAGATGGCTTGGGTAACCCATTTTCTTTCCCCATTTACAATGTTGCAACAATCAAAGTAAGATACAAAAGTCATAAACAATGAACATCAGTTAGAGGATGGGTGGTAGAACTGCAAACAACCCTAAGGAAATAAAGGAGGGGAATCTCCTTGCACTATACTCTCCTTTATTCCCTGTGGATGCCCTGCCGCCTCCTATGGCTTCACGTGATTCAAAAATCTTATTGTGCCCTGAGGCTGCTTACACCCATAGCATGCCCCAGAACCAGGGCCGGAGGAACCACTAGGCGAGTTAGGCCTGTGCCTAGGGCACCGAGACTTAGGGGGTGCCGCGGCAGGCGGCAGAATTTTGAAAGGGCAAAAAGTGCCCTTTCAAATTCTGCCAGCCCCCACCTCACTTTGCCTCCCCCCCCAGTGCCACCCTCCCGATGGCCCCCCTGGTGGTCCAGTGGAGGGCCTGGGAGCGATCTGCCGCTCCCGGGGCCTTGGCTGCCACTAACCAAAATAGCACCAGTGGCCTTTAGCCCCTACCATGTGACAGGGGCCAACCAATGGCTCCAGTAGTCCCTGTCACATGGTAGGGGCTGAAGGCCACTGGCGCCAGGGGCGGATTGCTCTATCGGGGGATCGGGCTTCCCCCAATGGAGCAATCTGTCCCTGGCGCCAGTGGCCTTCCTAGCCAAAGAGAAGAAGAGGGTTTACTGGTGCGTGGCCTGAAGAGAAACCTGCGGGGCCGCAGCAGAGCCATCTTGCCACAGCCGCAAGACAGCCATGCGGGGCTGGAAGAGAGGCTGCAAGCCCCCGCCGGAGCCCAAGCCGGTGGCAGCTGAAGAAAGGAAGAGGGGCTGTGAGCCGCTGTTGGAGCCCAAGCCAGCGGTGGCTGAAGAAAGGAAGAGGGGTCGTGAGCCGCTGCCAGAGCCCAAGCTGGCAGCGGCTGAAAAAAGTGAAGAAAAGCCCATGTCACTGCTAGAACCCGGGAGAGTGATGTCGCTGCCAGCCGCCGCCCGCCGGAGAGCAGGCCGGCAGGGGCCGAAGGAAGGAAGATCGGTGCTGTCAGCTGCCGCCAGAGACAAGGCCGGCGAGCTGAAGACGAGCTGTTCAGCTGGGGGCCTTTGTGTGTGTCTGTGTGGTGTGTGTGTGTGTGAGGCAGGGAGGGTGCTTCTGTGTTTGTGTGTGGTGTGTATGTGAGGCAGGGAGGGTGCTTCTGTGTCTATGTGTGGTGTGTATGTGAGCAGGGAGGGTGCTTCTGTGTGGTGTGAGCAGGGGGGTGCTTCTGTGTGGTGTGAGACAGGGAGGGTGCTTCTGTGTGTGGGTGTGTGGTGTGTGTGCAAGAAAGAGATGGAGCATGTTTTTGGCTAGCTGTGAGAGAAGAGGGGGCATGTGTATGATTGAGCCTGTTTATAAGTGAGATAGAACATGTGTGTCATTGAGAGCTTGTGTGTAAGTGAAATAGAGAGAGCATGTGTGTGATTGAAAGCCTGTGTGTAAGTAAAAGAGAGCGAGAGTATTGTGTGATTGAGAGAGACTGGCCAGAGAGGTGACATGTGTATGTGTGAGAGAGACTGATCAGGGAGATGACTGGTATAAGTATGCTTGTGTGTGTGAGAGAGAGAGAGAGACTGGTTGGGGAGATGATTGGTGTGTGAGAGACAGAAACTGGTCCTGAGGGTTTGACTGGTGTGTGTGTGAGAGAGAGAGAAGAGACTGGTTGGGGAGATGATTGGTGTGTGAGAGACAGAAACTGGTCCTGAGGGTTTGACTGGTGTGTGTGTGTGAGAGAGAGAGAAGAGACTGGTTGTGGTCCCTAAGGAAGAGGACCGTGAGGACAGCTTCAGCAACTACTGCTGCTTCTGATGTGGCCTGCAAGGGAAATGAGTAGGAGAACTGCTGGAGAGGGTAAGTAAAGGTGGCTTTTAAAGTTCACTTTTCTTGATTGACTACCATTTTAATTATTGGGTAGTATGTGATGTGTCTGCTGTTTTGAAATATTTTATTGGTGTTTGGTAAAGCTTTCAAAATTTGCATGAGTCTTTAATTATTGGATATTCTATTAATCAGCTGTTTTGAAATTATTTTATTAGTATGATTTTATAATTATGATTAATGATTTATATATCTTGATTTTATTGATTGTTTCATGAGGAATGGTGATTTTTGTTTTTCCATTGTGCACTGTAGAGTCTGGCGTGATGCGTTTTACAGTTCAGTTTTTGTCTGCACATTTCTATTTATACTTTATGTGACTTTGACAGAGCTTTTTCGATAGCTGGCCAATCTATCTGGAATAGCATCCCTTCAAGTCTCAGAGTGGAGCCTTGCCTGTTAACTTTTAGAAAAAGACTTAAAACCTGGCTCTTTCACCAAGCCTTCACCGACCCACCAGACAATCACTAGTTGTCCTTCACGCTTACCCGTTATGATGATTATACTCATGAATGGACTCTGACTCTCCCAGGTTAAAGCACCATTAAGCTTTAACCCGTACGCCCTATGGCATCACTTCATATTTATTTCCTGCCTTATCTTCTTTCCAGCTTGTTGCAAGCTTCCAAGTTCTCTTCCCTGTTGATTGTAACTTTGACTCATTCCTACTTACTGTTTATCTTTCGTTTACTTGAATAGTTACCCCAGTTTTTTTATTCTTGTTAATCGTAAACCGATCCGATATGGTTATTTACTATGAAGGTCGGTATATAAAACTGTTAAATAAATAAATAAATAAATAAATAAATAAATAAATAATTGGTGAGGGTTTGTGTTCTGCATGCAAAGTCTGAGATGAAGCATTCTTAGCATGTGGTTTCTCTGTAGGGATCTGTAGTAGCTTGGCCTGTTCTGTTTTCCTGATAGGAGGTGTATTGATATTTTAGATTCTGGTGTAATATTTGTGGTATTCTTTTTCATAAGTAAGGTTGTTATTCTTTGAGTGTTGGCAGATAGTACTGTGCTGATACGGGAGGACCATGCCAAAACATCATAAAGTTTTCTTGTTGGCATGACAACAGTGCATGAAATTATTACAACATGTATATTAATTTTACCTCAGAATGTAATTTTTCATGTAAAATATGTTGATATAAATGCATAATTAAAAAATTGTGTATCGGGGTGCCAGGCTGTAAAGTTTGCCTAGGGTGCCTAATACCCTTGCACTGGCCCTGCCCAGAACTCACAGTTACTTTTAGATCATTCTTAAAAACCTACCAATTTCAGACCATTGAAGCTAAGAAAGATTTTTATTCACAACAAATACTAACATTGGATACAACCCTAAGGTTCTTTTTCAGTAGCTAAAATGCTAACAGACTCCAGTCCTGCTAAATTTTCTGCGGTTGTTTTTCCATCCATGGAGTCTTTTCTTATTCATTTTAACCTAAAAATTGAACAATTACTTCTCAATTTTTCTAACATTCCAGTTTGGTACACCAATCCTTCCTCTCTTACGACACACCCATGGGATACTTTCAATGATGTTACCATAAGTGACGTTAATGAAATTATGGCCAATTCAAATGATACAATGTGTCCTTCATGTGTCCTTCACAGCTCTTTTTAAAGTCACTAGAGATACCCTATCTCCTACCTTTACTATCTTGTCAATTTGTCCTTAAAAGAAGGCTTAGTTCCTGACTGCCTTAAAAAAAAGCTGCAGTCCTTCCTCTTCTAAAAAAAAAATGTAATTTGGATTATTCAGATCCAAGTAATTATAGACCCATTTCTTCTTTACCTTTTGTTAACAAAAGTACTTGGGGCTGCCATTCATAGACAGTTAACTAGATAAACATGAACTATTTGACCCACACCAATATGGATTCAGATGTGCCATGAACACAGAACTTCTCTTATCTCTCACTGACACCTTTAGATGAGGAATTGAAAATGGCCAGAGAGTCCTTCTTGTCTTTCTTGACATTTCTTCTGCTTTTGATACAGTTGATCACAAAATTCTTCTCTTTCGTCTTCAAGAATTCAGTTTGGCAGGTAACATTTTAAAATGGTTTCATTCATATCTCACTAATCATTCCCAGTGCATAAGATTCAAAAATGAAGTGTCTTCTGTCTCTAATATCAAAATGGGTTTCCACAAGGATCTTCACTTTCTTCTGTTTTACTCAATATCTATTTAGCCCCGATTTGTAAAATCCTCTCAAATCTTTCTGATTGCTCTAATGTCTATGCTGTCGATATACAATTTGTGTTACACCTATGTTCTACTATTAAAACTTGGCTTAGTCATAATAAACTCTCTCTCAACATGTCTAAAACAGAATTTCTCTCCATACACAGCCCATATTCCACCTTTCCTGAAAATACAATTTCAATGAATAATTCATATTTTCACAGTAAGAATCATATTAAGAGTCTTGCTCGACAGCACTTTAACTTTGTATCCACACATTTAATAGGTCATTAAACGCTATGATCACATACTCCAGTTTTGATTGACCTACATTGGCTTTCTATTAATTAAAGAATTAAATATAAGATTGGCATGATTATTTTTAAGTTGATTAGTGATCAGTGCTGTCCAAAGTCTAATGCCATTGTGAAGATATATCAACCATCTAGACAGCTACGATCCTCACAGAGGGGTCTTTTGGACATTCTTTCACCCAAGTTGGCATGAGTACATATCACGCGAGAATGTTCTTTCTCTGTGGCTGGTCTAGTCCTCTGGAACTCATTCCCGATTGAGCTCCGAATATATGACTCAGTTAAGACATTCTTATTTAAATTAGCTTACTTATAATTTTATTTAGCTTCAATGTATTTTATTATTTTAATGTATGTTATGTTGTCATATTTTATGCTTGTTCTGTTTGTACATCGCCTAGACCTGTCTCAGTGTTAGACAATTAATAAATCTTAATAAATGTAAATGAATGTAAATGGAGCATGACCTCACTTGGTGCCATATTATTATCAACAGCCATGGACCTGTCCAGGACAGCTCTCCATTTCCATCCAAGTCTTTGTATCAATTGGTTCACTTATATCTTGTTCCCAGCAGATTTTAAGCTTTTCAGATTCTTTAACAATCTCAGATAACAAAATTTGTACTACATTGATAGTATTCCTTTAGACATGGGGACATTTCTCAGTTTTTACTGAACAGGTGTGAGGTTAAGCCTGCTCTCTAAACATCTATAAGCTGATGACACTGTACTTCTAACCTGTAGGTATTGATAAAACAAAAATTTAAGGTGGGGGGCCTAAACCTGAATCTCTTGAAATGACTTCATCACATTGTCCTGACATTGTCCTTGACACTTTTTTTTTACTTCTAAGCTCACATCTAAGACCTTTTAAGCTTTATAGATAATCTAGACTTCAAATTGAATTGCTAAACTAGGAAAGTGTTTCAGAGAGCTTGATTGTAATCTTAAAATGTATATATCACCTGGCCATAGCATATAGTTTCTTAAATGTTTCCATACAAAATTTCAGAGAGAGTGTTGAGAAAACCGTGCCTCTTCTACTTGAGTTGGTGAATATGTTGATTCTTCTTGCAACCAATCTAAATTTGAAAGTGAGCAGCAAAATAATAGCTCTTAAATTCTGTTAGTTGAAATCCTCCCAGTTCATTGTTGCCCTTTTGTTCCACCATTTCAGGATTACAGAATCTAGTTTATTTAAGCAACTATCATGAGCAATATCATGAATATGCTAGTTTGCCCATTTGTTAAGGCAGTTCATTACTTGAATCAAAACTATAAATATTTTAAAGCATTGCTTTCCAATCTTAAAAGTTAATTTTTAAACATTGCTGGCCAAATGTTTAAACAGCCACTTGCATAAATAATGGGGGTTATGCGCCTGGCCGGGCCTTGCGCACGCCCCGCACATCTTCAAAGGGGCCCAGCCAGGCGCGTTACCCCCATTACGCGCAGAAGTGCCGGGCCCAAGGAAAGGGGCAGTCTGGAGGGTGGAGAGGGGTGGGGCTGGAATCGGCTGGTACAGCGGCTATTTGCCACTGTGCCGGGGAAATGCACAACGGAACAGTAAGCAAAAAAAGAAAAAAAAGAAAAGGTAGGCAGAAAAGTTTAGGGGTAGGGAGGAGAGGGGAAGAGGGAGGGAGTATGAAGGGGGGGAGGTAAGGAAGTTCCTTCTCAGTCCACTCCTTAATTGGAGAGACCTGGGAGGGAAGTGGGAAAGGCCCGATCTTGTCGCTGCGCACACTTTTCTAAAATTAGGCTCCTTTGCGCGCGCACCTTTTAAAATGTACCCCTGTGCGTGTATAAACTAGTACATGCATGCATAAAATAACATATATGTGAGTGCATACTATTTTAAAAACCACAACATACACGTGCAAATCAGGGTCCACGAGCAAATCTGCACTTGTAAAAAGGGGCGGGCCAAGGGCGTTCAAAGGTGGGGGTCAACATTTACCTGAGTAAATTGCTATTTTACAACCTAGCACATGTAAGTCTTTTACTTGCGTATATTTACTCCTGCTCAATATTTGGTGTAAGTAATTGTAAGCATCTTAAAAGTGAAAAAAAACGACTGGGTAGGGAATCTGAGTGAAAAGGGGGAATTTCAGGCTGAAGAGCCAGGAGGGTCTTCACGAGGTGTAGATGGACTGGGCGATCTGGTAGACTAATTGGTAAAACAGGTTATTTCATTGCCCATGCAAGTTATAAAATCCCTTGCTATACACGTATAAAAGCCAACTTACCCGGGGAGGGGAGGTAAAAGCATTTAATTAACTTGAGTAAAATCTACTTGCATATCCTTTTAAAATTAGAAGTATAAATACACAAATATATAATTTGCACATACTTATCAAGCTGAATTCCAATTTATTTGGCTATGTAGTGCCTTTGCCATTTCTTAGATAGACAAATTTGAACTTCTCTGGATAAACAGTGGCACTTATTCAGCTATATTCCAATTTATCCAGCTACGTAGTAACAGGATAAGTCCAAAAAGCACTACTTGTCTGTCTAAGTAGCGCTTTTCGGTCTTATCCTGCTAAGTGCTGCTATTTAACCGGATAAATCGTCATTTATCTAAATAAATTCAAACTTGCACGGCTAGTGGTTGTTACATGCGTGAGCATTTGTGTGCCCATGTGTACTCATAATTCATAACCTGCTCAAATCATTTCTGCACAGGTTATAAAATACAGTAGCAACGTTGCTTGCACCCATAAACGCGCGTAACTGAGCCCACACAAGAAGTTTTCAAAGTTGTCCTCTCAGGTTATATTTATCACTAATTATGGTTGGTTTTTGATCAGAAAGATACAAAATTTGTTTTTCCATTTTACCTGCGGACCTGAAACTTTCTCTAACTTTCCTTGAGTTCCTCTCCACTAGAAAAAGCCAGCAGGAATAGAATCTCTTACCTCCTATCGACTTGGCCTCCAGCATAAAATCTTACATTACCTGGCACCTTGCCGCGAGGCGTAGCTGGATTAATGCAGGAGGCTGAGCCGGTAAGATATAAGAGATTCTTCTCCTGCCTGTTCAGCCCCGAGTAGAAAAGAGGGCTCGGCGGGGTGGGGAATGAACAGAGATTTCTGTGGCTGCATGGGGGATTGGAAAGGGGGTAATATTTGAATTCTGGGGGTAGGGTGGGGAAGTAAGGGAATGAAATAGAGGCCTCCCTTTATTGTGAAACTGCTAGTACCAACCATGTTGCACCAGGTTGGCACACTGGCACTTTACTACAGCCTTGGGCCAGGAGCTAAATTTCACATTCTAAAATAGCACATTAAGTTTAGATAGTAGTAGCACTAGAGCCTTGGTAAATAGCATGGTAATAATTAACGAGGTCATTAACATGCTAATTTCAAAGGGCAATATTCAAAGTGGTTTACCTGTGAAAGTAAGCTGTCAGAAAATTGCCCACCCTTAGCCTTATTGAGAGGAGAGATGATTCCCAGTGGTGTCTTTAGGTCAGGGGAGATAAAGAAAGCATGTAGATAGATTTGAAAAATCAATCTGCAAAACTTTTCAAGCAAATTTCTATCTACTCAAAAAGCAGGTGCAATGACCTTATGTACTTTGTATCCACAAGCAGTTTTTCAAAGTGGTTTTCCCATTGAAAACTGAGGGTAAAATCAGTGGTAAACAGTTAGTACATGGGGACTTTGCATCAGTGCAGGCAGTTTGAAAATGAACCCCACAGGGAGCAATTTTTGTAACCTTAGCAAGCAAATATGCATCTAAGTTGCACCTGTTTTCTCAGCGGAATTTCACACACGTCCACTTTGAAAATTTCACCTGGGTAAAATGAAGGCATGCCGTCCAATAGAACGATTAGAGTGCAAGAATATGTAACCGCTGAAGCAGGCATGAACAGCGAAACACTGGTGAGGGGTATTGGGTGCTTTGTCATCCTATCATCAGCATTACTGGCGGTAGAGGTTGGACACTGGAGTTGACAGTGCTACTGGTTGTAGAGATTGAATGCTGGAATTAACAACAGGACACCATATATATCAGCTACATAAACCTGCTTTAGTTGGCCTGAATCAGCTGTTTTTGAGATAAGTATTGGAACTTTGAATTTTAATTGTATAAACACTAGGAGATTGTATAAACACTAGGAGATTAAGAACAATAAAATTAGACACTAACAGATTAATTTTCAAATGAGTTATGTGTGCAAATGTAACATACTTTTATTGCAATTTTCAAAAGCCATTTACACGCATAAAGTGAACTTACATGGATAAATCCTATGGACAATTTAATGGCATATATTGTAGCAATTTTCAAAAAACCCATTTACACAGGTACACACGTGCAAAATCCAGTTTTATGTGTGTAAATGCGTTTGAAAATCAGGCCCTTAGAGTATATCTACTCTGACTAACGGTAAATGATTATAAAAAAAGAAATGTCAACATTCGGTTCATTATTTTGAACAAACGGTTGTTTGACTTTAATGCAATATTGTGTTATATGACATCGTAAGCAATTTTTTATTTTTGGACAATTTAGGTGCTTTTGCCATTCAAAGCCATACTTCACCTTTATTTTTGTTATACATATATGGTGAGGTTTTCTGCTTCTGGGTGTTTGGTGGGATAATTTTCAATGTAAACAACCTATCTGCCCACACAAGTTACACCTGCTAAAATAGCCACATAAATTTTCTATGGAAATTTACCTGCATACTTTTTAAAATCCAGAAGTCTGCATGTAAGTCCAAACTTCTCTTCAACTGTGGCCCCAGAAATGCCGCTGCTCAATCCAAATAAACTTATGCACAAATAACGTACGCATTCCTAAATTTCCACACATATTGGGCGGGTAATTTTACAAAAGCCCAACAGAAATACTTTTGAAAATAGCCCTCTCTATGTTTTGCATATTCAGACATGTCCAAGTTTAATATGCCTGCATATGTACTGCATACAGACCCTTTTACCCTGCTTTAGGGATTTCGTAAATAGCATGTTATTTAAAACACATGCCAATAGTGATTAGCATGCTCATCAAGCAAAATGCGAGTTTAGTGCACAGGCCCCTATGATAGGATGCACTCACAACTTGGCAATCATTGATTTTATCAACACACAGAATCCATAGAATAAAACTGCTCTCGAAATACTCATAAAATGTTACAATAAGTAAGTGCAGTAATTGAAAAAATAAATCAAGCATTTATAAAGCTAAGAATTTATAGCCAATCTGATATAAATATTTTAAAAAGGACATGCAAAATTTGTTGTATCATTGCCCGCCAAACTCCATATCATCATGAAATTATGGTCAAGTCTGGCTCTCTTGCAAATTTAATTTTTATTGTAAATAAAGTCTACACATATTCATTAGTATCAAAGCAGCAGAACAGTTAATGCAAAGGCATATCAGTGTATATCTATCTGCAAATCTAAGGGCATTTAACCGCAACTGTATATAGTAATACTAAGCAGAGAAAATGAACTTAACAATTTAAACTCTGCAATGGATTCAAACTCATAAAACTGGATCTAGAAAACATTCAGTAGAGACTCTATGAAGAAAAGAGAAAAACAGATGCCTTCCTGCTTATAAACTCATCAAACCCAGAGGGTCATTTTCAAAATGCTATAGGTGGCTAACTTTTCCAGCTCCAAATTTCTGTAAAGGGGACCCAGAATTTTCCCCTTACTAATGCAGTTACCCCTTGATAGTATAGAGCCAGTGGTCTCAACAGACCCTGAATGCAGTGCGTGAGGTCAGACTAAAGTAGATTAGGAGTGTTTAGAGAAATTAGACACTCCCCAGTGGGAGGTGTCATAGGTTTAACAAAATTCCAATGCCCACATGAATAAAGGGTCTTTGGGCTTCTCCCACTAAGGAGAGGGAAGGGGAGAGGCAGAGAGTTGAAGGTGCCTTTCTGATAGGAAAATGCTGGCTGCAATACCTCTCTCAACAAAAAGGGAAAGGACCAGGAGTGGGCCCTGTCTCACCAGAGGGGTGCCAAAAGGAGACCATCTTATCCCGAGAAAGGGACTAGGGCCCAATGTTGGGGGTTCCCAGGCTTCCAGGAGTTGGGATGAAGTCTCTTGTGGTCTTGGTAGGACTCCTGAGAATAGTCTTAAGAAGGAGAGATTTTGTGGCTATTTACTCTTTTTCCTGATATTTGTACATTTTAAATTTAATTCGCTTAGTGCTTTTTGTTGTAAGCGAAACATAAATAAGGTCCGTATTCCTCATCTGTCCAGAGAGAGTGCTTGAAGAGTTTTGGAGATAAAAGAGGCTTATCCATGGTGGGAGTTTGGAGAGAAAAACTGCCCCAGCTGAGGGAGGGCCTGAGTTGATGCTGACTGGCAAAGAGATTCAGCTATAGACACATCTGAGGTGAGGTTTGGAAGAGAACAGTGTGAGAGAAAAAAGGCGAGCTACATCCAGAAACAGCTACCAGGGTAGAGACAACTGAGGAGGATTACTGCCCCAGACAGCTTATCTGCCCAGGATGAGCAGCATTTTGCTAAATGTAAGAGACTGACTTTATTTTTCTTGCAATTGGATTTATTTTCCTGAACTGTTTGGTGCATCAAGCCCTTGGTGTACATTTGTGGATTTTGTTTTCCCTGCCATAAGTGACTAGCAAAGACATATTTTTGAACAACAGCATCTGTGTACAGTATGGTGTTTTTCCTGGCTGTAACGACTTGTGTGCAGAAGAACCCCAGAAGAGAGAAAAACCTAGGGGTTTTATAAAAAAAATTATTCCTCCCCTCCTATGTGAGAAAGACCCAGAGGCTATGACCCATGACCCTTCCATTGAGTCCTTGCACCTATGTCCAGATAGGGGCAGGAGCTCTATATACAGAATAAAATCCTTTCTGCGTGGCATGCTTCCTAATATGTTAGCGAGTGATGAATATGATGGGCAAATACTGGAGGCATATATGAAAGCTGAACAACTGGTATGAGGGCATAACTACCAGAGATGCTCTGTATTTATTGTCGCATTGTAGGTAATGCAAAGCTGGAGTTCTTGCTTGAAGCAGATGATAATGCTTTTTCCAATTCCTTTGACTTAGCAGTCCTATTCTGAATTATTCTGGGCACAGTAGGCTGGAAACAGGGCAACCAGAATGAGGCCCCAGAAAATATGGGGTATAAGCTAGTCACCCCACGCAGCATACCCTAAAACAGTGTGCCTTCAGACTTGCACTACTGCATCTGGACACTACTGTCAGCACCTCATAGGAACAAGAGATACAAATGTTGGCTCTAAAGCATGTAGGAACCTCTTTCTGAGAACATGTGCAGTCATGCATGTTTCTTCTTCCTAGCTTAGCATGAGCTTCTGAGTGTGGTAATGGGCAGCATGCAGAGCATGAATAGCTAAGCTCTGCTTTGTGCAGCACACACATTGCACATAGCACCTCCTCATCTTCTTCTTTGAGTCCTTCCAGTCTCTGCCTTTCCTCAGGCTGAGTGAGCCAGGGAGAGCGTGCACTGAGCAATGGGTATGACTCATTGTGAGTACTGAGAGAAGCACAGTGAAGGAAATCTGGCAGCCACATGCAGTCAAGGTAACTGAGCCAGCTGCACGCACCACGTTCATTTTTCCCTTCTGCATTTGTAAATAGAGAGAGACGGTCCATTGTGATGGATTTAGATGTGTAGCAAGGTACTGTAAGCCAGATTCCTGCCCCCACAAGTTTATCATGTGTTGGAGCCTTACAATGTGGGTCAAGCTACATCTGGATCTGATTGATGTGTATTGGACCTGCCAAAAAGGGTTTTTTAACCCTGCAGATACTGCAAGCCACCGCAGCCAAGGTGGAGGAATATAAAAATATGTCAAAACCCCTGTGTCCTCTCCTGTGAATGATAAATGTTGTGCAAGAACCAGCATCCAGAATTCAGTGTTTAACAAGCTGGGAAACGAGCTGTACCGTTTAGCCTGCCCAGAGAACAGCCCTACATAGCCAGCAGAGGAGGAAGCCAAAGGAATGCTGGGAGACCATTTAAGGTAGAAATAGCCCAATTTTGCTGTTTCTGTCTGTATGCGCAGGGCAGGGATGGCCAGGATTTGGAGCCAGGAAGAGAGGCGTGCATCTGGCAGCCCTGCAATCAGTTCTTCTCCTGCAGAGCTAATTATCAAGAGGGAGAGACAGAAGTTTGCACTCTGAAAGGTGAATTTTAAAAGCCCGGCGCATGCCAAAACCAGGAGGTAAGCAAATATGTCAGACAGGTGCGCGCTGAGCAGATTTTAAAAGATGCCCGTGTGTGCGCATATCTTCCGCTATGCGCACAAATGAAACGTTCTGAAAAAGGGGTGGGGTATGGGCATGGGCTGGGCAGGGCATGGGCATTCCTAGATGTCAACTTTAAATTTGCATGTAAATACGTGCACACATGCATGCCAGGGTCCCCTAGAACGTAAATTTACTTCAGCTATGGATGGCATGTAAGCAATAAAATAAAAAAATCTAAGCATATTAGCAGGGTTTTAAAGGTCAGGGCTAACAGGGCAAAAGGGAGACTATTAAACTAGGAGGCTCTTGAAGACCTATCTCTTGCCTAGGCAAACTGGGATTGAACTGGGGAAACTGGTAATTGCGTTGGCGCACTTGTCTTTTAAAATCCCCCCGCTTTCACAGTAGACGCGACATTTGTGAGTATAGGCGCACACCCACTTAAAATTGTGCACACATGCGCGCGGGCAGCCTATTTTATAACGTGTGCTTATTTGAGCATATGTTATAAAATTACCATGTCTTGGGCGCGAGCCTGCAAACATGCGCACATGTGCACCAGTGCTCCAGTTTAAAAGTTATCGTCCCTGGAAATAGAGAGACAGACAGTTGGTTTTGCTTCATAGCTGAGCTATATGTACAATCTAACAAGGGATAGAGGAGCCAGGAGCTGAGAGACTGAGAGACTTCCTTTCCAGAGATATCCAGGTCCAGGAGATCATGGCTGGATTACTCTTGTAAGAGACTGAATTAAGTAATCTAAATTTTTCACAGAGAGCATCTTAGCAGAGGAGGGAGAATGTTTATTTCCTTTCCTTTTGTCACAAATTCAGTATCTCATCTCAACTGCTTCAGCCTTTCAGCCGAAGTCAAGCATAAACCCTGCCACAGCCACACGAGATAGGACAGGGAAAGAGAAGCTGATGGACCGTGGTCTTTCTGTAGGAGATTGAAACTAGGCCCGCTTTCTGTTTAGTACCAAGTAAACCATTTGGGGAAGCTCCCCAGAAGAAAGAGACCTTCCTCACACTGCAGTGCTCATCTATTTGGTTTGTCATCTAGCCAGCTCCACCATCAAGAGGGATTCCTTCATTTTCTTGATTTTTTTTTTCACACAATTTTGTGTTTGGTATGGGTGTACCCTTTGCAAACTGGTGACATTGGGGAGGATCTGCCCTTCCCCCTTTTTAGAGTACTCAGGAGTAAAGACAATTTCTGAAAGTTGTATACTTCACTGCTTTTCTCCCCAACCTTTCTCTATTAGCATTCCTTTTTTTTTTTTTTTTTTTTTTACTATCCATATGAGTATGTTGGTTGCTCTGGCTAATAGGCCATATCCAGTGTTATTTTTGCATTGCAAGTTTATATTATACTTCACTATTGTGCTTTTCCCATTTAATGTTCTGGTTGGATTTACTGTCTGTTTACACAATCCTAGTAAAAGAGTTAATTACGGTTTTATTCTGGTGTGATGATTTGATCTGATCTGTGGTACCATACATGAGAGGTTGTTTGTGGTATACAGACTCTCTCTCATTCCCCACTCAGGCTACGAACCTGAAGATAAATCATATTAATAAATATAATTTTTCATATGGTACTCCCCACCCCACACATAGGGGTAATTTATAGTCTGGATCAAAGGGGTCCACATATGTATCTCTGCCGCCCCCCCCCCTTTGAAAGAGACCGGTGGGGGCTTTAAGTGCTTTCCTAGCTCTTCTGTTGGTCATGTGAGTCCTCTCCGTGCTTGCACGGCCTGATGTGTGGAGGTTGATGTGCCACACATTTTTCTTAATGCAAGTCTGCCTTGGGATTGAAAAGGTTGGGAAACACTGCCCTAAAGTCAGTCCTGTGTCTGTCAATGATGAATTATAGGCATGAAAAATGTTTTGTTTTGTGGTGTTTGAAACGTGTTTGTAACTGAAGACTACAGTTCATTATGCTTTAAACCTTTGAATGTTGTTTTGGACTCTTAACATGGTAAGTATTATATATGTCATGTTACTACTTTTTTCTATATCATTTTCTATGGAACCAGTCTGCATAATTGTTTCAGAACACATGTGCAAGAGACCAAATTTTGACTAAAGTCTGGCTTCTTGCCTATATATCTTGCCCATACATCAATCCATGTGCATGCTCCATACAGTTCCTACACCCAACCCCAGATGTTGCTCAAGTTTTGAGAGCAATTTTGCATGTTTAAAAAAAGCGTAATAATCCCTATGCATATTGCAATGAGGCAGATAATGTGTTTTGCACCTCAGGGAGGGACAAACCCTAAATATTTCATTATATGCTAATTATTGATCTGTTTGCCATTATTTAGACTCCTGAGGAGATTCTTTCCAAAATCAGGATGGATATAAAATATTTTGCTGATCATCCCAAGTAGCAAATAATTTTGACCTCCTTTCTGGCCTCTGAATGGGTGAAACTTAGTTCGCTAACAAGGCTGAGATATCGAGCAGTGTGGCTGCACCTCTGAATACACTCAGCTATCTTATAGTTAGCTGGATATGTTTATCTAGCTAACTCTAAGACAAACAAATAGCACTAATCCCTAGATTCATTATTCTGCTATGATGAGGCGCAAAAAAAAAAGTGGCAGAGGGGCGTTAGTGGGCAGCCGGCCACAGTGCAGTGGTGTCGTTTCGCCCACCACGGTGTGGCCTCGCCGCACACTATTGCCCCCATAATGCCACTGGAAAAGGTGTAATTTCCCGCGGTGCTGCAGGTGATAATGTGAAAAACATTATTAACCGCGCTGCCAGGAGATAACTCCTCCCAAACCCCGCCCACACTCCTCCCCTTCCCCTAATTAGAATAATACCGCCGCGATGAATAAAGAATGACCCTGTTGGTTAGCCAAATGATTAGCTCCTCTCTGGAATGCCCCCACTTATACGGCTGTTTAGCTGGATAATCAGCTGACTAAGTGGCGGCTGCTCACCATGGTCGAATATTCAACCTCCAAAATGCCTATGTCATACGTTTACCACTTGTGGTATGCCTGCTATTCATCTCATCTCGAAACAATAGCAAATACCATTAATTATTACTTATGGCAGTAAATCAGTTTCTCATTTGTAAAAGGAATGCTCATTCTTAAATCTTTTTGGTTTTCAGTTGCTGGAGGTGTTTTTTCAGATGGTGCTGAACTGATAAGAATAATTGCAGCATTACTCCAGCATCAAGAATTTTGTAAACATATAACCTTGTTTTCTTATAAGCCATCTAGAATCATGGAGTCACATTGCTGTTTTAAATACAATGAAGTCCCCCTGAACTATAAAGTCAGACTCTGAATGTACGCTTTTAAAGTCAAAGCAATGTGCTGATTGACCAGGCTGACATAATTGTGTTAATGACAAAGACACTGAGGCTACATTGTTGGATATGTCGCTAACTATCACTATATGTTTCATTGAGTGCTGCCAGGGTTGAGTTATACTTTCAGGGCTATAGTTTCAGCTAGTCACTTAATAGCACTTCACTGCTGAAATAAAAACTCTTATAGGCCTTCCAGCTAAAGTTCATGAGAAGAATGTTCACTGCAGCCAGGGCTGACACCAGAATATTGAGAGTCCTGGTGCAAATAACTGTGAAAAGGAATGCCTTTAGCGTATTGGGATCACATAGGTCCCCAAAAGCCCTGCCATTTCAGATGCACTGCATTGCCTTCTGAGCAAAAGTTTGGTATACTTCTGTACTAGAAAATACAAGATTTCACATCAGATTAATATATAATTAACAGTAAATGATTTCTTACGAATAAACTTTTCATTTATCAAACAAATTTGATAAAGCATTCACATCACAGCCCTGGGAATCTTTTTGGTTGCTATTCTTGCTAACACTAGGGGATGTTCATGAAAAAAATGTTTTGTTTTGGATTTTTTTTTTTTTCATTTCAGGATGGGGAAGTTATTTGTGTTTCTGTTTATATAATACTTATTTTGGTTCATTATATTCTGAACCAAAATAAACATTATTATTATTATTATTATTTTAAGAAATTGTTTTCTTACTCTCTCACTCTCAGACTTGCCCACCTGAACTCTCACCCATCCCACCTTCCATTCTTAATGTAGCCCCTCTCCCTGAGTACATAAAATGGTGGAATGGGGTTTCCCTATTGTTTAAGGGTCATCCCTTCCAAGTTTGTTTTGTAGATTCTAAAGTTTGGTCATGTAGATGGTGAAGTGGACCAGAATGGTAACAGCAGGAGTAGTGAATGACTGTTCTTTTCTTTGACTGACTTGATCCAACTCCTCTCCATGAACTCTGAGCCCATGCCTCACCCTAGCATTGGCTTAATAAATATGGCAGCCACCAAGTTTCAATTTCTAGACAATTAACTTTAATTTTTCTGGATGAACCAGCCATCAAAAACTATTCATAGAGATGTGAAACAGGTTACAAAGTTATTCATTAAACACATCAAAAATTCATGGGCTTCTACCATC
The DNA here is from genome assembly GCF_901001135.1 of Rhinatrema bivittatum. Lineage (NCBI taxonomy): Eukaryota > Metazoa > Chordata > Amphibia > Gymnophiona > Rhinatrematidae > Rhinatrema > Rhinatrema bivittatum. The sequence goes on from NC_042624.1 coordinate 83,176,753, forward strand.
AGAATCATGAAGCACAAATGACTTCAGGGAACATAACAATTACATCCTTTCACCTCCAATTTTATATCCCTCCAATCTTTTTTTCACCTGATCACCTTTCCACACAATTACTTCCCTGTGGACCAACCATTAGAATTAGTTTAAATCTCAGATCCCCTTCCACTCATATCTCCATCCCAACCCTGTTTAAGGAATGGAATTCACTTGTAAGCATACCCACATCAGAATTCAGATCCAAAAGGTCCCCAATGCACCTTCCCATTTACATGATTTATTCACTCATCCTGTAGTCATTGACCTTTCCTCCGGACTACACCTCCATCCCCCCAGTGTAGGTTCCCTGGACTACTACACTTCAAGGGATACTTTGTGGCACTCCTCTTCTCAGACTCACCCTACTCCTGAGCTTCTGGTTCACTTCCTCAGAGGGAGGAATGACCGCTTCTTTTTCTCACCTCCTGGTAAATTCCTCAGGAGGAAGAAGGAACCTCTCCTTCATAGCCTTGGACCTCCCCCTTGAGAGGAAGAACTCCTACATGATCCACTTCCCACTGGGAGGGATCAGTCCAGAATGTCACATCTCCTAAGGTCCCATCCTACTCAGGAAAGGCAGATACCAAAGGGAAAAATCCCGCCGAAACTCCACACTTTTATACCTCACATCCCCATAGCATCTAATCATAGAACCCAAATATTTAGGCAGTGTTTACCAACTCTGTCCTGGAGGCACGCCTACCCAGTTGGATTTTCAGGATATCCATAATGAATATGTGCAAGATGAATTTGCATATATCGGGCACTAAGAATATGCATATCTATCTCATGCATATTCATTTATATGCAATCCTGAAAACACGACTGGATAAGTGTGCTTCCAGGAAAGGGTTGGGAAATACCAATTTAAGGGGAAATATACCATTTTTCCAAACGTTCACATTATAAAATTAACCTACAGTGCTCACACCTCTAAAGTGCCATCCAGTGGACATTTGTGATTAATACATGCACAAAAACATTTATGGTTAAACATTTTTTATTGATTTTATGCCATAATTACAAACATCTAGGAGTCGGTGTTTTCTTCAACCTCTCCCAGCCATTACAGAAAGGAACATGCAAGCTGACCCATCCCCCATCCCCCACCAATCCTCTCCCCCCTCACCCGCCTTTCCCCTCCCCTTATCCTTTATTCGTATAAGCACAAAAACATTTAATATTTTTCCAAACAGGGCAACCATGATAGCTTCCATGTCTCCCCCACCCAGAGCCTCTTGTACAGGTATCAAACTCAAAAAGAGTGCACCATAATTGGGGGTCTCCCTACATTAATATAAAGACTAACACATTAATTAAGGGGTTGGATTACACAGAATATCTTGACACTGGTTGGCAGAGAGACATAAAGAAGTAAATTAGATCATTTGTTAGTCATTTGTAAAAACAAAACACTTAAGTAAAGTTCAGAGTATGCTTAATATCATATTAGATCCTTCAGGTAATTAATTTTAGTTAGACTGACCTTTGTGCTCAAGGTAAAAGGATTCTTTGTAAGACTATACACCAGATGCAAAAAATATATTTATTTTATAACCTGAAAGGATAATATAAATTATTTCCTACCTCATAATTACACATGAGCATGAAAATAGGGCTACATAAAGGGAATCAGTGTGTTTAAGTGCTTGATTTCACAGAAAGGAAGCCCACTGATTATACTAAAAGGTCAGCTGAGGAAAGGAGGGACTTTGGTAGGTCTCTTTTCTTTCTTAAGGTACCAAAGGCCCTAGGAAGAGCAGAAGAATGGTTGAGAAACATCATGTCAACAAAGCTGCCAATACAGTTACTACTTCTGCCTCCATCCAGATTGGTATCCTTATCCACAGCAAGGATCTGGTTCAGTGTGTGAAAGCTACAGGTTGACTCACTCAGGAAACAGGTAGTGGAACAGAGAGAGTACGTGGCAAGGCTTAGAAGCATCCACAATAATGAGGACTACATCAATGAAATACTTCTTAAGCACTGTACCCTATGTGTTGTAATTATGCCCCCATTTTCTTACATTGTTTAATTATGAAGTGTTATATTTATGAAGTTTAAGTTTATACCAATTTTTCAGTTCTAACCCTGTTTCCATGTATGAATTAATCGTTAGTGTTCTATGTTACACGTAAAGCCTGTTGCTGCATTACATTCCATTGTAAACCGAGGTGATGTTCCAAACGTGCCGCGGTATATAAAAACTCTTAAATAAATTAATTAAATAAATAAATAAATAAACATTTAACATGGAAAACTGCTGTTATGGTTAATGGTGTTTGGGTGGATACTTGGACACTGTGTCAGCTGACCATGCCCACGGGGGGGCAGTCCCATGAGGGCCCACGGTGTCAGGCTAGACTCTGGACAGACAAACACAGATTTGAATCTTTTATTAACAGTGTGAATGACCACCAGAGGTGGCAGTAGTGAGTAGTGGTTGTAGAACCTGGTTGGGCAGGACTCATACAGAACGTTGGAACAGTGGATCCTCGGCAAGGAAGTGCTGTAATGGAAAGAGACTGAGAGTTATGAGCACACAATAAGATTAACATTCAGAGTCCCAATGTAGAAATAGGAGAAGCTCTGAGACAGGGAGAGCAGGCCCTCGAGGGGCGAGAACCTGATCCCTTAGAGCAGAGAGACTCTGTAGTGTTGAACTCACTTAGCAGTAACAGAGATTCCACTAGATGAGAGGTCTCGCACCGGAGCAGAGAGCAGGCCCTCGAGGGGCGAGAACCTGATTCCAGTGAAGCAGTACTGTGGAGAGAGATGGTTTCTGTACTCACTGATGGTAAATGTAAGTTAGTTCTTCCAAGTAGAAGGGTAGAGTTTGCAGGCAGCGACACAGGGAACATGGGCCCTCAAGGAGCGAGTACCAGTTTCCTGATAGCATCTGAAGAAGCAAAGAGGCCCCTCGAGGAGCGGGTACCCCATTAGAGACCCCAAAGGGTAGTAAGAGTTCCAGATAACGCTGGAGTGGCAGAGTAGCTTAGGAACGGAGAGCGAACCCCATCCGTACAAATCCTGTTGGTAACTCAACGAGCTAGCAAATACTATAGGCAGATAAACCTGGAAGACGTGATGTCAGAACAGGGGGACGCCTCTGAGGGTCGCACCAACGTAGAGTTAAAGATGAGGGTGGTGTGCACGCGCGCGCCCTAGAGGTACCTTGAAGGAGAATGGCAGGAAGCAGCACCAAAGTTGGTCCGAGGATGTCGGAGAGAACAGCAAGCAGACGCCACAGCAGCCATCAGTCCAAGGTGAGCGAGAGGAGCCGAGAGTAGAGAGAGGTAGACGGGGCGAAGCCGTTGAAGACCGATGGATGAAACAACTGCAGTGGGGGGAAACAAGAAACTGGATTACAGGATCACATCTGGAGTCAGATTACCAAAGCCTCACCCAAATCTCACCTTCACTCAAGCTGAAAAATCAGTATGCAGCTCTGGAAGTAGAAATGAAGAAACTATCCCAGGATAAGGAGGAAATGAAACTCGTGAGCCCCAAAGCTGAAGGATCAGTAACAACTGTGTCTAGCAAGAGAAAGTTAGTGATAGTTGGTGACTGTCTTCTGAAAGGCATAGAGGCAGCCAACTGTCAACAGACATACTATCCCAGGAGGAATGCTGTCTGTCAGGTGCCAAGATTAGAGACATGGAGAAATTGCTGAAAATCATCAAGCATTCTGGCTATTATCTAATACCATTCATCCATGTTCGCGCAAATGATTCTGCTAGGTATGTGATGGGGCAAAGTCAGGTTGATACCATTTTGGATAATGGTGTCGACTGGGCCAGAGCAAGGGAGCATTCCAGGTTCCCACTGACCTCCAATACTTTAAATTAGAGGTAAGTGAGGAGATTCAGGGGGTGAAGATTGGAGTCAGGGTGCCCCTCTGAACCACCAAGGTCCTTTTTTATGGCTGGGGCTTGGAGGAGGGTTGGGAAGGGGATTTGGGGTGGGCCACTAGACTGCAGGGATATTTTATTATTTAGACAGGGGGGAAGGGATGAGATTGATGGGGTGCTTGGAAGGGAGGGAGTTCATAAAGCTGTGAAGATGCTTTATTTTGAAAAAGGGGAGAAGGGAGCGAGCCATTACTATGTGGTTTGCCTTCTACTTTATTTTACTTTTGGGGGGGGGGGGGTAGAACTGTCTCAGAAGTTGGCAGGGATCTCCAAAGACCCCTGCAGTGATAGAGCTTTGGGAATTGGGATAGATTTGGGCCACCCTGGCTCTTTAACATGATGCCGGCCCCATCCAAAGTGGGCTGCCATCATGCAATTAGGCTCCATACCATAGTGAGAATTTTTTGTTATGTGTTTGTGCTACGATAAAAAAAAATCATGCCACAATACTGCTGCGATAGTTTGTTGGTTAGGGGCTCAGTATCACGGTGATGCCCTCCCCCCCCCCCCCCCATGATATTTTACCCCTCCCATGATAATCTATTATTGCGGCTTATTAAATCTCCCTATTAGGTTCCTATGCGAGGGGGGTGTAAATCAAAGTCCTTTACATGTAAGTGAAGTATTTAATGTTAATTTTGCAAAGACCTGCAAGGGAACAGTTAATCTGTTTGATAAGGGCTAGGTCATTCTCTTATTCTAGATAAATCCCTGGTTGATTTTTGAGGTGGAAATGATTCGTTCTCTTATATGGGATAAGAGCTTAAACATCAAAAAATGAGCTCACGGATGGGGGGGGGGGGGGGGGCGGTGAGTGGGAGTGAAAGAAAGACACTAAAAAAGAAATTACCTACCTCCCTAGTCTTCTTTTTAAATCAAGAAAGAGGGAATGGCGCATCTGTCTATATTGGTACAATATCCAGGCTTACATCGCACGCAGAAGAAATGGATAGAGATTTAATGGAGGATATTCATAAAATTGCTATGAAAGGGGAGGTGCTATTTCTAGGTGATTTCAATCTGCCAGATGTTGATTGAGACATCTTGGCTGCGGTGTCGCCTAGAAACAGAGAGATCCTGGAGAACTGTTCCGGCCACTGGTAATGGAACCCACATGGGAGGGGGCAGTACTGGACCTGGGCTTACCAATGGAAAGAGTTTTTTCTGATGATATAGTGGATAATTATCTGGGATCCAGTGAGCACCAGATGGTGTGGTTCAGTATTAGAGTGCAGTTGATGATGGTCCTTGACTTCAGGAAAACTAACCTTTAGCATAGGGAAATACCTCAAGAAGTCATTAACTGGATGGGAACATTTAGAAGAACAGTGGGAAACCGAAAAGGAGATATATTATAAGGGCAAGTAACCTTTTTGTTAGGAAAGTAAATAATGGTGAGAGGAAAAAAGAGGCCACTATGGTTTCTAATTAAGTAGCTGGAAAGGTAAGGGAAAAGGTTAGTGTTTATAGGAACAACAAGAAATGGCAGAAAGAGGAAGACAGGCAACGATATCTGGAAAACAAAAAGAAGCTGGACAAGTAATTAGGAGAGAGAGAGGGGGCAAATGGAAGAAAAATAGCAAATACAGTAAAACAGGAGGCAATATATATATATTTTTAGATATGTTAGTGATAGGAGGAAGTGGAAAAGTGGCATTGTGAGACTCAGAAGTTGAAGGGGAGGAATATATAGAAGCTATTGAGGAAAAAGTGGAATTACATAACAGATGTTTCTGTTCACTGAGAAAGGACCAGGAGTAGGGTCACAGAAAATGGACACAGGATTGGAAATGAGGTAGACCTATGATGGTTTTCAGAAGACTGTTTTTGAGAGGAGCTGGCTTAATGAAAAGTTCTAGCAGCTCTTCTGGCTGAACTTTTCCATGCTTCTTTAAGACGGGAGTAGTCCCAGAGGACTGGAGACAAGTGGATGTGATTCGTTTTCATAAAAGGAGGAGGCTAGGAACTGCAGGCCAGTTAGTCTGACTTCAGTGGTGAGTAAATTAATTAGAATTGCTGCTAAAACAGAAGATAGTGCAATTTCTGCAGTCCAATGGATTACAAGATCTGAGGCATCATGGTTTTACCAGAGGTAGAACTTGTCAGACAGAACTGGTCACTTTCTTTGACTGGGTGACCAGAGACCTGGATCAGGGGGGGAACACTAGATGTAGTCTACTCGGTTCTGTATAGATAACCTATAAATAAACTGAGGGTCTTTGATATGGGCCCTAATTGAGTTAGAAACTGGTTGAGTGGGAGGCAAAAAAAAGGTAGTGGTAAATGGCTTTCATGTTCAGGAGAAGGGCATTACTTGTGGTGTGCCACAAGGATCGGTCTATGCCTTGGACTGGTTCTTTTCAACATTTTTGCAAACAATAATGTTTAATCACTTTCTATTCTTTGTTGGTTTTTCCTCTTCTTTTCCACCAAGCCTGCCTTCCCTTCCCTCACTATGCTCTGTCTGTCTTTCCATACTGTTTGTCACTTTCTTCCTCTCATGATTTTATGTTTAGCCCCTGTTAAAAGGAACATGGAGTTCTTAAAAAGTGAATTCTGCAAAATGATCAGTGAGAATATTTTTGTTCATACTGTCTTATATTTAACTTCATACAAGAACAAAATATATTCTCGAATAATAGAGTGATCTTTGAAAGGCAAGGCATTTACTAGCATTCAATTACCAGTCTGGCCAGTGGCCGGTGATATAGTGAAATGGATTACATCTTAAGTAGGAACAGCCAGTATGCCGACCAATCAGATTGCTCATAATCTAACTGAGCATTCTGTTTGTTTTACACTATAGAGTATGGCTCATTCCCACCCTTCAGAAAGCCACTGCAGTCACTAATTTGAAATGCTGCTTGTTTTTCAGTTGTAGTAGAAAGAAAAAAATATGGTTGGAGAAGTATACTGTAAATCTTTAATAGTACCATAATTCTTTCACAGTGTGGCCAAAGTTCTTATTAATACACTGCTTGCCTTCATTAATTTCTTTTGCAACTCTGCTTGATCATCTGCATTGTGCAATCAAGATGTTTTTATAAGTTTAATAAATTTAATTGAAATACACTGTACCTGCTTTATATGGCTCTTCTTGGAAGCCAAAGAGTGATCAGAAATTTTTATTGAATTCATAATCATTTTTTATATACAATAAAAGTCCCATTATCTAGCACTTAACTATCTAGAATGCTCAGGCAACTGGTATCTGGTCCAAGAATTCAGTGGGATGGGAGGGTTTGTTTTAGGGAGAAGAATAGCTTTTCTTTGCTCTGTTCTGTGCTCTGCCTGCACCAGCATCACCTTCTCCCCTCCTGTTCTTTGCAGCTTCTTCCTGGAACAGAAAGCAATTGGCCTGTGGATCACCAGGTGTGGCCTAGACCCTAAATTCTTGTACTATACCACCTGAGTCCAATATTGACACTTAACCTCTACTTCTGGTTTTGTCATTATTTTGCAGTTATAGAAGAATATGGCAATCTTTTTAAGTACGTGTATGGAGAGATGGCCTCTAGGGGGAGTGTGCTCTGTATAAATGTAAGTCAGTAGAAGGAGGAGATTCTGGATGTGATTTCTCCTTGAAGTGATCTGAGGAATCCCTGTGAGCCTGCTGGTTCTTCCAGTCCAGCAGGCCTTTTCTCACCACACATTGTTATTAACCAAGTACACTTAGGGGTAGATTTTAATAGGCGCACGTGTCCATGTGATCACTAAACCCGGAGCGCACACATGGACGTGCCACGCGCCGGATTTTGTAATCCACGCACAAGGGGGGTACAGTTTCGCAAATGTCATGCGGCGACACATCCCGGCTTTCCCCAGTTCCACCTACCCTAACCTCCCTTCCCCTTCCCATCTCCTCTCCCCTCCCCCCCCCCCCCTTAAATGTCACGTGCCTTCTTTTTTTTTTTTTTTTTTGTTTCTTAAGTTGCTGCCCATTTGGAGCAGAAGCAATTTGCATGCACTGGCTAACTGCCGGCACGCGCTTCCCCGGCACAGCGGCATATGGCTGCTGTACCAGCACCTCCAGCCACCCTCCTCCCCACCCCTTTAACTGGGCCCGGCACTTCGGCATGTAACGGGGGTTATGTGCGTGGCCAAGCCTTGCGCACACTGCGCGCATCTTCAAAGGGGCCCGGCCACGCACGTAACCCTGTTTACGTGCGTAAACAGGGTTACGTGCAATAAATTCCCTGTTTTTAATGTGCACACCTTTTTTAAAATCGACCCGTTAGGGAATAGCGACTACTTATCACTCCGCAATAGCAGTACAGGATCTATTTACTATCTGAGATCTTACCAGGTACTTGTGACTTGGATTGGCCATTCCTGGAAACAGGATACTGGGCTTGATGGACCCTCAGTCTGACCCTCTGACCCAGTATGGCAATTCATATGTTCTTATGGGATGTGACTGCTGATGAGATTCTGGAAGAAAAATGACTAACATGCCAGGATTATTTGGAGTAGGAGATTAAGATCCAAATGCTCTGCAAAAGAAAAAGGAAGAGAGTAATTTGTTGCTACTGTTTTATCTCTGCTGTGAATCCTGTGACTTATCTTTATGTATTTTGGGTTTGTTAATTGACTGCTACTACAACACTTCCCAGATCCTCCAATTCAAGTCTGTTTGGATCTCCTCATTTCAAGGTACTCCATGACAATGGGACCCTAAGTTTCTCCTACTTCAGTCTACCCAGGTTGGGTCATCTGGTCATTTCCCCCATCAGGAGAAATACCTCTGTGCCTCAGGCCTTGCTGTTTGAGGGGGAAAGCCTCTGTAGCACCCTCTCCCTTTGAAGAGGTACTCCAGCACTCTTCCCACCAAACGTTGAACCCAGGATTATATAGTTCCCATTACTACTTCCTCTAGAGGATCTTCTCTTAATCCCTAAAAGGAGACACACCACTTAGAATTCACCTGCCACAAAATTTAAATATAATACTATTTTAAGTTAAAGGGTGGGAGCTTTGTAATTTAATCATCATTCTTGTTTTTATGCAGAGAATAACAAATCTGGGCATCTTTTAGTGCCATACTTGTAGACTAAGAAGAGAAGGCAATGGATAAGGGCTATAAGGTTCTCACCTGGTTCTATAGTATTTAAAGATCAGGAGATTCTGGGTCAATTTTAGGAGTTTTATTCTCAGTTGTATTCGCCTGAAACTTCCATATCTTGTCAACGAGTGACATAGTTCTTAGATCCACTGGAAGATCCAAGCCTTTCTATAGGAGTGCGGAATTTTTTAGATTGGTTATTTCCTCAACAGTAATATCCCTAAGCTATTAATGTTATGTCACCTAATAAATCACCAGGTCAAGATGGAAGTTCTGTGGAATTTTACTCAGCTTTTAAGAGTTGGTACCTAAGCTTCAAGTTACATATAATAGCTTTTTACAAGCAGGTGTTGTGACTGGCTCTTTCAGTGAAACTAGAATTATTGTAGTGGAAAAACCAGGTACAAACAGAATTATCACCCCATTTCTCTTATCAATGTGGATTGTAAAATCTTTGCAAAGATTTTAGCAAAAAGCTTGATAAAGGTAATTGGGACAGTAGTGCATAAAGATAAAAAAAAGCTTTATGTCTGGGAGATCGACTTTTGACAATGCTAGGCTTTTTTGTAATGTTCTTTCACTCACAAAAAATATGGAGGTTCCCATGTTGGTCTTGTCATTGGACGAGAAAAGGCCTTTAATAGGGTGGAGTGGGTATATTTATTTTCTGTTTTGGAATGGTTTGGATTTGATCACAAATTTTAAAATATGTTTAAACTTCTTTTATACCACTTCAGTGACTAAGGTGTATATAAATGGTTTCAATTCTGATCTGTTTTGGTTGCGCAGAGGAACATGGCTAGGTTGTCCCCTTTCCCCTTTTCTTTTTCATCTAGCTTTGGAACCCCTTGCAATATCTATTCATTCTGCAGGAAAGATCACTGGGCTCAAGTTTAACCAGTTTGAATCCTGAGTATCCCTTTATGTGGATGAAATGTTATTGTTTCTTTATGCGGATGAAATGTTATTGTTATTGCATAAAGGGATCCTGAATATCCCTTTATGCAGATGAAATGTTATTGTTTCCCCCTTATTAGAGTTTATTGATAAATTTTCAGGTATTTTGGGTTATAAAGTGAACTGGGAGAAATTGAATGCTTTGCCAAATAATAGATATGTTCCGAGATCTCATCTCTCTAGTTATTCCTTCAGGTGGGCTGCTCCAGCTAAGCAGTACCTAGATGTGTGGTTTGGGGTACTTTGGAAGAGATGGGAAAAAATGTGACCAAATTGAAAGATATAGTGATGGACTTCACCTTTAAGTGGTCTCCATTATATTTATCTTAATGGAGTAGAATGGAAGCAATAAAGATGGTTATTGTTCCCTAGGTGATTTATATTTTGGGTATGATGCCTTTGCCTCTTGAATCAAACATCTACAAATATCATAGATCGTACACTTGTTAAATTTCTGTGAAAACCTGAGCTCCCTAGCATTGCTTTGCAAAACTTCAATTGTCTTGTAATTGTGGGGATGTTAATTTCCCTGATTTTGCTCTATATCATAAGGCATTTTTGTTACGTCAGGGCAGTTTATGTCTGAGTGATACCACAGAACCTGAAAAGCCTGTTTGACTTCAATTGGAAGAGGGATTGTTGGATTCTATTCCACTTAACCTCTTTCCAGATATTTCTGTTCCCCCTTTGGTACAGGATGTTTTGACTCTCCAAGCAACTCTGGATGCATTTTCTTCTTTCAAGCAGTGTGTGAATCGTTCTGGTGTGCTCTTCAGGTAAACCCCCATATAGCATAATCCTAAATGTAAAATCAATAAGCAGTAATTTTGCTGGAAATGATGGCCTGCAAAGGGTATTTGGATTTGGGAACATTTGATATTTGATAACAAATGGAATTCCTTTGCTCAATTGCAGGCCAATTATGGCCTGTCTGGTTGTCATTATATTTTATATGGATGCAATTAATGCATTGTCTCTCTTCTGCAAGGATAAACTTAATGGGTTTGCCTATCTTGCCAATTTGTTTAGTTATTTCCTCCTCCACTAGGCAAGTTACTCAATTTTAACAACTTTTAAGTCTGGAGCACTGTGTAGATGCATGAGTACCGAAAAGGTCTGGGAGAAAGATCTTGATCTGGAACAAAGATCTGGAATAAATCTATTGGTGGGTCTTCTTCAGCTTCAGTTACTCAAGTCTTTATTTTTTATTTCTCATAAACCAATTTGGACTCCTGATAAAGTTGCAAAAGTAACCTAATAGGCAAACAGAAATTAAGCAAGTGAAATTACACGTCACTCTCAACAACAAAACCCATACATATAACACCAATGAGAGATCTCTCCAAATATTAACAAATAATGAAAATCATACAAGTTTTATTACAATAACTTCATAGAGATGTATATATACATAAAATGCCAAATGTATCTAACACATAATTCAACAGACAATATTTAAATATTCACAATGGGCCAGATTTTGTAATCTACGCCCGATTTTATAACATGCGCATGTTATAAAATTCGGGGTCGGCGCACACAAGGGGGTGCACACTTGTGCACCTTGCGCATGCCAAGCCCTAGGGGAGCACCGATGGCTTTCCCCGTTCCCTCCGAGGCCACTCCGAGGGAACTTTCCTTCCACCTCCCCCCACCTTTGTTTTATTATTTATGCCTGCCTCTGGGCAGGCATAGGTTGCACGCCAGCCAAGTGCCGGCATGCGATCCTCGGGCCCAGCAGAAGTGGTGAGGCCTCTGGCCACACCCACACCCACGCCCCGCCCCTCCCCACCCACACCCCGCCCATTTTTCAAGCCCCGGGACATACGCACGTCCCGGGGCTTGCGCGCGTCGCCGAGCCTATGCACAATAGGCTCGGTGCGCGCAGGAGGGATTTTAAAGGGTTATGTGTGTATATTGCGCACGTAACCCTTTTAAAATCCACCCCAATGTATCACTATTTCAAAATAGATTCTAATTCACTAATAAAAACCCCAAATAAAACCCAACCTCAATCATACTATAACACATCCCATTCACACCCATTCACATTCATACATATAGAACCACAAAAAAAATAAATTGCCTATCATCTTGGAAAAGCTTATTGGTTCCTCATTAATAATAAACCTATATACGTGCAGTCTGAAAGCAATCGCACAGATTAATATATCAGTAGATCTCAATGAAGTAAATATTCCAAAAAGGATTTTCCTCGATGCCTTAAAAAGGCTTTCCTATTAATATCTCAACAGATTTGGTTGAAGATATGAGACCTTTCTGCCATAGAACTGTGTTCTGGGAATTATATAACAATGATCCATATCACAATTGTAAACTTGTGAAGTTCTTATGATAATCAGGGAGAAGTTGGTAATTAGATGCAGCATAACTGTATTTGTAAGAAGCATCATTCTGAGGAAGTCGAGAAATGGCTCCCATTGTGTTTCCTCTAGTCGAATGGCCAATTGGAGTATAAACCACGGTGAAAATTTCCAACAATGATCTATGTATAAAACTTTAGGAGTGGATTTTCAAAGGATTACACGTGAAAATTATGCTCGTAACCCCGAGAATCCGCTCCTGCGCGCGCCGAGCTTATTTTGCATAGGCCCGGCGACGCGCACAAGCCCCGGGACGCGCGTATGTCCCAGGGGCTTGAAAAAGTTCTTATGATAATCGGGGAGAAGTTGGCATGTTATAAAATTGGGTGTAGATGTGTGCATGCCGGGTTGCGCGCACACATCTACGCCTGTACGTAACTCTTAATATCCGGCCCTTAATGTTCTATTGACAATAGGGGCCAAGTTGATGATGAGACACATTGCACCTATATCTGCATGAAACTTTGATTTGAGAAAGTTTGGAAAGGACTTCAATTGCATTCTATATGATTAACTGTGAAGGACATTGCTATTTTTTCTTTGTTCAGAGTATTTTAGTGTGATATATCAATAGCTAGGTACATGTGAATTATCCTAATGCAGCTATGCGAAACGTCGACTATGGAAATTATTTTTTAAATAATTTATTAAGAGAGATCACTTAGAGGATCCTAAGTTACTCAATCCAGCATCTATGTATTGATTAAAAAAAAGTACTAAACTATTGAATTTCTTAAGTAAGATTTTATTGTTTTTATATTATTCTGTATGTTTCACTTTTGTTGTAATAAACATTGCTAGTACCACATTTTTTTTGTTATCATCTTTTTTGATAACCTAGTCAGTTGTTAAAATAAATCTGTCGTAAATCCGAGTTTGTTGACTGTTATTTGTTATTTGTAATAATTTTAAGTCGTTCTCAGCTTTATCTATAAGTTCTTACGAAGTTAGCCCTGTTATTTGTACCCTCTTGTTTGATGTAATTTCCAACTTTGGTTCTATGTAAACCAACGTGATATGTACATGAACATCGGTATATAAAAGCCTTTAAAAAAAAAAAAAAATAAATAAATAAATAAATAAATAAATTATATCCTTCGATATGTTTTCACCCCGTGGGTCTTTTTTTGATATTTGGAGGTTCTCTTACTGGCACAGGGGTTGGAGTTGTGCTTTCTTAGAGGCAAACCTTCAGCACCATCACCTCCACAGTGCATCCAGGTCTCATTGACCCCCAAAAAACACAAGATCCAAACATAGAACCCTATACCACAACCATTCCTGAAACATTTTAACTACAGGACATCTTCCTGCACATCTGTTATGGATTCAGCTAGCATATGGAAGAGGAAATAAGAGGAAAGTTTGAAAAGGGGAAAAAAGCAAGAGTAAGTGAAAGAAAGGAAAGAAAATTAGAAGACAAGTAGGGAAAAGGTGAGAAAGGGAAATACATGGAAAAGAGACAAGGGGTAAAAGAAGTGAAACATGGGGTCAGAGAGAGGCACACAGAAAGCAAGAGAAATGTGGAAAGATTAAAGTGGGCAAAAGAGAGGCTATGAAGACATTTGAAAAGCAAGAGGAAAAGATAAAGGCAAGGAAAGCAGAAGATCAGGCTTCCTGAAAATGTTCCATGCTTGCAGTATATGCAAGCATGGAACCTTGTAAGCATGGATGGCTCCATAGGCAAGTCTGTTTTTCTAACTGTGGATCTTGAGATTTGAACCTGTAGCTTTTTGACTCTACCACTGAACTAAAAAAGCAGGGGTTCTACCACTGAACTAAAAAAGCAGCCCCATTAACTAAGCTAGTAATAGAATTCAACATTTATGCTAGTGAACTCTTGGACCGAGGGGGAATTGAAGCTACCTGTGGAGAGGAGCCCCACAGGTCCCCACCATCAGTAGGCGAGGCTGAAGAGGAGCAGAGACCCTGCTGGAGCTTCACTACTACCAGCCCTTGTTCCCCTCAGGTTGAGCCCTCAGGTGCCAGGGCCGGCTGGACTTACATGGTGTCTGCAGCGATGGAAGTCCTGGAGAAGGAGAGGTGCTGGAGAGTAGGCCAAGTTTAAAATCAGGCAGCGGAGTGTGAGAGCAGGTCCCAGGCGAGGGTCGTGGCAGGTGGCATATCTCGTGGTTGGGTTCCAGGCAGGGGTCGAGGCAGGCGGCGTATCTCGTGGTCAATATCTGGTCCGAAGTCAAAGCCAAGGTGATCCAAGAAACAAGGGAGAAGGCAAGGAACTCAGAACAACAACTCGCAGGTCTCAAGGAGTGAGGAGACCTGTTGCCAAAGCAAAGACTGGATGCAGGCTCCAGCCTTAAGTAGCCCCCCAGCAGTGATGTCATCCGGGAGGGCCATGGGCATTTTCCCACTGTGGGCCCTCTAAATGAAGGAGAAGGGCGCATGCACCTAGGAGGATGCGGGGAGCAGGAGGGACTCAGCCGAGTTGGTGGCATTCTTGCTGCGAAGGAGGGGGATCCGCGGTGTTGGGCTGGCCACCTGGGGCCGCGGAGTCAGCGGCATCAGGCGACCAACTCAGGGCCGGAAGGAGCACGGCAGTAGCGGCGGCAGCTCCCTGCCACTGCCAGGAGGCCTGGGGCAGGCCCAACCGCTTGGGTGCGTCGTCAGGTGAGTAAGGCTGGCCGCGAGAACCGGCGGCTGGCAAGCATAACATCAACATATTTCGGTCATATTGCTCATCTATCACTTTCTTACACCACCTTGCCAAATACCCTCTTTCTCAAGAGAGAAGCAGTTTCCCCAATAATTCCTATTTGACTCTCTGTCCAGGTTTGGATTTGGGATCACTCCTGTATTTTCAGCTGGGAATCTTTGGATATAAAACTGCTAAATTCTGGCTAAACAAGGGGCTTTCCTACAAGGTTGAAGAAATCTCTTCTAATTGAGCTAATAGGAGAATGTTATCTGCTTTAGCCAGGTTGTTCATAGAAAGAGAGAAAGACAAGAAGATAAAAGAAAATCATACAATATGAGCTTTGCATAGTATCTAATAACCTTATAGAAAGTGTTCAGTTAACATCTTGGTGAAAGTTGAATTATAGAAAAGATTCATACTTTCTTTTTTTCTCATGTAGTATTCTATACTTTTTACAGTTACATAGCCAGTGCTACAAATTTGGTTCCATGAAAACTATGTCAATTCTTTGAAGTTATTTTATGTTATGTCTCATATTAAAAAAAGGATATCCGCTTGCTACAATCTTCATTCCCAAACCAGAGCAAGACCATAATACTTAGAATACATTGCTGTTTCACATTAAAAATATTAAAGAAGAAATATAAATGCCACTTTTTAATCACACTGTTACTCTTAGCAGTCCGTGGGCTATCCCCACAGACTACTGCTCTCACCTTCGGGCCTGGCCCGGTCAAGAGACCCTGAAATGTGGCAGGATGCCGCCAATGATCCCAGTGCGGCAAAACACCGCTGCCAACTCCTATGCGGCACATGTGTTTGCGACACGTGTCTCTTGTCAGTATTTAACAGGCAGGAAAACCCCTACGGCTCCTAATGATGATGTCAACCCCACTGCCATATATAAGGTATATAAGGGCAGCGTTTCGGACTTAACTTACTTCAGCAACAGATGCAGCTAGTCTTCATAGTGCATGTTGTTTCCCAGTGTCTTGTCTTTGCTTCAGTCCAATCTTTGTCCTGCTTGTCTTCATTCATATGGCCTGCTTGTTCTTCTCTTCGCATGCCTACCCTGCCTATCTGTCCTCTCCTCTCCTCTCAGATGGATACCTGATTTGACCTCGGCTTGATTTCAGATATGCCTGACTGCTGCTTGCCTCTGACCACTGCCTGATCCCTAATACTCCCAATCACTGCCTGCCTGTGACCTCTGTCTGGAACTTGGACACACCTGACCGCTGCCTACCTCTGACTACTGCCTGGACCTCAAACCTGCCTGACTGCCACTTACCAATGACCCTAACTTCCATGGAACTCCTCTTCTGCCACCAGCAGAGACCCCACCTGCCAGCACCAGCACCCAAAGGCTCAACCCATGGGGAATGAGGGCTGGTATAGGCAGAAGCCCCACTGGGTCTCTGCGTTTGGATCCATCTGCCAACGGTGGGAACCTGCAGGACTCCTCCTTGCAGGTAGCGCCAATCCTGCCTCGGCCCATGGGTCCACATATGCAACACAAACACCATGCTCTGAATATAATATTTTAATTACAAAAAGTGATACTCCATGAAAGAATTGGGACCAATATCTCTACCGAGTAAGACAGACGTGAGGGTACACAGGATGTCTGAAACTAGTAACCAAATAATATGAAATGTGATGCTACAAGTACTAAACTTGAAGCAGATCCCAAATTTGGCAGTAATCCATATAACAAAAAATGAAAACAAACATGCCACAAAGCAGTTTGCTCATTTTCTATCAATTCCCCATAGTCCAATCAAAGACTAAGAGCCAAGGCAACCAAGACACATAATAGATCAAGTCAGTTGTACCTTGATACAAATGTTTGATTGCCATAATGCATGGTACAAAAACAGTTTGATGACTGAAATATATGATAACCTCCTGATTCCACCATTACTTTGCTTTCTGTGTTTATATGTGACCCACCTTATTCAACAGGAACGTTTGCAAAATTCTGGAAGCAGAGACAAAGTTTGTTGTTCCGCTGCTGGGTATCCCAATTAGATAAGTGAAACGTGCCAATTAAAATCACCACTGGGATATGAGTCTTTGGTTTACCCAGGTGCTTATTTCACCAATTTCACTTGTACATATGTATTATGTGTGGCAGTAAATAATTGGCGCATCTATTAAGTAGCTTCAGTAGCCATATGCCTTTTATTGAATGCTATTCTTCATTAGATTTAAAAACAGCAAGTAATGAGTCTATTAGTCTTGCATACTTCTAGCAGATGCACAAAATTTTCTGTCAAATGTAAAAAAAAAAAGAAAAGAAAACCAATTCCAGTTTTACTAGATATGTCTTATGAGATTGTGCCAACTAGTTTTGTATATAAAATTAATATTCAGTAGTTGATATTCATAGCTTCAGTTAACTAAAAGAAGTGTATGAATATACACTAAATTCAATTAAATGGGCAGTGACCTTCCTGAGAGCAAATTTGTTGTTTTCGGTGGATTGCTTGTACTACTTTTGCAAATATAGAGTTCTCTCTGTTATAAGGGGCTTCATGGAAATATTTCCTGGCTGTGAATATTCCGTAAAGACTGTACAAGCTGCCTCCAGGGGCACATTGTCCCTTTAATATGTTCTAATTGCTCAGTTCTGTCACCTGGTTAAATCCTTCACTGCAAGTCTTCAGGTTTCTTTTATTGCCCTGAGCCATCCAAATTATCAGCGTGATCAATAGTCTGCAGATTAATTACTGCACGATCTTGCTTGTTCGAAGCACGTCACATAACACAGAGCAAGAAAAAGGTAAGATGATTTGTTGGAGGTCTTCAAGCCTTTTTTTTTTTTTTGATAAGCTAAATCAAGGGCCTCTGAGTGAAAGTGGGTTGAGTTAGGAATGTACTTCTGCAGATTTGTACACAGGAGTATATAATATATTCTGGATTTCAGCATGGAAACAACTGACCAGAACTGGGAAACAGGGAATAAAATCAGAATCCTTAAACTGCTTGAAAAATTGGGGTTGCCTTGTTATCATGAGTTAAAGCAGCAGGACTAGCAAAAAAAAAAAAAAAATTAGATATTTCAATGGGCAGCTAACAGTGGCAAACAAAATCCCTACGTTTCCCCTTCCTGTTCAGGTTTCTATTTAATTCCTAAGGCAATGATAATCTTTCCAGTTTTCAGAAGCCCCTCCTGCTTAGCCACAACTGGTATTAGGATTCTAAATACAAGGGGGCGCTAGACTAAGCCTTATCAAACTTGAACAGTATATACAACTGCATGCATGCTACAGTGAAAGAGGTAAAGCATGAATATAAGCTGAGCAGGTGCAGGGACGATGGTTTTTGGAAGCAGATGGCAGGGGTGAGAGTTAAAGGGGCCCAATTCTTTTTTTCATTTCACTAATGTGGGGAAATAAAAAAGTAAAATATATCTGGGCAAAAAAATGGAGAGGAGACCTAGGAAGCAATCCAACAAGCAAGCAATAGGAGCAAAAATAAAGATGATTTCAATATATTGGTACCACTGCTTTGCAAAGGCGGTATCAGAGCTTGTAAATGGAAATCCAGTGTAATTTGCTGCCTGCTAGGTAGTAATGCTTTGCATTTCTTTGGGTCTTTTTTTTTAACCTTTTTTCTTGAAAACCTGAAAAATTTAAGGCCACATTGCAGTTACTGAGATTTATTTATGACCATAATGCAGTGGCCACAAAGGGCTCCCTCCTCCCTCCACTCACGTGCCTCTACTTTGAAAGAGGAAGTGCAAGCAGAGGGTGGAAGGGGCTATGGGGACTGGCAGCACTGCACATGCTCTGAGTCCCCACAGCCTATACTGCAGTAACTGCTCCGTTTGGGCTGACAGCAGACCTGGAGAACAAGCAACACAGAGTTCTGCTACTCCTGTCTGCACGGGCGGATTGTGGGAAAATAGTGGCCCGGGGGATTTTTCTCCATACTGGCCCATGGGTACCCAATTACACATACAATTTGGTGAGTCACCAAATACAGAATAAAGGGACCATAAAATATACACAGAAATGCACAGACAAACTGAACTGGAAATCACAACAAGTTAGACTGTATGTAATGCAGCAATGGAAAAACAGAAAATACCATCATTCCTCATAAAACATCAAACAATAAAATCAAGAACTATAAACCATCACAATAGGAAAATCATACTAAAAATATATATTTCAAAACTGATGAATAGAACCTCCAGTAATTTAACTCAGGGAAATTTTCAGAAATTTGTATATAACACCAATAAAATATTTCAAAAAGAGCAGACATCAAATAATATTCAATAATTAAAACTAATAAGGATTTTAAAAAGCCCCTGCTGTCCCCTTCTGTGGGAGCTCTTGATTTCCAATCACCCTGATATTGTCGAGGATTAGGAGGAGGTTATCCTCTCTCTCTCACATATACTCATATGTCCATTCTCTCTCACACATACACTGCCACATACATACACATTCATGCTCTTATATCCACTATAACCTCTCGCTCTCACTGACACTGACACACTCTCAGGCTCTAAGACACTCTCTCCCCCTCCACACACAAACTCTTACTCCCTTGGATTTTCTCATACACACTCATGCTCTCACACTCACTGGCTCCCTCACATACACACAAACACACACACACCCAGGCAAGCTCCCAGTCATTCTCACACACACACACTGACCCCCAGGCAGGCTCCCATTCATTTTCATACCACTCCCTCCCCATCCCCCAGGCATGCACATAATTCATTCTCACACACACAGACCCCCAGGCAGGCACCCATGCATTCACACACATACACCCCCAGGCAGAGTCCCATTCATACACATGCACACTAAAGGCAGATGCCCCTCTCTTTTGCCAGCAACCTCGGAACCTCTCTCATTCTTCTGCCACTGTCACTGCTGCCGCATGGCTATTGGGGAGGTGCCGATTGCTGCTACTGACACTGAAGCCTCTCTCTGTGCAGGCCCCGTGGGCTTCCATTTTCTCCATGCTGATCTCGTACATTGTGAGATCCGCATAGAGAAAGTGCTATTCTTGCATTTTCCCAAAGATTACATGTGCCAATCACTAAAAAGTAATGTATTTTTTTTTACCTTTGCTGTCTGATCTTAGTTTTCTAATTGGTTGGTCACAGGCTTTTTTTTCCCACCTGCCCTTTTTTTTTTTTTTGACAATTCCTTTTATATTGTCTTTTTTTCTATTTCTTTTCTCTCCATCTGTCTTCTTCCCTCAAACACACAGTCAGGTTCTCATTCTCACATGCTTTCTCTCTCTCTCTCTCTCTCTCTCTCTCACTCACTCAAGCACAGGCTCTCACTGTCACATGCTCTCTCTCATACAATCATTCATACACACAGTCTCTCACTGGCACATGCTGTCTGACTCTATCTCTCTCACACACACACACACACGCAGGCTCTCACTGTCACATGCTGTCTCTCATACAATCATTCATACACAGTCTCTCACTGGCACATGCTGTCTGACTCTCCCACACACAGGCTCTCTCTCTCTCCCACATACTGTCTTGCTCAGGCACAGGCTCTCACTGTCACATGCTGTCTCTCTCACACACACAGAGGCTCTCATATGCTGTCTCTGCAAACATTCAGGTCCTCACTCCCACACACAGTCTCTCAACTCATCTCATACACGCACACATACACACTCTACAGACCCTCAGACTCTCTCTCACCTCTGGGCCTCCTCTTCGGGGGTCACCGCAGGATGGGCTCTGCAGCGGCCCTGCTACCGGACCTCTTCCTCTTCTCGGGCCGCTGTGACTTGGGATTTGCGGCGGCCCGTAAGCGCTGCTCCTCTTCTGCATGCGCTGATGCTCCTCCTCCTTCCGGCCCACGCGGCTCCGGCAACGTTTACTTCTGGGGCCGCACAAGCAGGAAGGAGGAGGAGCATCAGCGCGTTTAAACGCGATCTTTTTCTTCGGGCTGTGGTGACATGAGCCTCACCACGGCCCTGCCGATCTGCCTGTCGCAGTGCCGCATGAGCCTCCCTGTGCCCAGGGGCCTTGGCTCCCCTCGGTACACCACTGCTCGCGGCGCCCCAGCCCAGGCCTAGTGCTTTCACCGGCCCTGCCCGCAGGTTTCTCTTCGGGCCGCAGCGTCAGCAGACCCTCTTCTTGTCTTTGGCCGGGAAGTTTAAAAAAAAAAAAATCACGTGATGGGAGTGACCGGCCCACCGAGAGAAGCCCGATCCCCCATTAGGCCAATCCGCCCCTGCCTGTCTGTCAGGCCAACATGGAGCTGGGAGCTTGGGGGGGGGCTACATGGGAGAGGCTCAGAGAAAAGGGGAGTGATAGAAAAATAGAGGGGGAGATGGGAAGGGAGAGAAGAAAGAGAAGATATAGAGATGGAGAGATTGATGGGAATTGGATGAGAGAAATGTTAAGGGAGAGGTAGAGAGGAGGGAAATGGGATAGTGATAGGAAGGGGAAGAGAAGTAAAGGAGAGGGGGAAGTGGGGATTGGGAAGGGGAAGGAGGGAGAGTAATGGTGGAATGTCATAGGAGGGAGGAGATAGTGCTAGGAAGGAGAGGGAAAAGGAGGAGGGATGTGAAAAATGGGGTGATTATAAAGGGTAGGGAAGGAGAAATGTGGATGGGGAAAGAGAAAGGTAATGGGAGAGGGCATGAGGAGAAAGGAGGGAGGTAAAATGGAGGGGAGAGATGAGAAGCAATTGGGTAGGAGAGGAAAATCCCATACTTGGGAATCGGGAGGGAGAGTAGGAGCTCTGGGATTCAGGGAGTAGGCAATTGGGTGGGAGGATGACTAAGGGTTTGTTAGATGGGCTGGGGTGTGAGACAGAGTGAAAAAAGGTGGAAAATGGTATGAAGACCCCAGAGCGGCTGGGGATGGGTTGAGAGGCTATGGAAAGGGACAGGGTACTGTGGAGGGGATAAGAGGCATAGCAAAGACGTGAGAGAGGATGGAAATGGGGGAGCTAGGGAGAAGGTGAAAGAGGGAGTGAGAAGCTAATAAGGCTGAGACAGAAGAAAAGGAACCATTCTTTTAAGCAAATGTCCAACATTCTCATTTTACCAAATATTTCTACTCTTGTCTCAGCCTATACCCATCTTTAAGGAACACATGCCAAAATGAGTATATAAATTTTGCTTGCTATAGTAAGATGGTTTGCTATAGAAGAGGCCTGACAGCCAATGAAAAATATTCTTGGACCAGTGAGTAGCTTATGTAGAGAATACAGTAACTATGTGTGCTTTTCATTATTGCAATTTAATACTAAAACATCCAATCTAAAGAAAAATCTGGAAAAATTTAACTTTCCAGCAGACATTCGGAACACAGAAAACATCCTCTGTGCTTAGAGATATAAAATTTGTCATTTCTACTGGGCCATCGGTATGCACAGCCCTGAACAAGATAATTTGAATGAGCAAGATCAATGTTACTTTCGTGTGCTTCAGTCTGGATAGAGACATAACCAACAGGCAAGTCTATAACTGAGAACCACAAAGAATTATGATCTATAAGCATGATGGAATGCTGCATTCATTCCATAATGCTTAAGGGTTCCTATCATGAGTTACAGATAGTTTAATCTTCGAGATATACACATTGAGATCTGTTACAGTGACGTGAGTCTATTTCTGTTCCATGACTTTTATTTTACATTTTTAATTTGATATTTGGCAGGAGTGTGAATCAAAGCATGGTGGATGATCCAAATGGTTGTTGGATTACTCTGTCTGACAGCAAATCACAAAAGTTGGATCAGTGCATCTCTAGTTGCAATGTCTTTAAAGAACTTTTAAGGTTGAAGATGAGGTGGTCAAGTGCCTGATTCATCCAGGTCTTTTCCTTAGAGACAGGATGAGGGGGTGTTAGTGAATCAAGCCTCGAGTAGCCTTAAGTAGCTGAAAGTCACAGAAGAAATGGGAAATAGGAAATTGAAAAGACTTACTCAAGGCTGGGGTTCTGTGTTCTAACCACTACACCACCACACTACACTGCCAGCCCTCCAGGCAAACTATGCCTGTGGAAATACTTGTGTTTTAAAAGCATGGCTTGCGATGTTGCGGTTTGGTAGCATAACCAAAGTTGCAAGACAACAGCCTTGTGGTTCATGTTATATTAATAATGCGGCTTGATGATCAAAACCCATTACTCTTGGTTATCTTCCACCGGCTGAGCCAAACTGTTATAAGTCAGACTGACTGTCCATACTCTCAGTATGTTCTGTTTTCATAAGACTGCTCTAAATGTAAAACCACATCTGTAAAATTATTGCCCTTTAAAGATCAGATTGTTCAGCTCTCCTAAATGAGATGTTACATCACAGTTGCTTTTCTCCATATAAAAAATTAAATACATAAATAAAATGTCAGCAGCCCGCATTGTCTGGGCTCAGCTTTATACAGGCCACTGTGCTCACTGGTCAGGCTCAGACAAATGTACCGCTCACTCCACCTCAAGCAGAAACACAGGCTGCCGACTCTTCTTCATTGTTTGCTTTTGATGTCCTTTTCTTTTTTTCTTACAGATGTGCCTCTAGGTTTTGTTTTGGTTTTTTTTTCTGTTGTATTGTAATGATATATACCACTGTATTTTCCCCACAGAGTAACTTTATTGTCTCGGAGTCCTTTGTGGAGACACATGCACTCAGGGGTTTTTTTATTAGTATTTTTTTTTTTTTGTGCAGATTGTTATGTCTATTGCCAACACCACTGCAGCTGACTTTTTAATTTAGCCTTTCTGCTGCACGAGGGCACTTTCCAGTTTCAAACTAACAAATGAAAATCAGACGTCGTCTTCCATCAGAGTTAATATGACTCGGCGATAATATCTGCTGCTATTCCTGTCTTACAAAATCTGGTTATTGGTTTCATTTTACGGGCTAGTACAGAGGAGCAGAGGAGGGGGGGGGGGGGAGGGGCCCATCCTGTCTTCCTCCGTGCAGTTCCAGAGAGTCCATGCAATGGGCTGCCCGGAGTTCTCCCTCCGTAGGCCATACCTGTGCCTACCCAGTCACAGGGGTACGCATTGGCACTCGCCATCGTGTTACAGCCAGCCGCACACTTTATCCCTATGTCATTAAAAGTATAGAGTGTATGCATATAAATATATATATTTGCAGCCATTTCTTTGACATTTCCTTCCTTATGCCTTTTCTGCCTTTTGGAAACCGTTTTGTATTGCTATCTAATAAGAGAGGCCAGCCAAGATTTACATTTTAATTTAGTTAACTAAATAACTCAGACTGTGTTCTCTAAGGACAAAGGCAAGTCTGTAAATGGGCAGGATTTTCCTGTATTTTATGACTGCAATTTGCATGAGAAACACCAGATCCTGCATAATTGTTGCTTTGTTGTTTTGATGTAAGTAGCTGTTTCCAATGTCAATAATTATAACTTTAAATAAAGTTTAGTGGCAGCTAGGGGGTGGGGAATGGAATCTACTGGTAGTAGGAATTTCACATCAAACTAACCACAGTCTCACCCATTATGATGATGCATGTATTGAGCTTCCGAGTAAACTCTATGCAAAGTAAACACAGGGAAGCCAAGTCAGTCACTTGAGCCCCAACACTGCATGTCTACTGTTATTCCATCTTTTTGGTGTGTAATACAGAACTGACATATGAAAGCTGTTAATTACTTCATTATCCTTTCACATCATGAAGGCAAACTGTGCGTCATTATGAAACTCATTAGCTAGGCCATGGAAGCAAGACACAGAGACATTATTGTGCATACATTCGTTTCGGCTTTGACATTCCTTTCTACGACCGAATTAGTGCTTGCCTTTTCCTAGGTGGTCCTGTCCTGTGCTTCTCTAGATTAGTTGCAGTTAATACAGGCGTGCAGCTGTTGACCTGAGGGAGTGCTGTGAGTTCTGGACCTCAGTCGCTCAAGCTGTGGTGAGCAGCTCGCATTTGTTAGACTAGTATACTGTCCTCACATCATTACTTAGCAAGTTTGGAAGTCTGTTTCCAACTGGAAAGTGTACTGTTTTCCAACCATCACAGAATGCATTTATAACTGGTTTTAAACCAGTTTCAAATGCATTAATAAATGAAGTTAAATAAGGAACATATTGTTAGGTTATAGCACTTTGGGGAGAAAGGGATGAAGATGGGAAGTATGTGACTCAGTTGGTTTAGGAAAATCATTTTGCCATGGGCTGATTAAAAAAGGCAGATCTGTAGTTCCGTTATAAAGAGGCATCTTTTCTTAGTATCACAAAAGAATGCAGTAAGTAAACTGGAGGAATACAGTTGTTGTTCTAGAGGAAATTAAGCAAATGTAATGTTATAGTGAAATGCACATGACGGTAACTTTGAAACAGCCGTGTGGGTGCACATGTGCGCACATATGCCGGCTCACGCCAAAGGATGCAACCATTTTATAACATACAAACATATATGCGCGCATGGTATAAAATAGGCTGTACAAGCGTACATGTGTACACAATTTTAAATGGATGCATGCATGTGCGCACTAATGCCACCTCTACCACATAAGTGGAGGGAGTTTAGTAGACACGCGCTGATATAATTACCAGTTTCCCCAGTTCGTTCCCAGCTTGCCCAGGTAAAGAATAGGACTTCCTAACCACCCTAGTTAATATGCCTCCCTTTTTCCCCTATTAGCCCCACCCTTAAAATATCCCTGACTATACTAGTTTTTTTTTATCTTAGGACTTACATGCTATTCATAGCAGAAGTAAAGTTACATGGAAGAGAACCCCGGCGTACATTTGTGCATGCAAGTATTTACGCGCTAGTTTCATTTATAAAACTTGGAATGCCCATGCCCTGCCCACATCACGCCCACACCCCACCCCTTTTTCAGGAAACAAATTTTGTGCGCATATCAGATGTGCGCATACACGGGCGCCTGTTAAAATCTGCGTGTACCTCCTGCATTTGGCCCTGCATGCAAATAGATGCCATGCTTGCTGCTTTGGCTGAAAAAGACAAGACCAATGGGTCAGTGATGCTAAGGCCTGTATAAGTGCACAGGAGGCACTAGCAGGTTGTGTGGAGAGTTACAAGCAGTAGCCTCCCTTATGCAGCAGCTCCAAATCTGCTGCCAGCCCCTTCTCAGACACACATCCACAGGTCCTGCACCGACACACTTGTCCGTGGTCCTGTATTTCCATAGGGCCTGTCTTTTCTATCAGACAAGGGGAGCACTGAAGGAGTCTGAAAGGGTGAAGCAGAAGATCAGACGGTCTAGTATTCTAATTGAATATTTTCATTGAAGAGAAAAAGGCGGTGCATTCCTCATGACATTTGGCAGAATTGTGGAACCCTAGACCATGGACCTTGGAGATAATTGGAACACTGGCTTTCCATGAGGTTTGATCCCACATTCCTCCGTTAATTAGTGAATCCCAGTGGGCAAGGATCTTCTTTCACCAAAGGGCAATTCACAAGGAAGCCAAAAACAAGGGCTGCAAAGACATGAAAAGACACTCCTGATAATGTAAGTGCTCAGCCGGCATTAACCCCCCAATAATATAAACCAAGAGATTTGAAAATAATTTTTATTTTAATAAACATGCTGTGTAGGTAACTAGCAATGATATTGACAAGTTAACAAAGACAATTCTGACTGAGCAGTAATTTCTCCCTGCAGTTGTTGGAGGGTTAGATTAGAAGCCTGTATACCTTTCCCAGGAATATTAACGCAGACTAACTGCCTGTGTTTGTCCTAGTAGCCTCATTCTTGCTGCTAGCAGAGCATGTCCCAACTGTTGTCAATTTATCAATGTAACGTGCACTAGTGGGCACAGTTTGAGCAGCCATTAGGACAGGTGCCTCTATCCATCACAGCCAGTCACTTATTCCACCTTGTCAGGAAAACTAAATGGAGCTTTTGGAGAAATGTAAACAACTCTCTAATGGACAATCAAAGCACCACTTTCTGAAGCAAACAAGAGGCAGAAATCTGACAGATATTTTTAGATTGTTGTGGCCTGTTCTGTTTCAAAACCCCTTTTTTTTTCATCTGTTCTGATTAAAAAAAAAAGTAAATAGAATAATAAGAAATTAACATTTCAAGGCCTTTATGTTGGGGCGGGTGAGGAAACTGGGATTGTTCCTTATTTGATAGAGAGAGCAGAACATTTCGGTGAAGTGCACACTTCCCACAGTTAAATCATTCAGCAGAAGTGGTCAGCAGGATAATGACTGCCCAACAGAGCACCCCTCTCTCAAGCCACTAACCCCTACATTTGTTTATTTAGATATAGCTCATGCCTTATTGCTAGCTCAAGGTAGTTTTCCTGTCACTAGCGTGGCTTACAATTTTAGGGCCTGATTTACTAAGGCTTTTTCCCCTTTTCTGTGTCTATTGGAAAAATCCTTAGTAAATGGGGCTCCTAGTTTCTACCCGGGGCAATGGAGAGTGAAGTGACTTGCACAAGGTCAGAAGAAGCACCAGCAGGATTTGAACCCTGGCTTCACCTGTCCACTCCAAGCTATTAGAGGTGTGAATCGTGTGCCCGATCGTTTTAACGATCAGGTTCGGATGGAGGGAGAAAAAAATCGGATCGTTAGAAATGTGAATTGGAATCGGTTCTGATTCCAATTCACATCATTAATTTTTTAGTGAGGCCTGAGCAGATTAAAAAAAACCCACCCGACCCTTTACAAATGACCACTTTGCTTTCCCACCCTCCCGAACCCCCCCCCCAAAATGTTAAATTACCTGGTGGTCCAGTGGGGGGGGGGGTCCCGGCGCGATCTCCCGCTCTCGGGCCATCGGCGCCATTTTGGCTACCACTGATAAAAATGGCGCCGATGGCCCGATAAAAAACCCCCCACCCCGACCCTTTACAAATTACCCCTTTGCTTCTCCCACCCTCCCGACCCCCCCAAAAACCTTTTACATGTACCTGGTGGTCTAGGGGGGGTCCGGGAGCCATCCCTTCAATCATACCCTCGGTGCCGGTGCCGGTGCTGGACTGGTTTCAAAATGGCGCTGATCGCCATTGCCCTCACTATGTCATCGTGTGCCCGATCGTTTTAACGATCAGGGCACGATCAGGGCACGATCAGGGCAGTGGATCACCTTTGCCCTCATTTTGTCACAGGGAGCGACGGTCGCTCCCTGTGACATAGTGAGGGCAAAGGCGATCGGCGCCATTTTGAAACCAGTCCAGCACCGGCACCAGCACCGAGGGTATGATTGAAGGGATGGCTCCCGGACCCCCCGCTAGACCACCAGGTACATGTAAAAGGTTTTGGGGGGGTCGGGAGGGTGGGAGAAGCGAAGGGGTAATTTGTAAAGAGTCGGGGTGGTGTTTTTTTTTATTGGACCATCGGCGCCATTTTTATCAGTGGTAGCCAAAATGGCGCCGATGGCCCGAGAGCGGGAGAACTGCCGGGACACCCCCCCCCCCCCCACTGGACCACCAGGTAATTTAACATTTTGGGGGGGTTCAGGAGGGTGGGGGAGGGTAAAGGATTGGTTTTAAAGGGTTGGGGTGGGTTTAGGGGTTGTTTTGGTGTGCCGGTTTTCCCGCCCTCCCCCCAAATAATTCCCATACTCGATTTAACGATTTTTCACGATAAATCGAGGGAATTACTATTGTATCGAGTCCCTTATCGATTAATGACGATTTTAAAATTATCGGACGATAATTTAAATCATTAAAAAATGATTCACATCCCTACAAGCTATATCTGCCTACTGTTGGGTTTTCTCTCCAACCTGGTAATACTGGTAATGTTCAAGATCCTTATTAATTTAATTTAATTTCTGTTTGTTTTGCAAGAGAAAACCAGAACTGACATGCATTTATTTACTATAAATTTGCAATATTGATGTCTGATAGTTAATATTTATACAGGCCACAGTTCAACAGAATTTTTGAGCTGCACAAATGACAGAATATCTGAGGATATTTGACAGGTGCTATTTTACCTCATGCTGCAAAAACTTATTTTGGCCAGCTGAGAATATTCATTTCTGTCCTGTGGAGGCTTACCCCTGTGCAGGACTTTATGCACACCTCTGAATTTTGCAGAGCAGAGGGCACAGTATATTATAAATTATGTCTATGTGATACAATCACTAGAAGTTAGAAAATTCTATATAATCCTAAATCCCAGATGTATTTTACTTGTACACAATAAACTTCATCATTACAGTGCAGGTTTTATAAATGCACAGTAAACTGTTCACATAATCCTATGATCAAATCCATCCAGTCATTTCTGTGCCGTGCTCATGAAATACCATCCTCTTCCAGAAAAGCACAAAGAATTGGCTTCTTCAATAATGTCTCTTTGTTAAATACATTATATCGCATGTGTGTTTTATTGCACCCCGTCCTGAGCTTTGGAGGGTGCAGCTTATAAAAAATGTTAAATAAATACATACAATAAATAAATAAATAAATAATGCACTTTGTGACCTACAAAGGACATTGCCTGATAAAATTAACTGTGGCACCCCATTATTAATAATACATATGCTAGCCAGCAATATAAATCCAGTAATTGACCTGGTATTGGGGGGGGGGGGGGGAGGGTTGTGTTTGTTTTTTTAAATGCTGCATTTCTCTACCATGACCCATTGGTAAAGCATCCTTATTTTCATCAATCTGAAAAAGTTAGCTTGGTTTGCAAGCTGCAATAAAAGATATTATAATATGTGTTCTATAATGTATGGCTTTCAGTTCTTTGTGGAAATAAAAGATGATTTCTAAGGAAATAGTGTGAATGCAGAGCATGCATAGTCTTCCCTCAATGCCCATTTTCTTTGACGGAGATGCCATTAATACTTTAATTGGCAACAGGTGCATCTGAGCTGAATGCTGGTTCCTTAGGAAACAAAATTCTGAAATTGAACATATTTAATAAACTCCTCTGCTCTAAACAGTTGTGGCGGTGAAGTAACCAACCTTCCACCAAAAGTTGCTTTACCATACACCTTGAATCTACTACAGTAGGCTAGATAGCAAAATACTACTCAGTAATACATCTTAAATGCATCAACACTAAGCAGCAAAAAATAAATTAAAATCTTTTACTAGTGCAGAAGATGAGGAGGATATGATTTGTGCAACTACTATGGAAAAAGAAGGGGTAAATCTGGATTCTTAGATTCTGGGTCAGATATTATGAAAAATGGGTGTAGGCCACTATACTCATATGAAGCCACCTCCCCATAAATAGTTCAAGTACGGCTTTTATCTAATCCTACCAGAGCATTATTTAGTAAGCATTATTAATGAGTCCTCCTACTCCCTTACCTGGAGGAAATTCCAAGTTTAATTAAAAAGTATGACAGTTTCTTTGACATAAGTGCATTAGAAATTAAATTGCTAAGCTAATGAAACTATAAAAACATGTTATATGCCTACTAGGTAAAACGTTTGGGACATTTTTGGCCTACAGATTCCTCTTGAATGTTTCCTGCCATTGAGAAGGCTCTCTCAGTAGGCGTGCTGGTTAATGTGCAGGAAAGGAAATGCTAAGCAATCTTTGCAGGTGCTGGCCAGACCATGGTCTTGTGTACCCAGTCTGCCAGCGCATCTGGGGTCATGACCTCAATGGCTCTACAAGGTATCATGTGATTTAAATTTTGTGCTGGGGTCTCCTTTGGTGGGCATGGGAGGTAGGGAATACTAGACTTTCCTGCCAGCTGATGAAACTTTGGCATGTGTCAGGCGAGCCTATTCTGCAGTGGTGGATAAAAGTGGGGGAGGAAACGGTGGTTGACAGGGTGCTGCTAATGCTGACACTGTTGCCTGGGGAGCCCGCTCTTTCCACTGCTCCATCCCCATCCCTTCCTGCTTCTTATAGAGCTGCTGCCAACACTACATGCCCCACTATTTTCCTGATTCTCTCTATCAGTTCTCATAGGACAAAGTTGCTGCCTTTCTTGGCTCCTAGCTCCTAAGAATCCCTTACTGTCAGTTGCAGCAAGTGCACAAAACATTGGATCCTTTGGTGGCTAGGGTGCAGGGATCATATTCCTACCACTGTTTGTAACAAAAAAAAACAAGACATCATGTATTTCAAACCTAGCCACCAGCCCTCCGTAACCCCCTATCCCTGCTGTAGCAGGGCCAAAGTTTGGCTCTGGTTCATTATCTGAGTGCATAGCACAGCCCACTTATATCCTACTGGTATGTCTCTCACCCCCAGCGCTACTTTCTAACCCTCCTCATCCAGCTGCCACTAGTGTGCTGACAGGAAGAGGAAGGCATGCTTAACATTCTAGCTAGTCCAGATGTCACTGGTGAAATGGATGACACTACTTTCCACCTTGCATGACACTAAAAGTACAGGTTGGGGGATCACCTGCCTTCTAAATATTCTCCTGCAGCAGCCATTTAAAGCCCATGCTCTCAATCTCCAGCAAGGGGCTGGTCATAGGGTAATCAAAGCTGGGATGGGTAAGCTTGGGAATCTGAATCCCCCTTTGTCATATCTTTCCTGCTGTTCCTGCTTTGAGAAGTGAATGGGATCTCCAAACTCGTACCTAGGGTTGCCAACTTTCCACCGTCAAATTTCTGAACATTTGGAGATGCAGTTTAATATCTATGCTGATGTGATTTATTGCCACTCTTCATCATTAGAAAAACACAGAAATATAAAATATAATAGCAGATAAGGCCTCATCTAGTCCGCCCATGATACTTGCTGCTACAGTGCCATAGACCCCAGATGATCACTGACTTTCCCCTTACTTCATTGCAATTAATGATCCTCTGTACTTGTCCCATGCTTTCTTGAATTGTCATTGTTTTTGTCTTATTGACCTGGGAGGTTGTTCCATGCATTCACCACCCTTTCTATGAAGATATATTTTCCAATGTTACTCCTGAGCCTACTCCTTTGAAGCTTAATATTTTGACCACTAGTTCTCAGATTTCTGAACTCTGAAAAAGGTTTGCTTTTACCAGTCCAGAAGCCAAACTACTATTTTGTAAATTGTTTAGGCCTATGATTAAATCATGGACTGAAGTCTAAGCAAGTGACACAAAATAAATGTATCAGCTGTGACACCATGAGTAGTTTCCGGCTTGCCAGAGGACAGATTCAGGCTGGACTTTGGCTGTTGTCCCATAAACTTTTATTGGTTAAAGACAAAAAAACAAGCAGAACAGACCTTACCTCAGCAGTTTCTAAGCAAAAGTCACAATGCAGTTCATGGGGTTCAGTGTTAATCTTCCCTAGGCTTCCTTCTCTTCTTTGGGGCCTCATATTCTCTCTAGGCCTAGCATCTTATTCCGCCTTCGAAGGGAAATGCTCTGAGAGCAGAGCTCCTTTCCTATGTGTGTGGCTTAAGCTAGACCAGGCGAAATGCCTGGACCTGGGCTTTTAAGGGTACTCCTTTGCCAAAACATACTGAATACAGTAGAGCTACCAAAACACATACTGTATTGTATAATCAGTTGCTAATTTGCAGCTAGCGGTCTAAAATTTGGACATTTCCGAACATTTAGCCCTTTTTCTTTTTTTATTGTGGTACCTCAAAATTCTGTGCAATCCAGAAAAAATCAGGTCAATTGACAACTCTACTAGAACCAGCCTCCCCTGAAACTAACACTAATTGAAAATAGTGAAAGATAGCCCAGTACCTATCCTCTACTGATGGCCTTCCAACAGTGAATGCTTTCTGCAAAACCTTGATCTTTCATAATTCTAAAGTGCCTCTACAGCTTTCATATCTTGTGGGATCCCCCTTCTAGATGTTGGGTGCTATTACTGGGACTGGAGTTGAGGACAGACCAGGAAGGTAAAAACCTAGGGGCATCTCTCATGCTCTTGACCACCTGCTGTTTCTTGGTGTGCTCTTGGCCCTGGCAGTATCACTTACTGCCTCTATACCTATACTATCTGCCTGCCGACTGTTCACCAGATATCACACTAGTAACTAGGTTCTTCAAGTTCTCCTCAGCAATTAGACTTTCAATATCTCCTTTATCTAATTCTTCAAATTCATCACATGATTCATCTGAATCGATACATTCTTCAAAGACCTGCTGCAAACACGGGTCAGAACAAAACAGGGAGTGCTGTGCTGGCTTTAGCTGATGCCTCCTAGTTCTCCCCCACTTCTGCCACTTTTCTTCTGACTCTTTCCCCTGCACTATACCCGCAATGGAGATGTTCCAGCTTCTCATCCAACGCTGCAGCTCTAGTTGGTTTTCCCCTTTAAAAAATCTATCTTGATCTTAGCAGGGGGCCCCAAGCCTCATGATCTTATGCCTCTCATCATCACTACTGCTATTTGTGCTGGCACCAGATCTATCTGGAGGAGCATTTTTCCTATCCCATTGCCATGTTTGCCTCTTGATGTCAGTTATACAGTGGAATTTATTAAAGCAGATTACTAGTGGGTAAGGGCTTTTAGGGTTACAGTGTATACCCTAGAGTGGACACAAAAGATAGCAGACCAGTTACTTTTGTTAGAAACAGAGCACAGTGAATTACTGATGCTCGCTGATTATTACTGTATATTAAGTCAAACTATGTATACAGGGAGGACAACTTTCAAACAGCTGTCTGTGCCCCCATATAAGTGCACAAAAATCTACTCCTGTATTTTGAAACCTGTGTGTATATGATGTACGTGGGATATAAAATACACACAAATGTACCTCACAACATGTGCGCACATGTTAAAAAAAAATGTGCAAATATATATTGCACTTATCTGGATAAGTTCTGACCTATCCTGCTAAGTAGTGGCACTGATCGGGATAAATTCCAATTTATCTGGCTAAGTAACGGCAAAGTTGCTACTTAGCCAGATAAGTCTTAAAAGTGTTACTTATTGTATCTGGCTTTACTGCTACTTAGCTAGATAAGTTGGAACTTGTCTGAATAAGTGCCGCTTTCATGACTTATCTGATTAAGTAGCAGCAAAGCCACTACTTAGCTGGATAAATCAGAATTTATCTGGATAAGTGGTCCACAACTGCTATGCCTGTGTATTTTTTCCTCTAACTTTAAAAATATATGAATGGAGATTTTACCTGCATCATTTACACACATTTTCCTCCCACAATTCCAGTTTTACGCGTGTTAAGTAGGGAAATTTTCTAACATGCATGCAGAAATGAAATTACCAATTTTACCAATTGGTCTACCCATTCATCCTGGTCATCCTCAACTCCCCCATTTCACCCCCAGTATTTCATTTTAAGAGTTTACTATCACTTACGCCAGATTGAGAGCAGGTGTAAATATACACGAGTAAGCTGCCAAATCTACATGTATAAATTGTTTATTAAAGAGTAACATACAGGCGTAAATGTTGGCCCTGCCTATGAACACACATTTACTCACAAACCCTTTCCTACACGTGTATGTTTGAGGTTTATAAAATAGCATATACATATGCTATTTACACACACATATACTGATTTTTACAGGCGCAACTTTTCAAAAATTCACCTTAAAGTCAGCTAGTACACTGTCACTAACTCTTTTTCACTGAGAAAACATTTTTCCCCATTACTGCTTAACACTTCTACAGAGACCACACACTCTGCAAAAAAGTCAGTCTCTCTATCTATATCTTTCCTGCAAACATTGATACCCGCTATGTGCTGTAGCACTAGTCTTACCCTAATGATATGTAGTGTAACCCTCTGACAGATAGATTAAAGTTTCTTCTGCTACTACCACTGCAAACCACAGTTAGGACACAGTAGTAGCAACTGTAACCACACATCTTGCTTTCTCCTTTAAATATAAATCATTATAAGTTTCTTTTAACTCAGAATTTTGAAGCAGAACTTCAGAACCTCTGCCTTCTTTCTCTGAGATCTAACAGAGGAATGACTGAAAAAAATAGTGACTGAAAAAGATTCATTATTTTGATTCAGTTACAATGAACCAAAATAAAAATCAATTCATTCTTTGCCTTTCCTTATTTGGATTCAAACAAATACACATCCCTACCACAGATCCTTTGGCACACTCTCCCTCACATGTGCTTTCAAACACACTCCTTCCAACAAATCCATTAAGAATACTGCATCCATTTAACTCATTTCTGTAATGTCTTGTCCATTTTCCATCTACAAAGCATGCAAACTAATGATTAAACCACAAGTCTTTACTTTTCTGACTTCTGCCATCTCTTGTGAACAACTGTTGTTCTTTACTTAAAATAATTAGTCATTTTGGGATTTTTAGCCTGCCTTTCTAAATGATACTCAAGGCAGCTTATAGCATTATTAGTAATCATGTACATTAGGTCCCTGTTCAAAGGGCTTACAATGTAAATGGGTACAGAGTCATAGCTAGGTAATGTGGTGCCCATGGCCAAGTGAAAAACTGTGCCCTCACCCAATAGACAACACATGAGTTGGATTCAAAGGTATTAGGCATGCTAGGAAAACCTTATAACCTTGCGCCCCCGCGTCATCACACCCTTCTCGCACTCGATTAAAAATTATGCATTTATAATAGATTTTACATTAAATAGGACATTCAAAGCATAGTCTTCTGAGGTAAAAATATCATTTACAATATGTGTATTATATTTACATGCACCACTGTAGTGCCAACCAGGAAACCTTGCAAAAAAAAACAAGAGATACTTGGAACCCATATGATATTAGGTCTACTGTAATGTGTCTTGGGCATTGGTATGACCCTAAGAGAGCCACAAGAAAACAGAATTACAATGCAATAAACTTTCTATATCAAAACAACACTAACTGCTAGCACTCAAACAGAAACAACTCTACCTGTGAAAGTTAACATTGCAAATATTAGGGGTGTGCATTCGTTTTCAACATATATGTAAAACGCAACGTAATTTTTTTTTTAACTTAAAAAAGTGATGAGGCGAAAACGATCGGATTTCCAACTTATTCAACATAGCTATGTTGAATACGTTGGAAATCGCGATTGTTGATCCTAAATAAAAATTTAAACCCCTGACCCTCCTTAATCCCCCCCCCCAAGACTTACCAAAACTCCCCAAGCTGGCCAAAAGTTCCGTGAGGGTCCGGGAGCGGACACGCGGGGAATCACGTGACGTCGCGTCACTCCGACATGACGCCAACGTCACGTGGTCCACCGCGGTTCCGCTCCCGGACCCCTCGTTGGACCCAAACGGCACTTTTGGCCAGCTTGGGGGGGTCAGAAGGCCAGCTTGGGGGGGTCAGGAGGCCCCCCCCAAGCTGGCCAAAAGTGCCGTTTGGGTCCAACGAGGGGTCCGGGAGCGGAACCGCGGTGGACCACGTGACGTCGGCGTCACGTCGGAGTGACGCGACGTCACGTGATTCCCCGCGCGTCCGCTCCCGGACCCTCACGGAACTTTTGGCCAGCTTGGGGAGTTTTGGTAAGTCTTGGGGGGGGGATTAAGGAGGGTGAGGGGTTTAAATTTTTATTTAGGGAATCGGTGCACGTATGGACATAGACTCAACTTATGGAATTGTACATATGTCCATATTGACCGAAATTGACCCCCCCTTTCGACTTATGGACTTATGAACTTAAACTTTTGGTCTGCACATCCCTAGCAAATATTACACCAGGCCTAAAAAAGTAATATACCTTCTATAAGAAAAACAGAACAAGCCAAGCTGCTATAGATCCCTACATAGAAACTACATACTATTGGAATACCTCACTTCAATCACACATACAAAACACAGATAGACCCTCAAATACAGAAGAATAAAGAGACTATAAAGTATAAACAGAAATGCACAGACAAAAACTGAACTGGAAACTGCAACAAGCCAAATTCTATATGCATTGCAACAGTGGAAAAACAGAAGCTTTGCTATTCCTCATAAAACTTTAAAATTAGCAAAACTATACCATTAAAAAGAACAATTAAAAACTAATACATAGAATAACATTCAATAACTAAAAACTCATAAACTTTTTCCAAACACCAATAAAATATTTAAAAACAGACATATCAAATTGTTGGTGTTTGAGGTAGTTGTGGGTGGATCCTTGGGCTGGTGGCAGATGACCACGCCCCTGGGAGAAAATCCTGAGAGGGACCACCGGTCAGGCTCAGAGTATGGAGACAGATACACACTAGTTCTTTTATTAAACAATATAATGAACCACCAGAGGTGGCAGTAGTGAACTGGAAGTGCCCGGCAGGGCTGTAGTCCCTCAGGTACTGGAACAGCGATCCTGGATAACTGAGCTGTAGAGAAGGTGAATATAGTGAGTAGGCAGAGTATGCAGAGTTCAGGAACAGAACCTTGATGGTAGCACTTACACAATAGTCTCTAGAAGTAGTCCAGGTGTTAGAATGAGTTAGGCCCTCGAGGAGCGAGTACCTGGTTCCAGGGAAAGCTCTGAGAGAGAGATGGTAACTCACTGGTGTAGTAGGCAGCGATGACTTCCAGGCAGAATAAGTATTCAGCAACCAGTCCGGGAACATGGGCCCTCGAGGAGCGAGTACCAGTTCCAGACTGTGACCTGAAAAACAAAGAGAGAGCGAGACCTCCGAGGAGCAGGTACCCCTGGTAAGTCCGAGGAGGCAGAGCAGCTTAGGTAGAGTAACCCTTGCTAACTCGATTAGTTAGCGATTTCTAAGACCTTATATATCCGGTACTGATGGCGTCATCTCAGGGGGACGCCCCTGAGGTTCGCGCCATTGCTGGTACATCAGTTGGGGCTGAGCCACACGCGCGCCCTTAGGCCCTTGTGAAACATGGCAGATTGCAGTGTCGAGCCGCTCCGGAGACGCCGGAGGAAGACGGCAGAATGACTCCACGGCAGCCAACCTTCCACTTGAGCAAGAGGGAGTCGCCAAGGAGGTGAGGAGGGCAGAGTGGAGACGTCGGGCAGCGACGGTCTCAACACAAATAACACTCAACAATTAAAACTAATAAGAATTTTTAAAAATTCCCTGTTATTCATACCTGGGAACTTTGATTTCCAGATGTCCTGAAATTGTCATGGATTAGCAGACAGAGAGGAAGTGGAGTTGTTATGTGCATACATGCTCATAAACAAACATGCTCATTCTCTCTCTCCCACACACCAGTGGTATAGCAAGGGGAGGGGATGTGAAAGCTGTAGGGGGCACCCAGGGGTCTCTTTTCATATTTTTTTAAGCCATATACAGGTAGAAGGTGAGCAGAGGATGTTATTTGAAATGTCAGCTGTTTCTTTGACCTTAAACATTTCTACAAGGAGGATGGTGATGGTGGTGGGAAGGGGGAGTTTGGAGGAGGCAACACAAATGTATTGGCCCCAAGTGCTGGAGACCCTTGCTATGCCACTGCTCACCTATCTACTTGCTCTCTCTCTCTCCCACACACATACATGCATGCTGTCTCTCTGTCCTATACACATACACATAGGTTCTCTCTCTCTCACACACATGCTCTCTCTTTCACTCTCCCTCACACATACTCTCTCACTCGCCCACACACATGCTCCTCAGTGACCAACCTGACTCAGCCTATGATGTAGCTTTCTCTCCAGAACTTGTCAGGCTCCTCCTTCCTGCCTGCACTACACCCAGCCCCAGCTCTATTTAGACTTGTTTAGCCAGATCCTCTTCACTGGCTCATTGAATCATTCTTGGCTCTTTGTCCTGGCCTCTGTTTCTTGTTCTTGCTCTGTGGCCTCCAGGCCTTCTTATTCCTTGCCTTGCCTTTTGGCCTAAGCGCCTTCTCACTCCCTGTCTTGCCTTGTGGTCTAAGGGCCTTCTTACAACTTGCCTTGTTCTGTGGCCTATCTAGGCCTTTCCTGACCTTGCTCTCTGGGGGCCTCTTGCTTAGTGTCCTTTGGGTCTCCAAGCTTAGCTGCCTTCGGGCTTTTATGTTCTGTATTCTGTGTGTTCCATGTTGGTTCTTACCTTGTCTGTCTTTTTAAGTCCTGCTCTAGTCTACCTTGTTTGAGTCCTATCCTTTTCTGGTCTTGTCACCACTCCCCCTGTCTGTTCCAGTATCCTGTCCACAGCCCCTATCTGTTTTAGTACCAAGTCCATTGCTCCCTGCCTGTTCCAATGACCAGTCCATACTCCTTGCCTGTTCCAGCTTCCAGTCCTCAACTTCTTTCCTGTTTCTGTATTCAGTCATCAACTCATTGCCTGTTACAGTCTCTCTGTTCACTACCTCCAGCCTGTGTCTGCCTGCCCTGACCAGTTTACCTAGCCTGTCCACCTAAGTCCTACTATTCCCCAGAGTCCAAGGGCTCAACTTGCAGGGAACGGGGCTGGCTAGGCAGAAGATCAGCTCAGCTTTCACTATGATGTTCAGCTGGCGTACTGAAGTTCTACTGACCCCCAGAACCCAAGGGAGCTGGATAGGCAGAAGACAGATCCAGCTTCTGCCTTGTGGTCCTGCTCTGCTTCTGAGAGGGTATTCCTAAACCCCACCAGTTATAAAACTCATTCTCACACATGCTCTCACTCTCCCACATACATATTCTTTCTCTCTCTGTCCCACACACATACACATAGGCTCTCTGTCTGCCACACATACACACATACTCTGTCCCACACCCATATACCCATGCTCTCTTTCTTACTCTTCCAGACACATACACACATGCTCTCTCTCTCTCTTACACACATGATCTCTCTCTCCCACATACATATACGCACAAAGCAGCAAGCAGCGGCAGTCTCCTTCTTCAGTCCCCATGGCCAAGGGATCAACATCCGGCCATGGGGATTCAACCCAGTTCTATCCTTCTGGCCATGGGGTCCACCCCAGTTCTAGCCTTGGACTCCTTCTGGCAGGGCAGGGCGTGTTCTTCCTCCAATGAAGCAGTGTGGCCCTGTCAAAATTGACAGTATGGTCAGTGGGGCATTTGTAAGTGGAAAAGCAGCACGGCCCTGCCAGAATCAGCAGCATGGCCGGCGAGGCCATGCTGCTTTTCTACTTACTAAGGCCCCACCGACCTCGCTGTCAATTTTGGTGGGGCCATGCTACTTTTCTCTTACTGAGTCTGCACTGCTCTCACTGACATATGGCAGTGCTTTGGTGCCCTTTAGTAGCGGCACGTATGGCACTGGTCATATTGGCCATAGGCACACAACAGCTCTTTGTTGGGTAAATGAGGCAACAATTGATAAACTGATTTTCTCAAAATCACAAAAAGTGTTAGTGGGAATCACTTTCTTTTGCATGGATTTTCTCAGGGATAAGACTTAGGACTCTTTCCTCCTCTGCCCCTTCCTTGTTAATAAGAAGCAGATTACATTGTAACATAATAATATAGTAATTTAGGAAAAATACAGTAGATAAAGACCAAAATGGTCCAACTAGTTTGCCGTTGTACCGTGCTCCCAGTAATCCTGGGGGATTTAGGGGATGCCAGGAGGGGAAGTAAGGTTCAGGTTGGTGTGGGAGGTAGGAGGGGTGAGAGTGGGGATTCAAAGGATGCCTAGAGGCCAGATGTTTATTTCAGAAATTGCACGGGGAGGGGAAAGTTCCTTGGACCAAGGCTCACAACTTTTAAAAAATACACACTTACCAAGGGCAGGTTTGGGGGAGGTTTACATACACAGAGTATTTACTGCAAATTTGATATGACTGATGAATTTCCATCAATTGAATAAATGAAAGGTACCAACAAGAGGAGTTGATTGGAACAATGCAGTAGAGACTGCGTGGTTCAAATCAGTTTGCCATTGTACCATGTGTACCATGCTCCTCTTGTTGGTACCTTTCATTTATTCAATTGATAGAAATTCATCAGTCATATCAAATTTGCAGTTAATTCTTCTGACTGTGTATGTAATCCCCCCCAAACCTACCCTACCTCCAAACTCTGTCATTCTTTCTGCAATAACAGTTGCAGCTGTGCATTACGACCCGCGATAACATACTGTGTGCATTAAAAACAAATAATGTGTGACGCGATAATGTACCGTGCGTTGCAATATTTATTTATCTATGTGATGCGGTAACTCTATAATGTTCCTAACCACGCCCATTTTTTTATTGCGGGTGCTATTTCCACTATATTTATAGCAATTTGATAAATCTAGGGGTTAGTCAGCTAAGCTTAGCTAGATACTTCTGCTGTTCAGTGCTAATCAGCTAAGTTTAAGCCCCGTACCTGGAAAGCCCAGTTAAAACTTATTCGGGGGGTGGGGGGAGACATTATTTAAAACTCCAGGTTTGTCCATTTAAATCCTGAACTTAATCAGAAAAAACATTTTGAATATTGACCTCTTAGATTGCATTTTGGGAATAGTAAAAACTTTTAAGTAGGGGAAAAAAAGTTTTGTGGTCTTTTCTGTTTGTCAGATTTCTGTAAATCAGACTGAATGCCAGTTCCTTTTCCAGTTAGTTCCCCATTTTGTGTTGGTTAGCAAACTGCTTGGCTAGAAGAAATGTAGTGCGAAATTATGTTATAGATTTGCATACCAGTAACAACAGTAATGTCAAAATGTAAATCATCATTGCATAAGTAAGTGACTCTGGTTTTAGAAAGTTCAAGTCAAATGTGCATTTCTCTAATCTAATTGCTTCAAGAACTCTTCTGAGTGACCATTTGTTTTATAGTAATGACCTAATTTGATAGGCAAAGTTTCCAGACCCAAACTGAGTCCTACTAGCAGTACAAATTTTGTCTTACATCTGTAATGAAACCAGCAAATTAGGTCCCATGGCCATAAACCTCACAGAAGGAAAGCAAACAGAGCATGAATCAAAAAGAAAAAAGCTTTGGAAGGCACGGAACTATTAGCAACATATAAATTTAAGACTAAAATTTAAGTGCTGTTTGCCTGCTGCAGTCTGT
This sequence comes from Rhinatrema bivittatum, assembly GCF_901001135.1. Lineage (NCBI taxonomy): Eukaryota > Metazoa > Chordata > Amphibia > Gymnophiona > Rhinatrematidae > Rhinatrema > Rhinatrema bivittatum. The sequence goes on from NC_042624.1 coordinate 83,218,452, forward strand.
GGATCTACTGACTCTGAAAAAGCGCTAAATGTAAATCTATACCCTGTTTGCCTGGAAATGTTATTATTAGTCCACAGATTTGTGCTTGAAAAGAGGAGACTTGCAGCTTACCCTAAGGCACTGGATAGCATTTAAAGCATATGTCAGACTCATATATTCTTACTACCAGGTGTGCAAAGAACTGAGTGCAAAATCTCTTCTGAAATGAATATGGTAACTCATTCTGGCAGGACTCACAGAGTTATTTCCTGACTCTTAATAGGATTTCATTATCTGAAACACACCCTTCCCTAGATTAAAAATAAGCGCTGGGCTCAAACTGCAATCAATTTTTTTTTTTTTTGGGGTAATCTTAATTTCTGACTAATGTCTTCTGGTGCAACAGGAAGAGGTAATGATGTACTGTTTGTGCAGATTAAACAAGAATGAATCTTATTAGGACAAGATACATATGATTCTAAATTAACTCTGGACCCCATCCCTCATACAGCTTTAAGGTGGCTCTATAACTGTGAATCTGAAAACAGCTCATCCACTCTTACCTTTATGAGGACCGCACTGTGGTAGAGCTATAATTAATTTACATGATTTGTAATAATCTTCACAAAACGTTTTTCTACCCCATGGCAGCAGTCAAAAAAGCAAATAGAATGTTAGGGATTATTCCGAAAGAAATGGAAAACAAAACATAGAATACCAAAATGCCGCTGTATCAATCCATTGCGCAACCACCCGTTTGAGTACTGTGTGCAGCTCGGATCGCCCAATTCAAAAAAAAGATAACGCGGAACTAGAAAAGGTGCAGAGATAAGGCATAAAGGGGATAGCATGGCTCCCTTGTCAAGAAAAGCTAAACAGGTTAGGGTGCTTCAGCTTGGAGAAGACAATTGGGAGGGGATATGATAAAGGTTTATAAAATCCTGAGAGGATATTAAAAAATCCAACAGGTAAACAGAGAACACTTATTTATCCTTTCCAATAGCACTAAGACTAGGGGACACTCCATGAAAGTAACAGGTTGCAGATTTAAAACAAATCAGAGAAAGATTTGTTTCATTCGATGTACAATTAAGCTGTGTGGGGAGGTGGGGGGGATTTGATTCATGTAACCTTGAATTTTAAAAGCCCGAAATTAGGGGATGCACAAAGATGTGGGTCCAGTCTGTGCTGAATGGATTTTAAAAGCTGGCCAGATACGCACATTTTTTTTTACACTGCGCGCACAAATTAAAACGTTTTGTAAAAAGCGGCGGGGTACGGGCATGACCTGGGTAGAGCATGGGCATTTTGGGACTGTAACCTAAAATTTATGCGTAAATACTTACTTGCATGGTTCGCGCTGGGGTCCCCTGCCGAGTAATTTTACTTCTGCTGTGGATTTATTTATTTTTATTTAATTCTTTTATATACCGACCTTCATGACATGGGTCATATCAAATCGATTTACATGGAACCTGGGGGTTAACATTCTTAAAATGGATGACGTTTAAGTTATAAAACAAAAAATTCTAGGCAGATCGGTGGGGTTTTAAAGGTCAGGAATAAAAGAGGTGAGGGAGGCTATTAAACTAGGTGGGGTTGGAAGTCCTATCCCTTAGCTGGGCAAACTAGGAATATATTCGGAAAACGGCCAATGGCATCAGCGCGCGTGGGTTTTAAAATACCCCCCCCCCCCCACACACACACACACACACTTTTGTGGTAGAAGCGGCATTTGCATGCACGGGCGCGCATCCACTTAATATTATGCACACATGTATGCATGGTCAGGCTGTTTTAGAACATGCGCGCGTATATGCACGTATGTTATAAAATGGCTGCATCCCTGGGCTGCCGAAAGAGGGCCCACGTGTGCCTGCACGCTACATTGAAAGTTACTGTTCCTATGTTTAGTTCATTTGCCAAACCAAGCATAGAAACATAGTAATGGCGGCAGAAAAAGACCAAAGGGGTCCATCTCGTCTGCCCAGCAAGTTTCTTATGAAAGTAACTGCTGCTCCCTATAGGTTACCCCCCCATGTTCCTGTTAAGGATAGTAATTGCCGCTCCAGGCAGGTTACCTCCAAGTCTTACGTTAAAGGCAGTAATATTAAAAAATCAAAACCAAGCAACTGCCAATCCCATAACAAAATTACTGCTAGCAATATTTTCACAGGGTGAGCAGCCCTGCTGATAATTCATACAATGCTGCTGCTTGAACATGCTTTGCTTATAGACTTCCCCTCCCCCCCCCCCCCACCAGCACCATCGAAGCAGGGATCGGTGTTGTAATTGCGTCAGAAGCATGTAAGCTAAATGGTTAAGGGTAGTAATCGCCATGTCTTCTGTTAGGGATAGTAACTGACATCTATGCTGGTTTAACCGCCCCCACCCCATGCACCATTATCTTAATTTCAAACTCTAACCTTTAGGGATCCGCAGGGTTTATCCCTTGCCTTTTTGAATTAATTTACTGTTTTTATCTTCTCTACTTCTTTTGGAAGGGCATTCCAGGCATATTTCCCGACACTGGTTCTGAGTCATCCCCCCTGAAGTTTCATATCGTGACCCTAGTACTTCTGTTTGCTTTCCTCCGGAAAAGGTTCGAGGAACATGCATCATTAAAACCTTTCGGGTATCTGAAGGTCTGAGTCATATCTCCCCCAGCATCTCATCTCTGCCAAGGGGTACATATTCAGCTCCTTCAGTTTCTCCTGACAAGTCTTCTGATAAAGTCCCACAACATTTTGGTCGCCCTTCTCCGAGCCGCCTCCATCCTGTCTCTACCTTTTTTGAGAAATGGGCTCCAGAACTGAACACACTACTCCAGGTGAGGTCTCACCATGGACCGGTACAGTAGGATTATCACCTCCTTTTTCTTACTGGTTATTCCTCTCTCTATGCAGCCCAGCATTTTTCTGGCTTTAGCTATCGCCCTGTCACATTGCTTTGCCACTTTAGGTCACCAGACACTGTCACAGCAAGGTCCCTCTCCCAGTCTGTGCACATCAGTCTTTCACCCTCCATCACAAGCAGCTCTTGGATTACCGTACCCCCAGATGCATGACTCTGCACTTCTTGGCATTGAATTCCAGTTGCCAAAAATAAAAAAGAAACAACCAAAAAGAAATCACCCCATTACAGGCCTCTCTGCCCCACGCCTGTGACCCCTTGTCACCCCTTACCAGTTCCACAGCTCTCAGGATAAAAGGGTAGGAGTGATCACCAATCGCTCCTGCCTCACTGGCTCCAGTCAAAAAGTGGTGCCACTGTCAGGGCCAGAGGGTAACAAGTTATTTTAAACCCATAAAATATATAACCATAGCACAAGTTTTTTGGCTATATCGCTTTATGGCTAGAATGCAATGACCTCTGCCGGCCCTGAGACTGGCATCGTTTTTAAACTGGAACCAGTAGGGCAGAGGCAGTTTTTGTTTTGGTCCTGCCCCTTTCATCCTCAGAGAGTTATGGAAAGGGCAAGAGAGTGGCAGAGGTGTGGAGTGGAGAGGGCATGTTTTGTTTTGTTTTTTCACATTTCTTGGCAAATGCTTTTGGAGGAAATGGCTATGAGCCAGGAAAACTGGCTATGAGCTGGCTATGAGCCAGGAAAACTATCACTTATCCCTGAGAGTGAGCGACAAGGAATAGATCTATTCTTTGGGATCTGTTGCGTACTTGTCACCAGGATTGGTCACTGTTGGAGTGATGTAAATCTGCTGTTATTTGGACTGTGGAGTTAGCAATCTGATGTTATTGGCTCCTAAGGACGGAGGAGTCAGAAGACTTGTAGTGTCTCAGATATCGTCTTGCTAAGGAGTTAGCAATCTGTAATGAATCTGATATAGTTGTGGGTGGATCCCTGGGCTGGTGGCAGATGACCACGCCCCCGGGAGGATATCCCGAGAGGATGGAGACAGACACACATTAGTTCTTTTATTAAACAGGTTTTTGAAACCACCAGAGGTGGCAGTAGTGAGCTGATATGCCTGGCAAGGCTGTAGTCCCTCAGGTACTGGAACAGCGATCCCAGCATGGCTGAGCTGTTGAGAAACTGTAGAAAGTGAGTAGGCAGAGTTCATGAACAGAACTAGATGGCAAAACTCACATAAAGTCTCAAGGAAGCTCAGGAGCTGGAAAGGTTTAGGGCCTCGAGGAGCGAGTACCTGGTTCCAGGGAAAGCTCTGAGAGAGCGATGGTAACTCACAATTGTTTGTAGCAGCGATAGCTTCCAGGCAGAAGAGAATCTTCAGAGTGTCCAGGGACATGGGCCCTCGAGGAGCGAGTACCGGTTCCTATCTGTAATCTGAAAGTAAAGAAAAGAGCGAGGCCCCCAAGGAGCAGGTACCTCTGGTAAGTCCGAGGAGGCAGAGTAGCTTGGGAGCATAGCCAAAGCAATCCCCTTGCTAACTCAGTTAGATAGCGAAATGACCTTTAAATACTGGAAGCGGATGACGTCAACTCAGGGGGACGCCCCTGAGGTTCACGCCTTTGCTAGTACTTGAATCAGAGCGTGCGCGCTCTAGGTCTTCAGGCAACATGGCAAATCTGCAACGTCGAGCTGGTCTGGGGACACCAGAGGGAGACGGCATGGAGATGCCACAGCCAGCCATCCATCAGACCCGGAAGGAGTCGCCACAGAGGTAAAGAGGGCGGAGTGAGGGTGTCCAGCAGCGATGGATGCAACAGCATCCCCCTTCAAAGAGTGATCTCTTCGGGTACCAGGCTTAGGTTTAGAAGGATGCACGAGGTGGATCTGATGAAGCATCTCTTTGTCCAAGATATTGGTCTGAAGCTCCCAAGAGATTAAATTGGGGCCGAAGCCTTCCCAAATCAGAAGGTATTCAAAAGTCTTGCCTGTTACGAACATCCAGAATTTCTTTGATCTTAATTTCTAAGTCGTCTTCTGCATTGATGACAGGTGGATCTTGAGACTTGGAAGAATCTTGCATAGTGTTATTGATGATATCAGCAGTAATGGATTGAGCTGCTGTGGATGACACTGAAGGCTTTAGTGGAAGTAGCTATATTGGGGTACGTCTGAAACCCATTTCTAATGATGACTCTCCAGTAAAAGTTGTTGGATGAGAGGTGAAGTAGAATTCAGCAGTAATATGTAGCTGCTATGGACGTCACTGAGGCTTCAGTGGAAGTAGCGATGTCAGGGTACGTCCGAAACCCACTTCTAAAGATGGTGGCAGTACCAGTGAAAACAGACTAGCTGGTTGCCAGAGATATCTTCTTTGGATCTATATGGGCTGTGGCTCATCAAACACATCCTCCGAATAGATGGAACATGACAGATATCTCTAAGTTTATAATCTGTGAATGCGGATAGATGTTGAACGCCTTTGAGCCAAGGTGAACGTAGAAGGCGCAATGAATATCAGCAGCCATGAGTTGAACTGCTGAGGACATCATAAGATCTTTAGGAGAAGTGGCGATGTAAAGGAACGTCCAAAGCCCACTTCAAGTTGTGATGCAATAATGGATCTTCTAATTTGACGAAGGGACTCCTCAGGTCTTCCACTAGACGTCTGTGAATAAGGTTGCCTCCTGCCCCTGAGTCCAACAGGGCAGGAGTCTGAACTGTAGCTGGTTCACAGATCATGGAGACTGGAAGAGAGGGCGGAGGAGAAAACGCTGTATGGCCCAAGAACAGTCCTCCCGTGGGACTTAGGCCCATCTGTTTCCCGGACGACGGGGGCATGTAGAGACATCATGGCCAGGCTGACCACAGTACATGCACAAGCCGCGTTTCTTCCGAAATCTTCTCTCCTTGGAAGTCAAGTGTCCATGATCAAGTTGCATTGGTTCATCTTTATCAGCAGCAGAAGTTACTGGAACCATCCGAGGTGCAGTGGTAGTACTAGCCTGTTTCAACCCTGGTAACACCTTAGGCCGGAGTTCCTTAACCTTATCTCGGAGCCGGTGATCAATCCGAGTGGCCAAAGCTATTAATTCATCCAGCGAGTCAGGTGTCTGGTGAGCAGTCAGCTCATCCTTTAAGCGGGTATCCAGGCCTCTGCAGAAGAGAGTCTTGAGACATTTGGGGTCCCAGCAAAGTTCCGCTGCAAGAGTCTTGAATTCTATGGCGAATTCAGCCAGTGATCTGTTGCCTTGCTTCAAGTCCACCAAAGCAAAACCGGCAACAGAAATATGAGCAGGGTCATCAAAGACGGAATTAAACAAGTCCATAAATCCTTCTATGTCCTGCATAGGGTCCTTGCATTCCCACAAGATAGATGCCCACGATAAGGCTCTCCCATCCAAGTATGACAGGATGTAGGTGGTCTTCGAAAGAGCCATGGGAAATAAAGTTGGCTGTAAGGTGAAGTGCATGCAGCACTGGTTCAGAAAATCCCGGGTCTTCTGGATTTCTCCGGAAAAGTGAATAGGAGCCGCCAGTGGTACAGCAGTATTTAAAGTTACCTCCTGTAACTGACCTTCTTGATTAGAAGCTGTGCCTTGTATTTTCTGTGTGTGCAGCTGATGAAATGCTGCAATAAGTTTCTCCAAAGTTTCTTGCTGCTCTGAGATGCGTTGGGCCATGCTGGTATAGCCTGCAAGACAGAGAGATGTGCCAGATCCACGGAGTTAACAACATCCCATCTTTTAGCCGGATCCACTGGCGTTAGCAATCTGTAGTAAATCTGCTGTTGTTTGGACTGCGGAGTTAGCAATCTGCAGTATTCTCCGCGAGGGGTTAACAATCTGATGTTATTGGCTCTTAAGGAAGGAGGAGTCAGCAGACTTGTAGTGTCTCAATTATCGTCTTGCTAAGGAGTTAGCAATCTGTAATGAATCTGATATAGTTGTGTGTGGATCCCTGGGCAGGTGGCAGATGACCACTCCCCCGGGAGGATATCCTGAGAGGGACCACCGGCTAGGCTTGAGTATGGAGACAAACACAGATAGTTCTTTTATTAAACAGGTTTTTTGAAACCACCAGAGGTGGCAGTAGTGAGCTGATATGCCCGGAAGGGCTGTAGTCCCTCAGGTACTGGAACAGCAATCCCAGGATGGCTGAGCTGTAGAGAAACTGTAGAAAGTAAGTAGGCAGAGTAGGCAGAGTTCATGAACAGAACTAGATGACAAAACTCAGGTAAGGTCTCAAGGAAACTCAGGAGCTGGAAAGGTTTAGGGCCTCGAGGAGCGAGTTCCTGGTTCCAGGGAAAGCTCTGAGAGAGCGATGGTAACTCACAATTGTTTGTAGCAGCGATAGCTTCCAGGCAGTAGAGAATCTTCAGAGTGTCCAGGGACATGGGCGCCGGTACTCGCTCCTCGAGCGAGTACCGGTTCCTATCTGTAATCTGAAAGTAAAGAAAAGAGCGAGGCCCCCGAGGAGCAGGTACCTCTGGTAAGTCCGAGGAGGCAGAGTAGCTTGGGAGCATAGCCAAAGCAATCCCCTTGCTAACTCAGTTAGATAGCGAAATGACCTTTAAATACTGGAAGCGGATGACTTCAACTCAGGGGGACGCCCCTGAGGTTCGCGCCCTTGCTGGTACTTGAATCAGAGCGTGCGCGCGCGCCCTAGGTCTTCAGGCAAATGGCGGATCTGCAACGTCGAGCCGGTCCGGGGTCGCCAGAGGGAGACGGCATGGAGACGCCGCGGCAGCCAGCCGTCCATCCGACCCGGAGGGAGTCGCCACAGAGGTAAAGAGGGCGGAGTGAGGGTGTCGAGCAGCGACGGACGCAACATGGAGACAGAATGTTGGGGTCAGTGGACCTTTGCTCTGACTCTCCATGGCACATCTCATGTTTCCATGCTCTTCGGTGCGCATTTGCTCATGCTGCCTAAATGTTGTCATCTGAATTTTCTGAGCCACTGCAATGGAGAATTGTTTTGGTGTGTTGTAATGAACAATTGGAAAAAAAAAAATCCCTTTACAGTAGAAAAGGTAATTCACATGATGATTCTTTGAAATAGCAGCATTTAGAAAGGATATGTCCAGGTCTCTATTGTATTACAGAACCATTCTGGCTTCAGAGCTTTTCAGGCTTATGCTTTCTTTCCACCTTAAAATCTTTACCTGGCCATGATCTGTTGTTCCATTACTGGAGGGCAAAAATGGGAGGAATCGTCTGGGCTAAATTGCAATTAGGCAGCCCTGAGTGAGGCTGGCACCAGTTAACTTGGGATATTGGAGTGAAAAGGCCCGTAATCAGCCTTCGGTCATGTAGAACAATGCATAAAATTAAATTGACATTAATGAATAATTGTGTAATGAAAATGGAAGAGGAGAGTTAATTGCATGTTACAGTGAGTGTAATGCCTAGATAACCTTGCATTTAATGCTATTCTTAGCCCTGCTGCCAAGACTTCTACAGAGAGCCTCTCTCAGCAGGAAGTCATTAAAACTGTGAGTAGATAATGCAGGCTCAGTGAAACCTAAGTGGCAACAATATAACAAGAGTTTCTTTCAGACCTTAGTGTTTTCAGAAAAAAAAAAAGGGCATGTTGGGGTAATTTGTACACATCTGAATGAAAACAGGAGACTTGGAGCAATCTATTTGCCGTTTGTCTGCAGTCTGTAACTGTCATTAACACCCAAAGTCGGTGCTTAAACTCAAAAGTATCCCTGAACCATCAGTGCTTGCAGGGCTGTAGGCATTCATCTATCTCCTAGAAATGCTAATTGTTTAGTGCTGTGTGGAGGGCAGTTTTCAAAACCATTTTACCCAGGTAAAATTGCCCGCCACTATCAAGGCATCACTTAGCTTGCACACTTTTATCCGGGCTACAAAGGAGCATTATTGAGGGTGTTTTTAGTTAAGGGGAAGAAAACAGCACATGCAGAATTTATTTTAACCTTTCTCCTCCCTCCCCTTCAATCACCCACACAGATCGGAGGTGCAAGGTAAACTGGGTAGCTTGTCTTTGGAAATTATCTATAAACTATGTGTTGTAAAAGTGCTGACATTACTTTCTAACTACATGTCCAGGGCCGGTGCTTACCTGTTTTGCTGCCTTGTGCTGACAATCCCCTCCCCGCCGCAGATTCTAATGGAACCATTCATGGACTTCTCTTTATCCCTGGAAATAACATACGGGCCGATACAGTAAAATTTGCAGGAGAGCTGGCGCTCTGAGGCAGCGCCCGCTCTCTCAATGCGCGCCCAGGCCACTCTCCTGGGCTCGCGATCCAGTATGCAAATGAGGGCCCTCGGTAAAAGGAGCGGCGGCTGTCAGCAGGTTTGACAGCCAACGTTCAGTTTTACCGGCGTCGGTCCTCAAACCCGCTGACAGCCACAGGTTCGGAAAACGGATACTGGCATAATTGAGCGTCCGTCTTTCAACCCGCGGGCCGTCGGCTGATTTAAAAATGTGAATACTCAAGTAGAAGTGCCTCAGATGGAGTCACCATTAAGGGATTTAACAGGCTTCCTAGAAACTACAGAAGAACAAGTAGAAAAAAGAGGGACTTTAATTGTCAGATTTATGATACCCACGGAGCGTGATAGTGTGTTAAGATTATTTCTTAGAAATTGCAATAAAAACTTACTTGGGGGAAAAAAATCTGGGTTTACCCCAATATGGTGAGATCTATGCAAGTATGTCGGAAAAAACTCTTGGCACTGTGTCCCAGAGCTCGCCAGATGGGAGCTTTGATAACTATAAGATTTCCCTTCAAATGTATTATGAAAATAAATGATGCATGTTATGTTTTCATGGAACCTGATCAGTTAGAGAAATTTCTAAGTTCACATGGGGATATTGGGGTTGATTCTGTTAGAAATGCCAGTGTATAGATAATGTACCGCAATTTCTCTCTTTCCTTTCTTTATTGAGATATTGCATAGTAACCTGAGGGAAAAGTTAAATATATGTTTATTTATTTTATTTATACTTTTTTTTATACCGACATTCATGATACAATCATATCATATTGGTTTACATGGAACAGGGGGAATAACAACAATAACAAAGATGCAAAGATGCAAAAGCTACAAAAGTTACAATGAACAGGGGTAACAGAACTAGGAAGGAGAAGAAACCAGAAGTGGAAAGGTAACTCGGTAATAGAGATGTGAATCGGAAACGGAATCGGTTCAGATTCCGGTTCCGATTCACATGTGGGTTTTTTTTTCATCAGGCCCGATCGCGGTTTTGTTTATCGGCTGCGCCCGAGCCGATAAACAAAAAACCCACCCGACCCTTTAAAACTAATCCGTTTGCTTCCCCCACCCTCCCGACCCCTCCAAAAACATTTTACAGGTACCTGGTGGTCCAGTGGAGGTCCTGGGAGCGATCTCCCGCTCTCGGGCCGTCAGCTGCTACTAATCAAAATGGGACCGATGGCCCTTTGCCCTTACCATGTGACAGGGTATCCGTGCCATTGGCCGGCCCCTGTCACATGGTAGGAGCACTGGATGGCCCGCGCCATTTTTAAAGATGGTGCCGGCCATCCAGTGCTCCCTCCATGTGACAGGTCCCGGGTTCGAGAAGGCCCGTTCTCTGGTGGTTGTCAGATGGATGGTTTTGGTGGGAGGGGCATGCAGAGATCCTTTGAATGGTTCCCTGATGGGTCTTGAAGAAGTATGGAGTTTGAGAGGGAGTTGCAGGTTGATGGGGACCTGGTGGTGAATGGTTTTATGAATGATGGTAAGGGATTTGTGAAAGATTCTGAAGCTTATTGGAAGCCAATGTAGATCTCTGAGGATGGGCGTGATATGCTCTCTTCTGTTGGTATTTGTCAGGATTCTAGCGGCCGCGTTTTGGAGCATCTGAAGGGGTTTGGTAGTGGAGGTAGGAAGACCAAGCAGAATGGAGTTGCAATAGTCTACTTTGGAGAACAGGATGGCCTGGAGAACTGATCTGAAGTCTTGGAAGTATAAGAGAGGTTTAAGCCTTTTTAGCACCTGAAGTTTATAGAAGCAGTCCTTGGTAGTGTGATTGATGAACTTCTTTAAGTTCAGATGGCTGTCAATTATTACTCCCAGGTCTCCTGCTTGAGTGATTAGGGTGTTGGGTTGGGTCAACTGGCGGGTATCGCTGTTTTCTGGTGATATGATATGATATGTATACCACTTGTGGATTGCTTACTGGAAAATGTTGTGTAATGATACTCCCTGGAAACTCCATGACATGTTGATATTGTCTTTGTTTATTATAAAACTTAATAAAGATTAAATAGAAAAAAAAAGTCAGAGTAAGGCTACTAGATTTCAGCTGTGCAAATTTAGGACACTTCCTTACTGCCAATAGTGGTGTAGTATTTCATATACAGGTAGAGGTGGTTATCTGGTGAACTGTGTCCAATGAAAATCATAGTAGTCTACTCTCAAAATGTTTCCAAAATGCAAAAGTTTTGAAATCAATAAATATTTTGACCTTAATACAAATCCGCGGGCTAATGGGTATGTCCTATACAAGGGAATTAATTATGCATCACAAAAATTAAAAACATCCAACAAAATCCAGCTATCAACATGTAAATTCATAAAAAAAATCAATAAAGATTAATTGACAAAAAATAAATAATATAGTTTCTGTATGGGAGACAAGTTCTGGGCAGAGACTTTGAACTGCATCCCATTTTACACCAGGGCTGCTACAAGGGTATTAGGTGTCCTAGGAGAACCTTATAGCTTATGCCTTCTCCCTCTTCCCTCCCCGCCAATGGCTATCTCCACACAAAATTAAGATTTTGCATTTATAATAGATTTTACATGACAAAGGACCTTAAAATTACAGTCTTATGAGGTAAACATATAAATTAAAACATGTACATTATATTTATACGCACTGTTTCAGAAAACCTTGCAAAAAAGACACTTGGAACCCATATAGTATTAGGCCTATTGTAATGCATCTTGCATACTGGCTTGGCTATCAAAGCCATGAGTAAACTGAATTACAGTTACAATATAGTGAACCAAAACAGCACAACTTCCAGCACTCAAATAGTAGCAACCCTACCTATGAAAAGGCATGACTGCAAATATTACACCGATCAAACCCTAAACAACAATATACCTCCTAATATGAAAACAGTATACAGGTTGCTAGATCCCTACACAGAAACTACATGCTAACAGAATGCCTCACCTCGGTTACAAATGCAGAACACAAGCAGACCCTCAACAGATACAGAATAAAGAGATCATAAACTATAAACAGAAAGATGCAAACAAAAAAAAGAACTGGAAACTGCAACAAGCCAGACTTTGTGTACAGTACAACAAAGGAAAAACAGAAACATTACCATTCCTTATCAAACAATAAAATCAAGAAATACAAAATATCAATAATATTAAAACTATACTAATAAAAAGAAAATTTCAAAACAGCTGTCAGGTAATATATATATATACAGCTGATGTATAGAACATCCAATAATTAAAAACTCATATACATTTTTTAATTTCCCAAACATCAATTAAATATTTCAAAATTGAACTAAATATTTCAAAATATAAGACACACCAATGCCGCTGATGGGTTGAGGTGTGCTTCCTGCCACATAGCCTCTTCCTTATTTAGGCTGTTGGCAGGTTGGGGTCCATCACTAACCCTATAGCCTCTTCCTGACTTTAGCCGCCAATAGCTTGGGGTACACTCTCTCCTCAGCTCTTCTTGATGTCAGCTACTGGTAGGTTGGGGTACACCAGTGGCCCCGTGGCTTCTTCCTGCCTTTGGTCGCTAGCAAGTTGGAGTCTGACAGTGGCTCTGGGGCCTCCCTTGAACTTTGGCCACTGGTGGGCTGTGGGGCACTGGTGGCCTCTCATCCTCTTCTTGACTTCAGCCACCAGTAGGTTGGGGTCTACCAGCAGCCGTGGGACCTCCTCTTGACAGGTCTCCCACAGCCTCTTCCTGGCTTTGGCCACTAGCGGATTAGGGTCCGCTCATGTCCCAAATGCCATGCCCCCTCCAAGCCATTGCCCTGTGCAAGTGAATAGCTTACACAGTAGGTTCTTACCCTCCTCCCCTCCAGTGCAGGGAAAAGTGTACATGCCATGAGGTAAAGGGGTGCTGCCAGGAGTAGGATTAAAGCAAAGTTGGCAAAGTCATGGGGTAAGAGGCAGTGTCCTATTGTGGATTGGTAAATGGTTAAAAAGAAGGAACCAGAGAGTAGATCTAAATGGTCAGTTTTCCTAGTAAAGAAAGGTAGCATAATACCCCAGGGACTGTAGCAGGACCTGTGCTGTTTAACAGAGTCATAAATGAGCTGGAAAACGGAACAATGAGTGACGTGACCAAATTTGCAGATGGCACAAAATTGTTCAAGTTGTTAAAACAGCAGCGGATTGCGAGGAACTGCAGAAGTGCCTTGTGAGACCAGCAGATTGGGCCTCTGAATGACAGATGAAATATAATGTGGAAAAGTAAAGAGTAATGCACATAGGGGAAAAATAAGCCCAACTACAGGTACACGATGCTGGGTTCCATGGAAAACAACCTTGGAGTTCTTGTGGACAATACATTGAAATCCTTGGCTCAGTGTGCGGCGGCAGTCAAAAAAGCAAATAGAATGTTAGGAATGAACCAAAAAGGAATGGGGAACGTCATGGAGAATATCATATTGCCTCCGTATTGATTCATGGTGTGATGACACCTTCGGCCTTGTGCGTAGTTCTAGTCACTCCATCTCAAGAGAGACAGAATGGAACAGGAAAAGATACAGAGGAGGCCAACAAAAATGGTAAAGGGGAGGAAACCATTCGTCTATCATGAGAGGCTACACAGCTTGCTTATTTATTTATTTATCTGATTTTTATATTCTGCTTTTCGGCACATCAAAGCAGATTGCATTCAGGTACTGACTGTAAAAGCTGAGGGCTTTTCAGCTTGGAAAAGAGATGGATGAGAGGAGGCAAAATAGAAGTTTATAAAATCTTGAACATGGTGGAATAGGTAAATAGAGGATAGTTATTTAAATAATACTAAAAGAAGGGGCTGTTTCATGAAACTGTTAACAACCAGCAGATTTAAAATAAATCATACAAAGTACTTTTTCACTCCGTGGATAATCAAGCTGTGAAATTTGTTGCCAGAAGGTGTGGTCAAGGCAACTAGCATAGGGGGGTTTAAAAGAGTATATACAAGAGGCCTACAGAACACCTCAAGGGTCCGGCTCCAGCTATCTGGCCCAGTCCACCTTTAGACACACACAAGCAGAATATTCTGTGCCCAGGGTGTTTCCCATGAGAGAGGGATAAGTAAGCAGGCCCCAGACAAGAGCAGAAAGAAAAGAAGAACTATGCTTGATGACTTATCTGTAAACTGCTGCATTTCAGTTCCAGCACTGCTGAGCTAAGCAGGCTTTTGTTAATTTGCTTGTAAATAATAAAACTCTGTAGAAGAATAGCCTGAGCCTAGAGTACTCTGTCCTCTGGCAAGCCAGTGACTGCTCATGCTGTGTTGCAGAAGTTCAGATAAGTTCCTGAAGGAAAAGTCTTTAAAACATTATTAGCCACGTAGACTAAAGAAAGCTGATGCTATCCCTAGGAGGGAGCAACAAGAAATAGATCTGTTTTGTGGGATCTGCTGGAAACTTGTGACCTGGTCAGGCTGCTATCAGAGACAGGATGCTGGGCTTGATGCACCTTGACCTGTCCCAACATGGCATCTCTTATGTATGTTTTAAGACTGGGCAGGGATTGCACTTTGAAATGCTTACATGTTGTTTACCCCACATATTTTATGACCTCATATGCTTGTTAAAAAAAAAGAAATCCCCATGGCGCTATCTGCCACAGGATTTTCAAAGGGAAACTCTGCAGAGAGTTTCCCTTTGAAAACCAGCTTGAAGACCCTGTGGGTTATTTGAAGAGTGGTCTCATTAAGGTGACATTTAAAAGCCTGGCTCATGCCAAAACCGGGAGATACGTGCACAAGTCAGTCTGGCATGTGCCAAGAGGATTTTAAAAGCCACCCGGATAAGTGCGTACTTACTGCTATGCGCACAAATTAAAAGTTCAAAAAAAGGGGGCGGGAAGCAGGCATGGTCTGGGCAGGCACAGTCATTCCTGGATGTTAACTTGAAATTAGCGTGCAAATTCTTACGTGCACAGGCGTGCGCTGGGGTCCCCTGCCATGTAACTTTACTTCTCCTATGGATGACGTGCAAGTTATAAAATAAAGACAAACGGACAGATCGGCAGGCTTCTAAGGGTCGGGGTAACAAGGGAGAAGGGAGGCTATTAAACCAGGGGTTTTTGGAAGTCCTATTCCTTAGCTGGGTGAACTGGGAAAACTGGTAATTGCGTCAGTGTGCATGGCTTTTAAAATCCCCCCACTGGTGCAGTAGACGCAGCATTTGCATGCATAAGCATGCGTCCATTTAAAATTGTACACATGATCAGGCTGTTTTATAACATGCGCGCATACATGCACGAATGTTATAAAATGGCAGTGTGCCCGTTTAAAAGTTATCGTCATTGAGCTCAATAATCAAAGGCATTTCCACAGGCAAAACAGTGTTTTAACCAAGGAAACAGAGATTTTGATTGGTATCCAGCCTTAATGCATGTTATTCCTCAGCGCGGGTAATTGTGCCCACATTGTGCATGAGGCGTGCCAAGGAGCGGACATGCTAAGAAAGAACACCTGTAATTTTGTATAATCAAAACTGTGCCCATTGTTTCTGACAGAAAAATTACCCACAGAGAAAGCAGGTGCAAATTTCTGTGGATAATTTTTCCAAAGTTAGCAATCAAAGCAAAACTATCCCTGGAGTTTTGGTTTGATTATTTGGTGTAAACCCTGTGGATAAATGTACCTACGAGGTTTGCCCTGCCAGAGGTAGTCTGATTATTGCCCTCTTTATGTATAATATATGAACTTCTTTGGCCTTAGTTTAAAGTACAGGGACAGACTATTCCATGAGCATCTGTCCTAGAGCTGTTGTACTCCCTTTTTATAGTAAAACCCTGTATAATAAATCTTGATTTGTTTTTTTTCAGTATCCATCTTATGTCTGGCAAAAGTAAATATTGTACATTATAATTCCAATGGAAAAAGTGGGATAAAATAAACATTATCTGAACCATATATATTGACTCCCAAATGCTTTCATTTGAAAACCGCAAGCTGTATGGGTCAGATTGGCATTGTAAATCTTGTGGTATTTCCATTCATTTTAGACTGGAAATTGTTACCCTTCCTTGTATAGTTGTGTGGAAATATGCTGTGGTACTGTTACGTGGTTATGTACTGACTGTAGCGGATTTACCATAGAAACCAGTGTTTCCCAACCAGTTTGCACTTCCTCATCTTTCCTGTTTTTGAGTCCTTCCAGCCTCTCCGTCTTAGCCCTAAATTGATTGAGATTGGAAGAGCATGCGCTGGAATTTGACTCACTTTCGGAGCAATTTTCAAAAGGATTTACATGTGAAAATATTACTACTATTGTAGCAATTTTCAAAAGCCATTTACCTGCGTAAAGTGCCCTACGCGGGGTAAATCCTATGGACAATTCAAAGGCAAATATTGTAGCATTTTTCAAAAGCTCACTTTCTTGATTGAGTGCATTTACACATCGAAAACCCAATTTTAAGCATGCAAATACTTTTTAAAATCAGGCTCTTTAAGTGTTGGGAATATCAGCAGTGAAGGAGCTCTGGAAGCCAAGGTAACTAACTGAGCTGGCTGCCCCTACTACACTAACTGCTTCCTTCTCCTGTACTTATAGAGAGAGGAAGCAAGTCCATTGAGATGGATTCATGTGTATCTCTTCCCTCTCGCTTCATTTGTTTTAAAATTTGGACTCAAGACTAGTGGGGCTTTCAGTGCTTCCCTAGCTCTTCTTTTGGCCATACGCGTCCTCTCCGGGTTCACATTCTCTGCCCCTTGCAGGCTGGTGTGCCACGCAACATTTTTGTTAATGTAGGTGTGCCTTGCGCTTGAAAAGGTCAGGAAACACCACCTTAAAACAAACTTAGGTGTATTGTAATTATGGCAATTATGTTGTGGAAAAAAAGAAGAAAAATGTTTTTTTCTTTAGAAGTCAAGCGAAAATGTTTAAATTATGAATGTTAAAGCAGTGTTAGAACTTAATTAGTCAAAAGACATTGTGTACATGTGTATTTCTGGTTTTCTTCTGGGTGCCTTTGCTGGGTCCTAGTATTTACAAATGAATTCAAATCTTTTACATAGCCTTATATTGACTGCAGTGCATATAGTACAGTATGTGCTAGGATAATCTAAGTTGGCATGCTCAAGGTTTGTCTTACATGTAAATCCTCTCTTATGACTAATAAGACACAATGATGAAACAATACATTGAACTTGCATCCTGCAGTATGAACTCTTACAGCCATAACAATGGCCTCTGTTCTGCAAACATTCCTGAGCTATGTAAATGGCCAAATACCTAAGATATTTGCCTCTGGCATGTTCTCTCATGCTACAAAAAAAGATATTTGTGCTTACTAACAAAATATTTGACTCTTTGCTGTGAAGAATCCCTACTGCACGGAAATTTTTGCATGTCTCAACATTTTGTAGAACGAAGGCCAATAGTATTTGCTCTTCTTTGAGATAAAGAGCGTATTCACCTGTGAGACTGTTTTCTTTAATGTTCTACCCCTCTCTCCATCTCTCATTCAGTTTTGACACCCCCAACCCACATATAACATGCCCTGGCAACTCTGGTACTGTTGCTTGTGCAGAGGATAGGCAAGGTCTTCTTCCAGACCAGAGGCGGGCATCGGGGACCTGGTCCTGGTGTGGGGGCAATGAGGCTTCAGGGGGTCCAAGAAGCTAGTGGGGAGTGCCCCTTCCGCAGGGGCCCGAGGAGTGAGTCTGGCAATCTGAGAGGCATGCAGGAAGCAGGGAGTCTTTCGGAGGTTCAATGGCAACGTGCTTGTGCTGAGACCCCTTTCACTGCTGTGGGCTGAACAGAAACCTCCCGGGCAGGCCCTAGCTTGCCCACCTCTGGGCCAGGCAGTTCCTCTCTGCTGCTCTAGCACCAGCAAGGACTGTCATAGTAGTAGCAGCTGTTTTCTTTCTCTTCTCCATCTTACATGTATCACCTTTGCAGTGCACCCAAGCTGTTCTGGTCTTGTTGGAAAAGAGGCCCAAACCCGAAGCTGCTGTGTCCCAGCGCCTACCTAGCGCTATCAGCTGTAAAGCCTGTCCAGTTCAATGTGTTTAACACAAATTAATTTTGTCCTTTAATTTTACTGGTGTTTCTTACCTTTTTCAGAGGAGTCAAATCCTAACTTTTACTGTTCAGACTACCACCCGGCAGTAACTTTCTTTAAAAATAAAGTTACCAGGTCATTTCCACTGGTGGCCTTCATCTTTCACTTTTCCCCAACGGAGAAAAAAGAAGCAAGTTAAAAAATGTTCCATGTTGGCGACCTGGCGGAAAACCACCGCTGCTGCCATCCTTTCCGCTGCTGCCTGGCACAAAGCTTCGGGAGGGCAGGTTCCAAAGCCGTTTACCCTTGGCACGGTGGCCTGACTGAAAATCGCCCTCCTGGGATGAGACTAAAAGTGCAGGTGGCTGCCAAAGCACGCATCAGTGTTTAGACCTGGGAAAAAGAGACGGTCCCGTTTTTAGGTGGGGGATGAAAAAAACAGCGCGGGTATGTTCGCTTTGTAAATGTACAGCTACTTTCCCCAGGGATAAGATGCCCTGGCAAACTCTGCATCTCTTTGCTTGCTCAGAGGGCAGGAGAGGTCTTCTTTCAAACCAAGGATGGGCACTGGGGACCTGGTCCAGGTGGGGGGTGGTGGGGGAGGGGGGAGGTCCCAATGAGGATCTATGGGGTCCAACAAGTGAGCACAGGTGACCGCCTCGCCAGAGGGTCTAACGAGCGAGACTGGGAGTCTTTTAGGTGTGCGCCTCCTGCACGCACTGCCACCTTCACAAGTAGCAGGTGCAAGTCACATGGACGCTTTCAGTGCAAGTCTTTGGCACCTGCTGTTTTTCAAAGAGAAACAACGGGGGTCGTTCCTCTTGGGAAATGTTGGAAGGATGACCTTCCAGTTTCCTTTTCTCATTCTTTGTTCCCAAACACACCCTTGCTGTGTCTGGTGGACTGACTTAGGACTACTAGCAAGCTACATATTTTCATTCATGGCTTTACTCCATTGCGTGCAGCGACTTGTAGCTCTGTTTCTCTGAGGAAAATCACAACTACAAGACCATGCTTGTAATGCTATCAAATCAGGACTGGATGGACTCGTTCTGGTAGCCTGAAGACACTATGCAGGATGGACTTTAGGACTGCAGAAACGTGGAGCTTCTGAAAGAACACACACGTCTTTAAAAGGATTTGTCGATTCATTCTGGATTCATTCTGGGTCAGGTAGCTGTTGCTGCTGGTGCTGAGTAAAACAGAAAATCTAACTCATTTCATCCTTTTGTTTTTTTGGCTGCCACTTCCTTGATCATTTCACAGTTAGTTCTATTACAAATAAGTAATCCAATACTATGCGCATACCAGTTTCCTATACTTTAATATATAATTATGATTATAAGCCAGGTCGTCAGCTTTTTTTTCTCATATATTTCCATTAACTTGGGCTCATGTGACTGAACAGAAGTAAATGCATTGTGGGAAAATGTACATCTTCCACACATTCCCAAAGCAGACGCGCATCTCTAAGTTCTTAAGGAGGAATGCTTTGAAAATACAGATACAGTTCGATAAATAAGGCATTTGGTTTTGAAAAGGAAAAGTAAATTCAGCTGTCACTTACTGTACTCAATATCCAAGGATGAGGCTTAGCATGGACATCTCTTTTTTCTTTTTCAGATACTTTATTTACGATATTTATATACTACAAAATGAAACATTTAGAGTACTTCAGAAAATTATACACAACACAAATAAGGAAATACATCAAGCATTAACCAAAGCAATGAAAGTAGGTGGAAGAACTAAGCATAAGGGTCAAATTATTCACTGTAGGAAAAGCTAATAAAAGATAAAGAAGGGAGAGAAAAGGGAAAACAAAAAAAAAACCCCAAACCTAAAAAGATGCTATTTTAATGTTCTTCGTTCAAACAGGAAGGGATGACATCCATTTCAGTTAATTCAAGAAATGTCCAAAAACCAGAGTGATCAATCTTTCTCTCCTAATGTGTTAAACTCTCCACAAAATGCACACGCCAAGCTAAATGGAGCCAGTTCCCCCAAAGAGGGCGATTCCGGAGTCTCAATGCGTGGATGAGACGATGGTGCAGGGAAGAGGGATTCAGTTTTGTAAGGAACTGAGCAACCTTTTGGGGAAGGGGGAGGCTTTTCCAAAACGACGGGCTCCGCCTTAACCAGGGTGGAACCAGGCTGCTGGCGCTAACCTTCAAAAAGGAGATAGAGCAGCTTTTAAACTAGAACATGAAGAAAAGCCGACGGTGGTTCAGCAGCGCATGGTCCGGAGGGAGGTATCTCTGAAGGAGACTAATGAAGCAGGAGAGTTAGGGCATCCCAACAGAGAGGTTCCAATACAAGCAAAAATAGTCCTTGTGTCTATATGTTTAGAATCACCTAAGCTAAAGGATTCCAACTGAAAATCAGATTGTTAGTACAAACAAAAAACAAGGTGACAAGTTGGTAGCTAAATCCAGAAGGGTGCTAGGCTGCATAGAGAGAAGAATCAGCAGGAAATGGAGATGATCTTGCCCTTGATGAGGTCTCACCTGAAGTACTGTGCTCAGTCCTAGAAACTGTATCTCAAAGGGGATAGAGACAGGATGGAAAAGGTCCAGAGGAAGGTGATCTAAATGGTGTGGGGGGTCTGTTTTGGAAAATCTATGAGGAGAGGCTGAAGGATCTAAATGTGTATATCCTGGCAGAGAGGAGGAGCAGGGTAGATATAATATAGACCTTCAGATAACTGAATGGTATTCATGATGCTCAAACATCAAACCTTTTCCATTGGAAAAGAAAGTGTACAACTAGGGGTCAGAATATGAAACTCTGGGGGGATGACTCAGAACCAACATCTGGAAATATTTCTTCACAGAGAGGGTGGTGGATGCCTGGAATGCCCTCCTAAAAAAAAAGTGGTAAGGCAAAGACAGTAAATTAATTTAAAAGGGCATGGATAAACATTATGAATCCCTAAAGGCTTGAGGTTGGTAATGAAGAAAAAGGGTAATCTATGTTAACTTTAGGTGTAACATTTCTGCATGGGAGTAACCTGCACAGAACAGCAGCTACTATCATTAAGAGAACACATAGGGGTAACCTGCATGATGAGGCAGTTACTACCATAAGCCACTTGCTGGGCAGATTGGATTGACCATTTGGTCTTTATCTGCCATTATTGCTATGTTACTATATATTGGCCTATTGATGATAATTCGAGCAGTTTGGTTGCCCATATCACTGACTGTCTTAGGCTGTATCTGTCAGGGTGAAGGTTAATAAGATGACTTTGAATGCTTCTAAAACAGAGGTGCTTGTGGTCAATGAAATGATGAGATCAATTATTCAACGGTGCAGATTATTTGGATGATTCACTTCTCTGTTCAGTTTCTCTGAATTTCCATGTGAGTAGCAGGACTGAGTACACAGCTTCAGTGAACTAATGCCCACAATGTTTGCACTTGCCACCTTGCTGTATTGTTGCCAATTGCCATTCTTGCCGCTGCTGCCTAGCTTACTCCTCATGTCCTGCCTCACTTCTAGTTCAGCACCTTAGTTTTCATCGTACTCTTACGGTCTGGCCTTGTCCTCCCACTATGTCTCTCTCTCACATGCTTGTATTGGAGTGTTTTGGCCCCCAGAACAAAAAAATATAATAAAAGCAAAATAAATAAAAACCTTCTCCTCCCAACCTGCTTCTTTCCTAGTTCAGTGCTTTGCTGTGTTGTTCTGCCACTGTTACTGCCCAGACTGCTCCTGGCCCTGCCTTGGGGTATTCCTGCCACTACTGGTGATGCTTTTCTACTCTTTTGATGCCTTGGCCTGTTCATGCCACTGTTGTTGGTGCCCCTTGCCCTTCTAATGATAGCTTGGTGTTTTGATACCACTGTGATTGCTGCCTTACCTCTTACTCCATGTCTTGGTGTTTTGAAGGTCACTGTGCTTGCTGATTTACCCTTCACTTAATGCCTTGGGGTGTTCATGCCACAATTGATACAGCTTTGCTCCTCCCACATGACTTGGGGTATTCATTGTTTGTATATGTTTGTTTTTAGTTGCTTTATGATTGTTATATAATAATCCGTGCCCAACATTTTATGGAGGTTGCGGAATAAAAGCATTTTAAATAAATAAAAATATTCATGCCACTGTTTAGGCTACTTTGCTCCCATCACTGTCTTGACATGCCTTTGGATGTTCATGCCATGCTTGTTTGTTTGTTTGTTTGTTTGTTTGTTTATTTATTTAGGTGTTTTATATACCATCATTCTAAAAGAAGATCACAACAGTTTACAAAATCAGCATTAAAATTCTTGGACAACATTCACATACTGTGTCAACATTCATATTCCAGGTCAACACATCAGCAAATGCATATTCTAGTTCACATCCATACATATTCTAGGTCAACATATCAGCAAATATATAATATAGTTCATATTCATATATTTTCTAGGTCATCATATCAGCAAATATATAATCTAGTTCATATTCCTCATTTTCTAGGTCGACACAACAGCAAATACAAATTCTAATTCTACTAACAATACACTTTACGTTGTTTGGTCCTTATTGCTCACTGCACTAACATTATCTGTGGTACTGACATTGAACTTATCAGCATATTGGTATTTTATGTTAAATTGTATGCATTTCTAAAGAGCCATGTTTTCAGCTCATGCTTGAAACTTTTTATTTCTGTTATCTGGTGTAATGACTCTGGAAGAGAGTTCCATAACTTGGGGCCCGCTATGGAAAACATTTGTTCTCTTATTTGTGTTTGGTGTGTGTTCCGAATAGAAGGCACCTTTAGAAGTCCTTGGTTTTGTGATCTTAAGGTTCTCTATGGTGTGTAATGTTGAAGTATCACTCTTAATGAACATGGGTTAATATTGCTGATGATATTGAAAATTAGGGTTAATACTTTATCATGAATTCTGGATTGTACAGGAAGCCAATGCAGTGCTATCAGCGAGGGGGTGATGTGGTCAAATTTCCTTGTCCCTAATAAGAGTCTAGCTGAGGCATTTTGTAGTGATTTTAGTAGTCCTGAGGGTAGGCCTAGTAATAAGGAGTTGTAGTAGCCTAAGTTTGAAAATATTAGAGTTTGTAAGACAGTGCAAAAGTCCTGCATTGTTAGTAAAGGGGTAGATTTTCAGAGCCCTGCTCGCCTAAATCCGCCCAAAACCAGGCGGATTTAGGCGAGCAGGGCCCTGCGCGCCGGGAAGCCTATTTTACATAGGCCTCCCGGCGCGCGCAGAGCCCCGGGACTCGCGTAAGTCCCGGGGTTCTCGGAGGGGGGCGTGTCGGGGGGCGGGCCCGGTCGTCGCGGCGTTCCGGGGGCGTGTCGGCAGCGTTTTGGGGGCGGGTACGGGGCGTGGCTACGGCCCGGGGGGCATGGCCGCGCCCTCCGTACCCGCCCCCAGGTCGCGGCCCGGCGCGCAGCAGGCCCGCTGGCGCGCGGGGATTTACGTCTCCCTCCGGGAGGTGTAAATCCCCCGACAAAGGTAAGGGGGGGGTGTAGACAGGGCCGGGCGGGTGGGTTAGGTAGGGGAAGGGAGGGGAAGGTGAGGGGAGGGCAAAGGAAAGTTCCCTCCAAGGCCGCTCCGATTTCGGAGCGGCCTTGGAGGGAACGGGGGGAGGCAGCGCGGCTCGGCGCGCGCAGGCTATACAAAATCGATAGCCTTGCGCGCGCCGATCCAGGATTTTAGTGGATACGCGCGGCTCCGCGCGTATCTACTAAAATCCAGCGTACTTTTGCTTGAGTCTGATGCGCAAGCAAAAGTAGGCTGATCGCGCTTCTTTTAAAATCTACCCCAAAGTTTTCAGCCAATGGATTATTCACAGCTTGGAGTATCCTGTTTTGATTAATTTGCTTATATGCTTTTTCAAAGTAAAGTTCTCATCGATCTGTATTCCTAAGTCCCATACTTGATCTGAGGGAGTAATATTAATAACTTCTAGGTCTGGAGTTGACATTTTGATTATTGTGGTATCTCTCCTAAACCACACAATTTCAGGTTTTTTTGGGGGGTTTAGAGTTAGTTTCAGTTGAGAAACTTTTTGTTGTATTGTCTTCATGTCTGTTGACAGAGACGACGTAGTTTTTTCAAATGTTTTGTCAAAAGGGATGTAGAATTGTTGTCGTCTGTATATAGGAAGAAGTTGATTCTTAGATTTCCTAGTAATGCGCATATAGGGGTAGATTTTCAAACCCCGGTGCGCGTAAATCCCGGGCCTTGCGTGCTCCAGGCCAATTTTCAAACGTCCATTTGCCGCTGTGCTGGGGGATCATGCGCTGGCACCCTGCAACTTGCTCCTGCTCCAAGGCAGGAGCAAAAGGTAAAATAAAATTTGGGGTAGTTAGGATAGGGATAGGGGGAGGACAGGGAAGGGGAAGGGAGGTTAGACTAGGGGATTGGGAAGCTCCCTCCCAGTCCACTCCTTAATTGGAGCGGACTCGGAGAAAACTGGGGAAGGCCATGCATAATTATGCATCGCCATGCATAATTGCAAAAGTAGACACACACACCCCCCCCCCCCCCTTTCACGTGCCGCCCTGGCATTTTATAACATGCGCGCGCCAGTTAGCAAGTAGCACATTTAAAACTAATCAGAGAAAGTTCTTTTTCACTCATCGCACAATAAAGCTCTGGAATTTGTTGCCCAGAGGATGTGGTTAGTGCAGTTAGTGTAGCTGGGTTTAAAAAAGTTTGGATAAGTTCTTGGAGGAGAAGTCCATTACCTGCTATTAATCAAGGTGACTTAGAAAATAGCCACTGCTATTAATTGCATCAGTAGCATGGGATCTTCTTAGTGTTTGGGTACTTGACAAGTACTTGTAGCCTGGATTGGCCACTGTTGGAAACAGGATGCTGGACTTGATGGACCCTTGGTCTGACCCAGTATGGCATGTTCTTATGTTCTTGTGTTCTTACTGCTTTTTCTAGGACTTTAGCAGTGAAAGGCAGGTTGGATATTGGTCCATAATTATCCCAGTCATGAATTTTGCCAGTTTTATTTTTTAGGATTGGTTTAAACACAGCTTATTTTGCTCTAGTGGGGACCAATCCTTCTGCTAGCAAGTGGTTTATTATGATTGTGAATATTGGAGTTATTATGCTTTTTGCTGTTTTCAGGGCACTTGCAGGTATAGGGTCCAGTGGATGTATAGCAGGTTTGATTTTTGTGATGATTTGGTTTATTTCAAATTTGGATACTGGGTCAAATGAGTTCCATTTCGCTTGACCAAATTTTTCTTCTGGCTCATTTATTGGTAAGCAGGTGGAGAATTGTGATTTTGGTTTATTGATTTTGTTTAACAATGAGGAAGCATATTTATTGCATTAATTCTTAGTAAAGTCGTAGTTATTTGAGATAGAGGAGGATCGATACTTGATTCATTTTTTAACTGTTTCAAAGAGTAATTTGGAATTAACATTACAGCATGAATCTGATTTGCATAGTAGTCTTTTTTTGGTTTTGTGGATTTGTTCGCAGTATTTTGTTTATAGGGATTTGTATTTTCTAGGGATTCCACAGATTGGCATTTCTGCCATTGCTTTTCAGATTTTCTCAGGGACCATTTAGTGTGTCTTAGCTCTTTGCTGAACCAAGATTTCTTTTGTTTAGTTGTGTTGCCTTCATTTTGAAATGATTTTTTCTGGATTGGGCATAGGGTATCTGCTGTTTCATTAATGATTTTATCCCAGGAGTCAAAAGATGAGGAGGCATTATCGTGATCAAACTCTGTTGTTTTATTTGTAATTGTTTCAAGTATTTCCGGTTCTGTCTTTTTTCTGTATGTGAAAGATTGATGATTATGTGAGTTTGTTTGCTGTGTGATGAGGAGCGTTACTTCAGCTTTTATTAGCTCGTGATCAGACCAGGGCAATATGTTGTGAGAAAAATTGATTAAGCAGTAGGGATGTTAATCGTTTATCTGACGATTGAAAATATCGTCCGATATTTTCAATATCGTCAGATATCGGGGAGTCCCTGATAGCGATAGGAAACCCCACGATTAATTTAGTGGGTTTTCTTATTGTTATGGGGGGGGGGGGGGGCGGGAAGAAAGGACACAACCTAAAAACACAACCTGACCCTTTTCAATGAGTTTGTTAGTATCCCCCCACTCTCCGGACCCCCCCCAAAAATTTTTTTAAATACCTGGTGGTCCAGCGGGGGTCCCGGGAGCATTCTTCTGCGCTTGGACTGTCGGCTGCCACTAATCAAAATGGCACCGATGGCCCTTTGCTCTTACCATGTGACAGGGGCTATCGGTGCTTTCGGTGCCATTGGTTGGCCCCTGTCACATGGTAGGTGCACTGGATGGCCTGCGCCATTTTTAAAGATGGCGCATGCATGTTATAAAATCAGGTGTACATGTGTGTGCGCACATGTAGGTCACTCGCGCATGTTATAAAATCTACCCCACTGAGCACAATTTTTAAAATCCAATTCCACAACTATTTTTTTTTTTTAGTACAATTAATAACTCTAATGAAAAAATGTCATCTTAAGTGGTTGTTCATGAAGAGCAAATATGTCAATAACTTTGACTGACAGGTCATTTAGCTTCCGGGTTATAGAGTTGCACTTCGTCTATAAGAGTTCAACTGGCACACTATGATGTTTATGCCAATACACCTAGCTCAGCAAGTGAAGGTTTGTATCAGGACACACAGAAGCTAATGAATTATCTTGGGCAGATATCGTCCTCAAAACATGGGACCAAGTTGGTTGCTCACTTTTGCAAGCTTGTTCTAATTATAGAACAGAGTTGCATATTATTACGAGAAATTTGGAACTACAAGGCAAATAAATCCCCTTGTTTTTTCATTAGAGTTTTTAATTGCACTAAAAAAATCAGTTGTGGAATTGGACTTAAAAAAATTGTGCCAGGTATGCCTATGATTATACAATGGATTAAGGAGTTAAGAGCTGTCCTTGTTACTCCAAATTCCTAGTATGAAGGCAAGAAGATTGCTTTAGCCAGTTGTGGGGGTTTTTTGGTCTTATTAACATTGAATGTGGGATGGGTTGTTTTGGGTTTATTATTGGTTGATCTGCCTCAGAGTGGATCTTTTGTGGTTCAGTAAAAATGAAAAACAGACAAAGAGGAGGAAGTACAGAAACCTACTACTAGAGATAAAAGAAAACATTTTTTTCTAACAGTTTCTGTTTCTAGGAATCACTGCTGCTTCAAAGGGCAAAGACAAACTTGAGGATCTGGTGTTACTGAAAAACTGAAATCTTTTATTCATAGATTTCTATACATCTGTAGGTGTAAGAAACCTCAACAAGGAAGTTCCCCCCGTTCTACACCTGTGGATAAAATCTTTCCTGTGTGAAGCCCTTTTCTAAATGGCTATTGCGTTTACACTTTGATCCGGGTTGTGTTCCATAGAAATACTTCTGTCAGCTGCTGAACCCTAGGGACTGTACAGGTGCATAACAAAAAGGCTACAGTTCCATCTGGAAGCCCAATGGGAATCTATAAGATAATTATTACCTTGCCCCGGAAGACCTCTTCTCTCCTCCTTCTATTCTTCAGGTTCTCTCTCTCAGGTCTTACCTTCGTATGCCACCATCTGGCAGCTACTGTGGTTAACCCCTCACTGCAGGGAATTTCAGCATTCTTAGCTAGGGTGCACAGAGCTTGTGTCAGATGGATTATAGACAAATAAACACTTCATTTTGAAAGTTCTCAGCTACCATGGATATGTACAGTTCTTTAAAGGTGAATTGTTGAAAGCTGTTTTAACCTTCTGTTGACTGGCTAGCACTGATGTAATGCAGTTCACTACAAAAGTTGTCTTTTTCTATGGATTGCAAACAAGTTCTCTAATTTGTTTACCTTCTTCTGCCTCTTGTCACTGCTCTGTGCTTAGATGTCAGTCACATTTACTGCATTCTGTATGATTCAGGTGACATCATGGCCCATGGGAATCCAAAGAGAAACCAAAGCAGTCTGTGAAATAACTGTTGCACATATAAAAGAAAGGGCATTGCTATTAGTATTTTAAGTGCTTGATTGAGACCCAGTGATTGGATAACTTGGTAGCTTTTTGTAGCTGCAAAAGTAGCAAAATCATTTTTATTGCAATTGTCAGAATCCTGAATTTATTGGTAGCCAGAGAGGACTAAATGTGACATCAACCTGTTTCCATCTCAAACTTCACTGTTATCATGGGTAGGATTTCTGGGTTTAGGTGTGTATAAATTGTATATTTAGATGCATTTTTCAGCTAATTTAGGGGGTCTTTGGGTGTACCAAAAATCGGTGTTTTTGTGGTGCAAGTTTTCTGTTTGAATCAAATATCTTTATTTGTGCAGCTGAGAAGTCATTAGTATGGAAAAGGCACAAAAACAAAGTGGAGGATCCAGGGTAGGCAAAAGAGGAGTGAGGGTACTAGGGAAAGTGATGTTTTTCAGATTTATTTTTTTTTTGCATCAGGTGTGTTTTATTGGGGTTTATCGATTAAAATCTAAAATCAGAAGCCCTAATCATAGGTTATGAAGTTCAAAAAGTCATCTCCATCATTGGAAAAGGAGTCTCTGAGCTGCATTTCCCATATTGATTTATATATGGTTGGGACAGGAGTTAGCTGTTTCAGCTGCCTTTCTCAACTCCCTCCCAGTCAAATAGATGCTGGAACTTGCCCTTTTCCCAGCTCACCATGAATGAAAAAAAGGATGCATATGGTAAGGAAGAACCAGACAATCAGGAGGCACTATGGTTATATCAAATATGGACAAAGGTATGAACGAAGGCATGGAATGCTGTGGTCAGACAAGACTATCCCTCTAGCTGCCAAGAAAGAGGAAGTAACTGCTTTGGCACACCTGTATCTGGAGCAAGTCAGCTTCAAAGCATCCGCATCCGGATCACAACGTAGGCAGCATTGCAGCATTTAGAGGAGTTGCCTTGTGGTTATAGCAGCAGGCTAAGAACCTGGAAAGGCAGAGTTCGAATCTCATGACTCCCACTGACATTCCTTGTGACCTTAGGCAAGTCACTTAAAGTCCATTGCTTCTGGTACCAACTTACTGGGTGATGCATTAAGCTGCAGAGGTGCTCTAATACACGTTAAACAGGTGATTTCACGCAATATTCCCTCCCCTGTTACAAAAACCTACTATGCATGAGATTTGCATGCATGAATAATGCAAATACATGCAAAAGAAGGTCATTGATAGGCAATTTAATGTTAATATTTTATCATTCCCGACCAAGAAAGTAGTCGGCTGTGATAAAATAACACCTCCTGAGGAATCGGTAAATGTAACGCAGGAGCACCAGGACTCTAATACAGGTGCCGAGGCTCCTGCATTACATTTGAAGGGCCATGAAAAAACCCTTTAAAAATTGCCATGGCCAAAAAAAGAAGTTGACCTCCAGCTCAACCCAGGGCTGCCAGTGGAGGTGGCCCCAACATCTCAAAGTAAAAAAGAACGATTAACCTTGACACATGGCGACAGCCCCCCCTCACTCTCCAAAAGTTTAAAAAAATGCATTGGGGTTCAGCGTGACTTCCCTCACCCTAATAGTAAACTTGTTGAGGTATAGTGCCCCTACCTGGGCATTCCCTCCCTCCCAAAGGTATTAAGAAAATTCAGTGTGCCCCCCCCCCCTGAACTTTTAAAATGAATAGAAGGTCCCGCAATGGGATGGGGCAAAGTCAGGCGACTTCACTTTGAAAAATGTTGTTAACCAGGCCGGGTGCAAGGGGGTGCCTGGGCTCTATCACAGGACCTTCTATTCATTTTAAAGTTTCAGGAGTGTAGAAGAGGGGTGGGGGTAGGGTAGAGGCCCACTGAACCCTAATGAATTCTCTTAAAACTTTGGGGAAAAGGGGGCACTTAACCCCGATGAGTTAATTTTACTATTGGAGTGGAGGTCACCCTGAATCCCAAACCATTTTTTTTAACCTTTGGAGGGAGGGTGGTGGGTCACCCTGAACCCCAATGCATTTTACCACAGTGTTTGGCCACAAGACAAAAGAATGCACCATAGAGTCATGATTATTTTTCAGAGGAGGGGCCCCACTATTGCAGTGACTCATTCCCATGATAATGGGACCTCTGCTGCGAAAAATAAATTGTGGTTTAATGCATCCAGGTGTTAGATTGTAAGCCCTAAGGAAAAAATACTCATTGTGCCTGAAAGTAACTCTTCTTGAGCACGGGTTTGAGGCAAGTAACGAAATCTAACATCCAAATTTAAATCCAGTGCAGTCAGCTTCAGTGTGAAGAAAGAAGAGTGAAGGGTTTGCTCATGTGGTTCTAATTTGAACAATTCAGTTTTCAGTTGAAACAATATTTTTGGGATCGGGAGATCGTTCGGTGATTCCTCCTTGTGTGCTTCCTGCCCCGCAGTACTCAATACTGGCGGTGCTAGCATTTCCAGTATGGTCATCTCACAGTGCACAGGATGAGCATACAGGAAGTACGAGTATTGAGCACTGTGGGCTGGCCTACACACGAGGAGGAGCCTCAGGAAGGATGTTTACAGCTATGCAACAAATCCTGCAGTCTCCCAAGGAACGAGGCACCGGGTAGCAAGAGAGACCCGTGGACCCTGCCTGCATAGAAGTTATGTATGTGTGTGAATGAAGCCTGCCTGGGGGGGGGGGGATGGGAGTGTGTGTGTGAACCTGCCCTGGGGGGGGGATAGGTGTGTGTGTATATGTGTGTGTGAGAATGGGAACCTACCTGGGATGAGTGGTTGTGAATGGGAGCCTGCCTGAGGTGGGAGGGTGGCTGGGTGTGAATGGGAGCCTGTCTTGGATGTGTGGATGTGAATGTCTGCTGGGGGGATGGATGTGTTTGTGTATGAATGGGAGCTTGCCTTGGGGAGAGGGTGAAACATTTTTGCCACCCTCACTAATCCACAACGAGCTCAAGATGACTGGAAATCAAAAGTTTTCAGGTAGGGGAAGCGAGGTATTTTTAACTTCTTGTTTTAATTATTAGGTGTTTGATGTATCTGCTATTTGGAAATATTTTATTGCTATTTGGAAATGTTTAAAATTTTATATATGAGTTCTTAATTATTGGGGTTTATTCTATTTGTTATCTCATTGACAATATTTTTTGTATTAGTATGGCTTATTATGATTGATTTATATTTCTTGATGTTATTGTTTGATTTATGAGGATTGGTGATGTTTCTGTTTTTCCATTGCTTCATAATATACAGAGTCTAGCTTGTTGAGTTTCCAGTTCAGTTTCTGTCTACACATTTCTATTTTTATTTTATGGTCTCTTTATTCTGTATCTGGTGAAGATCTGTCTGTGTTCTGCATATGTAAGCAAGGTGAGGCATTCTGCTAGCATGTATAGTTTTTATGTAGGAATTTAGAGCAGACTAGTTTGTTCTGCTTTCTTAATAGGAGGTGTTAGGGCCTGGTGTAATATTTACTTTTTCATGGATAGGGTTGTTCCTGTTTGAGTGCTTGTAGTTAGTATTGATTTGGTATGGGATATTTATTACTATATTGTTGGCTGTCCAAGGACGAAACCCACACCTAAGATGTGTTACAATAGTACCATATGGGTTCCAAGTGTCTTTTTTTGCAGGGTTTCCTGGTTGGCACCACAGCAGTGCATGTGTTTCTGTAGAACAAACTGATGCCGGCTACAGGGCCCAGCTGGCATCAATTTTATATACTGGTAGGTGGGGAAGGAGCACCTGGGGGTCATTCCCGCACAATTTAGAAATTTTAGACCTGTGGATGGGGTAAAATAGGTTCAGGGGAGTGTGTTTTCATATTTTCGATTGCCGGAGGGAGCAGGGCTTTTTTTCGGCAGCGGAAGGGGGATTGGGACAGAGCACGAGACTGACAGTTTCTATCGTGTGCTGAAATGACAGGACAAATGTGTGGCACCTTATAGACTAACCAATGTATTAAAGCATGAGCTTTCGAGAATAGTCCACATCGACAGATGCATTGTGTGTTGGTTATTGGGGGAAACAACACAAATTCTGTGTTAAAAAAAACAGAATGGGGGTGGGGGGTGGGCAGTAAGGATGTGCAGAGCAAATGTTTATGTTCATAAGTCGAAAGGGGGTCCCATTTGCGGTCAATATGGACATATGGAGAATTCCATAAGTTGAGTCTATGTCCATACGTGCAAATAAAAATTTAAACCCCTCACCCTCCTTAATCTCCCCCCCAGGAGGGTGAGGGGTTTAAATTTTTATTTAGGATCAACAATCGCGATTTCCAACTTATTCAACATAGCTATGTTGAATAAGTTGGAAATCCGATCGTTTTCACCTCATCACTTTTTTAAGTTAAAAAAAAAAATAAGTTGCGTTTTACATTTAAGTTCAAAACGAATGCACACCCCTAGTGGGCAGCACAGCAATTGTTTGCAGAGGGCAGCAAAAATGCCAGCACCAGCCCTACTCAAATCTAGCAAATGTCCATCTGGGGCAAAGGCTGGGTGGTGCCGTTCTCCAAACAGGCAGCTGCCCAGGCCTGGAGCCTAGGGGGCTGCAGGTCCGCACTGGACTAGGGAGACTCTTTGAGGTAAGGGGGATCCAGGGCAATGTGGACCACTAGCCACCAGGTAATCTGTTCTTTTTATGGGGATGGGTCCGGGGGAGTCCACTGGATCTCCAAGGAGTCTGTTCCTTGTAGTCGGGGGGGACACAGGAGGGTTGGGGGATGTGATTTGACTCAGGAAATGTTTGCTTGGGGGGCAGGTGACTTTTTATTAGAAAGGGAGGGGTTTGAGTAGTGGGTGGGCTGTTGCCTGTCAATTGTGATTTTTTTATTTTATTTTTGCCTTTGGGCCACATCTAGGTGCAGCCAAGTGGAGGGGTCTACCAGACCCCACAGGGAAGGGATTATTTTTACATCGAGGGGTAGTTGCTTTAGGGCCACTGATAAACCTTTAAAAATTTTTCTCCTTTCCCCATGATATTTTTTCTTAGGGAGTTTTTCCAGGAGGAAAAATACATCAGGGAGCTATCATGATATTTTTTCATGGGATGGGTAAAATACTCCCCTGCCACCACAGTATTTGTCCCCTGCAGCTTTATAACTGATCCTCTAAGGTCACAAGGATCAACAATGGGATTTGAACCCTGGTTCCCTTGGATCATAGCCCGAAAAACTTGTCTCACCACTAGGCTACTCCTTCACTCCTAGAGACTGTGATCTGATAAGTTGGAAATCCAGTAAAAAGTAGAGTGAATATACACTTTCCATGTCAAAAGGAATAGGTGGATCCAGTGCCCTTTCATGGTATGCACGGAGATGTTGCTTCTGATTTTCTTAGGGACTGCATTTCCATGCATGCAATGGGGTAAAGGCAGAACTCCAGCCTGCCCTTTTGACATGGAGGTGTTTGATCACCTGAGTCAAAACTCCAATCTAGGATGTTTCCATCTGGACAGAATCAGAACTGGGGTCACTATCCGTTGGGCTGTCTTTTATCACAGCTGCATGCATGTTGCAGTTTTTTGACTGCTGCTTTGGCAGACAGCAGCTGTGCCTTGGCACCTAGTGGGACTTTGAGGAAATCATCCCAGAGAAGGGGAGGAGAGGCAGCTCAAGATAATTCCCAGAGACAATGAAGGCTGGGAGCTGCAGAAGAGTGTAAAAAAAAAAAAAAAAAAAAAACCCAATGACCCCAGAGATATCATTATAGTTAAATACATGTTTGACAGCTGTGAATTTTTTCATTGGCAGCAGTATGAAAGTTTTCAAAAACGGGTTGTTTTTGTTCCTAGGTTAGAGTAGAAGGCACCAAGCAGGCAAAATTCCATTGCTGCTGATTCTTTCAGTTTGGGCACAGAAATGTATCAAAAGCTTAATAGATGTGAATCCCTAAAAAAAAAAAAAAAAGTCATTTATATGCTGATCTATTCAGGCCTTTCTGTAGACTAAGGCTGTCCGTGAAGAGTATTGCCTTCTGTTGTTCTGAAAGCTCAGTGCTGAACAGTAGTTAGGACTTTAGAAGTTCGGTCAGCAGAAAATGGTTTGTCTGCATGTGAACGTGTGTTTGTTATTTGTATTTGTAAAGCAGTACAACTGCATGGAGTGCGTACTTGAAGTAAAATATGACAACATCCTTTTTAAAAAGAAAAAAAAAAAAAGCAATCCTTCCAACTTAAATGGCAAACAAATTCACATTTTTTTTCTCCCACGCTATAGGATTGAAAACAGAAAGGGGAAAAGAAAAGGGGCATGTTAGGTGTGTGGTGCATTCTGTCCGTGAATTACCAATGCCACCTTAAGAAAGTTAATCCTCCGCGGATGCTGTCCCTTGTTGCGTTCTGTATCCAGAGAGAACAGAAAAGCCTGCTTCCGACCTGTTTTCTATTATTCTGGCTGTGCGGGAGGGTTTGCCTGGATCTTATGGAAGATAAGAGTAGGTATGAGTTAACCACGGCGGATCACAGCACACTGCATCCTCAAGCCTTTCTTACTGGGTATCCCCTTCATCTTGCCTTTTATATGAGATATAGAGAGCTTCCCTTCACTTGTTTTGTGAATGAAAGGCATTGATTGGCACTTGAAAAACCTTCTCTCCTGCCTTCTTCCTTAACACGCACCACACTGGCTAAAGAAGCACCGCGTCATGCGAAAGACTAAATATCCGATTCACATTTACCTGTTCAACTGCACACAAATGAGCACTTTCCTATGTTCATCAAGGCACCTGCTATTACTTCCCCATGCAGCAAAGTGCCTAGGCCCATCTCATGTACTCTTAATGCTGGAACTTTAACTCCTGGTCAGAGAAGGGGTAAAGTTGCTGGAGCTAGTGTTAGTCTATGGGGCTTAACCTGGAGTTCATGGTTCTAGGCTCTCGTTCTCAGGGTGCATGAGCCGAAAGCTGACTTGTGTACAGAAAGCACGGCTTATGAACATTAATCATGTTTTGTGCATGCTAGGCATATTTTTGTGCGTCCATTCTTGGGTTAGCATGCCTTTTTCAACTCCCAGCACATTAGCATACCGTTAGCTTGCTGCGTGAGTAAAGAAAACGTGGGCTGAAATTCAGTGCACATTTTTGACTGACTTCTTATGGCATCAGGCTCTACCAATGGGTCATAAGAACAGCAATGTGCCTTCCATTCACACTCCCTTTGGAGCTAAGAAATGTGCTTGCAGACCTTATCAGAGGGAGCTGCATGTCTATTTTCTGCATTTTTAAGTTAACAGATGTTACTGCTAGTGTGTCACGTGGCCAATTTTCAGAGTAGTTAGGATAGACTGCAATTTTAGGTTACATTTCCGCTGCACCTAGCCAGCTAGACTGCGGCTCAAAATAAGCTTTCATCTAACTGGTTAAGACATAGCTAGCTAGATTTAAGCCTACCCTAGATACGGCTAGGTTTTGTCGGCCCACTTAGTGCTGAAAATCCAGGCTAACTGATCTAATCCTGCTCTCAAGAATACCGTTTTTTTTTTTGGTTTTTTTTGGAGTGGCTACACATAGCTGCCCAGCAAAACTGTGGGGGAAGTTTTCAGCCTTGGGTTTCCAGCCACCTAACTCCATAGGTGGCTGGATCTCTTTGAATATCAACCCTTTTTCGGTTTAAGAATATCACCAGTATAGGTTTGGCCATGAAATTCAGTGTGCGGTGTCTGCCAAAAAAAAAAAAAGCCAATAGAATGTTCAGAATTACTTGGAAAAGAACAGAAAACAAAACTGAGAATATCACAATTGGCTCCGTATTGATCCATGGGGCGGCCACACCTTGAATATTGTGTCAAATTCTGCTTGCCACACCTCTGAAAAGATAAAGCAGAGCTAGAAAGAGAACCGAGCAGGGCCACAAAATTGATTACAGAGCTGGAATGACTTTCTTAAAAGAAAGGCTAAACAGGTTAGGGCTCTTTCAGCTTGGAGAGGGGATATGTAGAGATTTATAAAGTTATGTATGGTATGGCTCAAGTTAATAGGAAGAAGTTATTTACCCTTTCAAATAGGACTAGGAGGCACTCCCAGAATCTAAAAGAAACAGATTTAAAGCAAATTTAACAACATATTTTTTTTCTTTCAGCGCATAATTAAGTTATGGAAGTTTTTTTTTTCCAGAAAATGTTGTTAACCGAGTTTAAAAAATGTTTGGGAATCTTTCTGGACAGGTCCATCAGTAATTATTAGCCATATAGTCTTAGGTGTCTCCACCTCTTCGTTCTTGTGGAGAACAACATGGAACAAACTTTGATACTGGGATTTATTGGGCTCTTCCTGGTGACCTGGACTGGCTGCTTTCGGGGCAGGATACCGGACATGCCGGAGCCTTGCTCTGACCCAGCGCCAGTGGCGGTCCTTAAGTTCTTACAAGTGGAGCAAAGAGAGCAATTCTGACAGCTAACCCTGCACCTTTAAGGAAGCTGAGTTCCTGCTGCTAAACAAGAGCACAATATGGTCAGGGTTGGTAAAAAGGAAATTTGAGTCTTTAGCGTTGTTTGTTGCTAGCTAAGTACTTACATCTTGCATTTCCTTTAGTCTTTCATCAGCTTTTCCTTGCCACGCAGCGATGGCTGACCCCTGCTTACTCCCAGAATGCAGCAGTAAAGCTCTGCCAGCTGAAGTAGCAGATGAGGCAGCAACTCACCAGTCAGCTGCCTCAGTGATGGGAGCCAATCCCTTTGCTCCAGTTTGCATATCATTGCTGCTGCTGCAATGCAGTCCTTTTCAGAGCCCTATTTTAGAAACCCTGGCAGTCTCCCTATCTGAGTTAATATGCAAGACGGAATCCCCATTTTGAAAACTCTAAGCAGGAGAACTTATTTCCAGCATCCGTGACCTTTTTGGCAAAAATGCCTGGTGCTGTTTTCCATTGCTCTTGCTTACCTTGGTATTCTCTCTCAAAATTCCTAATGGCAACTGTTTATTCCCATTCCAAGCTTCCTGAGCCCAATGCTGCTGACGTCTGCCACAGGCCATCTCGGGATTTTCAGATCTTTGCGTATTTCGTCCCCACTGCCTTCTCCTGATAGCTGAAGTCCTGCCCTGCAGCCCTTGTCTATTTGAACCAGCAGTGACCTCCTGGTCCTTTGGGCTCCCAGCCCAGTTGGAACCTGCCTCTGCTGTGCTTCATTACCGCGAGCCTTCACTTGTAACTGTCTGGGGTGGGGGGAAGGGGGAGGGCGGTGTTTTCTATTTTTTTTATATACCCCCCTCCCAACTAAACCCAGCCATCATGGTGACTGTCCTCATCTGGGGCCTACAAACTGCTGGCCAGGGTGGATCCAAAGACCAGCCATGGGGTGTCACTCTTGCACAACGACTAGGATGCCACCTCCTGGCCTAGGGAAAAGAAGACCGGACTTGGGGAAACAAATCCAGGCCCTCCAAATGAGCTGCTGAGCTGATCCCTCCCTTGCAGCCCTTTCAGCAGAAATACTTAGGTACCCAGTTAGATTGTAGGCCACATGGGAGAGGGGCTCGCCGTACCTCTGTGTAAATAGCATCCTGGTTTAGGGTGCTATATAAATGTTAAAAATTCACCCCAGGACTAAAATGTTCTCAAAAACTCCACCGTCACTGTGAAATAATTGCAATTCAAACTTCTGTCAGTGCAACCAGTTTCCTGTTAAATTACTGCAGGTCTGTTAGAGTATTTACAGCCCGTGTTTGCCTTTTCAGCTTCTGCCACTTCAACAGTACATGAGGTTTGCAATGGAACATAAAGAGGAAGAAAACAGAAAATGTTCTGTGTCATTACACAGAAACGTAGAACACGACCACACTCGGACCAGAAGGCCCTTCTAGTCTGCCCAGTTTGTTTCTTTTTTTGCAATGCCACCAACCATGGATGATCTCCGGTTTTCCTTTTCACTTCTTTGTCAGGAAGGGTTCTCTGAAGTCATCCCTTGCTATCCTTGAATTTGGTTAATGATTTTATCTCTGTCATCTGCATGGAGAGGCTGTTCTGTGCATCCACCACCCATTAGCAATACCCATCCCTCCATACAAGCTGACCAAAGTTCCTCTCATCCAACATGCACCTCTAGCTTTAGTTCTCCAAATTGCATGGAAGCAGACTGAGTCTGTGTGCTCCAGTGTAAGCAACCTATGCATCATGCCAGGAGGAAGGAGCCTGCATCCTTAAACACTTTCATTAATACCCACTTTATTAAAACTTTGCATTCTTCTGTCAGCATTTAGTGGACTATAGTCAAAATGACTTTTCCTCCATCTGTACCTATGAAAAACTGTCTTTGTTCAGTAAGACCCAATATGTGCTGAAAGCCTATCAGTGTATTTGTCTGTTGCTGCTTAATAGGATATAACAATACGGCTCTGCAGTAATTGGAAACCATTTTCTGTCATGAACCATAGCAGCTTTTGAATGGCATAAGTAATAATACTACTGCTTTATTGAGCTCTCAAGCACAAAGGAAATCCGAGGTGTACTTCACCCTTAAAACGCTGCTTTAAATCATAACAGTAAGCTTGTATGTTTCTGTGTACAAATATTTCGGAACAAGGTGACATGGCAGGCTGGAATTTCTTATACACGCTAATGCAGACACAATTACGAAGCAGGAGATTTTCATTCGAGAGCAATGTTAATATTTGAGCATACAAAATAAACCTGCACATGTTAAAATGGTAGAGAGAAGTAAAGGCCATGAATGCTTTCAGCCTGGGCACCTCAGCCCTGCCTTATCAAGTTTGTTGTTTCTGTAATGAAGTTGGAACTTTAAGCTGGTCCTCAGTCTGTCGCTGCTATCCTTTCTCTTGGCCACATTGAGGGACCTTGCTTTTCAGTTTTTATTTTAATTTTTTTCTCCGGAATTTACCAATCTGTAGCATAAAAAACAAAAACAGGAGAAAAATCAGTGGGGGAAAAAAAGGCTCCTTTTTCCACTGAATTTCTCCCGTTCTATGTTCATTATAATAAATACTGATCAATCCCTAGGAAAAAATAAAATTAAAATTAAAAAAAGAAGGTCCCTAGATATATTACATTTGGAACATCACTAAATCCCATGTGGTGCCTATGGTTGAGAACATTGTTACAAGCAGTTTCTCTGGGATTTACCTTCTGTTAGACACAATTCAAAACTTTATAAAAAAAAAAAAAAAAGGGACACAAAGGGACACAAAAATGTCCCTCCCCCTTGCATAATTATTGTAACAGGTTTAAAAAAAAAAAAGCATTCCAAGTTGATGTTTTCTTGAGGGTGGGCGAAGGGTTGTTTTCTGGCGTACAGCTTTCGGACTCTAAACGTGCTTAGAAGTAGAAACACGGAGCATGGCTAATGGCACAACTTCAGCTAAAGCATTGTGCATCCTTTAGTAAACATTTAGTGCAGGATTGAACCCTGGGTGAACCTTTGCTTGTGCTGGTTAAACAGAATCTAAGCTAAAAGGGAGGGAAAATGGGCCATTATTCAGAGAAGGACAAAAAAAAAAAAAAAAGTTGTGTGTTTTATTTTCTCTTTGCCCACACACAATCTTTAACCCTCTACTTTTCGTGCCTGAAAAAGTAAACTGCAGTAGCGGTGTGCTTGTTATTTAAAATGTTGTGTTTAATATAGAGAGACTTTTATTTTGCATGGTCTGGAAATGCTAAGCTGAAAGCAAGCTGTTCACAGAAATGAGTAATTATTGAAGCTCTAACAGGCAGCTTTCATTGAAGTTGATTACAACAGCTATATAATCACTTTTACGGATGCTGTAATCACAGTAGCAGGGAATGCTTGACTTGGTTCTTATTGTTTTCACTCAGGGAGGAGGTAGGGGGCCTGCCAGAGAAACCCGTTTCACCAACTCCGTGCAATTCCTGCTGTAAAAGGAAGGTACAGAAGACTGAATGAAGAAGAGAATCATTTATTCTCCCTTTTATTAGCATTTTCTCCACCCTCACATAAGAGTCTGCTGGAGTCAGGAAATTGCTGTTATTCAATATGCAAGCCTAAGGTTTTAATGACCATTGGGAAGGGTACGGCCAGCAATTACTGCCCTTAATGAATAGGGGTAATCTAGTTGAGACTAAACACGGGTAGTGACTCTGGTGCTGTCTCTGGTTAAATTAAAAGAACGGCAATGCAAAGGAAGTTAACAAGAATTAATTAGTTAGACCGAACTGAAACCTACTCATTAGTGATGTTATAGGCAAAGTAAAAGCCTCTCTTCAGTGCAATTAGGTAGACAAATGAATTGTACAACTGACTGGTTCACACCTGCTAACAGCTAAGGGCTAGAGCTGCTATGTATGGGATTCACTTTTTCCAGTTCATGCATACTTGCATAGTTTAATAGGTCTTGCTCTCCTGGATTATCTCCCATTCCTTTAGAATTTACTTTGAGCATTTGATTAAAACATTGTGTCTTTTTCTCGCACAGCACTTTGTCCTGGGCTTTTCATGGCACAGTATTTCCAAGGGCTTGGAAGGGGTTGACAGGATGCCGGGTTGTTGTTAGTGCCTTGGCTCTGCCGAAGGACGAGAATAAGAGCAGAATGGCCAGGAGTCCGCTGCTGCACTTAATACATGAACTGCTTTATCAGTTTATGGAGTCGATTCATTATTGGTATGCAGAGCCCTTCTTCAAAGTGGAAGCTAACACAGAGGTGGAGAGAGAAGCTTAACCTTATTTTCTTTGAAAACCAAAAGAGGGAAACAAACAGTAATTAAAAAGAAAACGTACAGAAATATAATGGAAGTATGTTTGTGAAAAATGTAAGATGTTTCCATGTATTTGTGTCATATCTTTCCCTTATGAGTGTAGGAGTTTCTTGTTTTTTGCTATACATGAAAAACAGAAAGAAAAGGAAATTTGTTTTATGATGCTCTTTTGTCATTTGCCTTGTTTCTACCAATAATTTGGGAGTTTTTTCCATAAGGGCAGTGGCTTCCTTTCTCTAATTTTCCTGAGCTGTATAAAAAGCCAACTGTCTGAAGACACTGGTCTTGCACCATTTGTTCTTTTGCTACGAGAAAGTTATTTAGGCCGGCTCAGAGGATATTTGGCTCTGTCTGTGGGGGGGATTTGCTCCTGCACAGAATTTTTTTTTTTTTACCATTCTCCAAATTTCTCAGAATTCAGGTCCTAAATGATTGGATTTGTTCTTTACTTTTTCTGGCACACTGCAACAACTTGTGTTTGTGTGCTCAACTGTAGTTCTAACAGTGCATGTTTTATTGCATGAAAAGCTAGTTTTTCCTTGGTCTTTAGTTTTCTACATCATTCTATGAAAAAAAACCCAAGAGATTCTCAAGCCCCTACCGCTGTTTCAAACCTGAATGATTGAAAAGAACCAGAGTAACATAGTAGCGAGAGCAGAAAAAGACCAAATGGTCCATCCAGTCTACCCACAAGTTTCTTATGGTTGTAACTCCCACTCTGTGCACGTTATCCCCAAGCCTTATATATCAACATAGCAACATTTTTACTGGGTGAGGAGTCTTCTGGGAAATTTAGACAATGCTGATTGATGTGCTGTGTTTTTGGACTTGGCTATACAAGCAGTCCTATACTTTTCTTTTCCCTTACATCTACATATCAATACCAAATACCATAAAAGTCGAGGCCTAATGTTGCAGTTGCATCAAAAGCATCAAGGCATATTGGTTAAGGGTAGGTATCCCTTTGTATACTGTTAGGGGTAGTAACTGCCACCAAGCAGGTTATCCCCATGCACCTTTTCTTCATTTCTGTCCTCCAGCCTTTAGGGATCCAAGGTGTTTATCCCATGCCCCTTTGAATTCTTTGATTGTTTTTGTCTTCACCACCTCCTCTGGAAGGGCATTCCAGGCATCCACCACCCTTTCCATGAAGAAATATTTCCCAATGTTGGTTCTGAGTCGACCTCCCTAGTTCTACTGTTTCCTTTCCAACTGAAAAGGTTTGAAGTTTGTGCATCATTAAAACCTTTCAGGTATCTGAACGACTGTATCATATCTCCGCTGCACCTCCTAAATTCCAGGGTATACATATTCATATCCTTCAGACTCTCCTCAAAAGTCTTCCAATACACAGCCTACACCATTATATTCGCCCTTCTCTGAACCGCCTCCATCTTCTCTCTATCCTTTTTGAGATACAGGCTCCAGGACTGAACGCAGTACTCCAAGTAAGACCTCACCAAGAACCTATACAAGGGTATCGCCACCTCCTTTTTCTTACTGGTTATTCCTCTCTCTATGCAGCCCAGTATTTTTCTAGCTTTAGCTATTGCCTTGTTACATTACTTCACTGCCTTCAGATCACCAGACACAATCACCCCCTGGGTCCCTCTCCCAATCCGTGCACATTAGTCTTTCAAAGCCTATCACATACAGCTCTTTTGGATTACCGCACCCCAGATGCATGAGTCTGCACTTCATGGCATTGAATCCCAACTGCCAAATCCTCGACCAGTCTGAACTCTTTCTTAAATCATTTTTCATTTTCTCTACTCCTTCAGGAATGTCTACTCTTTTGCAGATCTTAGTATCAACTATAAACAGACTTTACCTTCTATCCCTTCTGCAATGTCATTCACAAAGATATTAAACAGAACCAGTCCCGAAACTGATCCCTGTGGCACTCCACTTAACACCGTTCTTTTTTCAGAGTAGGTTCTATTTACCATTACATGCTGTCTCCTGTCAGTCAACCAGTTTGAAAATCATGCCACTACCTTGACACCCATTCCCAAGCATATTTTGTTCACTAGTCTCCTATATGGGAACGTATCAAAACCTTTGCTGGAATCCAAGTAAATCACATTGAGTGCTCTTCCCTGACCCAATCCTCTAGTCACCTAATGAAAAAATCAGATTTGTCTAACAGGACCTTCTCCTGGTGAATCCATGCTGCTTTGGGTTAAACAACCCACCAGATTGTAGATAGTTCACTATCCTTTCCTTCAATAGAGTCTCCATTAATTTTCCCACCATTGAGGTAAGGCCAATCACCTTGATCCTTTATTACTGTAAATTCCTCATATGACTATTGACATGTTTAAGAAGGGGTTTGGCCTGGTGGCCCAGTGATTAGTATCTCTTGCTGCCAGGTGGGGATATGGGGGAATAGGGATAGTTTGATTCCCAGCTGACTCAGTATTTCTTGCCACTGGGGAAAAGAATAGAGGAAAATATTGATGTTATAGACACACATGCTGTCTGACCTAAAGTAGTATTTGAATTAGCTCTATAGTAAGCCTCAGGTGACCTCTTCTGACCTTACCTACACAGTGATTTTAGCTTTTCTTGCCCTTTGGCATTGCCAGTGCCAATACTGCATCACACCATGCCACCCCTCTCCCTATCCACGATGTCTGATCCAATTTCCTCTCTATTCCTCCTATAGATCTTTGAGCCAGTTCCTTCCCACACCTTCTCAGTTGATACACTTCTGATTCTTGGTGTTGACTATTCCCTTCAGACCACACTGCTTCAGTTGCCCTATCCTTAGAGGTTTAGTTTTGAGAGGGTTTAGGCGTCTAACTTTGGGATTTAGGTTTCTACATTGGCTCTATTTAAAAATTTACTAGGATTGAGCACTTAAATTTAGGTTGCTTGTTTCACTAGGCTCCTAAATTTAGGAGCCTAAAAGGTGAGTAGCTACATGGTCAGAGTTAGGATGGGAACAAAAAGGTAGATGCTTAGCACTGATTTTCAGTACTGGGAACCTAACTTAGGACTCTAAATCTAGAGAAATGAATAGCAGACCAAAATTTAGGCGCTCTTGGAGTTTTGGACCAATGCTGCAGCATAGAAATTGAGAATATGATAGCTGATAAGATCCATCTAATCTGCCCAATTTACTTCCTGGATTAATGCCAGAGACCACTTGAGCTATGACTTTCCTCTCACTTCTTCACAATTGAAGTTCCTCTATGCTTATCCCATGCTTTCCTGAATTCCAATACTGCTTTTTGTCTCCACCATCTTCACTCGGGGGTTATTTCATGCGTCCACCACCCATGAGTTTGGTGAAATTTTTTTTAAATGTTACTTTTTCTCAAAACAGTATAGAGATATATACATATGCATATGTATATATCTCCCCCTCCTGACCCCCCCCCCTCCCCTCCCATCTCCCCCTCCCCAAACCTCATCCCCTTCTCCGCTCTCTCGTCGCCCGGTATTGATTCTATTACCCCGTGAAGAAATGTTCGTTTGAGTGCCTTCCAGCTCTCTCTCCTAGATACTATTATAAATTGCTTGTTGTTTACGATATTGTTTCGCTATGTTAATTTAATTTTCCTTTCCTTATTTGTCCTGCATTCATCATCCTGTTTTTTGTAACTTTTTTCATATATTGCTGGTTTTCCCTTGTTTTGCTGTAAACCGGTACAATAAGATATTGTCTTGAGTATCGGTATATTAAAAGATTTTAAATAAATAATAAAAATATGTGTGTATGTGTATATATATATATATAAGAGAGATTGGTGGGGCTTTCAGTGCTTCTCTTGCTCTTCTTTTTGCTATATATATATATATATAAACATATATATATGTATGTGAATGTATGTAAGTTTAATAACAGAAATATTATAGCATTGTTGAGTTTTGAGACAGCTATCATCCCATGAAGAGAGCGAGAGAAATATTTGGAGCACATTTTAAAAGTTACATGAATTTTCTTATTTTGCAAAAATTGTAAGGAAAATCAATTATTTGGAAACCCAGATGTGCACTATAAAATCATACATCCTTTGTGACAGCATTAATTCATTAGTGTGAAGATTTAATAAACTAATGATATCACAATAAGGGTGTGATCATACAGGGCACATCTGTTCTTTTTTAATTATTTAC
Organism: Rhinatrema bivittatum; assembly: GCF_901001135.1. Taxonomy (NCBI): domain Eukaryota; kingdom Metazoa; phylum Chordata; class Amphibia; order Gymnophiona; family Rhinatrematidae; genus Rhinatrema; species Rhinatrema bivittatum. The sequence continues at coordinate 83,263,217 of NC_042624.1, forward strand.
TCTGCATTCCCAAAGGCTCTTTGCTCACATACATTGCAACTCCTAGTTCAATTTCTAGCCTTAGTCCTCCACTCCTCCGACTGGCACCACTGCTACCGTGTCTTTCCCTTCACAGCGAGACTTCGTTATTGAGGGTGAGCTGACAGCACTAAGTGGTTGACTAGGAAAAACATCATTTATTTATTTATTTATTTATTTTTGGTTTTTATATACCGGAAGTTCCTGTATAAAATACATATCACTCCGGTTCACAGGTAACTGAAATAACTACCGCCGTGTGGCGGTTTACATGGAACATATCAAACGATTTACATAGAACATATCAAACGATTGCTTTATAATAAGTAGAACAAAAACAAACTAAGTTCACCTATGAAACATATAAATAAGGCCAATAATAAATAGTGTAAAATAAACATTGCATTAATGCTATAGGACAGTGGGTTGATTATATCTTGTTCTTAGCTCTCTGGGAATGCTTGAAGGAAGAGCCAAGTCTTGAGTTTCACCTTAAAAGTGGTATGGCATGGCTCGAGGCGGAGGTCTGGAGGTAGTGAGTTCCAGAGTGACGGGCCCGCTGTGGATAAAGCACGTTTTCTCAGGGAGGATTTTGCGGGTTTATCATAAGAAAGATACTTTTCAGAGCCACCATGTATTTGCTGGTTTTCTTATTTTCTCTTCCCACCCTCCTTCTTTTCCCATAGGAAGATGCAATCCTGGGTTCATGCACAGGCCTAAGGCCCTTGCAAGAATATTTGGCGCCCTAGGCAAACCTTCTGTCATGCACCCTCCACCCCCAACTTACCTACTGGTGGCAGCTCCAGCTCAGCGCTCCCTTCTTTGTCAGTGTTGGCTTTCCCCCTCTGAGCCTCTTGCTGGTGGGATTTTGCCAACCCCCAACATATTGGCATTTCAGGAGACCATCTAGTTTGCCTAATGAAAGCACCGGCCCTACTAGTTTTGTGCCTAGGGCAATAAAATCCTTGGATGGCAACATTTCTGCTCATCCCCCATGCACCGCCAATCCTTTCCCCTTTTTTATCCTCTGATCCCCTAGTTCCCACTGCCTCCTGCGAACTTCAGGGCTCCAGTTCAGGTATCAGCAGAAAACCATGATTACGGGGGGCTGAGTTAGGTCATGCTCACAGGCATCAGACTGGCTATGCTTCCTCTGGACTTATCTATGGGAAACAAGAACCAATGGGCTGACTTCATCCCCAAACTCATTGGCCTGATGCTCAAATCCAGACCAGCACCTGGGCTGTTCTCTCAGCACCTCAAAGCAATAAGAGACACTAGCAGTGGCCTTTAGTGCGTAGCAGCTCCTTTCTGACACCATGCATAGTCATGCAATCTTCTCCTTCTGAGGAACAGCATGAGCCTATCAGTATGGGAAATAATGGGCAGCATGCAGGGTATGGGTCCTGCTTTATGCAACACACAAAGTGCAAACATCACTTCCTCCTCTTCTCCCTCTGGAGCCTCCTCCTTTGAGTCCCTTTCAGCCTCTGTCTTTTCCCCAGGGAAAACATGTACTGAGTGTGTGTCTCGCTCAGTGTTGAAAGCAGCAGAAATGGTAAGTAACCCAGCCAGCTGCCCACACGACATCACCTTCTCTCTTCTCCGCTTTTATGGAGCTGCTCCATTGTGATGGATTAATGCGTGTCTCCTCTACTTTTCTCGCTAGGTTTTAAAATTTGGAAGAGAGATCGGTGGGGCTTTCAATGCTTCTCTTGCTCTTCTTTTTGCCATATGAGTCCTCGCTATGTCCACACTGCCACTCCACGGAGAATGGTATGCCATACAACACTTTTGTTATGTAGGTATGCCTTGGGCTTGAAAAAGTTGGGAAACATTGCTGTAAGCTCCTGGTCCAGGTTTACTCTACCCTCCTCCTCGGTCTGTCAGAAAGTATTTGCTAATGAACACTCTCTGACAGACCACAAAAACACCAGGCAGTCTATTGCAATAAACAAAAACAGATTACTTACATCTTTTAAAAAGAAGACCAATATTTCAGTTCCAGAACCGGTATCTTTCTTGAGGTTTTCCCTAACAGAATATCTGGCTCACGACTGTTACTGCCGGCTGCACTTGGCCCAAAGGAAAAACATTATTATGCATTATATCCACCCTTACACTGTTTAGAGGCCAAGTCTCAAAGCCATTTCTAGGGGTAAATTTGCTGTCTGAAAATTGCCCTCTCTCAATGCAGCTAATAGTGCATGTGGCGTGCACACGTACTGGCCAGACTGGGAGAAGGCTTTCCTTGAGGCCACTTTTGAGCAGGTTCCAAACATAACAAAAATTGAAGTTCCACATTATTTTCCAGGAAATTTTGCCCACACTAAAATCCAGTGCAGATGTCCACAGGTACTTTCCATCTGATATCTGATGCAATGTTTGCCAATAAAAAGTATCCACTGCAGGTGCTTTCAAAATGGTGCTCTCAGACTTTGTTGCTCTTGGATGGCACTCCTTAGGGTGTCAGAGACCGGATGGTAGCTGGTATCTTAACATGAAGATTAAGTTCTGCAGTCATAAAGAAAATAACTTTAAAATGCCTTCTAAGGGATGTATAACAAATGAGGCATCATAAAGTGTAGAGTAGTATTTCAGTCTAGTCTGCTTGAAAGTAGCAAGCAAGAGAAATCAGTGACAATATCTGCAGCAAAAGTGGAAAAAGCAAAAAATTATGATTTTCGCCCTTCCAGAAAAGATTGCAAAAAAATGTCAGTTTGCGCAATGTTTTCCATCATTGAATTTCAAGGATAATGTTATATCAGCCCGCATAAGTCTGCATGTAGAAAGTAGGCGCAGGCATTAGCTTGAATTTTCAAAGCAGACTTCCGTGCCTAGGTCTGCTGTGAAAATGAGTGGGTGTGCGCAGAACCCTGGCAGTGCATTCCCACCTGCACCTGAGCACGGGGGGAGGGGGGCATGTGGGCACACATATACGTTCAGAAATGGTTTCCCTGCCTCCATCCCCCGTCCCCGGAACACCTCCTTCTGATGCACATAAAAGTATGAGTGAAATCACTTCTGTGTAATCCCCCTCCCCCCCGGCGATTTTGACAAGCCCATCTAGGTGCTACACATAAAATCTTTTGAAACCTCCCCTTTTTTATGAGAACATGCCTGATGAAGCAGGCAGAGAAGGGCAAAACTTTCTCGTTGTGCTCCATTTGTAATCCTCCATCTCCATTTAAAAATTTAAAAAAGCAAAACCGAAGAACTAACGATGGATTTCACTATTTTCTGTCTTTCGTTTGGAAAATTTCACTTTAAACTCTATATTGAAACGTTTTATGAATGTTGTTGAATACCCATGAAATTATTTACTAAGGGGATGATTTGCAGCTCAAAACAGAGCGCTTAAGATAGTTGATCATATTATAGCCAGATATCCTAAATATAACCGACTAAACCTAACGGGCTCGATTTAAGCCCCTCCTAAGGCTTTCCCTTTTTTTCCCCCTCCTTAGGCCTTTTTTTCCCCCCTCCTTAGGCTTTTCCCCCCCTCCCAAGGCTTTCCCTTTCGCCTCTCCTTGCCCGCCCTTCCCCCTTTATCTTCCTACAATTCTACAAAATTGTTCAATTTAGTCCGATATAATCAATCCTATGCTAATTGTCACTAATGTAAATATTCCTTTTTTCTGTAAATAAGTTCCTTTTATTTCTTATGTTAACGGTTGTTTTTTATACTCTCACTCATGCTACCTATCTTTCCCTCTCTTCTTCCTGTCTCCCTTCCCCCCCCCCCCCCCCTTTCTGGCCTGCTCCCATCCCCCGGCCCCCTGTTCATTGTAATTTCCTCCTTTAACTGAGTTACTTGTAAACTGGCGTGATGTGCCTCACGAACGTCGGTATATTAAAAGTTGTTAAATAAATAAATAAATAAATAAATAAATAAATAAATAAATAGCTGTGCGTAGATATGGACACCTAGCTTCCTATCCCTGACCCAGCTCCGCCTCCAGGACTATTATTTTCAGCCTCTATATCTCGTTGCATAGCTAAACTAAGCAGGTCGATTTAGGAACTGAATGTAATTAGAGCCTTCAGTAGGGCCGGTACACGAGTATTTGAGGCCCCGATCATGCACCTCCCTCTCCCACTTTCCTATTAATGGAAGCTCCAGCACAGTCCTCCCTTCTACTGGCAGCATTAGATCTGGCACAGCACTACTCTATGGCTCACACTGGCAGGATTAAGCTGCCTTCAAAATTTTGGCACGCTAGGCGTCCACCTAATTTACCTAATGGAAGCACCAGCCCTGACCTTCAGGTTCCAGTTCTCTAACTCTATAGTTAGGCAACCATATCCCTTTGAAAATAAGCCCTGAATACAACTTGTCCCTTTCACAGACTGGGACAGTACATGACAGTATTTCATAGCAGCACTTTTTTCTGTCCCAAGGATAGGAAGAGGAAGAATAACTATGAGGGATGAATATGCACACTTCCTTCTCCAACTGTGACCATGCTCTGCCTGTAAACTCTACCCCATTCCACTTGGCCGCAGCATTGGGCAGACAGAGAATGGGTGGTCCTGTTGTTCCAGCATGTGAGGGAGAGGGCAGTGCAGATATGGAGTGAGAATGTGTGCTCACTGTGATCCGGCGCCTTAGACCAAGAGAATGACATGAAAGATTGAAAAAATGGGGTGAGGTGGTAGGAAAGCAACCTGGAGGAGGAAGTGAGAGTGCATTGGAAGCAAAAGGGGAGGAGGGGAGTGTGAAACAGAGCCAGAAAGGGGAGGGAGGAAAGGAACCTGGGAGGTGAGGAGGAAAAAGAAAGAGAGAAACCTGGAGGAGGAAAAGGGAAGAAAGAAGGGGGTGGGGGAAAAAGAAAAACTTGGGTGGGGGGAGATAAAATGCTTTATTAAGCTTTGTAGAGAAAGTTGCTGCCTGTAAGTATGTATGGATTACTGAGGTAATGAGGTTTGACAATATCCCAGCAGTCAGGAAGAAAATATTTTGTTATTTTGTATGGTTTTATTACTGTTTTAATTGTTATTTTGTGTTATTTTTTTCAACATCACTTTGAATGATTTTTAATTTGGAAGTTGATTTATAAATGATATTAAAGAAAGAAAGAAACCTGAAGTGTAGAGGATAGCAGGAAAGAGAAAAATATATTTATTTATTTAAATAAATATCTTACCTTTCAAATTTGCTCTAAGCAGCGCACAACAGAAACAATATTACAAAGATCCATATCATAAATAAAATACAATATAATAGAACACATCATAATTGACAATAAAATAATTAAAAAAACAATTATAAGATTAGCATAACACAGTGCAAGGTCAAGCTTCTCAAGTTATGTTATCTTCCCGCAGGAGCATGGTCTGACAGTATACCTGCATCTGTGGCTGGGAATGTCCCTGTTTTGAATGGCTAAGCTAAAAGTCTCCTGATTTGTCTCATTAATACCTGAGTGCAATGAATGAAGCAGGTTTAAATTCTAAATCATATTTTTATTCAGCCTCAAGGGAATGATCAGATTATGGATGATCGAACACAACTGACAATTATTCCATCTTTGTAAAGCAGAGGTTTGGAATATTTTTTCTATCTAAGTATTGTTGAAGGACTCTTCCTTATCTGCTAGTTCATGTTGCATTCCCTTTGTTTGGAGAGCCCCAGTGTTTTTATTGGTTGCATACAGCACATTATGAGAAAAAAAGAATCTGTTGAGTTGATGTTTTCGTAGTTTCAACAGAAGTGTACAAGACACTTGCAACAATCAACCGATCACTGACACAGTCGTCTGTAATGGCTCCATCTATCGTGTCACTTTCTACTAAGTGAGCTCTTAATATGCGAATCATTGGCATGACAGACTGTAATGGGTCCTTTGGAGCTGTTACTGTGTCAATTGTGTCATTGCCAATAAAACAACTTTTCAATAGGTGACATGCAGTATATAATCATTGGCGTGATGCCGCTACTGGAGCTCTTTGGGGGTATTCCATCAGTAGCTGCAAAAGGAAATCCTTAACTTGCAAATTTATCCATGCAGAGGAAACTTATGACTATTCTTTGATTGCTAGGTTTAAATTCAGCTGGAGCTGTCCAGACCTCAGTTCTGGCAAGTATTGACACCACAAGCAAGCATTTTTAAACTTCACAGGCCAGCTGGGCTGATCTCACGATACATGAGATCAGCACAGCTCACCCCCGAGTTTTGAAAATGGTTGCACTATTCTATAAGGATCCCTTGGAAATGGCTGGACTGATATATATATGCACACATCCATACATACTCAGAAATAACAGGATTGCATGGTGGAGGACTCCCTTCTCTCTCCTGAAGGAATGATTCTGTCAGGGAATACAGGGAGGTGGAAATAATTTAAGAAAATTTAAGCCCTGCTTGGTTAATTACAAGATTAGAAAAGACTCGGGGGACCAACTCGTCTTCGTGACTGTTACATAGCCCTTAAAGTTATTTAAGAGATACAGGTACCGCTTATGTTGTAGTTTCTTCATGAAATTAAAATTTCTCAGAATTTCTTTTACTTAATCAAAATTCTCATATTAAAAAAAACAGTTGAAACGCACATATTTTCTGAATGAACATTGGGCAGCTCTGAGTGTGCATGAGCACTGAGTGGACACAGCCAAGCTCAGAGAGACCCCAGGGAGGGTTTAGTGATAGGAATCTGGATGAATCTGTTCATCATTTGCATTATTCTGCTAGGTTTGAAAGGGTGTGAATCAAAAATCACACACATGAATATTTGGAATGGTCACAGAATTTACAAAAAAAAAAAAATAAAAAAATTGCATTATGAAGTAAATATTCAAAGGCTTATTTGGGAATGACACTCAGCCATGGAATACCTTAGCACCACTTTTTAGTTTCTCCTTCCCTCAGTATCCTTTTAAGATATGCATTCTCCTTCCCCTAAGATAGCATCAAGGCGGTTTGAAAAAGGGGCAACGTGCCCCTTCTCAGAGAGAGAGAGAGAGAGAGAGAGAGAGAGAGAGAGAGAGAGAGAGAGAGAGAGAGAGAGAGAGAGAGAGAGAGAGAGAGAGAGAACCTTCCTATAATGCCTATGCCCTAGACAAGTATTTGTATCCCTATGGGAGGGCCACCTAGTAACTCGAGGTGGGGATTAGGTATGAGCGTTGGGGGTTGGGGGCCACTTTCGCATTCCACATGAGACGTACGGAAAGAACAGTGGTCTCTAGTGAAGATTTGCTGGCCGTCGGAGTGAGGAAACTCACTCCAAGAGGAGATTTGGGCTACATTCTCTCCACCTAGCTGCATAGGCATTATAGGAAGGCGCTCTCTCTCTCTCTCTCTCTCTCTCTCTCTCTCTCTCAAATCAAAGGGTTGTAGTTATTAGCCACGCTAGCTGTTTCACCGCACACGATAAACTGGTTCCCGCTTTACATATGCGCCGCCCCCTGAATACCAAATTACTAATTTGCAAATTGCGTTAACGGCTGTTAGTGCAATTTGCGAATTTATCGCACGCGGTAAACTGCTTGGAAAATGAGGCCCCATGTGACAGGAGTACATTTCTGCACAGCAGAGCTGAGTATTCTGCAAGTCAGCCTAATATTTAAAAAATGCTACAGGGTGACCGTCCCAAGATATTGACGTAAAGAGCATGGCAGAGTCCAGTCCACTGGAATAGTGAATAACCTGATTTCTTTTCAGTGAGCATTTCTTGTCAATAATAATATAGAATTATTTGATTTGGGCATATATTTACCAGCAGAGTCTTAAGAAAACCAGTTTTAGTATGCAGCTTAACTGTGTCTGAGGAGCTGGTTCACCTACTGTCATTAACAGCAGAAAACAGTCAATCTGATGCAATAATTTTACATGATATGGTTAGCGTTGCAGTCCCTGTTTTGAAGGTGTATTACCCAGATCACACACAAACAGCAGACTCCTTTAATTCCAAGCACATCACTTTATTCTCCTTGCTTGCTCCTATACAGAAAAACATCTGTCAACTACTTCCTGCTTGTCTTTCAATCTTCCTAAAAACATGGGATGGATCACTCTTGTTTTTCTGGCAACAAAGGTCACATTGAAGACCAGGCCATGATCCAGGGCAGGAGTTTATTTGAATGCTATAATATTGACAATTTATCAATGTATTTTTGCTGGAAAAGCTGGAGTCCTCATATCAACATTTTTATCACTTTTTTTTTTTTTTTTGCTGATTATTCAAGGCTTGGTTATTGTACTTAAAATGCAGTGTGGCACACAGAATGTGGGCGTACACTGATGAAGACAGATGCATAGATTGCCAATACCTTTATAATTATCTGTGCATTCTTTCTTTGATAAAGTAGTTGAGATGTTATTTCTGTTTTCTATTATTAAAAAAAAAAAAAACAACAACCCAGAAATAAATATGTATGTAAGGACCCATTGAATTCCTTGACAAATAATGTGTCTCTTGTAAGGGGACATATTGCTAGTGAGTGCAGGGAAAATGATAAGATCCATTTGCTAAAACACCCCCATGAGAGATGCATCAGTGGACCATTCCATCAAATAATATATTTACCTTTAGAGTGCTGCAGAATCAGTGAGTGAGGAGTGAGTGTGGGCTTGAACATCAGAGTGTGGTCTTTCTCTCTCCCCTGCATTAAGTTGCAGGAAAATTGCCAAATCTAAGATCCCAAAGTAAGGGATTAGTAAATTGTTTCTCACTTTTTTGACTACAACTCAAGGGTGGAAAATACTTCAACTTTTCATCCGTAAACTTGGAATCACCATCCTAAGATCTAGGACTCATTAAAAATTAAAGGGTTCCCATCCCTGTATGGATGTATTTGAGTGAGAGAGAGAGAGAGGAGGAGGAGTTGGTGTGTGTATGTGGGAGTGAGTAAGAGAAGGAGCTTTTGTGTGGTTGTGTGTGTAAAAAAGCATTTGTGTGCATCTGTGCATGAGAATGAGAGCATGCATATGTGTAGGAGAGAGGAGAAACTCTGTGTGAAACAATCCTCCTCACCACCCCACCTGCTAATCAAAAGTTCCCAGGTATGAAGAGCGGGGGATTTTTTGATCCTTTTTAGCTTTAAGCATTCAGTGTTATTTGATGTATCAGTTTAAAAAAAAGCTCTGGAATTTGTTGCCAGAGAAGGTAGTTAGTGCAGTTAGTGTAGCTGGGTTCAAAAAAGATTTGGATAAGTTCTTGGAGCAGAAGTCCATTAATGGCTATTAATGAATTATACTTAGGGAATAGCCCCTGCTATTAATTGCATCAGTAGCATGGGTTCTTCTTAGTGTTTGGGTAATTGCCAGGTTCTTGTGGCCTGGTTTTTGGCCTCTGTTGGAAACAGGATGCTGGGCTTGATGGACCCTTGCTCTGTCCCAGCATGGCAATTTCTTATGTTCTTAAAAAAAAAAATTTTCAGTTTGGGATATTTTTTAAATTATATTTTTAATTATTGGATGATGATAGCCTTTATTCATCCTTAGAACGTCTTTTCCCAAGCTGAGAGAGAGAGTCTTGATTTTGGATACTAAGAGATTTTTGCATTGCTAGTGGCCATTTGGTACAGACCAGAAGGAAACAAAAGGAGAGAATTCTCATGCATTACAGCATGGAGGTATAAAGAGATCAGAATAGTTCAGAGCATTGGAGAGCAGGTACATGTAGAGATGGTAAAAAGGTATTAGGTACCCTAAGCAAATCTTACAGCCTTGTACTCCCTCCCCCTATCCCAGCCTATGAACAATTAAAAATTATGCATTTATAATAGATTTTTAAAAAGGGAACATTCAAAATAGTTTCCCCGAGGTAAAAATATCGCCTACAGCATGTATACTTACAGGCACTGCTGTGTGCCAACCAGAAAACCCTGCAAAAATGACACTTGGAATCCAAATGGAATTAAGCCTATTGTAACACATGATGGTTGTGGAATGGCGCTTGGAAAGCCATAAGTAAACTCAATTACAATTACATTATAGTAAACCTTCCATATCAATACAACACTAATTGCACTCAAACAGTAACAACCTTACCTATAACAAGGCAGCAACACAAATATTACACCAAGCCTTTTAAAACACTAATATACCTCCCGTTAGGACAACAGAATAAGCTTTGCTACTATAGATCTCTACACAGAAACTACAAGCTAGCAGAATATCTCACTTCAATCACATATGCAAAACACAGACAGATCATCCCCAAATATAGAATAAAGCAACCATAAATTATAAATAGAAATCTGCAGACAAAAACTGAACTGGAAACCGCAACAAGCCAGACTCAGTATGCAGTGCAATAATAAAAGAACAGAAACATCTTTCTTCAAAATATCAAATAATAAAATCAAGAAATAAAAAACATCAATAGCAGTAAAACCATATGTAAAGGCATACACAGGAGAAAACCCCCAAAACATCTTAAAGGATCAGATTCAGAGATCTGGCCTGGTCCATCTTAAGCCTAGGTCTGCAGGCAATCCTGGTCCGGGTGGAGGACCCTGGGAAGGTGTATAACTAGCCAGGCCCAGGAGGGAACAGGAGACCCCAGGGGAGAGAAGGAAGCCTAGAGAGAGAACACTGCTGAACTCTAAACTACATTACTATATTTATTTTGTTGATCTGTGAAGACTAGCAGAGATGCTTTTGTTTGTTTTCCTGTTATTAATAAGGAAGCATATGAAAGATTTCTGCCAGAATCCAACCAGAATTTGTCCTCTGATTACTCTAAGATCGCTCATGGTACCATGCCATACTAATAAAAATAATAAATATTTAAAAACAACTGAGAAACAAATTAACATTCAATAATTGACCTAGAAACCAAATGATGACTTTGTAAATCATTATGAGTTTATCTTGGAATGACGGTATATAAAACACCAGATAAATAAATAATAAAAAAAACATAACAATTTAAAAAATATTCCAAACTGAAAAAAATGTTAAAATATCAGACACATCAAATAACACTGAATGCTTAAAACTAAAAAGGATTTTAAAACATCCCCTGTTCCCATATCTGGGAATTTTTGATGCCCTGAGATTGTCATGGATTAGCAAGTGGGGTGGTGAGGAGGGTTATTGCACAGTCTTTCTCCCTTCTCCCACATATACACATGCTCTCATTCTCATACACACATGCGCACAAATGCTTCCTCTCTCGCTCACTCATACAAACACAAAGGCTCCCTTGTTCACTCACTCACACACACACAATCTTACAGGCTCTCTCTCTCTCGTTCACACACACACTCATACATACACACACACACACCTGCTCCCTCTCTCACTCACATACAAACACACTGGCTCCCTTGTTCTCTAACACTCACACACAAACAACTTCACAGGCTCCCTCTTTCTCTCTCATTCTCACACATATATATACATACGACGTCCCACTCTCTCTCACTGCCACACACACCACCCCAGCTCCCTCTCTCTTGCCCTCATATACAAACACACAAGCTATCTTATTCTCTCACTCCTACTCATCTAACAGGCTCCCTGTCTCTCTTCCTCCCACACTCACTGGCTCCCTCTCTCTCTCTCACTCACATTCAAACACACAGGCTCCCTTGCTCTCTCACGTTAGGCTTCTTCCCATTGTCTTCTGCTGCGGGCTCTCCCTGGTCTCTCTCCTTCCTATCTTTGGCCATAAGTGAGATAGGTTCTGCCCGCAGCCCTCTTGGACCTTTTCATTCCTTTCTTTGGCCATGGGTGGTATTGACTCCACCCGCAGCCTTCTCAGGTCTTTCTCCTCCTCATCTTTGGCTGCAGGCAAGATGGACTTCACCTGTAGCCCCACCGGGCTTCTGCTTGTCTTCAGCCAAGGGTGAGATGAGCTCCACCTGTGGCCTCTCTGGGCCTTTATCTTTTGCCACCCTCTATGGGTTTGTGCTTTAGGCAACCACCTAGTGGCCTACTGGAAGCACTAGTCCTAGGTACAAGGGCTGTCAGAATAAAACAAATGAATCCTAAGAAAGTATGCCTGTGAAAACATGGATTCATCTCCTAAAAAGTGTGTTTTATGTCAAACCATTTCCATTAAAGGGGTTGAATTTTAAGTTATTCTTGTTGAAACACCAATTCCTGCAGTAGCATGTACCTTCTTGAATTCTGTGTGTAATTTACTGGCTTATCCCTAAGAGCCCTGAGGTGAAGCTTCCCCCCTGTTTGGAAGGACCTGGGACTAAGTCGAATTGGTCAGGTCTCAAGCCAACCCACTCTTACCAGGCTAGCTCACTCTCTGCTGTGAGGACACAGGAGGGGAGCTACATGTATATTTAAGAATGATGTTAGAGCAAGCTGCATCATCTAAGCTAGACAATTAACTTGTAACTTATGCTGTCGAGCATGTTTTAAATACTGTATTTTCCTTATTACATTCCGTACATTCCTCAATAGTTTTGCTGTCTCAAAGTATTATAGTCACACGTTGATGATATCTATTCCTGCAATAAGAACATGCATTAACATCTATCTTTACTGAGTATTGTTTTATTCTGCTAATTTATGCTCTCACCTCTTCTCAACCCTTACAGTACGATAATCTTGATTTCCTTCTAGTCTGTAATGGCCAAAATTGGAAACACTGATATTTTATTGCCCATATCAGCAATCTGATTTACTGAACATATGGATTCTCTTTCCACACAACCTGTTTAATTCCCAAACAAATAATCCAATATTCAGGTATATGTATACCAATCACATGTCCCAGGGTTCACCCAAATTTCCATTTGGATCTTGTGCTGCAAGGTCCTATATATATTCTCCTAGTAGTGACGGATCCCTTCAATCAGTACTTGGGAACTTAAGGATGGGTAGGCCAATTGGAATCTTAGAGTCATGGTTATCCAACAATTACAATGAAATGAGGAACTGGGCCAGTGCTAGCATTTTTGCTGCACTGTGAAAACAATTACCCTGCTGCTCCCTTGCTCGTTTTGTTTTTATTTTAACACAGACGTTTTGTTTTTCCAATAACTAACACACAGTAGAAACTGTCAGTCTCACATTCTGTCTCAGAACCCCCTTAACCGCTGAAAAACCCCTGTTCAATCCAGTGATCCAAATTTTCAATATTAACATACCCCCTGAACCTATCTAACTCCATCCTCAAGTTCAAAACATTTGAGTTGGGTAGGAATGATCCCCAGATGCTCCTGCCCCACCTACCTGTATGTAAAAATAGCACCAGCAATGGAAGATTATATGCCATGAAAAATGATAAAATAAAGAGTTTATAAAAAAAAAATATATTATATTCTCACATAGTCAGCTGAGCTTTCAAAACTGTCCATGCTACACTATTTGCATGCCTAAGTGGGCCTGTGGAAAGTTATGCTACTATTTTATAAATCTGTATGGCAGGAGCCACACAGTACATAAAACACTGCATGTTTCTGCCCCAAAAGAATGCACGTATGTTTTATATATTTATAATGCAGGAACAAGCAAACTAACCATTTTAGATTAATATGTGGGTTCATATATGGTGGTTGTAAAATCTACAAATAACAATCTGAAAGTCCTTTTTGGGATTGTGATGCCCTTTGTTTGGACACAAGGAAGAAATCATCTTATTTATGATGATATTCCAGACTGTGAGACTTTGGCCTTGTTTTACCAAGAGAAAGTGGATCGTTTAGTTAATAGTATACAGGATGAGGTTAGGAAAGTGTTAGGAGTTGAGCCGGATACGGAATTTTTACCATTGGTTGAGGCTAGGGTTGGCTTGGATGAGTTTGAGTTTTCATCTGTATTGGAAGCAGTTTTTGGCTCAGATCAAGCCTTCTTATTTTCCATGAGATCATTGCCCTTTGTGGTTGATTTGAGGGCGTTACTTAGGTAATAACACTGGAAGCTCGAGGTCACATAGCAGAGCGATCCCAGCAGGGCAAGGGGACAGATGTTGAAGGTAATGGGTAGGTGGGAGGCTGTCTGCCTGGGAGGGGGTGTCTGTGGCTGTTTGGGGGGGCACAGAAGGGGTAAAGTACATATTTTTTTAGCAGGGGGGAGGGTGGGGCTGGAGGCCTGGGCTGGCAGCGCTCTTCTTTTTTTAACTTTACATTGTCTTTTGTAAATTGCAGCACTTTTTTTGGACAATGGGGGAGGGCGTAGAAACAAGAGATAAGGGGGTGGGCATCGAGCTAGGAGGCCTGCCCAGATATCTCTGAAGATATCCAGGCAAGTAGCTAGTTATCTGGCCACATGACGCTGAATAACTTAACTGAATATACCCGATATTCGGCCAAGTTAGCCGGATAATGGAAACCTTCCGCAAATCGCTCCAGAACACCCCTTTTATATCCGGCTAAATTATAACTTATCCAGCTATAATTTAGCCAGATAACAGGCTGAAATTGCCATATTAGCCATTTACACGGATAATCTTTCAGTTATCCATCTAAACGGCTTTTGAATATCTACCCCTTTATGTTTTCTGCCCCAAACGTATGCACGTACGTTTCATATATTTGTAATGTAGAAACAAGTAAATAACCATTTTAGATTATTATGCACATACACATCACGCTCAGAATAATTTTTTTTTTCAAAATAATTTTTATTGGCAAGAAGACACAACCAGGCCGTCCAGAGCTCATACAGAATAGAAGCAAGCCCATAACAGCAGAAAACAGCAACATTACATTATAATAGCAATCCAAGGCAGTGATAGCCAACTAGAAAACAGCGGGTGCATTTCCTTCCCATCACATTTTATCCCTGAGTTTGCTATCCCCAACCCAAGCCCCACCCTCCCCAGCCCATAGCCAGACAACCACACACACACCGCACTCACACCATCCCCGCTACCACACCCTTGTCCCCTCCCTCCCCCCCCCCTTCCCCCCAGAGACCATGGATTGTATCCAATCAGTAGTATAACCACTCTTCTGTAATCCAGCTTGAACACTCGCTGGCAATAGAGGCACACACTGAGTCCAACAAGCTCCATACAGTTTATTGGACTTCCGGCATCCTTTCAAAAAGTCCAGGCGTTCCAACTGCAAAACTGAGGCCCATACGCTGGAACCATGCCGCTGTAGATGGAGCCGAATGAGGCTCTGCCCATACTGACAATATGGTGTGACAGGCCAGCAAAGTCGCTATTCTACTAAATTTGTCCTTAGATCTGCTGGCGTCGGTAGTACAGGTCTGCGGACTGGACAAAAGAAACTTCCCAGATAGGGGTGGCGGCGCTCCAGTGCATTGAGAAATAACTCCAAACACGGTTGACCAAAAGGGTTGCACAGTTGGACAGTGATACAGCCGGTGTACCAGCGTGCCATCCTCCCGGGCACACTTAATAAAAGAGGAGCGTATGTGCTACCCATCTTGAATCTCCGTACATCATCACAATATACATAGTGTAGAATTCGGAATTGCACTTCCCGGAGACCAATGTCAGGAATCTGGCGATGCACAGCTTCAAAACAGTGTATTAAATATGGCACAGTAATTGGTTCGCCAAGAATAGCCGTCCATTTAGGCGCCAAGAAGTCCAAACAACTGTCTGTCTGCATCGTTCTACTAAGTTTAGCCCATCCCATCACGGTGTTAGCAAGATTAGCTGTATCGAATACTTTAGTAGCTTCAGGTGTCCATTTAAATGAAGTCAGGTAGTGGCGGGTTTGTAGGTATGCAAAAAAATGGTTAGCCGGCAGTCGGTAATTTTTAGCCAGAGTAGCAAAGTCCAACAATGCATAAGTTATCATGATCATAAAAATGAAAAGCAAACATAGCTCCATTACGTGCCCACTGATGAAACAAAGCCCCACAGTCGCGGCCTGGCAGAAATCCCACATTCCCCGTCAGAGGCACCAGCAACGAAATCACCCCCTCCGCACCCCCTGCCTATGTAACCACCGCCAGGCAGAAATACAAGGGGACAACAGTACTCTGGGGTAGTCAAGCTTGCGACGCTCAATTGCACTCGACTGGATAAGGCTTAGTGGTGAGCAGGGAGCAACCATCCCACACAGTAATCCCCATTCGCAATATTTGTAATCTCCCATAAGCCATTCTCCTACAAAGCGCAATTGGCACGCAGCATTATACAAGCAAAGATCCGGCAAGCCATACCCCCCCTTTTCCCGGGAGTACATCATAGTCATGTAACTGAGGCGTGCCCTCTTCCCTTTCCATACGAATTGCTGTAACGCAGCGTACAAAAGCTGAAGGTCCCCCTTCCGCAACCAACATGGGATCATGGAAAGAACATAAAGGATCCTGGGGGCTATGATCATTTTGATGAGAGCACACCTGCCAAAAAGTGACAGGGGAAGGGGGGCCCAGGCCTCCAATTGTGATCATATCTGCTCCAAAAGGCTAGTGACATTAAGCTCATACAGGTGCCCTAAATCTCTAGGAATCCAGATGCCCAGGTACTTCAGCTGATCAGGCGCCCACTTGAGAGGAAAGGAGCCTACCCATGAGGTCCGCAGCTGGGGGTTCAGGGCCAAAGCTTCCGACTTCCCAAAATTGATTCTAATACCCGCCGCCCCTTGAAATTTTTCAAAAAGACTAATAATCACTGGAACACTTATATGAGGCCTACCCAAGAGCAGAATGTCATCCGCAAATAACGCAATTCTAAGGGACTGGTGGCCCACCCTCAACCCCCAAATCTGTGGATCCTCCCTCAAACGAATGGCTAAGGGCTCCAAGGCCAAAATGAAAAGCAATGGGGATAGGGGGCACCCTTGGCAAACCCCACAATGCAAGCTAAATGGGGGGGTCACTGCCCCATTTATTAAAATGCTAGCGCTAGGGTTGCTATATAGAATTTCCACCCACTGTACAAAGGCCCCCTCAAAACTGTACGCTCAGAATAATTTTAACAATTCATTCATTATAACCGGTTCACTTATCTCTCTACACCCTGAACTTCTACCAGTTCACCCAGTCCTCCTCCCTAAAAACTGTAGACAAAAGACAAGTCCAGTTTCAATTGCAGGAGTCCATTAGCAGGTATAAGAGTGTTCGGACAAGTTAAGTAATGTATGCTTGTATACTGCTTACAAAATAGCAACTTTTGTGCATACCTCCGAACCACACCCAGAACACACCTTTCTCACTCTGCTAATATTTACGCTCGATACTACAAATACTCTCAAGGTTTATAAAATAATGCATACATGCATGCATGCTACTTAATGTGCACATGTTATTTTCACATGTGCAAACCCCAAGTTCCTTTTTGAAAATTATCTCCAGTATGGATTAGATTGTGGGCCTTTTGTCTTACTGATTTCTTGATCTCATTTCTATTTTTTCTGAATTATTCCGTTGGACCTCCTTCCCTTTTCTTTTTTCTTCTTACATATTTAAGGACTTCATTTTGGGTTATGAGTAATCATATGTTCTTTTCCCTTTGCCTTTGTTGAAGATGATGCATCTTTATTTTTCTGATCCTCTGGACCCATTGCTATTGCACAGATTTCAATGCATTGCAATCTCGGATCTCGGGCTCACATGTTTTTCTTTCTAGTCTCTCCAGACAAATTCGCCTGAATTGAAAAGGATACATATGCAGCCAACAATCTTCCTGCTTGCTGGGCAGCGTTGGTTTTAGCTAGAGACTAACACACATTCAGATGCTACATATGGCTGAAGGTTAGAGTAATCCCCATTGAGATAATATGCCCTTTTCTTCTACATAGCCATTAATTGATATTCAAACTAATGCCCTTTTTCGCATCTTCTTTCCAACCTTCTCAGTAAATTGCATTTACTGTGAGCATAAGAGATATGAATAGTTGACAGTTACCACCATTAGTCATTCAGAATGGTCAGTATCCCTGCTGCTGTTGGGTCTATATTGCCATGGTTAGAAATTACAAACCTTGCATTTATAGTCGAGGTTTTCACAACATATAGTTTGCACAGTATTAATGCTTATAGATCTTTCTTTTTTTTTTTTTTTGCAGAAATTAATTGCCTGAACTACAATGATTTATAGTCATACTGAACATGATTATTAATTTTCCTGATGATTATTCTTGTGGATGGCAACAAATCCACTCCTGATACAACTGAATTTCCAAATGTGGCTAACATTAAAATGTCCATAAGGTAATAGCAACCAATTTTTACCTTAATCAACTTACACTTAAATGACTTTAATATAGGGCACTTGTGCCTTGTGGGAGAACGTGTCTGAAATACAAGGCTCTGAGTTATTTATGAGAATAATTACATAGTTTGTTACTTTCTTCCCAGTGCAAGTGTAGGTATTTGAAAATGAAAATGCTTTTCTGTTTTTAAAAAGAAAAGTCAGTGCAGTTTCACATGTTAAGTAACTTTTGTACTTTGTTAATGAACAGCACATTGATTACAGAAACGAGAGCATTAGTCTTTGCTAAATTGTACTTGTTTTTATTGCAAGTATTTCTAGCATGGCATCAATTAACAAGAAGGATTTCACATTTGAGGTGTTCTCTTCTGGCTGGAGCGCAGCAATCTAACTCCTTAACATTTTCCCCCTCCCTGCCAAACTTTGTCTTGGATTCCAACCAGTGCAAGTCACAATCAGTCTTTGGTAGCATGTTAAAGATGTTTTTTTTATTCTCATAAAGCTAAACCAAAAAATGTGGGCACTTAAATTTTCCAACTCTATTTTAATTCTGCTTATCCAAACCCTCTCATTTTTTTTCTCCATTAAAACAACATTTCAGACGTTGGCTAGGCTGATGAACTACTCCCCGAGGGCGAACAACACTGAAATATATAACACTGTAAAATCTTAAGAGTAGATACTAAGTTTCTGATGAGAAGTTGCTTAAGGCTTCCATCCAGGTGCTATATTTCTGGTTGCCCTTTGACCCTTCCCTTGGCCAGGAGTGCAGCAGGGCTTCCTGATTGCTTAGCAGGACTTCGTATGTCATTGAGAAAGGACTCGCAGACCCTGGCACACACAAAGGCCAAAACTGTATAGAAAATAAACTGTAAGTTGTTTTCTCTTTCTAAAGGCTTAGGCAACCCCTCTTTCGAGGTACATAAAATATTGAGAGGATCTGAGCTGTATATAGAAAGGGACAGTCTCTCTGATTTGTTTTATGGGTTCAGCAAATGAGTCATGCAGATGGTAAAGTGGACCCAGATAAATGGAGTGAGGTGAGAAGTGCATCTTGTTTTCTCTCTAAGGCCTAGATTTATCAAAATGTGATAAATTTTGCATGAATAGAATCTGTAATAAGGGAAAGGGGAGTGGCTATAATAATGTTAGAGTTACCACACCATGTGTGTGAGAGAGAGAGAGAGACTCTTTATAAGCTTTGCATAGTAGTCAACTATTTATACCACTATAGGAGGGCAAGCTAGTAATTCGAGGTTTTGCTGGTGGTCTAGGGTTTTGTGGCCAATTTTACATGCACGGAGAGAAGTACGAACAGCACACTGTACATCAGTGAAGATTTGATGTGATTTTGAGTGAGCAAAGTCACACAAAGATGAGATTTCTGCAAGGTTCGCTTGCCATAGCTTGATGGACTCTCTACCAGGGTATTATCAAGCTAGGGTGAGAGAACATTGTAGAAATCTCATCTTTGTGTGCCTTTCCTCACTCAAAATCATGTCAAATCTTCACTGATGTGTACTGTGCTGTTCGTTGAAATGACTCTTTTCCATAGGCTCCAGAATATACTGTACTCCTGTAAAACACTGAGCATGCCCATGTACAAATGCAAGGTACATCATTCAAATACAGCCTTAAGAACCAAACATAGGAGCACAACAAATAAATACAAAAGAGAAGGACAAAAAATTTAGCTTGTTGCATAAATATTATGGGTCTATTTCAAATATATTGAACTCAATTTTCAGAGGGTTTAGATGCCCAACTTTCGGGCCGATACAGTAAAATCGCGGGAGAACAGGCGAGCGCCCGCTCTCCCAGCGCGCGCACAGGCCACTCTCCTGTGCACGCGATTCAGTATTTTAATTTATTAAAATTAGGGCCGGTGGTAAAAAGAGGCGCTAGGGACAGTAGCGCGTCCCTAGCGCCTCTTTTTTGACAGGAGTCAGCGGGTTTGACAGCTGACGCTCAATTTTGCCGCCATCGGTTCTCGAGCCCGCTGACCACCACGGGTTCGGAAACCGGACGCCGACAAAATTGAGCATCCGGTTTTCGACCCGCGAGCCATGGGCCCATTTTAAATTTTTTTTTTTCGATGTTTTTACTTTTTTTAACTTTCGGGACCTCTGACTTAATATCGCCATGATATTAAGTCGGAGGGTGCACAGAAAAGCAGTTTTTACTGCTTTTCTGTGCACTTTTCTGTGCACTTTCCCGGTGCCCGGAGAAATTAGCGCCTACCTTTGGGTAGGCGCTAATTTCTGAAAGTAAAATGTGCGGCTTGGCTGCACATTTTACTTTCTGTATCGCGCTGGAATACCTAATAGGGCCATCAACATGCATTTGCATGTTGCGGGCGCTATTAGGTTCGGGGGGGTTGGACGTGTGTTTTGGACGCGCTATTACCCCTTACTGAATACTGAATAAGGGGTAAAGCTAGCGCATCCAAAACGCACGTCCAGTGGCGGGTTAACAGTGCGCTCCAGTGGAGCGCACTGTACTTTATCGGCCTGTAGAGGAGTTAGAAAGCATAATTGGCCCCTCTGAAAACTGAGCCAGGTCTTAATTTCACTAGGCCTCTAAATTCAAGCAGTCAAAAAGCCGGTGGCACCAGAGGTGGGGGTTAGGTTAAAGAAGTAAATTAGGTGCTCGGGGCAAATTTTCAATACTAGGTGCCTAACAGAGGAGCCCAAATTTAGGAAAATGAACAGCAGGCAAAAATCTAGGCAGATTTTCAGTCAAAACCATAAGCAATTAAGATTAGCTGAAAATTCAACTAAATTAGGTGGCCAATTTTTAAAAATTGACACCCCCCCCCCCCCCCACACACACACACACACATTATGTAACTTTATGTTGGCCACATCAGGACTTTTATATCATCAGAGAAAACTTACTGAGCAGTCTGGTTTGACTGATTTGAGCTTTTTCAGTCATGCTACACAGATGATGTATGGCTATGTAAAATGATTGACTCAAATCTTATATGTTTATATTGTATCCTTTCATTTCCACATAATATATTTACTGCCTACATTCTTTTATAACAAAGTGATTTACAAATATATTAAGGGCAAACGAAGTGCAGCCAAGTGTGAGGTAATATCAAGCTTGCAATTATTTTATGTGTCAGTATGTTGTACCCTAATAAAGCAGAGGTGCATTCTATAAGAAAGAATTAAGAATGCAGAGAGAAATCACTTGCTAAAGGACGTGGGGTCCAGTTTTAGGTCTCTAAGTTACCTAGTTCAGTCCCTGTACTATATTGTCTGCTGCAGAAGAATGGATTTCAAAATATCATGGAGTTCATACATTTATCATAGCTAACATTCCTTCCCGGTTCAGTTCACAGGAAATTGTAATGCAGTTCTGTATATGATAACAGTACAATATGTCAGTATACTAATAAATAGGTAACACATTTTCACAGGGTCAAAGTAAACTCGACTTAAATAATGGACAGTAACAAGGAATGCACACCCTTAAGTAAAATGTGATGTAAGTCAAGGTGACCTGGTGTCCTTTTTTCCTATTCTTGGCCCCTTAATGCAAGTAGGAAACAATAGAAACTAAGGAGTGCAGAGTGCATTGACTGTAAATCAGGACCAGTTGCCAGACTATGGTAAAAGTGCCCTAAAGGCACCAACCTACCCAACCTCTGTCAGACCCTGTTATAACAGGGTTCTCTGCTTTTAACCTGCTGCATTGAGAGCTGAAGCTTCTCTGCGTGCAAATGGCTGTTATAAAATCAGCTGGGCTGTGTGCACATCCCGGTTTCATGTGTGCTTACATGCATTGTGGGAAGAGGCTTTCTGGAGGGGCAGCGTTGAGACTTTAACGCGCAGTACTTTGTGATGTACTCACAAGTTACTTACTGCGAAAAGCAGGTGTAACTTTGGGGAAAATATTCTGTGCACTTCCCAGGCAAATTACCACAGCATTTTCAAAGCAAACGTATGCACTTTGGCTAAAGTCCGCATGTACTTTAGCCCTACCCGCAGTGTTAGAAAATTGCCCTCCCAAAGCACAAGCCTTGTCGACGCTCTGAAGCCCCTCGCCAGGTGCGCCTGCAAGGACCTTCTCTCGCTTTCAACATGGCAAAGACAATAATGACATTACTGTACTATTTTTTTTTTTTTTTAGCTTTGTTGGTACTAATTCAAATACATTTTAATTTGTTAGATCTTTATTAATTTTAGTAGTAGTATTGGAGAGTAATAAAACTAAATAAATGACTAATTGAAATGATCAGACTGATTTTTCTGAAGTGCCTAAGCAAAAAGGAAACTCTATGGGAGAAATTTTTCAGAAGTTTTAACACCTGTTATTTTTTTTGTTGTTGTTCCTAGGAGGAGGAACTCTTTGGGTTTTTTTTTTTGTTGGTTCACCTACCTCCTTACCTGAGCTTCCATCCCATTCAAAAGCTGTTGGTTTACATTTGTATTCACCGCAGATGTTCCTCAAATTGTGCCCCATCCTCCTCCTCATATACCTTAACCACTGCAGCAACAATATTACGTAGGAATCCACAGATCATGGTACTCTCTGAGACTCGGTATGAATTCTCATCCTTGGGTGTCACTGTCGTGTGACAGCTAGGATACCTTTTCCCCTGGGGCTAGGGAACTCTCCTTCCACAGCATCCCCTTCCCATCCCTCTCCAACTCAATCTGCAAGAGCCAGGTGTGGGACTAGAGCCGAGGCCTCCTGTATGACACCTCTGCTGGGCTATCCACCCGCCCCCATCTTTTCTGCTGTGAATTAAAATAAGAAAACTCCCATAGCTTTGGTTAGCATCAAACAGCAAGAAATTTCCTTGAAATGAAAATGTTTGGATGAAGTCACAAACCATTGTCCTCATTAGCTGCAATGAATGCTTATAGACTGAGCTGAGCTATTGATCTAGCACGTTATTATAAAACAATGTATTGAGAAGAGTAGTCAAAAGAATTCAAAGACTAAAGTAAAAAATGTTAACTTACACTGGGTAGTATGTGATTGATCACGACTGATACCACTGCCTCGGACCATAAGTTACTGTGACATCTCTTATCTGAGCTGAAGAGCTTGCCCTCACTGCACTGTGTATTATGTTTAAATGATTGATGATTATGATGGTGCTTTTTAGATACAAATATCATTGTGCTGTATAGCTTTCTATTAATACAATTAGTTACATCCCAATCTTCTTCAGCACTGATTCAGCCATTTTTGGAAAGAAGTAGGTAGGTAAAAAAAAAAAAAATAAGAGCATTGCAGTTGAGAACATTTTTTTAATTTAAATTTAATATCATGTTATTGGAAATAAAAAGAATTTGTTCAAATCTGCAAGGTCCTGGGTTGCATAGACCTGCAACTGATGTACTATGGGCTTTCTCTCTTTGACACATTCATTTTGTGGGGAAGCATTCTTTAAGGCATCATAACTGTTTAGTGGGACATGCAGGAGAATCTACATTTACAGTTCAGACATACAACTGAGACAATCTCAGAAATAAAATAAATGCTAGAACATAAAACAGTGAGCATGTTGATTGTGTTTTGTCTATCGTGATTTTTTGTTGATGCACTGGGTTGTCCAAGCAGCCCCGAGGTGTATCTTATTATACCCTGAAATCAGCTGTTTTATATAGTTGCATCTTGATTGCAGAGCGGGAATTTAAGTGCCAGAAAAAGGCTTTGATATTTTATGCTTTCTTATTCGTACATTTTATGCTTAACACATGGAGTACCCCATGGGGAAATAATAAATACCATTGTGATCTATAAAATACAAGAATAGTGGCTGTTACTGATTACAGCATGTACTGATAATGTTGTCAATTGACTACTAAATATAGTATCAAAACATAAAATGGCAACCTCTTGGCTCATGATTTTGCACAAAAGTTATTTTGCAAAAATTGGCAAGATTGTGGTTGTATGCTGTTTCAAGATAGTACCTTAAAAACTTGCATGGATGGCAGCCAATAGAATTCAAGTGTTGGGTTGGTCCAGTGGTTAAAACTCAGCATTATCAAGGCTGCAATTGAGTCAGTAATGGTAGGAATAAAAATACAGTAAATTTTTCCAGCGCTGCTAATAGCACCAGAAAAGTGGATTTTTTTTTTTTTTTTACTAATCCTCCAGAAACATTTAACCTACATCCTCACCCCCACCACCTTTAAAGAGCCTTCTGCAGTCTTAATTTGCCAAAGAATATTGCATGTTAGTTCACCTGGAGTAAGGGATATTAGATACTGAATATAATAATTGAAATTGCAATTCATTGTAAATTTAGGGGGCAATTTTCAAATGGCATTCATGCAGGTAAAGCAGCGTGTTACCCATATAACTGGTGCCTTGGAAATTTCGGCCCCTGCATGCACGGACCTTTACACAGATACAGCAAGTATACGTTTATATTTATGTGCATACAGTTAAAGGTGGTCCAGCACAGAGTTGGGCTGGGATTGGAGAAGATTCAGAATTTATGCACCCAGTTTTACATTTCAAAAAGCCTGCACGTACATTCTGATGACAGAAGAATGTGCACAAATAGCAGATGCAGCTCTGTGTGCATACGTTCCCCAATTCAATTTTCAAAGAGAAAAAGCTCCCTTAGATTTGGACTGCTGCTTTTCAGTGTTCTAGTTTATATGCAGTCAGGGACTAGTCATCCTAAATGATTATAGCATGCAATCAAAAGCCAATCTGAATCTATTCCAGCTGATAAGACTTAGTGCTGACGTTACATATTGGAGCCTTATGTTCTATTCTAGTCAAAATGTTTGACTGTCTAAGATAGAAAGTAGGCAACTCCAGCCCTCAAGTACCACAGATTGGTCTGGTTTTCAGAATATCCACAGTGAATATGCATGAATATGCCTTCCTTGTATTCAAATGTATATTCTGAAAACCAGACCTGTATGCGGCAATTGAGGACTGCAGTTGGCCTTCCGCTGGTCCTGAGTTCAGTTAAGTCCCCTGGAGGTTTGGGCCTCTGCCTAGGAGAACAGGGATCGGTTTTTAAAAGGTTTACCTGGTTAACTTTGGGAGTTAGCCGGTTGAATCTTTGCTTTTGAAAATTTCCGTCCACGGGCATCTAAATTTAGCTTCGGAAATTCAGAGTCCGTAAATTTAGCCAGTCAAAAAAAAAAAGGGATGACTCCAGGGGTATTCCTGGGGACTTCGTGGGGTGGGCTTAGAATGTAGCCCATTAGCTCAGTTTAACATGACTAAATTCAGTGGTAGATTGAAAAACCTCTCCTTGTCTGGAGCTGCCAGTCCCTCCCTCCCAGCCCTTCCGATGCTTCAAACAATACTCCCCACCCCCTATATACACACACAGTACTCTGAGCACAATTCTTCCTTCCTCCTGCCTTCCTACTCCATGTATCATTTTCAACATAGCTTCTGACCCTCTCAGTGCCTTGAGAAAATGCCCCCTACCCCCCTATAATACCAACATGTCAGATCTCCCCCAGCAACAAATTGTCTTTAAAAAAGAAAAGCCCCCAAGTGCCAGAATTGTGCATTCCATTTTCCCTTCCCCACCTGCCCCCCCCCCAATCTTTAATAACCGCCCCCCTAGTGCTGGTATCATACCTCCTCCAACCACCCCGGACTCCCCCAATGCTGCAGAAACCAAATCAGGAGGAGAACACGGGCTTCACCTTCTCTGGTCCTGGCGGCCTGTGTTGCTCTGGCAACATCCTGCGTAATATTCTGGTGCTGCACAGGATGCCAAAGGTGGAGGAGGTACGCCTGCGTCCCTCTTCCCGGATCAGCTTCTGCAGCATTTGGGGGCTGCTCGGAGGAGTGGGAGGGAGGTTGGACGAGGCCAGGGAATCGGAGGATTCCGGCATGGGGAGAGGCCTTTTTTAAAATATCTCAGACGGGAGATCAAAGGGGGATTGGGAGATTCTGGCACTGGAAGGGGGGAGCTTTTTTTAAACGCGTTGAGTGGGGCAGGGAATAACAGCATTTGGGGGGCTTTTAAAAGGCATCAGAAAGGAGGGAGGGAATCAGGATCTATGTGGGACGCTTTTTTCTTTTTTTTTTTAATATCAGACAGGCAGCAAAGACATACTTAGAGTCTGCACTTAGTTGGTTTATATTTAGTTCTAACCAACTAAATTCAAGCAACAGACTTTAGTCACACAAACCGTAGGCCTAAATCTAGCCAGTCAAAATGTGAGTGGCTGAATTTAGAAAATGTATTAGCTGAAAATCTAGCTGGTTACGTTCTGCTGAAAATTCACCCAAAGATAACTAGTTAAAATTAACAGCTTATCTTTGCTGCTCAGCTGCTTTTTGAAAAATGACCTAACAGTGATTGAATGTCAGGTTTTCGTGAATTTCTACTCTTGTAATAGGGGATTTTAAAATGTTCAAAAAACGTGTTCAGGCCAGAATAATATGTGGAGTGTTCAGGAGGAGGATCCCTGCTTATAATGTGCAATATCGTACTCTGCTCTGCATCCACCCCCACCCTTAAAGAATCATTCACTCTTCTACATAGGCAGCTTTTATTTTCCTTCCTGAGGCCTCTGCCCTGAAAAGATTTATTTCTGTTACTCCTGCTTAGAGCAGGAGAATATCCAGGCAGTCTTCCTTTGGTCTACATTTTCATTTTCTTTTCCTCTCTCGGAAAATCATGGGGCCTGGCTTTCTGCCACCTTCCTTCTCCTCGCTCTGTCCGATTTCATTGAATGGAACCAGGAAAAAGTCTGAAGAAAAGATGGGCATATGTCAAGTGATCAGACACTGTACGGATTCCACGGTTAGCAAGATTAAAGGAAGGAAAATGATCTTTTATTATTTGCTATAATAGTGAAGAGGAAGGGTAAAACTTGTACATATTACAGTTTGTCCTCAGCACCTTTAACTAGTCCAGTGGGCTTGTTTGTGCAGCGTTCAGTAGCGGCTGGACTCACTTCTTTAGCTGGGAGGAGCACCACAAATGCAGGACATGTGTTGGGCAGTTCGCCTAGTTCCCAGTCTTCATTGAGGGTTCGATTTTTAAAAGCAGCGCGCGGCCATCCATGTGCTTGCGGTTCCCAGCACACGCACACGGACGCGCTGATTTTATAACACACGCACGCATGTTATAAGATCTGATGGCCACGGGCACATGCACGGCGGATTTTAAAATCCATGTGCGGGCAGCCCACGACTCGCGGGGGGGGGGGGGGGTTCATAAGCTCCGCATGGCGACGCAACGGGACCTCTCCCAGTTCCCACCCAGACCGCTCCAACCCCCAGGACTCTCCCAAGACTGCAGAAACCAAATCAGAAGGGGAACACGGGCTTCACCTTCTCTGGTTCTGGCGTTCTGTGTTGCTCTGGCAACATCCTGCGTAATATTCTGGTGCTGCACAGGATGCCAAAGATGGAGGAGGTAAGCCTGTGTCCTGACTGGGAGGGAACTTTCCTATCCCTAACCCTAATCTTCCTACCCTTTCCCCTCTCCTCCTCAACCCCAAACCCCTCCCTATCTACATACCTTTTTTTTTTGTTTGATTGCTTACTGCTCCTGTGGAGCAGTAGTGATCTCCGCGTGCCGGCCAGCTGCCGGCGTCTGCTTCCCCAAGACAGCGGCTAATGGCGCTGCCCGGCCTGCCCCACCCCCCCCTCTTCAGCCCCCGTGCCCCCCCCCCCCCCCTTTCTTTAGGCCCGGCACTTCTGTGGCTACGGGCGTGGCCGGGCCATGTAGAAAATGTGCGCGGTGCGCGCAGGGTCCAACCACGCGCATAACCGCCATTATTTGCGTATGTGGCCCTTTGAAAATCGACCCATAAGCTCCAGTAGAAGAAACCTCCCCTTCCTCACTGCATGGTGTGGCAGCAAATAGAAAGTCTTAGAATCAGTGGGTGTGTGACAATGGTGCTGCCAGAGCGTGAGGACGTTTGGAGAGAGTTTCAGAAGCAATGCAAAGGGCCAGCAGATCTAGCCAAAAGGCAGCTGATGTCCCTGAAGCCAAAACTCATTCCTAAAGCATGCAGGAGCCAGAGGAGAAGATGATGCTTGTGGTAGCAGGCTTGGGGAGATTTGATTCCTCCATGGAACAACTGGTAGCAGTTCTGAGTTTGAGCACCACGGTGCTGGTAACAGCTTCGGTGAAGTTTATTCTCTTTCCACGGCTAAGGTACCCAGGAAACCTCTCTGAGGACTGTTTAGGCGGCAGTATTTCAGATGGAAACATCTTTCATGGTGTGTGTTAACCAGTTTGTCTACTTTGAATGCTAAGACTTCCACCAAACTGAATATTCAAGATCGGTTGCTGGGTAGATTTTATGAATGCCTATAAAAAACACAAAAATAAGATCTCCATTCTATAGACAACTAGCAGAGCTCTCCTTAAAGAGAATTTATTTCTTCAAAATGCCCCCTGGAGAAAAATATAGTGTTTTATAAACTATCCTAAGTCTATATCTGTACTACTTATTGATCCTTTTAAGAAATATTTTACTAAGATCTAGAAGTATTGTCCGGGGCCATGCCACCAATAACCAGAGAATATTGTCTCCCCTCCTATTAGATGGAAACTGAATGTGGAGGAAGGGGAAATGGCTAGTTTTCTTCTATGGACAGTTTGGACAACAAGGGCTCTGAAAAAACTTCCCAGGAAGTGTAGATTACTAGTGCCATTCTCCTTCTGACATGCTTTAGAACTACATAGAGACTGCAGGCACTGCAGTCATTTTTTTTTTTTTGAATGACTCTTTGTTTTATGATCAGAAGGTCACTGTTTTCCCTAACCTTAGTAAAATGACTCAGAGCAAGCATTAATCTTTTCTTGGTTTGCATCAACAGCTGGTCTCAATGGGGGCTGATTTTTTTCCTAAATTTCCTGCTAAATGTATTGTGAAATGTAAGAGAGTTTTTGACCCTAAGCAGTTGGAGAAATTGGTGGAGGATATGTATTAATAGGTATCTTTAGAACATCTTTAGGTTGTTATATTGTTTTATGTACAGATAATGTCTGAATATAATTGTAGGATAGTATGATGTTTTGAACTTGCCTACAGATTGTATTTGCTTATCTTTTTTTTTTCTTTTTTATAATATTAATTATATTTCCCCCATCAGTAGAGACTTAAATTGCTTAGAGAATTATTATTTTCCTGTATTTTCCCCTTTTATGTTGTAGTTCATATAACTGCAGGGCTATATATGATACAATTTATAAATATTAAAATGTTTTAACATAGTAATGATGGCAGATAAAGACTAGCTGGTCAAACAAGTCTGCCCAGCTATTTGCTTATGGTAGTAACTGCTGCTCCATGCAGATTACCCCCATGTGTTCTATTAAGGGTAGAAACTGCCTCTCCTTGCAGGTTACCCCCATGTGTTCTATTAAGGGTAGTAACTGCCGCTCCATGCAGATTACCCCCATGTGTTCTATTAAGGGTAGTAACTGCCGCTCCATGCAGATTACCCCCATGTGTTCTATTAAGGGGAGTAACTGCTGCTCCGTGCAGGTTACCCCCATGTGTTCTATTAAGGGTACAAACTGCCTCTCCGTGCAGGTTACCCCCATGTGTTCTATTAAGGGTACAAACTGCCATTCCATGCAGGTTACCCCCATGTGTTCTATTAATGGTAGAAACTGCCGCTCCATGCAGGTTAGCCCCATGTGTTCTATTAAGGGTACAAACTGCCATTCCATGCAGGTGACCCCCATGTGTTCTATTAAGGGCACAAAGTACCATTCCATGCAGGTTACCCCCATGTGTTCTATTAAGGGCACAAACTGCCATTCCATGCAGGTTAACCCCATGTGTTCTATTAAGTGTACAAACTGCCACTCCATGCAGGTTACCCCCATGTGTTCTATTAAGGGTAGTAACTGCTGTTCCGTGCAGGTAACACCCATGTGTTCTATTAAGGGTAGTAACTGCTGTTCCCTGCAGGTTACCCCCATGTGTTCTATTAAGGGTAATAACTGCTGTTCCGTGCAGGTTACCCCCATGTGTTCTATTAAGGGTAGTAACTGCTGTTCCCTGCAGGTTACCCCCATGTGTTCTATTAAGGGTAGTAACTGCTGTTCCGTGCAGGTTACCCCCATGTGTTCTATTAAGGGTAGTAACTGCTGTTCCGTGCAGGTTACCCCCATGTGTTCTATTAAGGGTAGTAACTGCTGTTCCCTGCAGGTTACCCCCATGTGTTCTATTAAGGGTAGTAACTGCTGTTCCGTGCAGGTTACCCCCATGTGTTCTATTAAGGGTAGTAACTGCCGTTCCATGCAGGTTACCCCCATGTGTTCTATTAAGGGTAGTAACTGCTGTTCCGTGCAGGTTACACCCATGTGTTCTATTAAGGGTAGTAACTGCTGTTCCGTGCAGGTTACACCCATGTGTTCTATTAAGGGTAGTAACTGCTGTTCCGTGCAGGTTACCCCCATGTGTTCTATTAAGGGTAGTAACTGCTGTTCCGTGCAGGTTACCCCCATGTGTTCTATTAAGGGTAGTAACTGCTGTTCCGTGCAGGTTACCCCCATGTGTTCTATTAAGGGTAGTAACTGCTGTTCCGTGCAGGTTACCCCCATGTGTTCTATTAAGGGTAGTAACTGCTGTTCCCTGCAGGTTACCCCCATGTGTTCTATTAAGGGTAGTAACTGCTGTTCCCTGCAGGTTACCCCCATGTGTTCTATTAAGGGTAGTAACTGCTGTTCCGTGCAGGTTACCCCCATGTGTTCTATTAAGGGTAGTAACTGCTGTTCCGTGCAGGTTACCCCCATGTGTTCTATTAAGGGTAGAAACTGCTGCTCCATGAAGACTCCAGGATCTCTTTGGTCTATACCAAATGCCCATGGGTTTGCCAAAGTTTATTATGGCAGGCATCTACAGTCCTTGGATTTCTTAAAAAATATTTTTAATCCTGTTTCTCCCCTTCAGCCCTTCTATAGCTCAGTCATTTCAGTGAACACTTTGTGGCCAGGAGTTACATATGAGAGCTCTCTTAGGAGTTCTAAAGCAGACACCAGATCTGGGGTTCAAACCTGAATTTTCTATACCATAGCACTGCCACTGGACCAGTCTGTGTCCCTTATACTTTTGCGGAGGTGCACTGTTTTGCATTTGTGATTCTTGCACTTTTTGGTAGGCCGGGCTGCTGTGAGGAGCGCAAGTAATTTTGTGTGTGTATGCCTTGCACTTTTTGAGGAGGCTTTGCAAGGTGGGCAGGTACTTTGTAGATGTGCTCCTTGCACTTTCTAGAGAGGCTGAGCTATTGTGAGGTGTACCATTACTTTTTTTTTTTTTTAAGTATCAGGAAAGAGATGCCAAAAAATCCCATTTTGGAGCCCTTTTTTACTGCTTGTAAAGAGACAATAAGATGATGTATGTAGCATCTAGCCCAATATTTATCTGGAAGGACTGGTTGGAGGAAAGGGATGGTTACTTAGCATATCTGAAAAACATCCTGTGTTCATTTCTTACAATTAGCAGTAGCCTATATAAAAGGGGTACAAAGAAGCTGGTGAGTTCCTTTCCACTTCATCTAACAAAGATGAATATGCAGTTGAGATACTTATCTGTGGCTCTAAGGAAGTAGGACTTTGCAGAAAGGGTTGCGGATGCATGGAACAGACTCCTTGTTGAGGTAGTGGAGATGAGGGCAGTATCAGAATTCAAGAGAGCATGGGATAAGCACAGAGGATCTCTGAGAGATAGGAGGAGACTATAAAGCTGAGCAGGAGATGTGGATGGGCAGACTGGATAGGCCATTATGGTGTTTATCTGCCATTAAGTTCTATGTTTCTATAGAACTGCATCTATTCTTTTATGAATATTATAAGAGACACCGAACCTTCTGCAGCAGGATATTTTACCCTTGGTAGATTTAGAGGGGCTGACTAAGAAAGAGTGCCTGAGTAGGTTCAGATTTGCCAGAGCTCTCATCTCCCTGCTATGCGAGAATTTGGGTGGATGTCTGGCCTCCCATACAAGCCACCCTCACAGCTTGTCTACTTTGTGTTATCTGACTACTGACTCTTTCAAGATGTGCCAACTCATATTACTTACCTAATGCCTAATTATTTCCAGAATGCCTATATTGAGCAGGGCAAGAGCAAAGAGTATAGAGGCTTCTTTCACATAGCTCACTTCCCTAATGTCATCAGGTCTATTGATTATATGCATATGAGTTTGGTTCCTCCAAGGAGCCAGATAGCTATCTGTTGGACCTGTAAGTATTAACCCAGGTGTGAGAATCTGTTGGGCAGTTCTTGCTTCTCACCAACAAAGGTCCTCAGTGAGCCCCGTGAGCAGTCTGCTTAGTCTTCCCAGCACTATGGCCTGCTGCCTAGAAACTCTGGTTGGTCCTCATAGCTCTATGGACTGTACCTCGTGCTGGCTGCCATGCTGTTCCTGTCTTGTTTCTGATATATTCCAGATTCTCAGTCTGTACTTTGCCAGAGCTTTGGTCTAACTCATGGTCTTGTATCTTGTCATAGTCTTGCTTTTGACTCAGGCCTTGTGGCCTTAATTTGCGGCCTTACATGCGTCCCCTCCTGGACTCACGTATTCTGAGTTCTTGTTATTCTTGTTCTTAGGCATTTGTTTGTTTTTGCCTTGTGGTCCTAATTTGTGGGCCATGTAGGTCCTCTTCTTGGGCTCATGTAGTCTGAGTTCTTGTTGTCCTTGACCCCTGTGCTTTTGTATCGGTGTTCCTGTTTTCTCCTAGTCTTGTGTTCTTGTCTAGTCCTGGTCTTCTTCTTGTTTTAGTGAATACCTTCCGGTATCCTTTTCCTGTAGCAATCCAGTCCTGCTCCTGAGGGTATCTTATCGTATCCTGGTGTGAGTGTTCCTGATGTCTAAGTCATGCCAACCACCAGAACCTGAGAGCTCAGCCCAAGGGGAAGGTGGTCAGTTTAAGCAGAAGATACTTTGTAGCTCCGGTTCAAGCCTGTTTCTTCTGCATCCAGTCTGCTCCTGCCTCTGGGCTTATAACTCCAGCAATATGCCCTGACACCAGGTCTGCTGTGCATATTGCTTATCAGTGACTGATGTGGTGGCCAAATTTCCTGGGTTTTGACATGGTGCCCAAATATTAAGGCAGAACCTCCTCTACATGTATGCTTGGAACCCAGGAGATGGGGATCTATTGGGTAAGTGCTAGAACCTTTGTATTCCTCAGTGCTGAAAGCAAGGTCTTCATGTCTTTTAGTATTTCATAGCGCGCCATTTTCTTTTCTGTGATCATGGTTACTCCTTGTTGGTCTGGTTTCTAATTCCCTTCCTCCATCCTTCCTCTGCTTCTGAAGAGTATTGCAACCATACTCATAGCTTTAGGCACAAAATCCAGCAAATTTTTTAACGAGCCATTTATGTGCATAAAATGCATTTTATGTGCATAAATGCCTTTGAAAAGCAATAACATAAGTGTGGTAACTTGGGTGATAGCGGCTTGGAAACGGCCATAAGGAATAAGAAGGCAGACTGGCTGTTTCCTTTTGTGCAATTTATTTACAGTGAAAAAAATGAAGTGCAAAGCAAAACAAACAAACTATTCAGCTCATCTTAAAGTTCAGGTAGCACCGAGACATCACACACAGCAAGTTTTTGCAAAGGCTGGCTTCCTACCTGCTCCCTGGGGCCTTCCTAACCCTTCTGGGCCCTGTCCTCTTATGCTAGGCTGAAGGGATCCTCCCTGGCCCAGAACCCCTTGCTGGGTTGGGACTTAAGGAAGGCCAAGCCAGACAACTGTGGCCGGTCCCATAAGGTAAGTCTAAGGATGTTTCCTGAAGACTCCCTCACAATGGGGCGGATTTTAAGAGCCCTGCTCGCGTAAATCCGCCCAAAACCGGGCGGATTTACGCGAGCAGGGCCCTGCGTGCCGGGAAGCCTATTTTACATAGGCCTACCGGCGCGCGCAGAGCCCCGGGACTCGCGTAAGTCCCGGGGTTTTCGGAGGGGGCGTGTCGGGG
Organism: Rhinatrema bivittatum; assembly: GCF_901001135.1. Lineage (NCBI taxonomy): Eukaryota > Metazoa > Chordata > Amphibia > Gymnophiona > Rhinatrematidae > Rhinatrema > Rhinatrema bivittatum. Next base: position 83,297,196 of record NC_042624.1, read on the forward strand.
GCGGGCCCGAACCGCGCAGCGTTTTCGGGACGTGTCGGGAGCGTTCCGGGGGCGGGTCCGGGGGCGTGGCTACGGCCTGGGGCGGCCCGGGGGCGTGGCCGCGCCCTCCGGACCCGCCCCCAGGTCGCGGCCCGGCGCACAGGAGGCCTGCTGACGCGCGGGGATTTACGCCTCCCAGAGGGAGGCGTAAATCCCCCGACAAAGGTAAGGGGGGGGTTTAGACAGGGCCGGGCGGGTGGGTTAGGTAGGGGAAGGGAGGGGAAGGTGAGGGGAGGGCAAAGGAAAGTTCCCTCCGAGGCCGCTCCGATTTCGGAGCGGCCTTGGAGGGAACGGGGGTAGGCTGTGCGGCTCGGCGCGCGCCGGCTATACAAAATCCATAGCCTTGCGCGCGCTGATCCAGGTTTTTAGCAGATACGCGCGGCTCCACGCGTATCTACTAAAATCCAGCGTACTTTTGTTTGCGCCTGGAGCGCAAACAAAAGTAGGCTATTCGCGCTCCTTTTAAAATCCGCCCCTTTAAGTATAAAATCAAATAGGCCAACATCACAAACTATACATCCTGTAGCATACTCAGGAATCAAGACCCACCAAAACTTCCTATAGCATTAATTTTCTGTCCAACAAAAATAAAACTGAGTGTTATATACTTATGATATTTTAGCAAACATGCAGAAATCTTAATAATATGTTGTGTTTCGAGGGTTTTTCTGATCAGGCTCCTTTGGGCCTCTAACTCAGTCAAAACCTGGGGATTTTTTTCCACCTATCTTATATCACACACACACACACACACACACCCCCGGCCCGATCATTGCAAAGATGGACCCGGACCAGGGAGCCTGGGCTCCATCCGTAATCCTGCAATCATGGGCCAACCCCAGTAAGGGTGCTTTAGAGTAAAGACAATTAGCAGCAGGGAATGATTTCTTTTTGTTACAAGCAAAAATCCCCATTAGCTTTATTCTAAAGCATTCGCAAGCCTGAACCTCTCTCCCTTCTCCCACAAAAAAAAAAAAAAAAAGTGATTATTTTAATAATAGCTCTTCCAAATGTGCTGGCTAAGTGAAAATTTTATTGTGAACTCAAATTGTGAAAACTCTAAAACATCTGGAGAATTAGTCCCATTATCTCGTTCTGTGTTTATGAAGTAATAGGAAACGTCTGATGAGTAGTTGATAAACATGAATTTTACAGCACTTACGTTCTAATGAAGTGTTACCCTTCCTGCAAGCAGTCAGAGGAAGCCGCTGCTTTCCATGGCAGTCTTACTGTTTCTGCGGTTTCTCAAGTGCACATATTAAAAGGCATGTTACTTTAAATTTTAGCTGCTGCATTACTTCTGCCTGTGAACTTTTTTTTTTTTTTTTTTAATATTTTTTTTTTCTTTAATTTCATCAGGGATGCTGAGACTGAGCATTTCCCTCTTGCAAGAGGGAATGATTTAGAATTTCTTCCATCCCTGTCAGAACTTGAACAGACGAACAAAACAGATTCTTCAGAGACGATTTTACACAGAGTTACATCCATCCAATTCAATTATAAATTAAATTGACTAACGAACCATAGCTCATTATGGGAATCAATTACTCAGAACTGTCTTTGGACCAAAAATGTGGAAAATAAAAAATAATGGTCATACTTCAATATACCAGATTGTCAGCGTTTGAAAGCTCTGTTTTTCTCTAGCTTGGCATAGTCCAGCGCCAAAAGAAATGATAATCATCTGTTTTACAGCTTGTAGAGATGCTTCCGTGCTTTGAAGACTAGTTAATTCTTGAGTTTGATCCCTTTGGGACCAGCACCTCAGGCTTTTCTGAGATGACAGGCCAACCCTGGAGGAATGCCACCACATGGGGAACTTTCAGATCAACTTATGCAAATGTGTTATTAAAAGAAGTCAAATTTTAGCCTCTGGTTCAACCTAAACAATAGTCGCCGTAAATGTTATGAGGTGATATTGAAGACACTTTATTAAGATCATTTTATAGTGGATGCAACCATCCCCTCCCCCACCTACTGTTTTCAATTGAAATGTGTAATAAGTATAGAGTTCAACAAACTTGAAAAGTGGTGTTGTGTAGGTACTGAATTATTGCAAAGGATTTTTTTTAAAATCCCTAGGTCTTGTACTATTATGACTGGGAACTCTCAATTTACAGTTGCCCTGAGATTGTTGTGGATTATTGGGGTAGAGGGGGGAAGAGAGGGAGGATGGGGCAAGGGGGCATGCTCACATACATTTTCCTCTCTTACACACACGCTCTAACACACTCACATATTCTCGCAGACACACACACACAAATGCTCTTTCACACAAACATTCACTCACACACATGCCCACTCTCACTTCTCTCTTACACACACATACACATGCCCACTTACTCTTACTCCCGCAAGTTTTCTACTGTCCTTTTTATCCATTGTTATCTATTGTTCTTGTTTTCCATTGTTATCTTGTTCCATGTATAGCCCATGAGCAATGTTCTATATACAGCTCATGAGCAAAGTTTTTCCGTTCACTGTAAACCGAGGTGATTTGTATTTCATACAAGAACCCCGGTATATAAAACCCAATAAATAAATAAATAAAATAAATACTCTCACACACCCGCCAAGTTCCACAGTCATATGCCCACTTCAATATTTACTCCCTCGCACACACGCCCATTCACTCCCTCCCTCGTACAAGCATGTCCACTCACATACGCATGCTCACTTTCACACACCTCTCTCTCTCTCTCTCTCTCTCTCTTCCTCCATCATGCACCCACTAGCGGTTGCAGCTCGTTAGGCCTGCTCGGCTGACAGTACTGCTTTTTCTTCCTGCTGCGTGGGCAGACATTACCCCGCTCCTCCTTCCTGCTCTGAGAACCAAACACTCTGACGCCCCCAAAGTTCCAGTGCTGTTTCTTCTGGCATATGCCTGATACCTCCTGCCTTCTTCCCGCCCACACTGGCCCAAGTCACCTCCTCTTCCAGGCCCAAGTGGGCGCTTGAGCAGCAGCGCCTGGGGAGTTTGTAGTGTTGACCTGGAGACCCTGCAATTCCTTTGGAATTCCGGAGTCTCCATAGCAAATTTAAGGAGTTTCCAGGCATGCTTATTATTTGGCAATCTTTATTCCTTTTGAGAAAGGATCTTGGTTGTCTCTTTTACTTAGTGTCCATCCTGTATCTAAAGCACTGTATAATATATAAATAATATATACATTGCGCGCTATCACCATTTTGCAATGCATTGTAGAACCCCCCCCCCCCTCCCCCTAATGGGGCACATAAAATGATGAAAGTCTCTGACATTGGTGGAGCCTAGTGCCAGTCTCTCAGATTATTTTAGGGTTCAGCAATGTGGGTCAAGCAGATGGTATAGTGGACCCGAGCTAGAGGCAGGCAGGGTGCTCTGTTCCCTTGAGCTGGACAGGGAGGCTACTCACTCAGGACTCTCCTGTGTGAATCCCCAATATCTTTCTTTTATCTGGAGGTTGTTGGCAGTTAAGTTGCGCCCCCCTCCCCCAAAATAAACTCCACACAGGTATTCTTCCAAAACACTGAATTTATATTCCTGGGGCAACAGCACAGAAACTATTTAAAAAACAGGTGAATTTTCAAAGGATTTACACATGTAAATGTAACATACTTTTCGGAGCAATTTTCAAAAGCCATTTTCGCACGTAAAATGCACTTACACAGGTAAATCCTATGGACAATTCAATGGCATATATTGTAGCAATTTTCAAAAGTCCGCTCACACGGTAAAGTGCATTTACACCGGTAAAACCCAGTTTTGCGCATATAAATGCTTTTTAAAATCAGGCCCAAAGACTTCAAAGAGGGCATTACAACTTAGCTGAATTAATCACAGGCTTCACAGCCAAGTTACAATTTCACCTAATCAGCAACAGGTGGTGTGAGCAACCATTCTGTTTGTCACTAGATGGCCCCAGGTCCCTTACCATCTGGACTACGAACTGCATGGGATTGTCCGTTCTCTTTCAGTCTCTCCTCTGAGCTGACTGGAATGGCTGTCCTGGGGCATAGGTGGAGCTAAAGGTAGAGAGGTTCAGTTTTTGAGGAGTAAGGAGTGGGGGTTTTTTTCTTCTTTTCTCCCTTCTGAATTGGGCCCACTAACCCAGTTTGGTATTTTTCTTGCGTTTAGAGGAGATCCTTCTCAGTACGCTCCCAGTCTAAGAGAGTCTGCCTCCCTCTTGTAGAGAGTGAAGGTTTTTGTAGCTTTTGATAAGTTCTGCTCTTGTTCTGAGGTGTACACCCTGTGCCTTGGAAAAGGAGCAGCCCCCCTCTAATCCTGACAGCAGGGGCTGGAGACCTGTGAGCCACCCTCTCTACTCCCCTAGAGGAAGCAAGACCAGTGACGGCACCACCCAGCATGAGATATTTTGGATAGAGATTTTTGGATTTTTTTTTCCTTTTTTGTTCGTGAGGAGGTTTTTTCCCACCTTTCTGCACAACTTGGTGAAGAAGACAGAGAGCCGTGAGCTGAACTGGAACATCTGGCCTCTCTCCCTGAAAGCACCATCAAGCCGTGGGAGACTCCCGATCGCATCTCCACCCCAGAGGGTTCAGAACACAGGCTGTGGGTGTCAGAATGAACTTTGGACTCAGGTTGGATATTTTCGTGGGGGTGGGGCTTCCACCGAGGATTTCCCCCTCTTCTGGGCTATAGCCCAGATGAGTAGGCAGTGGCAAGCTCCCTCATAGAAGCTGGAGAGACGGACACCAGCACCCCAGCAGAAACACCGTGCAAATAGTTCGGCTGTACAGTTTCATGGGCTGAAGGTTTGTGGGACAGTGATTGACCTTTTGGAAATGATTAGTAAATATGATTTGAACACCCAGTCTGAGTCCAACCTGACTGTCCTTGAGGAGAACACCACACCAGAAAAAATAAACACACTATAGAAGGGACTGTCCATCTTCCCCCACAGAAAGCGTTGACTCCCTGAGAAGTTCAGGAAGGAGGGAAAGGATGGCAAGAGCAGCCCTGACTTAAAAAGAAGAAAATAAAACATGCCATATTGGGTCAGACCAAGGGGCCATCAAGCCCAGCATCCTGATCACTATTGCCAAGCGGCCCCACCACCGTTACCTCTCTCACCAAGTCCTGTGCTCCACTGAGAATTAGATCTAAAATTGTTCCCTCTCTTGTCGGTTCCTGAACCAATTGCTCCATAAAGTTATCATTTATTCCATCCAGGAACGTTATCTCTCTACCGTGTCCTGATGATACATTTACCCAGTCAATATTGGGGTAATTGAAGTCTCAGAGTACAGATAGTGCAGGTGAATGTTCAATCCTGACAAAATATTCCAAAAGTCATATAAAGCAAAAAGTGTTTTATTCTTTCAATATGGCAACTCCACAAATTTATGCAGGCATCATGCTGATGCCATCATGCTGATGCCTCCCGGGTGCTCCTCTCTGTCATTGTGATATAATTTGTACCCCGGTATAGCACTGTCCCATTGGTTATCCTCCTTCCACCATGTATCTTATATTCTTATGTCATTTTGGTAGTCTGTAAAGGATCACAGGGCTGTCCTTGCAAAATCGGGGGGGGGGGGGGCCCACACCAGTGGAACAAAGCTCCTGGCACAACATTTGCTCACTCTCTCTTTCTCTCCTTCTTCTCTTCCTTGGCCAATGCAGCTGTTTGTGGCCATGACCCATTGACACTTCAGAGTTGATGGCAAGCTATCATGCCATGATAAGGGGGTGATGGAAGGCAATGGATGACATCTCCTTCTATGTTCCGTTCCTCAACCTTTGTAGGGGGCTCCCACTTGGGCTTATTTTCCCCTGGCCCTAAACTCCTTAGGGTCAGCCCTGGAGGATCAGAATTATTTCAAGAAAACACAGGGGTCTATATGCTAGTGCTCTTATAGGCCCTGACGCATATTTAAACAGCATTAACACATGTTAAAAGCATTAATGTGTTTTAGTAAATTCAGTTTTAGCATTAATGTACCCTAAACAAAGCCTCCTGTATTAAAATACAAATAAACTCATTGTTATGTAATACCATGCTAATGAGCTATTTGGCTTTTTATGTTTCTTGCATAAGTCACAATACTGCTGATGATGAGTGAAAGTTATTTGGCTGAAAATCATAAGAAATTGTCATACGGGGTCAGACCAAGGGTCCATCAAGCCCAGCATCATGCTTCCAACAGTGGCCAATCCAGGCTACAAGCACCTGGCAAGTACCCAAACACTAAGCAGAACTGTGTTCAGTTCTGGAGACCGTATCTACAAAGAGACAGAGACAAGATGGAAGTGGTACAGAGAAGGGCGACCAGAAAGGTGGAGGGTCTTCATCGAATGACTTATGAGGAGAAATTGAAGAATCTAAATATGTACACCCTGGAGGAAAGGAGGAGCAGGGGTGATATGAGTCAAACTTTCAGATACTTGAAAGGTTTTAACGATCCAAAGACAACGACAAACCTTTTCCTTCAGAAAAAAATCAGCAGAACCAGGGGTCACGAGCTGAAGCTCCAGGGAGGAAGACTCAGAACCAATGTCAGGAAGTATTTCTTCACGGAGAGGGTGGTGGATGCCTGGAATGCCCTTCCGGAGGAAGTGGTGAAGACCAGAACTGTGAAGGATTTCAAAGGGGCGTGGGATAAACACTGTGGATCCAACAAGTCTAGAGGACGTGAATGAAGAGGTGGTGGCTCACAGGAATGAAGGCTACTACCTGGAGATAATACCCTTATTCAATATACATACACACGGTTAATGCGACTCCAACATTGCTCTAAGCTTCAACGGTAAGAGGAAATGTGGAAAAAAAAAAAGGATTTGCATTCACAAAAAAGCGGGGTGTAGCTTGCTTGTTACGACGGTTACTACCCCAAACCAAATAAGCCTGATACTTTACTTTCAATGCATATCTAGCATAGCTCTCTGCTTCAACGGCAGGGGAGAAAGTCTGATACTTCACTTTCAGCGCATATCCAGCATAGCTCTCTGCTTCAACGGCAGGGGAGAAAGTCTGATACTTCACTTCAACGCATATCCAGCATAACTCTCTGCTTCAACGGCAGGGGAGAAAGACTGTTACTTCACTTTCAACGCATAGCCAGCATAGCTCTCTGCTTCAACGGCAGGGGAGAAAGTCTGTTACTTCACTTTCAACGCATAGCCAGCATAGCTCTCTGCTTCAACGGCAGGGGAGAAAGTCTGTTACTTCACTTTCAACGCATAGCCAGCATGGCTCTCTGCTTCAACGGCAGGGGCAATGTAGAAAAGAGGATCTATATATAGACAACAACCAACAAGGACTGAATTACATAGTTGAGTAAACAAAACCATGGGTGTAGCTTGCTTATTGAGGTGGTTACTACCCCTAACTAAGCTACATATTCAATTAGATGCAGTTCCAACACTGCTCTCTACATTAATGGTGGGGTGGAAGGGAAATAGAACGAAAAGGTACTAAGAGCCAAGCGTAACAAGTAAGAGAAAAAAAAAAAGAGTGCATATCTTGCTGGGCAGACTGGATGGGTCGTTTGGTCTTCTTCTGCCATCATTTCTATGTTTCTATATTAGATCTGGTCCGTGGCCTTGCTCACTTTTATGTTTTCTAGTTCCAAAAAAAAAAACATACTTGCTTTGGTGAAACTAGCAAAACATGCATGAATATACTAAGCCCCAGTCATCTTGGGCCACAGCTGTAAAAAGGGAAGCTAAGGTTGGCAGAGCCTAGCCTGACAAGGTTTAACACAAGCCCCCCCCCCCCCCCAAAGGACACAGTATCTTCCCAGCAAAGATAAACCTCCCTCCAGCAAAGATGAACACCAGCACAATTAGCATCACCATATTGCCAAATCCCACCCGCTTGGCCCATAGATCCTCCAGGTCCATAATTGAGCAGGAGCAATCCTCATGGCAAAGAGGAGCCTTGGATCAGCCAGCACCATTTTGAATTATGATGCCAGCAGGACAGGAACAGCTGGGGGGATTGCTTCTGCCCCATTATAAACCCAGAGACTTCTTCAGGTTAGGGAAGTTCTGGTCCAGACATGAGGAGCGGTAGGGAGGCTGTTTTGTATATTTGGCTGAGAATGTGGTTTGCCATGGGGACAGAGCTACAGAAGGCTTATTGTGCTGAGGTTTATCTTTGCCAATAATTTATTGGGGGGGGGGGGGGGAGGAGTGTCTTCCTAACCTAGTGCTAGTAACCTCTTTCATATTTGTGGCTTGGGATGGCTAGGATTGTACTTTCCTGTGATCGTGAAGATGCAGAGTTTGACAATTGGTATCATCCACACATTCACAGCCACGGACAGCACCACTGCTGAGATGTTCACTAAACTGCTGCGATCATTGCAGTTAAATGAACACTGTGGGAACTAACCTATTAATGCTTGGTTTTAAGACACTTTTAATGCAGTTTAGTAAAAGGGCCCATAAGGTAATGTTTACTTAAAAAAAATTGTAATCACTAACAACTATTAGTTACACAAAAGTTTAATAAATGAATATTTAAAAAATAAATACAAATATACTTTTTAAAATCTTTGCTTTGCCAAACATAACTTTCTTGTATTTCATTGACCTTTCAAATCATATTTCTTATATATATTAAATGCCTAATATACTAATCTTTTTCCCCATGGATTCAAAAAGGGAAAAAAGCTTTAGTAAATCAGGCCCTAAATACTGAATAAAGATGAATTGTATAATTATGTACAATTTTTAAGAGATACTTTCAACTAAATGTTAAATAATTTGATCAGGCAGCACATATTTTTCACTGTGGTAATTTTTATGCTATTTTATGTTGTACTAATATGCAGAGAATTCCAGTCTAAGCATTTGAGATGAGCCTTGAATTACATTACTGTACTTCTTGGCAAACTATTCTGCTGTTTTAATTATATCCAATTAGAAGAACCAGTCTTCTTTAGTTCAGAGGTATATTAAAACATATCACATTCAAAGGGTGGACATCCACTCAATTAATTAGTGTTGTCCAGCTAAAGATCTACCATTAACTATTGCCATGACAACCCTTTGGTAGGCCTCTACCCACCTGTTGCAAAATAGAAACAGCATTAGGCAGTTGGTTCCCGCACTAGGCCTCCCTCTAGCCTGTGGGGAATTTGTACTAATTAGAATTAGTTGTCCTTCTGTAGTCCAGCTTCTGACACAAATTGCATTCTGTAGCTTTTTGTTCCACTTGAGTTCACAGATAAAATAGCCTGTGCCATGTTTGAAATGAAGCAAAGCAATATGAAAAGATTTTACGTAATTGGTTAATATACATTAACATTTTAACTAATACCTTCCGTGCTAGTTTCTTGCAAATAAAATTGTTTGCTTTAATCTTATTTTACTTTGTAATTATTCATGATCATTCAAAGTGCAATTTTAAAGCAGCATGTTCAGGTGTCATTTAATCACTGTCAGGCACAACTGCATGTGGAACAAAAGAAGTGACCTTTAAAAATGATAGCTTGAAATGGACCCTGTGGTGAACTGCAGAGGCATGAGCAGCAGTGGACCAGGAAAAGAAGCTTGTTCACACTTATCAAAAGAAATAATCTACCAAATGTTGTGGCCAATATAAAGATGGCTGTAACGGAGCAAAAGGGCAAACAATGAGTTAAAATGGGAAAAAAGTTCAGAGAAATTGTAAGATGGAGGAGGACATCTTCAAACTATTCAAGTGTCCTAACAATTTTCTGTTTTTCAGTTCCTTCAGCATTGTCCTGCTGTCCCTTCCAGTTCCATAATCTTCAAAAGTTCTGTGCTTACTCCTTGCTGTCTCTAACTCTTTACTGCCTGCTCTCCTGAAGTTGCGCCTGTCGGTCGCAGGCAGCTGCGACCTCTCATGCTCACCTCTTTTTTCCCTGCACCGTCAATCGTTGGAAAAGTGGTGGCCTCTGCCAACCAACGCCGACCTCCCCGATGTCCCCTGGACGGCGTGGGCACTGCCGACCACCATCTTACTTCCGGAATCACCTAGGCGCGCGCGCGCACAGGGCCTCCTTTTGTATACGTCATGGTGGGAAACTCGGGGGTGTCCCCTCCCGATGACGTCAACCTGCTGGTGTACTTAAGCTGACCAGCACATTGCTAAGACGAGTTAGCAAGGTGTTTTCTCGTTGTTAAATCCGCTCCACGTTTGGATCTCCTGTTCCAGTTTCTCCTCGTGGCATTGGATTCTCTGGGTAACCGCTCCACAGGAGCCCTTCCGAATCTTGGCTATCCACTCCTCAGAGGGCCTTCCTGCCTTGGACTTCACCTGACCTGCTCCTCGGGCCTATCTCTCTTGGAACTTCCTTGTGTGAGTACCTTCTTCAGTTTCCTACCATACCAACATTGCTGGAGTCTCCATGGTGTGCCCCGTGCCTTGGGCCACTACCGTCCTTCAGCATCATCGCTTCTACATATCCTGAGCTACTGGGTACTACTGCAGCTACTCAAGATCCTTTGCTTGGTTCCTGTATCTCAAGACCTCATCTACCTCATCACCTACAGTACAGTCATCCTCGGCATTCCCCGCACTGCGGGCCACTATCGGATCTGCACTTCTGAGGTATACTAGCCTGCAGGAACCTCCTGGTGTACCCCGCGCTGCAGGCCACTACCAGACCTTCTCATCTACAGTACCACCCTGGGTATATCTTGTGCTCAAGAACCCACTCCTCGGGTTATGTCTTATCTTTTCTCTCCAATAAAGTCTCTCTCACAGCTGTGTCCTAGGTCGCTGAGACCATGCCCACTGATGGTGAGGCTCACGGGGCTCCTCCCTGTGGGCGGAGACATCTCTCATCTAGGCCCGGGATTCACAATGTCCTACAAAACCATAAAACCTGAATTCCATGGAGCACCCCTCCAGTCTACCAGTAGCCATTGGTGAGAAGGAAGACAGTTTTGAGTTCCTATATGTGTCACGGTCACTGATGTTATCCAGAGGCATCATAACTCATCTCCAACTTCCCTTTTCAGTCACTATCACTGAGGCGCGTAAGGGGGTGCACACATGTGCACCTTGCGTGCGCCGAGCCCGAGGGGCGCCTCGATGGCTTTCCCGTTCCCTTCAAGATCACTCCGAAATCAAAGCGGCCTTGGAGGAAACTTTTTTTCCAGCCCCCCCCCCCCACCTTCCACTCCCTTCCCCTATCTAACCCACCCCCCCATCCCTAACTAAATCCCCCCCCCTACCTTTGCTCCAAAGGTTATGCCTGCCCAAGGCAGGCGTAACTTGTGCGCGGCTGCCGGCACGCCATGGATACTTTTTCATAAGGTAATGTAATTGTTTGGCTTGTTGTCAGTCTAGGTGCTCAAATGATTTCTTGGCTCACATGTTGCTAAAATCTGTCCCATGGTTTATATATCACTTGTTTGCTTTTGTTCCCTAGGTGGATTATCTTATGCTGTTTACAGTGAATCATATTTACTGTTTCATAGCCCGTTTCCCTAAATTATCTAAACCCCCTGTCGTTTTCAATATCTGATAGATTATTTGCCATACTACTAATTTTAGTATCGGTGAAAATGTAAATGTCACCGTTCCTCTTCTGCTCAGTTGTTGATAAAGATAATAAAGAGAGAGAATTCTAGTACAGATGCTTGTGGCACTCCATTGTCCATCTTGCAATGGTCATCACTTGTGCTATTAATCACTACCCTCTGCATCCTAGCACCAAATCAGTTTCTACATCATTTGCATATCTTTTCTCCTAATCCTGGTTGTGCAGTTTTCTGCTTTACATGTGGTGCTCTATAAAATGCCTTAGCAAAAACCAGATAAATGATACCAATGCAATTGCCTTCATCTGTCTCTCTGCTAACAATCTCAGAGAAGTTTATTAGTTAGGTTTGACATCGTATTTTCCCTTAAAACCATATTTCCATTGCTCTCTAAACATACGGTTAATTTTTAATGACAGATTGCCATATTTTCCCCAGTACTGTTGTCAGACCAATCAACCTGTAATTACTCATCTGAGTTCTTTACCTTTTTTATAGTAATGTCATATTTGCTTTTATCCAGTCTTCAAGCACCATTCCTGCCTCCAGGCTTTTAACCAATAAGCCTGATACTTTCGATGCAACTCCAACATTGCGCTCTGCTTCCACAGCAAGGGTAAAGGGAAATCAAACTCAAATAATAACCAAGGGCCCTGATTTTTACTATCTGGGAAACTGATGAGCATGGGGGTAACCTGCACAGTGCAGCAGATACTAGCATAAGCTTCCTGGGCAGACTGAATGGATCATTTGGTCATTTTCTGCCGTCATTTCTATGTTGTTGTCTGGGGAGAGTTTGACCCTAGAACTTTGTTCCCAAGCCTAGCTGGTGGGAGGCCACATAAAGGGGATAGGAGATTTGAGGCACTTCCCTGGATGGGATCTAGGAGTAGTGAAGATGCTTGGACAAACTCGTCCATGGAGCATCTCAGCGCCTGCCTCGATGCAACTGCAGCCTCCGCAGTCTCTCTGCCTCATGCAGAACCATTGGTTCCAGTGGCGGCGCCCATGGTACATCTCCTGGTTCCTCCCCTGTATGCGGGAGATCCAAATCAATGCCACAGATTCTTGAATCAGTGCTTTATGCATTTTTCACTTAAGCCAGCGCAATTTCTCAGCGACACAGTCAAGACCATCTTTATACTCTCCCCCTGGATGAGAAGGTCTTGGCCTGGGCCTCTCCCTTCTGGGAGCATGGGGGATGCATTGCCTCAGGACTTGCAACAATTTGTTAACGCCTTCAAGCTGGTGTTTGACAAACCCGGCCAGCTGGCTTCTACACCTCCAGCAGGGCAATCAGCCCTTAATGGACTACGGCATCGAATTCCAGACCTTGGCCACTGAGCTGAACTGGAGGGAGGACAGCCTCTGGAGAATCTTTTTGGAAGGGCTGTTGTCTCGGGTGAAGGACGAGCTAGCTGCTTGGACACTTCCCAAGTCCCTGGATGTGTTCATCAACTTAGCCAGGAGAATCAACCACCACCTCCAGCAACGGATTTGGGAGCTGCTTCCTCATCATAGGCAAGTGGTGCTGGTTCCATCTTTTTCACGCCCCCTCCCTGCAGTACCAGAGACAGCTCCTACCGCTGCACAGGCCAAGGAACCTATGCAGCTAGGACAAGGTTGCCTTTCTCTGGAGGAGATGCTCTGCTGCTGCAACTTGGGGTTCTGTTACTACTGTGCCAGGTCCTGGCACCAGTTGGCACACTGCATTCAGAAGCCAGGAAACTAGCAAGCCTAAGAGCTAGTGGGGAGATGATCCTAGGCTTAATCACTCCTGCTCCTCAACTCACCCTCCCGGTGTCTGTTTCAGTGGACAGTCATGTGTTCCCCGCTTTAGCGTGATTGACTCAGGTGCCAGGGGAAACTTTATAATGAAGGCCCTCGTGGACCATCTAAAGCTTCCTGTGGTTCCTTGAAAGATGCCACTAGTTATCTCCTCCATAAACGGAGAGCCACTTCCCGGCTAGATCACCACCGCCATAGCCCCCTTACGCCAGCGCACTGGCATCCTGCACACGGAGAGTATCATCTTCCACATCATTGACAAGGCAGTCCACCTCATCGTGTTGGGGCTGCCCTGGCTGCAGCTCCACGCTCCTTACTTTGACTGAGGCTAACTTCAGCTGGCAAGCTGGGGGACCCATTGCCACGATTCCTGCCTTCAGTGAATTAAGCCTCCACTGACTTTGCCCCTGGAAACAACCTTGTTGGGACTGCTTCCTCAGCATGCCAAATACACTGATGTGTTTTCCAAGAGCAAGACAGAGACACTGCCTTCCTGATGTATGTTTGACTGTGCCATTAGAGAAAAATGTAAGGGAGAGAAACTAGTATAAAATATGAAACACAAATACAACTAGTTATGAATGGACTGATACCTCGTGGATCCCAGAATATATCACAATACTGTTATGTAAAATACAATTTTTATTAAACAAACTTTTTTATAAATTTTTCATTATTTCATAAAAACTATCATTGTGTTCATTTATTTTCTGAGCTCAGAAATGAATATTCAAAACGGCCTGTAATTCAACCAACTGAGTTCAAAATTGAATTTCAATTACTTTGGAAAACATGGCTAATAATTTCTTTGCCAAAAGGTGATATGAATTTCTCGCCAACAAAATACATAGTTTTAAGAAAATACCATTAGTATGTCGAACTAATTTTTAATCAATTTGATAATATCAATAGATCTTATTCAATATTAAATTTTGAACTCAGTAAAACTTCTGATATCACACACACTCATGAACCACAGTCTAGATGTATGTTAATATGAGTACAAAATTAACACCGATGATATCTTCAATACTTAAATTGATTTTTTAAAGAATATCCTGTAGGTATATATTACTGGATAAAGTTCATTATTCATCCTTAACAGTTCTTGTTGACCAAAGTTCAGTTTGTATGTTTCAAGGCAAAAGGTCAAGTTTTTTGTAATCAATTAGCCACACTGTCTTCCAAATTGACCTCCAAAAACGGGATTTCCATAAACTGCATCAATCTGATGTTAATGTCACCCGACAGTGATGGTAACAGAAACTGTTGGAATGATGGCATAAAGCCTATCGGTAACAGAACCTGTTTAAATGATGGCAATAAGCCTATCTTGTCCCGACAAAACCTTATCTTGTCATCTTTTAGCCCACGTGTCTTTAAACTGTGCGGTCCACTTCAAAACCTTTAGCTGAAGTTGCCGCAATCGCTTCAAATTTTCAACAGAAGCCGCCGACGTTGGCAACGTTTCGGAACCTGCATCAGGGCAAACTCTGAAACATTCAAAGTATCTTTTAAGTATTGCAGCACTTTTATAGACATTTTCAAAATCAAAATTAATACAAGTACTCACTGCTGCTGGACAAGGACGTCTCTACAGTCGGGTCTGTCTGAAGACATTTAAACATGGCGCCTCTATTTGTATAACAAACCTTCATGAAATGAACCAATCGCAGAGCACCCCCTCATTTTTTTAACGTGTTGACGTCACAATTCTTGAACTAACTTTATATAGCACTGTTGTAAATTCATTAACATATGATTTCAATTGTATAGCCAAAGGGCTATCCATTTCAAATCCAGTTCCTTAAATTTATAAGGAAATTGTCTCACAAATTAATCAAAGTATTCCATTCAATCTTGCTATTTAAACCCAAAGGTTCTTCAGATCGCAATTTATATATCCACTGCTGTTCCTTTTTTAAGAGTATTTTTTCACGATTACCTCCCCTGATATCTGTAGTAACATGGTCAAGAATAAACCAACGAAGATCTTCTAACCGATGTTTAGCGGATAAACAATGTGCTACTATTGGAGCTGTTTCTTTACCATGTTTAATGCAGCTTTTATGTTCAGCAATGCGTAATCTGAAGGCTCTAGATGTTTGTCCAACATAAATTTTTTCACATGGGCATTTAATGATATATACCACAAAAGTACTCTGACAAGTAGTGAAGTGGCGCAATGTGTAAATGGACTTAGTTACTGGACATGTAAAAGTCTTCAATTCAAGTGTCTGATTGCAGATTCTGCAATGTCCACACTTGAAATGTCCCACAAGTGTTGTGCCTTCAATAGTTGTATCAACGTGGCATTTAACAGATGGTAAGGTTGACGGACTTAAAATTTCTTTAAGGTTCTTGCTTCTGGAAAAAGCCATTCTGAATTCTAATTCTTCTAAACCAGGAATCATTTGGATTAAATGCCAATGTTGACGCATACTGTTAATAATTCTGCGTGACATCAGTGAGTATTTTGTTACGCATGTTATTACCTGCGAACTATCCTGTTTTGCACAAGGATTCAGTAGTGCATCCCTATCGTAATACAGAGCCCTTTTAAAAGCGTTGTTAACGCACTTTTTTGGATAGCCTCGTTGTTTAAAGGCTTCCATCAATGTATTGGATTGTGTTCTAAAAACCGCAGTATTAGAGCAATTCCGTTTATACCACAAAAATTGCGAAAAGGGTAAACTATTCTTCAAGGGAACAGGATGTGCGCTTCTGTAGTGTAGCATCGTATTACGGTCCGTTGGTTTCTTATAGACACTTGTGATTAATTCTCCTGAAGGAAGTTTCTGTAATTTCACGTCCAAAAATGAAATTTCTTGAAAACTATGTGACATTTGAAATTGAATATTCTCATCACAGGTATTAATCCATTTATGGAAAGAAATAAGTTCCTGCTCAGTTCCATTCCAAATGATGAAAATGTCATCAATAAAACGTTTGTAAAAAAATATCTTCGATGTAAAGGGGGAATTATTAACCCAAGTAGTCTCAAACTCTGCCATGAATAGATTAGCAAGGGAGGGGGCCATTGTGGCCCCCATTGCCGTCCCTGATATTTGTTGATAAAATTGGTCTTGAAAGACAAAATAATTCTTTTTGAGAGCTAAGGTAGCTAATTTCATGATGAAATCCGTAGGTATTCGATGTGGACGTTGTCTTTTATTTAAAGTCATCTCAATTACCTGTAACGCTTCATTCTGGGGTATAGAAGTATACAGCGATTTAATGTCCAATGTGACTAACCATTTATCGTGGACATCTGTCATTATGGTTTCTAACAATTGCAAAAAATGTGTGGTATCACGTATAAAAGAAGAACATGATGGAACAAAATCTCTAAGAAAACAATCTGTAAATATCGAAAGAGGCTCCAATAAAGAATCGTTTGCCGAAATGATCGGTCTACCCGGTGGTTTATCTAATGTTTTATGCACTTTTGGCAGAACATAAATTGTGGGAACCCTAGGATCTTTTGGATTCAAAAAATTAAATTCCTTATAAGTTAAGAACCCCATTTCTTTAGCTTCTTTAGTCACTTTTACAATTTGTTTCTGAAGCGATTTAGTTGGATTAGATGATAATTTCACATAACTGGTTTCATCTTGTATCTGTCTATTAATTTCTGCTATATAATCAATTCTATTCATCAGAACGATTGATCCACCTTTATCAGCTTCTTTTATTATTAAATCTCTTTTTTTAGACAAAGAAGAAAGGGTATCTCGTTCTTCTTTGCTAAGATTTTTACTAAACTTTTCATTGTTCTCTTCCAGAATTTTAACATCTTTCAAGACCAATTGTTTGAAAGTATCAATCAAGGGATGTGTCGGTCCAGGCGGTAACCATGATGACGGATTATGAACAATGCTATTATCATTATTACACTGAGAAGATTGAAAAAAAATTTTTAAAAGCAATTTGCGTACAAATTTTTGTAAATCAACTCGAAATTGAAACGAATCGTGTGCTTCTGTAGGAACATATGACAAACCTAAATTTAAGATTTTTTCTTCTTCAGAATTCAATGTGACATCTGAAAGATTGATAATCACCTTTTCTTGCCCCTCGTTGACCCTCTGGAGCGAGTTACCATGTAATTGGAGTCCGTATTCTTGCGATCTTTCCATGTTACTCTTCCTCTTCTTGCTTGAAAATTGCCTTTGTCGAAAAAAGTATTTTCATTGGTGTTTTCCATCGCTTCTTCTTCCTCTGAAGAACCCTCGGATGAATTATTATAAGCTGGAGGTCTTTTCTTCTGTTTAGGATGCATCCAGGAATATATGGAGCCCTGTTTGTAATCTGTTTCGTCTCTGGAAAATTTCCCAATTTTATATTCTTTTAATTCTTTTTTGAAATTATCCATATTCTTCTGTAAATCAGCAAAATTACGTTCAAAAGTTTCTTGATCTATATCATTTTTAAGGGCAACCAATTTCTCATCCAAATCTTTATGTAATTCATTGCATAAAGTCTGTGAGGATTCTATGATCAACACCATTAAATCTAAGGAACATTTATTTAATATAGAGTTCCAACGATCTAAAAAGACCTTATCTTCTGTAAATAATTTTGGTTCTTTATGAATACGCAAACCTCTTGGTATTCTTTCTTGTTTGCAGTATTCCACTAAAGTTACCCCATGTAACTCGCTTCTAGTGATTCTCTTGGACAAAGCTAGTAAATCAGTCCATGAATTGGAGGACCTAATGTGGGTTCTTATTTGTGTCCAAAAAAGATGGTTCTTTATGCCCTTGTATAGATTACTGGGGGCTGAATGCTATAACAAAGAAAGACCGTTAATCACTGCCGCTCGTTTCCGAGCTATTTGACCGCCTCCAGGGGTCTGGAGTGTTTATGAAGTTGGATCTCCATGGGGCCTACAATCTAATTCAAATAAAACAGGGCGATGAGTGGAAGACTGTGTTCAATACACAGGACAGCCACTATGAATATCTGGTGATGCTCTCTGGCCTGTGTAAACATCCCCATGGTATTCTAAAAAATGATGAATGAAATCTTGAGAGACCTCCTGTATGTCTGTGCCATGGTGTACCTCAACGATATCCTCATCTTCTCAAAGGATCTCACATCCCACCATCAGGATGTTCACCAAGTCCTCCAAAGGCTACGGGCAAATAAACTATATGTGAAACTGGAGAACTGACTCTTTGAGAGGGAGAGCCTACCCTTCCTAGGGTACATTTTATCCAGTAGGGGCTTCCATATGGATCCGCAGAAGGTCAAGTGTATCCAAGACTAGTCATAACCTTCCGGCTTCCTCGCTCTGCAAAGGTTTTTGGGCTTTGCGTACTACTACCAGCACTTTATCTCCAATTATTCCCGGATCTCAGCCCCACTTATGGTGCTTACTCAAAAGGGAGCCAATACTAAGCTCCTGAAGTGGTCTCTGTTTTCCTAGAATTGAAGAAGGCTTTTCTCCGGGAACTATACCTCCATCATCTGGCCCCCACACATCGTTTTATCTTGGAAGTCAATGCCTTCTCCTTAGGCATAGGGACGTGTCGAGCCAACACACTAGAACAGGGGTTCTTCGCACCTGCTCCTTCTACATGCAAAAGTTCTCCTTTGCCGAGTGGAACTATGGAATCAGAGACAAGGAGTTGCTGGCCAACAAGCTGGCTTTTGAGGAGTGGTGGCAGTGGTTGGAGGGTGCGCAACACTGGATTAAGATAAGATTAAGACTGACTACAAGAACTTGGAACATCTTCATCATGCACAATGTCTGAACACACGTCAAGCCTGATGGGTCCCTGTTCTTTGCACTTTTTAACTTTGAAGTGAGGTACCGGCCTGCATCCAAGAACACTTGGAGCATATGCCCTTTCCTGAACTTTTGAGGCAGAAGACATGCCTGACCCCCCCTCCCCAGGCACATTATCAATCTGACCCGGATCCTTTTGGCCTCCTCTGTGACCGTCCCATGGTCCTACGACTCCTGTGTTGCAGGCCACCCTGTGTGGGCTGAGACTCTAGTGCTGCTCCAGCAGTATTACTGATGGCCCCAGATGCAGAGAGATGTCAGGACCTATATGGACTTTTGTCCTATCTTCACACAACAAAAATTGTTGGTGGAATGACTCTGGGGGATGTTACAGCTGTTGCCAGCCCCCAGGGAATCCTGGACCCATCTGTTCATCGACTTTGTGGTGGACCTTCCCCTCTCTAACAGCTGCAGCACTATTGGGTTGTTGTCAACCGATCCTCAAAGATGGCTCACTTTAAACCCCTTCCAGGCCTTCCCGCAGCACCTGAGCTGGCTCGGCTGTTTACCCATCACATTTTTCATCTGCATGGCTTGCCCAAGCAAATCGTCTTGGATCAGGGTGCTCAGTTTCCCTTTGCTGGAAATTCAGCATCACATTGAACTACACCACTGCCTACCATCCTCAAGCCAACAGCCAGCAGAGCGGACTAACCAGACCTTGAAAGGCTTCCTGAGGGCATACATAAATGATCGCCAGGACAATATGGCTGCCCTCCTCCCGTGAGCGGAATTCTTCCATAACTCCCATATTAGCTTGGCCACGGGATCATCGCCATTCCAAATTGTGTATGGGAGACAGCCTTCTCCTCTGTTGCCGGTCCCATTGATTGTTCCTTCCCCAGCAACTCAACCTGCTGCTCAGGAGCTCCAGGATCTCTGGATTTATATGGAGGAGATCCTTCAGAAAGCAACTCAAAGAGCCAATTTGTGGATGACACAAAATTATGCTGAGTAGTTAAATCTCAAGCGGATTGTGATGAATTGCAGGAGAACCTTGCGAGACAGCAAAATTGGGCTTCTACATGGCAGATGAAATTTAACGTAGACAAGTGCAAAGTGATGCATATAGGGAAAAATAACCCTTGCTGTAGTTAGTCAATATTAATTTCTTAGGCGTTACCACCCAGGAAAGGGATCTAGGCGTCATAGTGGATAATACATTGAAATCGTTGGCCCACTGTGCTGTGGCAATCAAAAAAGAAAACAGAATGTTAGGCATTATTAGGAAAGGAATGGCAAATAAAATGGAGGATGACATAATGGCTCTGTATCGCTCCATGGTGAGACCACACCTTGAATACTGTGTGCAATTCTGGTCACCGCATCTCAAAAAAGATTTAGCTGCACTGGAGAAAGTGCAGAGAAGGGCAACCAAAATGATAAGGGGCATGGAACGGCTGCCTTATGAGGTAAGGCTAAAGAATTTAGGGCTGTTCAGTTTGGAGAAGAGACGACTGAAATGGGATATGATAGAAGTCTACATAATCATGAAAGGACTTGAACAAGTTAAAGTAAATCAGTTATTTACTCTCTCAGATAATAGACGGACCATGAAGTTAGCAAGTAGCTCATTTAAAACAAAACGAAGAAAATTCTTTTTCACTCCGCGCATAGTTAAGCTCTGGAATTCATTGCCAGAGGATGTGGTTAAAGTAGTTAGTGTAAGTGAGTTTAAAAAAGGTTTGGATAAGTTCCTAGAAGAAAAATTCATAAACTGCTATTACAAGTAGCTTGTGATTTATCTAATGTTTGGGTACTTGCCAGGTACTTCTGACTTGGATTGGCCACTGTTGGAAACAGGATACTGGGCTTGATGGAGCCTTGGTCTGACCCAGTATGGCATATCTTATGTTCTTATATATTAGTTTGTCAATGACCAGCAATGGGATTTTAGTCAGTCACTAAAATCAGGGTTAATTGCACATTATTCTAAATCTCTAATTGACTTTTATTTCTAAAACCACACTTAGTGCCTTGTTCATATTTCTTGTTCATATCCAGTTTCTTGTCACATTTATTTCATCATAGTAAGCATTTTGAAGAGCTCTAATCTTGGCTTGTGTGGCAGAAGATTGACATTGACCTGACAGATATTACAAAGGCTTAGAGTGCCTTCAGGGAATTTGCTTTGCAATAGCCATGGGGGTATTAAGAATGCCTTGAAAAGCTGCACTAGTGACCTAAAAAAGATATTCCCTATGGCATGTTGTGTTTTGGAGGGGAAGCACTTAGATTAGAGAATAGGTAATGTTTGCACCTATTGAATACATTGGGAGTTAGACAGACAAATCTGCAAGTTTGAAAGTATTCCCCTGATGAATGGGAAAAATTTTGTCTAGGCAAACCATTGCCCACACAAAATGTACTCGATCTAAATGAAGTGGAGCTGGAGGCATTTCCAGGACATGGTTATACTTTGGCTGGACAGGGTTGTCCATATTAAAATTAGCTGGGGTGGGAAAGACAAGATGGTATCCTGAGCAGACATGTGCCTGAGCTCCCCCGATTTTCCTTATTCTTTCTCCTAAGTTCTTGATTCCTTGTAATGGGGAAGAGGAAGGGAGCCATACGCCAGTTCCCTTCCTTTGGAAGACCTCATCAAACCACCATGCTGGAGTCTCACCAATTCTGCCTGTTTCAACTCCAGAGTTTGACTTGGCTAGACTAGGGGCTCCCAGCCTGTTGCTAGCTGAAGTTTCTCTCAGCCCCAAGGAGTGTTGAACGCTGCAACCCCAGGGTTTCATTGGCTGTGTAGCGGATGGGATGCTGGAGCAAAAGCCCTGCTGCCTCCTCTGGTCATCTGTCAGTGTCCCTCTGCCTCAGGCTGCAAGAGCTACGCAGCTGACTAGTGTGGAGGTGTTTCAGCTGTTCCGGGGGCCAGAAGGAAGCGAAGGGATAGTTTTGGCTGAGATTTCAGCAGCTGTTGAAGGTAGCCAGCTTACAGGGGGTTTTGGATGCCTTTTCGGATCTTCAGATCAGACCTAATCTTGTTAAGCCTTCTTCAGTTACTATGGATAGTTTATGGTCAGCAATGGTGTCCATTGAAAAAACAGTTTCCTCTCTTGCTGTTCTGACTCTGGATATTAATGCTAAAATGCAAAAACAAGATAGCTGTCTGACTGTCTATTTGGAAGTTGTAATATTGCAAGTCAAAGAAGTTCAGCTTGAACTTTTTAAATTATATAAAAAATATATATATTGCAGATTCCTAATGGAGCCTTACCCCCAATTGTTTCTAAAAAGCAATCGGACAGAGTGGCAGAGCAATCTTCTCTTGATTTGTCTGATTTTTGGGAAGAAAGTGAAGAGATTATTTCCTCTAGAGCTATAGTATTAGTTATACATTTGTTTTTCTTCAGGATCAAAATCATGTTCTGAATTTATTTTCCATCACTGAGATGTTTTGTTCAAGGGCCAGAAAGTCTGGATTTTCCTTGATCTTACAAAGGACATGCAAGATTGTAGGAGAAGATTTCCGGCTATGAGGTCTGAGGTGCTTTCCTTGGGGGCCACCTCTGTAGTTGGATACCCTTGCAAATGTCTGGTTGTTATTGATTCTACTAAATATTTATTTTATGATTCTGTTCAACTGAGGAATTTCATAGATGCTAGATGTAATAATACTCCTTAGCCTTCCTCTCTGCTGTGATTGGCATTTTTGTATGGATAGCAGTTATTCTGCTCAGTTGTATCATCTTCTTATTTTCTTATGTTTTCATTTTCTGTTTCTCATGTGATCCTAGCCCTGTTTCTTCTTCCCCCCTTCATATAGTGGTCTACTTGGGCTTATGAAAATTGTTTGTATTCTGCTTTTTTGTATTTTCTGCTGCCTTATTGTCTATATATGTATAATGCTGACCTTTATTTCAAATATGTTATATATATTTGATTATTATTAAATTCAATAAAATATAAGTGAAAAAAAGTCTGCCAGGTAAGTCTGGTTGATGTGAACACCAATCCTAAGTTATCTGGATAACTTTACCCGGGTAAGAGCCACTGACTATCTGGGTAACTGTTGCGACCGTCGCTGCCCGACGGCTTCACTCCGCCTACCTTTCCTTATCTGCGACTCCTCCTGCTCTTGATGGATGCCTGGCTGCCGCGGCGTCCTTCTACCATCCTCTCTGGCATCCCCAGACCGGCTTGGGCGCTGCCTCTTACCATGCTCTCCAGGTACCTTAGGGCACACATGCCGCGTGGCCCTCATTCTTATTTCCGCATTGGCGCGTTCCTCAGGGGCGTCCCCATGTGATGACGTCACGCTGTCCAGATATTTAAGCCTACAGATTATTGCTAGCTGTTGAGTTAGCAATGGGAATCTTATGGATGGGATTCGCTCTCCATACCCAGCTACTCTGCCTTCCAACTTCTATTGGACTCTTTCTGCTAATGGGGTACCCGCTCCTCAGGGGCCTCTTTGCTTCTTTCAGGTCGCTGTCAGGTAACTGGTACTCACTCCTCGAGGGCCCATGTTCCCTGACCCGCTGCCTGCATCCTTTTCTACTTGGAAGAATTCACTACAGACAACATCAGTGAGTACTATCATCATCTACTCCTCAGAGCTGTCTCCCTGGAACCAGGTACTCGCTCCTCAAGGACCTGCCCCTGTTCCAGCGCCAGTGTCATCTCCTACGTGGAACCGCTGTGTGAGTACTTTGCCAACGAGTCTCTCTACCTCCAGGGATCATGTACTCGCTCCTCGAGGGCCAGCTCTCCCTGTCTCGGGGCTTCTCCATACTTGGGACTCTGTGAATGTTCTATTGTACTCACTTTCTCAGTTCTCTCCACTACAGCACTGCTACCAGAGAAACCGCTGTTCCAGCGCCCTGGGGAATATTAGCCTAGCCGGGTTACATCTTCTACTCACTACTGCCACCTCTGGTGGCTTCTCAAACTGTCTAAATAAAGAACTATCTGTGTTTGTGTGTCCAGAGATGAGCCTGACCTGTGGCCCCTCACGGGACTGCCCCCCCCCCCCCCCCGTGGGTGTGGTCAGCTGTGTGGAGTGACTGTTATTGGGCACTGACACAAGAGAGACACGGAGAAGGTTAAGATAACAATGTTAAATGCTGATGGAATCCATTCACCTTTGAAGCATAAAAGGTTGCTGAATATGTTTCAAAGGATAAAAATCTCAGATTTTATTTTTGCAGGAGATGCACTTGACATCCATGGACCACACCAAATTAAAGCATGACTAGGTTGTCAATGTCTATATTCCTCTTTTTCTAGCTGACACAGCAGGTCTAAAGTTAGCCAGATATAATTTATCTATCTAACTAGAACTTATCTGGGTATATCCAGTAGAATAGCCATGCCACTGAATAGCTCAAGGTGGCTGCATAAGTTATATCTGAGAGAGACTATCTACAAGGCTCTTGTAGTAGTTATCTATTTATATCTCTATAAGAGGCCCACCTTGTAACACGAAGTGAGGCTTAGGTAGTAGTGTAGGTATTAGGGGCCACTTTTTCATGCAGAGTGAGATGTACAAACAGAACAGTACACTCTTGCGAAGATTTGATGTCCTTCAGAGTGAGGAAACTCACACAAAGATGAGATTTGTACAGTGTTCTCTCAACCTAGCTTGATGGACTCTCTTCCAGGCCGATACAGTATAGTGCGTTCCAGTGGATGTTGATTCCCGCGCAATTCAGAAATTAGTTATTCCCGCGCAATTCAGAAATTAACGCCTACCAAAATCGGCCCGCGGGTCAGAAGACAGACGCTCAATTATACCGGTGTCCGTTTTCCGAACCCATGGCTATCAGTGGGTTTGAGAACTGACGCCGGTAAAATTGAGTGTCAGCTGTCAAACCCGCTGAAAGCCACCACTCTTGTCAAAAAGGAGGTGCTAGGGACGCGCTAATGTCCCTAGAGCCTCTTTTTACCGCAAGCCCTCATTTGCATCTTCTTCCCCCCTGAATCGCGCGCACAGGAGAGCTCTCCCGTGACTTTTACTGAATCGCCCTGTACCTGGGTTATATCAAGCTAGGTTGAGAGAACATTGTACAAATCTCATCTTTGTGTGAGTTTCCTCACTCCAAAGGACAGCAGATCTTCACAAGAGTGCACTATTCTGTTCGTATGTCTCACTTTGTATGTAAAAGTGGCCCCTAAGCCCTACACTACTACCTAAACCTCACCTTGAGTTACTAGGTGGGCCTCCTATAGTAGAATAAATAGCTGCTTACTATGGAGCCACACCCAGCAGTGCTCTCTCTCTCTCCCTCTCCCCAGTCTAAAAATGCCCAAAACGGAATTTGCAAAAAAAATTGCAAATTGCGTTATAGGCACAGCTTAACACAATTGAAAAAGGTGTTGTTATTTTCGGCTTTAAAACTGTGTGTTATGGCTTCGCAAAGCCAGCCCACGTTTTCTGAAATCCCACCCCTGACTCCTCCCCAATCCCTCCCCTTTTAAAAATGTGCATTGCACCATGCGTTATGGTGCTTATTGCATGCGTTAAGGCGTTTTTCACATGCGAAAACACCATAACGTGATTTGATAAATGGCCCTGTTAGATAGCTGGATATCTTTGAATATTGGGCTCCTTTAAAACCTAGGAAATAGATAACTTTTCTGGCTAAAGTTATCCAGAAAAGTTATAAGGGATATTCAACGGGATAAGCATCCCATTGAATATCTTCAAATAAAGTTATCCAGGCATATCTATCCAGTTAATTCTGAAACCTAACTGGCTATGTTTGAATATCGCAGGCCCAGATAATTTTATCAAAGAATACATTCAGTTACATGGTAAACCTGTAAAAATATTAGCAGCCAAGAGAGTCTATAGGCCTGAACCCTCCCCCTATCCCAAGTGAGACATATGTTGGATCTGCTAGCCCAACCCCAAACCTCCCTCCCTTTCAAGCCCTCCTTCCCCCAAAATCTTTAGCAAAAGTTAACATTGAATGTGTCCAATCACTGCCTCCCCCTGCTTACTGGTCCCCCCACCTCCCCCAATTCTGATTCTCTAGATTCTAATCAGTGCAAAACTTTAGGAATCATCCAAATCTTATCTCAGTACATTTTTTTTTTTTGGAAATAACTACATAGAGTTGCCGTTAAAGACTTTTCTTGTAGCTGTCTTCAATGTTTATAGGTAATTTACAGCACCAGTGGTGAAACCCAGGCTAAGCATTAAAAATCAAAATAAAAAATGTTTTTGATGAGCTTATCTTAAATCTGCAAACATTCACAAACATCTGAAGTAGTCAAAATTCACCCTGATGCCTGTTGCAGTGACATTATTCTCAGAGCACTAATGATAAGCTCCATCATCATAACTTACAGATCTATGACACGCACAGCCTTTGGCTCCCATGAACAGTCTTGTAGAGAGAGGGTACTCTGTAATTGATGAGCAAAGCTGCAGTGTTTTATTACACAATATTTCAGCTCCTCTATTACTTTTTGCCATAAAAGAATCTTCTGAAAATATTCTGTTCTAAAGAGGCCCTAAACCATACAGTGTGTTGAAAAAGAATACAATCATTTGTCAAAATTTTATGAATTTGTAATTCATAATAGGCAACAGGCAATTTTAGGAAATAGTTTTTATGCTGCTGACACTACTGTCAAAATAAATGTGGGGAAGATAATTATAGTAATTAACAAAACAGTTAATTACACTTTGTCATGAGATAAAGTTCATTTTGATTTCTGATTAGTGGGAGATCAATAACAGATGTCTTTCATTCATATCTGATTATTATTATAAATAAAGAGAAATGCATATATTAGTTCAAAATGGTGTGGTGCTGTGGGTAACTGAAATATCAGGGCTGGCGCGTCCATTAGGTGAACTTAGAAGGTCGCCTATGGCTGACCCTTATGGGGCACCGAAGAGCAACCAGGTGGTGCTGTGAGCGGAGCCACTCGTGACAATGAGTAGAGATTTGTCAGACCACAAGCAGCACGCACTACTCACATCCCTGAGAAGCATACAGTGGGTGACGTGACCGAGGTAGGAGGAGTCAAGCCCGAGACTGGCGCAAACGGGGAGGGGCATAGCGCGGCGCGAACAGGGGGTGGGCGCAAGGCAGAAGTCACCTAGGGCACCTAGACCCTCTGTAATATCAGTCAAATATTAATATGCATTATAGATACCTTCAACAACTTATCAGTGAAGTTTGTGAGCTACGCTAATGTTATAAACTATTTAATGATACTTTATAATGGTACCTGTTCTTAAAAAATGGAAAAAAAAACTTGAGATAGATAACTCTTGACCTGAAAATTTTTTTTAATCAATAATAGAGAAATAGATAATACAGTTTCTCACAAGAGGAAGGCTAACATGAGTTTAACATGGAATTCTGGACAAATTCATCCTGCCAAACTAACCTGATTCCTGTTTTCAACAACACTGGGGACTATTTAGATAAGGAAAATAGTACTGATGTTAAAATAGTTGGGTTTTAGAAAAATATTTGACCATGCTGCATAGGAACATTTTGAAAAATATTAGGAACACAACATTATTTGGGAAAATATGCAAAATGAACTATAGAAACTTAGAATATGGCAGCCAATTAGAACTTCAAAGTCAAACTAGCTTGCCTAATTCCATTCTTGCTTCAGTGACATAGACCATGGTTGTTCTTTGGTTTTCCTCTCATTTCTTCATAACTTGGAATCGTCTGTGCTTGTCCCGTGACTCCTTGAATTCTGTCACTATTTCCTTCACCACCACATCCCCTGGGAGGCTATTCCATGCATCCACCACTCTTCTGTGATGACATATTTCCTGATGTTGCTCCTTAATAATCCTTTGGAGCCTCATACTTTTGTTCTAGAGCAGTGGTTCCCAAATCTGCCCTGGAGGGACCCCCATCTAGTCGGGTTTTCAGGATACCCACAATGAATATGCGTGAAATAAATCTGCATGCACTGCCTCCATAGCATGCAAATTTTATCTCTTGCATATTCATTGTAGATATCCTGCAAACCTGACTAGCTAGGCATCCCTTGGGACAAGTTTGGGAACCTCTGTTCTAGAGCATTATTTCCTCTGATAAAGGTTTGCTTCTGCTGCATTAGTAATACTATATATGTCTCTCAATAGATTGGGTTGAATGAATAGGATGGGTTGGATGATTTAAAAAAGCCCATTATTGCAAATAAAAAAAATATGTACGTGAAAAAGCAGCATGTGACTATGTTCAGTATTGGGTGCATAACTATTTTTAACATTCATAAATGAAATGTAAATACATATTGAAGATAAACATGATACAGTTTTAAATTCTACAAAAATAAATAGCACACACACAAGCCAATATCAGAGGAGAAAACATACCAAACATTGTAATCAGACTTCTCAAGGTGTAGTATAGACATTTTTACTACTCAATATCTCCTAGGCTATTGTTACTGGAAAGAGAAGAGCCTTCATATATAAAGAAATCTATTGTACAATTTGTCATCTCGGTTGGCCATGATAAAATATTTGCATCAAATTTCCTATTAATGACCTTCTTTACCTGTATTTTCATTATTCATGAATCAAATTGGATGCAAAGAAAGTAATTGTTGTAAGGGAGGGAACCTGGGTGGGGAGTTGCAAAATATCACATAACAAATGCTGTTTACACACTTTAGAGCACTACTGTGGCTTGATGCATTTCCTACTAAGTTTGGACCTGAGGCAATGGAGGGTAAAATGATTTGCTTAATGTCATAAGGAGCAGTAGGATTTGAACCCTGGCTTCCCTGGTTTGCAGCCCACTGTTCTAACTACTAGGCTAATCCTCCATTTCACAGTACTGTGTTTCAAGCCAATCTGCTTCACGGGGATCCATTGCCTCCTCAGGAATACCAACCAGAGACACGTTTTTATGTTTTAATTAAAGTGACATCTCCTCTGAAAATGGAGGAGTTAAAAACATTCAGCATCATTATGTAACCAATCAAGGCAGCCTATGTCACTGCCATTGATTAAACGTATAATAAAGACAACCATTCTAATTCTTTGTTAAGACCATTGGGTTGCGTCAATGTTTAATCTAAAAATCCATGATTGTTCATAAAAATTAAAACATGTTACTGTGTTTCCCCCATGCTAAATGGACGGAATTTGATCCAGCACAGATCAGAAAATTGATGCTGACATGATACACAATGAGCCTCCTATGGAGCTTGTATTTTTACAGTGGTAATGCAAATCCTGTGTTCTAGCAGCGTGGTGTTCCCCATATGTTTAGTGCAGCCATTGTTTGTCAGATTGTAAGGACATATAATCAAATAAATAATCCAGCTAGATGTACACGTGGTATGATGTCTTCTGTATTCTATTCCTGTTGTGGAATTTTACCATACTAAACCTTGTATGGTTGGTGCAAAAAAGCTGCATTGTTGACAAGTGAAATAACCAGTTGGAGACTGATCATCTATCTTGTCTTCAATAGGAAGCTCTGATCAGACAACCATTTCTCTTACATTCTTACCCCAAGTACATGTAATGTGGGGAGGATGTGAGTGAGCACATGCCAATTCTTGTGAATAGGGAGGCAATGGCTCTCCTACCTAAAGCAGATAGGCTTCAACATGGTGCTGTGTCATAATGAAGATTGTGCTCCACATGGACCTGTGATTGCAATTTGAACTCTTACAGACAAATTGTATGATGGAGTTCTTTATATATGAAGGTCCTTTTCTCAATATCTCTTAGGAGATATTGAATAGTAAAAACATCTATACTGTGCTTTGTGAAATCTGGTTACAGTGCTTGACACAAAAATAAAGGACAATCAGAAGGTACATACAGATTCCTACCATTCCATTTACATAATACCATTGAGGAATAACTAATACTGTTGCGATGCTGCCCGCAGACTTAGCTGTGAGCAGCTTCTTACCTTCTTCTGCCCCCCATCTAGTTGCTGTCCGTCTTCGCGACCTGGAACTGCTGCCTCCGCCATCTTCCAGCGGCTAGGCTGCCATCGAAGTCTTCCTCTTCAGCGGCCTGGAGGCCACCCCGAAGTTCTCCTCCATGCAGCCAGAAGGCCGCCGTCATCCGGGTCCTCTTCCGCAACCAGGAGGCCACCCCGGAGCTCCTCTTCTTTCGGCAGGGAGCCGCCATCAATCTTCTCTTCTTCATGGCAGGGAGCCATCGACGTCAGGCCTGCTTCCTCCTGTGCGGCAGGATGCCGCTGTCCAAGATCCTGCCTTCCTCCTAGGCACGCAACCGCACCTCTCTTCACCATTTAAAGGGCCAGCAGTGGGCTGTCCTCCTGGGCTCCTCCTGCTGACATTCCAAGGCGTTTCCTCTTCAACCCTATAAAAGGGCTCAGCCTTCAGTTCCTCTTCGCCTTTGCAAGGAGTTGGTCATGGAGTCGGACCTCTCCTGGATCTTCAGTTCCAGCTCTTCCTTCCAGGAGTCCTCTGTGATCCCTCTTCACTTCTTCAAGGCACTCTGTTCCTCGTCATCTTTGTCCATGGCTCCTGAACCTTTGTCTTAATCTTCGTTCCATGTCCTGGTCTCTCGATGGATCCCGTCCTCTTGTCTTCAGATGTCCTGATGTCTCTGTGTCTCCATGTCCAGACGTCTCCTTGTTTCCGGATATCCAAACATTCCCTTGTCTTCGGATGTCCAAACATCTCCACCCTCTGATGTCTTCGTCCGTCATGTTCCAGATGGCCCTGTGGTCCTCTTTCCTAGAGGTCCCTGATGTCCAGATGCCTTAGATGTCCAGATGTCCTTTTATATCCGATGTCCTATGTTACAGTCCTGATGTTCCAAGTCTCCAAGTTCCAAGTCCTGACCTTGATGTCCTGAGTTCCAAGTCCTGATTTCGATGATCCAAGTTCCAAGTCTCATCCAATATAGAATACTCTTCAAGGCTCTCACTATCATCCACAAATCCGTCTACCAGCAATCCACACTCCAACTCGCCATTCCTCTCGAATTACATACTTCCGCAAGGCTGATCAGATCAGCCTACAAAGGTTCGCTCAAGGCCCCCCCTAATAAATCCTCGATCCACAACTCTATTCATAAGCGAGCACTTTCAACAGCGGGTCCGCTCAATTGAAATTCGCTTTCCCCAGATATACGCCAGGAACAATGCCATCTCTCCTTCAGAAAAAAACTGAAAACCTGGCTGTTCACACAAGCCTACCGCTGAAGTAACCTCTATCAACCAACATTGACTCTCACCCTCCGACCCCTTCCCTAACTCCTCCCCCCCCCCGCTCCAGTCCCTGCCTTGACACCACTCCCCCCTGCTTACCTCCCCATGTCTCCACCTTCCACAGGATATATTGGGGTAGATTTTTAAAAAAAGCGCGTTTGCGTACTTTTGTTTGCGCACCAGGCGCAAACAAAAGTATGCTGGATTTTATAAGATACGCGCGTAGCCACGCGTATCTTCTAAAATCCTGGATCAGCGCGCGCAAGGCTGCCGATTTTGGGCAGCCAGCGCGCGCCAAGCCGCGCAGCCTGTCACCGTTCCCTCCGAGGCCGCTCCGAAATCGGAGCGGCCTCGGAGGGAACTTTCTTTCACCCTCCCCTCACCTTCCCCTCCCTAACCCACCCCCCCGGCCCTTTCTAAAACCCCCCCTACCTTTATCCATGGATTTACGCCTCCCGAAGGGAGAAGTAAATCCACGCGCGCCAGCAGCCTGCTGGCGCGCCGAGACCCGACCCGGGGGCAGTTCCCTGCTCGCGTAAATCCAGGCGGATTTACGCGAGCAGGGCTTTGAAAATCCGCCCGATTATGTTTATGCCTCGCTACCCTATTGTTTTTCGTTGATTATTGTTTCACTCTCCAGTTGTTATCGTTATAATATCTTTCCTGTCTTCCATCTCCCATGTTTTCGCTCCCTGTTTAATGTAACTTTACCTTCTACATAGTTGTTAATTGGTTTCCCCTTGTTCTATTGTAAACCGGTACGATAAGACCTCGTCTTGAGTATTGGTATAGTAAAAATTTTAAAAAAATAAAATAAATAAAGTCTCAATCCTGATGTCCTTCATCCAATCCTGATCCTGAAGTACCGTCAGTTCCTGGCTCCGGGTTCAGCTTCGCTCACCCCAGACCTCGTCTCCAGCTGACCTTTTCTGGGAGTAAATCCATTCCTATCCGGTGTCCGTTTCCTGATGGCTGGAGTCCTCTTCCGGCAGGATCGTCTGAGAGCACTGCCCGGATTCCTCCTTCGTCCTGAGCCTCAGTCTTGTGCTTGTTCCGCTCTCCACATGGTCCGTGACCAGCCTCTTCAGGTTGTGTAGGGCGCGCCATGGGACAGGATGGTCCGCGACCAGATCCACATCAGCTGTGTAGGGTGCCCTGAGGGGCACTGTCTAAGTCTTCGAGTATCCTGAGTCCTTATCCTTCCAGGTTCCAAGTCTTCGTGTGAGCCTTTCCAAGACTTCATGTGAGCCGTTTCAAGTCCTCATGTGGATCTTTTCAAATTCCAAGTCTTTGTGTGAGCCTTTCCAAGTTTCCAAGCCCTTGTCCAAGTCCTTCCAAGAGTCCTCGTCTGATTAACCAGAATCCTCTCCTCAGTCTACGTCTGATTTCCTTCCATGTCTGAGCATCTACCATCTGAGTTCCAAGTGTCCTCAACTCGTCTGAGTTCCAAGTTCCAAGTATCTTTGCCTTGTTCAAGTCTTCAAGCCTTGTCCAAGTCCGAGGTCCTGTTTTGTTCCTAGTTCCAGTACCATCACCTGTCCTCAACCTCTGTCCATCCTGCTGCATCTGCCGCACCCTAGTGGCAGGTCTGAAAGGGCTATCGAGTGGCCGGAGGGCTACCCCAGAGACAAGTATTGCGTTGCTGGGTCTCTACCGGTGCGTGCAGGTTCGGCAGAGGTTAGGGTAGTGGTCAGTCTGCTCCTCCCATGCTTGGACATGTCTTGCCTGCTGTGGCGTTCCACGGAGCTCCTCTCTGCAGTCGCGTCGTGGTCCAAGGGCACACATCTCCCTGGAATCGGGAGCTCTCCCTAGCGCTCCCTCCCACAGATTCCAACAAATACAAATTTATTATCAAATATACACAATGTAATACAGCACTGATATACACATAACATTTATTCGTCATATGTAATATCACTGATCCAACATGTTCTCTTAGCCTACAATCATTAATAAATACAGTGACACTTATAATGATGACTAATTCTCACACATACACAACCAAATATGTAATATCTCTCTCTCTTGCATACTCATATCCAAATATATAATGTAACACTCACCCACATACCTATTTTTCATACAGTTGATAACATACAATCCCTTAATATCCCAATGGGATATTGTATATTATAAAGTATATATTTGGATATGTGTATGAATGAGATTGATACTACATATTTTGTTATGTGTATGTGTGAGAGTTAGTCATCATTATAAGTGTTACTATTTATTAATGATCGTAGGCTATAAGAACATATTGGATCAGTGTTATTAGATATGACGTATAAATGTTATGTGTATATCAGTGCTGTACTACGTTGTGTATATTTGATAATAAATTTGTATTAAATAGTAATTTCTCGATGGTATTATGTATCCAAAAATAAATAATACATCCAAAATGTTATGAATCTGAATATATTACAGTGCTCATGTGGATACATTAACAGACAAGATATGTAGATGGCAAAGAAACCTTGTACAGAGTAATGTAAGATGATAAGCTTGCACTGGTAATGTATGCTGTCTTTAAATTGAATGGTAAGGAACTTGTGGTAGAATTGAAAAGTAACTTGATATTATTGTTGATGGGCTAATTTATTATGATTTATATTGACTTCTTGTTAAGTTGTAGAAAACAAGGCAATAAGTAAACCAAATTTTATGTCAAGCTGTAGAAAATGAGTCAATAAGTCAACCAAATGAATAAAAATAGGAATTTTATTTCAATATTTGCATTTAACAACACTTTAAAATCCTGGTGTTTGTCACACATGGTATTTAATGTCTTGAATGTACTAAGCATTTTTCCCATAGACATAAAATAGGAAAATACCACAAAACAAGTGGAGAGCAGCGCAAAAACACTCAATAATACCAGTAGGAAAGCTGCTGTCACTTACCTGAATAATGGCCTGTCAGGGATGCCCCCCTTCCTGAGTTAAAATGTACATTCAGCCTGTGCCAAATTCATATTTAACATTTATGCACTTTTTTTAACTCCCGATGCTTTAGCTTACTTAACAGAAGTTTAAAAATATTTTAAGCTGAGCGTTAAAACCGTGCACTGAAATCAAGTGCACAATCTTTTAACGGTCAGCTACCTGCATCAATCTGTCAGAGACCGCCTATTTCTTGTACATCTCTCCTGATTGGCTCAGGAACTAACTAACTTCTGATTGGCACAGAGCCAGGAAGCTTGAGTCTTTGCATCAGCAAGTAACCTCTGTGTATGCTGGCATAGAATGTCTGTCATACCCTTCAGCCTTAGGATTCTAGGCCAGGCTAAGAGGAAAACAGCATCCGGTCTAGATCAGAAGAATAGGTAAGGGATTCATGTGGCAAAGACAAGGAGACACTAAATAATATTGGCTATTTTACACAGTCAGAAGACTGAACCTAGTGGATGAAAATCTCTTTAGTCTTAAACTTTTGTGACTATGTTAATGAAATCATTTATAATGCTTTGCTGTTTTGTGCTTAACATTCAATTTATCAAATGCATGAAAAACCAGAAAGAGCACTGACAGCACCAAATTAGCATAAATAATGAAAACATCAGCACTACCAAAGAGTAGACATTGCAAGAAGCTTTAATAAAGTCCAGTCCATTTAATACTGAATGACTCTAGTTAAATAGAGAGCCACACACTCCAGGAGAAATCTGAAGGAATAGGAAAAAAATCCGACTTGGCTCAAAGCATTAGGAGGTCAATTTTTAGGTTTAATTTATTATTTGCTTAACCACCTTTCTAAAGGCATTACCCAATTAGATTAGTGGGATTGAAAATGATCCCCTGCTGAGGGAGTAAATCTAGCTACCTAGTTTCACTAAGAGTTTTACTTGCTTAGAAAAAAAGTTCCAGAAGGCAGAGTTAGGTAAGATGAGGGAAATAAGTATATATATTTCATTGGTAAATTAAACACACAAAGGTTATTATCCAGTCCATAGCCAACCCGCAGAAATAATAAGTTCAAAGTCTGTGGGTACTTCTGTACATCTATACCTTGTACTGTAGCACAGTTTCAAAGAGTAACTATCCAGCTAGTTTGGCTTTTAAAATTAGGTTTGCAGGTACAAAAGTACCAAGAATATTTATGCATCCAGGTAAATTAGTGAAATATGCCCCTTAAAAGCATATAAGGTATACTACTGTTAAAGCCCTGCCACAATGGGCCTTCTCTCTGCAGTGGGGGGGGGGGGGGGGGAGTTTTAAAGGAATTTCATCCAGGCTGTTTTGTCCTGCTGATTTTCCATCCTGGAACCAAGAGGACTTACTGTAATATTAGGACTTCAGGCTCTCCTTTCCAACCTCATTTGAAGAGGATTCAACCTAAAATGTGAAATAATCCTTCTCCAGTCAAGTATGGACAGGAGATTCACTCTCTTTAGGTATTTGTTTTTAGGATAATTTGATTGGTATTCTGTGTTTCTTAGTCATATCTAGTAAATATTTACTGCATTGAATGACTGGAGCCTTTATGTAAAAGGTAACTACCAATCATTTTGGTCTTGTTGTTAGCGATTCTACTAATAATGTTTCTTCCAATTTTGTTTCTGGGGCATGCATGGGTGTGCTCCATTGTTGTGCATGTAATGTTTGTAATTGAATCCAGGCTTTCCACATAGCAGTCTGCAGTACTGCCACTGGGCCAGCCCCTGGGAACTTGGATTTAATGTTACTATAGTTCTCAAATTCTTGCAGTGACAACATTGCCATTCCACGTATGGACCTGCTTCCAGTGGTGACATCACTGCAGCTCTACAGATGGAGCTCATCCCTGCAGCGACATCAGAAGCCTACCTCCAACTGTTGTAGTGCCACTTTAAATTATTTGTTTATTATTTGGATTTATCACCTACCTTTTTTGCACTATGTAATAAAGTAAGATAAAGAGATGACTCATTTTTAAAATAGATGATTGGGCCAGCCCAGTAGTTCAGCAGCACTGTTGTAGGCCAAAATATGGAGGACTTAGAGTAAGGGAGCCCAGTGATCATGCAATGGTGGCATCTAGTAGCTACGCCTAGGGCTCAAGATTGCAAGGCTATGGCTGACAATTGTCACTTCAATGACTGGGCTTAGAGAGTTGGGAGGAGGATATAAAATAAGAGGAAAAACCCAGATAGTTGCAAATGAAGGCTAATAGTACCATAACTCAATAGAGGCCATTTCAAATTGAATTGGAAGCCAAAGGGGAAGACAGAAGCTAAAAGGCAAAGTATATAAAACTGAACAAAGCACGATTTTACATTAAACTGTAAAACCCAAGCTTATCCAAGTTCCAAATGCACCACCCTGTATTTGTCCTTTTTCTTAATGAGGATACCTATTTCCACACTGGAACATAATGGCCCAGATGTTTTTGCCAAAAGAGTGGCAGGTTCTATATGTTTGCTGGTCATCCTATCTCAGAGAACAAAAGACCAGTTGAGTCGGAGGAATAAATGCTAGCCAAATCCCTTTGAGTTGATTATTTATTTTATGGCACAGTTTGTGTAACTCTAAAGTCACAGACTCCAGAGAGAAATTGATTTTCTGCTGGGATAATTACTTCAGAGGTGTATACGTCTTGGCATGTATTTAGCCAAATGTGAAGTTAAAGCTAAAAAACCAAAATTATATTTCACATCTTAAATGATGCACTTATATCACCTCTGCTGGACACTTTTAGCTTTATTTATTAGATAAACTATGTTTATAGTAGTTTTTCCAAATGGAAAAAGAAAGAGGAAACAGCTAGAAATTATGTTGTATTATTCGACTAATTCTACATCCAACATTCCAGTTTGCAGCTGTCCTATTCCTAGGAGGACAATGCTGGCCTTCCATTCTCTGTCCTCTGTTTATGGTGCACAGTACAGGACTGCGGTGCAGCAAATGGAGGAGGAAGAGGAGTGTCCTGGTCGTTAAATCATCGGACTGTAATCCTAGGACATGTACTTAAAACTTGCCTCTGCTATGGATTCTCTGTTTGACCTTATGCAAATTGCTTTATTCCCATGTGCCTCTGGGATCCCGTTCACAATGAGGCTTTCGGCTTAATCTAACACAGAAACATAGAGGAGCCACTGCAATAAGACGCGTGTTAAAATGGGTGCTCGTATTGAGCTCCCGTTTTCCTAACGAGCGCACAGCCACGTCTCCTGGGCGCCCGATGCAATATTTAGATGAGCTGCTGCAGTAAAAAGGATGTGCTAGGGAAGAATTGTGCATCCCTAGCGCTCAAATGCATCAGGTGCCCAGAATGGCAACGGGCACGCAATATGAGCATCCATTTTATCCCACTTCAGGTTGATTTCATCCAATATACACGCACAATAACAAGAGGCAAAATCGGCCTGGAGTGTGTCTATTATGCAAGTATATTGTGCGTCCAGAAATTATTTTTTTTCATCAAGCCATTGCATTATACCATTATTTTTAAATGCGTAAACCTACTATTTGCGGTATCACAACGATACTAAGTAGGAGGAATCACAGAGGACAGTATTATTTTTAATTTCTCCTGAACCCCTGACTCGCGCTTGACTTAATGCCAGCTCTGGGGCTGGAGTTAAATTTGCCATGATAAAAAAATGTGCGTTGGGCGCCCTGCAATTTTCTGCATTGGGGGTAATAGCTAATAGCCTAATCTACATGGAATTTACATGTGATGAGCACTATTGGCTATGCATTGGTTTGGGTGCGCGTTTTGGACACAGTAATCTCCTTATTGCATCGGGTGCTAGTCTAGCGCATCCAAAATGCGCGTCAAACCACGCATAAATCTGTGCGCTGGGTTGGGCACACTGTATTGCATTGGCCTGAGAATGTTACAGTTGATAAGGACCCTAAGGCCCATCCAGTCTGCCTAGTTTTATTCCTGGTGCAATGCCATAGACCCCAGTTGATCTCTGGCTTGTCTTTTCACTTCTTCGCAACTAAGAATCCCCTGAGAGTATCCTATGCTCACTTGAATTCTGTTTTCACCTACAGTATTCACCTCCGCTGAGAGGCTGTTCCATGCATCCGCCATTCTTTGAAATTATCTTCTAATGTTACTCCTGAATCTGTTCCCTTGGAACCTCTTTGGATAAACATGTCAAATTATTGATATTAAATGCCCCAAGTATGAAACGTTGCTGTTGTGATGAGCTATAGCTATTGCAGTGATGAACAATAAGCTTGTCACCAAACTGTGAGTTTTCACTCTGTTTTCAAAGTTCTTCATCTAATTTTCCAGGGCAGAATTCTCATAACCATATTGGTCATTCAGAAAATTGAATTCTTTGTAGATTGTGATATGTGATGATCTAAAGAGGAAATACTGCATGAGCTTTTGAGACCACACAAGTTCCTTCTTCACTAATGATATACAATCATGTCTATAGTTTTCTGTTCAGCCTCATTGAGTAGGAACACGACTTTTACTTCAATAAGGAAGATGAATTTCTAAGGCCATTTTTTTTAAACAAGTCAAATTTTAGAACACATAGCCTGTGCCAAGTGATCAGAGACACAAATGTAAAAAAGAGGAACATGAGACCAAAGCTGCAGAAGACATTTTCTGCAGCTCTAGAACGGTTGCCATAGTGTAATCCACTTTGAAGTGCTGAAAAAAGTGCGAAAAGCAGACTATAAATCTAAATAAATAAATTTAAATAAATAGAGCTGCTCACTGGTCCCAGGCTCTCATGAAGAAAACCATTAGAGACTGGGAAGAGGCAAGAAGGAGCAGTGCAGGAGGCACAAGTGCTTTCTAACTTCCCCCATGACAAGCTCTCGCTTTACATTCGCTAATCGCTACTGCTCTGGAGCAACTTGTATGGCCCTGGAAGTACAGCAGCAGTGGCCTGGAGACCTCAGGGGAAAATGGGGGCAATTACATTTTCAGAGATGACACTGGCCCACTCTTTTGCCATGGGGGGGGGGGGGGGGCAATCTTCCTGTGGCAATACCTATGAATTAATCTAGCTCTACATTTGGAAAAACATAAACTTGGGAATTCAGTTCCATAGCTATAATAACAGTTGCCTTCCTGCTCAAAGAAAATTTTAATTTAGACATTAGTGCTTTATGTGAAAGGCTCCTGTCTTCTAAGCCCAATGACTATGCATCAACTCCCCAAAAAATGAACACAAAATATATTTCAAAGATTATGAGCTGCTGGCATTCGTCCCACATTACATTACATTTCACACTTCTGTCACAAATAAGAGCCCAAAGAGGCTTTCATGACAGATAAGAATACAATAATAAATACAAATTAGTCCCTAATGAACAGAATAGTCCCATCCTCCACTCTCACTGAAAGATATGCAAACCCTGTAATATAAAACTAAAAGATAAACAGCTATATACTTTCCAGGTAGTTTGACCACAAATGGCCTCAGTAATTTACATAGCAGTAATAATAGCGCTATTAGTATGGATGCTCTTGTTTCAATGACATCTGTCACTGATAGTTTCTGCTCAGACTGAAGAATATAAGTTATTGTAGTTTTGGCATAGAACCTTAGAGAATCACAGAACCTGAGAGATTCATCAAGCTAAGGAAAAGGCCAAGATTTCCTTCTTCCTTCACTTCAGGAAACATACTACAGTATTAGGAAAAGCATTCCAACTGCAGGCTTTACATATTGGAACAGTGAACATTATGCTACCTATGCCTGTCCAACAGCAGACAAATTACTGCAATATCTTACCTAGAATCAGATAGTGATTTAGAGTCAAGTGACAGGATAGAGAGTAAGGATTTAAGCTTTTGTTAACTGGAGGAGGAAAGCATCTGGAAATCTAATTTGTGGAGAAGAAAAAGGAAGGACTGATATCAGATCTGAAAACACTTTCTGATGGTCTCTGTTGAGGGAAGTGTCCAAAAAGAAGAATTTCTCTTATTTGCTAATTCTCTTTCTGTTGGTCTCTTGCTAGTCTGGACCATGTAGAATACAACATGGACATAACCTAAACAGCTCCATTCAAGGATAGGAAATGCAGCAAATATTCCTTTCCTCGCTTCACATATACTGTATGATAGGGGTGTGCATTCGTTTGCAACATATTGGCAATCCAAAACGTATATGCCATATTCGTTGTATTCTTGGGGGTCATGAAATGTATGGCAAACCCCCACGAATACAACGTATCACTAACGAATAAACCCCCACCCTCCTGACCCCCCCAAGACTTGCCAAAAGTCCCTGTGGTCCAGCGGGGGTCCTGGAGCGATCTGCTGCACTCAGCCGTCGACTGCCAGTATTCAAAATGGAGCCGATAGCCTTTGCCCTTACTATGTCACAGGGGCTACCGGTGCCATTGGACGGCCCCTATCACATGGTAGGAGCACAAGATGGCGCCGGCCGTCCATTGTTCCTACCATGTGATGGGGCCGACCAATGGCACCGGTAGCCCCTGTGACATAGTAAGGGCAAAGGCAATCGTGCCATTTTGAATACCGGCAGCCAACAGCCCAAGTGCAGGAGCTCGCTCCAGGACCCCTGCTGGACCACCAGGGACTGTTGGCAAGTCTTGGGGGGGTCAGGAGAGTGGAGGGTTGTAGTTAATTAAATTTAAAGGGTTGGGATGGGGGATTTTTTGGGAAACGAATACATATGTAACTAATGAACGGATCAGGGTCCCCTGAGAATGGATGCAACAGATTTGGGTCCCGACGAATCCGAATACCGAATGGGACGAATCTGTCTCTGCTGCACATCCCTACTGCATGTCTCGCTCATTTTACTTTATTTTGAATGGAAACGCAGGATGGAACTTTTAAACAGTCACACAGGAGCAGATGTACATATATGCTGGCTCGCGCCAATGGACATAGCCATTTTATAACAAGCGCGTATATTCACAGATGGTATAAAATAGGCTGTATGAGCATAGATGCACACAATTTTATATAGATGCATGCATGTGCGCATAAATGCCACCTCTACCACGTAAGTGGGGGGATTTTAGTAGACGCGCACTGACACAATTACCAGTTTCCCCAGTTCATTCCCATTTTGTCTAGGTAAAGGATAGGACTTCCTAACCCCCCTAGTTAACTAGCCTACCTTTTACCCTGTTAGGCCCAACCTTTAAAACTCAATTAACCTCTTTAGTTTTTTTTTGTTTCAGGACTTACACGCCATCCGTAGCAGAAGTAAAGTTACGCAGTAGGGGATCCCGGTGCATGCTTGTGCATATAAATACTTACACGCAGTTTTCATTGAGAAATCTAGGAACACCCATGCTCTGCCCAGACCATACCCATGCCCTGCCCCTTTAAAAAAAAATACTTTGTGCGTGTACCGCTTTTTAAAATCTGCACGGCTCGCGCCAGCCCAACTTCTGCATGTATATCCCAACTTTGGCGCCTGTAGGGCTTTTAAAATTCACCTAAAGGTGGTAACTTGAAGGGAAAAGGTGACGTTTTAATAAGAAATATATTGCTTGGTTAGCTACAGACTTCATCAATTTAACTATGAATTTGTCTATTTGTTCCAAAAATACAGGAAGGTTGTTTTGCTGCATAGAAACAAGAGGCATGAAAATCCAAATCATATGCAGAAAATCACACAATAACTTTCCAAGACTGCTAGATCATATTTTCTAAGGAAACTGATGGTGAAACAGATTTTGATGAAATTCAGGTATTTGGGTTTGGACAATAACCCTCAGCCCCAGTGCCTGAAAGCATGAATCAGGGGCAATCAATGTATGCCTGCATTGCCCTGATGTACTTTTCCCCAGAAGCTTCAAGAGCCTTAGATTTGATCTACTAATCCTCAAAAGTCATTTTTTGAAATGCTTCTTGAGTTAATTTTGATACTAATAAAAGTGGCAGCTGAAAAAGAACAGTATATCAGCAGTTGGACCATCACTGTAGCAAAGTCTATTGATGCTCTATAATATACATTTGTCATGTCGTACTGCAAAACCAGAAAGTAGAAATGGAACACCAGAATAGCCTATCAAATATAAAATTTGCTAAAAGAAAACCTGCACAGTAACTGGTTAAAACTGTTGCCTTTATTAGACAAAGAAATTGTTCAAGGTGCAAGCTCTCTGGATTGCTGGCCCAATGACTCAGTGGTGGTGCTGCACACTGCCATGCAGAAGGTCCCTATTTCGATCCTCATGTACGAATCTTCCACTGTCTGGATCAACTGAGGCTGAGGATGCTGCAGAGAGAGTATTCAAAGCCGCTAGGGGATGGAGAAGAGGAGGGGAGTTATGGTCAGTGCATAAGGATGACACCTGCTGGCCGATGATTGCAGGGCTCTGAAAGGTGCTACAGTGCATGGCCCTTGACTCAGGATCATCACCACGATGAGCAATCTAGGTAAAATGGTGGGGA
This sequence comes from Rhinatrema bivittatum, assembly GCF_901001135.1. Lineage (NCBI taxonomy): Eukaryota > Metazoa > Chordata > Amphibia > Gymnophiona > Rhinatrematidae > Rhinatrema > Rhinatrema bivittatum. The sequence continues at coordinate 83,339,761 of NC_042624.1, forward strand.
AAATATAGAAGAGGGAAAAAAAATCCCCAGATAGTTGTGGATGAAGTCTCGTGGTGCCAGATCCCAGCCCTTGTTCTCACTGAGCTGGAAGAACACAGGAGCAGGAGGAAACTGCCAGGTCAAATAAATAAAACTCTCAGGACCACATATAATCTTAAAAACTTGCATCTTGCAACATGTTAGTTTAATAAAAGCATCAGTTCCTCCCAACTGCATTTTTTTTTTTTACAAAAGTTGGCCAAAGTTGGACTGACATCACACATGTACAATATAAATCATCAATACAACATCATCATAAAACAATAAATACAGTAATATAAAACTCCTACTACAATGGCGCCCTCCCCCTACTCTGACTGGAGAACTGAGCACACCGTATAACAATGACTCATCCTCCCAGTCCACACATTAATAAAAAATGAAAATATCCCTATTATATTTCTTATGGTATTTATATCAGACAATGCTAGAGCACATAACAAATCAATGAATATTAGATTGTAGACAGACAGATAGATAAATGTTCACATAAGAACATTCTAAAAATGTACATTAATAGCCACTTCTGCTCACTGATACAGAAAAATATCTTACTTCTGGCAAGTATCATAATCTACTATTGACTTCCAAATATTGACTTTGAAGTTTTAATGCTTTAATTACTCAGTATCTTCCAGGAGTTTCAGCACCCAATACCATTAAATAAAGGAATGGTATGTGTAAGAAAATATACTTATATACAATAAATAGATTAACATAGAAATCTGAGTCAAACTACCAGTTGTCAGATTTACCCGCAATAAATCTGCTTTGATTCAAATCTCTAATATTGAAATTCAGGTCATTTTGATCTAGTATGGCTTTGAATATTTGAAGATTTGTTCTTGTATTTTAAAACTCATTCTATCTGCCAATGCTGTGAGCCAGCTATTTGTAGAAATTTGAACCAATCTTACTAAATCCGAATTAACATATAAAATAAAAAATGTAAGTCAGATCCAAGCTGGACTGAAACTGACTTTAATTATTCTAATAAATGTGGGTCCAAGTGTTTACAGATTTGAACTTGCATTTGAACTACATTGAAATAAGTCAGTTCCTCTGCATAACTGGCACATGCAAGATTGTTTAGTACTGAATACTGACTACTTCTGGCAGGTTGTGGACAGACCTTCAGACTATTAGAATTCCATCTTTTCTGTAATGATCGTATATTAACTATAGGCTGGCTCCAATCCAGCAACAGTTCCACATTTGAGAAATCTGCAATGCAAGAGCAGCATAAATATACTTTGCATTTCACAGGAACAAACTAGACTAAAGGAATAACCTTTTTTTCTTGATATTTTACTTTTATTGAACGTCTTCAACATACAACTTACCAGCTTCAAAGGATATATATATTTGTGGCACCCCTATGCCACAGAGTCTATAGGAATGGATGTTGTTAAAAGGTTTATGGTAAAATGGAGTCTTTTCCCCTTATGAGAAATCTGCAAAGTTTAAAACAAAGTGTGAACCCTCTGCTAGAAGGGCACAGGATGTGCAGCGTACAGAAGGTTATCCTGGAGCTAGAGCAAGATCGTCCCAGGGCTGCTAGGCCATCTTTTGGTCAGAAGAGGTAACATGTCTGTTTGACTGACAGTGGGGTACATCCCTTATGGGCTTGGTCTCTGGAAAAGGGATACAAACCCTGACTCTACCGAGTCTAGGGCCGCTCCAGAGTTGGAAGGAAAGAGACAGTTTGGAGCTGTGACCCTCTTCCAGGGTTCTAGAAGTGAGTAGCAAGGGTGAGGCAGAGATGTTCTCCAAAAATCTCAGGAGGCCTGATGAGAAGGAAAGAGAGTGTTTGCAATACAATTGGGAAAGATCTGAAGAAAAAAAAACCCTGTTTTTAACTGCTGCAGGCATTCTGTCTGGATCGGGAGGACAAACGGTGGGTTCCCGTCTGCTACCCCAGAGGGAATTTCTCCTTGAGCTGGACAGGACTGTGTTGAGTCGATATTTTTCTAAATGATGGAAAGGAAGGGAGGGCCAGGATAGACCGGTGAGAAACTGAGTAAAGGGAAGGACAAAATACAAAGGGATGCTGTGTTACTACAAGAAGAAACTGTTACCAAAGGAGAAGTAAAGAGAACGGAGTTGTTTATTTTTCTGCATCTCCTGGAGTTTGGCAATATGTTACTCTGTTTATTTTGGAGCACAGTCTGTGTCCTCAGCCTGGTACTGGCCCTGCAGGTTATCCTGCCCTCAGCTCACAGCCCCTGAGATTTGATCCCCTACCTCAGGAGAGTGGCCCCAGTGTTCCCCGAGGCTAGGAAGGTGATCCCAGAGGTACAGAAGGTTACAGATTATTGCATCGCATTGATAGAGCTCTACAAAACACATTTTACCATTTGTAAATATTAATGTTAACCATTCTCCAGTCGAATTTAAAGCGAAATAGCAGAGCCCTTTAACACATTCAAAGAAAAGAGAACTATATTTACTTAATGCTCACCCTACCAGTCCCCCAATCCATGCCAAAAAAAACCCCCCAAAACAGCAAAGCCTTCACGCCAAAATTGCTTCTCACTTATGAGGAAACCAATTTTTCAAACTCCCCATGGTGCATACCCCACGAGCCTACAAGCCAGTTTTCAAAGCAAAACTCCCCAGCAATTCACAGCACACACGTTTTACTCGCAAGGGAAAAAGGCACAGGGTTAGGTCAAGGGCAGTAATATATGTGCGGGGATTTCATTTTGATACCTTCTGCATGCTTTCACATAGGTACTTTGAATGGATGCAACATACATGGGTACAGGGATGGTAGTTTTCAAAGTGGCGCGCAGGTGCACATGGGCACATGTTCGTTGGCCCGCGTCCAGGGACGCAGCTAATTTTTTACATACACGCATGTTATAAAATAGTCTGGCCCTGCACACATGTGCACTCAATTTTCAGTGGGCGTGCACCTATGCGTGCAAATCCCGCTTCTATTGTATAAGCGGGGATTTTAAAAGGGACGTGCACCAGTTCACCCAGTTAAGGGGTAGGTGTTCCAAACCCACCTAGTTTAATAGCCTTCCTTTCCCCCTTTTAGCCCCAATCTATAAAACCCTGCTGATCTGCCTAGATTCTTAATTTTTATCACTTCCACATCATCCATGGCAGAAGTAGAGTTATGTGGCAGGGGACTCCTGGCACACACCAGTGCACGTGAGTATTTACGTGCAAATTTCAGATTAAAATCCCGGAACACCTATGCCCCGCCCAGACCACACCCATGCCTCGCCCCTTTTGTAAACGTTTCATTGGTGCGCGCAGCGGGAGATAGGCGCCTCTCCGGGCAGCTTTTAAAATCCGCTCAGCGCGTGGGAGCCCAACATATTCATGCATCTCCTAATTGATGCGTGCTTTTAAAATTCCCTGAAAGTACCTGCATTCCCCTCACATTTTCCAAGTATATGTGTGAAAGCATGCCCTGACTACTGGTCTCCTCAATGCCCACCTCTCTCTTCTGGTGGCAGTCCTGTGCTTTGTCCTTCCATTAACCGACTTCACTTCCCAAGGTGACTTCCATGTTTGTAGTGCTGCTCTTTGGGACTAGATTCTGCCATTTGTCATCCCTCAGGTTTTCCATTCTCCCCCCCCCCCCCCCCCCCCACTGCGCATAAAAGATTTTCATCACTTGTTCATTACTACCTTTACTTCTGGGCACTGTTGTTCTACAGGCACTCAGAATCTCATATTTATTTTTAACTACTGAATTTCTCATCTGCCTTTCTCCTTTCTGTTGGTGCCATTTTTTTTTTTGTTTATCTTCCATGCCAGTCTTCATTTCTACCTGCTCCCTGACTTATTGATTCCACTGTAGTTCCATTATTTGTAATGTAAGTTTTATTTATTTATTTAGTTTTTTGGGTAACTTTATTTTTAACACAGTCAAATAAGACATGCAAAGTACATTTGTGAATGAACAAAAAACATAGAAAAAAAAACAGTGTATGAATAGTAAACATTTACAATCAAGTATATGACCTTTAGTAAGAGGAAAGAGCCAACATGCCTTCTCAAATTACTAAAAACATTTGACCCAATCAGTATTTACCCCATAATACCCCTGTGTCTTTCAGACTTGCCCTTAAATGTGAACGTGATTTGTTTTATTTGTGGCAATCTTAGCCACAGACTGAAACTAGAACTTAGCATATGTGTTGAAAAGATTTTCTGCCTCTCCAGGGTTATTGTAAGTAATCCATCTGCTTCACACTTGAGCAGGATAATATTAATTAGAATTGGAAGTTTAGTTTAAACAGTCTCTTTTAAATGCCACCCAATGCGGGGCATTTCTTTTTGAGTGTCCTGGCTCTCCTTAGAACCCATTCTTTTTCTTGAAAATGATGCAGTTTTCTTTTTCCTTCCTACACTCAATGGAGGGCTGGTGTCGGGGTTTCTGGAGCTTTGCGTTGCCACGCTGGGCATACCACACAGGGTCCCTCTTCAGTCTCTTTTTCCATGGAGCTGCAGCATTGCGGTTGGTGAGCCCACTTTCAGCCTTTTTGGCCTCTTTTGAAAAACTTTCCAGTTTTCGCTTTAACGTGATTTTTTTCACCTGCATTTGACGCCAGGTCCCTCTCGGTCCTCCCTGTGGTGTTCCTAGTCGGGGTTTTCATTGTTTGTTGGCACGTTTCCTCTCGTGGCTGATTTCCCGCGGCGGGGCTGTTTCTGTGCCTAACAGCCTTCAGTGCTTGCCATCGATTTTCATATTGCTTCTCATTTATTTTGTCCTGTAATGGCCACATCTGGTTTCAAGCGCTGCCCTCTGTAGGGTAGATTTTCAAAGGGGTACGCGCGTAAGATACGCGCGTACCCCCCAAAAACCTACCCCAAACCCCCCCTGTGCGCGCCGAGCCTATTTTGCATAGGCTTGGCGGCGCGCGCAAGCCCTGGGATGCGCAAAAAGGGGTGGTCAGGGGCGTGACCAGGGGGCGCAGTTTTGGATCGGGGGCATGTGGGTGGTCCGGGGCGTGGCCAATGCCCCGACACAGCGGCTTGTGTCAGGGCCTGCCGCGCCGGCACGCATAAGTTACTACTGCCTGGAGGCAGTAGTAACTTTTCCATTAAAGGTAGGGGGGGTCTAGATAGGGCCGGGGGGGTGGGTTAGGTAGGGGAAGGGAAGGGAATGTGTGGGGGTGTAGAAAGAAAGTTCCCTCCGTGGCCGCTTCGATTTCAGAGCAGTCTCGGAGGGAACAGGCAGTGCGCACAGGGCTCGGCGCTCGCAAATTGCACAAATGTGCACCCCCTTGTGCGCGTATCTTATAAAATCTGGTGTACTTTTGTTCACGACGGTGGCGTGAACAAAACTACGCATGCACATATGTTTTTAAAATCTACCTCTGTGCCTGAGGACCATGTCCATTCATCCCATGATGAATGTGTCCTCAGCTTGGGAGCATCTCAGGACATCCGGGGTTACCACAAATGTGCCCAGATGACCCCAAAGGAACATTGTCTTCGGCTCGATAAGATGGAATGCCTCTTCGGGCCAGAGAAGACTGAGGCATCGGCATCACAGGACCACTGAGCCGCACCATTGGATACCGAGCTATCGACATCAATGGTATTGTCTGTTCTGTCGGCTGATAGGGGCTCTGGAGACCAGCCACCATCAAGCTCCTCCAGGCCGAGGATGTCTGGTTCCTCGTTAACGGCTCGGCACTGGGAAAAGATCGTGCCAAGCGTCAAGGGAAACCAAAGAAGCATCTGCATCGGTCCCCATCTATGCACGGTCTCGGGCATGGGGATAGACTTAGTTTTTGGGTACTTGCCAGGTACTTGCAGCCTGGATTGGCCACTGTTGGAAACAGGATGCTGGGCTTGATGGACTCTTGGTCTGACCCAGTATGGCATGTTCTTATGTTCTTACCAGCTCATGATGTGACACCCTGGCATACAGGCTCTATCCAGATCTAGGGAAGGAGCACCTTCATCAGTTTTCAAATTTTTTCCAAGCAAGAATTGGCTAAAATGTAACATGCTAATGCCTTCAGATTTTTCCAATACTCCCAAGATTCACAAGTTTCCATTCTGGAATTTGTCTTCCACGTTAGTTAATTTCTCAGTACACCAGGAGACTTGCTTTTTCACCTCATTCATGTCCTTTTCTGTTATTTGCTCAGGTCTTCCAGATCACCCGCCTTCTGTTACGTAAGGGTTAATACCATCCACTATTTCATTAAGATTATCATTCCAGTCTCTGATGACCTTACGTTCTGCTGCACGCTTCTGCTTTAAGGATTTTATTTGATTTAGCACAAGTTCCTTGTACTAGTGAGATTTGCTATCAGCTGCAACTGCAGATGGCTCCAGAGAGGGAGATGTTTCAGGCGGGAATTTTGCCACTGCTAATTCCTAAGGATGAATGGAGATGCTGAGTGCACTTATGATTCAAAGTGACTGACGTCCTAGTAGAGGGCATCCAAGTTTATAAGCATAGGTTACTTTTTCAGCTTTTTAAAAATTTTTGTTTGCATGTAAAAAAAAACCTTATCTTTTTGAGAGAGCAGCATAGATTTCAAATGTCTTTGGATATTCAGTCCACAAAGCCCACACTATATCAGTGTTTCGACATTTAAAATGACAGTTTATAAAGTTCTTCAGCATCCCGGCAGTTCACATCGCTATTCATATGAAGGTCATTACCTATACACATTTTGAATTTGCATAATATGTTACCTTGACTCAACCTTTTACACAGGTGAATTATTTGCTTTATGCTATTGATATTATTCACCATTTGAGTTTTTCATCAGAACGGTATTGTCCCAAATCCTAAGAGTGTGCAGCTTTACCAGATTCCTTGTAGTAGTCAGTGATTTGAGCTGACTTCTCTGATATATGTCTTGTTCAATGAGGGCTTCTAGTTTTAATCACCATCGCCAAGGTATGGGCCAAATTTCACAATCTGTTATGTAATATTTTAGCAGAGAGGATGCAAAAAACACTGGGCTACTAACAGGAGTTCAAAGAAACACATTCACCCCCATTGATGCTCACCAGCACCCCTCAATCTCTTTTTCTACTTTGTCTTTTATGTTTAATAAAGAAGTATTTAGTCAATCAGGCTGGTACTGCCTAAAGCAGAATCATTCATCTATTTTATTTTTTTACTCTAATTCTTCACTTGTTAAAAAAGCTTGCCAAAATAATAGTCTAGCTTTCACAGTAGATAAAATTATTTCACTAAGTATGACCTATTAATAGATTTACTTCTTGATGCTTCAAACTGATAAGCGGTAAGAACATACAGTATTAGAGACTATTTAATGCATAATAGCTAAGAATTCTGCTGCTAAGCAGTATTGCGCTACAATAGTTTTTTATGTTACAAAATGTTTTCCATTATAAGTATATTGCATTTGCAAAATCTACTGTAGTATGCAAAATCCCATTAATCCATAGCCTATTTGTTTCAGTCTGTCAGTTTAGAGCCAAAACAAGATTTATCCTTTTTACTTAATATTACTAATATAACAACTTGTATGTAGGATAAAATTCTAATATCCTTCCCCAGTGTCCTGCCTGTATATGATTTTGGTTCCTTTGCTTAAAGGCCTTTTGCAGAGCTCTAGCCTGGTTTTGCAGTCTGGGATCTCAGGAAGTGAACACACAAAACCTCTGGCTTCAAACCGAGGGCTACCACAAAGACCTAACAGAACAGCTCTTCCGCTATATTACTAAGACACCCCCAAACTACTGGAAACTTGCTATCTTTATTCTCCATGAATCCCACCCTATTTCATACAGGTATGTGTGGGACATGCACTTAAACATAGTTTCTTAAATAGTTCCATAGCTACAGATAGATTAAAAGAAGACCAGACATCCATGGAGTCCAGCTTTCTTCTGTCTGCCCAATAGAACCTATTATGGAACGTTATAACTCTTTAAGAGCGTTGTACATATAGTTCCATGCTCTCTCTTCATTAGCTGACATTAGAAAGTTGAAAGTTTCCTGACTCTGGAACAAGGAAGAAGAGCTGGATTTGGGGAAGACCCAAAACAGATATACAATAGTGCTAACCTTGAAAATCCTTTGCTACCATACTGGTTTTGTCAACCAGGTATAGGGGACAACCTTCAAACTATGCACAGAATTGTAAAGTCTGTGAGTATTTTTTACCCACACATTTTACATCGGTTTTCAAAGGGAAGGCTTTCCCTTTAAAAATTGACTTGAACAAATATGCGCACAGTGCTGCACTGGCTCTTTGTGCAATTACTTTACCTGGGAAATATACGTGAGCACTTTAGAAACTTCGAAAATACGTGTGCAAGTGCTAACTCCTCCCCAGCCCCGCCTCTCGGAATGCCTCTCCTGTCTGTGCATAAAGTTATGCACGTAACTGTAGAACGGATAAGGTAGACAATTATCAAAAACCTCATTTCCATGCATAAAACAGTTTTATGTACAGAAATGGCTTTGAAAATTGTCCTCCCTGAGTCGGGTACATATCACAGGATGACCCATCTAGTCAGAAAATAAATACACACATTTGCTGAAAGTTCACAATTCTGATACTCTTGCACATCAGACAAATACATTCACACATCTGCTTAATGATACTCTTACACAACTGAAAAATATATTCACACATCTGCTGAAAGATCAGAATACTAATACTCTTGCACAAATAACAAATGCATTCACGGATCTGCTTAAAGATCAGCATGCTGATACTCTTTCACAACAGACAAATGCATTCACACATCTGCTGAAAGATCAGAATACTGATACTCTTGCACAAGAGACAAATACATTCACACATCTGCCAAAAGATGAGAATAATGATTCTCTTGCACAACAGACAAATACATTTGCACATCTGCTGAAAGATCAGAATACTAATACTCTTGCACAACTAACAAATGCATTCACAAATCTGCTTAAAGATCAGCATGCTGATACTCTTGCACATCAGACAAATACATTCACACATCTGCTTAATGATACTCTTACACAACTGAAAAATATATTCACACATCTGCTGAAAGATTAGAATATTAATACTCTTGCACAACTAACAAATGCATTCACGGATCTGCTTAAAGATCAGAATACTGATACTCTTTCACAACTGACAAATACATTCACACATCTGCTGAAAGATCAGAATACTGATATTCTTGCACAACAGACAAATGCATTCACACATCTGCTGAAAGATCAGAATATTAATACTCTTGCATAACTAACAAATGCATTCACGGATCTGCTTAAAGATCAGAATACTGATACTCTTGCACAAGAGACAAATAATTCACACATCTGCTGAAAGATCAGAATACTGATATTCTTGCACAACAGACAAATAATTCACACATCTGCTGAAAGATCAGAATACTGATATTCTTGCACAACAGACAAATGCATTCACACATCTGCTGAAAGATCAGAATACTGATACTCTTGCACAACAGACAAATGCATTCACACATCTGCTGAAAGATCAGAATACTGATACTCTTGCACAAGAGACAAATATATTCGCACATCTGTGGAAAGATCAGAATACTGATACTCTTGCACAACAGACAAATACATTCACACATCTGCCGAAAGATCAGAATACTGATACTCTTGCACAACTAACAAATGCATTCACACATCTGCTTACTGGTAATCTTGCACAACTGAAAAATACATTCGCACATCTGCTGAAAGATCAGAATACTGATACTCTTGCTTAGCTAACAAATTTATTCAGACATCTGCTTAAAGATTAAAATACTGATACCTTTACACAATAAACAAATATATTCACACCTCTGCTGTAAGATCAGAATACTTGTGCACAAATTACATTTATCCTTTATTTTTTGTTTTGTCTGTTTGTTTGCTTTTTGGTGGCTTTTTTTTTCAAGAAATGTTTTTTAAAAAGAGTTTCTGATGAGCCCTTGCCAATTGTTCCTGCATTAAGGCTGCAGCTCAAAAACGTAATCTATCATATCTCAGAATTCCTAGGACCTAGACTTAGGTACTATCCTATAGGATTCAAGTGCGGGAATGCTTCTTGAATCCTATAGGATAGTACCTTCTGTTGAAGGCAAAGCTTGCCCATGGCATGTGGTGGCCTACTATTGTTGACCTTTAGTGGTTGTTTAACATATTGACCCCTTCCTTCAATAAATTCAATACTGTGTACTGTCTCCATAGATTAAGGGGAAAATGGAAGTTTTTTTAAGATACTCTAAAACCCAAAATCTTTATTGCAGTTTAAATCACCAGCTTGCTTTAATATGCATTGCTTTGCCACTTCTGTGTTAAATATTTAGATTACATATTTAGGACAGAGATAACACTGCATTATCACTGTGCCGATTCAGGCTTGCTAAAGAACTGCACATTACACTGTTAACACTAAAATTAAGTTGCTCTAGCATGGTTTTGTCACTGAAATATATCTGCAGTTGTTCTAGGATTAGATTCATTGCTTCTTTGCCTGCATAGACTATGAAATTAGGCAAAAACAATAGTTATTTTAAAATTTCATCTTTTTTTCCTACTGTCATCTCTGTATTACATTATCTTTGTATTATGCTGAAAAATTAAATTTTCATATCACTAAATCTTATCAGATCTCTAGCCCTTTTTGTGACTTCATTTGATAAATAAAAAGCTATGTAGTTGATGTAAGTCAACTCATGGCAATGCTCACCCATGGAATTAGCCCTTATAAAAATAATGAGTGATTGCCTGGTCCTATCTCATATTACAAAAACAGAAGAAACTCATACCTTATGATGCAAATTTGATAACCTAACTGGCAGAACAGTTATTCAAATTTTAAGATTCTAAATGCAGCACATCAACCTGGCCATCCGCATAAATAATTTTGACATGATAAGTATGCAAGTGTGATAACTGATAAGTGCAGCAATTATCTTGCTTTTTGGATTATATTAAATGAAGATTCTGATAGAGTAATGAAAAGAGACAACGCAGACAAAATTGTGTCTGTAGAGCTTTTGGGTGCATACTGCGTTATCTCTGTTATACCATATTGAAATAGAGAAGCTATCACCAATCATGCTTCCTGTGTACCTTCTAGTTTCTAACGGGGAACCATGAATAAATTGTCACAAGAAAGCAACTGATAAATAGGGATTGGTAGAGTTTTTGAAAAGCGTAAATAAACTTATCAGGATCCTTTCCTGCCTTCAAAGATAGCATATTTTGCATATGATTTTAGTTTACATTGCTGTGTCATTTGTAATCTGTCAGCCTTTCCTGTTCCTCCTTTGGTCATCAGTATTAAGAAATTGGCCCATCTCAGAGAGATTTCTAGCACTGTAATACCATCTGCTACCATAGCTCTGGCACATGTTGGTATGCCAGTGAATCAAGTCTGAAAAGGTATACCATCCTAAAAGTATCAGGCTGTCCTCGTTCACAAGTGCTTTATTCGGAGCTTCCTATACAGTCACAGATTTTCAAAGGAGTAAGTCCCCTGACACGGTGCTATGTTTCATAGAAACATAGAAATGATGGCAGAAAAGGACCAAATGGTTATGGTAGTATCTTCTACGCCGTTGAGGTTACCCCATCCTTATCAGTTTCCCAGACCGGTGAAAGTCAGGGTCCTTTGATGGTTGCTGTTTGAATCCAAGTCCCCATTACCCTCATGCTTATCAGTTTCCCAGACCGGTGAAAGTCAGGGTCCTTTGATGGTTGCTGTTTGAATCCAGGTCCCCATTACCCTCCCAAACTGTAAAAGTCAGGACCCTTGCTGGTTGCCATCTGACTCCAGTTCCCTGAAACACCTTGCCACTGAACGCTGCGTCAGGAAGGATGTTCAAAGACTGCATCAGGAGGGACATCAGAGGCAGAAAACCTCAGCTCTAAAACATAAAATAACATCTGTGAGGACAGAATCTATGAAACACCAAAGCCATAATGAGATAAAACTTATATGGAATTATTATATACCCAGTGAACTCAAATCTTCCAAAATCAAAGGTAGCTAAAATAGCCAATAACTTATAAGAACTTAAAAACGTGCCAAAAAGACAAAAAGCAATCAAAATAATTATTGGTATATAATGAATGAAGGCATTGCAATACAAGTCACAGCAAAAGGGAGATTACATGATATGAGAAGCCAATAGGAGAAGATCCTTTATTATGAATGAATCCAAAATACAAAAGGGACAAATACATGTTTCCATTCACTGCAACATCCACTGAACAAAAGTGTTCAACTTGCTTATAGAAAAAAGTAATATCAGCAAAACAAAAAAGCAAGAACAATTACAAATTTGAAATGCCACTATCTACAACAAGTAGTAAATGTTAGTTGTAAGGGGTTTAACTGGTAACTACATCTGACTGTGAGAATAGCCAGTGCCAGCCTTCTCTATCATCAACCCCCAGAAAAAAAAAGCTTTTTTATGTGCTTAGTGATGCAAATATGCTAAATTCCATTTCAACTGGAAAAAGTAATTGTGGTCAACATTCAAAACCACAGGTGTCCTTCATGACAATATGTAATGTCCCAAACTTAATAAATAGGTCCCCTTCAACATAGTTTTCTACTATCAAAAGTCCCAAATCCCGACACCAGCTGTTGTTTCGTTGCATTAACTGCATCAGGGGAACATTTTTAGACAACTTATCTGTGACAAGTGGTCAGCATTGGGCCTCCGCCTCATTCCTTTCAAAACCATGGCATCCTGGGTTTGTGTCTGCTGATAACAACTTAACAATTCAAAAGCATGATGATGACAGCGATCTACATTGGACAAGAACAGCTGATAAATGTCAACTTGGCGGCAAAAGCGGATCAAAACCTCATTGGAACAAGAACAGCTGGTAATTACTGAAATCCAAATTGCTTCCTCTACTATGTTGTTGTACAGCTTTGATCATAAAAAACATCAAATCAGAAATTGTTTTATCTGTCCATCCAATGTGAAACTAGAGAGGCCTCATGTTTAGATAAATACAATAATAATGTTCAAAAATGCATGTTTTTATTGGATAAGTCATTTTGTCTACATATAATAAAGGGCATGGGCATAAGATAACATATACTACTCCAGCTCTAAGATGACCTGATGAAAACTTCAAAATATATTTTTTGCCAGTTCCTGGATGCCTGAAAATAGACAAAGACAATGATAAATGATAGGCAGTACAGTAGCCACAGGGTCTATGGCTGGGAGTGGAAGTAGAACATTTAAGTTTTCAAAAGATGTTAGATACTTTAGTGCAGTGCTTCTCAACCCAGTACTACTTTAGTGTTCTTTGTAAGCACTACCTTTGATTTTGGAAGATTTTAGTTCACTGGGTATTGGGCCCTGGTCTAGGCCAAGGACCAGCCATTGGGACCCAGCCTCTGGACTAGGCCCTGGCATCAGACCTGGGCTTGGGCCGATGTCCAGACATCAGGATTGGGCAGCCAGGCCCTGGCATCAGACATGAGCCCTGGCTTAGGCCCAGGCATAGGTGTCAGAACCGGGCCTCCAACCTGGGCCTTGTGTAAGGCCTAGGCCGAGTTCACAATGGCTTAGGCCAATGCAAGGCCAAAATTTCAGCCTAGGCCAAGTTCACAATGACCTACCATGGCTTAGGCCTATGCAAGGCCAAAGTTTCAGCCTAGGCTGAGTTCACAATGACCTACCATGGCTTAGGCCAATGCAAGGCCAAAATTTCAGCCTAGGCCGAGTTCACAATGACCTACCATGGCTTAGGCCAATGCAAGGCCAAAATTTCAGCCTAGGCTGAGTTCACAATGACCTACCATGGCTTAGGCCAATGCAAGGCCAAAATTTCAGCCTAGGCCGAGTTCACAATGACCTACCATGGCTTAGGCCAATGCAAGGCCAAAATTTCAGCCTAGGCCGAGTTCACAATGACCTACCATGGCTTAGGCCAATGCAAGGCCAAAATTTCAGCCTAGGCCTCGTCTATGGATTCCCCCCCCCGGACCAGGTAAGTGGGAGAATCCTGGCCCTGGCATTTTTCCGGGTGGGAGGGATGGATGGTGGGCATGGGAGGCCTCATGAGCCCCCTTTTCTTTTTTGTTTCCTTTTTTGAGGGTTTTATTTTTAATGTTTATTTCATTTTTTTAAGTAATGAAACAAAATAAATATTAAATGAAATGAAATTTGTGAGGAAAGCCCCTCCCAAAACAAAATGAAAAACATCCAGTCTAAAAAACCCTGATATTAGAGAAATCTTAGAAAGCAATTCCCATGAGTTTTATTACCAAATCAAACAAAAGTAAGAAAAGGGGACTGTCTGTTCCCCCAATAAATATTAAGAATAGAGGAGAAGGACCCATTAACCAACACCCTGGCTCTCAGATTCATATATAGAGCTTTAATCCGCTCTATTAGCATCTGAGGCAAACCAATCCTACCCAACACCACAAAGAAGACGGGCCAGTATAGCCTGTCTGCTGATAACGTAACAATTCAATTAAGCCCACCTGACCCTTCTTCTTGGCAGCATATAAAATATTTAAAAAAGTGTATGGTGTTGGCAGTAGCCAGTTGCCTTTCAATAAAGCCAGTTTGATCTTTGTATTCCAAACTCAACATCACTACATCCATCCTCAATTGTAAGACTTTAGCCAACACCTTAATGTCAGAGATAATAAGAAAAATTGGATGACAGTAACCACTGTCCATACGATCCTTCCCTTTTTAATACTTTAGTGATATCGTAGCATCTGCTAATGTATCAGAAGAAGCTCCCGGTGTACCCAGAAAGTTAAATGAAGCAAGTAAATAAGGAGCCAGTTCTGGTAGGTATTTTATATATAAAGCAATATAAAAGACCATCCGGGTTGGGACATTTACCACCTGGCAATGCCTTAATAGCTGCCTGAATTTCCTGCAGTGTAATTGAAATAGCAAGTTTATCTGTCTGGTTAGCCATAATAGCTGGAATGATCAAAGAGGCTAAAAGAGTTGTAATAACAGCAGTATTTGGTGCCTATGGCAAAGCGTACAATGCCATAAAATGATTCAGAAACACCTACTCAACAGCTGAACAGTCATATGCAATACTACCACTTCTGTCCTGAATGCCCACCATAAATTGAACTTCCAAGTCTCTTTTTGACCGCCCCCGCTTTATTTCCATGCTCATAAAATTTAAATTTTGTGAACTTTAGTGCCTTGTCAATTTTATCAACATCTAAGGACTTTAGTTCTGCCTGCAATCTTTCCAATTTTTGTAAGGTTTTTGGTGCACAATCCAGTTTGTGTTGTACTTCCAAGACTAATTTTAACAGCAGAGATGCCTTTTTGGTGCTGAACTCCCTATGTAGATGAATAGTATAGGCAATGATTCTCCCTTAAAGAAACACTTTAAAAATTTCCCAATGCAAGGTAGGGTTGTATTCAGATGCAAGATTAAACATATCACATTCAACAATGCATCCTTCATGGGTTTTTGAAAATCCTGGTTCCCCCATTATCACAGTATTCAACCTCCACGTGTGTGTTCTCAGCTTAATATCTTGAAAATCTAGGACTGCCCATATTGCATGGTGATCCAACAACATGCAATCAAGAATATCATTCTTACATATGGAGGCCACCATATTGGAGGAGCAGAGAAAAATAATTTACTGTACATTTTGGGCTGGATTTTAAGACGTATGCGCGGGCGTACATTTGTGCGCGCAACCTGGTGTGCACAAATGTACACCCAATTTTATAACATGCGTGCGCAGCCACGCGCATGTTATAAAATCTGGGGTCGGTGCACACTAGTGCACTTTGCGCACGCCGAGCCCTAGGGTAGCCCTGATGGCTTTCCCCGTTCCCTCTGAGGCCGCTCCGAAATTGGAGCGGCCTTGGAGGGAACTTTCCTTCTGCCACTCCTACCTTCCCCTCCCCTCCCTTCCCCTCCCTAACCTGCCCCCCAGCCCTACCTAAATCCCCCCTAATCTTTATTTTATTTTATAAGTTGCGCCTGCCTCTGGGCAGGCGTAGGTTGCACGCGCCAGCCAATGGCCGGCCCATGATCCCGGGCACAGTGCCAAATGGCTGCTGTGTCTGGAGGCTCCAGCCCTGCCCCGCCCCCGGACCACCCTGCCCCTTTTTTCAAGCCCCGGGACTTACACACGTCCCGGGGCTTTATGCGCGCCACTGGGCCTTTTGAAAATAGGCCCAGCGCGCGTAAAGGCTTTCAAAAGCTGCCCCTTTATGCCTATATGAATAAAAGGTATAATCTCTACAGCTTGGATGTTGTGTTACCAAAGTATAAGTTTTTATCAGGTCTCCCAGACCTCTGCCAGAATCAGAAAATGCAGTAATCAAAGTTTTATCTATCAACGGATCTGTACAAGTATTCCAGGCACCCCCTCCCCCCATGTAGAGCCAGGTTGTGTCAACTTCAGCCAAAACACCAGTAAGAGCAGCATAGAACTCATTCTGATTGATATTAGGCCTATATATGTTCAGTAACATAAAAATCAGTGAATATAGGGAACACTCTAAAATTATATACCGCCCTTCAGGATCCGCTATAGTTCTCTTCATAGTAAGGGGGAGTGCTTTATGAATCAGAACACATACACATCAGCTACTGGAGTTAAATGATGCATTTTATACCCTACCCACCCATCCATACCAGAATTTCTCATGTTCAGTTTTTAAGTATGTCTCCTGCAACATCATATTATTTGCTTTGTTTCTAAGTCCATAATGCAAAATGTTTCCTCTTAATTGCGGAGGAAATACCTTTAATATTTAAGGAAATATAGTTTACCTGTGCACTCATAGCAAAAGGAATCCATAAAACCTAAGAAAGCATGTATCAGATAAGTTCCTGAAGGGAATATCAGTGGCTGACCAAAAACAGAAATAAAAATAAATTCTGTTAATGGACACACATAAGTAAAGACCGATAACCATGTCAGAGAGATATCTATATAAGTTGCTGACATTAATATAAGTACTCAAAAAATAACTTCCCAAACAACTTGTGAGCTGATGTCCTAAAATAATAATGCAAATAAGTTTTCTTGAACCTTATTGAATATTTAGAGACAATTAAAAACATAATTTTTATTTGCAACTAAAATATCAAAAAATGATTAGCAAAGATCAAAATAGACCACTGATTATACATAAGGCAAAAGATCTAAGAAATGTTTCATTACATTCGTTCTGATGACACCTAGTATGATGGTCTAATTTATAGGCATATAATATTTCTTTTATGAGGTGGATTATTTGCTTTTTAATACAAGTACACCTTTTTCCCCCAAACACCCAACCATAAACAATCCCATGAACACAGAAACCAAAAACAACTAATAAACTCATCCTGCCATAGAGCCCCCAACTAAAACCTGTAGAATCGACAGGACATCCCAAGAGACACTTGCCCAGGGACCTCACTATTTAAGCTTCCTCGGGATCAGGAGGTCCAATTGGGAAAGTGTTCCCAATTGATATGTGGTGTAGTTCTCACATTTGCCATGTTAGACATTACCAGCTACCATTGGTACAGTAGCCCCTGAGGCAGCTCCCACGTGAGCGAAACTCGGCCAGAGTCGAGCTAACACCAATAAAGAATCCCTTATTTTACCGATCATTACCGATCATTACCGATCGTTACCGATCGTTTGTCCTGCTTTCCTCCAAAGGCATGTCATTCTCTCTAGCAATTTTATCTGCTATTACTCAGAGCCTTGAGTTCTCTGAGATTTTTGCTGCAAAATCTTCCATTAGCCATTTTATATAGTTGCCTTCCCTATCAGCAGGCACTGGCTCTAGACTCACTTCCTTGTCCTGAGCACCAGCCATTTTGTCCCCGCTGGACTTTTTGTAGTACGTTTTTCAGACTTACAAGTCTGTTTTACCCACAAAGCTGGTATAGATCGCTTCACAAATTCATTAGTCATCAGACAATTGCAACAGGAGAATTCAAACGATGATCAGGATAGGTACAGTAGAAAAGGCCTGATGAGAGCTCAGCAACACAGCAGTCACCTACGCATAACCAGAAGTCCTCCAGGTTTTAGATCATTTCAATCCTGTACATGAGATTTTTGTATATGTATATTTTTGTATATGTCGGTTAAAAAGGGGAGCAGCCGCTTGTTTTTCAGTAAGTACTTTAAATTTTACTCCGAGATTTGAGCACAACTTTTACCACTTCAAGTTTTAAAAAAACAGCAGCCTTTTCTGCCCGTTTGTAGGTTTTAACAAGCAGGCTAACAATTACAGCAGTTAAGACAGAGTAAACAGTTCTCTGGTCATTTCATTTCCTCCACAGCGGAGCTTCACAGACCGCTAAACAAACTTAACAAGTTGAACATTGCTGGCACAGTAATCAAGTATGTATCTCTCTACATTTCAGCCTAAGTTAATTGTTTTTTCAATAACTAAAAGATGTCTCTTTTTTTGCACACTTTACCTGTGTTCCACCAGATTCACTGTCACAACATCTAATGTTTCACTGGAATACCGGTCTCTCTTGCGCATATCCAGCCCTTGAAGAAGGAGCCAGCCTCCGAAACATCAGGATGTCGGCTGAGGCAAGACCGACTACAATTTTGAGATAAGTGAATATTGCAACAGTATCCACGTGATCATTTCAGCAACAATTGCACAGTGGACAGTGAGCACTACAAAAGTTTGCATTCCAACACTGGGGTACCTAATGATTTTTAAAGCCTACACATAGGCTTCACAGTCACGATAGCCGTATTTTTTTTACAGCATCGTATGAAGGTACACTCAGATTATTGACATCCATATAACAGGTCTCTTTTTGAATTCATAATTTTTTCATGTTATATTGTTTGGGTTTATAAATTTAGGTTAAAAAGGCTATGCAGCTCTTATATTTCTGTTTACTTTTGTTGTTTATGTGTGTTTTGTTTTATATTTTTATAGATGTTTTTATTGTAACCCGCTTTGAACATTGTAGAATGCAGGATATAAATCTCTTAAAAGAAATAAACAAATAAATAGGTGCCCCCCGATTCTTTGCCAGCAGGAGAAAGCATTGTGGGGTAGGTGTTAGGGTGCCATTTTGGATTTAGTGTTGCAGCCGGCAAGAGAAAAACCAGCTCCCTCCTGCCAATGAAGATTCAGAGGCACCTATGAGCAGGTAAGTTGAGCTCTGAGGGTGGGTGGGTGTTTTTGCTGGCCCAGAAGACCCTTCTTAGATCCAAGGGTCTGTGATCTGTTCTGGCAGGGGGTTGGAAGCCCCCTGAAGTCTTGATCTATTCTGGAAGTGGGGAAGGGGGAAGTTTCCCTGCACCAATCAGCACTTTAAGTCAGTTAGCTCGGGGAAACCTAATATTCAGATTGTGACCTGAATTAGCATGACCAGGCTGTCTTTTAATGCAGCCAGGGTAATGCTGGCATGTTCCACGTATCGTTACCACAACGGTTTTATTGCTACTTAGTCCATAGACCCCTGCTTGCTTTTGTAATGATCATATTCATTGGATGGCTGAGAATAATGTTTTTGACGTTGTAATCATCTTACCATCAAGTTTCTAAAATGTATATTTGCCTCACTTACGCGTGCTGTCTATCTCCAGATTCTGTTACGGATCGGGTCTCTTTCACAGTTTATTCCATTAAAACATCATTGTTCTTTCCCTGACAACAGATTATGATATTACAGATGCAGGGTCGGGGCAGATCAAGAGGTGACAGCTGGAATGTGGAATGATTTCCCAGGTTATTTAAGAAATATTTACGTAAGCAATAAGTTAACAAAGTAAAAAGCCCAGAAAACATAAAGATGCCCATAATAAATGAAAACAAAATAAAGATCCTTTTTTTTTTTGAGGCAATAGTTCCTCTTTAAGGCTACTGGTTTTGTCTACAAATGAAAGCATTTCCTCAGTCAAAAGCCATCTGAGACAATAGAGGTTTATCTCAATTATAGCTTTTTTTCCATCAGTCTTTAAACATAATCTCATTTACCATTTCAGATGCTATAACCCTTTTGTACAGCTTTTAACCTTTTAAAAGTCGCCTTGACCTGACAGGGTCCAAAGTTGTTTGTTTTTTTTTTTTTTAATGCAATTTTGAATAAAAGAAATTAGACCATGGAGTGCTTTTATATCCAGAGGCCTGCATGCAAAGCTCCAGACACTATGTCAGAATTTCTGGTTGAATAAAGAGAAAATTAAAATGCCACCATCCAGTTATCTTGCTTGTAAAGAACCTTCAGATTTGACCTCCGTTCCTGCAGCATTATTGTAACCTGTGCCATCATGTTATACATTAGCTCATATTTTTGGTTTCAAAGGGAAAAGCTTTCTTTCTTTGTATAGCGCATTAGCACCAAAGAGCACTTACCTCAAGAGTCTACCTCATCATTCTGGTAAAGTTAAAAAAATCCTCGGCGTAAGATTTTCTGCCTCAGTAATGTCTAATGAAGATAGCCCCGAGTCTAAATGTTTCACATCAAGCTTTTTTTTTGTCTGCTTTATCTCTTTTCATCTCTTCATCGTTTTTTGTTTTTTTTTTCATCTTGCAAAGAGCAAGATGCAAGAAAATGGAAAAATGGTACACTCGGGCTCCTGACCTCCCCAGACAAACTTTCTGCATCTGGAGTCGGATTAGTAATTTTAAATTGAAGAGCTGGCTCTTTTTAAGGTTTCCTGTCTATACAATAAGGACGGGCATGGAAGAAATCAGTGCCTTCACAATATGTTTTTAATGTTTATGGGGAGTGGCTCTTTCAATACTTTCTTTATTTGTAATGTATATAATATCATTTTGGTTTACTCACATCTTTATACAGGGAAAACCCTCACCCAACACATGTCACAATTGGCCTACTATCACATTTATACAATGTAACAATATAAATCAAATATAGTATCATCATAAAATTATAAAGACAAAATACATCAGTATAAAAATCCCTGTTGCAGTTGGACTCTCCCCCCACTTTTACTGGGGAGATGAAACAGACTTTATAATAAAAGTAAAATAACATAAAACGTGCTTTTCCTTCCTAAACCCACACATTAATAAAGATAAACATATCCCCATACTATATATTCAGTACATATTATGCGTTTCCAAACTTGAAACACCACAGAGGGCAACAATACACCAACTCGTAATAAACTAATACTCCTATTCCAGGATTAGAGGGTTTTTGTTTTAACTGACTTTTTTTTTCTCAACCCTGACTGATGATATTAAATGTAAGCTGATATTTTGACCATTGCACATCTGAAAGGAAATTTGCATTTTCTAAATTTGTCTGCCTCTACAAGTGGTAACAGCAGCATGCTGAAAGATTTCTCGCACCCATGAAGACGTACGTATGTGCGGCAAGCTCACTGGCGTTGACTATTCAAAGATACTCTCCCTTGGGCAGTCATTTCAAGGAGCAGTTCCTCTCTCCTTTTCACCCCACACACAGTTTGAACATCAAAATCTGGAAACTCACTGCTTACCTCATCTACAATTAGCCATCCCGACCAGTGATGCCTAAAATTGAACCATGGCTCATGAAAGCACTAAGCAATACCTGCTAGCACCCTAATGTGTTAAACAACCATGGCCGCTAGTATTAATGGTTTTAACAAGAGCTGCAGATAGATGCCATCTGTCAGTGGGCATTTTTCACTGATCCAAACGTAGTTCTGTAATGCAAAATAGCTTACTTAAAAACAGCAGTTGCACATAGACTAATTTAAGTTGTTTTTCTATCTTCAACCCAAGAAAGTCTAATTTTGCACCTGCAGTAAGCTGGAACTGGGAAAGGAATTCTGACTTCACAAGTGACTACACCTGTATGAGAAAAAAATAATCACATTTGTACAGCTGAAGGTTTACTAACTGGCTCTTTTATGCTCTGTATGAAATATTTCTGTTGTAATGTGATTGACCTGTATGAAAATTATGTTGCTATGGAATCACTAACAAGTAAATCATGAGCTAAAACAGATATTCATTTATAGAGAAAAAAATTGTAAGCACATTCTATAGATTTTCCTGTCTAGAGTTCAGCATTTCCAAGAAGCTGAAAAGTCAGTATTTCACTAGCTTGAAGCTAACACAGAGCAAGTAGAAGAGTCCCTATATGCCTAACGGTCCCTCCCAGCACTGAAGACCTGTAGACAATATTAGGTTAAGCTGCAGTGCTTCTTCATGTTGGCTAATCAATTAGGCAAAATAAATGGGAGCTACTCAAGGAATAAAAGGTTATGGAAGTGCAGAGTCTGGTTTGGCTAAAAGTTTAATTCTTCAGTTCCAAGTGACATAGCCATTACAGGAAGCAGACCAAACTCAGACAGGAGTGGCCAAGTAATGAAGATGGATGCATCTTGTTATCAGCAAGCCATTACAAGGGCTTGATGTAACCTTAAACATTGCAGATAGCTCAATGGCACTTGCCACGAAGGCTCTAATTAATGAATAGCAGGCCCTAAATTAACAATGTGCATTTACAAATGAATTCTGGGCACTCATTAAATGATGTTCAAATATCAAGCAGAAGCTGTTGGTGTGTTCCTACTGGAATTACTGTATACAGTGTTTGTTTGCCGGGAGTTTCCACAAGAGGTTTTATGTGCTCGACTGCAGCAAGTCCAGGTGCAAAGCAGAAAAAAGGGGCTTGATTGTCACAAAGAACAGCACAAGCCACACTGGCTGCCAACCTAATGTCAGAGCACCTGTGCAGCAACTTAGGGAGGACTGGGATTATCCATGCCACAAACCTTAATCACAAATAATACTAATTATAAAAAAAAAAAGTTCATCTACAGAAATCATACTGAGACATACTGCAGCATGCAGTATCACAGCATTAAACCTGTTTATAAAGAGCTAAATCGGAATGTATATTTTGGGGACTGATTCATCAAGATCTTTTCGCATAGACAGAAAACAGAAATAAAGACCTTAATGAATCAAGCTTTTGGTTTCTGACAACAGGTAGACTCATTCACTGCATATTCATGAAGTGGTTATTATTTTCAGCCAAATGTTTAGTTCACATTCAGTTTAGCTTCGGTTATTTGGAACAGCAAAATAGAAGATGATCTAAAACAAAAGATAAAGAGAATTCAATTGGAAATTACAGGGGTAGTGGAACAACGTTTTGGTTGGGGGGGGCAAAAAACCAACCGCCCTCCTCTCCCCCCCCCCCCCCCCCCCCCCCCCCAGCTAGTTGCTGATCCTGTGTGGGGGAAAAAGTTGTTTGGGCCATGGCCCTGGTAGCCCACCCCATCCCCTGCTTATGGGAAATTATCTTATTTCTTGTTGCTTCCTTAAATGGCTTGATGTTTGCACTTATACTTGCAAACTGACACCCAGGTCACCTGGAGGTATGAAACAACCTTGAGGGCCATATTGAAATGGTTTGTCCGGCTAACTATGACTTAGCCAGACAAACCACAGGTTCTGAAATTCCCACCTGTCAAGTTATCCAGCTAAGAGGCCAATATACTAAGCTGAGAAATTTGTTGTAAAAAGGTTTATCATGTGAAAAGTTTTGCAAAATGTCTACAAATGCACAAAAACACTACAGTTGTGGGCATTTTGCATGAAATTTATCACAACACCTTTTTCAAATGAATTTCACAAAACTGCACTTTGCATAGTAAACTATTATGTGTAGTCTACTAGGGGAGAAAGTTTATTCAAATGGCACATTAATGAGTTGCTGTGATCCAAAACATGAAAAGCAGCTTATGATTTTGCCATTTAGTGAAAACAGGCACACAAAAAAATAAATAAATTACTACACCTCAAAAGGTATAGTTATTTTCCTAGCTGGGCCTGGGTTATGGTAGTTTGCATGAGCCACCACAAGGATTTAAAGAGGCCTCGCAGACCATGCATACTCCCATGTGTCAAGTCCTCACAAGCCAAAATATAAACGGTGTTACGGGACCGGGCCGTGCCCCGGTCCCTCCTCCTACCTTGGGGCCGGCCCGGCCCGCGCGATTCCGTCCCCGGCCTCCCAGGCCTGTTCCGCGGCCTGCCGCGGCGTCTCCACTGCGAGGGAGACACCGCCGACTCCCCATCGCTGGCCCCGTCCCCTAGGCACGCGCGCACACAGGGGCTCCACTCTTAAAGGGGCCAGCGCGGGAAACCTGGGAGAGCTCCTAGATGACGTCAGACGCTGCAGGGTATATTACCCTGCAGCTGGGATTGGATCCTCGCCTTGCAACGAGGTTCCTCAGGGCTGTCTGACTTGCTAGTTGCTGTGATTTCATCTGTTGCTGCTGTCTTCGACCCGGCTTGCTTCCTGACCTGTCTCCTGCTTTCGCCCCGTGGTTTGGTATCGACGTCTGACTTCTGGCTTCCGACCCGGCTCTGTCCCACGACTCCGTCTTCAGCTTCTGTTCCTGGCTTGGCTTCGTCTTCTGACCTTCTGGCGCCCGACCTGGCTTGCTCCTGGACTCCGACTTTGGCTTCTTCCTCATCTCAGGTATCTGGTACTCGCTGGCCCAGAGGTTTCTCCTAAGTCCCAGCAGCTCGGGCTCTCACAGGCTCCTCCTGGGGGAGCTGCGGGCTTCCGAGAGTGAAGACTCTTCATCCACCTGGGTCCAGCCATCGTCCATCTCTTCAGCTGCTGCCTGGGTCCTTGGTTGCATAGGACTCAACCTAAGTCCAAGAGGTCCGGGTCCCTACGGGCTCCTCCTGGGGGGACCTCGGACTTCCAGTGGTGAAGTCTTCTCTGAGTCTCTCCCGAGCCGCCTCCCGGCTGGGACGCTTACTGTGGCCTTCCATAGCATACCATCCTCTGTCCCAACCGGCCCAAGGGTCCATGACCGTAACAAACGGTCTAGCTCCATGTGAAGCCCTGCCCTGCCCCTTTGCCCCTCCCCCAAAACACATAAAACCCCTATTAAGGGTCAACCTAACCTTCCTGTGACCAAAACTCTAACCTCATACAGCCATGGTTCTTCTGGAGGCGGGAGCAATCCCCACTCACTTCTGCCCTGTTAACAACTTCCAAAATGGTACCAGCTGACTGCAGGAGCTGTTTTGCACGTACTAGATTTGTAAACTATACCTTTTGAGGTGTAGTAATTTTTTTTTTTTTTTTTGTGAAAATGGGCTTGCATTTATCTGGATAACTTGGGAGGGTGTTTCAGGGATGTTCTGGGGTGGACCAGATTTATCTGGACAAGTTACCTGATAATGATGATATTCTGTGTTATCTGGCTAACTTTTCTGGATAAGTTTGGTTATGCCGGAGGGAGTCCTAAAACTTACCAAATAGCACTTATCCAGGTAACTTTAAGCTTGCTGGGTATATTCAGCAGCACTGTTAGCCAATATAAGTTATCTGAAAAAGTTAACCAGCCAACTTCACCGTACTCCATATGGCTGAAGATCGGGCTCCATGTTTTTAACTTCTGGCTTCAAGGGGTTTTGGAATCAGAGTTTTTAGATACAGCAGCAAGGCTACATCCTGGAAGGATTTTGAGATGGAAGTGAAGAAAACAAAATTTGCCCAAAATAACAGTGGAAACCAGTAGCTAGCTAACAGGTGTTGTCAGCACATTCATACCATACAGCACTCCCAAAAGCAGATGAGCATGCTGCACTACAAATTGGAGCAATTAGAACTGTTCTGGTATTTTGACAGGACTTCCTTGTCTCTTGAGAAGCTCGGGCATGGGCCTGTAGAGTCTCCTGTTAGCTGTTCATGCTATGCTATATGGATTACTCATTGTAAAGATGGATGGCTCTTTGCTGCTGTTCTGGGATCCCTACTGTCTGTCAGACAACAGATGCAAGAATCTAAAAAATAGAAACTTACCAACTTCAGCCCAGAAAGCAATGAAAAAGATAGGACGAAAGTCACAGGTAAATGAGCTGATCCACAGCATAATTACCACTACTTAACTCTCAGCAGTGCTCGTAACATTAGCCATGTGGTTTGCAATGACCTGTGTAATAGGGAGATGCAGCTAGCGAGGGAGGAGGAGAAGGAGGGATGATTGCATGGATAACTGAGACTGCTAGCGTTCGTTAAAAAGAAAATAGAGCTCCCCTTATGAAGGCGCAGTTAGTTCTGCAAGAAACTGTCTTAGAAGTTTACAAAAGTATGTTGTTTCTTTCTGTTCCATTCATAAATTGTGTGAGAGGCAGGAGGTACTGACACTTTTATGAGAACCAGGGCCGGTAAAAGGTATCAGGCACCCTAGGCGAGCCTTCAAGTCGTGCACCCCCCCTCCCCCCACAGCAGAGTGTTCTCTTTTTTGGTGGCATTGACTCTGGGATAGCATCTTCCTCTCTTTTCCCCCCTCCCATTGCACTCACTATTCACTCTCTCTCTGTGCCATATCTCTTCTTCTCCTCCTCAGCTCCATGCATTTTTCTTCCTCTCCCCTCCACTTTGTCCTTACCATGCAGCATCACCCCAGTCTCTTTGCCCTTTCTTCAAAGCCAACATCCTCTCTCTTTCACTTTACCCACCCAGCACCCCTTCTCACTCTCTCTTCACCCAGCCAACTGCTCAACCACTTCTCTCTCTCCACCCTCCACCCACTCAGCATACCCTTTCTGTTTCCACCACCCACGTACTCACTTAGCATACCATACCAGTATCCATCCTCTCTCTCTTTTTCTCCACCTTCCCACATTTTACAATATTCATTTCCCTCTCTCTATTCCTGCATTTTGCAGCCGCTTCAGGCCTCCTCTGTTCTTCATTCACTGATGGGATGGGGGTCTGCCAGTGGCCCCAGGCCTCTCTCTGTATGGCCGTAGGTGGGATAGCCCTGCCCTGGGCCTCTTCCTCTTTGTTGGCCACTAGTGGGATGGTTTCCACTAATCGTCCTGAGCCTTGCACTGGTGGGATTTTGCTGCCTCCAAAGTTATGCTGCTCTAGTGAACCTGCCTAGTTTGCCTAATGGAAGAATCAGCCCTAATGAAAAAAGATTCTGTATTGAGCAGGGAATCTTTTTTTATTTAATGTTTATAATTAGGAACCATTAAGGCTGATATTCAAAAGCCATTTAGATGAGTAACTGAAAAGTTACTCATCTAAATGTCTAAACTGCAATATTAAAAGACTTATCTGGCTATATTCTAACCAGATAATGAGTTATCGGGCTAGAATATAACCGGCTAAGACGGGTATGTTCCGGGGGCAAATAAGAGGCATTCCAGGGTGGAGCAGAGTTAGCCACATAAGTTAACTGGCTAACTCCAATATTCAATATCAACACATAAGGGTACAATTAATGTTATTTACAGCATACAGTTACAACATACAATTACAGCGTACAGGTTAACATATATATTCTTATTAATTTCAACTATTCAAGTATTGCACCAAATTCTTCACTGTCTCAATACGTAATCATAATCAAAAATATAATACAGATTCTGGACACCTATAAAGTGCCTTAACAATCCTATTACATTACAATAAATACCCCTTACCTTTTAAAATTCTCACATTCATCCATCCACATTCATCCTGTTAACATCACAAAAAAACATATTAAAACACCTCCCCACTATACTTATTGCACCATAACCCAATTTTCCTTTATAATTGACTCCTCCTAATCACACCACAGGTATCAGCTTTTCTTAATACATATCCATACTTTCAAATCTTTTTTTATATTTTTTCACATACAACCACCTCCCAAAAAGGAACCTCGTTTCGCCAATCAAGGCTTCTTCAGAGGATTATCTTCTCCAATTCTTTCTAGTCTTACTCTTCCAGCCAGATAAAAATTCCCCACTTATCCGCGACTTTCAAATCTTGTCAAGTATTCTATTTCAATTGGATATAAGCATCACCCGTTACTCCAAACTTTCAACTTCTTATATACCGGTGTCCGTCTGATTCCCGATTCACTCTCCACGGCGTCTCCTACATATTCAATTCATATCGTATGAATACTACAACTCCTCCACAGATTCTTTTTCAGATCAAAAATTTTATAGCCTCCACCTCATAGCTAGCACAAAATGGCACTGGCCTGATCTGGACCTGGAAGATTTTATTTTGTAGGGAATAGATTATGGCACTCGCTTCAGTCTGCCGACACCATTTCTAAGCATACTACCTACGGGGTAGGAGCAACTGGGAATCACTTTTGTCCCAGGAAGAATGAAGAAATATGGTAAGAATGTTTGGAAGATGAGGGAAATCATAGAGGAGGCCTAAGAGGTTTTTTGTTATTTTGGCGGCACACTGGCAGCTTTATTGTTCAAAATAAAAGGAACAGAAACAAAATTGTTTGTTTTTGTTTCATTTGTTTTCAAAACTGATTGAAATATAACGGTCTTATGTTAAAATTTCACATTTTGCTTCAAATTAATGTACATCCATAGCAAACTGTTATATACTATGAGAACAATCTTCAATAGACCATTTAGTTGAGAAGTTGTCCAGCTAAAGATAGCTGGATTACTTGTTTCGTATATTCGGCTGGATAAATGTCTGACTGAATATACCTCCTTAAAGTTATCCAACTACATGTAGCCGGATGACTTAAAAACCTAACTGTCTCTCTTTGAATATAATATTCCTCCCACCTCTGTTCACATCTAGAACTTAATTTACTAACTACAGAATATCATCCATTACACCTTCCGCTACTAATGTTATATTGATGCCCAATTATAATTTAATGTATATTATCTACACTGTTATTTATTACTTATTGTTTACTCTGTTTTGACTGTTATTTTGTTATTAATATTATTAACGTTATTTCTGTAAAAGTTGTTACAATTGTAAACCGGAGTGAAGGCTTGTACCAAACTTCGGTATAGAAAAACTCACAAATAAAAATAAAAAAAATATAACTGGTTGGGTTTCTAAGTTATCTGGCCTTATGTGGCCGGATAACTTGCTATGTATTTGGATATCTTTAAAAGATATCCAGCTAAGTAATGCCAGGAAAGTTAAAAAAAAAAAAAAAATATATATATATATATACAGGACTCTGTGACTCGATTTCTTCGCACCCTACATCATCAAATAGCAAAGAAACCATAGCAGCCTTGCAATCCCCACCTCCCATCTCCTTCCCCTAACTTATCCGCTCCCAATAACAGTCCAGCACAGCATCTGTCAAAACTGCACTGGAAGCGTAACCTACACTCGTTTTATGTTTCCAGCGCTAGAAGGAAAGGGAAGGTCCACAGCGGGGAAAGGTTAATTTAATAAATATAGGAGGTGATGTGAAGTAGAGACTGCAAGGCCTTAATGGGCTCTTTGCTTATTTGATAATGGGGGTGGGAGGAAAGTGGGCCACAGGACCCTGTACTTCCTTTTTTGTTTTTTGTTTTGTTAACTTTCTGGGTGCTATTTACCCAGATATCTTTTAAAGATATCCTAATAAGTAGAAAGTTATCTGGCCACTCAAGGCCAACAAACATAGGCTGCCGGCTTTCGTACCGACTAGCACCACCGTGAAAGGTGGTGCTATTGGGCGCACTACTGGCAACAATAATGTTAGTAACATTATCGCCACCAGCGAAGACACCACCGACTCCGCCCCCTCGCCACCCCAACTCCGCCCCAAATCGAATTTGCATGCTATCACACATAAAAAGGGCCTTTTTGCGTGCGATAGAGGCTTATCGCATGCAATACAACCGTATTGTGTACGATAAGCCTTTAGAAAATAATCCCGATAGCCGGATATGTGATATTTGACTACGTTAACCAGATAACTCAACTTCTCCCTGGAATGCCCCTGAAATACCCTTTTTTATCTGGCTAAATCATAGTGAGATAAATAGTTATCCATCTATAATTAGCTGGATAAGTGGCTGAATATGCTACATTTGCCATTTAGGCGATAACTTTTGAGTTATTGGTCTAAATGGCTTTTGTATATTGACCTCTACAAGTCTTGTATAGCTGCTTCAGAATCAAGGAGCTTTTGGGATGTCTCTTTGGCAATCCAATAGCACCAATAAGAATGGTTCACTAAATGCTGTTGAATGTTGATGAGTATGGCATATGATGCAATGGCCTTGGAGTTTCATGTCAGAACATCTTTACCCCAATTCGTTACTAATGAGTCTACTGTTTTCATTGTAAATCAAGTATTTCCACTGATGTACACCATGCACAACATGCTTTGTCTCAGAATTTTAACTTGCCAAACATTGTGGGTTTATGACACTATATAATATGTATTAGAACAATCACACAAAGAGTCTCATTCCAATTCATATGTATCCAATAGCAATTCAAAAAAGGAACATCTGATTACAAAATGGTAAACTATCCATTAATTTGGTATGTTCTATTGTTTTTTATGGAACCTTCATAACATCCATCAGATACTCTATTAGTTTAACATTTCCACTGCTTTCTGATCATGTAAGATGGGCAATATTGGCGAGTGGGCTAGCACATTGGAGAGGGGAGGATAGGGTGCTTAATTTGGCATATAAAGAACAGCTATGGATCCACCACATGCAATCTGTTGCTCCTTACGGTATGAATAGAGAAGTAGAATGGGTGGTAATGTTTGATTAACAAAAAAATCTTGGGTTACATTATGATGACATCAGCACGAAAGTGTTCACATAAGCAGGTGAGTTCATAAGAAGAGACAATGGTGACAGCGTCAACCCTTCAAAATGGCTGCCAAATAAACACTGTGAGGATTGAGAATGTGTCAAACAGTAAGTTGTCCTAAATTAGTTAACATCATAATAAATATAATTGGCTGCAAAAATACTTGCTGAGATAATGAAGACATTGAAAATCTTAAATTCCATCGCTGAGTGTATGTTTTTTATAATTCCAGAAAATACATATTGGCATTATGTAAGGAAGCCCCTGATGCAGCATCTTCCAAACATGGTGCCATGTTGGGCCAGCAGTAAACCATGAGCATGGTTAATGGGAAGTAATTGTTTTCCCTCGATATTTTACAACCAAAAAAAAAATTCCTTGAAAAAATATATCCAATTTCGGGATCGATTAATATACATGACCAGAAAGTGGTGAAAATGTTAAACTAACAGATTATCTGCTGGTAATTATGAAGGTCCCATAAAAAGCAATAAATACAGCAAATAAATGGTTTACAATTTTGTAATCAAATGTTTTTTTTAATCATATAATATGTGTCATCAGGCAATGGAATACTGTCTCTATGACAACCAAGATGCAAACTTCTCAATGTAGATCATTAGTATCTATTTAAATATATTTCCAGTAATAATCATAGCAAAATATTGATTATACTGAAAAAAATGTATATATAATAACAAATCTTTTAAAGAAAATAGTTTATTTATCTTAACTAGAAATCCTTACCTGGTGGTTTTTAACCTCACTGGTTTGGATTTGAATTGGATTACTCACCTTCTCAAACCCAAGCTCAAGGCAAATTACATTGCCTGTACAGTAGTAATAAGCACATATTGGTATAATAATATGATGGTCACATGAAAGTTCCATATTTTAAAAAGCACCTATGCACTAAAATAACAATGAACACATTCCATATAGAGGTCAGTTTTCAAAGCCATGCACCCAGGTAAATAGGTGTTTATCTGGGTAAATTTGCATGTCTGAAAAATGCCCTCAACTCAACTAATGAATATTTGGGCTTTTGCAACACACACTTTTAGCCCAGGGTTTGTTTAGGTTGGGAAGAAAAACTGCGGGTGTACATGGTATTCTCAAAAGTGCTATTTTACTCTTCTTCCCCCTGCCCCCAGCTACCTGCACAAACAGTAGGTACAAAGTACACAGCAAGCTTTTTGAAAATTGCAACTGTGTGAGCTATTTGAAAATTACCTCAGCTACTTAATAAACTGCGACAAATTCAATATATGGAAAAATTGACAGCCATACGACGAGATACTTTACCTAAGTTTTATAGAACCTGGACATTGATGACGAAACCCCTAGGTTGAAGGAAGAGGGCTTATAACGAATGGTATTCTTGTTGTCATCTCAGATGGGCCAGGACCCTAACTGGGCAATGGGGCCAGGGTTAGAATGCATTTGCGCTATTTGACCAATCTTTTTTTCAGTAAGACTAAGATTGTGACATATCTGTTCTATCATGCTTTCTGGGATTGAGCTGAGGGGAGGAAGGTCTAATGGAAAGGGAAGAGAGTTTTGGGCGGGCTTTCGGATCATGTTAATACTACAGTTTGAATTTTTCTTTTAGGTTATATTATGGCTGTATCTGAATGCTGACATTTATTGTATGTTCAGTTTCATATTCTTCTCAATAAAAATTGTCAATAATAAAAAAAAAAATAAAGAAGAACTTCAGAATAGTTCTATGACCCTTTAGAAAAAGAAACGATACTTTAAATATTTAATCAGAAGGTCAACAAAGTTCCATGGTCCAGTCTTCTATTGCAATGACTTTAAGTACATTACAAGGACTTCCAAGAGGTAGAGATAAGAACACCAGAGCAGAAGCTTCTTACATTTTACATATTTATTTCGGAGGAGGGTGTACTTTGTTAATATAATTGTCTTGCCTTCATCCATAGCACTCTCCTCTCTTCTCTAGGTATTTCTTTACAAGACTTCATGTCACATAAGTGACCACATATACCCTGAAATATTGAATTGGTTATGAGGAATGTAGTATAATATGGTGATAAATATTAGATATAATCTAGCCAGGCTCCTAGCTTTTCCTTCCACTTTAATAAATCTTTATCGTGATATTTGTTAGTTAGAAGGAACTCATGTCTGTCACATCTTTCATATACGTTTTACCTACTTAAATTGCTCTCCAAGTATTATGAGAAATAAATTCAGAATCACATTTACCAAAATATAAGTATATTTTAATTTAATGTAGCATGAAGTCAAATAGCGTGTAATCTCCTTTCCTTTTCAGCATCTTGAAGTTCCCTTTCTTTCAGGGATGTGTTGTGTATGTTATGCATTTGACATTTGAAACTATATACAATACCAAGTAATTAATGAACAGGTAAATCACACTGGCTTCTATTCTGCAAAAATCCTATAGGAGCTGAAAAAATACTTACTGTGAAAATCAGAGGTTAGGACAGTTCACCTTCAGTGTCTAAAATGGGGCCAGTAGGTGCCACAGCATAGCTTGAGTCTAAGCCTCGTGCAAGCCCTGGCCTGCTGTCAGCAGCAGATTGCATTATCTACCTTATTTAACTCTCCCCTCCCCCTCATCCCTTTCACAAGGAATTCATAGACACCTGAAAAATGAAAGGCTGGAGGGACATTACTGAACATGCCTCAATTACTGCTGTCACCATGGAGTGTGGATATTAAGCCAAAATATTTGCTCAAAATTTAGAAGGAAAAGAGAAATATTTTCAAATTTTCTGCTTGAAGCACTTGTGCATAAATCAGAGATGAAGTGCTGAGCTCAAGGCACTTCAACCTCTTTCTCCACACACACACATACCCTCTTCAAAGTGATACTCCAACACACATCTCAATTATTCAAAACCATAAAAAGCATAGGAACTGGTTTTAACATAGAAAGAAAAGAAAATTATGAATGGTAAACAAATGTTATTTTTCAGTTACACAATAAAAATCATATCCATGGCCCACATTCACAAACATCCTTTCAAGATGATGATCTCCCTCTAACCTCACTTTTCACGCACTCTGTATCCCAGGAAACACCTCTCACCTGAACACAGCTTACTGTCATCACCCTCACAGTATTTGTGTCCTTCTCTGGCAGGAACGCACATGTTAAAACAGGCTGCCCTCTATTCCATTCAGGATCACTACATCGAGGTAGGTAGAAGCATCTCAAGACTCTAGAGCAATGGGAGAGGTGACCAGCAGCTCCTGAATCGCCATCCAGGACAGGCAGCTAGTCTTCTTGCTTCCCTCCTAATCTGTTTAGGAGGCTCTGAACAGCAATTGTGGTCTCAGTTGACCTTCATGTGCTGCCCAACAAGGAACAAACATCCTGAGTACAAATGATATGCCATATGCAGACAGGCAGGCTAATTCAGGAAGCCTAGCTTCTGTGAGAAGTTGAGATCTTGTTGCAGAATGTGACCACAAATTTCCTACTGTTTTATGTATAGCATTCCAGGACTACTAACTATTATTATAAGTGGCACATCAGGAAACATATCCACAATGGTATTAATAGCTTTGGGCTGGCCAGTAGGTAGATGGAAGAACTCATCATAAAACATGGCATCAATGAACACACCATCCAGTGAACCCAAAGTACCCACCACCAGTTGGCATCACAATGTAAATATGTAATGGAGCTTAAAAGATAAGGTGAGTATTATCCTACATTTATTTCTGATCCCAAATATACATATGACAAATATAAAATGCTGTTAAGACCTCTATGTGAGAACTATAATCCTAAAGAAGGCAGAAATGACAGATGATTATACTATCAAAGCTTTAAGCGCAGATTCTTTTGTATAGATCTTTTTTCTTACTCATGGGGCTGATAAATCCAGCCACTGCTTAATTAAGCCTTGATGAATCTAGAGAAAGACTCTATGAATACAATGAACACAACTTGATGGATTGAGCTTCCTCTGGCACTTTGTAAGGAAGTTTCCTTTTGTTACGAAAGTGAACCCTTAGGCCGAGGTGGAGTTGGCGCAAGCTGCAGGGAGGGCCCTGCAGGTCCCCACCATCGGCAGGAGGAGCTGGCTAAAGCAGAGGCCCAACAGGAGCTTCACCAATACCAACCCTTATTCTCCTTAGGTTGAGCCCTCAGGTACCGGAGCCAGCTGGACTTAGACTTGGGCCTCTGCGGAGGTGAAGATCCATTGAGTTGATGATGTTGCAGGCCAGCACCGAGGAGAAGCAAAGTCTAAGACTAGCAGAAGTTGGGACTGGCAGCAGGCAAATGGAGACAGGTTCAGGCTGTGGTCAGAGCCAGTGGAGTTCACTCAGTGTCGTGGTTCAGGCAGTGGTCAGGGCAGGCGGAGTTCAACCAGAAATGGTGAGCAGGCAGTGGTCAGAAGCCAATCCAAGATCAAGCCAGAAGTCTAATCCAAGGTCAAAGCCAGAATAAAGAGGAGGAAAGAGGCTGAGGAACCACAGGATATTCAGATGAATCCAGAGCAAATGGGTTATTCACCTCTACCAGCACATGGAGACAGAGCAAATTGACATCACAGTACATATACCCCTGCAGTGAACTCAGCCTGCCAGTATTCTCTTCAAAAGCAATTGTGGACAGACTAGCAAAATACTTGATTAAAAACAGATAACCATGTCAATAGTCAGCCAATAGGCAACACTGAGCTCAGATAAGAAAGTAATAACACTAGTGTAACACTTACCAGTAAATCTTGTAAAATGTCAGTACACAGGAGGATTAATACGCAACCATCCGGCAGCTGAGGGACGGAAGCTGGATTCATCTGATTATCCTAAAGAAAGGGAAGTTATAAGGCAAGTAGTAATTTCTCATTTCTTAGTGTCTGGTCAGATGAATCCAGAACAAGTGGGATATACCCAAGCTACTCCCAAATAAGGCGGGAGGCTGCCTGCAGTCCTTGCTGTAGTTACACGATGTTAGGTTCCATATTAGGAGCTCGATCCAGGAAAAAGATCTAGGCATCATAGTGGATAATACTTTAAAATTGTCAGCTCAGGGTGTTGCAGCAGTCAAAAAAGCAAACAGAATGTTAGGAATTATTAGGAAGAGAATGGTTAATAAAACGGAAAATGCCATAATGCCTCTATATCGCTCCATGGTGAGACCGCACCTAGAATACTGTGTACAATTCTGGTCGCCGCATCTCAAAAAAGATATAGTTGCGATGGAGATGGTACAGAGAAGGGCATCCAAAATGATAAAGCGGATGGAACAGCTCCCCTATGAGGAAAGGCTGAAGAGGTTAGGGCTGTTCAGCTTGGAGAAGAGACGGCTGAGGGGGGATATGATAGAGGTCTTTAAGATCATGAGAAGTCTTGAATGAATAGATGTGAATCGGTTATTTACACTTTCGAATAATAGAAGGACTAGGGGGTATTCCATGAAGTTAACAAGTAGCACATTTAAGACTAATTGGAGAAAATTCTTTTTCACTCAACACACAATTAAGCTCTGGAATTTGTTGCCAGAGGATGTGGTTAGTGCAGTTAGTGTAGCTGGATTCAAAAAAGGTTTGGATAAGTTCTTGGAGGAGAAGTCCATTAACTGCTTTTAAGTTTACTTAGGGAATAGCCACTGCTATTTAATGCATCAGTAGCATGGGATCTTCTTAGTGTTTGGGTAATTGCCAGGTTCTTGTGGCCTGGTTTGGCCTCTATTGGAAACAGGATGCTGGGCTTATCAAAACCGTACATGCAAAGGCTGTACTTGCAAAGGCTGCGTCCTCCTGGGCTTGCACATCCAGATAATACTGGAAAAGGTGTGTAAGGAGGACCATGTAACAGCTCAACACATGTTGATGGGAGACGATCTAAATTCTGCCCATGACACTGCCTGCACCTTAGTGGAATGAGCCCTAACCTGACTAGGTAATGGCTTCCCAGCATTCACGTATGCAGCCATGACTACCTCCTTAATCCAGCAAGCTACCGTAGCCTGCAAGACTGGCTTTCCCTGTCTAGTACCACCATGAAGGAAAAACAGGCAATCCAACTTCCGCAAAGCCAAACTAAATAATCCTGGGACTGCGGATTCCACCAAGACAGCAGGGAGCACTGAAGAAGATACATATGCTCCCTCGCCCTCGATCCTACTTCCAGGGTCATTGCCATTAAGCCAAGGACCTGTAGTAGGTAAGACCACATGATCGGGCGCAGAGTGTTCAACAACAGAAGGAACTGAGCTAGCAACTTCTGAATTTAAGCTTCCAGCAGGAATATCTTCCCTGCTTCTTGTCGAACCAAACCCCCAGGTATTTCCGCGACTAAATAGGCTGAAGACTGCTCTTGGCTATGTTTACCACCCAGTCATTCACCTTGCGAGTTTCCAGGTGGCTCTCTTCCAGTGACTTGGCGCATCCAAATATGGATGTTTCAGGATTCCATCCTTTCTCAACTGCTGTAACTACCACTGTTACCTTGGAAAAGGTTCTGGGAGCGATGGCCAGACCAAAAGGCAGCACCAAAACCAAATGTGGTGTCCCAGAATGGCGAACTGCAGGAGGCATTGAAGTCGGATGGGAATATGAAGATACTCCTCAGACAAATCCAGAGAAGTCAGAAATTCCTCAGACTGCATGGCCATGATCACCAAGTGCAAGATCTCCATTTGAAAATGCTTCACTCACAGATGATGGTTGACTCCTTTGAGATCTAGGATGGGATGAAAGGAGCCCTCCTTCTTTGGCATTACAAAATAAATGGAATATCGCCCCATATTTTCTTGAGACATGGGTACAGGGACCACAGCCTTCAGACTGTGGAGCCTTGCCAACGTACCTTCCACTGCCCGCTTCTTCTGTGGGGAGTGGCAGGGAGACTCCATGAACACGTCCCGAGGAACACTGCAAAACTCCATCACATATCCTTCTCATATTACCTCCAGGACCCACTGATCCAATGTGATTTCGACTCACCTCCAATAAAAGAGAGAGAGGCATCCCCCTATCGCCTGTTCCCGGGGGAGAGTCAGCAAAACTTCATTGCCAGGTTTGGGAGATTCCACTACATGAGCCTGCGCCTCTTCTGGGTTGTCGGGGATGAAAGGACTGAGACCTACCAAAAGGTTGAGTCCTCTGAAATGACGCTCCTCTATAAGGCCAAAAACGCTTGGATACTCTAACACAACCTCATGTTAGGGGAGCGCTGCACCTGCTCATCTACCGGCAAACAAGGAACCGGAGATTCACCCCACTTAATGGCCAGTTTCTCCAACTCACTACCAAAGCGAGCCATGAAAGAGCAAATTGATTAGATTAGCCTTGGAGGTTGCATCGGCCGACCAATTTCTCAACCATAATTGACGCCTGGCCACCACTATCAAAGCCATCCCTCTGGCTGAAGTGTAGACCAAATTACAGTTCGCATCTGCCAAAAAGTCAGCAGCCAGTTCCATAACTGCCCTGGAATTTACCTCAGAGTCATTGACCTCCTGAGAGAGAAGTAAACAAGAGCGAGCCACCAAAGAACAACAAAAAGCGATCTGCAGAGTCATTGCATGGTTTCAAATGCTTGCTTAAGGATAGCCTCAATCTTTTTATCATGAGCATTCTTCAAGGCTGCTCCTCCTTCCACAGGAATAGTGATCCGCTTGGAGACTGCACACACAAGTGCATCTGCCTTAGGAAAATATACATGCTCTCTTGCCACTGGATCCAAAGGGTACAGACCTTCCAAAATCTGACCCCCCTTTGAAATTAGCCTCTGGGGTGCCCCACTCAAGATCAATCAATTCTTGAATGGTCTCCATCACTGGGAAACAACAAGAGGCTTTATGCAAGGAAACCAAAATGGGATTTCTCTTTGGCTCAGATCCTGAATCTGCCCCAGGGATGCCAAGCATTGTCAAGGTCTAGGAAATCAGAGCTGGCAGTTTATCTTTATGAAAGAACCGCAACATAGTTTTATATGGTTCCATCCCGGGAGGAATTTCACCATCCTCAAAAGAGGCAGGATCAGTCATCATTCGTGCTATCCGGATCTCTATCCAGAGGTTCTGCTGCCACTATAGGGGTGCTCTGGTGCTTAACCGAAAATCCAGGCAAGGTTCCTACCTGTGCCTCTTCCCGAGGAGCATTGGACAGGGCCAAGGACTGTGCCTGAAGAAAGGATTGCAACCCCTGGAAAAATTCTACCCATATGAAAAGGTAGAGGAATCCAGACCAGGAGGAACTTGACGAGTACTTACTAAGCTACCTTTCCCTGCTGAGGAACCAGTTAGGGGAGAACCAAATATTGCCCCACCCCCCCACACACACACACACCTGAGTCGTCTTTACCCAGAACGACATCCAACTGGGAAGAACCAGGCTTAGTGAAATCAGAGGAAGACAATTCCCTCTGAGCCTCCAAACTGCACTGGCACCAATCAGTGGGCACTCCGGGCTGAGATGCCCAAATATGTCAAGCAGTGCAAAGAGAAAGACACTTAGGCTTCTTGGGTACAGGCACCATTATAGCCAACAATGCAGCTGAGTGGTGGCAGGAGGCTGCTTTTTATTTTTTTAATATTACGCACTCAACTAGGTGTACAAAAACTATGTGTCCAACACATAAGTGCACTCACCTAGGCACTTATGTGTTGGACAGGCAGCCAAAAAGGTAAGCACTCAAAAAACTAAGGTGGACAATACCTCTTCAGCAAGGGAAACAGTGCTTAACGTGAGTGCACAGACTACAAGGCCTAACTGTGTGCCCAAAAACGGAGCACATCACTAGACGCACAGCTAGACACACACGCCAGACCAACAATCCTGTAGAGGGCAGCCTTAGTAAGCACGCGAAAAACCATTGCGGCCCACCATGTGGCACACAGAGAAAAGCCTCGGAGCGGGGCCTAGCCTAAGGAGGCTGCTCAACCCTCCAGGCTGTCCATGTCCCTCGACCTCCCACGAGCGGGATGAATGTTGGACCAGAGCGCCAAGCACAGAAACCAGGGAGGAGGAATCCCTTCCTTCCAGGTGTCTCTGTATAATTTTTTTTTAACTTACCGGAGCTCAGCCTCCTTGGCTGAGTACAGAGACGGTCTCTGGCTGCTGGGGGAGAGGGCAAGTACTATCACCACCATGCTAGTCTTCCTGCACCCACTGCCTTTCAGCTGCTCAAGCAGCTAAGGCCACAATGACTAAAAACAGCCAATAGACCAAGGCACTCATCTGAGGGACCATGAAAATCACCTCAGGAATTATCAACTGTGGGAGGGACCAAGTGGTATCACTGCAGGAGAGCGGGGCGAATTTATTTCCTGAATTCTTCTTTTCTTTCAAATGAAGCAATCCCCAATAGGGAGATGCACATCCACCATCTGCTGGAGACAGAGAATACTGGTGGCTGAGGTCACTGCAGGGGTATATGTACTGTGATTTGCTCCGTCTCCATGTGCTGGCATACCCCACTTATTCGGATTCATCTGACTGGACGCTAAAAAAAGCTCTTTTTACATTTGTATTGCTTTAAACTTAAATATTTTCCCATTTGCCATCTATCACAGTAGCAAATATCATAGCCAATGTAATAAGGTGTGCTGAAGCTGGCGCTGTTTTGTGCATGTCTATTCACGTGTTTGTACACATGTTTTCCCATTCAAAGCCCTATACAGGGATGTAATAAGGGTTTTGTGCACGGGAAAAAAGCGCATACGAACGTGCTTATGGACCCGCGTTTTTTCCTGCCCGAATGCATGCTAATGGCATGCAAAGGAGGCGATTAGTTAATCATAGGCAATGAAGGGAGCCGTGTTAATGCTAGTGTGGGTTTTTTATCGTGGGTTTTTTTTACCACCATGGTCAGGGCACGAGTTAAGTGTCAGCGCCAACTCGGGGGGCCTATGTCGGCACCTGAGCATCCTGAAAACCACCTAGCTGAGTGCCTATCTCGGTGTCCGAGTGGCCAGCTTAGCCAGGCGCTTTTCTGGGTGCCCAGTCATATAGATTTGCGACCAAGTAAGTGCCTAGCTCAGCGCTTGAGTAGCAAGATTAGCTAGGCACCTTAGTGGGCGCCCGATCATATACATTTGCAACCAAGTGCCTAGCTCAGCAGCAAGATTAGCTAGGCGCCTTTCTGGGCGCCATAGCATCCATATTCACTCCTGGCTGAGTGCCTATGCCTGCACCTGAGCATCCAGATTGGTGCCCAACTGAGCACCTATCTCGCTGCTACACCAGTGTGAGTTAGCATCCATGAAAATATTTCCCATGTTTTCTGCAGCACAGTTATTGGAAATATTAAAAATATTTTCCAGGGTCATAGTTTCACTTAATAGGGAGATCCATTCACTCGCTCGCTTTTATGCGTGGATTATTGGCACAGGTTTTGAGCACGGATGCGGCCGCTTATTACATAGGCCCTTACCGTGCTTAGGTACATGCATTTTTCTGTACGTGTGTGGTTTTCTGCGCGCAAATCATTTGCGTAATTTTTTTTTTCATCCCGCAGAAGCAGCAGCTTCAGCCGCATGCGGTGATCAAAACCTGCACTCATAACTAGTGCCTGTTTTGCCACGGCTCTTATTACATCGGCCCCATCATGATTTACTATCTCCTAGGATATGCAGCATTATAGTTGTTGCTTTGTTAAGTGTATTTTTATTGTTTTATGTTTATTTTTAGTATTTTTATGTTTGACTTATTTTTATGAATATATACGTGTGAGCCAATTAGATCAGTAAATAATGCGGCATATAAATGCGAAAAATAAATAGCTTGCTGTCACAGGACAAAATGGTAGCCTGTATATCACATTGGATATTCTCACTGCATATATATTTTCCCTGTATGGGTACAATAATCATGTCTATTATTGATTATTTGGATTATAGATGATCCGATGAGAAACTGTTACAGACATAATACTTCATTAGATACGTGGATAAATGCACACAAATCAGTCAGTGTTACCGAAAATATTTTGAAGGGGAAAGAATATTTTCTGAACATATATATGTGTCCTTTACCATCTGTAATTGACATACAGCCATTTTGCATATTTTTGCAATAATGAAGATGAAAATACTATTGGCCCAAATGATTGTCTGTAATACTAATCAAAGGCTCTGTCATTACATTTTCAATTCAATTCATGGCAATCAGAGGTTAGAAGATAAAGTTTGGGTAAAGTAGCTTTGCAGACTTATGATTCAGCCAAACAATGAGGTTACCTGAAGATAGTCAGAGCTGAAAAACACTTGAGATCTATGCAATCAGCTGGTAGTACAAAGTAGGAATTTAAAAGTAGTGAAAACTACAGATGAGAGTCCACAGTACTATAAGAAAGAGACATGAAAAAAAAAACCCCATCATACTCAGCTCTCAACTTTTTATTTTATTTAGGAAATGTTATTTATTTTACCTTGTCTCTTTTGATATGAAGTAGGGCTGTGGTCTGGCCAGATTTTATCCCTTGGGAAAAAAAGAACTTGCTATTCATGCAATTCAAACTTCTCTTGAAGGTGGTGAAACTGGTGTAATGTTGCCAGCCATTTTGAATAGCATCATTAGATTTTATTCTAGTTATGGTTTTCTAGCTGTCACCCTAATGCATTCTGATCTATGAAAATATAGGTCAGAGTAAATCATAGAGCAATGGGCCAGGAACACCAGAGCCAGATCCAAAAGATCATCATGACCAGATCTTAGACTGACAATGCTGTGGTTGCTCTTTATATATAAAACCTAGAGACATCTTTCGTGTTAGGCAGCACACCAGGGCACGAGACGGGCATTTAGTGGGAAGCATGATAAAGTAAGTGAGTTAACTGAATTAATTAACAAGTACAAAACTTTCGAAACGATTGTAATAATGGCTCTCAGGTTACAAAATTACTTGCAGTATGGGTAAAGCTACACTTGGGCTGAATTTACCGCCATCTTGCCCAAACTTTTAGCTCTCTGGCACTTCCATGGCATCACTTCCAGTCAGCAGAGGTCAGCATTCCTGCACGATTAGCGCCCTTACCCACATGCCTGTTTTGCCTGATTAGAAATCTGCATCTGTTTACAGTTATTTGGGCGATAACTCAAAGTTTCGTTAACCTTACCTGCATCGTTTTACATGAGACTTACCTAATTCAAAGCAATCTCTCTAAGATGCTAGGACAAAGTAGAAAGGTTTTGTTATTATCAGGCATAACTGCATGACTCCTTGATTCACCTTGCTTATTAATCACATTTGGAAAAATATACATAGAGAGAATTGGATCCTTTTTTGTTTGCTGTACTGACATTGAGAGGTCAAGCCTTAGAGTCAAGAAAAAATAAAAGTTCTGTGTAAGATAATGATTCAGAGTGCAGAGATGTATATAGTTGAAGTGGGAGGCAACAATGAAGAGGATTAAATTAATCTAAACTAGTGGTGAATCAGATTGCACTGATGATTACCATCTATAAAAAATTTCAATCTACCATACAGATGCAAATAAATAATAATTGTATAGGAATCCTACTCTCCAGGATGCTAAATCTTATCTATTTCTTGATTATATTTTTGTATTTAATCAAGTGCCTTAGAAACAATATGATATAGCCAAGTGATTTAGGTTTCAGATCTAGCTCGACCACCACACTTTCTGTTTCCAGATCTTCTAATAACTAGATTTAGAAAATCTGCAGCAGGAGACAAGTCCCATTAAACAATAACTGGACCTTTTATGCTTCCTGTTGAAATATATCTCTTCATCTGTATCTGCAAGAACACTGTTCTAGTTCATTCATGGAACAATATGAAGATTCATAATATTATCTGTTCTCATATTGTCTTTCTCTTCTGCTGTGACAGATGGTTCAAGGTCTTTCAGTATGGATAGATGATAGTGTGTCTCGTTCTTATGTTTTTCATCTTTAGAACTACCTGGATATTTTAGTTGAAGTACACCAAGATTTAATGCATCTGATGGCATAAAGATTTTGCTCAAGACTAATGAACAAATGAATGTTTGTTTAAACCCCTTTGTGCAAATCACACAAGCTTTCAACAGCCATTAATATGTTTATTGTCAGCTGTGAATCAACATTGTGTGCTTTCCCCTGAACTATTAGCAGTTTATGGTCATAGCTTCACAACACTAACTCTCTTGTTTTGTTTTGTTTTGTTTTTTTTCCTTATCTCTTTCAGTACCTTCTGCAGAGAAGCTCAGTATGGAAAATCCTAATTTGTCATTGGCAGAACTGGTTGCTGCTTTGCTTTATGGTGGCTATGATGGCTGTCGTTCCTGTTACAGTCTATCTGATGGTATCAGCCTTTAAGGACCCTCCTCCCCACTGGTTATTTAATGCAGCAGCTGTCTGCTTTGGAGTCCTGGCAGAGACCCTTCTGATCAAGTGAGTACAAGCAGAGCCCCTCCTTCCTCCCTTGCAAAGTGGCTGTTTTCTTACAACTCAGCACCTGAAAAGCTCCCACAAGATTTGCCCATTATAATAAATAACAGGTTTTAGAGACTGAGCACTGGTACTCTAATGTTGCTGGGTGTCATTAAGGTTGCACGTCTATGCTTGTTTAATTTTTCTTCTGCCATTAAGCCAACTAAATGCTTTTGAGTTTTTCTCTGTCTCAGTAGGGTCCACCTAGAATAGCAGAATGCATAAGTGTTCCAGGATTTTGTAACTCAGCTTTGTTATTTCTTTCATTTTGAAGCAGGAATTAAATCCCTCCTAGTCAGTACTTAAAATATCAAAGTTGTTGTCAAATGCCTTTGAGTCACTGTAACAACTAATTTACTTGCACAGAGCAGTGCGGTTTTCACGGCATATAAAGTTGACACACTACCGGGGAGCTATTGCAAAATTGAATAAAGAGAAAATTGGTTCAGAAGGTTGGACGCTTGCTGGTGGATCTTTTCAAACTGAAGCATGCAATTGTTTACAAAGGCTGAAAAAAAATCATACAGTTCTTTGTTTATTATCATTATGGGATTGTGAGGTCTGTAATAACTCTAGAATTGTATCTGTTGAAGAAGGCATGAGATAAGCTCAGAAAATCCTTAACTGCAAAAAAGTAAAGTGCTAGCGAAAGACTTAGCAGCTGGGTCTGTCTGGCAGGCCATATTTTCCTCCTCATCTTCTTCTATGTCTTCTGCCTCCTGATCAGACATCTGAGGCATTTGGTCTGAATTTTCTTCAAAGGCTCACTCATCCATCACAACATCTGTCCTCTGGCCCCCACAGTTCAGATGGTATTGATGTGTTTGGGGAAATGTCCCAAGCCCTCTGGTTTTCAAACTAGGAGACTACCAGATGGGTTTATGGGTTTGTTTCCTGGTATTAGGACTAGACTCTAGATCCCTTTTCTAGCCTCACACAAAAAAAAAACTTCCTGATTTCCTTCTGTAACGTTTGATGTTT
This sequence comes from Rhinatrema bivittatum, assembly GCF_901001135.1. Taxonomy (NCBI): domain Eukaryota; kingdom Metazoa; phylum Chordata; class Amphibia; order Gymnophiona; family Rhinatrematidae; genus Rhinatrema; species Rhinatrema bivittatum. The sequence goes on from NC_042624.1 coordinate 83,384,653, forward strand.
GGTTTTCAGAACCACTCCATTATGGTTTACTAAGTGCAATTGGGTTTTACTAAGGACCGCAGAGGTCCATATTTAAAAGCATTTAGCAGGCTAACTCAGAAATTAGCTGGCTGGATGAATATTTGGGTACATATCTGGCTAAATTATAGCCCGCTAACCAGCTAATAAGTTAGGGGGCTGGAATGTAGCCTAAGTTAAGAGCATTCCAGGGGCCTAACTGAGAGGAGTAAGTCATCCTACTAACTCTGATATTCAGAGTTAGCAGGATGACTTAGCCAGCTAAGTCTGGTCGGTCCAGCGAGCTTCCCTAAAGTTTGCCAGCTATACCTCCTAAGTTAGCTGGATATATTTTATCGGACTAACTTTGCTATAGACCTTCCAATTTCTGTGCAGTCTTTCATTGTCAGGTTTATGGGGCCGAGCCTATTGCACTTGAAACCTTCTATTAAAGATCTTCCAGTATCATGAGATATCAATGTGATTTTTTTTTTAACTCAGCTGATGAAAGCCTCATTTTAACCTCTAATGAGCTCAGGTACTTAGCCTGGAAGTTTGTAGTTTGGAGGCAGCCAGTTAAGACCATAGAACGTGTTATATCCACACCTTAGCGATTTTATCCAACTTTCTCTTAATTTATCATAACAGAGTATTGCTTCACACGTTTCTTAACTTCCTGCCTATGATGGTACTGGACATCCACCCAATCAGTCAGTCAATCTTCATTTTTCACTCATCCTCAGGCTTCGAAGAGAGAATCTGCCCTTCACACATTGGCTTACAAGAAAGCTATGGCCTTCTATCTAGAGCAGACTCGAAAGTCCGCCCAAATTTTTATTTTCTTTAACACCAAGAGGCCTTGGGGGTTCCTTGATTGGAAATTTGGTCTGTTGGTGCTACCAGATCTATTCTCAGGATAACATTCTATTCTCACTCTCCTCAAGCACTTTTTTCTGTTGGTTTTCTGTTTTTATTTCCATATTTGGAATTTGTATTCCATTGAAAACCAAAAGGGGGAGGGGGGTACAAAAGTAGAGATTGGTTACAGACTGAAGGCGTATAAAAGAAATAAATAAATATTTATTTATTTATTTATTTATTTAAGGTTTTTTTATACCGGCATTCAAGAACTCGTTCTCATCATGTCGGTTTACAGAAAAACAGGGGTGCAAAAATAGAACCAAAAAAACATAAATAAACGTGATGAAGAAATGCAGTTACAAATAACAAGGGTAAATGAACTGGGATTGTAAGAAAATAAAGTGAGATAGAGGAGATTAATTATATACAAGTGTACATTATAAATATGGAGTCCATTATATACAGCTTCTAAGCAGAGAGATTATTGATGGTGCGTGTTAGGTGGACAATAGACAATGTAGAGATTTTTCTGACCAAACATTTATTTTTGGTTGCTCATTGGCATTGTTTTGTCTACCCCTTTCAGGAAAGTGAAATTGTCTACCTGCAATGTTTGTTTTCTGATGACAGCAGCTCAGTAGAGTCACACATTCCCCTCCTTCTTCATCTGTTGGGCGTTGTTCTTGATCACTTTCTAATTTTGCTCATTCTTCAACTGAGCGGCAGACGGCCTTGTATCCTGTAGGTCCCTTCTAGCACATACTCGGGAGCTTTTTCCGAAAAGCTCTCCAAACATTTCTCTAATGACACCCACAAACCAGGACACATAACCCATAACTGTGACTCCATTGAGCTGCTGCTGCCACCAGAGAACAAACATTACAGGTAAATAGTTTCAGCTTATAATGAAGGTCATTTTTTATGGATTTTTATTTCATTTGTTTTTAACAGCTTTGTGACTTCGCCCACTGTATATATTTTTTTTTTTGCTGGATGTTACAATAAGGATGGCATAACAAAGTAGACTCACCAGCCAGTCAAATTCCATCTTTCTTTTAATGTTATGTTTTAATTTTAAATAATAATGAAAAGTTAGAAGGTGAATGAAAGATGTAACAGCTGATAAGGGCTGAAATATGTATTTGATATTTAACTCCTATTTGGCCATTACTATGAACATGTTTTCTTCTAGGACTAGGAATCCTTAGTAATAAGAACAATGAATGTGACAAATTGTAAATATGTTACAATAAGCGCAGAAAAGGTGAACATAAATAAAGAGGTTAAAGGGGCAACAATATGCTAGTAGCATTCACAGCACCTAGGGAGAGGTAGTCTTAGTGGTACCCAGTGCCTGGATTTAGGGTGCACACATACCAGGTTCTGGAGGGAGCCATGGTCTGTGGTATCTGGCCAAGAGCTGCCACTGCAGTGACAGGGTTAGGTGGCTTTTGAAACTGGACTGCTCCCTCCCACCCCAATAGTTGTGAATAAAGGCTCATGTCTCTATAGCCAATTTGTGACTGGTTCTAATTGATCTGGAAGCTCAAAGGAAGAGGAAACTGCTGGACCAAAATAAAAAGACTACAAATGCTTGTGAAAGTGTACCCTGGGATGTGGGTGAAAGGGGCTAGACTGGGGAGTAATCTAAGGAAGTATTTATTTACAGATAAGGTAGTGGATTGCTGGAACAGCCTCCCTGTGGAGGAGGTGGAGGCAGGGACATATTCTGAATTCAAGAAAGCATGGGATACAGCAGAGGGGATCTCTGATGGAGCGGGAGGGATTGTAAAGATGGACAGTTGGTGTGGATGGGCAGACTAGATAGGCCATATGGTCTTTTTCTGCCATCAAGTTTCTATATACTTGTATCAAATATAGTATGTTTATAACATTTTATGTTTCTTGGAGGGGATAGCATTCTTAAACTGATTTTCTTTCCCCGGTATCGCATTATCCCATTAAAAAAAATAGAACATAACCTTTTTTTTCAAGCCATTCTGTTGCTGGGATTGGAAATTATTTGAATCTCTCTAGCACTGTAAATTTCCCGCTTTAACTGTATAATGGCAGAAGAGTGCTCCAGATATCATATCACAGAAATGACACGAGACCCAGGGCTTATTGGAGCAACTGTTATATGATGCCAAAGTTACATAGTCAACAAAGAATTTTAAAAGCTCTATTACAGGAGAGCCTTCTGAAAATTCTGAAATGTATACAGGCAGATAAGAGGACTAAATGGAAACTGGGCGTGTTTGGGAACAGAGGGCAGAATTTATTTGCGGGTACTTCATATTTAACCTGCTGTCTTGCAAGATTGGCATTGCAAATCAAAACACTGAGTCGACAGCAAAGCATGGGAACTGAGCGATTCCAGTCAGCATGGTGCTTATCGACTTTTTGCTAGGGGCATGCATGGAAAAAGCTTTTCATTTCATTCTTCATTTTGTTTCCTTATTTTTCTTTTTTCATTTTCTTTAATTTATTTTTAGCACATGTTAAAACCATTCAGTTTGCTTTAACTCCATTTGACGCATACTAAATGTTTTAGCACATGCAAAATGGATTTAGCGCTCAGTAGAACAAGAAAGTGAAATAATTTTCTTTTCTGCCATTTCATTTTGGAAACAACATGAAACCAAACAAAAAAACGTGGTTGATGTTTATACCTCTGCTCAAAACAAAACATCCCTACTTTTTGCTGTTAGAGAACCCTCCTTCCTAGGCAATGAAATGGGAACGAATTAATTTGTTATAAAGATTTGCACACACTCACACACATGTATATAATAAAAATGCATTATTATCCATTTTCATTCCGGCATGACCTTTTCCTCCTAATCATTTTGCAGATTTTAGCTTTGATGCTTTAACTTGGTTGGTGAAGGCGCAATATAATAATAAGAAGGCAATAAGAATAATGCAAAACGTAACCAAAGAACCTTTGACATGTTTTCCTTGTTCTACTGTTTTCAGCACCAACAAAAGTGGAATAATGCCTTGGGTCTTCTAAATCATTAGTAAATTAAGAGTCTGGGGGAGGGGTTTAATAACATTTAACTTTTAAATAATGTATCATTTGGCAAGCTTGAATGTAAGAAGCCCTGCTACTAAATTTGTAATGAAAGGAGTGTGCTGCTCTAGAAGGCTGTGTGGGAAATGTAGCAAATTAAATATGACAGTTGATATTTGTGAAAACAGTGATATAATTAGGACACCTGCAGCTGTTTTCCAAGTGAAACAGAAATGAAAATGTGCAGGAAGCCTGTGTACAACATGGGGGGGGGGGGGGGGGAAGCAGGCACATTTCTCTGCTTGTCCTTGCTTCCTCTCTATGCCTTTCTCGTCGGAACAAGTCCCACCTCCCACACTGCTGCCCGGGAATGGGACACTCCCGCGAGGCAGGAAATCCAGAGGGGAACCACAGCCCCAGTATCTGAGCTGTTCAACACCACAATTAATGAGCAAGGCCTAGTTGGACTTTCAAGTAAAAGTTCCCTGGCTGAGACGGCAGCTCTTTCTGAGGATAATCTTCCAGTGATTTTAAGCAGATACCTCAGGAAGTACGCAGGTAAAATGAGCTGCAAAACTGTGGCCCCTCCCCCTTCTTGACCAGAATGGATTCTTTTCCCCATTCCGCAAGGGGGAGGGCGGGGCCAGCAAGCAACACGTGGGGATTTCATTGTAAATTCCCTGCGCGTGCCTTACGGCGCCAGCTTTGCGCTCCCAACATCCCTGGGTGCAGAGGTAGCCAACGGTGCTAGCTGGGCCCCCGAGTTTCGAGAGGAAAACCCAGTGGAGAATTTCCTTGGAAACTTTGCTTGCAGGCCTGTGGGTATTTTGTACCCTCAGGCCTGTAAGCACCGCGAGACTTTCAACAGTGGCCCCCTCTGTGGATGTGTAAGCTGCCAGTGTTCTCTGAAAGGGCTCAGTGCTGTGTTCTTTCCAGCTGGTTACCATAAAGAGCTCCATCTAGATGGCTCCATGCCAATATATTTAGGAAGCAATCTGCTCAATTTTCTTTTTAATTTTTGTTATAGAATGTCATTGATTTTGCATGGGGAAGTTGCTTATCTTTAGACACGGTGGGAGCAATTTTGAGTCGACTGCATTGTTTACAATCTCTGCCAGCACTTTTACCCAGCGTGCACTGCAGCCAGTTTTCAAAGGAAAACCATTTGCATAGTTTCCCTTTAATTAGCAGCCCTACCATATTCGTATATTTATACTTGCTATTTGTGTGGACAGCTGAGTAGAGGCAAAATAGCATGGCATACGGGAGCTGTCTCACTCCCCTGACCTAAGCGTGCCACAGGAATACCCCTTTTTAACCTGGTATACTTTCAGCTGGGCAAAGATGAGCAATTTGCAGCCAGGCCAATTTACCCAGATGATTCACTATTTGTCCAGGTAAATGGCTCTGAAAATCGCCCTCTGATTTGGAGAGAAGTCTTTCAGAAGATAGTTTGTCAGTGTGGGATTTTGTTCTTTGTTTATAATGCAAGTACTTGTTTTGGGGGTGCTTCATTTAAAGGGGCTGATGTGATAAGCCATGCTAAACCTGCTGCGGGTTTTTTGCATGGGTAATTGCGTGCAAGGAAGCAATTATCCATTCATAGGCTATGCAGGGAGCCACGCTAGCAGGGAGAATGGTTAGTGCGGAGTTTTTAAAGCAGGTTTTGTAGTGCCTGGGGCAGGGCAGGAGTTAAGTTGCCTGTCAGACAGACCATTTTTCTCATTGCTGGCATTGGTATGGGTGTGTGTCCGTACAGCTCTGGTATAATCATGGATTACGTTCACTTTTTTCTGATGCTCCGGTACATTTTGTGGGTCTGCCGAACAGTGGCAGAAGCTTTACAGCGTGGCAGAAGGTCAGTGAGAGAACAAGCTTAGAGAAGGCAGTTTTGAGGAGGACCTGAGAGGAGTCCCACCTTCAGTCCCTCTCCTGGACCACTAACTGTCTTGAAAGGGAAAGGCTTTTGCCCCAATAATCATCAGTCGTGCGTCTCCTCGCTCAGCGGGTTTTCTGCGCGGATATCTGCTCAGCTCGCTACATAGGGCCTTGAGCAAGTGGTTTTACGTGCATAATAACACGCATATTTGTTTCTGTGCAGATTTTATCCCCAAATCTCAGTAGCATACTCCTCTGTTATTACATCCCGCACAGCCGCCTGTTTTTGCTGCACGTGCTGAAAAACGTGCAAAAAAATAGTGCCGATTTCAGCATGGGTCTTATTACATCGGCTCCAAAGTGAACACATTACACACACACGCACTCACACACAAACAATATTTGCAGGGCACCAGGTCTCTCTTGTTTCTGTGATTATGGCAAGAGCCACAAAATCTGGCCTTTACTGCAGAATCAAGTAGTTCCCTGCAGAATCACGGGAGACCAGGGGACAGCAGCTAGCTGAGTAAGCCACATGGTTTATTGCATTGTGAAGTGCTGCTAGGCATTCAGACTGCAGTGGATGTGCGCACAGGAGGACTCTTCTGCTGGTGCAGACTAGAGGGATTTCCAGAGGGGTGGGAGGAGAAGCGTGGTCCCCGTCTGGCCTTTTCCGTGCATCATGAAGGTGAAAGGGGATTGATTGGGGCATGTGAGGCAGTCCCCAGAGAGGTCTGCATCTTGCATTGGAAAGTGGGAGGGATAGCCCCTGGAGTGCAGTAAGCTTCTTGGTTTAGCAGAGTGAGAAGGTGTAGGAGGTGTAGGGTAGCCCCCAGAGGAGGCGTTTTCTTGCGTTGAGAGAGTGAGGGGGGTTGGAGGTCATTAAATAACCTCTGGAGGGGACTTTTTCTTGCATCAAGAGAGTGAGATGTGGCTGGGTATCTTGAGTAGCACCCAGAGTGACTATCATTTTTAATTGGGAGTGTTGAGGTGGTGGGGGACGGATGAGAGGCCCCAAGGAGAACTTCTTTGGCTGTGGAGCCCTTAGGTTGGGGAAAGTTGTGAGGACACAACTTCCTTATTGTATTAAATGTTAGTATTCCAACACTGGAGGCACATTAATATTTATTACTGACCCTGTAGGGGTGATAAATTACTGAGATCCAAGGGCCTTGATAGATTTTGCATCCTTTAGTGAACAGATTGATAATAGCTAAAGAACTCATTATCATCCTATTTACATAAACTTGCATGCTAATTTTTAGCATGCAAGTATGTGTTTAATTTAGCACACATGAGGCTAGGACAATGTTTAGCAAGTGTAGTAAAAATACTGTAGTATGCACCCTATAGCCTTATGGCCTTATCAATCCCATAGTCTATCCCTGTTTCTTGGTCAGATTTACCAAACATTTTCCCATAGATACAACATGGACAGTACCCTTTGTTGTATGTTCAGAATTTCCATGATAAGGTCTATATTTATGCACAGTCTTCAGTTTTACTGCCATTGGTAGCATAACTGACAAAGTCAGCTTGGTAAGATACTAGAATAGAGCTAATGAGAGGATATTGGTATTTCCTTGAGAGCAGATGCAATTGATAAGGTTACACTGGAAATTCTCACCAAAGTTACTCAAACCTTGGTTTAGGAACAAATGAGTATGTCCCTTAACCTTTGGAAAGAGGAGAGAAAGAACTGAATTATAACTTTAAAATCATAACACTGTAGAAATGGCCAGACTTGAACCATCGAAATAAAGCATTAGACAATTGTGTCAGGGTTGCTGCATAGCAAATAATACCTTTATCACTAGTAACACATATATCTTGATTAATGTTCACTAATATTTAATCATTAATCTAAATTCTACTAATTCAAAATAAATAGTTCAGTAATATAACGAGGTTATTTAGAATACTCAGGGCATTAAGTTGAACAGCATTCTCCAGAATGGAATATACAGTCTCAGAAGGCATTAGTAATTATGATAATGTACATTCATTTCCATGGCATTGACAATGCCTTGCTTTTTGATAAATAAAGCATACATTGGAGGATGCTGAATTTGTCAACAATATAGTCATGAACAAATATTGCATTCTTAATAGCTTTATTTATTGGCAAATGCCATATTTGACCATGAACACTCCAGTGCCAGAAACTGCAATATGTAACAATAGGAATTATAAGAAACCTAACATATCATGGTCAAAATACTGGGAATGCCACTTTCTAACTAGAAAATAGAGCGCTACTGACTATGAAATGCATGTTGTTCCTATTAAGAAAAACGAAGGGGTCTTTGCATTACAAAAGTTTTAGAATGCATGTCACAAAACCTCACTGTGCAAGCTAACATGTTGTTGGATTCTGTGCTAAATTATATCATGTATGTGGAAAAAAATTAGCTCCATGCCATGTGAATGGTATTAGTGTGCATATGAATCCAAAACCATAGAGTGTCTCAGTGCTTTAGCCACCTGAACACTAAACAGCATATGGACACTTTGCAAATAGGGGTAGATTTTAAAAGGTTGCGCGCGGGCATACATGTGCGTGCGCTACCCGGCGCGCGCACATGTCCACCCAATTTTATAACTTGCACGTGCAAGTTATAAAATCTGGGGTTGGCGTGCGCAAAGGGGTGCACAATTGTGCACCTTGCGCGCTCCAAGCCACGCAGTCTTCCCCTGTTCCCTCCTCCTAACCTGACCTTCCCACCCCTTCCCCTAACCTTTCTCCCCCTAGCCCTACTCTAACCCCCCCAAAAGTATTGTTGTACCTTTTGCGCCTGCCTCCGGGCAGGCGCAAGTTGCGTGCGCTGGCCGATTGCCGGCATGCGATCTCTGACACAGCGGCAAATGACTGCTGTGCCAGGAGCCGCTGATCCCGCCCCCAGACCGCTCCGGACCGCCCATGCCCCGCCCCTTCTTGCAAGCTCCGGGACTTACGCATGTCCCAGGGATTGATGCGCGTCGCCGGGCCTTTTGAAAATAGGTCCAGCGTGCGTAACCTTTTGAAAATCCGGCCCATAGTGAATATGCCCTACACTGAGCATGTTCCAGTCTCTTTTCCTCATTGCTCCTCCTCTGTCCTTAAAAATGGTATAAAAAGAAGCCCATCCCCAGGGGCCTGGTTGTCAGTGCTAAGGGGAGGAGTGGAAGGACACCTGGATCACAGCAGAGGTGGTAGAAAAACAGCAAGAAATGCAGAACAGATAAAGACCATATGGCCTACTATATCTCCTCCTGCTTAGCTTTATAGTTCCTCTCCCTCAGAGATCCTCTGTATTTCTCCCATGTTTCCTTGAATTCTGATACTTTCTCTGTCTTCATCACCTCCACAGATAGGTTGTTCAATGCGACCTCTAACTTTTCTGTAAAGAAATATTTCCTTTAATTACTGGGCGAGAGAACATTGTAGAAATCTTATCTTTGTGTGACTTTCCTCACTCCAAATCGTCAAATCTTCATTGATGTATACTGTGTTGTTCATACGTCTCACTGTGCATGTAAAACTGGCGCCAAAACCGTAGACCACTACCAAAACCTCACCTCGAGTTACTAGCTGGCCCTCCTATAAAGAGTTGACTACTATGTGTGCCACCCCAGAGGCTCTCTCCTTCTCTTTCTCTCTCGCTCTCTCTCTGTCCCTCTCACTTCTCCACTCCCTCCCTGCCTGAAAATGCCCAAAACGGAATTTGCAATATTTATCGCAAATTCCACTTCAGGCATATCGCACAGTTTAATGCCAGGAAAAAAGGTGTAGTTATTTCCAGCGTTAAAAATGTGTGATAATGCCCCTCATTTTCATAGATCCTGCCCAAACCCCTCCCCAATCCCACCCCTTTGAATAAATTCAAAAAATTTGCATTCGCGTTGCGATAACGCCATAACGCATGTGATAGTTATCACAGGCGTTAGGGCCCTAACATCCGCGATAACGCCAAAACGCATGTTGATAAATGACCCTGTAAGTTAGGGGCATTCTGGGAGTGTAACTGGGAGGAGTTGAGTTAGCCGGTTAATAGGGTCATTTTTCAAAACATGATGTGGGGTCATTGCGTGCGTTAGAGCGTTATCGCATGCGATAACACCCTACTGCACGTGAAAAGCTACCGCATTACGGCAGTAAAATTTAAACTTGGGAAAGGGGAGGGGTTTGGGCGGGCTTTGTGTGGAGTAAAAACATTTTAATTCTGGTATTGCTGCGGGTGATAATGTTTTACACATTATTGCCAGTAGTGGCGCCGGAATTAATACCACCTTTTCCATTGGCGGTACGGGGGCAATATGGAGCGGCCAGCTGTACAGTTTCACCCCCTGCCCCCCTTTTTTTAGCTCGGTTCATCATTCTGCTATATTTTTAGCAGAATGATGAATCTAGGCCTAAGTTAGCTGGCTAACTCCAGTATTTAGAGTTAGCTAATGCTGGTCGGGCCAAAGAACTGTCTTAAGCTTAGCCAGCTATAGTTAGCCAGCTAACTTTAAGATAGCTGACTATATTCAGTAGTGTGGCTGCCCACTGTTGTCCTCTTTCCCAACTTGTATCCACTTTTCTCAGCTCCTTTCCCCTTTTTCACAGACCATGGCCTCTCTCTCAGTCCCTCTTGCCCTCACAGCCTGTATCAGCTCCTCTCCCACAGCTCCTCTCCAAGTTCCTTTTCCCCTTACAGGTCCTTACCTCCTCCTCTCTCAGCCAGAATTCATTTATTTGTTCCTCTCCCAACCAATAATATCCCCTTTTAAACCATATCCCAGCAGTTCTCTCAGTCCCTCCCTCACCTTCCATATAGCTCCTCTGTCCCTCTTTCCCTTTACTAGTCCCTGCACCTCAGGAAGCCTGTCTGCCTTACATTGCTGCTGTTCTCTGTTTTCCCTGCAGCCCATTGGTAAGATTTTCCACAGCCAGCCAATAGGCTGCAAGGGGGATGGGAGAAATATCAGAAGAGACACAGGCACTTCCTGCCTGCCCTCCCCTACAGCCCATTGGTCAGACATTCCATAGCTAGCCAATAGGCTGAAGGGTGAGGTGAGAGCAGTAGCAGGAAGACAGAATCACTTCCTTACTACCCTTGCCCACATCCCAGTAGCATGGAGCTCTCAGCTCCCACTCTACAGAAGTGCAGAAGACATATTGGGAATGCTCAAGCACATAGCTGGTTTCTATAATGTAGTTCTTTCATATCAAAGACCTTCAGTATCAACTTGGCACTTCATTCTTTCAACTAAACATAAACTGCCAGGAAACGTCCAACGTCATCACTACCTTTTCACACAGTTGTACACTCAAGTGAAACATCCAAACTATATAGAAGTGATAACTACTATATTATTAAAATTAATTGATCTAGCCTATCACTGTGTATATGCAGGACTTTTGTATAGATATGCAAAGTGTCCAGTGCAGGCAATATATGGAATAATTAATGATGAGCACTGAAGATTCATAATATACATTCAGGACTTGCACACAAAGAAGCCATTGAAAATGTATTAGGAAAATGAGATGCAAGTAAACATAAAAACCACAATGGAGAGTATCAGTGATAACAGATACTGTATATGGTCAACACAAACATATGGGTAGGTACTGACTATACATTAGTAGGAAAAGCAGACTTGATTGTTCATAAATGTTACAACACTTTTCACTCCGTTCACATCAAAATTCTTTCTTTAGTCACTGTTAAGATGAAACTGTATGACACAGGTGGCTCATGCTTTCATGGAATATGTTCCTGAATATGAAGCTCAGATCCTTGCGATGTGGCACAGCAATGAAAGTGACTTTACGTGACTTAAAAACAAAAGACATTTATGGTTCAATGTGCCATTTCCTCTCCATACTCCCTACATTTCACCTTGACCAACTGCCATCTCATAATAATAATTCTTCTAGATAAGATAACTAATGAGTTGTGCTAAATGATATTGTAAGATTAATTATTTTTTATGAGGTCAATTTTCAAAGGGATCCAGCTAAATAACTACCGAGTTAGCCAGCTAGATCCCCTAGAGTGAAACTTGCACCCAATGTAGAGGTTAAAAATATGTGTATACTTTGAAAAAGTGCATACTTTTCAGCCTCATTAAACAGATGCTTTCCCAGGGGCTTCTTTAGGTTGAGGGAGTAAACTGCACACATATAATTGTATTTTCAAATGTATGCATATATTTTTACCCCCATTCCTCTGCCCATAAAAATAGTAGGTGCAAAATTGTTGGTGCTTTTGTACCTGTGTATTAAATTTTCAGAGAGAAACTATCCAGTTTACTCAACAGTTGAACAACATGTTAAAACAATATTGCTAACCAGCATGTTAGCCACTTCCTCCTGAGAATGACTGTGCAGACTGTATGGACCAATTGGTCTTTATTTGCTCTCATCTACTATGCTACTATGTAAACGTGATACTATTATACTGTAAATGCTTCTATATGGACACAGTAACACACAAAAGGCTGAATAATGTTAGATTATAGACTGTTTAAAAAATATAGCAAAGATCAGCTCTGTGGTTGTAGTGCTGCAAGCACTATGGCAAACAGATCCAGGTTCAGATTCCCTGTGCATTGGAGCTGATCAGGCCTGGGCTCACCATGGAGACAGTGTGCTCTAGTCTGGGTCGTGAGGGAAAGTGTCGAGCTCTGTATCATGGTTGACAGGGCTTGAACTATCAACTCTAGATGGAAATGCTAAAAGCCCGCATAGAAAGGAATCACAGAAGGTACGGAAACTAGGAGAGGCCAGAGGACATATACCCTCCAGTTGCCAAAATAGTAGACCCACCTTCATAAGACCCCATTGGTTCAGCAAGACGTGTATCCTAATTTGTCTCAAGATATAAGGAGACCAACAGAGACCCTCACTAGCATAACTGAATCCTGAGATACATCCTCGGCAAGCTCTGTTCATCTGGCTTTGTTCCTGCATTGCTTCAGCCTCCTAGACTCCTGCTTAGTTCTTTTTCCTGGACTCCTTCCTTGTCCCAATGTTATAGGCTCCTGCTTGCCTCCTGCTTCCCACTCTCCTACAAAACTTCTGCCTTTTTGACACCTGACTAGAATCCTGCACCCTGGGTTCCAACTAGAGACCTTACAACTAAGCAGATATGTAACCTCCCACTGTCAGGTGACCACACTACCAACCATCCCCTGACTGCCAGCTAACAAGTATTGCTGAGGATGTTTCTCTGAGAAGCACCCCTCTAGCCTTTGGGTCAGCAAGGATTCCTTAAGATGCCTAGACATGACATCTGTGGAGGGAAGCAGCAACAGAGATCATTTGGGAGAAAAATAAAATATAGTAAAAAAAATATATATGTCTAACCACATTTTATTTTTATTTATTAACATTTATTGATTATTTCTATGGACCACTGGAAGCAATGTACAGAAGCATTAATAAGTCCTTATATAATACAGTGTATGAACATCTCAAATGTGTATACTGTGTTTGTGCCTGTTCCATCCTGTAGCAGATACTAGTCCACAGAATCACCTCTCTCCATAAATATAGTGCTTCCAATATCTCCAGTCTCATCTTCTTGTCTCCATGCCACCCTGTCTTGAGTTTCATCTTATGCCCCTAAAGTAGGTCTGCATTTATATATAACAGGGTACTATAATTCAGGCTCCTGCCCCCATGAGTTTGCATTTGTGTGTAGCTTGGGCAGTGCAAGTAAGGCACTCACAATCTGCCAGCAGTCCTCAGCTACAAGGAAACAAAAAGCAAAGGAAACCAAAGGGAACCGTCTATGGGTGTTAAAGACTTGTTTCACTGCAGAGCCAGATATTATAGGGTTAAATCTTAGAATCAAGAAGCCTCCCCCTCCCTTCCTGATGCTGACCTAGTAGAGCCACACAGGATGTCCCATGACTTGCCAACAGCCAATGAAATCTCAAAACATAATCAGGAAGAAAAAGAGTCAGGGAGAGAGCTTAGCCAATGCAGAGCCAGAAGAAAAAAGGCAAGTTTGTGTTTGTTTCCTACATGGTGTCTGTAAGCCACTGGCCAGGGACAAAAGCTGAAGGAGCAGAGAGAGAGAAAAAAACAGAAAAGGAAAAATGGTGTTGGAATAGCAGCTGCAGAGAGAGTAGCAGAGAGTCTGATATCGGAGTGCAGCAAAATGGTAGCAGCCATTCTTAGCAAAGGGACCAAGCTTGTGGATATTTTTTTGAAGGTGTTAGTAAGCACATGGCTAGGAGTGAGCCGGTCAATGTAGTGTACCTGAAGTTTCAAAAGGCATTTAACAAAGTCTCATGTGAGAGACTCAGGAAATTTAAAAGTCATGGGGTAGGAGATTATTTCCTATTGTGGCTAAAAAGACAGGAAACATAGTAGGACAATGGTTGATTTTCCCAATGATGAAAGAAAAATAGTAGGGTGCCACAGAGATCTGTACTGGGACTGGGATTGTTTAAAATATTCATAAATGATCTTGGAAACAGAGCAATGAATGAGATGTTCAAATTTGCAGATAATACAAAATCATTCAAAGTTGTTAAAACACAAGTGGATTGTGAGGCACAGCAGAAGAGACCTGCAACACTGGGGACTGGGCATCTGAATGACAGATGAACAAGTGCAAAGTAATACACATGGGGAAATAATCCAAAGTAAAGGTACACAATGCTGGGTTTCATATTAGAAGTCACCACACGGAAGCTAGGTGGGGCCAGTGCAGGTAAGTGGTGCGGGATGCAATTCGTTGAAATTCTCATCTCAGTGAGCTGCAGCAGTCAATAAAGCAAATAGAATGTTTGAAATGATTCAGAAAGGACTGGAGAATAAAATGGAGAATATTATACTACTTCTATATTGATCCATGTTATGACCGCACCTTGAGTATTGTGTGCAGTTCTGGTCACTCCTCCTCAAAAAAAATATAGCGAAACTAGAAAAGGTAGAGTTAAAGGCATCAAAAATGAGTATAGAAGAGAGGTTATACAGGTTAGAAGAGGTGACTAAGAAGAGAAATGATAGAAGGTTATAAAATCATGAGTGGGGTGGGAACGGTAAATAGGCGACAATTAGTCACCCCCTTCTAATTCTACTAAAACTGTGAAACTTAACAGGAAGCAGATTTAAAACAAACTGGAGAAAATATTGTTTCACTCAATGCACAATCAAGCTGTGGAATTTGATGCTGGTCAAGGCATCTGTCATAACAGGAGGCAGCATGTCCTAGGCAGTTCTCTCATTTTTCTAAGTTTTAACTTTAAGCTCCATGGAGACTTTTATTTTGGATGAGAGTTTCTTTCCACTGTGTCTCTTGCCACCTTTAACTTATTTGAGCTTGGCGTGCCGAAACCTTTTGGATTCAGTTTAGCTCACTGAGTTTTACTCTTCTATCTAATGAAAGAGGTTCCCTTTCTGAGCCTGAGATCACCAAGATCCAAGGAGAGGATAACTTCCAGCCATCCTGAGAGAAGGAAAGAAGATGGACCACATCAATGTCCCATGAGTATCTACTGAAGATTGGAAGAAAGAGGAGTATCTTCCTTGTTACTGCAAGAGGAAGTAGGAGATAAAAGATTTAACACTATAAAAGTACAATTTTCATACCTCATCTACACTGGGAGGGAAATACCACATTAGCCCTATATTCCAATGGGAAGGAAGAAATTAAGTAACTACAGAATCATTTATTTTATTTGAGAAATATCTGAATTTAAGAAAGACTTTAAGAAATCACAAACTTACTAAAATAACTTGTAACACTTAAAAATGAAGTACACAGCTGCAAAGACTTGAATTTAACACTGCCCTTATCAGTAAAAGAGAAATGTTGGAAACCACCAGCAAACAACTCTCATGTGGTTCTTTTAGTAGTATGTGGTATGTGCAAGAGACAATTATGGAAAAAAGTAAAGAGCAACGTGAAGGTCCTGAAAGAAAACCCCTGCATCAGGGGCTCAAAATACAGTTTGAGCCCCTGATGCAGCCTTGTTTGGCGAAACTCGGCCGGAGTCGGGCTTTTTAATAAAATTCCTTCCACAATATAAGGTTGTCCCCTTGTTGTTTTTTTGCCTTGGCTATGTGGGACCGCCTCCCAATTTGTTTTATTGGACCTGAAAGAAAACCTCCCCCCACGCAGAAAAAGTAAACCTAATGGTGTAGCTACAGTGTCCATATAAACAGAAATTTGAGATAAGGCGACTGGAATTGTTATCCGGGTTAAACCATCACAGGGCTTCCACACAGTAAAAAAAACAACATATAGACATCTCTAAAAAAAATTCATATATAACAACACAAACCATCCCTTCCTCCATCCACCCTTGCCATACCATCCAACTATAAAAGCAGATACAGCACCTATCATGCAATCAAAACAAGTAATGTACCCATAGGGCTGAATTTTCAAAGCCATTTACATGCATAAAACAGTTTTTTGCACGTAAATGGCTTTTATAAAATTGCCTAGAGTTTAGTGCGAGTAAAAGTGCAAACCTAACCTGATTAAGGAGCAGACTAGGAGGGAACTTCCCTACCTAAACCCCCTCCCTCTTCCCCTCTCCTCCCCACCCCCTAAACCCTACCTATCTACCCTTGATTTTTGTATTTTCACACTTACTTCAGGGCCTGACCTGAAGTAAGTTGTGCGTGCCGGCCAGCTGCCGGCGCGCAAGTCTTTGGGACCGCATTCAATGGCGCAGTCCCGGCCAGACCCCCGCCCAGAACATGCCCCCCCCCCCGCCCACCCCTTTGAGGAGGCCCGGCACTTGTGAGCGTACTGGGGTTTACATACGTGGCCGGGCCCCTTTGAAAATTTGCCCGGCGTGCACAAGGCCCGGCCACATGCATAAACCTTGGGATTTAAGCGCTCAGGGCTTTTAAAATCTACCCTTTACTTTTCTATGTACAAAAGCGTGCACATAAGTTAACCCACCCAAGTTATGAATGTGAAGAGCAGTGTAACTTAGTGTGGGTTATTTTGTGCGCGAGAAGGGCAATTACCCGAGCATTTTGAAAGAGAATTTATGCAAATAAGTGAATATAGTTGGAATTTATGCACAAGTGAATATAGTTGGAGGGGTCCTCTGGGATGTATTTTGGACACTACATTTATATATTCCCTAAGTCAGTAATTTTTTAATTGTAAAGACTGGACTAAAAGTTACATGTAACTTTTACACACAGACTTTACATTTTCAAAGCAAACTTATGCACAAACAATGAATAAGCAGTTCCTATTCTTTTTCACAAGCTAATGTAGAGAAGGCAAGAACCTAGTATTAGTTGCAGGACATTACTTAGTTTCATACTAGAATACGTTGGGTTTAACTTGCTTCCCAAAAAGTAGACATTCCATAACCAGACGAGTGCTCAGTCCAATGAGCCCTGCATATGAGAAAGCCGTCTTGACGTGCTGCCTTGTTTTTAGTTCTGCATCTCGATACTTTGCATCAAAAGAGTAAAGGCTTCCATATAAATGAATTCCAGTAGTTGCATAACTGAGCGAAGGCAGTCTCATTAAAACTAGAAACATGTTATGGAAGAGGTGCGATGGAGTGGGGTCGTACATGCAAGCCTGGTGGGACTGTCCCTATGTGAGACCATGTTGGTTAAGGGTGGGAAGAGTGATAAGCCAGATCATTGATGGCCAGGTGATGATTATGCCAGTACTGGGCCTTTTAGGTTTGTGGAATATTCTTGGGCTGGATAGATATATAAAAGATTGCTGGCCCAACAACTTATGCAGTACATGCAGCTCGCTTCTCAGTAGTGAGCAAATGGAAATCTACTCCCACCCTTGAACACTGGAGGGGACAGGTACACACAATTGCACTGATTGAAAAGCTGATGCAAATGTTGAGAGATCAGATCGCATTGTATGATAAAATCGGGGGCTGATACTGGTTGTTCTACAATACTATTGGGTCTGTATAGATCAGGTTACGATTCTTGTTACATAGTTCCTGACTGCTTAGTGTAACTAATTGCTTTCAGTGCTGTATACAAGACTGTGGTTGGCTGTGCTGTTATGCTGGATTTATAAATAAAAAGTAAAAAGAAACAAAAAAAAAACAAAACTAGAAACATGCAAATTTTTTCCATAGCAAAAATAAAATTGACAGAATGTCTCACAAACTTTCCAAAATGTTTACTAAACTGTAGAGATAGAGAAGCTAGGTTTTATATTGTTTTCTGTAGGTGCTACCACAATTTGTATCAAGCTGCTGTGGAATTGATTAGTGGCAGTTCACTGCTTGAATTTGCCACAGAATATAAAAGCTCACAATGGCAGTGCAGGCACCACTTCAAGCTCTCAAATTCCTTAGCAGTTTGGTAGGTTTTGGTAATTTGGGAGAAAATTCAACCATTGATCACTATGAGAAATGAGATTGTAAATGTGCTTATTTTTAGAATGTTCACAATCTATACCTTGTACATTTCATGCATCCTTAATTAGAAGCTCACAATAATTCTGGTAGCCCAAGTGACATTGGTCCAAAAGAATTCAGTGTTGACTGAAATGTATTGAGCTTGCCTTAGCAACACCATTGAGAGTTCAAGAGCTAAGAGTTAAATTCAGTTCAGCTAATACAAAGCCATTAATTACAAAAGAAAACTAGTTTCACACAATACTGGACTATAAGGGAGATTCGATCTTAGATTAAGCAAGGCATTACTGGTATTATTTAACTAAAATCTGGACTGCAACTGTAAGCAGAAAATGGTTTCCGATTGAGTATCTGCCCCTGCAGTCTGATTCAGCGCTGTTAACGTACCAGCTGTGTGCAGAATGCTGTAATTTCTGTTCCCCTCTCTCATCCTGCTCGGAAGACAAAATAAAAGTATTGATGTCGTGGCAAAGGGTAACAAAGGCCTTTGCAGACTCTGCGGGCGCACGGTGACTCTTTCTGAACATTTAAATGTTAATGGAGGTGGGTTAGGTGATGACCCGGCACAGTGCACCAGTTCCTTGTTGTTATCCCATCCAGGCTCTCTAGGCACAGTTTTAGCTACGAAAAAGAAGACAAGAAAAGCAGAATAAAAAAGTGATGGTAGCAAAGCTTTTTTTTTTCTTTTATAGCACACAGCTAGCCATGTGAATTAAATAGTTGCATTTCCATTTTTGATAATATTTTTGTAGACACAAAATTACACCGTAACAAAATGACATGGATTAAAATAGCAACCCACTGATCAAACCTCACTACCCTCCAGGTGCTTATCTGATTATTAATGATCCTCTACAATTATTGCTGATTTGTAAGTGTGTGCTATTATGTCTGCCTTTCAGAATCTTATACATTTCAGGTAGCAGCTCTGAATGGGATTGTATATTAGCTTTGGAGTGCCACCCGTCAGCGTCTGTTTTCAGCTGGGGGGGGGGGACGGGACTTATTTGCTATCATCTGCAGATGTGTACACGGTCACTAGAACGTTAGTGGTGGTAAAATGTTACGTGGGACATAATCCCAGTTTGTGAAGGGGCATGGGGACAGTGTCCGCTCAGCCAGATTCCTGCTGCCCACTGATTCTGTGTGTTTCAGACACTGAGCGGCCTGAGGTGCAGCTGGCACTCAAGGACCCCCTCCTATGCCCATAAGTCTGAAACTACATGACATCTTAACCTTTAGAAAATCTGCTTCCAGACAGCATTTATAAACACCCAAATCTTTCCTGACCTTTACATTTTAGTTGAGAATTTTATATGAAAAAAAAAAAAAACCTGATGTTACAACAAATTGTTTTTCAGCTGTGGCATTTTTAAACTACTTCATGGCGAACTTTGCTTTACCTTTTCCCCCATCCTATTTGAGACCAATCATTAATCATGAAGGAAAATACTCAAGCCTGAAACCTGGGTTTATGATATTTTAATGTTTTTGGCATTTTATATCTATCAGTCAGCTGGAAGTTTTTATCCTTTTTCTTTTATACACTGTGACTGTGTAATTTAATTCTAGATTCTCTCCTTCTTGGTAACCTTCCACACCCATACCATCATGGGTTGAAGACTTTTTTAAAGCACCATCACATGCCGTAGTGCTCACATTACCATTGGACTATATCCATTCATGAAAGACAGCAAATCACCTCCTATACTTCATTCTGCTCGTTAATACTTAAACTCTGCTTTTGAGATGGAAATCTATCTGAAATTGTGACGGCGTTCCTGTATCTTTTTTTCATACATTAGTCACTGCTCAGCAAAATGATGGCTACCAAAATAATATTCTTCATAACATCCTAACCCTCTCTTTAGTAAAAGGTTTTTCCATTAGTACAAAATGCAAGAATCGTCTCACTTTTATCTGGCATGTGCTGCAGGGAGACTTGGTCCCACCGCCACACCTTGTCTTGAAGGGTTAAACTCTAAAGAAAAGGTGATCGTAGTTACAATATTTAAAAAAAAAAAAAAGTATTTAAAAATATTTATATCCCACCCCTCCCAAGTTCAACTAGCATTTATTAGGACAAGGGTTGCTCTTCATTCCTGGAGTTGAGATAATAGTTTAAGAAGGCAAGCAGCAGTGTAAAGCTTGGATTTATAATTCCATTTCAGAAGAGCTCATTTGCTTTTATTTTATTCAAAAAAAAAAGTCAACAAAGTAATTGCACAGAGGTGACATCTGTAGTAGGCAAAAGACACAAGCTTTTGGAACTAAAGTCCCTTTCTTCAGGCTTTAGTAATCCCATAAGCTTGAATCTTTAAATGTTTATTAAACCAATAAGGGAGTTACCTCTATCCAACAACTTTGTGGGTTCACTTTGAACTCATTTAGTTATGGCACGCCCTTTCTACTTTCTGTGTTTTTCTTTACATCTTTATTTATTGCCAATGTGACTATTACTGACTTGGGAAAGTCTAAAGTTGTTAGATCTTTGAACTTAAGCAAGGTCAGGCATGGATAATGCCTGGATGGCGTATCCCCACCAATGACTGGGTGCTATGGACTGTAGAAGGCAAGGGCAGACCTCTATGGTATTCAGCCAATGATAAAAACTCTATGGTATTCAGCCAAGCGACAGTCATAGACACAATAATAAAACTATGATTTCCTAATTCTCAGCACCCACAAATAAGTAGAAAGAGAATAGGAAAAACAAATTTATATAGATAGTAGACTGTTAAAAATAGCTTTAGGTTTCTGTTGGTAGCCTATGGATATATACAAGAAATTTCATTCCTTCGCATGGAGCTACCTCAGATTTCCACAGCAATTTGGACGTTTTTATTAGTCTGTGGTGTACGTACGTGTAAAACATAAGAACATAAGTATTGCCATGCTGGGTCAGACGAAGGGATGAATTTTAAAAGCCCTATGCGCGACAAACCTGGGAGATATGTGCAGAAGTTTGGCCGGCGCGTGCCATGTGGATTTTAAAAAGCATGCAAGTATGCATGTATCTCCCGGTATGCACACAACATTTTTTTTGCAAAAGGATGGGGAATGGGCATTCCCGGATTTCTCGACTTAATCTGTGCATAAGTATTTACGCGCGCAAGCACACGTTGGGGGTCCTCTACCTCATAACTTTACTTCTGCTAAGGATGGCATGTAAGTCCACGAACAAAAAAAAATAAGCTAGTCAGTGGGGTTTTAAGGGTAGGGGCTAACAGGGTAAAAGGGAAGCTAATTAACTAGGGGGGTTAGGAAGTCCTATCCTTTATCTGGGCTAACTGGGAATGAACTGAGGAAACTGGTAATTGCATCGGTGCATGTATCTGCTAAAATTCCCTCACTTACAAGTTAGGAGGCGGCATTTGCATGCCAAAATTGTGCACATATGTACATGCATACAGCCTATTTTATACCATGAGTGCATATACGGGCATATGTTATAATATGGTTGTGTCCTTTAGCGCGAGCTGGCGTATGCACGTACATGTGCACCTGCGCAACTGTTTCAAAGTTACCATCCCTGGGTACATCAGGCCTGGTATCCTGTTTCCAATAGTGGCCAATCCTGGTCACAAATACTTGCCAGAATCCCAAATATTAGATAAGATCCCATGTTGCTAACACCCAGGGATATGTAGAGACTTTCTCCAAGTCTTCTGGTTAATAACAGTTTATGGACTTTTCCTCCAAGAACTTGTCCAAACATTTTTTAAACCCAGCTATGCTAGCTGCCTTTACCACAACTTCCAACAATGAGTTCCAGAGCTTAACTGTGCGTTGAATTAAAAAATATTTTCTCTGGTTTGAATTAAATGTGCTACTAACTTCATGGAATGTCCCCGGGTCTTTATATGTTTCAAAAGAGTAAACACAACTGATTCACATTTAGCCTTCCTACTCCACTCATAATTTTATAGATCTCTATCATATCCCCTCCTCAGCTGTCTCTTCTCCAAGCTGAACAGCCCTAACCTCTTTAGCCTTTTCTCATAGGGGAGCCATTCCATCCCCTTTATCATTTTGGTCGCCCTTCTCTGTTCCTTTTCCAGTTCAGCTATATCTTTTTTGAGATATAATGACCAGAATTGTACACAGTACTCCAGGTGTGGTCTCACCATTGAGCAATATAGAGGTATTATGACCGTTTCCATTTTATTCTCTTTTCCTTTCCTAATAATTCCTAATATTCTGTTTGATTTTTTTTTTTACTTCTGCCACATACTGAGCCGAGGATTTCAAAGTCTAGATCCTTTCCTGGATGGTAACTCCTAACAGTGTGTAACTAAAGTTTGGATTACTTTTCCCTATGTGCATCACTTTGCACTTATCCACATGAAACTTCATCTGCCATTTGGATGCCTGTTCTCACAATTTTGGTTTAACAACTCACAATAATTTTGTGTCATCTGCAAATGCCATCTAATTACAAGATTCAGGTGATAATATTGCATTGATGTGCAACTTATGTCTATTTCTTTTTTTTAATTCTTGTTCAGAAAATTTAAACTTTAACACGTGCAGATCGAGGCAAAAGTCATGTGTTCTTATGAAAGCATCTGTGCATTTTTCAGTTTCTCTAAAGCTAGAGGTTATTAAGAGATCCCTTATCAAATGCCAGAATCCTGGTAACTTCTGTAGTGCTGTCGTCTGTTTCATCCATACCTGCCAGGACTGTAGGATATAGAAGGTCTATAGCAAGCAATGCTGCCTTGAAAAGTAAGGCCCTAACATAACATTTATATAAATCATTTCATTGAGGAGTGAAAGGGAGTTTATATGGGGGTAATGAGATTTGTGGTTTATACATTATTTATGGCTACTTAATCTAGATAAAGTAAGTTATGTTTTTACTCCTTAGTTTCACTGTTGACAGTATTTCTGATTTATTTCTTCTTACTCTATAGATGTTCTCAATTCTGTTTCTATTTATTTATTTAAAACTCATTTCTATCCCGCTTTTCTCCGTGATCAAAGCAGGTGACAATTTTACATTCATAAACCTTATGTGCAAAACAATGCATCAACAGCAATAAAAACATGTATTTATTTATTTATCTATTCTTGGCATTTCTTATATTCCATTTCCTCCATATACTGTTTTGTGCGGATTACATAATAACCATACACTAATTAACAAATGACAATAGATATACAACAAAAATGATAAAACACACATAAAATATAATTACTAAGATTACAAATAAAATATTTATTTTAAATTAAAAGTAGTACTAAAAATGTCTAGACCTGCTTCCTGAAAAGATTAATATCATTAATCATAAATAATTCAATTGAATAAGGCATGCCACAATATTGGAGCTACACAAGAAAATGCCCTTACAAGTGTTATTTGTAATTTACACTCTTGCACAGATGGTACAGCCAGTAAATTGGTATTGACAGCCTGACGAGGTAAGAGAACCACACTTGCCTGGACCATGCTGGAGCAATGAGGATAAGGCATGCCTGGTCCTTGAGTACTTTCTGTACTTGCTAACAACAGAAGTGAAGGAAACGCATGCAGCAGACCTGAATCCCACTTGAGAAGAAAAGCATTCAGAATGGATCTGAACTTGCTTTGAAGAATGGAGCAAAATTTTTTCAAATTTTCTGTTGTCCTCTGACATGAACAAGTCAATTGACAGGCACTCCCAGAGGTCAGATAGCCTGTCTACTCCACTTTGGTCTAGAGACCACTCGTGGGAATGAAAAACTCTGCTGAGGCGTTCTGCCAGCATGTTGGAGATCCTGGGAAGATAAGTTGCTTAGAGAAAAGCTATGTGGCTGCGAGCCCATTCCCAAATTTTTTAGAGATTCCTGGCAGAAGGTCCAAGACCCCGTGCCCTCTTGTTTGTTCACACGGTACACAGCGCTATTTGGTAATCAGTTTGGATCAGAATTCTCTTCCTCTGAAGGAGATGTGAGAAAACTCTCCATGCATGTCGGATGGCTCGTAGCTCCAAGAGGTTGATCTGAAATGGATATTCTGTCACCGACCAGATCTCTTGGGAACCCATGTGGTTCTCTCCCCCTCCCCCACGGTGGACTCATTCATTGCTAGCATTGCCTGATGAGGAAGAAGTCAAAGAAACTCTGGATCTAACCAGCAAAGGACACATGTTTTCATTTTGGCGGTAACCCTTGCAGGGTGGGGCAAGGGCTGAAGAAGTTGCTCCCAATGGGTGCGGAAGCCCCATTGGAGAATTCTCGTGTTGGGGGGGGGGGGGGGGTCATAGAGAGCACATACACTGTTGTCACCAAATGCCGAAGGACAACTAGGACTTGTTGGTCAGGACTCAATCCCGCTGTATAAATTCTGAATCAAGATTCAAAGGCAGAATGCCCAATCCCGATGAGAGTAATGTTTTCTTCTTACAGTGAATCTACCCATGTCCTGATAAGCTTGGTCCTTTGGACAGGAACAAAGTTTGATTTGGCAAAGTTGATTATTTTATTATTTATTTTTATGAGCCTGCCTCAGATTTCTGCACTGCGCTCATTTCCCCATACATTTTTCTGCTATACCTCGCCAAAGCTATTCATAGTCTACTTTTCATTCATCTCTTTTTCATTCATCTCTTTTTCAAAGGCGGATGTAAAGAGAACAGTCTTCAACTGGTTTTTTTTAAACTCCCTGGACTTGTAATTGTTCTGAAATACTCTGGCAGTATATTCTAAATTATTGAGCCAGAAACTGGGAATGCTCTCTTGCTTCTCTCCAATGGGTGAGCTAAGCAAGGGGAAGGAAATGCTAACAGTCCATGCTGCGCTGACCTCAATGCTCAGGGAGGTTGATAAACCTGAAGCATCGCACACACTCATACAGAAGAATCTGAACTCAGCAGGTTATTGCATCAAGGATCTATTTCTATTTTAGTTGTTAGAATTGTTTTTTGGGGTTTTTTTTTTAATTTATGCATTTCAAACACAATGCAAGACATAATCTTGAACATGAAAATCTAGAATAAAGGGGTTGATTTTAAAATTGTTGCTTGCACTAAAATTCCAACTTACGCATATAGGTGGGCTATGTGTGAGCAATGCAAATTTTAAAAGCCGTGATTTATGTGCATATATATGCATGCGCAAGCAAAAAAAATAAGGGGCGGGACCAACAGTTACGCGCATATCTCCATATTTTAAAATCAGAGGCCACAGCACGTGGCAGCTTCTTAGCTGTGTAACTTTTCTGTTGCTTCTGATGAGGAGCAAGTCTGCATATCTTGCATTTTAGGGCCTACATGACAGGGAGAGAGGTCCGGGTCAACTGGGGAGCCTGCAGGTCCCGAGAGCTCTGGATGACCTCGAGATTCACTGGTGGACTAATTGGAAAAACTGGGAAGGTCCCTCACATGAGCATGTTTTGAAATCCACTTACATATGCACGTAAAAGCTGCAAAGTCCTATGGAAGATATGCAAATAGGTTTGCTTGAGTAACTACTTCAAATTAAGAGCATACTCGCGCGCGGAGAAAAAAAGAAGAAAGGAGAAGAAGCAAGACCCTCAAGGTATTTGTTTATTTAGATGTATATATTGCATCTGTCCAGAGCAGCTCCAAGCAATTTACATATTTACCAAAAACATTTTAAAACATTTGAATATAACTCAAACAAAACATTCTCCCTGACAAACAAGCTCCTATAAAATCACAACTTATTCATAAATAAAACATTTAGGGGTAGATATTGAAAAAATTGCCAGCTATCTAAGTCAGCCAGATAGTCTTAGCTAACTTAGATGGGATATTCAGATAAGTCTTAGCTGGCTAAATTTAGACCTGCTGTTGAGAAGGTCTGTCTTAGCCAGATAAGCAGCTGAGTCTCAATATCGCTACTTAGCCGGATAACTTATCCAGCTAAACAGCGTCACCCCATTACACCCATTGCCCATGTTAGCTGGCTAAGAACTTACTCCTAGATTTATCAAAATGCTTCACAAACTGAGAGAGAGAGACTCTGCATAGAGTCAGTCTAACACTCTATAAATATGCACCACTGTAGAGGGGCACTTTGAATCGGGGTGGGTTTCAGAAGATGGGGGGGGGGCTTCAGGGGGGTGATGTTAAGGAAACATTCTGAGGTATTCATAGTAAAATTGACATCACTAAAGATTTGTAGTCATTATTATAGATGAAAAGTATAACTAGAGGAGTAGATGTATCTTTAGTGATGTCAATTTTATTTAACGCGCGCATGATGTCCCACGAATATCGGTATATAAAAATAAATAAATAAAATTAAGGCCCTATCGCAAAATGATAAATGACCCTGTTAGCCAGTTAAATGACTTAACTGTTAAATGATTTAACTGGCTAAGTAGCGGCTGCTGAAAATTCAGCAGCCACTTCTTAACACTTTAAGACTGACTTAATTGACTAAGTGCTATTTGTATATTGGCCTTTTAATATCAAACCTTTCCTTATAAAATCCTACAACTGCCTAGCCTTAATCCATGTCTCAATCTCCAGGATAATATCTTCTGAATAAAACTTTTGGAGATCCTCAATTTAGGGGCCACAACTGAGAAGGCCTGTTCTGAGGTCCTGACTAATGGTACTTCTAATGGTCCTGGAATCATTAATAGCTCCTTCAGTAAGGATCTCAAACTATGCCTTGAAATATACCAAAAACACTTACTTCATGGATAGTTGGGCTGGGTATTCATCAATACTTTAAAAGTAAGAACTAGAATCTTAAATACCACTCATAAGAACATAAGGCTTGCCATACTGGGTCAGACCAAGGGTCCGTCAAGCCAAGGATCCTGTTTCCAACAATGGGCCTCCAGGTCACAAGTGCCTGGCAGGATAGATAGATTCCAAGCTGCTTATTCCAAAAATAAGCCGTGGATTTCAGCAACTCCACCTTAATAATGGTTTATGGACTTTTCCTCCAGCAGCTTGTCCAAATTATTTATAAATCCAGCTACTCTATTAGCTTTCATCACATCCTCTGGCAACAAATTCCAGAGCTTAATTATGCATTGAATAAAAAAAATATTTTCTCTTATTAGTTTTAAATGCATTACCTAGTAAAACTTCATTGTGTGTCCCCTGGTCTTTGTACTTTTTGAAAGCGTAAACAACTGATTAATGTTTACTCGTTCCATTTCACTCATTTTATAAACCTCTTACCTCCACAGGCAACAAATGGAGACACCTAAGTACCGGAATGATGTGGTCCCTTGCTTTCAAACCCACTATAATTTGTGCTGGTATATTTTGGACCAACTGCAACTTTTCACTGTCCTCTCGGGAATGAATTACAGTAGATCATTCTAGTCAATCACAGCAGATATCTATCAAGTAAAATGAGGAGAGTAAAAGAGGTACCTAGCTGGTACTAGTAGATAAACAAAAAAACAGAAGCAGAAGAAAGAATCAGATTAGAGCATCAGAACATTCATGTATCAGACAGAGCGCTGTAAATTGAAAGGACTAGCTGTGTCTAGTGTCCTGGGAGTCCCTAATTTTAAGAGGTAAATAACAGAAACCCCCAATAATAGGAAAAGGGAGACCACAAAGTTGCTGTTTAAATAATTTATAATTTGGATTTATGGATTTATCAAGGAAAATATATATTATGTGTCAGATTATTAGCACTGAATAAGTGCTTTAGTAAAGACTGTACACTAGAACACCATTCACATGTCCTTCTGGTTTTTATGCACTTGAATACAGAGTGCCCAGGGTCCCCCTATGGAGAATCCACTACATGGGGCTTAAAGAGATTGAAGATTTTAGACTGTGACTTAGCCCTCCTATTGAGGTTATGCACCTTGAAGGTTACATATGTGTAAGCATTCATAATTTATTGAGTTTAACATACAGAAAAATGCTTAAATTATTTTTCCTACCCATCTGACTTTATTTCCAACAGATGGGTAGGAACACAGAATGAGGGTTATTTGGTGGAACTGAAAAATTTTTGTTGAACTTCCCTATAAAAATATGAGTGCTATCTATTTTCTATGGATTCCATTTCAGTAATAGTGTTGACATGCCATATCACACAATCTAAATTTGTATACTAGTTTTTCGGCAATGTAAGAGTAAACATATGGGCAAAGATAAGCTTCATATTTTCAGAAGGGCAGTTTCCAAATACTGCTGGATAAAAAACATGAGGGTGAGTCTTCCTGAAGGAAAAGGAAAGATCATATTTGTCACTTGAGGTAAGTTTCTCTGTTGTATATTTTAAAAAAGAATATGTGTGTTTTACTTTATAATATCTACTTATACCAAATAGGGCCTGATTCCCTATGCCACAGAGTAGAAAAGTATTAAAGACTATTAACAGCTCCATTGTTGGGAAGGGAATTTCTGTAGACCAAAGAAGGAATCTCTGTTCAAAATGAAGAAAGGAGGAGTTGAAGTGCTTGAATATTAAAATTGCAATTAGTTATGCTACTGGAGAAATAGAAAGCTACGTAGAATACAACTATCCTGCCAAGATCCTTGAAAGGAAAACATTGGCCATCAAGATGAAAAGTATCTTCAAAGTAATCAAAACCATAAGAAAATATCAGTGGATATATAATATTGAGTGATTTTACTTAGAAAAATGTGCAGTAGCATATGTAAGGGTGTTATCTTATTAGGTAAGTAAAATGGAATTAGCTTATTGGAATTCTCTGAGAGCATTTACATTGAACCAGTGAACTAAAAAAAAAATAAATCAGATAATATAAATAAATAAAACAATAACCCAGATATTAAAAAATAGCTGAACACTTACAGGTTGATTTTAAAAGCATTGTTCGCGTAAAAACGGTCATATGTATGCGGGTCTTGCGCGAGCAACACGCATTTTAAGAAGCCACAAAGTGCACACATACATACCTGTGTGCACATCAAGAAGAAGGGGAGTAAAAGGGGAAATGAATGGGTTTTCTGGGGCGAGGCCAAGACTTATGCCCGTAAGTCCACATTTTAATAAAGTTGACCATGTGACTTTATTTCTGGGCCTGATGAGGAGCAAATATGGAGATCTCACGTTTTAAGGCGTTTAGCACAGAATGAGGGCTTGGGGTGAAGTTGGGGGCTTCCAGGATGAAGAACCAGAGGGGACTTGAAGACCTCGATATAAACTGGGCAAACTAGTGGACTACTTGGAACATCTGATTTTTCCCTCGCGTGAGCATGTTTTAAATCCGCCTGCATACTCGCGTGAAAGCCACTAAAGCCCTAGTACATTTTTTTAAAAAACAAGCTTTTAAATGACTTCTGAAGAGCATAGATTCCAATTCTAGACTTAGCTCGCTAGGAAGCGCATTCTCCAAACAGGAACCCATCCATGTAAAGCGTGCTTCCTAGTTTTCATTCAGACTTTCTCAATGCAAAGGAAACGGTATTAGTGCTTCCTGAACAGACCTCAGGGCCCTGGATTTTAGCAGATACGCGCGTAGCCGCTAAAATCCAGGATCAGCGCGCGCAAGGCTGCCGATTTTGTGCAGCCGGCGCGCACCGAGCCGCGCAGGATACCTCCGTTCCCTCCGAGGCCGCTCCGAAATCGGAGCGGCCTCGGAGGGAACTCGCTTTCGCCCTCCCCTCACCTTCCCCTCCCTTCCTCTATCTAACCCACCCCCCCGGCCCTATCTAAACCCCCCCCTACCTTTGTCCGGGGATTTATGCCTCCCGGAGGGAGAAGTAAATCCCCGCGCACCAGCGGGCCGCTAGCGCGCCGAGACGCGACCTGGGGGCGGTTCCGGGGGGTGCGTCCACGCCCCCGGACCGCCTCGGGCTGAAACCACGCCCCCCAGGCCCGCCCCCGAAACGCCGCGTCCCGCCCCCAAAACGCCGCGTCGATCGGCCCTGCCCCCGACACGCCCCCAACAAAAAACCCCGGGACTTACGCGAGTCCCGGGGCTCTGCGCGCGCCGGCGCGCAAGGCCCTGCTCGCGTAAATCTGGGCGGATTTACGCGAGGAGGGCTTTTAAAATCCGCCCCTTAGTGTACACAATTGTAAAACAGCATGCATTGCAACCGTAGCAAAATGAAAAATACCCAGACCCTCAAAATGAAACAAAACACCCCCACTAACAAAATGAAAGTAAACAAAAAAAAAACCCAAACAAACATGTACATGCTAATATTTATCTCTGCAACAAGCTGGTGCAAGACTGGCAGAGAAGCATGGCTGCACCCATGCAGCTTCTGTTATGTGCATTTGTTGACCAGTTATAAATCTTCATTCCTTTTTCTCACAGAAAGTTGCAATAGTGCTGCATTGCATCCTCTTGTAATGCCTGTAATGTTGCCTGACTGTTTGATGCATGCATCCTGCCAAGATAGTATGACACGATCAATTCTCCTCCGACCTATGTCATAGCAGTACATCAAGCAGCTGTAGAAAGCATCATGTTCATTGCATGAAATAAAATCCACTGAAATAACCAAAACATTTAGGGTTACATTTTAATAGGGCACCTTACTGGTAAAGTTATAAGTGTATTGAGAAGAACTTGTGTACCTTCTGAAAATGTTAGGTACGTATATACATCAAAAATACTTCCCCAAAAAGTCCCCCCAAATGTATCTGTTTTAGGCAATCATTACAAAAGTAGGTGCATGCTTTCAGGCAGCTGAAAATTCACAAGCAGATTCAGCTTATCCATAGGTGTCGGAACGCAGTGGGCCAGCTGGGTCCTGGCCCGACCGATTTTTTTGCCATCCCAGACACAGCTCTTCATTCTCATGCTGGTCTTACAAGATATGCAGATAGATCAGTGTGAGGATACAGATCCCTGTGTGGCTCAAACTCAGAACAGCACGAGTGCCTCTATCCTTGTGCTCAGCTGCATGCATGTCTTGGGAGATCAGCATGAGAATGCCAAGAGCCACGTGGTGCTGACCAGTACCAGCACTTCTGCCTCAATAAAAGAGACTTCAGGCTAAGGAATGCAGGCTGGCTGGGAGGGGTCTGAGGTTGGAGGCTGACTAGGGTGGGGGTCTCAAGCTGGAAGCTAGCTGATGGGGGCCAAGGCTGACTGCTGGTTAGGGGTGGGAGTCCAAGCCTAGAGACTGACCGCTGGCTGGGGGTGGAGGCTGGCTGGCTGTGGAAAGGGATGGATGCCGGAGTCTAAGGCTGAATGGTTGGTTGAGGCTGCCTAGCTGGCTGGCTGGGAGGGGGCTGGCAAGAAGGACTGGAAATTTTAAGCTTAAAATAGATCATTACAGAAATGTATGCAACAAAACTAAGAAGAAGTGCAGGATAATGGGTAAGTGATTATGAGATGGAAGGTAGTTTGATATTTTAATGTTTGGTTTTAGGTTTTTTTTATAAATTGTATAATGGTTTTATGAATATATTACTATTCACTGTTTAGAAATTATGATTTGCAGTATATAAATTTTAAAATAAGTAAATAACAGCTGACTAGAGGAATGAGCTTGGGGGGAGGCTGGGTGGCTGATGGGGAGGAAATGGTTGGAGGCAGACTGACTTGGGGGAGGGGAGGCAAAGCAGGAGAGCACGACTAGTTGGTTAGGAGGAATGACTGACTGAAGTAGGAATGACTGACTGAAGTAGGCTTGGAAGCTGGTGGGTACAGGAGAGGGAGCAGTCTAACTTCAGTTAGTCAGCCAGAGTGACTCACTGCTCTCTTGATTAACAAATGTTGACTGACTATTTGTATTTAAAAATACAAACAGTCTAACTTCAGTTTATTCCCTGCCTTACTGACTATTAAAAGCACAAACACACTAAATAATATTCCCAAATAGTTAACTTCGTTCCAATACTTTTAAAAAAGAAAATTTCCTAAGCAAAATCTTACTGATTCCTTTCAGCCACCAGCAAGGTGATCCTCTCCTCTCAGTGCTCCCACTGATTCACATTTACCCATTCAAGTCTTCTCATGATTTTGTAGACCTCTATCATACCCTCCCTCAACTGTCTGTTCTCCAAGATGGTTAGCCCTAACCTCTTTAGCCTTTTCTCATAGGGGAGCCGTTGGATGCCCTTTATCATTTTGGTCGCCCTTCTCTGTACTTTCTCCAGTGCAACTATATCTTTTTATGAGATGCGGCGACCAGAATTGCACACAGTATTCAAGGTGTGGTCTCACCATGGAGCGATACAGAAGCATTATGACATCCTCCGTTTTATTTGCCATTCCCTTCCTAATATTTCCTAACATTCTATTGGAGTCCTGTGAGTTAGTGCTATTGTGATATGACAGGTTTGCTACTTATATGCTGAGGTTTTGGGGGGAGGGGGATTTCAGGATCTTTTTTATTATTTCATAACTTACCTGGCAGTGGAAGGAACCTATATTACTAATTGTTATTTAGATGACATCAAAAGTTTAAAAAAAAATTCTATATGGTGAAGGGTATTGGGGGGGTGTGGAAATATCCTGCTCTGTGACAGTGTTGGAGGGGGGTGTGTGTGTGTGTGTGTGTGTGTGTGTGTGTCTGGAGATACTAAATTTATATTGGGCTTGTCTTGCACATATTTTGACTAGAATGAACCTCAGTCTTAAGCCAGGGTATGTTGGGTATGAACTCAGTCTCTCATATGTATTGCTAGTCTCTTCTTAATGCTTGCATAGTGCCAAACAGCTTCTTTCTGAGGCTTCTGCGGTATAATATATACAGGCAACATATTGAGGTGAGCTCGGAAGTTCTTTTTAATAAGGCGCATGGGGCCCAATCAATTAGGCCGCTTTTCTTGGTCTCTGATTACATCTCTTGATACTTGATGATTTTCTCTCTCTCCATACATAGCACAGAGCAGTCGCTTAGTACTGACACTTCTGTTAGTAAGGCTGTTGTTGTGGTTTTCTCCTTTATCACTATGTCTGGTTTTCTAGCATCAAGCTTTATATTGGTTGGCCTGGGAATGAATAATTATACTGTATGATTTACACCAAGATTGTATGTAAGAAAGAATGACCAACTGTAAAAGTAAAGTAAGAGGTTGGCAGTGAGAGCTGGGGGCAGAGCTTGGTTGATTTGCTTGGCTCCCCCCTTAACCAATAAATCGTTCCACTGCCCCTGAACCTCTGTTTGTAACTCCTTTAAAGCTACTCTCCCTTCCTAATCTGGCTACCAAGCTATACTTTAGTAGGGAACCTGACGGGACTCTTTACTAAATATATATTTAGAATATAGGAAAGTATCAGACTTTGTTGTAACTTTTTACACAATTTGTTGTACTTATAAAAATGGAGAATTTCAGTTTAATAACACATTTTCGTCACTGCTCCTTCATAATATATAACGATGCATAAACTTTCAGGAACAAAACTCCACTTCATCAGATGCAGATGACAGAATGGCCTCTTGCCCTTGAAAGCTCGTGCCTCAATAAATCTGTTAGTCTATAAGGTACCAACAACTTCTTTTATCGTTTTTATATAGACTAACCCGGCTACCCCTCTGGAATATCAGTATAGTAATATATGATTACATTCATTTTGAATTAAAAAAAAACAAAAAAAACGCAACAGTGGTTCAGTAAAGAGTCCCAGGAGTGCCATTAGAAACAGGCTCACGCTCACATGCAACTTCTCAATGAATGACACAAGCTTTCCTCTTCAGTATTGCATGTACTTAGAAAGGCCATGCAACTCATCAGACTTGTGCTCTGCAAGGCTTCTGTTTATCACTAAGCTATAAGGCATTACAGCCATAGGCAGTGATGGAAGGATCTTTGAAAACATACAGGGACTCCCCTGTAGTATAGGTTGATGGCATTTGTGAACAAAACACAATTTTCAAAAAAGTGTGGCAGCAGTTTCCCTGCTCACTTTTTTCCCCTGATATAAAGCAAAGCTTTGACATTTTAGTAGCCTTTTTTATGGACAAACTCACCTCTAAATTGGTTTAAAGAGTGAAAAAAAAATATCTAAGACTTTTAAAGCATATGCAGCTGCTAAGAGATTATCGGAGTTTAATATTGAGATCACTGGTGACCAATCAGGAAGAACTTTTCAGATGCACACAATTATAAATATTCTTTGGCATTCCTCATTATGTTAATGGATGTTAATTGTTTTACTGTCAGTGTTTAAAATGCATGGTGGATGCAACATTTTAGAAAAAATAACTCTTGTAAATGTCATCTTTTTCGTCTGGAAGAATCCAACAGCATGGCCACAAGAAACATATTTGATTTAACCTGCTAGGATCTAAACATATTGGGATCAGTTTTCAGACCTTCCCCCTCCCCCCACTGGTGCCTCCAAAATGAAATCATTCCCTAACCCTATCCTCTTTTCCCCATGGACATGAGTTGTGGAACAGTGCACATACTTTTACTTGTGCTGTGGGGGAGATTTTTAAAAGGCATTTTTATGCAGGTAAACATGTATATCTGCTTTAAAACCTTTGAAATTGCCCTCGTTTTGCTCTAAATACTTAAGTATGTTATCTTAGGATAAATCACCATACTGAAAAGAATCCGTGTGGTTCTCTTGGTAGAGGTCTGTCTTAAAGCTTTCGGGTTTTTATAGGGAGTAATTTTCAAAGCTGGGTATAAATGGCTGTTATAAAATAGCCAAGGGCTCAGCGTGGATAAAAACACCCATGTGACCTGATCATGCCCATACTTGAACGCAACCTGCAGAGAGGCATTCTGGGGGGTGGGGGTGGGGCAGAGGGCACAGTTGGAACTCCCGTGCATACCTTTTTGATTTTAAAAAGCATGTACATAAGTTTACCCGCATAAGTTATGTCTTCTAAAGAGGTGTAAGAGTTAATGTATGCACAAATCGGACCAATTACCAGAGCATTTTCAAAGGAACTTCTGCACCTTTGACAATGCTGGCTAAAGTCTGCATGTGCAAGTAACATGCAGATTTTAGTCCTACTGGTACAGTTATAAAATTAGCATTACTATGTCTAAAGTAAAACTACTTTTATCATCTGGTGTTTGTTCAACCAGGGGAATGCATTTGATCAAGTTAATAGGGAACTACAATGGACAATCCTGACAGGGTACGGAGTCACTGAGCACCTAATTAAAATATGTCAGCATTTATATAAGAATTACAGTGGAAGAGTAAGGACAGAGTTATATATTTCGCAACCTCTCCAGGTAACATGAGGTATGTGCCAAGGGTGTGTGTTGTCACCTTTGCTATTTATCATTTACATGAATAATATCTGTAAGTTAAACAAGCATATGGCCTAGCTCTGATGGCAGTAAATAAACAACTTCAGAACCACCTAAATAAGTTGAACATACAGGTCATAATTTTATAACAGCCTGCCTAAAATAGCCAATACAGGTAAGTTATGCCAATTTTCAAAGTAGACTTACATATAAAAATTCTAGCAAGTGAAGTTCTTCCATGCATAAAACAGGAACATGATCCAGGGATGATCATTTCTGATTATCTTAACATGGCCAAACAGGTAGATAAGGCGAAAGCCAGAAGGATGCATGAGTGCATAGGGAGAGGAATAGCAAGCAGGAAAGGGGAGGTGATATTGCGTCTGTATAAGTCTTTGATAAAATCTCATTTGGAGTACTGTATACAGTGTTAGAGACCATATCTTCAAAAGGAAATCGAGTAGATAGGGTTGGTCCAGAGGACAATTACTAAAATGGTCAAGGGTCTTCATAATAAAGCATATGTGGACAGAAGGAAAATGTAAATATAACCTCCAAGGAATAAATACACAGGAGACAGGCCTCTTTCAAAGGAGAGGAGGCTCTGAAACAAAGAGTCATGGAATGAGAGTGAAAGAGGGTAGAATCAGAGATAGTTTAAGGAAATGTTTCTTTACAGAAAGGGTGGTGGATACATGCAACAGCCTCCCTGTGGAGGTGCTGGAGAAGAGAGCACAGATGATCTCTGAAGGAAAAGAGGGGACTCTAAAACTGAGCAGGAGGATATATGATGAGCCCTATAGTCATCATCTGCTGTCATGTCCTGCGTTTCTGCGATGATGATGACCAATTCAAAAAAGAAGAAATAAAGTGTAAACCAATGCACCATAAATGTCCATAATACTCCTCAAAATAGGAGGAAGTCATAAGAATACAAATGCAAAATAATAATAAAATAGCCAATATTATCATTCACAAATAGGATATCCAACTTCTACACATACTTAATATGAACAATAGATCTTTAAATACACCCTCAAATACCCTTGGGAAATGAAAGTTAGATAATTATAATCTCAAGGAAAAGTGTATCCTTTAGAAATCTTCTAAATTTCCTGGATCAGAATATAACAAAATGATTCCCTTGATAACAATACATTTAGAATGACATTTTCAAAAGAAATCTATACCAAAAGATACCATTTGTTGGTGCAGCTGCAAAAATACCACCTTTACTTGTGACACATCAAGAAACACTGACTTTTTTGACCATTGAAAAGTGTTTATTATTATTATTATTATTATTATTATTAAAAAAAAAACCAAAAAAACATTTTTAGCATCCAGGCTTTAACAGGATCCAGATGAAAGGATACCGGTGACATACCATTTTCTATGAACTGTTCAAGATCGCCCAAATATCTAAACTATCAGCTCTTAACAGATTATCATTGATTTGGTTAACCCTATGCTTAAAATTAAGAACACTGTAGATTTTTGAGAAACCAGCGGGATTTCCAGGATAGATTTTTAAATCTTATCTGACAGATTAATTAATCTAGATTTATGGATTGTTATGAAACATAAGTTTGTTTTTTTTCCTGGTAGCATTCTTCACGAATTCCATTTTATTATGCAGAATCAAGTTGTCTTTGATAATAACAACATTAGACTTTTAGAACTGAGACCTAGACCCCTCTTCCCCTCCCCCGTCTTATGTGAGGGAACATAATTGAACTTTCCATTATCTTCTGCTCCACCAGTCCCGAACCTATGGGTTTATCCTCTCATCAAGCCAAATGGAGGCAGAGTTCTAATTTTTTTTTTTTAATGATATCAGTAGAACATAAGCGCAGATTAGAACCAACTCAGCCAGTGTTCTTTGCCTCCAGCCACTGGATGGGAGCTTTTTTATTTTACTCTATTATATGAGAGAGTTTTCAGCGGATTGAAAAGATTTTGTGCTAATTTTAGGCCCTTTGCTTATCGAAGCAGCAGTTTTATGGCCATGCTCCTGCAGATAAGCTCCTACAGTGAAGGGAGCCGGAGACACTAAGGGACGGATTTTCAAAAGGTTATCCGTGTAAATCCAGAGGATTTATGTACATAACCGGCTTTACACACGCCGGGCCTAAAGCCCCGGGACGTGTGTAAGTCCTGGGGCTTTACAAAAGGGGCGGGAACGGGGTGGGGGCGTGGCCAGAGGCCTCTGCACGGCCGCTGGGCCGGGGAATGCGCGCCGGCAGTTGGCAGGCGCACGCAACTTACTTCATCCCCAGGGCTGAAGTAAGTTTTAAAACAAAAAAAAGAAAGCAACAAAGGTAGGGGGAAAAGGGCAGGGGGAAAGGGCGGGAGAGGTAGGGGAAGGGAAGGGAAGGTGGGGTGGGAGGGGTAAGGAAGTTCCCTCCGAGGCCTGGGAGGGAACAGGGGAAGGCAGCGGAGCTAGGATAGGGCTCGGCGCGCACAAGGGGATGCACAATTCTGCACCCCCTTGTGCGTGCCAACCCTGGATTTTATAACATGCGCATGCTTGCACGCGCATGTTATAAAATCAGGCGTACATGTGCGCACGCGTATGTTTGAAAATCCGGCCCTAATTGCAGTACTCTGTTACCGGTTGTCGTGGAAAAGAGGAACTGTGGCTATGTCGAAAATTCATCCAGTAGTTGGCGAATTAGCTAATTACTTGTATTGAAGCTTTTTCTTATCTGTCCGCTGCAGCTGGAAGCTGAATTCTTCTTTAATTCTGATGTTGGAGAAACGTTGCTGTGGCGATTGTGAAGCAAAACACAGTTCCTGTGAAGGAACATAAGAACATGCCATACTGGGTCAGACCAAGGGTCCATCAAGCCCAGCATCCTGTCTCCAACAGTGGCCAATCCAGGCCATAAGAACCTGGCAAGTTCCCAAAAACTAAGTCTATGCCATGTTACTGATGCTAGTAATAGCAGTGGCTATTTTCTAAGTCAACTTAATTAATAACAGGTAATGGACTTCTCCTCCAAGAACTTATACAATCCTTTTTTAAACACAGCTATACTAACTGCACTAACT
This sequence comes from Rhinatrema bivittatum, assembly GCF_901001135.1. NCBI lineage: Eukaryota > Metazoa > Chordata > Amphibia > Gymnophiona > Rhinatrematidae > Rhinatrema > Rhinatrema bivittatum. The sequence continues at coordinate 83,422,889 of NC_042624.1, forward strand.
ACATCCTCTGGCAACAAATTCCAGAGTTTAATTGTGCGTTGAGTGAAAAAGAACTTTCTCTGATTAGTTTTAAATGTGCCCCATGATAACTTCATGGAGTGCCCCCTAGTACTTCTATTATCCAAAACAGTAAATAACCAATTCACATTTACCTATTCTAGACCTTTCATTATTTTAAAGACCTCTATCATATCCCCCCTCAGCTGTCTCTTCTCCAAGCTGAAAAGTCCTAACCTCTTTAGTCTTTCCTCATAGGGGAGCTGTTCCATCCCCTTTATCATTTTGGTCGTCCTTCTCTGTACCTTCTCCATCACAACTATATCTTTTTTGAGATGCGGCAACCAGAATTGTACACAGTATTCAAGGTGTGGTCTCACCATGGAGCGATAGAGAGGCATTATGACATTTTCCATTTTATTCACCATTCCCTTTCTAATAATTCCCAACATTCTGTTTCCTTTTTTGAATGCCGCAGCACACTGAACCGACGATTTCAATGTGTTATCCACTATGACGTCTAGATCCCTTTCTTGGGTAGTAGCTCCTAATATGGAACCTAACATTGTGTAACTATAGCATGGGTTATTTTTCCCTATATGCATCACCTTGCACTTATCCACATTAAATTTCATCTGCCATTTGGATGCCCAATTTTCCAGTCTCACAAGGTCTTCCTGCAATTTATCACAATCTGCTTGTGATTTAACTACTCTGAATAATTTTGTATCATCTGCAAATTTGATTACCTCACTCGTCGTATTTCTTTCCAAATCATTTATAAATATATTGAAAAGTATGGGTTTCAATACAGATCCCTGAGGCACTCCACTGCCTACTCCCTTCCACTGAGAAAATTGTCCATTTAATCCTACTCTCTGTTTCCTGTCTTTTAGCCAGTTTGTAATCCACGAAAGGACATTGCCACCTATCCCATTACTTTTTTCTTTTCCTAGAAGCCTCTCATGAGGAACTTTGTCAAACGCCTTCTGAAAATCCAAATACACTACGTCTACCGGCTCAGCTTTATCTACATCTTTGTTTAACTCCTTCAAAAAAGTGAAGCAGATTTGTGAGGCAAGACTTGCCTTGGGTAAAGCCATGCTGACTTTGTTCCATTAAACCATGTCTTTCTATATGTTCTGTGATTTTGATATTTAGAACACTCTCCACTATTTTTCCTGGCACTGAAGTCAGGCTAACTGGTCTGTAGTTTCCCGGATTGCTCCTGGAGCCCTTTTTAAATATTGGGGTTAATTAGCCACCCTCCAGTCTTCAGTTACAATGGATGATTATACTCCCTTTGCCACGGTAAGTCTGGATCCCTGGAATTGAAGGTTTCACAACAGCCAAAAAAGTAGTGTCACATAGTCTTATTGCTGGCTTGCAGAAATCAAGATCAAAGGCAGCTTCTGTTGCAGGGGAACCATCAGTAGCAGCCATTCTAATGGTTGATTTGGATTTGGCAGCCATCTTGGATGACACGCTAGGAGTGTCATCATTAAAGGGAGATCCCAGCACATCTCAGGGACCGCCCAGGTTGCTGTCGGGGCTTGATTTTTCTTCTAAGTGAAAGCAGGATGTGACTGCCAGTGGCTCAGCATCTTTTTCACCAGAAGTTTTTAGATTTTTGCATCAGACATTTAATGCCTTACAAGAGGGTAGTGATAATGTTGATCACTTGCAGGCTAATTTTTCTACAGCTGAATCTGTGAGTTCTTAAAAGAAAAAGAGATTGGATACAGTGGATGCATAATCTCTTTCTCTGGATTTAAATTGTCCTCCTTATTTAGCTATGGAGGATGATAAAGGAGGAAGCATTCTCGAATCTCTAGAAGAAGGTGAGATTGAGTCATTAGAGGTTGAGGTAGAACAGATTAGATTGTTCTATATGGAGGAGATGGCTGCACTAATTTTACAGGGCTCAGCAGCCTTACGTCTTGAGGAGAAGAAAGATGAACCTGTTCCTGATTGGGATCCTATTCTGAGGGGTTTGCGTAAAACGGCTTCTACTTTTCCTCTTCACCAAGGGATTGAAGCTATGATCCTGGCTGAGTAGAAATTCCTTGAAGCTGGTTCTAAGCGTCAGAGGAATTTTAATAGATTATATCCTTTGCCTTCCAAGGTTTTGGACCATCTTTTTCAACAACCTATGTTGAATGCTTCAGTCTCTGCCGTTGCTAGAAAAACTACTATTCCTGTAGAAAGAGGTGCTTTCCTTTGAGATACTCGGCATACAAAGTTAGAGGCAGCACTTAAAAATCTTTTTTCTGCGTGCTCCTTTGTATTACGGAGATTGGTTTATGCTAGTTATGTTGCTAGATTTCTGTTTCGCTGGCTTCAGCACTTATCTGAGTTACCTAACTCAGCAAGGATGGAGTTGGCTGCAGCCTGTATATCTGATGCTTTATATGATATAATCAGAGTTTCTGCTAGGTCGTTGGCTCTTTCTGTGGGAGCTAGATGACTCCTACCCTGAGGCAGGCCTAAAGTTATCTGGCTGTCTTAGCCAGATACATCTGAAAATTGGCTGAGTTAACCGAATAACTTTCCCATACCTCATAACATCCTCGGAATTCCCGTTTTTTATCCAGCTAAATTTTAGCTGGATAAGGGCCCCAGCATTCAAAATGTTGTCATTTATCCAGATAACATGTGAGTTATCTGGTTAAATGCCTTTGAATATCTACCCCTATGTGTTTTTTTGAGTTGGTGTCACCAAAACTGCACACAATACTTAAGCTGCGGTTGCACCATGGATCAATACAATGACATTATGATATTCTCCATTTTATTCTCCATTCCTTTCCAAATAATTCCTAACATTCTCTTTGCTTTTTTGACCAGTACCACACAATAAGCCAAGGATTTCAATGTATTGCCCACAAGGACTCCAAGGTCTTTTTCCTAGTTGGTGGTGATTCCTAATACAGAACCTAGCATGGTGTACTTGAGTTGGGATTATATTTCCCTATGAACATCACTTTGCAATATCCTAAATTAAATTTCATCTGCTATGTAGATGCCCAGTCTCCTAGTCTAGCAAGGTCCTCACAATTCGCTGTTGTTTTAACAACTTTGAATAATTTCATGTCATCTGAAAATGTGATCACCTCACTCATAATTCACATTGATGTTTCTATAACTTAAAACTGATCCTTATCTGGGTACTGTGAGCATTTCTGCTTCTTCAATCATATTTGAGTGATCTTTGACTAAGAAGACATTCTGTGATAGTTGGACATAGATAGTTCAGCTTGTTTTTATGGCACTTTAGAAACTGGGATATATTTTTACCTTTATATACCGAGGAGGTAATTTTAACAAGAGTTACAAATGTAAATGTAACATAATATCGTAGCAATTTTAAAAAAGACTTTTACGCGCATAAAGTACACTTACACATGAATATCCTACGGCAATTCAATGGTATATATTCGGGCAATTTTCAGAAGTCTACTTACATGGGTAAAGTGCATTTATATGTGTAAAACCCAATTTTAATTGAGTAAATGCTTTTAAAATCAGGCCCAGAGGTTTACAAGTACAATCACATTAAAGGAAAGTTAGATTGGAAATGTTAATGTTAAAAAATGTTTGGTATGGGGATTTCAGGGATGGAGGGTCCAAGTGAAAAACGTCATGCCTTTGGGGGTCATTTACTAAGCTGTACTAAATGCGTTTCTGAAGGGATAATGCATAAAATTACAAATTTCATGCATTATCCAAAAAAATGCTGCAGTGCAGGTGTTAAATAAGCTGATTTGCTTGCAAATACATGGAAATCAGTGCTTTAATATGGTAGTAAAATAACATGGCTTGCAGTGAAGTCCACAAGCTGTGTTATTTTATGGAAACTCACCTATAATTCAAGAGGTGTAGATAACTTTCTCTAGGAATATCAGGACACTAATGAACATCCCAATGCTCCCAGGATGTTTCTTAAAGATTTGAGCCCCCCAGCCTGAGTGGTTCAATCCATGAGGGTCTAATGGCCAGGGCTTGATTTTAAACGAGTGCCTGTAGGCAATGGAGAGGGGGTCCTCAAGTTCCCAAGAAGTTGCGGAGGTGCAAGGATACTTCCCCTCACCATCACCCCTGCCCAGATCCTCACCTCTGCTGCTGGCCCTGGGTCTCAGCTCTGACCTTGCAGCAGCAGCAACTCCATAAAAACACTTCAGCACGGGGACTGTGAGCCCTCTTGTGCCGACAGGCCCTGCGGGGCCCCACCCCCACCCCCACCCCCACCCCCTCCTCATCCACAGGCTTCCTGTTACCATAGAAATATGTGCAGGAGGGTGGGCAGGGTGCCGTAGGGCTCTGTCAGCACGCGAGGGCTCGCAGTCCCCGTGCTGAAGTGATTTAATGGAGTTGGGATCTGTAGGATCGGTGCTACTTCTATAGAACAAGTAGCGCCACAGCAGCAGCAGGCCCAAATGAAGGCTGAGCAGCAGGAGCTGCGTCTCGGCACCTGTGAAAATAGGGCACCAGAGGCAGTTGCCTATGCCTAAATCCAGGCCTTCTAATGATACTCCCCTCTCTCACCCCCCTCCCCCTTGCCATCCCCTGAGTTTGCAAAAGTTTAAAAATAAAAAGTGGTCCATGTTTAGTCTTACCCCCAGTCACCAAGCCCTTCTCCTTGGTAGTGCAAAATGTTCTCCCTTGATCCCCAGATCACTTACTATTTTTCCCTGGTGGTCTAGCAGTAGTGACTGGAGAGACACAGGCCTCCATTTGCTGTGGCACCGTTTCCAAAATGGCACTGCCACACTGGGAGGCCTAGGGGGTGCTTCAGTCATCACTGCTAGACTACCAGGGCTAATTCTAAGTGGTCTGGGGTTCAAGGGGAGTGAGAAGGATCTGGTGCCATGAGCCTTCCTTTGAAATTGCCTGAGAATTTTCTTCTATTTCATATTCCCACCACCACAAGATACCTAGTCTAGTCATTGTAGTGTGGCCCTTAGCCAGGGGCCATGCACCAGGGCTCCTCCTGAAACCCCGCAATCATGGACCCTAAATCCAGCCATAAGGTTTCATCCTTTAAGCAGTAACCAAACCATGACTTCCCTTGTTCCCTCCTTCCCCACCAGAGGCTAGGAACACTGCCTCTGCAGCGTCCATGGATAGCCCCAGTCATCCCAGGGAGTAGAAGACCCAAATCGGGGATCGAGCTAGAGACCTTCCATATGACAGTACACACCACTTACCTTCTGAGCTTCTGAGTCAGCCCTGCTCTCATTTTCATGTCAGAGAGTTAAAAGCTGATTTCCTGCACACACACAGCATTTTAAATAAAATAGCACTGAGCACTCAGTTTGCAGACAGCAGGTTTGGGCCTGCCACCGGACTTTTCTAAACCTAGAAACTGAAAGAAAACATTTAAAATAGTTCCATTGCTTTGAGGCAAAACCCAAATGCCAGTTCCCCCTGATGGCTCCCATGGCACTGCCACCATAGCGATGTTTGCAGTGTTAGCCTATGAAAGAAGAGAGAAGAAAAACAGCAAAGATTATAATCAACAACCGAAAACGTTTTTTTGCACAAAACAAGTTGGCCTTAATGGCAAAGTTCAGGGTATAATTGTCTCGGCTAATTTTATTTCCTGTGAAATATTAACGTGGATTCCTTAAATCTCTTGCATGCATGTATGTGATTGAATAGGAACCATAAAAATCAGCAGGTTCACACCAGCACGAGCCAAAACTTTGTAGTGTTGGGCAATCACTTAATTTTGTGATATTTTCTGTGCTACCAGTGAAATGAATGTTTTCGATTAATCCATTTCCTTCATGTAGCCTTATTTTTGATATTATAAAAATAGCACCTTTCTTCCTCTGAATAATTTGAGTTTTTAATGTTTTTAAAAAAGCAGATATTTTTAAAAGCAAATGAAAGATTTTCAACCAAGTAATATCTTTGTTAATATGTTTTGTTTTCTATTTAGGTGCCTCATATATTACTGTAGCAGCAAATACAGCAAGGCCAAGCTGTCTTCCTTTTCTATCCAGGCAAGGATTGTCCACTAGTGTGACAGAGAGGCATTGGGCGTCTGCAGCCAGCCAGTCAGAACCCAACAACAGCTGTGGTCAGCAGGAGTGAGATGAAAGTCAAAGGAAGAGCAAGGCCTCAAGCCTTGTGTGTGACTGAAGCAACAGAGAGTCCAGGACCTAAGGAAAACCCCAGCAGCAGAGGAAAAACAGATTGACTCTGAGTGACTCATTTAGCTCTTGGACTGGACACATCTCTCCCCTGCTGGCAGTTTGGCTGGGCATTAAGGGGACAACTACCAAACTAAGTGGCTTAAAATAATTATAGGGAAAAATCTGCAAAACTGCTAGCCATCCAAATATTGCCTTTGTGCTGAAAACACAAACCAATTACATTTAGGTTATTAAATCTTAAATTATTGGATTTACCTCAATTTTCTGCAAAAAAGGAAACTGGATGCATTTCAGTTTTCATATTAAAGTGCTGATCACCTGTCTAATGTCTATATGGCAAATGAACGGGTGTTCGTGGGACAGGCTCATAAAAACCTTATAATCTGTACAAAATTTGCCACTTTGGACTCTAATTTCTCTCCGCATCAAGCCCCCTACCTCAAATAACAAAGTCTAACATAATCAAAACTAACATCTAAAACAAGGGTTTAGGGATTGGTCGGTCATTTGGGAGCTGATGTGCTAAAGGGCACTAACATTGGCCAATAACATGCTTAAAGATGATATTTACCACATGTATTGATGGACAGTGTAATGAACTGCAAATGAGATACATGTTACCACAGATGCTAAAGTATATATGGACGAATATACATGATGTATATAATGTATGTGTTGTGTCTGTCGCTGCTCGATGCCTCACTTCGCCCTCTTTACCTCTGTGGCGACTCCCTCCGGGTCTGATGGATGGATGGCTACCGCGGGATCTCCATGCCGTCTCCCTCCGGCGTCCCTAGACTGGCTCGATGCTGCAACTCCGCCATCTTGTCCTGATGCCTAGGGCACGCGCACATGCGCGTCCCAACTCTTGTACCAGAAGGGCGCAAACCTCAGGGGCGTCCCCCTGAGATGACGTCATCTGCTTCCAATATTTAAAGGTCTTTGAAAACGCTAACAAACTGAATTAGCAAGGAAGGGATAAGGTTACGGACAAGGTTTCCCTATCCAAGCTACTCTGCCTCCTCGGACTTACCAGAGGTACCCGCTCCTCGGGGGCCTCGCTCTTTTCTTTATTTTCAGATTACAGATAGGAACCGATACTCGCTCCTCGAGGGCCAATGTTCCTGAACACTCTGAAGATTCTCTACTGCCTGGAAGCTATCACTGCTACAAACAAATGTGAGTTACCATCGCTCTCTCAGAGCTTTCCCTGGAACCAGGTACTCGCTCCTCGAGGGCCTAATCCTTTCCAGCTCCTGAGTTTACTTGAGACCTTACGTGAGTTTTGTCATCTAGTTCTATTCATGAACTCTGCCTTCTCTGCCTACTCACTTTCTACAGTTTCTCAACAGCTCAGCCATCCTGGGATTGTTGTTCCAGTACCTGAGGGACTACAGCCCTGCTGGGCATATCAGCTCACTACTGCCACCTCTGGTGGTTTCTAATAACCTGTTTAATAAAAGAACTAATGTATGTTTGTCTCCATACTCCAGCCTAGCCGGTGGTCCCTCTCAGGGTATCCTCCCGGGAGCATGGTCATCTGCCATCGGCCCAGGGATCCACCCACAACTATATCAGATTCATTACAGATTGCTACTTCTTAGCAAGACGATATCTGAGACACTACAAGATTGCTGACTCCTCCCTCTCCAGGAGCCCGCTACACAGAGCTTTCTCTACAGATTGCTCCTCTTATCTGATTGCTCCTCCCATCAAGCATCTTCTCCATAACAGATTGCTAATTCGAGCAGCAGATATACAACAGATTGCTAACTTCCTAGCACATCGCTAACAGATCACCAACAGTATGTGATTGGTTTCACAACTTAAGTATATCTCCCCAAAATATAGTTAGGTTTTTTCCTTGTTAAGGTGTCTGAGAAGCATGTTTATTCTCTTCTAGATAATGAGCTATTTTACATATTTTTGCATCTGATTATCTCATTAGCATAGATTTCACATTGACACTATTGCAAACTAGTTTACACATGTTAATAGCTCTGTTAATAGATGTGAACTAGCTTGCTCATGTTAACAGCACTTTTAACATGAATTAAACGTGCATTAATACTTGCGATAATGTCAACACACTTTAGTACATTGTACCCATGATTTGCAAACGCTCTGCTTTTGGACCTGATTTTCAAAAGCATTTTCACACATAAAACACAGTTTCTCCATCAACAAGGAAAGCCATGACACATCGGTGAAGTCATCCGATGGCGCCGAACAGACCCATCTCTCAAGCTCGACAAAGTTTTATTACTGAAGATGCGTGAGAGTTCCCGCATGCACAGTGCTCGTAAGCCCCTCAGTCTTTTTTTGTCCAATCTTCTGCACAAATGTGTACCCTCTTTCTCTTCTTACCTTTTTCAGTAATCTATAGTTTTTATTCTTCTTTTTTTTTTGTGTTGCCTCACTTCTTCAGCAGCCTCTCAATAAATAAAAGAATTCATTAATAAGGCCACACCCAGTGGTTTCAAAGACTATGATTGTGATTGCAAAATGTCTATCACTGACTGCCACGATATCTGCTACAAGTTCCTGGGACCTGATCGTGACTCAGCTAATTGCTATGATTGTGGTCGGATGTCACCTTGATCCCAGAAGAACCAAGCTTTAGAGATGGAGCTATTCTTCTTCTCAGAGTGAGGCAATCTTGGGCTCCCTCCATGCTGAGTTGACCAAAAACTCATTGCAGGGCTGCCCCATCTGTGGTGCCAGACTTTGGATTTGTAGCAGCCTAGGGTCAAGCAGAGCATACAAGTGCCGTACGCAGGAGGTGGCATGCTTCATGGTACATTTCTAGGCCTCTTCTCCTTCAAAAACAGAGCTCATAGGTTTCAAAAAATCAATTCAGCTCATTCGGAGCTAGTGGTACTGGAACCATCAGTGCTATTGAAGCTTTTGGCACCAAAGTACTGTGCCATGGCTTCATTGACTCACCATCTTTCGGAGCTGGAAACACATTAGTCCTCAGAGCCTTTGAAGCACCAGCTCTCAGAGCAATCAATGCACCGACCATCAGTACCATCAATGTACAAGTCCCCAGTATCATCGATACATGAGTCCCTGGCACTATCAATGCACTCAGAACATGAGCAAAAAGCACAGTCGACACCACTGCTGCCAATTGGGATCCTGACACTAGGGGACCTGGTTGATACCCTTTGCAGCTTCCCTCCTCTGTGTTAGCACTCTTGTCACCATTTCATTCCCTCTTTCCAGATTGCAGGCCTTCCAAGGCCCCTTCAATTTCATCAGCCTGGAGCACTCAGCCAAGTTTCCTCCCAGTAGGTTGGGAAATTCTAAATACTATCTGCTCCTTTGTGCCTTTGGTCTCCATGTGGCTCTTAGAACATGTAGTCCAACAGAGAGCCTCCACCTGGAGTCCCAAAGATGTTTCCCAGGAATATGATTCTGTGCTGGTTTCAAAAGAGGATGTCTCTTCTTCAACTCCGGGCCAGAAGACACAACAGTCCATGAGCCATGTAGCTGAATTATGTAATCATCTTATGTATTGGGGTTTTGTTTTTTTTTGTGGGGGGTTCTTGTTTAATGCTGACTTTGTCTGGGTTTTTTAATTTTATGCAGTTGAAGGTTTTACCTTTTTAAGTTTTTATGTTTCTTAATTTATGCTTTTATGAATATATCACTGTGAACTGCTTAGCAAAGTTGATAAGCAGTATAAAAATATTTTAAATAAATAAGAATTTCTTTATCTCATTGGTGGCCAGTGACAAGGAAGGCATCCTATAGTCTCTTCTATCTAGGATGTCAGATTTGTTCCTTCAAGAGGAAGTCCCTCTTTCTGCCACACCAGAGGAACTCTCATCAGAAATCCCAGCAGTGGGAACTAGCCCACTTCAGGCAAGCAGGCCAGCCATCCCTCTCTATGGGGGGAGCTAGCCAGCAGTCCAAGGATAAAGTGTGGGGCACCACAAATTCAGATATGCCCTGGAAGCTTTCCCCTCTAAGATGTCCAAGGTCTCTACCCCTATTACCATTACCTTCACCCGGGTCATGGGTTAGGGTCCATCCACCTCTCAGTTCAGAGAAAAGGTCTATGGGGATCCCCCAGAGCCCTTACCTGACCTGCCAGAGCATTTGTCCCCATCAGAACCTGGACAAGTTGGGTAAGGCCATTGAGCTCAATGTCTACAGGACACTGAGGACTTTGGCCTACTTCGGATTCTGGAAACCCCTTCCAATCCCAGTTCATTAAATCCTGAAGGATTTGCAAATGAGAATGTGGAATAATCCAGCCTCCTACCCCCAGTTACTAGAAAATTGGACTTTAAATACACAGTGCAACAAGTCAAACTGCTGCACCAATCTGTGATAATGGAGTTGGCATTGGAGTGGGTCAAAAGGACCAGGATCATTTCTAACACATCCCTGGATAAGGATCCCAGGTTGTTGGACAATTTCGGGAGGAGAGTCTTCCAAAGCTCGATGCTCATTTCCCGCACTGTAGCTCATCAATTCTATATGGTGCAGTACTTATATGATTGCATCAACAAGTTGAAGCCTCTGGTAGAGTCCCTGGAAAGTGAACAGGAGGACTATCTGTGGGCTCTTCTGAATGCAGCAGAATGCAAACACTATCTCATCCAGTCAGTGTAGGAGTTCTTTGACACCACAGCAAGATCATTTTCAACAGCCATTGGGGCAGGCTGAATGGTGAAGTTGAGGGCCACATTCATGAAAAATTGGCTGAAATCCTGGTTCTGGGAACAATCTCACTGGGGACAAGTTCAGAGAAACCATTGCCTATATTAAGGAGCAGCACGCAGCCATTCAGTCCTTGTCAGCATAAACTGACCAGCATACATCCTCTAAACATTCTTACTTTATTTTTAAGTGTGCCTTCTTCCAGAGACACCCCTTCCAAGAATTTCAGAGGTATCATACTCCTGTGCATACCCGCAGGAGAGATATCAGCCTAAGGTGCACACAGCAGTCCCAACCCAAATTACGGCTTAGTTTTTTACTAGACTCAACCCTCCGGCCTCAATCACTCCCAAATAGGGGAGGATTCATCTTTTTCTCAATGAGTAGCGTGATCACCAAGGATCATTGTATCCTCAAGATTGTTGAGTCTGGTTACCATTTGTGCTTCTCCCGTGCTTGTGCCTTCAATCTGGATCCATCTTATTTGACACAACTTTGTCTCGAGGTAGAGTAGCTTCTCAGCTAGCAGGCCATAGAATGTGTCCTTCCCGAAGATCATGGCAAGGGTTTCTATTCCTGCTACTTTCTTATCCCCAAGAAGTCAAGAGGACTGACATCTATCCTGGATTTACAAAGACAGAATAAGAGCCTGTTATGGGAAAAGTTCAAGATGAATACTCTCCACACCATACTACTCTTCATTCAAGCAGGAGACTGAATATACACTCTGGATCTGAAGAATATATATGTTCACAATCCCATCCACCTGTTTTACTGAAAATACGTACAATTTGTGATGGAATCATCTCACTACCAATACAATATCAGTCCCTCAGCAGCCCCGAGGGTCTTCAAAAAATGCTTGGCGGTAGTGGCGGCATACCTTCGTTGTCAGGGAATTTATATTTTCCCTTACTTGGATGACTGACTAGTGACAGGACCGTCTCAAATAGGAGTGTTGGAATCCTTGCAGAAGACAATCCATCTCCTTCAATCACTAGGTTTCATAGTCAACTTTGAACCTCAACCCCGCACAGAAAATCAAGTTCATCAGAGCATGGGCAGAGACATTGGAAGAGATAGCATTTCTCTTGTTAGAATGAACAATTTCCTATGAGCGCTGGTCCAGAACTTGTTGCAGCCTGAGCAATCCTGGTTATCCTTGAGCACATATCAGAAGTGGTGCCCCCATGACTTGCCTGTACATGATAAAGTCTATATTCAGCCACTATGCTGCTCTGCTAGTTAACCAGATACACTTATCCAGTTAACTAGTGCTATATATTCAGCAGGTCAGCCGCACCACTAAATATACCCAGATATCCTTGTTGCGACCGTCGGTCTTCGACGGCTTCTCCCCGCTCACTACTTGCGGCTCCTCCCGCTCACTTGGACTACTGGCTGGCATGGCATCTGTTTGCCGTCCTCTCCGGCGTCCCTGGACCAGCTTTGGTGCTGCCTCCCACCATGCTCCTCCAAGGTACCTTAGGGCATGCGCATGCTGCCCACATCTTTATTTCCACATTGGCGTGAACCTCAGGGGCGTCCCCCTGATATGACGTCATGCTGCCCGGATATTTAAGCCTACAGTATTTGCTAGCTCATTGAGTTAGCAACGGTAACTCTATGGATGGGATTCGCTCTCCTTACCGAAGCTGCTCTGCCACTCCAGCGCTATCTGGAACTCTTACACCCTTCAGGGTTGCTAACGGGGTACCCACTCCTCGGGGGCCTCTTCTGCTTCTTTCAGGTGCTATCAGGAAACCGGTACTCGCTCCTCGAGGGCCCATGTTCCCTGAGTTGCTGCCTACATCTTCAAACCCTTCTACTTGGAAGACTTCACTTACAGTTTCCATCTGTGAGTACAACTACCATCTATTCCACAGTACTGCTTCACTGGAACCAGGTACTCGCTCCTCGAGGGCCTGCCCTCTGTTCCAGTGCCAGACCTTTTGTCTAATGGAATCTCTGTTACTGCTACTTAAGTACAATACAACTGAGTCTCTCTGCTCTAAGGGATCAGGTACTCGCTCCTCGAGGGCCTGCTCTCCCTGTCTCGGAGCTTCTCCTAATTCTACCTGGGATTCTGAATGCTTCTTATTGTGTATTGATAACTCTCAGACTCTTTCCACTACAGCACAGCCTAGCAGAGGATTCGCAGTTCCAGCGTTCTGTGGGAGACCTGCCCAGCTGGGCTCAACATCTACTACTCACTACTGCCACCTCTGGTGGTTTCCAAAACTGTTTAATAAAAGATTCAAATCTGTGTTTGTGTGTCCTGAGTCTAGCCTGACACTGTGGACCCTCACGGGACTGCCCCCCGTGGGCATGGTCAGCTGCCACAGTGTCCAAGGATCCACCCAAACATCAATAACCATAATAATCCTAAAGTATACCATTGCTGCTTACCACCCTCAAATTAAAGGAAAACCAATCTTCATCCATCTGATATTGAAGTTCATGAAGAGCTTGTCGCATGCAAAGATTCCAGTTGCAAAACCACTGTGCCATGAGATCTCAATGTCATCTTGGCACAACTGATGAAACCCCCCCCCCCCCCCCAAGAGCCTATGGAATCAGCTTCCTTGAAATTTCTTACCTAGAAGTTGGTATTTTTAGTCACTATCACTTTGGCTAGAAAAGTCAGTGGTTTCATACTTTAGGTACCCACAGTTTTTTTACAATAGGGTGTTGCTCCACCTTACCCTCAGTTTCTGCCTAAAGTAGTTTCTGCATTTCATGTGAATCAAGATGTTGTTTTAAACCACTTAGGCCTGGATTTATCAAAATGCACTAAATATCGCATGCGATAGGAAAAGGGGTGTGTTTTATAGTAATAGACTGTTTATTACAAAGTGCGCTATCTTAGCGTTTCGCATAGGTATTACCACAAACTGCAATAACTTTTTTGCATTTTGCGATTAGTACCACAATTGTTGCAAGAGAAAGACTAACTATAAGACTCTCATACTAGGTAGGTATTTATACCTCTATAGGAGGCCCACCTAGCTACTCGAGGTGAGGTTTAGGTATTAGTGTAGGGTTTAGGGGCTACTTTGACATGCAGAGAGCAACCTTCGAACAGAACAGTGCACTCTTGTGAAGATTTGATGACCTTCGGAGTGAGATATGTGCAATGTTCTCTCAACCTAGCTTGATGAACTCTCTTCCTGGATAACATCAAGCTGGGTTGAGAATATTTCTTGTAAATCCCATTTTGGGCATATCACACAGCATATCGCAAGGAAAAAAGATGTAGTTATTTCTGGCATTAAAACGTGTGATAACGTGCATTATACTATCACACACAATGTTAAACACCCCTCATTTTCATAAACTCCTCCCCTTTGACTAAATTTTCAAAATTTACATACTTATCTCATGATGCGAAAAACACCCGCAATAATGCCCTAACACATCTCGATGAATGAGCCTGTAACTTTGATAATTAGGAAACTAAGGGCTAGATTTTCTAAACTACCACGGCTTCCTGAATCCTGGCGCTAATGGGGGCGGGGCGAAGCGGGAGACGGGCCTGTGAAAGCTGGCAGCGATCGCATCACCGTGGTGTTATCGCTGCCGGCTTTCGCACCCAATAGCACCATCGTAAAAGGTGGTGATATTGGGCGCGCTACTGGCAGCGATAAGGGTTCCTACCTTTTCGCCACCAGCGATGTTTCCACCTCGTCCTCCCCAGTGCCGCCCCAACTCCTTTTCTTCCAGTGCCGTCGCCGCCCCTACTCTGCCCCTATGAAGCTATCTCACACGAAAAGTCCCTTTTTACGTGCGATATCAATAGAAAATGACCCCCTAAATCAGCCCATTTGAAAATTGAACTTGGCTGATCTCTTAAATTGAGGCACTTGATTTCACAAGGTCTTTAAATTTAGAGAGCCAAGAAGTAGATGGGGTTATTTGGGGGAAGTAAGTTAGGGATTTAGCACTGATTTTCAATGATGTAGACATATTTTTCAGGCATAAACTGTGGGGTCAATATTCAGAAGGATCTAAGTGACTAAGTAAGGACTTAACTGGCTAGATCAAAGCCTTTGAAAATTGGACAACCTAATCGGCTAAATCTAGCCACCTAAATTTCACTAGGAGGCTACGTTTAGCTTGAAAAATTCTGGGCAGGCTTGGGGGCGGTGTTGGGGGGGGGGGGTGTGGCCAGAATGTTAGGCAGCTAAAACTGATATCCAGCTCTAGCCACCTAACTTGGCCAGATAAATCTGGGTTATGCAAAAGCATCCCTAAATCTAGCCAGCCAAACTCCCTTCTTTATGTAAAATGAAATCACCCCTCAGCCCTATCATCTATCTCCCTCTCTCCTGATGTTCAATAAAAAAAAAAAAAAAAATGAAACCCCACAACTTTATTCCCTTTTCCCTGCCCTTCCGATGTTCATTTAAAATAAAAGTTAAGCCGCCTGGCTCTATTTCCTTCCCCCCACCCTCCCTCCTTCCTCTTGTCAGAATGCCAGATTTCCAGCAAACCAGTTAGTTTAGCCAGGAACCCAGAAGAACTAAAATCTAGGCGATGAAATTTTGAATGGCTAGATTTAACAAATATTCTGCTCAGAACCTAGCCGGGTAGGTTCAGCTGAATAATATTCAGATAAAGATAACTAACTGTTATCTTACCTGCTCGGCAGGTTTTGAATATATTCATATTAGGAATCTAGGTTTGGCTGAAAATTCCCCTAAATTTAGAAGGTCAAAATTTGGCTGCCTAAGTGAAGTGCTGAGAATTTTTTTTTTTTTTTTAATTGACGCTTAAGAGCAGAACATACTGTATGCATACAAAAAAAAAAAAAAAGGAAAGCCTGCTTTAGCCAATAACTGTTGCAGTCTTGTACACAGAATTAAATACTATGGTGCATAATACTAAATGCACTGAGTCTCTACAACCACTGGACTCCAATATTACCATATTACTCTACGTTAGCACTCTGAACAGACATATATGGCAATACCTTCTCAGCAAAGAAAGGAATACATTAATACAATATAATGCTTTTATGTTTTGTATAATTATGTGAATTTTGAGCTTTTAATTTCATGGTTGAAAAATACATGGGTTAACCCAAACATTAATTTTTGCATTTCAGTCATTTACATATCATGGGTCAGTAATTATTTCCTGCATAAATGACTATTCAAATGAAAAGCATTGTATAGTAAAAGGATGTCATATATGGAAACATCAAATTGCTCTGCCAACTTAGAACTCTGCTCGGTAGAAAAGATCCAGAATATTCAGTGACTGGCTTGCCATAACTGCAGAAAAATATTTTTTATCAATTTTTTTCTGGACATTTCAGAGAAGAGCTGTCCTGGAACTGTTATGGGGAGCGCTGGGAGAGCGGGCCCCCTTAGAGGGAGTGTACCCTTGGGCCTCTGGCACAATCCCATGTGGATCAGGACTGCTCCAAGGGTAGGTGTAGCGTGTGTCAGCGTGGGTGGCGAGAGACGGCCCGAATCCTAGCCGGACCTGCATGCCTCTGGAACCAACTATAGAATGTTGGTAATGAACAGTCCTCCGACCATTCCCGGCCCTTTTGGACCTGCCACTGGGATGGCAAAAGGCAGCAGGCCGGACTCAGGGCATGGGCAGACGGAGGTTCAGGAACAGAAGACAAAGACTCGGGAATTGTAGACTGTAGACGTAGACTCAGGAACTTGGAAGGTTCAGACGTTAGCATGGTCCCTCAGGGCACCCTACACAGCCAGTACCACTGGTCTGGTCACGGACCACCCTGTCCTACATCCGCGGGAGCGGGACCAGCGCAGGAAGGGAACGAGGTACTAAAGACAAGGAATCAGGAACAAAATGCACACCGGCAGTCCAAAGCAAGGTGCTGCACACCGGCAGTCAGGAGTGAGGACTGGGACAGGAACAACAGGAACCAACATCAAGGAACATCAGGAAACATCAGGAACGTGCAAGACACCGGACACGAAGCTGGAACAAAGAACGAAGGCCTGATGGAGCGCTGGAAGAGGAGACCTCCAGAGACGAGTAACTCCAAGGCAATGCATGAGTGCTAGAGAAGAGCTTTTATACTCCAGGAGCAGGCAACTGCCTGGGAGGAGTCCAGATGGGCCACACCTCTCTGGCCCTACAAGAGTGGAGAGGAGCCACAGGCCCGCCCCTTAGGAGAAGGACATGGCCCACACCAGAGCATCCAGGCTGCAGTGAAGTAGGCCTCAGGTAGGCCCTTCTGACACCGAAGGCCTCCCAGGCTGTGGAGCAAGATCCGAAGGATTACTCAGGCAAGGCCCCGGCTTCGGAGCGGCCTCCAGAGAAGGTGAGAGGCCTCCCGTGGCACAGCTACGGGAGGAATCATAACAGGAACAGTGACAATAGGCTCACGAGCTCACCTTTCTGACTTGGCCACAGAATTCAACTCCTTGTGTAATACAAAAATAAAGTTGGTGCATATGCACTGAGCATGGTTTACAAAGACTTGTAAAAATGCTCTCCACACTCAAGTTCCTAGCTCAACTGGAAGAAATTGTATAATGTTATTTTGTTATACATTGTTACTCAAGAAAGACTTCCTCCTTTCAATCAAATGCTCTCAAGTAATTTTTTCTTGATTTCTTTTCTCTTTATTATAAGCAGTAAATATCTTTAGGTATTTCACAAGTGAATAGTAGATCTCATATGAAGAAAGGCTAAACAAGTAAAGGTTCGTTACTTTGGAGAAGAGAAGACCAAGAAGGGATACAATAGAGGTTTATAAAATCATGAGTGGAGTGACAGAGGTAAATAGAGGATGGTTATTTACTCTTTTAAAATGTACTAAGACTAGGACACACCCCATGAAACTAAATGATAGCAGAATTAAAACAATTTTAAGAGAGAATTTTTTTTTTTTTTTAGTCAACACACTATTAAACTCATTGCCAGATGATGGGGTCAGGGTTAATAGTATAACTGGGTTTAAAAATGGTTTGGACAAGTTTCTGGAGGACAGGTCCATTACTAGACAGCCAAACATGGAATCACCAGTGCTGACTTCTGGGAAGGAGGAGCTCTTGGAAGGGATCTTTTAAGATCTGCCAGGCATATTAAATGACCCAGATAGGCTACTGTTAGAGACAAGATACTGAACTTAGTGGGCCTTTGGTCTAACCCAGCAGGGCATTTCCTACGTTCTTATGTACTGCATTCATAGAAATGTGATGGCATTAAAAGACCATACAGCCTATCTAGTCTGCCCAACCACAGCATCCTCAGTACCGGGAAATATGCACATACATGGGTGCTTCTTAAAATGCAAGCGGGGCACGCCGGCCCGAGATACACGTGTATCTCCCAGCTTTGGAGTACATAGGGCTTTTAAATTTCACCAGAATATCTTCATTTTTATTTATTTATTTACTTATTATTTAAAAGAGTTGAAATCTGCAAGTGTCCAAGATTCAAGGCGGGGATCAATAATCAAACATGAATAAATATTAAAACACATATAATATATATAAATAAATATAATATTATATTATATTAATATTGTGATTATTTCAGAGTATACAAAACAACAATAGTTTTATTTATTGTGTATTTAGCTCACGTCTTTTCATTGGTAGCTCAAAGCAAATTATTTTCAAGTATAGTAAATATTTTCCCTGAGATCCATATTCAGAAGCATTTAGTCAGATAATTCAGAAGTTATCTGGCTAAATGAATATGTGGGTACTTATCCAGCAAATGTTTAGCTAGATAACTTTTTATTGTAATAAAATTTGGCTGGATAAGTCTGGAAGCGTAATTGGAAGGAACTGAGGGGGTCATTTTCTAAGGCTTATCGCGTGCGATAAGCCACTATCGCACGGAAAAAGTCCCTTTTCTCGTGCGATACCTTGCTAGGGGCAGAGTCGGGGCGGCGAGGGGAGAAGTCGGGGTTCTGAGGGGCGGACTCTGCGATGTCTTCGCTGGCGGCGATAAGGTAAGACACATTATTGTCGCCAGTAGCGCGCCCAATAGCACCACCTTAGCTGGATAAGTTATCCGGCTAACTCTAGTCGGCCTGTACACCTGTCCTGGGCCTGATTTTCAAAAGCATTTCCATGCTTAAAATTGGGTTTTACATGTGTAAATGCTTATTACTTGTATAAGTGGTCTTTTGAAGATTGCCACAATATATGCAATTGAATTGTCCATAGGATTTACCCACGTAAGTACACTTACACGCATAAATGGCTTTTGAAAATTGCTATGATAGGCCCTATCATAGCCCCCTGTTTCGGCCCCCTGTTTCAGCAGGGGGCCGAAACAGGGGGAGAGCCTGCACTAGCCGGCAGCGATCGCACCTTCGCGGTGCAATCGCTGCCGGTTTCGCACCCAATAGCGCCACCATAGGAGGTGTAGCTATTGGGACCGAAAGCTGCCGCGAAAAGGCACTTACCTTTTCGCTGTCCGTGGCGTCGGCGCAGAGTCGGCCCCAGTGATGCCCCGACTCCTCCTCTTCCGGGACCGACTCCGCCCGACTCCACCCCCATCCTGGTATCGCACGCGATAAGGGACTTTTCGCATGCGAAAGGTCCCTTATCGCGTGCGAGCGGCGTGGAAAATGAGGCCCATAGTTTGTTAAATTTATGCACGTAATGCTTTGAAAATTACCTCCTAAGTTTTATCTGGCTAACTAAGGGCCTGATTCACAAATGCATTTCTCCCATTATCTATGGGAAAAAAGCTCAGGAAATGAAGACCTAAGTTTGTATCTGAGGCAAAGGAGGGTAAAGTGACTTACCCAAGGTTACAAGGAGTAGCAGAAGGGTGTAACCAGTAGGCTTTTCCTCTAGTAAAGACCCCACATACAAACATTGATGATGGATAAGAGGCGTGCAAGAAAAATTTAGTTGCCTGAAAACATTCTCATTCTAGGTAAATAATGAGATTGGATAAATCCCTTTAGGCCTATGCTATTGTTGAACCAGTGTAAAAATACATCATCAATTGCTCTCAAACAGAAACAAATTAGGAAGTTTTGCCTCTGGAATAGTAGTTTGTTTTTTTAAATGATAATAACGATCATAGGACTTACGTATTTACTTAATAATTTTTCTCATAGATTCAAAAATGGGAGATAACAGAGGACCTTCATTTTTAGTTTTTATTTTTCTTAGGATTCTCAGTATAATAACAAAAAATAATCAATGGAAAAATGACTTTGTTTTGACATAGGAGAAAAATCAGTGGAAACATTTTTCCACTGATTTTTTTGGTTCTAATACTGAAACTTCCATGAAAAATAAAATAGAATAACTAAAAATGAAAGAGGTGACTGCAGCTTCCAGTGTACAGTAAATTGTGTTTAAAAAATGTGTCATTTTCTAGTATTGACAGAGAGAGTTTTCACTAATTTAACTGTGCTTCCCTCCAGCCAGGTAAAATAACTGTTTCCGTGTCACTTTCCCACTTTTCTTTTACGTTCTGCATCTGAGACAGTGCATTCTTAGACAAAAAAAATTAATAAAACTATTCAGACCTATTTGTTTTTAAGTATATTCTGTACAAATATCTTTTCTATAGTCACATAAGTTGTATTATATGTGTGTGTGTCCGAAATTGCTCAATTATAACTTGGCTAATATGAAAATATCAATGAAACAGGGCTAATTTGTTTCCTTCAGTTTGTTTAAACAATTTCAGGGAACTTTCAGCTAGGAATAGTTAATCTTTGTTAGTAATACCTGTGTTCCTAGTTTTTGCCATGATGTGTCAGAAATACTCCTGGGGATATCTGGATGTAATCTCAGGAATAAATATCTGGAAGGTAAATTTTATAGTTTTCCTTTGAAAAGGACACTCACCAACACCTGTGAGCCAGCTCCATTATTGACCAATATAATCACTGTGTCATGCCGAGTGACCCAGATTACTAAACATTTTCCTGAAAGACACAAAATGGTTAAAACCCATTTAGGTCATGCATGTCTTTTACTAATACAGACATCATCTACTCCTGTTCCAAGATCATTGATGTTTGAGAAGATTCATCATTAAACTGTTCCGGTATAAACTGTGAAGCTTCATCTTTCATATGTACATTGCAGGCTGTGCGGCCTAGCTCTGGACCTACTATCATTCCAAATAAAATGTGAGGTTACTTTACCCAATATCTTAAAACATGGATTGGGCACACATATTGGAACACTTTGAAAACAATATAACCACTTGAGGCTCAAATGATGCCCAATGGTTTACGCCTTCACATAGGTGAATAGTAGTCAAATATTGTGTTTTCCTGCATTTCTTCTGTTATAAAATGGCCCAAAAGGAATATCTGTGATATGCAGGAGATGGGTCCTCTCCATTAATTGTCTCTGCTTTGGCTCCCAGAATGAATATATTTACTCCCTGCTCAGAACAAGAATAAATCCAGATGGCTTCTCCATTATTTCATATGGGAGAAAAACTATTTTTAATTTTATTTTTCTCACACAGAAAATTATGGGAGCTGGTTCAACCCGTTCAGCAAGGCACTTCCATAGACGGCTGTCACACTCACCTGCTTCCTCTTCTCCAGGGATTGGGTAAAGATTAGACAGAATAAGATCTAACCCAAGATAGAAATTGATCTTCTTTTCTCTTCTGTTACAGTACACAAGGACTGAAGCAGGGCCAGCGAAAGCATGAGGTGAGGTAGGCAGTGGCCTAGGGTGCCGGAAGTGAGAGGGGCGGCAGAGTAGCTGTCAAGGGCGATAGCTTTGAAAGGTGTGCAAGAGGGACGAGATGCAGGCGAGGCATGGAGTTGGCGGTTGCTTTCCTGTCTTGGGTATGTATTTATTTGGAGGAGCTGGGGCCATTTGAGAGAGTGAGTCAGAAAAAGATCAATCGATGCCATCACCGCCTAGGGCGGTTGAACACCCTAGCAGTGGCACTGGACTGAAGTTCCCTGGACTAGGACGAGCTCCAGCAATCTATTCTGCTGTTCTCCGTGCATCTTTCTAGAAAAAGTAATTCCCTTTCTCTAGGGAAGTCTGAACTTCCTGCCAACTCCCATCAGCATAGCTCAGGGTTTCAGAACCTTCCTCTTATGGGAAGGTTTCCTAAATCCTGAAATGGGTATCATCTCTCTCCCTTGCTTGACTGGTCAGCCTAAGCAGAATACAAGAATGTTAAATAAATCAATAAATAAATAAGTTGCATCTTTCTTCCACTGGAGCAGCTGCAGACCCCATGCCCTTCTAGAGATGTGAATCGTGTCCTCGATCGTCTTAACGATCGATTTCGGCTGGGAGGGGGAGGGAATCGTATTGTTGCCGTTTGGGTGTTTGAAATATCGTGAAAATCGTGAAAATCGTGAGCCGGCACACTAAAACCCCCTAAAACCCACCCCCGACCCTTTAAATTAAATCCCCCACCCTCCCGAACCCCCCCCCCCCCAAATGCCTTAAATTACCTGGGGGTCCAGCGGCAGTCCGGAATGGCAGCGGTCCGGAACGGCCTCCTGCAATTGAATTGTGTTGTCTTCAGCCGGCGCCATTTTTCAAAATGGCGGCGCAAAATGGCGGCGGCCATAGACCAACACGATTCGACTGCAGGAGGTCGTTCCGGACCCCCGCTGGACTTTTGGCAAGTCTTGTGGGGGTCAGGAGGCCCCCCCAAGCTGGCCAAAAGTCCCTGGGGGTCCAGCGGGGGTCCGGAAAACGATCTCCTGCCGCGAATCGTTTTCCGTACGGAAAATGGCGCCAGCAGGAGATCGACTGCAGGAGGTCATTCAGCGGCGGTCCGGAACCCCCGCTGAACGACCTCCTGCAGTCGATCTCCTGCCGGCGCCATTTTCCGTACGGAAAACGATTCGCGGCAGGAGATCGTTTTCCGGACCCCCGCTGGACCCCCAGGGACTTTTGGCCAGCTTGGGGGTCCAGCGGGGTCCAGCGGGGTCCGGCTGAAGACAACACAATTCAATTGCAGGAGGCCGTTCCGGACCGCTGCCGTTCCGGACTGCCGCTGGACCCCCAGGTAATTTAAGGCATTTGGGGGGGGTTCGGGAGGGTGGGGGATTTAATTTAAAGGGTCGGGGTGGGTTTTAGGGGGTTTTAGTGTGCCGGTTTTCCTGCCCTCCCCTTCCCCCGATTTACGATTTTTTGACGATAAATCGGGGGAACCGTCGCCACGCCCCCGGACCCGCCCCAGACCGCCCCCTGACCCCAGACACGCCACGGACACAACCCCGGATTGCCAACACGCCGCCAGACACGCCCCCTCCCGCCCCTTTTACGAAGCCCCGGGACTTACGCGCGTCTGGGGGCTTTGCACGCGCTGGTGGCCTATGCAAAATAGGCCTGCCGGCGTGCGAGTAAATCCAGCAGGATTTACGCACATAGGGCTTTTAAAATCTACCCCATAGGTTTTTAAGCTTTTCTTAAAATCTTTAGGACTAGTGATCTGTTTTAAAAAATCTGGAATGGAGACAGAAAAGGCATATTTCCTGGTTATATCAAGCCTTACTAAACAAATGGAGGGAACTTCGAGAAGGCATTGTTTAAGAATCGTAGGTGTCTGTTGGGTTGATACACACGAATAAATGTGCACTGCCAGATAGAGGAATGATTATGTATAAGGGAATGTATGATGGATAAGATTTTGTATTGAATCCTAGAGCTAACTGGGGCCAATATAAGGAGAATAGGATAGGGGTGATGTGGTCTTTCCTGGATATGCCTGTTAAGATGCGGGCAACAGTGTTTTGAATTAATTGAGGGCAGAAAGAGATATTGTTACGCGTGCCATCTGTGGCAGACCCGCAGCACGGCCCCCTCACCTCTCTGTGGTAACCCCAGCTCCTGGTTCCTCCTCTCTGGCGGTGGTGGGCCACCAACTCCATCCTCGGGCCTCCCCTGGTGCCTCCAGCTCAGCTGCAGTCCCTGGCGTTCCTGGTCCAGCCACACGTCCATTGCTTCATGTCTGGCCTCTCCGCGTGGCCCGTGGAGAGACGCTGCTACTAAGCGCTGTGCCCCTCACCCCTAGCGTCGTGCCCCTCACCCCTAGCTATGGCCTCGGATCATGACATCAGCGGAGCTTCAGTATTTAAGCGCAGGCTCCACTCCCTAGCTTTGCCTTTGCAACAGGTCTCCTCGCTGGTCGAGTACTCGTTGCCTACTTAGAGATTCGTCTCACTTCTGTGTTCCTGTTCCTCGTTTGATCCTGGTTCCTGTCTCCTTGTTAAGAACATAAGAACATAAGAAAATGCCATACTGGGTCAGACCAAGGGTCCATCAAGCCCAGCATCCTGTTTCCAACAGTGGCCAATCCAGGCCATAAGAACCTGGCAAGTACCCAAAAACTAAGTCTATTCCATGTAACCATTGCTAATGTTCCTACGTTCCTGCCTTGCACCTTACCTCGGATTGCCTACATGGACTTTGACTCTGCTTCACCTGACCATGCCATTGACTCTCTCCAAGCCCGGACCTCTGCTTCGCCTGACCACGCTATTGACTCTCTCCAAGCCCGGACCTCTGCTTCGCTTGACCATACCATTGACTCTCTCCAAGCCCGGACCTCTGCTTTGCCTGACCACGCTATTGATTCTCTCCAGACCCAGACCTCTGCATTGCCTGACTATGCCATTGCCTCTTTCCAGACCCAGATCTCTGCATTGCCTGACTATGCCGTTGCCTCTTTCCAGACCCAAACCTCTGCTTTGCCTGGACCTTGGCATCGCCTGACTACGTCGTTGCCTCTCTCTAGAACCAGACCTTTACATTGCCTGACTACACCGTTGCCTCTCTCCAGACCCAGACCTCTGCATTGCCTGACTACGTCGTTGCCTCTCTCCAGACCCAAACCTCAGCATCATTCGACTATGCTTGACCATCTCTGTGATCAGACCTCAGCCTTGCTTGCCACTGCTTCCAGATTGTCGCCAGCCCTGACTTAAGCCTGTCTCTTGATGCCTCTTCAGCTTACTTCCTGGACTTGGTCAATTCAGGCTTTGGCCTGCTCTTGCTCGGGCGCCCCCTGTCTGCCTTTGTTCCTTTGGTGCCCGAGTCTCCAGGACACTACCTTGTCCGGGGTAAGACTGTACCATCTCTCTTCTGCTGTCTCTAGGCTGAACTCAATCTCCTCATTGTCTACATACAGAGGCCCACCTAAGTCCAGCCAGCCCCAGCACCCAAAGGCTCAACCTGCGGGGAACGAAGGCTGGTATTGGTGAAGCTCCAGCTGGCCTCTGTTCATCATCCCACTCTGCCTGCCAACGGTGGGGACCTGTAGGTCCCTATCTACAGGTTGCGTCAACCCCACCTCGGCCCAAGTGTCCACCTCTGGTGCAACAGATATCAGAGAGGCCAAGGTAGAGAGTGTTACAGTAGTCTAATCCGCTGAATATCAGTGATTGTAAAACGGTACAGAAGTTGTCTGAGCAAAGTAAAGGTCGCAGGCGTTTTAGCATATGGAGTTTATAGAAAGAGATTTTTACTACTAATGATATATGGGAGGACATGGATAGGTCAGAGTCAAGACTTTCTCCAAGGTTTCAGGCTTTTGTTAATATAGGGATAGAAAGGCCCTTGAGGGTTAGATGTGAAGGCAGGCTGCATGCAAATTGAGGAATTGTGGACAGATGTAGGATTTCTGTTTTTGATGTATTAAGTTTAAGATGATTATAAGATAACCATGTGTTGATAGTGGTGATTTAGAGACTTACAGTAGGTAGGGTGTTAGACCAGGAGGAACTATATGGAGCGAAGAATTGGAAATCGTCGACATAAATTTTGAATTCTATGCAGAGACCAGAAAGTAGGTGGCAGAGAAGTAGTAAGCAGATGTTGAATAAAATAGCAGAAAGAGAAGAATCTTGAGAGACACCAGACGGAAGGGTGTACCAGTCAGAAGAGTTAAAAACCTATGTTGATTTGTTGTGGACGGTTGAATAGGTAAGATTTGAACCATTTAAATTCGGTGTCTGATAGTCCAATGGATTGCAGCCCAGAAAGGAGAGTTTGATGATCCAGAGTATCAAAAGTGGCAAAAATGTCTAGTAATACCAAAATATAATCAATATTTGAGCCAAATCCATGGAGTAGGGTGTCAAAGGAGGATAGTAAGAAAGTTTCTGTGCTGTGACCCCTTCAAAATCCATGTTGGTTTGAGTGGAGAATTGCATTATCTGATAGGAAGTCAGTGAGTTAATGTAAAACCACAGATTTGATTATTTTAGCTAGTGAGGTGAGAGAAGCAATAGGATGAAGATTATTGAGATTGAGTGAGTCTAGTGTATGCAGGTATTACTGAAATGTGGTAATTGTCTCATGAGATGCAAGTGCTGTGGTGCCAACTTCAACATTTTGGTTGAGATTTTAACTACCATATATTAGTTCTCCTAATATCCCAAGAATACTACTAATTCATTTCTTAAGAGATACTTAATTAGCTGTAGCCTATGTGGTGGCAATCTGATCAGCTATGTTCTCTTTGAATATTTTCCTGCATATATATTGTCATTTATTAATCTAATTCATAAAATTCAGATGACAAATTAGGTGCAAGACTTTGGTATTGCTGTTCTTTGGTATTGATGTTGGGTTTTTCCCTACAGATTTCTATGGAGCTAGGGAAAATAAGTGTTTTAGACAGTATGCAAATGAGGCAGTGTGGAGAGAGAAGGTAGGCAGGCATTTTTATTTCTTGCCTTTAAATCACACCAACATCACAGGCCAAGCAAACTCAGAGGCTAAAGAACTAAGGTGCAATAAAATGGGCTGTGATCATGCGTTAATTAATATGCAATAATTGCCTATATTAATTGCATGCAAATAAGTTATGAGGTAAACAGCGCAAATTAAATTTAACATGATAATACAGCCATTATCACATGAAAACATAACTATACCTTCCCATGGTGTAGTTAATGCACAGCCATTATTATGAGAAACTTGACATTCACGTGTTTTAATGTGCATTATTTAGCTATGCAAAAGCAGGCAATGAGCTGATTTACATAATTATTCAGCTCATTACCTATTTTGCATAGATTTTTTGATGATGCTCATAATAGCTAAAATGCACACAATAAACAGGCAAGTAGTGCACCAATTTAGTGAGTGTTAATGCAGTTAGAAACATTGCTGTAGCTTAATTCACAAACTTCAAAGTGTAGGTTCCCTGTCTTTTTCTATAGGCGACAAACATTACCAGAGCTATTCTGCATGTCCAAAAAAGAATAATGAGGCTCATGCATAGGGAAATGAGGCTACTCAGGCATTCTACATCACAGAGCAGGTCAAGCCCATAATGCATTATTAAGAGGGTAATTATCAAAAGAACATCTGTGGGTAAAACAGTGTTTTACGTGCAGAAGCTCATTTTACAAAATTGCCTGTCTGATATGCAGGTAAACATATGCGCGTATGGCCAAGTTCACGCAAAAGTTTATCTGAAATGAGTGCTGGTTTACCTGGGGGCAGAACCGGGGAGAGGTTTGGACTTGGTGGAATAATTTTCAAAGTGGATTTATACTCATTCTGCCATACTATGCTCAAGTTAAAAAATGAATAGTTCCACTTATGTTTATGTAAAAGTGTCAAAAGTGGTCTGTCACCTTGCAGTGACCTTCAAGCCTGCTTGCTCTCCATCCAGTAGTACCCTCCTTCCCCAACTGATGCTTTATTTTGACATTCCCAGGGATCCTCGATGGTAATCTCCCCCCCTACACACACACACACCACTCCCATCCATTTCTCATTGCCCTGCATTCCTATCAGCCTACCACTTTGAATTTACTTCTTCCTATCCTATGTTTTCTCTCATCCCATTTCTCCAGTACCTCACACCATAATGGCTGCCCAGTTAATGCAACCCATGCCCTTACTGGCAAGACCTTCTTATGCTTTGCTCATTTCACTGATAGCACAAAATTGTTCATCTAGTCTAGAAGTACGCAAAGAAACACTTCAGATTGTAAGTGACAATGATTACATCATTTGTATCCTCCAGCATTTGTAATCCCACAGGTATCTGAGTAAGTTCCAAACAAAGGAAAGATGATCAGGGACTTAGCAGTGCCATACAGGTTGGCGCATCGCGTCCAATCCAAAAAGTACACCAAGCTCATAAAAACATGAAAAAGGGAGCCAGGGCTGGGATCATCTCCCAGAATTTTCAGGGGCAATACAACCTGCCTATCCAACTCTGCCATAGTAAATGCTATGTATTGGGTTTTAGAAAGTGTTTCTTTTCTTCTTTTTTTTCCACCCTCCTTTATTGTTTACTTATAAAGCTAAATCACCAGAAAATAATGCCTCTTTACAGAGTCCCTGGTGTGTACATTGTAGTGTAAAACTATATATTTTCAAGGAGTTTATCCCAGTGAAAATTGCTGAATAAAATAGAGATGAATCATGGATTAGTTGAAGTGATGGTGCAAACATTACACTCTGCCCCAGGAGGCTTAATTTATGCCTGTGTCTTTTTTTAATTATAACTTGAGAGATTGATGTTGGCATCAAGCACACATATGCATAACATACACAAGTTCATCAGCACAGCCAGATGCCTCTGCTTTTTAGCTGAATCTGCCCCCAATTTGGCCTATGAACTACAAGCATGTTATCAACATGATATGTACGATGAACTCTGTAGTGATCTGGGGTTAAGTAAATAAAAATGTCATTGTCACTTTTATGGAGTACATATTCAAATATAAACATTTAAGTAAGTTAGCCGGATAAGACTTATCCGGCTAACTTACAAGGGATATTGGGCAGCTGAATGTCCCTGAATAAATCGCTAGTTAGCTGGAGCAGGTCTAACTTACCCAGTTAACTGGATAAGTCTGAATATAATCTGCATGCCTCTTATCCAGCTAAGTAACGGTAGCTATACAGGCTTCGGATATTCAGCCACCACGACTTAGCCGGATAAGACCGTACTTATCCAGCTAAATAGTGTTGAATATTGGCTTCTCTATGTTTTGGACAATTACATAAATCCCATAAACAATGGCTTTCCTGTTTTCACTTGCAACAGTGCAAGTCTGTTTTGAATAATTCACTGGCTTGACCATGTATATACTCTTCTACTTTTTTTTTTTTTTTTTTTAAATTAACACTCTAGGCAGTTAAAATAAAATTGTTCTGTGCTGCTGCCTTAGACCTGTTTCGACAAAAAAAAACCTGATACTATCAGTGTGCTCACTGCCACTGATACATGAAACAGAACTGGCTGCCCTAGGTTAGAAGTAGGGCAGAAACACCAGGAAGTAGTGCAGATTTAATTTGCTTATGACAAAAGGAAAAGGAATCCATCACTAGTGATTAGGAGATTGTAATTCAAGATGTAGGTGCGATTTTAATGTGGATGATCCCTGTAAGGATGACCAATTACTGTGTGCATGGTAGCTTTAGGAGCAACCAAATTTCTGTTTCCCATCCAGTTGAAAAGAATTTTAAAATCACAGTCAGTGTTCGCAGTGTTAATGGCACAAAACAACTTAAAATAGTAAAGAAACCACACACTAGGAAACAAGGACTTTAACTGTTTAGAAAGTGGAGAAACCCTCATAAATGAGCCTAAAGGTATCACTCTTTGTTCTGTGTAAAAATTTATGATTAGAGCGTTCACTTATTATGGTAAACTGATATCTTCATGTGTTACCAAAGTGACTATATACTCGCTCTAAAATGTAATCACTGGGCTCTCCACTTTACTAACCATGACGCCACATCTCTTATTTTAATGATGTTAATTATTAATTTTTTCAAAACAAAAAAACAAAAGGCACTTATCGTTTCTCTCCGCACTAGCGCACGGCCCGACACAGCGCGTGTTTCGTAAACCTTCTTCAGGGGCCTTAATAGTAATTATTTGCACTATTCTGAAAGAATAAAACAAGATATAACATTTCAATACCTAAATATGCCCAGAATAATAATCAAATAAACTGTACCAACTATGGCCACTGTTTGAAACGAGAGCGTGTAGATTGGAACTAAGACACGTTATGCATATGTTACAGTTTATTTGATTATTATTCTGGGCATATTTAGGTATTTAAATGTTATATCTTTCAGAATAGTGCAAATAATTATGTGATTACATTTTAGAGTGGGTATATAGTCACTTTGGTAACACATGAAGATATCAGTTTACCATAATAAGTGAATGCTCTAATCATAAATTTTTACACAGAAAAAAGAGTGATACCTTTTGGCTCATTTACGAGGGTTTCTCCACTTTCTAAACTGTTAAAATATATCTTTCCTAGTGTGTGGTTTCTTTACTATTTGAGGGTCATTAATACCACATTGTGACCAGTTTTGTTTTTTTATTTATTGTGACAAAACAACTTAAAGCAGGGAGAAAAAGGGAAAATGATAACAGAAGTCAGAAAATGCTGCAGAGCTTCAGGGAGTAAAAGAAATAACAAGCAGAACAGAAGCAGGGAAAGACAGGGCTGTTATTGTTCTGTTTCCTGGAAGCTAATCTCTGACTTCCAGAGGACAAAAGTGACTCAGATCCGTAGTCTAGAACAGCTTTCCTGAGTAAAGACTTTTTAACAGCAGGGAATGCTTCAGGTTTGGCCAGGGCTTGCAGGATTTTCAGTCTGAACCGACAATCCTTGGGAGAGCTCCCAGCTTCTCCAGGTGACGCCAAACCTAAATAAAGAAGCCTTGTTGCCACAGGGTAGCCATAACCTACTTCTGGCTACAGCTGCAGTGTTAATAGAAGTCCCAATCTCCAGCTAGCAACGGAGATCAGATTGCCTCTGCACTGCCATGCACAGTCTCTAACTTCCCCCTCTTCACCACGGCCAGCTGCGGACACAGGAGTTCTTAGATTATTATGGATATGTATTCATAGCAGGACTGGGCAAAGTGGACACAGAGAACCTTCTCTTCACAGGCTGAAGTAAATCCTTCTGATCTTCCAGTGTTGTAGAAGTTATGAAACCGAGCACAGATTCTAAACTTAACAGTTCTTCACATCTGCCACCAAGAGGGCTGCAAGTATAAGGAAATGAACTGATTAGCATACACTACAAACAAGAGAAAAGAGAACAGATATTGGAGGAGAAAGTGCACATAAAGCAAAGGAAAAACAGGAGGAAAAAGCTTTCCATTTATCTAGATTAAAGGTAACCACAATAGAAGCTTTATTTACTTAAAACTTCATTTGTGATAATGTTAATGTGTGTGTATATATATATATAGATAGATAGATATAGATATAGATATAGAAAGAGATGAGTAAACTATTCAAAAGAGCTTTGCATTAACTTAGAAAAGACCTTGGTGGTTAGAGCAGCAGGCTGAGAACCAGGGAAGCTCAAGTGAAATCCCATTCCTCACTCTGCTGCTTCTTGTGGCTTTGAGGAAGTCACGTCATCCTCCATTGCCTGGGTGCAAACTTTAGATTGTAAGCCCTTTGGAGCAGGGAGATGCCTACTGTATCTGCATGTAATTCATCTTGAGCTCTGGTTTGGAAAGGCAAGTACTTAAAGCTATTAATTACGTCTCTTATGTATAAACAATGCAGAAGTGTTTTATGGAACAAACTTTGCTATTCTCACCTTTGTGTATTGTTGCTGCCCTGCATTCACTTGAAGAATACTGAAGCAAACTGGGATCCTGTAGCTTTGTCTCAACTGAACCACAAGTTCTACGGAAGAGGGACTGTTCTTAATGTGCATTTATACAGTGCTGCACATGTCTAATAGCCTAACAAAATGATGAGTAGTAGCAGTGGTAATAACCCTCTTAGTACGGATTTTTCTCCTCTTTCCACAAGGTGAAGAATCACTGTTGTCATCCAAAAGACCTTACTTTTTTGGCTGGCTGCAGTTCTGTTTATGAAATGCCATAACAATAGTGAGCTCACGCTTGTATGCTTCTCATGCTCGATGTTCCTGCGTGCCAGATGGGCATATTCAGGACTGTATGAGCGTGGATTATTTCATGTCCTACATCTGGGACTCCAACTGGCTGCACGGGATGCCACAGGAGAATGGCGCAGATTTCCAGCTGGGGGAGCCTACCTTCACAGGGAATCGCATGGCATCGGAGGGGATGAGGCGGAGAGAGGCCCCCACCTGTGATAGCTGGAATTTAACATATGCTGAG
Source organism: Rhinatrema bivittatum (assembly GCF_901001135.1). Classification (NCBI taxonomy): domain Eukaryota; kingdom Metazoa; phylum Chordata; class Amphibia; order Gymnophiona; family Rhinatrematidae; genus Rhinatrema; species Rhinatrema bivittatum. The sequence continues at coordinate 83,454,795 of NC_042624.1, forward strand.
ACTGCAAGGGAAACTTTTAGAACCAGAAACAAGACAAAACTGAGCAATAACAAATGCTGTATCTGTGCAGCAGCTGCAACCAACACCAGAGCCATTATTGTCTCCCTGGGCTACGAGAGTTTTCGTAAATCTTCTATTTGGCTGCGTCTAGATATGACAATGCCTTGAGATATCCGAATGAAAATATTCAAGGAGACTGGGCATATCCTTTGCCAGTTTGCCTTCATTGTGAATGAATTCTGCTTAGTGATAAGGAAGTGCCTCATGTAAAACTGTAGCAAAGCCAAGGCATTTTTCACATGGAAAGATTATTACTTTGAGCTGTGATGTATGCAGCACATCAGAGACAGGAGAGGTCAGTGGGGAGAGAGGTACATCTTGGTAGTTTGAGTTTTACAACCAAACAGCTTGTGCAAGGATAAAGATTACCACCCCAAATGACTCTTTCGCACTGCAAGAAAAAAAAACTCTTCAGAATGTTGATACAAAGTAAACTGAAAATCCAGGCACTGTAAAACGCTGCTTACAAACAGAGCACTACTGTTTTAGTTAGATGTAGTTCCTTACCCTGCATGGTTTGACGTGACAATTTTCTTCAAGAGCAAAGTTAAAAAAAAAAGAAAGAAAGAAACTTCCACATGCTTTACGCTGCTGATATTAATTACTTTTTTTCATTCCCCCCGCACCTTTTTTACAGGCTTGGGTATTATTACTACAAAATGCAATGAAACAGAAAAAAAAAAAGAATGGACTTCTGGGAAATTTTCCAATTCCTAAAACACAGTGTTAATTGAAAGGTATTTTTAATATTGTGGACAAACAACATTTTTAATCAGTTAAAGGTTTAGAAGCAAACTGATAATTCTGTAGCAGATGTGTACATGTATTGTGGAAAGTTGTTTTTTTTTCCCTCTGATGTTGAGTGCTGGGAACGGAGCTTATTAAAACAGCGCTAATAATGAAGTAATAAATCACAAACCGAGGCTGAAATGAGATCCTTCTATCTGACACATTGAATTAAGAGTCTGAAGAGTAATTCCAATGAAGCCTCTCTACAAAGCTCTTTCATTTATAAGGCTGCTCCTATTATGGCTTGCGACTAATTATTACTGTTATTATTTATAGTATGGTCAGTATATACTGTACACCCCGCCATACAACATAAATTGCATGATTACAAGATTACATGCCCTTAGAAAATTAAAATCTATGTTTGAGCACACGGAGGTTAAACGCCTTGGTCACGGTCTCTGAGTGAGCGTTGCCAGTGAGACCCAAATCTCTGTGCTCTATCAACCACTTTGCACCACAGCCCAATTCCACTGCACACCATCATGTATACTGGCGCTAGGACACTTCAATGTTAACGCATGATCTTGGCTCCCAAGAGTAGACCAACTTAGCAGCTTTGATATGCATTATTACCAGTCTGTGAATATTTATTCATGTATTTATTTATTTATTACTAGATTTATTAAACCACCTCCCCCCCCCAAAAAAAAAAAGAGCTCTAGGCAGATACATAACATAAAACTAATTACAGCATTATAAGAAACATAGTAATGATAACTATTTAAAATAAACACACAAAGCTGAATCATAATAGACAGCATACATCTCAAAAACATAACTACACTAATACAAATTATACAATAATGAAACTATTAATATCATCATTTCAAACCACTCAATAAAACAGATCGCCCATGTCCCCAAAATAAACTAACCTAATTAAAATCTGAACAAAAAGCAGGCTTTTATCTATTTATTAAGTCGTAAGTAGTCATCCATTATACCAAACTCTTTTGGAATCAAGTTTGACAGTCTGGGACTGGCATACAAAAAGGATTTCTTTTTTCCAGATCCGATAATCTGATGGTAAGTACTGAAAGAATTAAGAAAAGATAATTGTGAGAAGAATGTGATGCACTATTCGATGTACTAAGACATATACACTCAGGAGATAATATTCAGCCACTGGTTGGACTTGCAAAATTAGCCAGATGTACTTATCCAGCAAACTGGATCATTCATCAAGCTGCGATGTGGCCTTATCGCGTGCGTTAGGGCCTTATCGCATGCAATAACGCCCTATCACACGTGATACCGGCCGCATCGCGGTGGGACTATTCAAATTAAGGGAGGGGAGGAGTGTGGGTGTGGTTTGGGAGGAGTTATATCCTGGCAGTGCATTATCGCTGGCAGCACCGCAGGAAGTAACTACACCTTTTCTCATGGTATTATGGAGGCGATAGTGTGCGGCACAGCCTCACCGCCGCAGGCAAAACTGCACCACCACAATGCGGCCAGCTGCACACTATCCCCCCCCCCCCTTTTTTTTTTTTGTTTATGGGCCATCAGGCTGCTATAAATATAGCAGAATGATGAATCTAGGCCTAAATTTGGTCAGATACTCAGTCCAGCTGAACTGCTGGATAGTGTCATAGCCAGAATTCATATTTTGGCAGGGCCTGAGGTTAAATTGGATGGGCACTAGGCATACAAATGTGATTATGCTAGTTATACATTTATCCACAAACCAACCCCCAAGCCCCCAAGCAGTGGGGACACTCAGTGTCCCTCTCTCTCCCTCTCTCAATGCTTCTTCCGAAGATGTGAGAGAGACTGGTGGAGGAGGAGCATTGAAAGAGCACAAGACTGCTGGAGGCAGGATGGGTAACAGGGGGATGAGTCTCTCTTCACCCCCCCTAATCCCCGGTAGTATCTTTCTCTCAAATTCAGAGCCCCTCCCTTGTCCCCAGCAGTGTCTCTTTCTCAAATCCTCCCTTTCCCGCATCTCTCTTGAACACATCACCAAGTCCTCCTAGAAGCAATGCTAGCAGCATAAACTCAGGGCTCGTACCTAGAGAGTCCCCACCAAACGTTTGGTAACAGAACCAATCATGATTTCCATTCCCTCGACCCCAAGAGTAATCCTGTCAAAACACATAATTGAACATCATACTTTTATATTGTAAACTTTAAATTAATATTCAAATTCTTGTGTCACTTAGGTAACCACAAAGCAAACTTTCTCCTACTGCTGGGCACATTGAAGTAGTACAAAACATCAGAAAATAAGATGTGCCATGCTGGGTTAGAGCAAAGGTCCATCCAGCCTGTCTCCAGCAGTGGCTAATCTGGGTCATTGGGAAGTATTGAGCAGATCCCAAAGAGCAGCTCTAATTCTTTGTTCCTCACTCCCAGGGATAAGCGATGGCTTTCCCAGATCTACCTGGCTAATAATTGTTTTATGGACCTTTCCTGCAGGAACTTGTCAGGCTTCTTTTAAACACCGCTATGCTAGATGCCTTGACCACATCCTCCAGCAACAAATTCCACAGCTTAATTGTTCACGTAGTGAAAAAAAACAATTTCTCCAATTTGTTTTAAATCTGCTACCCTACAAAAGCCACACAGGATCTGTAAAGCAAACCTATATCAGCAGTAACTCCCAGAATGTACACAGGAAGGAAAAGATAGCACTGCAAATATATCACACTAGGCCCTAGAACACTAATGCGCCTTCAAATAGCAAAACAGAACAAGCTGAACTGCTACAGATCCCTACACAGAGCAAACTGACCTTTACCTAATAGAGTAAGTGACCACAAACTAGAAACAGAAATATGTAGACAAAAATTAAACATGAAACCCTAAGAAGCCATCTTTGCATGCAGTAAAACACTGGAAAAAAAAACAAAAAACAGAAATGCATTTTGTGCCTGTAGTAAACAAAATAAAAAGATATCAGAGATGCACATTCCCAAAATTAACATGTTCCAAACCTTAAACTGAAAATTAAATGCTTTTTCTATCTTTATTGTCTGGACATCTTAGTTTTCTTATTGCATTGGACCCAATTTCTCTCCCACTCTCCTCTATCTTCATTTAACTAATTTTCCAGGATCGCCTTTCTACTGTCCACGTCTTTTCTCTCCTCCACTCTTCTTCATTTCCTCTTCAACATCTGTCTCTGACATTAATCTTTCATGTCTCTTTTATCCATTTTTTCTCTTCTTTACCTCTCTAGCCTCTCGTTATTCCAGTTCTTAATATCCCTATTTTCACTTCTCCTACCTACCAGTCTTATCTCCCTATTGTCACCCTCTTTTCAGTTACCCTCCCATTTCCTGTCTCTCACTGCTTCCCCAATCTCTTATTCCCCCTGTCTTTCACCCGTTCCCTAGTCCCCCGATTCTAGTCTATACTTACCCTTTTCCCAGCCCTCTTCTATTTTCCTCTGCCTTTCATATTCTCACCAGTCCCAGCTCCTTCCCTGTTGCTAATTCCCTTCCCTGCCTCCAGCTTCTTTCATCTATCACGCATCCCCTACCTTTTTATCTCCTCCCAAACCCCATTTCCATCATCTCTCACTCCCTTCACAGACCCATACCTTTCCAATGTCTCTCACCCCTCTCTCCTCTTCCCATCCTTTTCCAATATCTTTCACCCCAGGTCAAGCATGCCACCTCTCAACTCCTCACCACACTTAAGTCCCCTTCTCTTACACCCATCTCACCTACATAGCTCCACCTCAAATTCCCCACTCATACTCTCCCAGCCCAACTCACAACCCCATCTTATAAGCTTCCTTCCAAATGCCAAATCCCCATTATCTTCCCAATCCCCACTCAGTTTCTTGCCCATGCTCTCCTCTCATCCCCTCATCCCTACTTCCCTACCACTCTTTTCTAATCTCTTCTCAATCTCTTGAGTTCCTATCCTCCCCAATCCATACCCAGTTCCTCAGCTCTCACCAACCTACCCTCACCTACAAGTCCTCACTCAGTCCCCACTCCTCCCCACAAACCTTACCCAATCCAGACCCACTCTCCTCTCAATCCACACCCAATCCCTGATTCCTCACTATCCTCCTACTCACCCTTAAGTGCCCAGTCTCTCCCCCCACACATCTCACCTAATCCAGATCTCCATTTTCACACCATTCCCCCCAGCCTCCAACACCCAACCCAACTCACTCTGGAGTTTCCATTTTCCCCTGAAGTCTCCACTCCCTAGTCCCTAAACTTTCCTTCTTTCTGTGGGGTCTTTACTTCCAGGAGCTTGCACCTTACACCCTTCACCACCCTCTTCTATGCTCCAGCATTGGCAGGCAGTTGATCTAAACCTCCAGCTTCTAGCTGCTGGTATCACTCCTCCCTCCACCCCCCCTCCTTTCACTTGGTTCGATGATCAGCTTTTTGAACCATGGGGTGCTCTGTAACAATGGAACCCCTAGTGGTTCAAAAAGTAGATCATTGAACTGAATGGGAGGGGGCAGAAGCAGCACTAGCAGCTAGAAGCTGCCCGGTTAGATGTATGATCACAGCACTGGGAAGACTAGTTTTTGTACATATGTATATAATTACAAACCTAGTTGAGTATTTAATGCAATTTTCCCCTTGTTCACACCCTCATTTATTCATTTGTTAACTTGTTTTATTTGTTCAATGTAAAGTGCCATGCTTGGCGTTTGTTTGTGTTACACTGTAAACCGATGTGATATCCTGGATGAATGTCGGTATATAAAAATTTTAAATAAAATAAATAAATAAATAGTTGGCGTAACTGTGGCCCTTTCTCTGGCACATCAGGCCAGCTCTGCAAGGGCTCCTGATTCTTTTCCACTGGTGTGGGGCTGCAGAAACTGACCTGCCTCTACCTTTGGTCTCGCATGACCAGGCGGAGGCCGAAATTGGGTGGGCCAATTACCAGATTTAGCTGGATAAATAATCCAGCTAACCCTGAATATTAGAGTTAGCTGTAAAACTTATCTGGCTATGTCAACTCTGCCCTGGAATGCCCCTATGCAAGCCAGCTAAATTTTAGCCGGGCAAGTGGGGAAAATGTTCATAAATTGGCATTTAGCTGAATAACTGATAAGAACAAGATTTTCCATACTAGGTCAAACTAAAGGTTCATAAAGTCAAGTATCCTTTTTCCATAAGTGGCCACTGGCCAATCCAGGTCACAAGTATCTCAAAGGATCCCAAAAGATCAATAGAATCCATGCTGTGTATCCCAGGGATAAGCAGTGGATTTCCCCAAGTCCAGCTTAATGGTTTATGGACTTTTCTTCCAGGAACTTATCCAAACCTTTTTTAAACCCAGCTACATTAACCACTTTTACCACATCTTCTGGCAATGAATTCCAGAGTTTAATTATGCTTGGAGTAAAAATAAATATTTTCTTATATTTATTTATTTATAGACTGCTCATTGCATGTCCCATAGACTTTTTGAAAGAGCAAACAACTGATTTGCATTTACTTATTCCATTCCACTCATTGTTTTATAGACCTCTATCATATCTACCCTCAGCCATCTCTTTTCCAAGCTGAAGAGCCATAACCTCTTTAGCCTTTCCTCATGGGGGAATCATTCCATCCCTTTAATTTTTGATTCATCTTCTCTGCACTTTTTCTTATTCTGCTATATCTTTTTAGAGATGCAGTGACTAGACTTGCTCACAATATTCAAGGTAAAGTCCCACCATGGAGTGATAAAGAGGCATTATGATATTCTCTGTTTTATTCTCCATTCCTTGCCTAATAATTCCTAGCATTCTGTTTGCTGACCAGAGGATTTCAACATATTATCCATGATGATACCTGGATCCTTGCAAAATATGGAACCTTGCACTGTCTCTATGTGTACCATTATGAATTTGTCCACATTAAGGGGCAGATTTTGCATAGGTCCAGCGATACGCACAAAGCCCCAGGATGCGCATATGTCCCAGGGCTTTGTGAAAGGGGTGGGGCGGGGGCGGGACCGAGGCCACTGGCACAGCGGCCATGCGGGAGGATCGCGAGCTGGCAGCCGGCCAGCGCGCGCAAGTAACGCCTGCCAGAGGCAGGCATAATTTACAAAATAAAGGTAGGGGGGGATTTAGGTAGGGCTGGGGGGTGGGTTAAATAAGGGAAGGGAGGGGAAGGTGGGGGGTGAAGGAAAGTTCCCTCCGCGGCCGCTCCGATTTCGGAGCGGCCTCGGAGGGAACTCCTAGGGCTCGGCGCACACAAGGTGCACTAGTTTGCACCCCCTTACGTGTGCCTAGGTTTAAAAATCCGGCCCTAAATGTCATCTGCCATTTGGATGCCCAGTCTCCCAGTCTCATGAGGTTCTCTTGCAATTTCTCACAATCCTCTTGTGATTTAACAACTTTGAATAATATTGTATCATCAGCAAATTTGATCACCTCACTCATTGTTTCAATCTCTTGGTCATTTATAAATGTGGTAAAAAGCAATGGTCCCAATACAGATCCCTGGGGCTCTCCACTATTCATCTTTCTCCGCTGAGAAAATTGACCACCCAGCCTTACTCTCTGTTTTCTATCTTTTAACCAGTTCACAGTGCATAATTGAACATTGTCTTCTATCCCTTGACTTTTTAATTTCCTCAAGAGTTTCTCTTAAGATACTTTGTCAAACACTTTTTGAAAATCAACTGGTGCACCTTTATCTAGATGTTTATTCACGCCTTCCAAAAAATGTAGCAGAGTGGTAAGGCAAGACTTCCCATGGTTAAATCCATATTGGCTTTGTCCCATTAAACTATAACTATCTATATGTTCAGTAATTTTGCTCTTTATAATAGTTTCAAACATTTTCCCCAGCATTGAAGTCAGTCTTATTAGCTGTAGTTTCCTGGATTGCCTCTGGAACCCTTTTAAAAAACTGGCGATACACTGGCCATCCTCCAATCTACAAACACTGTTGCTGATTTTAATGATAATCTTCAGATTACTAATAGCAGGTCTGCAATTTCATTTTTCAGTTGTTTCAGCACTCTGGGCTGTATATCATCTAGTCCAGGTGATTTTCTACTCTCTGTCAATTTGCCTTGTTACATCTTCCAGGTTAACTGAGATTTGATTCAGTTCCTCTGAATCATCACCTTTAAATAAACTTCTGGCATGTGCATCTGTCTTCTATCTTCCTCAGTAAAGACTGAAGCAAATAATTCATTTAATTTCTCTGCTGTAGCCTTGTCCTCCCAGGGACAGTAACATTCAAACCGGTAGACGCATACGTTGGCCTGCGCCAAGGTACGCGATCATTTTATAACATACGCATGCATATGAGTGCATGTTCTAAAATAGCCTGGCTGCACGCGCACCTGCCCCAAATTTTAAGTGGGCATGGGCGCACAAATTCCACTTCTACCACGTAAATCGGGGGATTGTAAAAGGAGCACCTGCCGACTCCATTCCCAGTTCACCCCCAGTTAAGAGATTAGGTTCTCCAACCCTTCCCTTCCCCGGTTTGATGGCCTTCACTCTCCTCAGTTATCACTGACCCTTAAAACCCTGCAGATCTGTCTCGCTATCTTTAAATTTTAACGTACACAGCACCCTTCGCAGAATTAAAGTTATTCAGCAGGGGGCTTCGATGCGCACCAGGTCCCATCAGTATTTGCGCGCACATCTTAGGCTCACGTTCTGAAATGCCCAGCCCCTTTTTTTTTTTTTTTAAACGTTTGAGCTGTACGCACTTGGGGAGACACACGTGTATCTCGGCAGCTTTAAAAACCCACTCGGCGCATGAGCCCGACTTCTTTGCGCATCCCCTAATTAAAGGTTAATATTAAAGGTTAATTTTAAAACCCCCAGCATGTGTCAAAACCGGGAGATACAGGCACAAGTTGGGCTGGTGTGCACTGAGCGGATTTTAAAAGCTGCCCGCAAGCACACGTTTCTTGCCGCTACGCGCACAAATGAAAAGTTCCGAAAAAGGGGCGGGGCATGGGCATTCCTGGATTTTACCTTGAAATTTGCCTGTAAATATTTACGTGCACAAGCGCACCGGGGGTCCTCCGCTGCATAAATTAACTTCTGATATGGATGCCGTGAAAGTAGTAAAACAAAAATATATAGGCAGATCAGCAAGGTTTTAGAGGTAGGTACTAACAGGGGAGAAGAGAGTCTGTTAACTGGGGGGATGGACATGCTATCCCTTACCTGGGCGAACTGGGAATGAACTGGGAAAACTGGTAATGGCATCGGCACATGTGTCTATTAAAATCCCCCTACTTATGCAATAGAAGTGACATTTGCACTCATAAGCGTGCATTCACTTAAAATTGTACTCATATGTGTGCGTAGTCATGCTATTTATAACATATGCATATATACGCGTGTATGTTAGAAAATGGTCGTGTCCCTGGGGTATGGGCTGATGAACACGCGCACATGTGTACCCACATGCCTGTTTAAAAGTTACTGTCACTATGTTCAAGTCGGGCTTTTAAATTTCACCTCAGTGTCCCTTTCACCCTTCGATCATCTAATGGTCCAACTGAATCCCTCACAAGCTTTTTGCTTCAAATGTACTTGAAAACGTTTTTATTATGAGTTTTTGCTTCCATAGCAAGCTTCTTTTCAAATTCTGTCTTTGCCTTTCTTATCAATTCTTTGCATCTAACCTACCAATGCATATGCTATTTCCTGTTTTCTTTATTCGGATCCCTTTTTCACTTTTGAAAGACATTCTTTTGGCTAGAATAGCCTCTCTCACCTTTTAACCATGTTGGCAGTCATTTGGCCTTCCTTCCACCCACCTTTTTTAATGCATGGAATGCATCTAGTCCGGGCTTCTAAGTTGGTATTTTTAAACAACATCAATGTCTGATGTAAACTCTTAACCTTTGCAGTTGCTCTTTTCAGTTTTATCTAACCAGTTTCCTCATTTGATAATAGTCTTCCTTTTGAAAGTTAAATGCTATCAAAGTAGATTTCCATAATGTCCTCCCTCCAGTTATCAAGTCAAATATGATCATGCTATGAACACTATTGCCAAATGGTCCCAGCACTTTTAAATCATGTGTTTCACTAAGTATCAGGTTTAAAATAGCTCCCTTCTTGTTAGTTCTTATACTAGCAGCTCCATGAAGCAGTCATTTATTTCATCTAGAAACTTTATCTCCATGGCAGGCACTGATGTAACATTTACCCAGTCAATACTGGGGTAATTGAAATCACCCACAAGTTATCTGGCTAAATGCCGCTGAATATAGACCCCCTCAGATAAATAGTAAGTTTGGTCATTCTTCAAAGTTTTAAATATTATGCAAGCTAACTTAAATTCACAGTGAACCTGTACCAGAAACCAATGCAGATTTTCTAAAACAGATGGAATATGATTCCTGGATTTCAGACCCAAGAAAGCATGGACTGCTTAATTTTGAATCAGCTGTAATCTTTGATGATTTCTCTTAGGGAAAACTCACAAACATGCTTATGTGGAGGGCAGACTGACGGTCTATAGTTCTCCCCCAAGTTCAGGGTAGACAGGATAGATTTTAAAAACATATGCTGTTATTGAAAGGTTATCATAATTAAGGAGCCCATAGCACTATCTGTCTCTTGTCAATACTAGCATTATGGACTTCAAGATTTTAATAAATTCTCAGAAAACTGCATAACATTTTTGTAATCTCTTTTTGTCTATCCATGGAGGTATAAAAGGCTGTATGCATGCAGTATATGTCTTGGCTGGTCTTGTAGCTTAAACCGTGTCCTGTTGCACTCCTCTCTCCCTACAAAGAACAAGGGTCTGTGCTGTTGCTATGCTGGATGAACAGTGCCTCTCTAGGAACACTTTCAGATCTGCCCTCAAGGTCTTCTTTAACATAGTTGCTGTGCTGATATTGGCTAGTAATTTCTATGAAAAAAAAAAACCATATATTTTCGGCACCATTAATAATCTCTGGTCAAAGGATGCCTGAAGCTAAATAACCATTAAGAATTAATTATTTTCCACCTTAGGGAGTGGTCCGCCAGGTCAAGGTTGAAAACTCTAGTAATTTCACACTGCAGCTGCTTGTACCTTACCTGACCTGGGGATAAACAGATGACTTCACTTACGGAAATCAGATATTCAAATGTGAAAACAGGAATCTTTATTTCTTTGATGCAAAGGTGGAGTTTTGAAAATTTAAGTTAGAAGCCTTGGCACAAGGCCAAACTTTAAATTCCAGTCCTATAGAGCTCTAGAATGACTCATTACAGCGATGATTAGGGTCTAGGGCAGAGATCTGACTACATTATTATCCTCCCCATCTTTCTCTCTGTTGTTATTTCCTTTAATAAAAAAAAACCAAAAAACCTTTTGGACAAAGATGGACAATTTCCCTTGCTCTTGTCCTAACCCTGATGTTTGCTACATGCAAAAAGGTAAAACTTCTAAGATCAAAGAGCAGTAGAATGAAATCCTACCATTAAACACCATAGACAGACAGAAGCCATCAAAAGAAACGCTGCCATATCCTTGGGAAATAAGGAAAAACAATACTGGCAAAGCAACGTGTGAGCATTGTGAGAATGAAATCAAAGACTTTTTTATAATGCAAAGTGGTGATTGAAATATCTTGACCTACAAGTAAATTAAATTCATTTCTAATTTTGAAATACTTTTACACATTACATGTTCAGTCTCAAAATACAGCAATTATCCTGTTAAATTGCACTTTTCTGTCTTTAGGCAGTTTCCGTAAAATGAATAATATTACAAACTCGCAGACTTAATGCCTTGTTTAGAAACATGAAAAAAAAAGCTGTTTTGAAATTAGAGTCAGAAACGATAACAAATGTAGAAATAATAATAATTAGTCAGCTTCTTTGTCAGATATCTCAGACAAATGGAGGGGAGGGTTAAAAATTATTAATTTAGTAGGTCAATAGAATTAAAATGACTCATTATATGATATTTGTAGAATGACACTGACGGTATTGCTAGCCAACTTCAAAGAAGGCGAAAGAGGCTGCCACTATCACTGGAGGATAGGAACCTGCTTTTCATCAGCCAGGCTGGCCTGACAAATTAAGTCTGTGGAGTCATTAGATTAAGATAGGAGCTTATCTTTTAGACTGACATTTATTCAGAGGTTTTTAAACTGCTCAGCTAGTAATTAGTGCTGTTGGATTCTTTTAATACTGTGTTGTCCAGTCTATCGACAAGTTCAAGTCCATCCTTCTTTAATTTTTTTAATGAAAGAAAAAAAAAATTCCAAAAATCAATGTGATCAGCTTCGGAAAGGTTTCATTAGCTCTTGGGAAAATTTAGCTGATGGAAAAACAGATTTAATCATTTACGTACAATAAAGAAAAACATGGGCATAGGCCTTTAGGCGCTAAATATTTGGTGGTTTTTCTATGCAGTACTGAAAAGGACATATATCTTGTAGGCACATTTTGTTGTTAGGAAATAAGAGAAACGTGGAAGTAATGAGCACTGAACACTTGCTCTTATTAACACCCTCCTGCCCCCAAAACAGCATAACAGCCATCAATTCAAACAAGATTTCCAAAACATCTACATTAATATTCTTATAACAACAAGCATATGAACTAATAAATTAAACAAGATGACTTTTCAACTCTCCCAAATGAGGAAAAACATCTTGTCTTTCTACATAATAATTTATTACAGTATGTTAGCTAAAAAAAATGTTTTGTTACAGTAATTAATCAATGAGTTGAATCACAGTCTTATCCTGCGGCTTGATGCCACTGTATGTTTGGCCACAGGAGGCCCCAAATCTTCCACGGGAGAGAAAATCACAAGGTAATGTCTGAACTTAATTATTTCCCAGTTTTACCAGATAGTTCCCATTTGATATGAGATTTCATGACACTTACTCTCATTCAACTATAAACACCCAGATTGTTAGCGTCGTTATGGACTGCAATCTCAGTAAGGCCAGTGCAAGAGTATTTAGCGCTCTAGGTGAAGCTTCAGTCATGTAACCCCCACCCCCATGTACCCTCTGGTGGAAGCTCTAACACAACGCTTCCTTCTTTGGCAATATCGGCTTTCAACCTCTGGGCCTTCTGCTGGTGGAATTTTGTCGTTTCCCCCCCCCCCCCCCCCCCCCCCAAACCTTGGTGCTCTAGGCGACCACCTAGTTTGCCTATGCACCGGCCCTGAATCTCAGGCTGTGTTTTCTAACCCATATTTACCCCCGTCAAACTAGAGTAAAGGAGAAAAGCTGTGAAATTGGTAATATTGTGGCAGTTTCCACACGCCAGATGGAAATTCTATGATTGCTTCCTTTCAGTTCAAATCAAGGGAAGTTTCTCCTCTGACTTTTCTTGGATGTTCTACTGATGCCCCAACTTCACTATTTCCCAAACTGAACCCTTACCTTTCCACCCAGTTCCATTTCAATTGGGGGTCAACTTTGCTGGTAAATGCTCATTTCCCTGCTCTGGCCCTATCCTTGTCTGTTCAAAATAAACCTAAAAGAAGCAAATAGACTATGACACTTCCAGTCAAGTACACTGCCATATCCCATGATGCAGGGCTTCCCAAACCTGTCCTGAGGACCCCATAGCCAATGGGGTTTTCAGGATATCCACAATGAATATGCATGAGATAAATTTGCATAGCATGGAGCCTCAGTATATGCAAATTTTTTGTCATGCATAATCATGAGCAAAGCAATTAACTGGCAAAGGGCCTTTACTGGAAAATTCTGTTCAGCCATAAGGTAAGACTGTTTTTCAGTGGTGATAATGATAGCATATGTGACAGTTTTATGAATTGGGCAGCTTTTTAGATTTTTAGATTTTATTGCAACATTGCAATTTGTAAGATAGCATAGCATGCATTGAGAAATACACTTGTGACACTTAGTCTGCTGTCTTCCCTATTTCACTGTGCCACCCCAGACCCTAGTTCAGGGTCATAGCAAAGAATGATTTTTTTGCAGGGCTTGAGGTTAACATGGACAGAGGCACTAGACATACAGGTGCCCAGGGTAGAAATATGGGAGGCAGCTCCCATTCTGGGTTTCCTCTAACTGGATCCTCCTCTTCCCCTGAGTTCACTTATTCCAACATCTCTATGGCCCTATCCTGGCTTCTCTCCCTCCTATCTCCACCCTAATGGCCCTTTCCTGCCCCCCTCCCGCTTACCTATTCCCAACCTACATCTTCTGGTCTCTTCCTGCTCCTGACCCTCCTTCCTCCAAGGCCTCTTCCCAGCTCGTCCCCCTCAATGACTCCTTTCCCTCCTATTCCTCCTCCCCATGGTCCCATTCCCTCTTATTTCCCCATTCCTCCCATGGCTCCTCTCTTTCCTATCCCTATCCCCTCATGGTCACTTCCCCTCCTATTCCTCCCCCTCTCCCATGCTCCTTCTCAATTCCTCCCATGGCCCTTTCCTAGCTCCTCTCCCTCCTATTTTCCCAGCATGGCCCTATTCAGATCCCTCTCCCTTTTAGACACTCCCACCATAGCCCTTTCCGAGCATTTCTCCATCCTTCCTACCTCCTCTCCAGTTTTTTCTTGGCTCCTACCCCATTGCCCCAGCCTCTTTCTGTCCTACCCCCAGGTTCCTGGCTTCTCTCCCAATTCCTTCCCAATGGCCCCTTCCCATCTTCTCCCTCCTCAACAATGGTCCTTTTCCATCTTCTTTCTTCCCCCCCCCCCATCCCCTCAAATCTTCAGCCCTCCCCTCACCTTTTAGGCTGGTCCAGACCCAGCAGCAGATGCTGCAGCAACAAAAAAGAAAATCAGCAAAGAGCCCAGCGACAGCATGCATGCACTCACAGTGTGCACCAATTTATATCTCTATAGGAGGGCCATCTAATAGATTGAGGTGAGGTGTTGGTGGTGGCTTAGGGTTAGGGGCCAGTTTCTCATGTAGAGTGAGATGTACGAACAGCACAGTACACCTCAGTAAAGATTTGACATAATTTGGAGTGAAGACAGTGTCACAAAGATGAAATTTTGTACTATGTTATCTCGCCCTAGCTTGATCGTACCCTGTTATAGAGTCCATCAAGCTAGAGTGAGAGAACATAGTAGAAATGGCATGTTTGTGAGACTTTCCTCACTCCAACTGATGTCAAATCTTCACTGAGGTGTACTGTGCTGTTCGTACGTCTCACTCTACATGAGAAACTGGCCCCTAAACCCTAAGCCACCACCTCACCTCATCTCAAGCTTTTAGATGGCCCTCCTATAGAGATGTAAATAGACTACTATGAAGGTCTTGCAAATAGTCAGTCTCTCTCTCTCTCTCTCCCCCTCCCCCACCCTTCCCTAGGAGAAATGCCTATCTGAGCACACAGGTACTTCTCAGTGTGATAAATTTAACACAGATTGTGGTAACTCAAAAATTATCCTAACCATGCCCCTTTTTTTTTATCACGGGTGCTATTTATGTTAGGGATGTGCATTCGGTCCCTATGTATTGGCAATCCGCAACGGATGTGGCCATATTCGTTGTATTCGTGGGGAAGCGAAACATATCATGATTCCCCACAAATACACGAATCTTCACCGAATTATTCGGCCGCCTAAAGAAACCAATTTAAACAAACCCTCCTGACCCCCCAAGGCTAACCAAAACTCCCTGGTGGTCCAGTGGGGGGTCCGGGAGCCATCCCCTGCACTCACACCCTCAGTGCTGGTTTCAAAATGGCGCCGATAGCCTTTGACCTACTATGTCACAGGGGCTACCGGTGCCATTGGTCAGCCCCTGTCACATGGCCATCGGCACCATCTTGTGCTCCTACCATGTGAGTACTGACATCCGATGGCCAGAGTGCAGGAGGTCGCTCCCGGACCCCCGCTGGACTTTTGGCAAGTCTTGTGGGGGTCAGGAGGGTCCCCAGTGCCATTGGTCAGCCTGTGTCACATGGTAGGAGCACAAGATGGTGCCGATGGCCATGTGACAGGGGCTGACCAATGGCACCGGTAGACCCTGTGACATAGTAGGTCAAAGGCTATCGGTGCCATTTTGAAACCAGCACCGAGGGTGTGAGTGCAGGGGATGGCTCCCGGACCCCCCGCTGGACCACCAGAGAGTTTTGGTAAGTCTTGGGGGGGTCAGGAAAGTGGGGGGTTGTAGTTAATTTAATTTTAGCGAGAGAACGAATCGAAATGGACATATTAACGAATCGGGGCGCCATACAGCCGAATGCAACGTATCCGCCCCCGACAAATCCGAATCCCGAATGCAATGTATGGCATCCCTCTGCACATCCCTAATAGCTGTGCTGTTGAATATCTCTTGTAAGTTACCTGGATAATCGTATCTGGCTAACTTAGATGTTGTGTTGTGAATATCTATCTCATTATGAGGGTAATTTTCATAAGAATTTACATGCTTAAAATTACCCTTGTTCTGTGTAAGTGGGCTTTTGAAAATTGCTATGATAGTATGATACATTTACACGTGTAACACCTTTGAAAATTACTTCCTATGATTTTTGTAACCCATCACTCCCCCTCCATGCCCTCATAATCTCTCACTGCTCCCAATTACTCCCTTTCAATCATCTCCTCGCATCCCTGTCCAGCATTCCCAACACCCCCTGCATCCTCTTCCACATGCTCCCTCTGACTCTCTCTGCATCCTTCCTCTCTTCTTCCCCTCACTTCCCAGCTCATCCCAACCTCCTATTTCTCACTCTTTTCTGCTCAACATTCCCCACACTCCCTCTCTCTTCCATCTCCCCTTGCTCAGAATTCTAACGTTCTTTCCCCTATCCTCCAAGGGTGAAGAGATCATCAATAGCAATACATCCAGGCCCAGCAGGGAAAGATAAAGTTGGTGTCCCATCAGGCCCAGAAGAACAGGAGTTGGCAATGCCTCATTCTGATCTAGGTGAAGCAAGAAACAGCCTCTCACTGTGCCAGAAGGAGATGAAGAAAGCAAGAGTAGCCACTTGTCAGGCCCAATAATGGAGACGTCAACTCCCACCCGAGCTGATGAGGAGAAAGCAGACTGGTGACCCTGTGACACACCTCATAAGAACACAAGACTTGTCATAGTTGGTCAGATGAAAGGTCCATCAAGCCCAGTATCCTATTTCCAACAGTGGCCCATCCAAATCATAAGTACCTGACAGGACCTCAGAAGGTAGATAGATTCCAAGCTACTTATCCCAAGAATGAGCAATGAATTTCTGCAATTCTACCTTAATAATGGTTTATGGACATTTCCTCTAGAAACTTGTCCAAACGTTTTTTAAACATAGCTACACTAAAGCTTTCACCACATCCTCTGTCAACAAATTCCAGAGCTTTATTATGCATGAATAAAGAAATATTTTCTCATTAGTTTTAAATGTATCACCTAGAAACTTCATTGTGTGTTCCTTGGTCTTTATACTTTTCGAATGAGTAAATAACTGATTAAAGTTTATTCATTCCATTCCACTCATTATTTTATAAACCTCTATCATATCACACCTCAGCCATCTCTTCTCCAAGCTGAAGAGTCCTAACCTCTTTAGCCTTTCCTCATAGGGAAATAGTTCCATCCCCTTTATCATTTTGGTTGCCCTTCTCTGTACCTTTTCTAATTCTACTATAACTTTTTTGAGATGTGGCAACCAGATTTGAACACAATACTCAAGATGAGGTCGCACCATGGAGCGATACAAAGGCATTATGATATTCTCTGTTTTGTTCTCCATTCCTTTCCTAATAATTCCTAGCATTCTATTTGCTTTCTTGGCTGCCACACAGTAAGCAGAGGATTGCAACATATTATCCACGATGACGCTCAGATTCCTTTTCTGGGTGGTGACTCCTAATGTGGAACCTTGCATTGTGTAGCTATAATTTGGGTTACTCTTCCCTAAGTGCATCACTTTGCACTTGACCATATTAAATTTTATTTGCCATTTACATGCCCAGTCCTTCAGTTTTGCACTGTCCTCTTGCAATTTCTCACAATCCTCTTGTGATTTAACAACTTTGAATAATTTTGTGTCATCTGCAAATTTAATCACTTCACTCGTTGTACCCTTTTTCAGGTCATTTATAAATATATTAAAAAGCAGTGGTCCCAGAACAGATCCCTGGGGCACTCCACTATTCCCCTTTCTCCATTGGGAAAATTTACCATTTAGCTCTACTCTCTGTTTTCTTTTAACCAGTTCGCAATTCACAATAGGATACTGCCACCTCTCCCATGACTTTTTAATTTCCTAAGAAGTCTCTCATGAGGGCTTTGTGAAATGATTTTTGGAAATCCAGATACATTATATCAACTGGCTCACTTTTCTCCTCATGTTTATTTACACCCTCAAAAAAATGTAGCAGATTGGTGAGGCAAGACTTCCCTTAAATATTCCATATTGGCTTTGTCCTATTAAGCTATGTCTATCTATATGTTCAGCAATTTTGTTCTTTATGATAGTTTCTGCCATTTTGCCTGGCACAGACATTAGAATCTCTGGTCTGTTGTTTCCTGGAATACCCCTTTATCCCAGGATCTCACAACACATGACATACATGTTGAAAACAATTGCTCTAGTGCTTTATTTAGACACAGCAGCCTCACCTGGAGATAATATGGCATAGATGGTATGTTCCTACCTCCTTCTCCAATGCATAGCCTTTCTACAAGTCCACCCTTTCATAGGGATCCTAGTGGGGTCCTACACTAGGAGAATTGCCATCAAGGACAAAGGATAATAATAGCTGAGTGGAAGTAAGTATGAGTGTGTGTGTTTGTGCAAAACTTACTTGGTATGTTCTTTCATGTAGCCTACGTTCTTCTTCTCAGTCAATATTTGCCTTGCCCTCTGCAAATATCTGTCATTTGCAAATGACACAATCTAGAGCTTTTTCTTTGATGGTCCCTTATTTATGGAACTCTTTGCCGTTGCTGTCAGTGAAAAATACGGCTATTTGAAATTCCCAAAGCAGATTAAAACCATTTTATTTCTACAAGCATTTGATGAATCATACTTTTAAGTCTTGACTGTTTTAACTGTCTTGTTTCATGTCCATTTTATTGCGTGTATGGTTTGTTATCCATGATGAATACTACAGAATCACTGACTACAAGACATCAAATAAACAGAGAGAGAAAAAGAAATGACGCCGATTTTCTTCATGAAGATAGTTTGACGTAGGACAATAGCTCTATTGTTTATAAATTTAATTCAGGAGAAACCTAAAAGTCATATTCTTTTGCATTGAGTCTGTACTTGTTAAAGTGCATTGGGAGTAGAATTTCACTGGATGTTCACGCCACACTGTGTCAGCCAGGCTCGCATGTCCTCTGCTGGGCTCTTCTTAGGCCATTTTCATCCTCCCTTAAAGTTACAACGATGGATCAATGAATGAGATCCTACACCTCAGTGCATAGCGCTGTCTCCTGGAATAAGCCAATTTAAAACAACTTTCAAAACTGGTTACATAATGCCAGTTGGGCCTCAAGTGTCCCCCCACCCCCATCCCGTATCCCCCTCCCCCTCCACTGTATTATCCTTGTGGCATAGAGCCTAAGTAAACAGGGCCTGCAGTGATTAAATATATTAATCCTTAATCATAGGAATTTGGCAGTTTTGTTACAGTTGCATGCTGTTAAATGACTCCCATCATTTAAACTACATTTTTAATTAATTTCTGGTGCAATCCTCTCTCTTCGCCTTATGCCGAATTCATCACCTTTTGAAGTATACAGACAGAGAGGAATCCACGTGACACTGGACTATATTTCTTAGAACAGATAGATTTTGAAACCCCACTGATAATAGATGCGTGAATTGAGAGAGTGTACGCCCGTCTAAAGTTTAGTCATTACAGGATGATGATGAGGCACTATTCGATGCAGGGTAACATGACACATCAGAGCAGAAATGAAAAAAAAATATTTAAAATGTCAAATCCAAGTGCTGTACATTTGTTGTTAGCTTGCATACCCGCCACTCTGCTAGGGCACCTACAGTTTTCCAGTATCTAAACCCCTTTTTTTTTTTTTGGCCAATGCCTAGTAATGCAACCAGGAACTGCAGTGTAATTAAGGTCGGTGTCAACCTCATCCGCGTAAGCATAGCAGAAGGAGGGTTGAAATCTACTTCTGAAGTCACTTTGAACCATCCTGACCTTGCTAAGGAGTTTACCTGGATATTAGGTCAAAATGTATTTATCTTTCTATTCCAGACACATCATCAAGCTTCAAATTTTGGGGGCAATGTTTGAAAACCTCCTTGATCGTTTTTGAGTGGAAGATTGGAGTCTGACCACGCTACCTCAGAAGAGGTCATTGGGGGTTGCAATTCATTGCTGTAAGCTTGAATTCAGGTCAGCAAGAGGGCTCTGGTATTAATTGTAAACCAGTTGAAAGATTTTGGTTTCTGTTTCTTGGCTTGTCCAGTTCTGATCCCAGAGAGTAAACATGGCAATTGAATTAACTTATTTAAGCAGTAATCCTCAACTAGAGGAGAAACTAGAGTCCAAATTTTGAGATATATTGCTGTGTTTTTCTTTATCGGCATCTATTACGTAGCCGCTATTTTTTGTGGTGCACACACAGAGTAATTTAGACTGGTGAAGGTAGAAAAATTCCTGAAAAATGGGGACAGTAAATATTGGTCATGCAATTTAGAGGTTGGCATCTTTTCACATATGTTGTTTTGCTTTAATAATTTACAGATGTATTGGTTTTCAGCTTGTGGAAGGATATGTGATATTTTGGAGATTCATGGAAATTTATCATTTAAAAATTTTATTTGGAAATCTGTGGCCATAAATTCTGTATTGACAAATAGTGATAATACATTTTTTGATTGTTTAATCTCTGTAGCAGTGACATTAATCTTAAATTACTGGAAGAATAATACTGATCATGATGTGAATTTATGGTGGAATACCTTTTCTGTTTTATATAAGTGTGAAGCTGCTGTAGCTGAGTGAAATGGTAAACTATTAATGTGTCGTAAAATATGGGCCCATTTGAAAAAGTTTATTTCACAAATTTTGTGATATATTTTTATGATGTAGTATATAACTGCTCATTATTGTTTTCCATTGGTGTATTTGATATTTAATTTAAAATTTTGAATTAAAGCAGGAATTCTCCTTACAGACCAGCCAAATTGTTCCAAGATATAGTGGACCCATTATGACAGTTCTGATGTTTAACTTCCCCTCCTGTGGCTAAACATTTTGGAATTTGGAGTGCTGCATTTTGTATTGGCAAAAAGCTAAGCCATAGTTCCAAAATGCTCAAACATTAAGGAGATGATCCTAAAAGCCAAGATTCAGTTTTGGTGTTCATTGGCTGATCTGCCCTTAGAAAAATAATTTATCTAATTTAAAGGAAGTTGGTGAGAATGTTATCATGGAGCTGGATTTGGGAATGACCCTGAATTTATCAGTACCTGCTCAAGATAAGCCCAGGAATATTATAGGGTGTGTTAGCAGCTGTAATCTCATTGAAGTCCACCTGACTGACTGTGGAACCATAATGATCTAGAAGAAGGGAGAATGCTGGACAGGAGGGAATTATTGTCTCAGTAATTTGTTAGAGGAAATCTGGAAAGCATCATAAAAGAAAATTAAGTCCATAAATCCTTATTTGCCAAATAGACTTGGAAAAGCCATCACTTATACCTAAGAGTGTGCAGCAAAAAATGGTCGAGCCATCCTGTGGCTCTATAGGCAGAACCCTGGCACTGAACTGAGCAGACCCCAGTTCAAATCAAGGATCTACTCTTTGGGATCTGCTGGGTACTATGTAACCCAGATTGGCCACTGTCAAGAATAGGATGCTGGCCTTGATGGACCTTTAATCTGACCCAGCATGGCACATCTTATGTTCTCTGTAGCATATGTATAAAAATATATGTTGATTTTAAAACCCTTACAAAAATATGGTAGAGATTTACAGAAGCAGCTTACCAAAAAGTGCGCTAACTGTTGATTGTGCTCATGATCACAGCACCTGGATTCCCATGATGCCAGTGCCATAATTAGGGTAGCAAAATATAGCCCTTGTTGCCTGATTGGCCATTTCCCATGAAATTGTGGGAAACCATCAAACCAGGAGGCCGACCGCAAGAGGAAGGAGCTGGGTTGAGGTCAGGCATGCATACAGGAGGCTTCTCCTCTTCCTCTATCATACACAGAGATTCACTATCCCCCCCACTGCACTGACCCTGCCTTCTCTCCCTCTCATTGACAAAAGGAGAGGACAAAGGTACTTCAAATCTCATCTGCCTCCTCCTACTGCCTAGCCCAGACTAGAGTTTGAATCACAGGACATGCTCATATCTACAGGAACCCGTATGGTTCAAACCACATATCTGAGTTGGGCAGTAGGATAAGGCAGATGCAACTCGAGGTGTCTCCCTTCTCCTCCTGCTGGTGAAAGAGAGGAAGGATAGGATCAGCAGGAAGGGGAAGGGGAGAGAAAGAGGACTGAAACAGGAGGGAAAATTCGAGGGAAAGAGAAGAGGATTTGGAGACTTGCAGTGAGGAAGAGGACTTAGAGAAGGAAAGAGAATGAAGGGAGATCTTGGGGGCAGCAGGGACCAAACCTGCAGCCCTAGATGCTCAAGAACAGAGGACCTTGTAGGGGAGCCATGAGGACCCCGAACCAGCAAGCACCCTGCAGGAAATACTAAGAGAAGCAGTTAAGAAGACCCGCCTACAGAGGCTCCCTATTGGATCAGCATTAGGTGTGGCCCAAATAGACAGCTGCATATAAGGTGCACCAGCCTGGCACAACTAGACTCTTGTGGTCCAGGCTGGTGCTCCTGCTGGTCCAACAATCCAGACAGAGTTTATTATGTTTTACTCTTGCCTGGCCATGGTCTGCATTCCTGGTTCCTGCTCCAGCATTGCCCTATACTGCTGCTTTCAGTTCCACAAAATTTGGAGGGAGAATTTATCTCTGAGCCATTGCAGAAAACTGGGGCTCTGCCCATTATGAGCCAAACAGGGGAAGTAAGAGGAACTGAAGAATTGGCAAAGCCCACGGCCCAACATTTTCTCATATATTAGTTCATTCATTTCACAAAGCCTTTTGTTAGCTTGGCTGGTTCAATTTAGAAAACTTTTTTTTTTCTTAGCTATGGCTCTAAAAGACCCCAACTGACTGCAAATTTCAATTTTCTGGTGAGCAGGAGGTTGCTGAAAAAAAAAAAAAAATTGGATAGAAAAACATTCTCAAACAGGAGACTGTTTGTTTTGGGGAAGGGGGGGGGGGGTTTAAAGCTAGTTCTGTACACTTAAAGATAATAAAAATTGTTCTCAGAAGTCAGTTCAGTTGCAGGCCTTTGCCAAACTCCCAGCTTGAATCTCGTAAAGAAAGGGAACGTCCTGGCAGGCAGGACTATGCCGCCCTTCCGGTCCCATCACCCTCTGAACCTTGTCAGCAGATCAGAGAGCGGTGGGGAGAGGGCAGAAAGGTGAGCACCCAGTCACCAGTTTTAATGGCTCAAATCAACATTTGCATACTAAAAAAAAATATATATATATATATATCCTCTTTAAAGCATACTGGAAAGCATAACGCTAGATTATGTGACTGCACGCTTGAGGGAATTTTTGTTAGTCAAAAAAAAGGCCAACCTATACTGTTGCTGAGGTTAAACACCACCATTAACCTCCTCTCAGGTCCACAAGTAGCATTTAAAAGATAAATAAATGGCTGCCAGCGGTAGTGCAGGTATCGGAAAATGTTGCCTGAACATAGAATGCTTTGCCATACTAGCTAAGCCCCAGGGCAGCTTGCTTTCGCTCACCCAGGCCTTGAAAACTGAGGCTCACTCTCACTTTTTACAGCTTCATCTACAGTCTCCTGTCAGCAGACTCCTTGCCTCCTTTAGTTTCCACGTTATTGGTTCTGCTGTGCCAAAGAGACGCAGAACTACTACTAATGTACAGCCAAGGTGTTTATAGCATTCATATGAAATTCTTATTCTTTTGGCACCCCAATCTAGGGAACTCTCCAGCAAATTACATGCATGTGCAATGAACCCTTGCCCCATAAATCTTACGATCTAAGTCCCCAGTGTAATAAGATGTGAGTAAAAATGTGCACTCGATTCCAGCATACATTGTTTTACTCATAAGCTAAGAAAAGAGTTGGACTCCCAATGCTGTAAGCTAATGGTATGCTAATGCAACAGAAATTTAAAAAACGCATGATGACCTGAAAATGTGCATAAAAAGGACATAGTGCACATAGGGGTAGATTTTTAAAGAAGCGCGCGCGGCCTACATGTGCGCGCGCTACCCGGCGCGCGCACATGGGGGTGCACAATTGTGCACCTTGCACGTGCCGAGCCCGCTCCGAGCCGCGCTGCCTTCCCCTGTTCCCTACCCCCCCACCCCACCTTCCTTTCCCTTCCCCTATCTCCCCCGCCCTTTCACCTCTACCTTTGATGACTTTGATGCCGGCACGCGATCTCTGACACAATGGCAAATGGTCGCTGTGTAAGAGAGCTCTGGCCCCGCCTCTGTCCCTGTCCCTTTTTGCAAGCCCCGGGCTTACACGCGTCCTGGGGCTTTACGCGCGTCGCCGGGCCTTTTTAAAATAGGCCCAGCGCGTGTAACCTTTTGAAAATCCGGCCCACAAAGAATAATTTATACGCATAAACCAAGGGCTCAATATTAACCAAGAGGTTATCCAGCTAAATGGCAACTTTTTGAATATTGAGCCTGCTATCCAGCTACATTTTAGCCAGATTTAAAAAAAAGGTGTTCTAGGGGTAATCTGGGGCAGAGTAAAGTTATATGGCTAATTTACCCAATTTTCAACTATTTCCAGCTAAATTACCCAGATAACTTTAGGACCATTTCAGATTAGTTCTAAAGTTAGACAGCCCCATATGACCAGATAATTTGCCACTTCAAACAGACCTGTCTTTCTTGATCACAGATTATTAATCAAACGATATTAAGATATAGGAACTGGGACAAGGTGAGTGACCACTCCCGAGCGCACTGTATAACTCGCACTCCGACGCGGGTTAAATAGGTGCTAATCCATCCCTTAATGCAACAGGGGGATTAGCGCCTAATTAACCCATGCAGGATGCGGAGTGAATGTAATAGCGCTCATCACATGCAAATGCATGTGTGAATGAGCCTATTACTCATTCACTCCGCATGCAAAAAAATAAATGTGCCTCGCTCAGCTATTAACGCCTGTCTGGAGCAGGCGTTAATAGCTGAGGGCAGGTAAAAGAAGTACAGAAAAGCAGAAAAAAAACTGCTTTTCTGTACTTCTTTTTTTAAGTAAATAATAAAAAAAAAAATATGAAGACCGACGCCGGTAAGTTTGACTTTTCAGCGCCGCTTTCCGCTCTTTACATTGCATTGGCCTCCCAGATTGCTAAAATCAGTAGCATTTATTCTTTTCCTAGGAAATTATGCTCTGGAATCCCTCAGGGTTTCTGTTTGTCACCACTACTTTTTAAAATTTTTATGGCCCCTTTGGGGGATTTTTCAGGAACTGGGTATCTCTACATATGTTTATTCAGATGATATCCCGTTCCTAATACCTGTTGATGACGATATAGTCAAGAAAAAGCTATCTCTTTTTTTAATTCCCCTTTAGTTAAGGTAGCAAATTGGTTGTATCAGTCATTCGTTTTTAAATAAAGATAAAACCGAGATTCTTTCTGTGGTTAATTCAAGTCGTGCCCTACATTCTATGTCTTTTCTGTCCAGTAACTGAGGATTATGGAATTAGAATCTTTTCTCAGGGGCAGCGGAATACCTTTTTGGTTGGGGGGGGGGCAACCAGCTTTGCTCCTACCCCACCCGCACCCCCACTTCCAAACTCTTTCTTTATGCTTACAATGAAATGTCATTCTTTCTTACATACATTCTTTGCGTAAATCAGAGTGCAATCATTCATTCCCAGACCAACCAACAAAATGCTTGATGCTAGAAAATCAGGCATAGTGGTAACGGAGAACATGAGAAAAATAGCATTACCATTAGACGTGTCAGTACTAAGCGACTACTCTGTACCATGTTTGGAAAGAGAAGATGATCAAGCAGCAAGACATGTAATCAGAGACCAAGAAAATGTGGCCTAAAGATGCAGAAACCATCCTAATTGAGCATTATTCACTGGTTTAAAGAATTTTTGAGCTCACCTTGATATGTTGCCTGTATGTATTACACCATACAAGCTTCAGAAAGAAGCTCTTTGGCACAATGCATTTAGTAAGAACGGAACTAGCAGTAAATTTGAAAGTGAAATTTGCTCTCATCATTTTATATGCAAAACAAACCCTATGGGGGGCAGAGCAGGTCTCCAATAGCAACAACCCAACCCAACACATGAAAAGACAACATTGCAAATATTGCACCAGATCCTACAACGCCAGTACACCTCCTGTTGGGAAAACATAAGAACATAAAAACTGAGAATCCATCAGCCCAGTATCCTGATTCCAACATTGGCCAATTCAGGTCCCAAACAGTAGATAAATCCTATGCTGCTAACACCCAGGGATAGGTAGTAGCTTTTCCCAAGTCTATCTAATTAACAACAGTTTATGGGGTTCTCCAAGAACTTGTCCAAATCTTTTTTAAACCTGTCTACACTATCTGCTTTTACCACATCCTATGGCAATGAATTCCAGATCTAATTGTGCAATGAGTGAAAAAGAATTTCCTCTGATTTGTTTTAAATTTTGTACTTACTTCACGGAGTGTCTCCTAGTGTTTGAATTATTTGAAAGATTAATGAACTGTATTATATTTATCCATTCTTATCCTTTTATGATTTTATAGACCTCTATCATATCCCGCCTCAGCCATCAATTCTCCATGCTGAAGAACCCTAACCTCTTTAGCCTTTCCTCATAAGGGAGCGGTTCTATCTCCTTTTCATTTTAGTCACCCTTCTGTGTACCTTTTCTAGTTCAGCTATATCTTTTTTGAGATATGGCGACCAGACCTGCTCACAGTCTCAACATGGAGTGATACAGAGATGATATAACATTATTCTCCATTCCTTTCTTAGAAAATCCTAACATTCTGTTTGCTTTTTTGAGTCATACACTGACCCAGGTATTTCAAAGTATTGTCCATAATAGTGCTGAGATCCTTTTCCTGGGTTATAATTCCTAATATGGAACCTAACATCGTGTAACTACAGTGTGGGTTACTTTTCCCCATGTGCCGCACTTTGCACATTAAATATCATCTGCCGTCTCCTAGTCTGACAAGATCGTCCTACAATTTCTCACAATCCGCTTATGATTTCACTATTTGGAATAATTCTGTGTCATCTGCAAATTTGATCACCTCACTCGTCATTCCCTTTTCCAGATCATTTATAAATATACTAAAGAGTACCAGTCCCAGTACAGATTCCCTCCACTGAGAAAACTGACCATTCCTACTCCCTGTTTCCTATATTTTAACCACTTTGCAATCTTATCCCATGACTTTTTATTTTTCTCATGGGGGCTTTTTCAAATGCCTTTTGATAATCCAAATACACTATATCCACCAACTCACCATTATCCACATGCTTATTAACGCCTTCAAAAAATATAGCAATTTAGTTTGTCAAGAATTTCCTTGTATAAATCCATGCTGGCTGCATTCCATTAAACCATGCCTTTCTATATGTTCTGGGATTTTGTTCTTTAGAATAGTTTTTACAATTTTTCCCTGCTCTGAAGTCAGGCTCACATATCTATATTTTCCCAGATCAGCCCTGGAGCCCTTTTAAAATATTGGTATCACATTGGCCACCCTCCACTCTTCAGGTAAAATAAACAATTTTAATGATAGGTTACAAATTACTAGTAATAGATATGCTATTTCATTTTTGTGTACTTTCAGAACTCTGCGGTGTAAATGATCTGGTCCAGGTGATTTTCTACACTTTAGTTTGTCAATGTGGCTTATTACATCATTCAGGTTCACTGAATCATCACCATTAATTACTATTTTTGGCACAGGTGTCTTCCCAAATCTTCTTTGGTAAACAGCAAAGCAAATAATTTATTTAGTCGTTCTCCTATGGTCTTGTCTTCCCTAAATGCTCCTTTATCCCCTTAATCATCTAACAGTCCAACTGACTCCCTCACAGGCTTCCTGTTGCAGATATACTTAAAAATGTTTTATTATGAGATTTTGCTTCTACAGCCAGCCTCTTTTCAATTCTCTTTTTGCCTGCCTTATCAATGCTTTATATCTAACTTGCTCATGCTTTTTCCCATTTTCTTCATATGGATCCTCTTTCCAGTTTTTTAAAGAATTTTCTTTTGGCTAAATAGCTCTTTAACCTTACCTTTTAATCATGCTTCTTTCCACCTTTTCTAATGCATGGAACATATCTAGTCTGTATTTCCAACATGATATTTTTAAACAATGTCCACACCTGATGTAAACTCTTTACCTTTGTTGTTGCACCTTTTTATTATTTTTTAACAATTTTCATTTATTAAAGTTTCCCTTTTGAAAGTTAGATACTACAACAGTAGATTTAATTAATGTCCTCCCTCCAGTCATTAATTCAAATCTGATTGCCTTATGATCACCTCTCAAACCAAATCCTGCATTTCACTAAGAATTAAGTCTAAAATGGCTCCCCTTCTAGTCAATTCCTGGACCAGTTGCTCCATGAAGCAGTTGTTTATTTCATCTAGAAACGTTACCTCCCTAGCATGTCCTGATGAGACATTTATCCAGTCAATATTGGGGTAATTGAAATCTTCCATTATTACTATGCTATCAAATTTGTTAGTTTCCCTAATTTCCATTAACATTTCATCATCCATCTGTTCATTTTGGCCAGGTGAATGGTAGATACCCCCCACCAATACACTCTTCCCCATCACACATGGAATTTCCATTCATAAAGATTCTATTGTGCATTTAATCTCCTGCAGGATTTTTATCTTGTTAAACTCTATGCTATTCCTATCATAAAGCTCCCACCACCAAGTTGATCCATCCTATCATTGCAATACAATTTATGACCAGGTATAGCACTCTCCCATTGGTTAATAGGGATGTGCAAGGAAAAAAAAATGCTTTCATTATTCAATTCGTTTTCGGGAGGTTTTTTCCCCACAAATTTTGGTTTGTTGCATTGCTTGATTCATGTGAAAAAAATGAATCAAGCAATTAAAAAAAAAGCCTACAACTGCCAAAAGACAAAAACTAGGCCTCCCTCCCCCACCCCAAAAAATGTCGGGGCCAGGATCTCCCTGGCCCCCACTTACCCAGACCTGATGCCGCAACCTGACCCAGAGGCTGGGTTTTGATGCTGGAGCCTAGGCCCGGACCCAGACCTGAGGCTAGGTCCCGATGTCTGGGCCTCAGCCCAAGGTAAAGTTCAGGCCTTGGTGTCTGGGCCTGGAAGCTCCGCAGTCCGTCTTCTTTCTTCTTTGGCTCTTCAGTGCCAAATGACTGACATCTGCTGGGGTCAGTGGATGGTGCCATTTTGATGTATGGCAATGCCATATATCAAAATGGTGCCGTCCGCTGGGCTTAATATGCCGGAGTTAATTAACTCCGGCGTGACCCCAGCAGATGCCCATCATTTGGCATTGAAGAGCTGCAGAAGGAAAATGATGGACCATGGAGCTCCCAGGCTTGGACACCGAGGCCTGGCCCTAACCTGGACCAAGGCCTAGGTATCGGAACATGGCTTCCTGGCCAAGGCCCCAGCATCAGGCCTGTGTCTGGGCTTTGGAACCCGGCTTCTTGGTCGGGTCATGGTGTTGGGCCTGGGCTCGGGCACCGGCCTAGACCGAGGCCCTAGCATCGGGACCCAACCTCTGGGCTGGGTCATGGTGTTGGGCCTGGGTCCGGGCCAGGGCTGTGGCCTCAATACATGGCTTCCAGGTTGGGTTGCGGCATTGGGCCTGGGCTCAGACCATGGCCTAGGCTGAGACCCAGGCCTCAGGACCTGGCCTCCAGATCGGGTCATGGCATCGGGCCTGGGTCCAGGCCAAGGCTGTGGCCTCAATACATGACCTCCAGGTTGGGTTGTGGCATTGGGCCTGGGTCCGGGCCTAGGCCCCGGCATTGGGACCCAGAATCTGAGTCAGGTCGTGGTGTTTGGCCTGAATCCAGGCCAAGGCCCTGGCATCAGGACCTGGCCTCTGGGTCGGGTCATGGAATCAGGCTTCTGCTTGGGCCCTGGCATGAGCCTAGGCCCTGGTGTCAGGACCCAGTCTTTGATGGTTACACAACAGATCAGGTACGTTTTGGGTTTTTTTATTTTTGGGGTCTCTGCCAAGGCCCCAGCATTGGCCTTGCCTCTGCTAAGATCCCAGCATCACGCTAGGGCCTAGGCCACAGCCCTTTCCTTGGGCCTTGGCCTATGCCCTAATCGAGGCCCCAGCTTCGAACCTAGACCCGATGCCTTTGATTAAAGCAAAATGAATTAATAAGTTTTGTTTTATTTGGGGAGCCCCAATTCGGTTCCCCCCCCAAATGAAACAAATTAGCCCTATTCGTCGTGTTTTGCATTTTTGACTTAAATGAATGCATATCCCTATTGGTTATCTTGCTTCCACCAGGTCTCTGAGATGCCAATTAAGTGTACTTCTTCAGTGCTATACATTTTAACTCTCTCATCTTAGTTTTTAGGCTTCTAACATTAGCATACAAACATGTCAAAGCACATTTTTTATTTATAAAAATAACCTTCTTAGCAGTTGACAGAGATAATTTGAAATCTTTTAACTTAATTTGTTCTTTACTTATAGGCAACTGGGCTACATTTGCTTTTATTGGAACCTCTTTATCAGGATGCCCTAACGCTACTGTTATTTTAGTATCTTTTGAAGATACCTTCCTCTGAACCATGCACTGCTTAGTGACTGTCGGCTTTCCCCTATGTTCTACTTTAAAAGTTGTTCTATCTCCTTTTTAAAGGTTATCACCAGCAGCCTGGTTCTATTCCAGTTAAGGTGGAGCCCATCATTTCAGAATAGACACCCCCTTCCCCAAAATGTTTCCCTGTTTATAACAAAACTAAAGCCCTCTTCCATACCATTATCTTATCCACTCATTGAGACTCCAGAGCTTTGCCTGCCTCTGGAGTTCTGCACATGGAACAGGGAATATTTCAGAGAATGCTACCCTGGAGATTCTGGATTTCAACTTTCTACCTAAAATCCTAAATTTGGCTTTCAGAACCTCCCTCCTGCACTTTCCTTTGTCATCGGTGCCCACGTACCACACCAGCTGGCTCCTCCCCTGCCCTGTCTAAAATCCTATCTAGGTGACATGTGAAGTCCACCACCTTTGCACCATACAGCAAGTTACCAAGCAATCCTCACAACTACCAGCCACCCAGCTATCTATATTCCTAATAAGCGAATCACCAGCTATGACGGCTGACCTAACTCTTCCCTCCAGGGCACAAGCCCTTGGAAATCCATCTTCGATGTGAGAGGATAATGCATCTCCTGGAGAACAGATCCTAGCTACAAGATCACTGCCTGCTTCATCAAGTTGATGCTGTCCATCCAGATGACCTTCCTCCTCCAAGTCAGCACAGGGGCTGGAGTTGAGACTTGGCTACTATGTCCTTAAAGGTCTCCTTTGTCTGCCTCAGCTCCTCATGGTCTGCCACTCTAGCCTCCAGAGATTGCATTCATTCTCTGAGAGGTGGGAGCTCTTTGAACTGGACACACACGCACAACCTCTCACCAACTGGTAGATAATCATATATGTGGCACTCGGGGCAAAAGACTAGAAGGCTCTATCTCACTGCTAAATTGCTTTCTGCAGCTTAATATTGTTGTGTTCTTAGTTCATTTAGGTTGCTAATCGACTAGGGATGTGTAAACTAAAGTTCTTACAATGTATGTGGTGTATCTAATGTTAATTTGGCAAAGGCCTGCAAAGGGACAATTAATCTATTTGTAAGGGCTGGGTTACTCCCTTGTTTTAAATAAATCCCTGATTTTTTTCTGATGTGAAAATGTTTCTTGTCCTCTTAAATGGATAAGAGTATAAATCAAGAATCTGCTTTGAGTGGGAAAGAAAGGAAGACACACTTATAAAATACTTTCCATCCTTTTCTTTTTAACAGGCACACACACTTAGAATTTCAGGCACACAGAATTGCCTATTTGTCTTTTCTTTTAAAAAGGCAAACAAGCTTAGAATTACCTACCTTTTGTTGCGTTCAGGGGTGGACCCTTGTCCTGTGGCAGTAGAGATTTGCCTCCTGGTAGGGACCAGGAGGCAACTGCCCCCCGGGGGTGGAGCATGGACGGAGAAAGAAGCTAGGAAGAGCTTCACCACTGGAAGCCCGAGATCCCTCCGGGAGGAGCCCGTAGGGACCCGGGCCACTTGGACACAGGTGGGCCTTGCAGGGTCTCCTGGGAGAGTGGAAGGCCAGCGTGCCCACAGACAGAAGGAGAGCGAGGTCAGGTTCGAGACTGGAGGTCAGGTGGAACAAGGAGGACCAGAATAGCGTAGGTGATAACAAGGCTAGGAACAGAGCCAGAATCTAGAGACAAGGTCAAAACAGGCAGAGGTCAAAGTCCAGGAGTCAGTCCAAAGAATGGTCAACAAAGCAGAGGTCAGGTACCGGAGGTCAGACGAAGTCACAGGCAGGCTGAGGTCAAGAGGCAGGCAGCAGGCAGGCGAGTCAAGTTTTAGGCGGACGTTAGAAGGCAGGCAGCAGGCAGGCAAGTCAAGGAACAGACTGGAGTCAGAAGGCGGGCAGCAGGCAGGCAGGTCGAGGACCAGACTGGAGTCAGGAGTCAGGCAGCAGGCAGGCAGGTCGAGGAACAGACTGGAGTCAGAAAACAGGCAAGCAGGCAGACGGGTCAAGTAGCAAGCCGAGGTCAGTACCAGAGAGTCAGTCCGGAGGTACTACCTGGGAGATGAATAGGAACAGAAGGACGCTGGAACTAGGAAACAGGAACAAGGCAGGAACAGAACTGGAACAGAAGGATCCTGGAACAAGACTTGGAACAAGACAGGAGCAAGTACAAGCACGGAGGCAATCTAGCATAAGCCGACCCGATTGCCAAGGCAAGGAAGTGCAGGCAGGGACTTCCTTATAACAGAGAATCAATCAGGGCGCACCGCAGAGCTAAGACCCGCCCTTGGCCCTACAAGAGACCAGGCTATCCACACGCACATAGGAGCGTGGCCAAAAGCGCCGAAGATGCCGAGCTCTGGTGTGAGGCCTGGTGCGCAGTGGAAGGCCCGGCATGCCACCCAGACCACAGCCCAACCTGCTGAGTAATCTTTTTGGACTCCAGCTTCTTTATGGAGGTTCATATTGATTTCAAAGGGTTTTCTTCAGCTTAAGACCTTTGGCCTTTCCTCAATCAATAAGCATTGAATATTGTGATGTACTCTTTAGTTAACTATGTTTTGGGCTATTGTAACATGCTGCATGTGGACTTATCTGTGAATTACTACTGAAGAATTCAACTGCATGTTTAGTTTTGGGTAAGTCCAGAAGGGAAAGAGCTTCACCAATGTTATATCAGTAACGTTGACTTCCAGTTGTAGAAAGGAATGTGGTACCAACAATGCAGGTACCAACAATGAAGGAAGCAGAAAAAGTAAGAACTTTTGTGCTGAACAACTGGACTAAAGATATGAGATATGGGACTTTATTGTAGTACACCTAATTGGGAGTAATCATCCTATCCACCAAATTCTGGAAGGAAACTTCAAAACTACCCCATTAATTGGAAAGAGCTAGGAATGAGATAAATTAATGAACTTCAGTAACAAGATAAATTGGAAGCCTAAAGTCACAGATTTGTTAGACGATCTGATACTGTAAAATGGATTGTAAATACCAAGAACCTGTAACTTAATAATGTTATCAAATTTCCAGCCTTAATCAGTTAAAGTTAAGTTGGAAACCATCAAATTCTTCCAAGTTATTATTACTTCTGTTATAAAAGAGATTTTAATGCTGAATTTGTTATTGAACAATGCTCAGGGCCTAGAAGATAATCTTCCCTCTGACAGGGATTCTTGGACTTTCAGGGAGACTTAAATCAGAAAAGTTACACATTTAAGTCCATAACTTTGGGGTCCTGGGGTAGGACATTAGCCTGAATAGGGACCCTGTGGCTTTGAAACAAAAGTGGTTACAGGTAATTCTGTGTCAAAATACCAATTTCTGTGTCTTTTGGATATTTTTAAAACATTGTGGGAACTTTAGAGAACTGACCCCCATAGACTTGAATGCAATAAAGATGGCTGCCAACCCTGTTGGTAGGGGAGGGGAAAAGAGCAACTCAACCTCATGCTATTCACTAGGGAGCAGAGTCAGTGATGTCAGTCTAGGAAGGCATGGAGGATCTGATGATGTCATCCAAAAGGAGATGGTGATTTTTTAGATCTGAACCAAATTATCTAGCAGCTGACTCCACTTTGTGTTCAAGGCAGTCATAGACTCAGAGAAAAGCCATAGAAGAAAAAAGAGAGACAAAACACATACTTGCCCAGTGCATGGCTAGGAATCTT
The DNA here is from genome assembly GCF_901001135.1 of Rhinatrema bivittatum. Lineage (NCBI taxonomy): Eukaryota > Metazoa > Chordata > Amphibia > Gymnophiona > Rhinatrematidae > Rhinatrema > Rhinatrema bivittatum. Next base: position 83,489,002 of record NC_042624.1, read on the forward strand.
GATTTAGGACCTGTAAGCCTGTCTGCTGTGGGCTGCCCAAACTTTAAATTGTCATCACATTGAAATTGAGGTCCATATTCAAGGGCATTTAGATGGATAGCTCACTATTTATCCAGCTAAATTAATATTTGGGGACCTAACTGGCTAAATTTTAGCTGGATATCTGTACAGATAAAGTAGGGGCATTTCATAGTTAACTGGTTAAGCTAAGTCTGGTTGTGCTGTAGAGCAATCCTAAAGCTAGCTGGATAAAGCATCCAACTTAAAGTTGCATTGCTCTGAAGAATCCTCCTGCCCTGAAGTCTCAGATATGATGGGGGGGGGGGGAGCCAACCCATTAAGAGGAAAGAAAGGTATCTTGACTGCTGGAAGTATCCAGGGGGCCCCTGTCCCATCTAAAAAGGCTTTAGAGTTGAAGCCATAGCTAGGGCCATGAAGAGCCTATACCACTTCTGAAGAAGGACAGGAGATAAAAGATTATTTCTGCTCCAGGAAGGAACCACAGGAAAAAGATTCCTAGGAAACCGCCACTGTGACAAGAAGCTCCACTGATTGCATTGTACTATTCAGGATGGGAGATAGTCAACAGGCATTGAATCCCAAGTGCACAAAACTATTATCCAAGGTAAAGAAGAGATGATTACCAACTGAGAGCATTGCACGATCCACAATGGGAGATGACCATTGGGTGTTGCATCTTCAATGCATGGACCCAAGTGAGATGACAGGAAAATTAACACCTGAACACTAAGAAGGTGCACTACCTGAAGAGACTGTTAGCTGCAGTGAGCATGTTTTGAGCAACTTGTTAATCAGCTATCTTCAAATGCAGTATTTTACAGTGCTGAGGAGGAATATTGTATTGGATACTATCTTCAGAAGGACTGATCTGTGACATGTAAACTACACTACCTCAATGACATTCTTTCTATGTTTCTGTGTGGTTCATTTATATGTCTTGTATTTTATTCCAAGTCTATAGAAATGGAGACCTGTAACCAGAAACCTGTGTTCATCCTGAGGATCCATGTGTATGGAAACCCTAAGGAGAAAAATTGACTTTCTGTTGTGCTGGACATGACTTTTCTGGTAAAAATATGACCTGACTGTCAAGCAGCCTAGAAAATCTAGGACAATTTATACTGAATATGGATGTTCCTATCTACTAGGCTGGATTTTCTGAGCTAATAGAGAGTGGAGATATTATTTTGATATCATATTTAGGTTGTGGAAACTAGTTGGTTATGATAGTTCTTTTTATATATTTATGTATGTGATTTTTAACCTGTAAACCGCTGCAACCTTTTTTGTAAGTATGAGGTATAAAAGTAATTTCAAATAAACAAATATTATTATTTATTAATATCCTATGTATTGACATTCTTTGGGAAAATGTTCATAAAATCCTGCTATAAAAATTCATAAAATTATTTAGAAAATGGTTTTCCAACCTAACCCTGGTTCATATCTATTACCTCATTTTCATGTTTCAGGTATCAAGGACCATACTGCAGATGGGCCTGGGTTCTGAATAACTTGTGTTTCCTTTAGAGCTATGGCTGAGTATTTATACTGTTCCAGGGGCCAGAGGAAGTCCCATAGAGAAGATCTGGAGTAATTTTGAGGTTTTATAGGAGAGTGTCTGCATAGGCTTTATAAAAAGGAAACAGCTCTACTTACCTAAGTAAAATAGCAAGATAATACTTAAGACTTATCTAGCTATCTTACTTAGCCATATAAGTCTTAGACTCACCTTTCTTACTTAGATGGAGAAGTAGCGCTTTTACGATGTATCTGGCTAAGCAGCAGAAAAACCGCCACTTAGCCGGATAAGTCAGAAGTTATCCAGCTAACTTTTATATGTGTACATATCTTTTACATGCACACAATTATTGCAGAGTAGATTTCCACATATTTTATAACCCATGCATATATTATACACTCAGATTATAAAATACTGGAATAGATCTGTGTGTTGTCATATACATGCATATATGAGCATGTGCACAGATATTTTAAAGTTATCCTCATAAGTATCTGCCTTTACATAAGCATTTCAGACAAATGAATGCAAGCTCCTCTTGTTTTTAATTTATGCTTTTCAAATACAATCTAAGACATTCAATCTTGAAAAGAAAACCAAGAACTGAACAAAGAAATATTACACACAATTCATAATTAATAAGAAATGAAACATGTCCCAGTCTTAATCAAGTCCTCAAAATTTAGGAGGAGGTTCAATTATGCCACCCCAAGAAATTATTCAAATAAAGAAAATACATACAGCAATGTGACCTTTCTCAAAAAAAAAAAAAAGAATGCTAGTAGCTAAGCAAAGCCCGTTAATTAAGATGGACTGGGCAGAGGAGAAGACAAATCTGGCTGCACTAACTTATCACTTAAGATGTGAGGCAGCTGGCTAGGTTCAAAGAATATATATGAAGCATCATTATATCTGATAGAATATTTGCAAGGAAATTAAAGGAAAAAAATCCCTCCTAGCTGTAATACCCTTGGTCTCTTAAGAAGAAACTGCCTACACCTCTTTTGAGTCTGCTTTGCGACATCTGGAAATACCTTAACCTTGAGCTGCAGAAAGGTATCGTTCTGGTACCTAAAATAAAGTCTTAGAAGCTAAACTCTATCCGGCTCAAGAGCCAGGGGCACAGTCAGAGTAGTTTGTTTTGAAATGCAGTATCAGAAGCCTCAGTTAAATCAAAATTGTCTCCAGACACAGAACTGGGAGTTAGCTCTTGTTGTCCTCCCACTAGCTCTTCTTCTTACCTTTTAAAAGAAGGGAGATAATAAATCTTGGAACTGGCAGCACAGATTGTTCAGGCACTTTTAAATACCTCTACTAAGTATCTTCTAAGCATTTCTCTAGGAGACACTAAAGGCAATTTAGGAAAATTAATAAACCTTAAATTCCTACTTTTAATCGTGTTTTCAAACTTCTCCATGCTTACTGATATGAAAATGTTCCCCTTAACCATAGTTTCTTGCAACAAGTTAACTTGTTCCAACTTAGTGAGTAACTCCAGAATCTAATGGCCAATATTCTCTTTGAAACTTTCCAAAGTTTGGATACATTCTTCAAAGTTAAGACTTTTCCACCAAGGGAGTCAGCTGAGATACTATGATGTTTCTAGTTTCTCTACAGAGTCCCATGTAGCTTTGAGAGTAAAATGTGTAGGTCTCACTGGAATGAAACTTCTCTGAGCAGCATACACCAAGAAAGAAGAGGTCTGATGAATGGCAGATTGAACCTCATCCATACAAGCCTCCTCCAGTAGGGCATGAATCAACCCAGTATCTCCGTCAACAGCATGGATGCTTAACTCTGTGCAACATGTCTGTCCTCGCTGCCTGCCCTCAGGGCCATCTCGGAAGCCTCATGACTCAGCAATGCTCCCCGGTGCTGCTCAGACATGTAGCAGGCTGCTGGATCCAATGAGGGAGTTCTAAACGCTGGACTCAGCGACAACAATGAGCCAGGAAGTGATGGGAGCTCCATGCCCCTCCTGAACTCGCCAGTGGTTCCCACTCCAGCAGCATCTTCGGGCCACGAACAACATGGGCATCCATCTGCCCCCCAGACGGAAGTGCAGTCAAGACTGCAAGTGAGCCTCAGACCTTTGCCTTTTGCTTATGCCCCTTATTAAGAAAATAATTTAAAGCAGGAATAATTTTTTAAAAGTTGCAGAACTGAGGAGCTCAGCACGCTGTGTGCTGCACGGTGTTAATCTTCAGCCCCCATAAATTCCCCTTTTAAGCAAATGAAATTGAAAGTGCATGGACAAATGACTAAAGTGATCACAACTTTTTGATATCCTCTTGATCTGTGCCTTTCTGGAGAACAAGGATTCCTAACATCCTTCCTTCCAGCTTCCAGATGTTTCTCTTTTGATTCATAGTAAATCTTTGCCATTCATTAGGCATTTCTCCAAAGGGCACACAGAAACCTTGATATGCATGTTTTGTCAGACTGCCTTGCAGGGCCAGTTCTTCCATTAGCAAACTAGGTGATTACCTAAGGTGACAATTTTTTTGGGGGGGGGGGCGGGGGGGGTTAGAAAAGCATTCTAGGTGCCATCTACCTACTTTTAAGTTACAGCACCACAAGAGGAGAATGGATGCTGGGTAGGTTGGGAGTGGAGACAGAGGAAGCTGTGTGTGGGGGAGTTATGGCTGCTGGGCAGGTAAAGGTGGGGTAGAGATAGAGAGGATTCTGGGCACTGCAAAAAGGGGGCAAAGAGATTGGGGGTGAGGCTGCTGTGCTGAGCAGGGAGTGTCAGGGAGAAAAAGAAGGATGCTGGAGAAGAAGAAGAGAGGGGAGATGCTAGCTAGGGGACAGAGAAGTGATGTTGGACACTATGGACAAGAGGCAAAGGGAGGGGGATGCAGGACTTCACAAAGAGTGAGAAGAGAGTGAGAGGTGGATGCTGAGTGAGGGATGCTGTGCCAAAGCTGTTGCCAATAAATAGGTATTTAAAGGGGCAGCCACGAGATTGAAGGTTCACCTAACACCCTTGCACTGGTCTTGCTGTCCTGAAAGTAATTCTGTACAGCAAGTACCAAAGTGTTTTCTAGGCCCTGGTGCCTTCTAGAGATGTGCATTGTTTTTTGTGTTCGTGTCCTTCTTCGTTTTTCGGCCGCCATGGAAAATGTCGTTTTTTTTCAGTTCGGGTCTTTTTTTTCACAAAAAATCGATTTTTAGTTAGTGCGCGCTAACTCCCCATTAGTGCGCGCTAACTCCCCGTTAGCGCGCACTAACTCCCGTTAGTGTGCACTGACAAAAACCGTTAGATTTTGTTATTTTTTGTTACTTTTTGTTAGTTTTTGTCAGTGCGCGCTAACGGGAGTTAGCGCGCACTGACTTCCGTTAGTGCGCACTAATCGGAAAAACAAATTTTTGCAAAAAAATGGGAAAATCCTGATTTTTTTCGGGCTCCCTGAAACATGCCGAATTGGACAATTTCGTTGCAATTATCCAATTCGGCAAAAACGAATGCACATCTCTAGTGCCTTCACCTGCCTAGACCAACTTCAAATAATGGAAGGCAATTGGCTGGCAACGCAATGCAAAGAGAACACAAATTCAAGTAGAAGCATAGAAATATACATAGAATATGAAAGGTAGAATACTTGGTTCGATATTTGGAGTCCCCAACCAGGAAAGGATCTTGGAGTCATTGAGGACAATTCACTGAAATCCTCAGCTCAGCAAATAGATGTTAGGAATTATTTAGAAAGGAATGAAGAATAAAAAAGAGAATATCATAATGCCTTTGTATCAGTTCATGATGTGACCACAACTTAAGTATTTTCTGCATTTCTGCTTGCCCCCTCTCAAATACTATAGCAGAAGCAGAAGGTTCAGACAAGGACAAAAAATGATAAAGCGGATGGAATGGCTCCCCTATGAAGAAAGACTGAACAGGAGGAGAGAGAGCTTGGAGGAGAGGCAACTGAAAGACGATACAATAGAAAGCTATAAAATCATGAAATGGATGAAACTGTTAAATAGGAGATTGTTATTTACCTTTTCAAGTATTACTAAAACTAGGGGATAGTCCATGAAATTAGTAGGTAGCAGATTTAGAAACAGAGAAGCATGATGGCAGAAAAAGACCATACAGCTTACCAAATCTGTCCATCTTTACAATCCCTGCCACTCTCTTACAGATCTCTTGTGCTTTTCCCATGCTTTCTTGAATTCAGATAATGTCCTTTTTTCCAATACCTCCCCTGGAAGGCTGCTCCATGCATGCCCCACCCTTTCTGTAAAGAAATGCTTCCTCAGGCTACCTCTTTCACTCTCATCCCATGATCTCCTCATTCCAGAGTCTCCTTTCTGTTGAAAAAGACTCACCTTCTATGCATTGATATCTATGAGACGTTTTAATGTCCCTACCATATCTCCTCTATCTCGTCTTTCTCTTCATTGTAAAGCATGTTAGATCTTTAAGTCTTTCCCCAGATGCTTTACCGCGAAGATCTCTGCTATTAAGTTCACTTAGAGAATAGCCACTGCCATTAGCAATGGTTACATGGAATAGACTTAGTTTTTGGGTACTTGCCAGGTTCTTATGGCCTGGATTGGCCACTGTTGGAAACAGGATACTGGGCTTGATGGACCCTTGGTCTGACCCAGTAATGCATTTTCTTATGTTCTTATGTTCTGACTATTTTAGTAGCTACTGTATGGATCAACTCCATCTTGTTTATATCCTTTTGAAGGTGTGGTCTCCAGAAATGTACACAGTATTCCAAATGAGGTCTCGCCAGTGGTAAAATCACCTCCTTTTTCCTTCTGACCATTTTTCTCCCTATGAACCCAAGCATCTTTTTTTTTTACTTTTGCTATTGCCTTATCTACCTGTCTGGTATCTTGAAATTATCAGATATCATCCCCCTAGATTCAACTCTTATTTTGTGCATAGAAGAATTTAACCCCCTAGACTAGGAGTAGGCAACTCTGGTCCTGGAGTGCCTCAAACAGGTCTGGTTTTCAGAGTACCCATAATTTATTTATTTATTTATTTGAATTTACTTTCTGCTTTTTATGGCAGTTCAAAGCGGGTTACATTCAGGTACTGTAGGTATTTCTCTGTCCCCAGAAGGATCACAATCTAAATTTGTGAATATGCATGAGGTATATTTGCATGCACTGTGGATGTACTGTGGATGCACTGTGGATGTACTGAAAACTAGACCTATTTCTGGCACTCCAGGATCCAAGTCACCTGACTCTGTGCTAGATGGTACTGCCCCTTTTTGGGTTCTTGAAGCCCAAATGCATGACTCTGCATGCTTTAGCATTAAATCTTAGCTTCCGTTTCTCAAGCTTCACTAGACCCTTCCTCATGTTTTCTGCAATTTCTTCGCTCTCTGCCCTGTTATAACACCTCTTTCCTTAGCATGAGCTCCACTTACCACTACCCTTTGTTGCCTCCCACTCAACCAGTTTCTAACCAGTCATTCACTTAGGTCCCATACCAGGGAACTCAGTTTATTTATAAATCATCTATGTGGAACCGTTTTAAAGGCCATACTTTCTCTAATAATAATAGTCAAGGCATTTAGCATTTCTGAGCTCAAGTTCCTGGATAAGTTCCTGGAGGGAGTCTTTAATAATCCATCAATAGTCAGGTAGAAGTGGGAAAGCCGCAGCTTATCCCTAGGAGTGAGCAGCAAGGAATGGATCTACTCTTTGGGATCCTGCTGGGTACCTGTGACCCAGATTGGCCACTGTTGGAGACAGGATGCCAGACTCAATGGAACTCTAGTCTGACCCAGCATGGAATTTCTTATGTAGATAATGACTATAAAGTCCATCTTATCTGTCCATTTTCCCTCCCTAATGTAATAACACAGATATTGTTTGATTTTTGTTCCTCATCACTGAGGGTGTTTTCCTGATTTCCATTATTTTTGAGAGGC